>NC_141693.1:184207341-186902341 GCF_964263255.1 Lissotriton vulgaris
AAATGATAATAATGAATGTTATTATAATTTTATTTTTTGTATTCAGCTTGCAGTTCAAGCAGTGGGGCGACGCTCCTGCGCCTTAGCGTAGGAGGGCATAAGCACTACTCGTTTTGCATGTATTGCTGCACCAGTGGGCTGTGGTTAAGGGAACTAGATGTCTTTGTCCCTTTGAGCACTCTATTGTAGTCCAGGGATGTAATTCATCAACCTAAGAACTTCATCCTGATATTTCTAGTCTTGGAAAAGCAAGGACGTGAAATATTGTATCTCTGGTGCCCTGAAGTCAGTGATATATATATATATATATATATATATATATATATATATATACATATATATATATATATATATATATATATATATATATATATATATATATATATATATATATATATATATACATATTACCTACTGGCGGTCGCCAGTAGGTAGTTATAGTTAGGACCTAGTTTCCATAGAAAATCCACAACATTCTATTTGGAATAACTTTGGCGCTGGTGGACGAATCTTCGTGAATTTCTCCAAGAAAATGGCCTGCTCCGCTCTGCTCCTTCCCTGAAAGTTTGGGGGTGATTCGTCTAGTGGGGGCTGAGAAAAAAGGGGGGTCCCAAAACGTGTTTTCCCTATGCAATTTTCCATAGGGACCTTTAGCCAGGGTTACAGCCCGAACGGCTGAACGGAATTACACCAAATTTGGCAAAAAGGTAGAGTTCGGTTCGCAGATTGTGCTTTTTGTTAAATGGTGTAAATCCGTTCAGTAGTTCCATAGTGATTTTTTTTTTAAATCGCGGGGTACGAAGTACGGTACTCTGTACTGTACTCTGTACCTTCCCGAGCACGAGCTGCATGGTCATTGGCCGGGCAGTGAAACAAACGTGCAAAACATGCAAAGGGGGCAGGGAAGAAACACCCTGATCCCCTAGGCCTGCTCATTGGGTCCCACAAGGACCCCCTAGGCCCAATTTTTTATTTTATTTTAAATCGCGGGGTACGACTACGAAGTACTGTACTCTATACTGTACTCTGTACTGTACTCTGTACCTTCCAGAGCGCATACTGGAGGTTCCTGGTGGGCTATTTGGCCCCCAGGGACCTCCAGTATGCAAGGGAAATTAGTTCCTCCTCTGCAAACGCGCCAGGGGGCTGCGTTGCAGAGAGGTGTAATGAGGCCATGCCCCTTTTACACCTCTCTGCAACGCAGCCCCCTGGCGCATACTGGAGGTTCCTGGTGGGCTAGTTGGCCCCCAGGGACCCCCAGTATGCAAGGGGACTTAATCCCCCAACTTAGAACATGCTACAGGGCGCGTTTGCACAGTGGTGAAGGTAGGGGGAGGGGCTTGAGGTGATGTGAGTGCAAACATGCCCTGTGGCGCATTTTAAGTTGGGGAATTAATTCCTCTTCAATCAAGAGGTCCCCTAGGGGGCAATTAGTCCAACAGGTATCTCCAGTAAGCGCCACGGAGCTGTGTTGCAGAGTGTTGTAAAAAGGGGGTTTGCCCTCTGAACACCTCTCTGCAACACAGCTGCGTGGTGCATACTGGAGGTACCTGGTGGGCTAGTTGACTCACAGGGGACCTCAGGATTGCAGAGGAATTAATATCCCAATCTACAACTCGCTACAGGGCATGTTTGCACACATGTTACCTCAGGCCCCAACGCCTTCCTTCACTATTGAGCAAAATATTCCTGTAAATCAGCCGAACTACGAATTCCGATTTACTCACCTGTTATCACAAGAAACGTCAGTGCTGCATCTTTGAGCGCACTACTGATCCTGAATAGTAATTCTAACCATACTTACAGTAACTTGAATTTCCTTCCATAGGCTAACATTGACTGGTTTCTCTTGGAAATTTTTCTAAGTGTGGAGTTTTGGAACTTAAAAAAAATCCTTAAATATCAGTCGAACTACGAATTCCAATTTACTCACCTGTTATCAGGATATACCTCAGTGCTGTATCTTTCAGCTCACTACTATTCCTGAAAATTAAATTTAACTGTACTTACCAGTAACTTGAATGTACTTCCATAGGATATCATTGCCTGCTATATAAACTATATCCAAATAAAAAAAATATTAAATAAAAAAATATTACAATTTCAATATTTTTAAAACATATTTTTTCCAATTTATATTAAAAATATGTAATGTAATTTAAAAAATAAAATATCTAAAAATAAATACTTTAAAACAATGTACTAAATTAGTATAAAAAAATAACAATTAATACATTTAAAAATTATCATTTACAAAACCTTTGAAATTCACTGAAAAAACCATAGGTTTCAGCCCGTTATAGTTAGGAATTAGCATTTACAAAACCTTTGAAATTCACTGAAAAAACCATAGGTTTCAGCCACGTTCTAGTTAGGAATTAGCATTTAAAAAACCTTGCAAATTCACTGAAAAACCAGAGGTTTCACAGATGTTATAGTTAGCTGGACATTTCACTCATACAAAACCATTGAAATTCCCCCGTTATAGTTAGTTCAGCTAACTATAACTCGAGCTCCTGCAATGCACTGCTGATGACGTCACATATTACATCACTCATGACATGGTCAGTGACATCACTCATGACATCACTGATGACATCTCAAATGACATCACTGATGACATCACTGATTACATCGTCCTTGTGAAAGAGTGGCAGACCTCCTCTCAGCGTAAAATGACCTTTGATACACACATTCAAAAATAGAAACTAAAATTTTCAAAAAAAATGGAGATACCAATACCAGTTCGAACAACCTATTCAGTAATTCCAACATCTACATACACATCCACTCGTTCACCAATAGTTCTATATAGTCACTCATACATGTACTTACTCATCATATGTACTCATATACCTATACATCCTGTTACACACCTACACTTATACAAAGAGTTATTCACACATATACTCACACATGCAAATAAACTATCAAACATCCATTTACTTGAATATACAGCTCTACACACACCACTAAACTTATTTCTACAGAAACGTACACATACTTACTCTCTTAAACAATCAGTTATAGAAACACATACTTATTTATACAGGAACTCTTCCAATCTGTCACTGTCATATATCCTTACTTATATACATCAATACTCACATATACTAGTTTAAAACATATGTACTTACTCATAAAGACACTATTGAGGCAGTCATTCACTCACTAACACACCCATACACACACTCATCCACCTATACAGTCCTGCACACATGCTGTCTTCAAAACACATACAAACAGTGAGTCAGTCATTCATGCATCTGTGCACTACGTAATACCCCCACCAAACCATACACTCATTCTGATACTCAAAAAAACAACGAATAACCCATATAGACACTCATGTAGCTACTCACTAACCCATGCAGCCACTTATACACAAAGTGAGACACTGATACAGATATTTAAATATGTAAACATTACTCGCTAATACATGTATTCAGTAAGATACACTTAATGAGTCAGTTATACAATCAATTTTACAAAAAAACATCCATTTAGACACTTATTTACCCATTTATTCTTCCACCGACCTTTAGATATACATGTATAAAAAATATCTATTTTTCAGAAAGACACACATTCGCTGGATGATGTCATCAGTGATGTCATTTGAGATGTCATCAGTGATGTCATGAGTGATGTCACTGACCATGTCATGAGTGATGTAATATGTGATATCATCAGAAGTGCATGCAGCAGTGCAGCAGTGCAAGCTGAACTAACTATAACGGGGGAATTTCAATGGTTTTGTATGAGTGAAATGTCCAGCTAACTATAACATGTGTGAAACCTATGTTTTTTTCAGTGAATTCGCAAGGTTTTTTAAATGCTAATTCCTAACTATAACGTAGCTGAAACCTATGGTTTTTTCAGTGAAAAAAAAATTATATATATATATATATATATATATATATATATATATATATATATATATATATATATATACAAACCAGTCCCACTTCAAAAGAAAAAGGTCCGACACATTCTTCTCAGTGGCTCGAAAAGGATTTATTGGAAGGTTTCCCAGTGAGAAGTCCTTTTGTGATCGTGAATTGAGGACAGCCGCGTTTCAGTCTTACGACTTTCCGCCCCGACTCACTCCCGCTCCGACATTCGCCTCCCCCTGCATCACACAGTCTCGCACTGAGAGTTTATGAAAAGCTCGAAAACGTTCCCTTTCCTTACCTGTGCCGCCGCTCGTCACTGCACAGCCGCTCGTCACTGCACTGCCGCTCCTCCTTCGTCGTCATCACGCACGTCGCGTCGCGGTCATCACGCACGTCGCGTCGCGGCCAGCGCAAGGTCCCGGCCAGCGCTACTTTCAGGGCACTACTTTGTTTTCAAACTTAATTTTTTTAATTTACTTTTTTTTAAAAATTTATATAGCCTATGTCCATCTACACACCCTGACATTTTCATAGATGTATCGGGTGTGTAGATTGGCGCTGTGGTTCCTGAGTTTACCTGGCCAAAAGGTGCAAGTTCTCTCTTTATAATAGTAGTATAGATAAAATATTCTGACTGGACGAGGTAGCCTTTTGCCCCCCAATTCCTTAACTTTCTGTCCTGCCAAGGGTCAAATCATTACTTTTGAGGATTTAGGTAAACTCACAGGTGTTGTCTTTCACTCGTTGACACTATTTTACTCTGTGTGGCAACTTTTACCTCTCACACACGTCCCGTGCATTAACAGCAATAGCAACACTGGTTAGTATTAGCCGGATCGATACCCAGGCCCGGACTGGCCGTTGAGGGCACCGGGCAATTCCCCGGTGGGCCGCATGGTTGGGGGCCGGTTTTGGGCCCCTGGGGCCGTTTTTGTTACAGGACCGTTATGCTGCAAAAACGGCCCTGTAACAAAAACGGCCGAAAACCGGTCCTGTCACAGAGCGCGGTCGCACCTCTTCCCCCCTCCCCTCTCCTCCCGGAGGGGGAGAGGGGGGCCGGCTGAGCACTTTGCCTGGGCCGGTTCTGGTTCCCAGTCCGGCCCTGTCGATACCAATTTTTCAAACTATCCACCTGGGACAAATACACATACAATGAATACAAATGGGAATCACTTTCATTGTGGTAGTCCTGTAAATCTGAGTAATGAATTCATTGAGCACTCCTAAATTCAACTCCCTGATGTTAGACAATGTGTAACATTCCATCATGCTGGCTTAGTGCCCCTGCGTACTGAGGTCAGAATAACTGTAAAAAATACTACAATTAAATTCAATTATAGTCCGAAGATGCACAGAAATTCTTGGGTATCAAAACCCTTCAATCAATCTTAACTCTGAAGTTGACCAATTTCAAGTCAAGATTTATTGTTTCATTTCTATGTTGTTCAAACTTTGAAAAAAATCCTTCATACCATGTTGACTTAAATGCAGTTATTACATTGTATTGTATTGTATTGTAATTGCATTTATATAGCGCTTACTACCCCTGACGAGGCGTTAAAGCATTTTTTCGGCGAGTAGCACGCTACTCCGGGACCCATAGAGAATTAGTGTTGAATTAGTATAGTGAAACATGCAAGTACATTTTAAGTGGTGGATAGGTTAGTCAGTTATTTGTATTTGGAATGATAGCAGAAGGATAGAGGAGGACAAAGGTTTTTATTTATCGCTTGTTGACGCACGCTATTCAATAAGCCTATAAGGGATTAGTGGTGAATTAATATGGTGAAATATGAAGTAATTTATTAGTCTGTTACTTGGAGTGAGAAGGATAGCGGAGGGATAAAAGGGGAAGAAAGATTTGCATTCATATAGCACTTGTTACCCCTGATGGGTGTTGAAGCGCTTATCTGGCGAGTAGCACGCCACTCCGGAACCCATAAAGGATTAGTGTTGAAAATTAGTGTAGTATAAATATGAAGTAATTTGAGTAGGAGATATGTTATTTAGTTATCTGGGCAGTGTATTAGTATAGTTGAATATGGAATTTGAGAAGTGAACATGTTAGTCTGTTAATTTTGATTGAAAAGGATAGTCTTCATATATTCTAGAGGCCAACGGAAACTCCTCCCTTCAGTTCACAAATTTGTCTTGATACTACTCGTGATTCTGATGAGGTTAAGCTGCGTGCACACATTCGGAGATTTTAATATCCCGATTCCCATTTGTAGTATCAAGACAAATTTGTGAATTGAAGGGAGGAGTTTCCGTTGGCCTCTAGAATATATGAAGAATTTTGCGGCTCTAGAAAGATTTAAAAAAGGACATTTCTGTGGAAGTTTTTTTATTCACTAGTCATTTTAAAACTGAATATGCATCCTGGATGGACATATGAGTGGGATCATTTTGTGACCACCGAGTGTTCCAACTGTCCAGTCTCAAACGTGTGAAATTCCCGTAAGGGTAACGAATTTGTTGCCATATGGTTGGTTTGGTACTAGCAGGAGGTGATAGAGAGTGAAGTCCCCCTGTCATCATATCAACATTTTTACATAACGATGTTAGGATCCCTGGATACACTATTTTATAAGAAAGCCTGAAGAAGGTGGTATGGACCAGTTATTACCACCGAAAGGCGTTGCCTTTGGTCATTTTGGATCTACCTGTTTTGATTCTCTTGTGTTTTTTATATGAAATGTTTACATATATGATATGTTTTTAATTGTGAATTAAACATGAATGCTAACTGATGATAATGTTGAACTGTTAAACAGTCATCCATTTTATGTGTTTTTCAAAATAATTTGTAACAATTGAATGTATATGTTTTTGTGATTTGTTTATGATTGTACCACATTTGAGGCTGATATGTTGGCTTGAGATATCTTGCTAGATATAAAATTGAGCCCTTTTATGCATTCACTTGGTGAATAAAACATTTGTATATTAGTCTTTGGCAATTCTAACAGTTCATATATGAGTGAGGTGGGATTGAGGTCTGAGCACTTTTGTATGCTATTGAGGAGTCCCAAAGGGAATTTTCTTTGACTTGGTGTCAGTATTGTGTCCTGTCCCTTTGGTGTGGAGGACCACTCTCCTATGTTTTGGTAGAGTGTTAAAAATATAAAAGTATAAGTTGAGGCCCAGACTTTGCGTAGGGATGCTTCACTCTTTTGGCACAACCCCATCGCAAAATCTAATTTGTAAAATCTCGTAATGTGCACAAATGTACCCCTGACCGACCTGCTAAACATATGTGTGAAGTTGTAAGATCTGATGTCACTTTTTGTGACGTCCCTTCCTGTGAGGTGATGGGTGTGATGTTACTACCTGTGATGTCACATCCTGTGATGCCACGTGCGGTGTCACTCTCTGTGATATCACGTGCTCTGATATCACGGGCAAGGACATGATTGACATCACTTGCATACTGCCTAAGTTGGTTAGTCCTCCCACTTCAGTTATTTAGGGCTTGTGCTCCGAATAAAAGCCTGGTTCATTCTTTAATCCTCGTTTTCTGGTTGTACCAGGGCTTTAAGTGGGCCGGATTCTACCGGTGCTCAGCATCGGCAGTTCTACAAAGCAGGTGCTGAGACAGGGCCCTTTCGGGCTCTCCATTTTTGCCCTCATCTTCAGGGTGAAAAAAAAAATCTTTAACTCTGCAGCAGTACCACCCTTCACTGCATTTGATGTAAGGTCAAAGGCACTCCTTATAGTTCTTTTACAGTCTCATAATTTCAGAACTGAAGCGTTTATACAGCGAAGCCAAACTTGTTGCTTATTTAGCTTACGCAAGTACCAACCATTGACAAAGCCAATAGCTCTGGCTTGTTCTAAGTGGAATGTTACTTGCTGTATTGTCAATCTGGATGCAATGACAGAAGAAGCAAATGTACTAGTCGGGCAGCACACTTTGCTAAGCACATATTTTTGGCATTGGTATTTTTAAGACACGCCCTTGAGTACATCGGCCACGCCCCTTTGAGAGGGCCCCAGTAAATGTCTATGTTGGCCACCCGCACTAATGCCCCGGATATTTTCTTTTTAATTGTGAATGAATTTTCCCCCATTCTCCTTTTTTTTGCAGAAATTACCTGGTTTCCCTGCAATAAACACGGGGGGATATTTTATAGTAACATTCCAACACAGAGGTCTAAGCAGAATAAATACCTTCGTTTGGTTTGTTTTACTGCACGTAAGCAATCGCCTCCTTAATTTGTTTAAGGTTCTGAAATGGTGATATGGAGCCCAAAGCAATCATGTGGCACTTAGTGACCCTCACCAGTGAAAACTGTCGATAAAGGTAATGGTGATCCGTGCACAAATGGAACCGTCCGGCACGTCTCAGCGTCCACACCGCTGCTCTGTAACTTCATTAGTGAACATCTCTGATCTCTTCCCTCCTTCCAGTGATCGCATTAACTCTGCCTCTTTCTGCCTAGGTAACCTGATTGAATTACAGGCTCCTTCTCCCCCGCCCCCTCCTTATGCAGCCATTGTGGTTTCCGCTCGGTGGTCCTGGTGGGGCTGCAGCGGGGTTCCACCGGAGGCCCTGACACGACCGGCGCAAGACCATCTCGGCTACTAGCTATCAATGTTTAATTCGACAACAGGACCACGGGCCGGGGCTCCGCGTCGTGAAATATTCAAAGGGAGGGGGAGGGGCTGGAGGGGAGCTGGCCGGGGATACAGGTGCAGCAACCCGGCGGAGGGAGGGAGCTCTGCCGATGTCGGGCAGGGGCACATAATCAGGAAATAGAGGAACATCTCATGAGGGGAGGAACGCCCATGGGTTGAGAGAGAGAGGCCGTTGAGTAGGGAAGGAGAGAGAGTAGGTGAGGCGCAACGTGTTGGTAGGAAGAAGCCTTTTGCCTGGGAGAGGAGCAAGCATATCACGACTAGGCCTGGATGGTACATTCCGTTCCGCTAACGAAATTTGTGGAATTTGGGCAATTTCGCGTTCCGCGGAGAATGAGGAATCGCCAAAAATTCCGTGATCCACGTCTTTGCAGAATTTTTTCCTTGTTTGCGCTTTCAAAATGCGTGTTTGCGAGATGTTTCTCCCCGAGCACACAAACAGCGTTCGCAAACAGGAAAAAAGCATCGCGAACGGAGGAACAAGCTATTCCGCATGTTTGCTGAACTTTTGCGTGCTCGCAGAGATTTTTTACTGTTTTGCGGAGCTTTGCGTAGTGCGACTACGCAATTAAGCCCATCCCTAATCACGATGAGGTACAGGAGTGTAATCATGCAGAGGGACGTGCAGCAGGTCACTACAGATGTGCATGGGGGCATCTGATGAGTGAGACAGAGACCTCTTGTGAGATGAGTATCCTCTGATTTTGAGGAAGGAAGAGGACGCAGTGCTTAATTTGAGCTGGTGGTTTCGGTTGCTCAGCACCTGCACTGAATTGTGAAAAAAGGCGCTTGAAACAGTCTGCTACAAGGTGACACTTTTTGGTATATTTCGAGATGGCCATAAAAACAGGTAAATATTGATTCAATATACATTAAACATGCCAATTACCTGCAGCCCAAGCCATTCTTACGGCTTTGGGGGCCTGGAATAGTCCGAATTGTCACACTTTTTGGATTGTTATGGTTAGTAGTTGTGTTGTGATTAGCATTGACAGTGCTGGCAGGGGCAATGCATGGTACAAGCTGCAGTGACCTCCTGATGAGAGTACTGACACTTATTTTTTTTGTACAAATTAAGCACTGAGAGGAGCAAGGTGAACCAAGCGGGGGCGGAGGGGAGAGAAAGGAGGTAGGGCAAATCTCGGCAGCATAATAGGAAGAATGAAGCCCGTCTTGCATCCAGGCTGGGGCGCAGCTTCTATTGACGCAGCAGGTGCAGTGCACCGGGATCCATAGGCCTGAGGGGCCCGCTGAACCCTGAATATTGATGTACTGGACTGCTCGGGCTAGAGTCACAGGTGCCCATTTCCTTCTTTGCACCAGGGCCCATGACACTGTGGCTACGCAAGCGCATCCATGCACCCAACCAACCGCACCGACTGCAGGACCAAAAACGCAAATCATATTCTTTCCAACAATTTACAGTGCCTGTCACTGGGTGGCCATTTTGGTTACAGTGAATTCGTGTAGATTCCGTCACATCTTGCATCAGAAGAATGCTGATGTTTGTGGCCAGATTGGCCTTGCATTCATGCTGTTGTTTTGGGCTCCTTCTTAAGTGTACCTGGTGACAGATAGCACAGGTGTTTGAGCTTTTTACTGCTGCTCAATGCGCGCCTGTTCAACCTATACTTTCAGAACTGGTTAAATAACTGAAAATAGTACAACTATTGTCAGATTTAGATTTTTGAGTTATCAGAATTAATGTAGATAAAAAAGGTAATCATCCTAGATAAAACTCTGATTGAAGTACAGTGTCTATTATTAGATTTCAAAAATCTATTATTTAAGTATTATAACCCACTGCTGAGGGCCAGAACGATTAATAAAGGCCCACAACCACAGTTATATGCCAAGTCACAGGAGCGGACTGATAAGCAGGGTCACTGGAATTATGTGGCGGCGGGAGGACCAAATTATGTGTCAAGGTTGACTACATTATGCGTCAAGAAATGGCAAATCATGCAGCAAATATTGTGCTATTGTTGCCTCATTACTTTGACATTTTACACATTAACACTATCTGGGCAAAGGCTTTATATCATTAAAACCAGTTTGACACCCAAAAATAGCTATAAGCAACAGAAAGTGGCCTGTCAACTGTGGCGAAGGGCTTTCCACTGTACTGCAACATGCGTTGCCACATTTTTAGTAACTATTGATCTGTTTGCGAAAGAAACAAACATTACATTTTTTTAAATCTGCAGATTATGTAGCAGATGATGGATTATGTGGCATATTCATATCTATGCAGAAAATGCAGGAGATGTGAAAATACATAAATCCAGTGGCTCTGCCTATAACAAGTGTTACGTCCTGGAATAGCCCGAGGCAGAAAGGCTATCATTATGTTAGAATATCTCACCGACTGATGGTGGAATGGTCTAAATAAAAAACCAAGAAGCATAAAGACAAACATTGGAAAGGTGAAGTGGAAGGTCGAGATCAGACATTATCACTAGAACATCAGACCATAACTAGTTTCTGGCAGCTAAAGCTGGTTAAGCAAATTCTCCCTTCCGTGTATCATTTCTATCATGTGCCTGTAGCAAATCATTAATCTTATCACACGATTACAGTAAAGCCTTTTATTTTGGGATGCAGGACAAGGCGCAGAAGTGTCTGTAGGTGGTACGGAATTCAGCACCTGCTTATTTACAATAGCTCCAGGTTCCAGCACATGTCACCTGTCTTAAGCCATTGCCTGCCTGTAAGGAAGAAAGCTATATTTAAGACCATGGTCTTAATGCATCATATTCTCCATGTCACACTTGCACATGTTTTCTAAAAAACAAATCTGTCTTGTGCAGGCTGACCGGAAACCTGAGATCAAGAGGCTTGTCTATACTTTTTTTTTTACTGAGTTTTATATAGCGCTAACTTGACTCGAATCGGGTATCAGAGCGCTTTACATAGCACTAGTTGCATTACATGAGGACAAATTAATTTTTGTTAGGCAAGGGGAGATTAAGTGATTTGCCCAGAATCACAGGATGTTCAGCGTCATTGCCGAGAGTCGAACCCAGTTCCCCAGATTCGTGATCACCCGCCCTACCCTTTAGGCCAGCTCCTCTCCCACTTGCCACCCCAAAAACCCAGATGAAAACGCTCACAGACAGAGCTGTGTATAACTGCCTCCAGAGAATGGAATAAACTCCCTGAAGAAATTCAGATAATCTCCCAACTGCTTGCTTTTTGGAAGGCATTAACATGTTTATTTAAGCAATAGTCGTTTCTAGCACGCTGGTACTCCTGCACCTTTTCTACCTAGTACAAACTTCTTTTTTTTAAACTTTTTCTTGTATTGTTTTAGCTCCATAAAGCTTCAGAGTGCATGCGCTTACAAATATTAAATACAAATTATTGACTCAAAGCTGCCTGATTGTCTTTCGTGGTGGTCCCAACAATCCAATGTTGTGACAAAAGTTGCCCAGGCTTGAATATTCATATGTCAAAAAGTAGGTCTTTTGGTCATGGACGGTGTTCAGGTTCAGGGCTTTCTTTTGGGCATTAAATCGAGAAATATGCATTGCTACTATTACTTGGGCCATACCTTACATTTAAAAATATTATAAAATAGGCACCTTTCCAATACAGGAGCTTGGAATGATTTATCCACCAGTGTTTTGGGCTTTCAGTCATTACCCTACTAAAAGCATAGAATAAGATGATTTCAATTTGTTTTCACACTCAACTGTATGAATTGTAACAGCTAAAGAAGGTCGCTTGTGGTTGACGAAACCTATGTCTGAAGCACTTTTAGGTTTTGTGTTGGGACTCACAGCACCCAGCCAATTGACAGATCAGGCCCTGCTATTATATTTCCTAAGGATCCGGACCCTGCTCCTAATATGCGTTCAATTAACTCATGCCGTGAAACCAATCATATGTAAATTCCTGTGTGAGTCATGTCTTACATTGATTATTTGTATGGTATGAGATACTGAAATATATGTTCTCAACGCAGTGTTAACAAGTCGGCGTGGATAAGGAATATTAAGTCGAGGTTTGGATGTAGAGCAATTCAAATATTAACTTTACGGCTGTAAATATGATCATGATTCTTGTCTGTTGCTTACATATTGGAAATGTTTAGTCATCAATTGAATTCAATTGTTTTGCAAAGGATTTAAGCTTTATCGGCAGCAAACACTTTTTTGAAGAGTCTATAAAACAAATTCTTAGGACCGATAAAAAAAGTATATAGTGCTACTTTCAGTGACGTTGTATAAGATGAATGGGAAGGGGCTCGAGCAGTGCTACCCAAATTTCTTAGAATTTTTTAGAACCACAACATGATTTTTAAAACGACAATCTTTCACGATCCACCTAGCTTTAATGGAGATGAGGTGGGGCAATTGTTTAATGTGATAACAACAATTGTTTGTAAACGTCACAACCTTAACCACGCCCTTCAATATCGGACTGTAGTCAGGATATTGATCTGCGCATACAAATGCGAGATGGTGAAGTGCCCTGGAGTCTGGAGCTGGAACACTTTTCAGAGTTGGGTTCTGGCCTTTGACATCCGTTCACTAAAACCACAAAGCTTCTGAAACAATCTTGGTGTTGACACCAAATTTCAGAAACCCTTTCTGCAGCAAAGTTTCCGGTAAGGCCTCATATGCATTTTTTGTGTTATAACAAGGTCCAGTGGTGCACTTTGGACTCAATATATATATTAAAAGATAAAGGGCCAGATGTGGGTGGCCAGATACCGGTCGGTAACGGCCGATTTCGGCCGTTACCGAC
The DNA here is from genome assembly GCF_964263255.1 of Lissotriton vulgaris. NCBI lineage: Eukaryota > Metazoa > Chordata > Amphibia > Caudata > Salamandridae > Lissotriton > Lissotriton vulgaris. Next base: position 184,220,628 of record NC_141693.1, read on the forward strand.
CGGTATTTGTAGTTTCAGATGTAGGGGGCCTAAATATTAACGATTCTGTAAATTTACTGAATCAGTAAATTTACAGATTCGGTAAATTACCGAATCGGTAAATTTACAGAATCAGCAATAGGGTATGTAGGTGGCACTGAAAACAGTCCCACAGGCCCTTAAGAATTCGTTATTTACCATCAAATACTATTTGATGGTAAATAACAAATTCCTGTGTACATGTACACCTGTGCCATGTGACACACATACATGCCCTAAGGGACTTTCATACCTAAATTGAGGAAAATGGATGTGCAGAGCTGCCGACTTTGGGGCGAGGGTAGCAAGTTTGAGTCCTGGAATTGGGTCAGCATCCTTTGATTCTGAGTAAATCACTTAGGGCTTGATGTAGGTAATTAGTATTTACCGATTCGTAAGTACCGAATTTTACCAATTCGGTATTTACAAATCGGTAAATGCTATGTAGGTATTTTTACCGAATTAATTACCGAATCGGTAACATTCGGTAATTACCGTATCGGTATTTACCGATTCGGTCATAGGAATCAATGGCAATGACCGAATCGGTAAATACCGATTCGGTAATTACCGAATGTTACCGATTTGGTAATTAATTCGGTAAAAATACCTACATAGCATTTACCGATTTGTAAATACCGAATCGGTAAAATTCGGTTTTACGAATCGGTAAATACTAATTACCTACATCAAGCCCTAAGTGATTTACTCAGAATCAAAGGATGCTGACCCAATTCCAGGTCTCAAACTTGCTACCCCAGCCCCAAAGTCGGCAGCTCTGCACATCCATTTTCCTCAATTTAGGTATGAAAGTCTTGCACAACTGGTATGGTTGTGTATGATCACATATATTGAGCACATTCGTTGTTGAAATTTCTTTGTGAAGTACTTCAGGGACATTGTTTGGGACCTCTGCACTGGCGCACAAACAGGGCTGATCAATTTAAATATTGCTTACATGTACACAGGACCTTTTGCAAACCACCAACAATCGGCTCGCGACCCACCAGTGTGTCCTAATCCACAGTTTGGGAAACACTATGCTAGAGGAATGATACTCAACTATCAATGAAAAGAAAATAAACAACATACATGAGCTGCAAGAAGTCAACCCTGGGTGAGGCACAACAAGTTCAGTTGCTTCAAGATAAAAGTGGTGCACATTGGGACTGGCCTGTAGTGTGTTTGGGAAAACATTTGTCTGTCCCACCTGTGTGAATATTTCATGTAATCTTACAGGATCTAATTAACTCAGAATATCATAAGCACACGTCGTATGGTTAGATGTATTTTCACACTGTAAGGGAAGTTACCCTTAAATTATTATTTCGGACTTTGATTTTTTTTTTTTTACTTTTCCTAAGGACAGATATGGAATTGAAAAAGAAATGCTAAATTCCAGCATCTATTTGGATTCACAGTGACTATTTTTGGCTGTGGCGATAATGTCAAGCTCTGCTATGAAGATCATAATAGAAAAAGTGCATCTATGCAAAACCTACTGCAGCAACAGCACCTGGTGAGATTTGATTGAAAATGCCTCAAAACAGCGTCTGGGGTCATAACACACCATTCCGGTTTTACCCACATAGCATCCAATCAGAGCAAAGTACACCATGACATGACATGTGACACGTGAGGCATGAAACAACTGGTTGAGAATGGTGGGAAATAAGCCAGTGGGACAGTGAAAGTCCATTAAGCATAACTATATGCTATTCATGTCACCTGGTTGACTTAAAAGAGGTCCAGCTACCACTAGACGGATGCCCAGAAGATAAGTATGTCTAACGTCAAGGGAGCCACGTGCAGGCACTTGGAAAATGTCTTTCTCATCCACCTCCCAGGGTGTATATATATGGGGTGAACAACTGCAACGGAAATATTCCACCTTGTGGTAATTTTTGGCCACCGCCTTCAAGAATAGAAGTGGAAAACTAGCCCTCTTCTTATTACCCTGCAACAACAGAGGACGGGCTCAAGTTGCCTCCACCGGGATGATAGCAAGTTCTACCGATTGAGGTTATTAATATACCATGTGCAGTGTTCTTGTGAATGGTACCTTGTAGTTAGGTGTGGGTGATGTAAAGCCTCACTTAAACAATTCATAAAACTTTTGCATACAAACCATAACAACTGTTGTGCAAGTCAAATACATCAACAACAAAATGGAATCCTTGCTTCCACCAGCAGCAGCTGCTCACTTTATAGAGGAAAAAACTTTTCATAGCCTTTGTAATAAGCTGCTTCACTTTAAGAATCCTCTCCTTTTGCTGTTGTTGTTTAAATGATAGGATTAAATGTTCTCTCTGTTGCTGCTTTTCACAATACAATCAATATAGGCAATATAATGAAACCCCTTTCTTATACAAAATGGTCGCAAACAAATAAAACATAGCTAACATTCTCTCCTACATAGACCCCCAGCTAAACAGGTGAGTGCAGGAGGGCTCCCATAGCATGAATCCAAAAATAATAATCATTAGAGCTGACCAAACCGAAACAATAAAAACCACTTCCTGTTCTCATATAGTCCATAGAGCTATCTGTCCACGCTTTTATGTTGTAACTACGACTTCCCCAACCACAACTTCCCTAACAACGAGGTCGCAACCACGACCTCGTCTAAACCACGATTTTGTTTTACCACGCATTCCTTTTCCACAATTTTTCGTGGTAAAGGAATGCGTGTTAAAAATACTTTTAAACTAGTACCCCGAACCCCCACCCCTTAAAAACGAATTCCCCCACCCTAAAAATAAACACGATCACCCACACACACTAAACTAATTCCCACACCCTAAAAATAAACACAATTACCAACACACTCTAAAAACAAACACGATCACCCACACTCCCTACAAACTATCCCCAAACCTCCAACCCCTAAAAACTAACCCCAACCCCCACAACCCCTGTATACTAATCCCAAACCCGCGCCCCCTATAAACTAATTCCCCTACTCTAAATTTAAACACGATCACCCACAATCCCTAATAACTAATTCCCCCACCCAAATATTAAACACGCTCACCCACACACCCTTAAAACAAACACGATCACCCACACCCCTTAATAAACAAACTGAACCCCCTTTAAACTAATTTCCCCCTCCCTAAAAATAATCACAATACCTAAAAACTATCTCAACACCTTAAGAACCTATTACCAACCTTGAAAATTAATACGAACACCCATACTCCCTAAAAACTAAACCCCAACCCCTAAAATCTAACCCTAAGCCCCCCACCCCCTGAATATTAACTCCTCTTACCTGTTCCTTTGCTACGCTCCTTCGAACTCTGCCCTGCCCGAAAACTAGACGGACTCAGCCTTAACCACACACATGCGTGGTTAAGGCCGAGTCGTTCGGGCAAGTCGTAGTTCAGCTTGCGTGACTCCGGAACTCGTTGTTCCGGAGTCGTTGCCGGAACTCGTCTTTCCGGAGTCGTTGTTCAGGATGTTTCCGCCCACATAAGAGGACAACAGGAGATTAACTTCATCCACTATGACTTACTATGAGATTTTAGGTTACATGAAGGCAAACATTTAGTCCTTCCATAGTTTCCCAGAGGAGATGCTTTTCTAAGTCTGGCCCACACACCTTTCCCAAAAGTAGCCTGGTTCTTCACTAAGAGCTCTGCCCATGAGGCACCAGTAAAACATACAGACACATTAGGGCACAGAGGCCAACTTGATGGTATGGGAAGGCTCTGCATAAACTGCATGATCACATTTAGCCGGAAATTCATATGCTTCAGTATACAATTATTGTTTGGAGGGGAGTATCAGATCCACATCATGGGCACGCTGCAATACACTTTTTCAGATGGTAGAGGCGTAACGCTGAGCATGTACCATCAATGGACAGCAAGAAACCTGCACACTCTACAATGTCAATGGAAGAAACCAGCTATTTGCAACTAGTGCGTACGTACCTTTGTCAGCTCCTGAGCATTTGCAAGGTTGTCGACTGCGATGGCCAAGAAGACATTGAGGAGGGTGTCTGTTTGGGGCTCGGTTAAGGATGGCACGGTTTATATGGGATGCAAAGAGCACAGATGTACTTATAGGTCCCCATTAAGACAAAGGATATACACCTCCATACCGTACCTATGTATCATCTATTCAGTGCTGTTATTATGAACGTTTCAATAAACAATATGAGCCTGATTCACAAACATAACTTTGCACTACAAAACGTACTGCAAAGTGTAAGTTTTGTCTATACTTATATTTAAGGAGTTCTTCGCCCTAAATGTGAACTCTCCGCACATGTAAGTATAGATTTTAATAGTAAATGTGAGAAGGACAAAGAAGTCGGTGGGAAAGGGGCAGATTTACTACTAAAGGGAATGGGATTATGGGGGAGTGAGAGGGGTTTAGGGATGGCCAGGGAAGGGTTTAGGGTGGCAACTCACCACCAAAACAAGAGTAAGCCAATTGAAACATTCTAGGGGTGGAGGCATGTAACTTAACCTTTTGTAGTAAGGTTACACTCAGAGTTTGTGAATACTAAAAGCCGTAAACGTACTGCAATGCGCAAACATACACAAAAGTGTAACTCACCGATGTGAACCAGGCCCACCATATTTTTTTAAGAATGCTTTTGCTTTTCCAGTTGTCACCTATCCTAAGCCTTTGATCTGGTAAAGATGGTTCTGAGATTCCCCTGCTTCCAGAGTAGTCAGGTAGAAGTGCGTTACTAATGCCTGTGGTAATGTCTGCATACTTAAGCTATCACCATTCATAATAAGTGAGAAATGGGACTGCCATGCCATAGCTGGGAAAGGGAAATGTTCCAAAGCCACGTGTATTAAGGCCAGGATTGCACCTTCTATTTCCCCTGTATAATCCATGCACCAGCTGCACACGGCACCTTCATAACCGCTGACGAGTGGTAACCTACAGCCAGGCTAAGGTGAGCCTTGGGCTGCGTTACATGGACGATTGAGGATGCTGGCTTTAGAACATGATGAGGCTTCTGGACTTTTGCTCCAGTGAGGCCTTCTGCTAACTTGAGGGTCTCAGCTCTAAAGACTTTTCATGATTTACCGAACACTGGGCAAATCTCTCCTGGGCCAGGTCTGTGGATATTTTTTCTTTGGTCCCCTCTTACACACACTGTCTCAGAATTCAAAGTTGTTATTTGTACCCTGATTTCTTTGCTATCTGACAGACTCCAAAGGGAACTGGGAGGGAGAGCCAGATGTAATTACCTACCTATGTACATGTATAACCTTAGAGAAGCAATGCCATGCATTGTCTAGAGATTTGAATATTTGGCACAGCTGAACAGATGACATCATAACACCTCAGGCCTCGATTGTGAGTGGCTTGAACGGGTGGATTATTTGCCACACCTAATAGATAAAGATACCATGGGGATTATGTTAATGGAATGTGATAGATAATGCAAATTGCACAATGGTGAATAACCTATGGATTTTGATGCTTGGAACACCAAAGCCCACAAGTCCCAGTATTTTTCAGACCTTTCTCCCCCGGTAAATATCAGCACGGTAAATTTTACCCGTAGAAAACACAGAGGAGGCAGAAACCTCTGACCTACTGTGATTGGGCCATCAGTGCAAGCAGGGTCTGCACAGTTTTAGACCCTGTTCAAAGGGCCAAAGGATAAATGGGGGCTACTGGGCCGCAACTGTGGTGGTGAGGGTCATTTGCCACGGGCATCTTAGGGTCCAACCTACTTTGTCTCTGTAAACGGGGCCAAGTACAACCATTTCAATGGATGTATGTCGTTACAATGCATGCTTTTTCCATGCATGCCTTTACAACGCAGGTTTTACAACGCAAGTCGTTACAACAACTTGCGTTGGGGGGCGCTGGATAGTGAATAGTTTAATTTACTATTCCAACTCCAGACCATGTGGATAGTAGGGAAGGTTTTGGATAGTAAATTAAACTATTCCCTATCCTACAGCGCCCTCCAGCGCAAGTCGTTGTAACGACTTGCGTTGTAATTCCTGCATTGTAAAGGTAATATGTGGAAAAAGTTTCGTTGTAAAGGATGTTTCCCATTTCAATGCCTAACTCTCAGAGTAACGAGGTAGAGAATTCAAGGTTCTCTGGGAGATATTTTAGGGAGGGAAGAGCTTAGAACTCAACAGTCGAACAACAGACACATTCATGTGATGTCCAACTCTGTTCTTATCTGTATGAGAAACAAATTATGTTTAATCTCACAGCAAGATTAAATACTGCACAATACAATTGATATATTGTACTGGCTTGTTGGAAGTTGCGAGAACAGTGAGGCACTGTAATTCCTCTTCCTTTCTGATAACCATACTCTCTCCCACATATCTCAAGATCCTGCTATTACTGTCTCCCTTACACTATGGGTGTAGACAAGGATTAGGCGCCGGTGCTGTTAACTCCAAAATTCTCACATGTTAACTTAGGTAAACCAGTTCAATGTCTCTAGCAGGTGTGGCGCCAAAAGTCTCAAGTGGGATATATCAGGCTCACCTGTGAGTCCTCCTCCCGAGGTGCAGCTCCGCCCTGCAGTTACCTTTTGGTGCTTGGCAGCCATCCATGCTGTGAAGGGGGTTTGGGTGGTGTCCCTGTCCTCCATTGCAGGGTAATGCAATGGGGGCTGCGTGCAGGACGATCTTTTCAGGGTTGGCTCAGGGAGCCGGAATAAATCAGTAGTACCAATCATTAGTAGACGCGGTCCTCTGTGGCCTGTAGACAGACACCCAGCTTGTGATGCTTGCAGTCTCCAGGCCAAGTCCCAAGGTGACGTCTGTAAGCAGTTGCAGACTCCAGGTCAATTGGGATTTCTGCGACTGAGGCAACTCAATCACATTTTCCTTTATGGTGGTGCCAGCACCCCCTTCTCAACCCAAGGCATTCTGCTAGGCACCATGGAATTCCTCATTCTGTTGAAGTCTTATTCACAGCTCCTCAACAACTGCCCAGGTTTTTAAGTGCTTCAGGCAGATCCTCAGCACTTCTAGCAGAAAGTGTTGACTTCGGATATCATCACTTCCCCTTTGAGATACTGGTTGTGTGGCAGGCAACACCTCTGGCTACAGAGCAACTCTTCGAGCACTCCCTTTCTTGAAACTTGGGACTGGAATAAAGGGGGGGGGGGCTGTGTCCCTCTTTTTCCAGACAGGATGTGAATCCACTGTCTCATGCTTCAGAACTAGTTTGGGTTGTTTCTCTTTTAAATGTCATTCTAAGGATGCTCTCCAGGCACAGGCTTTGTGTAAAAATGACGCTATGATGCATATCAGAGCAGATAGCACTGGGGCCAGCTCCAAGCCGGAGTACCCAATATATGAGTACAGAAAAGTGTGAGATCTCTGCGCCTGACTGTCCTCTGCCTTCCTGAAGCAGCAATCAGAGACAGACACGATGGCAGCCCTTGACTAGAAACTTCCTCACCTGTAAAAACAGGAACTTCAGTCCCACACCCCACCCCTAATATCTGCCAAATTACATTCCTTGGGAAGAACTAATCAGCAGTTACTTCTCAACACAGTGTTCATGGAATTCCTAAAGGAAGCCTTGTTTCAGTCCTCTTCACTTCAGTGTTTAGATCTCCACCCTCCAGCCACAGGAATTCAGGCAGTACACTTCCACTTTCTGGAGAAGCTATCTGCCAAGTGGATACTCAACAGACAAACAGGATGTCAGCCCTGTGTTCTGTTCCTCACATAACATTGGAACTCTAGACATGAGCATTCAGTAAACCATGCTCTTCCTGACACTGAGCCAAAGGTCTGGTCACACTATAATAGTAAAACATGGTAAGCTCCAACCACCTCTTTGCATAATGCACCCATGAGAGAGACAGTAACCCATTGTCTTGTATGGAGTTACGCTTTGTGTGCCCATAGGTCACAGGACAGGTTCTGAAACTCACAATGTCAGGGACAGGCCTAGGTCCCTGCCCTCATGGTACATTAGCATAATCATAACACAAAAAGCTTCTTTTGTCTATGATAGCCTGAAATCAGTTTGGGAAGAAAGAGAAGAAAGAGGTGAATCTGCGTCTCTCTAACAAACCCCAAGGGGGGAGCAATCCCTTTTAGGACGAATGCCCTCACCCACCTTAGGTCGCATGCTTCATCATATGGGCTTCTCCTCCCAGTGGGAGAACCTAGTCCCACTGAGGGCTACAACTCCCTCACTGTTAGGTAGGAGTTCTGGAAAGTTTTTGTTGAATGTCAATCATTGTTACGGATGCTAAATTCCCATATGTGAGTAATAAGGTGTTTCGAGGGTGCAGCTCGATAAGTGAGTGAAAGTGAATTAAAACTACCTAGTGAGGATGAAAAGATTCTTTATTAGCTTGTCCGAACTGGCAGGATTAAAAAGCAGTGCAAAGCAGTGTATATTTAAACTGCTAAGATGTATAAAGAGGTCGACATGTTTCAGCCTTTGCAATCTATAAAAGTATACAGGCTTTCATCAGGACCAAAGGATTAATAAACAAAGCTGCTGCTGTGAAATGTGAAGAAGAAATAAACAATGATACAAAACCAGTAATCCTGTGTATAATTCGGTATTACTGGAACTTATATGTAAAAATGAGACGCAGAAAAACAACCAATTGACTAGCTGCTCATTTAAATGTTTCCTTCTTAACATAGTGTGTAGTAACTTTTGGGTTGCATCCCCAAATAATCACCAAAACTTTAGTAGTAAAGAGGCCATTTCTGTGCATTAATTACATCAAAGCTCACAGGATCTAAACATAAAATGCTGTTGAGTGAGTGATATTGCAACAGCAGCTGAAGTTTAGGAACCACACAATACTGGCAGCTTGAAGAAGGATACAATTGCCAAACAAGGTGAGGATGATGAAGTAAACACAGGACAACATTCCCCCTTGGACGCCACCCTGGGATTGGATTCCATGGTACATCACTGCATTCCAGTCTTCACCAGTGAGGATCTGCAAAATAAAGGCACATTAGCAGAATGAGAACAAACAAAATGCCACCGTACAACACATTGGGTGACGGATCCATCAAATCGACACAATTATGGCACCAGGAAAATAATTTAGAAACATAACACTGCACCCGCAAACAACAGCAGCATATCTTGACTTTAAATAGGAATGTGCAGGATTTGATCAGGTCAAAATGAGAAGAGCTTTCTACATACACAAAAGCCAGCAATGGCACAGCATCAACAGAAACCCAACAACCTGGCAAACACAAAGCCCTCAACAGCACACATATATTAAACAGCAGACACACAGCTAGTGCTCAATAATATCACATTACCCATCAAAAGCAGTTCTCTTAACATTGGAAGTATGGACCTCTTGCATAGCAAATTGCAACATACTTTTAAATAAATTGCCGGTCTGATTAATATGTAAATGTTAAGCTGTATCCTTAGTGGTGCTAGAAGAGGATAAACTATCTTATTTCTTAGAAGAATAATAAGTAGTGCATCACCATCAGAGAAGGAATCCAATTAACTGGAGCAGCCGAGTCAATCACACAACAAAACTAACCTTCAAGGACTTAAGCTTCAAAGTAGACCAATATATCAGTTTCTAAAGCATTCTTATGCATTTTGATGCCACAACATGCAGCACTCAAACCAAGCTCTCAGTCAGAACACCAAGTGGACATTTGTGGTAAGCAGTAAAGAATTAATGATAAATTGGAGCATAGGCAAGTTTCAATTCAGATGACACAAGGTGGATCTAGCATGTCAAACACTGTGAACAGCAAATAGATATGTTGAAAACACAGTTTTTCCGCTCAAGGAATACGCACATGAGGTTGAAATTTTACAAACCTATGATGGAACCTCCATTTTGGGCTGGAGTAGATTAAACTGACTGAAATTGTAATCTTCAGAAGGGAAGAGTGAACGCTTTAAGTTCAGAGAGGCTGGATCTGAAAGCAAGATGTTACCTTCAAACGGTGAGAGAAGATGCTTCCTAAATATTGACTAGAAACCAGCACCATTTGCAAGAGGGCTAAAGAACAAAGGGCGACACCCGTATATTGGGCCAGTAAGCAACCTGAAGGAATCCAAGCGATGGAACATTGTGAAGGAGGTGTGAAAGCTGAAAATTGTTATGCAAATTTCATCACATAATAAAAATGCACTAAATGTTGAACCGGGAAATGCATAATTAGTTAAATGTGGGGGAATGTGTCTTTACTTAATATGTAAACTTTTCTGTTTAATTTCTGCAGTAAGGTTTCATTTCTATTGATCTCCAATTGCTAGGCCGCACTATTCATTTATTCTGTTCTATCTTTTTAAGAAAACAAATGCTTTTCATAAAATAGTAGTTTAACATTATAATCGAATTTAAGAGCTTGACTTTTGTGAAATGTGCTGTGTCCTGTAAAAATTTATTCCTTATTTTCTCACACCATCTGACTTCACCGTGCTTAGATTGTTTTCTTTAACACATATCATAACAACACAGAGAAAATTGGGGTCCAAGGGATATTTTAAGACATGCCCTGGTTTGTATCCCCAAATATCAAAATACAATACCTATAAAGAACCGGGGGTCTTATCAGAAGGCCAAATGTACTAAACTATAAAGCAGGCACAACTGTTATCAAATCAGTCGAGGATACAGAATTCCTATAAAGCCTTTCTATGAAAAACACAACAGTGAACCATAATCAGACACACAAGTGATTGTTAGTAAGACTCAGAAAATATCTAAGTAAATAATGGATTCCCATCAAATGTCAAGTGATGATCTTATTTTCTCATTTGGTCATCCAGGATATTGGGGTGATCTGTCTCTAGAGCATCGAGACCGTTTTCACGCCCAATCCATAGGATATTCAATGAGTCCGAGCTCACAAACACTGTGCTGACCATGAGGAAGATAAAGTCATATGGGAATCTGTGCAGTGCAAAAATGTAGAAAATGAAAAAGTGGTGAAGTAAAATAGAGTGGAGAGACAAGAAACAAGCTTTTTATTCAGGATACTGTTTTTCCCTCTAATTAAAAACAAGAACAGTGCAATAAGGCAGTCTCAAACAAATATTAAACTGTCGTAAAAGGGGCCAATATGTTTCAGCCAATAGGGAAAGGGGTCCCCTGGCTATCTTCAGGGCCTCTGTTCTAATAAATTGCTACCGCTGGTGTGAACACTAAAGAAAAGTGTGTATAAACAAACTGTGAAAAAGGATATAAATAGACATATTAGTCCATATTCATATTCCTCCGTGTCTGACTGGAGAGTCTCACATCCAGATCGACCAGGGATTAGACCTCACCTCTCCTGGACCCAGCTCAGGAAGATGGAGGCCCCGCTCCGTCCGTCGTTGCCCCTGTGCAAGACCCTTTGCCCCTAACTCGGTAGAGTGGAGTAGTGTTGTAGAGTGGTACAGAGTCAGTAGAGTGTTGTAGACTGGTGTGGCATAGAGTGGAGCAGAGTGTCAGAGTGTATTATTATTTATTGGAGTACAGCATTATAGAGTGGAGTATCATAGACTATAGTGTTGTAGACTGGAGAAGGGTCGCTTAGAGTGAAGTGGCATAAAGTAAAGTGGTACAGAGTAGACTGGTGTAGAGTGAAGTGGCGTAGAGTGCATTGGTTTTGAGTAAAGTGGCGCGTAGAGTGCATTGGCATAGAGTGCAGTGATACTTGTAGAGCAGACTTATGTAAATGTCTATTGGAACTGCTTAAGAGAATATCTCCGCGCAAAAGCTGAGATTTAGGAAAATGTGGGAGATCCCTTTACGCCATAAAGACAATTTGAGGCAGCGGTTCCCTATGAAGCAAAAGTTCAGCAGTGGCAAGATGAATAAGACAAGTGGAAACATGAAAGTCCTTGCATAACCCAAGACAGAGAAAACTAGCTGCTAAACCACAGTTAGGAGAAGGGCAGCTAAATACCATTTTAACATTAAAACAGGAAACAGGTCTCAACTGGAATATCACTGGCACAGAGCGCGTTTCGCATATTCAAACCGTTCAACAACTTAACTAACCCTAGATATCAGCAGAGTTGCACTTGTGACAGAGGGAACATTTAGATGCTCTGTAAAATCTGCTTCAGTTTTTTTTTTTAACATTACCCTACTAATGAAGCTTTGAGAGGTGAGTATTTTACTTTGTCGTCCTGGTGAAGGTCCTGACAGCCAAATTTAGGCATTTCTGTTGGGCCGACGGAGATTTTGAACATTTACAGGAACCGCCATCAAAGTGGTTCCTGTGAATGCATTGTAACTTTGACTTGTGGCTCTGTCAAACATGACGGAGCCTTACAACAGTTACAACCTTTTTGTTATTCTCAGAAATAATACCCAAAAGTGGAATTTTGATTTTGAAAATAAAAAAGAAACAATGACTACGTCGCCATGGGAGTTACCTCTCATGGTGAGGAGGTGGGGATTTTTATGTCTTTTCTTGACGGGTATTAAAACAACAAACTATATGTCTGCGCACCTAAATTGGGCGGACAAACATATAGACATTCTTTGTTAAAGCAGTGTATGTCCCATGAGAGCCTTGTATCCTTAGAATGGTGGGTGGGAGGGAGAAATGACTGCCTCACCCACCTGCCCCTCTGTCAGGCAAATAGCCAGTGCCTGGCATAGCAGGATTTCCCAGAATGATGCTCTTGGTAGATGGGTAGAGCAATGCAGAAGCACAAACACAGGGCTGGACTGGGAACCAAAACCGGTCTGCCCTTGCAAAGTGCCCGGCTGGCCCCCAGGGGTTTGGGGGTGCGGCCGAGCTGTTTGGCAGGGCCGGTTACTGCGATTGTGTTACAGGGGCCGATATTGCAGCTATGCTGCAAAAGCGGTCCTGAAACAAAAACAGCCCCCAGGGGCCCAAAACCTCCCCCCACCCTGGCGGCCCACCGGCGAAATGCCCGGTGCCCACTGCAGCCAGTCCGGCCCTGCACAAACACCTTGTCTCAACAACAAAATGTGTGCGCAACTAGGGGAGGGTAGATATGCACAGACTTGAGTGAGAAGGCTCAGCAAAGTCTCAGTAAACATTACTGGTGCACTGTAATTTAAAGTAGAAAAGACTTCCACCCACACCTGTCCTTAAAACCCTCTTATCAGACTTTTGTCTGAGGAAAACCGATTTCGAAGTTAAGTGCTTTGAAACTGTAATTTCCTGCTTAACTTTCTGGTTACTGACCGTGCATTGTGTTTGCATGACTCTGCCTCTCTGTAAGGAAGTCAGCTTATCTGTAGAGAACCAGTGCCCAGCATTCCTTTTGCATTGCTGGGTTCTAGGCTATACTTAGTTCACAAAATCAATGAGCGTTTGGCACTACAGGCCTGGTTTACGCTTTGGCGGGCTCATCTGTCAGGGTGGCAGAAGTAATTTCCTCCACACGCCTAGCTGGACTACTGCCCTCCTTTTCAAAAGGTCTCGCTGGCCCTGTGGAGATCTTCGCGCGTTCAGAGGAGCCGCCATCATGGTAGCTTGGTCATCAAACTTTTTGTGTTTCCCAAAACAAACTCCTAAAATAGAAGTGTATTATTGAACAGCAAAAAATAAATGACCCTGATGCCCTAGAGTTTACTCCCAGGGTGTGGGCTTATATTTATTTATCTTTCAGCTTGGGACTGCCAGGGATTGTACTCTAAATTGGGTGAGGGGCTGACGCACCAACACAGCCAGTGGAGCCAAGAGAGACACTGCCATTGGAAACATGGCGGCCTACCCGACTCAAAACAAAGCAGGTGGGCGGTCACTTTGGCGGGCACGTCACTCTGACACGTTGTGGGGAGCACTCTGTCCACCAAATTCTTAATCCGGCCCCAGTTCTGGTGCTGCAAGCACAGAGTGTGAAATGAAAGGAGAGTGTTGTACCCACGCGTGGCAACTACACGGCTTGCATTGTTTGTGTGGAAAAGCAGCTTCGAGTGAGTGAAACTGGCGCATAAGTTGGAAATGTGAAGCTCTTGTGACCTGAGAATATTAAAAGGTTCGTACATGGAATAAACATATCCAGGTAACAAAGAGCTATGGACTACTGGTCTCTGTTGAAAAGTAGAGCAGAGTGTTAGGGAAAGCAAAGCCCTATATTGATTGACTACATTGTTGGGTTCCACAATGAAAATGGGCTCTAACTCCAACACCATCTAAGTCATATTTAACTATGAGTTTGAGGAACATCTTTGACTGGTTATTGATTTGCTTTATAGCGCTAAGACTCCATTGACGTCCATTAATGTCTGAAGTTAAGCACGAAGGGCACAAACAGCGTCGACCCCACAGCTCAGCAAGAGCACAATCAATAAAGCACAGTTCAACAAAGGCCCGTAGAAACACAGCTGAACCAGAGCAAAACTTTGAGCACCAGGAGAAATAGTTTAAAAGGGCATCCAACAGAATGGAGGTCAACAAAAGCAGGCCACGCTGCAGAAAGAAGCCTAGTCAACACCACAGTAACCTGTGACACATTCAAACAAGTATCTCACAACCACAAGAAACAGAGTTTGAGAAGAACAGAAAACCCAACATAAACACAGATTGTGAGTAAGCAGAAACCACCAACACACAGCAGGAGTAGAACATAATAAAGTTTTGTTTCATTACAATATTATATAAAATTATAAAACAAAGCGATGAAGTATAGTAAATACAACATTACCCAGAAGGAGAGACATTACATCACATAAAAACAAAAAACCATTAATGGTGGTACAGTGAAAAAGTGTTAAAACACACATAGAGACGAAGCAAATATAAAAGCAAACAAAATAAAAGCCCTGTAGCCAGTCCCTTAGTTAATCTTATCTGCTCAATGTGCAGCAAGCAGTGGCGAGGAGGTGCAGACAGACGGTAACCAGTCATTTGTCCCTAACTCAAAAACGACAGAGTATGACTTATGTCAGTTATCTCTATACACCGACGGTGGTATTATGGAAATTGGGCTGCAGCTGCCAAGGGCCTCGCTCTGATAACCCACATTTTCCGCTGAAACTTTGCAACTGCACATGCGTAAACCAGGTTAGAATCTGATCTTAAAATTCTTAAAGAACATAATAACCAGCAAAGACTCAATTCAACGAGATAACAACCAGCAGAAACACATCTGAGCAGTTTATCGGAAGACGGTAGAAAAGAAAGAAAACTGTATAAGAACCAGAATGACTGTAGCTCAGAGAGAACTCAACTAGCAGAGACGCAGTTCAGCAATAAAAATTACAGGAAAATGTGTTAGGTATTATTGACACGGCAACACTGCAAATAAATATACATTACGTAAACAGTCAGCAAATATTTTCCATTAATAATTACCAGAGTGACACCATCCACCAAGAACAAATCGTGTAGCAGAATGCCTTTTTAGGTCTTGCCTAGGCAGCGTGCATGTGCTGCGCTAGGAGAGGGCCTTTAACAATCGGTCTTCACTTTTCAAGCACTCAGACTCGTGCTTGTGGCGGCATCCACCTTGCGGGAGCGAGCAGCGGCGCGCTGTTTGTAATTACTGTGGCCGCGCCGCTGCTCGCTCCCGCAAGGTGGATGCTGCCACAAGCACGAGTGCTTGAAAAGTGGAAGCAGTGGTGAGATTTAGCCTTGTACCTAATGTGTTGACATTTAGATTGCTACATGTTGTAACACCAGCTTCCGCACGCGATCATCATGCGTGATTAATCAATTAATCTCCCCATGGTCCCCCTGTTTACTAACGGGGTGGTAAGGATCATTCACATGCGCTATAAGATGGGACCACCTCGTTAAATCTGTTTCGTGTTCTATCTACTCACTGTTTTTTGTTTCTAATATTCGGCCTCTTTCTGCTCTCCCATGTGCCCCTTCGAGATCCTCCTCTCCTTCCGCATTTTGCCAGCACCTTCCTAAGCAATAGTCGTCCACCACCATGTCCACCACCACTACATCCACCATGTCCACAACCACCACCACCACGTCCAGCCCCATCACCACATCCACCACCACCACGTCCACCAGCGCCACGTCCACCACCACGTCCACCACCAACACCACAACCAACACCACCACCACCACATCCACCACCACGTCTACCACCACCACATCCACCACCAAGTCCACCACCACCACGTCCACCACCACGCCCACCACCACCACATCCACCACCACGTCCACTACCACATCCACTACCACCACATCCACCACCACCACCATGTCCACCACCACATCCACCACGACTACGTCCACCACCATATCCACCACCATGTACACCACCACCACCACGTCCACCACCACCACCATGTCCCCACCACCACGTCCACCACCACCACATTCACCACCACCACCACCATGTCCACAACCACCACCACCACCCATGAGAGGTAAAGTGTCACTGGAGGGCAGGGGTAATAGGAGTGTCAACCCCTGATGTACATGGAACATTAAAGGATGCTTTTGGTGTGAGAAGACGGGAATAGGGGCTAGAAGTATGACACTAGACCCAAGATACATTTTGAAGAGGCGCTATGTCACAGGGGCTCCTGTAAAATGTTAATGTTAATGTTATGGTAATTTGTATAGCGCACGGCTGCCCCAGCCAAGGGGCGTCCCGGCGCTGCGAGCAGACAGTTTACAGAGAGATAGAGGCGTAGAAAGTGAAACAGTTATTGAAAGAGATGAGTTTTGACCGCCTTTCTGAAGGCTTGAAGCACTTGAAGCACTTGAA
Organism: Lissotriton vulgaris; assembly: GCF_964263255.1. NCBI lineage: Eukaryota > Metazoa > Chordata > Amphibia > Caudata > Salamandridae > Lissotriton > Lissotriton vulgaris. Next base: position 184,237,275 of record NC_141693.1, read on the forward strand.
GCACTTGAAGCACTTGCAGCATCTCTACCTCACTGTGCATACCTGCACGAGCCACTCACTCAAAACAAGCATTGGCATAGCCAATAGGTCTCATCTTTGGGACCTTATAAGTGTTTAGCCATACAACACTTGATGTTATTGCACCAAGGATATTGTGCTGGATAACTAAAAACGTATAAGGTCCCAATGGCGAGACCTATTGGTTATGCCAATGTTTGTTTTTCAGAGCCATTAAACTGCTACCATATAAACAACAAGATGAATACAGCTTAACAAGGATCCAACAACGAGTAGAATAGAGCGCGTTTGCATAGAAACAATCAAGATAATCAAGATGGCAGAAAATGTATGCCAGAGAATTAATCTCAGTTATATCTAAATTTTGTTGACAACACAACACAACTCACAGATAAGGAAAAACGATGTCCAGTTAATAGTATTTATAGAATATTTACACCACATGAAGGCAAAAATCAGAGAAACATCTGTACAAGTAGTAGGATGGATCTATCTCAAATTGAAGACTATCTCCACAACACAAACCACTATATAGGTGCAGGACAGAAATAACAAGTCCAACACACAGATCACAACAGATTTCAGCCTTAAGGTGACAAGATTGTCAAGAGACAGCTCCATTTCATCTGTGTTACAAAGTCCACTAGTGGTACACTTCCAGTCAATGCCAGTAACACCTGTCTCTGTGGCGGAAACATGTCTTCTTCCCTGCAGAGTGTAAAACAGCCAATTGGCTATCCAATTTTTAGTAGAAAGAATGGATCCCTACCTAATTCCTAGGTAGGATAAGTCCACTGTGATTTAATTTGTATCACCAATGGTAAATTGACTGCTAAATGGGGATCGGGGTGTCCTGACGTTCTTTATATGTATGGCCCAACCCCATCTCTAATGCTGTATCTTGCTTCTAAGCATCCTGCCATCCATCCTTAGCATGCTCACTTCCCTGGGCCCGACATCCATGCAGCAGATTCGCCACACCACTTTTGATGGTCATTTTACCTGAAATACAGTGAGGATGGCAGCAGGAAATGTGTCGAAGTTTGTGGTTGGTGTTTCATCTTCAAAATTAAACCTGCGAAGAGGGTAGAGAAGACATTTATTGTGCATGCATAATGAATCACTTCTATGTCCCTCTTGCATTACTGCTATCTCCATGTTGCATACAATAGTAGAAATCCATTGCTGGACTCCTAGGGAGAACCTCAAAGCATTTATTCCATTTGCTACAGTAGCTGTTTTTGAATTGCTTCCAGGGCATTCATATAATTTCCCTCCAAAATGAGATTTAATGTTCTTCTACGTTGCATACTTCCTTGTACTGATTGTTTTGGGATCCCATGCCCCTCCCCTAAGAGGATCTCCATGCCCCATGTCTTCCTGCACACTGGGTGGGTCCAGAGAACCTTGTTCCCCTCCCAATTGAAAGCTCATACCTCTGAACCAGCTGTCTATGAGTTAATGAAGCCCTGTTCATCATATACAGTAATTTTCTGCTTCAGTTGAGGATGTTCTCACATGTGTTCAAGGCTCATACATTTGATGAGCGGGCCATAATCACTCACCAACATTTGGAGAACTCTTCTCTTCTTTTGGGATTTTGGGCCTGAATCACCTACATCTACACACTGATCCATGCAGGTAAGTGCCTGGGGGGATCCTGCATCCCTTTAGTAGACCCCAGTCAGTTACTTCCATTTACAGCATCTCTAGACTCATGTGGGAGAGTTTTAATCTCTTGCCAACTCCCCTTCCTGACAGAAAGCTAACTGGTTCCCTCCCAGCTGTAGAATAAAATTCTGTGTCTTGTCTTCATCAATGGACTCAGCGGTTCCTGATGCTACGCCTTTCTGAGCACATGATGCCACTTGACTTACAAGCCCCCGAAGAGCTGCATCCCCAACAAGGCAAACACAACAATGAAGAGGAAGAGGAGGAAGAGCAGGCTGACGATGGACTTCATGGAGTTCAGCAGTGACACCACCAGGTTCCTGAGTGAATTCCAGTACCTGGCAAGAAAATCAACTCAGTCAGTTAGAGGCAGACAATGCAGACAGAATCACCACTAACTTCCCAATTCAAAGTCACCCTTAGTAAACATATCAATACCCATTTAAGACCCGATACTACTGGAGGAGACCCAAGATTAGATTGTATATAGTGCTCCACTTCTGAGGAAGCACTGTGGACAACATGACAAAGCACTGTAATTAAACCACAAATGATTACCAGTGGTTGAGACCTCGAACATTCCACTCATCACCTTTTGTTGCTTGAAAAGTGATGCCCTAAGTTTGACAGGTAATCCTAGACATTGGTTCTGTGATCACTGTACCACAGGATAAAGGCTGCAACCCACTGATGAGGTTAAAAAAGGCTGAAGGTTGAAATCAGTTAGCGGTTTCTTGTGTTCTTGTACACAGAAGACGTTGTTGGGCAGTTCAAGCTGGGCTCTTCCCAATGAAACACGACCAAGGCTGATTTTCATATAGCTGCCCTCCGGCTGCAATGGTGCAGGGGATAAAATCAAATGACTGGAATGTGGCCTGAGCAATTCTCAGTGGCTGGGACTTTTGAAAGTATTCAACCCATCACGCTTTATTGTTTTAACTGGATTCCAAGGGTGCTGTCACCTGTCCTAGAGAGTAGTTGACTCCAGGTCTCAGGGCAGCAAGGCCTGTCATTCCATCCGAATGCCTATGAGGTTGAGTGAACAATCCCTCAAAAATATGCCACTCCCTTTGAGCTTGGTAAACATTATCTTCTTATGCCATCCCAATCTGTACAATTTTGTTCACTCAAAGGGTCCCATGAGGCCTCACACTGATATTTTTGGTGCATGGGAAGTTTGTGTCAGTGGGTGTTAGAAATGGGGGTCTCTCGTTGGCAATGGTTTGCAACTTTGTCCAAGTAGGGAACCTTCTTTCTAGTCAGGGTAAGGGGGATACACTTCTAAAATAACCCTTGCTCACCCCCTTGGTAGCTTGGCACGAGCAGATAGGCTTACCTCAGAGGCAGTCTGTAAAGCATTTGTGCACACATACAGCAGAACAGTGAAAACACTACAAATGGGCACCACACCAGTTTAGAAAAAAAAGTAATCTTTATCTAAACCAAACAAGACCAAAACGACAAAAATCCACAATACAGTTATCAAGACGTGAATTTTAAAAGGTAAAAACAGTTCTGTCCATAGCAAACTATAGATGCAAAACTTTCAACACAAAGTACCTTGGATGCGTCAAAATCATAAACAAAAACCGCTGCTGGGAAGGTGATGCATCTGTTCCTTGCACGTAGGGAAGGTGAAGCGTCGGTTCCTTGCTCCGGGGGGGAGATGCGTCGGTTCCTTACTGCCACGCAGGGGAGGTGATGCGTTGTTTCCTTACTGAAGAGGAGGTGATGCGTCGGTTTCTTACTGTGCAGGGAGGTGATGCGTTTGTTCCTTACTGCGGCCCCGACATTGATGTATACTTGGGGATGCGTCGGTTCTCAACACGGCTGCAATGGAGCTGCTTTGATCCCTCCAGCCACGGTCCCACGATGCGTCAGTTCCTGCAGTTGCACAATAGTGCCTGAGTCAGAGTAGGTGCAGTGATTTGGACTTCGGAGATTGGTGCACGAGACTCGGCAAGTGGCGATTTCTCCAGCCACGGACTGCGCTGCATTGGTTTTTCCAGCAGCACGATGGCGATGCGCGGGAATTCTTCCTGCACGGCGGCGAAGCGTAGGAAACGGGTGCGGATGTGTCATGCTTTAGTTGCTTCTCTTTTTCCAGCTCCCAGCAGCAGTAATATCCTCCAGAGGCCCAACACAGGCCCCTCTTGGCAGGTCAGAACTCCCAGCAAGAGAGTTAAGGGGAGCTGGTGGCGAAGTCTTTGTGTCCATGAGATATCAGAACAGGAGGCAAGCTCTACTTCAAGCCCTTGGAAATCTTTTTCAAGCAGGATACATACACGGTTCCCCCCCTTGGCAGACACAGCCACTGCAGGTCAACCACTGACAGCACACAGCAAAGGGGCAGTATTTCTCCTTCAGCTTTCCCAGCTTTTGTCCTTGGCAGAGGTACCTCTTAAGTCCAGGAGTATTCTAAAGTTCTGGGGTCGGGCCCTAATATTTATATTCCATTTCTCTTTGTTGTCTTGTGGGAGAGAGGCTCTGTACTCAGTCAAAACCAGTTCTGTCCTGCCTGGTCCAGTATCCTGGCAGGAGGTGGAGACAGAATTGTATAAGGCAGACCAGGCCCATTCAGGTGCAAGGAAATCTCATCCCCCTACTCAAAATGCAGCCTCGGTCTATTCAGCCCTGACTCGTCCAGGAAAGGCAGGACACACCTCCACCCTCCCAGTGGCTGTCTACAGTAAATGCACATCCCCAGCCCCTGTGACTCCAAAGCCAAACAGTCAATCCACAAACCAGCAGAGGCACACAGGATGGCTAAGCAAGAAAATACCCACTTTCTAAAAGAGTTATTTTCAAACACACAATATAAAAATCATCTTTTCTAAAATATTCATTTTTCTATTCTGAGTTCAGGCATACTAAACTCCAACTTTCTATATTGTCCCAATGGAAAGTTATACTTATAAGATGTTATAAATAAACTCCCATTCTATCCCATGGGACAGATATCCTTTCAATAGCGAGAAACAAAATACACAGTTTTTTACTATGAAGACGTGTCACACACATCAGTACATGTCCTACCTTTCACATACACTGCACCCTGCCCACAGGGGTACCTTGTGCCTACCTTTGGGGTGACTTACATGTAATGAAAGGGAAGGTTAGGGCCTGCCAAGTGGGTGCACTTGCCAGGTCGATATGGTAGGAGAGACTGTGTGCAGATAATGCTGTGGCAGGTCTGAGACCCCTTTGAAAGGCTGCTTAGGTGGGTGGCACAACCAGTGCTGCAGGCCCACTTGCAGCATTTGACCTACAGGCCCTGGGCGCACACAGTTCACTGTACTAGGGACTTAGTAGTAAGTTATACAAGCCAATCATGGAAACACCAATCCATCTTTACAATATACAGAGGGAACACTTGCACTTTGGCACTGATCAGCAGTGGCTGGTCTAGATGCCCAAAGCAATCCAGTCCGATAAGAATGAAATGCAGCACACAGCATAAATACAGAGGCAGAGGCAAAAAGACTGGGGAAAACAATGCCAAGGATGCCAGGTCTAACAGTGGGGTCCTGGACATTTAGTATGACCTGAACATGCCGAAAAACATAACAAAACTGCCAGGAAAACCAAAAACAAAGCAGAAAATGGTAGTAGAGGACTGTTGGTACGAACAACGATGGACCTTCATTCCTGTCGTTCAACTAACACCAGAGTTGAATTTCTAGTCCAAGAGAAAAAGCTACACCTAAGGTGCAAACAAAGTTTAAATGTTGCCCAACAGAGCAGGCCATACACTACTGGCTTCAAGTCAGCATAGTCAGCATAGCACAGAAGACAGGGCAGACAAAGCCCACTAGGAAAGAGGAGGTTGTCTGACAGTGGAATGTAAATACCATGGGCAGACAGATTTTGTCCTCCTCTCAATTATTTGGCCATTAGTCTGCCTCACCACCACCTACCCAGGGAGATCACTTTATCTTGCTTGGATTAAGTTACATCCTGTCTCAGTGTCTTTCTCTGTTCCTTGACAAACACATATCTTCTATCTTATGAAGTGTTATTGAGTCTGGCTGTGTGCCCCCAAGGACCAGCCCCTTTCTCCTAGCTGCCAACCATGTAGTCATATAATCCATGCTCAAAGAGCACCAAATCAAAACCACTCCCCTCCCTGTTTCCTAGTGCCCTTCCACCACAAGCCCAAATCTGAAGCAGCAACAGAGATGAATCCTGCGGAACCCTCATGCCAGCAAAATAAATAAGTGTTGTATCAGTGCTGAGGGGGTCAGCGGAAACGATGTGTCTGCGTTATGTTCTGTGGCCTGTGGGGACATGGGCTGCCCTTCCCTGTCACGGAGAGGACGTTCGGCCTTCGCATGCTCGGTCTATGCTGGCCCGCGTCACGTCATTGGCACCGGAGAGATATCCCCAGTGGCAGGAGAGCTGTTATCTTGCAGAACTTGGCAAGACAATCAAAAAGCCATTTTCGCACAAAGTAAGAGTGTTTTCTTTCCCTATCAGCTATTTAGAATGTTCACTTTCCTTCCCTGCACCCTGACTGGCTGAGAAATAGGGTGTGAAGTCCCAAGAAAGAGCCCTCTGAACACAGATCTGGATCACAGAGCTATTAAGATAAAAACCTCAATGGAGTACATTTGTGTGGGAACAGCAGACGCATCTGGGCATGGCACTAACACACTCAGGAGCTCCATCTTAGTTCAGCTCCATTAACTATTGCACCTTGTTCGGTTTGCCCCATCTGCAGGTGTGAACTGCCCCATACCTTCTAATGGGAGTCATGAAGATAACACTGGGTGTTGAAAAGGAATCCTAGTTGGCACTTGGCAATATTGTGCCAAATGAAGCCATCATAACGTCAACACCCCTGTGAGGCCAGGCAACTGTGTGTGTCACTGAGGCCTTTCCTAACACCCACATAAATCAAGCAATTTTGTGAACCACTGAAATTTTCCATGACATCTATACAATTGTCTGATATTTACACTAGATCATAGCGTCAGACGCTGCATTAACTAAAAGCTTACACTAAAGACTGGAGTGACGCAAGTCACAAGTCTGGATCTTGCGAATTATGTATAGGGGGCGTTCAAGATATCGCGCATTTTTAATACATCTGCCCCAGTAAAGTCTTAGTAGAAGCTGGGAACCGCTTTATCAAACCCATATGTTTTAGATATAATTTATCCACAATTGATGATCTGATCGTTTTAACTAGATCATCACCTGATGAATTTGTGTGTTATAATCTGTATACATTTTTGCATTTTTTTTACCATTGTTTTAATAGACGCTTTAAATGAAGTCTGTTATATTTACATTTTTGAACTGATTCCCGAATGTTCTGTATTGTCGATCTCTGATGAGGTCTAAATCAATTAAAAAGGATTCCTACTATATCCAATAAAAGAAAGCCCTGCATCACAGACTGCCTTGGCACAACTCCAAAAGGGCAGGAGCCCCCTTGTGTGTTATTCCGCCTCCCTGCCACACCCAAATTCAAGTAATCAATGCTCTGAACCACTGAGTCCCCTGTTTTATGTCAGAAAGTAAATAGCAAAAATATCATATGGCACGAATATTGTGCCCGGGATATCATTTACAAGAATAGTATAGCTGTAGATTTTTTATTAGACTGTATTTTTGTTATGATAGTCTGGTACCATACCAAGTAGACATTCACCCTCCTGTGCAGCCATACCAGATTAAAAGCTGGAATGAGGTGCATAAGTAATGTATCCCATGTCCAGTTTAGCATTGGTGGTGGCTCAATGCAGAGCCCATTGTGCGACCTGTATGTGTAGCTCAAATCAGAAAGTGCCCATTACACATTGCTAAGATGTTCTAAAGTGTAGCTAGGCGCTACCATGAATCGTGTGTTACAGGACTGAGGTTTGGGGCCGGAAACCCTCCTTCTCCTTCGCATCTATCTTGGTACCACTGGGAAACATGGCAGCCATCTAGTGGCCCGGGTGTCATTCGGCCATGAAAACACACCATAGCTGGCCAATACACTTGGTTCTTAAAGCACACTCATCACCCACCCCAAACTACTACCAGGTGCCCTGGTGTCGTAATTTGACAATGGCCGGGTTAGCGCTTAGCTTTGCTGAACGTTATTTCCCTTAACTTGGCCATATTAGAAAACGCCATTTTGTATGTTGCGGTGGCCATTTTAGGGAACGAGCGGCCTCGTGGTCAGCATGCCCTTTAGTCCGTTGTCCGTACCACTGACCACTCGGGTTTGCCCAGCAACAGGCTATTTTTAGCAACGGTCAAGCCTGTTCATGCGCAGTCCCCACTGACCAGTCACCCCTCAGGAATGTTCCGCCAAACTGACCAACGGAGTTGTAACTCCTCCCATGAGTTGGCTGTGTTCCAAAAATGACCATATATGCACATAAAGCTGTGTAACTCTGTACTGCCTACCTTTTTATTACCTGTAAGATTGTATAAAAGAGGCATTCACACCAACATTCGGTGTGATACTTCTTGCATTGCCGAAGGGTGCTGTAGGAATGTACCACCACCCCATGGGGTCTTAATAAACTTGTCTTTTGTACTTTTCAGTTTCCGTGCCAACAGTTCTTTGGTGTAAGTGGGTATTTCCGTGGAGCATGTAGGCCTTGGGAACCCTATACCACAAATTGGCGACCACGAAGGGACTCATCGGCGACTCGGATGCCCGAAGGAGAGGTCGTGACGAAGGATTGGAAACTCGCCATGGACGCGTACGCTGCCACCGAGTGACCCGAGTCTTGGCACCCACGGTGTTTTCTTCCTTTCCTTCTGATCTGACCTTCCAGGTGGCGCCGGTCTCCGACTGAGTTCTTGATCGTCTGTGTTGCTGGATAAGTGCCGTTTGGCTGATTCGATTAAAGACCTTGGCAGCTGGAACCTGGATATTTGATTTGGGTAAGATTTGTGATCAGTAAGGTAGTCTCCGGACGCTTACTGAAGTTCTATGATTTGTGTTCGGTAAGGTAGTTTTTGGACGCTTACTGAAGTTCTATGATTGTGTCTATGATTTGAGTTAGCTAACATTTTGACTTTGTGAACTTTGAATTATATGTGTAGTGCACTTCACATAGGCAGGCATGTAGAGATGTTTCTCTAATTTGTTTCGTATTCTGAGCGGCACATTTGTGTGAAGTACTGTAAGTGCCATTTATATGGTATCACGCTTTCATGATACTTTTTGAACATGCCTGTTTTAAGCACACTCCGAGGGATGTGCTGTCTTGGAAATGGTACCTCAATTAGGTTAGCGGAATCACAGCCGGCTCCCCCAGAAGGAACTCCACACCGTGAAATGTACATAAAATTTGGCCTTCCCCCTATAATGTACAGTAAATTATGGCATAAATATACCAAGACCGATCCTGAATTGCAATGGCCACTACATGGGTCATTTGATTTACGAAAGGTTCAGTTTGTGGAGCAATGTTTGTTTCAGCGCAGGTCTAGACAGAATATGTTTGATTGTGTACGAATGTGGGAGAAAGCGGTGCGTGAACGTATGACACGTGAAGTTGCCTTGGCGGACAAAGAGCAGCGCAAGGCTGCTCGAGATAAGGCTTTACAGCTTGAGGAAAAGGAGGCGCAGGAAAAGAAAGAGAGGGAGGAACGGGAACGTAAATTGCAAGCGACCGGTCAATTTCCTATTCGTCGTCCGCTTTATCCTGTCCTTACTAACGACATTGATGATTTTTCGTTATCAGATCGATCACCGCCTCCGTACGTTCTTCCTACGGCTCCTACTGCAGATTCTGATGACGAAGGACAGGATAAGTCGGAAAAAGGGGATAAGTCCAGTGTCAGGTTATCTGCGGAGAAAGCTGCGGACTTGCGTAGTTGGGCCCGTAAATTGAATTTACATTATGTAACTGTGACCGACGTTGTTGCTGAGAGGAGTAAATGGACAGAACGAGAATTGATGTGTTTTTTGCATACTCTGGCTGATGAAGTTGTTGCTACATTTCGTAAATATTCAGAGACTTTAGAACCTAAGGCTGTGTCGGTTCATCGTGAGAATCTGGATAAAGGTTTATTTGTTCTTTCAGATGTCGATGCATTTTTCAAACAACTGATCACGCTACGGGATGAGGCGTCCAAGCTACGGGAAGAAAAGAAAAAGGAGTCTGCGCCGGGGTCACGAGAGCAGATTAAGGAGTGTTCTCTCCGGGGTTCAGATAAGAATTCTAAAGTGCATGTTATGCCTATGCGTGAAGCCGCACCTTTGTATGTTCCCCCGAAGGGAGAGGGTACAGATGACGATAAAACATCGAAGGATGCAAAGGGGTATTTTATATATAATTGGGTGTATACGCCTTGGAATAGGTCAGATGTTATGGCATTAAAGAATTCAGCCGCATTCTATGAAGGGGTGGAGGGAGCCATTTCCTCTTGCGTTATGACTCTTGTTGATATAGATCTCTTCTTTGGGTTAATTCTTCCGCCTGATATGTGGAGGTTGATTCGTAAAACTAATGATGAAACAGTGCTCGGGGGAACTTGGAAAGAAATAAACCAAGCTGATTTAGACAGGGAACCTGCATGTAAACCATGTGATTTGATTCTAGGACTTCCAGCGGCTATCTTAACTAAACTGAAAATGCTTGTTCCTTCTAAAAAAATCGATTGGACTATGTTAGCTTCGTGCAAACAAAAGTTAGATGAAACGGTATCCGATTTCTTTACACGCTTCGAAGAAGCGTTTCATGATTACAGTGGTCAATCGTTAACAGATGATACGGGCAGGCATTTGTTTGTAGATAAGTATGTAGCTAATCTCCTGCCGGAGATTGCAAAACGATTAAAGGCGAGTGAAAGTTCCTGGGCTACGGCGACCCCTGCGTCTTTGTTAACCATGGCTCAGTATTATGAGCGGCAGGAATTAGAGGCTAAAGAAAGTATTGATAAGAAAGCGAAGGAATTGAAAACGAAGGTGATGTTGGCACAGGTTCGTGGAACACAATCTAGAGGGAATGATAGAGGTAGACGAGGAGGAGGTAATGCGTCGTACGGGCGTACGGATATAGCGGAGGACCAATGTGCCTATTGTAAGGAGTTTGGGCATTGGGCTGATGATTGTCCGGTACTTCGTGAGCAACGTAGTCAGCGTGGTCGAGGAGTAGGAAGGACCAGGAACAGTTATTCGGGGGTGAGAGGTGGTGGAGGTGACCGTGGTAGATTTGAAGAGAGGGGCCGTGGCCAGGATGAACGTAATACCTTTGATAGACGGAACCAGTATCAGATATCGGAGGGTGAGAATGTGGAGCATCAGGATTACGTGCATGCATAGGACTGCGTAGGATGGGGTACGGAATCAGTTGAAGTGCCAGTAGATCAGAGTGGTCCATATGTATCAGCGGGCATTTTAGGATCTACTGATCAGTTTTTAGTCGACACAGGAGCTACTCGTAGCGCTTTGTCTAAAAACTTGGTTCCGAGGGCTCCCCTGTCTGGCGACATGATAACTTGTATAGGGTTTGATGGCACACCCTCTCCTAGCCCATTATCGAAGCCTCTTGCACTTTGTCTTGATAAATTTTTCAGTTTTGGTCAATTTTTGTTGTCACCCTATACACCAGATAATATTCTGGGTATTGATTTACTCAAATATTTTCGAGCAACGATACGTTGCGCTCCGGAGGGAGTGCGAGTTATTTTGAATGACAATTATCCAGATTCAGACAGATTTTGCACTATACAAGAAATTGAAGCATTAGCCTCTCTCCCGCACACGTTATGGGCGACCTCAGATACGGATGTGGGACAGATGCTTATTCCACCTATTCGAATCACTGTAAAGGAGGGAGTACTTTTGCCACAGTATAAGATTTCCAGGGAAGGTGAAATTGCCCTGACACACATTGTTCAAGATTTGATCATTGCAGGAGTAGTGGAGGAGGTTCCTTACAATGTTTGTAACAGCCCTATTCTTCCGATCCTTAAGAAAGATGCTGACGACAAGGTCTATCGATTTATTATTGATTTGAGAGAAATTAATAAAATTGTCATTCCCCAATACCCGGTGGTGTCCGACATCACGACATTACTCACATTGGTTCCCCCAACGGCGACGACCTTTAGTGTCATTGACCTTAAGAATGCGTTCTTTTCCATCCCCATCCATCCTGATAGCAGATATCTGTTTGGCTTTACGTTAAATAATAAATCGTATAGATTTTGTCGTGTTCCTCAAGGTTACACTGAGAGTCCGAGTATCTACAGCCAGGCTTTAAAAAGACAGCTTGATTCTTTTGAATTGCAATCTGGAGTTGCCCTTATCCAGTATGTCGATGACCTATTGTTAGCTGCAGACACTTATGTGAAATGCGAGGAGAGCACGCTTGCTTTGCTCTCCTTTTTGGCCCAGAACAATCATAAGGTTTCGAAGAAAAAGCTTCAATATTGTAGACCCAAGGTGACCTACCTCGGTCATCTTTTGTCTAAGGAGGGGCGTGCATTAACATCAGATCGAATTCAGGCGATTTTAGATACACCAGTCCCCCGCACTCAGAGAGATGTACGTGCCTTTATAGGATTAACGTCCTTTTGTAGACAGTGGATCATGGGGTTTTCGCACATTATAAAACCTTTGTTAGCGTTACTGTCCAAAACTACACTAATGCCCCTTGAATGGACAGATGAATGTCAAAATGCTTTTGATCAATTGAGACAAGCCCTTTGCTCTGCACCCGTGTTAGGTACACCAGATTACACAAAGATTTTCACATTGTACGTGCACGAGAAAGATGGGTGCGCGTTATCAGTGTTAGTGCAGGCACACGGGGATAAGCAGAGGCCATGTGCGTATTTCTCCGCTATTCTTGATCCTGTAGCGCAAGGGTTACCTGGGTGTTTCCGAGCAGTTGCAGCAACAGCAGTAGCTATACGGCAAAGTGAGGGAATAGTTTTATCACACAAATTGTTGGTGTTAGTTTCCCACGCAGTGGATGCCCTGTTGAATCAAACGAAGACACAGTATCTTACGAGTGCACGTTTGACAGGATATGAGCTTACACTCCTGGCGCCACATATCACACTGAAACGATGCGCTACTCTGAATCATGCCACTTTATTGCCCTATCCGGTTGAGGAGGGACAGGAAGAAAAACATCACGATTGTGTTTTCCTGACTGAGGAACAGACAAAGGGTCGTGTCGACTTACAGGATAGGCCACTTCCAGATGTGGATGGGGAACTGTGGGTTGATGGATCGTGTTTAAGGCTGCCAGATGGTACGACTTCCGCAGCATATGCGATCACGACACTCAAGACAGTGGTAGAAACAGCTAGAATACCACAGAAATCGGCTCAAGCAGCAGAGCTGATAGCCTTGACAAGAGCCTGCGAATTGAGTGCTGGCCTATGTGTGAACATATACACAGACAGCCGGTACGCCTTCGGAGTAGCGCATGATTTCGGGCTACTCTGGAGAGAACGTGGGTTTTTGACTTCTCATGGAGTACACATTATGCACGGAGAACTGGTGCGTGATCTCCTAAACGCGTTGCTTTGTCCAAAGAAAGTAGCGATAATTAAATGCAGTGCCCATAAAAAGATCACTGATAAAGTGGGTCAAGGAAATGCTTTTGCAGACAGCATAGCAAGACAAACGGCTATGTCCCGAACTGACTCCCCCATGTATGTAACAAAATCACAGGCTGAGTGATGGTATGATGCTAGAGCAGAGATACTAGATATCCAAAAATCAGCGACTGAATCAGAGATTGCGGCATGGGCAGCAGATGGGGTGTTAGATGATGAGGGTTGTTGGAGAAGCAAGGATATGGAAAGATGGAAATTGCCTGCAGCTTACTTGCAGGCGATGGTTCAGACGACACACGGATTAGCGCATGTGGGAGCTCTTGCAATCACTCGATTATTAACACGAGTTTGGGAGCATCCCGAGATTGCCAATACTGCTAAGAGAGTAGTGCAGACCTGTCTGATATGTTTACAGCACAATCCTGCAAAGGGGACTCATACTCCGAAAGGAGGGTTCGTTCCACCTTCTGCACCATTCGAGGTACTCCAAATGGATTATATCCAGCTTGAGCGCTGCAATAACCTTAAGTATGTCTTAGTGGTGGTGTGTGCTTTTAGCAAATGGGTTGAGGCCTTCCCCACGAAAGATAATACAGCTTTGACAACGGCTAAGGTGTTGCTCAAGGAGTACTTCCCTCGATTTGGAGTTTGCAAATTTTTGTGGAGCGATAGTGGGCCTCATTTTGTTGGGAAAATTGTGGAGTATGGACTGAAGGGGTTGGGGATCCAGCAGAAGTTTCATGCTGTGTTCCACCCTCAGTCAGCAGGTCTTGTCGAGCGGTACAATGCTACGTTGAAGTTGAAGCTGGCTAAGATTGTGGCGTCCACGTCATTGAAGTGGCCGGATGCCTTGCCGCTAGCATTACTCTCTCTTAGATCAGTGCCCCACTCTCGAACAGGCCTCACACCGTATGAAGTGGTGTTTGGAAGGCCTATGAACATATGGGGAGTGCCTAAGCCGCGATTGATACATGATGTGCCTTGTATAATGATGAACGATTATTTGGCACGATTAACAAATGATTTGCTTTCTATTCATCAACAGGTTCGAGAAGCGCTCCCTGACAATTCTACTGGAGAGGCTCACAATCTCCGTCCTGGGGATTTTGTGATGGTGAGATCGTTTGAGAGGGCGAATAGCTTGGAACCGAGGTGGCGTGGCCCCGAGCAAGTCCTCCTAGCAACTCGAACAGCTGTACGAGTGACCAACAGAAAGCGGTGGGTGCACTCAACTCACTGCCGTCGTGTTTCTCCGGATTTGGTGAATCCTGCCGTGCTGACCGACTACAAGGAGATTCTAGATAAAGAAAAGAGCCCAGCTGTGACATCGGCCGAAGTCGAGGGAGCCTTCCCGGACCACACTGCTTCTGGACGACAGCGCTACGATCTGCGGCCAAGATAGGAAGAAGATTTTTGTTTTTCGAGACTGGTTGGTTACCGCTCTGGGGTTTGTGAAACGGAATCCGGGAATCTCAAGGGGGCGGGATCAGTTCTGCCAAGAGTAGCGACACCCGTCTTGACCCCGGAGAAGAAAACAACGGCTACCTCGGAGCTCAGCACCGTATTTTTTTCTTTTTTAGGAATACTTTTGAGACATTGTGAACTCTTTGAACTATGGCGTCCACTGCATCACGAGACAAAAGAATACTTGGTGCCGTCTTGTTCGTATTAACAATTGTGGTGATAGCAGTAATAGCCTGGGTAGTAGAACTTGTGGTACCTGTACGTGAACATTTGCTGCCGACTACCCCGGCTCCATCTGAACATTTTCACTTCACCTTGCCCTACCATGAAGAACGGCACCGACAGACTTACTTGAACAATAGCTTCATTCAGATTCTGCATCATACGCACAATATGACGAACACTTCAAATTGTTGGGTGTGTGGGATGTTGCCTGGGCATCAGAAGAAAGGGGGCACTCCACTCATCCCACTCCCATTTTTGCACAACGGTTCCTGCAATGCCTGGTACACTCTTCTATTCACTTTACGATGGCCAGCGAAAGGGGGGGTGCTTTTCCGTTTGAACAAAGTTTGTTACCATGATCGGGATGGGTATCCACGGGCTGAGGGTACTCGATTTGAATGGGAAGAGTACCGCCCCGATAATGTGACTGCACCTCGTGTTTACAGCAATCAAAGGAACATTAATATGTCCAGTACACATGTTATTAATGTTATCACTACTAAGGCAGACCTCTGCATTCGTAATAAAGGTACAATCCCGGTGGGGAAAAGTGAATGTAACACTACACTTACATTTGACAGTCCGAATGGCATATCATTTGTGGCATCTCGAAATACTTATTTTATCTGTGGCAATAAAGGTTATCATCAGCTCCCTTTAGGATGGTTAGGTACATGTTATGTATCCTTTGTATTGCCCCCTGTATTCATTGCCCCGCCAATGTACCATAATGACTATACACTCTATCATGACTTTGTATTAAATCGTGTTAAACGTGCTGTGGTCTTGGACGATATTGACCAGACCGATACTGCCTTGCAACAGTATGTAGACTTTAATTTGGGATTGTTTTCCTTTGTGGGGGCTGCTTTGAATAGTCGGAAGATACGACGGCTGACTCGTGTTGTTGAGGCTGTAGCTAATGATACTGCTATTGCATTGGGGAACATAACAGAAGAACTTCAGATTTCTAGGATTGTTACGCTCCAGAACCGCATGGTTCTAGATGTGGTTCTAGCTGACCGTGGGGGGCATGTAGAATCATCGGAAGTAGCTGCTGCGTGTACGCGCCCGATAATTCGCCTTCTGTTTATGATGCCATCTCAAAATTGCAGAAAATAGCTGCTGAAATACACCCGGACAATGGCACTTGGACTCTTTCAGGGTGGTTCTGGTCAATGCTTACTGCTTGGGGTTGGAAACTGCTAACGATTCTATGTATCATTGTTGGGATACTGTTCTTCGTATGTTTATGTATACAATGTGGTCCTGCCTTATGTTCTATGTGTTTATCAGCTTGCATTCCATCCAGACGCACTGTTGCTCGAAATGAAATGATGCTTCATAAAGAAGTTGCTCAAATAATGTCAATAGATATCGAAGATGAGTATTCCGATTATGTCCACTATGAGGTAGCTTCAGCTAAACGCTAAAAGGGTCGTCTGTCGTAATTTGACAATGGCCGGGTTAGCGCTTAGCTTTGCTACACGTTATTTCCCTTAACTTGGCCATATTAGAAAACGCCATTTTGTATGTTGCAGTGGCCATTTTAGGGAACGAGCGGCCTCGTGGTCAGCATGCCCTTTAGTCCGTTGTCCGTACCACTGACCACTCGGCTTTGTCCAGCAACAGGCTATTTTTAGCAACGGTCAGGCCTGTTCATGCGCAGTCCCCACTGACCAGTCACCCCTCAGGAATGTTCCGCCAAACTGACCAACGGAGTTGTAACTCCTCCCATGAGTTGGCTGTGTTCCAAAAATGACCATATATGTACATAAAGCTGTGTAACTCTGTACTGCCTACCTTTTTATTACCTGTAAGATTGTATAAAAGAGGCATTCACACCAACATTCGGTGTGATACTTCTTGCATTGCCGAAGGGTGCTGTAGGAATGTACCACCACCCCATGGGGTCTTAATAAACTTGTCTTTTGTACTTTTCAGTTTCCGTGCCAACAGTTCTTTGGTGTAAGTGGGTATTTCCGTGGAGCATGTAGGCCTTGGGAACCCTATACCACACTGGGATAGCACACAAATAGTGCCCCTTGGTGACCCCCACGCGCAGAAATGTCAGCAAAACTTCAGTGACCTGCCATTAGATCCAAGCCCATATTCTAGGATGTGAAAACCTGGTATAGATGTTGAATTTTAAAAAAAATAGCAAGGAAATGCCATGTATCCTGGATAAATGGCCTTTCAATCCTAAATGAGGTTTATCCAAAGAACTGACCCGAGTGGATATTATTGCCCCGTCTGCTCAGGGGTGTTTATAACAACTACAGGATGTCCATCCACACGAGGCAACAAGGCTTTGAGTGGCTGCTCAGCTCAACATTACATCTTCTGCACACATAGGTGATATTTATCAAAATTCATGCGATTAAGAGGGCAAATCACAGTGCTGGGGGTACCTGCGGGCAAGGTCGCCCATTTGAAAATTCCCATAACTTAACATATGCATATATAAAGCACACCTTCACCCATAGGCATCTTGGCGCTGAATAACAGATGTTTATTGTTACCAAACTCAATGGTACTCACTTTATAGACCTCAGATGGATGAAAGGCTGAGTGGACCCACTAGGATTTGAACCTGTGACCATGAGGTTCAACACAGGCCCCTAAAGTGGATGCATTAGTCCACTGAGCCACCGGACCACCACAAGTATCCCCCAGACTAGCACCCTCCATAAAGAACATCTGCGGTACTATGAAGTGATTATTGATTAGTGACCTCACAGTAGGGCTACGGTGCCATCCGGTGCGCATTCCACGCACAGCAGATGCCTGGTGCGTCCAGGTGTTCAGTGCCACAGATCAGGCCGAGGGTACTCTCAGGCGCCCATTTTTCACTCAGCCAGTATCTCATGTTCAGTAAAAACGGAGCAGGCCAACGGTGTAACCCACAGCGTAGGGCACCTCCATAGTGGCATCAGGTGTTCAATAAAGTAACACATGCAGAGCAGACCACGGTGCCTCGGTGTGCCCATTTCACACACCACAACCCCACGGTGCCCCCAGGTGACTGTTAGACTCAGAAATGACCCAGTATGCTCCCAGATACCCATTTCACACAACAAAATTGAAAGTGCCATACCACACTTATGCACCCTAATACACACATTCTTTATGTGCCCATCCGACATAAGAACAGACTTATTGTGCATAGTTTAAACAGCGTAACTCCACCGTGTCCAACACACCCCTGCTATAATGCAGATAAACTCTGTTTAATTTACATAGAGGTGGCACAAGGTGCTCCCAGGTCCCATATAGTGTAACCCAGATCTCTGGTACCTCATTTACCCCAATATTTCTCAACTCCTTTATATTATCTTCAGCTTTCCAGTGTCAATTGTCTCCTGTAGGGTTTAGTGGGGTCGCCCATCCTACACACCATACTCACCCATAGAAACATGTCTTCAACCCCAATGACTTCTAAGGGATCATGACGTTAAAGTGCAGTTTAAAGTACACGAAAGGTTAAGCGATATGAGGCCAATAATGGCATTAAGTGGCACCTGCACCCACGGTGGAGCTAAGGTACCCATCAGACATGCAGCACACCACGTGTGCCTAGACGCACCCGCTACACACATGGACACCACCAGTGGTTGGTAGTGGCTGAAGGAAGGTGGACTTACTTGGTGACTTTGAAGATCCTGAGTAGCCGAAGTGCTCGCAGTACGCTGATTCCAAACGAGGTTCCTGGCTTCACCACGGCCCAGATAACCTCAAAAATGCTTCCCAAGATGACCTGGAAACAAAAAGGCACTTTGGGTAAGGGAGTTTTTGGATGCTCGCTACACCAGCCCCTGCTCCAAGTAAGGAGGCATTCTTCACAGCCCAGGGACAAAGGATGCCATTAAAACACACAAGATGATGGACGGAATGTTGCCCAATGGCTGGGGTGGCGTGGTGAGCAAAATAACAATGGATTAAACCCAGATCTGTGACTGGGGGTGAATGTTTGGCCAATGTGCAACATTTCGTCCATCATCTTGTGTGTTTTACAAAGGATACCATTCCCAGGGATGAAAGTACCACCACATCACCTGAAAGTTCCATCCATATATTTTTCAGATGATAATGTGCTGGACAACACCCTCCCCTGTCCAAAACATTATTCTTACCCTGGATCCAGGCCTCTGACCACTCCTCAGAAGGCGGTGCAATGGTGTTGCGAGTGCCTGTTCTAGTTCACTGTACAAGACTATTGCAACCTGTATTTCTTTATTTCAATCCTTTTAAAGCACGGGCTGATTTGTTAAGTATTGGGAAACTGTACAGTGAAAACCCCCAACACATCATCCAGGAATAGGGACAATACCACAGAGGGTGGCAACCAGTGGATAGGAAGGAACCCGTGGAGGTTTTATTTTTCAAATGAAGGCATTAAATACTTGTTTGCTTAATAAATAACAAATAATCTCTGTTTAGACATTGTTTATCCTTGTTACACCAAGTCCATCTCCATCTGAAGCTTATTTCTTCTGTACTTGTTGTTGTTGTGCAGGCATGCATGAATTACTACTAATATAATACTTGTGTTGGCCAACAACTGTTTTGTTTTACTACAGCGCCCCAGTATGGTAAGTACATGCTAGTGCATGAGTGTATGTTGGATGTTTTCACCTGTGAGCCGCATCACTGTGGTTATGGGACTCAAAGGAATCGTGCATATGTTTTTCCGCACCCTGACCATAGCACTTGTGTCCAGGCATTCCTCGTTGAAGGCCACCAGGCACTGTAAAAACCGCTTTTGCTCAACATGTTCACCAAAAACTTACGCCAAAGTCGAAGCAGTTGAAGGAGGAGTGAAAGTAGTTCCTGGCCCCCAGCCCGTACATCTTCAAGGACATCTCAGTCAGGAAGAGCCCCAGGAAGACAAACTCTGCAAAATCTGGAGAAGAGGAGAGGGTTAATAGTCAGACAGGCAATCCACCCACCACAGCAAGATTGTTGTATCTCTGTACCTTTAATTTCTTGCATCTTATGTCTGTATTCTTGATTCTATGTTCTTGATTCCATTCCTGGGGCCTAATTTATGAAAAGTGAGGCATCGCTGCGTGAAAACAGCGATGCGTCACTTTTCACTGCGCCCTCCTTGTGACACCAATGATGCGTCATATTTACAGTGTGACGCATCATGGCGCAAGGAGTTACAGATATGTCAGTATTTCTGATGTATCTGTATGGCGCAAAAGTGACGCATTGCTGGAGTGTGTCACAAAACTGACGCAACTCCAGCAATGTGTCCTTTCAAATGGGGCAAGCCCCATGTGAAAGTGCCTGCGTCAGTCTTACGCCTGCTGTGAGGCAGGCGTAAGAAATTGACGCATTTGTGTCCTAGAAGTGGCACAGTGAAATCTTATAGATTTCACTGCGTCACTTCTATGACCCTTTCTTGCGTCAAAACGCCCCCCTTCCATACATTATACCTGGCGCAGGTATAATGTGGTGCAGGGGTTTACAAAGGGACGCATCTACCTAGATGTGTCACTTTGTAAATATGGTGCAACAAGGAGCATTTTTTACGCAACTGGTGCGTCACAAAAAGTGACGCACCAGCGGCGTAAAAGTGACGCACAGCCTCATAAATGAGGCCCCCGATGTGTTGCTGTCGAGTCCATTCTTGTCTTGATATCGGACTGGACAGCATCACATCAGGAGGGCCTTATTCTTCGTGGGTTTATTCATGGAAAGTTATTTTTATTGAATAAACGTTCTACTTTTCAAAGATTCTTCTTCAATGTTGTCTATTTTACAGCATTATTTTGGCGACGATTGATGAGAAAAATGAACCGTAATTTTTTATAAAAAAGGATAACCCACAGGAGAAAAATAACTTTGATCCACAACGATAGCATATCAAATTTTTCTTGACGATGAAATTGCCTTTATTTTTACTATTTTCATAAACTTTAGTTTTGTTTGAAACAGAACAAAGTGAATCAGAATTGCTATCAGATCCGGTAATGACTTTAGTAGAAACAGACGATCTTTCTATGCTTATAGCAATGTCAATTACCTCATTTAAGGTCGGATTTCTACAAGCTAAAAGACGTTCTTGAACTTTTTTTGAGAAGCAATGAAACACAAGCTGATCATAGATATGTATCCAACATTTCTCCAACTTCACATTTTGATGCTAATATACGTAAACTCGAAGCGTAATCCTCAATCACATCAGGAGTGCCTTATTCTTCGTGGGTTTATTCTTGGAAAGTTATTTTTATTGAATAAACGTTCTACTTTTCAAAGATTCTTCTTCAATGTTCTCTATTTTACAGCATTATTTTGGCGACGATTGATGAGAAAAATGAACCGTAATTTTTTATAAAAAAGGATAACCCACAGGAGAAAAATATCTTTGATCCACAACGATAGCATATCAAATTTTTCTTGACGATGAAATTGCCTTTATTTTTACTATTTTCATAAACTTTAGTTTTGTTTGAAACAGAACAAAGTGAATCAGAATTGCTATCAGATCCGGTAATGACTTTAGTAGAAACAGACGATCTTTCTATGCTTATAGCAATGTCAATTACCTCATTTAAGGTCGGATTTCTACAAGCTAAAAGACGTTCTTGAACTTTTTTTGAGAAGCAATGAAACACAAGCTGATCATAGATATGTATCCAACATTTCTCCAACTTCATATTTTGATGCTAATATACGTAAACTAGAAACGTAATCCTCAATCACATCAGGAGTGCCTTATTCTTCGTGGGTTTATTCTTGGAAAGTTATTTTTATTGAATAAACTTTCTAGTTTTCAAAGATTCCTTCTTCAATGTTGTCTATTTTACAACAAAGATGAATCCAAGGAGACTGTTGAGGTGAGAAGCTGAGGGCGAGGCACGGGACAGGGTCCCTGGAGAGTTCAATTCTGCAAGATCGGAAGAGGGCAGAAGCCAGTGGAAGGAGTGAACCTGAGGGTGGGTGAGAGTCAGAAGATCTAAGGATGAACTCAAGGACGGGGAATGAATAGATCTATTTCGAAGGGCTGGTCCCTAGGGTGGGTAACACTGAGTCCCAGAACTAGTGGAAGAAAGGGGAACAAGAACAGGAAGCTTTGCAAGGACCTAACACGATGGTGGGAACCAGGCCGGATGCAGGTCTGTCAAATTATGTTGTCATAGACAATAATGCAAATGCTACTTACCAGTATGCATCTGTTCTTGGCATGTAGGGCTGCTGACATTCATATCTGTGCATAGATCGCCGCCTAGTGTTGGGTCCGGATGATTGCATATTGTTGTCCTGGAAGAGTCTTCGAAGTATCACGAGATAGGTGGCTCCTCCCCTGGACTACAGTGCACATGGGCATCGCCTCCATCCCCAGATTGTTTTTAGCTATTGGCAGAGATGGAGTGAAGTATGTGAGTGATGCCTATGCTGCGAGCAGATATATGAACATATATATATGTATGAAGACTGCAGCTGCTACAGGCGCTGGGGAGGAGGGTGGGCGATATGAATGTCAGCAGCCCTACATGCCAAGAACAGATGCATACTGGTAAGTAGCATTTGCAGTTCGAGGCATGTGGGCTGCTGAATTCATATCTGTGCATAGAATACATAGCAGTCCTCCCATTATTGGCGGCCGCCCGTGCCAGCTGCAGCAGTCTCAAAAAGTGTCCTGAGAACAGCCTGACCAACAGCTGCTTGCTGTTTGGAATGCACGTCTACACAGTAATGTTTAGTGAAAGTATGTGTGGTAGACCATGTGGCTGCTCTACAGATATCTTCTAAGGGAATATTACCTAAGAAAGCCATAGAGGCCCCCAGCTTCCTGGTGGAGTGGGCTCTTGGTGGAATTGTGAGAGTGCGCTTGGCTTTAGCGTAACAGATCTGAATGCATTTTACAATCCACCTAGCGATCCCAGCCTTGGAGATAGCGTTTCCCTTGTGGTGTGAGGGAAAAGCAACAAAAAGCTGCTTGGTCTTACGAAAATCTTTGGTCCTGTCAATGTAGTACATTAAGGCTCTTTTCACGTCAAGGGTGTGGAGCATCCGCTCCTCCAGCGACTCTGGGTTTTGAAAGAACACTGGCAACTCAATTGTCTGGTTGATATGGAATTGAGATACAACCTTGGGTAAGAATTTGGGGTTAGTGCGGAGCACCACCCTGTTAGCGTGTACTTGGAAGAAAGGTTCTTGGATGGTGAGCGCCTGTAATTCGCTAACCCTCCGTAGCGATGTAATTGCTACTAAGAAAGCGACCTTCCAAGTCAGAAACTGAAGCTCACAAGAGTGCAGTGGCTCAAAGGGAGGACCCATCAGCCTTGTAAGAACCACATTGAGGTTCCATTCCAGAGCTGGTGGTGTCCGTGGCGGAATGACCCTTTTGAGTCCTTCCAGAAAAGCCTTGATAGCAGGGACCTTAAAAAGGTGTTGCCTATTCTGGAGGTATGCTGCCATTGCAGACAAGTGAATGCGGATGGAAGAATACGCCAAATTGCATTGGTACAGGTGGAACAGGTAGCAAATGATGTTTTTAATGGAAGCATCCAGCGGGTCAATGTCGTGGTTTACACAGTAGACGAAAAAGCGCTTCCATTTAGCCGCATAACATGCTCTAGTAGTGGGCTTTCTAGCCTCCCGGATGATGTCCATGCAATCGGGGGGAAGATTAAGGTAGCCAAACTCTAGGACTTCAGGAGCCAGATCGCCAGGTTGAGCTGTTGCGGATCTGGGTGCTGAATGTCGCCATGGCTCTGCGTCAGAAGGCTGGGTGTGAGATGAAGCCTTTGATGCGGTACCACGGAGAGTTCCAGAAACGTGGTGTACCATGGTTGGCGAGCCCACGTTGGAGCAACCAGGATGAGAGTCATCGAGTGCTGCCTGAGTTTGCGTGCCACCAGCGGTATCAGAGGTGCTGGGGGAAAAGCGTATGCAAATCTGCCTGACCAGTTCATCCACATCGCATTGCCCTGTGATTGCGGGTGTGGGAACCTGGCGGCGAAGCTTTGGCATTTTGCGTTCTCCTTTGTGGCGAACAGGTCTATCTCTGGATGACCCCACTTTTGGAAGTACGGTTGGAGTACCGATGGATGTATCTCCCACTCGTGCATCTGATGGCTGTGCCTGCTGAGCAGGTCCGCCATCTGGTTGTCTTTGCCTGGGAGATGCTCTGCCATGAGGAAGATGTTCCTCTGAATGGCCCACTTCCACATGCTCTGAGCCAGATGAGACAGCTGCGGAGAGTGTGTGCCTCCCTGTTTCTGAATGTAGTACATGGCGGTCATGTTGTCCGTCCGGATCAACACGACCTTGTTGCACAGGTGTACTTTGAATGCCTTCAAGGCCAAGAAGATTGCCATCAGTTCCAATACATTGATGTGCATCTTCTTTTGCTGTAGTGTCCATAGTCCCTGCACTGTGTAGCGGAGTACATGAGCTCCCCATCCTTGGAGAGAGGCGTCCGTTGTCAGGATAATCTGCGGCACAGGCTCCTGGAACGGTCGGCCCTTGCAAAGGTTTTGTGGATTCCACCAATGCAGAGAGTTGTACGCCCGACCGCTCACCAACACTAGGTCTGTTAGTTGCCCATGAGCCTGAGTCCACTGACGTGCTAGGCACTCCTGAAGCGGACGCATATGTAGTCTCGCGTGCGGGACAATGGAGATGCAGGAGGCCATCATGCTTATCAACTGCATGAACACTTTCGCTGGAAGCGAGTGTTGAGGCCCGAATCGTTGGATCAGCGTTTGGATACTGGCGGTTCTCACTGAATTTGGCTGCGCAGTGGCTGCCAGAGTGTTTATCGTCGCGCCCAGATACTGTCGTACATGGGCGGGCTGGAGATGGGATTTTGGGTAGTTCAGAGAGAATCCCAGATCGTGCAGGAGATGAATGGTGCGGGACACGTGGTCGGCGCACTGCTGTTCTGTTTTTGCCTGAATGAGCCAGTCGTCCAGATAAGGGTAGACGTGGACGTTTTGGCGTCGTAGATGCGCCGCCACAGTCGCCAGGCACTTTGTAAAGACCCTTGGCGCTGTGGTGACCCCGAACGGCAGAACCCTGAACTGGTAGTGCTGGTCTTGAATCGTGAATCTGAGATACTTCCTGTGGGAAGGATGCAGGGGGATATGAAAGTATGCATCTTTTAGATCCAACGTAGCCAGGAAGTCCCCCTGTTGAAGCAGAGGGAGTACCTGCTGTAACGTGAGCATATGGAAGTGCTCCAAGAGAATGTACCAGTTGAGGGGCCTGAGGTCCAGGATGGGCCTGAGGGATCCGTCCTTTTTGGGGATTAGAAAATACAGAGAGTAAACCCCTGTTCCCCTTTCTTGTAGTGGGACAAGCTCTATTGCCCCTTTTTGCAGCATGACTTGAACTTCCTGCTGCAACAAGTGCAAGTGCTCGCCGGACATAGGACGGCTTCTTGGAGGTATGTTTGGTGGAGTGGAAGTAAGTTCCAGACAGTAACCGTACTGGATAAGAGACTTGACCCACCTGTCCGTGGTGATGGATTTCCACGCGGGCAGGAACTGCTGGAGTCTCCCCCCGACCGGTGTTGTGTGGTCGGGGGGCAGTGACAAGACGTCACTGCTTGTTGGCGGTGGTGGACCTGGAGCTGTTGTTTCCACGTCCCCTGCCTTTGATGTTGTTGCCTCTGTAGCCACCTCTACCCTTGTTGGTGTATGAGGTTTGGGTATTACTTTTATAATACTGTGTGGACTGCGATGCCTGCCCCCTTGAGGTGCCTCTGGTATTGGAGCGGCGAAAGGAACCACCCCGAAACTGCTGAGACTGGAGGGCCCCCATAGACTTAGCAGTGTCTGTGTCTTTCTTCATTTTTTCCAGTGTCGCATCCACCTCAGGGCCGAACAGGTGGTCAGGATTAACTGTTTGGTTCAGGATGGTTGTCTGTATATCCGGTTTGAAACCTGATATCCTAAGCCATGCATGTCTTCTCAGCAACACACTAGTGTTGATTGCCCTGGAGGCTGTATCAGCCACGTCCAGCGCACATTTGATGGAAGCGTTTGTGATGAGCTTTCCCTCCTGAATTAACATTTCCCCTGCCTCCTTGTACTGGTCAGGCAAGTGTTGCAGCAGTGTTTCTAGGGTGTCATAATGAGCCCTATCGTAGCGTGCAAGTAGGGCCTGCGTGTTTGAGATTCGCTAAATATTAGCTGCCTGCGCAGCAATCCGTTTCCCTGAGGCCTCAAATATTTTTGACTCTTTGTCTGGGGGAGGAGCGTCACCAGTGGTCTGTGAGTTCGCCCTCTTTCGTGCGTTGGATACAACCAAAGAGTCCAGTGGCAAGTGTCCCTTGATGTATGTTGGATCCGAGGGCGCTGCCTTATATTTCTTGTCAATGCGAGGATTGATGACACGCGCCCGAGTGGGCTCCTTGAAGACCTCCGTCGCGTGCTTTAGCACTCCCTTGAGCATTGGCAATGTCTTGACTGACTTTTCAGCCACTGAGAAAGTGTCAAACAAAAAGTCCACATCCACAGGATCCGAATGCAGCTCGACATCATGGTTAGCTGCAGCTCTCTCAATCAAAGCGTTGAAGGCTGCCGAGTCCTCCGTCGGTGAGGTCTTTGCCGCAAAGAGCTGCGGTTCCTGACCCGACTGCGGGTCCTCTGGGTCGCCCCCGGCAGACCAAGGTTCATGTTCCTCCTCCGGATCCGAGTACGCCGGATAGTTGTACTCGACCTCCTCATCGTCACCATCCCCTGCGTTGGAACGCGTTGGCGAATGTTCTAAGGCTTGTGGAGATGCAGGCTCTATCGGGGCCGAAGTACCCGCAGAATCCTTCTTGTTTTTGAGAGGAATACGAAAATGTTCCAACACCGGCTCCGTGGTGATTTTCCTCTTGAGGAGAGACAGTTTTCCGGTATTGGCGTCGATGATGACCTCTCGACGCTCTTCCTCTGCAAGTGGCTGGAGCCGAGGCTTCGACACCACCAATGACGCTTTGGGTGTCGACACCTCCTTCGAGGGCACGCCTGCCCCATGCCTCGGAGCGAAAGCCTTTGGCGTCGACTTCGGCGGCAGGGTAAAGCGATAGGCGTCTGCGCCTTTGTGAACTTTGGTGTGTGCTTCGGCACCACATCCCCCGGTTCGGGAACCACAGCGTCCTTCCGAATCCGTTGCAGGGACTCCGCGACCTTTTTCGTTAAGGCTGGAGAGGGCTTGACCGGCTCGAGCGATCTCCCCGAGTCGGGAGTCGGGTCGGCGAGAAGCACCGTCTTCGGAGCCGACACTTCACGTTCCTTGTCCCCGACGGCCGGAGCCGTGGAATCGCCTTGACGCTTCTTCGAAGCGTTCTTCGGGTCATCGACCTCGACCATCTTCGGCGCCGACGCGGCCGCGTCGGTCGACTTCGCCTTCGGCGTCGACCCGGAGGCCCTCGGGTCGGCCATCTTGGCGCGGCTCTTCAAGTCGGCCATTTTGAATTTCTTGGAAGTCGATGCCTCCAGAGCCTTCTGCACCAGTGCAGCTTTCACTTTCGGTTTCGAAACCGGAGGTGTGGATCCCAATGGCTTCACTTTCGTTTTTGTTAACGGGAGTGGCGCATCAGAAATGTCCGTGACCGGGCCCGGAGGCGGGGCTGCTGGACTAGTAACGAGGTCTTGGGTAAGGCCTGAAGGCGATCCCTCGACCTGGGCCGCATGAAGGGGGTTGACCCCTGAGTCAGTTTGGGGATGCTCTTCCTCCGAGCTATCCCCCACGGTGGCAATGGCCCCATCGTCGTCCCCTACCTCGTCGCCGGCTTCGTCAAAGTCCTTGTCTCCCGCGTCGTAGGCATCCCCTTCAGACGCGGGGCTAGAGTCCGAATCCTGTAGGACATCGTCGTCTTCAACAAATTCCTCGAAGATGTCGTCCGGCGGGGGCGCCGGGGTGCCGATAACTGGGCCTGGAGTCTAGCGGCCCAACGAATCTTGAGAGTCTTCTTACACCGGAACTTCGAGCAGGCCATACACCTGGCCTCATCATGGTCCGGTGACAAACATTTGTTGCACACAGGGTGCACATCGAGGTGTGAATACTTGGAGGTGCACACCGGGCACCTTTTGAACGGAGTTCGTTCCATGTCTGGAACGTCGAGTAGGCCCGTCCGCGCCGAGAGCACGCGGATGGGTAGCAAGAGTTCGGAGCTGAGAACAGACAAAACCCGAACGAAACGATACCGACGCCCAGCCTAAAGACCTTTTGGTCTCGAGTTAGAAAAGTTTTACAACTATCGATTCCGACAGAGGGAACCGAAACACATCCGAACCCAATGGCGGAAAAAAACAATCTGGGGATGGAGGCGATGCCCATGCGCACTGTAGTCCAGGGGAGGAGCCACCTATCTCGTGATACTTCGAAGACTCTTCCAGGACAACAATGTGCAATCATCCGGACCCAACACTAGGCGGCGATCTATGCACAGATATGAATTCAGCAGCCCACATGCCTCGAACTGTTGTCATAGACAAGCGAACCCAAGTGTGACAGGGACCATGGGTGTAGTTATTTATAAATAAAAGGCCTGTCAAATGATGGCGATGTTATGTTATGTTATGTTATTTCAACTTCACTAGCGCACAGCAGAGGGGCGTCCCGGCGCTTTTGACTGGCAGAAAGAACAGATCAACCATAGTGAGAAATAAGGCAGAACAATGAATAGCAACGATAGCAACAATAGCAATCCGTTAGGGTCTAGGAGGGAATAGATGTGTTTTAATTGCCCTCCTAAACAGAAGCAGATGATCGATGGCACGGATGTGGGCTGGTAACGAGTTCCAGAGCTTTGCCGCTAAGTAGCGGAAGGAGCGTCCTCCCGCTCTGCAGCGTTTAAAGCGTGGAACTAACACCAGATTTTTGCCCATTGACCTCAAGGAACGAAAAGGAACATAGGGGGTTAGAAGGTGCTCAAGGATCTGAGGGGAGGACAGTTTAAGAATCTTAAAGGATAGACATAGAGTCTTAAATTCAATCATTTGAGCCATGGGCAGCCAATGGAGTTTCCAGATGGATTCCTTCGCTGAACAGAACCTAGGTAGGCCCACAAGGGCTCGAGCCGCAGCATTCTGTACGCGCTGCATCCGGGTGACTTCCACCTGATTGGCTCCCAACAGGAGCGAGCTAGCATAATCAAGCCACGACAGTATGGTGGCCTGGATTATCTGCTGTCTGGTGGGGGCATCAAAAAATGTCAAGATTGGCCTGATCCCACGTAGGATACCAAAGCATGTGGCAGCAACTTTTTTGGTGTGTCCACAGAAACTGAGGGCGGGGTCTAACCAGACACCCAGATTTTTTACCTCAGTTACCGGGATGGGAGTTATACCCAACTCCGGAGGCCACCACTGGTCGCCCCAGAGGTTGCTATGCTTATGCTTATGTGAGAGAGAGGACGCCACCCGTACCTGTAGATCGTCAGGTCACGAACGTTCCATGGATCACCAACAGCCTGATGCAACCTGGGACTTGGAGGTGGAAACCCATTACCAGCAATTACTCTCCCCGTATGATATCTTCCCACAGCGAGGTCCAGTAAACACCCCGGAATTGGGCGGAGACGAACCAGGAAGTAAACGGGTCAGCCCAATGAAAACCAGAGAACCTAGGAAGCAGTTGTCTTGGACCAGCAGGGAGGAGGGACGAGTGAAGGGAGAAGACGCCGAAGACCGAAGGAAACCGGAGGACGACAACGCGGGAATCCAGGAATACGTGGGACCTGACGTCAGTCAAGAAGAAGACGAAGATACGGAGGAGTGGTGGACAAAGAGTGGTGGTGTCCGCCGGAGGAGGCTGGAGTGCGGCTGCAACTCAGGAGAGTTGCGGCGGAGCCAGTGAGTGGTGCCGCCTCCGGGGACTCGGAAGGTGACAGCGAGAGGCGGGAGGAGTATTAAGGGGAGGGTAGGAACACGGGCCGTACATTGCATATTTTGACTATATATTGCAACCCTTTGCCGCGCTGCCTGTTAATACCTTACCTTGCCGCATGTTATAATTAGCTGATGCATATCAGTATACCTGGCTGCACGTGGATGTTATTTGCTGCCCCATAATAGTGAATACAGGCACCAAATCTTCCTAGAACACAAACCTTATTTGATTGTCCTTTTATTCCTTGGCTTCCCCCCCCCCCCCCCTTTTTTTCTATCCCGGTCATTTTCAGCACACCTCTCATCGCCGAATGATAATTTGGGAATAGGGGTTCTCTTTTCTCCTTTACCCTGTGCACATTTTTCCCGACCGTCCTTTCCCTCACTTTCAGGTGTGGAGACTAGTAGAGAATAGACCACCCTAAAAACAGAGTGTCTGATGGCTCCATTTCTGTCTCTCCTTCTATGAGCCTCCGGGAAGACCCCACCAAGAGTGAAGAGGAGCCTGGAACATCTTCAACAACAAGTACCCTCAGCTCCCCACTCGGTGCTTCGGGAGAAGACCAGGAAGAAAGACATTCTGTATCAGAAGATAACGCTTTGACTGTTCATAAACCACCCCTTCTTAGAAAATATATACAGCCTCCTCGCCTGTTTATCAAGCCCGCCCTCCCACAGGCAGATAGGGAGGAAGTAGCAGTCCAATCAGTGGCCTCCATTCCTGATTACAGTATTACATAAGGCCTCTTTGTAAAAGGATAAAACCGTGGATATGGGGGAGTGAGTGCCAGCGTCTTTACACCAAGGGAAACCTAGGGAGGGGAAGAAAATGTAGATGCGGCTTTGAGAACAGCTTTCCTGAAGGGTCTGAAGGGTGTGGGTTGGAAGGCTATCGAAGACGTGAACCCAACGGTGAGAGAGAGTAATGGCCCAGAAGCTTGAAAGAAGTGAGCTTGGTGAAGGGTAACCCTGAGGGCTCAAGGTTTTTTTAAAGAGTGGCTGTCGTAAGGGATGGTGGTCTGAGCAGTGGTCTGAGTCCATTGATGCAATATCGAATTAGGACCCAACCAGGCCCTCAGAGCTGCCCAGAGCAGTTCTGAGATGCGGGGCTTTCAGAGCCCCTCCAAGTCTACTGTGAGCCTGAATGGGCATTGTATGTGGTTAGATGTGACACTCAAATGAAAAACCCTCTGATGGCTGGTTTTAAAAATGATAGTACATGTCATCCATTTGTGCTTCTGGAAGTTCCTCAGCCTAGTCCCACTGCCACAGGAAGGGGGCGCTGCAAATATGAAAAGAATATAACACACGAAAGTGATCTATGGAAAGAATATATAGTAGAGATGTGTACTGCAAACGTGTTGTAGTCACAGCAAACTCTGCACGCATGGAGCCAGTGTGTCACCTGTGGCTTCATGCCACCCCCACCAGCAGTGTCCTACCATTTCTTGTGTAATGAGCCCAAACCGAACCTTGCAGAACCCATCACTTGGCGGCTAATATCGGCATCAGAGAGACCAGATCAGGATTATCAAACCCAAAAAAGATACTTCATTGAGCAGAGCGAGACCCATTCAGTGGCTAAATAAGGCTTTGTGCAAAGAAGCTACAAATAACGACAATGGAACTGATGAGGCATTTGTGTTGCTTGAAATATCAATAGATTCTTTGCAATCAAATGGGCCGTGTTGCGGGAAACCCTCCCAGCCATGGTGCAGGGGGGGAGGAGTCCAGGAGCATTGTATGTGCAGTTGAGGAGTACATTAAGAACAAATGGAATGCAGTCAGGTTCACGGTGAAAAGGGAAACAAAACGAGTGTCTGATGGCCCCCACAGATTTTAGATGTGCTCCATGTGTAAGGATAATTACTGGAATCTGATCAAAAAACAAAAGTGCGAGGGGGAGGAGCTTAGCGTGCATCCAAGATGGTCGCGTGAGCTGTGAGCTCCCGAGACCCTCGCTGCCTCCACCGACTATCCTGCTTAATTCAGAAACTCTGTCCATCACCACCCCTTGTTATTAAATATCCACCGACTATCCTGGCACTAATCCTGGCTTAGACGACGGGTTCTTCTTGCCGCGACTCTCCTGATCTGGAAGACCCTTTTCAGAATTTGATTTGGACGCCGGATGCCCAACCTGCTCCTTCTGGAGCCCAGAGGCCTACGTCGTGGCTTATCCTGGACCTTGGGCATTGGGAGCACCCCGAAAGTAGTTGAATAACAATGGCCTGTGGCGAGAGACGGGTGCCCGGGACCTACTTTCGGTTTCGATTCTCCCTGATTGCGAGGACTGGAGATAGCTGATCTCGAGCCTGCTGGCTACCGCAGCGCCCTGGCTGATCCCTACTGTGCCCTTTGTTTCAACACCCTGTGTAGTTTCCTTCGAGGGAGCCATTTATACCAGATCTCGGAAGCCCCGGCGGGGCAGACTATCCACCATGGCGGCTAGGTCAGAAGGCGACAAACGGTCTGTCAAGACTACGACTCGTGGTGGTGGGACTCAGGCTTCCATTATGGACCGCTTTGCTCGGAACAAGGGTTCGCCGAGTGGGACTGGGAAAACCTCGGAGGGCATGAGTAGTGGTGCCCAGGACTCGGATGAACCGACTCTTCGAGATATTATGGGCGCCATCGCCAGCATACAGTCGTCGATGGGCCAACAATATGAGCCCTTGGCGGCCAAGATTGACACAGTGGCAGTGGATGTGGGCCTGATCAGGGCAGATCAGGGAAAAACCAACGAGAGGGTGAAGTCGTTGGATATTAAGACTACCAGTCTCACTTCGGATGTGCCCGAGCTCCAGACTGAGGTCCGTACCCTTCGATCCTCCAGCGAACGGTTTGAGGATTTCGAAGGTCGTGCTAGGCGAAATAATATTCGCATTATAGGAGTTCCGGAGACATCGGCAGATCAATCGACGGACCTTCTTGTGGAAGACCTGATTGTAAATCATCTCGTCCTTAAAGGCCTGAGCAAGCTCTTTGCTGTGGAGCGCGCCCATAGGATTCCGGGTGGCAGACGGACACAGGGGGCGGCCCCGCGGCCCATCATTGCGCGGCTCTTCAATTATAGAGACAGGGACGCCATTTTGCAGACATCGAGGACCAATGGCCCCACCAGGTTCGAGAATACCTCCGTTAACTTTTACCCTGACTTCACTCCCCTGGTGCAGAAGCAGAGACTGGCGTTCTCCGGGGTGAAAGGTAGACTACGGGATTTGGGCATGAAGTATGCCATGCTTTTCCCTGCTCGTCTGCGTATTGAACACAATGAGCAAGTGCTCTTCTTCGATATGCCTGAGGTGGCTAGTGACTGGTTAGACACTTTATCCACGCCTAGAGACAATGATGACAACACTGGTGGTGCTAAGGGAGGCCGACGGGACCAGGAGGAGTAGAGGCACCGGCATATGCTTCATTGTACTGTGTTACGATATGATGTTCTTTTCTTTTTTGGGTCGATGACTTTTATAATTGGGACCCTGGGGCGGCAGGGGGGTTCGGGACTTCTCCTCCTCCGGGGGTGTTTTTCCTTTTCATCTGTAGTTCTAGTTCCTGGGGTTGGGCGACAGGCACACTGCTAAATGGGGTGGTTTTTTGGTTCTTTGCAGGGGTGCAGGGTGGGGGGTTGTTGTTCTGGGGTTTGGGGGGAGGGGGGTTGGGTTTTCTCTATTTTGTTCATACTGCATTTTAGGCTACGTATTGTTGCTCTTTCTGTGTTTCCTTCGTGGGGTTGGGGGGACCGGATTTCTTACTTCCGGGATGGGGGGTAGAGGGCTGCGGATCTTGAGCTGGAATGTCAATGGCTTGGGGGACAAGATAAAGCGGGGAATTGTACTTCAATATGTGAAACGTCACTCTTCCGACATCATACTTCTGCCGGAAACGCACCTGGTTGGGAATACGTTTCATGCAATGAATCGGAGGGGCTACAAGCTGGTGGCGCACTCTGGGTTTACTTCGGGCTCCAGGGGTGCTGGTATTATGCTTCGTAATTCCCTTCCCATTGAGGTAGACGATACGATTTTGGATCACAGGGGTCGATACGCTGCAATTGTTGGGAGGTGGGAGGGAAGAACTGTTATTGTCCTTTCGGTGTATGTGCCCCCTGGCCTGCAGACTACCACCTTTGTTGACTTGGGTAAATTGTTGCTTGGGCTTCCCGAAGGGCTTCTGGTGATGGGAGGTGACTTTAACTCTGTCATGGATGGCTCGCTGGATCGACACCCTCCCAGGACGCTCACACCATCCCAATCTGGTCTCAGTGGGTTGCTAGATACATTTGGTATGGTAGACTGTTGGCGGATGCTGCACCCGGGTCAGGCCCAATATACCTTTCACTCTGGGGCGCATGGGAGTCTGGCTAGGCTTGATTATCTCCTGGTGCCCGCGGCCCAGGCCGCGACGGTGCGAGAGGCCCGACATTTGCCCAGAGGCATTTCGGACCACTCCCCGCTGTGGGTTCATATTGATCTCCATCTGAACGCTGGGGGCCGAATCGCTCCGATCAATCCCTGGCATCTCCGGAATCCAGAGAACAGAGCGGGGTTAGTTAAAGCTATAGACCTCTATTTTGTAGAGAATGTAGGGTCTGTTTCGTCCTCAGTGTCCCTCTGGGAGGCTTTTAAACCTGTGGTGCGGGGCCAGGCGCTCTCGCTTATCGCTGGCGCGAAGAGGCGGTACAATGAGGAAGTTGAATGGCTGGAGGCTGAGGTGGTCACTCTAGAGAGAGAACTTGATACTGGAGTCACGCAGGAGAAGTTGCATATCCTGCAATTAAAACAGTCTGACTATAAGGCCTTGGCACGAATGCCGCGAAAGCCATGAGTCGGGAGCAAATGGGCCGTCTGTATGATGTGGGTGATAAAGCTGGGAAGTTGATAGCATGGTTGGAGAAACGGGACGGATTGAGTCGTGTGGTGCCTGTGATCGAGCGTGTGGATGGGGTATGTGTGACGGATCCGCTGGAGATAGTAGAGGAGTTTGCCTCGCATTTTTGCAAGGTGTATGCTCCGGTCTCGGATCGGCCTGAGGAAGATTCCCGTCTTTTGCTTCTAGATATCGCCCTGCCTTGTCTGTCCGAATCCGATAGGGAGCGAATGGAGGCGGCTTTTTCCACGGATGAGGTAGCGCTCGCTATTCACTCCATTCGCTCGGGTAAAGCTACCGGACCAAACGGCCTGCCCATCGAGCTGTACAAGCTGTGCCCAGACAAAATGGCGTTATATCTTCGTGCAATGTTTTTGGAGTCGAGAGAGAGAGGCCAACTTCCCCGAAATCAACGACTCGCCTCCATCGTGGTGCTTCCCAAAGAGGGCAAACCATGTGAGTTTTGTTCCTCGTACAGGCCTATTTCTCTCCTAAACGTTGAACCCAAGGTTTTGGCGAAGGTGTTGGCCAACCGATTGATAACCGTTATAAGTGATCTGGTGCATCCGGACCAGTCCGGTTTTATACCTGCCCGTAACACTGCGCTCAATCTACGTCGCCTCCATGGCATGCTGGCGAGGGCGGATACTCTGCGTGAACCGGCCATTTTGGTCTCGTTAGATGCCACTATGGCGTTTGACACTGTGGAATGGCCGTACTTATGGGCGGCTTTGGCTAAGTTCGGCTTCGGGCCGGTGTTCATTGGTTGGGTCCGTTTGCTGTATGAGGAACCCTTGGCCCAGGTGGTCGTTAACGGAAGAGTGTCGGCTCCCTTCGCTTTGGGTCGAGGTACACGGCAGGGATGTCCCCTTTCCCCATTGCTTTTTGCTTTGGCGCTGGAGCCTTTGGCTGCCTGGTTGAGATGGGAGCCTTCTCTCAAAGGCATCAGGTGGGCCCCCGGTTTGAAGATCGCATCTCGCTTTACGCGGATGATATTCTTCTCTACCTAACTTCTCCGCGGAAATCCTTGGGAGTGCTATTTGATGTCCTTAGCTTCTTTGGCAGGAACTCGGGATTAGTCATTAATTGGTCAAAGTCCTGTGTATACTCGCTTACGGAAGATGTCCCACTAATACCACGTACTTGTCCGATATAGATCTCGCCCACCGGATTTAAGTATTTAGGCATTCACATCTCACGTGACCCGACAACAAGATACCGGCTCAATCTGCTTCCCCCACTCGCTCGGCTACGAGCAGATGGGAAGGCGTGGAGTAGGCTGCCTCTGTCCCTGGTGGGAAGGGCGGCCTTATTTAAAATGATGTCCCTTCCCAGGTTTCTGTATGCTCTCCAGAACACATTAGACCTGGTGCCCTCCAGCTACTTCCATGAGGTAGAAAGCTTGCAAAGGAAACTGATTTGGGCCGGCCGTCCCCGGATTGCCTTGGCTAAGCTTACGCTTTCATGGTATGATGGCGGAATTGCGCTGCCGGATATCCGTCGGTATTACTGGGCTTCACAATTGAGCCCGGTTAATCATGCTATGTACGGTCCGGCATCTAATCCGGCCTTTGCCATGGATAAATGGTTGCTTCCAGGCGGGGACTACAATAGGGCGTTGCACTCGAAATGGTCTGATGTGGCCCTTACCGGGCCTACAAAGGTCGCGTGAAGGTTTGGCACAACGCCACCGCTGCCACGGGTTGGTCGGACACCCTCACTTGGTCTACTCCACTTTATGCGTCGGAAAAGTTGGGTAAATTATGGAAGACTAAGGGGTTTGATAAGTGGGACCTTATTGGAATTAGTGTGGTTGGTGATCTATTGCGGAAAGACGAGATTAAATCTTTTGAGGAACTGCGACGGGAGTTTCAACTCGGTCCTCGCGAACATTTTCGTTACCTGCAAGTTCGACATGCCCTTTCTTCTGTGATGTTGCCTGGGGAGTCTGTCCCGGACGCCTCACCCCTTGAGGATAGAGTGCCGGACGGGCATGTCCCGGACAGTATGATTTCGTTAATATATAAGAAGTTGATAAACCATTGGGTGGACCTTCTTGTGCAGCTCCGTGCGTCTTGGACTGGCGATGGAGTGGAGCTTGACGATGAGGACTGGCAGGCGGCGATATCCTCTCCAAAGGAGGTGGCTATCCCGGCCCGTCTGAGACTGGTACAACTAAAAATCCTCCACCGAGTGTATGTGACGGGTCCTCGATTGGGTTTGTTTTGGATGCTTTGTGTAAGCGTGGCTGTGGTATGGTGGATACTTTCCTCCATATCATATGGGAATGTCCTGCGGTTGCCTCATTCTGGACCCGGGTGCATGGTGTTATGTCTGAGGTGACGGGTGTTTCGCTTCTGCCTGAGGCTCGGAGATGTCTGCTTAATATATGGGAGCCCAACGACTATAATGTTGCACAAACGCAGTGGGCCACCTTGGGCAACATGATTGCGAAACGTGACATTGCGCAATTGTGGGGGTCGGCGCAGCCTCCGAGTCTGTCTGCTTGGTCTAGGAACATGGATCGGGGCATGTTCCGTGAAAAAACAGTTTATGTTGCCAGGGGCAGGCCCCAAAAGTGGGGTAGAATATGGGGTCAGTGGAATCAATACCGTGGTGAGATCTGCACCCCTCCCTTTGAGCCGCCACCGGAACGTCTCCAGTCCCCTTAGCATGACATTCCCTCCTCTCCAGGTTCCATTCTGTGTACTGTTACATACTACCTGCTCCCTCTTCCGTTCCATTCCGGACATCCAGTTTGTTGACAATGTATTTGTGCAGACGCGTGCCCCTCTCCAGACGGGTTCACCGAGATTGGTTTCCTTTTATTTTGAGCCCTTGCAGTATTTCTCTTATGTTTGTTGGTTGGGGGGGTTGTTTTCTAAAAAGATAAAATCAAACCTTCCCTTCTCCTTTACGTGTACATATGGCTAGACATGGGTTTCTATTTGCCGCCGGACCTTAAGGGTTGTCGGCTGAAGGGCTGTGTACCTTTATCCAGCACTGTATTGTGACCGAGGCCAGCCGACCTACGGTTGCCGTATACTTGCTTTTGTATTTCTCATGTCTTTTTCAATAAAGGTTTAAAAAAAAAAAAAGTGCAACCTTAGGTCTTCTCTGGCCTGGCCTTACAGGATGGAAGAATTTCCAGCTGTTTCCGGGGGCTCGACGAAGAGAAAAAAGTAATGCACAACTAGGTCTCTGCTATGAAATATAATAAGGTCATTTATAAATGTAGCACTGTCGGGTCATTTGAATGTCTTAGGATGCAAATTACAAAAGGTGGGGCAGGGTTGTAGAAACAGCAGCAACATTTATGCAGTATTAATGAAGGTTAAAATGACCTTATGCTTTAGTAGCATCTTATTGTCCTTCTACTCACGTGTTATTGTGATTAAACACAGGCTCGGCCACATTATAGAATCATTTTAAAACATCGCAGCTACAGGAGGGAAGAGTTCTTTGAGGGGAAAAGACAGCAGGAAAAAAGAAAGTCTTTCTAAGCGCACGGTCAGGAGGGTAGGACTGAAATTCGAAAACCCCATTCCGTGACATTTGTTGCAGAATTTTCCAAACTCCACACATAAAGCAAATATTCTGCATAAAGGTTTCGATGCGGCAAGTGTGAAAATTGGAAGATGGCGATCTGTGGTGGACCGTCATCACCGGAGCAGGGTCAAGAATGATTTGCATATGGTTGGGTCCACACTGGGTTGGCATGGTGGGTGAAAAACAATGGTTTGGAATGCAGCTCGAGAAATTGCCAGTTGCTGAGATTCATTCAAGCATTCCACCCTTAATTCAAGCATTTCACCTTTGATTCAAGCATTTCACCTTTGATTCAAGCATTTCACCTTCAATTCAAGCATTCCACCTTTAATTCAAGCATTCCACCCATCACCTTGTTGTTGTTGCATTTGCCATTTCTGCAAAGGCAGAGAATAAGCCTATGCTAACATTGCGCATGCGCAGAGAAATGTACATTAGGAATCCTGCAAATTTCCTCCATTCTTCATCTCTGCACAGAGGAGAGTCTTCATGTCAACAGAAGAGGATGCTATGGAATACTGCTTCTGCTGTGTAGCAAAACACGTTACCATGCCCTACCCTCTCGCAAGGTTCAGGAGGTGTTTTATGCAGTTTTTTTAACTCTGTTACTAATAGTTTGAAATGATATCTACTAACTACTGGTGAAACACCGCCTGTGAGATATCTGAATGAAGCTACTGTGTTCTGACAAGGGGAGGGGGACTACAGTGGAGTCTAACTCCCACATGCAGCATGCACATCCTTTAGCCATTTATTGCATATGGTGAAAAACATGTACTTTTGCCTTAAAGTAAAATGTAAGTTTACAGGAGTGAATGACTGAAGTGAATAGAAAGGGACAGGTTCCATCTAGGAACTATATCTTTTCTACAGAAGACAATAAGACTCAGTGCTAAAGAGAACCACACAAAAGCATCAATTTAGAGATGACCTAATTAGAGGCAACTTTGAGAGAAAAACTGGATGCTAAATTAGTGGGTTAGGGTCATTCAGGATGAGCATCTACAAAGTCACTGATCTGTAAAGCAAAGAAACAGAATGACTGGGCAAGAGGACTGTACAAGGAGGGCACTTGGGTTATTTTTGTCACTTGCATGATGAGTCAAATCTCCTTGAACTGCTTCTGGTGCTTAAGCAGGAAGCAGAGTTGTACAACATTGGTGGGTGGTCCTCAGAGCGAGGAGTTCAGGGAAACTAGATTGGCATGACAGCATATAATTTTTTGCAAAAGGAAGTTAAAGTAAAAAAAAAAGTAACATATGCTAAATCACATGGCTGTTTTTCCCACAAAAAGAGACTTTACACGGTAATTGCTTAAAGTTTCATTTTAGGGGGCACTGAGCCGGATCTGAAGGAGTTTAAGAGTGTACTTGTTGGGATGGCAAAGTCTATTGTTGCATTGATATGACTTTTGCCGTTTGGTTCCATAGCTATATAACTTAACTAGATTTGTTATTGAAATGAACTGCTGAAGGCTGATAACATTGAACCCATAGCTTGTCGAATAATTTGTTTATAAATCTGGGCTTTATTAGCTTTTCGAAGATGGGCATTCGTTGGTGTGCGTGTTTCTTTTGCAGGGCTGCTTCACGGGCTGGCTCCTCTGCTGAGGTGGAAGGAGCCTCCTCCGACTACTCTTTGAGCTTGAAAAATAAAATGATAATAACGTACTTATTATCAAAATATTATTTGCCGGTTCAGGGCTGTATTAAGGCAGACGGCCGGAGGCAGCACACTCCAAGTGCACATTGCTTGGCCACCCGTCTTGGGCTGGAAAAACAGTCCTGCGCACTTTGCATGTTCCCCACCAGGATGTAAGCACAGCCTGGCGGTGTACATACCCAGGCCCCAGTCCCAATCTGAGCGCTGGTCCACGGCGTTAAGACCAGTCACAATGCTGCATTGCAGCGTTGTGATTGGATTGGGGGAGGCAATCACAACGCTGCATTGCAGAATTGTGATTGGATTGGGGGAGGCAATCACAACGCTGCATTGCAGAATTGTGATTGGATTGGGGGAGGCAATCACAACGCTGCATTGCAGCATTGTGATTGGCTATGGGGAGCCTAGTTGCTACCTGGTTCCGGGACTCACCGGAGAAGCGGAGGAGAGATGCGACCGGCGGAAAAGGTAAGTAGCATTTTTTTATTAATAGTGCCTGCCTGTTTTATATCAGCACTGAGGGTCTCTCATCTCTGCCTAATTTATATCATTCATCACCAGGGATCTCTCATCTCTGCCTGGTCTATATTATCACCAGGAATCTCTCATCTCTGCCTGGTCTATATTATCACCAGGGATCT
Source organism: Lissotriton vulgaris (assembly GCF_964263255.1). Taxonomy (NCBI): domain Eukaryota; kingdom Metazoa; phylum Chordata; class Amphibia; order Caudata; family Salamandridae; genus Lissotriton; species Lissotriton vulgaris. Next base: position 184,277,749 of record NC_141693.1, read on the forward strand.
CTCATCTCTGCCTGTTTTACATCAGCACAACTGATCTTTCATCTCTGCCTGTTTCACATCAGCACCATGGATCTCTCACCTCTGCCTGTTTTATATCAGTCCCAGGGTTCTCTCATCTCTGCCTGTTTTACATCAGCACCAGAGACCTCTCATCTCTGCCTGTTTTATATCAGTCCCAGGGTTCTCTCATCTCTGCCTGTTTTATATCAGTCCCAGGGTTCTCTCACCTCTGCCTGTTTTATATCAGCACCAGGGACCTCTCATCTCTGCTGTGTTAAATGGACATAAAGCAGGGAGAAAGGAGGGAAATAATAAATGATTTGAAGATAGAAAAGAGGCATGGACTAGAAGGCAGTGAAGAAAAAATGATAATGGGCCGGAGGGGAGAAGTATGGAATGGATGGAATGAAGAAAGAGAATAAGGAAGCAAAATATATAGGGCGGGAAAAGGTAAAACGGGTGACGATGAAAGTAAGAAAGGGAGAAAGGAGGAAAGTTGAGAAACGATCAAGGAAACCGAAAGGAAATAAGGAAAGAATGAAGGAGATGACGCAGGGAAGAATAGAGGGAGGGAAGATAGAATGGGAAGATGGAATAAGAAGAGAAAAGAGGGAAATGGAAAGAGAAGGAATAGATTATATGAGCGAAGAAGCGAAACAGAGAGACAGAAACACATCTGAGTGTTCTAGCACCGTGTCATCGATGAAGAAACGAGCCCGCTTACCCTCCCGATAACGAGACCTGCTGTAATTCAATCTGAAACAGAAGCATTTCCTAATTCAATAATAAATGATGAGTAGAGGGCCTGCGAGGCAGGCTGTGGCCGTGGGTCTGCAGCCCTGACCCCTGGCAGAGGCAGTGCCTGTGCTGCTGCTGTGAGAGATGGTACTAATCCCCTCTCTTAGCCCTGCAATGTGCAGCACATCAGATTCAAGCAGTTAGCAACCCCAGAGGGCCAATCACAGGAAGCCTGCCTCCTCCAGAACGCCTCCTTCTGGATCTGATGCCGGGAGGAGGGTTTGTCTCGAGCAAGGTGGGAAAACACCTTCAGAAACATTATGATTATATATATATATATATATATATATATATATATATATATATATATATATATATATATATATATATATATATATATATATATATATATATACATATATATATATATATATATATATATATATATATACACACACATATATATATACACACAAACACACATATATATATATATATATATATATATATATATATATATATATATATATACACACATATATATATACACACAAACACATATATATATATATATATATATATATATATATATATATATATATATATATATACATATATATATATATATATATATATATATATATATATATATATATATATATATATATATATATATATATATATATGTATATATTCACGGTTATATGTCCACTAAAAACATCAAAGATTAAAGTAACGTTCTAGCTAGGTGAAGTGTTCAGTAACAAAAAGAAAACATAGAAATTCAACATAGTTATCTGAAGGAATAAAAGCTGATGCCCTAAGGTAACTATAACTCACGCACCTACAGATCACAGTTTTCTCAACAATAAATTAATTGAAAATGATGCAGTGATATTATCAATGATGTCATAGAAGAGTTCATGAGTGATGTAATATGTGGGGTAATTAGAAGTGCATGGCGTCGGTGCAAGCTATAGTTACCTTAAGCCATGAGTTATAGTTATTTGAGAGAACTGGTGAATTTCTGGGTTTTATTTTTTGTTTTGTGTAAAATGTTATGTTGCTAATGAACATTTCACCTAACTATAACTTTACTTAAACCTTTGGTTTATTCAGTACATTTCTAGTTTGTTTAACGTAAAGCAATATTTGATTACCTTATGTAAAGCCAACCCTTTGCCGTGTATGGCAGTCAAACCCACCCCCCTGCAGACAGCCAACCCCACGCTGCACACAGCCTTCCACTGTGCACAGCCGAGGGTTGGCAACATCCGAGGCATTCAACCCCCAGCAGACAGCCTATCTCAGGCTACACACAGTCTTTTGTTGTGTGTGTTCTAGAAACACTACTGTTTCTAGAACGCAATAATGTAGCCCGTGTGTCATGGGCCTTATTGCAAGGAAGGAAAAGGGGTTTGAATTATAAACTACAGAAGTAATCATGGTTCATGGGGTCCTCAGGCCTCTTGGCCTCTGTGCCACTGCACCTGCTGCGCAGCTCTCAGCAGTACTACAGGGTCGCCACTTGCCACAATGGCTAGCATTCACAGTACATTAGCTTCCTGCTTCCCTCTCGATCTCACAGTCCTCCACCATGAGAGGGTGCACAACAATGCCATTTCAGCTCTCCCTAAGGTGGGTTTATGTTTGGTGTAGACCTAGCTTAGGGGCTCCTGAGAAGACTGCGCAAGCCGCGACAGGGAATATGCTGGGGGACTGGGTGGTTGATACAAGGAGCGCTGCCAGTGATATTTGGGTCCACCAATTGCTGTGGTCAAGGAAGTGGTGAAATGGGCCAAGTGATCTCGTATTACCCCCTCCCTCCCCCTGAAGCCCCATTAACCACTCACGGAATATCAGAACCCACAGGTATTTTTACAACTCATTGCTTCACACTTCCACGTGGCACATTCACACATGTCCAGTACTCTCTTCGCACAGCTCACATATCCGTTGCAAAATGTAACAAATGATTTCCCGCCGGCAGTAATTCAGCTTGAGCTGAAACCCCGCTCAGTCACAACATTGCACGGACCAATTGTCAGTCTTTGACGGGTCCTTCATTTACGCCTGACTAGAGCAGCAGGGGGGCAGCAGGTCAGCTTTAAGGCGGGGTTACCAAGGGCAGCTGCCGCTAGCGTGTTCAACAGCATAGGAGCGAGGAGTGATGGCGAGTGGTACAGATACACATATGTCCCAAGGCTGGAACAGGAAGGAGAAGCTCAACTGCTAGGAGGTGTCGGGTGAGTAGGGGTCTTACAGTGTAATCTGTGAGATCCATCCTTGGAAAAGCAGGATTGCTGCAGATCTGGGCCAAGGTGCAACAGCAATAGGTGCAAGAGGTCCAGTAGAGGAGTAAAGTTATTATTGCCGATCTGAAATGTGGTGCATCAGCAGAGCTGTGTGTGATGATCAGGGGTGTAGCTTAGTCAGTGAGATCCGAGGGGGTGTGAACCTCACAGTTAGCAAATAAAAAGGCAGTGAGCCACAGGGAGGAAAGTCAAGGTCTGCCCAACCGATTTTGAGCTGGGCGGGCTGCAAGATTTATCCTGGAGAAGTGTGGCTCACTGGTTAGAGCGGCAAACCCTGAAGCAGAGGTCGGCCCGGGACCAGGGTTCAATTCCTGATGCTGCAGGGTCTTGGGTCAATGTCCGCGGACTTGATAATTCTCGCCTTGGTGCCTACGCTGACCATGGGTTACACTCTACAACTCTGGGCAATAGCTTGCTTAATCTCCACAACGGCCCTAGCACCGCCGGGGATGCCTGGCTTCACCTTGGGGGTGCCCTCTCACAGGGAAAGCCAGGACAGGTTCCCCCGCAGTATACAGCGCCAGGATGCCCCGAGTGATGGGGTAACAGTGCGCTTTACAAGTATACATACATTTACATTTACATTTACATGAAGTAAAATCTACTCTGTTGGTGTAAAACTTCCTATGAGGGCCCAACAAAGTAGGCATATCCTGGCTGTGAAGGAGTAAAGGCAGGGTCTGACGATGTCTGCTTTTCCTCAGTCTGCCAAAACCTTTAATCAGGACCTCTGCCTAGTGAGGCACAGTGGGTTTGTAATGCCACCCCAAGAGATTGTCAGTGGTTAGATTATTTGCAAGCATTGATCCCATCACCTTGTGGGTGGTTGATTGTCAAGAGTATGCCAGATTACCCGAGACTGGCAAATCTTTCCAGGCCTACTAGGGAAAATGTTTTTGAATACAAAAAAGTAGTACATTTGCATCCATTCAAGGAGTACTTGCATGGGTGCAGTTTTGCTGCATTTTTGGTAAACTGTTTACTTAAAATATTTAAGTTCCTGATCCAAACAATGAACAAGTTAAAACCCCTAAGTGAAAACAGGACAACAAGGAAAAACCAACATTGACAATCCAGACCCAACTCCGAGCCCCCCCAGACCACACTACCAATCCAAGAAAGCATATTAAGGGGAGTGTCACATCTCAAACACGCCCCCACCCCTAAAGCTTCACCCCTGGTGAGGAATAGCAGCACAGCTGTAGATCCGGACTGAGGTGAACTGCAGTGGCAGAGCTGTGTGTGAGGACCAGCAGGGAAATAGAAGGACAGCTGCACATCTGGAATGAGGTGCATTGGTAGAGCTGTCTCTGCGGACCAGCAGTGGAATAGCATGACCGCTGTAGATCTGGACTGAGGTAAATTGGTAGAGCTGTGTGTGAGGATCAGCAGAGAAATAGAAGGACAGATGCACACCTGGACTGAGGTGCATTGGTGGAGCTGTGTGTGAGAACCAGCAGTGGAACAGCAGGACAGCTGCAGATCCGGACTGAGGTGGATTGGTAGAGCTGTGTGTGAGGATCAGGAGGGAAATAGAAGGACAGCTGCAGATCTGGACTGAGGTGTATTGGTAGAGCTGTGTGTGAGGATCAGAAGGAAAATAGAAGGACAGATGCACACCTGGACTGAGGTGCATTGGTAGAGCTGTGTGTGAGAACCAGCAGTGGAACAGCAGGACAGCTGCAGATCCGGACTGAGGTGGATTGGTAGAGCTGTGTGTGAGAATCAGGAGGGAAATAGAAGGACAGCTGCAGATCTGGAATGAGGTGCATTGGTAGAGCTGTCTCTGCGGACCAGCAGTGGAATAGCATGACCGCTGTTGATCTGGACTGAGGTAAATTGGTAGAGCTGTGTGTGAGGATCAGGAGGGAAATAGAAGGACAGCTGCAGATCTGGACTGAGGTGCATAGGTAGAGCTGTGTGTGAGGACCAGCGGAGGAACAGCAGGACAGCTGCAGATCTGGACTGAGGTGCATAGGTAGAGCTGTGTGTGAGGACCAGCGGAGGAACAGCAGGGCAGCTTCAGATCTGTACTGAGGTGTATTGGTAGAGCTGTGTGTGAGGACCAGCAGTGAAACAGCAGCACAGCAGCACAGCTGCAGATCTGGACTGAGCTGCATTGGTAGAGCTGTGTGTGAGAACCAGCAGTAGAACAGCAGGACAGCTGCAGATCCGGACTGAGGTGCATTGGTAGAGCTTTGTGCGAGGACAAGCGGTGGAACAGCGGGACAGCTGCCGATCTGGACTGAGGTGCATTGGTAGAGCTGTGAGCGAGGGCCAGCAGTGGAATAACAGGACAGCTGTAGATCTTTCTGGACTGAGGTGCATTGGTAGAGCTGTGTGTGAGGATCAGCAGTGGAATAGCAGCAGTGAAATAGCAGCACAGCTGCAGATCTGGACTGAGGTGCATTGGTAGAGCTGTGTGTGAGGACCAGCAGTGGAACAGCAGGACAGCTGCAGATCTGGACTCAGGTGCATTGGTAGAGCTGTGAACGAGGACCAGCAGTGGAACAGCAGGACAGCTGCAGATATGGACTGAGGTGCAATGGCAGAGCTGTGCTGCTGTCTCAGATGAGCAGAATTGCTGCATGCCTTGATTGTGTGTGTGGTCTGGCAGTAGTGCAGCAGGATGGCTGAAGAGCTAGAGTGAGGCACTTTGGCAGGTTTGCATCTGAGGTCTAGCAGTCAAATATCCGGAGTAGTATAGCCTATCATGAGGAGCATTAGCAGAGCTGTGTGTGGTGTTACGTAGTAGGGAGCCGCCTGGGATGCTGTAAGCATGATTGAGGGACGGGTGGTGGTGATGGTGGTGGGGTGGTGATGGTGGTGGGGGTGGTGGTGGTGATGGTGGTGGTGATGGTGGTGGGGGTGGTGGTGGTGATGGTGGTGGTGGTGATGGTGGTGGTGATGGTGGTGGGGGTGGTGGTGGTGATGGTGGTGGGGTGGTGCTGGTGGTGTTAATGATGGTGGTCGTGGTTGTGTGTGTGTGTGTATGTACACTAGTGTAACAGAAAGGGGAGTTGCATTGTTGTGCAGTCCTCTATAGAGGCATCAGGACTGACATATGGGCCTCTTCATGTTTACAAATAAAGTTGAAAGGTTGATAAAAACAGACTTACATAAGGCATCGGTGAGCCACTGGGGCTGCTCATAGTGCACAATGGCCACGCACAGCGTGTTGAGCGCCACCACACACAGGACGAACCAATAGAAACTCTGCGCTTTGACCATCCGCCGGATGAAGAAACGGAACATCTTCTCCTTCCGCCGGAAATAGGAGGAGCTCTCATTCTTGGCACTTTTCAGGCTGGCACGGGCAAACGGGGAACCTGGACACCATGAACAAGGTGCAGGGAGAGGGAGGGGTGATTAAGGACAGGCACCTTACACACATTTCAGATGTTAGTAGTCATGAAAGGCAACAGTATACAGTACTGCAATGATGGTCAGGTGGCACAGACAAATGACATAGCAAGGATGCCACAGACTCAAATCCAAGCAAAGAATTGTGAATCACTTACCCCATGGTTTGAGAGTAAAAGCCATAACTGAGATGGAGCGGGGACCAAACACCGCTGGTCTTAAAGATAGAGGTTATGTCTGCATTTTAACTATGATCTCTAACACTGATTTTCTATGGGACCTACACTTTCTTTTCGTTAGAAAACTTTTTTTAAAGTATTTAAGTATTATTTTTTAACTGTTCTTGGGCTTTTCCTACTATGTTTCAACCAAACTCTATTATCAATTTTTCATTATTTTGGGTTCTCAGCGATAGGGTTCTATTATTCAATTATCTATTAATCCAGACGATCCAGTCTAAACACGTCCAGTTGATTCATCCCCAGGCCTCCCCATGGGAAAGAGGAGGCGGTACAAGCATGGCCATCTTCTCGCCTCCTTGCAAGCACAGCGGCTGTAGCCCACTCTCCGCCCTCACCCCACACCTATGGAGCCACAGTGAATGAGGGCAGCCACTCTCTCCAGCTCACAGAGGGAAATGAGTGAGTGTGCAAGTGAGAGGACCCATAGATGCAGGTGATGCTATCACATGGGCAACCCTGACGTTTCATCACAAGATGTTTGAGTTATCAGCAGTGAGGTCACGGGGATGAGGTTCTGAAGGTCAAAGTCAGCACCGGGCAATCTTGACCAAAAGATCCCGAATGACTCCCATCCAACTGGATCCCCCAGGTCCTCCTCAAATAGGAGATACCCGTTGTCCTTATAGACTGATCTCAGTTACTATAGGCTCACCAGCACAAACTGGGGCTGTAGACAAGCTTTGGTTGCTCAGCCTCATGTCTGTCTTTGTGATTATTTTTTGGGTGGGGCGGGGCACAGCGCTTCTTTCACAGTTATAATGTACGTTCATTAGTCAATTGGATACATATTGCAAAAGGGCCAAGGTCTTGGTGACTGGTCACCTAGGAACAAAAGAGGAAACCAGGCCCAGCACATCCTTACCCAGCCTAAAAAAGCAGAAGCAGGCAGGCCACCTGTGTCACGAGAGAGAGGCCTTCCTTCTAAAATGAGTGCTGGTAAACCCAGGCCCTTTGGATGGTAACCACTGCAGCTGTACTCTAACACATCTGTTGACCTAAATGAATCATGGGACAGGGATGCAGACAAACTGACAATAAAGGGCACTGTCAGATTTCTTTGTTTTTTTATTGCCTATTCCTTTCTGTTATTTTAAGCAGGCCCAGCCCCTAGGGAAATGCAAAAGTAGACATCACAGATGCATTAACTGGGGGTACCTTTGTCTATAAGGGGGGGTTATTATGAAACAATAACAAGTAAAGCCTATCAGCCCCCTACATTTTTATTTTTATGTGATTAATCAACAAAAGAATCATTCTCCAGGGGCTCTACATCTGCAATGTTTGTTTCTGTGGTAGAGTTGTGCAGCCAATCTTGTAAAAAAAATATTTTTGTTATTGTGGCTTTAGAATTTCTATAATTTTAACATGTCCATTTTTTTGTTAATGTACCTTTATGTTGCAATGCTGCTGAAGCCTGGTTCTTTTTAACTCACGCACAGCAGCAAATGGCAATAAAATAGGGCACGCGTTCTCCCCGCTGAGCCGAGGATTCCGCCTCCCAATCTGATTTTGTTCCTAGAATCAGGTTGCTGAGGCAGCCTATTCAAAGAGCACAAAGGATGCGTGATGCTGGAAACAACAAGTGATGGCCTGATAGCACGAGCCGGAGGGGATGAGTCCCCGGCACTCACCCACAGAGCAGATATCCGTGTAGTGGTCGTCGCCCTCCTCGGCGTGGATAAGGTCATTCTTACTCTTTTTGATGGTTGCTCTTTTGAGGACTGTAGACAAAAAAAAAGAATATTTTTGTTTTGATGGTTGCTCTTTTTAAGACTGTTAACAAGAAATAGAGGAAAATTTTGAAAGAGGCAGATACATTATGAGCAGAAGGATGTGGCTTAATGTCTAGGGCAGTCGACCTCAAAGCTGGGGAATGGGGATAGAGTGGCGGCTTGGACACTCAACATCCTGTGATTCTGGGCAAATCACTTAATCTCCTCCTGATGCCTAACAAAATTGAATATGTCCATCTATAACGCAACCAGTGCTTATATAAAGCACTCTGATACCTTCGGGTCGAGTTTGCGCTATTTAACACCCCCCCCCCCCTTGCCTCCTTTCCCCCGTCCTCCCAAAAAGGGACCAACTAGCATTCTCTATTGGTTGAATTCAGACTCCTGAGGCCAGGCACCCACAATACACTATGGTCAGGCACGGCCATTTCTTTGGAGATGATAACTCCACCCGCACGTCTCTGCCCCCGTTCCCTCTGTCTTGTTCCCTGCTTTCTCCTTCTCTGATTCCTCTTTTCCATGCCTTTTGTACGTCCTGCCTCAGTGCTTGCAGGCAATCCTAGGGTTGCATGAATGGCCAATATCTAATAACATACATCAGAGCCCTGCTGATGTGTGACTTTGTGGTAGCGCTGCATGCGTCACTCCTGAGTCAATATTATCCATAGGACCCAACATCCCCCGATGAGTGCGTCTTTGTATGTAAGATAGACTCTCCGGATGGGACCGTGTTCACAAATAATGGCCCAATAGAAGATCTTAGCTACATGCCATTCAATAACAGCTTGGACCATCTAATGAAGATAAATCAGCACACTAGGTCTTTCCATAATAAATGCAGACGTCAATACTTTAAAGCCTGCGTAGGAATCCCATAGTCGCTTTCCTTCACAAGATCTCACACAGAAGATGGTGGAGCAGATGAATTTCCTATCCAGGGGAGCAATTGGTGTGCTGTGTCCCTTCATAGAGTTGTGTTTGTTCCATTCAGCTACTCTAGGTTACTTGCTCCGAAGGGTCATGGGAGGAATGACCATGTCCCTCGAGGATGGATGTTGAGCTGGTGAAGGCCAACCTCTCTAAACCCTAATGTGTTTGCCTGGGGGCTTCTCTTTTTCTCTTTGAAGCGACTGATATGTTGCATTATTTCTAAATTGATGAACTTAGTACTTCTCCGGTGTATTGTTTACTTCCCTGAGAATCTTGGCTGCGAGACTCAACAGGCGTGTCAGAGGGGACAGGGCTGAGGATGGACCGCATCACGTCACTGTCTTAGCACAACTGACAGAGACTGCGTAATACTTATACCGCGCTCCCATAATAGATGTTATTTTACGGAGTTTTATATAGCACAAACTTGACCAGAATCGGGTATCAGAGCGCTTTACATAGGACCAGTTGCATTACATGAGGACACATTCATTTTATTTTTTGTTAGGCATGGGGAGATTAAGTGATTTGCCCAGATTTACAGGATGTTCAGCGTTTTGCCGAGACTCGAACCCAGTTCACCATATTCGAGGACTGCCGCCCTAGCCGTTAGGCCAACTCCTCTTCCCAAGATGCGGCAGTCATCTTAAATTTGAATCTCTTGTATAATGCAGCTGATATATACAGGAGTTTTACATTAAAATCTCCAAGTTGGCAAACTTTGAACTTTTCCCAGTTACCTTATTTATAAGCTTCACTTGAGGGAGATGTTTTTGCCATAAAAAACAACTTGAAAAAATAATTTTCTTGCAAAACCCTTTTTTGAGGATTTACCACTAGCTTTCATCTATTGGCAAACAGGCGCGTTACTTCTCAGCTGTGAAGTGGTATCACCACATGGGTGATACAGGATTAGTGCTTAAACTGGATATGAACACATCACTCTTAATGAGTCAAATGTGAGAAGGGTGTGGTAATTTAACTAACCCACATGTATTACATTTTCCGGCCATACTACACCAGGGCATGAGTGGTTTTAGCCTTTGGGAGGATGAAAGCCGCAGATGTGATAGACCATGTTCGGATCCAGTGGGTCACGATCAGAAAGAAAGAGAGCAAACTGTTTTGTAGGATGTTGATGCTCTTGCATAGCATTGAAGTATCTTCTGGGGAGGGTATTACAGGAAGAAAGAGGGCAGCCCGATAATGCTCAGCACGAGGATCGGGCTTTCGGGTGGCATGACGGGATAGGGCTACTATTAGTCCTGACAGAAAAGACAGATATTTCTGCAGAGCGCAGGATTGGAGGGGGGGTTAGGCAAGAGGTTCATATATGACGTCCCATGGTGTGCACCCTCCTCATACATAACTACACCCACATACCTAATTATTATGGATGTGCGAAGTTTCGAAGTCCAGCAATTTGGCATTCATAACATTAAAAAAACGTATAGGTCCTTTCTCATACTGGGAAATTGTTGTCGCGGCCACAAGGGTCCGTTGACCTACGTATACTATTTGGAAACCATTCCATGTAAGATCTCCTTAACCTGGCATGTACCCCTGCCCCATTTGCAAACTCTTTTATCATCCCAGCCACTCTGGCGCCCTCCTTTCCAACAAAGGCACTATTCCACGATTCTTGTCCTGTGCGCTGACCCAAGGCCCCAAGGCCTCTCTCACCTCAAGCCCAATGACCTTCACCTTCCTCACCTCATGTTAGAAAGCTTCCTGTTACATCCCTTTCCCATTCACAGGATGTTACACCCTTCATGGGTGGGACAGCCTGTGGCGGAGAAACAGCTTTTGAGGCGATGGTTAGGAAACTTCTCTCCCAGAAAAACTTGGTGAGGTCGGAAAACGATGCCCAAGTGTGCCTATGAATTTTTTTTTTAAAGTTTTACTACCACAAGCACCTACTAATTACTGTGTCCAAATGAGCATCTGTAATCTCTTGGAGTCAAAAGTAAAGTTGGAAAACATTTAAAAAGACAGTGACAGTGGTAAATTTAAACAACAGAGTTTTGTGTTCCCGCTAGTAGCGCTTGCAGTGAGTAGTATGAGTGACAACGTGGCACCTTCCTAATTGGAGCACATCTGGAAGACAGACCTACCATCCAGAGGAGACTTTTCTTCTGCGTTCTTGTCCTCTTCCGCCAACATCACTTCTTCTGGAACAAGAAAAGAGAAGCATTCCTACTTTGTGCTCTATGTTGTTTCAAGCTTCGCCCCTCTCCCTTCCCTCGCCCTTTACCGTCACCTCCACCATCACCATACCGCTTCCTTCACACCCCATCGAACCTTCCTAAGGTATTCTGTGCACATTCTCTTCTATGTGATCTTATCAGCAATCCACCATTTACATTTTCTGTGGAAAGGGAATTGTGAATATGCGTTGACTGAGCCTCCTTGATGCCTTGTGAGATCACTGGATTTTAATAAAAGCGATTGCCAGAAGGTCCCTTCGTTCCTTCACCTTTCCCCTTATTTGTATTTTCATCTTCAGCTTTCTCAACCCTCAGTAACCTACCCCATCTTGCTTCCACCCACCCCCCTTCAGTATTCCTTTTAGTGACTGTAATGAACCTCTCTGTTACCATCCTCCGTGTATTGTCCTGGTACCTTCTGATATTTGACTTCATGCAGGAGCATTCTTTATTTACCAATAGCACAGTCTTGACCTCCATGCCTGGTAGCCGCATGCATGGAACACAGAGGCGCTCATGGCTACTGAATCCACACCGTCATTATACCTGCGAGTCTACCTGTTCCTTGCTTCTGGATGGAACGTCCTTCTAAACATGCACATCGGATTCAGTGCGAAGGGAGATGCATTTCAAAAGGACGCTGGCCTCTACTGCCCCATTCTCTTCCATTTTCTACTAAATCTGGGCCTTTTCTAGAGTTTGGTGCTTGCAATATTCAATTTCCTTATCTCTGCCTCTCAATCCTGATTTCTGTCTTTTTTCTGTATCGGTCTTTTCTCCTTTTACCATCTTTCTTAATCATCCATACAACCATTCGTCCGTCTGTCCATCCATCCTTTGACCTTGCTTTCCTGTATTGAACATCCATCCTTCCTTCCTTCTATCTGTCTTTCTTCCTTTCTCCTCGCTTCTGCCCTTGGTTCTCTCCATCCATCCATCCATCCTTCTCTACATCCAACCACTATTTTCTGCATCCATCCACTTCTCTCCATTTATTCTCTCCATCCATCATCCATTCCACTCTCCATCCATCCACCTCCCTAGCCATTTCCCCAACCATCCTTCTCCCATCTCTACTTCTCTTCCTACCCCCAGGATCTCTTGTGCCATTTGTTTCCTCGCCTTACAATGTCTTCAAACTCCTCTCCTACAGTGAGTGGCATTTTAAGCTTCAGGTCCCAGACTAGCAGTGTCTGATCAAAGTAAAATGAGCTTAAACAAAAGTTAAAAATGTTATGTTAATCAGAACTGCTCAGTAGCGCCCACCCACCGCTCAAGCCGCTACAGTGTGGGGTTGATGATGCCCTTTTTAGGAGTATCCCGTCTGCCAACCTCTAAATAATAAGGCACTCTGTCTCTCCATATTACTAAACTGCTAGCCCAGGGACACTTCTTTTCGGGCTAAGTTGTCCTCTATTTATAAAAAATTATGTTTCGTTTCCAACCAGGTAAAAAAGCAAAGGACCAAAATGCAGAGCAATGGGCGCTAAGAAGCCAGAACTGGTTGAAGATTCCACACCTGGCCAGGCGGCGCGTGAAGCGGTCTTTCTACACTCCCACTACAAGGAGACATGCACCTTTTTCTTTGGGCCGCAGGCATTGGGCAGCAGAAGAGCAGAAGCAGTTGCCTGGCACACTCAGTCAACCCTCGGAAATGGGTCGGAAAGTAGATTAAGTTTGTAAAAAAACACATTTACCAAAGGAGCCAGAGCAGAAAATGAAGTTACGCTTGGCTGCTCGGCTTGTTTGTTTGAAGGCCATGGAAAGCGGCGCTACGGGCAGGACTTGGCCGCCATTAGAATGCAGAAGACAGACTCTTCCATTTGATGGCCGGCTGTAAGATAATGCTGTCGAAGGGCTCCTGTCCTTGAGCGATAAGGCAAAGTGTCTTCAAACGAAGGATTTGGGACGAAGGGACGTGTCCTTCCCTTGTTTCTTTAATTCCCTTCTCCCCCTTTAACGGATCATTTGCCCAAGTCCATAAGATTTAGAAATAGCATGCGTGCCAGGCCATAAGGTGGTGAAGATTTAAGAAGTTCAATGAATAAATCAACACTGGCACATGAACAAAAGCATCGGTCCTTTGTACCCTTGTAATGCCTGAAGTCCTTGGTAGAAGTGAAAGCTGGATTTCAAACCAGTCCTAGTAATGCCTCTGGATTTGTGCAGCGCAGGCTTCTGTGTGCCCTGTACAGCGTGTCCACCATGAAATGTGTTACCCATAGTCTGCAAAGCTAGGGTAGACAGCATAGTCATCACATCCTCCTGAGAGATGAAATAGACACCAGAGCAACTCTGACACCTCGTACAAAATGATGGTAGATGGCAGAGATATCGAGGGGGAGGAGGAGGGCTGCATTCCCCTTTTCTATCCCAAGGGATCACGGTTTCACCAATGGATACGGCACCCTTCCAAAAGGGATCACTTTTGACTAGTGGAGTCCTGCAAGCAACTTACAGGTACTGAAGCTGAGGATGAAATGGTCCTGAAACAGGTCATTTGTAATAGTCTACAAGGAGCCGAAACCTTTTTCTTTGGTACTCTTTAATGAGTTTGCATTTTGAAAGAATGGAGCCCCCTCCACCCCCCCATTTTCCATTTTTTAAATAATGTTTCACATTCCGTCGGTCTGTGCCGTCTCTCAAGAACAACCACCTGATCTTCAAACCTCTGAAATCTGTCTGGTTTCTAAGAGGGACACAGAGGGTAGTTTAATATCCATTTCCCATCTAACAGTCCCACTGCCGCTCTGCTGCTCATTGTCTATTTGCCTATCGTGAGGAGTGTGTGCATGCCTGGTCACCCTGATAGTCTGGCTGCCCTTCCCAATATCATTACATGGACATCGCTCTCTTTCTGTATCTGATCGAATGTCTATCTTTCTCTATTTTATTGTTTGACAACCTTTCTCCAGCTGAATATCTGTGCATCTTTCTCCATCTGAATACCCGAATGCTACTCTCGACTCTGCGGCTGAGTTTCTGCAACATCCATTGTTTATTTGAATGCTGAGTCAATGTGGGGGATAGGACATGAATTCCCCAAATATTTTTAAACCTAAAGCAACCAACACCTTACTAGTACTCCTCCTCCATGCTACTAATTTTTACTTTTAAATATAGGCAGAAATCAATACGGTTCCTTGTCTGCATTTATTTATTAAAACTGGGAAAATGGAAAAAGGGATTTTGACCAACTCTCCCTGCTATTAATAATACTGCCAGGCTAATGGTTGTCTTTTGTGACTGCATGGACATTGTATGCAACTCGAAAATGCCCATTTGCATGTAGGCTGGTTCTGCAGTAGTCCAAATGTTCTAGTTATGCTTCGATACCAATTAGCAATACTTCTCACATCTGTTTAGCAGGAAGCCGGCTCCCTGTGGTGTTGTAATTATGGGCCAAACTACAACTATTTGTTTAACAAAAATGAACAATTACCCTGATTGCTCTTCCTTCGGATTCTTTCAATAACTGTATGGATCAATGCAGAAGCAAATCAATTTCCTTCTCATCCACCAAAAGAATATTCTCTGCACATCTCTGAGCGAATTTACATTTCTTCGAAAGGCTTTAGTTTTCGGAGCTCTTGATTCAGCAAATTTCCCATGCACACAGACGTTTGTAGCACTTAGATACCTTTTAGGCTCCCGCTCCATGGAAACATACATACACAATTATAATAAAGAAACATTGGCAAAGGCAATAGGTCTGGTCTGGCGAAGCTGCATTTTTTTTGCAAACGTGTGCAATAGGCATTAAAAATGTAAAAGCAATAAACACTATATATACTGCTGTATAAATGTGGCATGCCTTTGATTCCAATAAAAGTAAACGACGACTTATTGAAACAATAAATTAAAAGAAATAAGATGAAAGCAGAATTAAAAGCAGACCAAGAATGGAAAGAAGAACACACTACAAAATAAAATACGGGCCTACATGCCATGGCATTGAAGCGAATACATTTTTAGGTGAATGTGGAAATGTTCACAAGCTTCATGCAGTCATTCATAGTGAAAGCAAAATGTAAATGATCCTTGAAAAGACAAATGGAAGATAATGCTGAGCAATATCCCTCATATGCACAATGCATATCCATCCATTTATCCATCCATCTATCTATCATCCTATGTATGCACATATCTATCTACCTATCTACCTATCTACCTATCTATCTACCTATCTACCTACCTATCTACCTATCTATCTATCTATCTATCTATCTATCTATCTATCTATCTATCTATCTATCTATCTATCTATCTATCTATCTATCTATCTACCTACCTACCTACCTACCTACCTACCTACCTATCTATCTATCTATCTATCTATCTATCTATCTATCTATCTATCTATCTATCTATCTATCTATCCATCCATCTATCTATCTATAGATATGTATGTATGTATTCTCTGAAAAATCCCCAGGTAAAGATCAGTTATGGTTCAGCGAACACAAAACTGATAAAGCCTTAGATTCACCAGTAATGGTGTACAACACACAATGCACACCGCAGCCCAAGCCCCTCCCATATCGTGCTATTTGTTGATAGCCTTTTTCTTTTCTTACATCCCATTAGCTAATGGATGTACAGAGAATGATGGGTATGTGAGCGTGAGTTATGGTTTTGTGCTTGCAGAAGCATAACTGACTTTTAACTGAGTTTTTTTAAGTGCATTTCTTGTTTTTTATGATGTACCACATTCACCTGCCATGTACCCTTTCTGTTCTGTGTATGGCTTTTGGACAGGCCATACTACCCAATATACCCAATCCTCGTCAGTCATGCGCTGTGAAGGTTGGTTGCGCGCCTGTTTCACCTTGCTTTGAGCTCAATTTGCTGTCTGTCAAATTTCAAGCAGATTCACCAAACAGCTTCAAAGGTATTAGTGTGTGACACTTTTAGCCACAGTTATCTTTCTCCACAGTGACCAATCTGCTTAAAGCTTGGCAAAACCAACAGAAAGCTAAATCTGCTGAATGTCTACTAGTATTTGTATCCATCGGGGAACATCCTTTACAACAAAATTATTACAACGCTGTACCATTACAACGCAGGTTTTACAACGAAAGTCGTTGCGACGACTTTTGCTGGAGGGCGCTCTAGGATAGAGAATGGTTTAATTTACTATCCAACACCTTCCCTACTATCCACGGGGACTGGAGTTGGAATAGTAAATTAAACTATTCACTATCCAGCGCCCCCCCAACGCAAGTCGTTGTAACGACTTGCGTTGTAAATCCTGCGTTGTAACTGTACATGTGGTAATACCACGAGTTGTACCGTCATACATCCGTATCCATCAAACAGCACATAATGCTTTAGCAGTTGAACACTACTTTAACACCCCCACCCCCTTTGAAATCTGCTCCCTTTTTGATGGAAACTGAGAAAACAAAGGGCAGGATAAACTTGGCAAGTCTCTGCCGATTGTTATGGCACTCCCTGAAATGGTGCCAAAGCTCCAAGTACATTAATATGCTTTGACCCCCTCCTTTAACTCACGCCCCATTGCATCTGGAATACTTACACTATGTGTAATTTGCGAACTGCCTTTTGCAATTGATGCAGATTCATCAAACAGCGCTAAAGTTATAAGCAATAGAATTTTTTATTGCCTGCTCCTCTGTTGGATTGACCGAAATCTTGACAAACCAATAGAAAACTTCTGCCAGTTATTTTGCTGATTCGTCAAACATTGCCAATGTTATTAGCAAACGATCACTTTTTGCCCCTCCCCCCCTTTTTAACTTGTCCCCTGCATGAACTTAAAAATACCAACAGGAACCTAAATGGGCTAACTTTCCTACCAAATTCCATCCATCAAACAGTGTCAACGTCATAAGCAAAGCAAGACGTGTAGTTTCAACTGACAATATGTGCAGAAGGCTTTACCTTTCAAGACCTCCAGGCACATTTTTAAATGCTCAAAAAATACTAAACTGAACTATGCCAACCAACAGAAGCACACTCTCTGAGTAAAGTCCAACTTCCGTGCCAAGTTTGGTGGTTTTGGCTGTAGGTGCGAGTGAAATCTCAAAGGAAGCTAAAATCAAAAACACATCTGTTTTTACCCCTAACCCCCTTAACATTTTTCCTGCACAGAACTGTTGAAAAGGTGGCATTCTAAACCTTAGTTGAATATGCCAAATGATAGATGGATACACTGACAGCCACACAGCGACAGACAGACAGACAGACAGCCACACAGCGACAGACAGACAGACAGACAGACAGACAGACAGACAGACAGACAGACAGACAGACAGACAGACAGATAGATAGATAGATAGATAGATAGATAGATAGATAGATAGATAGATAGATAGATAGATAGATAGATAGATAGATAGACGTCGAAGAATTAAAGAAAGACACAACCAGCCATAGGGCTTAACCACTAATATACAGCAATCTCCACTTGTGCCTGGTACTTATCAGTGAAACATTAACAGAGTTTTACAGTTAGAAAATGACCTTAAGAGTATTTAAGTGTTCATGCAAAGATTACCTTTATATAACCTTTGACAGGAATCCTTTGCATTGCTGAGAGACGTTGGGCCCGATTCACAGAACTAATTTAAGACAAAATCCTAAACTTACTACCATTTTGGTATTCACAGAAGGATCTTACTCATTTCGGTAATCACGGAAGTTAGGACTCCTAAAGTTAGGACTCCCAAATGCCTTCTGTGAATACCGAAAGTCTTAAAGTTAGAGGATTTTTCTCAGTTTAGGAGTAGGAAAGTTAGGACTCCTAACTTTAGGACTACTAAATGCCTTCTGTGAATACCGAAAGTCTTAAAGTTAGGATTTTTCTAAGTTTAGGAGTAGTAAAGTTAGGACTCCCAACCTTGAAACAAGGGACTTCTTATCAGTACAGGAGAGTCAGAGGATGTCTTAGTGCAGGAGGACCTGGGGCCACCTTAAAACAAAGGACTTCTTACCCGCCTTGAAGATCCACTCCAAGTACCCGTTCAGCTCCCGCTCGATCTGCTGCTGCCGGCGAAGCTTCAGGAAGGCACGTCGGTTCTCCACCCTCTCCCTCTCTTTGGCAAATTCCCTGTGGCATGAAAGAGACACATGAACTTTAGAAATCAGAATCCTTTTTAACAAGGAAGCGGGCTGTGGCCAGTGCCACCTGGCTGGAAATGCACAGTGTGTTTACAAACAGACATAGACCTCTGTGAAGTCTTCCGGGGTGGGGAGTCAGTGGACACATGGACAGGCAGGGCAGTGGAACAAGGTGGGGCCCACACGCCAGAGGTGGTTAGGATAGGTGGATAGCAGTCAATGTTGGTGCCTCTGAAGAAGAAACTGTTTTTCCTAAAAAGCATATTGATACCAGAAGTGCATGAATCTAGTGTCAGGCAGATTGTACGGTTCTACGGCATAATTTTAAGAAATTCCCATTATCAATATTCCCTGACAACCTTCAGTCATACAGGTGGCTCAACATTCCCAAGTTTGGGGATTTGAGACACAATAAAGACTGAGTCAACATCGCCACAAACATACACAAACTCAGTAAAGGTGGGCAGGAATGAGAGCTCTGAGAAGCGCTGTTCAGCATCGGTCCAAGAGAGCCCTTATGTAGGCAAAGGACTACCATTAGAATCACTGTAAACAGAAATGCCTCTTATATTGATATCCTGACAATCTGGCATGGGCCCTGCTTCTCTCGGCCTACGTTAGGCACTCCCAGTGCAGAGCAACAATGACTCTGCACACAAATCTCTCTTGAAAGTGAACTGCCTGCCCACACAACAGAAACCTACTCTAATCTAGCCTATTGTAAATGAGGACTAACCATATCCCAGGGAGTGCACACTCATGCTTCAGCACTCTAATGCTTTCCAGTTGGGCTTGTGCTACTATACAAACATCCTGCACTCATACATAGAAGGCAATATATAACAATGTGAATAGATAAATACACCGTAACTAAGTAGTAATTTAGGATGCCGCCCAGTGAAGAGTATAGTGATGAACTACCTGCTGGCATGGAAACAAGGAAAGGTACTATGGCTCGGTTAGCACACTCTCTGAGATCTATGGGTAGCATCCGCACAAATAGAACAATTATAAAATAGATTTGACTTGGCAAAGTTGAAGCTCTGCTTGCTCCCTGGAGGGATGACCTCCAGTAGAGGGCAGCTTGCTTGCACTCAGTGGCAAAATCATCTGTCTGTCAAAATGGTCTATGACCACTTCCTGCTGCAAAACAGGAAACCTCATCCTTTGAACTATAGCAGAGGTGTAGAAGCCATTACGAATTAAGCAACGGGTGCTGCAGTGAGGATGTGATGCTTAAAATGGCTTCTTGTGTTGGTAACATTATTACCAAAACAGGGGAGGGCATTCTGTACTATAGCAAATGGACAGAATAGCCTTCAGACAATGTGTAAACAATGTGTGCACCATGAATGCAAAATGACAGATTGAAATAGAGAAAAGACCTGGCCATAAGTAGAAGCGAGCAGAGCCTATCCCTTTTAGACCTGTCAGCCTTAGGGACGTCTTCCCCCAAACATTTTGCCTACTTCCCTCCTATTTTTCTGAATTTGTTTTTGTTGGCCTTAAGAGTCTGTGCACTTTCTCACTGCTAACCATTGCTAAAGAACTTGTGCTTACTCCCTAAAACATGGAAAAATGGGCTTACACCTGATTGGCATATTTCATTTACTCATAAGTCCCTACTAAGATGATATACCATATACCCAGGGCTGGTAAACTAAGTGCTGCTAGTGGGCCTGAAGAACATATTGTGCCACCCACTTATGTAACCCCTTAAACCATGTTCCAGGCCTGTCATTGCAGCCTGTATGCAGTTGTACACTGCCGAGTAGACTTGGCAAAATAAACCCCAAGGGCTAAAATTACATTTTCATTACATATCGGTCACCAATAAGGTAGGTCCTAAACAGCCTATAGGACAGCGTGCATTGTATAAAGTTGGACGTGTACTTTTAAGTTTAACATGTCCTGGTTGTAAATAAACTCCTAAATTCATCTTTCGTTACTGGCAGGCCTGCCTCTCCAGTAGGATAACATAGGGTTACCTTATTACATTTAATAACAGGTAACTTTTGTTTGGGAGCAGGTAGTCATTTCATGTTTGGTGTCTAGGGGATTGTAATTTAAATTCCTCTTTAATGGTAAAGTCGAATTTTAAGTCACAAATCTAAAAATGCCACTTTTAGAACGTTGCAAAAAGAACAAATAATGAACAGAATGCTGAAGAATGTCAAACTTACCCCCATTACAGAGATCTGGGCTTAAATACATAGTGTTTTTACTCACCACAACATTCCAGTTTGGACCCAGCCATATGCAAATCAGCCTTGACCCTGCTCCACATGGGAACAGTCCAGCCTGAATACGCTGGCCAGCTCCTCGCCGTACCAGAAACAAGCATCCTAGGACCGGTTGTGGGTATCACCCCTCATCAGCCAGGATAGCTTGCCTCTGGTGGCATGGTGAGCATGAGACACACTTCTGGGCATACCCATCCCACTTAGGGCAACAAATACAAAAATAACTAATGTTGGACAGAATGCTGAACAATGTCAAACACCAACCCCAAGTACAGAGATCTGGGCCTAAATCCATCATCCTTTTGCTCACCACGGCATTCCAGTTAGGCCCAGCCATATGCAAATCAGCCTTGACTCTGCCCACCATAGGAACAGTCCAACTCAAACTGCCAGGCCTAGTCCTCCCTGGACCGGAAACAATCATCCTAGGCCTGTAGCCTGCTGTGCACTTTTGAGTACTGAGGACTGCCCTGCTGCACAAAGAAGACTGCCCTGCTGCCTGAATAGAGCCTTGTGCCCTCAGAGGACTTCCCTGTTGCTTGAGACCTGCTTTTCTGCATTAACTCAGGACTTTGAGAATTACTTTCATTCTAGTGGACTGGCCTTGTGGTCAGAGCCTCAGGGACAGAAAAGGCTCCAACCATCTTGAACCCGCACCTGGACACATCCTGAGTAATTTCTGATCCTCCAAGTTGTACCCCTCCAGTGCTGGACCCTCTGCATCGATGTGAAAGGTGCCCAGATAGCCCAAATCCAAAACATGGGATAGAAAATTGCCTGCCATAAAAGTGATCTGAGAACCAAAACGAGACCGGGACTTGCCAGCTCGCTGATCCACCCAAGGTGCATCGCCGGTTAGTTCTTCTCCGCAGCAGCAGCAAATCCTGTTCAGCAGCTCCTTGTAGAAGGGGTATCCAACCTCGCGGTGCCCTTGTTGGTTACATCCTGTACATTCATCCCACTGGATAAACTTAGCCCGAAGTAAGAAATCTGCACCGCAACTTCGTTCAGCAGCTCCACGACGACGACGCCTACTTCTCGAACACAGCCATCTGCCTTGCCCTACTGAACTTTACCTTCTCAGACAAGTCCAAAGGTAAGCGGAGACTGGGCCCAATATATTTTGTGTATCTGAACCGTGCTCCGTCACAGTCGCCATAATTTTAGATTTTCCCCAGGTCTCACGCGACTAGATGTCTGTAGTTGGCACCGTGTTTTTTTTTCGCTTTAAATTAAAAATATAACTGGTTTTACTGATTGGATTTTGCAGTCAATTCATTTATTAAAATGTACAAAAATTGTTTAACTTAGTGAGGGTTTTTATTTGTGTTGTTTTTACACTTTATTGCTGTTTAAGTGCTGCATAAATACTTTACACATTGCCTTTAAGTTAAGCCTGACTGATTTAGTGCCACGCTACCAGAGGGTTAAGCACAGGTTAAGTTAATGACTTTTGTGCTTCAGGCTGACAAGGGTTGTGGCTGTTAAGTGAGCAGGGTTTTACCAACACTCCAATTCTTCACAATCCCTTTAGGAGCACAGTTTCACAGGGCTTATGTCCAAAGACACAAATTGAAACACGCAGTTCAGCACCCTGCAGAGCTAATGCTGAGTGCGGGGGAAATTTCTATACTATTCTATTCAGTCAGAAAGTTGGCTCCACATGGGTCTCAATGAGGCCCCAACTATTCTGGGTTTTTGTGCCCTATTCAAAAGTCACAAAGGAGATGATCTCTCTTGGTTTCAAAAGAAGAGCCCAGTGAAATGGTACAAGAAAGGCATAAGATAGGGCCACGTACAACAGATAAAGTGGACTATGCTTCTGGGTGGACCAGAAAGCTCTCACGGCAGACTACGCCAAAAAAATAAATGTAGAATAAATGATGGACATGCCAACCTCCCTTCCACATGACTCTCTGCTGCCCCCACCGCCTTGGAAGCCCACACCAGAAAAACACATAAGAGGAAATGTTTCTATTTATAAGGATACAAAAGAGAAATTACTGTAAAGGACAACATTCCCTGCATTTTAAAAACTATATGCGGCAGTGGATGACCCTGCGAGCCGCTTATCAAGGTACAGAAAGCCACTGGAAACCTTTTCACACTTGCTTGAGCTTAATGTAGCTTTGATGGCAGAGACATAAAGGTAAACATATTTTTATGGTTGACCGGACCCTTAGTAGTTCCACACAATGTAAGAGAACTGCTAAATTCACAATTATGGCAAAGACAAAAAAACAAGCCAATTTGTTAGTGGGTTCTGAAAACAGACACCCATTTTTACGCATTATGATTATGCAGATACTTTAATTGTGTTTTTTTGTTGTTGTAGGGGAGAGAGACAGAGCTTCAATTTGAAGATCTAAGGCATCGTGGGGCCTTATTAGGAGTTATGGGGGTCCCGGAGCGGGCGGCAAGCTACTGCTTCGCTCCAGGACTGCCAAAGCCCACCACCGCCTGCCTGCCAAATTACAAGTAATTTTGTGGTTTGGAAGGCAAGTGGTGTGGCTATCCCAGGGCAGTGCTGTTTAAACACTCACAGTGAGCCTCAAACAGCCGTGCTGCAGGACCGCCAGTGCACGTTCCTGCACTTGAAGGAATGCAGCATGTTGTGCATTTCTTCCTACGCAGGAACTGCGGATGCATAACTACCGGGGGCATAAAATATGGCCCCTGTGCACAGAGGCACAAGGCCGCCCTGTAGGACACCCTTTGTTGCCTCACCGCCAGCCTTTTCATGGTGGAGCGACCGCCATGAAAAGGGTTGCAGTGAAGCAACTCAAAATATGCTCGGTGGTGCCACTGCAGCACCGCCAGAATCCTAATATTTTGGCCTCGAACTGCTGCCAGACTGCCACAGGATCCTTGATCCGCAGCGTTAGGGGCAGTAGCAGGGGTTCAGCGGTAGTCCAACCGCCACACTTATAATACTGTGGGTGGTCCTGCACTGTGGCGGTGGTCAGACCACCACCACAACCACGACGGTCTCATGGACCGCCGTAGTTGTAATAAGGCGCTTGTTTTTTAACCTGGCTTCCATGCCTGTGTGATCTTAGACAAATTACTTCAAATTCCCATGCCTTTGTATCACCCATGCCAAAGTTATGACTGAACAGAAACTGGTTAGATATCAGCATTAAGCACAATCCAAATAACTGGACATTGATGTATCTTACACTTCTCAAGCCTTACTGCTGCTCTTCAGCTTGTGGTACAACAAGACCCCACAGCCCAAGCTGAAATTTCATTGGGCTAAACAAGGAGAGAGGGATCTTGGGAACTCTTGCTGGAACAGAAAGTTAAGGCATTTGCACATTTGGAAAAGTCGCATAAAGTAAATTACTGTCACATGCATGAAAGATTTAGGCTGTTATCAGTCAATCAAGTAGCTTAATTTTCCCCAAGACAGTGTACGGTAGGGATTGGGGGAATCACATCATCAGAAGTGAGCTGCACTTCAGAGTGCCAGAAAAAGCAGGCTGAGGGTCTCTCAAGCGAGCCTGGGGAGGCGAACGAAGCGCAGGCTCACGAAGCAATAAGACATCTTGAACGAGCTGGCACAAGTGTGTCTCAAGATGGAGGCTCAGCGGCGGGGGAGTGAGGAGCGACACCCCCAAGGAGTGTGCAGCTGAGTCAAGGAGTAAGCATCACAATGAGGGACACTTGAGCAGATGTTCAAAGTTGTTAAGTGGTCAAAAAACTACAGAATAGAAACGAAATGACAAGGAACAGCCTAGCTCAGAGGATATTTATATGCAAGGGAAGTGGGACCAAATCGTTCCACACGGATGCAGAGACTGTTATCCTCAGCAGAGTTTTAATAGCGTGGATGAGGAAATACTCATGGGAGTGTCACATGAGCTCAACGCAAGAACAAATGGTCCCCAAGTGAGTCAGGAGAGAAAAATCTGGAAAGGTTTAGAAACAAAATGGAAACAAAAGACAGATGGCAGGGAAATAGATGGGTGATTGATGAAGTTGAACGTGGGAACAGCAAAAGGTAAGTATGGTCAAAGTCAGGTGGAATCCTTGTACGATGACCATAGTAAGATGAAATCCACTTACGATGGCCAAGGCCAAGAGGACCCTAGGGTTATGCCCTTAGTCAAGCAGACTCCTTGCATGAAGGCCATAGTCTAGTGGAATTCCTGTACGATGGCCATTGTTGAGCGTATTCCATGAATGATGGCGACTTTAAAGTCGAATCCTTGATGGCCAAGGCTAAGTGGTATCCTCGTTAGATTGGAATCCTTCAGCGACGGCCGTCTCTCAAGTGGAATTTTTAGGTGACGTCTGTAGGGGAGTGGCATCCTTCTATGACAGCTGTGGTCACATAGAATCTTTATTTCACAACCATAGTTAGGTGGAATTCTTGTATGATACCTGTCATCAAATGCAATCGTTGCATGATGGCAGAAGCCAAATTGAACCCTTGTATGATGGTCATAATCAAGTGGAATCCTTCTGGGATGGATGTAGCCAAGTGGAATCCTTTCATGATGGCCATAGTAAAGTGAACTCCTTGTATGATGGCTTTGGTTGAATGGAATCCTTGTAAGATATTTTATAAACTCTTATTCCTGCATTGGGGGTGTTATTCCAGTTGACGTGCTGCAAACAATGTCTCTTTGAAGAAGAAGGCGGTACAAGTGGGTGCCATGTGAAACTGTGGACATAGCCTTGGATGCCATGTAAGCTTCAATGCTAATTTCACAGCTCTAATAGCCTCAGTTGGAAGGAGACAGGTACTGATTGCCTGACATTCTTCATTCACAAAAGAGCAAGGCTGGAACTCACAGAGGGTAAAGGGCTGGGGTGAATGGTGGTCTTTCTAAGCATAGATATATGTGACACCTGTGGTTTAAATCTTGGTGTGCCTTTTATGTGTGGCGCCTTGAATTCCATGGGTAAACGTAACTTTGTATAGAGCAGTACAGTGCAACCAGCAGCGCCATCTTTCTTACACCTATTCCTGATGATCACTCCCTTACCCTGTGGACACCAAGAACCCAGTACTCTTCTTGCTACAAGTGGAGCTCCATGTAACCTGTGCATGTCCCTGGGTAGCTGAGCAGGGCAGGGAATGATTCCCCACCAGCTCTCCAACCCTCCTTGGAATGGGCAAGAAGGAGAGGGCTAGAGAGCTGAGCTCCAGCATGCCACAAGAGACTGCCAGCGCTTTGAGGCAGTCTGGTACCAGCCACAGAGGATGAAAAGGGTTCTGTCCACACGGTAACCTACAGGTTACCGTGTGGACAGAACCCTTTCCTACCGTGATTTTATCAAGCCTCGAGCTATACCTAAGGTCATCTCTGCAAATGATGAAGGTAGTCCATGGAAAGCAGGGCCATTCTGGGACTGAGAAAGGATGACTACCACTGCACCAGCTCTGCTTGTAAGCATCAAACCCACCGGCTTCCACATGCAGTATGCGCCGCTGTGCACACTGCCGCAGATTCTGGCCTGCACCCAGTTGCAAATTATTCAGACCCTTTAATAACTTTCTGATTTTGCCAGGGTGGACCCAGAGCAAACCCAGTCCATGCTTACCTAGGTGCACCACAGGACTGGACATTGACCTTTCCCTTAGAGGCACAAATACAGGTTGTACAGGCTGTCTGGGTAAATATGAGTGAACTTCCCACAATGTACAGGTCAAACCTTTCTATCTGAAGCACACTTCTACAGATGATTTCATCAGCTGTTACCTCGCTCACACTGAGCCTACGGCATCTCCCCAAGAGTCTTTCATAATGGGGTGGCGAGGTATCTATTACTATGCACCTGTTGACCCGCAGGCTACAGCGATGCATTACTCAACTGGTTCACTCTAAAGGCAGACTATGGACAGCTTATGTGGTTGAGGATTGGGACCAGTGGTCACCTTAGAGGTTTCACTACCCCACGTCAAGGGCGCTCGACATGTGGGCAGCCAGGATCCTTAACCTGACCAATGTGGGCATTATAAATGCCTGCTACCACTCCCCTTGGTGCTAGCACAGTCCTGGCCTTTGGTAGAGTGGATTACCTGCTCACCCACAAGATTGCTGTTGCTGCAAGGTTTTAGGCAGTGGTATGGTCACTTTACCCATCCAGACTCGCCCAAGAACCTAGCCTCTCCTTTTCCTGGTAGCCAGGGAATGTCAGGTCTGGTTGGCTCCAAAGCCAGGCGCGTTTAATTTAAAATGGATAAATCTCCTGTAATCTGGAGGCTGCAGGCTCTTTGAAATCCGTGCAAATGAATAATTGACATCTCTAGAGCCCACGCTCCCTCCTGATGCAGCCTCCAATCTGCAAAGGAGCTGTAAAGGTAAGGGAGTGTAGGTCAGAGCCACTGCTGAGAAGCATCAGAGCATCCTCAGCTGGAGAGCTCTCATCACAGCGCCGACTCTGGACACCGCCAGCTCACCGCCTGCTGCCTGCAGAGCCGCGCCGTGTGAGCCCTGCAACCAGGAACAAAGACCGTCCCACGGGCTGACGACACCGTTCACCAACCCCTGCTGGAGCAGAGAATCAAAGGCTTCTCAGAAGAGAGGAGTCACACACCAGCCACAAGGGCAGGGTGCGGCGCAGGAATGAAGCACGACACTTGTATAGGTCAGCACGGCCGGATGGGCCATTGTGTCACTGGCATTTTCCCAGGGGGACGGAGGCTTTGGAGGCTGCTTTCAAAGTACGATGGGCTTTCGTGACCCAAACATGACCGTGGTAGTCATGGCCGCCTGCAGTGTGACCACTGGTTGAACATTTTGGCCTGAGCTAATTTTGGTTTGGTCCTGTGAACTTTGAGTAAGGTGTAGTTCTAAGCTCACAGAAGACAAAGGATCTTATTGAAGCGCACTTCGGGCTCACCAATACCAGCCTATACAGATACCCGTCTCAGCCAGTCGGGTGAGGAGAAATTAATGAGGTTAAAGACTTACTCCATTATCAAATTACTATCGAGCTAAAAGAAAGATAAGCAGATAAACCCAGGTAAAAGAAGAATTAATAATCGAACCTATCTAAAGGGCATCCGATTTCTAATAAGGTAAAAGGCAATAGAAGTTTACTCTTTTGAGGGAAGTGAAAAGGAAGGTGCCTACATCAATAAATATAATATTGGCCCACTAAAGTCCCTTTGCATGCCTATGCAAGGGGAAGGGTCCGGGAGCAGGCTGATTTGTGAATAGACATGGGCATCTTTAAGAGGGAGCTTGAGCTTGATGGAACAGATTCCCTTGAACTTTTCTGGAGCTCAGTCTGTCCATTGACGATAGTCTCAAGGAC
Source organism: Lissotriton vulgaris (assembly GCF_964263255.1). NCBI lineage: Eukaryota > Metazoa > Chordata > Amphibia > Caudata > Salamandridae > Lissotriton > Lissotriton vulgaris. The sequence continues at coordinate 184,305,875 of NC_141693.1, forward strand.
GCTTCCATGCATGTGATAACCTGAGAAGGTGAGCCGTCCAGGGGCTTTGAAATTCCTCAAAAGTTCTACACCTGACAAAACACGATGCAAGACTGAGCATGTTATGTGCTCGTCGGCCAGGACGACTCAGCGATGGTTTCTCCAATGGAAATCAGTGGATCTGATTCACAAACGCCTTTATGAGTACGAGAAGTAGTACTGCAAGAATACTCTTTTACATGTGAATCGGCCCTGAAATGTCCAATTCCCTATTAGTAAAAGTGCAAAGAGGGCAAATCCAGGGCCGGACTGGCCTTATTATTATTGCATTTCTTATATAGCGCCAGAATCGACCCCCGAAGGGGTATCTCCGCGCTTGCCTTGGGAACCCGTCCTGGTTTTTCCCTGTGAGATAGCCCCTACAGGGCATCCCCAAGATGAAAGCCAGGCATCCCGCCGCGGGGGGGCCGTTGTGGAGATTAAGCAAGCTTAATGCCCAGAGTTGCAGAGTGTGAACCCATGATTAGGTCAGGCACCGAAGCGAGAATTATCGAGTCCGTGGACATTTGAGCTCAACACCCTGCCGCGTCGGGAATCGAACCCTGGTCCCAGGTCTGACCTCTGCTTCAGGGTCTGCCTGCTCTAACCAGTGAGCCACACTTCTCCCTTAGCGGGCACCGTGCGTTTCCCCAGTGGGCCGCCAGGGTGGGGGACTGTTTTGGGCCACTGGGGGGCCGTTTTTGTTACCGGGGTCGGCAATCTCGGCCCCCTGTAACAAAATCGGCCCGAACCGGCCCTCACAAACAGCTCGGCTGCACCTCCCTCCCTCCAGGGGGTGCAGGGCCAGCAGTTTGCCAGGTCCGGTTTCAGTTCCCAGTCCGGCCTTTGGCATATCCCTTCCTATTTGCACTAATCATATATGAGTATTGGTGAATACTCCCACTTTAGATGTTTTGGGGTCAATTCATAAAGGTATGTAAGAGTACTTATTGGAGTACGACAGGAGTACTACTTTACATCCTCCATCTTTGTGAAAAGCCCAATTATGTTCACGGTCTTTGTTTGCAGACTTTTTTTCACCATAAAAGTTCATCTGCAGACTTTCAGATCTGCAATATCTGGAAATACAAAATCTTCAGCTCTGATTGAAAAACATTCAATTCACCTTTCCAGCAGACGCAGTGCCTTAATAATGGGCTTCTTGGCACTAGGCTTTATGTCCAGGATCCTGTTTTTTCATCCTTTCACCTTTAGTCCCAGGAGTTGAGCGCTACAGTAAAAGCTGTTTCTCTATAGGTCTTCAAACACTATAGCATGACCACATTTAGAGGCATGGGGAGTAGACCACTCCATTGTTTTAGGGGATCAGAGAGTTGTTGTCTATGGGTCCATGTGCACAGTGTTCAAAGCGGAAGCTTCTTCATACGTAATCAAATAACCCAAGGATAGCACAGTTTAGAAATGGCACAGCTTGTCATTGTTTAACTAAGCCGGGTCTGTGATCCTTGCTTGTGATAAGGAATCTGCATAACTGGTGAATCCTAATTGGCAGGAAGAAAGGCTCTTTGGTCCCTGAAGGCTGTCTGTCATGTTCTGATTGGCTGATTGTATTGTACTCAAACTGCACTGTTCCCTTCCTGGGTTGTCAGCGCACCAATCAACCACAGGAAGAAGCAGAACGCCCCCATTCAAGAGTAACAAAGGCATCCGTTCACACCTTGTATTAAAAGGCAGCCATTAACCACATGGTGCTGGATAAAAAGGGATACTGTATAAACTGCAGCCTATGTTAGCTGTTAAGAAACATATTTTTAATTTAGTTAATTTCAAACATCAGGTTATGCTTGTTTATCTAGGTTTAAAAAGGAACATAACATGGCATGTGTATTTGTAAAACGCACATTCACCCGAAGATATCTTGGCGTGTGGGGTGTTGGGTTTGTAAGGGTATAGAGTGAGAGTGTTGATTAAGTAATAATAATTAAGTAATAATTTAATATGAATTAATATTAATTTCTTAATAATTATTTAATCAATAATTAATTATGTAAATTGTGTAATAATTATATTTGGACATTATATTGTAGGTGTGAGTTGTTGGATTTGTAGGGTTATAGGATGGGAAGTTAATTAAGTAAATATTAAATAGCCATAAATTATTTATTTTATTTATAATATGTAATTTAATTATAATTAAGTAAATTGCTTAATAAATATAATTTGTATGTTATATGTTAGGTGAGTGTAGTTGTGTTTTAGTGGGATAGAGTGGGAATTTATGCAAGTCATAATTAATTAACAATTAATTATTCATGTATTATTAATTATTTTATTTATGACTAAAAATGTTAATTATGTACTATTTTTTTTAAATTATATTTTCAATGTGGGCAGCTAGGTATGTGGGAGTATAGTGTGGGAATGTAATTAAATAGTCAACTAATAACCTTTTTTATTTGATTATTATTTAAAATATTTAATTAAGTAAATTGTTTAATTGTTTTTTAAATGTATATATATATATATGTGTGTGTATATATATTTATAATATACTTTTATATTAATAGTTGTATATTTTGTTTCAATTAATACATATTTTAAAATATGGTATGTGTCTGAAGTGAAGTACTTTCTCTTCTGCTGCATGGGCTGGAGGGGAAAAAGTTAATTTAACCCCTCCTGAGTCCAACACTTTCCCTACTGTTGCACTGACAGGAGTGGGAATAGTAAACATTACCCCTCGGAGTCCAACGCTTTCCCTACTGTTGCACATACTGGTGTGGGATTAGTGAATTTGACCCGTTTTGAGTCCAGCACTTTCCCTACTGTTGCACAAACTTGAGTGGGGAAAGTAAATCTCACCTCTTTGGCGTCCAACACTTTCCCTAATATTTCAGAGTCTGGAGTGGGAATAGTATATTTATTACTCCTATAATTTAATAGATTTGGTAATAGGTAATATTGTTTCAATATATATTATTAATATGTGTTCATGTGTTTCATTTTCTATTTTCTATTATTTAGTTGTAAACGTATAATGACATTTTTATTTTTTCAACTTTTGGCAGTTTCTTTATTACATGTTTTGCATTATATATATATATATATATATATATATATATATATATATATATATATATATATATATATATATATATATATATATATATATATATATATATATATATACATATATATATATATATATACCTGTTAGATTAGTACATTTAAAATAAAATTTGAAAATCATAATATAAATTAAAATTAATATTATTTAAACCTATTTAATTTGCATTATATTAATGTTGCATGTTAAAATATTTACTATTTTTAACTATATATGTATTAAAAACGCTATTTTTGTGTATATTCATTCAATATTAGTGTAAAACAATATTCCCCCCCCCCCCAATATTTTTGTAGTTACCTTTAAAAGTATAGAGGGACTATATTTTTGACAATGATATTTAGAACTCTATATTTCTGTAGGTCGACATTTGTGGTTTAGATATTATGTCATAGATCCTGAACAAATATGTGTCCCAAAAATCAAGCGTGATAAGAATTTGCCTGGAAAAACTGAAGCAATTACTTGAAGGGTTTCCATCTTGAACGACTAATGCCCGATTAACTTGTTAACAATAATCTAGTCTTTCTATCTGGAGGGTTTCTTGAAGTTTTTTTTTACCATCATGGAGCTGTGAACCAAACAACTTGGCTCCAAGAATTTTAAATGGAAGAAAGAAGCTTATTGACAGACAGATAGTAATCTTATGTTACAGGGACTGGTCTTATAAAGTGCAACGTATGTCACCAGTAGGGATTCTTGGCTCCATAACTTTTAAGCCACTAATTTCTTTCGCCAAGACAATGACCGAGAACTTAAAGTACAAGGATCATGGCTCTTTCTCTCGAATCAATTGTAGTCTCACCAGGCTTACTGATCGAATAGTACGTGTATTCTATTTATGAAGTCTATTGCAAGTCAAAAGTGCAACCAGAAGCCCTGTAACACGACCGGCTAATGTAGCTCCCGGGTGGCACAGCTTGAAAACGTCTCCTGGCAATTAGTCGAAAGTACTCTATTTTTGAGGAAGTCGATCACCTTTGCCTCACCACGGTATCAAGTAATGTACTTGAACTACGCTCAAACTTGAAAAAGGCCAAACGGAAGTCACCTCTACAGGCCCAATTTACAGTAATGACAATAGCAGGACAGTAGAGTAGCCAGTGTGTCATGGGCCCTAGTGCAAGGAAAGAATGAAATGGGCTCTCCGGCTGCTGTTTGAATTCCAAAATACAGCAATATTCAGAGCTCAGCGGGACCCTCAGTCCTATGGTCCCGGTGCCACTGCACCTGCTGCCCCAATGTAAGCTAAGTCTATGTAGTGGGATGACTGTCAATAACAGTGATACTAACATTTCTTTGCATGAGTAGAAATGAACGATGGCATGCGGAAACCTAGATGCCCATGGGAGGTTAGATGATGTATCCGATGCAAGGCTAATAGAAATGGCACACAGCACGGGTACAAGGAGTTTCACAGCCACAGGCAAAATTACATTTTGCCATTGGGATATTGGTTTTCCCCAGTGTCTCTTTAAAAGTGAATTTTAAGGCAGGCAACCACTAACCCACAGATAAAACTGGTGGGCCTACCTGCAAAGGGTAATTGTATATATCTATCTGTCTATATCAGGGGTCTCCAAACTTTTCTGTAGTTAAGTCAAGTCAAGTCAAGAGATTTATATAGCGCGCTACATACCCATAGGGTCTCAAGGCGCTAGAGGAAGGGTGGGGAATTACTTGTCGAATATCCAAGTTTTAAGTTGTTTTCTGAATGCTAGGTGGTTCTGAGTAAGGCGAAGGTGAGTGGGAAGTGAGTTCCATGTTTTAGCTGCCAGGTAGGAGAAGGATCTACCTCCCATGGTGGTTTTGTTGATGCGAGGTACAGTGGCAAGGGCTTGGTTGGAGGATCTTAGCTGACGGGAGGGGGTGTAGAAGGACAGTCGTGTGTTAAGGCATTCGGGTCCAAGTTCGTAAAGTGCTTTGTGTGCGTGGGTTAGGAGGCGGAAGGTAATCCTCTTATTTACGGGGAGCCAGTGGAGGTTTTTCAGGTGACCAGAGATGTGTTCTTTACGCGGGATGTCTAGTATGAGCCTGACTGAAGCGTTCTGGATGCGCTGGAGTTTTTTCTGGAGTTTTGCGGTGGTACCGGCGTATAGTGTGTTTCCGTAGTCCAGGCGGCTCGTAACCAGTGCGTGGGTGACCGTTTTTCTATTTTCGGTGGGGATCCAGCGAAATGTTTTTTTGAGCATGCGAAGAATGTTGAAGCAAGATGATGAAACTGCGTTGACTTGTCTGGTCATCGAGAGTGAGGAGTCCAAGATGACGCCCAGGTTCCGTGCGTGGTCTGTCGGGATGGGTGCTTTTCCAAGGGCTTCTGGCCACCAAGAGTTATCCCAGGCGGAGGGGGAGGTGCCTAGGATGAGGACTTCTGTTTTGTCTGAGTTCAGTTTCAGACGGCTGTGCTTCATCCACTCGGCTACTTCTTTCATTCCTTCGTGTAAGTTGGTTTTGGCGGTGTTAGGGTCTTTGGTGAGTGATAGGATCAGTTGAGTGTCATCCGCGTAGGAGATGATGTTGAGATTGTGTTGGCGAGCGATGGCCGCAAGGGGGCTCATGTAAACGTTGAAGAGGGTGGGGCTGAGTGACGATCCTTGTGGCACGCCGCAGATGACTTCAGAGGCCTTTGACTTGAATGGTGGGAGGCGGACTCTCTGGGTTCTTCCAGTGAGGAACGAGGTGATCCATTCCAGTGCTTTTCCTTGGATTCCTACGTTTCTGAGGCGCTGTAGAAGGGTGCTATGGCAGACTGTGTCGAAGGCAGCGGAGAGGTCGAGGAGGATGAGGGCGACTGTGTCTCCATTGTCCAGTAGAGTTCGAATGTCGTCTGTTGCTGCGATAAGTGCGGTCTCAGTGCTGTGTTTGGCTCGGAAGCCGGACTGTGAGGGGTCAAGGGATTTGTTGGTTTCGAGGAAGGAGGCGAGTTGGTTGTTGACAGCTTTCTCGATGACTTTGGCCGGGAATGGAAGAAGCGAGATGGGGCGGTAGTTTTTGAGTTCGGTGGGGTCAGCTGTGGGTTTTTTCAGAAGGGCGCTGAGTTCTGCGTGTTTCCAGCTTTCCGGGAAGGAGGCGAAGTAGAGGGAGCAGTTGATGACGTCTCGGAGGTGTGGAGCTATGATGGAGTCTGTTTTGTTGAAGATGTGGTGAGGGCATGGGTCAGTTGGGGATCCTGAGTGGATGGAGTTCATCAGGCGGATGGTGTCCTCAGTGGAGATGGGGTTCCAGTCATTAAGGATGTTCAAGGGGGGTGAGGGTGCGGCAGAAGGTTGGGTGGGTTGGTCTCCGGGTTGGTTGTCGAAGCTGTTGTGGATGTCTGCAATTTTGTTGTGGAAGAAGGAAGCTAGGGAGTCGCAGAGGGCTTGAGAGGGAGTGATGTCGTTGGAGTTGGCTGAAGGGTTGGTAAATTCTTTGACGATGTTGAATAATTCCTTGCTGTTGTGGGCGTTGTTATCTAGACGGTCTTTGAATGCGGCTTTCTTGGCAGACCGGATTAGTTGGTGGTGTATGCGGGTGGCGTTTTTGAAGGCGTCCCTGGTGCTGGTGTTTGGGTCTTTTTTCCAGGCCTTCTCGAGGGAGCGACAGTGTTTCTTCGATTTCTTAAGATCATCGTTGAACCAGGAGGCGCTTTTGCTGCCTGGTTTGCTTTGACGTTTTTTCAACGGTGCTAGGATGTCGGCGCTGTTGGATATCCATTGGGTGAGGTTAATGGCTGCTTGGTCGGGGTTTGAGGAGTGGACAGGAGGGTTTTGAAGAAGCGATGAGGTGATCTGGTCGATGGTGATTTTGTTCCAGTTTCTTCGCATGGTGGGTTGAGGATGGTTGTGGATTGTGGTCTTATTGTATGTGAAGTGAACGCAGCTGTGGTCCGTCCAGTGAAGAGCTGTGGTGTGACTGAAGGAGACATGTTTGCTGGAAGTGAAGATAGGGTCGAGTGTGTGACCAGCAATGTGGGTGGGGGTAGTGACCAGTTGTTTGAGTCCGAGGTTGGCAAGATTGTCCAGAAGGGTGGTGGTGCTGCTGTCGTTGTTCTTTTCCAGGTGAAAGTTGAGGTCTCCCAATAGAATGTATTCTTCGGAGGGGAGGGCGTGTGGGGTGATAAAGTCAGTGATGTCGTCACTGAATTGTGCACGGGGTCCTGGAGGCCGGTAGAGGAGGGTGCCTCTGAGGGTGGTCTTAGGGTCGGTGTGGATCTGGAAGTGGAGGTGTTCGGCGCTGGCAAGGTTGGCGTCAGAGCTGGTTGAGATGCGGATGGAGTTCTTATGGACGATAGCGATGCCTCCTCCTGTTTGCTCGATGCGGTCCTTACGGATGATCTTGTATCCTTCCGGGATGGCAATGGTGATGTCTGGGGCTGAAGAGGCATTCATCCATGTTTCTGTAAGGAAGGCGACGTCCGGAGAGATGGTGTCGAGTAGATTCCAGAGGTCGGTGGCGTGTCTGTGGACCGAGCGGCTGTTGAGCAGGATGCATTTTAGGTGGTTGGTGTCAGGTCTCTGATTGGTGTTGGTGGATGAGGGGCTGGTTTTGGTGCCGTCGAACTTGCAGGAGTTGCAAGAGAAGGGTCCATGGGTGAGTCCAGGAGCGGCTTGGACGCAGTTGGGGGAGCGGCCGGGGTTAAGGGCTAGGAGGGTGGAGGCGTCGTAAGTGATGCGGGAGGGCTGGGCATTGCGAGGGCCAGGGTGTCTGGCGCTGGGCGCGGTCTTGGCGCGGACGGGCGTAGACGGGCTTACCTTTGGCGCACCTTCGGCGCGGCCGTAGCGCGTGGACGCTGCACGTTGGGACATGTGGCATATATGGAGAGTGGAGGGGGCGGAGGGTGGGAGGGGCAGCAGGGAGGCGGTAGTGTGGCTGAGGGGCGGGCCAGGGGATATCAACAACAACAAAATGGAGGGTCAGAGGGAAAGGCAGACAGGGGCAGCAAATACAGAAATAAGATGAGTGAGCAGCACAATCTGAACAAAAGCGCTGTTTAAATTAAACACTATCACAAACGATCGAGTGAGCAGTATTCTGAAAATCAAATGCACAGACAAGCCAATAATGATCCCAACAGCTTGAGCGAGGTCGCGCTGAAATGAGGCAGAAATTAACAGTGGCGCTATGCGTGTGAGGCGCTATAATGCAAAGGTAGCAGCAGTTCAGTTTACAGCGCGCTATAACGATACCAGGGAGCGTTACAGCTGATGCACAGGAGGAGCGTGGTGGAGCGACCGTTCTGAAGCTGGTCCAGGTGGTCACAGTTAGGCTGGGAGAGAGGAAGGCTCGATGAACGTGGGTGGGAGGGGCAGCAGGGAGGCGGTAGTGTGGCTGAGGGGCGGGCCAGGGGATATCAACGACAACAAAATGGAGGGTCAGAGGGAAAGGCAGACAGGGGCAGCAAATACAGAAATAAGACGAGTGAGCAGCACAATCTGAACAAAAGCGCTGTTTAAATTAAACACTATCACAAACGATCGAGTGAGCAGTATTCTGAAAATCAAATGCACAGACAAGCCAATAATGATCCCAACAGCTTGAGCGAGGTCGCGCTGAAATGAGGCAGAAATTAACAGTGGCGCTATGCGTGTGAGGCGCTATAATGCAAAGGTAGCAGCAGTTCAGTTTACAGCGCGCTATAACGATACCAGGGAGCATTACAGCTGATGCACAGGAGGAGCGTGGTGGAGCGACCGTTCTGAAGCTGGTCCAGCTACTGCTGATCAGTGAAAATCATTGTGAGCACACTATGACAGGGCTGCCATGTGGTCTTTGGGGGATATGAACATGTGTGCGTATGAGTGAGATATGTGTGTAAGAGTGACATAGAGACTGTGTCATATGTACTTGTGGCCCAGGACTTACATTTTGCGATATGTGGCCCCTTTACATGTATAACACAAACGGCAGAAAGTTAAATGGCAGAACATTTTTCTAAATATGGAAAACATTTCTACACTTTAAATTTCTCCAACTTAAAATATTGCCTGCATTTTTCACTTATAAATATGGCACTGTATTGGAAAAATTAAACTGAATAGTTAACTCAGTGTATACAGATTCCATATTACTCATCATTTAAATGTTCTCCCATTTCCACGTGTCACATTTACAAACACCAAGGGGCACATTAGGATGGCGGGCAGACTTTGTCCCCCCGCCATCCAGACGCAAAAATGGACCGCCCGCCATAAGGGCGGAGGTCCCGTTTGGGCCATTGGGATGAGCCCGCCACAGTGGCGGGCGCATCCCGTATTTTTAACATTGCGGTGGGCGGTGCTGATAGCACCGCCCGCCGCAATGCTGTAAATGCACGTCAAGCAGTTTAATGTACAACGTGACAGGCACCGTACGGTGCCTACCACTTTGTATATTGAAATGCAGGGGGTACCATAGGTACCCCCCATGTGCACCCCCCCAGAACCGCATGCCTTTACGTGGCGGCGTTGCCACCACGGAAAGGCATGTGTCCGGCACCATTTCGGCATGGTCAACTTGTTGACCGGGTGGAAAAACTCTTTTCCGCATGGTCAACTTGTTGACTGGGTGGAAAAGCAGAAGACGGTCTTTCCGTCTGCCGTGGTCCCCCCCACCATAGTAATATGGCGGGGAAAATGGGTGGCGGGCGGTGTGGATGTCGGGCAGATCGCCACCGCTATGCGGGCAGTGGCGATCCGCCCGACATCCTAATGGGTCGACATCCACCCGACATTCTAATGGGGCTCCAAGTATCTTGCCCCCATTCGTCTGTAGCCATATTTATAACTGTCCTCCAGCCAGTCGGAACCGCACTGTAATACCCTATGTACCGCGTTTCCGCCGACGGGTTTATGATGTCGGTTTCCCACAGCCTTTTTGTGCCGGCCTTTCTGACACGGAAAGGATGTCGGAAAGCAACTTTGTGGGTCCCCAGCAGGGACCCCTTGCCTCCGCAGTCTACGGTTGGTGGTCAAGGGGGTAACTAGGGTATCCCCCTCTAAAACGCTGCACTGTGTGGCAGGTACCATGGTGTGCCTGCCACAAGGTGCAGGTTTTTAACTCACACCTATTTCTCTATAGGAGCTTGTAGTGCGGCTGGTTTATGGCCCAGACACAAGTTCCCATAGAGAAAAGTGAGTATGCGACCGAACAGTGTTTGGTCGCATTGCAATCAGGCGGTCGGAACTGCTGACCGGATGTCGGTCAGTCCCGAGAAGGTGTCGGTCGGAGGCAGCTCCGACCCACATCGTAATAGGCCTTTTTAATGTTTCATAGAAAAAGTTTTCAATGGATCACTTATACCTGATCGTTCACAGAGCAAGCACAAGTCGCAGGAGAAGACACCGAGAGGCCTGAATTACGAGCCCAACAGTCCCCTGAGGAAGCCCACAAAAGGGTATACAAGTTATAGGTAACAATAACCAGTAACGATTAAAGAGCAGGGCCGGACTGAGACCAGCATCCAGCCCTGGCAGGTTGCTTCTCCACCGGACCTGGTAATGGGAGGGGAGGGGGTTGTTACCCGCAAAGCACTGCTACCGCTTTTCTTACAGAGGGCCGATTTTGCAGCGCTGCTACAAAATCGTCACTCTGTAAGAAAAGCGGCCCCCTGCGGCCACAAAACCGGCCCCCACCCCTCCAGCCCACCGGGGAAATGCCCGGTGCCCGCAAATGCCAGTCCGGCCCTGTTAAAGAAGAAGGGTAAGTCATTGAACTAACCCCATAAGGCTGCTGATCTAGCAACCTCACTTTCTCTAAAGCCCTGAAAAAAGTCCCCCGAGCCGGGCTGTGCACCGATGGGGCTGAAACATGTTGACCGCTCACATGGACAAACTAGTGCGTTAGATTAGTAACTCATCTCCATACGCACCACTTTGATTTTACTTTTCCACATCTCCAATTAATTAAAGAAGGTTCATACTTGGAGAAGTAGAGAATTTTAACTCACCTCACCTTATCACTTTTTTCATCACTGATCACTACTGCATTACCAGTAGGTCTACCTCCAGGTGGAGTATTGCATATACACAAAAAAACCCGATGATGATGCTGTTACGTGAAAAAAAGTCGGAAAATCAAGATATACCGCCACAACGCCTTTGAACATGAATGAGGGTTTTTTAAGAAGGCCACTATACCCGACCCTAGTTACAGAGATACAAGTGATCCATTCTCTCTTGATTATTGATTCTCGTTTGGAAGCCGAATGGATCTCAGTTTCTTCCTCCCTCCCTTGATCGAATACTACAAAAAGTTTTCTTCACTTAAAATGTCTTCTATTTGAAAAAATGACACATTTTCAGTTATAAATATGGAACAGTGTCTAATGGCCACTGGGAGCATAAGGCTTGCTGCTTGTAAATGCAAGGTAACTTTTCAGTTTCATTTTCTCCCATTCAAAAGAATTCAGAAATATCATTTTATTCTCTTCAATATTGTATCCGCATAGGAGGAGGAGCTACGACAGCAAGCAAGATGGCTGCATAGTCTCCCGGCTCCGCTGACCTCCGTCTTACGCTCCAAGATCCTGTCACTTATCCTGATTTCCTGCCCCGGATCCGTGTATGTGAACTGATCCTCACTCCGATGGTGTGATCCCGGGGTTTTTCTGACATTGTGGAGCTGAGTAACGTCGAGGACCGATTTGTGGCCTAACCCAGTCTGGAAGCCGGGGTCTCGAGTGCTGGCTTAGCCGGGTCTGAGTTGAACAACAGCAGACTGTTGAGGGCGGCAGGGTCCGGTCTCTGGAACTTTTAAAATTTTGGATTGCTTTGCTACCATCTGCAGCCTGGTGTTGTGTTGGAGGTGAGGAGACGAGTAAAGCACGGTGCTGTGTTGCAGGGGTCCCTGACCCGGAGGCCCGGCAGTTGCATCGCCGGCGCACCTTGGGTTGGAGTCTCGTCGCGCACGAATGCATGCTGACGGTTGGTCCCTCACGGCTCAGTCCTGCTCCGGCTGATCTTACCCCGGAGAAGGCGCCTCTCCGTGGGGATCATTATGCCTGAGGAAATATGGAACCGGGCGGAGCAGGCCCAAGATGGCCCGTCATTGCGGGAGGTGCTGGCGGCCCTAGAGGCACTTCAGGCGACTGTGGCAGCTCAGACCTGCGGCCTGTTGTCGGCGGCAGATGGACTTAAAGGACTGGGACCGGATCCTGAATCGATGCCCGAGACCCGGCAGCCAGCTTGCTTTTTGATCGACGCCCCAGTGGCGCAATTAGACCCCGTGTTGGAAGCTGTGCCTGCCCCTACAGTAGTGGATCTACTTGAATGGGCTGTGATCTGTGACTTAACTAATTTTTTGGAACCCCCGGTTTTGCAGCTGTCGGAACATTCAACTGCTGTCCCTATCCTGGAACCTTTTAATTGGTACTGTGAACTCTTTTGGATTGTGTCGAACCCCCTCCCCAGTCGTTATATCAAGATGGCGGATGTGATAATGCCTGGCTTCGGAGACGGGGAGAAACATCGTCAGTACCAGCTGCTTACTTTGGGATCTACTGTTCTTTTTCCATCTACTGAACTATGTTCCGACTACCTCTGTGTATCTTTTGACATTTTGATGATGGGGCTTTATTCGTCTGAGGGACTCGGCGAATTCGATCGACGGGGCCAAGGCTGAGACTGTTGTTTGTGTTGTTCATTGTGGCTTTATCGGTAACGGGAATGCTTCATTAGCTTAACGGAGTCCGGGGCAGGGTTGGTGGATCCCCCCGGGATGTTTTCTCAGTTTGGACTACTCGGATGTGACAGTTTTGGGGGGACCCCTTTGTTAGGGCGGGGGGGAGAGACCGGGAACACGTAGAAGATATCCCTCCTCCATTTCCCCTCTTGGGTGGGGTTTAATTTCTTTCTGTCTTTCTCTGGGTCTTTCTATATTTCGGGTCTCAGTTCTTGGGCGACAGGCACGCTGCTAGGGGGTAGGCCGTAGTCATCTGCAGGGGTACAGGGTGGGGGTTTGGGGGATGGGTGTTTTGTTTTTCGTTTTATTTCTATGGCCTTTTTTCTTCTTATCTTTCTTTGCCCTTTTCTTTTCTTCCTTTCCGGGTCAGTGTAATGGGTTCATTTTTATGGCCTTCTCTGCTGTTTCATATGTGCCTCAATTCTCGCAATGTTTCAGTACTACTGGGCGGACATTCAGCTGGCGCGAACTGTATTTGTACGCTCGCTTATCCTGCATAGTATGTTTTAACGCCGCTGACTTACACGAAGATGATTTAACTGTAGACATATGCTATTTCGCCCCCCCCTTTTTTCGTAACTTGAGATATTGTATGGCACCTGATCCTTCTAGCTTATATTATAAAATGGAACCTTTTTATCCTGTTTCCAACTTGATATGCTTTACGACGAGTACGTATGGTGGACGTGGCGACTCTGCTCCCCGGGATGCTGAGTCTGGGTTTTGATTGTTTTCTTGTGTTGCAACTGCTTAGCGGCCGGCCCTGGGGGTTGTAGGCCCGTGTTTGTACTTGGTTGAAATGTCAAATAAAGGTTTTCCAAAAAAATCCGCATGGACTTTTATTTAAGAGTTCTTCACCTCTGTCACCAAACCTGGCCCATAAATCTTACTGAGCACTGCTCATTATCAGGCTCTGCGATCTGCAACCTGATGATAATAATGTAAATAAACCCAGACTTCTCCTAATGTTAAAAGAAAAATATGATCCTGTTCTTATTTAACAATGAACTCATGGCTGTGAGCTACTTTGAAAGTGTTTGAGATCTACTGGCAGCTCCCAATTGAGCGATTGGAAACGCCTGGTCTATCTATCTATCTATCTATCTATCTATCTATCTATCTATCTATCTATCTATCTATCTATCTATCTATCTATCTATCTATCTATCTATGATATCTGTTCGCCTGACGATTTTCTACGCCCTCTATCGTGTGGATGCAGGATGTCAGATACAGTAAGCTCCACTTCCCCTCCATCCAGTTATATGCCTAAACAACCCACTTCCCCCAGAGTTAGGACATTGAAGGAAGATTGCATTCTCCTAAATGCCCGCTGGCTTATTAAAAATAGCATTATGTTTAGGGAATTCGTATCAGACAGGAAGCCTTCCCTGGTTTTTGTTACGGAAACTTGGGCAAAGGACTCTTCCGGTCCAGATCTTATTGAAGCAGTCCCAGAAGGATATTGCTTGGCTCGTCAAGATAGACTGGACCGGGTGGGAGGAGGGCTAGCAATTCTTTACAGGGATCACTTTCACTGCCACACTGCCTCTATCCCTGACCCCACGGACAGCTTTCAAGCCCTATTCTTTTCCATAAAAAGTGGCCAGAGAGCCCTCTTCAATGGAATCTTGGCATATAGCCCTCCTGGTCCACGTACTGATTTTGGACAACGGCTGCTCCACGTCCTAGAACCCTACTTTGGTCGGAAAGATTTCACGGTTCTGGGAGACTTTAATTTCCATTTAGAGAGGCACGACATCAAGGATACCATCTCCTTGCTTGATGCTATGTCAGCCTGTGGATTTGCCCAATTGGTTAAAGGGGCTACTCATCGAGCAGGCCACACGCTCGACGGAATCTTTTCCAATGACGAGAGGCTGACGATTAAGGACTCTATCTCTCTGTCATGGTCCGATCACCTGGCCGTTCCATTGGAGCTAGCTTGCCCGCTCATCCACACGTCCAAAAATATTCAGAGCAAAAAGGAATGTCGCAGGAACTTTAAGAACATTTTAAATAGCTCCTTTACCCTGTGGGCACTCAATCTGTCCTCACCTCAAGGGGAAAGTGTCTCTACAGCAGTCCTACAGTTTGAAAGGACCGTGACTGAGTCACTGGATGAATTAGCCCCGATTCAATTATGCCACCGAGCCAGAAAAAGGCCCTCAGCCCCTTGGTTCTCGGAACATCTTAGACTCCTCAGACAAGAAGTAAGGAGGCGGGAGCGACTATGGCACTCTGGATGGGATCTAAAGGATAAGGAAGCTCATAAGACTCTGCTGAGGAAATATATGGCTGAAATCATAAAGGCCAAACAAGAGCATTTTATGGCCTTGACAACCTCACTGTCCTCTCCTAAAGAGCTCTTTAGGGTAGTGGACTCCCTTATAAACCTCCAAACCCCAGATCCCGTAGTAGCATCCCAAGAGCTTTGCAATAATATTGCCTCTTTTTTCCAGGCAAAAATATTAGACATCTACTCTGCCTTGGAGCTGCAAAGATCTCTCATCAGTGGGCCTCCTGCCCTGGGGCTATGGACCATGCCCCTGCAGAAAAACTCCCTTTGGGAATTTTAGATTCTTTTCCCCATCTTTCTCTAGAGGATCTGGATAGCCTCGTCAATAAAACCAAATCTGGCTCCCCTCTGGATGTATGCCCTCTCAGGGTTCTTAAACAGTGCAGGGATACTCTCCTGCCCCCTCTGGTTGATATTATGAATAGAGCCATGAGGGATGGCCTCTTCCCCACCCAATGGAAAAACGCGGTGGTAAAACCTTTACTTAAAAAGGCCTCCCTGGATCCTGCGGTTCTAAAAAATTTCCGGCCCATATCACTGCTTCCAGCTCCAGCAAAGATGTTAGAAGCACATCTTAACAAACATCTTGCCGCTTTTGTAGAGAGCTCGGCCTGTCTTGACTCTTCCCAACATGGCTTCAGGAGGGAACACAGTACCGAGTCGGCCCTCACCATAGTGTTGGACAATATCCGCACTCGTGTCGATGGGGGCCAGACCACCCTTCTGATCCTTCTGGATCTGACGGCGGCCTTCGATACCCTTTCTCCCTCAGTGTTAACAGCTCGGCTGAGGGAGGTTGGGGTTCAGGGGGCAGCTCTAGATCTACTCACTTCTTTCCTCAATCATCGAGTGCAAAGACTGAAGTTGGGGGAGTACCTATTTGCATCCCTGCCTGTGCAATGTGGGGTCCCCCAGGGGTCGGCTCTTAGTCCGACCCTATTCAACATCTATGTGACCCCACTTGCCAGGCTCATCAGATCCTATGGGATGGAGATAGTATCCTATGCGGATGACACCCAGATCCTTGTCTCTCTCTCCCAGTCAGGCACCCCGACTGCCTCCAATTTTAGATCTTGTATGGAGGCAGTCGGTCAATGGATGATCCATAATTCATTGAAACTGAATGGAGAGAAGACGGAGGTGATGGTGTTTGGAGGGAAAGATGACATATGGTCATCCTGTTGGTGGCCAGACTCATTAGGAGTTTGCCCCACCCCTACCTCTTCTGCAAAAATTCTTGGGGTCATGATTGATCCTGCCCTCAACTTGGGTAAACAGGTCAGCAGAACCATCTCTACCTGTTGGGGCATTATCCACATCCTGAGGAGGATCAGGCACTACTTATCACTGCAGGCAAGGAAACAGCTTGCAGTTGCCCTCATTGGCTCCCGGCTGGACTACTGCAACGCGCTGTATGCGGGAATGAATAAAAGTCTACTGCAGCGCTTGCAGGTAGTCCAGAACGCTGTTGCCAGGTTTGTCCTGGATCTCCCCAAACGTGCCTCAGCTACAGCGGCCAGAAAGCTGTTACACTGGCTTCCTGTTGAGGACCGTATCCACTTCAAGACCCTATGTATGACCTATAGGGCCCTAGCTAAAAATAGTCCCACTGGTGTAGGATCTATCTTGTCCCGCTATATTCCCTCTAGGGATCTGCGTTCCTCTAGTAGACTTCTTTTGTCAGTCCCTCGATTCAGGAGAGCTAAATGGGGTGGCAGGGCTTTTTCCACCTTGGCGCCCAAGTGGTGGAATGCCCTCCCACTGGAACTAAGATCCCTACCCACTCTTCAGGCATTCAGAAGTGCTCTGAAGACGCATCTCTTTGTGCAGGCTTATCTGTAATGGTGTCATGCTTATGTTTATGATATGCTTTGTTAGGCGCCTTGATGCCTTCGGGTTATTGTTTGCGCGATACAAATTTTATTCAAATCAAATCAATCTATCTATCTATCTATCTATCTATCTATCTATCTATCTATCTATCTATCTATCTGTCTATCTATCTAGCTATCTATCTATCTAGCTCTGTATGTATATCGCTCGGGCTGCTATGCAACGTGTTTAAATAAATATTGACAAAGCCAATAGATCTTGCATAGACAAACCTTGTTGCCTTTGCCAATGCTCACTTTATTTGTTGCCTCTTGGCAAATTCACCATTTGTGGTGGAGGGACCAAAATCTGGCCCCCACCTAGCGATGCCACTGCCTGCCCTATCAACAAGTCCCGTCTCAGGCCCTTTGCAGCACGTTGGGGCTTTTTTGCTGCCATTTGTGGTGCCGCTCCTAGAAAACTGCAGTAATACATTTTCATCGAAAGGCAGTTTTATGTAAATTGCTGCTACAAATCCACTGGTTCTGTTAAAGGGGAACAGATGGAGCACATACCTCCGCTCTATTTGCCCTACTGCATGGGGTATAATTGCATGGGGTAATATTGCAAAACTGAAAGATTTGAGGTGTGCAAATGCACTTGCATCCAGGGGTAAATCCAGGTCAGTTTTTTCTGAATTAACTACTAACTCTGAAGAAAGGCTTAAATGTCAGTAACCCTGAAGAACAGAAAATGTACAGCCGAGACCAGTAAAGAAAAAAAATAAAGCACTCGCATGATGTATATTATCACCATAAATCTGCTATAGCAAGAAGTTATCTCCAGCCCATGCCTCAACCCCTGACAGCTAGCTTTAAAACACCAAGCCCACAGGAGTTAACACAGAAAAACACAATAAACTACCAACCCTCCAGAACACCAGGGAATGAAGCAATGTACAACCAATCATGAAAGGTTTCTTGACCATTGAGGGGGCAGGTGGTTATCGTTTTCAGGCAGTTGCCATCGCTAAAATAACTACACCTCTCACGATCAGCCGCGCTCCTCCGCTTTTGTGGAGGACCGTCGCCCCAGAAAAATGAAGGAGTAAGTTTGTGGAATTTCTCATTTGATATCAGATTCCTCAGATCGCTCAGAATCCAGTACTGGGATGAACTAACTGCACGTGGATTTAGAAGGAGAGATCCCTTAGAGCAAGTGGCACCAGGTCATATACGCCACTTTCCTGGTGGGGTTCAAGACGAGCACCGGGGCAAAGATGACAAGTGCGGTGCTGGTGGCCATGGGGGCCATACCTTCTCCCATCAACCTGATCAAATGACCAGAGCTAGAACGAGTGGCCTGGGGTCCTCTGAGACAACTTGATGTTTGACTTTACAAAGATGACACATTTGTACTCAGACAGTCTGTTTGAAATAGATCCACATGGCTTTTGCCAGCTCTGAATGCTGTCAATCAATACACAATACAGCAAATCAAAAATCTGAGCTTGGGAGGCAGACACTAGAATGAAGATGACTTCTGTCCCAGTCAAACATCATGAAAAAAACGTTCTTGCATTAAAAAAAGCAAGAGATTGAATCTCTGTGGTACCACCAGCCAAAAATTGCTGCCTGCCTAAACGTTATGTGTATGTCAACGGTGTCACCATCAACAGACACACACTAACAGCCTTTTAGGGAAAACCACTTTAGATCCTGGGACTTGTAGTTCGACTTAGCCAATTACATGTATAGGCCTGAAACTCCCAGGATGCAAAGCAAAGGCGGCTACTGAAAAGTCGGTACTAGTGTCTGGTGGCACACACATAACATGGGGGTCTAACGGCAGCTGTAAAATCAACTCCAGTAACTGAACTGTTTTTGAGTTGTTCTGTGTCACGGGTGAGTAGCACAGACAAGGCTGGATTTGTGCTTTGGATTCTGAAATATGCTGTTTTTCTTTTCCCATTACAACAAAATCCCAGCAGAGCAACAATGCTAAGATAAAACAGGGGTAAATAAGCTAAATACGCCTAACACAAGGCAAATTGTGATCCCTGTAAACACTACCACAGCAGAGCAGATAAACCAGACTACAAAAAAGCAGTGCAAAATGAGCCTTTCTGATATATTTGCAGCACAGAATACTGGATATAAAATATATCTTCCGCCCCCTTCTCCATAAAAACCTCATCTGGCCTCCCCCATCAAACTCACTAACATCATTTACTCATGCACCAGACAGAGCCACAATGTCGCTCACCAGTGACCACACATCTACACAAACCCAATCAGATGCAGGCCTGTTATGAAAACATTGGATAATACTGGAGGCAGATTGTGGGCTAAACATCAACAAACCCGTGCAATTAAGTTAATTGATCCCTGCACCAAAAACAAAATGTGTACTGCCCAGTCAGACTCAACAAATTCTCCCTTCCCTTCCAACAAAAACAGCCACCGTCGACTCTCCAATGACCTGCCGCCCGACAAGCATCCTTTCATCAGTGAGTGCGCCTGGTTCTCTCTCTGGCATTCAGCCCTGAGCCTGCATGGCCAATCAGGGAGTTGTTTTACTAGTTGCACGCCAGCACAAAAAGTGACAGGGTAGGCACTTCTCTGCACATTGAGAACTAACCTAGAACCTTGATCCGCAAGTACTGAAAAAATGTCACAGCTCATCGAATTTCGTTTCGCCCCGAACTTCAGGTGAGTTAAATTTATAAATCGCCCATACGCCATATTGCAGCTAATTGGGCTAAATTCAGCAGGACTCCTTAACAGTGGAAGACAAAACTCAGTACTTATAAAATGAAGAGATCAGCCAGGCTTTAGGCTATTTCCTAACAGGAGTGTGCATAGTCAGGAGGCCTTTAAAGCTTCTGATGTTCAAAAAAACATTCCACAGCAATTGCTAGAACCAATGGCAGGTTCAAGAGGAGTTGGATGGAAATAACTTATATCAGCGGCAAACCCCTTCCTATGGCTGCAGAAAGATCTTGAGTCTAAGCCGGTCTAGAAGATATGACATGTGCCGTGGCAGCGTGGTCTTTCCTTTAAAGAGAATTTAATTCTTGCCCTTTTAGACCTTATGCCATTGAAACCTGTGACGACCCTGTACTCTAGTCCTCTTGAAAAGAAACCTCCCTGCTCGGGTCTAAGCGCCCCACGGGCATCAGCGGTGGAGCTTCTACTTGAAGAATTTACCATGGGACTGGAAACAATTGAGGACTTTAACTTTTTGACTGGAGATGGAGAAAGAAACTCCTATGACTTTCCCTCGTGGACCCTCAAACTCCCATGAGTACCCATGAAGCAGCAAAGGGTGGTCTCAAGCTCAGACCACACACAACGGCTGAAGCCCTCAAGAGCTCAAGGTGGCTGCTTCAGATGCCCTGCTGTGGGCGTGAAGAAGCAGATCCGCTTATCGAAGAAAGATTCTTGTAATCTAGGATGGAAACTTCCATCAGGGAGAAAAGTAAAAACCTACTCTGACAGAGCATCACCCCTTCTACTGACCCCCAAAATTACACTCGTTGTCTACATTGTCTACTCCCCTGCTGCTATGTACTCAGAAGATACTAATACAACCCAGAAACATATGTGCTGTGTACGTTATGTTGCTGTTGGTACCAGAGAATCAAAACACCTTATGCGTATGTCACAGAACCGTCCTAACAATTCAAGAAGCACGCTGCTATGTATATTCCATAAATTACCCACTGTGTGCGACATAATCACCTCCTATGTACCTGAATTAATGTCTTGTGTTTAGCAAATTATCCCCAGTGAATATAAAAATCGTCCAGTGTATCCCGGAATGGAATTCTTTGGGTGTATATCCCTTTATTCCTAGTGTGCACTCTCAGTATATTCTGGGATTATTTCTGGAATTTCTCATGTATCACAGAATTACCCCATGTATGCCCTGTATCACTCTCACCCATGATATGTAGTTCTTGGACAAAAAATATCCCAAGAATCACCGTCCTGTATAAACGTATCACTGAACCACCCTTGTATATAAGGCATTGCAGACTCACGCCCTTCATGTATCCCAGAATAATCAATTCCCTGTCTAAAACTCACAATGCACATATGGGTATCTTCCCTGGATAAGAGAGTGGTAAATTACAACCACCATGTAAGTCAGAATAATCCTCAAAATAGACTCACACTTCTTGTATATAGACACAAAACGATTCACAGAATCGCTCTCTGGATTTGGGTACCACAGACTCTTCTACTTTGTATGGGCATCACGCCGCCATCTCTTCTACATGGACATCACAGCATCATCACCTGATTATGTACATCCAAGAACCGTCCCTTTTTATGAGCATCACTGTAACGTCCCCTTTCTTTGTATGAAATTCATAGAATCGTTCACTGTCTATGGGCATCACAAAATCATTCCTTCTGTTTGGGAATCAAAAAATAATCCATTTTATTTGGGCATCACAGAATCATCCACTGTTTATGGGCATTACAGAACCCTCCCTGTGTATGATCATCAGAGAATTATCCACCTTTTACGGGATCTACAGAATCATCCCCTATGTATGGACCTCACAGAAACGGCCCTATGTATAGGCATGTATAGTGATAAACACATAAAGCGTCTGATCCTGCTTACACTTGTAATGTGTGACATGGCTTATTCTACTTCTGAAGTTTTGTTGGGTTGCGATTCTAGCCTGAGAGACATTTGCAACAGGAGAAGTGCAGCTCCCTCCTGCTCGTTTATGCAGGCAACAAACTTGGTGATGAGGATGGGATCATCATAATCCACTGTTAACGGGCATGAGTATCACCCACTATGTATATCGGCATTCTTGATATACACTATGGAGCTCATTACAATGTCGGGCGGAAAGCCTCCGTCCGACAGTCAGACTCTTCCCGACCGCATTGGAGCCCTTCTGACCAACCAGGTGGGTTTAAAGTCCGACCGCCCAATTACGATGTTTGTGGTCGGAACGTGAACCGGTGTCTCATTCTGACATGGTTCCCACCAACTCGCTGAGTATTCCTGTCGGTCAGAAACGCACAGTAGCCCCCTTTGGACGGCGTTTTTGCCATCAGGATTACAATGTTGGTTTCCAATAGCCTTCAGCGATGGCCTTTACGACACGGAAAGGCTGTAGGAAAATGACTATGGGGGCCCCTAGCACCACGGCCTATGGTTGGTGGCTGAAGGGGTACCTAAGGTACCCCCCTTTAAAACGTTGCACTGTGTGGCAGGCACCACGGGGTGCCTGCGAGAGGGTGCAGGGTTTTACACACACACCCCATTTCCCCATAGGAGCCTGTGTTACGGCAGGTTCTCTGCGTAAAACGAGCTCTTGTAGGAAACTATAGGAATCCGACCGAACAGTGTTCGGTTGCATCGTAATCTGGTGGATGGAACCGCTGACCGCAAGTCGGTTGGTCCCGAATCCGAGACTGCATCGTAATGAGCCCCTATTTGTAGCTTGAAAGTTAAACAATTCAAAAGCCCGACTGAATCTGCAGCTCATGCACTATGCTAACAAGCAATAAAGTAGTCACCAATTAAGCTCACTTACAAAATATCTCAGTATCGGGATATTAATGTACCTCTTTTAAGTAACATGTTGGAGGGTGTGTGCCTCTCTCAGAACCACTCCTCTGTAACATCATAAAGACACTTTCTCCCCTCTGTCACATGGCCAAGATTTAAGTTTCCCTCCTGCCTCTATCGCTGACATTGACAAGTAAAGGGCATGGCCCTTCCGGCTACTACCGCCTGCACTGTGGCTCTCACTCAAAGTCTAATTTGACTCTAAAGGGAATATATCCTTTACCTTTTCAGTGGAGATAAGACACATGTTCTCTGCATTCTTTAAGCCATTCTTTTGGAAATGTAAGCCCCATCCACCCATTGAGGCAAGAGTCCCTGCCTCTGATTCCCGCAAGCGAGGTCAATGACACAGCAATGGTTGTGGTTGTAAAGCAGGCCTTACCCGGACAGGACACCCAACACCAAGTTGAGCATGAAGAAAGATCCAATGATGATCAGGGGGATGAAGTAAAGCCAGTTCCATGTGTTTCCTGCTGCATCATTTGTCTGAAAGAGAGGGAAGAGAGTGTCATGATCAATCTTGATACACCAGAAAGAAACCCCAACAACTGAGTAGAAGAGTCCCCACGCGCATGAGCAGAGAGTCATCCCCACAATCCTCAGTGTACAGCTGGAACCAGTGGAGTGCAGTGAGAGGAAGTGTGGTCAAGTGGCTACAGTGTTGACTGGAGCCATGGGGATGGAAAAACAGCAGGGCGAAACAGGAAGGGCTCTGGCAACAATCAGCTTAACCCGTTCCATGCTCGTGACGGAACTGCTCCGTCACGAGCCTCGGGTGGGCGGTGCTGGTGACGGAGTGGTTCCGTCACGGCCCGCTCGCCGCGCCTGTGCGGCGCGTTCTATTGAGCTGGCGGGGCCATGACGGAACTGCTCTGTCACAAGCACAGCCCACCCGAGGCTCGTGACGGAGCGTCACGGGTACGGGAGCGCCGCGCGGCCCCCCTCCCCCCTAGGGCTGCGGCAGAATAGCCGCCGCAGCTAAGGGGTTAAGCAAGGAATCCTGCAGGCACTGACTGGGGTGCACAATTTTAGGTCTGCCCTACAGGCAGCTTTAACTGTTTCACCAGCTCATGTAAACAAAGCAGTTCATAAATAAGACACCCATACATACATGAAGGGGCTTTCCATCAGCCTCCTTCATCCAACACTATTCATTTGTCATTCTCATTATGCTTCTAACCATCACAGCATACGGCACGAGGCATTGTGTCCGCCCATTTCAGCCACTGGTGCCTTGCACTCTGAGTGTTGGCACCTAAAAGGACGCGTGCTTCCGTGCCAGGGCTAGGGGACTAATACTTTACTTTACCAATCTTTTTTTTCTTCATTGTTTATTCTTTTTTATTTATTTTAGTAATTCTTGTATGCTTAAACTATGTCTCAATGAAACGGTAATTCACAGCCAAGAGTACCTAATTTTCAGGCCAATAGGAATCACATCTTCCTGTGATAGGAATTAACACTAAGCAGGCTTTCCACACCTGTTGCCAGGACACCTCAATGCTGAGAAGCACAAGTACTGTTCTATTAAAACGATATGAATAATTTGTTTATTGTCTAATTTTCTATTACTATTGCACCCATATGGCTTCCACGTTTAAGCGGCTGTAGATGGTTTTTTTTTCTTTCTTTTTATTTTGTGGAATATGCTTACAATAAAACTTTTTTTTAAATGTAATCAATGCTTCAGCTTGCTACGGCCAGACCTACTGCCTTTGAAAATGTTATTTTTTGTAATGGCCGCTCAACTGAGTCGCCCCTTGCT
The DNA here is from genome assembly GCF_964263255.1 of Lissotriton vulgaris. Classification (NCBI taxonomy): domain Eukaryota; kingdom Metazoa; phylum Chordata; class Amphibia; order Caudata; family Salamandridae; genus Lissotriton; species Lissotriton vulgaris. The sequence goes on from NC_141693.1 coordinate 184,330,097, forward strand.
TTGAGCTATGAGGTCTTTCATTGCAGACTCCACAGGGAAGCCACCAGCACAAGTCACTCCTGCACCTATTGGGGGGTTCTCTCTCCTATCCCAAAGGAACTTTGCCAAAGACTCCCAGGCAGATATATGTGTGCTCTTAGAGAGGTTTTTTGCAGTGAAAGGGTGCAGAAGGCCTGGATCCAGGGCACAAGGAGGCTGGCGGGAGATGTGCAGCCGGGGGTCAGAGACCTTAGCATCAGAATATGAAAAATAGGTTTAAGAGCTATGTGTGCTGTCATTAACTATTAGCTTGTTTTTCATCGAAGCATGCGCGAAAATAAATACAGCAAGTGCTGTTTGATGCCCTTTGCTTCATTACTCAAGACATTAGATTGGCAAACAATATAAATTCGTATTGTCAATCCTGGAAATTCCACTATTTCACTGCAGCAACTTGAAAATCCAACTGGCACATGCATCAACGTAGGCTTTTGCGATTCCTTAATTTTAATTATTAAGGAATCGCAATTAAGGAATCGCAAAAGCCTATGCATGTAGGAATCACTATAAAAATAGCGATTCCTAAACATTCCTTAATTGCTACTCGCAAATTGATAGTCGCAATTGAAGAATGCTGCCCCATTTATTCCTATGGGCCTACAGGCACAGAGGAATGAATTGGAGATTGCATGAGCAATTTGCGAGTACCAGTAGGTACTCGCAAATTGCTCATGCATTTTCAAGGGTGCAAGGGTGTCAAAATGACACCCTGTTGCACCCCTGAAATTGATCTGTGCACATATGTGCGCAACATGGAACTTTGAAAAATGCACAAAAGTCATTTTCCAAAGTTTTTGCAAATTACCATGAAGTTCAACTTCATGGTAATTTGCTACTCCTATTAGAGAAATTGTTATTTTTTTTAACTTTTATGTATTGCATTTAAGGAATCTCAATTTGGAATCCTTAAATGCAATTGCAATTTAAGGAATCGCAATTTAGATATTCCTTAAATTGCGATTTTTGCATTTGGGGTGATGCATCCCAAATGCAAAAATACCGGTCGCAAAGGGGCGGAGTCTGAGAATCTACCCGTTTGTGACCGGTTTTTCCTTTGATGCATGTGCCTGCAAATGCTTTTGCAGATTTCCCTGCAGAGACGGGCTGCCTCTACGATGACAACCATACAGTACATCTATATCATAGCTATAAAGATACAGACCTCACAGTGCACAGACCCACAGCAAACCAACAGTAAACTCAGAATGTGTTTACTTCCAAGATTATTGCAGATCGAAGAGCCTCTGGGATGATATGCAGTCAGTATATGAAGCAGATAGAAGTTGATGAAGCACTGGTCCGTAAATCCTAATTCTCATATTGGGGGAATTACTACCTGGGTAAATATTCTTACGGTGAAGTCCAATATTATATTACCTTCCATTCAAGGTTTCACATTTTGGATGGAGATAAGATGTTCCAAAAACTTTTGAAGTCACAAGGTTTCATGTGACAAACGGCCAGATGTACGACCCTTCAATTTTACGAGTCGCAAAATCCATTGTTTTGCGACTCGCCATAGGAATATACAACAGTGTCTCAGACACTGTTTGTGATTCTCAATGAGGTCATTAATATTCATGAGGTAGGTCTCAATTTATATATTGCACAGACCAATTTTGCGGTCGCAAACGAGCCGATTTCCCGTTTGCAACAGCAAAAAACGGTAATACATCTGGCCCCAAGTCACCCACACAAAAACTGCTTGTAATTGGCATCATGTTTTTTTAACCAATTTTTTTTTTCATATCAAAACAGCACAACACAACATGTGATTACAGTAGTTTCTTGTGGTTAATACCCCCGCATGTACCAGAGGTAGCATATGGGTGAAATCAGTAAAACCATTTTTACATACGCGGTGCCAATGGGGAATCGAATTAGTAATTCACATCATGTTAAAAACATTGTGCAACTAACACTGTGTTCCAGGCACTCAACTAAATTGTGGTTTATTCTGAGTGAAGATTCTGTTTAAAAAAAAGATCACACTACCAAAAAAACGGCTATTACAAGGGAGTGGCACTTGGGAATCTAGGCACTGGGCCTGCTGCTTTTAAAGCCCACGTGCTACTACTCAAAATTAATTTATATAAATACCAAAAAGCACTCCCGGTCTACTCATTTATGATGAGGCATGATCTAACACCGCCTTGCCAATGGGTGGCAACAAGTGCTGCCTTTTGTCTTCCCCTTCGACCATTTGCTTTCTATTTACAAGGACAAAGCCAGGGCAGGGCCCAAACACATGTTCTTGACCAGGGCCCCACAGAAGCTTCTGACAGGCCTGCTGCTTACTTAAATAGGAGCCAAGGCCGACCCTAAAGCCCAGCAGCTGAAAGTTTTGCCTCGCTCCCAAACTTCAGAGGAAGAGGCTGGAGCAAGGCTGACAATGATCCAGCCGGAGGGCGCTGGCTGGTCTTTCAACCGACTGACAGACAGGCCTATTTAATTTCCTTCCTCAGCTGCTATCAGGGCCTGAGAATAAATGGGGGAGCAGACTAACACTGTACTAGGACAGGAGTGGCAGGTCTGGGTATTTTAAGTCCTCTCTTTCAGCCTTCTGTCTCAATTAGATGTATGTGAACTGGTGCAAAGAGAATGAGGCAGGAGGTGGGGCAGTACACACAACATCCACCTCTCTCCTGGCCAATTTGTGATGACCAGGTTAGGTCTGTTGCAAGGACTAAATACCCTGCATAGTTTAGACTAGTATACATAGGTTGTGTGTGCTTTTTAGTGCTGGAATATTTTTTTATAAAAAAATTATATCATGTTATAAACTAGTCAACATCATTTCGAAGATATATTATTTCTGCAACCAAAATTATCACGGATTGTTCTCAAATGTGTTCACCAGATGGCAGCAATGGATGATCCATTTACATTTACCAAAGCCTGCAGTACTTAGACTTTTAGTTAGACTAGCGTGGTGGGAAAATGTCCTTCCACAAACTCATTAGTGAGATTACAACCACCGCGAGTATTAGATCTCTTCAGACATCCATCCAACATACTCTCAGCAAGGACCGCAGTCGAAGTCTCAAGGTTACCAAACACTGGCTTCCTCAAACTGAGTCGCGGAAACATTTGTGCAGCCTCCACTTCATGCTAAGATGTTGGCTTCCCTGATAAACCCTCATATTGCTCAGAGACCTTTGGCTTATCCCTGCATAAGCAGTCAACAAACCCAGCAGCACCAGAGAACCCCTGCTGTCATTCTCCCTGAAGATGACTGGCACAGGTCTAATAAGGAACTGAACCACAGGTGTTAGCTATTTGTTCAGCTCAGACCTCACAACACCCAGAGCCACAAGGCGTAGCACGATCAACAGCAGCCATTCCACTGAGCGGCCTTTCAACAGAGCTTGCAATAAATGGATCTACTTGTCCTTGTATTTACCAGGCTAGTGATTCGCTGATCTCATTCTTCAATGACCCCGTAGTGCACAGATCCACAGTGTGCAACATGGACCACAGCAGCATCCCAACATGACCCATAGTCAGCATCCCACCAACTGCACCAGGTGCAGCTATGGCACTGAGCTCCTTCAATAGAATCAACTATGCACAGACCCACTAGACCTACCAGGATTCACAGAAGGGGCTCCACTGAGCGCTCTTCAAACAGACATCCCAATCTACGGATCCACACACCTGGACATGATCCGCAGCAGATGTTCGCCTGAATTATACTGTAGCATACCTCACAACACACAGACCCACTGCCGTGGGTCTTTGAATTCTTTTGTGGTTTTTCTTGTACAAACCTCCCATTATAAAGTTGCAAAGCATATTTTAACGTTCTTTGATAAGTGCAAAATCTTTCACTGTTTCTCTTTCATGGTTAAATCAGTTTTGGTAATGCATCTGCTCACCACATCTTCATTAATGGTTCGTTTTTTTAACTTTATATTTTTTTGCCGCTTTTTTTTCATATGGCACAAACTTGTCCCAAAGGCAGTAGAGCCATTTACAAGAGCACCAGAATACATTATACAAGAGCAAACTTTTTAAAATGTATTTCTTTATTTTTGGCTCAGGGAGAAAACGAGATTTGCCCAGAATCACAGGATGATGAGCCGACGTTAGGGCTCAATCCTGCTTTCCCAGTTTCAAAGTCCTCTGGCCTTTAGGCCACATCTCCTTCCTAATTTCCAGAACTCCTTAGTATAAAATCACATTCATTGATACATAAACCCCCAAAAACTTATACAAATGACAGATGATGTGTACATTATTCATCAATGTATAATTATTATCTGTGTATATCTTCCAGGATGAGAAACAGCTGCCTCAAGCTAAATTCGGAGAAGACAGGAGTCCTCATCCGGGGAACCTACCCTTCAGCTTGGCACAACACCTGGTGGCCCACCTCCCTCAGCAGCCCCCACCCCCACGGACTATGCTCGAAACCTCAGCATTGTACTCGACTCCTCCCTCTCCATGAACGACAGGTCAGCGCCATCGCCTTCAGCTGATTCAACACCCTCCGCATCCTCCTCAAGACTTTCAAATGGATCCTCCCAGAATCAAGGAAGACCGTCACCCATGAACTCAAAGCCAGCAGACTGGACTATGGAAACGCCCTCTATGCCGGGATCAACAAGTCTCTACTCCTCAAGCTTCAGAAAACACAGAACACCACAGCCAACTCCTCCACGGTATCCCTGAACATGAACACATCACCCAACACCTATGGGACCTCCTCAGGCTCCTCGTCGAGAAGAGTCACTTTCAAGATCTTCACCCACGCCTACAAATGCTTCCACAACACCGGACCCCAATACCTCAATGAGAGACTCTCCTTCCACGTACCCAAAAGAAACCTATAATCCGCCAACCTCGCCGAAACCTCGCACATCCACAGAGCCAGAAAAGGAGGAAGAGCCTTCTCCTACGTCGCGTCCAAGAACTGGAAGGAGCTCCTGATCAACATCAGACACGCCCCCTCCCTGAGCGACTTCAGAAAGACACTCAGACCAGGCTTTTTGGCTGAACGGAGCTGCTCAACCCATCGCCTTGAGACCCTCGCAGGTGAGTAGTGCGCTTTCAATTCCCTGATTGATTGATTGATTGATCTTCCACCTGTTCCTTTTGAAGGATATCTTTGTTAACACTGGCAATTTGGTGACTGGTGTGCCGGGTATTCCATATGCAGCTCGAGAGAGAACATGTAATCAACATCTTGAGGGTAACAGTGAAATGGAAAAAATCCAACATCCTACAGCATACAACAAGGGCCCTTAATAATTGCTTGCAGTTTAGAGGCCAATATGCCCAGATTTTCCTAAAGGTACATAAATTACCATGACTGGTTCTTTTGTACTCCAGTGCATCACAAATGTTATTGAAATTCAGTAGTTATTATTAAATTTAGAGGTTATTTGCTAAGACTATTTTTGGTGGTCAAAATAAGCTATTGATTTGAAAGATCAATTTATTTGAAAAGCTTAGTATAGTTTTTGTCAATTTGTACCTTTTATCCTAGATACTGCTATTGGCAACTTCAGGGTGTGTATATCAGACACAGCAAGAACAGTTAACATACAAGGACCACAATAACAATTGGAAGGGAAGCATTTTCTGAATAAGATCAAAATAAAGAAAAGCCACTTGTAACTTAAAAAGTCCAGAATTACCATGATAATAACATCCAATACTTTTGAAACGTTTTGCAAAAGCAAAGCTTATTGGTAGTTTTATGTCACAATATCTACTACAACAATATTAAATGCTCAGTACTGATAGGCACTATATTGTCAAGATAAGTATACATAAAGAAGTAAGGATTTACTATTCTCAACTCCACATCTACATACCTTGTAGATATACAGTGGACTTGATATTGATGCAGGCCGATACTGCATTCAAGAGACAAATAAAGGTGAACCCTCAAGTTTTCACTCTTCTTCCTCCCACCTTCTAGGTCTGTGATTTATCTGCTCGTGGTCTTTGGCAATTTTTAGGTCTCTGATTTTTCTGCTACCGATCACAAGCACTCTGGTGTGCCACAGGTACACAAAGGACTGCGAGCCGCAAGATGCCCAGAGGTCCTAACTCAAGACATCTTCGAAGGTTGTATACTGAGGGCCGGATTCACAGATATCTCTATAAAAGATGTTAATTTACTCCTTAGAGAATTTCTCCCTGGGTTTTGAGTACATTTCAGGCTTTTAGAGAATTCACGAAAAACTCTTAGGGCCCTAATTCGATGTAATCGATTCGGTACTGGTACCTACTGACCTCCAGTCTGCGGTCCCAACCCAGCAATTAGGATGTGACAAAACACTGTTCGGTTGCACACCTATTCTTTACAATCGGAGCATGCATTCCGACCGGAATTTATGCTCTCATTGTAAAGAGAAGAGGTGCAGTTCATCCCTGCACCCCATGATCAACAGTGGGGCACCATAGGTGTCCCCACAGCCTCCAACCAGTGGCCATGCACCCATGGGGGCCCTGCTGGGGGCCCCCAAAGTCGAATTCCAACAGCTTTTCTGTGTCGTAATCTGACATTGTAATCCCTTGGGTGGAAAGAGCCGCTCTTGGGATTACTGGAGGCTTTCCGAAAGGCAGCTGGGCTCACTCCAAGCCCGTTGGAAGCCATTCAGAAATCCAGTTTGGATTCCTTTCCTTTCCGACTCTATCCAAATGGGTCGATCAGACAGGAATCTGAACAGCTGATTACAATGCCGTGTTTACTACAGCATCATAATTGGCCCCTTAGTGAAGTCATGGAAACCTATGAAAGTAGTAGATTTCCATGAGTACTCCTACTGCATCACCTTACTCATCTCCAATGTCCACTAGTTGGAAAATCCAAGTAAAAAAGGAGAATGGAAATGTACATTTGTAGTTGTAATTTCAATTTTTCTTTTCTGTTCTCCACAGGTATAATACTCCGAGGAGGCACTCCAGGTCAGCAACCAGCAGGATGCAGGCACCTATAAAATAGTTATTTATTAATTGGGAGCATGTGTACACTGGAAGCTCCACCAGGGACAGGATAACATCATTACGCGCCACTTATTCTTGCAAACTACCAAACCAACACTCCATGACATCCACACACCCCACTACATCACAATTCAGTTGGTGAGTAGGGAGCAGAGTCCACAAAAACACTCTTTTACCCAAAATATACACATGCCGCCACACACACATATGCCTCTTATACAAACACACATACAAGCTGAAGAATTCCGAGAGGAGAGGACAAAACGCAACAGAACACCACGAAACTCAATATTGTATTAGAGCACATAATTCCCTCTTATACAATCAACATACACTCATACCCAAAGACACAGGGAACATAGTAGTAATTTCAAGATAAAAAAAACCCACTCAAATAACCACAAACAACAAAATCCACAACACCTATACATAGTCTCTTCTAGACCCTTGGCAAAGGGCCCTTGCAACCTCTGCCAGACAACATCAGTAGTAGATCAACCCACGTTTACCATAGAGCATCATTCCCAAAGGTACTCACAGTCACTACCACAAGCACAATGGAGCAAAAAGCGACGGGTGAAAGGTGCCTCTCAAAGACGGGGCCTAGCCATTTGTAAATTAGACCAGGTCCGGCTTCAGCAGTCCAGTCCAAGCCACCAGGAATGGACATTTGTGGATGGCAACAGGAGAATTCCCAGACTGATTTTGGCGCTCTTGACCCTCATCAGTAAAGAGCAACTTGAGTCCTTTGGAGCAGTGAGCACGGTGCCCACGTTTAGGCATACATGCCACACCTAGGGCATCGCATTGACCAGCATACCGCAATTCATGACAACCTAACATGCGACTTAACAAGCTCACTCATTACCTCTTCAAATAAAAAATAAACAACATGTCAAAGCAAGATCAATAATTGCATGCATACATCCAATCACCAAACCCAATAATCAGCAAGCAAAGTAATTTTGTGGTGTAAAAATACTAGCCGCTGGATGTCTGACACGCGCTCGTGCTTTGTTCCAAAGCCCAGCCTCTAGTCCAGCATCTCTCCTGCTGCCAACTACCATGACAACGTTCCTAAAAGCACAGATGACATCTACGTTTGTCAATGTATTTTAAGCCCACTCTATGCCTTGATCAGATGGTCTTCGGGAATCCACAGCAAGGCAGTGATTCATAATTATAAAGAGCTACAGTCACAGACATCAGAGCCTCCCAAACATAGCAACCTACAACTATACACTGACCACAGAAGAAGCAACCTTGGCACTTCCTTTCATTCACATTCCCATACAACCCTTGCACAGCATGGGTATCCACAAACTCCCTGACAGCCACAGAAAGATGTCACAGGAACTGCAAGTCCTTAAGCCAAGTCAAAGACCCCAAGGGAACGTGGACTGCGAGTGCCAACGCGAAGAGGCAGGGAGGGTTGTACTAGGGATGCAGCGTCTTGCACAAGAAATGCTTGGGCACTTTTGTGAACCCAAGCACAGGAGCCTTGTCTGCTCCTCTGCACATACCACAAGTCAGCACAAGTGAATCTCCAGGTAACACAGGCCCACCAAATCTCGTACTGTCACTCTGCATCACTTGCAATCAGCACATGGTGAAGAGCTGATATCACACACCGACCACAAGCTGAGATGGAAACCCCACACACAGAAGATTGCCAGCTAGTTGGTGCAGGTTCTGCACCCTTAAAGTCCAGAACATCAGAGATATCTTCAAAGTTTTTTTTGTATGTCAGTGCAGGTAGAACAGCCCTACCTAATGTCACTCATCAGGGGTTACATTTACACAAATTCAATTAAAGTCCACGCATCACTGCACTTATCTTAATTGGCACACAAAGTAAGCTTCTCTCCCAGAACTCACAAAAGCAATCATGATGCCGCCAGGCCAAGCCCCTCGTTAGTTAATTGACCACTATCCAGAGTCTTAGCTGCTGCCTGTGAGGTGGGGAGATGTGTTTGCCATCCTTATCGGTCCAACTCGCACACAAAGAAAATGAGAGCAAGGAAGAGGGAGTGTCAGTGTGGAAAGGAAGGGACTGTATCTACTGTGGAAAGAACTCATAGCACATGCCTCTATGGTACTGCAGAACCCGGGCTGGGTCCGCTCTGGCCTGTCAGCCTCTTGCTGCAGGCTCCAGACCTCCCATCCAGTGGATATGCAAGAAAGAGCCTGTAAGCTGCTGAAAGAACACCAGGGTCGGACGGACCTATAGGACAATCAGGCAGTGCCCCAAGGACTGGTCTGACAGGTCAGCGTGTGGGTCAGTGTTTTGGCTGTTTGCGGGCGGGTTTGTGGTCTGATGGGTCAGTGTTTACTGTTGATTTCCCAGAAATCTAAACAAAAATCTCCTGCAGCAAGCTCAAATACATGCAGTCTTTCATAACTTGCAAAACGCTTACACCGAGTGTATTTACAAGTTCAAAACTGTCCCAATTTGCAGACATGGGTCATTTTCTAGGTTTTGACTAGCGATGCATGCGTACGAAGTACGCATGTGCTAGGAAAAAACCTAATGAGTATGGTATGGGGGCTGGGAATCCGCCCCCGTCTTTCATTGGCTAGCTCCATAAATGGAGGCTAGACATTGAAAGACTTCTCTGTCCGTCAATCCCGGACCAGATTCGGGGGCGTTCCCGAGAATTTTTGGCTTTTGGCGACGTCAGCCGAAAGCCTGTCCTTGGGAACGCCCCCGAATCTGGTCCGGCATTAGAAACACCGGAAAAAGATGTCCGGCCCACCGCCTGGTTGTGGGCGGGCCGGGAGGACGTGGTTTCGCTTCCCCCTTCCTTGGGGAAGCCATTTCCTGCCTTGCCGGTCTCCCGTGTTGTGAGGGAGACCGGAGATGCTGCCCGCAGTGAGATCCGGCCCGAAGGAAGCAGCCGTGTGCCTCCAGCCAGGGCTGGGATTGGCCGGCTGGGATTGGCCCAGCCGGCCGAGCCTCCGCCACGTCATCCGGTTAGGATTAGGTCCGCCGTTGTTTTCTTTCCCGGCCGTGGTCTTTTTCCCGCCCCCCTCCCACTGTCCGTGTTTGTTCCCGCCCTCCTCCCGCTGATTAGGTTGGCCGTTTTCTTTCCCTGCCGTGGTCTTTTTCCCGCCCCCCTCCCACTGTCCGTGTTTGTTCCCGCCCTCCTCCCGCTGATTAGGTTGGCCGTTTTCTTTCCCTGCCGTGGTCTTTTTTCCGCCCCCCCTCCCACTCTCCGTGTTTGTTCCCGCCCTCCTCCCGCTGATTAGGTTGGCCGTTTTCTTTCCCTGCCGTGGTCTTTTTCCCGCCCCACTCCCACTCTCCGTGTTTGTTCCCGCCCTCCTCCCGCTGATTAGGTTGGCCGTTTTCTTTCCCTGCCGTGGTCTTTTTCCCGCCCCCTCCCACTCTCCGTGTTTGTTCCCGCCCTCCTCCCGCTGATTAGGTTGGCCGTTTTCTTTCCCTGCCGTGGTCTTTTTCCCGCCCCCCTCCCACTCTCCGTGTTTGCTCCCGCCCTCCTCCCGCTGATTAGGTTGGCCGTTTTCTTTCCCTGCCGTGGTCTTTCTCCCGCCCCCCCTCCCACTGTCCGTGTTTGTTCCCGCCCTCCTCCCGCTGATTAGGTCGGCCGTTGTGGTCTTTTTCCCACCACCCCCCCCAAAGCGACACCACGCTCAGAATAGCTAATATCCAAGCGGAAGTAATGGCGTTTGTCTGACCGCAAAAGCACAGACATTGCAGCACAATAATTTTAGTACTATATTATGTTCATTTATTAGCGCTTCAAATCCTGCTCCAGGTGCTCCAACGCGCTTTACATAGCAACTTTAACGCGGCACCAATATAGCTAACTCTAACCTCATGTTACTATTGTCCAATGCAATGTGGTCTCTCACTTTACCGTCCTTGGAGGGATGGAAGGCTGAGTGTGCCTTGCATCAGTCACTGCAGAGGACAGCGGCGCGCTGCAGCAGGTGGGTGTTCAGAGTGAAGTAACAGTGACAGCGTTGTCTATGCAGCACTGCTAAAGCCGCACATAATAGGAGCAGGCGAAGCGAAGCGTGATAGCGTTACCTGGTTGAGGCTGAAGTCCAGGTTGTTCGGCTGCCCCAGCAGCCGTGGGAATGCCAGTCTCTGCTGCATGTCCTCCAGGGCCACGCTCTGCCCCAGGGCCAGTAAAAGCAAAAGACATCCCGCGTAGATCCTGACGTGCACCGGCCTTGGGATCCCCATCCTCAACCTCTGACAGCTTGAATATTCTCAAACCTCGTCCCTGCGCCCCGAGCCCCCCTCTTATACAGGTGCCCCTGACTCAGAGGGGGCCGCCGGCTCCGCTGGGCTCTGCGCCCTTCCCGCCTCACGCTGAGTCAGACCGCCTCACTGAACCAGGCACGGCCGGAGTGATAGCGCTCGCTGTAATCCAGTGTGCCGAAGGTAGGGCATCCGAGGTGTGACTGGCAGGCATCCCTCACCCCACCCTGGAAGCCAGACGGCCCGAGGAGTAAATCACAGACTGAGTAATGCGGCGAGTGCGTTCAGTCTGTTAGAGGTGCGACGGCTTCCTTCCTCTCCGCCGCATATTTGCATCTGAGAGCCGGGGCTGGCTCCCCGCAAGCCCTTGCACGCGGCCACCGAGGGCTGCTCAGTCAGAACTTGATTTGTGGTTATAGGAGAGTAGGTTCACTGCCTCGGCGCCTCCTGAGAAGTACCCAAGGCCCTTGCCTCGGAGCGGTGCCCATGCGAGGGGCCGCTATCTCAGTGGGTTTCCACCACTTCGCTGGTTGCGAGGCATTGAATGACCGCTCTCTCGGCGTGACCGGGAGAAGGCAGCCATCCCATGGATGCTGATTGCTACCCCCATGTAATTTTTCCAAGGTGTTAACTGCCTTTACAGTACTGGCACACTGCGTTTACACAGGCAGGTATGTGGTCCCTTGCAGGCCCCATCACTGCGTTTGCAGTTAGTCACACAAGAAATCCTAGTTGGATTAATGCACAGAAACAAACGGGCGAGTTGTACAACACACGCTGTCCAAAGACAGCCCTGCATTACAACCTGACTAATCTGTAGTGATATGGAGTGCAGCTTTTTCACTACCCTTCGAAGTATCTGTGCCTTCTGAACCGGCTGTAGTATTGTGCGTTTGTGTAAGTGTCTGTGTTCCCATGTATGTGAATGTTCGTAATTGTGTGTGTATGCGTAGTTGTATAGGTGTATGTATGTTGATTCAAGTGTGTGGGTTTTGATTCCCGTGTGTAGTTTTGTGCATGCGTACTTGCGTAGTTGTGTGTGTATAGTTGTGTAGGTGCATGTATGTTGATTCCGCGTGTGGTTTTCGTGTCTTCGTAGTTGTGTGTGTATAGTTGTGCGTGTGTGTATAGGTGCATGTATGTATGTTGACTTGATTCCCGTGTGTAGGTTTTGCACCTACGTAGTTGTGTTCGTATAGTTCTGTAGGTGCATGTATGTTGATTCGGCGAGTAGTTTTTGTGTCTGCGTAGTTGTGTATATGTGGCTGGTTTTTTAAAACTTTTTTCCAAGCGGTGGTAAGCACAGAAGGCAGCTTCATGGCCCCTTCAGTACCCACGGAAATGAGGGCATTAGCGGGCTGTAGAGTGAGGGAGGTTGTTGATGGTTTTCGCTGACGGATAAAGATTGAGGGTTTTTTCAGGCTAGGGCAGAACCACTTTCAGGAGCAGGGCATCGCGTTCCCTTTGCTGGCAGAGGTGTACATTATGCTGTTCGCCGTCTACCTTAATCATACAAACAACAGCCCCGACAGAGCTTTAATGTGGAATGTAGGTAAATACTTTCCCGCTGTCTTTTTCCCGCCCCCCTCCCGCTGTCTGTCTCTGTTTCCGCCCTCCTCCCGCTGATTAGGTCGGCCGGTGTATTCTTTCCGTGCCGTGGTCTTTTTCCCGCCCCCCTCCCGATGTCCGTGTTTGATCCCGCCCTCCTCCCGCTGATTAGGTCGGCCGGAGACTGGCTACTGGAGGACGTCAGGAGAGGTTGTGTGTACATTTATGGTGTGGATCCGGTGCCATCAACCTCCTCAGACTTGCGTCTGGTTCTTTGCACTGTGGATACCTCTGCTTCGGAGATCTGTGCGGGTGAAGGCAAGGAAAGCATCTACATGCAGCAACATGGAGGCCTGGTCAGGTAAGCCCTCGGTCACTCTTTGGAGCAGTGCTTTGGGTGACCTGCAAGAAATCCTATCCAAGAGGCATGGCCTATGTAATTAAGGGTGGCTTAAAACATGTAAAGTAATATTGTAGGCCTCACCCATCATGTGATATGACCTGACCAGTATTTAGGTACCTGTGTGCGTTTTCTGTTATTCCTTCCAGACATAGAACACAACAATAGGAGTCTGCCTAAAGCCGAATCTCTATGCTTTGACAATGTACCTGCATGGGTCGTGATACACATATCACCAGAATGACATGTCAGTCGTGTCATCACACTTATTGTTTTGTAACCATATTGCACAGCATTGAGGGGAAATTACCCCACTGTACGGCATTACAAAAAGCCAGTGACCAGGCTGATGGATCTCAGTCACAGAGCCGAGGCATATTGATTTTGCCAGTGCTTAAGAGCTGCAAATACACATTATGTACTAGCTTAAGTGATTGGCAAGAGTTAAAAATACAATAGATGCTGCAAATATGGTGATCTTTGAGTTGCATTGAATATATTGTTGCACAAAAGTAAACAGTTATTTGTGCATTCCAATAGTGGGTGATTCAAGTATTGAGATTTTTTTAACTTCAAGAAATTCAGTTGACTCCGGGTCAGGGCCACTTGGACTACGTGATAATTGTAGTGAATGTGCGCAGACCTGCGGATCCTACTGTACAATAGTAGTTTGTAAAGCAAATTCTTTGACCCACTGCTTGATCTGATGTCTGTCTAAAACGAAGTTTTTGTTTATTTATTTGTTGCATCCATACTGCCAAAATCTTTCATTAAAATGTTTGTAATTAGTGGCAATAAGCCTTTTGTGTTTGAGGCACACATGTTCCTGTGGCTGCTCTGGTGCATTGTTTTAGAGGCTACTCGTGTTCCTCTGGCTGCTCTGCTGTCTTGTAAGACTGCTGCATTGTTTTTTGATGCCACACATGCTGCTCTGCCGTCTTATAAGCCTGGTGCATTGTTTTTTGAGGCTACACATGTTCCTCTGGCTTCTCTGTCCTCTCCCTGCCTGTTGTCGTGTCCCGGTGGCAGCAGGCAGCAGGCAAGAGCATGCACTGCGTCCCCGAAGTAACAGCCCCAAAGCAAGCAAGAAGTACGCCCCCCTCCCACCAATCCCTGTTAGGTAGTGGAAACTGTCCAAACTGGGGTGCAGACAGCCCCTCTCACCTTTCTGCCTGGTACCACTACACCAGCCGCACTACTTCCCTACTGACCGTTCTCCACTTCAGCCCCGTCTAAATTACAATACCTGCTTGTGACCCTTTTGCCTGCTTGTGCTTGTTTTCGTGACCCTGTTGCCTGCTTGTGCCTCCGTGTGCCCCTGTTGCCTGCTTGTGCCTCCGTGTGCCCCTGTTGCCTGCTTGTGCCTCTGTGTGCCCCTGTTGCCTGCTTGTGCCTCCGTGTGCCCCTGTTGCCTGCTTGTGCCTCCGTTTTCGTGCCCCTGTTGCCTGCTTGTACCTCCGTGTGCCCCTGTTGCCTGCTTGTACCTCCGTGTGCCCCTGTTGCCTGCTTGTGCCTCCGTTTTCGTGCCCCTGTCGCCTGCTTGTGCCTCAGTTTTCGTGCCCCTGTTGCCTGCTTGTGCCTCAGTTTTTGTGCCCCTGTTGCCTGCTTGTGCCTCAGTATTCGTGCCCCTGTTGCCTGCTTGTGCCTCAGTTTTCGTGCCCCTGTTGCCTGCTTGTGCCTCAGTTTTCGTGCCCCTGTTGCCTGCTTGTGCTTCCGTGTGCCCCTGTTGCCTGCTTGTGCCTCCGTGTGCCCCTGTTGCCTGCTTGTGCCTCCGTGTGCCCCTGTTGCCTGCTTGTGCTGTGTGGGTGTGTGTGGAAGGCTCTGTGTGGGTGTGTGGGGGGCTTTGTGTGGCTGTGTGTGTGGGGGGCTTTGTGTGGCTGTGTGTGTGGGGGGGGCTCTTTGTGGCTGTGTGTGTGGGGGGGCTGTGTGTGTGGGGGGCTCGGTGTGTGTGTGGGGGGGCTCTGTGTGTGTTTGTGTGTGTCATTTGCGAGAGATAAAGCTAGTGGCATTGTAAATGACAATGCCATTTATTTATGTTAAAAAAAACATAAATAAAAATAATGTCAAGAGCAATGCCAATAGCTCTAACTTTAACAAAGGCAAAACCATTGCATTGTAAATGCTTGTTTAGTTATCTAATTCACTAATGGATTCCACTTTATTTCAGTGCCTGGGCCCATTTTTGTCCCAGTCGAACACTGAAAAACACCAGGTGCTGGGGGAGGGAGGTGGTGGTGGTGGGGGGGTACAATTATCATTGTGTGGTGTGGATAGTTAGTGGGCGGAGTTAGAAAGAGGATTAGAAAGTGATTTACATCAATGGTTTTGACAGAGCCTCCAGCAGCATGACAGGCTCACTTGAGCTGTCCCACACACACCACTCTCGAGCATACACCAAGCTGAGGCAGCCTCTACTGCTCCGGCCCGTTGTCTTTTTTCAAAAGCGAGATCCTCCTAAAAGTTTGCATTCCAGAAAATGGCCAGGAGAGTAAATGGGTTTGCTCCTTATGGCTCTTTGCAGGTGGTATGCATTCCATACTCTCCTGTCCTCTTGGTAAAAGATAGAGTGCATAGTACACTGCAGAAATATTTTGCCTTGTATTCTATGCATCAAGTACATAATTAGTGTTACACCCCATTGATAGTGAGAAGCAAGTGAAAAGCCTACCTTAACAGACACTAGCCAGTGCTTAATTTGAGCTGGTGGAGGCCATCGGCCCTCATTTTTAGGTTTTGCCTAGCGATGCGCACAAAGTGCGCATGCGCTAAAAAACCTTATGAGTTAGAGTGTGGAACAGGGACCCGCCCCACTCTCCCATTGGCTAGCTCCATAAATGGAGGCTAGCCATTGGGAGACGGCTCTGTCCGTCAATCCCGGACCAGATTCGGGGGCGTTCCCGAGAATTTTTCGCTTTTGGCGACGTCACGCTACATCAGCCAAAAGCCCTCGGGAACGCCCCCGAATCTGGTCCGGCATTGAGCCGGCACCCACCTTCCTGCTCGGTGCCGGGGAGTTTCGTGAAAAACACCCGAGCGCTTCATAGCGCTTTTCTGCCCTAGCAAGTGCTCACCTCGCTTTTTTGTAATTAAATTGTCCCCTGGCAGGCGCCCAGGGACCTTGCCGCTATTGTTTATTTTCACCTCGAGGGAGCCCACCCCTCGTTGAATTCACTCCCCGCCTGCAGTAGCTGAGACGGGCCGCCGCGCTGCCCGCGACGACCCGGAAGCTGAGGGGGCGACCCGGAAGTCCCGCCCCCCCCCCCCAGCGCGGACAAGGAGAAGCAGCTGCACCCACCGGCAGGGCTCCATGGTGGAAGAGGAGCCCCGCCGCCGCCCGTGAGAGCACCCGGCCCCAAGAAGCGGGACCGGGTGAGGAAGAGCTGCAGCGAAGTCCCGCCCCCCCAGCGTGGACAAGGAGAAGCAGCTGCACCCACCGGCAGGGCTCCATGGTGGAAGAGGAGCCCCGCCGCCGCCCGTGAGAGCACCCGGCCCCAAGAAGCGGGACCGGGTGAGGAAGAGCTGCAGCGTCCAAGTACCGGTGAGTGCAGCCGCAGAGAAGGGAGGGGCGCCGGGACACGTCCATTAGCCGGAACTCGCTACATGGACGCCCGGACCGGATGCGTCTTCTGACCTTCTGACTCAGGTGAGAGCCTGACCGCAGTAGCCCCTTATTATCTCTCTCTGACCTCATTCTTATTTCCTCTCCCAGGTCGCCTCGAATAGTTCTGGACGCACCCGTCCAGTACAGTACTCCCACCTTTGGCACGGGGTTCCCTGGTCGTTTACTGTACTTTTTACCACGTGGCCGACTTTGTATCCAGTAGTCGCCACCACGGTAAGACCCCCTGCCACTGTCAGTCATCACGCCGCTCGCACTCTCGTCCTCTGATAATCACCCCATACTTTTTTCTTTTCTTTAGTCTTCCGAAGAGCACCTTGACATCCACAGAGCGCAGCAGGTGAAACGTGCATCATTTTACATTCCTTCCGACTAGCGGTTCTTCCATGATTTCCTCCCCCCCCGCCCTCCTCTGTGACTTGTATACCTTTGTGGGGTTCTTCTTGTGTTATTGACACACAATATTAATATCCTCTTTCTATGTAGACTCGACTAAGGTCTCTCCCAGAGACTGTTTTTAAACCATGCACTACTTGAGCTTCGTACATGTCAGTATATGACACTATATTACCTTCTCCTACCACTCTCCAGTGTCACCTGCGTAACTGCCTTTATTCATTCTCCAGTGCGTTTGTGTGCTTAATACACGTATCATTACGAACTCTCGTCCTTTGCATTTACGTGACCCCCTTCTATTTGCCTGTAACTACGCTTGGGCTCGGGCTTGCAGTGTGTGTGGGGGCTTGCAGTGTGTGTGGGGGCTTGCAGTGTGTGTGGGGGCTTGCAGTGTGTTGGGGGGCTCGCAGTGTGCGGGGGGGCTCGCAGTGTGTGGGGTGCTTGCAGTGTGTGGGGGGGCTCGCAGTGTGTGGAGGGGCTCGCAGTGTGTAGGGAGGCTCTGTGGGTGTGTGGGGGGGGCTTTGTGTGGCTGTGTGTGTGGGTGGCTCTGTGTGGGTGTGTGTGTGGGGGGCTCTGTGTGGATGTGTGTGTGGGGAGGCCTCTGAGTGTGTGTTGGGGGGGCTCTCTGTGGGTGTTTGTGTGTGTCATTTGCGAGAGATAAAGCTAGTGGCATTGTAAATGACAATGCCATTTATTTATGTTAAAAAAACATAAATAAAAATATTGTCAAGAGCAATGCCAATAGCTCAAACTTTAACAAAGGCAAAACCATTGCATTTTAAATGCTTGTTGGGGACTGGCACTTATTTTGTCTGCATCAAACTTTTACGGAGAGCAAAAGAGGGAAATCTAACAAAGCGGAACAACAGAGGAAGCGAAGATGGAAAAACCGCCATAAGTGGACGAAGCAGGAACCTGCACGAGTGAGATAAACGGTCAGGGGGTACCTGGTGGTGGATTAAATAGGCGTGAGGTGGATTCAAGGCTGTGCAGCCTTAGTCTTCAGTGCATCAACATTTAATAGTTCTGCCCGCAAGCTTCTGAGTAGAGCTTTGGGCACCAGCCAGGAATGTTTTAAGGCATGGGGAAAGTGGGCATGTTCAGGACCCCCTGGCAGACTGACCTTTCCCTCTATTTGATCTGTCTATTCTATTTCTCTATGTAAACCTTTCTCTCCACTGCTACCTCCAAGTGTCTCTGTAAGCCAGGGTCATTTTAAGGATTGGTGTGATGTCCCAGGCAATGCATAGTTCAACTGTCTCTGTGTGACCTTGTTAAAATGTAACAAACAGTTTAGTATCCTTAGGGATCAAGTGAATTTGAATTAGCAGGAAATGGGTAATATAATTCGATTCGTCTATGTACAGTTGCCCCGAAAATATGTTTTGCCTTGGTCCTCAAAATCCTTAAGATGACACTGATAACCGGGCGCGCAACACCCATTGGACTCAAAGGGCTTCATCCCCCCTCTCCCCCCCCCCCCTCCCCTCGTGTGTGGCAGCCCGGGACAAGACAGCTTCCCGGGCTCACAGGAGCCGCACCCGAGCACTTCACATGTCTTTAAAAGACCATTTGCATGTTAATGATGCCTTGCTGTTGTTTCACCCCCTCTTAGAGCCCCTGCAGCTCCACTCTGCCTATTGCTTAAAGGTTTACCCCCCCCACCCCCTCGAAATTTTTTCTTAGCCACCCCACCCCACCGAAATTTGGCTCTAGTTGCGCCTCTGCTGATAAGCTTGCATCGTTTTGGAGGGAGGTAAATTGAATACTGTTACATATGTTATTCAAGCACTTAGAAACAGCAGAAGTGCTGTAGAAAGTGCTATACAAAAACAAATTATTATTACTATTTAGCAATCACTTGTTGCATCTGCTTAGTCCCTCTCTCATGTGCACTATCGCTGCCCTCCGCCACTTCTACGGTTCATGTTCACAGGGGGCATTGGTGCAAGAGAGGCATTCGGAAGGAAGTCTGCTCCTGACTTATTAGCAATATCATAAAAAGGGGCTTGGATTCCTTTCCTATTGTTTAATATGGTGCCACCAATGCTTCCAGGACAATCCTGTTAGATAAACAAAGCAGATTAAAAGCACCAGGGGCATTCCAGAGCGCCAAGCAATCCCAGGAGCATTTCATTGAACAAAAGGAGGCCATTCTGAAATGTATCTCTTTACATAGACCCAAAGGTGTATTTCTACTCGCGACAAATATCACCAGGGCTGGCTTTAACAGTGTTGGCTCCTGGGGCAACAATCTTTTTTGTGACTCCCCCCCACCATGACTTTAATCTCTACAGATTCCATCACCACCACCCTCCAAAAGTGCCCCTCATCTCTCCATAGCCCCTCTCTCACGTGCATTTCATTTATTTTAGAGTGCTACTCACACCAAGGTAGGGTGTATGAGCACTTTACATCACACACACCTTATACAGAGACAATGAATCATACCTGTGTAAATCAGTCTATAGGAAATGTTCCAAAAACAGAGAGGATTACAAGGTGTAGGATCCAATTGTCATCCATACTAGTAGGCAGTATATTTTAAGAGTGTTCGATCTGGAGAAGCACAAACTCAGTATTTAAAATGTACCACAGATGCTGGGGTTGGCTTACTAATTAGAATGTATTTCTATCTAAAACATTTTTGTTGCAACATTAGAATATTGAGAGACTGGGGGAATAATATAACGTTCTAGCCTATGCCGTGCAGTTTACATGGCATAGGCTGGAGCCAAGTTGACCATGCAGCAAGCGCAAGGTACATAGTTTTATTTATTCATTTACTTGCTTTTCTCGTGGACGTCGGTTGACTGACTCCACTACCACCCCACCCTGCCCCTACCCTCCCCCGCCCCGGCTCACCGCCCCGCAGCACCCCCACTGCGAGCCGCCTGTGGATGAACATATGGTCATAGTCAGGAAACTTGGTTCAGACCGACAAGGTCTGAAAACTGGTAAATATCGATTGTCTGCAGAGAGGCACAGATCATAAGAGATAGAGCACAGGTAAAGATCAAAAGAGACTTTTACAGAGACATATATCATCAGGCCCGGTTTTGGTTCCCAGTCCGGCACTGTATATCATCAGAGTCTGGACACAGGTACAGATCGACAGAGTCAGGGCACAGGTATAGATCAAAAGAGACTGGACAGAGGCACACATTGTCAGAGTCTAGAACACAGGTGCAGATGACAGAGTTTGGACACAGGCGCAAACCAACAAGTCTGTTCTCCGGCACAGATCGACCGGATTCAATGGCTTGCGAGGATATGGTTATTCCTTCTCGTACAGATCCACAAGCACCATGAACCTTGCCTAGTAAATGGCCATCTTAGGCCATGCCATATTCTAAAAAAAACATAAAAGTGGAAAAAAGGTGGGGGGACATGAATATTAAACTGCAAGTGTGCGAGACTGTGCACTGGGAGGGGGTTTCTGCAGTTGGACGGTGCATATCTTGGCTTCTCCCTGGGGGCACGAGTACCACCCCCTGCATCGCCGCTTACATTGAGAATGCGCCAACTGCTCTTCTGCCAGCGGGAAGATGCTTATAATAGCACACACCGCCAAAGGCTCTCAGCCTCCATCAGCAGTTTTACTTTCTTTCCAGGAGCATTTCTATTTTACATAAAATATGCGTCAGTTGAGATTCATATCACAAAAAAAGCAAATTCCAACACCTGGTAGCAACCTAAGCATCTGGATAGAGCTACATTGTGCAGTATTTGTGAAATACCCTCAAGAAACTCTTATTTCAGAACTAAACACCGACATACCCACTCCAAGGTTCTTTCTGGGTGACTGCCTGCTGCTCGGAGGTCAGGGAGGGACACTTAGGGCCTGATTAAGTGTATATGCGTTATATATCACCCCTGAGAAATAATGGTACCAAAGGATAATTTATTTATCGAGTGCGATAAATAATATAGCCATAAAGCCCGCTGTAGAGGGCTATACCGGCTATTAAAGGCCCTCTCCAGCTTTAACAAGGGAGAGGGACTTACTTATCGGTATAGCCCATCTACGAAGGGCTATAAGGCTATTAGAACATTCTGTCACTAGAGGACAGAATGTTCTAACAAAAAAAACAAAGCCTTTTGGGAGCGTGAGGGGATTGGAATCCCCTCAGGCTCCCTGAACCCTTTGTTCACAGCCAGAGCTGTGAACAAAGAGACATTGGAATGTTGGAGCTCCAGGCTTATACCAGCGATTATAAGCCCGGAGCACTCCATTGTTTTCAATGGAGCTCCCAACATTCCAATGTTCTAATACCTGTTACGAATTATTGAGGAATAACATGCAAATGTTGGTGTTTAACACACCAAAATCCACACGATATGGTAAATGCTGTATGTTTTCTCCCAATAAACATCAGCTGGTCTGACTTGCCAAAATTTAAGGAAGGTGGAGTTATCTAACACATCTGATAATTATTGGAGGCGTTAAATATCTTCAAACTCGTATTTCCGGCCCATGAGTAAATGAGTGTTTACGCATGGGTTGGAATACAATGAGCAACTCGTAATCAAAGCATTTATCATTCACGAACCTCACTTATCAATGTTATTGGAACAAAAGCAGAAGAGAACCACTTCTACAACAATCCCTTTCAGCAATGTTGAAAAGTAATACTATGGCTGAATCCATCACCAAAATTGCATTTTTTTCAATTTCTATATCCTGGAGCAGAGGTACTGCAAAAACACACAACATCAAAAACCCTTTTGTTAGTCATTTTGTGCATTTGTTAGAGTGCACTCAGCAGAGTCTCAAGGTCCAAAATGAGAAAGAATCCAAGGGATGATGGCAATGCAGATATTATTCTTGTCATCTTCTTAATGGTTTTCATCAGGGCCAGGTTATGGGCAAATGGTCTGCAATTTCACAAATCATTTCCAGACAAGCTAAAGCATTTTAATGGTGTACCAAAAACTGCTGTATTCTGGGAAGGCAGGATTATCTCAATGCTACAGAATTCAAGCAACAGGACTCAAGTTGCACTCTATTGATGAGACCCATTAGGCTGAAACTGGTCTGCAGTTGCAGGTGGTCCCATTCAGAGGGCACCTGGCCAGGCAGTTCTTGCTGATCGTCTCCTATTGGAGAATGACCAAGGAGGATTTGCATGAGGCTGGTTCCTGTCTGAGTGGCATGATGGTCAAGCAATCGATGGACTGAAATTCAGCCCAGAATAATTACCAGTGGCTGAGAATAAGTCAAGTGTTCCACCCATCACTTTCCTTTTCCTCAGTTTGATACAGAATTTATTGAAGCTACGCTTAATACAAATGGCAAAACAGTGATATGCACTTTGGGGAGGCAGGCTATAAAACAGCATCCTCAGCCTATGGGCTTCAACTGCAGGTGAACAGAATTATTTGGAAATGGTACATATATATATATATATATATATATATATATATATATATATATATATATATATATATATATATATATATATATATATATATATATATATATATAATTCTGACAACAAAGAGTTGGGAATAACCATACAGAGCAAATTTACGCATGAATGGTTTCTACTATTTCCATACGCTTAAAGAATAGTCTCTGTACAACTCTTGTGAGTAAACGATGGCAGGAGCAAGGCAGACAGGGAGGACATGATCCACACCTATTTTGAACATTTTGTAGGAGACAATTTTACCTTTTTAATCACAAGGTTAATTAGTTAACCTCCCCGATGCCAAACTAACTCTATGTTGGTTGCATACATTAATGCCTAACAGGGCCATTGCTCTGTCAAACAGTCTCTCTCTTTCTCTATAGATCACACTGCATTTACCCAGTGGCCCTCCAGACCCGTGCCAAAGACATACCATTACCACGAGACAGCTGTAATATTGAAGAATGGGGAAACGGCATTAAAACCTAGCAGGTCCTTCAGAAATCTGTCCGTGGCAAAGACACCAAAATCCAGATGTGATTTGAAGAGAAACTACTCCTTCGGAAGAAGCTACTCCTGTTCAGGGCTTGCTGCACTTTTGGTCTTTTGGACCTTGGAAAGGAAGTGCACTGTACCAGGGCCGGACTGACCATAGCGGGCACCCAGCATTTCCCTGGTGGGCCAGAAGGGTGGGGCCTGGATTTGGACTGGTAGGGGGCATTGTTGTTAATGGGGACTGGTTTTGCAGCAGTGCTGCAAAATCGCACCTTGTAACAAAAGCAGCAGCAGTATTCCCGCCAGGCCCGGGGCGGGGCGGTCAGACGTAATTGCCAGGGCTGGTTTGCGATCCCAGTCCGGCCCAGTACACCACCACTTTCTGTTCTTGCAGGCCACAGAATTTGAGGTGCAGTGATTATCGCGCTGCTGGTCTTAGAAGTCCTGGAGAGGAAGCGTCCATCTAACACTGGCTGCTCCATCAGGTGGGGGCACTCTTTAATCCTGCACTTGGCTTCATTGTTCCTGGACAGGAAGTCTGCCTCCAACACAGACTCCTATTCCAAGCCTATGAAGATGGATGCAACTTCGGATGCCCGGCCTTGGATGGCTGTTCCATCCTGTACTTGCTTTTAGTGGTACTGATGAAAACACAATAAAAGATAGTTTTTTGTATGTTTTCACTGCTGGCTGAATATCATGAGGCATAGTTACAAGATCTGACGCATGGCATTCATGTGTCAGATTTTGTGAGCCTGCCGCAAATGCCCTAACAAAACCATGGATGCGCTGTATTTACAATACAGTGCTCCATGGTCCAAGAATTCACAGATGCATCAGAAATTCTGACACATCTTTTGATTCTAAAGTGATGCATTGCTGGAGTTGGTTGTAAGACTGACACAACTACAGCAACGCGTCAGAACACATAGGCGAGTCCTATGTTAAAAGCCCGGTATCAATCCTTACCCCTGATTTGAGAAGGCATAGGGATTTTGACGCAGCCAAGTCATAGAGTGACGCAGTGAAAAGTTGTAAATGTCACTACGTCAGTTCTATGTGGCTTTTAACGTGGGAACGCCTACCCTGCTTATATTACACCTGGTGCAGGTATAATTTGGCGCAGGCCTCTACAAACTAACACATTGGGCCCAATGCGTCAGTTTGTAAACATGGAGCAGCGTGGAGCACTGATTATGCATCAGATGCATTAAAAGAATGACATTGCCTGGCACCAGCTCCTTGTAACTATGCCCACATGTGTTTTCATTTTCAGGGAGGGTCTGCGTCTTCCAATATACTGTAATAACTTGTTTGCATTGGGCAGATACATTTGAGAGTGTTTACTAAACAACCTTATAAAATACAAAAACAGCTAAGCGGGTCCCCTGACGCCTTCACCATACAAAGTACAAAACTTTCTTCGGCTAATTCCTAAGGTGACCAGTTACTTGAACTAATCTGTTCTGTTCGTAGAGCTGATGAGTGCCCAAATGGCGCACTAACAGTCATTTAAGATAAAAGCAAGGATTAAATCAGCCAATGGGTTGGTACGTTCAATTAAAATTAATTAAATATGTGTGCAAAATAGTTATACGTTGTTACATTTATTTAGTAGTCAAGTGCTCGTACATCTTTTTTTTTATTTCAACGAGTTTTATTAGCAAGTTTTTTATACATACATAGTACAGTAATAGCGTTGGCGGTGGTTCGCGGACGCCCTTAGGGTATCTACAACATCGGAGACCCTGAACAGCCCTTCCAAAGAATCCAGCTCAAAGGTTCAAGCTTCTGGAGTTTGGCCGAATGTATAGTAATGAGAGTTTGAACTACCTAGGACAAACCTTAACAATGATGGAAAATGGAGGTGTATTTCATACATCTTCAATCAAATAGAGACAACATGGCGCATTTCAATGTCCTGCCTTCCCAAGGCCTGCAGGACAGATTTAAACAAAATCGTGGATTTCACAGACAAGGATTCGAAATGCACAGGATCAATTATTTAGTTTTTGTTATATTCATTAACTTAGTATATTGATAAATTAATGTATAGGTCAATGAGCAGTTACTGCTCCGGATTATTTGCTAAATAGATAAATGTGCCTTCACTCGTCCATTGATGAACTTTCATTGCATAAATTAGTAACCGTGTGCTGGCCAAATTAAAGATAACTTATTGAATAACTACAATATGTTTACTGAATAAGTGAATGAGAATTTAGAGGATCTTCTGTAAGAATGTATTGCCTACATTGATAGACAATGTTAATCATCAAGTAATCACGTGGCCAATTAAGTCAACATTTATTTGACAGATTATAATAAACTGTTAGTTAGATCAAACACAATATATCAGTATTTATTGGTACGTCGATAAACACAAATTGGCAAACTTAATGAGTGTTTAGTTATTAATAATGGAAAGAGAAGTTACTGGGTTATTTATACACGTATATATATTCCATACACAAGTCCAAAAAGAGCACACACAGGAAAACTAGCCAATACAGAAAAGTTTAATGTTTCCTGTAACGCGTTTCGACTGTAAAACAGTCTTTATATATATATCAGCACACATGCTCCAGGCGGAACCTCTGACTCTGTGAGGGATGGAGAGCCACACAGACGGAGCATGCCAGCAAACAAACAAAAAGAGCTTGAACATCGAAAATAAGGAAATGCTCACTTGGTCCAAGTTATGCAGTGCAAATCCAATTTAGTCCAGCACAATAATGCGTTTCGGCCGACTCGTGGCCATGTTCACCTTAAAGCGGCGGAAATGTGTCATGGTGTTGGATGTATATGTAACTTCCCTACGAGATATCGGCCTGTAAAGTGCACTGCGAGATTTGAAAATGCACAATTATAAATTAATTTTAAAAAAGATTATTAAAGCTGAATCGTTTAAATTGGATAAAAATGCATTAGCTGAGAAACATTATGCATGGTATATGATTAATTCATATCAATCCCTGCGTGTTCAGCATATATCTGAATGTTTTCTTTTCTGGAAAGTTTAACAAAACGTTTTTAAGGTTACGTATGAGAATAAACCCAACAAAGGAGGGTACTCAATCTTGGATCAAGCAGTGGCCGGATTCCAACTGTAGATTTTGTGGATGGCCACAGGAAACTCGTGTTCATATAGTATGTGTATGCCCCAAGCTGATTAAACGCAGACGTTTAGTTTTGAGACCTTACTTTTTGATGAGTGGCATGAGATCTGCTCGACAGGCATTAATCATGTAATTGTCTGGTGAATAGGTCCCATTACTATGTCAACTTGTAAAATGTTTAATGGCAGTTGAAAAATGTCTAATATAATATGGCAAATCCCCAATATTTTTAAAGCTTTGGTGACTAACAGTTTTAACCGGTTCATACATTTTATCACCTAATAACTTTTGTTGCAAGGGTATTAATTTGAAATGTAACAATAGATGGGTTACCATTGCAGTAAATTGATGCACTTTTATTGTTTTGATATGATGGTCATTGCAATTATTGCACATTAGCACTTTGAAAGGCAATGGGTGCAGTAAATGTATAATAGAAACTTCTTCGCTTTAGTCACTTCTGCACTTTATCATTAGCACTTTGAAATATAACATGTGTAGTGTTTCATAGTGGCAATGAATGGTTATTTGTTAGAATATTTTTCTGGTATATACATGGAAATAGTATGCAATGCATACCGTCACTTTAAAATGTAAAATGTGCAATAATATCCTGTAATTAAGGATGTAAGGTGGTTAGATTTGGGTTTATTGATAAGTTTTTAAATTGTATTCATGGGACCGTTTTTTATTATTACTTGATGAGAAGATGTTTTGTTTGTAATCTAAATCTGTTTTCCTTGGAGTTGTAAGATGTTGTGATTCCAATGATTTTAATTAATCAAGCAATAAAGATTATACTGTATATTTATGTATGTGTATATACATATATATATATACATATATATATGCTGTATTGAGTGAAACAATGAGCACTAAATTGCCCGTTAAATTACAATCTAACGTCTGTTTTTGAGATGTATTGGTTAAATTAGCATTGGTTTGTTAATTATTAAGTATTTGCTCAAGTTATATGCTTTTTACAACTACATTAATGAACAGTTATTAGCTAAATTAAGGAAAATGTTCTAGGTCTATTAATGAACATTTGTTTGGACAATTATTGTGAACATAGTTTGGCGATTAATAAGCATGTGCACGATTACTGGTTCCATAAATAATCCCTTTTCATCGGTTTTGCTTGAAAATGCATATGATAAACTAATGAACAATTATTAGTCGAATTACCAATCAACTATTGGACAAATGAATGCATTGCCTATTTTAATTATTACATATTTAATTATAACAGTTCAGCTTTGTAAAATCTTTATTTCAATTTTTTGATTCACAAGAGCTTGGGAAAAACACCTGAATCCATTACAAAATATTCTGTGACATTGTTGAAATCAAGATAATGGGTCTTGGTATGTGAAAAGTGGCTCACGGTGTAAAGGTTCACAGAGGTCAAACACACGCTGACGTTTTTGCCTTTCCTTAATAGAATTGAACCCAGTGCTTAATTTGAGCTGCTTGTTTCTGGTACTAAGCACTGGCACTTAAATGTCAGCACTGGCTCTTATGACAGTCTGCCTAATATGGATGAGCACAATATAATTGTTTAATTGAATATACATTTACAATGACTAATAACTGCCACCCAAGCCATTCTTATACATTTGGTGGCCTAGGATAGTATGAATTTTCACACTTGTTAGTGTGATGGTTAGTAGTTGTGCTGTTAGTATCATTGGCAGCCTATCAGGGGCAATGGATGGTGCAAGATGCAGTGGCCTCCTGAGGAGGGCCCTGGCACTTATATTTTTACAAATTAAACACTGATTGAACCTGTGGATAAACTATTATATATTTAAAATTCAGGATTGGGATGCTGCTGATAATAGCTTTTGCAGTAAATGGAATGCTCCACCCACTGTCCTGTGTGCAAGGAGCAGGCAGAGATAGAGTTTCATCAAGTGTTTTTTTTGTGAAGCTTACCGTTGTATTAGGAGAATATTGATTGTTGCAATCTTCCGGAACTTGGTCATAAGGCAATGTGAAATTGCACTTAGGATTTTTAAAGCAGCTAATAATGACGTGGTAGTTTTTGCTTTGTCTAGATTTTTATATTCAGTATGACGGTTAAGACATAAATTAACTGGTCAATTATAAGATGATGTTTAGAGGGCTGGGTGGCTACGGGATGCAGCCTACTGCCAGGAACAATTGACTGCTTATTGGGAATTGATGACAGCTAGATCCCGCCCAAAGATATATGGTCCCCACTAGAGATGTATCTGAGTGCCCTGACTAGGGCAGACGATGCTGCCGCCATCCCTATCCTGGTAGAGAACGATAAAGAAGCGTCACATTCCCTCAAACTCCCCCCGAGTACGAGTCACGCACCGGAGGTTGCTAAGTGGAGTGCACCATGTACTTTGACTGCTGTGGTGCATCAAGCTGTGCTAGGAGTGGGTATCTCTGCGACAGGTGGAATTCTGCTCCATTTGCTAAGTGACTGTTCCCTTTGCTTCCCTGTTCCCTCTCCCCATGTTCTGTACAGACGATGTACAGTTGACAGTGTTGAAATTTGTTGGATACATGTTACTGTGTAATCTGCAAGTGTATCGATTGTATGCTGTTTTTGCTTGGCGAATCTCAATAAAAAGATTTTTTTTTAAATTATACACTGGTTATTGCCTGCACGTATTGAGGGCGATTACGATGTCAGTCGGAAAGCCTCCGACCGCTAGTTGGAAGCTTTCCGACCGACACGGTTGGTTCGCGGTCCATCTGCCGAATTACGGTGGTGGCGGTCGGAATGTAAGCCGTCTGGTCATTCCGACGCGGTTCTGACTGGCTCTCGGAGTCTTCCGGCTGGTCGAACCTGCACCATAATCCCCTATGGACTGCATTTCCGCCATCGGTATTACGATGCCTCCGCGGCCTACAGTTGGTGGCCAAGGGTGTACCTAGGGTGCCCTCCTGTAAATCTCTGCACCATGCAGTGCCTGCCACAGAGTGCAGGATTTTACACTCCCCCACCCCCCATTTCTTTATAGTAGTCTGTAATACGGCTGGTTTACAGCTGTAACACATACTCCCATTGAGAAATGGGAGTATGCGACCTTACAGTGTTTGGTTGCATCGTAATCAGATTGTCAGAACCACCGACCGGAGGACGGGTCGGGCCGGGTTCCATCGACATCGTAATAGCCCCCATTGTGTTTTCAGGATTTGGATTATGACATCTATTTTACTGTGCTTATGCAATGTATATCTTTTAAAGTGTTAATGATCCGTGTTTTTCAAATTTAGATGTTTAATTTGAACTTTTTCACAAAAGAAACTAATATAACTGAGTGAATGAATTAAATATTTATTGAATGAATGAATTAAATAATTATTGGATCATTTATTTAACATTTAGTACAACAATCTGATACCATTTAATTTGCCGATTAATTAATATCTCATAAACCAAAGAGCCACAGGTTTGTGGGACTTTCTGGGAACATTTAATGAGCTGTGGTATAGCCCATTACTGGCCAATTTTTCAGCTGCTGCTGAGCCACCAGAGGAACATTTACTGTTCCAAAAAAATAGCCTTTACTGGACCAATAAGTAACATTTCCTGATTGAATTTATATGTTTCAGCTCCGACAAGTATCAACCTTTGTCTGAGGTAATGAATGAACATCTTACCACTGAATTATTGGGATCATACTGGGCCAAAAAATTGACAAACGTTTCAACTATCACTTACTCCTAGTCATTTTACAATAGCTTTCCACTCTTCATTCATGGCTGCACAAACCTTTTGTGGGAGTAAACAATATTTGGTAGCCTTTGAGGTCAATAGACATTTCAGAGATTAACCTTTTATCACAACAATGACCTCAATGTTGTGTTTTGTAAATAGGTAAAACATTATTCATGAAACTAAGTAAACAATTTTTTATTAAAAAAAATAAAGATTCTTTAAAATAAATAAATAATAGGAGTTAGACTTCCAATTGAACTTTTAGGATCTTGTTTGACCGCTGCCGGAAGCCAGAAAGAGGACACTCCCATAGATTCTATACCTGTTGCAGACTATAGCCCTGACAGTTCCACACCAATGACTAAACAGCTGCAAACTTTGGTGAACTCACACACCTGGCAAAACAAACAGTCTTGTATTACTAACAAGACCCTATACCATCCAAGCAAGAAGTAATCAACAAAGCAGTGGTGCTTCATAACTCTGATAATTGTTGCGACCCCTTTATGGCAAGTCCCCTGGCTTCGAAAGTCACAGGAAAACTGGGGACTGCATTCATATCTGGTCGCCGAAGTTACTGTGGGTATCTGAGATGGGGTAGTGCCAACACCCGGCTTTACAAACCTTCCATTCCCATTCACTCCCATATCTTACAACTCAGACTTCACCCTGGTACAGAAGTGTCGCCTTCAAAGTTTGGGGGGAGGGTAAGTGTCTCATGGTTGGTTCTCTCTTAAAAAACCAACGGATACTTCCCTTTCAAGAGATCAGAGTCCAATCTGGGTTCCCGGAAATGGAGCACTTCGCATACACGTAACTGAGACACTGGGTCCTCCACCCTACAATGAAAAAGGGTGCATCACAATAGCTCACACACCTTAAAAAGTGGCTTAAGGACTGACCTTACGAAGGGGGCGTGGCTTGGACGCCGATCGGGATGGCGGCGTGAGCTCGCAGCTCCGCGCGGAATCCCGCTAATTCTCCTGTTTTCGGGACCCTAGGCGACCCGAAGACGACGTTCCTGCCCTCTGAAGTGTAAGGGGACAGCTGGGCGCAATCGGAGAGTCGCTGGGGGACTGCTGGCCCCGAGGGGATTGAGAGAGGAGGCGGCCGAGGTGTTGCCGAGGGTGAGAAGAAAATGGCGGCGAGGAGGTCGGACGGTCCCGAACTTCAGCCCTGAACCAAGTTGTCGCCGAGTGGCAAGAGATCCTGCACTTGGCGGTGCTGTGTCCTGAGACCAGGGGACGCTGACCTGATTCACCCAGGAGCTCGGGGACCCTAGTTGGCCACCGCCCTGAGACTTATCCTTCCCCCCTCAGGCCGGAGGGGGGTGACGGAACGGAGCCCGTCCACCTGGCCATTGTTCCTGAGAGCGTCGGCGGGGACATTGCGCTGCCTGGTGCCCGGAGACCGGCACGGAACCACGGGCGTAGTCGCAAAGAGGGCGACAGGACTTGTGACGCAGCACCCTGGCATGGCGGCGATCGGAGGGCCTATGCCCGGGAGTCGCGAGGGGGACTCGGCGACATCAACTCGGCTGAGTGAGAGTCCCTCCCCGGAGCTTGACCAGGAACAGCGGCTGAACCGGCGTTTGGATGCCATCCTTGATGCGATCACCTCCACGAAGGAAGCATTACACAATGACATTGCCCAAGTGGCCACAGGCCTGGGGCTGCTACGCGCGGATCACGCGAAGCTGGCAGACAGGGTCAAGGACCATGACCAGCTGTTGCTGGACCTGAAGCCATCGGTGGTGACCGCGGAGCACAGGATCACGGACATTTTGGCCCGACTGGACTCACTGGAACGGAGGGCGGAGGATGCCGAAGGCCGCAATAGACGGAACAACGTGCGGGTCGTAGGCCTGCCGGAACGGATTGAGGGGGAGGACGCGGTGGCCTACATGGAGAACTGGTTCCGCACTGTGGTGGCACCGGAGGGGCTTACTCCTTTTTTCACTCTGGAGCGAGCTCACCGGGTGCCTGCCCGCCCGCCGGGGCTTGGCCGCCCCCCCCGACCGATGGTGGTGCGGCTCCTCCACTACAAGGACCGGGATCTTCTCATCCAGCGGGCCAGGATGTCGGGCCCGTATGGGGTGGAAAACAGTAAGGTAACGATCTTCCCGGATTACACTCAAGCGGTCCAGAAGAACAGGGCATCGTTCCTCGCTGTGAAGAAAGAGCTCAGGGAGGAAGGCATCCAGTACTCCTTGCTCTACCCAGCCAAGTTGCGGATCATTATGGACGGTACTACGCACTTCTTCCAGACTCCGGACGAAGTTTGGCAATGGCTCGAGTCGTATAGAGCGGGGACGGACAAATCACACCAAAGTAGGCGAGACCAACCCAAGCAGCCCCGGGTGAGGCAGTCACAACGCATCAGATCCCGCAACAGGCGCCAGCGGGAGAAACGGGAGGCTCAAATGGCGGCGGAGAAGAGGGAAGCGCTCGCAGCGACGGCGGCCATTACAGGGTCGCAACAGAACAGTGAACGGGCAGAAACGGACTCGGGAGGGGAAGGCAGCAGAACAGGAGAGGAACTTTCAGAGGCGGAAAGTTCGAAGGGGCCGATAGTGACCCCACAGACATCGGATGGTATTTTCTGCGGCTGAGATAGAACTGGGACTAGATCGGGACTTCATGGTAGGGTGATATCCTGTTGATGGAGGGCGGGTTGCCGGGAGGGGGAGCTGTGTGCATTGGAGGGGATGAAGGTGCGGGGTGCGGGCTCCGCTAGCTGGGGTCGGCGGCGACTCACCCCCCCTTGGGCCCTTAAGGTCGACTGTGGTGGAGACCACAGAGTAAGAGTGTGAGAAGTTGGTTCAAGGTTTGGATGGGGGCGGCCATTGGGTTCGTGTGCTCTGTCCTGGGGAGTGGGGTTTGGGAAGTGTTTCAGTTTTGGGAATGTTCGGGGGGGGGCAACTGCAATGGGGGGGCCATGGACCTTTGTTCTTTGATTCGGACTGTACGAGGTTGGAATGGGGACATTACCTAACTTGAAATGCCTAACGTGGAATGTCCGGGGGCTGCGGACCATGGTGAAACGTCACAAAGTACATGCATATCTGGTACGCAGGGGGGTTCAGATTGCTATGCTCCAGGAGACTCATCTCACCAAAAAAGAGTGCGCTGCCTTGCAGAAAAGATGGCGGGGCCAGGTGTTTGGCACCACTTACTCAGCGTATGCCAGGGGGGTGTTGATCTGGGTGAGGGCGGGGATACCCTTTCAAGTGCTGAATCAAGTAGTAGATCCGGATGGCAGGTTTGTGGCGGTGGAGGGGAGGTTATATGGACGGGATGTGGTTTTCTGCTGTGTCTATGCACCGAACACTGACCAAGGCCGATACTTTGATAGTCTCTCGGGGTCCTTGGCCTCTTTCCTGGCGGGTCCGATAGTGCTAGGGGGGGACTTCAACTCGATCACGGATGTTGCTCTGGATAGGTCCCATCCCCCCCTAGTAGACTCTCCGGTGCGCAGGCTGGCCGCGCACAGGAAGGATTGGCAGGAACGATGGGGGTTGCTGGATGTCTGGAGGGAGCGGCATAGGGGAGCCAGGGATTATTCCTTTTATTCCGCTCTCCATGATCTACATGTCAGGATTGATTCGGTGCTTTGCGGGGGATCCCTGGCCCCATTGATTACCCATGCGGAGTACCTGGCTAGGACTATATCCGATCATAACCCCCTACTGGTGCACATTCAGTGGCAGAGAGAGCGCTCAGTGATACCAACATGGCGGCTTCGGCCGGAGACGCTAGAGGACTCTGTGTTCAGCGATGCGGTTCGGCAAGGCATTGATAGTTATTTCGGAATGAATGAGGGCACGGCTGCGAGTAGGTCTATTGAATGGGATGCAATGAAAGTGGTGGTGAGAGGGGTATGTTTGGGTAGGTTCTCAAATGCTCGTACGACTGTGCTGAATGACCTAAAGAAAGCGGAAGAAACTTTGAGGGACTTGGAGCGCCGCAGGCCGGCTAGGCCAGGTCTACAGGCCCAGTTGTTGGAGGCGAAGGAAGTGGTTGCCACCGAGACGGAACGTTTGAGGTGCTATGACTATAGGCAGTACATCATCAGGGCACACGCGGAAAGGGACAAGGTGGGTACCCTCTTGGCCAGATTAGCTAACCCGGAACTTAGGGGCTGCCCGATTCTCGGCATTAATAATGCGCAGGGAGAGATGGTGTACTCCCAGGCAGCGGTCTTGGAACGATTTAGGGGGTATTATGAGGAACTGTACCGGAGTCAGCTGGGAGTGGGGGTTCAGGACATCGCGGAATACCTGGGGGAGAGGCAGCTCCCTGTCCTGGACGAGGAAGATGTGAGGGAGCTGGGTAGCCCGATCACGCTCACGGAAATACGGGTGGCCATCAAACATATGGCCCGCAACAAGACGCCCGGGGTGGACGGTCTGCCAATTGAATTCTATCAACAATATGTGGACAGCTTGGCGCCCAGGCTGCTGGTGGTGTACACGGAAGCCTTCGAGACGGGGGCATTGCCTGGGTCCATGCGGGAGGCCTTGATTGTACCGCTCCTCAAGCCTGGCCGGGATGCCGCGGATGTGAGGTCTTATCGCCCGCTGTCCATGCTGACGGTGGATTATAAGATCCTGAGCCGAATCCTGGCCACCAGGCTGGCCCCGCACATGACGGGTCTGGTACACAGGGATCAGGCCGGGTTTATACCCACGAGGAGCACGGCGCTGAATACCCGCCGCCTGGTGGGAATCATGGACGCCATCTTGGACAGGGAGGGAGTACCGGCGGTTCTGTCCGTGGACATCGAGAAGGCCTTTGATAGCTTGGAATGGCCTTTCCTGGATGGAGTGCTAGAGAGGTTTGGCATAGGCGAGGGGTTTCGGAGGTGGACGAGGGTCTTATATACCTCGGCGACGGCGAGAGTACGATTGGGCGGCCTGGTGTCTGCGGCGTACCCAGTGAGCAGGGGAACACGACAGGGATGTTCCCTCTCCCCCCTATTGTTTGCCCTAGCGATGGAACCCTTGGCGGTCCATGCGAGGTCAGGTGACCGATACGCGGGGATAGTTAGTGACGGGCAATGGCATTATATATCGTTATACGCGGATGACTTGCTCCTGTACCTAGCTGACACATCGGGGGCATTGGTTGGAGCGATGGACCTGCTGTCTGAGTTCGGCCGGCTGTCGGGCCTTAAGGTCAATTGGGCGAAGACTTGTGTGTTCCCGCTGCGAGCGGGATCGCCAGCCCCTAGCAGCGATTTGGGTGTAGTATGGGAACCCTCTTGCATCACCTATTTGGGTGTCCGCATTTACCACGCGGCGGCGGACCTATTGGAGGGCAACATCGGCCGCTGTGTCCGGGCGCTGCGGGGCAGCTTGTCTTTCTGGTCGACCCTCCCGCTGTCGGTCCTGGGCAGGATAGCACTGTTGAAAATGGTGGCGCTCCCCCGCTTCCTCTATTATTTCCGAACGCTGCCTGTCTGGATTCCCCAGGGGGTGTTTAGAGAACTGCGGTCAATGATAATTGGCTTTCTTTGGGGGCATGGCCGCCGTAGAGTAGCCCTGAGCACGCTACTTCGCCCCAAGCTAGAAGGGGGCATGGCGGTGCCCGACCTCGAGCTGTACTATCTTGCAGCGCAGTTACAGGTCCTTACACAGAACGTGGCCAGGGTGTTCCGGGGCCCGGAGGAGGACCGGGATCGAGGAATGCAACGCCATGTGCTGTCCTACATCATCATGCAGCAGCGGCTCGAGTTACGGGCCCTCACCATGGAAGAGCGGACGCTCCGGCTGTGCTGGCAACGGAGCCTTCGGAGAGCGAGGGCATCGCGGCCTTATGCCCCGGAGATCCCGATAGGGATGTTGACGGCATTGCCGCACGGAGGAGACTGGTCCCCGTTGCTGGATTGGGAGGAGGCGGGACTGCAGGTGGTGGGCGACTTGTACATTGATGGGGCTTTGGCGCCGTTCGAGGTGCTCCGGGACCAGTTCGGGCTGCCTGCTGGGGGCTTTCTCCTACACGCGGCAGTAGTGGCTGCCATACAAAAGCATTGGAAAGAGGGGCTCCTGGAACCCACGACGACTATGGCGTGCCAATATGTGGTGATGGCGGCCGGTACGTTCAAAGCTGTGACGTGCCTCCATAATAGGATGCTGAACGAGGGGTTGGAACCACTCCAAGGGCTCAAGGCTAAATGGGAGGTGAGCATCGGCCGGCCCATACCGGATACGGCATGGGGTCACATCCTGCGACGCACGTGGAAGGGCACTAGAAACGCGCGTTTTCAGCAGGTGCATTTCTATGTGCTCCATAGGGCCTATTTAACTCCTGAGAAACTACAGCGGTACTTTCAGGTGCCGGATGCCTGTTGCCCGCGGTGTTCGTCCCAGGGAGCGGACATGGACCACTTGTTTTGGGGGTGCCCACAACTGGGGACCTATTGGGCGGAGGTAGGGGAACTTCTGAATGAGGTGACTGACAGGGAGGTGGAGTTCGACATGGCGGCGTGCCTATTGCTCTGGTTCCCGCATACTAAGCACACCAGGGTGACAAGCAAATTTATAGACCTGGGCCTGATACTGGCACAGAGGGAAATATCGTGGCATTGGAAGTCCAGGGGGGGACCCTCACTGCGTAGATGGAAGAATGAGCTGCTGCGGTGGTCTGACTGCGAGAGTGTGCTCCGGATGAAGCAAGCTGTAAAGTTGGGGAATGAGAAGGCACTGGATGCGGCGCGTGCATGGGAGTTAGTGGTACAGGCTATGCGTGATTCTTTGGTAGAGGATGAGGATGGCGAGACCTAAGCAGCTGGACACCGCGAGGCGAACACAGAAGTATAGCATCACGTACTGTAGTGGACCCATCCAATTCGACAGGACGAGGCACACACCTTAGCAGTTGCCAGGGGAGGGGGGCTTGGGGGGGGTTGGTTGTTGGGTGTTTGGGGAGGGCCGGAAACCATTAGATGGTCGTTTGTTAGGGCCTTGGATCTACTGGGACGGTGACTACTATGTGGAGGGTAGAATGGCTGGGTAGAGCGGCCAGGTGTGGCGACCCATGGCGCCTAGGGCAGGTCCCGACAAGGGCGACATCACTGACTTTCATTGAGATGGCTGACGGGAATGTTGTTGTGGGTGGGGGGGTAAAAGCAGATACGCAAAACGATCTTTCAGCCAGGGTCCTTGTGGGACGCGCACTGTGATGTGTTCATCTTGAGCGATATAATATGCCGCCCGGCCTCCGGGATGCGGGCTGAATGGCTGTGTACGACTGGGATTTCTTATTGGACGGGGGGATCTCACAAGTGTCCTGGCTGTGTAATTGTATCCTGTGGTTTCTAATTCTGCAATAAAAATATATTTATAATAAAAAAGGACTGACCTTACGAAAATGCTCTAGTTTCCACGTCGGTCAAATTCCTCATTGATTTCATCCCCGCACCAAGGCACCACTACAGAAAAGATGGAAGGCGGAGTTGGGCCAAAACTGGACACCAAGGGAATGGGAACACTTAAACAACAGAGTTCGTTCCTTGGCAACCGATCTCTAACTCCACAAAATGCAATGCAAAAATCAGACTTTTCAGCACAAGACCCCAGAGAAGAGCGCCAACTGGAACCCATCTAGGAAGGACCACCGTTGAGGGGCTGCAGAGCATCTGGAACCCTACTACACTCCCTATGGCATTGTCCCAAGCTCCAGGGCCGGCCCTAGGCATGTGCAAAGTGTGCACCTGCACAGGGCCGCCAAACCACAGGGGCCGCCACGACGAGGATCGGATCGGAAGGATCACTGGCACTGGCGGCCCCCTGGCAGGATTTGGCGGCCTCCGGCTCCGACCCCGGTCCGCAATCTGCACCAGCTACCAGTGGCATCCCACACACAGCACAATCCCTGTGCGAGCCATATGTCTGGATTTAGCAGTAGAAGAGGTGGGGCGGGACGAGCTGTAACACACCTTTTCCCCTGTGCAGCTGTTGTCAGTTAAATGGCAGGTTTTCCATCACGTCAATGACATGGCAAAGCCGCATCTCACAAAAGCACTACATTTATGCAAAAGAAAGAGTGAGCTAAAGCCAGGTTTGCCCTCAGTTTCAGCGTGTGCATCTATATGATCTCTTTAAAATACCCAAGGGAAGGTGAGTGCATTAGGACAGGGTACCACATATGCACATGATAATGGGGTACCTTATATTACCTTCACTCAACACTGTTCATCCGACATGTTGGCCAACGTGGGGAAAATTAGCACATAGCGCGGGGGGATCAGAACAAATGATTATGCCAAGACAGTCTGTCAGTTACTACTACTGGCTTTTATTTGCTGATTCTAGATGGGGGCTGAGCTTGGCTGCTGGCCTGGGCCTGGCTGGCTGTGGCTGTCTGGACTCTGAAGTGAGGTTGTGTGTGATGAGGTGAGGGAGGGCGGGCAGCACAGGGGCAGGCAAAATGGTTTGTACAAGTGCCGCCATTGGTAGCACTTTTGCGCCCTACTACTTATTGATGGCCCTGTGAGCAAACACACCACTAGGGGTGGTTACGTGGTATGATTTTGATTTAAAAAAAAAAAAAAACCATTAAGTCAACGTTTATGTTGGCTGGCCCCGGGAGGCTGGAAACGAGATGGAGAAGTGAGTAGTGCCGCTCAAGCAGTGCTGGGACAACCTTCTAGGTGACCTTAACAGGGCCATTGGGGAGGAAGGGGGAGGAGGATCTGAGAAGGGCTGTTTATTCACTAAATACATAAGTTAATAATAACCTCGAGGTCCGCGCCGCCCTGATAGATGTAGGGAAAGGTAAGTGTAAACTCTCGAATAAAAACTGAATGTATTTAATTATGCTACACACTGGCAAAGTTGAAGTTAACTTCATACACCAACAATATAGTACTGAGAATAAATAAACACGTGAAGACAAGCAAAACGGAGAGGTAGGAGAAAATAGAGGGGTACGATGGGAGAGAAACAGGCACATGGGAGGATGTTTAGGCCCTGATTATGCGTCTGGCTCAGTGAAACTGCTCTAGGGACTTCCCTGCCACCTGATTCAGAGAGGCCCAGTGTCCTGCACCCGTTTTTCCCTGGTGTGGGCGCACAGTGATAAGATCCAATGTTTCTGGTCAGTAATTTGACCAAGAAATAAACGCATGGAGTTTTTCCTGCAGCAGCAACCGAGCCTCAATTAGAGGGACCACACAATGCCCCCTTATGCCAGAACTCCCCCCCCCCCTGATGCAGAAGCATACATTTACCACCTGCTCAGAGGAAGAGATAAATGGATGTGTCAAACCACACGGAATTAAGGATTCAGTGTGGTTGTACATCTGTAAACCCGGCTCCACTTTGTAATGCCCCAGTCCATAGGGCTTAATTGTAGTTGCAAATTACTGGCATAGATTTAGGAGAAACTAACAAGCCATTCACGTGCGGATTTATCGCCCCATCAGCACCATGACACTCTGAATGAGCAGTGGTACAGGAGGAACGGGAAAGATGGCGGCCAAGGTGTAAATGGGCAAGATAGTAGAAAGGAAAAGCAAAGGAAATTGTGATCTAAATGAGGAAAGGTAGAAGGATGGAGAAAGAAGAGCGAAGAGAATGCAAAGAGGAAAGACGGATAGAACCGTATAGGAAGGGAGACAGAGAAGCAGCAATAAAAGAGGTCATGGCAGACGGTATGAAGTAAAACAAAGGACATACGCGGACTACAAAGGAGAGGAAATGGAAGCATGGAGGTACAAGGAAGGGAGAGGAAAGGGAAGCATGGAGGTACAAGGAAGGGAGAGGAAAAGGAAGCATGGAGCTACAAGGAAGGGAGAGGAAAAGGAAGCATGGAGGTACAAGGAAGGGAACGGTACTCTGGAGGAAGCATGGAGGTACAAGGAAGGGAGAGGAAAAGGAAGCATGGAGGTACAAGGAAGGGAGAGGAAAGGGAAGCATGGAGGTACAAGGAAGGGAGAGGAAAGGGAAGCATGGAGGTACAAGGAAGGGAGAGGAAAGGAAAGCATAGAGGTACAAGGAAGGGAGAGGAAAGGGAAGCATGGAAGGAAGGGAGAGGAAAGGGAAGCATGGAGGTACAAGGAAGGGAGAGGAAAAGGAAGCATGGAGGTACAAGGAAGGAAGCATGGAGGTACAAGGAAGGGAGAGGAAAAGGAAGCATGGAGGTACAAGGAAGGGAGAGGAAAAGGAAGCATGGAGGTACAAGGAAGGAAGCATGGAGGTACAAGGAAGGGAGAGGAAAAGGAAGCATGAGGTACAAGGAACGGGAGAGGAAAAGGAAGCATGGAGGTACAAGGAAGGGAGAGGAAAAGGAAGCATGAGGTACAAGGAAGGGAGAGGAAAAGGAAGCATGGAGGTACAAGGAAGGGAGAGGAAAGGGAAGCATGGAGGTACAAGGAAGGGAACGGTACTCTGGAGGAAGCATGTTGCTACGTGTGAACAACATTAGACCAGAAAGAAGCTGCTGGTAAAGACAGAGGAGGGAGGGAATTACAGATTGACATGGGCTGTACAAAAACAGGAGGGACATCATGGAGAGCAGGAGGGGAAAGATTTAGTAGAGATGCTAGGATTTCCTGACAGGGTGGCCTGAGCCCAAGCTCCAACACCT
The DNA here is from genome assembly GCF_964263255.1 of Lissotriton vulgaris. Lineage (NCBI taxonomy): Eukaryota > Metazoa > Chordata > Amphibia > Caudata > Salamandridae > Lissotriton > Lissotriton vulgaris. The sequence goes on from NC_141693.1 coordinate 184,370,604, forward strand.
ACAATTACTTATATTTGTTTAAAACGAGACGGGGGCCACCCTCACCACCTGCCACCCAGCATCTACCCCAAAGAAAAAGGCAAATGATGTGCCTTGTTGGAGTATTTGTTTGATTTGGACCAGATGGAAGACATTAAAGCACTTTATAATGATTGTTGGTGAAGTTGCCCTGAAGTACCAAATTGTAAATGCACAATATGTATACTGGATTTACATTTTATAAAGACATATATGTGCAATGTTTTGCAAATAGTAGCAGGTCAGAGGTTCGGCTCTGCTAGAGGGCTGGTGATGGACATAGAGGTTGGTCTCAGACCTGCAGATCCAATTGTTCGGCTGGCTTTACTGGGAGGGGCCCTTAAACAAACACTTTTACATTGTAATGTTAAAAGTGAGATTAAAACTTGAAAAGTGCAACAAGCTCATGTCTGAAAAGCCACAACTCTTTTAGTGTGTAACATGGATCACTTGATTCTTAATCTTTGCATATCAAATGGTAGGGTTACATGAACATTTCAAACACATTCAATTTAGAAGAGACAGGGCATCAGTGTGGGCACGTGGCCAACAAGGGATTCACCGGGCCTTGGTGCAAATATCCCTGAAGGCTTCCATGACTGCTAAGAGATCAAGTTACACCATTTGCTGCTGCTCTGCTGGCAAAAAACCAAGGTCAGTGGGTCTCAAGTGGCGGCTAGCGCTGGTCTCAGTCTGACCTGCAATGGGTGGCGGCTAGCGCTTGTCTCAGTCTGACCTGCTCTGGGTGGCGGCTAGCGCTGGTCTCAGTCTGACCTGCCCTGGGTGGCGGTTAGCGCTGGTCTCAGCCTGACCTGCCCTGGGTTGCGGCTAGCACTGGTCTCAGTCTGACCTGCCCTGGGTGGCGGTTAGCGCTGGTCTCAGTCTGACCTGCCCTGGGTGGCGGCTAGCACTGGTCTCAGTCTGACCTGCCCTGGGTGGCGGCTAGCGCTGGTCTCAGTCTGACCTGCTCTGGGTGGCGGCTAGCACTGGTCTCAGTCTGACCTGCCCTGGGTGGCGGCTAGCACTGGTCTCAGTCTGACCTGCTCTGGGTGGCGGCTAGCACTGGTCTCAGTCTGACCTGCTCTAGGTGGAGGCTAGCACTGGTCTCAGTCTGACCTGCCCTGAGTGGCGGCTAGCACTGGTCTCAGTCTGACCTGCCCTGGGTGGCGGCTAGCACTGGTCTCAGTCTGACCTGCCCTGGGTGGCGGCTAGCGCTGGTCTCAGTCTGACCTGCCCTGGGTGGCGGCTAGCACTGGTCTCAGTCTGACCTGCCCTGGGTGGCGGTTAGCACTGGTCTCAGTCTGACCTGCCCTGGGTGGCGGCTAGCGCTGGTCTCAGCCTGACCTGCCCTGGTTTGCGGCTAGCACTGGTCTCAGTCTGACCTGCCCTGGGTGGCGGCTAGCGCTGGTCTCAGTCTGACCTGCCCTGGGTGGCGGCTAGCACTGGTCTCAGTCTGACCTGCCCTGGGTGGCGGCTAGCACTGGTCTCAGTCTGACCTGCCCTGGGTGGCGGCTAGCACTGGTCTCAGTCTGACCTGCCCTGGGTGGCGGCTAGCACTGGTCTCAGTCTGACCTGCCCTGGGTGGCGGCTAGCACTGGTCTCAGTCTGACCTGCTCTGGGTGGCGGCTAGCACTGGTCTCAGTCTGACCTGCCCTGGGTGGCGGCTAGCACTGGTCTCAGTCTGACCTGCTCTGGGTGGCGGTTAGCACTGGTCTCAGTCTGACCTGCCCTGGGTGGCGGCTAGCACTGGTCTCAGTCTGACCTGCTCTGGGTGGCGGCTAGCACTGGTCTCAGTCTGACCTGCTCTGGGTGGCGGCTAGCACTGGTCTCAGTCTGACCTGCCCTGGGTGGCGGCTAGCACTGGTCTCAGTCTGACCTGCTCTGGGTGGCGGCTAGCACTGGTCTCAGTCTGACCTGCCCTGGGTGGCGGCTAGCACTGGTCTCAGTCTGACCTGCCCTGGGTGGCGGCTAGCACTGGTCTCAGTCTGACCTGCCCTGGGTGGCGGCTAGCACTGGTCTCAGTCTGACCTGCCCTGGGTGGCGGCTAGCACTGGTCTCAGTCTGACCTGCCCTGGGTGGCGGCTAGCACTGGTCTCAGTCTGACCTGCTCTGGGTGGCGGTTAGCACTGGTCTCAGTCTGACCTGCCCTGGGTGGCGGCTAGCACTGGTCTCAGTCTGACCTGCTCTGGGTGGCGGCTAGCACTGGTCTCAGTCTGACCTGCCCTGGGTGGCGGCTAGCACTGGTCTCAGTCTGACCTGCCCTGGGTGGCGGCTAGCACTGGTCTCAGTCTGACCTGCTCTGGGTGGCGGTTAGCACTGGTCTCAGTCTGACCTGCCCTGGGTGGCGGCTAGCACTGGTCTCAGTCTGACCTGCTCTGGGTGGCGGCTAGCACTGGTCTCAGTCTGACCTGCCCTGGGTGGCGGCTAGCACTGGTCTCAGTCTGACCTGCCCTGGGTGGAGGCTAGCACTGGTCTCAGTCTGACCTGCCCTGGGTGGCGGCTAGCACTGGTCTCAGTCTGACCTACTCTGGGTGGATAATACAATAATATCCACTATTAGTGCAATAAAAGAAGAAAGGCCAAATAATAGTGAGTGATAGAATATTGATAACTAATTGGTACAATTATAAAAGGCAGAAAAAGAGGAGATGGAGCTGCGGCTTTCAGGGGCTGTCTGTAACTGTGCACCCAGTGCCTGCGAGAGGCCCTGTGCATGCAGTGAGTGTGAGGGGAGCACTGCAGAAGGAAATCAATATTCTATCACTCACTATTATTTGGCCTTTCTTCTTTGATTGCACTAATAGTGGATATTATTGTATTATTCACTGAAGTGGCGGGCGCTCCTGGCTGCGCCCGAGCGTTGAGTCGCAGCCTCAGGCAGTGAGGCACTAGAAGGCACCTGCACGAGCCATCAGACAGATGTTTGGAGCTGGTAAAACGGCCGCCCGACCGGGGGTCCGACACGCCTGGGTGCCTCCCCATGCGTGACACGCTGCAGTGTCACCTAGACTGTAGGTGCCTCCGGGTGCTCGAGGCTGCAGCGCCGCGGTGCCAGGCCTATCCATCAATCATCCTGTCATCTCATCTCCTCATTGGCCCGGGCAGGGTCAGGAATCTCACTAGCCCCAGCCCATCCGGTGACGGGTTTGTAGAGGCTGAGAGCTGAAGCGTGCATAGGGGCAGTGCCTTCGCTGTGCAGGATTCTGCGTCAGTGCCCGAGGCAGGGGAAGGGGTGGTGGGGGGGGGGGGGGGGGGGGGCTGCTGGGAAACCCAAGCAGAGCATCTGCAAGGAAAGGACCGGCGGGGAGCTGAGAAGAATAACTAGAGGTAATTACTGGCACATGGGACTGCGAGCACAACCTTCTGGCCCTGGCACACTGGAGGTTGTGCCTGGCATTATGGGAGACAAAGATGGGGGAGGGGGTGGGTTGCAACCAAAGTAAAATGCTGGCCCGGAAATACTAGAGTTCATTTTTGACATGTGGGTGGCGCCTGGTTCTTGACATAAGGCGGCATCCATTGGGGGCACTTGAGTCAAAATGCTCCTCTCGCACAACGGAGGCAATTATTGGTATCAAGATGCGGGTTGGCAAATGCACATTTTGAAAAAAATAGGCCAAATCCTGCAGAACACCAGGGATCCTTGGCTTGGCACACCAACTGCTTAGCGCACATTACAGTCGAAATTAGATCTTAAAATGCACTATTTAACCCCATCGTATTCCACATTTTCTGAAGTGAGAACCCCTCGAACAGAGCTAGAAGAAGTTGGGCTCACCCACTTTTCTATGGACTTTGGGGCACGCCCCATCACTCCCAGAGCAGAGATCAGCAGGCGCAACTGCTGCCAGCCGCGTGCTTCTTGCCCGGTCTCTGCCTGCTTACTTTGCCCTGATGCACCGTAGCCAGGGCTGATGTCTGTTCCCTGGTTGCTTGATACCCACTCGCTGTCTAGACAGAGCATCTCACCCCCTCACTGTACAGACTCTTCCTTCCTGAAACACTGCCAGCCAGCACTATTGTCAACCTCAGCACATCCCGTACGCTCAACGTCTACACCGCGTACTTCTACCACCGTAAGCTTCTCTACAACACGACACGCCGTCAGCTCAGCACGCCTTCCCCGTTCACTGATGATTTCCCATCCACTGACTGTCTACAAAGTCTGCACATCACTAGATAGATCCACCAGACTCACTTTCAGCCCGGCGCCTCTGCCCCACTCAATGCGGACCGCCTTGTCCACTCACCGTCGACGCAGCGCTCCGCTTCCACTGACTGAGGGCATAGTGCTTCTCTTCTATACAGTGCCCTGCTTCTGCCTCACGCCTGCTGTGGGCTTCAGCAACTCACTGTCTACATAGCACGTCACTCCCACTCACTGTGAGATCTGCATCTCTCTGACCTGTGGCATTAAGAACAGGGTAACCCAACAACCCACCCGGAACTGGAAATGTATACCAAAAAAGTGGACAAGTGGTAGTATACAAGGAGGCCTGACTGTAACAAATGAGAACAGAGACCATATACTCTCCCTAAAATATCGTCACGCTACCGAACTTTAATCTCTCAAATGTGAACTTGCCTACAATTAAAACTCAGTTCCTCTGCAAAGGGTTAAAACACGTTTTACCTATATGTCATACTGATGGTTTGGAACAAAGAACTGAGATTACTACATCTTCAGGAAATTATGACTGAAGTATTACTGCAGTCAAAATTAATTTTAACCTAAAACAACTGGGGTATATAACCAATCGACATTCAATCCTCCTCTGCCATCGGTATATGGTTCTCCTGTCTCCTCTTAACTCCTGCTCAGTCACAAAGTTGAAAATTTGTGCGAAGAAAGTTTGTATACCCATTACAACCTCTCCTGTGAAGAGTTCACAACTCTAATACGAGTTGGTCAGAATAATGACACTATTATTAATCCAGATGATAAGGGTGGATGCACAGTCATACAAGATAGAAACAACTATGAGAAAATAATCCAACATCAATTATGGATCTAAGAGCAATACAAAATGTCACCAAAGGATCCTTCACCTGCTGTATGAAAGCAGGTTTCCAGCATCACATCAGACAACCTATCTGAATGTTGGTTACATCAAAAGGTGGTTCAATTCTTGAATGCAGCTCGCCCATGCACACCAACCATATACACAGTAACCAAGGTCCATAACAATCTTCAAAAACCACTGGGCCACTTCCTGGCTGGGGCTCAACACTTGAGCCCATTGTTAAACATATTACATTATTTTGAGAATATTCTCAACTCTGGACCTATCCTTATTTTGGTTAAAGTAATCAAATAATATGATTGCACTCACTTAGAGCCATTTCATGTTTAAGAGAGACTTCTAAATATGAGCAAAAGGAACCACAATGGGTGCAGTGTTTGCCTCAAACCTGGGGAATCCTTAAGTAGATAGCTTTAAACAAGCATTTATCTTTAGAGGCACTAACCCATTCAGTAACAACTTGTAGCAGTGCAACATTGCCAATGATGATGTTATCACCTGGAAGGGTTTGAACCAAAATTGCTCTCATTTGTACAATGAATAAATACATGTTATCCCCACCTACAGTTCACATCAAGAAACAGCAATAAAAAGTGAGTTACTTGGACCTGGAAATCAGAACTGATGGTAAACGACTCTATACCAAAAACCTACTAATCAATCAATATATACAAACAAATAAAAAGGAAAAATTATTAGAGCACTAACTCCGACTGGAAAATTTTGTGACAATTACCCACCTCTAGTTTTACTACTCTCTATAATTATGACGGTTTCCCCAAAAAAGTACTTATCTAGGTATGCCGGGCTATATTTCACATATGTAACAGACCTGGGCAAGGGGAACTCCTTAGAGAGACAAATCTGGCACCAACGGCCAGATTAACTAAGGGGGGGTTTTCCAGGGAGGGGAGGGGGGGGGGGAGGGGTAAAACTATAAAATATCCTCACTGATCAGTCACCGTTCCAAACTCACAATTCCTACCAAATACAATTTTATTTTTATTCTGTTCAATCCGCATTGGGAGATGTAATTTTCTAATGAGTTGGGGTAGGGGTATGGACATTAGCTGATGGAAATAAAATTCTTGTCCTGGAATGTCAATGGCCTGCGTGTTAAGAGTAGGAGGTATAGAATATTGCAATATTTGAGGGACTCTCCAGCGCAGGTCATCGTCATCCAGGAAACACATCTTCTTCAACACTAAGTGAGGGAAATGTTGATTAAAATCAGATGGGTAGACTGTTTTATTTGCACTAACCACAATGCGAATATTCGTGGTATATTAATTATCTTCAAAAAGCAAATAAGAGCTCAGATTCTTGCCTATGAGGAAGACTTTAGTGGTAGGTGGCTATACGCTAAAGTTAGTCTAGAGGGCAGATCATATAATTTGGTTGGCTATTACGGTCCCAATCAGGATGATCCCTCATATTTGAATAAAATTCAGAGCCACCTCCTAACAACTCAAGGTCCAATAATCTGGATGGGAGACTTCAATTTGGTACTTAACCCAAAATTAGATAAATCCCCCAACTCAAGGGCATTAACTTATAAGAAATCCAGGCAGGTATTGGGGGTTGTTATGTCAACGCTCGGATTGGCGGACCCATGGAGGGAGAGAGCTGGCGAGGCACTCGGCGTATCATACCATAATCATAAATATAATCACAAGTCGAGAATTGACTACGCTCTTTTTAGTTACTCATTAAGAGACCCCCTAAAGGACTTAACATATCTGCCCTCACACTTATCAGATCACTCCGCTATATTTTTCTCTTTACAATCGGCTCAGCAATCCTCTCAGACTCTATGGTCATTTGATCGCACGATTCTCTTAGAGGATGAAGAAACTGACCTCCTCATCCAAGAAACAAAATTTTTCATGGATACCAACATAAACTCTACTCAGTTAAATATAGTATGGGAGGCCTATAAAGCCTATTTGAGAGGTTATATAACTAACAGGGCCTCTTATCGAGGGAGAATATATAGGGCAAAGATCGCCAATATCGAAAAGGATATTGCATCATTGGACCAACGTATTGGTTCCGGAAATGGGACTAACATGGAGCAAGAACAGCGTAAAGACTTAAAAGAGAAGCTAGATAATATTCTTCAAGAGAGGGTTGCACTGAGATGGGAAGTAAGTAAGCACTCCAACTTTGAATACGGTGAGTCCGCTGGTAAGGTCCTCGCAGGGAAAATTAAATCTGATCAGGCAAAAAAACATATAAAGCATATTATTGTAGAGGGCGAGACACTTGAAAGATCGTCCATCAGAGATATTGGAGAAGCATTTTTGGAGTTTTTCCAGCAAATATATAAGGAGGAGACCTTGGAGGACCCGATATCAAAATCTAGATGGTTGGAGAAGATTACTCTTCCCACTCTTAGCTCTGAACAAAGAGATCGTCTTGACAGGCCTATTTCAGAGGAAGAAGTGAGGGAAAGTATTAAAAAGGTGAAGCAGGGTAAGGCAACAGGCCCTGATGGTCTCCCTGGCGAACTATTGCGCGTACTAGCACCCGAAATTGTTTCGGTGCTGACAAGACTTTTTAACAACATCTTAATAAACGGTGTGACCCCTCCTAAATCATGGGGCGAGGCGATTATTGTCCTGATCCCGAAACCCGGGAAAGACCCAGCTAAGTGTGGCTCCTATAGGCCAATCTCGCTTCTAAATAGCGATTATAAGCTCTTTGCAGCTGTGTTGGCGAACCGGTTAGGACGTGAGGTTGGCTCAATAATTCACATTGACCAAAAGAGCTTCATAAAGGGTAGACAACTCTCGGACCTTACGTATGACCTAATTGGGGCAGTGGACATAGCCTCTACGTTCTCTTCCTTTGGCCATTATGACCCTCGACGCTACTAAAGCGTTCGATCGAGTAAATTGGGCATATTTAGCTGAAACCATGAAGAAATTCGCATTCGGTCCAAATTTTCGGAGATCAATTGGACTCCTATATGCAAATCCTAGTGCAAGCATTATGGTCAATGGTGTATGTACCCAGCCCTTTCTGATTTCTAGGGGAACAAGACAGTGGTGTCCCCTGTCCCCTTTACTTTTTAACATATACATTGAGCCACTTGCACAATCTTTTAGGGACGATTCAAGAATTTCTTCATTTAAATTCGGCAGATGGGAAAGAAAAGTAGGGCTATACGCTGATGATATTGTAATCTACACCAGTGATCCAGCAAACGCTTTTCCCATAGTGGTCGAAAAGGCCAAGGAATTCGGAAGTATTTCGGGCTACGGCATCAATGCCGATAAGACTGAGCTTATGACATGGAATATTGCCAATCCGGGTGTTGGGGTGACGCCCTCAATCCGTTCAATCCGTTACCTCGGAGTTAAAATAACACAAGATATTGAAGTCTTAGCAAAAGCAAACCTAGACCTGGTCGCCAGAGAGTGTAGGGCCCTTTTGAGATCTTGGGTGGGTCTTCGATTATCAATTTTTGGGAAAGTTAACATTGTAAAGATGTCTATCCTTCAGAAACTGACTTTTATTTTTAACACAATTCCCCTTGCATTTGACTCCAAGCAACTTCTTAAGTGCCAACAAGAAATACATTCCTTCATTTGGGGCTACAAAGCCACGAGGTTGGCTTGGAAAAAACTGAGGAGGAGGAGGGAAAAAGGTGGATTGGCCCTCCCAGACTTGCAGTACTACTCTTGGGCATTCCAGCTTTCCCACTCAAGAATGCTTTTGAAGTCACCAGATCTCACTTCAAATGGGAATCTATTTAAAGCAATGCTGGTAGGGGCAAACCTCCCATTAGATGGGTTTTTATTCAAGTTTGGTGATCTAAAGTTTTTCAAGAAGGTGAGGCTGAAGACTCTACTAACACAACTGAAGTCATGGGTACAAATCAAACGTAGAGTGGGGTTGGCGTACTACTCTAATCACGCTCAAATTTGGGACTCTCCTGGGCTTCCATTGTGCCTGCAAGATTCTCTGGCAACCCCCCTAATTACAGCTGGGCTTTCTAGATGGGGTGAATTGTTATATGGAGGCATCTTGATACGGTGGGAAGTCCTCAGGGAGAAAGTAGGGCCGACACTGTCAAGATTTAAATACACACAAATTAGTAGCTGGGCCAGAGAATTAATCAGGAAAGACCCTAATACCGGGAGAATTAGTCCTCTAGAACAACAGCTAGTCGAAAAACAGATAGGAGGTAAGGAGGTGTCTCTTTGGTATTGGTCCATACTGGAAGAGATAGATGGGGACTTTAATCTCCCAATGGAGCTATGGGGTAGAGAAATTGCGGCATTAGATGAGGACTGGTGGACAGAATCCTTTTCCCTTTTCCCTTTTGTATAAATTGGTTAAACCCGCTTGGCTTAGACGAAACCACCTGTTTACTTTACACCGGGCATATCTCACCCCTTTACGTTTATCCAAATATCAAGAGGGGAAATGCTGTAATAAATGCCAACTGTTAGCAGCCTCCGATATACATATGTTCTGGGACTGCCCCCACATATCTACTTATTGGATGGAGATCAAAGTAACTTTGGATTCAATTATTAAGACCAACATTTCCTTAACTTTACCACTTGTCATTTTTGGTTTTGACCAGAACATCACTGGGGCAGCGCGGTCCTTTATATTCTATGCCATCCTGTTGGCAAGACGGCACCCCTCCCACTCACTCAGCATGGCTAACCTCACTTTATGAAACCTCCAAGGTAGACTTGAAAAGATCATGTAGAGTCCAGAACCTCACTTTTTGGAAATTTTTGACAGAGTGGAAGTGAAGTTTTTTTGCCTTCTTGGGGTTTTTTTTTTTCCCCCCCAAAGATCCGATGAGTAAGCCCACCTACTCAATGGTTCAGTATTGTGGTCTGCCCAGATTTCAACACTTACATACTGGCTTTACTAGCACGAAGCTGCCTTGAGAGATCGTTAATAAGATGCATGGTTGTTCCCACCAACTCATAAAAATTTCTGCCTAGGTGTGTAGCGGCTCAATTTCCAGGGCATTGCTCCCAATGGCAGTGAGCTGGTCGGGTGGTTTTCTCTGCATCTAAGGGACGTGTGTCGGGCAGATGAGGATTACAAAAAAAAAAAAGTGAGTTACTTGGACCTGGAAATCAGAACTGATGGTAAACGACTCTATACCAAAAACCTACTAATCAATCAATCGGGGAATTTGTAAAGCCTGACTAATCACCTGTTAGGGTCTCAAGGTGCTGGGAGGAAGATGAGGAGGGTTCTGCAGTTCAGTCAAAGAGCCAGGTCATGGGGTCCTTCCTGAATTGAGGCAGTGACGGTAATTGCCTGAGAGGCAGGGAGTTCCAGGTCTTTGCAACGAGGTAGGAGAAGGATTTTCTTACAGCCAGGGTCTTGCAGATCCGTGGGACAGTGGCGAGAGCGAGTTGAGCGGAGCTGAGATGTGTAAGTGTAACTCTTTGCTTGAATATGACAGTTTTCATCCCTATTCATTGTGAAATAACTTTCCTCTTGGGCATGTTTTGAGACTCAGAGGAAACAATAAGCAAAAAATGACTCGCTGAGCTCTTCGGCCAACGTCTTATAGAGCGAGGCTATCCCAAAATCTAGCGAGGAGATGTTTGATTCTACTACCATCTCAATTGAGGTAGGACACCAAAAACAGAATAGTTTGTGTTTCCCTAGCAATCCATTAAAAAAACATCCTACTCAGAAAATGGCGCATCCTGTCTGCAAAAAGGGTACATTTAGAAAATCCTCAGGGTGCAGACTCACACTTGGTAAACTGCAGCCTTAACCTATGTTCAAAGGAACAGCCTTGCACTGAGAGCACACCAGACAAAATAACTGCCCAGCCCAGTGCTTGTCTTTGAAAAAAAGATTTACTTTAACATCGCAGCTGATGAAATACTTCATTCAGTAATGGAGGTTCCGCTACAGTGTTCTAAATCCAGACCTTAAAGGCCAAACACCCACCACAGTGTCCTGGTTCAATGGTGGCAGTTCCTGCTACATCAGTCTAGAACAGAGGTCTCCAACCTTTTCTGTAATAAGAGAACTATTTATGATCAACTAGCTTACCCGTCGCGCGTTGCTGCGATCTCAGAAGAAAGGAAATTTAAGGAAACTTGTTATGATAACATTTAATTTACATTGTGTCATTTTTATTGAAACGTATTCATTTTACTATGGAAAACATTTCAAAGTGTTGTTTTAATTCTGTTTATTTATTAGAGTGCTTGTGGATACACAGTATTTTTTGTTTTTCCATCTGGTGCGTACACAAATAAATCAGAAGGTTTTCCGACGCGTGAGCTGGCCACATACAGTTGTCCATGTGAGAAGCACGGATTCTCCAAATCTATTCCACACACTTGCAGAGATTGTCCTTGTGCTTCGTTGATGGTCGGAAACTGTAAACGTTCAGTATTGGAAAGATTATGAGGGCCCTGGGGGGGCCGATATTTAACAACTTTTTTTTTTTGCCAGAAACCTTCACTGGCGTGTATTCAACAACTTTTAACAATTATTTTTCTTTTTGCCAAAAACCTTCGCGGGAGTGTACTCAACAACTTCCCAAAGTTTCATGCTGATCGGATGAATGGTGTAGTAATGCATAAAGGACAAACAGACATACTTTTGTTTTTATATATATAGATGAAAAGCATCCAGAGCTACTAATAATATTAGTGTTGTAATAGTAAAAACATCAGACATGATTGCATTAGTAGCTGCCCCATTCAAGAATGCTAGCAGTGATCACCTCGGTTCATCAGGCAGGCTTGGCCAGCAGTAATGTAGAAAAGGCTTTGGCAAGTTCGAATGCCATTACATAAGGAAAACACATTAACTATAGCTTGAATGATGCAATCAGTAAGTGTTAGATATATTTTGCAAATTCGTCCATTTTTCTTCGAATATCAGCCTATGACTTCTAAACATACATTTTCAACTTGAACGCATAGTTTTCAATTTTGGTATACATACTTTAATTCAGCCAAGCAAAAGCTTCTAATTTGGTAAGCTGAGCTGGACACAGGAGAGCTACTTACAGGTAGCTGGAGAGCTACCAATAGCTCGCAAGCTACTCATTGGAGAAGATTGGTCTAGAAGAATGCGGAAGCTCCCAACCTTCTACAAAGAACTAGTGATGAAGGTAACCTTAGGGTGAGAAGTGGCTCAAGGGTAAGTTCACTACTTGGATTTAAGTGAGCAATCTTTCAATGCAGGGACCTGTAGTTGGTGCAGTTTGAATCTTGCCATACGTTCTTACAGATGAAGAAAACAGCATGGCAGGCCTGGTTCAGCGGTGATCCATTCTCAACATTTGTAGCCTGCAGACCATTGGAGGGTGCCTTCACTACAGAGGTGATGATGCTTTTTCCATAGCTCATCGACACCGGCAGAGCAGATCACGTAGAACACTGCAAAGTTGGCAGACATCACAGTGGCATTTTTGGTACTTTTCGGGGTTGTTGTCACTTCAAACAGTCACCGCATGAACCACGCAGGGCAGGCCAGTGAACCCTCTCAGCTTGGGTCAGCACCGGATTCATCCTTGAACACGTCAGGTTCTTCTGGGTGTTTCACGTATCGGGAACATGGCTGGGCTTCTTCTACTGAAGATTCTCTCCTTCTGCAGGGCCAGGCACTGCCCTTCCCTTTCTGAGCAAGCAGACTGGCACGCTTATAGGCATTAGTTTGACTGACAGCTTCTCCAGCAAGTTGCATAGACTTTTGGTCGTGGTTCCTCACCTCCGGTTGATAGGATGTCATACTGACAACAGCCCTCGATCATAGCAGCTTTATCTTGGTCAAGAACAACTTGGAACTGGAACAGAGTGGGATGATTTGGATCCCAACGTTTTAGTAATTTTCCAGATAGGGGATGTGATCTTGGAAAGGATTTGAGATGGATCGCTAACAAATGTCATTTTTCTAGCAACAGACAAAGGTTTGGTGGAAGGTAATAGCTCTCATAACTAGTAATGACGGTGGCGGCTCCTCCACTAAGGCGGAGGAGCATCGCCCACTCCTCTGAAGCAGTAAAAGAAAGGAGAAAATAAAATGATAAAAACTTAATGTTATTATCATTTTATTTTGTCCTCCTGCTGCGGCAGCTTTGCATGAGGGGGTGGGGCAGGGCTGCAGAGCAGCGGAAGAGTAGTATGCCAACTCCTAAGTGCGCTATGACTGTTCGGTCGGCCCTCTCAGGCCGCCGAAAACAGTCATGTGCACTTCCCTGTTCTCCCTGCAGGCTGCATTGAGAACATGCCCACCCCTCCAGCCCCTGGCTGAGCGAGTGTCATGCTGCTCAGACCAATCACAATGCTGCATTGCAGCGTTGTGTTTGGCTTAGGGGAGGGAGCCTGGCTGCCTGCTTCCTGTTCCTGGAGTTAGAGGCACGAGAGCAGGTGCAGAGATGCGGGACCTGGCGGCAAGGTAAGTCTATGTTTATGGATTTGTACAGCGCGTAGCTCCCTTTGGGCTTCCCAGCGCGAAGAGAAAACATAACAATTAGGTCAGGCTACCCGAGGAAGGGAGTTTTAGGGAAATAGCAATGTTTTGAGTCTATTCCTGAAAGCTAATTCGTTGGTTATCATGCGCATATCCCTGGGTAGTGAGTTCCATAATTTGGGAACCAGGTGCATGAAAGACCTTCCTCCCCAGTTTGTGAAAGTTGAAGAAATTGATGTACATAGACAGCATTCATTCCCCTTCTTCTCCCACTCCTCTCCCTCTGCGCGACCCCGCTGTGAAAGGCAACTCTCCCACTTGACTCGCACAAAACCCCCCCCATCCCTTCTTGGAGAAGCATCCTTCGCCTTCGCTGACGTTGCCCTCCCCAGCTGCACCTGACTGCCCCCGCTCTCTCATGTACGGGTCATAAGATCTCTCTCTCTCTCTCTGTGTGACCCTGTCCCTGTGTCCACCCTGGCTACCCCTCCCTTCTCCTCACGTGGGCAAGTCATAAACCTTTTTCTCTTGCAAGACCCTGTCCTTGAGAGTCACGGCCGCGCCTGACCAACGCCTCCTCCCCTTCCATGAATGCCCCTCTGTTGACAAGCCTTCCCTCCGCGCTCGACTGTCCACGCGGCATGAATATCACTCCTTTGATAACCCCTTCCCCCGAGTCCGGCTGACCACACATGTCCGAGGCCATCGCCTGAGTCAGGAGATACCATTTACTGCCCTTATTGTATGCCACTATTGATCCTAGCCACCCCACCCCCTGGGCTATGATCAGGCGTACACATCCTAAACAGTTGACGGAACACTCAGCTGCGTGATTGCCCTCCCCTCTTATCAGCAGGTCAAGGGTCCCCATTGTGAACACATGTGGGGTAGGATCACCACGAGGATTATAGGGATGTCCTTCTCTTACGTCATACAGTCCTGATTGTGTTATCGAGTGTTCTGTAAGGTATAAAACCAAGAGTCTCAGCTCACTTGTTAGAGCACCTCCCGATGGCACCTTGTTTCGTGTCTGACATGACAGGCTCTCCTCATGAGAATTAAACTCTGTTCTTGATTCCTGCTTCCAGCGCCCGTCTCTTTATTTTGGTAATTATTCAGAATGGGAACTAAGAGGCGTCTTGCGCCAGCAGCCTGGGCATCGATGGTAATATGGGCTCCTGTTCCACAATTGGCGTCCCAACGCGGGGTCCATCAGTGACATAAGGTCCAGTAAGAGAGATCCAGACGATGAGGTGAACATCTAAATGATTGGAGTATACCTGCCTTGAGAGGGCCCTCGCCCGGCTGCCGATTGAATGAACTTCACCGATTCTGAACGGACCTCTCTCGAGTGACCTACTGTCCTGACTGGAATCCCACAGGACTGCTGCGGTAAAATCATGGAGTAAGAGAACGATCGGGCGCTGGAAGGAGGAAGGCGAAGAACTGCCCACACGGTCCGGTCCGGGTAAGGTCGCGTAAATGCGACAAATTGTGAAATGATTGTTTTGGATAATACTAGTATTACGCTTTGTTGAAACCTCTGGAGATTCACCGTCTGCAAACGGAGAAAACAACAGGCTCTCCCTTTGCAAGCAGTGAAGGATAGGTAACGCAGACTTTTGTCCCCGTTGTAATCCGTCGTGCCTGTCTTCCTCCCCCACTGTTTCCCGAACTGTCGTTCGTGGATTATTGTCTGGAGATTCTTTGTCTGCAAACAGGGAAGAACAAGGTCTCTCTTGCAGGTAGAGAAAGAGTAGGTAACGATAACTTTTCGTGCCCACTTATTCTCCCCACTGATTGTTTTGATTGACCGATTGTTCGGTATTGGTTCTTTTGAGGTATTCACCGCCGCCAAACAACGGAGAATAGAAATATTCTGCCTAGTCTTTGCCCGCTGTGATAAGATAGGTAATGCAGACCTTTGTCCCCGTTGTAATCCGTCATGCCTATCTTCTCCCCACTGGTTGGTAGCCTGTTTAGCCCGGACCGCTTATTAGAGATGAACCATCCAGCTCCACTGGAGGGCACACCTAATAAGGACATGTTCATTAAGTGTGGACTAGTCGCTATAGCTTATAATAGGTTATGGCATAAAAATACAGGAAAAAGAGTTGAGCGAAATCAGTAGGCCACTGATGAGTTATCAACTTCGCTAAAAATAAAATAAGAAATGTTAGAAATAACTCGCAATAAGAAACATAAAAATGGCGAGGGAAGACAAGCTTGACACCAAGGCAGCCACGAGGTAACTAGGCTCCATTGCCTATTCCTGCTCCAAACATGTCTGCCTCATTGCCCACCACGCCCAAATAACGGTCACATGAGATAGAAACAATTCAATAGGTACCTACCCCCATTCCGGAAGCTCCCGAAGTGCAACAGGTCCGCGGTTACGCCCATCCGGAAGGCGAGGCCTCGAGGCACGAGGGGCCCGCCTGGCCACGGTCAGGAGGAGATGATGTTGGGCAGGCGGTCCAAAGAATGGCAGAGTCCTCTCCTTCTCTCCTGCTGCCCTGCAGGCCACGGGGGGGGGTGGGGCTGTCTTGCCTCAGCCACCGACCACCCCTCCCCTTCTGTCTCCCGCCTGGTCCGACCCACGAAGAAGGCCGAAGCCAAAAGCGAGAATGGCGGCGCTTGCAAGTAGTCCCGCCACATGTCAAATTCCTGCATAGTTACAGGTAGTCCCGCCACATGTCGACGAGAAAAGGGGGGGATGTCTTGCCGCAGCCACCGACCCCCCCCCATCTTCAATGGCTGGCACGGCCAATATCGAAGCGACGGAGCCGAGGAACGGCGCGGGGTCGCTGGAAGGGGGAGGCGGCGCGAACGAGCCTCCCCCACCTCCCTCCAGGTGGAGGCTTCCAGCGACACCCCAATGCTCTTACTTAAAGAGGGTCAACATCAAAAAGCGGTCTTCTGCCCTGGACGGGCACACGCCCCATGTCTGTTCTTCTCCTCAACCTTGAAGATTCTATAAGAGCCGGGGGGGCACCCCGATCCCTCTGCATGGGCGCCCCCGTCCCCCTCACTGGGAACCGCGACATCGGCGCACTCCTGCCGGCGCCAGCCTCAGTTTGGAAATGGCTAAAATACAGCCAAGGTACAGACTTGTTCAGTTCCGGTGGAACACCAGAGTGATCCGGTAGGAAGATTGTTGCCGCCCTCCCCACTCTTTGACTGATGGTCCATATTGTTAGACTGTTACCACATTGCGCAAAACTTTTTTGAACTACCAACGGAAGGGCTGGTCCAACCACGAGTCGTTGGAGACATTCTGACTATGCTGGAACTCGCCTGACCCCACCCAAAAATGGCGCCGACACAAAATGAAACGTTTTGAATAAACTTTGTTGCACCCTGATTGCGCAGCCTTTTGTCCCGAGATATATACGCAGTTTTTGGATAATGAAAGTAGATATGAAGGTTATTGAGTATGTGCTTGGACGATGAACTGACTTAGGGTGGGTACTGATTATAAGTTGGAAAATGAATTGGTACAATTTAGGTAACGAATGAACTTGGATAATGAATTTATGAATTTATTAAAGATGAATTACTGACATGCATCATGCTTGCTCTGTAGGGAAGTTTAATGCGATTTTATTGCACTGCTGCACTTTATGCAATGAACTGCCACCAATTTCGTTCTTCTTATGTACAGTTTCAATCTGCTTTGTAGCCGGCCCACCGAGTTGCAGGCCTGTATTTGTACATCAACACTTTTTATTAAAAGTATTTTGAAAAAGAAAGCATGGTTGTAGCAGTTGCATTAATGAGTTTTGGATGTCTTACTACTGTGAGCGAAAAATAAGTATGATGAAAGATGTAGATCAAAAGGGATCAGATATTTAGCAGCTACATTGTGTGTCACAGGCAGCCAGAAAAGCGTTTTGGACACCCTTAAAACGACACCACGGAAATGCCACCTGACCGCCACCTTTGCACCCGACGAAGAGGGTTGCGACCAAGTAACTCATGTAGATACGCAGATCGTCAATGATTATCTATCTGACATTACTGGTCCCTCTGGGCTTAAACGCCGAGATGGTAAAGAAAGGCGGTACGTGGAGATAGGTCGAGTAAGTGGTAAGTAAAAGCATTTTCGGACTACTGCATGCTGATGTACTTTGAATGCTGTCCCCCACCCCTTCTTCTTCCTCCCTTCTGCAGGTCACGTCAGAACGACGGCTGAAGTGTGGGAGAGCGACGGTCGAACCACCGACGAAAAGGGAAAGAGGGGATAAGTGTATAGTCCTCATAACGATAAGTTTTAAAAAAGACGTAGACTTAAACATGACTGTTCCTCCTTAGAACATAGCGACTGAAAGGATAGACTGACATAGAAACTGGACAGGTACTGAATGACGAAAAATTGACTAGAAATGACATGTTAAATAATGTAACTGGACGCTTGACTAGGTAGGGAAAGGACAAAGCAAAATATACGGGTAAGGGTTGCCACGGCACCACCCGTCTAGGAAGTTAGAAATGTTGCTGATGTTCAAAATGCACTGCTCCCCTTTTTCACACTCTTATAGATATAGCCAAGCTGCCCGACTGTTCTCCCGATCAATACTTGCCGTTGCCTCAGCCTGGAGAACTTCCCACCAAAGGAAGGGACTGAAAATGGTTTAAGATCCAACCATGGGTAACTAGCACGACCAGGTTAATTTCTGATCGACCAACCGAGGTGTGAGTATTGGCAATTGGGAACGCTCGCAGACATGACAAGCGAGAGGAAAAAGGAGGGAAGGGTAGAAAGAGCTAAGCACGTAGATAAATAGGATAGTAAAGATACGTAGGACATATAAAACAGATTTTGTTGGCCACCTGTTGTTTTCTGTTTTGTCGTGAATGTCTTATATATATGTAATACATGTACTGTCTTCCTCTGTCTGAGTTCGTGTGTGTGTACTGTAGGGGTTTATGTTCTCCCTTTGTTTGCGTCTCTCCGTTACCTGACCCCCTGCTGTTCTGTGTTGTGAACGCACTAAAGGACCTATTTTTGTACACATCTCTCTGTCTTTCTCTATCTCTATCCCACCATTTTCCTCTCTATACCTCTCTCTCTCTCTATCTCTCTAACTCTCTCTAACTCTCTCTATCTCTCTCTCTACATGTCATACGTGTACCAAATGGCTCGTTTAGATTGCGGATGACTCTCGCTCTCTATGGGAGTCTCTCTATTTTCTCTCCCTCTTATTGGTAAAGTTGTGCCTCGCTGGCACTAGTCTGATTGGAAACTTATTGAACGCGAAGGTGTTCAGCGAAATTGACCGAAACTAAAATGATTGTATCTCGCCATATTACTACCTCTCCTTTCTGCAAAATGAATGAACTTGAATTGGCTGAGAAGGAAAGGACAGGTAAGACGACTAAGGTCCCCCAATCTGGCCATTTATAGGGGAACTGTATGTCAATGGCACCTTATTTCTGTTCATCAGAGACGAACGCCAACGTCTAGATTGACCCCCAATGCCCAGATTGCCCCACCCCTTTTGCACCCAAGCGCGAATGCCCGAAGCATCCCCGCCCCACTTGATTGACCCCAGCTGCTGTCCCGGATATAAACATGATGACCATGAGTAACTGTCGTCCCCCGAGCAAAACCTGTTTTACCCTGACTCTCGATGATAGCGCCCCCGCCCTGTTTGAAAAGGTTAGCCAGCCTTGAAGGGAAATGTTCCGAAATGTTGAATATGATGAAATGCACAGTTGATGGGAATCTTATTTATCCTCACTTGAGTTATAAATAGGACGATGAATAAACTTGGCATGAACTCAGTAGGAATGCCGACATATGCACTGCTTGGTAATAGACCTCTGACTGTGACCGATGAGCGCATCTCCCAAGTGCGTTGGATTGAGGGAAGAATTCACATGCATAAATGTCTTCTCCTGACCAGTTCTCTAAAGCTTGTTTTGTACCTATTTCAAAGATATGCGATCACCGGAGGAGAAGGGTCGGACGTGACACACAGCCTAGCTGCAGATCTTGAGACACATGTGACCTCGACCAAAGGTGGAGCTGCAGAGCAACAAGATACGGGACGAGACAGCAATTTCAACGTGGAACATGAGAAATGACGGGCCACCCTGAAGCCCTCCGTCTGCTAACCCACGTGTGCCTGGAGTCTCCGTCCCCCTTCTTTGGGCCCGATTGATGGGCTTGCTTGCTTGTTATCATTTGCTCCCTTGGTCCCCTTGGTGTGTCCCAGGAAAATCTGCCTCCACTCCGCCCTCTCACTCCCATCGACTATCGAAACCACACACCCTCTTTTCCACATGACTTCTTGTCGAAAGGAAGAACAGCATCCAGGTGGAAATGGGGTGCACCGCAGGAATATGGGTGCCGAGCATAAGGCGCCACTGGAGGATTGGTTAGGGAACAGGACTGTGGTCTAACAGCAGAGGACTGACCGCACCCTGCAACGCGTAAGGACAAACCCGAGCTGGACCTATAGCTCCACCGCCGGTGCTGAACAGCGCCAACGAAAAGACACGGACTAGAGCCTACCAGTGATGGCTCATTACTAAAAAGACACTGTGACGAAGAGATCTTGTGTATTGGACTAAATTCCGCCCTCAACTACTTGGTCAAAATGTTCATTGGTCACAATTTTAAGTCAGAAACATTTATGCTATGTTGTGCTTTGAAAATGATAGGAACTTGACAAATGCCATCTCCTATGTGCTGCATTCTGCCCATCACCTTAACTGTTTATGATTATACGCCAAATGTTAGTATCGACAAAACGCTAATTCATCAACGATGCCTGTCTGCCTGTAAACCCATCAATTGCAAATATGACTGCTGCTATGTAAAAAGGGGCGACTGTGAAAGTTGAAGAAATTGATGTACATAGACAGCATTCATTCCCCTTCTTCTCCCACTCCTCTCCCTCTGCGCGACCCCGCTGTGAAAGGCAACTCTCCCACTTGACTCGCACAAAACCCCCCCCATCCCTTCTTGGAGAAGCATCCTTCGCCTTCGCTGACGTTGCCCTCCCCAGCTGCACCTGACTGCCCCCGCTCTCTCATGTACGGGTCATAAGATCTCTCTCTCTCTCTCTGTGTGACCCTGTCCCTGTGTCCACCCTGGCTACCCCTCCCTTCTCCTCACGTGGGCAAGTCATAAACCTTTTTCTCTTGCAAGACCCTGTCCTTGAGAGTCACGGCCGCGCCTGACCAACGCCTCCTCCCCTTCCATGAATGCCCCTCTGTTGACAAGCCTTCCCTCCGCGCTCGACTGTCCACGCGGCATGAATATCACTCCTTTGATAACCCCTTCCCCCGAGTCCGGCTGACCACACATGTCCGAGGCCATCGCCTGAGTCAGGAGATACCATTTACTGCCCTTATTGTATGCCACTATTGATCCTAGCCACCCCACCCCCTGGGCTATGATCAGGCGTACACATCCTAAACAGTTGACGGAACACTCAGCTGCGTGATTGCCCTCCCCTCTTATCAGCAGGTCAAGGGTCCCCATTGTGAACACATGTGGGGTAGGATCACCACGAGGATTATAGGGATGTCCTTCTCTTACGTCATACAGTCCTGATTGTGTTATCGAGTGTTCTGTAAGGTATAAAACCAAGAGTCTCAGCTCACTTGTTAGAGCACCTCCCGATGGCACCTTGTTTCGTGTCTGACATGACAGGCTCTCCTCATGAGAATTAAACTCTGTTCTTGATTCCTGCTTCCAGCGCCCGTCTCTTTATTTTGGTAATTATTCAGAATGGGAACTAAGAGGCGTCTTGCGCCAGCAGCCTGGGCATCGATGGTAATATGGGCTCCTGTTCCACAAGCTTGCTCTTTTTATTCTGCATGTTGCATAAGAAGAGCTTCTGAGGACCTTAGGGCCCCAAATCCATAAACATAAACATCTCAACAGCAAGGAAGGGAAGATTTAATCAGGAATAGGACTCGATGTTCCAAGGTCTGCATAATATTTCCCATTTCAGATGGAATACTTGGAATACTAGTTATGTAGGGCAGGGCTGCCAGCCAAGGCTGTAGATTCCGGTTCCCAGTATCCCCGCATCAAACAATGGGCAGCTGATATGAAGGACCACATGCCTGCCCACTATGGGGTCCTATCTGCACAGCAATATTCACCACTTAACCATGTAGAAGGCGCTTCTCCCTTACCCACCTCCATGGAGTCCTTCCCACTCATTTAGGCACCAGTCTTCTCCCTCACCTGCTCACTACTTTGGACGGTTTCTCCCTCTCTCAGCCTCCCTCTCCTGAGTCTCCTAAAGGCCAGTGTCACTGGTCGATTCAGCCACAGATCAAGCAGCAGAAACAGCAAGACCTACTCAGATTACCACAAAACACAGAGAATGAAGTGCTGAAAAGCTGAAAACACAGAAAGATGCCAAACTGAAATGCACAACTAATTACAGATGCATTCACTCTGATTTCAATACAATTTTTTAAAATGGCTTTGGAAAAAACTTATCGAATATACTCCCAGCAACATCCAACATTCATGGAAAAGGTAGAAAAAACATTTCAGAGACTTAAACAGGAAGAGTTGTTTATGTGCTGCGAATATCTTAAAATAATAACCCCCCTACGCAGGGGCATTGCTTCAGGGGGTGTCTGGAGTGTTATCCCCCCACCCCCCCACATATAACTGTATTATCTTATAAATTGCTGGGCACAGGTGCTTTCAGTCTGGCATGGTGAGGTGTTTGTCGGATTTCACCAGTAGTTTTTACATATACACAGACAAAAACGCACACACTCTCTCCCTCTCTGTTTTGAAAGTCTCCAAAGAAGTTGATTATTTTACAAACTATTGTGTTTTCTCTCTTAGTACCCCTACCAGACGCATTCGTCTCCCTTTCCAATGCCCCTTTAGGCCCTCTCATTCGTCCTGCTTGTCATATAATATATTTTAACATGATATGCCAGCTTGATGCTTGGCAAATCTCAAGCTCTCACCCCTCAATCTTACTGACCAACCTACGCCCCCTCCTCCTCAACAAACGCTCAGACAAACGGAATTAAAGATAGTCTCTCTCTCTCTCTCTCTCTCTCTCTCTCTCTCTCTCTCTCTCTCTCTCTCTCTGTCTCTCTCTCTCTCTTTCTGTCGCTCTCTCTTTCTGTCTCTCTCGCTCTCTGTCTCTCTCTCTCCCTCTCTCTACCTCTCTCCCTCCCTTCACTCTCCCTTTCTCTCGCGCTCTCTTCTCTCTCTCTCTGATCCACTCTCTCTCTCTCTCTCTCTCTCTCTCTCTTTATCTCTTTCTCTCTCTCTCTCTGTCTGTCTCTCTTTCTGTCTCTCTCCCTCTCTCTACCTCTCTCCCTCCCTTCACTCTCCCTTTCTCTCTCTCCCTTCTCTCTCTCCCTTCACTCTCTCTCATCCCCTCTCTCTCTCTCTCTCTCTCTCTCTCTCTCCCTTTCTCTCTCTCCCTTCTCTCTCTCCCTTCTCTATCTCCCTTCTCTCTCTCTCTCTCTCTCTCTCTCTCTCTCTCTCTCTATCTCTTTCTCTCTCTCCCTCCCTCCTTCCCTCTCTCTCTTTTTCCCACCTAATTTCTTTGATATCTCTTTTCTCCTGTTGTAACTGTTGACCTTGCAGAGCACAGGCTTCTGAGATGTCAGAGGGTGGTCATTCTGTAATCGTGGGTGAGATCAGGCCCACCCCACTACTGCCCACCCTCCCTATGAACAGCCATGGGAGAGGCAGGAAGAATGAAGGACACAACAGGAGGCCGAGATGGAGAAGGCGAAGAGAGAAGCGGGAGTGGCAGACACAATGAGAAGTGTGGATATAGGTCGAAGAGAGACAAGACGGTAAGAAAAAGAAGGGGCTGGTTTGTATGAGGAAGGAAGGTAATAAAATACGGTGGAAAAGGCACTGTGGAGAAAAGTGTGTAAGAGAGAGAAAGGAGGGGGATGTACTGCAGCCAAAATGGAAGATATGATGAGCCAGAAGGAAGAAAGACAGGGCATGGCGACTTAAGAGGTGAGAAAGGAGACACCTGGAGCTAGAGAGAGAGGCCAGAAGAAGCTATGTATGAGACCGGATTGGTGAGAACGTGTGAGGGTGAGAGAAAAGAAGGGTGAGATAAAGATAGAGAGAGGGAGAAACTAGGTATCTAAAGAGGAGAGATTTGGCAGACCTGTATGAGTCTACCTAAAAGGTGTGAATGGGGAACGGTGTGATTGTCAACAGCAAACACAGAGGAGAGTCTGCGCTCTTCTACCATCCCTTACCCACCGCACAGGCCCTTCTACCCTATTTGGCACA
Source organism: Lissotriton vulgaris (assembly GCF_964263255.1). Classification (NCBI taxonomy): domain Eukaryota; kingdom Metazoa; phylum Chordata; class Amphibia; order Caudata; family Salamandridae; genus Lissotriton; species Lissotriton vulgaris. Next base: position 184,394,337 of record NC_141693.1, read on the forward strand.
CCACCAGCACCCCCGCCATACGCACTCACAAATCAGTGGCCTAGAAAGAGTGCAATGGGCCTGGGTGCAAGAAAGGCCAAATGGGCCTTTAACTGCAGGATGACTAGTAAAACACAACAATAAACAGGGCTCCCTGTGCCCGGTGCAACTAAACCTGATGCACCATTGGTGGCTACGCCACTGCCCTAAATAAATGCCTCTTCTTATAACAAGAAACAATGGTTCCTGTGGGATAGTATATCTATATAATACTATATAAATGCGAAATCGCGATAAAAGGGTTATATTGATGTCATTGAAAGAGGGGCCAGACACCCTACAGGCTGCGTTGTATACATATATTTGTAACCATTGTTTCTTGTTATAATTAGCTACCCTGGTTCAGCTGTGAGTAGGGTTCCCTTGTCCTTCCTTCTTGATAAATGCCCCTTCAACGCGATACCCAGTCATTCGAAAGAGCGAGCCGCACGGTGGCAAACCAGACATTGATGAGGGATTTGTGTTGATGGTATGCAGCCATGAAAAATTCATCTACGAGTGCAGGGTCTGTATTATTCATGAGGCTGTTTGTCTGTTGTATTTTAAATTTACTGCCACAGCCTAACCGACCTGAACGAAGAGCTCGGGACGCAGGAAAGCGAAAGCCACCATCGCTGTTTTAGGAACAATTACGGGCAATACGCAGTGGACGCAACACATAGCTCCAACAGCATTGGCCCGGAAGGAGATTCCTCTACCATGAAAACTGGGGTTAGCTGTCTAGGTGAGCTGGGTTTTTAACTGTTCGAGTGATCCTGACCTTTTATCTGCCTAGAAGAACCTGGCTTTCTACAAGTCCAGGTGAGACTACATTTCCACCTGTCCGAGCAAACCTGGTCAATTAGGTGTCCACGTGGGCCTGGGCTTTTAACATCCAGAGTCTTGAGACAATTGGGCAGGCTAACAGGCATAGAGCACAAACTTTCCAGAGCACCTACAACGTGTTTCCTGGTTTCCATAAGAATAACAACTTTAGCGAATAGGATTCCGGGAAAGCAGTGACCATAATATAGGTGCAGTCTACGTCCCTAATTTCACCTATGGAAGGGTTGCTAGAAGTAGCCTGAGTATAGAAGAACAAGGTACTTATCCTTCGGTAACACTCTTTCTGGTGGGTGCTCTACCTAACTGCAGATTCCTCACTTTTAGACTATCTCCACCCACAAGAATGGAACCAGCAGATTTTTCAGCACAGCTGCTGCACTAAAGTAGGTAAAGTTGGCTGATCAGGAAAGTATTCAAGCAAAAATCTAGATCCACGCAGCCAAAATGTACTACGTGGTCAGCAGTTTATATTCCAAAAGAATTTATTTTCATTTGCAATTACATTTTGATGTTTTCACAAAAAATGGCATAAAGGGAAAACTGTCAGCATAGTCAGTTCAAAAACATGCAATTGTGTGTACAATATATACAAAATATACAACTATACAGATATACAAACACTGAAGGTGAAGAATCAAAATCAACATATCATGACACCAAGAAATGATATTTCAAACCAACTTTACTCCATCTTAGCTCCGCCTGTCCACTGGATTCTAGTGTATAGGACTGTTTTTTTGTAAACGCGTAAATAACGTGTTTTGTGTAAAGGTCATCTCACTTTTGCAATTGGTTTGAAATATCATTTCTTGGTGTCATGATATGTTGATTTTGATTCTTCACCTTTAGTGTGTGTATATCTGTATATTTGTATATTTTGTATATATTGTACACACAATTGCATGTTTTTGAACTGACTATGCTGACAGTTTTCCCTTTATGCCATTTTTTGTGAAAACATCAAAATTTAATTGCAAATGAAAATAAATTCTTTTGGAATATAAACTGCTGACCACGTAGTACATTTTGGCTGCGTGGATCTAGATTTTTGCTGAAATACTTTCCTGATCAGCCAACTTTTTCTGTTTATTCAATTGTTGAGATCCGGGCTGGCCAGTTGTAGGATCCATTACCTCCATTGGTTCACTGCACTAAAGTAGGTGGCGTTGTATGGCTTTGCTTTAACCCCGCCTATTCTAGAAGCGATGGCTGGAGCCATATATAAGCACCGCCCAAGTGTGTTCACATCAGTTTCTTTCTTGACACAGTCCACGTCCTCTGACACAGAGCTAAAACTACCAATTATTTGGGCCAGTGTGCAGATTTCTAATTTGGGACTTTTTTTAATGTTCCACACAACAGGGAGGAGGTAGGGCAGGAAGGAATATAATATCACTTGAGTGACATATATGTGACTCCATCTGTCACTTACGGGGTAGAGTGAGGTTGACACAGAATGTCCAGTGTGTACCAGCTTTTAAAGACTATGCTGAAACATCTTCCAGATCCAGTCTGACGTCTGAAGACTCTAAATCTTCTACGATTAAAAGTATCGATCAGAAAAGATCTAGCAGTCCTGAAAAAAAAATCAGGATGCATTTTTGCACAGCAATAGGGCTGAATCACGTTGACCTGAGCAGGATGGTAATGAATACATCATAATAATATTTATTTCTGTCCAACCCTTCATCGTTTTAAACTTTTTCCAAGTTAGGGCAGCAAACAGCGTATTAATAATATCAATCAAATCTTTTACCTACCTTAATGACTCTTTAGCACATCCAGGTGATGCCCTCTTTTCCCTTCTTAAACAAAGGACTCCCAGAGTTCTGGTGAACCCCTCGTGCACCATGGTGGTGCAGACGAAGAAGTCTGAGTAAGCCTAAACTTTTACCTGTTTAGATGAGTCAGAACCTTTATCTATTGAGGGAGGTCTGGGCTTTTTACTGCCCAGGTGAAACAGAGTTTCTTAATTGTCCTACAGAGCCTGGCTATTCTCCATCCATGTCAAAATTGGCTTTTAACTGCATACACTACTTGAGAGTGTCACCTGTACGCATGGGCCTTGGATTTTACCTGTCCAGATGATGGTCCAAGTGAACATTGGCATTAACCAGACAAGAGAGTGTTAGCTTTTATTGGTCTAGTTGAGCATGATTTTAACTGTTCAAGGGAACCTTGACTTTTGTCTCTCTAAGCAGTGGTGATAGCTAGACCTTTTGCCGCCAATGGTGGTCAGGGCGTTTGCCGCCCCGCAGCGGCCACAGGTGGGAGTGGGGGAGGATTGGCGATGGCCCCTGCTTCTGCCGACCCATGATGGCTGCAGGGAAGAGCGGGGTGCTTGCTGCCCCCAAAACTCGTGCCGCCCAGGGCAGACTGCCCCCCACGCCCCCTTGCTACGCCACTGCCTCTAAGAGAGCCTGGGAATTTTTCGGCCAAGGTGAGCCTGAGTTTTTTACTTTGTAACTGAGCTTGGAACTTCAACTGTTCAAGTGTTTTTGGACACTTAACTCCACAATTGAGTCTGTGGTTTTTTTTACCTTTCCATGGCACTCTGGGATTTTACCAGTCCAGGTGCCAGGGCTTTAAGTTCCTGAGTGAACTTGAGCTTCTAACTACTGAAGAGGGCCTAGACCTTTAACTGTCAAATGAAGTGTGGGCTTTTAACTGTCCAATGGATTGTGGGCTTTCAACTGTCCAATGGAGTGTGAGCTTTTAACTATCCAAGTCGGCCGGGTTTACTTAGTGGGTGTTTAACCATCCAAGTGAGCGTGACATTTTGCCTGTCTATAAAACAATAGTCTGCTAGTTGTCCAGCTGAGCTTAACCCTTTATAGGATCAGGTCAGCGATTCAGTCCAAATGAGCCTGGGCTTTTTGCTTTCCAACCGAGCCTAGTCTTTTATCTTTCCTGGGGTGTTTGATTCAGAACTGTCCAGGTGAGGTTTTTTTTAATCAGTTATGGGCAAGCCTTGCTTTTACGTGATCTCATGAGCTTGGGATTTTCACTGTGCCTTTACATGTGCAGGGACGACTCTGGGGGAGCACCTGGGCTCAGGACTCCAACCTATGCTGGGGAGCCCCTGTCTTTACCTGTAAAAGGAGGCGTGTTCTTTTTCCAGGCATTGTGAGCCCGGCTGAGTAACATGTAAAGGGGAGCCTGCCTGCGTTCTAAACAGTTCAAGTGAGCCCCGGCTTTTATCCGTACAAGTGAGCCTGAGTATTCGCCACTCCAGGTTGGCCTGCTCTTCTACCTGAAGGGTGGGTCTCAGATTTTACTAGTCTTGTGTAGTCTGGGCTTTAGCTGTGCAACTGACCCTGGGGTCTACTCGCCTAGTGAGTCTGGTGTTTTTTCCTGCCTGATAATCCTGCACTTTTAACCATCCATGTTAGCTCCTTCCTGGACTTCGACGAGTGGAAGAGAGTCTTTGATAATAACCCTGTAAGGAATACTGTCCAAGTGAACACGGGACTTTAATAATCCAGGTAACCTGTTCAAGAGAGCCAGGGCTTTTAAGTGCCCGCGTGAGCCTGTACTTCTACCTGTTCAAGAGAGACAGGGCTTTTAAATGCCCGCTTGAGCCTGGACTTCTACCTGTTCATGAGAGACAGGGCTTTTAAATGCCCGCGTGAGCCTGTACTTCTACCTTTTCAAGAGAGACAGGGCTTTTAAATGCCCACGTGAGCCTGGACTTCTACCTGTTCATGAGAGACAGGGCTTTTAAATGCCCGCGTGAGTCTGTACTTCTACCTGTTCATGAGAGACAGGGCTTTTAAATGCCCAGGTGAGCCTGTACTTCTACCTGTTCAAGAGAGACAGGGCTTTTAAATGCCCACGTGAGCCTGTACTTCTACCTGTTCAAGAGAGCCAGGGCTTTTAAATGCCCGAGTGAGCCTGCACTTCTACCTGTTCAAGAGAGCCAGGGCTTTTAAGTGCCCGCGTAAGCCTGGACTTCTACCTGTTCAAGAGAGACAGGGCTTTTAAATGCCCGCTTGAGCCTGGACTTCTACCTGTTCAAGAGAGCCAGGGCTTTTAAATGCCCGAGTGAGCCTGCACTTCTATCTGTTCAAGAGAGCCAGGGCTTTTAAATGCCCGAGTGAGCCTGCACTTCTATCTGTTCAAGAGAGCCAGGGCTTTTAAATGCCCGAGTGAGCCTGCACTTCTACCTGTTCAAGAGAGCCCGGGCTTTTAAATGCCCGCGTGAGCCTGTACTCCTACCTGTTCAAGAGAGCCAGGGCTTTTAAATGCCCTGCGTGAGCCTGCACTTCTACCTGTTCAAGAGAGCCAGGGCTTTTAAATGCCCGAGTGAGCCTGCACTTCTACCTGTTCAAGAGAGCCAGAGCTTTTAAATGCCCTGAGTGAGCCTGCACTTCTACCTGTTCAAGAGAGCCAGAGCTTTTAAATGCCCTGCGTGAGCCTGGACTTCTACCTGTTCAAGAGAGCCAGGGCTTTTAAATGCCTGAGTGAGCCTGTACTTCTATCTGTTCAAGAGAGCCAGGGCTTTTAAATGCCCGAGTAAGCCTGCACTTCTACCTGTTCAAGAGAGGCAGGGCTTTTAAATACCCACGTGAGCTTGTACTTCTACCTGTTCAAGAGAGCCAGGGCTTTTAAATGCCCGAGTAAGCCTGCACTTCTATCTTTTCAAGAGAGCTAGGGCTTTTAAATACCCACGTGAGCCTGGACTTCTACCTGTTCAAGAGAGCCAGGGCTTTTAAATGCCCGCGTGAGCCTGTACTACCTGTTCAAGAGAGCCAGGGCTTTTAAATGCCCGAGTAAGCCTGCACTTCTATCTTTTCAAGAGAGCTAGGGCTTTTAAATACCCACGTGAGCCTGGACTTCTACCTGTTCAAGAGAGCCAGGGCTTTTAAATGCTCGCGTGAGCCTGTACTTCTACCTGTTCAAGAGAGCCAGGGCTTTTAAGTGCCCGCGTGAGCCTGTACTTCTACCTGTTCAAGAGAGCCAGGGCTTTTAAGTGCCCGCGTAAGCCTGGACTTCTACCTGTTCAAGAGAGACAGGGCTTTTAAATGCCCGCTTGAGCCTGGACTTCTACCTGTTCAAGAGAGCTAGGGCTTTTAAATACCCACGTGAGCCTGGACTTCTACCTGTTCAAGAGAGCCAGGGCTTTTAAATGCTCGCGTGAGCCTGTACTACCTGTTCAAAAGAGGCAGGGCTTTTAAATGCCCGCGTGAGCCTGTACTTCTACCTGTTCATGAGAGCCAGGGCTTTTAAATGCCCATGTGAGCCTGTACTTCTATCTGTTCAAGAGAGCCAGGGCTTTTAAATGCCCGAGTAAGCCTGCACTTCTACCTGTTCAAGAGAGGCAGGGCTTTTAAATACCCACGTGAGCCTGAACTTCTACCTGTTCAAGAGAGGCATGGCTTTTAAATGCCCGCGTGAGCCTGGACTTCTGCCTGTTCAAGAGAGGCATGGCTTTTAAATGCCCGCGTGAGCCTGTACCTCTACCTGTTCAAGAGAGACAGGGCTTTTAAATGCCCGCGTGAGCCTGCACTTCTACCAGTTTGTGTGATCCTGGACTTTTACCTGTTCAGGTGACCATCTGCCGTGCCCAGCCCAGCATGACTTTCTGCAAACCCAGACTCGCTTCCTGTTCGCTGAAGAACATGGCTCCATGTACACAGGTTAGCCTTGGTTTCTCCGCTCAGACATGGTCAGCCAGGCAGCCTGTTCTTTCATGCTAACGTGAGGCTTGCTTTGCATGAATATGAGAGCATCGCATTGTCTACACGTTTGCTGTGTCGGATATGTTCTTCTTAACTTTGCTAATTTGTGTTTATTTTGATTCCAGTTGATGTTTTGCTAAGCTCACTCTGACCTTTCTTGTGTTGCTTATAACAACCGCGTGTGCCCAGAAGCAACCAAGACTGCAGGCAGCTACTGGAAGCCAAGAGGTTTCATTAAAATGTTTCTAAGCCATTCCAGGTCTCCGTTTGGCAGCTTGGGGCCTCTCTAATGCAATGGAGGACGAGCCTTGATACTAACAAGGTTAGGGCTGAGATAAGGTTATTTCATTTCCCAGACACAGTGCTCCAGGGAGGGAAGGGAAGGGAAACGAGTTAGGACCAGCCCCATGTCAACAATGAACCTCTTAAAAAGTAAAAAAACAATATATATCTATACCATTGAGCTCAGCAGGACTCCAAGAACAGCAGCACGTCACCCCTGCGTGGGTGAAAGTCCTGTGATCCCTCTCACAGATGCACCATCCTTTAACCTTTTGCCTTTCCTCCAGCAATTTTCCTATTTGCAATAATTTTACCAGTTGGCCGCTATTGTATGCAGCCAAATGACTGAGTGACTGCCTTATGGGCTATGCATAACCTAACTGATTGGTGGCAATTAAACTGGGGGTAGGGCTATTACCATTTTCAGGTGAGGCACTCCGTGGGTGATCAATCAAATCATTCCAAAGTTATTGTCCAAATACTATTTATTATTCAATAGTTGTTCATATGAAATTTGTCGGGGAGCTTGTCCACCGTGGTCAAGCTCCCCGGTAAACCTGAAGTAGCGGATTCCTTCACCATCGCTATGAACTCTCCTTGACAAAGGGCGCTGCCCGAAATGCATTGGAGTTCGCATTTATTCTCTACTAAATTGGACCAACTATATACTTCATTGATATGATGCCAATATCATTGACAAATTTCATACTATTGAATAATAAATAGTATTTGGACAATAACTTTGGAATCATTTGATTGATCACCCACGGAGTGCCTCACCTGGGGATGTATTAGCATATCTATGCGTACACTGCAAGTTTCTATGATTTATTGGTGTTTTGACGGAAAACACCACCCACGAGTGCACCCATACTCTTTAAAAATCACTAAAAACTGCATACAAACCAGCAGTGCACCACCCACCTCCTTTTGCTATTACCATTTTCTCTGCTCTAGGGGTTAGGTCTACTAGATCTCCCGGACACACTTCTCAGTGTGCCCTCCTTGCGACACCATCGATGCGTCATATTTACTGTATGATGCATCATGTCGCAAGGAATGACTGATCCGTCAGTATTACTGATGTATCAGTCGGCGCAAAACTGACGAATTGCTGGAGTTGAGTCTGAAGCATGACGCAACTCCAAAATGTTCCTTTCACAAGGGGCAATCCCCATGTGAAAGGGCCTGCGTCAGTCTTATGCCTGCCATGAGGCAGGCGTAAGATATTAACGCAGTAGCGTCCCAGAAGTGGTGCCCTGAAATCTTATAGATTTACTGCGTCATTTCTACGAGGCTTTTTGTGGCATAATGCCCACCCTGCATACATTATACGTGGTGCAGGTATAATGTGGCGCAGGGGTTTACAAAGTGATGCATCAGCCTTAATGCGTCACTTTGTAAATAGGGTGCAACATGGCGCATTTTTTACACCGCTGGTGCGTCACAAATAGTGACACAATAGCGGAGCAAAAGTGACGCAGGGGCTCATAATTAAGCCCCACCCATATATAAAAAGCATCAACCCAGTACATCCTTTTCCCTTTTATACTTGACCCTGTACAGCACTAAACTGCCTGTTTGCAAGGTTTGTGCTATAGAAATGCTATATGCATACAATCATGTGTGTGGATTTGAATGTGGCAAAACTTTGTTCCATGCACCTGAGTTCTCTGCTAAGAGGGACCAATGCCTACAGCCAGGTTCCTCATTACAGGCTGCTATATATAAACTACTTTGGCTTGTGCATCAAGAACTATTATACCGCTTAACCTCACACTTTTGAGTTAGAATTGTGTTGGATTGCAAGCTGGTCGAGTCTGTGTTCACTGGAGGTCTGATAGATGTACATAAAGCATTGTAAGGAGAAAGTGCAGGTGATTTGAGCTACATGGCTCTATAATGGCATGATCGAAAACATTGAAAGCAAATGTGTATGTGAATGTGGAGTATATAGCTTGGTAACAACGCATGTTTGGACATCTTCTCTATCTCAGAGTGTTGCTGTGAGCATTTGGGGCCACACCAGAAATGTTACTTAAGTTGCACAATTCAGCTTTTGTAGTCACCCTCTGGATTGTGGGCAGTAGCACAGCGTCATTCCTCCAGCACTCGACATACCATACATGCCTACGCCGACAGATACTGCATCTCTGTTACCAAGTTTCATTATTGAAGGAAATCAGTCCTTTCTAAATGGGCATCCCAGATTTGTTTGTCTTTTGCTTGAACCTATATTTTTGCTGGCTTTAGAACTTTGCACACTTTACCCCGGCTTACCAGTTGTAAAGTATGTGTTCTCTCCCCTTTAACGCGGTCAAATTGGCATACCCCTACTTAGTATATTTAACTTGCCTATAAGTCCTAAGTATATGGTACAAAATGAACCCAGGGCCTAGAACTTAAAAGCCACCAGTTGACTACAGCAGCACAGTGGCCATGCAAACATGGCTTCAGGCCCACTACTGTGGCCTGACTGTAACAGAGTAAAAACTACAATTCGATCAGTCAAAATAAACCTGCTTGACAGAATAGAACCACCCTTTTAGATATTGATAAGACAGCCACTGTAGACTTTGTAGCTCACAAGGTAGGATGCATGCTATTTCAAAGTAGGACATGTAGAAATGTAATGTTAACATGTCAGTGTTAACATGTCCTTTAAATAACTAGCACCCAAAAGCTATTTTCACTGTGGCAAGCCACAGAGTACAGATTAACATCATAATACTGGATCACAGGAATCAGACTAGCAGGAAAAAAATGAATCATCTATTTTAAAAGTTATTAAAATCCAATTTAATAACGAAGTCACACGTTCAGTACTTATTATAGAAAAGTAACTTTTAGAAAGTTACTCTTTAACTGTCTGAATTGGCCGAAGGCTTACTAGTGTAATCCTCTACAAGCACCCAGCCAGTAATTTGAATGGGTGTGAAAAGCAGTGTGAAATGTCACCCAGAAGCAAACAATACGTTGACCTGAATCAGCAGAGATGACTCCTTTAAGTTTGGCAAAATATGCAGGTTGGGGTTGAGGGCTTCTTTTTGACAGCACAGTGTTAAATCTTGCTTGACAGGCCAGTTGGTTTACCATACGACACTCTCCACACACAACCCCAGCCCTGAGAGCACATGTTTAGTGTGGCTGAAGACTTTCGCCATCCTGAAAATGCTCAAAATGGATAAGGTTGGCCCTGGAAACTTCTACCCCATTAGTTAGATTGGATCCAAGCATAATTTCTATTCACTAGTTTGTGCCTGGCATAAATGTGGCATCCCCCCCCATCAAACAACAAAGGGGAGAGAAAGGGTTTTCTTGAAGGGAAGACTCCTGGTCCCCTTGTAATAGAGTAATCAAACAGTTGAAGGCGTACACCCTGGAAAACACCTCGATGTCTCCGAGGTATAGGAGGAGGTCACAAAAAGGAGAATTTCTCATTTTTAAGAAAACCCCTCACTCACCAACCTAGTTGGTGACATGCTTCATCATAGTGTTCCCACCCAAATAGCCGAATGCTATCCGGATGTGCTTCAACACCTGATTACAGTAGAGCAGGTTGTTTGTGTGGTGCAAGTGAGTGAAAAAAGTGAATAAAAAATTGGCCAGATTTAACTCCCTCAAAATTTTGAATCTGGAGCAACTGGACAATGTCAAAAATTCTTGGAGATGTCGTACTCGGTTAAATTGACCTCCGGTATCTTGATAGTGATCAAAAGTGAATAAAAATTGTCTTCATGTTTCAACCTAATGGCAATAATACCAGGTTTTCGTCAGGACCAGTGGACGTGACCCGGGCTGTCTACACATGCTAAGGTGTACCCTACCCTTGGTCGATGCAAAACCCAACCATGTACTCACAGTCAGGAGCCCTCTCTTCAATTGTTGAAAGGGAAAATATTAGAGACGCAATTTGGCGTGCCTCATGGAAGCCGGGTTCAAGGTGCTGGCTCTATTCACAGTTGTGTGCAGCCCAGTCACGGGCTGCTACGCCTAATCCAAGACACAACTCGGCACTCCAATGCAACTCCAACGGATTATACATACTGCCAACATAATGGTCCACGCGCCAAATTTGTATGCGGGCGGACTACTCCGTCATAGCCAAACCTCTCCGATGGCCCGACAGAGTAAAGGACATCAGAGAAATGGCTATATGCCCACCCATTCAATAAGGATGGGCGGATATATGGCCATGCTTTTTTTTTTACTGTTCATCACCACCAGGCAAATCCTGGCGGTGAGGGACAGTAAAATGCATATGATGTTTCACCTGCCATGAGAGATGACTCCCATGGGAAGGACAGCATTACCTTTTTTTATTTTCAAAAATAAATCACTGTTCTTTATCCCATTGTCAATGCTGTAACCTCTATCGTAACTCCATGTATCACAACCATTTACTCGCTACTTGTATATACCACCTATGTACTCCTTTGTTTTATTTTCTTTGAAACTGCCAATGAAAACCTTTGAAATCAAAAAGAAATTCCTGTTTTTGGGTGTTTTGTCAAGAAAAATGGAAAAAAAGAAAACTGTTTCATGTGGGGCTGTGTCATGCTGACGCAGTCCTGCACCAAACAGCATTGTCATTGTCAGGAACCGCTGTCACGGTGATTCCTGTCAATACATTATAAATGACCACCTGATTGGTGGTCATTAATACATTTGGCGGGCAGTCCCTCCGCTAAGGGGGTGGAGTAATTTTCTCCATCCCCATGGAAAAACAATGGGCCGTCTGCCAAAACATAAATCAGTTCCGAAGTCAGAAGGTGAAATCTTTAACCACGACAAATCTATTGGTGTATCCGACCCACGCTGCATCGAGGTTAGCCTCAAATTGTGCCTAGGTCCCGGTCTACCACAACCATTGACTATCCTCAGGGCCACAGAGGAATTATTAGGTTGTCTTTCAGTTGCCTATTGCTGTGTTTGAGCTAATAAGGTGAAATCTTTTTCCAGACAGGGTTACCATGATTACAAACGACAAAATAGTGATTCAACATTATCACAAAATGTGCCATTTTAATATGCATAATTTGCCTTTTCTTGGCACATAGTTTAGTCAACTATGCTAGATAACCTAACCCTCCTGTGCCGCATATTTCCCAGTGGCCCTATCGTTGGCACTTTTTGCTCCTTGGTGCTATTCCTACTTAAAACATTAAAAATTCAAACCTTTGGTTCCCCTTTTTGGGATATTGACATTCTTGTGTGATTTTGTTTATTACATTGCACTATATTTTTCTAATTTTGTTTGGGATTTTTATTGTTTTACATTTTGTCTTTATTACTGTTTTGGTACTGCATACATACTTTACAAATTGCCCTAAGTTAAGCCTGTCTGCTCTGAACAATAGCTACCAGGGGGTTTAGCGCAGGTTAACGTAGTGACTTTAAGGGTTCACCCTAACAAGGGTTGTGATTATTATTTAAGGTGGGCTGTCACCCCATTTAACTAATAATATAATTTCTTACAATCACATTTTAACCACATGGCTGCTAGGCGTTTTCCCCTCCTGTGCTGCAAATTATTGTTTTACATTATTTCATGACGAGCTGGCCTTGTCATCCGCGCACGGCAGGTAAGCGCCATGACGAGCCCAGCTCGTCATTAGCTTCGAAGGGGTTAATGAAAGGGGTTCGTAATGAGTTCAACAAGGTTGCTAATGGTCACCCACCTTTGTCACCTTGCATGACACTGATGGTTCTATATAATATTATATATGTGTGTTCTTTCTAATAAATGTCAACTTAAACTCTTCCAGACTTAAATCATTTTTCATATACACCTAGTAAGCTTTCTATATGAGAGGTCCAAGGCAGCCCCTTTTGCCCCTTCTGTAAATTTGAATCTTCTGATTCCACCCATGTGGCGAGAACCTGCAGAATGTAAGCAAAATAATTGCAACAGATTTCCCAAATTAAGGGGCAGATTTTGATGTCGGTGGAACCGCCATCGATAGGCCGTCGGTGGTTGTCCCACCAACAGACAGCCCTTCGGTCTGACCACTGCATTATGATGCAGGTGGTCGGTCCGAAACCATCCGCAGGATGGCAATCACGATCCCATCGGGGCGGTGGTTGGAATCGTATTGCTTTAATGGCGGCGGTGCCGAGGTAGGCACTGCTGTCGGGATTATGATGTCACTTTCCAACAGCCTTATCCTGAAAGTCTCACTGCCATGAAAAGGCTGTTGGAAACGAACTTTGGGGGCCCCAAAATAGTTCCCTGTCCCAATTGGACCACTGCAAAGTGGCCCAGGGGGCTCATGTGGTGCCCCACGCACATCCATGCACCGTATGCAATGCATAGCATGGTGCATGTCACCCTGTGCACGAATATGCACAAAGTGCTTTTTTACACTGTGGGTTGTGCTGCAGACTTTTTTCTGGGATATTTTAAAGAACAATGGTTCAGGTGTGGCCTAAAAAGGTCCAAAAACAAGAGAGGTGACCCAGAAAGGGGCACTGTTTTTTTACAAATGAAATTAATTCAATATGAAGCAAAAAACAAAGTCTGTCATGTAGGTCAACAGATGACAGATATTTATTTGCAAGGATTTCAATATTAGGGTGCTCACATAATAAGTAAAAGAAAGCGTGGTGTGAAACAGTGATAGTGAATTTTTTAAAAAGACATCGCATTGACAACAATATCGTGGAACTCCATAAATTATTTATACAAGTTATGAGGAGTTCATGTTGTGGGCTGGTCGACGGCATTTCAAACCCAATTATTGGGGTTCATCTTCAGGACAAGAGTGAGTTGGATATCGTGGGAGCCGGCGATAAGTCAGAAGCGAGTAAAGGATTGACAATTGGTCCAAAGCAATTTTTGTTAGCGGAAAACAACCTGTGGTTAGCTGGGTAGTTCCAAGGGACAGTGCTCCAAATCGGGAGTCGGGGGCTCCACGCAGGTAGTATTAATTAATAAACAGCCAGATGATTTAGTTAGAAAAAATGATTCAGTAATTGGCTGTGTAGCTGGGCAGTACTTAGATCCACCTGGGCTGTAGCAATTTCTTTGATGGGGCGACAGGGCATTGAATGGGTGCCTGAAGCCAAGCAGCCGGAGAAGTCCTGCTTCTACTGTTGCTGGCTTGTGAAGCTACCATGTTACTTCCGGGTAGAACTCTGTTTGAATTTCCGGCGCCATCCATGTCGACCATAGTGGTAGCTTTTAGTCATACGGAAGATCTTTTACTTCTGGTGTAATACTTTTCATAATCTGGCATGATACTTACTATTTAGCACTCAACTAACCACACCAGGAACAGTTGTCTGTGCACTATTTAAAAAACACGGGTAAGCTATGGTTCGAATGGCACTGTTGTTTACTGTTGAATATTGCATTGTGTGTAGTGTTAACAATTCCATCACGTTTTCAGCTACTTTTCTGCATTTCAAAAAATCATAGATAATTTTTTCGAAAACACAGTTTGGAGAAAATCTGCAGGATTACACTCTCTGAACGTTCAGTTTGGATTCACAATGTACACGCGGGATAAGACACTGCCAAAATCTTTGTTTTAATATACTTCCATGGTCGCGTATCTGGAAGCACTATACTAACTATTCGAACTCAGGCATTACTTTCAAACTTAACATCACCCATATCACTTTTGTAAACTTGGTGACACCACGACAAACGCATTACTTTTTATCACTTGTTTTAGATAAAAAATTTGTGTGACATCAATGAGAGGTTGTCCCACATTGTCACTTGCTCTTTAGTGAAACTTTCACTAAGTTCTGCATCACATTACTCGCATGTGAACTTAGTATTCACCATTCAATTATCACGGACGAGAGTACTTACCTTTTGTGAATTCTCACCCGCTTTCCACACTATAAATTGCGTTTTAAGTAGATGCATTCCTTAATTCCAAGTTGAACTTTGGCATGTTTGCCATTCTTAGCACTGAGCTCGAGTTTCTTCTATCTTTCAGAACAAAGCCCCTGATGAAGGGCAACAGTCCGAAATGCATTGGGCACATGAGCATATGTAAAATATAGACATATATAACTTAGTGGAAACTATTGCCATGAATAAATAATGAACGAAATAAATGAAGAAAAAGTGACAACATAAAGGAATTTGAAAATAATTTTATTAATATTGGAATTATTGATTTACAAGTTATCATTGAGTGCAAGTTGAAGACACCCCTCATTCCTGGAGGTCACGCTTTCAGTGTATTCTTTTATCCTCAAACTCAAGAGGATTAACTGATGTGCACCACCTACCTTTCTCAACATTGATTCTAAATATACACCAGTGAGTGCGCTCATCTATCCAATTGTTGGTTTATACATAAAATGTACTATTCCCATTCCAGTTTTTACAATAGTAGGGAAATAGTTTGTCTCAGGAGGGGAAAAAATTACTATTCCCACCCCAGTCGGTGCAACAGAAGGGAAAGCATTGGACTCAGGAGAGGTAACAATTACTATTCCCACTCCAGTTGGTGCAACAGTAGAGAGAGTATTTCACTTTAAACAAATAACATTTTAACAACTCTATGACATAACAAAAAATGTAAATATTTAAATAAAAAACGTATATGACTAAATGCTATAAAACATTAAAAAATTACATATTCATTACAATGTTTAATAATTATTATAAATTAAAACAAATAATATTAATGTAATTAAAATGCCACACTATATTCTCACAATCATAACAACCAACAAGTAAATTGTAATTGAAATTAAGAAGCATAACACAATTGCATATAACATAATACATAACACAATTTTCAATAAATTGATACATATTTTTAAATGTATTATTACTTAAATAACTACCCACCCTATAGCGCTAAAACTAAACAACGCACACCTAAACTATAGCACAACGCATATGATAATTTTACAATTTACATAATTATCAATTAAATAATTAATAACAATGAACAATACATTTTCAATAAATTATTTCTTAATTAACTTTTCAAACTGTACCCCTAAAACCCAACAGCCCTCAATTAAAATACATCTTAAGAATTATAACAATGACACATTTTACAAAATCAATTCGCAATTAAACAATTAATAATAATTAACAAAAAATAAATTACTTATATTTAATAATTTCCTACCTTTTACCCCTACAAACCTAACAACCAGCACCTGATATATAACTTTAAATATATCTTAATTACACAATTTATATAATTAATTAATAATTAAACAATTAATAGTTAGCTAATTAATTAATCATATTTAATGAACTTCCCATCTTTTACCCCTAAAAACCCAACAACCTGCAACTGATAGATAACTTAAAACATTTCTTAATTACACATTTAACATAATTAATTTGCAATTAAATCATTAATTAAGATAAATTATTAATTATTTTAATAGATTACCTTCTCTCCCTTTAACCCTACCAACCCCACAACCTGCACCAAATATATTCATTACAAAGGTAATTGATTACACAATTTACATAATTATTTACCAGTTAAATCATTAATATTAATTAAAAATCTTTTTATTATAATTAAATTACTTCCTGTACTCCTACACACCCCACAACACGCACCTAAACGGTATCTTCAAAATAAATGAATTACACGATTTTCACATATATTTATCAATTAAATGATTAAAAATGAATGATTAATTATAATTAATTACGTCCCACTCTGTACTCCTACAAACCCCACAACCTGCTTTGACACCAACAATTACAATTAAATCAAATTTAAAAACAGCTACAAATTTACAAAACATATATTGGAAAACACAAAATTATAAAAATAATTTATAACATATACAATTAAATATATACTAAAATACATAAAAATAATTTTAAAACTACATTATTAAGAATAATATTTTTGCAAACAATATTAACAACATAGATATTTTTAACATCAATATTAACAACATAGATATTTTTGTAAATGATATTAACAACATAGACTTTTTTACATCTATATTACTTACCTTAGAAAATCGATATTCTTGTCAATGATATCCCTGCATCACAATATTTGTGGATCATGATATTAAAAGCTCAATATTTCTGCATCTCAATGGTTTTTACTCAATATTTTGTCCGAATACCCCTAAGAACACTGGCTGCCTGCTAAGGAGGTGTCTGAAAGCCTAGGGCAACCACAGCGTTAGGAGCCAAAGAGGAGCGCAGGACTGCCTGAATGAGGGTCAGGCAGAGGAGGCATTGAAGTGATCAAAGCCAGAAAGACACTCTGGGAGGGCCACTCCGCCGAGCAAGCTCGATCTCATGGACTAAGGAACCTTTGTTTATCACCAGGGAGGGCCCAATCGTCCAGCATTGCTGACCTACCTGCCTCTTTCCTTGATGTACCTCCAGGGACTGAGGTCCTTTAAAGGACTATGTAGCTGTCCAGTGACACCTTGGGGTCCCTCTGTCCTCTGTCAACTGGTATATTGAATGTACAACACCAGCGACTTGTGGATATAGAACTTGAGACTTGATGACCCCTTTTTGATAAACAAGGTTTAATTGTCCTCGGAGACTCTAGACCATGTAAAGTGCTTTAAATGGGTAAAAACAAGTGCAGGTACTTACCAGGCTGAGCAGGGGGCATAATTAGAGAGTTTGGGATTAAGGGGTATGGTTAGCAGCTAAAGGGAACTTGGGGGAAATTAAAGGGGACATACGGGGCATAGCTACAGCGCAGACAGCAGTAGAAGTTACGGCACAGGCAGCAACTGTACAAGCGTCCCTCACATACAGAAAGCAGTAATAGCACGGACAGCAGCACTCGAAACTTCCTTCGCATACACAAAGAACAATTACAGCACCAACAGCAGCAGTAGAAGCTTCTTTTAACCCCTCCCACGCTCATGACGAGCTCAGCTCATCATGAGCCACGTTTCTCGTGTGCTCATGGCGAGCTGAGCTCGTCGTGACCGTTAGAACATTCACACGCTGGGCTAATTCCCCTGCTGTGCTGGGCGTTCTAAGGAACGGGCGTGGTCATGACGAGCTCAGCTCGTCATGAGCCCACGAGAACCGTGGCTCAACTCGTCATGAGCATGGGGGTGCTGTGCGCGCCCCCCTCTTCCCCAGCACAGCGGGGGAATCGGCTCCGCAGTGAAGGGGTTAAATGGAAAGAACAGTTACGACCAGACAGCAGCTATTCAAGCTTCCCTAAAAACGATGCGAACAGTTGAGGTGCAGACAGCAGCTGCACAAGCTTCCGTCGTATGCAGAGAACAGTTACAGCACAGGCAGCAGCAATGCAAGCAGAACAGTTAAAGCAGACAGCATTTGTGCAAGCTTCCGTCACAAGCAGAGAACAGTTACAGCACAGACAACAACTATGAAAGCTATCCTCAAATACGGCAAACGGTTCCAGCATAGCCAGCACTGCAAGCCTCTCTCGCATACACGTAGCAGAGCAGGACCCTGAATCGACAGTCTATCCCTAAGTCTCCGGGTGGGGCTAGGAGAGAAGCCGGGCATGATCCATCCTCCCCCTCCCTAGAGTGAAGACACTATGCAGGATGCAGGTAGCTCTAGGGATCACTCGGATCTGCTTCTGGGCTCATTTGATCAATGGTGTGATTGTCCTGGATCGATGCTTCTTTCCAGTTCTGGCTTCAGCCTCCCCTGGCTCCTGCCTTCCTCTTCCATTGCTGGGAAGTCACAGGGACTCGTGTTTTTTCTGCATGGATCGCTGTGCAGGTTCCTAGCATGCTGTTACCAGAGCGTGGAGCAGGGCCTGATTGGTTGGGGAGTCATCATCCCTTGATTGCTCCCAAACGGGCGGCAGCTGCTGCTCTTGAAACATTCTTTTGAAACTAAATGTAAATGACACAAGAAGGAAGCCTCGGTGGATTCATAGCAGCACCGCCCAGCAGCCTTCTCGAGGTGCATCTCATTGTAGGCGGGGCATCTCGCACTGCCTGACCTGCCTCTCGCTGCCGGGCGTGGATCTCACTCCCTAACTTATCTGTGGCTGCCTGAGGCGGGCGTCACTCACAGGCGCGCACCTTATTGGTAGGGAGGTATCTCATTCCCCGACATGTATCTTGATGCCTGCCTGCATCTGGATGCCAGCATCAGGTGTGTACCTCATGCCCTGACATTTGCTGCCTGCCTCGTGCGTGAATCTCACCCCCCAACATGTTTCTCGCTGCTTGGCTGCATCTCACTGCCAAGCGTGAGTCTCATGACCTGATATGCCTCGGGAAACATCATTTTCAACAAAGGCTTTTCTACGCGTGACGTTTACTACGAGGCACTTACCTCGCAAACGTCTTTTCCACGCGTATGCCTTCAACGACAGTCTTTACCACGCATATACGTTCTGGCTAGGGGGAGGCGTGGAATTCCTTCCAGTCGTTCGGCGTGGGATTGGGGGGGTTGGCGGGGGTCGGCTGGGGGAGGGGCTGGGGGGGCCTGGGGGGGTCTCCCCCCAAAAAATAAACAAAGGAGCGGGTTAATTAAATTTAAAAAAAAACGCACTTCAGTACAACTGAGGTAAAAGGAAAGTGCCTCCCCCAAAGACGTGCCGTTACGTCAAAATAGCAGTCCTTTTTAAATTTTGGCAGACGTGTTTTGACGCTTGTTTCGATGGTGGATGGAAGTACGGGCTGCTGGTGAAAGACAGGAAGGTGTCAGGTAAGAAAATAATCTTTATTATTTGTGTTTAAAGGACGTTAAAATGCGTGGTATAATCCTTCGTTGCAAATTCCAGCGTGGTAAAGCCACTTGCGAACTAAAATTCGCGTGGTATTGCCATGCGTGGAACTTGTATTCGTGGTAAAATCATATATTCATATGCCTCTGGCTGCCCAACATATATCCAGCTCTCTAACATGTTTCTCTGCCAACTCTGTAAGTCAAAGCCATTTCTCTCTTATTATCTGGCACATATATCTCGTTACACGGTGCATCACGCTGCCTGAGGTGTACCTCACTGCACACCACTATCTCCAAAAGTGTATCACTGCCCGAGGCAAACCTCAATACTCACTGCACTGCTTCTCTTGGACCTTTCAGCTGCCTTAGACACAGTTGACCATGACACCCTAATCCAAAGTCTCTATGAAGCAGCCTTAGAGGGGACTGCTCACAGCTGAATCACTTCCTACCTTCAAAACAGAACAAATGTCATCCATACTGCCTCTTTCTCATCAAAACATTACCTCACAAAAGCAGCAATCCCTCAAGGCTCTGTCGTCTCACCCATGCTTTCCAACATCTACATGAAGTCAATACTGGCAATGATCAATGAATTTCAGCTCACATGATATAAATACGCAGATGACACGAATACTTCTTAACACCTTCGCTGCTAGGTGTTTTCCCCTCCGGTGCTGGATGATGCCCATTTCCATTGTTTCATGACGAGCTCAGCTCGTCATCAGCACAGCTCAACCGTGCATCATGACGAGCTGAGCTCGTCATCAGCATCGAAAGGGTTAAACTGGAAAGCCCCAAAGACTTTGAAAATGTAGAAATCTTCAGTTGTCTCAGAGCCGTTGAACAATGCATGACATGGAGATATTTCAAACTTAATGCCTCCAACAATGAAATACTCACATGTGGCGCATGGAAAGATTATGACCCACTCTGCGCCTGGTCTGCCAATTTGGGCATCACAGTGATGTCATTTGAGATGTCATCAGTGATGTCATCGGGATGTCACATGTCATGAGTGATATAATATGTGAGGTCATAAGCAGTGCATTGCGGGTGCACAAGTTATAATTAGCCCAGCTAACTACAACTGCTGAATTTCTCTGGTTTTGTACGAGTGAAAGCTTGTAACCTCTTTCCATAAACATGTTTGGTAAGGTCCTTCTCAGTACTATAGGCATTGATTTTTCTTACAAATTGTTCCACCTGTAATTCTGTGCCTCTCCATATGACAAAAACATCATCAATGTATCTTCACCACTGCACCAGATGGGAGATCCAATCTGTATTTTGTACTATCTTAAAGACATGCTCCTCCCACCAGTCAACATGAAGGCATGCATAGCTGGGGAGCAAGCCTGCCCCCATAGCCACACCCCTGAGCTGTTGAAAAATGCTTTCAAACTTGATTTTTTTTTGTAAACACCAATGCATCATATTAAGAATCATGTTCTTATGGCTACACATTTCAATCGGTCTTATTCCAAGATAATACTCAACAGCCTTGAATTCATCAGAGTGGGTAATACTGGAGTATAAGGCAGTAATGCCCATAGTTAGAAACAGAATATCACTGGACCATGGTTGATTGTAAAGTTTATTCAGAAAATCAATAGTACCCCGAATGTAGGATGGTAGGATAGTAACGAATTCTTGCAAGTAATAATCAACATATCTGGATGTATTTTCAACAAGGCTTTTCTTGGCTGATATTATTGTGCTTCCTGGCACTGGTGAAATATTTTTATGCACTTTAGGGATATAGTATATTGTGGGCAGGATGGGGAATTCGTTATTTATTAATGCGAATTCATCTCTAGAGATCAAACCGTCCCTTTTCCAACTTACTAAGGCATCTTTAAAATCTTTGCTAATTTTTTTCACTTGAGCCATGTTGGATTTTCTATAGCAGGCTGTGTCATTTTTATACGCCTCTTGTTTGTAATCATCTTTAGGCCGTAACACTAAGTTATTCCCTTTTTATATATACTTTTATGCTTCACATCCATATAGGTTACTGCATAGTTTACATATAAGTTATTTGATTATATCTTTATGGGTCTCTGTTTTATTTTATTTATTACAGTGTGTATACATGACCATAGCAATTGTATCTATAAGTGCTTCTCTATTGAAATACTGGGGGAAATATCAAAGAAAACAAAATAAATATAAATAAACACATTTTAAAAAAATGCCATCTACCACCTCCCTGCTACACTCACATCAACCCACAACACAGACGGCACTCTTCAAACTCAGAATCAAGTCAATCAGGCCAAAGTTCTGACTGACTCCAACTACAACAGACTAAATCCAAAACACCAACAACCTACTTCTACGGAATAAAACCAAAGCATCAGCACACTCTTCTATGACAAAGCGAGAGCAAGCCAGAATAGCCCCTTCTCCCCAGAATGTAACCAAAGCAAAGATAAATGGAGCTCATTCCGGGTGCCAAGCTGAAATATAGACAAACCCCTTCAATCCCAGAATCAAATCACAACACTGACTTACTCACAATCTTCAAACAAAAGCACCAACAAATTCCTATAAACAAAACAAACCACAACCTTACTTGTACCCCAAACACAAACCAAAATACTGTCGTTTACATCTACAACAGAATCTAACCAAAGTATGGATACATTCTCTCTATCTCAGAATCAAAAAAAGCACTGGCAAACACAATTCTATCCTAGAATCAAACCAAATAAACAATAAGACTGTTTTACCCGAAACAACCTCCTATTTACACCAGAATAAAATCAACACAATGTGAATCAAACTAAAGGACTTCCAAAGTCAATGTGGCTGCAAGCAGTGCCTTGCCCGAGGAGTTCTCGGGGAGGGAACTAGTCCAGACTCTACGGCAAAACACAGAAGTCCCAGGCGTCCCATACATCTTTGACTTCTGCGCAGTTGCGTGTTTGCTTGGGAATAAACAGGCCAAGTCTTACAAGGGAGTTCATATGCTGTTCATTCTGTGGAGCATCAGCTTGTTGCAGGCAGAGCCATTAGCACTATGCCTCACTGGGAAACAAATAATGCATCTTTACATTACAAAACTGGTCTGAAGAACAATGTAATAATACATGTCCAACTGGAAGGCACTTTAGAGTTGAAGATTTGAGACCTTAATAAGAGACTCAACACTTGTGTGCTTTTTCAAAAAGCTGAGCACCCTGTGGAAACAACTGTGGTGGAGTAGTGTCTGTGATGTGAACATACATTCGTGTTAATGGTGAAATAACAAATCATGACAATGAAAGAATCAGTCTATCTTTTATATTAAATGTTGAAGATTTCTGTCAACAGGGCTTTCGCGAGACATAACGTGGGGATGGTTACACTATCTGGACAACACTGTTACTGCTTTAAATGGTTCATTTACAACAGTCAACACCGTTGGACACCATACCTCAATTGAATATGGCCGGGCCTCTACTTTTTCTAGTTCTGATCCTCAAGGATTGAGGTAGGTTGGACACCATACCTCAATTGAATATGGCCGTGCCTGTACTATTTCTAGTTCTGATCCTCAAGGATTGAGGTAGGTTGGAAACCATACCTCAATTGAATATGGCTGTGCCTCTACTATTTCTAGTTCTGATCCTCAAGGATTGAGGTAGGTTGGACACCATACCTCAATTGAATATGGCCGGACCTCTACTATTTCTAGTTCTGATCCTCAAGGATTGAGGTAGGTTGGACACCATACCTCAATTGAATATGGCCGGGCCTCTACTTTTTCTAGTTATGATCCTCACGACTACCCAGTGACCCTCAGTTATGTGAGACGGACTCAAGTAGTCTCGAATTCTCAACCAACAATTCTTTACATTCTGGAATGTATATCAAACGTAAAGGGATACACAGCTCTACATATACTACCATTACAAGTATTATGTGTATAGGCACTCATGGTGTTGGTAATCAGAGAAGTAAATATGTATAAGGACACCATACTCTATATGCAAATAATGTGGTGATGGTTAGAGAGTTTCCTGTTAGTAGTGAGACATGTTAGACATTGTGGGGGCCAAGAGGTCACGAGCTGCTCTAACTTAAGGTACCTCCAATATATAAGAGGTTCTTGCTCCCTTCAAGATACAGTATTGTCTGTTTTGTGTTCTTGTAGGTTTTTGCTTGTGAAAGAAGTATGGTTCCTGCAATAAATTGAGCAGGCAGCTCCCATATTCAATTGTCAATCTTCCATGCTAAAGAAACATCACCGGCTGCCCATTCATGCCTTGATCCCATTTGAACTAATAACCACTGTCCATAGGTTCCTCTATTATAAAAGCCGTCCAGTTTTCACACGGTCACTTAAATTGGTTTGTGTGCATATACTGCCAGCACAGATATATGTTTAAGCATAAAAGATGCACTTGCATGAATTAAAGCATGAGTACTGGCATGACCAGAGGCCTGACCACCCACTTAACCGCTATGCAACCACATGCACAAACACCTGCCTGACCACCTGTATAACCGAATGCACAACCATTTCAGGACATATTGCCGGACAGATTGCATGACAGTTTCTGACAATTTTATAACACAGATTTTTCGACATATTGCATGGCAGGCTGCTGTAAAACTGTGTGACAAACAGCATGACACATTGGAACATCATATACATAACAGTGGTCGAATTTTGTAAGCATGCTATGGGGCAGGGGTTCTCCATCCACGCGCCACTTCAGCAACGCTTCAGTGGTAGAAAATACCAGTGTTTACTATATATAGCGCTTACTACCCCTGACGAGGTGCTGAAATATGTTAGTAGAATGTAGTAAAATACCCCTTCAGTCACTGTCTTGTTATTCATGCCTCACAAGCCGCTCACTTCTCAATCAATATAGAACGATAACAATATTATTTCCTAAAAACCAAGACCTCATTATAATAATTACATCCACGGGTCATTATCTTCACACTAACCTTAACCAATATTAAGTATTCATATTAAGTGCATGTAAGTATCCTAAAATGTAACATCTAGACCTAAGTATGTTGAACTTAACCAATGTTACATACCTAATTGTCACAATTGAATTAAAGAAATGAACACTTACCATAAGGCTAATGTTGGGTCTAATCCTAGTCAATTTAAATATCTAATTATATTAATTTAATTAAATCCAATGACATTTAAAAAAAAATAGCAGCCATTACCCTAACCTTATTCCTTGGGAAGACCTTAATACTAACCATAACCAAATATAAACATATAACATCAATTAAATAACACTACATTCAATTAACCTTTACACAAGGTAATGTTGCCGACTGTAATCATAAACAAAGACGAGGAAATTGTCGACGTATATGACATTGCAAAGGTGAGACAAGGCAATGTGCTTGAGCTAACAGTATGTCTACTGTGTGTGGTTCTGCAAGTCCAGGCTTGCGAAATATTGTTAGTTACAACCTCAGGTCTAGCAAAAGCTGCTACACGTATCATGGGTCCATTGGCAGCCACCGGCCTGTTACCACTGTGGTCTTGGTCATGTAAAAGAATTCCACCCCGGTTTCTGCTTCAGTAGAGTTTTATGGTTATGTCTTTGTTACCTTGTATGCCTCTTATTTGTTTTGCCTTGCGTTGGGGTTGGGTTATGCATTCCATAATACAGTGATCATTGCGCCTATCTATGTGTTGGTTCACAGATTCGGTCATTAAAAAAGAGTCTTCACGAAGAAAACGTAGGCGACTTCCCAAAGCTCCTCGATCCATCATCTGTTTCGTCAGTGGGACTTAATTACACAGGTAAAGTACATTTCATTCCTGTCTACCAACTAAACGAGGGTATCTCTGTGTTTGATCTCAGGAAAAGATGTCTGTTCCTCTGGGTCTCAGTAAACTAGTTTTTCTGGAGTTGTGTGTCACGCTAAGTCTTGGGTTTTGGAAGGATAGTGTTCTCCTGCAAGTCAAATTTTGATGATCCCAAAACCCAAAGAGGCATGTGATCATATCAAGCTGGGTCCAAATCATTTGCAAAACCATCAGGACGATGCACAAAGAAGTCTTCAAAATCTGGCATCGAATTATTTCTCAATCATGACCAACCTCCTCCATTGAATCCAACCACAACACTCTAAAAGCTTTTCTAAATCTTTCTTTCTCCTTGAGCTCTGAAGAGTTCAAGAAGACATGTGGCCTTGCACAAAATTCATAAATAGAAATAAATATGTCTTGGAACCACAACCCAATCCAAGCACTGCATTTTTCCCTTCCAATTTACTAATCCGACTGCTCTACTGCCGTGAAATGTCGGTGACTGGAAGCATTATCCGAAAGCCCGGGTGGGGCTTTGGGCAGACACTACAAGAGAAGTGATCCCCCCCCCTGAAAGTGACCAACAATCAATATGGTGTCCCCAGCCGAGTATCCGGCACAGCTTTAATTGACGTGAAATATTTAGGACATATGGATCTCAAAATACATCCCAAGTAAAAACATAAAGCAATGAGGCACCTGGTGATTAATGCAGCATCCAGAAACTATTGAGCAGGTTCTCTGGTGCCGTAAATCATGTTGGGGCACAGGAGGGATCTTGGGCACCTGAGCGCCGAGCAGAGCGCAGGCGGTGACTGCATCGTGGGTTGGTAAGCGCAGTCCCTGAAGGAACCATTGACGTTTCTACAGCTCACAATGCGGGGACAGTAGGGTAATGCCATTCCCACAGGACGGTGTTTTCTAAGAGGAAGAAGAGGTTTTGCAGTTCCAAGTCTTAGACAATTTCTCTTAAAGGAAACGGATCTTCTGCTCCGCAGTGCACAGAAGGTTCCGCGCAAGAACATGGAAAGGCTCTGCATGGTTCACGCCATAAAAAGCTGAGCTCCTGCATTCTAATACTGCAGAACCCCTAGTGTTGTTATGGGGATTCTAGCCCTTGATCAAGTGTCACGAGTACAATGAATCTGTTTCAGCTGCTAAGTAATACATTGCCATTCTTGGCGTTCTTCAGGCCCACTACATTTTCAACATATGGTGATCAAGTAGAGCCTGTGTCTTCATTGTAGGGCCAGGAGGGCTGGATTCATGCCAGATTTTAGAAAGATACATGTATTTAAATGTAATTACAGTAGAGATCAATTACATAGTTGGGGTTACCTTGAAAATCTGGCATCAATCAGGCCCTGTGGTCAATGCGGCACCCACGAGATAAAGGAATGTTCCGCTCAACCCAGTCTATCACACCTTTCCAGGTTTTTGTTTGTGAACCTGTCCAAGATGTTCTATCCGGGAAGGACGAGAGCCATCTTCCAGAAACCATTAAGTCCTGATCATCTGGCATGGGTTTGTCCAATTCTAGGTCTCTGAAGTGAATAAGTTATCATAATACAAAAGGTCACAGAGGGGCTGTCGTGGGTCCCACACCGACCAGACTACAGCTGGGTGCTGCTCACAGGTAGGTGACTGTGCAGCCTTTGCAAGCTCACTGCTGTGCTGCACTTAGGTTTACCTAAGTTGGCAGGGTATGCTCAGACGTGAGTCTCTTGCTCACTTGGCCACTGGATTCAAGATAGCCTGGCTGATGAGGATTATGAATCCGAAACTGGTCCCAGGATGCTTGTTTCCGGTCCAGGGAAGACATGGCATGGCATTTCTGGCTGGACTGTTCCCATGAGGCACAGGGTCGGACTGATTTGCATATGGCCATGTCTGAACTGGGGTGGTTGAGTAAGCTAAAGAATGGTGATGGATTAAACCCAGATCAGTTGACTGGGGGTGAGTGTTTGATTTGCTCAAACGCTCCGTCCATCATCCCCTTTTGTTTATCTTTGTTCGCCCTAAGTTGGCAGGGTATGCTCAGACGTGAGCCCCTTGCTCACTTGGAGACTGGATTCAAGCTAGCCTGGCTGATGAGGATTATGAATCCGAAACCGGTCCCAGGATGCTTGTTTCCGGTCCAGGGAAGACATGGCTTGGCAGTTCGGGCTGGACTGTTCCCATGAGGCACAGGGTCAGACTGATTTGCATATGGCCATGTCTGAACTGGGGTGGCTGAGTGAGCTAAAAAATGGTGATGGATTAAACCCAGACCAGTTGACTTGGGGGGAGTGTTTGTTTTGCTCAAACGCTCCGTCCATCATCCCCTTTTGTTTCGCTTTGTTCGCCCTAAGTTGGCAGGGTATGCTCAGACGTGAGTCCCTTGCTCACTTGGCCACTGGATTCAAGATAGCCTGGCTGATGAGGATTATGAATCCGAAACCAGTCCCATGATGCTTGTTTCCGGTCCAGGGCAGATATGGCTTGGCAGTTCGGGCTGGACTGTTCCCATGAGGCACGGGGTCAGACTGATTTGCATATGGCCATGTCTGAACTGGGGTGGCTGAGTGAGCTAAAGAATGGTGATGGATTAAACCCAGATCAGTTGACTGAGGGTGAGTGTTTGATTTGCTCAAACGCTCCGTCCATCATCCCCTTTTGTTTCGCTTTGTTCGCCCTAAGTTGGCAGGGTATGCTCAGACGTGAGTCCCTTGCTCACTTGGCCACTGGATTTAAGATTGCCTGGCTATGCGGATTATGAATTTGAAACCGGTCCCAGGATGCTTGTTTCCAGTCCAGGGAAGACATGGCTTGGCAGATCGGGCTGGACTATTCCTGTTCCCATGAGGCACAGGGTCAGACTGATTTGCATATGGCCATGTCTGAACTGGGGTGGCTGAGTGAGCTAAAGAATGGTGATGGATTAAACCCAGATCAGTTGACTGGGGGTGAGTGTTTGATTTGCTCAAACGCTCCGTCCATCATCCCCTTTTGTTTTGCTTTGTTCGCCCTAAGTTGGCAGGGTATGCTCAGACGTGAGTCCCTTGCTCACTTGGCCAATGGATTCAAGATAGCCTGGCTGATGAGGATTATGAATCCGAAACCGGTCCCAGGATGCTTGTTTCCGTCCAGGGAAGACATGGCTTGGCAGTTCAGGCTGGACTGTTCCCATGAGGCACAGGGTCAGACTGATTTGCATATGGCCATGTCTGAACTGGGGTGGCTGAGTGAGCTAAAAAAATGGTGATGGATTAAACCCAGATCAGTTGACTGGGGGTGAGTGTTTGATTTGCTCAAACGCTCCGTCCATCATCCCCTTTTGTTTCGCTTTGTTCGCCCTAAGTTGGCAGGGTATGCTCAGACGTGAGTCCCTTGCTCACTTGGCCACTGGATTCAAGATAGCCTGGCTGATGAGTATTATGAATCCGAAACCGGTCCCAGGATGCTTGTTTCTGGTCCAGGAAAGACATGGTTTGGCAGTTCGGGCTGGACTGTTCCCATGAGGCACAGGGTCAGACTGATTTGCATATGGCCATGTCTGAACTGGGGTGGCTGAGTGAGCTAAAGAATGGTGATGGATTAAACCCAGATCAGTTGACTGGGGGTAAGTGTTTGATTTGCTCAAACGCTCCGTCCATCATCACATTTTGTTTCGCTTTGTTCGCCCTAAGTTGGCAGGGTATGCTCAGACGTAAGTCCCTTGCTCACTTGGCCACTGGATTCAAGATAGCCTGGCTGATGAGGATTATGAATCCGAAACCGGTCCCAGGATGCTTGTTTCCGGTCCAGGGAAGACATGGCTTGGCAGTTCGGGCTGGACTGTTCCCATGAGGCACAGGGTCAGACTGATTTGCATATGGCCATGTCTGAACTGGGGTGGCTGAGTGAGCTAAAGAATGGTGATGGATTAAACCCAGATCAGTTGACTGGGGGTGAGTGTTTGATTTGCTCAAACGCTCCGTTCATCATCCCCTTTTATTTCGCTTTGTTCGCCCTAAGTTGGCAGGGTATGCTCAGACGTGAGTCCCTTGCTCACTTGGCCACTGGATTCAAGATAGCCTGGCTGATGAGGATTTTGAATCCGAAACCGGTACCAGGATGCTTGTTTCCAGGCCAGGGAAGACATGGCTTGGCAGTTCGGGCTGGACTGTTCCCATGAGGCACAGGGTCAGACTGATTTGCATATGGCCATGTCTGAACTGGGGTGGCTGAGTGAGCTAAAGAATGGTGATGGATTAAACCCAGATCAGTTGACTGGGGGTGAGTGTTTGATTTGCTCAAATGCTACGTCCATCATCCCCTTTTGTTTCGCTTTGTTCGCCCTAAGTTGGCAGGTTATGCTCAGACGTGAGTCCCTTGCTCACTTGGCCACTGGATTAAAGATAGCCTGGCTGATGAGGATTATGAATCCGAAACCGGTCCCAGGATGCTTGTTTCCGGTCCAGGGAAGACATGGCTTGGCAGTTCGGGCTGGACTGTTCCCATGAGGCACAGGGTCAGACTGATTTGCATATGGCCATGTCTGAAGTGGGGTGGCTGAGTGAGCTAAAGAATGCTGATGGATTAAACCCAGATCAGTTGACTGGGGGTGAGTGTTTGATTTGCTCAAACGCTCCGTCCACCATCCCCTTTTGTTTCGCCTTGTTCGCCCTAAATTGGCAAGGAATGCTCAGACGTGAGTCCCTTGCTCACTTGGCCACTGGGTTCAAGATAGCCTGGCTGATGAGGATTATGAATCCGAAACCGGTCCCAGGATGCTTGTTTCCGGTCCAGGGAAGACATGGCTTGGCAGTTCAGGCTGGACTGTTCCCAAGAGGTACAGGGTCAGACTGATTTGAATATGGCCATGTCTGAAATGGGGTGGCTGAGTGAGCTAAAGAATGGTGATGGATTAAACCCAGATCAGTTGACTGGGGGTGAGTGATTGATTTGCTCAAACGCTCCGTCCATCATCCCATTTTGTTTCGCTTTGTTTGACCTAAGTTGGCAGGGTATGCTCAGACGTGAGTCCCTTGCTCACTTGGCCACTGGATTAAAGATAGCCTGGCTGATGAGGATTATGAATCCGAAACCGGTCCCAGGATGCTTGTTTCCGGTCCAGGGAAGACATGGCTTGGCAGTTCGGGCTGGACTGTTCCCATGAGGCACAGGGTCAGACTGATTTGCATATGGCCATGTCTGAAGTGGGGTGGCTGAGTGAGCTAAAGAATGCTGATGGATTAAACCCAGATCAGTTGACTGGGGGTGAGTGTTTGATTTGCTCAAACGCTCCGTCCACCATCCCCTTTTGTTTCGCCTTGTTCGCCCTAAATTGGCAAGGAATGCTCAGACGTGAGTCCCTTGCTCACTTGGCCACTGGGTTCAAGATAGCCTGGCTGATGAGGATTATGAATCCGAAACCGGTCCCAGGATGCTTGTTTCCGGTCCAGGGAACACATGGCTTGGCAGTTCAGGCTGGACTGTTCCCAAGAGGTACAGGGTCAGACTGATTTGAATATGGCCATGTCTGAAATGGGGTGGCTGAGTGAGCTAAAGAATGGTGATGGATTAAACCCAGATCAGTTGACTGGGGGTGAGTGTTTGATTTGCTCAAACGCTCCGTCCATCATCCCCTTTTGTTTCGCTTTGTTCGCCCTAAGTTGGCAGGGTTTGCTCAGACGTGAGTCCCTTGCTCACTTGGCCACTGGATTCAAGATAGCCTGGCTGATGAGGATTATGAATCCGAAACCGGTCCCAGAATGCTTG
The DNA here is from genome assembly GCF_964263255.1 of Lissotriton vulgaris. NCBI lineage: Eukaryota > Metazoa > Chordata > Amphibia > Caudata > Salamandridae > Lissotriton > Lissotriton vulgaris. The sequence goes on from NC_141693.1 coordinate 184,425,340, forward strand.
TTTCCGGGCCAGGGAAGACATGGCTTGGCAGTTCGGGCTGGACTGTTCCCATGAGGCACAGGGTCAGACTGATTTGCATATGGCCATGTCTGAACTGGGGTGGCTGAGTGAGCTAAAGAATGGTGATGGATTAAACCCAGATCAGTTGACTGGGGGTGAGTGTTTGATTTGCTCAAACGCTCCGTCCATCATCCCCTTTTGTTTCGCTTTGTTCGCCCTAAGTTGGCAGGGTATGCTCAGACGTGAGTCGCTTGCTCACTTGGCCACTGGATTCAAGATAGCCTTGCTGATGAGGATTATGAATCTGAAACCTGTCCCAGGATGCTTGTTTCCGGTCCAGGGAAGACATGGCTTGGCATTTTGGGCTGGACTGTTCCCATGAGGCACAGGGTCAGACTGATTTGCATATGGCCATGTCTGAACTGGGGTGGCTGAGTGAGCTAAAGAATGGTGATGGATTAAACCCAGATCAGTTGACTGGGGGTGAGTGTTTGATTTGCTCAAATGCTCCGTCCATCATCCCCTTTTGTTTCGCTTTGTTTGCCCTAAATTGGCAGCGTATGCTCAGACGTGAGTCCCTTGCTCACTTGGCCACTGGATTCAAGATAGCCTTGCTGATGAGGATTATGAATCTGAAACCTGTCCCAGGATGCTTGTTTCCGGTCCAGGGAAGACATGGCTTGGCATTTTGGGCTGGACTGTTCCCATGAGGCACAGGGTCAGACTGATTTGCATATGGCCATGTCTGAACTGGGGTGGCTGAGTGAGCTAAAGAATGGTGATGGATTAAACCCCGATCAGTTGACTGGGGGTGAGTGTTTGATTTGCTCAAACGCTCCGTCCATCATCCCTTTTGTTGCCCTTAGGTTTACAGCACATTTTTACTGCACTCAGACATGTACCGTGCATGACTGTGGTGCAAGTGCACATGCTTATAGTTCATGGCTGCTACACATACATTTCCAGCATATCACAGCATATAAAACTCTGCTGGGTCAACCGGATTACAGGTAACGATGGTGCAACTCTCGTACATTTGCAGCTTACGACTGTGCAGCGCACACATTTTCCACATTTGAAGGTGATATGCACACACGTTTATACCTTGTTTCTGTCTTCATGTTAATTTAAAGTGAATGACTATGCGGCACACACAGGTTTACTGTTTACTGTACAACACTCACAGTTTATGTATGTGCTGCACACATATTTACTACACATGACTATACCTTACATACGATCTTCACATGCATTTAAGGTGTATTTCTGTACTGCATGGACATGTATAACATTCATGCCTTTTGCACTTCCACAGTTGTGGTTTATGTACCTGCTCCATTCATATTTATTTAATACACATGAACTTATAACATTTATCTGTTCTCGTGTATTCATATTTTATGACCGTGCCGCATGCACAGGTTTGCAGTTTATTTTGTGGTGAAGTACTCACAGGTTAAAGGTTTATGGATGTGCTCCATGCACAGGTTTTTATAGTTTATGACTATGCCGCATGCACAGGTTTATTATGTATTGTGGGAGTGGCCCATACAGGTTTATAGTTTATGACTATGCCGCATGCACAGGTTTATAGTGTATTGTGGGAGTGGCCCATACAGGTTTATAGTTTATGACTTTGCTGCATGCACAGGTTTATAGTGTATTGTAGGAGTGGCCCATACAGGTTTATAGTTTATGACTTTGCTGCATGCACAGGTTTATAGTGTGTTGTGGGAGTGGCCCATACAGGTTTATAGTTTATGACTTTGCTGCATGCACAGGTTTTTATGCCCACATGCATCAAACTCCCGTTTTGCGATGCCAAATTTGCGATTTTTACCGAATCGCAAATATGGAATCGCAAAACGGGATGCATCATTGAAAGTGAATAATATTTGCGATTCGGTAAAAATCGCAATTTTTACCGAATCGCAAATATTATGCGAATTCAAATGTGCGATTTCGCAATTCCCATTGATTCCTATGGGCCAAAAGGCCCATAGGAATCAATGGGAATTGCGAATTCGCAAATTGGAATTCGCAAAATGTTGATGCATTTCATGGGTGCAGGGGGGGGTCCAAAGGACCCCCCCTTGCACCCCTGAAATGTTTTTTAAAAAGGATGTTTCACACACACATGTCCTAAGGACATGTGTGTCTGTAACATGAAAGTGTTTAAAATGCTAATTTGGGCATTTTAAACATTTTTCGCAAATTACCACGAGGTTCACCCTCGTGGTAATTTGCACTTGCAATCTTCAAGATCGCAATGTATTCAAAGAATGATGCATTGCATTTAAGGAATCGCAAAATTGCGATTCCTTAAATGCAATCGCATTTTTGAAAATCGCAAAATTAGCGATTTTCATGGAAAAGCAATGATGCATCCCAAAAAGCATTTTTGGAATCGCAATCGGCCGATTTTAAGGAATCGCACCGTTTGCGATTCCAAAAATGCTTGATGCATGTGGGCAATAGTGTATTGTAGGAGTGGCCCATACAGGTTTATAGTTTATGACTTTGCTGCATGCACAGGTTTATAGTGTGTTGTGGGAGTGGCCCATACAGGTTTATAGTTTATGACTATGCCGCATGCACAGGTTTATCGTGTATTGTGGGAGTGGCCCACACAGGTTTATAGTTTATAACTATGCCTTATGCACAGGTTTATGGTGGTGAAGTACACACAGGTTTATGGTTTATGACTGTGCCCCATGCACAGCCTTATAGTTTATTGTGGGGTGGCGTGTACGCGTTTATGGTTTATGATTGTGCTGCTTACACAGGTTTATAGTTTACAGTGTGCAGTACATACAGGTTTGTAGTTTAAGACTGCACTGCATTCACAGGTTTACAGTTTATTGTGGTGAAGAATACACAGGTTTATGGTTTATGGCTGTGCCGCATGCACAGCTTTATCGTTTATTGTGGTGTAGCCCGTACAGGTTTATACATTATGGCTGTGCCGCATGCACAGCTTTATCATTTATTGTGGTGTAGCCCGTGCAGGTTTATACATTATGGCTGTGCCGCATGCACAGCTTTATCGTTTATTGTGGTGTAGCCCGTGCAGGTTTATAGTTTATGACTGTGCCGCATGCACAGCTTTATCGTTTATTGTGGTGTAGCCCGTGCAGGTTTATAGTTTATGACTGTGCCGCATGCACAGCTTTATCGTTTATTGTGGTGTAGCCCGTGCAGGTTTATAGTTTATGACTGTGCCGCATGCACAGGTTTAAAGTTTTTTGTGGGGTGGCCCGTACAGGTTTATACATTATGGCTGTGCCGCATGCACAGCTTTATCGTTTATTGTGGTGTAGCCCGTACAGGTTTATACATTATGGCTGTGCCGCATGCACAGCTTTATCATTTATTGTGGTGTAGCCCGTGCAGGTTTATACATTATGGCTGTGCCGCATGCACAGCTTTATCATTTATTGTGGTGTAGCCCGTGCAGGTTTATAGTTTATGACTGTGCCGCATGCACAGCTTTATCGTTTATTGTGGTGTAGCCCGTGCAGGTTTATAGTTTATGACTGTGCCGCATGCACAGCTTTATCGTTTATTGTGGTGTAGCCCGTGCAGGTTTATAGTTTATGACTGTGCCGCATGCACAGGTTTAAAGTTTTTTGTGGGGTGGCCCATACGCGTTTATGGTTTATAATTGTGCTGCTTACACAGGTTTATAGTTTATTGTGGTGCAGCGCCCACAGGTTTATAGTTTATGATTGCGCTGCATACACAGGTTTACAGTGAGCAGTACACATGAGTTTGTAGTTTATGACTGTGCCATAGGCACAGGTTTACAATTTATGATGGTACTGCACACACAGGTTTACATCACATGCCATTGGGATATGACTGTGTTAATTGTATTATGACTGAGACGCTCACATTACTTATATCCCATGACTTTGCGTCCCCTCAAGTTTACAGCTCATGGCTGCTTTTTACATATAGGTTGATAGCTTGTGAATGGGCTTCACACTTAGAATGTTGCAGCCAGTAAAGGAGTGCAGCGTACACCATTGCTGCAAAATACCTTAATAGTCATAACTGTGATGAGCCGACAAGTGTACAATAGAACTCAGATGCTCAAAGAAACTTAGTCATGCAAAATGCTTTATGGATCTGGCCCATTGTAACAATTTTACAATAAGTTAAAAACCTTTGTAAATCTAATAACTTCCAGTCATTGGTCATGAGGGTGCTTACTAGTGTCCTCATTACAGGAGGCGGTGGAACAAAATTAAGGCATGCCCCACCTGCCTGTTAGTATTTAAGAATTGCCAGGGGGATTCCATGCAGTTTTATGTCCGGAAAAATCAGCCCACACAGTAACTTTTAATTCCAGGCTACTGGCTAATGAGCACTAAGATGGCCCAGTACCGTGTAGCTGGTACATAGGGCCCACATTAAATAGGCTTGAGGAGTTGGAAGATGCATATCACTTGAGTGTGCAAAGGATTTTGGCGGCCTTTGCAAAGGTCTATTGGAAAAAATTTAAACTGTTTTGCTTTTCCGCTTTCAGGTGGAAAGGTGTGACTTTTGTCATAAATAATTTATCTTGAAGGCAACCATGGTAAACAGTAACAAAACGTCCTACATAAAATACACTTCATAGGAAAAATGTACTGATCTTTACTTGTGCGATGCCGTTGTGAATAGAAGGGATCAGCAAAAATTAATTTCAAAGAAACATTCTGGAAACATTCGACACTGTGATTAGAAAATCTTTGCAAAAGGAAAGTTTGCAGGGAAAATATCTGCACGTGTTTTCGAGCATGGCAGGTTCAATTAGAGTGAAGATGTAATCTTGCTAGATGGTGAAAATCATCTAACAATGTACGAATAAACGTTGTTACCTTTGCGAAGGGCAAACGTGGAACTTTGAAGGTGGAACAAAAAGTTTGACACCCCTTAAGATAACAGAGAAGACCTAGTGTGATAAAAAGGGGAGTTCAGAACATTAAGAAAGAATATAACATTGTGTAGAATATGTGGTCGCTTAATACTTCACACGTGCTGTACATTCTTTAGTGGAAGCAGCTTAGTTAATCAATAAAAACTTTGCAGATGTGCAGGAAGCTCAGCCAGTCAGATCATGTGACAGAGATGACCAATCAACATGTGGGAAGTCCTTAGGAGAGGCACGCAAAGCTAATGACAGATGGATCAATCATCGCTCCAGAAATCAGATTAAGCTAATGTATTGTCCATTCCAGAGAGGCAAATCCAAGCCACAGCACTGGACTTCAGGAAGGGATTGTAGTGGGGTTGAGTCAGCCAAACCAGATCCGCTCACAGACAGCCTGACAGCAGAGATCTAATGAAGACACACTCATTTTCATAAAAGATGTACCAGAGAAGTTTCTCTATAGCCTGAAAACATCTAAACAAATAACAAAAAGAACTAAGCACTGGCTCATGGAAGACCAGACCCATCTAAGAGTTCAAAGCTGTTTTTATGGGATGTGGCTCATTACTTCATCTCAATATGAGTTCATACTAGGTCAGTTCATTGGATAACATGTCCATCTACCACCTTGGGGTTATCCGCCCTATCCTAACCTCTTCAAATGTCTAAAAGTCATTCAACTTCTACCTGAGCCTGCAGAAAGGACCCTTCAGATGCAAGTCATTCATATTAACGGAGCAAGAACTGCCACATTTAGTGACCAACATAATCCTCTGTGCTAATAGCTCACACTGCAGGACGAAGGCAACCACAAGACAATGATCCTGATCTTCAGAGTCAACCATTGGCTTACCCCGTTTGCCTGCAAGAGAAAATCCCTATTTTCCCACTGATCAACCAATCCATAACATCTTGAACAGGAATGCTAGCAACATGAGTCTCAAAATGCCAACACCTGAATGATGTGCTTTCTCTATAGAGTCACTGGACACTGAAGGGCCAGGATGAACCCATCGACAGTCAAAGTAGCTCTGTGAACAAGTACTGTTGACCCAAGCCATTCCCTATTGATCCTGTTTCCCGGGGCCTTGCCAGTCACAGTTCATAGTGTTTGAACTCTCCTAGACACAAGATTTCCCCAGCAATGCTCATGCCCTGAATCTAAGACTTCCAAATTCAGTATCACAGAGTAGAATGTACGAAGAAAGCCTAAGAGTTAAACAAATTCTAATAATTCACAGTGCAAATTAGGAATCTAAATTCTGGTGCCCTGGGCAGGAAAACACAACGCTATCCTCGATGCGCTTGGAAAAAACGTTCAGCAAGTCAGAGGCATTGAGGGGTTTTTCCCAAATCAAATCCCTTTTTGGAAGAGATTGTCTTGAAAAACAAAATATATTGCCAATCACCTCATCAAGCCACCATGATGTGGGAAACTGGTCAACAATGACCATTGTACGCGAAAGAACTCCTTTTGTGTCAGCCGGAGAACTGTAGGTACGAAATCTGTGCCCAACTGAGAGAACGCCAGAAATCTGAGGTGGTTCACCAAGAGGGTGAGCCTCAGAGGTCTAAATCCCCAAGCACAGGGTCAGATGTAGGTAAATGTGAAATACCGATTTCTTAATACCGAATTTTACAGATTCGGTATTAAGAAATCCTTATTTCCTATGTAGGTAAAGATACGGTAAAAAATACTGAATCCTTAATACTTAATATTCCTTATAACCGAATCGATAATTGAGATTCGGTAATAAGGAATACCTACCCATTCATTCCAATGGGCTTGAAGGCCCATAGGAATAAATGTGAAGACATTCAGTATTACCGATTCGGTATTACCGAATCGGTAATACCGGGAGGTATTTAAAGGGTGCCTGGGTGTCCAAAGGACACCCTGTTGCACCCCTAAAATGTGCATATGTGCACATGGGGCGCACATACATGCCCTAAGGGCATGGATGTGTGCCACATGGCACTTCTAAAAAAGCAAAAAAGTGCTTTTTTTAAAGGAAATCGGTAATTACCACCAACTTGAATTCTTAAGGCCCAAAAGCACTCTTTAATGTGCTTCCTACATTGCATTTAAGGAATCGGTATTACTGATTCCTTAAATACAAGAGCATTAAGGAATCGGTATTTACCGATTCCTTGCCTACATTGGGAATGGCTAAATACCGGTCGGTAACGGTGAAATTTACCGAATTCCACCGTTACCGACTGGTATTTAGCCACCTACATCAGGCCCACGGTCTTTAAATTACCATTTTATTCATAAGTTTGATGCATGGGAATATCTTCGCAATTGAACCAGGTTCAGCCTAACCAGACCAAAATTAAAATAAAGGTATACTGATTAATTAATTGAGTTAAAGATTATCCAATGTCTCTTATTGGCATGACAGGTCAGACACACATTATGGAAGTAAATGCAGGGAATACAGGACACATTACATTCTCTGCTGAAGTGCAGGAAGGACTGGAATACGTTATGCCCTTCTGTACCTTAACAATTCATATCTGACATGCTGGTTGGAGCTAATAGTGTGTAAAGAAAGCATATTAAAATGTGCAAATATTTTTTTAACTTAATTTATGTAGTCAGGTTTTGCTGTAGCTCTATCACTCATTTGAAGCGTACTATCCTTACATATTGTACAACTACTTAACATAAGATCGTAGGAGGAGGTATCTTTGCACATGTTTGTTTGCTCTGAGTTGCAGGATTTGGGTTCTTTCCGCATATGCCTATCTGTGGTTCCTTAGCTGACACAACAAATGCATCCCTTATTTCAGTGAACAAGGCAATTTAGCAATTTATAGATTTGTACGTTTTGTGCAGTCAAAAGTCTGTCTTTACTTTCTCAGTTCACTATGCACAAGCTTCCGGAAACGCTTCCTGTTTCGCACTAACATTCCCAGGACCCCAAAGTCATTATTCGCTGGCTTGCAATATTCAGTTACCTTGCATCCCTTCATGGCATGCATCACACTAGAAGTCTCATGTACTGAAAATCCTCTTTAGTTACACGTTTAGGTAGGTGCGTGCAGTATTTGCATGTATGACGAGGATAGGGTGAGCAGATAATAGGGTGAGAGAGTCTCCCTGATGTAGTACAATAGAGAACAGGTTCGATACACACATTCAAGAGACGGGGAGGCTGTCGCAGGCTGCAGCACTTGTAAATTATTTTGGTGAAGGTAGAACGGTGGTGGTGACTAGTTGTACCAGAGGTGTGAAACTTCCCTAAGATTCATTCACATGTTTTAATCATTTGCCTCACGTTCTAGGTGTTGTAGGTGGTGTGTAGGAATTGAGAAATGTAAGTATGGAATGTGAACTGCAACAACTATATTTACAAAAAAATAATACAAATATTAAAACCTTGTTCCTGTATCTTTTGGTCTTCTCCAAAATTCAGCTACAGAAAATGTAGTGACGTACACCCATGACCACTGCTAAAGAAAGCGGGTACTCTGGAAAGGGGATTTAAATCTGTATCTTAGGCATGTGCAAGACTGTAGAACTGTGTGGAGCTGAACCATGGCTCGAGGCTGAAACTCAATGAATGGAGCATGACCTCATACAGCCGCCACCGATCAATCAATCAAACTGGGCTCAGTTACCAATAGTGTAGCTGCAGGTAGCGGGGAATCTTTGCAGGCCGTTAATGGACGCGCAGACACGTCTGAGGGGACCTGTTTTAGACCACAGGATGCCTGGGGTGAGGGAGAGAGCCGAGCACTTCTGAGTTTTCTTTCCCTGTGTATCCCCTGGGCACCATGCCCAGAGATACATCTATTGGGCGGGCAGTCATCGCATCCAAGAAGCGCTACGTCACTTGGACCCCAGAGGCGTAACTGGTAGAGCATGGCAACGCCTCTTGGAGCCGGCTAGAGCACTCTGAAGATCGATCCCAAGACAAATGGTGACCTAGCCCGACTCACCACCCCATCCATCAGAAAGAACACGCCTCGGGGATACATCCATAGATTTCCAGGAAGCGATCTGTCGTAACGCCCTGATAGGAATACTGGACTTTGATCTGCTCGGTTAGACTTCGACTCTTCTCTGCCATTTGCCTGCTAGATATTTTTTTATCACCCCCAATTTTTACTACTTCATTAACCTTGATTCTCACGTTTCAACGTTCGTGTCCTCACTTGTCATCTTTTTGTGAGATAGTTTTATAGTAAATGCTCTGAATCAAGATGGCCACTGCTAAATGGAATAGAATCAACTGATACTAAGGGCTCTATAACGAGTCTCGTGATCCACATCCCGCTAGACTTAAAGGGATGAGATGGTGGCGGTCATCCGACCATCCTATGCAGTTAGGGTGGTCAGACCGCCATTGCTCTGCCGCAGTTGCCATGGAAATGCTGTTCCCTGGCGGTGGTGCAGCAGTCAGGAGGCTACAGTATTCTTGGCAGGACTGCTGCGGTCCCGCCAAGCATATTACGAGCTTCCTCTCCACCACCGTTTTTATGGCAGTTCCTCCGCTATGAAAACCATGGCGGAGAGGAAACAAAGAGGGCCCTGGAGGCCCCCATGTGCCTCAGCGCCCTGGGGTGCATGCGCCCCCCCTGTGCACATGCACCACAGTTCCTGCTCGCATGGGCTTTATGGTCCATGCCGTGCAGGAACTGTTTTTGGTGCTCCCATTGTGGTGCCCATTTTCAGGCACCGCTATGGGAATGTAAAAAAAGGCCACCAGAGAAATGCTCGTAATCTAGCGTGTGGACCGATAACGGCTTTGGCCAACCTCGAACTCAGGGCCTTAGTGTTTGCATAGAATTCTTAAGTAGTGTTTATTCTGTGTGCTAAGCAGCATTTGTGTGTTTTAAAAAAAAGGAGAAGCATGTGCAACATGAGTGTACAAGCAACTTCCTCACACATACAAGTTTGTTTTGAAAAGTCATCATTTCTCTTTCTCTTTCAATCATCAAGGACTAAATCATCCCTACCTATGGAATCATTATGTTTTTTACACATGTTACAAAAGAAAGTGACTTATTAAAAAGTCCTTGGATTCCTCCTTCTGCCATCTTTAGAAACTCAAGAATCTCAATAGTTTTCAATGCAGATCTAGCATTTGCACCACAAAGCTGCAACTTGTAGAAGGGAGTCAGTTTGCCACTATCCATTTCCAGAAAATCCTCATGCAAATTGACACTGATTGGAGCTTAAAAGTAGCCTGGTAATGGCACACATGCACTAATGTAGCATAGTCTAAACTGGCCTACCAAAAACATCTTACTGAGAGGCAGAAAACTCTTCAAAACCAAGGCACGAGAATGTGTCTCAAACTACAGGAACGTGATTACGTAAAAGAGCCAAGTAGTATCAGGAGGGGATGTCTCTAATGTCGATGTATTTTTAAAGCACAAATCTATTAAGTGTGAAGCAGAGCATTGAGAATAAAAACAGAGCTTAAGACACTTTTTAGGGTTATTTGCATTAAGCTGGAGGAAGAAAGCCGTAAACATTCTTTGACCTCTAATCCCTGAAAAAGGTACTTGGTCCTTCATGGCTTCTCCAGGAGTGGCTGCAACCTGTGCTCACCTTCTCGAGAAGAGCAGCCAATGTCACCCTCTACAAGTGGAAGCATCACATCTCCACAAAGTCCTCACATTTTCTAAATGTCACAAACATTAAACCACTTGAACACCATGTGGCTTGAGATCCAGGGTCTGCTGCAAGTCATTCTGAATGGAGGCAAATGCAAATCCTTTCTTAGGATTGGAGAGCAACCAACTCCTGCCTTCTCCCATAGAACACAAAGTAATATACCCACACCCAATATGGCCTCCAGATGGACAATGGTATTAATAAATGTGGTCCAATTTGTTCTATAACAGCATAGAGACTTAACTACAAAAACGGATGTGGGGGGAGATGTTGGTTGGTGAGACAGATCTTACCCCACCTCTGAACCTCTCAACCCGGGGGAAGTGCCCTGAGGTTACTACTGTGCTTTTGTGATATTCACTGACAACTCTTGGAAAAAAGGAACATCAGGAGAACAAGAATGACTGCAATTAGAAGAGTGGCCTAACAACTATAATGCAAGGTTTTTCCTCCTCAGTACCAAAATAATTTGGAATAATATCCTAGGACGGTTGTAGGTGGCCGGGGAGTCTCAAGGTACAACCAAATGTACCACCTGAATGGCCCATATGTCTCCATCTAACTTCAAAATCCTTTCCATGCGTAAATCGCTCTAAAGCATGGTACAGTTCTGAAAGTGAGATTGTACAACTATCATGATTTTCAACCAGTTGTGCAATACAGAGGCATTGCTTATGGCTACTAAATTTCTACTACAACTGCAGAATTTCGGTATGTGACAAGCCTAGGAGTAGGTGTGGGCTTGGCACAGGGGAGTGTCACGAGGAAATGCAAACAAAGTGACGTCAACAGCCATAAATACGGGTACTCACAAATGTAAGCAACACAATTCCCTCACGTAAATGCACTTGGGGTGCAATATGCGGGGATATTCTTACATACAGTGGCGGGAAATATGGACTTCATGAAAAATCTACTTTCAATGAAAGAAAACAAGAAAAACATATTTTCCAAATCTCTGTATTGTTTTAATTCAACCTATGGAGATTGTCTGTAACACAGAGAATCCACACTCGTAAGACTACGAAAAACAGAATCCTACCAGGAACATATGTGAAAAGTGTACATTTAAGTGCACAGTTTCCGAAATTTGTAGATCCTTAAAGGTAGGCTTTGGAGTTGTGTGAATCAGGCACACAGTTGTAAGCCTCCCCAATGTGTGGGCACACACACGTTAAGACGTTTGTGAATTGTCTCCATGTGCTCAGATATTTATTTAAACAAGCAAAGAGTAGACCTAGATAAAGATGAAAGTGATGTCACTAACACATACAAGAGCATCTCCCACAGTGCCATGTGGAACATAGCGCCCAAACACCTTCATCACACAATTGAGGCATAAATTTAGGGACAAATCCTACATATTTATATAACCAAAAGCCATGGTTTGGTGGCCAAGCGAATTACCTAGAGAATACACCCCTTTGGGAATCTCTCCAGGATGTATTGAAGCAGACTAAATGCTCCTCTCAGAGGTCATTTGTCTCTGGATCATAACTGGATCCCCTTCTTTACTGACTCACTCGCCCTTTTTCTCCTTTATACCGCTATCACCAGCCAATTTTTCATCTATGTCTTGTTCATTGTAACCAGAACTACTTAGCGCTCAACAAACCCTATAGAACAATGCAGCATGTCATTCTCTTGGCTGCGACATCAAATCGCTACAGTATCATTCGTGAGAAATGCAGAGACCCGTTCTCTTGTTTGTTAAGAAACTTGCTGGCTAACACTGAATACTGAGCACAGGGGGAGGCTTTAGTACAGGTGAATTTACAGAATTGACAGGCAAGGTGAATATATCTGTAACTGTCATAGAAAAGATTGCTTCTTTGGTAATTTATGTTAAGTAAGTGTGTGCAGAATGAGCGCACAATACTTGTTTATTCTATTGTACACTACGGGTGTCAATTATTTGTGTATTTATATAGGTGGTTCATGACAATAACTTGGTAAGAGGGCATTTATCAACAGTTATAGGCCATCGAGCAGTCTTTAACTCCATATCATGTTCCCACCATCAAATCAGGGATATATATTGAGTGCACATATCACCCAAAGGTCTCATGCCGCTGATGGACAACTCTGACTTTCCGGCTAGAGAAAAGATCTTGCTAGTTTAATGATCGAACAGCCATGTTTTTAACTCCCTACTACCTTGCTTGCATCTCACAGAAATTACACCTAGGTCTAAATATGGTAATCAATGATTCTAGGAATCTTAAAAGCAGCAACATCACACTTAGGCTCGACATCTCCCCAGAAATTGTAGAAATTACATAAAAAGTATGAGATTGCACAATGATGGCCAACCAATGGCGGACTGGGAAACAAAACCAGCCCTGACAAAGAGCCCAGCCGGCCCGGGGTGGGTGTCTGGGGAGGGGGGGCATGGGGCAGGTGGGTGAAAGCGGAAGGAAAGCTATGTGCAGCTTTTGTTGCTGGGGGCCAATATTGTGGCTACGCTGCAAAACCGGCCCCCGGTAACGAAAACGGCCCCCAGGGGTCTAAAGCCGGCCCGCACACTGGTGCCCCACTGGGGAACGCCCGGTGCCCGGTGCCTGGTGTCCGCTACGGCCAGTTAGGCCCTGTGGCCAACCCAGTAATCATTATCCTAAATGCCGAGAATCTGGTACAACCAAAACATAATAAAAAATAAATGTTCCTGAGCCACTTTGATGATTGCTTTGAGCATTAAGACCCAAGGGCTATTTTCAGGATGTAGCATTTTGTTGGAGTGGGCATGGATTAAGTTAAGAACGGGGCTTGCCTTAAGGTACGCATAAGTGTTAGTTATACTAACTGTCCTAAATAAGGTAAGTCAAATAGTGACTAGTAGGTTAGAGGTTAACTAAATGTTAGGTTTAGAGTTTTTTTTAAAAACTCTTTATTTGCGATTGCGCGTCATATCACATTATACAAATAAACATTTCCATCAGTGTACAGTCTTTTCTCTTTACTCCCACAACAAATAACTTCAGACTTAAAAACCAATTGCTATATCTTGTTACTTTTAAGACTTGTCCAGTATCACACGATCATAAGCTGTAGAACAGAATACTACAATCACCTATGACAGTACTTCCCGTAGGTTTAGAGTTAGAGAAGGCTTAGATTTGATGAAGGTTCAAAGTAACATCTTCCGTTTATGTGGGGAAGGCTCAAGATTTGATTTAAAGAGAATGTGGGGGACATTGAAAACAATTTTAGGAGAAGAATTTCTTACAGTATGTTCATTGTGACAGGAAAAATATTGCTAAATAAAAAACTGCCAAAGGGGATCAATGTGAGTAATTTGCTTTAGCAAAGTTCTCCATTATGGAATCTTGTATGAGGACATACATCGAAAAGCAGGCTAATATCCAAAGGAATTGTATGGACTGTATAGGATTTAAAGCACTCACCTCTAAGTAAGACACAACTTTTTTCTACAACAATTACATGGTTCACATAGAGACAATTCCCAAGTTAGTCTGGCACTCAAAAGAGTTCTGTTAATTGTAGCCTAGCACGTGAATAATCATTTTGTTAAGGTTTAAAGAAGAGGCATTCTTAGAGACTTGGGGCGCTCATGAATGACAAAATCAATGCGTGGGAACAACTGAAAGGAATTACCATAGGGTTTCTCAAACTTTTTTGAGATTGCCCTATTTTTCTACAGTAACCAATGCCTACAGTGTTTGGCAATACTATCTCCAGTTGTAAAATCAATGTGTTCATTAGGGTATACAATCGACAGATTTGGCACAACCAGGTAACTCATTCCAGCCTTTTTCCAACCAAGTTGGGGGTTCAACGTGAATTTACCACCAAATTGGTATTACAAGTACCAAACTGTATCTCTGCAATTTGCCCACATTCATATTGCATCAGAGAAAACCTGGTGAAATGTGAACAGGGCTGAATGAGAGAGCAAACTCAAATACCGAAAGTCACCCTCAATCCAAGCATCAAACCTCAAAACGGGGAGTAATACCGCATTCAGCCAATTATGCACTCTCTAGAATCAGTATTTACCAGATGTTGTATTATCAGTTTAATACCAGGGTAGTGGTAAAGAGGTTCTTATAGTATCTTACATTCTCATCATGTCAACAGTAGTCTGGGGATTATGAAAATAAAAAACAACCTTAGCCTATGTGCAATACTTGTGTGAAGAGCAGCATTAGAATCTAATCTCATCGATATTGCACCACACATAACTGTAAATATGCCACTCTTACTGCTGCTCATAGGAAATCAATTAAGACTTAATATCTTTGCCTGGGCCTTACAGAGCTGATGGCAACAGAATCCTGAAGTTATGAGAGTAATGCTCACAGGAATGACATAAACAGTGCTCTGGAAGTTAAATCTGTATGTAAAAAGTGGGAATTGTCTCCTGAAAATTATTTTTCTATTCTTCTTGCGGTAACCAAAATTCTTAACCGGTGGTAAGTTACTGTGTCTGTTTTACGGTAATGCAGATAACTGGTAGGAGTTCAAATGACGTACCCCATCTTCAATACCGTGCCATTCCTTATGAGAGGCAGTAAAAGCTATACAAATGCAATACAAATACAACACTGATGTAAACACTTGTCCAGGATCCACTTGAAGGACTACTCCACCGAATCTTCCAATATGAGTGGCATATCACGCTTACATATCGACTTAACAACACCAGCCAAAATATACTGCTGAAAGGAGTAGTGTCAACATTACCAGGAGTGATTGTACTATTAGTTCACATAAGAGAAAGACAAGGGTCAATGTCATAGAGAACTTAAGTGGAAGCCTGTAACTGAATGGAGGGGCATATGTAGAGTATGACTGATGGTGCAAGCATAATAGTAGGAAAGGGTGTGAGATATCTATAAGGCCCTATGGTGACTCTGAGACCATGGTGATGTTCAAGCATCTTGCCGAGGTCAACAGCACAAATAGATGTGCATGGATCTGGTACTTACATTATAGAGGATATCCGTCCACCCCTCCATCGTGATGCACTGAAAGACGGTAAGGATTGCAAATAGAATGTTGTCGAAGTTGGTGATCCCAAAGTTGGGGCCTTCCCAGTACTGTCTGCAGATAGTTCCATTCTCACATTCCCTGGCAGGGGCTTCTTCTCCGCATGGGAAGTCTCCCATGATTTCACCTGTGGAGAGATGCAAACCACAGTGTAAGTGACATCTACATCAAGATGTCATCATTGACGCTAATCTGGGCACCCACATGAAATTCCACACCAGGACACAAGAGCCAACCATCACACAATATATTTGTTTTTTCAGTATGTCTTTATTGGTGCTTTACGTTCATAAAAAAGCAATACAAAACATAAATTGACGACTGCAGAGTTCTCCAATTCTCTTTTTCAAAGACAAAATAGTGTGGCATGCTTGTAAGGTCATAGTTCAATGTGAGATATAGTGTGGCATGCTTGTAAGGTCATAGTTCTATGTGAGATATAGTGTGGCATGCTTGTAAGGTCATAGTTCTATGTGAGATATAGTGTGGCATGCTTGTAAGGTCATTGTTCTATGTGAGATTTAGTGTGGCATGCTTGTAAGGTCATAGTTCTATGTGAGATATAGTGTGGCATGCTTGTAAGGTCATAGTTCTATGTGAGATATAGTGTGGCATGCTTGCAAGGTCATAGTTCTATGTGAGATATAGTGTGGCATGCTGTCAAGGTCATAGTTCTATGTGAGATATAGTGTGGCATGCTTGCAAGGTCATAGTTCTATGTGAGATATAGTGTGGCATGCTTCTAATGTCATAGTTCTATGTGAGATATAGTGTGGCATGCTTGCAAGGTCATAGTTCTATGTGAGATATAGTGTGGCATGCTTGCAAGGTCATAGTTCTATGTGAGATATAGTGTGGCATGCTTGCAAGGTCATAGTCTATGTGAGATATAGTGTGGCATGCTTGTAAGGTCATAGTTCTATGTGAGATATAGTGTGGCATGATTGTAAGGTCATAGTTCTATGTGAGATATAGTGTGGCATGCTTGCAAGGTCATAGCTCTATGTGAGATATAGTGTGGCATGCTTGCAAGGTCATAGTCTATGTGAGATATAGTGTGGCATGATTGTAAGGTCATAGTTCTATGTGAGATATAGTGTGGCATGATTGTAAGGTCATAGTTCTATGTGAAATATAGTGTGGCTTGCAAGGTCATAGTTCTTTGTGAGATTGATTAATGTACTGTAGAGTATCTGTAATCATTTCTTTGTGCTATGTCTGCATGTATCACTCTATCCAAGTATTGTGACTGATAGTATCACAGCCACTAAATATTTGATATACCGACATACATGGTGTGACAATACCACTCAATGAATTTGAATATGACAAATATACTACACTGTGATAATTTAAGAAACTGAGCACAAAGCTATCAAAAAATAACATCATTATGATACCTCTGATCTTCAGCAACAACACAGTCACATAACAATATATTAATATAACACACCGTCAACTCCATCAAAGACACACAGAACTATAATGATGTTGCAGAAACATAATATTAATGTCTTAGATACATTGATATAGTAATTTCCAGGAAAAGGGCACAACTCACCCCCTCTGCTAAACTTTCCTGTCCACTCCCTTCCACCGCTCCTTAAAACCTCTTATATGATGTTCATATACATGGGAAGTGAAGTTAGAAAATATAATCACAGCATGTAGTTTGCTGGCAAAGGCATTGCTAGCTTCTTGTACTAAGGAAAATATACAGCTTGCATCATGTGCCACTGTCCCTGTCTGCGCTGCAAAACGCTAGTAGCGACACTACCTGCAAACCATCACACTCCTTCAAATGTGACATAGACTATTTCAGGTCACACAGCCCTGTATGAGTAACCTGGGCGAGCTGATGTTCATTTTCTAATGTATACTATTCATATGCTCTGTGTAATACTAAACATCCATTGCCACCATGTGGTCATATAAATGTGCCCGTGTTGAAAAATAAGTAGGCAAACACAGAGACAAATTAACTACTGGAGGAACCCTAACCACACAAACAAGCTTTTGTTGCACAGATTCTCAAGAATTTTTATCTGATCTAGAGATTCTAGACAGCCACAGACCAATCACAAACTCCTCAATCCCATGCACAATTTTTAAAAGTGAAAGAACAAGGAAATGACAAGACAATTGCAGAAGTATCAAGAATAGGACAACACAATCCAAGGTTCAGTACCAACATTCAGAACAAAGAGTGCATGAACTGCTACTAGGATTATAATGTTTTAGCAAGAACCTTCTCATCGCTCTCAATAAGAACCAGCAGGCATTCTTCTTATCCAGTGAGAAAACTACTATGGCCTCTTAATGAAAATACATAGATTAGATAAGAATTTCAAACAGGCCTGGCAATGAATCCAGTCTTTCCTAACCAACCAAATCCAGTGGGTATCAATAACATCTGGAAATTCTTTAAGAAAGTTGTCACGTGCACTTCAGGAGTCAACCACAAGATCACAAATCTTCAACATGTGCAAGGACTATAACCTATGTAAAAAAAACACCTAGCTACAGCTTCAGGTGTATGCAGTTGACCATCAACATTTACCCGAGGCACAAAACAGGAAGTCAAACCAACATCATTAATGGTTAGAGCAAAATCTATAATGAGAAAGACCTTCTTGCAGATAGATGGCACCAAAACAGAGATTCTGGTGCTGTGAGGAGCAATACCCAGAAGAATCCAATTCTAATAACCCTGAGTCCTGGGAGCCCCCCAACCAACAACATCAAAGAACAAGGTGGAATCACCATCCTTTACCATTCTTTGGCCCTGCAGGTAAATACTGTGGTAAATGGTTCCAACTTCCAATTATCCTTGCTCAACAAAATACGAACACGGTCCCAAGCGGACCATAGAGTGAAGCTGGCCAAAGTCCTAGCTATATCACAGTTGCAATATTAAAATGTGTTCTTAGAAAAAAACAACTAGGGAACAAATGTCCAGACACAGCAGGCGCAGATTCATTAAACAATTCTGGACCTCTGTTGGAAACAATGCACAAACACGTAGAAATGGCCTTATCAACACCCCCATGTGGTCGCCACAGGAGCGATGATCACATATAGCAGACATAAGCTTTTGTGGGGGAAAAGCCCAAGGTGTGTGAAGACACTGCCCCTCATAAAAGAGGTTCTTGACAAGCTAAGCATTTGCAAAAATCTAGATATGGTTAAATGGACTTCAGCATGAGCAGTGGCTATGTGTGAATTTGCACTATACACAGCTGGCTTCCGCTTGAATGCATATTGCCATTTCTATTTGCTCTGCATTTCTACTTCTATTCAACTGCTGTCGCAGCAAAACCACATATGTGCCTCTATGTAGGCACTAGCTCAGGCAAATACATTCTTGTTCTTCCAGATTCTGTAAAGATGACCAGGCCAAGTGTCAGCCACACCGGAGGAGAAACTGAGCATGCGAACGAGAAGGACAAAACTAATACGATTGTGGACCTCTTCCAATAGATGATTGCAGACTTGGCAAATTTAATGCATTTCCTAATACGGTTGAAGTTTCTGCTCCACATACACTGGAAATGAGGAAGAATTTATGAAAGAGAAAGAAGGACCAGAAGGGAGGGGGAAACTTTCACATGTATATAAAAGATTTTTGTTGTGCGCAGGGGGAGACTTTATACAATGGCAATGCTCATATAAAACCTCACCTGAATACTTTGAAACTCTGAAGTTATTTGTTGTTAATGGGAAGTTACATTTGCAGTCCTGCAAATAGACTTGAGGCCACACAGGCAGTCCTCTGTGGCAAGCATCCTCATCCTCATCAGCTGCTGGATTCAGTGTGTAAACACAAAGGCTTTGGGCCCATCCCATGCGGGGAATCAAGTGAAATCTCATGAATGATAAAAAAAAATGTATTCAAATGACTAAGTTGCAGGGGTGGATACTTAGAAGGAGAGGGGCCCAAACTCCAAAACAACCTCAAAGCATAAATGAACAATCAACCAAGCACATTTCTCTTCCAGAAAAACTCAAACAAAAGGGTGTCCAAACATGTCTCAGATTGGAAATGGAGACCTCTTGATGGAGTAAATGAGTAAAGCCGCAGAGCCAGGCTCAATCTGCCTTTGGTCCATAGCAGAATATTTACAATGCCCAACACCATCTACCCTCTCCACTTCCTTGCTACTAAGGAATCGCCAGAGGACACTGGGATAACACAGCTCTAAGAGCGATGCAACCTGAGGAGAAGAAAGCCAGCATCCTTCCCACACTGAATTCAACTCAACGAAATGATAAATGGAGCACCTTAATTTCAAAGAGACTGAACGGAATACATCACAGACAGACTGCAGTTGAATATACCCGATGCTTTATACCACGTGATCATACTGAAGACAAGCAAATGCTAATTATTTCCTGAATACACAAAAATATAAAGGCTGTATGTCAGAATATTGACCACACAAATACTGTTTGCCACACACATCATGTCCTAAATATTTTTTACAAAAATATCATTTATTGATTATAGATTTTCTATTTATTGTTCCAATAAGCGATGTTTTGGTATATGTGAGATTCAGCTTGAATCACAGCATCTCGCTGGACCGCATTTAGACACTTACTTACAAAGAGCTGTTCCTTAGAGAAGGGTTCACCAAGGTTAGGGGCTGTGGAGACCGTGGAAACTGACCGCTGCCACTTGGCGTGTTCTGCGCACAGTGGGTATGCTGGGACAAACAGAGTTCTGCACGGGCAGTGGCCCTAAGGGAAAGGTGCTGTGCAGAATGGGCACAATGATGGCATAGTTTGGCTATTGGCACTCTTACTTTGGGATATCTTGCATGGGAAAACTGTGCTTTACCACACCTCCTTGTGATTGGTTTTTTCTGGGTTATGTTAAGTAGAGACAGTATAAAACGCCAAATGGAAAATCGCAAATTGCCTGACAATATTGGATGTTGGTGTTTTTTTTACACTTGTCGTAATATTCCTACCTGGCCTCCCTGCATTGTTTATCTCTCTCTCTCTCTCTCTATCTTTTCCCTTCCTGATCTATGTTTTGTGCAGTCCTAGTTCATCTTCGTCTACTAAGTTCCCCCTCAAACTACAGCGCTCGTCCGGCCTTTGGCCAGAGAGTTTATCGCTCATTTTCTTTGTGCTTTCCTAACCTATATGTTAACTATTAGTTAATTCAATTATTTCTTCCTTGTTTCAACTTCCCCAGTATTTGGAGTCGTCTGTTAGCCTTGCTTCGGACCCCGCCAATTCACCATTTTCACGGTGTGTTGGTTATCTCCAAGCGCCCTGTGTATCTGCACAGTATCCCTTGGTTTGCCGGACATTTGGTTCTTAGGAAAAATGCTGATTTGTCAGCGTTCTGGCTGCTATACATTCTTTGCTGGCCTCTAGACAGTAGACGATAGTTACAACACAACATTTCAAGCAGAGGATATTCTGACAATGTTTTTCTTTTACCACATTCTATAAGCACACCATAATATCATGTATGGGATGACCTACTCTAAATGGCAAAAAAATGGTCACTCAACATGCTACTTTACTTTACCTTTCAGCCGCTTTAGATTTTGTAGAGCATAACACCGTACTTTACTGGTAGCCAACACCTCGATTAATGGCTAGCAGATGGTCCATGTCCTTCGTGGATGAATGCTCTCCAAGAGTTGGGTGGATCCACTTCATGTTGTTTGCAGACACGTACACAAGTCGAGTAACAAAGGGTTCCCCATTTACCCAGAGCTTTTCAACACATACATTGAACCATTAATGGACCTGCTTTGTCACGTGACCTCCTTTTTCGCTCTTACTCATACCTATTTTAAAGCTAGGAGCCATCCAAGCCAATTGTAATTATTATGGTCTCCATTACCAAGAGGTATCACAAGTTCAAGATCTCGAAGGGCACTCCAGATAGAACCAGGAACGTTTTTCAGATTTATCGTTAACCAATTACCCCCAATACTGTTGGAGCTCCAGTCAAGTCATGTTTTGGCGACTGCAGTATCTGGTACCTTGACCTACTATTGTAGCAAATAAGAAGACTTCAAATGCTTATAAATGCTGTGCAGAGAATAATCTTTAACTTAAAAGACCACCACTAGCAAAACACCTCAAAAGTCAACAACTGATCCAAATCAAGAACAGAATTACAAATAAGATTCCCTGCAATGCTTACAAATGTTTTAAATGGTTTGCTTTAAAATAACCATAGGATAACATTATGAAAACCCTGGCTGGTCGCCTTAACTTGACCAACAAAATATTCAAAATCAGATACAAAAATTGGAGTGTAGGAAATCCACCTTTTCTGCGTGGCCACTCTAGATTTTTTGCCTTTTGCTGGACTCCATATTTCTGTTGGCTTTAACATTCGGTGCACTTTACCCCTGGCAACCGGTAGAAACATGCATTTGCTCCCCCTTTAAACATGGTTGAATTGGCATATTCTTTGTGTATTTAACTTGCCTATAAGCTCGTACTATATGGTGTACAAAGTGTAATCAGGGCCTTCAAGTTAAATGCCATTAGTACACAGTTGGATCTATTCTGCAATCTATTACAGTAGCAGTACAAACATGGCTTCAGGCCTACCAAGTGTAGAATGATTGTGGCAGTGGAACACCTTCCATGTGACTGTCAACAAAACCCTTTCTGACAAGTAAAAACTTTCCTTTAAGCTATTACTAAGTCACACCTATGTAGACCTTGCAGGCCACATGGTGTATGCTATTTAAAAATAAGACATCTACAAACTTAAAGTTAATATTTCCTTAAAGTGACTAGCACTCAAGAGCTATTTACACTGTAGGAAGTCTGGCTGGCCCAAGAAGAAACATGGAGAAGAAAGATTACATTATATAATTTAGATATCTCTGGTTAGGGATCAGCTAGAAAAATGTTTGAACTATTTTAATATTTATTAAAACCCCAACTCGATGGTGAAGTGAGATTTTTAAAATATTGAAGAAAAGTAACTATTATAAATTCATTTTTTTTCTTTCATTAGCCCTCCGAAAGAAACCCAGATGCGGTGTTAAAACTGCTCCCAGAGCTGAGAAAAGGCCTGGGTGTGGGGAGGTGCTTTTTTCCTCTGGTGGGAAGAAGAGTTGGGGTGGATCACATTTTTTTTTTTAGAAAACAGGCATCAGATTGTAACATTGGGAAAGTTACAAATTGGGAGAAAAATGGTTGTCATCAGGGGTCCCCCAGGGCTCATCCTTGAGCCCAACCCTTTTCAATCTTTATATGACACCACTTCTCCCTCTGATGGCCACGTTTGATGTTGAAGCCATTGCATATGCGGATAACACCCAGCTGATACTCACTCTTGATAAAAACTCCACAATGGCGGAAGACAATTTTCTCCACTGTTTGACAGCAGTAATGGACTGGATGAAACTGAATCATCTTAAATGTAACAGTTCTAAAACTGAAATTATGCTGTTTGGAAAGTCCAACCTTTATAGGCCCAATCAGGGGTGGCCTGCAAATTCGGAAGTGCCTCCCACAACAGTAGACACAGTCAGAAATCTAGGAATAAAATTGTATCCAACATTATCTTTCCACAAGCAAGGACTTGCTATGGCAGGCATGTGTTTCCAAACAATAAAAACTCTCCGAAAATGCATGGACCTGCTCCTGGTGCCTGCTAGAAAAACAGTTGCAGCAGCCCTAATTTTATTTCGCCTGGATTACTGCAATAGTCTATATGCAGGAACAAAATGACGGTAGTAAAAAAATTGCAGGTGGTCCAGAACACTGCAGCAAGGTTGGTACTTACACTGCTTAGAGACTCCTCCTCCACCGCAGCATTAAAAACTCTTCACTGGTTACATGTCTATAAGAGGATTCTTTTTATAATCCTGACCATCACCTACAAAGCCATAAGCGAAACCGGACCAGAATATCTAAGATCTAGAATTAAGCCATACATCCCCCAACGCACTCTGCGGCCATCCTCAGAGAATCTGTTAACAGTCCCTGATTTCAGATTTAAATCCAGAGGTGGAAAGACTATGGCAGTCCTAGGGACCAAAGCATGGAATGCCCTGCCCACTCAAATGAGACATGCACAAACAAAGCCTACTTTTAGGAAGCTTTTAAAAACATGGATCTTCACCACCCCTGACCATACAGCGTTATCCTTTATCTAAGCACCATCACTTAGTTGTCCTCCCTCTGCATTCCGTCAGATTTTCCTTTTTCTGTGAAAGCGCCAAGATGCTCCTTGAACGTTGCGCTATACAAAAACCTTTCATTCATTCATTCATAAGTTCATTTACTTTAAAAAGGTTCTCTCTGTCACAAGCAAATATTAGCTGCCACCAGGACAGACTTCTCTGTTTGTCCTCCCAGTCAGGCATGCACCAAACAGTAGAGGGGAGCTGCCCCAGAACTGGTTTTGAGTGGCCACAAAGGCGTGGCTGCACACTTTCCTGGCTACTCCTCTGGGCGGGCATACAAACTCTGCAAAAGGGGAGAAGGCTTTCTCTATCTTGGATTTTGAGATTTTGAGAGCAAGGGGCACTGCTGGACTGTTTGCAGTAAAGAAAACAGAAAATGCTGCATAAGTGGGTAGTGTTACCCTGGCAATTTTGCCCCATTGATAAGGGAGGGGCCAGGAGTCATCCCCACCCCCTAATTAGTGTCAGACATAGATTTGACATCCAAGTTCAAGTTCAAAAGTAAAGTTTATTTAGACCTTAGGTCTTTAAACCACATAGGCTCTTATAAAAAGAAATGAAAGAATTCTAAAAACAATAGAAAGTTCATCTTCTTATGCCATTTAAAATCAAAGTTCCAGTGGATTAAACATATATTTATCCTAAAACTTCATTCCTAACAGTTTTTGCAAGCACATTTTTTAAAACAATAAATTGTCATATTAAATCACAATACTCATAACTTCACTTAAACTTATAGTCAAGCAGGGAACCTATTTACAACCTGCATATATTTTCCAATAGCTATTGCACTATCTAAATTTTCCATATCAGCAAGAAGCTCCCATGCTTGTGTACGTGACCGTACATCATATTTTAAAAAGATCGGACATAAAAACAGTTTACGGTGATTTAAAATTTTTTGGCAATCCAATAAAATGTGTAAAATATTACATTTCATCCCTATCTTACACGTACATTTTCCATCAGGTTGCAGCAAGCCTGATTTCATTATACTGTTTGAATAGGTTAATACCTATTCTTGTCCTGAAAACTTCCATTCCCAGCCATTGGTTCGGTAATATATCTAGATAGGGGTAACTCATTTCTTTCTCCCAGCTATTTCTCATAAACTTTACAGAGTCTTCTTACTCCGGTACTCCCTATCTACCATTCTAGACAATTCCTTCCCCTGCATTTTAAGTACACTCTTTATTACATCGATTTGCAAGGTCAGCCGATCTATTTTCACATTCAAGTGTTCACAAATGGACTGAAGTTTACTTCTTGTAGCTTTGGCCCATTTTAATTCACTGTTCTGAATCTCCATCATGCACCATTGGGACACTTTTGTAACCTCCCCAGATCCCAAGCGTTTCCAGAATCTAAGTAAGCTTAATTGCACCTGGACATTCCATGCAGTTAGTCCTAGCTCCAATCTAATTGCCTGGATCATTGAAGAACCAGGGAGGGACAGTAATGATTTTAACATTTCCCTTCGTCCTTCTCCCAAGAGCTTTTTCCATCTATACAAAGAATGTCTGCCCCATATTGGAGTTGCGGGGGGATCATTGCATTGTAGGCCGTTAGCAATGGTCTATGGGACATATCACCTTAACTGCGATTAAATCTTTTCAGCCCGCAAACCGCTAGTTGTGCTTATATTTTTTGCACCTCCAAATGCATCCCCGGGCACACTCTTCAGAATACGTACGAACCTGTGGAAGAACAGAAGATTATTGGACCTGCTGTGACCTGAGAGGAGCCCTGAACGACTGGACCTGCTCCCCCTTGTGCCCAGAGCAAACAAGTTACCTCTAAAGGTCAGTTGGCTGACCTTATGTGTGACTAGAGGGACATTCAAAGCTGCAAGTGACCTTTTTCCTAAAGCCCTCAGCTGACTAGTGGCAACTGGGCATGTACTGGACTTTGCTGTTGGCCTCAGTCTGATACCCTGGATGTTTTTAAGTGCCCTCCCCTGAGATCCTGAGGTTCTTAGAAGTGTACTGCTATGTTTGATTGATACTTCAAAGACTAAGTCAGAAGGTAAAGTGTATCCAACCTGCACACCATTGCGGTTGGCCTCAAATCGCACCTAGGTCCCGGTCTGCTATGACTCCAGCTTATCATTATTGCTTTGTGCTTTTTTGGCTCTATTCTTACTTAAAACTTTTAAAAATCATAACTTTGGTTCCTCTTTTGGATTTTTGCCTTCTTGGTGTCATTTTGCTTATTAAAGTTAACTCTATTTTCTAGATTTGATTGGAAATGTTTTTTCTTTGGTATTTTGACTTTATGACTATTTTAGTACTGCCTACTACTGTATCCATTGCCCTACGTTAAGCCTGTCTGCTCTATGCCTTTGCTACAAGGATGCTCAGCTCAGGTTAATTTAGTGAAACTGAGGGTTCACCCTAACAAAGCTTGTGATTATTCCTTGAGGTGGGCAGTAGTCTCTGAATAACCTTCCCTGCCATATATGCAATGCCCACTTGGTGACACAGTTCTGGTTGAAACTCAAGACCTACCTGTTCCCATCTGTAACCATTCTCCCACATTCTGCATATTTATCAGCTTGTGCTCTTACAGTGTTCATTGTCTATTTTTTCACCACCACCCTCGTATCTTATAATGTTTCAGTTGTTATGTATCATCCTAATTAAAATGTTCACCTCATTTCCTCTGGGCCTAGAAGCAAGTTATGTCTGCACCGAGTTCATTACAAGTAAAATGAGCATAGGCATACACATATCAGTGACACACAATACTACATCAATATCACAGTCACATAATGTTATCATGATAATACAGATACATAACACTCCAATACCATAGATACACAATGCCATGATAATACCACGAGCACACACTACGGTATTACAGACAAGCAACATTGTAATGTCCAAGCAACAATATAAAAATATCATGACACGAACAGACACACTATACTGTTATAACAATCACCTATTATTGTGATTGATAATATCACAGACAGTGAAACACTTTGGGCCTAATTCTGATGCGGTTAAGAAGGCCTCCTAATGGCATTTGCTCCTTCCAAATAGTATCGGGAACGTGTCTTCCCGACCGAGGGCCTAATTATGATGCGATTAGGAACATATGCTCCCATTGAAGTCAATGAGAGTCCAACCAATTCGTATTGGGAAGCATCCGGATGCATCGTACTCCATCGGTCAGACTCTCCCGATCCGAGTGGGTCGAAAACCATTTCCAAACCGAATGGGTCGGGAAGCTTTCCAACCCGCATCAGAATCGGCCCCATAATAACATATAACACAACACCCTGACAATGTCACTGTGACACAAACCTAAGATAATATCACAAGGCTATGGTAATATCACATACACAATAAACCACATTCATATCAAAGTCACACACTACTATGACAAAACCATAAGAGTGCAATGCTATGATAATATCACAAACATACGACACACTGATAATCTCACTGGCACTCAACACATCGAACATATCAGAAGCACAGTTGGAATAATGCACCATATTCCATCACACTAGTTAAAAGGCTTCTACTGGAAATCAGGGCACTCTAAGGTGCAGGACAAAGGCTATTTATGACTCTAACACATTATGCTGGAAGTATCAAAGTTTCTCAGTGGTATAAAAGACCTCTGTGCTCGCATGCATCAAAACACACCCACAGAGGACCAACCTCATTCGGCGCACTATTCCAGTGCCATCCATGGCAACACTCATTTTGCACCCTCCATGTACATTACCGTATACATACCATTGTCTGTTCAATAGTAAAACTTTGTCCTACGTAGACACTCCCTGTACAACATTCATTACAGGTCACAGTGTTGAAAGCAGAATAGTGCATGTGCTTAATTCCTATCTATATATTAATCGTCATAAATCATCGCCCCTTTAATATTAGAACTGTTATTGCACACTTGTCCTAGTGTTGACCTTTGTATTATGCTATTCGGATCACACATCTTTCATGATAGAATCGTCAGGATGTACACTTCCTCTGGGGTTATATCTGTATAACACTCCATCAATGATGATGCAGGCAGAGTTACAACCTCTCATGTGAGCTATATATATATATATATATATATATATATATATATATATATATATATATATATATATATATATTATAATAGTTATATTCTTTAGATACCTAGCCCAGAGGAAACTACATTTTGAGATTATTAATAAATTTGTCATGGTTTGGCAGATCTGCACAAAATGGGGCAGATTCCTGGTCCTTCAACTAATGTTCTTTTTATTTTAATTTCAGGAAGCTTATTTAAGAGTAGGCCAAGTGAGTGGGCACAATCTAAAAGGAGCGTTCTCATTTTAATGTCAATACTAATTTCCATATAAATGTATTTTCTCTGGTATAGCAAACATTGTTCAACAGAATTACACCAAACTTGGCAGGAATGTGAATCTTCACTCAGACTACATCCATTATTTGGTGTAAATTGTTCAGTAGCGTTTAAGCCATTTGCATTACAAAAAACGTATTGAGCAGCCTTCAAAAGATTTACAAAAGGTTCACGCAAAAGAGCATCCGAAAGGGCGTGGAAAAAGAAATGTCTTTTCGAGATAAACATTTTACTTTGTCTGCCATTTTCTGCTGTCATGTGATATTCATAAACTAATGTGAAGTTTGCGAACATCATTGTAGAAAAAATGGCGATGGCCACAGAAAGAAGGGTGAGCTTAAGCCCCACCTTACATGAACGCTGGAGTTCTCCGCAGAGCAGATGAGGCTCCGTCGCTAAGACAGAGGAGCATCGGGCCACAAGAGAAAAACTCTGTACTCCTCTCTAGGGGCTGGGCCGGCTGGACTGCCTACAGAGCTGGGGGAGGAGTGGTTGGGGCACTCTCTAAGTGCGCATGATGGTTTTGTTGGCCATCTTGGGCCGGCTAAAACAGTCATGCGCACCTAGCATGTTCTCCATCGGGCTGTGTTGCACAGACTGGGCGGAGAACATGCCCAGGCTCCCAGTCCCCATCGGAGTGCCGAACCACCGCGCTCGGACCAATCACGACGCTGCTATGAACAGCATTGTGATTGGCTAGGAGAGTCTGGAAGTCTGGGTGCTTCTTGTTCCTGCTTCCTGGTCGATAAAGAAGAGGATGGAGGAGAAGCGGCGGCCGTCAGGTATGTTTTTTTTTCCCTTTTCTCTTTTTTTAACCACCCCTCCCGACCCCACCGCAACTGCCCAGCCGCTACTGCCTTAGGGGGTGGAAATTATAGTTTTTCCAAGGAAAAACATTTCGCTGGCGAGTTTTCAAACATTGATAAGTTGCACATTTTTTTCTTTGGAAGCAACTTTAGAATGTGAGATGGGATGGATGACTGTGGTTTTTGCCCTATATACCTTACCGGAGTACCAAGGCTCCAGTTTTACCTACATCCAGGGTCATGCTGGTTTTCCTCGAACCATGTGGTACTTGAACGAATCGTTACAGCAAGAAGCCACAGAAAACATTTTTTAATTGTTTAAATACGGCAAATCTACATTAAATCGTAAAAAAGCAAATTATGTCCACTTAAGTTTGCTCTTGGAATGGTCCATGCAGAGTCATCAGAAGGGAGGGGGTTATAAAGTGGTCCTAAATTGGGCCTTTTCCATCGAAATTCCCACCAAGAGATTATTGTCAAGTCAGAACACAAACAAACAACGCCGGGGGAGTATGCACAGTTGATGCTCGAGGCAAGGAATGACCCGAAGAGTATGCCCGAAGGCCATGGTATGTAACCAGTGCCAGCAGAGATTGGCCAGAGGTAGTGTCCAGCTGATACAGAGGCTGGGTGAGTGGGTGCAGATCCAGGCGGGTGGGCTCCCTATGTGCCGGTTACACAGCGGGCGCACCCAGTACCTGGCGAGTACTGGGCAAGGGCATTCAGTACAATGGAGCAACCCTGTACTTCTGGGAACCCCTGTAACAAGTGAAACTTCCCAGGGCTCTGTCAGAAACACTTCCATCCTAATGGCACTCGGAAGTCAGTGCACAACGTTCTCTGTATCGAATGCATCTGAGAAATTAATCATAGTTTCCTAATTTGCAGCATACTATAATATGTACAATAAATCATCAGGTTGGCCGCCATATGTAATTTATAATAAGATAGATCCGCAAACTGATAGGTGTAATTAAGGTACATGAACAAGAATGGTTTACTGAATCGAAAAGAGAGAGTGTGACGTGACATGGAGCTGCTAGCGCGAGCCAATCACCTTTCTCATGGCTGATGGACATCAGGGGTGTCGCTTCCGAGAGGGGAGGGGTTGTTGACTTTGAATTCTTGACTGGTTTCCTATCTCTATGTTGGTTTTTATTTTTGTGAGCAAAGAATGAAAGACGAAATGGTACCTTGGATGTAATTAAGAGATAGAAACAGAGGTGCCCGTCTGGATGAATTTCAAAATGTGAAACCATATAACCTGTAATCAGTACTGGCTTCCCTGATTGTCCAAATTGTGTGATCCTAGGCAAAAACTTTATTTCACAGAGCCTCCTTTTTCTTTATTAACACATATAAGCACACTTTTGAATAATTGAGTTCAGGACGTGCGCTGCACAAGCATCTCTTATATTTCATTTAGTAGACTGCAATGTTGCTAAATCTACAATAAGAATGTAGGTTGCATTTAGGGTTTACATAACTGTTGTTGCCTGTTAGTTTACTAATGGTATTGTTGTTTGGGGTTGAGCCATGAATATTTCTAAAAATTATCACTTTAAATAAATTTCTGTCTTTGTAGTGTAAGAATCTGATGTACTAAAGTCATTAAGTCATAAGTCATTAGTAGAGAAGTGTGGCTCAATGGTTAGAGCGGCAGACCCTGATGAAGGAGACTGGCCGGGACCATGGTTCAATTCCTACCTCAGCGGGTCTTGGGCTCAATTTCCTCGGACCTCTCGCCTCGGTGCCTATTCTGATCATGAGCCCCACTCTGCACCTCTGGGCAATAGCTTGCTTAATCTCTACAACAGCCCCAACAACGCTGAGGATGCCTGACTTCCCCTTGGGGGTGCCCAGGAGTGGGCTCCTCACAGGGAAAGGCCAGGAAGGGTTCCTCGGCGGTATTCGTACAAGCGCCGAGATGCCTACGGGTAGTCGTGCGCTATTTAAGTGCGTAATTATCCTTATTAAGGTGAAACCCTTTGAATGTATCATATTTTTATACTATGTTTGTTGCACGATAAACATGTACACATTTTCATGGCTCTGCTCGTGCACAGACTCTTAGAGCCAAGCCAGACCTCTGGCTCAGCTCTAGCTGGGATCGCCCTTTTAATGTTAGTGCTGTCAATACTCTATTTGCGACTCGGGCTTAGTGCATGGGGCCGTCAGTCACTTGATAAAATGATTTGTAAAAGCTCAGGGCTTCAAACATGGAGCTATGTCCATATGCACTGATTTGACAACTCTATCATCGAGGCTTCCTGTAGCAGAGACGAAAAAGAATGCGTGCAGTGAAAATACATTTAAAATAAATGTTCCCAAGACAGAGACTCCAGAATTTACAGGAAGAATTACTAGGCCACATGGGACAGTCAGAGGTGTAGTTTCAGCAGGGATGTTTGGAGTGACACCCCGAAAAATGCATTCTTGATTTGGTAGTTATGTTTGGGGGGCCCTGGGGCATGTCTGCTAACGATGGGTCGCCTTTACTTGCTCTCCTTTTATTAAGCGGTTTTAACTTGTTCATTTTTTGGGATCAGATCTTTAAAAAAAATATAGTGAATGGTATAAGAAAAAAAGTAGTAAATCCGCACCCTTGAAGTACTCTTTGAATGGGTGCAAATGCACTACTTTTTGGCATTCACAGACATTGGCAGTAGTAGGCTTGGAAAGCTGCACCAGTCTAAAGTTTCCAGCCATCCTACTGGCAATCAAACAGCCAAAAGGTGATGGGATTGAAATAGTCTAACCAGTGGCAATCACTCTGGGTAACATTCCAACCCATTGTTATCAACCCACTGTGCCACTGTAGAGAGATGCCCACTTAATGCAAACCAGGACTGTCCCTGTTATTCATGCAAACAGTCCATCGCAAACCTTGACCACTGCACCCCTCCACCCTGCAGCCCACTGCTTGTTTAGTTGGGTCCCCAGACTTAGTTGAAAGGGACACAAATAGGACTACAGGATTTTTTATACTTTTTTAGTCCGAATTTGCATCTTTATAGGGGCTCCCATCCAGCCCGAAGTCAAGGTGTGATTCTCAAAGTCCCTCAACCCCCACCCCCTTCCCCCACCCTTCTTTAAGAATTGTGATTTATGAACGGTCAACTGCCCCGTGGACCGAAAAAATAGGAAGCAAAATAATTGCCCCTTGGAACCTGTCTCTCTTTTCATAAACCTCCATAAAATTTGAAAAAATTTCTTACCTGAAAGGACCAAGCATCTGACAAAATTTGTCCCACCTCAAACAGTGCCAAAATTAAAAGCTATCTTAGATGTCCATATCCAATTGAGTAATTATCTCTAATTGTCTAATTATTGCATAATTACCCCATTTTCCAACCCCTGAAGTGTTCCTCTACATGTGAGAGCACCAAGAATATTTAAAATATTGGGTTCCCTATTTCTGTTCAGAGATCCAAAGATTCAAAATGGCTGTAGGAACAAAACATTTCAGATGCTCCCTCCTAATCAGACTCGAGTGGATCCTCCAATATTTTATATGGACCCAGTAACTGTTTATAATGATAGCTGTGAGGTGTCGATGCTGCTGACCTCTGCGCGTGCTGACTGGGACACACACGTACAAAAGAAATGGACACCACTCAGTTGTAGAGGCTGGGTGCCGACTGACCACGTGCAGTCACGCCGCTTTCTTTTATTCATCCACGCTCCGCCCGTCGGCGTGACCGCGTGGGTGCGACATATCCGGCATCTGCCGGAACAATATGCTGGACCGCTATCTTATTACAATAGCCAACCAGGATGCTTGAAAATTTGAAAACTAGAGTCGGGGATTTACATATATTTATATAATATTACCCTCTTAAGTGTGGAGTATAGATTTGTTAAATCACAGGTATCTTAAAGAATTCAGGGTTGATTTATTTCAAAGTGTGCAAAGGACATATTCTGGTATAAAGCCTATTGTCATACCAGGTTTGGCGCAAACCTTTCCTGTGCTTTGGGCTGAAGACGAGAGCAAAAATCAGCTCATGGATTTCAAGTGTACAAGTGCAAAAGTATCTTTCTGGAATATTTCTTAAAACCCTTAACCAATCCACACCTACATTGGAAGAAATGTTCACAGTTTTATGGAATTTGTTACATATCAGACAAATGTCTCACAAATTATTCCTGAAGCAAAAAAAAACAATTTCTTCCATAACTACTGAACCACTATATCTTTATATAGACACATCAATCCGTAAAAGACCAGTTTAATTTTGAAACACTTTCCTGTACATTATTCTGCAGGCTTCATGGTATTTACAATTATTGCTGAATATGCCTTTTTATGCGCTATCCTGTATGCATCTGAATTCTTATAACCTCACTATGCTACTTCCTATGCAGCCTTTCATACGCCATCAGGGCCCTACAATTCTGCAAGTCACACCACTTACTATGCCTTAGTCCATATATGTCAACCTCCCTCCAAGTTTCTTTGTGCACAACTTCCTGCTCATTAAGGCTATTACAGTGAGTCACAGCAACTCCTAGTTATGCTTAAATCTACTTACTATTGAAAAGGTGGTTCTTGATTTGCTAATAACACTGGTGCTGCCTGGCAAATCTTCACAAAAAGTAACAGACAATTAGGGCAACTGGTTATGTTTTAGTCTGCCAAGTTTCATGGTGATCCACCTGGGGGAAATTAAAGGGGTGAAAAACTTGCAATTTCCTGTTTTAAGTTCTAAATGTATTTTATCCTTCACTCCAGCAAAAAATGCTAAATGTAATTACACTAAACTTGTCATAAATCTACCACTTTACTCAGATAGGTCCTTTTTTTGGTGTAAATCCAGGATGCCACATTATGCCATTACGGGGATCGCTTTATAAAAGCAAAATTAATTCATTCGGTGGTTTTTGAGATATTTCCATTACAAAAAGGACTCTGGAACGGGTCTGAAGAGTTAATTCATTGTATATTTTGAGTGGAAATGTATGAACCCAGCTCTGAGGAACGTCAGCCAATCCAAAGCGTGAAAAGAATTGAATACGTAGGACCCATCATTCCTAATTGTGCACCTGCTATCCGAAGGACCACATGGGCCACGGGGGCTCTCTGCACCCCATTCTATGTCCGGAGATACTAGCAGAGACCTATAGTTTCTTTAAAAAAAACTTTTTTTAAAGTTAACCCATAACACAGAAATGGGCGTGCAGCACTGGTCTCTGCTAAGCGCCCTTGGCCACGACTGAAGGGCGAGTGGCCCGCTGCAGATCCCTTCTTCAATATTCCCTTTCTTTATCAAGTGGGTCAAGGCATATTTGTTTTAAAAAATTAAACAAAACCCAAATACAAGAGCACGAGCAATGCTCTCGGGAGCACTATTGGTGCATCGATTGCGGTAACTCCTCAATTTCAATGTCTTGTAGGTGTTGCCTCATATGCAAGACGTTCCTCAACGTGATGTGCACGCTTATCAGACGCAAGCTCTTGAAACAAGCGCTACATCACTATTAATAGTGCTGCGGGCTAATACTGCCGGGGCCTGGGGTATTCACCTTTGCCCTCCATGGTAAGATCACTACACTACTGTCTTACAGCGCCACTATGACGCAACAGGCGCCAAATGACTATCAATACTGCAGCGGGACAGTCCAGGATATTGACGGGCCCAGGGCTAGCTTAAGGGCAGTGTAACTGGTGCAGCCGCACTGGGCGCTGACCTTTGGAGGGGGGCGCCTTGACCTTAGGGGAGCGCTGTGCTTGGCAATATCTTATGATAGGAGAGATGAGGGGCACTTTTGCAGGTGGTAGTGAGAGAATCCGAGGAGGTGGTCATTGAACGTGGGGGCGCCAAAAGTGCTTGTTGCACAAGGCGCCATCAGCACTAAAGCTGGCCCTGGACGGGCTCTTGCAGTCAATGGTAAGACCGCTACACGTTCCTACAGAGCATCTGTGGAGCAGTAGGCACTACATGACTATCAATACTGCTGCGAGGCAATAGTACCGAGCACAGAGTATTGTCTGGCTCTTTGCACTCCAACGTAACACCGCTGTACCACTGTCTTGCAGCACCACTATGACGCACCTGTGCATACATCCAGATGACGGGAGACTTCCCATGGCTTATTTATTTACTTAGAAGCTTATAAAGTGCGCAGCTACCCCCAACCGGGGTGTCCCGGCGCTGGACAGGTGAAGGAAATGAGTACACTCAGCAGGTTACGCACTCGAGAAGAGCCAGGTCTTAACGTCACGTCAGAAGATAAATTAGGATTTGGTCAGCCGCAAGGGCAGAGGAGGCTGTTCCAAGTCTTGGCGGCGAACACTGCGGCGGAAGCGGGACCGGTGTTAAGGAAGTGAAGATGGTTTGATCTAAGTGCGCGACTAGACTATGCATGCTTAAGCCAAGCTCTAAGCTAGGCAGGGCCCGTACCCTGCAGTGCTCTAAAAACCAGAACCATTTACTTGAATTGGAAGCGTTTGGTCACTGGGAGTTAATGAAGCTTCTTCAGATATGGGGAGATCTAGCGGCAATAAGGAATGTTCTATACCAGCCTAGCTGCTGCTTTCTGATGTAAGTGTCTGATCAGGTACGCAGGTGCCCCAGCGTACAGACTATTAGCATAGTCCAGATGAGAGGTGATCAGTGCGTGGACAGTGGTCCTGCGAGATTCCCGAGGGAGAAAGGGGAAACATTTTCGGATCATATGAAGTTTTCCGAAACAGGACGCAGATACCTGATCAGTTTGATTTTTGCATGAGAGTTCATTATTGATCCGGAATCCCAGACTCTTGGCTTACATCTCTGGTTCCGGAGGGGAGTTCAGTTCTGATGGGCACCAGAGTGGAGGAGGGGGAGGGCTAGTTTGATTAAAGAATAGCACCTCAGTTTTATCTGAATTGAGCTTAAGTGTGTTTACGGCCATCCAGGAGGAAATATTGAGCAAGCACCATCTAAAATTGGAGACGGTTACATCGGAGTGTTCTCTGAATGAAAACACCAATTGGGTGTTGTCAGCGTAGAAGATCGCTCTGACTCCGCATGATTCTACTACAGAGGCCAAAGGGGAGAGATATATATAAAAAACTGTGGGCTTAGTGCGGAGCCCTGAGGGACACCGCAGTTCAGTGGTTTCTCCTCAGACACAAAAGGCTGAAGGAAGACCTGTTGAGTGCGATTTTAAAAAAAGGATCTGATCCAGGATAGAGGGGTGCCCTGGATCCCGAGGCTGAGTAGTCTATCAACCAAAATAGCATGAGAGACCGTATCAAATGCTGCGGACAAGTTGAGGAGCACTAACATTGCCGCTTCGCCTGTGTCCACGCATTCACGGATAGTTTCAGTGCAGTCTCTGTGCTGTAGCCGGATCTGAACCCAGATTGTGAGTCATACAAGAGGCCACCTTATTCAAGATAGGTGGATAATTGCTCCTGGACTAGTTTTTCAAGGACTTTGGCTGGTTTTGGTAGTAGGGAGATGGGGCGATAGTTTTCAAAAACCGAACGGTCAGCATCTGGTTTGTTTAGGACAGGTATCAGCAGAGGGGAAGACCCCAGACTGCAATGAGGAGTTCCATATGGAGTTCAGGGGCGAGAAAATGAGAGGGGCCACAGAACTAAAAAGTGATGCCTGGCAAAGGTCCTTAGGGGAGCCAGATTTACAGGCAAGCCATTTTTGAAGAGCAAGCTCGGTGGGGATATGGGAAAAGGAGGAAAAGGAGGAAAATGAGCTGTGATTAGAAACCACAGGTTTTTGGATCGGGTGTTCCTGGGTGGGGCCGACTGTGGAGAAGATTTCCAGAATTTTATCGTAGAAAAAATCCGATAGACCATCACAGAGTTCCTGAGTAGGGGGAATACTACTGGATAGAGCTGCAGGTTTAGTAAAACCTTTAACAATTTAAAAAGGGTTTTGGAAGAATTACTGGCAGAGTTTACCTTCTTAACAAAGTATTCTTTCATTTCTGCTCGCTTTAGTCTATGAAAGTTCTTGATTGAGGCTCTATAGATAGCTTTGGTCACAGTATTGTAGATGAGCCTCCAGCTTCGCTCCAGTTTTTTGCACCAACATTTTTCAGCGCGTAGCGTGGGGGTAAACCAGGGGGCCGAATGTTTTTGTCTGGAGGAGACTATGGCTTGAATAGGGGCAAAGTTATCGAGGGCAGAGGATAGCCAGTTATTGAAGCTAGAAACATCAAGATCCAAATCTCCCCCTCCCTGAGGCTGAGAGCCAGATAGGGCGGGGCCAAAGTGTTGCAAGTAATTTTGCACCATTTTCTGCTTCGATCCCTGGTAGGAGATAGCTTAGTGGATCCAGGGAAGGTGGTCATACTGAAAGGGATTAAAGAATCGTCCGACCAAGTAAGCGGAAGAGGTGAGGCAATGAGAAGACTTGGGTTGTTTGTGAACAGTAAATCTAAGGTATGGCCAGCCCGATGGGTGGGGTCTTTAACCCTTTGAGTTAGATTAAGGCCTTCCATGGTTTCTTAAAGTTGGCCGGCTTTAGCACAACAGGTATGATCAACATGTAGGTTAAAATCACCAAGAACAGTGAAGTGTGCATGTTTAATTGACAGATCAGCCACAGTATCATATAAATCGACGAGATGTTGCGGTGCGGAGTTAGGGGGTCTGTAGATGAGGATTCCAGCCAGCACAAGGTTAGATGTGGAGGAAATGCAGAAATACATAGCTTCCAAAGGGTTAATATTAGGGATTTTTCTAGAAGAGATCTCCCATCCTATCCCCAGAATCACTGCAATCCAACCTCCGAGCTTGTTGTTAGCCCTATTTATTCCCACAAAGCGGTATTTGGGAGGGAAAGCCAAATTGAGGTCGGGGTTGGAGGAGTCTCTGACCCACGTTTCAGTCAGAAACATTATGTCCCAGGCATGAGTTGCCAGGGAGAGACCGATGTCCTCGGAGTAGCGGGGAAGCGATCTATAATTAAGCATGGGTCTTGTCATGCTTCTCTCAGACCCCGGGGCAGGCTCGCCTGTACATTCTTCGGTGCATATTATCAGAATCTCCGCGCGCCTCGCACTTCAGGGCTCCTTATTCATGGTTCCATCTATCCCAGAATCCTCTGCTCCGCTCTATCCCTTGACACATCGCCTGTCCTCACAGCCACGCCCGCAGAGCCCCGGCGGATTCTCACTTCCATCCCCCTGGCCCCTCATCTGGGTCACCGAGGCTTCCGAGCGAAGGCCGGGGGTGCTCCACCGAGGCATGAGACGCCATAATGGAGAACAAATAAAGAGTCCCCCTGAAGGAGCGCCCGCCGAGGCCCCGTTAATGAGCCTGGTCCAGTTAGCGCGCCTGGTCTTTTTGTTATGAGATAATCCTTCACAAAGAGGGCCCGGCAGGACCAAATGCACTATTAGCCCCGGAGCCGAGGCCGCGGCGAGCGAGCAAGGAAGAGCCCTGGCCGGACGGAGGCGGGAAGAGGAGCGGAGAATGAGGACAGAGATTGGGGGCGGGGAGGCAAGCAGGACCCGCACACAACGGATAGATATGACAAGCAGGCATCTCGCTGCCTGCTCACGGTCCACTGCTTCCTGCTAGGCAGGGGCAGAACATGTCTACAGCACGGATGTCACAGCGAAAGACGATTCTGTGCAGATTTACAAAACGTGCTGTAAATTTTGAATGTTTTGAAAATGTCCAAAGTTTGCACCTAAGGCCTTGGAAAATGATGAGAGGACAGAGGTAAAGAGACAGGGGACACGGTAGCTATCACCACAGGTGAGCACCCCTGCGAGCACTGAGGGAGGTACCCAGTCAATCAATCAATCTAACTTTATTGGGATGCCTTCTAACATCCATAAAAGTATACACAATAAATTAGCGAGAAAGCACCACAACATGTTAAAAGACAATGCACATGGTTTTAAAACAAGGGGGACCTGCGTGCGCGAACAGCATGTTTTTAAAAATTAACCTACATACAACGCTTCCTCATTTAAAAGAAATATTAACATTCTTAAGGCAGGTTTACATTGAGTAATATTAAAACAATGTTTTTTTTAAAGTGGAATCAGAAACAATCTAGTATACCTAATATAAAATTTGCAAAAAAACATAAAATGGAGCAATAATTGGCCAGAAGATTCATTGCAGGGACAAGGCTTGGATTCAAGATTAGATACAAAACCTAAGGGGAAGCAAAACAGGTATTTCACAGTTTCGGATCTAAAACGGAACCGCAAAGACCGTTCCCAGCGTGTACGTGCCAAACTGATATAATGAGTGGAAAGATCAGATTCAGTCAAATAAAGATATTGGCCCACACTGGTCTTGTTCTATATATCCCCTAAGAGCCTCGCTTCTACCTGATCATAGATTGCATTGGCAACAGCCTTCTTATTGGTACCTTCACACATTAGTGGATCAATGAAAATAGACTCCAATGCGAGCCAATAATCCATTGTCTAAAGAGAGGCAATCCCTTATTATCTCCTTAGTTAGGGCTGCCTCAGAGTTACGCCAAATAGAGAGCCATAACAGAACTGGCCGGGCTCTAACTAGATCTACTTTGTAAGGGACGCCCAGTTCCTTATCACAGATAACCAGTTGCAGCCGGCATGACTCGTGGGTGGGAGTAGCGGGTGGGGGGGATCGCGAAGGCGAGGCGGGGGGGTTTAATTAAAATAAAATAAAACGTCCCTTACCAGGTCCTGTGCCGCCACAGCTCCTGCCCGGGTCCAGCATTTTCCTGCTGCTCTCCTGAACAGGAAGCAGTCGCATGCAACCGCCCTCCCCTCCCCTAAGCCAATCACAACACTGCAGTGGCAGCGTTGTGATTGGTAGGGACAGCGCCCAGCCGGACGCCTATTGGGAGGCCATTTTCTCTATATAGGCAGCATGCAGCCTACATAGAGAAAAGGCAGAGTGCGCATGACTGGTTTGGTCGGCCCCAGAGGGCCGACCAAACAGCTTTGGGCAAGCCACTCTTCCCCGAACCGCCCACCTGCCCACCCCCAACCAGGCAGTCCCTTCTGCTTTCTCGCAGTACTAGAAGCAGAAACATAAAATGGAATTTAAGATACCATTTTATGTTTCTGCTTCTTGCAATGCGAGTAAGCAGTGGGGCGACGCTCTTCCGCCCTAATGGAGGAGCCGTCCCTGCAGATAACGTGCGAGGCTGAAATGGGAACAGATAAAAGTGATCTGCAGAACCTGTTTTCTATGTGCTGAATGGCCATACAATTCAAAGTCCCCCATATCTCTGCCCCATACATGGCCATGGGTATGCATTGTGAGTTGTATATTTTCAGCATAGAAATGAGAGAGTATTGACCCATTAGCCATAGAGAACTTGGTAGTATGAAGAGCAATGTCAGAAGACCAAGATCCTCAGGCAGAAAAGATGACCTTCAAATAGGCAAAGTTGTTTACGCTGCTCGGGCAGTGGTTACCAAATGACATATTCAATAAGTTACCACACGTAGGGTCACAAGATATAATATGAGATTTAGAGAAAGGTGGTCTGCACATCAAGGAAGGACATAAAACCGGCAAAAGCATGCACAAGCAAACACAGTGTCCTGGGGATATGAGTCATAATGACTGCGACGTCCACATAGAGGAGCGAGGGAAGGAGGCCAATTTTTAGAATTGGTGCATCGGGAGTAGCACAAATTAAATGGGTGTGTAACTCATTCATATAAAAAATAAATGAGAGGAGCCACCACACAACCCTGTCTCACTCCCCGATAAATACCAATATCCCCAGACACCTCGTCCTGTGTGCTGATGCGGAACCTGACCCTCATATCCTTGTGCAAATGAGGCAGGAAAGTGCACCAAAACTATATCCAAACCTCTAGCAGCAAGCAAATGACACAATTTGTCCCGGTTCACACAGTCAAATGCTGATGAGAGGTCCACAAATGACAAATATAATGGGGATTGTTTTGCAACCGTGTATTTTCCTAAAACGAAGCTTAGGTTAAGGCATTGCTCAATGGTTCCCAATTTACGCCTGATCCCGTATTGAGAAGGATATATTACAGACTCCTCTATCACCCAGGCCATGAGCCTATTGTAAATCATTTTTCCTAAAATCTTAATAGTCTTATCAATGAGAGAAATTGGCCGATAACAACCTGGGGACGAACGATCCCCTTTTAAAAAAATGGGAAATATTATAGAGGTACTCCAGGTGTCAGGGAAGGAGGAGTGTGCGAGATTATTAAAAACATTTGTAATCAGCGGAACCCATTTGGCAGTGTTACTTTTGATGAGATCAATGGGAACTCTAGTGGAGCTTGGTGCTTTCCCGCCTAGACTTTCATTAACAGCCCCCTCGACTTCCTCTAAAGTTGTCCGAAAACATGACAGTATGGAGTGGTCTATAATGAATAGGGTAGAGGGTGAGGGTGGAGCATAGATTGTACTGAAGTGTTCTTCCCAAATGCTGGTGACAATATGACAGGTAATAGTACTGGGACGTCTGTTGTTGCGCTTTAGAGCGGTCACAGACGCCCAAAATGGCCTGCTGTTGCCCAGCTCTGAGACTGGAACTAGCGTTTCCCACTGACCCTTAACAACCTCTTTGTATCCTTTAGTGGTAATTTGTTTGTATTGTTTGCGCAGCCGAACCACTAAGGTGATGTCCTTAGGATAAGAAACCAAAGCTATCGAAGTGCACTGTTTGCTGCAGAGCATTCAGAGTCAAACCATCTAGGGGTGTTGAGCAAGGGCTTGACCAGTTTCAAAACAGCCCTTCTGATCATCGACAGAGGTTAGTAAAAGCTTCCACCACACCTCAACCAGATACATCCCCTGTCAAGCACATATTAAACAACTCCAGGTAGGCTGTGATTATTTCCTTGAAAAATTGAAGAGGGTTTGCAATCTCCAGACCACCATCAAATTATCAGTACTGGGCTGTAAATTACAAGCCTCAAAATCCTGGGCGCAATGTGAAAATGGGCTTGATGGGGTTGCAGTCACTATAACACGATGGAATAACCATACCATGTAAAAACAAATCTTCTAGATTGCGGGTGAAAATATGTAAGCTATTGTAGATGAGCTGCCCTGACCCTTAAAAGTGGGAATTTCGCAGCTAGACAAATCAGAGATAGATAATATACTTGACAAATCTAATAGGGCAAGAAAATAAACACATTCTTGCATCAAAGGCCTTGGAAAAGGATGAACCAAAGAGACAGGGGACATAGTAACAGCTACCACCACAGTGAGCACCCCTGCTAGCACAGAGTAAGGTACTCCTTCATTAGGTCTGGGGTTTGCCAGTATAGCTTTCAAACTGACCTATTACTTACAATACACATAGACTTAGTTTTGCATCTGACCCTTTCATCTATTAGCTTTCTTCTACCTTCATCTTTCAGCTATTGGACTGAGACTCTATCAATCATGTCTTGGCTCAGGTCGGTGAAGTACTCATCTCCAACCTAATGCTATAGGCTGTTTGGGTGCATCCTTCTGCCTAGACTAAAATGTTAGCACTTAATTGCACAAGGGACTACTATAGCTCTCTCTGTCCTACCATGTGTCTCATTGTAATGTGGGAACTCGTTTTACCGTAGCACATTAAACCCAGACCAATTGGCTTTGCCAATGCTTGCTGTAATAGCAGCTAAACTGAGCAGGGCGTGTCTATCCCAAGGCCTTTATTGGGCCTATCACTTGTCCACTATGGGTGAATTTGGTAATCTGTGATCTGTTAGATCTAGTAACGCTCAAAA
Source organism: Lissotriton vulgaris (assembly GCF_964263255.1). Lineage (NCBI taxonomy): Eukaryota > Metazoa > Chordata > Amphibia > Caudata > Salamandridae > Lissotriton > Lissotriton vulgaris. Next base: position 184,467,937 of record NC_141693.1, read on the forward strand.
GAGCATGAGGCAGGATGAGGAAGTGGTCGGAGACCATTGCACAGAAATGAAGGAAGGGTAACGAGACGTGTATGATGGGGGGAGTGACCCTGGACATCAAAGCGCAAACAGTAGGGCTGACGAGAAATGAGCGCGAGTGGCGTAAAGAGCCCACATATTCCACATAGCTTGCTTTCTAAACATTCAGGAATGTTGTAAATTATACAAAAAGTGCGGTTTGACGTAGTTTGATCACTTTGGCATTAGATTAAAAACAGTATTTCAACATACTTCTTAGATATCTCTAGAGATTTAAATTACTTTCTTCAAGAAGGCAAAAATACTTCTGCAGATTTTCATATACTTTTCAGAGAATTTAGTCAGACACTCCTCATTCGCCGCTTTTCAAAGCAGACAGTGGTTGAATTCATCATTATTTTGATGTGGCTGGTGAGGGAGAGAGGTGTCTGGCTCATATGTGACACAATAACGGTGGAAGAAAGTCATTGTAAGATCTTTTTATTGGGGATAAATACCAATTTTCGTGTCAAAGATATGCTCATTGGATCCTATTGGTGATGAGACACTGTATGTGTACCCATCCATGTACACAAGCAACGCCTTAAACAGAGGATATCCAGATGTGATGCACATAAATTGTATCACAGTAAAAGGACGGCAATTGATGACCCAAGTCTACAAGAGGAGCTCAGACTGCACTTGGAGAGAGTCACTGCTGCTGGAGAAGCCCACTCAATGCCTCATCTAGAGAGCCCAACATAACCCAGGTGAGCTTACTGATGCCTTCCCAGCCAACCCAAATCAGGTCAGCAGTGCCCGTGTACAGGGCAGTACCACTGTTACCCAGTTCCTAATGCCAGTAGAGAGAGACAACCAGCAGGGAAATCCTCCAAATCTAAAGTGACACCTTCAGGCTGTCATGCCTCAGCGACGTTGCTTGCCAGATTCATGGGACTCTGTCCTTCTGAGCTTGCTGGATCACATAGCTTTCTCCTCCAGTCTTCACTGCGAAGTATTAATTAACCCTGGGTAAAGCACTACGCTACGGTCGTGTAGTTTGCACTACTTAGCACTACGCGAACTGCACGTGGCAGAGTGCAAACACACGTAGCGTAGTGCAGCGGTCATTTTTTGCTTGCTCGCGGTCCTTAACGTCAAGTTGGCGACCGCGAGCAAGCAAAATGACATCCCGGCAAGACTTTTTCTTGTTCACGATCAGCAACATCAAGTTGCCGATCGCAAGCGTGGAAAATAAACCTCCCGGCGAGATTCTCAACGCGGGGTGGTCAGGTTTCTCATTGCGAGTGGTCACGTATGCTCCCGACCGCTCGCGATGAGAAACTACCAGTCCGCATTGAGAAAGCTGTCGCTCGAGTAAAAATCTACTTGAGCGGCAGAAAACTACAACTCGCACTGTGCAAGATGCCGTTTTCAATGATTGCACAGTACCAGATGCTTGTCCGCACTGTGCAATCATTGAAAACGGCATCTTGCACAGTGCGAACAAGGTACTACGCAGTTCGCGTAGTGCTAAACGTAGGTCAGGAAGTGCACTTCCCGTAGCTACGCGTAGCGCTTCTTCGCGAACTACGCCCAGGTTTAGTATTAATCATGGTAAAGGGGCCTATGAAAGTCAATGTATATCTTAGTTTCATGTCTGCAAGGGATTGGCTGAATATCCTGGGAGAGAGATCAGATTGAGTCTTGCTTTGAGAGAGGCGCAGATTCAGAGGTGGGATACGAGCGGCCTGTGACATCTGGTGCAATGATAAATGTATATGTCCAGGGCACTGAATACTTGTTATGAGACGGAAAGTCAGGACTCCCTAATTTTCAGGGTATGGCACCGTCTCACGGTCTGCAGACCGGGTTTAGGGCGACTGCTTAACAGTTCGATTCCGAGGAGCGCCCTTCATTGGAAGCGTCGGGCAGGGTTATCCTATGGGAGTTCAGGACCTTGGATAGCTCCAGGGCTGTCCAGAGTGGAGAAAATGCTTAACATTCTAGTAGGTGGAAGTCCACATGGGTCCCTTAGGAAACAAGACACAGGTTTCAAAGTCAGATGAAACCACTGTGGAGCTCGTTACTGAGCCTCGCCAAAAAGTTTACAGCAGTGGGGCCATGGGTTGATCGGCTGAATAGCAGTAGTAGTGGTGAAGTCAACAAACACCTATTGTCCAGAAACACTGATAGTCTCGGCTTGACCTATTTAGCCCATGATTATGAGTATTATGGTATTTGGGGCTCTATATCTGGGGTGGGAGGGCGGAGTGTACAATGCCGGCCGGTATCCCCGCACCAAATTCCAGCGGTTAGGAGTTTTCCCCTGGAATGGGGAATAACTGCTCAAATCTAATAAAAAGGACCTATTTCCTGGCCATTATCCCTGAATCTTGAAGGAAAAAACACTGATTTTATGTCTGCTTTGAGCATCTGTCCACTTGAAGAACAGCAGGTGTCCATTTAGTCTTCAACAGGAAGTCTGCCGACTCCCCCGGTATCCCTTCCACCTAGGATGGATGCCACCCCATGGCAGACCACCTGCCACTGGTCTGCGGTTCAGTTCTGAGGAAAGTGCTTTTGCTCCTGAAACTGGAAACACTTCTATGAGAACTGACTGGCAGGTGGGCCAACATGCCAGGTCGACCACTCAGCATTCTTTTTTGTTTCCCACCAACAAACCCCCAAAGCTAGAGTATGTTTTAGGGAAAACTAAAAACAATTGCCCTTACATCCATAAGGCCATTATTAAATTAACTCCTCGGATCTACCATGCCTTGCATGGCGAAGCTATAAAGAGAGCATCGGCAGCAGCCAGCCCATTCTATGTTACGGGGGTCATCAGACGAATCAAAGTAGCAATCCTATGGCAATGGGTTGTCGCCAATGATTGACGCCAGGCGAGCAAGAATGCACCACCGGTAGTAAATCAGCAATTCCATCCACTCTAAATGTGTGTTGGGACCACCAGTATGGAAATTTGACGATTCATGGTGGGGCTTCTACTCTGCCAAACTCTAAATAACCCCTGTAGTCTGTGTGCAGTGATATTTATGGTCAGTGTCACTGAGCACCAGGAAGAGTTTGGTTTCTGTCTAGTAATGGTTTAAATATCTGTCCAGCTATACTTTGCCAGGGCTGATTTCTTTGCAAGATTAGGTGTGGGTTGTGTTCAAATGTGCACCGAGGGAGTGGGCCGTGCCCATATATGCGCTGGGAGAGGCATGGTTTATGAGCAGTGATTCATGTGGTCTCTGTCCATCTTTGTACGTGTTGATGCACGTGTATACACAGTAACAAATGTGATTTCTGCCCTTCAGTACACTCACAGAGGCACTGCTTCCTTGTAATAAGAGATGTGTTCAGTGGCCTCCTGAGCACTGGAAGGGGCAGCAATAGATGTGGTCTGAGTGTCTCCAACTGTGCACTGAGAGAGGCATGGTTACTGCTCAAACACAGATGTATTCTGGGGCGAGTTGTGCACTGGGAGAGGATAAGTACTATGCAGTAACACACATGTGTGTATGGCTGGCTGTGAACCAGGAGAGGTATGGATTCTCTGTAGTAAAACATGCGGTTACCGCCCAGACGTCCAGTAGGAGCGGCATGGTTTATGCATAGAGAAGACCTGGACTGAGAGAAGCAGCTTTGAGGATGGTGTCTGTGCCCAGCCATGCAGTTAGTAAAACCCGGTTCCTATGCAGAGACAGATGTGGTCTGACTGAGAAGTCAGCAGTGCATTGGGAGTGTAATGGGGGTGTAGGGCTAGTTTGTGGCCAGTCGTGCCTAGGGTAAAGTGTGTTTATTGTGGAGGTGCAGTGTGCGCTCCTCCAAACCATGCATTGAGTAAAGCATGGTTTTTGTGGAGGTGTAGATGTGGTTTGCACTGACTTGCATTGGTTAAAGAGTGTTTTTTTGTGGTGGGGAGGGTGTGGTCTTGATCTTGACCCAGTTATGCATTGAGTTGAGTGTGGTTTTCTTTGGAGCTGTATGGTTTGCACTGAGCCATGCATTAGATAAACAGTTGTTTTTGTGGCCGGAATGGTGTGGTTTGCATGCAGCCATGTACTAGGTAAAACTTGTGTGGAGAGGTAGGCATGGTCTTGACCCAGTCATGCATTGAGAAAAGCTTGGATTTTGTGAAGGAGCAGTTGTGGCTTGCACTGAGCCAGGTGTGATTTGCACACAGACATACACTGGGTAAAACATATTTTATATGGAGGGGTTGGTGTGTTTTTTGCTCAGCCATTCTCTGGGTGCAGTATGGTTTCTGAGGAAGGGCAAATGTGGTCTTTTCCCAGTCATGCGCTGAATGAAGCATGGTTTTTGGTTAGGTGCAGTATTCGTTAAAGAGTGTTTTTTGGAGTGGGTGGCTGTGGTCTTGGCCCAATCATGCATTGAGTTGAGCGTTTTTATTTTTGGAGGTGTGTGGTTTGCACTGAGTAGAGCTATGCATTAGATGAAGAGTTGGTTTTGTGTAAAGTAGGGTGTTTTGCAGGCAGTCAGGCACTGGGTACCACTTGTTTCTGTGGAGAGGTCGGCATGGTCTTTTTCTAGCCACAGTCTTATTTAAGAGTGTGTTTTTTATGGTGGTGTAGGTAAGCCTTGCATTGCGTAGAGCCATGCATTAGATAAAGAGTTGGTTTTGTGTATAGTAGGGTGTTTTGCAGGCAGTCAGGCACTGGGTACCACTTGTTTCTGTGGAGAGGTCGGCATGGTCTTGGTCTAGCCACAGTCTTATTTAAGAGTGCTATTTTTGTTGTGGTGTAGGTGTGCTTTGCATTGAGTAGAGCCATGCATTAGATGGAGAAGTGTGGCTCACTGGTTAGAGGAGGCATACCCTGAAGCAGAGGTCAGACCCGGGACCAGGGTTCAATTCCCGACGCGGCAGGGTCTTGAGCCCAATTGTCCACGGACTCGATAATTCTCGCTTCGGTGCCCACTCTAATCATGGGTTCACACTCTGCAACTCTGGGCATTAAGCTTGCTTAATCTCCACAACGGCCTTCACCTTGGGGATGCCCAGTACGGGTTATCTCACAGGGAAAGGCCAGGACGGGTTCCCAATGCAAGCGCCGAGATGCCCAAGGGTAAGTCAAGCGCTATATAAGACCTCACAAAAATAAAAGATAAAGAGTGGTTTTGTGTATAGTGGGGTGTGTTGCAGGCAGTCAGGCACTGGGTACCACTTGTTTCTATGGAGAGGTCGGCATGGTCTTGGCCTATCCATAGTCTTATTTAAGCTTGTTTTTTGTGGTGGCGTGGGTGTGGTTTGCACTGAGCCATGCACTGTGTGAACAGTTGGTTGTGTAGTGGGGAGGGCTTGGCTTGTACTGAGCTATGCACTGGGTGAAACGTGCTTTGTGTGGAGAGGCAGGTGTGGTGTGTGCCCAGCCATGCTTTGGTGGTTGTCGTGCAGCGATGGATGCTGTCCGCGGCCTCAGGTGTATCTACTTGAAGCTTTTCTTGTCTATGGTACAGCAGCGCATGGACCCGTGTGCCAGTCTCGTGCTCGCTTCCATGCATTATTGCTAAGCCCAGGAGCCCCTCGTGCGCTGGCAGGGGCTTCACACGTTCCGCAGTCCTGCCTCTCCTGTGAGACCTGCTCGTGGGAGGCGGGAGGAACTAGGTCAGGCCGCTTTCTTTAATTTATGAAGAGAGGAGCACGTTAACCCCTGCAGTGCGCCTGCGGAAGCTGCTCACCGCCCTCCCCTGCGCCTCCGCGATCCGCTCGGTGCGCGCCATTATTGTGGAAAGAACAGCCTTTGAGCAAAGCCGGAAGAGTTGGGTTTCATATCGAGGCTAGGTGTCTTCTCACGCCGAGAGCAGCGAACAGCAGAAAAGCAGAGAGCTCAGTGGGTTCAGCGCTGCAGGGGATAACAGACTGACAGCATCAGATATAATTAATAAAAAATCATGGGCTTTAAGTGGGCCGGGTCTCACCGGTGTTGAGCACCGGCAGTTTTTCGAAGGGGGCCTCGAACGGGTCTCTATCGGGTTCTGTTTTGTGCTCTGACACATGCAGTCTGTTTTTTTTTCTATACTGCGGTGACCGCAGGCACATCCGTGCTTACTCTGCTCACTTGTCACTAGTGGAGAAGTTACGGCATGACGTCATGCCAGGTGAGCATTGTAGGGGAAGGGAAATCCTTTAAAGAGAGTCATTTTCTCTCTGAATTTCCCTTCTCTTTTTGAAATGCAGGAGCAGCAACATTGTCGTGATATCACAAGGGCTTTAAGTGGAAGCTTTTTCAATACTATAAACAAGCCATAGTCGCTAATTATTTATCTTATGCAACTAACAACCATTGACAAAGCCAATAGTCCTGATTGTTGTAGGTATGATGTTACTTGTTCTCTCACATATCTGGATGCAATGACAGAAACAGCAAAATACAAGTCGGGTGGCACACTATGCTAAGCACAGATTTTTAGTTTACGTGTTTTAAACCAGTGCTTTAAATGGGCCGGTACTCACCGGTACTGAGTACCGGCACTTCTTAGAATTATCGATCTGAGTACCGGCACTTCTCCACTGCCCTGGAGAGTACCGGTACTCATGAAATGGTCGGCTCATTGGCTGTGCTAGTGAGCAGGAGATGAAGGTGTCTCTGGCAGCCAAGGCGCCCTGGCTTCTGTCTCGCCGATCTGAGCCCCTGCGGAGCTATTCCGCAGGGCTCATTTGAATAATGTCCGGTGCTCACCCTCACGCTGTGATGTGTTTGATGGAGGAGGGTCCAGTCAGGCCCTGTGTTGTCAATCACATTGCAAAAACAAAGGTTGTGATTGCGCTCCTTTAAGTATAAATAATGCGCTCCTTTAAGTATAAATAAGTGTAATGCATGAAGTTGTTCCTGTCCTTATGTTTAGGGTGCCAGTGGGTATTCCTTGTCTGAATTTGACCCACAGTTCGCGTCTTACTTACTTGGTTTCCATTCATAGTTATTGTACATTGGAGACAGTGGCTCACATTTACATTTTTTATTTTTTGTTTCCTTTCAATTCATTGTCACATTACACGTTCTCCATGTAATTGACACCCCGTCCCGGCATTGCAACGTCTTCTATTTTAGGTGAAGCGGAGTTCACTTGATTAACTTGATTAACTTCTGGGTTGCACCGGGTTCTCATTCACTTGGATGCTGATCTATGCCACAAGCACATTAAGTTCAGTATCACAATTAAGCAGGAACGCTTGCTTTCTTTCTTACAGGGCACATTCTTGTGCCAGACACATGTTATTTTCTACAGTCCCCCTTGGGGCTGCTGAGCCACTCTGATTATGAACGTCATTTCACGTGGTCAGGAACTTGAACGTATAAGTGTGAAATTAAGGCACCATTGTTTAATGGTAGCAAGGTGTTACTGGAGCAGTACATTTTTGTACTTTGTTTTTTTTAATTAGCTTATACACCCGTTGGTATCAAGCGCTTGGATTATTACAAAGAGTGATCTTCTTGATTTTGGAATCAGGTTTGTGCTAAAGCAATGTGAAGATGTATGCTAAGCAGAATGTGAAGTCAACATTAGTGCTGCATAACCACACGTTGATTTAAATGAAATTTCTAATAGAATTAAATGCCAATTGACAAACTGTTATTGAAGGAATTATAACAACTTGGAGAATGTCCTCTTTACACTGTCAATCACATTCTCACTATCCTGTGCATTTGTGCATACACAGGAATCATGGCAGTCCCCTGGCAGTGGCTATCAAGCTACGGCCAGTCCGGACCAGGTGGCAATTAACAAAGCCATGGTAGGTGAAGAGTATTACATGGCTCTTATCATGCCCGAGTCTTTTGTGTGTCTGCTTAGGTTTGTGTGTTTGCCTGCATTTGTATGCCTGTTTTTGTTAGAGAAAAGTGAAAGAGAGAGAGAGAGAATCAAGGCACTCTCAGGAGGTATTTTAAAGAAAATGTGTGGCACTTTGTTTGTACATGTCTGATAGGTGACAACAATTCATAAATAACGTAAAAGGGAGGGTTGTGGGTTGATGGGTGAGTGGGTGGATGAGTGAGTTGATGGATGAGTGAGCAAGGGTGGATGTATAGATGGATGGGTAGATGAATAGATGGATACATGAGTGAAAGCATGCATGGGTGAAAGAGGGCGGATGAGTGGATAAAATGGTGGATAAGTGAAAGATTGGAAGGATGAATGAAGGGTAGGGAGGATGGATGAAAGGGTGGGTGATGGATCAGTGAAAGGAGGGATTGAGTGAAAGGGTGGATGGAATAAAGGAGTGGAAGGGTTGATTGCTGGATGAGGGAAAGGGTAGGTAAAGAGATGGATGAGTGAATGGATAGGTTTGGAGGTGGATGGATGGGTAGGTTTAGATAAGAAGGGTGAATAGATGGAATGGTGAAATACTGAATGATTGATGAAAGACTGATTAGACAATAGAATGTAAAGGTTAAATGGTGGACATCAGCAGGTAAATGGTAGGGTGAAAGGATGAATGGATAGAATGATGGAAGAGACAAGAGATATCTTCTGGGGAGGGTCATGATGAGTTGTTTCACTTGCTTCGTGCCATAAGTGCTTTGGTGCCACGTGGGGGTATTTTCAGTCTCTTCCTACTCGCGTGCTAAAAAATGTATAGTATTGTGCCAAACAGCAATTAACTGTATGGCATTAAGAAGGTGCAACTATTGAAATAAAATGAAATGTTAACATATTATCGCATTTCTTTTTCATTTTGTGTAATGAGTTAAACTGCTTTGTATATAGAAACATGTTTCTCATGAGTTTTGGTATGTGCTGCAACTAATATAGAAGTTGTTAAGTTTAATCAAGTCTTGACCTTAGCCGCGCCCCTAGCCCCACCCCTAGCCCTGACCTAGCCCCACCCCTAGCCCCGACCCTAGCCCCACCCCCTCATTACACCTCTAGCTCATTTTAATGAGTACCTGCACTTCTTTTTTTCCATTTAAAGGCCTGTTTTAAACCACGCCCTTTATTACATTGGCCACGCCTCTTTGAGAGACTCCCCCCCCACAGTTTTTTTTCCCACTTAAAGCCCTGCTGATGAGTCCTGGGCTAGTTCTTGAACTTGCCCAGGACTCACAGCAGGTTTTTACATGATCTATTCTGCTGTTACACGTTTTTTACATAGCACAAGTCTGACAAGTACCCACCCCCTTACCACTTGTGGGTGTGCACCTGTGTGTGTCCATACTTGGGGTTTGTCCATGCAGTTTTCTCCGTGGTGGTGCCAGAGGACAGACTTTGCTCAATGTCATATGTGTGGTGTTTTGTTGGCTGTTGGGTGCTTCCTGCTATTGTGATTCTGGGGGCCGCACTGGGTCATGAACCTGCCAGTGGCCCCTGAGTCTTTAATCTCTCAGACATTCATTGGCTGTGGGATCAACGAGCCCCCTTTAAAGGTTAAGGGATCCCCGACGTAGATATGTTTTAAGCCATGGGTAAAGTGGGGAATTTCCCAGGGGGGTCCACCCTTCGAGGGGCCCCCTCGGAAAGTAAACTTCATTTCTCTCTAGCTCACATCTCTCCAATTCTAAACCTCTTGCCTTTAATCTGCATACTTCCAGCGATGTTTTTCTTTGCCCAGTGTCATCTGAAGGATTTCCCCCAGAAAGACATTTTTCAACAGTTTTTTGTGACCCCAGTTTCTAAAAGTGTGTTTGGCATTGCACAAGTTACAATTAACACAAAATTGGGTAATAACATTCAGATTTGTTAGGAGCAGGGGCCCCCCAAACATGTCGTTACTGGGGCCCCAAAAATCCTTAAGACACCACTGCCCCGAATGTTGAGCCCCCAAAGAACTATAGAGAATACGATTCAATATGAGGCCTACAGAGTGGAGGGAAGAGGTAAACTAAAAACGTTCATGAGAGGAGGAGGGGGGCTAGATGGAATAGAGAGGTAGAGGCCAAAGACACCAAGAACGAGAAGAGAAAAGCAGAAAAGAGAGGGTAGAGAATCCAAGCCATCAGTTACAGAAGCGCCCTTCCAGGACTGGAGTTTGGGGTGTGGTACAATATCTGAGGTAATTAACACAGTGCTATATACAATACCGATGTGCAATATGATATCATGGATTAATATGAGACAAAGAGTGAAAAATGAGGCTGGGGTGCAACATGAGCCAGGGGTACAGGATGAAACCAAAGAAGGACACAAGTTGAGGCTAGGCTGGAGTAAGAGACTGACATTTAATATAAGCCTGGGCTGTCTATATGAGACCGAGCTTGTAATATGAAACCAGAGAGAAATATGAACTTTCGGCTGTGATATGTAACTGAGGGCTCAGTAAGATATCAAGGTGCAATATGAGACTGTTGGTTGCATATCAGACTCTAAGTGTACTATGGACCAGGGAGTGCAATATGAATGCAGGGATAGAATGTGAGGCTAGGGGATGCAATATGCACCTGGTATTGCAACATCAGACGCAGGATGCAATATACGAGACTGCAGTGCTATATGATCGACTGGGTGCAATACGAGTATGAATTGCAAGTGAGCCCAGGAATGCAATACTAGAGAGTGATATGAACTAAGGGGTGCATCAGGAGACAGAGGGTGAACAATGATTCTAAAGGCACGCTTTGAGACTGGGGTGCAATATAATACTGAGGTGCAACATAAGACCAAAAATGCAATAAAAACTTGACGTTGTCATGTGAGACCTGGGTGCCATATAAAACGGGGTGAAATATGGGATTATGGCTATGTTATGAAATGGTACGAGCAATATGAAATGGGGAGCTATTTGACGATGCAGATGTTATATGAGACTCAGAGTGTAATATGAGACTGCAAAATGAGAGTGGAGATTCAGTATTAGGTAAAACAGGGCAAAAAAGTATTTATAGAGAAGGGTGTGACAATATGCATCACTAGAATTATTCGGCAGAGGAGGTACACATTTTACGCCAGGGTTTACTAAATTATACGAAAAAGAAAATGCTAATTATGCTGCAAAATGTGCCACAGTTTGTGGCAAAAAGACAAATGATGGACAGAATGCAGAACAATGTCATCCATTCACCCCAGTAGGGAGATCTGCGCCTAAACCCATCATTTTTTTTGCTCCACATACCATTCCAGTTTGAACTCAGCCATATGCAAATCAGTCTTGACCCTGCGGCCAATGGGAAAGTCCAGCCCGAACTGGCAGGCCAGGTCCTCCCTGGACTGGAAACAAGTATCCTAGGACCGGTTTCGGGGTTTCACCCCTTATCAGCCAAATAGCATGACTCCAGAGGCATGGGGAGCACTGGACCCACATCTGGGTATTTTGTGGCATTATTACCTCGTCATTCTGTCATTTTTACACAGTCTACACTATCTGGACAAATGTTTCACCTAATTAATAGGAGGCTGACACCAAAATACAGAAATTGGTGTGAGAAAGATAATCAGTCAACCTTTGTGGAGGACAACCTTCCACTGTTCAACAAAACGTGTTGCCACGTTTTAGTAACTTTTGATCTGTTTAAACTAGAAACAAGTTTTTAACCCCTTCGATGCTTGTGACGGAACCATTCCGTCATCAGTCACGGCTGAGCTGTGCTGATGACGGAATGGTTCCGTCACGACCACACCCTGTTCTGAAATGTCCAGCACAGGGGCAAAATTCAAGTAGCAGCCAAGGTGTTAAAAAATCTGTGGATTATGCATCAGATAATGGATTCTGCAGCAACTGCGGCAAATCTGTAATAATGCGTAAAATGCCACAGACGCAAATTCTCATCATTCCAGTGACCCTGACAATATGTAGCGGCTTCCCAGTAGCAGGGTGTGGCGCTGACAACAGCACCTCAACTGTGAAACGCTTGGGACAGACCCATTGGACCAGGAATAGTGTCTGGTCAGGAAACAGCCTTTAGATCGCATGTGATACTTCACATGCCATAACAACGCAGACGTTACAACGACCGCGTTGTTACATCGCAAACGATTGCAATGCAAGTCGTAACAACGACTTGCAGTAGAGAGCGCGCTAAAATAAGGAATAGTATAATTTACTATTCCAACACCTTCCCTACTGTTGCACACACTGGAGTTAGAATAGTAAATTATACTATTCCTAAATCCAGTGCGCCCCTACAGCAAGTCGTTGTAACGACTTGCGTTGTAATTGTATGCAATGTAACAACATGGTTGTTGTAACAACTGCATTGTAATGGCATGCGATGTATCACATGCGATGTAAGGTACTATGGGGCATATTACCAACAAGTAGTGATATTTATCGCTAAATAGGCTTAGCGATTATTTTTTTATCGCTGAGCATCGCCAGAAATTATCGCTGAGATATCGTGCTATTAGCAACGTTTATCTCCAAAGCGATACATTTTCCGGCGATAGCGGCAAAATGCTTGAATTTCGCTTAGAATACAGCGATATTCATTCATTAGCGACGAAATGCTCTTAGCCATGTTATCCACCTCCCATTGGATAACATGGCTAAGAACTGGTCTTGGCAGGTGTTAGTATTTGGAGATATTCGCGCCTGCCTTGCTAATAGGCGATAGTGATGTTATCGACTGCTTTCAGTTGCTGACAGGTTGGGTTTGCCCACTTTTCTTGTCACTAGCGATAAATATCGCTGACATGCAAAGCGAGCCCCAAACCGCTCGCTATCGCCTATAAGCTGTCGCTAACTAACGTTAGCGACAGCTTGCTAATAGAGCGATAGAATTATCGCTGCTTAGCGGCTGAAAACGGTCGCTAAAGCGGCGATAATTGCCTATTGCCACCCTTGGTGATATGCCCCCAGATTCTGTATAAGCAACAGCAAGCAGGGGGGGGGGCCTTGACTGGGCTGGATGGGACAGCAGTCACAAACAAACTTAGCTGTCAGCTTGCCCCATGAGTGAGGGTCACGTACAGCTAGTCCTGGGTTTCAAATTCAGAGGCACTGTGGATTCGGGGATTTGTAATTTCCCTTTTCCCAGTGACGTGTTTTGACTACCAGGCCCCATCGCCCACAGACACACGACTGGTTGAAGTTGTCGATCACTGCACTGGGTCAGGTGACAGCTTTGCTTCGCCAATCCTGTCACCCTGTTCGGTGCATGTCACCAGTGCGACGTTGTAGCAGCAACAACAACAAAACGGTGCTTTTTCAAACAAAGGCTTCTGAAATAACGCCGGGCTTGGTCTTGAGCTGAAAACAACCCGTTAGGTGATCAGAAGTAGTACTCCATGTTTACACTCGTATGCAAATGAGCGGGTATTAGACTCACACTGACTCGTCACCTCGGTGGTGAGAAAAGCGTTGTAACAGCGAGATTCTCCTAAGCGGCTGGGGGCTGCTGAGACAAACACAGCCGCACACACCTCCCCGGCGACGCCCCCTGCCGGCCTGCCACAACACGCCAGTCCAGATTTAGCTCTGCGTCTCAGGTACCGTCACTCGACATCCACCCGAAATAGCCATACGCAGTAAATCACCCGTGTCTAACATCTTTCTACAAACCAGCAGAACTGGCAGGAAATGTGTTTTTCACTCTCGGCCGCAGGTATTTCCAGACCCGCACTGACGCAGCGCCGACGAAGCCATTTTGCCAGTAGGTTTCTTTAAAATTAAGGAATGGTCCTATGTTTAATGAGAAACGGTCCTTATGAAGGCTTGTAGTTAAAACGTGTCCCACACCTTCCTTTAACCCACGCTTTACTGATGAGGAAAGAGTGTTTATAGGTGTGGTCGACTGAGCCTGGCCAAAGCTAGGCAAACTGAGAGCACGCAGACGCCCAGCGGTCAAAGGTCAAGCGCGGCACGTCATTCTTACAGGCATTCTTTGCAAACACGCAGTTGTAGGAATACTGCTGTGAGCCAAGAAATATTGGTACAGGATAAAATGAGGGGTGTAGTTTGAATTCTAGTGGCATTTTTGAAAATGTGCAACTTTCCACCTGGTAAATTTATGATATCATGATTTTTGTTTATTTGTCCTTTCATTGAAACATTCCAGCACAAGTTTCAATTTGCAGGTTTTGAATTAAGTAAAATAGTGACAAATAACGCCAAAGGTTGTTTTTTTTTCTTCAAAAAATCTGCAGCATGTTAATATAGTCCAAGCCTGCAGCGAAATAGTTTGAAAAAAAAAATCGCATTTTTTTTAAACAAAAGTTACCATGCTTATTTGCGTTTGAAATTTTTTGGGGGGGAGGTGAGCTTAAATTTGCACATTTCCGCTAAAACTATATTTATTCCAACAATGTATTAAAAACAACGCACTTCACAGATGTTATGTCCACGAAGGTTTTCACAATTCCACGAATTCTACAGATCGAAATCCTGCAGTTTCGAACACCAGTCGTTAAATTATGTTAAAACTGCTATTTTAAAATAAATGTTTTGAACTGAGATTTATTAAAGTTTTCTCTTCTAAAGACAGGCTGGTAAATCAATGATTCTGATGATCGATACGGTATCTATACAGTTTGACATGGCTGTTCAGGACGGACTCACTATATTTGAATGTATGTCTTGAAAAGCAAATGCATGTGCCACCTCCAATCCTGTAATGCTGAACGAAATTCCAGTATGCATTTCAAGTGTTTCCAGGATAAATATGCATGAGGTTAATTTGCATATACCTGATTAGCATGCTTCTTGATTAAACATGACACCCTCCTCTCGGGAGTGCTGCTTTCGAGGGCTCTTGCTGGGAGACCCACCTCTACTCCACACTGGGCCCAGATCCTTGGACACATACAAGGAGCAGCTGATTCTTCAGCTAGGAAGAAGAACGCCCCTGAAATGTGAAATATTCTGTGTTCGGCATGTAGCACGTGGCTGCAGTGATAGATATTGGGACCCATTATGGGTCGTTTTTACAGCTTCTCTCTCCGTCTTGTGGACCCCGGTCAGACCCTCCCCTCCCTGCCAATATTACCCATGAGCACATAGCGAGACGTCTCTCTCCTCCACCTCTGAGCTGCTGAGAGGAAGTCACAGAGCTTCGGCTTCACCCACCCACTGGTTGGCACTGCCACTGTCTGATGAAAATAAGCATTGGCAAAACCAATAAGTTGCCGTTTGTATGGTTTGCGGTGTGAGAATGCACACAACATACAAATGTCAAACACATTGTCTAAAGTTCAGACAAAAGCAAAATAAATGGATGCTTTTATCTTGCTTTTTGGTAGCATCCTTTTTTCATTCAGATGCTTTTGTCTCCCTCTCCACAACCAATTGTTAAGCGCTCTGATACCATCTAGGGTCAAGTTTGTGCTATATAAAGCTTTATAAATAAATAAATTGCTACTGGGCCACTAATCAACTGATTTCAGTTATAAAATTGTACCTCATACACTCTCAGCAAGGTGGAAGGACTCACCTAAACAGCCAATATGAATGTGCTGGGCCTGTGTTACACCTCTCTACACATCAAAGCAAAGAGGGCCCTGGCTCCTGCCCTGTTCAAAGCTTCCTACCTCTCCCTTGTCTCTAACCTCATGACTGGGATCTTGAAAACTCTTCTTGGCCTTGGCTGGCAGAGCCTGGCCCTGGCCTTGGCCCAGCTCACAGGAAGTTCCCAACACTTAGCTGATCTCGGCATTCTGACAAGCAGCTCGCAGATTGTGCCTGGCTCCTCCCTACTGGCAACATGCTCCCGACCTCTGCCATGCTAACTGGGTGCTGCCACCCCCAGATAATGACAGGAAGAGTGCAGCTTGTGACTTGGATTGGTGCTGACGCCAGCGTGCCCTGGGCTTAAAGTGCATGATAAAAAGGCTATGTATGGATCGCCATCTTTATCACAAAAAGTGCCCAGCCTCGGCTCCCCCTTTGCACAGGGCCGGACTGGGAACCCAAAGCAGCCCTGGCAAATGTTGTCAGACTAGCCTCTGTATGATTCAAAGCGAGCAAACATAGCGGGTGAGCCTGACTACTGGGGGATGGCAGGGGGGTTGGAAAATTTGGGGGAAACGGTGCATTTGACAACACCGGGATATGACAATCTTTGTTGTGGGTCTTCAAGGATTGAGTCACTATTATCATCCAACAGTGCCTCTCATCTCTCCATAGCCCCTCTTTCACATGTATTTCATATGTTTTATAGTGCCAATCTTTCCAGAATAGAGTGTCGAAGCACTTAACATCACACAGACATACATACAGAGAAAATGAATCATATGTGTGTAATCCCACATTTGTTACATAAGACAAAGGGCACTACAGGGTATATGATTCACATGTCATCCATACTGGTAGGCATGTTTAAGAGTGCTTGGTCTGGAAAAGCACAAACTCTGGATTCAGAACGTAACACAGTGGTTAGGGTTGGTTTGACTGAAAATGTATTTCTGCACAAACAAACCCACAAACCGTTTTTAGCAATATTAAGATAATGAAATACTGGGAAAAACATACGTTTCTAACTTTTACCATGCAGTTTGCATGCAGCTCTTTAGATGGCAGTTCATAGCTCACTATGCTAGGTTACGGTTGTAACTTATGAACTGCACATTAACAAAAGTATCTCGGTGACAAAAGCAGTAACCCACTGAGCTACACTCATAAAATATTGTTCTGTGATCTGCATGGTACATGTTCTTTGCAGCAGGCATATTAACCCTGTGCGCTACCTTAGATGACTCAAAACTGCTACTAGACAAAACTCCGATCTGTCTCCAGCAGGTACATTAACCCCTTCGCTGCAGGGTGTTTTTCCCCCCTGTGCAGGGGGAGGGGGGCCGCGCGTGGCGCAGCCGTGCTGGTGACGAGCTCAGCTCGTCATGAGGCACAGCAGAGCTGCACTCATGACGAGCTGAGCTCGTCACGGCCACACCCGTTTTTAGAACGTTCAGCACAGCGGGGTAATTACCCCCGCGTGCGAACATCCCAACGGCCGTGACGAGCTCAGCTCGTCATGAGTGCAGCTCCACTGTGCCTCATGACGAGCTCAGCTCGTCACCAGCACCCATGAGGTTAATCACCAGAGTCATCATAAAACTTTTATTTTTGTCTGAAAACAGCTGTATATACTAGGAACTCTGCAGGAGGTGCTTTTACTACTGCTGCACTGTTACAAAACCAGCCCACAGTAACAAAATCGCTACTCCACCCTTCCAGCCTCTGGGGGAAATGCCCGATGCCCGGTATGGCCAGTCTCTTGCCTTTACAATGCCGGCAGGAAACTCTCAACTTCTCATTGACCCTTGAGATGCTGATTGGGATCACTCATTGGAAATAATGGCCAATGTCATCCAGTGTAAATCCAAAGAATGAAAAGACACTCAACCAAAGGTCTCATCCTGGCATCCCAAACCCTCAGGTAAGGATCCTTAGAAAGTGGTGAACTCATTGGTGATTTTCTTAAAAAGGGTGAAGGACCTCATCCACTGAAGTAGCATGCTTCATAGTCACGTCCAAAGGCTCTCACTGGGGTGCTTTGCGAGGGGTTTGGAGCAGTGGATCCACACTGAATCCTTATTAAAATTTGGGGACCCCCACTGAATTATTATTGGACTCCGGGGACCTCGGCCTAAGTCATTTTGATGATAGGAACCGCAAAACAATACACACAATTACAGAAACAAAAAATAAATCAAACAAATACACGAATGCCAACAATTTTTACTTAATTCACAAAATAATCTAAAATAATCAATTTTAATGGGAAGGTTGGAGCTTTTCTAAATTCAATGAGATCACTCATAGTCCATACCACTTTCTGTCTGATGCACTTGCACTGCTCCCACAAACCAATCTGAGAATATCAACTTCAGTTTTAGCCTCCAAATTCAAATTCCTAACACATTACCAAAACGTTTGAAAAAAATATTTTTTTACATTTTGTCTTTTATTTTTATTCAATTTAATAATCTTTTAATATTATTTTATTTTCTAAGCAGTTGCGGCCCTCCTTAGCAGACGTCGCGGATCCCCAGGAGTCCCCAGACAACAAGCTAACAACCAATAGTTTAGAATATCCCTCGCTGCTGGGAAGTTAACTGGAACCTTTGGAAAGTACAATTTTTAAATACGTAAGGATTGACTAAATAGAACAATTTTACCAACATAGGTTTGACAAGCAGTGAACAGGACTAACTTTCAATAAATGAAACTGACTAATGAACAAGACTGACTTTTAATAAATGAAACTGATATCTAAAAAACAATGTTTATTACTTCCAAATGAATGAGACTAATTTCCAATGTGTAACTTTATATAATAGTAACTGGGTTCATTTAACAACAGTGACTTCCAGTGAGCATGGCAGGTTTCCACTAAACACGCGTGATTTCTAGCCGACACGTCTATCAATTATTGGAACTGACACCCAACAAATAAAAAACAGACCTTAAAAGAATGAGGCTGACTTCTAGGACCAATCTGCTGTTGGAGGAGATAGGATCTAATGGCTAAATTGCAAACAATGGAATAAGGTCACCCCAAATTCTGTGATTCTAGGCAAATTACTTCACCACCTTGTACCTCAATGCTCTTATCTGCGAAGACACTGGAAGCATCTACAGGTGATTCACTTTTAGAGTGAGCACTATAGAAAAAGTTTAATTTGTTCATTCGTTCATCCATTGATTAATTCTGACTTCCAGTGAACTAGAACTCAAATTAATTTGAATTTCAATTAACAAAACAGACTTCCATGAATGTAACTAACTTTAGGGGAAGTTCCTTTTAAATTAGTGAGACTATCAACTAATGAGTGAGTCTGTATTATATTGATTAAAAACATGTTTTGATGGGTCATACGCACCTAAAATGTGCAAGATCAACTTCCTTTAAGCAGGGGATCTATCATAATGAGTGACACCCACTCCTGATGAGTGAGATTGCCTAGTAATGGAATACTGAGTTAGATGGAAGGTGTCTGCTATCCCATAAAGACCCATACCTCTATATGAGCTCTATATGAATCTCCTCAAGCACCAGCTGCCCCCACATTAGTCACACCTCTTACTAAAACAGTGCAAAACAACACAAGCAGCAAATCTTACCATACTCAGAGAAGCAGGCCTTGTGGAACTTCCCGATGTAGAACTCCAGCCCAATGATGGCGAACATGACAATGGCAAAGAAGAGCAGAAGCCCTATCTGCAGCAGAGGTACCATAGCCTTCATGATGGATTTAAGGACAACCTGAAGACCTGTGGGAATGCACAAGAGAAGATTGTTATTGATACCAGCCAGACGTAAGTAACGCTCACTTATGTTCTACACTGAGGTGATCTGTCTACTCAACCTATATCACGGTACAGATGTGTGAAATTATCAAACTGCAGTACTCCTCCAATATCCCAGTGTGGGGAAATCGCTCATGTAGTTGTCCAGCTGCTTACATTTCACTTCCACAAGGGTTGTGGGTTCATATTGTGCAAAAGACTCTTATTTATCATTTTGTTTCAGCAAAGTATATTCCTCCATGAAAAACATGAATTATTTCGTACACCACAAATTGACACACAATCACGAGAACTTTTATTACAGTTTAGTTGACCAACCCCAAAGTTTTATGCATCATATTATATTTTTTAATTTAAGGACTCCATACTTTTGTAATGCTCAAGTTTGTACCTATTTATTTAATTCTCCCCATACATTAGTACACATTTATTTCAAAAAGTTTTTTATGAAACAGTTCCAGCTAACGCCAGCTTTGACAGAAATTCTGCTAAAAAATTCAGTTTGAGTTACAAAGGTTTTGCTAAAGAAGTAAGGAAAACACATTTAGCCTATTCTGCAACTTTTTGTAATTATTGTTTTTATACCATAACCAACTAAAATACAGTATTGGCATGGTGCATTGACACCATAACTTAACGACATAGTAGAGTGGGCAGCAGTTTCAGATCACAGAACCGAGACAGAGCCCACGGGTATCACAAGTGTCATAACTAGTATTCGTTCTAACTTAGATATGTATGCTCCTTTCGAGTGTTGGCCGCGAAGTGGTGGAACTCCCTTCCGGCTGAGATCTGGGCAATTGACGATTTACTTCAGTTTAGGCGGGCCATTAAAACTTTTCTGTTTGTTTAATTCCTGATTGTTTTTTTGCGGTCTTGTGATGTTGTGTTGTGTTTGCCTTCTCAGAGCGCCAGGACGCCCCTTCGCTGGGGCAGCTGTGCGCTGTACAAAAAGTAATAACATAACATAACATAACATGCTCTAGATCAGGGGTCTCTAACCTTTTCTGTGATAAGAGCTACTTATGTTAAATTACAATCATCCCGCGGTACTAATATGAATGATGTTGTACTAATAACCACATCAGACAAGATTGCATTGATGACCACTCCCTGCAAGATTGTTAGCAGTGATGACCTCTGTGCATCGGAAAGAGTTGCCACAGTAACGTAAAAAGGCTTCATTAATTTAGATTGCCCCTACATGCGTAATATTAAACAGCCATAGTTACAATGCCCCTCGCACCAACATAATATTATGAGTAATAACGCTGCATGATTTATCCCTCACATATCAGATTTAAATATATTTTGGAAATTCAACCATTTTTCTTCAAATATGAGTTTGGAATTCTGAAAACACAACACATTTTTGTCTCGAAAACTTGATTTTCAGTGTTGGTATACATATGTTAATTCAAGCAAGCAAAATGTGGAGAAATGTGGAAGAGGTGTGGCGCAGCGGCCAGGGTGCCTGACTCCGGACCACGGGGGTCATGGTTCGATCCCCGGCGCCGGTGGCAGGTCAGCCCAGCACCATGTGATGCTGGGCAATAGCTCGCTTAATCTTCCCGAGGGCCACCAGCGCCCGGAAACCACTTCGGAGGTAGCTGTGCGCTTTAAAAAAATAATTTACAAAAAATAATCTAAGTTATTAGTCTGGGCTGCAGACTAGAGAGCCACTTATAGGTAGATGGAGAGCTACCAGTGGCCCACGAGCTACTTGTTGGAGCCTGTTCTAGATACACAGTTGCATATAGGTACCGACTCAAGTTATTGCGCCGACAAATTCATTTTCAGTCTACTCTGCAACTAACAAAACAGAAGAGTTTTCCGTAAGAGTAGATTTCATACAATGAAACATAAACTTCAGGTCTGTACAGCAGACTCCTTGTCCAAGACGATGATCATGTCCAGCACATAGAAGCAAAACATGTCTGTGCCCCATGTTCTAATGTGTGCTGAAACCACAGGTGCCATGATCTGAGCTGCATGGCCAAGAACTAATAATAACAAAACAAGGGAGAATATTGGCAGAACTGCATGTTTCGGTCCTTGTTAACGCCTTAACTGCAGCAGTTATTTCGGCACAGTGCGGGCAATCTAAAAGGTGGGCGGGGCCGCATCGGCCGTTGGCCGACGGCAGCATGCAACGGGTTAATGAAAGAGAGGAAAACCTCAAAATATACGGCTGAGCAGGATGCCACAATATGAGGGGGCTTTTGGAAGCATAAATGGCCTTGAGATACTTTCCTAAGACTGACAATACCACAAATTATAATTTTGTGATCCAGATTACAATTTCACAGCGTGGTACTATTAATAATGTTCAACTCGTAGCCTCGTTATTTATTTCACCGGAATTCTGGGGAGTGGTTAAAGGGATGAAATTAATGATCCCAACCGATCTCTCCGTCCTTGTATCATGGGAAGTATAGTAAGATATCCAAGAATGGGAAATA
The DNA here is from genome assembly GCF_964263255.1 of Lissotriton vulgaris. Classification (NCBI taxonomy): domain Eukaryota; kingdom Metazoa; phylum Chordata; class Amphibia; order Caudata; family Salamandridae; genus Lissotriton; species Lissotriton vulgaris. The sequence goes on from NC_141693.1 coordinate 184,489,537, forward strand.
ACATAGAAACCCAGGAAAACCAGGACCTATGCCTCATGCCAATTCCCAAGTCCAGGACCGGTTCTACTTATGGTGTCCACCAGCTGTGACCTACTGGAAAATGTAAACATATCTGTATGTAGGTTTATCAGCTGTGGAAAAGCACTAGGTAAAACCTTATTGATATTTTAGCACCTATTGAATCTGGCTGTCAGAAGTAGGGGTGGGAGAATAATTCCGCTTGACCGGCAGAGTTTACTGAGTTTTGCCCACCTTATGTTCCGCTTGGAATGCAGAGTTCCGGCAAAGCTCCATCAACCGCCGCGTGGTGGAGTTTTTTCTCGTGAGCAGCTCACCAACATTAAATTGGGGAGCGCGGGCAAGACTTTGCATCCCCTAACGCTATTATTGGGCGCAAGAAGGCCTCCTGGTGAGATTTCTCTGATACGCGTTGAGAACGCTGCTGCTCGATCAGAAATTGAACTCGAGTGGCAGAAAGAAGCAGTGCCCTCTGGCATGCAGTGTGGTGCCATTCGCACTGATTTTACAGTGCGGAACAAGCTCCCAGCGCTAAAAATCAGCACAAGCATCGCAACATGGCAAAATCTACCCACTCGCAGAACCACGCATAACCTCACAGAGTATTTATGTAATTCCACAGAATTCTGCGGAGTGACACTCGGTGAATTCCACCCACCCCAGTAGGAATACCAGATCACTCAGAATCATACAAGGTGGCACCCTCCCTAGAGAATACCATCCTGCCCAACCTGTAACGGAGGACTCCGTGGTAATCATGGTACTTACCCAATCAAGAAGAAATCTGCATCACATTGTGGAGGCTTACATTTGTAAACTTTCGGACTGACCATACATCATTGCAAAACAATGTTTAACCCCCTGCACTATCTTAGCAGTGCTAGGGGCTATTGTGTGTGTTAGCACATCAATGCCAAATGGGAGAACATCTCTCATTACAGAATGTAGATCGATTCAGGCAGATTTTAGTCAATTCTTGCCCTATTGTTCTGGCTGCTTTCTTTTTAGAAATTAGTGACTTTATTTGAGTCTCCCCAGAGCTTTAGAGAGGAAATTCTAAGCTAGAATGGAATATGATCCACAGTCATCAATATCAAAATTGTTGTTCCAGATGTACACCAACACTGCGTTGAAGTTCTTTTGCAGAGAAAAGACCACATAATGCTCAAATTCCACAGGTCCAGGTGTGCATAGCTGTTCTAATCTATGTTTTTACTCTGCATTTTGGAACTTGAAGTTCTCTTTATCCCTAATAAATAAGGACTGACTACAAGTTTCAGAATGTAAGAGAAAAAACCTGGACATGATTAGATTCTCTCAGGTGGACCAGAGAAGCTTCAGACTTCTGAGACTAAGGTGCAGTCTGTCCAGAAGAGCATGAAGTGCAGCCTTAGGCTGCCTATATGAAAGCACAATTTCACTCTGACAAAAGACAAGCTTTTTGAGAGTATTTGTGATGCCAGCCACAAGATGAAGACTGAAGCCTAAACACTAATATTACTCTTTGAAGGGTACATCTTTTTACGAAGTCTAGATCAGATAGTGGGGGCAGTGCTTAATTTGAGCCTGTGGTTTCCAGTAATTAGCAATGGTACTTAATCATCAACACCAGCCATATACTTTCATGAGCACCAGTTAAGGACACACTCGTTTTTGGTAGGCACAAGGAGATTAAGTATTTACTCTGAATCACAGGATGTTGAGCTGATGTCGAGACTCAAACCTGGTTCCCCAGCTTCGAGGGCAGCAGCTCTATCCATTATGTCACATCCTCTTTTCACTTCCTGGTTAGTAGTTGGCTCTATTTTAGACTGTGATTCAGGAGAAATATCCTGGTGCAAGCTGCCTCCTGACGAGAGCCCCAGCACTTATGTTTTTTTACAATCTAACCTCTTGAGGGGGGGCCGCCTCTACTGAGGCAAGGTTGGAGGATGAACATCAACCACTAATAAGGCTAGAACTGGGGCTTGGATGGAATCTCTACTAAGGCTATAGCAAAGGGTGGGAAGCTGAATCTACACAAGCCACATAGATGGACGAGAGAGGGATTCTACTAAGGCTAGGTCATAGATGGAAAAAAAATACTGTATTAAAGTTGGGCTATAGTTTTAGAAAGAAGACATATTAGAACAATGTTACTGATAGAAGAAAGGACCCCACTAAAGCTGGATTATAAGATAAAGAGAAGTCCATATTAGACCTTGGTTAGAAGACAACAACATTATAGCTAGATTACAAGACGAAGAGAAGGCTGTAGTAGAGATAGTCTTCTGAAAAAAGAAAAGGACTAGAGCTAAGTTATAGGATGAAGCGAATGCCACATTAGAGTTAGGTTAGAGGATGAAGAGAAGGTTATATTAGAGCTAGGTTGCTGAAAGAGGAACAGGCCATGTTGGAGCTAGGTCACATGATGAAGATAATACCATATTAATGTTAGGAAACACAACAAAAGAGAAAGCCATAATAAAGCTAGGTTAAAGGATGGAGAGAAGATTGGATTTGAGCTAGGTAGCTGATAAAAGAAAAGGTCATGTTTGAGCTTAGCTACAGGATGAAAGGAAGGCCATATTAGAACTAAGATACAAAACAAAGAGAAGGCCACATTAAAGCCAGGTTAAAGGATGAAAAAAGGCCATGTTAGAGCTAGAGTACAGGATAAAGATAAGACTGTATTTGAGCTAGGTAACTGAAAGAAGGGCATGTTTGAGCTAAGCTACAGGATAAAGAGAAGGCCGTGTTAGACGGACCCATGTTACAGGATGAAGAGAAGGTCTTAGGTTACAGAATGAATAGAAGGACTTGTTAGACTTTGGTCATGGCTCAAACACCCTCTCTCCAGGCAGCCCCTGTGGATGAATGCTCATACATGAAGGGGTTGTGATGGGTATTATATGGGCCACTTTATATAAAAGGTCCATAGGGAAGACTTTCCTTGTGCTTGGCTATCCTACAGATCACACAGTACACTCTAATGGAGGTGAGAACCGAGCAGCAAGAGGGTATGGCGGCTGGTAATATAAGAGGGAGAGTGCATCTGTAGTTACTTCAGTACGAACAATACATAATCGTGAGTGGGCGTGCTACCCTTGTAGAATGATGAAGAAATGTTAGAGAGTTGGACTCTGGCTGGGGAGGAAGGTAGATAGCAGAGCTGTAGTTAGCTCAAGAAACAAGTCCAGACTGCCCAAAACTACTGATGAAAAAAGTTGACTGGGGCTAAACTGATTTAATTTAGAGTTCCCATGAAGCCCTCTCGAAGCTTCCCAGGATGGGGGCTGGCAGGCACTGTTTGATTGACACATAGTGCCAACTATGAGGGAGCTGGAGGAGAGCGAGAGGTGGACATTGTAATAATAGTATCTCAGATGGACTCCAGGATTCTTCTCTTTGCTTCCAGGGACGAGCAGAAGATATTTTCAGACTGGACGGCACTGCCTTCTGACAGGTAACATACAACTGTTAGAGATGTGATGAGGGAGTGCTTGGTTGATGGCAAGAGGCCTTGTTCCTCTAGGAGTAACAGAAACAAAGAATGTGGAACCAAACCCCTCTTAAATATAAATAGGGCATACTCTCCGTTTACACATTCCGAGGCAGATCTCTTTCTTTTAAGGGAGCTGTGTTGACCACACCCCTTAGGATCGACCAATTCCTCATTACCCTCCCGCATGAAAGAGGATCTGAGTGCCTGAGACACTTCCATTTTACTTAGTAATTCGGTGCATCTGGCTGGGGGTTTAAACTCACGCCATCTTCCATTAGGAAATACTAATAATGTTTGTATCTTACCTGCAAGCCTTCAATAACCATGAGGCACTATTAACACACATTGCAAAACTGAACACTCATCCTTCCCTCTACTATATAACTATCCTGAGGGATTCACTCTTACTATACGGTGAACAATACATCGCAAGGCAGTAATATCACATCTGCAACATTAACTCAACTACTATATTGCAAAGTAAATATCTGCAGAGGTACAAACTGAAATAGTATGCCTACCATGACGATGTAGTGGTAGACATTGTATTGGGTGCAACTTTTTTTTAAATATATAGTCAATAATAATAGCATCATTACACTGTCATACAATCCTCTGATTAGATTGAAATACTATACTAAGTCAAAATGATTGGATTTGTGAATGGTTGTTCGTCGTGCCAGTAGTTCTGTGTCAATAGTACAGATTCAAGAAGAAATCTGGTGTGCCACAAATGGTAGTTCGTTTTCACTCCGATCCCGTCATATCGTCTTTGATACTACACATGATTAGAACTATTTCATCTTGGATCCCTTTGGACATGTGGTCAAAAAGTTTGCATAATTTTACGATTGCACATATTTGATCTCGTTGGTTTGAGCATGGTTCTGAATAGATCATGCTCTTTACAACGAGGGCATATGTGTGCGTACCACACCAGCCACCACGATACACATTGATGGATACTGGTAATATAATGTAATGTGCATTGAATTAATGTATATTGGACTAATCTGCCCGAAATAAACTCCCTCCTGGCAAATCTAAAAGTATGCATGTTATAGTTGTCTTGCCACTGGAAGTGTGCACCCTGGTAATAGCCTCCCACTACATCGAAGGAGGAAACCTATCATTGAAACTCCATATAATCAACATTTCGAAGCCTATGTACCTAAGATAACTGAATTATGTGATTTACAAAGAGAAAATATTCTTCTCAGAATATAAAAAAAAGAGACTCTGGAGATTGAGAGTACAAATTAAAAATCACTCAAGGTTTTAAAAAGAAAATGTGCAATTATCGCAAGGAAGTGATGTGCCTATTTGACATCACACCTTTACTTCCGCCTCCCATTCAATGTCGTAGTTCCGTCATGCAGGAGCTAACCAACCAGGGATCAAAGATTATCTCTTGTATCTTTCTGCCTCCAAGTGGGCCATTCATCAGATTTTTTTTAAAATGCAAAAAGCAACTGTGTGTGATTAGCAAGAGAATTGTTGTGAAAAACTCATCAGGACCCGGAAGGCTCCGAAAGCTCTATACAATTGATGACAGTATAAATACAGTACAGCTGTAATACATGAGAGCTAAAATAATTGTAGAAACAGTGTCTAATTTTTTTATTAAAGTTTATTTGTGATCTTACCATTCACATGTAATACAAAAATGGCATTGTCACCCTACTGTATTCAGTGCATAATTTGTGCTGATGGGTGGCGGTGGTGAAACCTGGCACTCATCTATGGGGACATAGACTTATTTGTCAACATTAGATCTTGAACCAGAGCAAAAGGCAGTAAGGCAAAATATTGACAAAAGGAGAAAGAAAGGATAAAAATAACCTACAAGATTGAGATATAGACAAGAAGTGTAGGGTGGTACAAGAAAGAGGCATTAGAAGGAATCAAAACTAAGTAGCCTTGGAATTTGGCAGCCCAGTCATTATGGTGGATTCCTAAGAAACAGTTTATCCCTTCACTTATTTTTACACAAATTAGGTCCTGACTGTAATTACATATTACAGCTGAGCTGCAACATCACAATCCTTGCAACCAGGGCCAAACGACAATGTAAATGACAGGCCACTGAACAAAATTACCACTGTTGTTTAAACAAAATAAGGGAGAATTAGCTTTTCATCTGTCTTCCTTCTGAACTTTGCACTGTGAAAATTCATCTTCATTAGCTAAAACAAAGGACGTACTATGGCCTATCTGCATTTAATAGTATGCTGAGGTTTGTTATGGGAAGGCTGAAATCTATCAATATTTGATCAACAGCCAGTTTTACAAGTGACTTATATGAAACTGTGCAGTGCCTTTTCCCACTACAGCATCAATATTTCGCTGTATACAGTACACATGTATTACACCTACTTGAAACCATAAGATATCTTTCACAAGATATACTTCACCTTGCCCTCGCTATTTCCCTGCTCAACGTCCTACCAAGAAACTGCAGTCCCCTGAACCGAGAATACCAGACCTTCTGATCTTTCAACGACTTCTCCATTGATACCTAATGCTTGAACTCATCGCTCGCCTGCAGGCTCCATTTCTGATGCCAACACCATTCTAAATGACTTCAACCTTTTTTTGTGTGAAAACTATGTGAACATCTAATCTCCAACTAAAAGCAGGCAAGTACAGGTCCAACCCTCAGCACAATGCAACTTTAAAGACTTCGCTGACAATAAACGCTCCATTCGCAGACAGGAAAGAAAGTGGAAGAAAGACAAAACTCCCAGTGATCTCATGATGATAAAGTCTCTCCATGCAACACGCAGACAGATCCTCAGGTCAGCCAAAAGAAAGTATTACACCAGCACCATCAATGAAGCTGCCAACAGAAGCAGAATGTTCTTCAAGGCATTCAAGCACTGCATCAACCCTTTTCTGACCCTCCGATTCCACACTTCATAGACAAGTTCAATGCCAACAACCTCCACTTTGGGGAAAAAATACAGAAGCTTCAACAGCACATCGACAACACCAAGCATGCTTCTCATCTAACACCCATCCCTTCTTGCAAAATTCCTCAGTGGTCACCCTTCAAATCCCTATCTCATGCAGATCTCCCTGAAATGCTCAACTCACTCAAAGCCACTTTCCCTGAAATTAAGCAGCCTACACTCAACCCGAAGATCCCATCAATACCAGCCATTTCCTGCATGATTACCAATCTGGCTTCAGATCATGCAGCAGCACAGATCCCACTACCTCATACCTCATAGATGACACCCTATTGATCACAGATGCAGATAATCTCTGGTATTGCTCAACCTCTCGGTTGCCTTCAACACAGCCGACCAAGTCACCGTCATCCACTTTGTGGAGTCTCCAATGGGATTCACTGGCAATGTCCTTTACTTGTTCTTCTTCTTTCCAAACAAAACCAGTTAATTTATGGGCATCTCAAAGGTCTCAAACGAGCCCTAATGCCTGCAGAGTTCCCCAGGATTCTATGCTGTCCTATATCATCTTCAACCTATACATGGAGCAGATTCCAGCTCTGCTCACAGGAAAAACATTCAACATTAAAGCAAAATACTGACAATTCACAACTCTATTTGAAAGTCTCTTCCACCCCAGACATCCACTGTCTCAAACATTGTCTGCACTTCATCCAGACTTGGATGTCCAGCACTCAGCTGAAGCTCAATCACACCAAGACATAATCCCTGTTATTTGGCCAGAACATAAAGCAAGGAACAGTATGAACCTTGCTCTATGACATGAACCGTGATGGCTTCGAACGAGGCCGTCACTAGCAATACTGGGCACTGGGCGTTTCCCCGGGGGGCTGCAGGGAGTGAGGCCAGTTTTGTAACTGGGGGCTGGTTTTACAGCCCAACACTTTCCAGCCCCCGGGGTATAGGCACCAGTGCACCATAGGGCAGCCAGGGTGCCACCCACACTGATTCCAAGTAGGCTGAATCAAGCGATGTTGTCTGACTTAGAGTTCCATGTCGTCGGTTGTATGGGAAATAAAAGGAAGGCTGTGACGCTGTGCAATGTTCACATGGTCGCAGATGGTAGAGAATGAAATGTGCAGCAGCCGGGCCCAGTGAAATGATGGTAGACCCCATACAAGCATCGGATGGTAGACCGCACACAAGCAGCACAGCCTTACATTAAAGTGCAAACTAACTGCCTGCTGTTCGGAGAGTCTCACTAAGGTGTAAGATATTCGTGTGTAGTGTGTTCCTTGCCACATGTTTATTTTCAATCAGGCTACTAACTCTTGACCATACAGAGATCGTGTCCAAGGTAGCTTGGGTCATTGGAGAAACAACGATTAGCAACCTACTATAGACAACATGAGAACAAATTACTGCTGGACAGCACCCCGTCACGGGCAGCTGAAGAAAACCTGCCAGTCGCAGGCATTGTCAGTTAGCAGTGGCGGCTCACACAGGAAATGCTCTGGGACGTTGGGGGTGGGGCGGGGCGGGGCAGGGCTGGGTGGAGGGGTAGTGGAGAGTGACATACGACTGGAAAGTCAAGAGTAAGTTATTAAATAAATAAAGGAACTTACTTTGCACTTGCAGAATCGCAGAATCAGTGATGGTGCGAGTGCAAAGTAAGTGATTTTATTTATTTAATAACTTACTCACAACTTTCCAGTCGTATGTCACACTCCAATACCCCCCACCCAACCCTGCCCCCGCCCTGCTTCACCTCCCCACCTGTGCGAGCCGCCACTGTCTGTTAGGTACCCCATCTAAGAAGCAACTATATCCATTACAGAATAGTCATGTCAGGTATACAAGAATCTCTCCAGCAGGGGGAAGTGCTTGAAGCATGAACAATGTCAAGCACTACTGTGGTAATATAGTTTCAAAGTCAGGATGAGACTGAGAGATGGGGACGGAATCTTGTTTTAACCCCAAAGTCTTGCCAATGTGCCTTTTCATGATAAAGTGGAAATGGATAGCAACCGCACATGCCCTTTTTAAGTCGCCGCCTACCAGACAGTGCAGCTGTCTGCCTTTTTTTTTTTTTTTAAATTTGTTTTTATTGCAGAGTTAGAAACCACAGAATACAATTAGTCAACCAGTCCACTCGTGACGTCCCCCCCGATCAACAGTAAAACGTATATCATACACAGCCATTCAGCCCGCATCCCGGAGGCCGGGCGGCATAGTACTCTACTTAGTAGGAAAACATCACGGTGAGCGTCCCTTAGGGACCATGGTCGAAAGATCGTTTTACGTATCTGCATTTTACCCCCCCACCCTCAACAATGCCTCTGTCAGCCATTCCACTTACGTGAGCAATGCTACTGTCCGCTTCCGGACCCACCCCGAGCGCTGTAGAGCCTATCATGTCTGGCCGCTCCCCCCAGCCATCTCTTACTCCGCACAGTGCCCTACCGGCCCTACTTAACTCGAAGTCGCCATCGCAGACAACCAGCTACTTGGCTTCCGACCCACCCCAAACTCCCACTGAACAACCCCCCGATGTCCCCACCCCGGCAACTGCTAATGGTGTGTGCTTCGTCCTGATGTGTTGGATGGACCCCATTACAGTGTCAATGACAACTGTGTGTTCGTAAGCCCCGCAGTGTCCACTGGCCCCATTCCCTCAGTCCTCATCCTACACCAAAGAGTCACGCAAAGCCTGTACCACCAACTCCCACGCACGCGCTACATCCAGGGCCTTCTCATTACCAAGCTTGACAGCCTGCTTCATCCGGAGCACACTCTCGCATTCAGACCATCGCAGCAATTCATTCTTCCACCTCCGTATTGACGGCCCGCCCTTGGACTTCCAATGCCATGATATTTCCCTTTGCGCCAATATCAGACCCAGATCAATAAATTTGCTCGTCACCTTGGTGTGTTTGGTGTGCGGGAACCAGAGCAACAAGCACGCCGCCATATCGAAATCCACCTCCCTGTCGGTCACTTCGTTTAGTAGGTCCCCCACCTCCGCCCAGTAGGCCTCCAAATGCGGGCAACCCCAGAACAAATGATCCATGTCCGCTCCTGGAGACGAACACCACGGGCACCGAGCGTCTTGTACCTGGAAGTACCGCCGTATTTTTTCGGGGGTCAGGTAGGCCCTATGGAGCACATAGAAATGCACTTGCTGGAAGCGCGCATTTCTCGTGCCTTTCCACGTGCGCCGTAAAATGTGACCCCACGCCGTGTCTGGGATGGGCCTGCCTACACTCTCCTCCCATTTAGCCTTGAGCCCCTGGAGCGGTTCCAGTCCCTCGTTCAGCATCCTGTTATGGAGGCATGTCACAGCCTTGAATGTGCCCGCCGCCATCACCACATACTGGCACGCCATAGTCGTGGTCGGTTCCATGAGCCCTCCTTTCCAGTGCTTCTGTATAGCCGCCACCACCGCCGCATGCAGGAGGAAGCCCCCGTCAGGCAGCCCGAACTGTTCCCGAAGCACCGCGAAGGGTACCAGAGCCCCATCGATGTACAGGTCGCCTACCACCTGTAGGCCCGCCTCCTCCCACTCCAGCAATGGGGACCAATCACCCCCGTGTGGCAGGGCCGTCAGCATACCGATCGGAATTTCCGGCGCATAAGGCCGCGTCGCCTTTGCTCTCCTAAGGCTCCTCTGCCAGCACAGCCTGAGTGTCCGTTCCTCCATAGTGAGGCCCCGCAACTCAAGTCTCTGCTGCATGACGATATAGGACAGCACATGGCGTTGTATCCCCAATTCTCGGTCCTCCTCCGGACCCCTAAACACCCTGGCCACATTTTGCATGAGGACCTTGTGAGAAGTTGGCCCGATATGCAACGTTCGCTATTCTAGCGACCGCTATGTATCGTTCCAACGACCCTTATGGTGTTTGGTTGAAAGTCAACCTATAGACCAGCTATCCTAGTAGCGTGGATACGAGCAGTCTAAGGCTAAAGACTCGAGAGGGCGTGTTAAGCCAGCTGTTTACCACACATGTACCCCTTGAACACCCAGTGAAAGGACACCACACAAGTGTTATGAAAATAAACAGTATATTTATTAAGAATCACAACAGCCCTGTACTCTTTATGAGGACAGGGTACTAAGCACAAACCAAATCTCTTTAGCAAATACTTCAAGTGCACAATTAAAACAAGTGTCCGAGGACACGGAAAGATTAAGGTCTCGGGCGGACCCGATAAGGCAAGTCGGAAGCGAGGGACTCAGGACCCTAGAGTAAGGAGGCTATGCAGGCACCGAAATGCCGAGTTACCTAGCCACGAGGGCTGCGGCTGCACAAGTCTTACAGGCGTCGGGGTCTTCGCTGACGAGCCAGGAGCCGGAAGAAAAGGAGTTGCTGGCCGGCGACCAGTGCTGAATAGTTCGTAGAGATCCAAGCCTGGATCTGAGATTGATGAAACCTGAAAGCAGAGGGGACCAAGTTCGTACTACTAGCCAGTAGTCAGAGGGTACCAGGAAGGCACCGGTTGGCCGTCACCTCGACCAGGTGAGTGGGCGACGCTAGGCTCTGCAGTCTCACGGACCAGGAGGCGTTGTCGGCGACCACGGCGGAGGTGCGAGCTGTCCCACGAAGGATGATGCTGTCGGCGTCGCTGGGCCCAGGATGGGGCAACAAGCCTTGGCAGTTCTCAGGGCCACGTGGTGGGCCTAAGATGGCGTCTTGAGTGGACCAGGAGGGTCCGGGGTGCTTCTCGCAAAGATGGAAGCAAGGGCCAGTCTGGAGCAACCAGACCAGCAGTGATGATTCTCGGATGTCGTCACAGAAGGGCACAAGCCAGCGGCTAGTGACCAGACAACGTGCTGAGCAGCGAGCAGAAGGGCCCCACGCAGATCGTGGAGATGCTGGGAGACTGCACTTCGGTGCTGGAGCGGCTCAGGGTCGGGGCTTCTCGGACCCCAGAGCACTCACCAGAGAGTTACCTCGATGGTCGTGCTGGCGTTAAGAGCGTGCAGGTTCTGATGATGGCCGGTCCCTCGAGGTCTCGTCGCACCCACAGATCACAGCTGAGCTGATGACGTGGGTAGAGGTCAGAGGTGCCAGGGAAGCCGGTTCTCGTCGAGCTGGGCCGTCGGATTCCTTGAGGAAGGACTTACAGCAAACCGCAGAGTTCTTAGTTGGTGCCCGCTGATGCAGGGTGACTACTCCTTAGTCACAAGGGAGAAATCTTGAGAAGAGTCTTGAATGTCCTTTCGTAGAAAGTAGTTCTTGAATCAAAGATGATCTAATTTGGAAGGGTCCCCGCTCCGGTCTTTATTCTAAAGAAAGGGGTGGGTACATGACTAGGTCCTGCCCTAAGGGTGGGACCAGGAAGGGGGGTAGTTACACCCCTCTCCCCTGCCGGACTTTCCCCAGGCCAGGGCCGTCGCCCCTGGAACTGGTTCTAACCGGCAGATGCGTAGTGAGCACCGGGGTGCCACTCCGCAGTCACCTTCTCGCCAAAGCCCTACCTACCCAGAATACACAAACCCTGTCTGGCACGGTGCGAACACCGCCCTCGACAGGAAACCCTTTGTCCAAGTGCTCCTCGCTGGAAGGACTCCCAGCAGCAGGAGGTCAGACTCGTGTCTGTGGTGGCAGCATCCATTTTGTGGAGCTGAGGCTTCAGTTAACTTTAACCGGGGTTCACAGTTACGTACATGTCGTGTCCCTCTAGAAGGGTGGGATGCTAACCTCATCGCCAGAATTGGTGAGAGGGCAGCACCCCGATTCGTATGACACCTTACTCGACATGCCTTGATAACGCGACACCGGAGTTACCGATATGGTACGCGTTACCATGGAACAGCTATTGGGTCTTGATTCCGCAAGCTGCAACCGGGCTCGGCTCGGGCCTGAACCTAGCTCACACGAGCCCACGCACTCTGCCTTCAGGATTGTTAAGGCCTGCCATAGGAGTGACTGATAGGAACTCGGGTGTCCATTGTATGGTTAGATATAGAGCTACTATACCTAAAGCAAAGTGTGATTACACGACTTCGCCCCAGCTGTCATGCAGCCAGTTGTGTCAAATTTAGGAGGCCAGCCAGGGGTGGCATAATACATGCTGCAGCCCCTGGCGGCCCTGGGTACACCTATGCCCTGCGTTACGGGGTCTGATAAGGTGGCCCAGTACCAATTGGAAATGTACCTAGGGTACATGGAATCCATTTTAAAGAGAGAGCAGTAGGCCTGGGGTCCTGATTGGCAGGATCCCAGGTCGACTATGTCCAAAACCAGCTAAAACACAGGGCAAAAAGTTGGGGGCAACCATAGTCAGGATGTACCTTCCTACACAACCCCCCCCCAAACGAAAGGAGATAAGGCTATCCTTGTCCAGGTAAGCCTCTATTACCTAAGTGGCCATATAAGGAAGGACCAGCTCTGGCTTGGTTTCCCCCTGTGTCATGGTCCACTAGGCAACCCCTCACCCTAAGGGTATCTGAGGGTCTCCACCATAGGGAATCTCTGTCTCTGGTGTGTCTTGGGAAAGAAGAAGGCTGATGCTGGGATGGAGTACTGAAGTGAGGCTCCTCTACCTTTGGGCTCAACTTCCTCCAATCACCATCCATCATGTGTGCCTTTCTTTCTTTAGCTGAGATGCACTGAGCTCTCAGGGTCAGCCTCTGGCTACCTAAAGCTGGAGGCTGAGTCCCTCTGTTTGGCTTACTGGAGGGACAGGTCAGGTCTGGGGTTTTTAGGCCCCATGTTTGGCTGTGCCCAACAGTGTCCAGCTGTGGGAGTTCCCTAACTACTTTTAAGGGGGATCCCTCAGGAGTCTGTTCTATTTTCACTTGGCTAGGTTTACCAGCTTCAGTGATCCTAATCTGCTGATTAAGGGGTTCTTTTGGACAGGGGGCCCTTTTGGGTCCACCACTGGCCTCCCTGATCTCTTCAGCCCTGGGCTGACGGAGGCAGGGTAGAGAGGTGCAGGTTACCTGCTCCAGACTGGGTCCCACCTGGGAAGGGTCCCCTGCCATCAGGGGCTCTGCCAGGCTAGGCCTGACTACCTCTGGGGCAGTTCCTTCAACAGGGGTAGAGTCAGTTCCCTGAGGAGGCTGGCTCTCACCTAGTGTCTGGGAGGGGGAAGACTTTTCTTCCTCCTCAATGCTCTCTGTTTGAGTGGAGTGATCCATTGTTTCAGGCTTCACAACCTCACTATCTGTCTGAGTAGAGGCTGAGACCATTTCAACCTTGCCAACCTTTTCAGGAGGGCACTCAGTTTGTGTTTGGGCTGCGACTGTCACAGCCCTCCTATCCTGCTCTGGAAAGTCTGTCTGAGCCTGGGCAGTGGCTACCACTGCCCTTCCAACCTTTTCAGGGAGGAATGGTGCTTGGACTGGGGCTGTAGCTATTACTGCCCCACTAACCTGTCTGGATAGGCCTATCATTCTGGAATGAGTTTCTTGTTCCACCTCAGCCCATGCTGAGAGTTCCAGGTCATTCCCCAGTAAGCAATCTACAGGTAGGTTATCTGTCACTGCCACTCTCATGGGCCCGGTGACATTACCCCAGCTGAGCTTGACTACTGCCATGGGATGCCTTCTCTTCATTCCATGAATGTCTGTCACCTGATAAGTAAAACCAGGGGTCAGTTGAGCAGAGGGGACCAGATGGTCACTCACCATGGTGAGGCTGGCCCCTGTGTCTCTGAATGCCTCAACTTTCTGACCATTCACTAAAACTTCTTGTCTATACTTTCCCAAAATGTGGGGTCCAGTAGTGAAGTTGGCAAACCCCATGCCAGTCTCACAGACAAGAGTGTGGTCAGGGAACCTGGCTAGGCCATAGTCCTCCTGATTGCCCAAAGTAATGCCCACCACATTCTTGGGGGCACTCCCACCACCTGGGGGATTACCACTAGTGGTAACAGGAGGTTTAGGAGTATTACCTGGGGGTATATTTCCCTTATTACCATTTTTAGGGCAACTGGCATCACTTTTGTAATGACCCACCTGTTTACAGGTATGGCAATAAGGTTTCTTCTGTTCTGAAGGAGTGTTCTGGGACCCACCACCCTTGTTGGAGTTTTGGGGCCCTTGGGAAGTCTTCTCTGTGGATTTATCCCCACCCTTCCCTTGAGGCTTGGTTGATTCCTTTTTCTGGTCACCACCCTGGTTTTTAGGCCTAACCCTGGTTCTGACCCATTTGTCTGCCCTCTTACCCAATTCCTGTGGAGAGGTCAACTCAGAGTCTACCAGGTGCTGATGTAATAGCTGGTTCTGACAATTATTTAAGATTTGCTCCCTCATAATCAGATTATACAATCCTTTAAAATCAGTAACCTTACTACCCAGTAGCCAGCCTTCAAAAGCCTTAGTGGCACAATCAACAAAGTCAGTCCAATCTTGAGACTGAGTTTTCTGGGTGTCTCTGAACAGCATCCTGTATTGTTCAGTGGTTAAACCAAACCCATCAACCAGTACATTCTTCAAGATTTGGTAATTGTTAGCATCCTCCACCCTTGTGGTGAGGAGCTTATCTCTACCTTTACCATCAAAGGAGAGCCACAAGATAGCTGCCCACTGACTTTGGGGAACACCCTGCACAGTGCAGGCTCTCTCCAAAGCAGTAATCCATTTGTGGATGTCATCCCCTTCTTTAAAGGGGGGCACTATCTTATTCAGGTGCTTTGTATCAAAACTCCTTTCCCTATTGCTAGGTTTATTGCTGCCACCAGTGGGCTGTAGCCCACATAATTCTTGCTCTCTAGCAAGGGCAAGTCTTTCTTTGGCCAGGGCAAGTTCTTCCCTTTCAATCCTCAGTTTGATTGTCCTTTCTTCAGCTTCATACACTCTCCTCTTAGGGGAAGACATTCCTCTGTGAGAAGAGTTGAGAGAGCCATTGGTTCGAAAGGATCTGTTAGAGCCTCTTGATAGAGACCTAACTCGTCCATTCCCAATGTTAAGCTGACCTGACAGTAGCGCTGGGGGTCCCCCGGCACCACTATCATGTTTGCTTAAGTTGGACCTGCTTAGTCGAACGACTTCTACCTGTCCCTCATCTGCCTCATCCCCAGAGGGATCCTCATCCTCATCATCCTCCACATCTTCGTTCTCAGTTGCGAGGTGGATGAGGTCAGGATCGTCTCTGGTTCCCTCGAGGGGAGGCATGTCTCCTTCTGGATTAGAAGAGCTGAGACGGGTCTCAGCTTTTCTGGCATCATAAGTCTCCAAGAGACCAATCAGAAAGGACGTGGTGGGGTTAGACCCCTGCTTGATCTTCCGGGAGTGACACACCTGTCTTAACTCCTTGAAGCTCAGCACAGTATATCTTGAAGGGATGACCTGTGGAGGGTCAACTGACACAAGGGGAGACCCAGAGTTTCCTCCTTTGTCCGACATACTGGTTCTAGTGTGGTGTAAGTGATGCACCTACCTACACTACGTGTTTACCTACTGTACCCTCGCTAAGAGTTGTAGCCAAGGTGTGCTAAGCCTTGAGGAGCTACAACAGCTGGTTCAGTAGAACTCAGAGTATTCTAAGCTTTTAGTTATATGTACTAACAGTACTTGTGCGATCTTTCAACAAGATATTCTTAGGATACGTGTGGTAAAACAACAGCAAGCTCAAATCCCAACCGCTGCTCACCAATGTGAGAAGTTGGCCCGATATGCAACGTTCGCTATTCTAGCGACCGCTATGTATCGTTCCAACGACCCTTATGGTGTTTGGTTGAAAGTCAACCTATAGACCAGCTATCCTAGTAGCGTGGATACGAGCAGTCTAAGGCTAAAGACTCGAGAGGGCGTGTTAAGCCAGCTGTTTACCACACATGTACCCCTTGAACACCCAGTGAAAGGACACCACACAAGTGTTATGAAAATAAACAGTATATTTATTAAGAATCACAACAGCCCTGTACTCTTTATGAGGACAGGGTACTAAGCACAAACCAAATCTCTTTAGCAAATACTTCAAGTGCACAATTAAAACAAGTGTCCGAGGACACGGAAAGATTAAGGTCTCGGGCGGACCCGATAAGGCAAGTCGGAAGCGAGGGACTCAGGACCCTAGAGTAAGGAGGCTATGCAGGCACCGAAATGCCGAGTTACCTAGCCACGAGGGCTGCGGCTGCACAAGTCTTACAGGCGTCGGGGTCTTCGCTGACGAGCCAGGAGCCGGAAGAAAAGGAGTTGCTGGCCGGCGACCAGTGCTGAATAGTTCGTAGAGATCCAAGCCTGGATCGGAGATTGATGAAACCTGAAAGCAGAGGGGACCAAGTTCGTACTACTAGCCAGTAGTCAGAGGGTACCAGGAAGGCACCGGTTGGCCGTCACCTCGACCAGGTGAGTGGGCGACGCTAGGCTCTGCAGTCTCACGGACCAGGAGGCGTTGTCGGCGACCACGGCGGAGGTGCGAGCTGTCCCACGAAGGATGATGCTGTCGGCGTCGCTGGGCCCAGGATGGGGCAACAAGCCTTGGCAGTTCTCAGGGCCACGTGGTGGGCCTAAGATGGCGTCTTGAGTGGACCAGGAGGGTCCGGGGTGCTTCTCGCAAAGATGGAAGCAAGGGCCAGTCTGGAGCAACCAGACCAGCAGTGATGATTCTCGGATGTCGTCACAGAAGGGCACAAGCCAGCGGCTAGTGACCAGACAACGTGCTGAGCAGCGAGCAGAAGGGCCCCACGCAGATCGTGGAGATGCTGGGAGACTGCACTTCGGTGCTGGAGCGGCTCAGGGTCGGGGCTTCTCGGACCCCAGAGCACTCACCAGAGAGTTACCTCGATGGTCGTGCTGGCGTTAAGAGCGTGCAGGTTCTGATGATGGCCGGTCCCTCGAGGTCTCGTCGCACCCACAGATCACAGCTGAGCTGATGACGTGGGTAGAGGTCAGAGGTGCCAGGGAAGCCGGTTCTCGTCGAGCTGGGCCGTCGGATTCCTTGAGGAAGGACTTACAGCAAACCGCAGAGTTCTTAGTTGGTGCCCGCTGATGCAGGGTGACTACTCCTTAGTCACAAGGGAGAAATCTTGAGAAGAGTCTTGAATGTCCTTTCGTAGAAAGTAGTTCTTGAATCAAAGATGATCTAATTTGGAAGGGTCCCCGCTCCGGTCTTTATTCTAAAGAAAGGGGTGGGTACATGACTAGGTCCTGCCCTAAGGGTGGGACCAGGAAGGGGGGTAGTTACACCCCTCTCCCCTGCCGGACTTTCCCCAGGCCAGGGCCGTCGCCCCTGGAACTGGTTCTAACCGGCAGATGCGTAGTGAGCACCGGGGTGCCACTCCGCAGTCACCTTCTCGCCAAAGCCCTACCTACCCAGAATACACAAACCCTGTCTGGGACGGTGCGAACACCGCCCTCGACAGGAAACCCTTTGTCCAAGTGCTCCTCGCTGGAAGGACTCCCAGCAGCAGGAGGTCAGACTCGTGTCTGTGGTGGCAGCATCCATTTTGTGGAGCTGAGGCTTCAGTTAACTTTAACAGGGGTTCACAGTTACGTACATGTCGTGTCCCTCTAGAAGGGTGGGATGCTAACCTCATCGCCAGAATTGGTGAGAGGGCAGCACCCCGATTCGTATGACACCTTACTCGACATGCCTTGATAACGCGACACCGGAGTTACCGATATGGTACGCGTTACCATGGAACAGCTATTGGGTCTTGATTCCGCAAGCTGCAACCGGGCTCGGCTCGGGCCTGAACCTAGCTCACACGAGCCCACGCACTCTGCCTTCAGGATTGTTAAGGCCTGCCATAGGAGTGACTGATAGGAACTCGGGTGTCCATTGTATGGTTAGATATAGAGCTACTATACCTAAAGCAAAGTGTGATTACACGACTTCGCCCCAGCTGTCATGCAGCCAGTTGTGTCAAATTTAGGAGGCCAGCCAGGGGTGGCATAATACATGCTGCAGCCCCTGGCGGCCCTGGGTACACCTATGCCCTGCGTTACGGGGTCTGATAAGGTGGCCCAGTACCAATTGGAAATGTACCTAGGGTACATGGAATCCATTTTAAAGAGAGAGCAGTAGGCCTGGGGTCCTGATTGGCAGGATCCCAGGTCGACTATGTCCAAAACCAGCTAAAACACAGGGCAAAAAGTTGGGGGCAACCATAGTCAGGATGTACCTTCCTACAGACCTGCAGTTGCGCCGCCAAATAATATAGTTCAAAGTCGGGTACCGCCATACCCCCCTCAATCTTGGGGCGAAGCAGCGTGCTCAGAACCACCCTACGGCGGCCATGTCCCCATAGGAAACCAGTAATCATCGTCTTCAGGTCTCTAAAGATCCCCTGAGGAATCCAGATAGGCAACGTCCGGAAGTAGTACAGGAAGCGGGGGAGCGCCACCATTTTCAAAAGAGCAATCCTACCCAGAACTGTCAGCGGGAGGGTCGACCAGAAGGAGATACTGCCCCTCAATGCCCGAACGCACCGACCAATGTTGCCCTCCAATAGGTCCGCGGTCGCGTGGTCTCTCCCGACGCTCCTTCCAAGTCTGGGAAGGAGAAAGCCGGTCTCCCGCAATCCCCCTCCGGTGTGGAGTACCTCAGGGCTCCTCACTGAGCCCCACACTTTTTAACGTGTATATGGCCCCACTGGAGGAGCTGGTCGCCCCTTTCGGAGTCACGATCGTCAGCTACGCTGACGACACTCAGCTGGTGATCAATCAATCAATCAGTGACACTTATAAAGCGCGCTACATACCCGTGGGGTCTCAAGGCGCTGGGGGGGGGGAGCCGCTACTGCTCGAACAGCCAGGTCTTCAGCTTCTTCCTGAAGGAGAGGTGGTCTTGGGTCAGGCGCAGGTCGGTCGGGAGGGAGTTCCAGGTCTTGGCGGCCAGGTGGGAGAAGGACCTTCCTCCTGTAGTCGCTCTTCGGATGCGGGGGACGGCGGCGAGGGCGTGGTTGGCTGATCGGAGGTGGCGTTTGGGAGCGTAGAAGTTGACTCGGCTGTTGAGGTAGCTCGGGCCTTGGTCGTGTAGGGCTTTGTGTGCGTGGGTGAGGAGGCGGAAGGTGATTCTTTTGTTGACGGGGAGCCAGTGAAGGTCTTGCAGATGTCCGGAGATGTGGCTGGTTCGTGGGATGTCGAGGATGAGTCTGGCTGAGGCGTTCTGGATCCGCTGGAGTCTCTTCTGGAGCTTGGCGGTGGTCCCGGCGTAGAGGGCGTTGCCGTAGTCCAGTCGGCTGGTGACGAGGGCCTGGGTGACGGTCTTCCTGGTCTCGGTGGGGATCCACCAGAAGATCTTCCGTAGCATGCGTAGGATGTTGAAGCATGCCGAGGAGACGTTGTTGACTTGCCTGGTCATGGAGAGGGAGGAGTCCAGGATGAAGCCCAGGTTGCGTGCATGGTCTGTCGGTTTGGGTGCGGTGCCCAGGGCGGGAGGCCACCAGGAGTCGTCCCAGGCGGAGGGAGAGGAGCCCAGGATGAGGACCTCCGTCTTGTCCGAGTTCAGTTTCAGGCGGCTGGTCGTCATCCACTTGGCTACCTCTTTCATCCCTTCGTGCAGGTTGGCTCTGGCGGCGGCGGGGTCGTTGGTCAGGGAGAGGATCAGCTGGGTGTCGTCGGCGTAGGAGATTATGCTGAGGTTGTGTTTGCGTACGATGGCCGCGAGGGGGCTCATGTAGACGTTGAAGAGGGTGGGGCTCAGAGATGATCCTTGGGGGACGCCGCAGATGACTTCGGTGGCCTCTGACTTGTACGGTGGTAGGCGGACTCTCTGTGTTCTCCCGTCGAGGAAGGAGGTGATCCACTCCAGCGCCTTGTCCTGGATGGTGACCCTCTCCCACCCCAAGCTACAGCCCTCCAACCTGCAAGACTGCCTGTCCACCGTCCATCAATGGATGGGTGATTCTGACCTAAAGCTTAACGGGTCAAAGACAGAGATCTTGCTGCTCGGACACAAAACCCAGAGTCTCCCTCCTAACATCTGGCCCGCATGTATGGGTGACCCCCCTCCCCTAAGACAGAGGTTAAGAGTCTGGGAGTGTGGCTAGAGACAGACCTCACTTTCCGGACACAGGCCAGGAAAACAGCAGGCATCTGCTATGGGCTCCTGAGATCTTGTAGAAAAGTGCTCCCCCTACTGCCATTCCAGTCCCGTCTTCTGCTAATTCAAGGTTTAGTGCTAGCAAGGCTGGATTACAGTAATGCCATTTACCTCGGGGCGCCAGAAGCCACCTTGCAAACACTACAAAAAACCCAAAATGCCGCAGCCCGCTTGCTCAAAAACACCCCAGCAAGAACTTCGGCCAAGCCTGCCCTGAAAAAACTTCACTGGCTCCCCGTGAGGGAAAGAGTCGTTTTCAAGGCCCTCTGTCTGGCACACAAGGTCCGGAACAACGCGGGTCCCCCCATTCTGAGCTCCTGGATCACTCCATACAGACCGTCGAGAGCGCTTCGGTCCGAACAGGGAAACCTCATTGTTGTCCCCAGGGTGAAGAAAACCCGCATAGGCGGCCGCAGATTCTCGGTGAACACGGCCAGAAAATGGAACGCTCTACCCTCGACCCTCAGAGCTGAACCAAACCTCCTTCGATTTAGAAAGTCCCTCAAAACCCTCCTTTTCCCCTGAGTTTTCTGATTTTTCCCCTGATTTTTCTTCCATTTCCCTGTGCCCCCCCCGTTAGGAGTTCGAGGTTTTAGCGCTGGGATACTCAAGGGTGACTACGCGCTCTACAAAAACCAAAAATAAAAATAATAATAATAAAAATAAATACGGACTCCCAGATAAGTGAAGCAAGATGGCTCCCAGACCACCCCCAGGTCGCGAGCAGGGTTGGGCGACTCCGCTCTCAGCGGAAACACACAGGTCTTCGCCCAGTTGACCTTAAGGCCCGACAGCAACTCCGATAACAGGTCCATCGCTTGTCCAGGGCCCGCGCCGTGTCGTCGAGGTACAGGAGTAGGTCATCCGCATACAGCGATATGTGATGTGCTGCCCGCCGCTGGCTATCCCCGCGTATTTGTCACCCGACCTCGCATGGACCGCCAAAGGCTCCATCGCCAGAGCAAACAATAGGGGGAAAAGGGAGCACCCCTGTCTCGTGCCCCTACCCACTGGGTATGCCGCAGACACCAGACCACCCATACGCACCCGGGCCGTCGCCGAGGCATATAAGACTCTCGTCCACCGGCGGAACCCCTCGCCCATGCCAAACCTCTCCAGCACACCATCCAGGAAAGCCCATTCCAAACTATCAAAGGCCTTCTCAATGTCCACGGATAGGACCGCTTGGGCCCCGTCCCCATCCAAGATGGCGTACATCATCCCCACCAGGCGGCGAATATTCAGCGCCGTGCTCCTCGTGGGGATAAACCCAGCCTGATCTCTGTGCACCAGGCCCGTCATGTGTGGGGCCAGTCTGGTGGCTAGAATTCGGCTCAGGATCTTGTAGTCCACCGTCAACATAGACAGCGGGCGATAGGACCTCACATCTGTTGCATCCCTGCCAGGCTTTAGGAGCGGCACAATCAAGGCCTCACGCATGGACCCCGGCAAGCCCCCTGTCTCATAAGCTTCCGCGTACACCACCAGTAACCTGGGGGCCAGGCTGTCGACATACTGCTGATAAAATTCTATTGGTAACCCGTCCACCCCGGGCGTTTTATTGCGAGCCATATGTTTAATGGCCGCCAGTATTTCAGTGAGCGTGATCGGGCCGCCCAACTTTTTCGCGTCCTCTTCGTCTAGGACCGGAAGCTGCCTCGCCCCTAGGTACTCTGCTATTTCCTGGACCTCCACTCCCAACTGACTCTGATACAATTCTTGATAATACACCCGAAAGCACTCCAACACCGCTGCCTGGGAATACACCATCTCCCCCCGTGCGTTGCTAATGCTAAGGATCGGGCAGCCCCTAAGTTCTGGGTTAGCAAGTCTGGCCAAGAGCGTGCCCACCTTGTCCCGTTCTGCATGCGCTCTGGTGACGTACTGCCTGTAGTCGTAACACCTCAACCGTTCCGTCTCGGCGGCGACAACTTCCTTTGCTTCCAATAACTGCGTCTGTAAGTCCGGCCTGGCCGGCCTGCGGCGCTCCAAATCTCTCAAAGTCTCTTCCGCTTTCATAAGTGCATTCAACACAGTCGTACGAGCATTCGAAAACCTACCCAGACACACCCCTCTCACCACCACTTTCATTGCATCCCATTCAATGGACCTACTCGCGGCCGTACCCTCGTTCTCGCCAAAGTAGCGGTCGATGCCTTGCTGGACAGCATCATTAAATACTGAGTCCTCCAGCGTATCTGGCCGGAGCCGCCATGTTGGTATCGCTGAGCGCTCCCGCTGCCACTGGATGTGTACCAAAAGGGGGTTGTGATCCGAGATGGTTCTAGCCAGGTACTCCGTATGGGAAATCAATGGGGCTAAGGACCCACTACATAACACTGAATCTATCCTCACATGTAGTGCGTGGAGAGCAGAGTAAAAGGAATAATCCCTGGTGTCTCTGTGCTGCTCCCGCCAAACATCCAGCAACCCCCATCTGTCCTGCCAGTCCTTCCTGTGCATGGCCAACCTGCGCACCGGGGAGTCCACTAGGGGGGGGTGGGACCTATCCAGAGCCACATCCGTAATCGAGTTGAAGTCCCCCCCTAACACTATCGGGCCCGCCAGGAAAGAGGCCAAGGACCCAGAGAGGCCATCAAAATATCGAGCCTGATCAGTATTTGGCGCATACACACAACAGAGAACCACATCCCTTCCATACAGCCTCCCCTCCACTGCTACGAACCTACCATCAGGGTCCACTACTTGATTCAACACCTGGAACGGTATCCCCGCCCTCACCCAAATCAGTACCCCCCTGGCATATGCTGAGTAAGTGGTGCCGAACACCTGGCCCGCCATCTTTTTTGCAACGCAGCACACTCTTTTTTGGTCAGATGGGTTTCTTGTAGCATAGCAATCTGGACCCCCCTGCGCACCAGGTATGCGTGTACTTTGTGGCGTTTAACCATAGTTCGCAGCCCCCGGACATTCCACGTCAGGCATTTCAAGTTAGGTAATGTCCCCATACCAACATCGATCAGTCCGAGCCAAATAACAAAAGTTCACATCCCCCCCAAAGCAGTTGCCCCCCCAGAACACACCCTGAACAAAACAACACCCCAAACCCCACTCCCCAGGACAGAGCCTACGAACCCAATGTCAGCCCCCATCCAAACCTCGAACCAACAACCCATTCTCCTACCCTGTGGTCTCCACCACAGGAGGCCTTAAGGGCCCAAGGGGGGTAAGTTATCACCGACCCCAGCTAGCGGAGCCCACAACCCACGCCCTCATCCCATTCTGCGCACTCAGCCCCCCTCCCGGCAACCCACTCATCGCCAACAGGATACCGCCCTACCATCAGGTCTCGACCAAGTCCCAAACCAGTCTCAACCGCAAAATATCCCATCAGAAGTCTGGGGGGTCACCACCAGCCCCTTCGAGCTTTCCGCTTCCGAGAGGTCCTCTCCTGTCCTGCTGCCTTCCCCGCCCGAGTCCGTTTCCACCAGATCATTGTTCTGTTGCGACCCCGTGATGGCCGCCGTTGCTGCGAGCGCATCTCTCTTTTCCGCAGCCATTTGAGCCTCCCGTTTCTCCCGCTGGCGCCTGTTGCGGGACCGGATGCGCTGCGATTGTCTAATCCGGGGTTGCTTAGGCTGATCTCGCCTACTTTTATGCGACCTGTCCGTCCCCGCTCTATACAATTCCAGCCACTGCCACACTTCGTCCGGAGTCTGGAAGAAGTGCGTAGCCTCATCCAGTATGACCCGCAGCTTGGCCGGGTAGAGCAAGGAATATTGGATGCCCTCCTCCCGTAGCTCCTTCTTCACCGCTAGGAACGATGCCCTGTTCTTCTGGACCGCCTGAGTGTAGTCCGGGAAGATCGTAACCTTGCTGTTTTCCACCTCATACGGGCCCGACATCCTAGCCCTCTGGATGAGGAGATCCCGGTCTTTATAGTGGAGGAGCCGCACCACCATCGGTCGGGGGGGCGGCCAAGCCCTGGTGGGCGAGCAGGCACCCTGTGGGCTCGCTCCAGAGTAAAGAAAGGAGTAAGCCCCTCCGGTGCCACCACTGTGCGGAACCAGGTCTCCATGTAGGCCACCGCATCCTCCCCCTCAATTCGTTCCGGCAGGCCTACGACCCGCACGTTGTTTCGCCTATTGCGGCATTCGGCATCCTCCGCCCGTCGGTCCAGCGAGTCCAATCGGGCCAGTATGTCTGTGATCTTGTGTTCCGCTGTCACCACCGACGGTTTCAGGTCCAATAACAGCTGATCATGGTCCTTGACCCTATCCGCCAGCTTCGCGTGGTCCGCTCTCAATAGCGCCAGTCCCGTGGCCACTTGTGCGATGTCCTGGTGCAGCGCCTCCTTGGTCGAGGTGATCGCATCGAGTATGGCGTCTAGACGTCGGTTCAGCCGCTGCTCCTGGTCCAACTCCGGCGGGGAAGTCTCACCCATCTGAGACGGTGCCGCCAGGTCCCCCTCAGCGCGCTCCTCGACCACCAGCCCTCCGGCCGCCGCCATTTCAGGGTACTGCGTCACAGGCCAAGAGGCCCGTCCAGCTTCTGCCCTCGTAATCCAGCGCCAACTCTTTGATATTGAGCAGGATCAAGTGCCACCGCCGATGCCCTCAGGGCCAATAGCCAGTGTGGCGAGCACTGTTCAGCCGACCCCCTCGGAAGCCTGAGGGGGGAAGGAAGGAGATAGACATGGCGGCCAGGGAGGGTCCCCAAAGTCCGGGCGGGGCGGATCACTGTCCTCTGGCCTCCGGAGCTGACGCCTCTGTCCCCAATGCCTTGATCTATCGGCTGCAGGGCTTCCCGCCAGTCGGCGACAACTCGGCTCAAAGTTGATGTCCGGGGCTGCCCGACCTCATCGCCGCCATTTTCTTCTCACTCTCGGCAACACCTCGGCCGTCGCCCAACTCGGTCTCCTCGGGGCCAGCAGTCCCCCAGCAACTTTCCGTCTGTGCCCAGCTGGCCCCTCACACTTCAGAGGGCAGGATTGTCGTCCTCGGGTCGCCCAGGGTGCAAAAAGCAGGAGAATTAGCGGGATTCCGCGCGGAGCTGCGAGCTCACGCCGCCATCCCGATCGGCGTCCAAGCCACCCAGCTGTCTGCCTTTGTGAAAAACATCTTGGGGACTTTCAGAAAGTTGACCTGGAAATACATTCTGTCCGTGGCTTGCTATTGGCTTTGTGTATTTTAACTCGTGTTTTCTGCTTTTCCATTTGCTGGCTTTATTTGCTTTAGGCAGTGCAGATTGAGTTCCTACCTCCCTATGCAAAAGAAGTGTTTACAGTTTTCTTCACAAACTCGTTTTCTGTAATAAACAGGCCTTTAAATCTTGTTCTTATCTCGTCACATTTCCTAGGCATTCAAAGACAGAGATCAAATGCCAAGCTGTGTTTTTGTGGGGGGCTGGTGTTTTTTTGGTTTCGGCTGACTTTAAAGTGAGCGTGTTTATAGGAAAGAGGAATGCACCATACAGCGTACTTTCTCCGACTGACTTTAAAGTGAGTGTATTTATAGGAAAGAGGAATGCACCATACAGCGTACTTTCTCCGGCTGACTTTAAAGTGAGTGTGTTTATAGGAAAGAGGAATGCACCATACAGCGTACTTTTTCCGACTGACTTTAAAGTGAGTGTATTTATAGGAAAGAGGCATGCACCATACAGCGTACTTTCTCCGGCTGACTTTAAAGTGAGTGTGTTTATAGGAAAGAGGAATGCACCATACAGCGTACTTTCTCCGGCTGACTTTAAAGTGAGTGTGTTTATAGGAAAGAGGAAGGCACCATACAGCATACTTTCTCCGGCTGACTTTAAAGTGAGTGTGTTTATAGGAAAGAGGAATGCACCATACAGCGTACTTTCTTCTTGGAGCCTGCTTGTGCTCTTTATTTTGTATTTTATTTTAGGCATAGCCATCTCAAAAGGTATCTCGTTCTTCAGCTCCACAAGACATTTGTAATTTTTTGCAAAACTCTGCTTCATTGGTGAGTTCCTTTTATTTGTAAAATTGCCTTTTTAGGAACAAAGTTCAAAACCGCATTTCAGTCTCAGCATCAGCCTAACATATTGTGACCTTGGGCTATTTATAACCCATTCACTGTCAAGCACAGTATAAGATCTTTTCACCTGAAAGAGCCAGCCACGTATTAACACAATTTAACAATGTATGGTTTTCACTTTGATGTGTAAAGCATATGCTTTATTTATGGCTTCTGTGGCAACTTGTTTTGGAGAGTTGGATAGGTTTAAAGGCACTTTTTATGAACGCTTTGTGTTTATGTTTAGTTACATAATAATTATTTAGTCTGCAACTGTGCCTTTTTCGGAACATATATATTACTGGATATAAAAAAGATGTCCTCATTTGACCTTGCAGGCACTAGAGTCATGATTTCAATGGTGCGGTAGGTGTAGTGGCACAGGGGCCATCAGGTTTAGAAAACCCACTGTGCACTTATTATTGTGATATTTTACTACTAAACAAGCAGTCACAAGTGCAAACACCTTGCAGGTACTAGGGTCATTATTTGAATGGTGCAGCGGGTGCAGTGGCACAGGGGCCAAAAGGTCTAGGAAACCTACTGAACACTGATTATTGCTATATACTACTACTAAAAAAGCAGTCAGTTGCCATTACCTTGTAGGTACTAGGGCAATGATTTGAATGGTGCAGTGGCCAAAAGCTCTAGGAACCTAACTGAACACCAGTTATTGATATATTTTACTACTAAACAAGCAGTCACAAGTGCAGTGACCTTGTAGGCAGTAGGGTTATGATTTCAATGGTGCAACAGGTGCAGTGGCTCAGGGGCCAAAAGTTCAAGGAAACACGCTGAATACGTTATTTCTATATTTTACGACTAAACAAGCATCACAAGAGCAGTTACCTTCCAGGCCCTATGGAGCAGCAAGTGCAGTGCACAGGTGCCAAAAACTCTAAACCCACTAAACACTGATTATTGCTATATTTTACTACTAAACAATCAGTCACAAGTACAATTAATTTGCAGGCACTAGGGTCATTATCTGAATGGTGCAGCCGCTGCAGTGGCACTGGGGCCAAAAGGTCTAGGAAATCCACTGAACACGGCTGCTGTTATATTTTACTAGTAAACAAGCAGCCGGGAGTCTTTTTCGGTTACTTTGTAACTATTGCACCTAAAGTAACACATAGCCTAAAGCATCACTCTAAAAAAGGCTGTAAACTATTTAATTTTTCTGTCTACCTACAAGTTAGGTTACATTCACCGCATTTATATGCTACATTTTTTGAATGGTTCTAAAATGCTTTTGAATCCGTCACGCTAAGAACGTGGCAAGGACATTCTACATTCTATAACATTAGCACTTCAGCCATTGTAAACACTATATAAATGTTTATAGCTTACCATATGGCATTCCAAACCGAGCATTGGTAAAGTCAATAGGTCCCACCTATGCAAGATCAACTGGCTTTGTCAATTTATTTAGCCATATTATACAGCAGCCCTACCATCAGTGAAAATAAAATTTAAAAAAGCGTTATAATGTGAAAAACGCTGGCCGTGTCATACTGCTTTTTAAGATTATTTTCATTCATTTGCAACATAGCAAAAAATATTAGCAAAGCCAATAAATCTATCATTGGCAACACCTATCCACTGTGCCAATGCTTGTTAAAACAATGCATCCCTGTTATCTATTTTCAGAGCGTATATGATTTTGGTGGGTGTGGTGGGGGCATTTTGGCATGTAGAGGTCCTCGATCCATGTGGAAGAAAGGGGACAATAAATGTGGCTTGTAGCAGGGCAGTGGTTGAATATGCTCAGCATTGTGCGAAGGGATGGTAGCTTCGGCTCTGTGTGAGGGTAGAGGGTGCTATATACAGTCTTTCATGCCGGAGGATACCTCCTGTACTGGGAGGCAGCGGTGGCATCATGTGCTCGTATATTAAGAGGATAGGGCATTTCTGAGCGTGTGCAATATGTGGAAAAAGTGCTCAATTGGATAGGTTTGGGGGACTAGGGGCGGGTGTTCTCAGTATGTTTCCACTCTTCAGAGTTGTGTCTTTGGGACAGGTGAGGGGGTGGATGGAGCACTGGATGTGTGCCGCCTTGGGTGGAATTGCTGCACGTCTCTTGTACTGGAAAAGCTCGTCAGCCAGGCCCACGAAAATGATGGTAGACCAGCACGAGCAGCGGCAGCTTCTCCGCTAAGGCAGAGGAGCGTCGCCCCACTGCTCTCTGAGCAGCGCTAAAGGAAAAATAAAATGATCCTAGCAGTGTTAGGATCATTTTATATTTAGCACGGAGCCAGATTAGGGCGGGGCTGGGCTGTCGTCAGAGGGAGGAGGGGTGGTTGGTGCATCATAAGTGCGCAAGATGATTTGGGCGGCCATCTCGGCTTTTAACTACGCCGATGACACCCAGCTGGTCTTTTCTCTGGAAGGAAAAAACGCGGTCCCGCTGGAGACATTCCACTGTTGTATGGCAGCCACAGCGGATTGGCTGCGGGCCAACTCCCTACAATTTAATAGCACAAAGACGGAGGTACTTCACTGCTCCATGGACCGGATTCCGCGGTCACTCCCAGAGAACTTTTGGCCTGCCACCTTCTCCGAGCCAGTGTTGGCTGCAGAGTCAGCCCGCAATTTGGGGGTGATCTTTGGCCCAAATTTACAACTTGAGATGCACGTTAACAAGACCATCTCTTCTTGCATGATGCTGCTACGCATGCTGCGTAAAGTCCTGCCCCTCCTCCCCGCTCAGGCCAGGCCGGAAGTAGTTCGCGGGACCATACTGAGTCGTCTAGACTACTGCAACGCGCTGCTTCTGGAGGCCCCAAAAATTCTGCTGGGGAAATTACAACGGGTGCAGAATATGGCTGCCAAGCTGGCTCTTTCTCGCCCTAATTTCAGCTCTTCCACCCTAGCGTTAAGGGACCTACACTGGCTGCCAGTGCACCTGCGTGTACTGAATAAAGCGGCGTGCCTGGTGTTTAAGGCAGTACACCGACAGGGCCCAGTGCCACTGCAGGATATGTTTGCCTGGTACTCTGCCCCGCGGCTTCTCCGCTCTTCCTCGGCACAACTGCTTGTGGTCCCAAGGTTCCAGAGAGTTAGGATGGGTGGCCGCTCATTTAGTGTTGCAGCGGCCAAACTTTGGAACTCCCTGCCACTTTCTTTGAGAAGCCATAGGGACTACTATCCGTTCAGGAAAGCCCTAAAAACGCATCTCTTTCCTAGAAATGTTTGAGCAGCGATAAGTGTTGTTGACTGAACTTCAAGCGCCAGGATGTCCTCTGGGTGACAGGATCGCGCTTTACAAGTATACCTACAAGTACAAGTACAAGTACATCTTGGGCCGGTCAAACCGCCATACACACTTAGTATTTCTCCATCTGGCTGTCTTGCACAGCTGGGTAGAGAACATTCCCAGGGTTACAGTCCCTATCTGAGTGAAAACCAAACCACTCCGACCAATCATGACGCCGCTGTAATAATGATGTCAGCAGCGTCAGGCGCGCAACACCCATTGGCCTCAAAGGGCTTCAGCCCCCCCGTCGCGTGTGGCAGCCCCGGATGAGACACTTCCCGGGCTGGCTCACAGCTACACCTGTGCACTTCACAGGTCTTTAAAAGACCATTTGCATGTTAATGGGGCTTTGTTGTTGTTTCACCCCTTCTAAGAGCCCCTGCAGCTCGACTCTGCCGATTGCCTAAAGATTCAGCCCCCCCCTAAATTTTCTCTTAGCCCCCCCGAAATTTGACTCTAGTTGCGCCTCTGAGCAGCGTCGTGATTTGCTTGGGGGAGTCCGGGAGCTGCTGTGAGCCAGGAACAGAGGGAAGACAAAGTAGAGGCGGTGGCTGATGTCCAGCAGGTAAGTTGTCTTTTCTTTTGTTTGTTCTTCTTTTTTTCTAAACCCCCCCTACTCCACTGCACACAAGCAATGCTGCCTTACACGATAGAGCAAACTAGCCACCTGTGGTAAGGGAAGGCGGGGTGTTTAGGAATCACACTAGTGTGTTGTGTGTTGCTTGCCATATGTATGTTTTCCAATGGGCTATCAACAGCCGGTCACTGTGACACATAGTTAGAGCAGAGTTGTACATAGCCATGGGGATGATGGGAGTGTCTAGCTTGGACGGTGGTGTTCAACAGTCTGGGGAGTCGAGATCTCAAATATAAGGCCAGAGGTGGGTCGGTTGGAGTGTCAGGTTTGTGTGTGCGTATTGGACAGCATTGGCTGTTGGTACCTGCAGTCTCCTTTGCTCTATAGTCATGGGACCCTGATGTAGGCTTGGACATTACCTCTTTTCAGTAGCATAAGTATGCTCCTTTGTGGAAAAGTAAGCCAGGTTGCACTAGGGCGATCCTCAGCCATCTACTAGATCCGAGAATTAGCCATCCATACAGAGAAGACCACAAAGCTTTTGCTCTGGAATTTGTTCCACAATGGCGTTTTTTCCTCCTTTTTTCTTTCCAGATACTTACATGCAAGGAAATTCAAAGGTACTCCATTTTCAAGAAGTCCAAATGGGGCCTCTCTTAACCAAGAACATTTCATTGGGACCAATGATAAGTAATGATTTTTTGTTATTTATGCTTTTTATTTCAGTTTTTTAAACAGAGGATTGAGGTTAGGCATCAACCGTGTGTTTTGACATTGATACTCTCTGTTTTTCATAATATGAGGCAGTCGGCAGCCTGGTCTCACAAGCAGGTCGGTGTTAAACTACTCACTGTGGTGATGGTCATGGAGACACTTGTGTCATGCTGTGTGTTTCTGAGGGTGACTTACTCTGGGCATGCTGATGGAGATTCTGTCTGGTTTTATAACTATGTGCCACCAGGAGATTGGTCTCAAATGTAGGTCGAAAATAACAATACCTGTTGTGGTGGTGGCTCATGAGATGCTCTGTGTACTATTCTCTCTGGTGATTGATGGTGCACTTAGGGTGAGTTGGTGGACCGTGTATATGATGATGGCCTATACTCATTTGGGGATTTATACTCTGGGGCTGATATATAAGTGGTTATGGGAGCTTATGATGTTGAAGTATTGTAGATCTATAGATAGATAGATAGATAGATAGATAGATAGATAGATAGATAGATAGATAGATAGATAGACAGATAGATAGATAGATAGACAGATAGATATGGTTATTTTAGTCTATTGTCCGTTTAGGTAATTTTTAAACACTGTCCTAGCCACCCTCTGGATTACATATTGGCCCTTTTGTGCCCTGAGGAATGTGTATGGCGTTGGCCGGGTGACCCTGAACAACGCGTCGGGACGTGATGGAAATTATTATAAAATCAGCAGAGGACATCAAATGAATTCAGAATAGATCTGAAGGATATATAGAGAGGACTAGTGAATTGGAAAACACAATACTATATAATTGGTTCTTAACAGAGAGAGAAGATATCAACATTTATATTTCGACAAAATATTTAATATATATGATCATGATGACGATATGATGTTTTTTGTCAATTTGAAAACTAAAACGTAGTTCTTGTTGGACACAGATGATGCACGTATGTCTAGATATATTTTCATGGTATGGTGTGAATGGGGATGTTTGAGGTATGAATGAATTTCGGTTCTTTTAGAAGTGGGATGGCTGTGTGCAATATGGGGAAACAGTGATGAAATCATATTCTGTATTTGTGATTTTTTTTTGCATAAAATAAGAATATTTGTAACTAAAATACCTACATCCAATTGGATTGTGATAATGAAAAGTTGTCTTCATAAATGAAAATGTGTTTTCTCAATCTAGCTTCTTTCCCTCTTTTCTTGGGGTCCCATCAGCTGCAGTTGTGTGCTTAAGGCCTAACGCAGGGAAGTCCCATTGTGGGGGTAGCCATGCGCTCTGTAAATCTTGTAGCATAACATACCATAACATATTGTAACAATAGTGAATGATGAAATATAGCCATTCTTTAACATTTTGGGGAGGTGGGGTTTCTTGGTCTTTCACACTAGGGCCTTCTCATAGGTGTGAGTGGTCTTAACCTCGAGCATGCTTAAAGACACAAGTCCAGCAGACGGTGCTGTTATTTTTCATCACTTTAACACCAGGTTAACAAAAATGTTACAAAATCTCAGGGAATCAGAACATGAGCTCAGTAAAGGGGTGCCAGGGCCATCTTGAAACATTCTCACATTTCCATACTCCAATGCATCCTCACACTCGTTGAGCCAGACACCCACATCACACTCATTGATCCAGACACCCACATACCATTTAGCCATCCTCACTCATCCAACAATGATTGATAAATCTATCTTTCACCCCAACACGTCATTATCTGCCCATTCTCACACTCTTTGCTCCATCATTCTTTCTTCCATTCATTTTTCCAGCCTCCATTCGCACCGTCAGTCATCCACCCAATAAGTCATCTTTTCTTGCATTCAGTTTTCCTTCCTTCCACAAACATTCTTCCACAAACTGATGTGTCCATGTTTCAACACTCATTCATTTATCAATCCATACGTCCACCCAACGTTCATTCTTCTTATACTTCCTAATTCACCCATTCAAATTCACACTCTTTCAAATCATCCACTCATTGTAACACTGATTAATTGATCCTCATACTTAGATACAGCCAGACACACTCACACCCATCTAAAAATAAAATATTCATTTAATTCCAGCTTTACAGACTAATTTGAGGTTTATTTTATGAAAATTCTGATATACTGGTGAAAATAAAATAAACTTTGAGATGTACTTCTTTCCTTCTGGACAATTCACATGAACTTCAGAGGAGACATGTAGTTAAAACAGCTATTTCTTAGTGTTTACCAGGGGAAATCAGTGTTTTCCCTATGTGAACGTGTGATAATGAGGAAATAAGATACATTTATGACAAGATGCTAATATCTTTCCATATCTTTCCATATCATGAATTATGGGTTCTTAATTCCACATATCCTTTGGAGGATACCTTTTGAATGCACAAAGGTATTTGTAATCCAGTTACACTCGAGAATCCTTGTTTTCAGAGTAGAGTAGAACAATTCCACTCTTGTGAAGTAGTCAATTCAGTGGTAAATTTACGGATCTTCTCAAATTCACCACAGTATCCTGCTGAGATCTGCACCGCTCTAGAAATCCCTCCCTATCCCGATGCATCTTTCTGGGGCCATGCACAGAATTTTAGCTCTGTCAAACCAGTATTTCTTGCCCACCATCCAAGCGCTTCCCCTAACAACTGAGCTCTTCCCTTAGAAATTACGTCAAATAAGCAAAGCAGTAGACGGGATATAGAGCACTTCTGCCGACCTTCGCTTCCAGCTGTAATATGTCTTCCTCTCATCCCTATATTTCATTTATATTATTTATCTTTCAGGCATTTGATGTTTTGGTGGAGGTGGTA
This sequence comes from Lissotriton vulgaris, assembly GCF_964263255.1. Taxonomy (NCBI): domain Eukaryota; kingdom Metazoa; phylum Chordata; class Amphibia; order Caudata; family Salamandridae; genus Lissotriton; species Lissotriton vulgaris. The sequence continues at coordinate 184,523,292 of NC_141693.1, forward strand.
GATGCACGGGAGAGGAGAATTTTGAGGGAAACCAGGGAAACTGGAGGACAATGGGTGGCAAAATGGGGGCCAGCTCATCCAATTAAGTGTCTTCACCCTCAGTATGATTCAGAAAAGGGGGTGGTGATGAACAGAGTGTCCGAATTAAGCAGACCACTCTTACCCAGTCCAGAGATCAGGGCTTGATCCATCACCGTTTTTTATCTCACTGCACCATCCCAGCTCAGAACCTGGCTACATGCAAATTAGTCTGTCCCTGGCCCAGTGCATCATGGGAACAGGGCAGACCAAACTACCAAGCCAATTCAAATACTGGGAAGGAAACCTACTTCCGGGGACCAGTTTCTGGCATTTCAGCCGTCTTCGGCCCGGCTTGCTTGAATCCTGATGGTGCAGTGAGCAAGGGACTCACATCTGAGTATACCCTTCCACGCTTAAGGTGGACAAAACGATTCAGAAAAGGGGGTGGTGATGAACATAGTGTCCGAATTAAGCAGACCACTCTTACCCAGTCCAGAGATCAGGGCTTGATCCATCACCGTTTTTTAGCTCACTGCACCATCCCAGCTCAGAACCTGGCTACATGCAAATTATTCTGTCCCTGGCCCAGTGCATCATGGGAACAGGGCAGACCAAACTACCAAGCCAATTCTTATACTGGGAAGGAAACAAGCTTCCGGGGACCGGTTTCTGGCATTTCAGCCGTCTTCGGCAAGGCTTGCTTGAATCCTGATGGTGCAGTGAGCAAGGGACTCACATCTGAGTATACCCTTCCACGCTTAAGGTGGACAAAACGATTCAGAAAAGGGGGTGGTGATGAACAGAGTGTCCGAATTAAGCAGACCACTCTTACCCAGTCCAGAGATCAGGGCTTGATCCATCACTGTTTTTTAGCTCACTGCACCATCCCAGCTCAGAACCTGGCTACATGCAAATTAGTCTGTCCCTGGCCCAATGCATCATGGGAACAGGGCAGACCAAACTACCAAGCCAATTCTTATACTGGGAAGGAAACAAGCTTCCGGGGACCGGTTTCTGGCATTTCAGCCGTCTTCGGCCCGGCTTGCTTGAATCTTGATGGTGCAGTGAGCAAGGGACTCACATCTGAGTATACCCTTCCACGCTTAAGGTGGACAAAACGATTCAGAAAAGGGGGTGGTGATGAACAGAGTGTCCGAATTAAGCAGACCACTCTTACCCAGTCCAGAGATCAGGGCTTGATCCATCACCGTTTTTTAGCTCACTGCACCATCCCAGCTCAGAACCTGGCTACATGCAAATTAGTCTGTCCCTGGCCCAGTGCATCATGGGAACAGGGCAGACCAAACTACCAAGCCAATTCTTATACTGGGAAGGAAACAAGCTTCCTGGGACCGGTTTCTGGCATTTCAGCCGTCTTCGGCCCGGCTTGCTTGAATCCTGATGGTGCAGTGAGCAAGGGACTCACATCTGAGTATACCCTTCCACGCTAAAGGTGGACAAAACGATTCAGAAAAGGGGGTGGCGATGAACAGAGTGTCTGAATTAAGCAGACCACTCTTACCCAGTCCAGAGATCAGGGCTTGATCCATCACCGTTTTTTAGCTCACTGCACCATCCCAGCTAAGAACCTGGCTACATGCAAATTAGTCTGTCCCTGGCCCAGTGCATCATGGGAACAGGGCAGACCAAACTACCAAGCCAATTCTTATACTGGGAAGGAAACAAGCTTCCGGGGACCAGTTTCTGGCATTTCAGCCGTCTTCAGCCCGGCTTGCTTGAATCCTGATGGTGCAGTGAGCAAGGGACTCACATCTGAGTATACCCTTCCACGCTTAAGGTGGACAAAACGATTCAGAAAAGGGGGTGGTGATGAACAGAGTGTCCGAATTAAGCAGACCACTCTTACCCAGTCCAGAGATCAGGGCTTGATCCATCACCGTTTTTTAGCTCACTGCACCATCCCAGCTCAGAACCTGGCTACATGCAAATTAGTCTGTCCCTGGCCCAGTGCATCAGGGGAACAGGGCAGACCAAACTACCAAGCCAATTCTTATACTGGGAAGGAAACAAGCTTCCGGGGACCGGTTTCTGGCATTTCAGCCGTCTTCGGCCTGGCTTGCTTGAATCCTGATGGTGCAGTGAGCAAGGGACTCACATCTGAGTATACCCTTCCACCATTAAGGTGGACAAAACGATTCAGAAATGGGGGTGGTGATGAACAGAGTGTCCGAATAAAGCAGACCACTCTTACCCAGTCCAGAGATCAGGGCTTGATCCATCACCGTTTTTTAGCTCACTGCACCATCCCAGCTTAGAACCTGGCTACATGCAAATTAGTCTGTCCCTGGCCCAGTGCATCATGGGAACAGGGCAGACCAAACTACCAAGCCAATTCTTTTACTGGGAAGGAAACAAGCTTCCGGGGACCGGTTTCTGGCATTTCAGCCGTCTTCGGCCCGGCTTGCTTGAATCCTGATGGTGCAGTGAGCAAGGGACTCACATCTGAGTACACCCTTCCACACTTAAGGTGGACAAAACGATTCAGAAAAGGGGGTGGTGATGAACATAGTGTCCGAATTAAGCAGACCACTCTTACCCAGTCCAGAGATCAGGGCTTGATCCATCACCGTTTTTTAGCTCACTGCACCATCCCAGCTCAGAACCTGGCTACATGCAAATTAGTCTGTCCCTGGCCCAGTGCATCATGGGAACAGGGCAGACCAAACTACCAAGCCAATTCTTATACTGGGAAGGAAACAAGCTTCCGGGGACCGGTTTCTGGCATTTTAGCCGTCTTCGGCCCGGCATGCTTGAATCCTGATGGTGAAGTGAGCAAGGGACTTACATCTGAGTATACCCTTCCACGCTTAAGGTAGACAAAATGATTCAGAAAAGGAGGTGGTGATGAACAGAGTGTCCGAATTAAGCAGACCACTCTTACCCAGTCCAGAGATCAGGGCTTGATCCATCACCGTTTTTTAGCTCACTGCTCCATCCCAGCTCAGAACCTGGCTACATGCAAATTAGTCTGTCCCTGGCCCAGTGCATCATGGGAACAGGGCAGACCAAACTACCAAGCCAATTCTTATACTGGGAAGGAAACAAGCTTCCGGGGACCGGTTTCTGGCATTTCAGCCGTCTTCGGCCCGGCTTGCTTGAATCCTGATGGTGCAGTGAGCAAGGGACTCACATCTGAGTATACCCCTCCACGCTTAAGGTGGACAAAACGATTCAGAAATGGGGGTGGTGAGGAACAGAGTGTCCGAATAAAGCAGACCACTCTTACCCAGTCCAGAGATCAGGGCTTGATCCATCACCGTTTTTTAGCTCACTGCACCATCCCAGCTCAGAACCTGGCTACATGCAAATTACTCTGTCCCTGGCCCAGTGCATCATGGGAACAGGGCAGACCAAACTACCAAGCCAATTCTTATACTGGGAAGGAAACAAGCTTCCGGGGACCGGTTTCTGGCATTTCAGCCGTCTTCGGCCCGGCTTGCTTGAATCCTGATGGTGCAGTGAGCAAGGGACTCACATCTGAGTACACCCTTCCACGCTTAAGGTGGACAAAACGATTCAGAAAAGGGGGTGGTGATGAACATAGTGTCCGAATTAAGCAGACCACTCTTACCCAGTCCAGAGATCAGGGCTTGATCCATCACCGTTTTTTAGCTCACTGCACCATCCCAGCTCAGAACCTGGCTACATGCAAATTAGTCTGTCCCTGGCCCAGTGCATCATGGGAACAGGGCAGACCAAACTACCAAGCCAATTCTTATACTGGGAAGGAAACAAGCTTCCGGGGACCGGTTTCTGTCATTTCAGCCGTCTTCGGGCCGGCTTGCTTGAATCCTGATGGTGCAGTGAGCAAGGGACTTACATCTGAGTATACCCTTCCACGCTTAAGGTAGACAAAACGATTCAGAAAAGGGGGTGGTGATGAACAGAGTGTCCGAATTAAGCAGACCACTCTTACCCAGTCCAGAGATCAGCGCTTGATCCATCACCGTTTTTTAGCTCACTGCACCATCCCAGCTCAGAACCTGGCTACTTGCAAATTAGTCTGTCCCTGGCCCAGTGCATCATGGGAACAGGGCAGACCAAACTACCAAGCCAATTCTTATACTGGGAAGGAAACAAGCTTCCGGGGACCGGTTTCTGGCATTTCAGCCGTCTTCGGCCCGGCTTGCTTGAATCCTGATGGTGCAGTGGGCAAGGGACTCACATCTGAGTATACCCTTCCACGCTTAAGGTGGACAAAACGATTCAGAAAAGGGGTGGTGATGAACAGAGTGTCCGAATTAAGCAGACCACTCTTACCCAGTCCAGAGATCAGGGCTTGATCCATCACCGTTTTTTAGCTCACTGCACCATCCCAGCTCAGAACCTGGCTACATGCAAATTAGTCTGTCCCTGGCCCAGTGCATCATGGGAACAGGGAAGACCAAACTACCAAGCCAATTCTTATACTGAGAAGGAAACAAGCTTCCGGGGACCGGTTTCTGGCATTTCAGCCGTCTTCGGCCCGGCTTGCTTGAATCCTGATGGTGCAGTGAGCAAGGGACTCACATCTGAGTATACCCTTCCACGCTTAAGGTGGACAAAACAATTCAGAAAAGGGGGTGGTGATGAACAGAGTGTCCGAATTAAGCAGACCACTCTTACCCAGTCCAGAGATCAGGGCTTGATCCATCGCCGTTTTTTAGCTCACTGCACCATCCCAGCTCAGAACCTGGCTACATGCAAATTAGTCTGTCCCTGGCCCAGTGCATCCCCTGTGGCACGGGGTCAGACTAATTTGCATATAGCCAGGTTCTGAACTGGGGTGATGTAGTGAGCTAAATAACGGTGATGGATTAAGCCCTGATCTCTTGACTGGGTAAGAGTGGTCTGCTTAATTCAGACACTCTGTTCATCACCACCCCCTTTTTTGAATCGTTCACCCTCAGTAGACACAGATGTTTAAATATATTATGAAAGAGTATCGTAGAATGCTCAATGTTTGCCATTTTTTTCCACATTTTGTGGCGGGTGGGGGAAAACTATGGGACAAATGGGTGCTGGTCAGACACAATCTTCTAGGGGTGCTTTGGGTTCCCAGTCTGGCCCTGTATTGAACCCAAGACTTCATTGGATGCCAAGTTACATAGATTCAATCTGGACACTTTGCCAAAGAAACAAACACGGCCTACTGCCAGCTCTCTTCTCCAAAGAAAGTGAAGTTGTTTCTTCAAGAAAGTGACTTCATCATTGCTGTTCATACTCTCACACCTGGGTGATGGTAATTCCCTCCTTCATGGCTTTCCAGACTACACACTGGCCCCTTCACTAAGCAGAATGTCTTATCCAGGGCCTGAAGAAATATGATCACATTCCCATCCACATCCTGATGAAACTTCATTGCCATCCTGCAACATCTACAAAACCAGCTGCCTCCTTTGCAAAGCCATCACAACCAGCCCCCCTGCTTAATTTAAGCCTTGTCTTGTTTTAACCCTACTGGGAGAGGACCTTCTATGAACCTACAACCTGGTGAAGAGATGCAAAAGGGCCTGGGAAAGGTGAACACCTTAAGTTTTGTTAGCACTGTTTGTTCGCTTTTCGCGAATGACGATACATGTATGCAGCCTCATTGTGCAAATGTAACCAACATCTGTACGACAAGAATGTATGCCTATATACGTAGCAGTGGATCACTGCAATTTCCTCTTATATTCCATACTAATTTCCATAATATCCATAAATACCAATAAAGACCCATTTTTCAAAAACATCTTACAGTCAACTCAGCATCTCTGGTGGCTCCAGCACACCTGCAGCCAGGAGGCTGTCAAACAAAAAAGAAAAACATAGCAGCAGGCCTGTTCCATCTGTGCACCCAGCATCTGTAACAACATCCCCAATGCTGCTCCAATTTAGGAAAAAGTTAAAGGCGCACATCTTCAAAGACTACATCACAATGCAGTCAGAGTCCACTCCCTGAACCCAGCTGCCTCTCCTATCACTTGGTGACTGCATGCATGCCTTCGACCCTGTACAGTACCCACTGCCCTTTTCCTAGGTTTTTGCTATACAAATAATACATATATAATTAAAAGGAAGAAATCAGGAATTGAAAAAAAGTGTGGAGACACTGCAGGTGTATGTGACAATGTATTAAAAACACAGAAAACACATCCGCCTGCATTTACCAAGGAATTACAAAGCTTGTTATTTTTGCAAACATTAATTTTGGGGAAGCCATCAGGCCTCACTGACCAAAAAACAAAAACAACCTTGGGTAGCAACACTTTTTATTTTATCTCCAAAAGGGCCAATTGCCATAAAAGTCCCTGCCACACAAGGGAACCACTTTTGTGTATGGATGTGCTTCTTGTGAAAGAGCAGAATGCCATCTCTCACAGTGAAGGTAGCCAATGGCTGAAGTCTGCTGATCTATTGCCCCATCCTGTATGCTCTAGTGTGCATAAGAACATGTGAATTACACCTTAACACAGATTGGGTGGAGATGGCTGGCTGAATGCCCCTATCAATAAACATATTATGCATATCATTTTAGTGAAATCAAAAGGTCTTGCTAACACTAGACTCACAAATTAATTCTGAAATCAACTCACCCTTTGTCCTTATGTATCTCTTTGGTCACCGACCTCCTCTCTGACTCACAAAGCTCTAATAAAGTATGGTGTCGGATATTTTAAATATATATATATTGTATTTTTAATGGCATGTCTCTTTTTATGAATCTAGCCTCTCGAGTCCCTGTTTAATCATCTGGACTTGTGGGGGAGGTGGCGACAGATGATGTGCCCATCTTGACACTATAGCGCCACTAGTAATCATCAGCCACAAAAAGCTCTTCTAGACATTCCAGCCCATGAACATGTCGTCTGGAGCAACCGACCAGGACAGATCACATCACGTATTGATCCCTCTGAGGTCCGCCGGGAGCCAGTCCCACAGTGTCACAGACACTTTAATCAATATCTACTATTTACACGCTGCATCTATCTTCATGTCAAATCCTTACATACCATACGTGGTGTATGCCACCGGACCCGGGCAACCATGGAGCCCTGGCCACCCCACTTCCTTTGACCACTACAGTGGTAGTGAAGGTTCAATTGTTATTGTTTAAAAAAAAAAAAATTAAAACATTTTTATTTACATTTTTTGTTAATTGGTACATAGTTCTGCATACTGAGATAGAAAAGAACGGCATGGATTTACAAAGACTCTTATACAAATTAATTACAACTACTTGCTCTTCGGCACATGTTCGTCCCACATTCACAGTTAAAAAAAATATGAAAATTAGCAAGACCAACATTACACCCCCGGTCTGTATAATTAATCACTGACATCAGACACTGACTCAACTAGAGGCGGATCGCATATGTTGCCCCTGAAGGCATTCCACTTTACCCACACCTGTGTCCATTTTTTGGCGCACCCCCTATGTATAAAAAACACTTTTTCCGCTATCATTGCGCCATCCATGTCACAGCACCACTGACGGTATGTGGGGATTAGTCTTGCTGTCCAGTGTTGGGGAATGTTCCATTTTGCTATCATCATGCCTAACGTCGCCCCACCTTGGGCCATTTGATTAAGGTCTGTCGGCTCCCAGATATTTAGAAGACATCTCTTGGGTTCTGGCTCAACGGTAGCACCGCATATCCACGAGATGGTGCGCATGACTGCTTCAAAATACGGTTTGATTCCCGGGCAATCCCCTATTATGTGGTAAAAGGTACCCAGCCCAACACATTGCCGCAGACAGAGTGATGTGTTAGCGCGTCCCATGTGGTGCATAGTTGTTTGTGTGTAGTAGATTCGATGAAGAATTTTGAGTTGCACTATCTTTAATTTAGAGGGAATCGCTACTTCTCGTGGGAACGCAAGTGCCTCCTGCCAGTCTGTCTTGTCCATTTCCTCTATGTTGGTCTGCCATCTATCCCTAAGGGTTCGTGCGGGGTCCGGTTGGTTATTTGCAATATTGCGATATGTTGGAGAAATCGCTTTTTAGGTCGAGCAGACCTTACTCTCAATGCGTGAGCATTGAGAGTGTCTGCTTCAGACCTTTTGTCGCCCGTTATTGGGAATGAGGACACCAATCTGTTACAAGCGTTTTTCCTCGCAGTTTTCACCGCGGGAGCACGCGTCTGACCCGTGCATGCGCAGAGTACCCGCGCATGCGCAGAGTAACTCACAGCCCTTGCTCACACAGACGCAGGCAGGCAGCCCCCACCCCTCTGCATGCACGCACGCACACACAGGCGAGCGCATGCACACGCAGGCACACAGACACTCGCTCACACACACACACCCCCCTCCCCCACAGTCACACACACGCACGCACACATACATACAAAGCCCGCCCGCCCCCGCCCGCACTCGCGCACATGGTCCCCCCCCCTGCACTCGCGCACGCGCACATGCTTGCCGCCCCCCCCCCCCGCACTCGCGCACGCGCACATGCTTCCCCCCCCCCAGCAACCCACTCACCGGCTTCCTTCGTGCGGCGGCTCTCCTCAGCTGCAGGGCCCGGCAGCAGGACTCTTCTTCCCTCCTTCGGCACCGGGGCGCAGGGTAGGCTCCTGCCTGCTCCGGTGCTCCAAACACGGCTCCATCCAATCGCGGCTCTTCCGTGGGAGGCGGGGTAGGCTCCCGCCCTCCTACTTCCTGTTTCCTGTTGTCGCGCCGGCCTGCCTGACTTCCTGGTCGCAGGCCGGCAGAGTGACGGCGGTGATTTGCGGTATTTATTTATTTAGTTATTTATACATTTTTATATAGCGCGGACTTTACCCGAAGGCGGTATTTATTTATTTATTGTTTTTGGACGCTGCGTGCTGTCCCGCACCACCTCCTGCTGCATTTCCTGCTAGTCGGCGCCCGTTGCCATTGACAATTCTTTTGCATGTCCTATGTGAAAGCTGCAATATTTGTCTTTGGTCAGTATTTGACACTTACTGAACACTGTTTTTACGTCAAGAATCCACTTGATAACATTGCACACGTGTTTTGTATTTTAAATTTGCTTTCTCTAGCTGTATTCCTCGCAAGCAGCATGCACACATTTAAAACTAGTTATCAAACTATATTTCTTGAGAAATAATATTTTGTAAAAGAACAAGCCCAGTTGATACATGTTTTTTTATTCCCCATCATCAGCGCATCAGACCCGCCCCATCCTGACAGTGCGGAATCAACTGTTGCGTGTCTTATCTTGCACTCTTTCTGCCTGCAGTAATTGTCAGTGAAACTATCAGATTTTTTTCCAGCGTTTCCTTCTTGACGCTACTGAGTCAGAATTGCATTTGGACCTGCGATTGCATTATGTGAAAGTTGTCCTGTAAGTCCCTGTTTAGCCTAGCAGTGTACGTTTGTTTCAAGATGAGTTTGCATGTTATAGAGACAAATGCTATAGGTGTCACGTTTGCGAAAGTTAAAACTATTGGCATTGTAAATGACAAAGCTATTAATTTCGCAATTTTCAAAACCAACACATAAATAAAATATTTGTCATTTACAATACCAATAGCTCAAACTTTCCTAATGCGAGACCTATTGCATTGCAAATGCTTGTTTGTCATGTGATCCGTCAATAATCTATCCTCTAGAGGTGAGGCCTCTGGGAGCTCAGTTCCCTGCGGGATGAGTTTCGTCAGTGCGTGGGTGATCTGCATGTATCAGGAAGTTTAAGTCGATGCCATCCCGTATGTTTCCTGAAGTTGAGTGAATGAGCTTGTCCTTATTCGCAAAAATCCCCAACCCGGGAAATACCAATCAGGTCCCATTGTTTAAATCCCTTGCTGTTTCGTAATTGGCCTAAGTATCGGGTTTCCCAAAGTGGTGTCGCTTGTGTCAGTACCCCCTCCCAACCAAGTACGCTGAGTGCAATGAACCATGTTTGTACCGTGTGCGCTACTGGTCCTATGAGATCAGGTCCCCGATGTTTATTGTAAAGTGCTCCCATGACGCCCCACACATACAGAATGCAGGTTCCTCCTGCGTAGCATAGAGCCATTGGTTTATCACAGTGAGCTGTGATGCCCAATAGTACAGTTTTTTATTTGGAAGGGTGAATTGGCCATCGTACCAACTCTTTACTAATTTATGCATCGCTATACGGGCGGGTTTCTCATCCCAGAGGAGATTCCTAACTTCAGTTTCAATGGATTTAAAATAACTGGGGGTAACCAGAAACGGGGTATTTTGCAGGGCGTACAGGAAACCAGGGAGCGCCTTCATTTTGAAGAGGCCGCTCTTCCCAGGAGCGTCAGCGACAGGGAGCGCTTGTGCTTTACATCTCGTCGGAACCTACTTAGGGGCTCCGGATTTTTGTCAATGAACCACTCAGGCTATGGTGTTATATGGAGTCCTAGGTATTTAAACCTGTCCTTTGCAATCTGTATCTCGCAGCCGCTTGGTGGTCCGGGAGGAGGGCCCAAAGCACATATAACAGTGATTTTGCCCATTTAATGGTATTTCCTGAATCCCTACCATATACAGCGAAAATATCTAAGAGGCAATTAATGGAGCGTGCGGGGGATGCCAAGTATAACAACACATCGTCCGCATATAAGGAAATGCATTCCTCCCATCCCTCTGCCCATTTTAGCCCTCGGATCACCGTATCTTTTGTTATCCAAGCCGCCAATGGCTCAAGCACCACCGCAAACCAGAGCGGTGATAAGGGACAGCCTTGTTTCATACCCCTACCCAAGGGGAAGTCCGCCGAGATGAGATCATTTACCACTACATGTGCCAAGGGTTTCATGTATAGTAGCTGTACCCATGCACAGAACTTAGGGCCAAAGCCCAGGCGTTGGAGGACTGCAAAAAGAAAAGGCCATTTGACAAGATCGAATGCCATATGTGCGTCCAGAGAGAGAATGATAATGTCTTTGTCTATGAATGGTATACGTGGCATGACACCATGCAGTCGCGGCAGGTTAAGTGCCATATTGTGACCTGGCATGAACCCTGACTGATCAGGGTGCACCAGCTTTTTCATATAGGGTAGCAGTCTGGTGGCTAGCGTCTTAGCCAATATTTTGGCTTCCGGATTCAGCAATGAAATTGGCCTGTAAGATGTACATTCCTGCGGTTTATGAATGGTCACTATCGTCGCTAGACATTGATCCCTGGGAAGTTCTCACCTTTCTAGACTGTCTGTATACATTTCAAGCAGGTGTGGCACTAGGTGGCTCGCCGTTCTTATGTACATTTCGATTGGTATCCCATTAGGACCCATTAGGACCCAGAGCCTTTCCCGTGTGTAGTGCACCAATTGCTAGTGTCAGTTCCTCAGCCGTCAGTTCTGCTTCTAGCTCCTATTGTTCGCGAGGGGCAAGTGCAAGCATCTGAATATCTGAGAAATGCAAGATTATCGTCTATCATGGCTGTGGCGGTAGGCGTGTACACTGTCTCGTAGTGGCGCACAAGCGCATCAACTATCTGTTGTGGATCTGTCGTATTGAGTCCGTTATCTAGTCTCAACTGTGTTACCCAGTGATTAGCAGTCGCCCGTTTATCTAACCAGGCTATAAGCTTACCCGCCTTATCTCCAACCTCAAAAATAGTGTGCAGTATTTTGTGTGCCTCATCTTCACCTCTTCCCACAGGTAATCCCTGTATTCCTGCTTGGCCAAGTTCAATTTATGTGTCGTGGTGCCATTGGTGTCCGAGGCATGATCCACTTCTGGTGGCCCACCTCCCTCTCGAGAGCCTCTAAGTGACTTGATTGTTCCTGTTTGTGGCGTGTGATCAGTGAGATGGTTTGACCCCATTGTAAGCCTCCCAGAAAGTCGTCGGGGATGTGACTGAGTGCTCGTTTTCAGCACAGTACTGTCTTGTGGTTGTAAGGAGACCCTTCCATATCTTGGGGGTTTTTAAGGAACCCCGGGTAGACCAGAAAAGTGCATCTTCGTCCCAGAATATGAGATGAGTATTTGGGTAAGACAGGGGAGTGGTCGGAGATACCCTTGAATTGTTATTGTTTTGAGTAATACATTCCTTATCATATTCCAAATGCAAAATAAACTGCAGCTGTTAGGGCTAATGGTTCTGTTGCTCGCATTATCAAAATCCTGTGGGCAGGTTAAACAGCCTTTATTTATTAAAGTTCACTTATTATCTGCCGATTGGTATCCGTGTATTAGCGTCTAGGATGTAAGGATCTACACCAAACACAGTGGAGGTGTTGAAATATGGGTACCATCCCTATACATAATACCTGGCTTTAAACTAAATAGCTAGCCTTAGTTCACCTAGAACTAAAGGCTACTCAGCCCACACACTTGACTTTTATACTGCCAGCAGTAGACCAGCCACAGATTATTTTGAATTTGATATTACTAGAAAAGTATGTGTTAATTGAAACAATAACCTATTATTTATAAGCCTTAAAAATGTCCAGAGGACAGAAACATGTGTTGGCTATTACTGTAAATGCATCTAGGTAGATCTCCAACTAAAAATATAATAAAATAAAGAAGAAGCATCGTATTTCTTATACACACCTGACCATTTTGATCTGGCAAACACCAAGCCTTGAACTATGTTTGAAGTTTGGTTTGCAATTAAGACCGTTCAACCATCTAACGAGTGCTGCATTTTACCCTTCAGCTGTCCTAGAACTTGAACGCATTAGTCTATAATGATAAAGGCTCAATGGAGGTTGGATGGGCAGAAGTGCATTGTGGAACCTTGTGGTCAAACAGATATGCATGCAGGGGGAAGGAGGAAGGAACACGAAATCTGTCCAGGATCAGGATGTAGCCTTACGGCTAGAGCGGTCGACCTCGAAACTGGGGAACCGGGTTTGAGTCTCAGGAATGACGCTCAACTTCCTGTAATTCTGGGCAAATCACTTAATCTCCCCATGCCTAACGAAAATGGATGTGTCCATCTGTAGCGAAACTGGTGCTCATGTAAAGCGCTCTTATATATCTTCTGGTCTAGTGCGCGATATATAAAGCTCTAAAAACCTTTCTTTAAACAGGTGCCTCGAAACTTGTTCGGGCCTGAATCTAACATTACTTTTCTCCATACCTTGATGACATAGTGTGACAATACCCCTCAACTCATCGTCATATCATGATACCTGCGCATTGGCAGCCAGGCACCAGCGGATCCTGAAAGAGACTTAGGCAACCTTTGATAGGACTACTCCTCTAACACGCCTGCATCACCTCCTACAATGGCAGGAATTGGGCCCATTAACCTTCATTGCATCCTCTCCCAGATACCACCACCATCAAAGACAGCCTGGGGAGGAGTACTCACTTGGGATTCCAGATACCAGCTTCAGTGGGCGGAGCACCCGGACTGCCCTCAGGGTTCGGAGGTCAAAGTCAGCCCCAGCAGTGGCCAGAATTCTAGGAGAAAAGAGGAAGAACATGATTAAAATCGGTCATTCTCAGGATGAAATATTGACATGAAGAGAAGCTGCAGGCAATTGTTGCACCTGCATTTTTATACAGTTCTTCACAAGCAGAGACATCCAATATTTATACAATATTGATCTACCATTCCCAGGTGTATGTGTCTGCTGGTGCATACAAAAATTGAAAAAAACTTATGAACGAACACAACTACAAACACAACTTATTTTTACAAGAGGCGTAAAACAAACAACATTATATAGAACCAGAAAACGGAAATGGAAATTTGAGATCGAAAAGTTTTACTAGAACCAGATTTTCACCTGATTAAAAATGTTTATCTAGTTTCCAGACTCTAGGACTGTGGAGGTGCAAGTTGATTGGCTTGAACATTTGCCCAGGACTTAATAGAGCCCTGGGTTGGTGGCTCTCCAAAACTATCTAGACACCTGTCTGGACCCATCTGCCCAAGTACAATGCCACCCGGCCCCCTCTGAAGAACTCTCCCCGCAGCCAGCTCTGAGGAGAGTCTCAGCCCTTCCCCCCAGAGCTGGAGAGGGCCATCCTTATCTACCCTGGACAGAACAGATCCTGGGGCATCAGCAGAAGCAGAGAAGTATCAGCCCCTCCCTAGGTACTGCCTTCCCACCCAGAGGCAGCGAAAGGCAGCATTAGCTGCCTGAGTAGAGCAGAGTCTGCAGTGTTATTCTATTACTCTTCGTACTAGAGCAGGGAGTATCGGCCCTTCCCTGGGCACCTCCCGGCATACCCTCCCTTATGCTTGGGTGTACCTGTCCTCCCCTCCCTTATGCTTGGGTGTATCTGTCTTCCCCTTCCTTATGCTTGGGTGTATCTGTCTTCCCCTTCCTTATGCTTGGGTGTATCTGTCCTCTCCTTACTTATGCTTGGGTGTATCTGTCCTCTCCTTACTTATGCTTGGGTGTATCTGTCTTCCCCTTCCTTATGCTTGGGTGTATCTGTCCTCTCCTTACTTATGCTTGGGTGTATCTGTCTTCCCCTTCCTTATGCTTGGGTGTATCTGTCCTCTCCTTACTTATGCTTGGGTGTATCTTTCTTCCCCTTACTCATGCTGGGGTGTATCTGTCCACTCCTTCCTTATGCTTGGGTGTATCTGTCCTCTCCTTACTTATGCTTGGGTGTATCTGTCTTCCCCTTCCTTATGCTTGGGTGTATCTGTCCTCTCCTTACTTATGCTTCGGTGTATCTGTCTTCCCCTTCCTTATGCTGGGGTGTATCTGTCCACTCCTTCCTTATGCTTGGGTGTACCTGTCCTCCCCTTCCTTATGCTTGGGAGTATCTGTCACCCATTCTTTTTGTGGGAATGTGTTGGTGCTCCCATTCCTTAAGGTAAAGAAAATGTATCCTTTCCTTGTCCTGTAAAATATCTGCACCCAGCGTACTTATGCGCGAGGGTATCTGTCCTCTCTTTCTTAGGTGGGAGAAAATCTGTCCCCATCGCCCTTGTGCTAGAGACTATCTCTCCTCCCATTTCTTATGCTGGACAGTATCTGACCTCCCCTTCCCTATGCTGGAGAACATATACCTTTCGCTTAATTTTGCTGCAGAGCAACCCCCCCCCCCCCCAATTACATAAGAGAGCATCAACCCTCTCTCATTTCCTGCAGAATTAGAGTGTCCCCCCCACGCCTACATGAACCAAAACTGTATCGTTCCCCCCATTTCTTTTCTATCCTTTCTTATGCCGGTCGGAGTGCATCTGTATTTCGCTCGCTTGTGCTGAAGTGTGCCCTCTCTTCTTTATGCTCGAGAGTGTCTGGCCGGCCTGTCTTAAGCTGAGAGTATCTCTCCCTCCACTTCTCTATGCTAGAAATCATTGGTCCTTCCCTTCCCCATGCAGGAGGGTATTTTGTCTTTCTCTGCTGAGAAATATCTGTCCTGTTCGTGCAGTCGTTTCCTCCTTACTTATGCTGGAGACTACATGTTTTCCTTTTCAAGAAGGGTGGATTTGCCCCCCCCCCTTTCAAAGACCGAGGCAAAGGCATGAAGGAGAGAGCAAAGTCCTGCTTCATGAATGAGGGAGCAAAGTCCTGCTACATGAATGAGGGAGCAAAGTCCTGCTACATGAATGATGGAGTAAAGTCCTGCTACAGGAATGATGGAGTAAAGTCCTGCTACATGAATGATGGAGTAAAGTCCTGCTGCAGGAATGGTGGAGTAAAGTCCTGCTACATGAATGATGGAGTAAAGTCCTGCTACAGGAATGATGGAGTAAAGTCCTGCTACATGAATGAGGGAGCAAAGTCCTGCTACATGAATGATGGAGTAAAGTCCTGCTACAGGAATGATGGAGTAAAGTCCTGCTACAGGAATGATGGAGTAAAGTCCTGCTACAGGAATGATGGAGTAAAGTCCTGCTACATGAATGATGGAGTAAAGTCCTGCTACAGGAATGATGGAGTAAAGTCCTGCTACATGAATGATGGAGTAAAGTCCTGCTACAGGAATGATGGAGTAAAGTCCTGCTACATGAATGATGGAGTAAAGTCCTGCCACAGGAATGATGGAGTAAAGTCCTGGTACAGGAATGATGGAGCAAAGTCCTGCTACAGGAATGATGGAGTAAAGTCCTGCTACAGGAATGATGGAGTAAAGTCCTGGTACAGGAATGATGGAGCAAAGTCCTGCTACAGGAATGATGGAGTAAAGTCCTACTACATGAATGAGAGAGCCAAGAGTTACACCTCTCAGCTTCTAGGTGCATCAGACCTCCTATTCCTAGAAAAGGAGGTTATAAACTCTTCCGTCTCACCTGGCACTCTAGTTCAAACCAGTCATTTAATTTTGTTCTGTTAAGTATTGAAAACTTCAAAAATGACATGGCATGACAGGAGGAGCCATGACCAAGAAAGGCCATAACCTGGAGGCGCCACAACCAGTGGATTCCATAACCTGGAGGTGCCGTGACCGGGAGCTGCCCTGGACGAGAAATTCCACGACAAGGAGATGCCACAGTGAAGAGATGCATCACCAGGAGACGTCTCGACAAGGAACTCTCACGGCCAGGAGAAGCCTTACCCAGCCTACAACTTAACCAGGAGATGCCTCACCAGAAGATGCCCCAACCAGGAGGTGCCTCACCAGAAGATGCCACAACCAGGAGGTGCCTCACCAGAAGACGTTTCGACAAGGAACTCTCACGGCCAATAGAAGCCTTACCCAGGCTACAACTTAACCAGGAGATGCCTCACCAGAAGATGCCACAACCAGGAGATGCCTCACCAGAAGATGCCACAACCAGGAGATGCCACAGCCCGGAGGAATCATGATCAGGAGACGCCACAAACAAAAGAGAATGAGATGATATAGCTACGTCCATGACCACGCGAGCCCCTGCCCAGGAGAGCCTAAGGCCCGTAGCAGCACAATGTAAAGGAGAAACTGGGCAGCAGAAGTGAATCTGCGCTGAAGATTAAAGATTTCCCTTATAGCTGTAGATTATATGCGGCTACTGGGTGCCTAGAGTGAAGGCATGAGCAATGCGCCTAGAAGAGTCCTCGTGTCCTGATCCAGCATCCCATCCCAGTAGTCGCTGGATCCTGGAAAGGATGGACAGGACATTGACATGTCTGAAGACCAACCCATACCTAAGATACCTACCACACTCTCCCTCCTACCCACAAACCCCAGGCAGGGAGTGGTCCAGGGTCCATCTGAAATCCTATTCATGCTTAAGAAAAGAGTCCACCCACCGACTCTTTGCTTCCTAAAGCCATAAGACAGCCAGCTGAGGAAAGATAAAGCTCCCTTTAAAGCCAGCGGACCGCAGACGGCCCCTGAGAGGGGAGGCGGGCAGAGAAGCGCTCTCTGCTAGTATCTTCTGCCATTACGGGCAATTTCCATGAATTTTTGATAGGGCAGCTTCAGAGGCAGAGCTAATGGAAATCAATGGGACGCAAAGACCAGCCTGGACTGGGCTGGTAGTGCTGCCGGGTGGGGGATCCATTGTTGTGCCATAGATGCAACAAGAGATGTGTTAGAAATCATTCATTGCGAGATTGAGTGAGGGATCCGAGGCAGACTGCAGGGCTCAGATTCAGGAGGGGAGTGCTCTAGTCTAAGGTATAGAACAGGGTAGAGGGAACTGATTCAGTGTCTCAATCCAATCCTGGGTAAATTATCAATGACAGATTATTGGCTACACAGCTCAGAGAAACAATGGGCTACAGATTACTGATACCTAGCTAAAGGTGGACAAGCCACTGAAAGCTCGAGCCTGAATCGTGGCTCTAGCTCATCTCGAGGTCTTGTTGGAGCCTTGAGCCTATAACAAGCCGAGCTTTCATGTAGCTTGCGCTCGCCCCCCTCTACCCAGTATATGATGTTATGGTCAGAGCTGCCGACTGTGGGACTGGGGAAACAAGTTTGAGTCCTGGTGTTGGCTCAACATCCTGTGAATCTTGGCAAATCACTTAATCTCCCTGTTCCTATAAATAATGCGTGTGACCTTGTGTACTGTAACTGGTACTCATATAGAGTGCTCCAATACCTTCGGGTCGAGTTTGCAATATATTTCAAAAGTGGACAAAGTGTTAAAAACAAAGCTTTAATATAAGAAAATACATCCAGCTGGGACTAGTGTTGGCTGAAAGAAGGATTGCGATTAATTGGATGAGCTCACTGCCCCCCACGGTAGAAAACTGGGCTAAAGCCCGGAGAGAGGGGGCCACAGCAGAGTTCATTCGAATGCGGCGTCTTCGAAGAGACGAAAAATTAGAGGAAGATGTGAGGTTGTGGCATATCATGATCTCAGAAATCCCTAGTAGAGAGACCCCCACACCTCACAAGCAATTGAGGGTATGCTGGTTGATTGTGGTGGATCAGAAGCGATTGAGTAGGCAGGGCGCAACCTCTGGTCATAGAATATATTAGGAGCCCAAGGTATGGAACCTAGTGACCTTCGATATAGGATGTGGGGAGATGTTTCTCGCATGTGACTCAGGGGGGTGGAGGGAGGGGAGGAAGAAAGTTTAAATTGTTGGGGTTTGTTGACGAGAGGTGCAACTGTTTATATTCGACTAATGTACGCGGTGACTTCACGCCAGATTTTCAAGGTGAACATTTCCTTAACAGAGGGACTTGTATGTTCTCTCTTTTTATGTGCATTATTTGCAACTCAAAAGTATGTGCTTCTTCAATGTTGTCATGAGTGTATTATTGCCCTGGTCGGATGGATATTCAATAAAAATTAAGTAAAAAAAA
Source organism: Lissotriton vulgaris (assembly GCF_964263255.1). Taxonomy (NCBI): domain Eukaryota; kingdom Metazoa; phylum Chordata; class Amphibia; order Caudata; family Salamandridae; genus Lissotriton; species Lissotriton vulgaris. The sequence goes on from NC_141693.1 coordinate 184,541,906, forward strand.
AAAACATAAGAAAAGACAAATAGATATCCATTTACTGACTTATTTGTACCCGGATCGCGAACTTGACCCAAAGGTATCGGGTATCAGAATGCTTTACATGAGCACTGGTTGCTTACACAAGTACACATTCATCTTTGTTAGGCATAGGGAGATGAAGTGATTTGCTCAGAGTCACAGGATATTGAACGTCATTGCCAAGACTCGAACCTGGGGGCATATTACCAAGCAATAGCGATAATTATCGCTATTGCTTGGTTAGAGACAAAAATTTACCGCAGCGCTGCGGCGATTTTTACCGCAAATAAACCTTGGTATTACCAAGGTTTAAGACAAATGCGGTAAAAATCGCCGCAAAGCATGAATATCGCTGAAAAGTCAGCGATATTCATGCATTAGCGAGCTAATGCTCTTAGCCATGTTATCCACCTCCCATTGGATAACATGGCTAAGAACTGGTCAGGGCAGGTGTTAGCTTTTGGAGATATTCCCGCTTAGCGCGAATATCTCCAAAAGTTGGTAATAGGAGATAGCGATGTTAGCGACTTTTTTCAGTCTCTAACATCTTGGCACGCCCACTTTGCATCTCATTAGTGATAAATATCACTGACATGCAAAGTGGGGCCCAAGATGGTCGCTATCTCCTACTAGCTGTTACTAACTGGTGTTAGCGGCAGGTAGGTAATAGGGAGATAATTTTATCTCCGCTTTCTTGGCTTTTAAAGCCAAAAAACGGAGATAAACCCCCTTGATAATATGCCCCCTGGTTCCCAGATTTGAGATCGACTGCCCTAGCCGTTAGGCTACATCTTGCAGCTTTCCACTTGTGTGATCTTAGGCAATGTTTTATTTCATCAACACTCTTTTTTCTTCATTAAAGCATATGAAAGTAATTTTAAATATGTACGTTCGGCCTACCAGTTGTACAAAACTATGAATTTTAATAAGTATTTCTCAGTGCGGTGTCATAATGATTCCTATAAATGTCAAACCTTCCACATGTTTGAGAAAAACACTTTTTAAATTTTGAATAGACTTTATAATATGCTGTTTCATGTATGTTTCATATAGCAAGTAGTATCAGGCCTCGGCTCGTGCACAGGTATTAAAATCCGACCCAGACACGTTGCTCAGCTCAGCGCTCTCTGTTGATTTGTTGGCTCACACTCCTCTATACCTAGCACAGAAAGAATCTGTGGCTTCTTATTATTAGCCAGCTCTTAGAGGGCTTAAAAATTTGAGGCTCCCTGCCCAGAGAAGGTAGGTGCATATTATCAAGCGGCAGCGATAATTATCGCTGGCCGCGCTTAGCGTGAGATTTGTTATCGCCATGCTAGCGATGTATCAACAACGCATAACGCAATGGCGATAATTATTCCAGCGATAGCAGGGTTTTCCATGGAACATCGCTGGTTTTCCAGCGATGTTCCATGGAAAATGGCGATAACCTTGCTGATACGACCCTGTGGTCGTATCAGCATAATCCACCTCAATGTAAAGTATAGGTAAGCCAGCATTTTAGCAGACGTTAGTTTATGGCGAAAACCGGGGTTTACGCCAAAAACTAACGTCTGCTAAAATGCTTGGGCCTCCTTGTAAATATCGCGATGTGCACGTCAGCGATAATTTACAAGCAGTCCTGCCCACTGTTCATCTCATTGGAGATGCAAAGCGAGGCATCGGGAAAACGGGTGCTAACATGCGCTAATGCATGTTAGCACCCACTTGTAAATAGGGCAATAGTTTTATCTCCGCTTTTATGGCTTTTAAAGACAAAAAAGCGGAGATAAGGCCCTTGTTGATATGCCCCGTATTATTTTTTAAATGGCTCTTGACTCGCAGGAGGAACCAGTTATGTATAACTAATATCAACCTAAAAGAAGCAACTAATTACAGATTACTAAATACTGTCAAAGAAAAATACTACATTACCAATTACTGATTACTGGTGCAGAGAAGGAATCAATCACAGATGGTTTGAATGCGGTTTACAGATTTTTGGTTTTTGAGAAAGATCCAATAACAAATTATGTGTTTTTCCCTATGTAAAGGACAAATTGTAAATTGTCCACATGTGCCCAAATAAGTTATTTGCAAGACAGAGGAGAACTCAGTGACAACGTTTTGATTGCTGGCCCTGGAAAGGAATACTTGGGATCACTGACTGCAGGTCAGAACAGATGTACTGCGGGAGAAAGTGACTAGTGTGACTTATCCAGGGGCTATTAACATACTTCTGATGTTTATCCTGATCAAATTGTCGTAAAAATAATGCATTCCTAGTCTGGCTCTGCACAGTCACATAATGTAAAACAAGCATTTACAATGCAATGGTTTCGCCTTTGGAAAAGTTAGAGTTATTGGCATTGTATATGCCAAAATTTGTATTTATGTTTTTGTTTCGAAAACAGATAAGTAAATGGCATTGTCATTTACATTGCCATTACCTTTTTTTGCAGTCACTTGGCACTCTCTAGCACTCCCTAGTACTCTTTATGCACTCTGCATTTCATATGCACTCCCTGTGCACTCTGCAATCCCTATGCAGCACTCTGTATGCACTCTGTACTCTATATGCACCCTGCACGCTCCACTTCCTATGCACTCCCTATGCACTCTGCACTTTTTATGCAGCACTCTGTATGCACTGTGCACTTTGTATGCACTCCACACTTCCTATGCACTCTGCACTCCCAATGCACTCTGCACTTATCATGAACTCCCTATGCAGCACTTTGCATAGAGAGTGCAGAGTGCATAGGGAGTGCAGAGTGCCTAAAGAGTGCAGAGTGCACTCCCTATGCACTCTGCACTGTCTATGCACTCTGCACTCCCTATGCACTCTGTATGCATTCTGCATTACCTATGCACTGTGCACTGTCTATGCACTGTGCACTCTGCACTTCTTATGCACTCTGCACTCCCTATGCACTCTTTGCATTCCTTATGCACTCTGCACTTCCTATGCACTCTGCACTCTCTATACACTCTGCACTCCCTATGTACTCTCTCTGCACTTTGCACTGTCTATGCACTCCCTATGCACTCTGCATTACCTATGCACTCTCTATGCACTTTGCACTCCTTATGCACTCTGCACTCTCTCTGCACTCTTTATACATTCTGCACTTTTTATGCACTCTCTCTCTGCACTCTCTATGCACTCTGCACTCCTTATGCACTCTGCACTGTGTATGCACTCCCTATGCACTCTGCATTCCCTATGCACTCTGCACTTTGTATACATTCCCTATGCACTTTGTATGCACTCTTTATGCACTCTCTCTGGACTCTGCATTCCCTATGTACTCTGCACTGCCTATGCACTTTGCACCCTCTATGCACTCTGCACGCACTCTGCACGCACTCTGCACTCTATGCACTCTGCACTCCCCCTGCTCTATGCACTCCCTACTCTGCACTCCCTTTGTTAAAGTTTGAGCTTTTGATAAATGGTGTTTTGTATCTTCATTGAATTATGTGTAAAACGTTGATGTGTTTTACTTTACACAGAAATCTGGAGTGCATTTATAATGCAATTATTTGCAGAGAGAGGGAAGGGATGAAAGAGGCCAGGAGTAAGAAAGCTCAAAAGGAAGCGAGTGCAGGATAGAGAGGGAGGGCAGGAGGGAAGGAATAGACGCAGGAGAGAGGGAGGGCATAAAGCAGTGTGAGGGCATGAGGGAAGGTAGGAAAGTGTGAGAAAGGCAGAAAGGAGAGGGCGGCAGGTAAGAGAGGGAGGGCGGAAAGGAGACGGAGGGCTAGAGGAGGAGAGAGAGGGAGAGTGGGCAGGAGAGGGTAAAGAAAGCACACGGGCAACAGAGGGTGGGGAGAAGAGGGTAGGGAGAGCACGTGGACAACGGAGGGTGGGCAGGAGATGGAGGGGAGAGCACATGGACAACGAAGGGTGGGCAGGAGAGGGTAAAGAAAGCACACTGGCAACAGGGTGGGCAGAAGAGGGCAGGGAGAGCACAAGGACAACGGAGGGTGGGCAGGGGAGGGTAAAGAAAGCACACTGGCAACAGAGGGTAAGGAGAGCACATGGACAACGGAGGGTGGGCAGGAGATGGAGGGGAGAGCACATGGACAACGAAGGGTGGGCAGGAGAGGGTAAAGAAAGCACACTGGCAATAGGGTGGGCAGAAGAGGGCAGGGAGAGCACAAGGACAACGGAGGGTGGGCAGGGGAGGGTAAAGAAAGCACACTGGCAACAGAGGGTGGGCAGGAGAGGGTAAGGAGAGCACATCGACAACGAAGGGTGGGCAGGAGAGGGTGAGGAGAGCACATGGAAAATGAAGAGTGGGCAGGAGAGGGTAAAGAAAGCACACTGGCAACAGGGTGGGCAGAAGAGGGCAGGGAGAGCACAAGGACAACGGGGGGGTGGGCAGGGGAGGGTAAAGAAAGCACACTGGCAACAGAGGGTGGGCAGGAGAGGGTAAGGAGACACATGGACAATGGAGGGTGGGCAGGAGAGGGTAAAGAAAGCACACGGGCAATAGAGGGTGGTCAGGAGAGAGTGGGGAGAGCACACGGACATCGGAGGGTGGGCAGGAGAGGGTAAAGAAAGCACACTGGCAACAGAGGTTTGGCATGAGAGGGTAGGGAGAGCACATGGACAACGGAGGGTGGGCAGGAGAGGGTAAAGAAAGCACACGGGCAACAGAGGGTTGGCATGAGAGGGCGGGGAGAGCACACGGAAAATGGAGGGTGGGCAGGAGAGGGTAGGGAGAGCACAGGTCAACAGAGGGTGGGCAGGAGAGGGTATGGAGACACATGGACAATGGAGGGTGGGCAGGAGAGGGTAAAGAAAGCACACGGGCAATAGAGGGTGGTCAGGAGAGAGTGGGGAGAGCACACGGACATCGGAGGGTGGGCAGGAGAGGGTAAAAAAAGCACACGTCAACAGAGGGTGGGCAGGAGAGGGTGGGGAGAGCACACGGACATCGGAGGGTGGGCAGGAGAGGGTAAAGAAAGCACACGGGCAATAGAGGGTGGGCAGGAGAGGGTGGGGAGAGCACACGGACATCGGAGGGTGGGCAGGAGAGGGTAAAGAAAGCACACGGGCAATAGAGGGTGGACAGAGCACACGTCAACAAAGGGTAGGCAGGAGAGGGTATGGAGAGCACATGGACAATGGAGGGTGGGCAGGAGAGGGTAGGGAGAGCACACTGACAACGAAGGATGGGTAGGAGATGCTGGGTCAAGCAAAATGACAAAGGATGAAAGGCAGGAACAGAATGAGTGAGAAACACAGAGGGGGAGAAGTACACAAGGGAGCCAGCTGGAGGAAACACGCACTCTCATAAAGTGGTGCTTAAATTAAAAGAAAAAAGTACCACCTGAAATAGTGAGCCGTGGATGGACAGCAGTGCGTCCATAACGCTAAAGAAGAAAAAAAAAAAAAGAAATAAAGTAGAGGGAGGAAAACCTACCGAAGCTAAGAATTCCAAGCAAGCAAAGGAGAGTGACAATGAACCGAAGTAGAAATGGGCGGGCGCTAAGTCCACTGTAAAGTACCAAAACGTCTGGCAACAGACAGAGGTGAGACATAATAAAAATAAAATGATGTACACAGTGGGCTTTGGATCCAGTCAGAGGAGTATTGGTCACTCACCTCCTGGTACAGGACAGCGAGGGGGGGGGGGCGGGAACGGGGCACAGGACAGCGAGGGGGGGGCGGGACGGGGCACAGGACAGCGACAGGGGGAGGGCGGGAACGGGGCACAGGACAGCGAGGGGGGGAGGGCGGGAACGGGGCACAGGACAGCGAGGGGGGAGGACGGGAACGGGGCACAGGACAGCGAGGGGGGAACGGGGCACAGGACAGCGAGGGGGGGGAGGGCGGGAACGGGGCACAGGACAGCGAGGGGCGGGAACAGCACACGGTGTTCAATTATTCTCCTGGCGATGTGATTACTGCCAAAAGAGTCCACTTCAACATAAGAAATTCAAGGCATAGTGCATTTAATCAAAAGTTTGCTAATCCTCTTAATAGCACCATGCCCTGCTCCCAATTAGATAAAAGCCATACAGAAGAAACCATTTAAACCTTTGCGTTTTCAGTGGCAATGTAAACCGAGTGCATTCCAGATGATTTCTTGTTAACTGCAGCCAAATAGTAAGCCTAAACTTGCTCTAAATAGTATGGCAACCACGTGCTTGGGCGATACAAGTCTAAATGCAACCCCCTGGGCACCAAAAACAAACAAGCAATGGAGAGTGAAAGGGGAGGGGGGGGCGGAACGGACAGCGGGAGGGGGCGGGAACGGGGCACAGGACAGCAAGGGGGGGGGGGGGGCGGGAACGGGGCACAGGACAGCGAGGGGGGGGGAGGGCCACGTCAACCGTGCTGAAGGCCAACGTTCACAACCAGAAAAACACACCCTAGTAAAACCATAGGTTGAAAACCAGTCCGGTCGCAGAGTCCATTTCCGTTTAATGAGGTATGAAAGGAACCCGGTCCTCTCCAGATGTTTTCCGGCAGTACATCAATAACAACCTGGCCAGGGTAGGATGTAAAGCAACACACAAAAAACCCATGACAAGGGAAGCACAAACCACGTCACAGGAACATTTGACCCGGCTTTGGTGACGAAAGAAACGATTATTTTCTAAACTGGTTACAAAGCGGACACGCTCACACCTTCCTGTGCCTAAAACACACATTTAAGGAGGCTAGCAGCCCTTTTAGCAAGTTTAAATCACTTTGCAACAGTGATGGGCAGAATTGTGGGAGACAGCACAGAAAACATCACAACCTCAGTGCCCACAATTATACATAATCCTACAAGTAACTGGTGCTGACCGTCAAGAAATGTGGTGAGACGACTCGAGCTGGCATAGGGAGTCCAACTTGTGAGGAGTTCTGCTCTGGACACCGTCTGCGGCCGCTCGGAGAACACAGGCGTCCGGGGGCCCTGGCTGGCGAAACCGAAACTGTAGCCGCGGGCGGTGGTGAGCGCTGCTGCCGTGACGCAAGTCACGCAAGGTGGAGGAAAGTAGCGGTTCGGGCCGGTGGGCTCCCCCTATGGTGCCGAAGAAACGCATGCAATTCAGGGCAGATGCTGGTCCCGGCTGAGGAGGCTGCGGCTCGGTGTGTGGGCGCAGAGAGACTCGCATGGAGCCGGTGGGAACCCTGAGCGCGACTACACAGTAAGCGGTAAGGTCGTGTGTGCAACAAGGAGTCCGTAGGCCCCCCATCAAGTTTTTGAACTGCCGGTTTGCGTGGGGCATCGGACGCGGCAGGAGTGAGAGCGGTCAGGGTGTCGGGAGCGGCAGGGGTGAGGAGACTTCTGGCGCGTGAACAGCAGGGCTGAGCGGCGCTTACCGGAGTGCGGCACAAGCAGTGCTGGGGGGGCCGCTCTCTTATCCCGGGACCGCCTATGGGCATTGAGATGCACTGCCGTTTTTGAATCTCCTCGAGAAGAGGCGTGATTGTGGCGGTATTCAGAGGAGCGTCTTTCCGGGTCCGATTTCGTGCCATCACTCTTCCTCCTCTTCTCCCCGGACCCGGCGGTGATTACCCGGCACTTCGGAGATTCCCTCGGCGAGGACGGGTTCGAACGGCTGACTCGGCTTCCGGATCCTCGCTGGGGCGGCTCCACTGCTGCGGCCCAATCCGGTCGCGGCTCCTGCGTCGAGCCTCCATACACGCCCAGCTTCTGCGGGCAAGGCATCGAATCAGAGCGCGGCTCTCGGGACAGGCCTACTGCCAACGGCCAATCAGAGCGCGCCTCCTGTCAACGGCCAATCAGAGCGCGCCTCCTGTCACCAGAGGACCAATCAGGTCACGGCCCCTTCGTTTCTCTCGCTTCAGCTTCTGATCACTTTCAGGCCCCGGGCCGCAGCGGTGAGAACACGGGGCAATGCCGGGTGGGCACCGGCTCTTCAGTTAGTTAACAATCGAGGTGGCCACTCGATCGGGCCATAACAGGACAGCGAGGATGGGGGGAGGGGGGACGGCGGGAGGAGGGACACAAGGCAGGACAGCAGCAAGCACGGCCCGGCCGGACCAGATTCGGGGGCGTTCCCGGCTTTTGGCTGACGTAGCATGACGTAGCCAAAAGCCAAAGATTCTCGGGAACGCCCCCGAATCTGGTCCGGCCATGACGGACGCCTCTCTGTTCCAATGGCTAGCCTCCATTTATGGAGCTAGCCAATGAAGCAGAGGGGCGTGTTCAAGTCACCCATACTAGAAACTACAGATTTCTCTGGAGGCGGAGCTTACAGCTCCGTCCCCCAGCGAAACCTAATGACGACTGTTGGAAATGGCCTTCTTAGGAGACGTACAACCATCTCATGTCCTGGCTCACTATAGCAATTATTTAAAAACATAGGACTAGCTAAAGTGAAAGATCTGAAAAAGACACAGAATTTATGTTATTGTTTTGTTTATTGTTTGAATTTGAAAGGTCACCGTTAAATTCAATAAAATAAGGATGATGGGTCCTTGTTGTAATGTTCATGTAGTATATTTATTCTTGAGATTAGATAGAAGGTACAGCATTCAAGTAGGAATGTAATATGGTAAGAAACCCCACCGGGAGCAGATAACTTCCTGCTCAGCCTCCAGGTAACTGATAAATCCCTTGAACAGCAACAGGTAGAATCCTGGATGACATCACAGAGACATGACATAGACAAACAGACACTAACACTAAAAAGGGACAAAGAGAGAGGAAGAGCAGGATATAACAGTCACCTATTTGCACTATATGTCACCTTAGTCACCCATTGAATTGTCTGTGTAATTGTTATTGTGTTTTCTTGGTCAGACAGCTCCCATTGGTATTATTTGTTTGTAAAAAATTGTTTACACAATTGGCGAGAAAAATAGATAAACAAAACAAATAATTTAATAAATATATATATTTTTGATAAAAAACTTACTGAAGTGTGGTACATTTATAAAAGTCTAGTACAAAATCACTATTGATTGTGAAAGAAATAATCAGGTTCTGAACCAGTACTCCGTGGTACTTACCCCACGGAACCACTTGTAGCTTTATAACTATTAACCCACGTTCCAAAGGATACAGGGGGACCCAATTGATCTTAGTGGTGCCTTTGCTTTACACATTGCCTCTGTAGTAAGCCTGACTACTCAGAGCCAAGTTATCCAAGAGTGTGTACGGGTTGTACAGCGAGTGTAATCCCCTGTCCTTGACGGGAGTGGTAGCTCTGTCTGGCTAGGGCATCCCTCCAGTCAACCAGACACTGCGGGTTCCAACATGGACCCCCTGAAAAATGTGTTAAGGGGCCCCTGAGTCTCCCATATCTCACAGATAATCACTACCCTACAGCTTAAGTGGACCCCTGAAGCCTCCCAACCACCCCCTAGAGGCTGCAGGGACCTGCGCTATGCCTCTAGCACCACATTAGAGATTTGCTGCCATGTCGGTGCGAGCAAGACATGCTCCCGCCGAATACTCCAAATCCATCAGCGCCACCTGTAATAATCACTTCGCACTGCATTTTTTATTCTTTTACATTTCTGGTCGTCGTTTAATTGTTCTTTTATAAGCCTCTGTGAGCTCAGGGTTTAGAAGCACTTTGAACAAGACGTTAATCGACATTTAGGCGGGCTGTCGGGCTCACCGTCGGTCTCTCGTGACCTCAAATGGAGGGAGATTGTGCTTTTCACAGGCGCCGTTCTTAATGCGCGAAAAATCTGTGCTATCACTCAGTGGGCCGAGGAACATTGAGCAGCACAATTGTGGGATTTTCAGAGCTGTGCGACAGGTAATATTGAATTTATATCTCTTTTCAACTTGTAACGAAACCTAAACAGCGCCCTATTTCTACAGGTTTCATTAAATACATGAAGGTATAAACTTGAACATTTTAAAGGGTAACCTCAGTTTTGCGAGACAGTTCATGAAACATGCCATTTGATCACAAGGAGGACGCAAAAAAAAGGTGCCCTTATGTTACTTGTGTTTTTCACAGGAAACATTCAGAACACCACAGTCTGAACCATGCGTGTTACGACTACGCAAGCTCTTCCACCCTTGATTTAACCACGCATATGCCATAACCACGCATATGCGTGGTTAAGGTAGTGCGCGGTCTAGCTACTGGAAGACGTAAGGAGGAAGACACTGCAGTGAGGTAAGTAGGGCTGGGATTTTTTTAGGGCTGGGAAGGGGTCGAGGTAGGTATTAGGGCAGTGTAAGGGGTTGGGGTAGTTTAAGGGATGGCGCTGGGGCGGTGGGGGGGTACTGTAAGTTAGAGTGCAGGGTTTTAGGCCTTAGGGAAGTGGGAGGAGAATGGGTAGTTGGGTTAGTTTTTAGGACGGGGTAGGTTTTAGGGCAGTGAAAGGGGTTGGGGTAGTTTAAGGGACAGCGCGGGGTACGGGAGTGGTCCGGGAGAGGTGAAATAGTGGCGACCTAAGCCACACATACCCCTTTACCATTCATCGTATACCACGAAATTTTGTGGCAAAGGTATGCTGGTAAAGGAATGCGTGGTTAAGACGCATTTGTGGTCGGGCTGCATGGTAGAGGCATGCGTGGTAAAACCGTTTGTGCTTTTATCATACAACTGTTTTTCACCATAAGTTTCATGATAAAAATGTGCCCTCTTATAAGATCCACGTTTTCATTAGTCCTGGCTGGTGTTACAAGTTGCCTAAGCTGAAATGTGTCCTCAAATGATTTTTGTGGCATGAAATATGCCTTTGTGTCACCACACCCACATTGAGAAATGCCCCCTCATTTCACGAGTTTGTGTAATAAAATGTACCATTATATAATTTGTTTTGTATAAAAAATTGCCTTTTTATCTAGTTTGGTACATATGAGTGCAAGCGAGTCACAGAATCACATGCACCACAGTTCGCAAGGTCCTGCCCCCACATTTTATTCAGTTTCACAGGGAGAGGTATGGCGCAGCGGCCAGCGCGGCTGACTTTGGAGTATGGGGCTCACGGTTCAATCCCTGGTGGTAGCTCAGCCCAGCACCATGTGACTCTGGGCAATAACTTGATTAATCTTCCCATGCCCCCCCAACGACTAGAGACCCTTAGGGGTGGTTAGTTTGCACTTTACAAATACTGTGTTATTATTACATAAAGAGTAAAGTTTCATGTCACTAAGTGGGTCCATATATCAGAAGTGTTAAACCATGAAATAAATTCTCTCTCAAAGAACAGATCACAAATCGCAAAATGTGTCCTCTTATAAAAGTTTCACACATTGAAATGGGGTCTCCCAACACAAATACCAAGGTTTGTGCCCCTGTTCTACAACTTTCACAAAGCGCCCATGTATTAAGAGTTTAACCTAACGATACATGCCCTCCTATCACAAATGCCACGTCACGAGATGTGCCATCGTGTCAGAATGTCATACAATGAAATGTGTCTGTACACCTCAAATTTAATGTGTTAACGTATTGTGACGGGTATCAAATTTCAAATTCAGATTTGAACTTTTGCTATAAATGGCTAGTTAATAAGAAACTTTGTATAAAAATCACAATACAATTCATCATAAAAGTTTCAATAAAATCCATCTGAAAGTCTCGTGATTAAGTGTAACCCTGGTGCCAATGTAAACAAGCAATTTTACACAGAGGGCAGGAAATTCGGTATTCTTCATTTTTTGTTGCAGTTTATTCACACCTTGTGTCAGAAATGTAATCATCTCCACATTTAGTCTTATCTCCCCCGTCCCCAATAGAACATGCTCATACTGCTAGCCCACATGTTCGCACTCCCAACGTATTGAAAAGATGGCGCGGAAATTGCCATCGCTCAATCGGGAGTTCTGGGCAGATGCAAATAATGTGCGTGTAGTTTGTGGGGATGGATTGCAGCCTCTGCAGGATATGTTGTTTCTTTCTTCAAGACAAATTGGACACAGATCCAGTGTTGGAAAGTCTCCCAAACCCAGACACGTTAATTTAATTTTCGAGTATCAAACAATGACGCTTGACATATGCTAAGAATGGATGGCGGAGGCCTTGTGTGCTTCTACATGATGGTCCAACTTCACAGTAAGTATCTCTACTTCAGGTTTGTTTTGCATCTTGATGAAAAACACATCAATTGCTTTCTTTGACTCAACAGTTTTCACATCAATAGTCCCAACAGCCTTACTAGCCTGTTACTGGTCGTTTAGAGTTTAATGTCTGAAAATCTATTGAACCCTGGTTCAGTGCTGTGCTGAAGGATGCTAAAAGGAAATGCAAACATCTGGTGGGCTGGACATAATGCCAAAGCGACTTATCCTGGTGCCAAAGCGACCTCTTCTTTGCTCTTGGAATGTACAGACAAATTGGAAGGAAAACAAAATCTTCCTCTTCAACACCAGTGGCGCCTCTACTTAACGGGCGTGGTGGGGCAGGGGGTGGGGAGGGGTGGTTGAGGGGTTAAATGAAAAAAAACAATCTTAAACAATTCCTGCTGCCTTTAATCCCTATTTCTGTTTTTTTTCTTTAATATTTGCAAACGTTTTGCTCATATCGAAGCATCTGGCAGTGTCTGCTGGACTGAAATAGAGAACAGCAACTTTGATACAGGGTATTAGAATTCACATGTTATATGCCTCTCTCAATACCCATAGTCCAATTGAATATATTTGGTGGAGTGTTAGTTTCAAATATACAATCAAGGGATGTATGCAAATTAACACGCTTGACAGTTTATTGGTCTAGCCCTAGGCGGACACTGGGCTTGATGTTCTGGCCTGTTCCAATGATGATCAGTGTTGGAGGTGATGCTTGCAATCTAGAACATGACACCATGGGCCTAATTTATGAGCCCTTGCGTCACTTTCACGCCGCCGGTGGGTCACTTTTTGTGACGCACCAGTGGCGTAAAAAATGTGCCTTGTTGCGCCATATTTACAAAGTGACGCATCTAGGTAGATGCGTCACTTTGTAAACCCCTGCGCCACATTATACCTGCGCCAGGTATAATGTATGCAAGGGGGCGTTTTGACGCAACAAAGGGTCATGGAAGTGACGCAGTGAAATCTATGAGATTTCACTGCGTCACTTTTCGGACGCCGTTGCGTCAAAATCTTGCGCCTGCCTCACAGCAGGCGTAAGACTGATGCAGGCCCTTTCACACGGGGCTTGCCCCATGTAAAAGGACGCATTGCTGGAGTTGCGTCACTTTTGTGACACACTCCAGCAATGCGTCACTTTTGCGCTTACAGATACGTCAGAAATACTGACGTATCTGTAACTCCTTGCGTCATGATGCGTCATAATATAAATATAACGCATCCAGCATGTCGCAAGGAGGGTGCAATGAAAAGTGACGCATCGCTGTTTTTACTCAGCGATGCATCACTTTTCATAAATGAGGCCCCATATGTTTAAAGCTGCCCTTCTCTGCAATGTTTGAGACTATGATGTTTAAGGTGATGTTGGCCGATAGGGACTAAGGGACTCTAGCCAGCAGATATTGGAAAGTGCCCACCAGCCCCTTCTGTAAGCGTGAACATATCCAACACTAATGGACAAGTTTCATACAAGCATTGCATCCAACCCTGTTTCCATGCTCTGCTGCCTCCATCTCTTTCAACACCCGCACAGTACGGAGAGTTGCAGCAGGCTGCGGTTCTAGCCACAGGATACTGCTGCAGATTGTCCTGCCCGGGGATATCCCATTTCAGGAATCCTTGCTTTGCATTGCCTGAGAAGGGAGTTGATCTTACATGGGCCAAATCTGTGGAATTTTTGCGTCACTTTACATAACAAAGCAGGCACATTTGAAACTTTGTCCACCCCACTCAAAAACAAGCATTTGCAATGCACTAGGTCTCGCATTTACGTGAGTTTGTGCTATTGGCATTGTAAACGACAAAGCCTTTTTTTATGTTTTGATTTTAAAAACATAAATATAAGGCATTGTCACTTACAATGTCAATAGATTAAACTCCCAAAAATGCAAGACCTATTGCATTGCAAAGGCTTGTTAATGAATGCAATGGCTTCTTTCCCGTACCTAAGACAGCCTGGAACAGGTACTGGTCAGGGAAAAATAATTAAAGTCTAGCCTGTTCCAAAAGGATCTATCTTAATGTTAAAGCAAAACGTTTAGGTGGATCAACCGAACTGGGGCATAACAAAGGCCCACGCAGCCCCTGCGGTGCAGGGGGGGCCCTGAGCTCCAGGGGGCCCCTTCAGCCCAGTACCCTGTCAGCAGAGCTTATGAGTGTGGTCGGAGGGGGCCCCCCTTGTCCACTTTGCAGGTGGGCCACCTCAAGTTTTGTTATGCCACTGCAACCGAACACCCACACTTAGCCTCACTTCATTTATTTTCCATGCCCAAAGGACCAGATTAGCCAAATCACAATTTCAAAGCATTTCCCTTAATTCTTAATTGTGGACAAGGTAGGGGAGTCAGCCTGTGCAGAGTGTCCAAATCAGAGGCTCTCTATTATTTGCCTGGCTTGGTAGTAAAGATATATGCGAAGTTGGTATATTTACAATGAATAGTTGAAGAACAGCTGTTTTACAATTATTCCTCTTGACTATATATACACCAGTGTTGAACCTAACCAATAAACTCTGTAGCTTAGCTACACTGTTTTGTGAGTATTATTATATTAGGAAGGAAGTATTAGCTAGCTCCATGTATTTTCCTATCTCTCCTTCTATTTATAATTGTGTTTATCATGTCTAGCACAGTATGCCTGTCAGGGTACTTTTTTTAAACGTTTTTCATTTATTTATACATTTTCATCACATACAAACAACAGCAAAAAACGATTACAAAGGGAGAATGGTTGACGGGGCATGGTAATGACATGAGGACACGTTTATATTCACCAATGCATATGTTGTATCTTTCACTTTGAGAGTCCAGAGAAACATCCAATGTCCTGATGCCCATATAGCGGACTTCCAGCCCGCGGGAACTCCCAATAGGAGATAGCAGCAAATTAATAACAAGAATTTTGAAATAAAACATGGGCTCAACTAGTATTTTTTTAAAAAGCCACAAGCTCTGAAAAGGCACTCATGACATTATTATAGTACGTTCCTGGCTGCCCCTCACCAGTAGCTGACTCAATTTTTTCGAAATTTGCCTTGGGTTTACTACATATGTAAGTATTTAACTCCAGTATGCCTGCGCCATAATTTTCATGTGGTGTCCCCTGCATGTCAAGCATTACCTCCAGTATGCCAAGGCTAACATTTTGTTCTATTTGACCTCCAGTATACCACGGGTGCCTCCTTATGTCAGGATTACCATATACCAGGGACACCATTTTGCCTTAAAGCCCCCCCATTTTCCACTGGTGCCCCTATATCGTAACAATTACCTCCAATATGCAAAGCTCATCAATTTGTCATGGGTTCCCCCATATGGCAAGTATTACCTCCTGTATGTCTCCAGTGGGCAGCGTTTTGCAAAAGATAACACACCTCGTCCTACGTCATAAGCCTTCGGTGTCAAGAAGCCACGACTTACCTTCAGGACACTGGAGCTAGCCTGGCTCTTACGAGCAGAATTTAAACCTACTCTCATGCACTCAAACACACACATTCTCACACACATGCACGCACTCTCTCTCTCTCTGTCCCTCACACACGCACTCACACTCCCATGTTCCCAATCCACTTAGGATTGTTAGGAAAGCGTACACTGCTGCTGCCCCTCCTATACCTGCCTTACCTGTTAGTGAAGCTTTGTAAAATATTTTCTCTGCACTGTATTCAAACGGTAAAACAAAAGGCTCCATTCCACCTCCCTGGCCCTCGCGCATGTTACCCGCAGTGGAGGGCTCTCCTTTTCTCACCTCGAGTGAAGGGGGGGGGGGGAGCTCGGAGGTGGAGTGTCAGTTTGTTTACAGATCAGTTTTCAATTTGATTTCCAAGTTAATTTTTTTTAATCACTCACTTTTACCTCCTTGCCCCCAACCCCCTGATGTCTTCTTTTCTTGTGGTGTCGGGTCTGCCCTTGTGACATCGAATATATGATTTTACCACTATTGCAAGTTCCACGCATGGCATTACCACGCGAATTTTAGTTCGCAAGTGGCTTTACCACGCTGGAATTTACAACAATGGATTATAACACGCGTAGAAACGTCCACTAAGCACAAATGAAACATAATGAAACTGATAGGCAAAAAAAGTATGTCTAGAGTTTGTAGTAACTGCTTAACCCAATCAATCGTTTTTTTTCAACATTCAAAAACAACAAATTACCCTAGATTTATAAATTCTTTTATTTTACTGTGCGCTTAAATATTTATATATTTTAAATAAAGATTATTTACTTACCTTACACCTTCCCGTCTTTCACCAGCAGCCCTTGCTTCCATCCACCATCGAAACAAGCGTCAAAACACGCCTACCAACATTAAAAACGGACTGCTATTCTGACGTACACGGCACGTCTTTGGGGGAGGCACTTTCCTTTTTCTTCATTGGTACTGAAGTGCGTATTTTTTTTTCTAAGTAACCTGCTCCTTTGTTATTTTTTTTTGGGGGGGGGGGAGACCCCCCCAGCCCCCCCAAGTACCCCCCCCCCCCCCAGCCCCCAAGCCCACGCAGAACGACTGGCAGAGCGTACTTGCGTGGTAGTGGAGGTCGTGGAAGGCACCCGCGTTTAAAAGACGTTTGCGTGGTAAGTGACTCGTGGAAAACGTTATTAGTGGTAATTACTTCGTAGTAAATGATGTTTCCCTTGACATCTCCATCCCCAGCTCGTGTCAGAGGATGCGGTCCTCTCAGCCAGTGCTCTGGTCTCCAGTGCTGCATCTCCCTGGTTACCACCTGTGTATACACTAGGCATGTCACAATGGAGACTCTTTCATGTGTCATTGTTACGTCACAATCCTGTGGGCGATACCACGTGCCTCCAGGCTAAAGGCATTGCAAGGCATTGACACATTCCAACTTCTTGTCAAGATCACTTCTCAAGTAATGTACCTGGAGACGGCCATCTTGTCCCTGACACAGTTTCTCAGATATGGTCTTTATTTCTCTCTCTCCTGCTGTGGCGGAACGCCCCCTTGCAGTTTCTGCGCAGGGACTGTGATGTCATACGTGTTCTCATTCACGGTCTCTGTTTCTGCTGTGAGGGGATGAAGGCCATCAAATAAGTTTTGTTCTTCTCACTCCATGTTTGATACAGAGTGTATGTTCAGAATAACGCCCTTCCCCCCATTTTGTCAGAATGTTGTTCCCAGGCTTGTTTTAAAGCAGTGGTTCCCAAACTTTTGACTCCTGAGGACCCCCATTGAGTCACCACTGGAAGCCGGGGACCCCCAAGCAATTTGTATGAGTTAAATTTCAAATATTAAAATAGTAATTCGAAAAAAATACACATGTGTGCACACAAAACAAATACTCAAAGTACTAAGAATTTTGTGGCCAGATGTACGACCATTTCATTTAGCGCCTCGCAATTGGCGACACATGGCAAGTGGCAAATTGCGAGTCGCTAAATGAAATGTACAACAGTGTGTTTAACACTGATTGGGATTCCCAATGGGGTCGCAAATTGCGAGGCTCATTAATATTAATGAGCCTCTCGCAATTTGCAAGCCCATTGGGAATACCAGCCCTCCCAGGTATGGTGGCCAGCTGGGCTCTGCAGGCCACCATGTATGGGACTGCTTTTAAATAAAGCAGTTTTAAAAAGAAAATGCAGCCCATTTACCACGCATTTAAAGGAAATGAAACATTTTCGTTTAATTTTCTAAAGGCAGGGAGAGGTCCCTGGGACCACTGCCTGCCCTTAAAAAATAATTTTGCATGCATTTGCAAAGGGGAAGGGGTACCCTGAGAACCCCTTCCCATTTGCAAATGCATTACCATGTACTTGAAGTAGGTGGTAATTGCGAATGTTTTGCGACCACAAAACATTTGTACATGGTTTTGAGACTCGCTATTTGGAAGGAAATGCCCCTTCCAAATAACAAGTTACAAAACGTATTTAGCGAGTCGCAAACAAGTTGCGACTCAAGAAATAGGCAATGTACATATAAAAACGGATCATACATCTGGCCCTTAGTATTTTATATTGAAGTAATAGCCCCTCTGTCACATGCATTTCATTTGTTTTATAGCATCTCTCATACCATTGTAGGATGCCAGAGCACTTTACATCAAACACATATAGACATTGGATCATACATGTAAATCAGTGTGTATATCAAATGTTTAAAGAGTGCTTGGTCTGGAAAAGCACAAACTCAGGATTCAGAACATAACACGGTGGCTAGCACTGACTTTAACATTAAAAATGTATTTCCACCCAAATAAACCTTTTTAGCAGCATCAGGATAATGAATAACTGGGGAAAAACATAAGTTACTAACTGGTACCATGCAGTTTGCAAGCAGCTCTTTGATGACAGTTTATAGGTGCCTCTGCTACATTACAATTGTCACTTGTGAAGTGCACAGTAACAAAAGAATCTCTGTGACAAAAGCAGTAACCACAAACCTATGCACATAAAACACTGCGTTTTAAAATGCATGTTACACGTTCTTTGCAGTAGGCACATTAACCCTCTGTGCTACATTAGTTAAGTCAAAGCTGCCACTGAACAAAACTCTCCTCACGCTCCAGCAGGTACATTAATCACTGGCATGATCTTGACACTTTTATTGTTGCTGGAAAGCTGCTAATTATACAAGAAACTTTTCTGTGCTTTTAAAACTGTTGCCTGCGGACCCCCAGGGAATGTGTCACGGACCCCTGGGGGTCCGCGGACCCCAGTTTGGAAAAACACTGTTTTAAAGGAAAGCCCCTGGGCCACGTGGCACGTGCACTTCTCTCCTCCTACTGCCAAAGTGTCCTTCACGCCTCCGCTGAAGACACGCTAACATGGATAGCATTAGGATCTCTGGAAAGATGGATAGGAAATTCCTAAACTGCTACTAAACCCCCAGTGTACAGAAGGCGCTCTACCCGCTGGAGAGCTCAGACTATGCTCCATGCCGGGGGGGGGGGGAGGGTGGGGGGGGGGGGCTGCCTCACCTGTTTCTTGTGCTTCAGGACATGTCCGACCTGCTCTGGTGGAGTCTGACTTTCATTCTGTTGGTATGTGTCTGCTTTGAAGTAATCCATTGTGAAACTGCCCCCCCTCTCATTGTGGACGGATAAAGAGGGGATGGGGCTCTGGATAGTACTCCCTCGCTAGCTCCAGCCTCCTTCCCGCCCAATCATGCTTGTGTCCCCACTGCAGGGACTTGATGAGGCCTAGTGTAAAGTGTGAAGTGTCTGACGAAGAATGACACCGCTATACCTGGGATCCAAACACAAGCACTGCCTTACATTAGTGCAACATCATGTCCTGGAGCAGAAACACTGCACACACAAAATTACAGCAAATGAAACAAGTGTGCCCCACCTTTACTAAACAAGCGCCACTGAAAGTGATCACAATCGCGATCGCTATTGTAATAAAAAAAAAACAAGCACCACTGAAAGCGATCGCATTCGTGATCGCTATTGTAAAAAAAAACGCCCGTGAGTGGTGCGCGCTCTCGCCACTGCGAGGCATATGCTTTCAATTATTGCGCCCGTGTCTGGGCACGATAATTGAAAACATATGGGCTTTGGTGCCCGTCACAGACACCAATAGGCCAAGGGCGGAGCAATGCGCCCGGCTTTGTCCTATTGCGTGCTCTGTTAACAAAATACACGCACTCAAAGCCCAATCACAAAACAGCAGACAAAAAACACACGCACGAGCATGTGCGATTCCAGGGTCCATTTCTGAACCTCGGACAAAAGGACTCTCGTCTGCGCGGGCACTGCTGCACAGTGCAACGCAGGTCACGAGACCTAAAGAGGAAATAGTGTCTTTCTATCCCTAAGTAGTGTACATCAGTGTGTGAGAGATTCATTACATAGATCATTGTATAGTTCAAAAACAATATGGAGTCTAGGTCAATCAACAGTGAACCGTGCTGTCAATAAACCCAGTGTCCAGTGCATAATTTGAGCCAGTGGTTTCCGGTGCACCAGCACTTAATTGTCAACACTGCAAAATATGACAGTCTGCTACATGGCGGCAGTGGCTATCTAATTTTGAGAAGAGCACAACAACAGATGTTTATTAATTAATTATACATAAGAAATGGCTAATACCGGCGCACTCACACGGATCGTTGTATACGGGGCTGTGATCAAAGAGGCACCTTTTTCCACATCATCTGGGAGTGCCCAGTCACACAACAATAATGAGGAAAGGTGATACGAGTATTGTCGGGGTCCTTGGGCAGGAAATTCCTATAAAGGCCGGGTGGCACATACTATGTGTAACAGGGGAGCAGACATTGCCAAAATACCAGAGAATCTGGCTATTAATGGCGGCAATGGTGGCCAAGAGGAACATCACCAGAGCATGCAGGCCGCCCTTCTCCCAAAGGTGGGTCAATGGAAGGCCGATCTTGATTGGTGTAGTGCAACAGAAAAGATAGTACAGAAGCGCAGGTGTTGCCCGCGAAAATGGAAAAAGTCTGGCACCAATGGGAGAAATATAGGAACTTGTGAGGGGGAAGGGGGACGGAGGGAGGGCAAGCACTCGATGATGGGTGGGAATGGGTCATCCAAGATTAATCGGGTTAGTGTGCGAGATCCGGAACGATTGTTGTAATGATGGATAATGAACTACGATAAGAAGGCTACTGTATTTATACCTCCAGATGTCCTTTGGTATTATTCTGTACACTACAACTGATGTATGATTAATAAACATATATATATATATTTTTTTTTTAAATGGCTAATACCTGTCGTCCAAGCCATTCTTATAGTTTTGTGGGCCTGGCATAGTCTGACTTGTGGCACTTTTAGGAGTGTGATGATATTAGTTTTGTTTTGGCAGGGCTGGCAGGGGTAATTGGTGGTGCAAGCTGTAGTGGCCTCCTGACGAGGGCCCTGGCGTTTATTTTTTCTCAAATTAAGCACTGTCAGTGTATCAAGCTGAAGGGTGTCAACAGGCATATGTTCCCTCTTTTTTCCTCCTGCAATAGGGCGTGATAAAAAAATAACATATTTTTTATACCCAAATCCGATTTGTGTGGATTTATTGAGTTCTGTTTCCATCTGTCTCTTAGATGTCGACAGTGGTCTGCCGTTCTAACAAAAGATCTCTTAGAAAACAGAACATGATGGGAGAGGACACAACAGGATCCGTTGTCTGGAAGAATCACCTCTCAGTGCTGGATGCTGGCAAGACCGGACTTTACTGGACAATAAAACATGAAACCCTGTCCCTGCGGATTTTACAACCTACTAAAAGTAAATTAGCGCACCTCTTCAATTTCTATAAACTGTAATGCTAATCATTAAGCCTGGAGCCCTAGTTTTTTAGGTCTCGCCTGTCGATGCGCATGCGCATCGAGCAAGCGAGAGTATTGGGACTTATCCACTCTTTATCCACTGCAAGGAATCGTGGCGATTCCTTGCAGTGCCCGTGACTTTTAAGCTCAATGCGCATGCGCATTGAGCTTAAAAGCGCGTGCACGTCCGTCTTGGTTTACCCGCTCCGCCCCCTCCCCTTCCCGCCGTGTCGCATTTCTCCTCCCCCCTCCCCTCCCCTCTCCTCCGTCCGTCTTGTTAGTTTAATTTAACCCGCTCCGCCCCCTCCCCTTCCCACCGTGTCGCATTTCTCCTCCCCCTCCCCACTGTCGCCAAGCTGGTCATGGGCTCATTTTTCACTTCAAGGCCACGCCCCTTTGGACGACGATTGATGAATAGCTTTATGCACTTGCAAATCTCTGCTCATGCTCGGACTACCTCTAGGAGCTTTGCTCGGAATCATGGTTCGGTCACACTCCTCGGTGTCTACAGCGGGAAAGTGAAATGGTGAGAGGGAAGCCTAGATGAGAACGAGTGAAGCTTCGAGTGCGAAAGGGGGATGCATATGTGGAATGTATGCAGTTATGCACGGGTCCTCTTAAATGAATAATACCTAAGAGAGTAAAGCACAGTGTGCTTGATTTTGTGCATGTGTTATTTAACAGCACGTTGGCAGGCCACGGAATCAACTTCGCGGGTGCGCGTTTGCATGCAGGAAGCAAAGCTTCATTCCAGGAGATGCCATAAGCACGGTTCAGCTGCTAGGCAGCAAGAGTTTTTGTTGGATTGGCCATTTGCTTCTCTTTACTAGCGTCCCTTCTTGAGGGGTTACATTTTCAGATAGTGGAGAAATGTTGTGATTGTACAAGCAGGCTGCCCATATGGGGCATGCTTTCTTCTCTCACGCCGAGTGCATAATGCTTGCAACTGCACCTATAATTTCAATCTTGATGCATGCGTTGTTTTGCATTTGTTGAAACCAGATGTCTTACCTGCTAAAAACAATGGATGGGTGCTATCTCCTAATGCCTATGTTTGAGTTCTATGCCCTTCTTTTACAAGTGTGCTCTTGCAGATTCCTGTTGTGTTCTGCTCCTGTATGCTCATATTGTATCCGTCTCTTCCTCCTCTGCGTGCTGCAAATTGTGCAGCTGCTATTAGACCCGTTGCAGATAAGAATGTGTGCTACTGAGCCGATCTGGTAGCATTGGGGAGATCGAATTAATGCTGTATTTTATCGAGCCCCAGGGGCTCCATATCCAGGAAAATATTATTTAAAAATGATAATACCTTCGGAAAAAGGCTAAGATTTGGCTGTTCTTGTTCCAGCTTCAAAGAGCTTTACAATTTAGCGACTAAAATGGCCAATACATTATCGACTTCATTCCTATTGGA
This sequence comes from Lissotriton vulgaris, assembly GCF_964263255.1. Taxonomy (NCBI): domain Eukaryota; kingdom Metazoa; phylum Chordata; class Amphibia; order Caudata; family Salamandridae; genus Lissotriton; species Lissotriton vulgaris. Next base: position 184,564,583 of record NC_141693.1, read on the forward strand.
TTAGAGTGTCGTATGTATATTATACCGAAAGATTTGATTTGGAGTTGGTAAACACGCACGCCACACTTCCTGGCTGTTTGCAAATCGACTGCAAGTTTTCCTTGCTCTTTCTCTGGGTTATCTAAAGGCAGGCATTGCTAATCGAGGAAGGGAAAGGAACCAACCTCCGCTCACCCTCACTCTCACTCATCCTCACTCACCCTCAACCCCTCACCCTCACTCACCCTCAACCCCTCACCCTCACTCACCCTCACCCTCACTCACCCTCAACCCCTCACCCTCAACCCCTCACTCACCCTCACTCTCACTCATCCTCACTCACCCTCAACCCCTCACCCTCACTCACCCTCACCCTCACTCACCCTCAACCCCTCACCCTCACTCACTCACCCTCAACCCCTCACCCTCAACCCCTCACTCACCCTCACTCTCACTCATCCTCACTCTCACTCATCCTCACTCAACCACCCTCAACCTCACTCACCCTCAACCCCTCACCCTCACTCACCCTCAACCCCTCACCCTCACTCACTCACCCTCAACCCCTCACCCTCACTCACTCACCCTCAACCCCTCACCCTCACTCACCCACCCTCAACCCCTCACCCTCACTCACCCTCAACCCCTCACCCTCACTCACTCACCCTCACTCACCCTCAACCCCTCCCCCTCACTCACCCTCAACCCCTCACCCTCACTCACTCACCCTCAACCCCTCACCCTCACTCACTCACCCTCAACCCCTCACCCTCACTCACCCACCCTCAACCCCTCACCCTCACTCACCCTCAACCCCTCACCCTCACTCACTCACCCTCACTCACCCTCAACCCCTCCCCCTCGACCCCTCCCCCTCAACCCCTCACCCTAACCCTCACTCACCCTCCCTCACCCTCAACCCCTCACCCTCAAACCCTCACTCACCCTCAACCCCTCACCCTCAACCCCTCACTCACCCTCAAACCCTCACCCTCACTCACCCTCACCCTCACTCACCCTCAACCCCTCACCCTCAACCCCTCACCCTCAACCCCTCACTCACCCTCACTCTCACTCACCCTCACTCAGCCTCAACTACTCCCCCTCACCCTCACTCACCCAAAACACCTCACCCTCACTCACCCTCACCCTCACTCACCCTCAACACCTCACTCACCCTCACCCTCACCCTCACTCACCCTCAACACCTCACCCTCAACCTCAACCCCTCACCCTCACTCACCCTCACTCACCCTCACTCACCCTCACTCACCCTCACTCACCCTCAACCCCTCACCCTCAACCCCTCACCCTCAACCCCTCACTCACCCTCACTCTCACTCATCCTCACTCAACCACCCTCAACCTCACTCACCCTCAACCCCTCACCCTCACTCACCCTCAACCCCTCACCCTCACTCACTCACCCTCAACCTCACTCACTCACCCTCAACCCCTCACCCTCACTCACCCACCCTCAACCCCTCACCCTCACTCACCTTCAACCCCTCACCCTCACTCACTCACCCTCACTCACCCTCAACCCCTCCCCCTCGACCCCTCCCCCTCAACCCCTCACCCTAACCCTCACTCACCCTCCCTCACCCTCAACCCCTCACCCTCAAACCCTCACTCACCCTTAACCCCTCACCCCCTCACTCACCCTCAACCCCTCACCCTCACTCACCCTCACTCACCCTCAACCCCTCACCCTCAACCCCTCACCCTCAACCCCTCACCCTCAACCCCTCACTCACCCTCACTCTCACTCACCCTCACTCAGCCTCAACTACTCCCCCTCACCCTCACTCACCCAAAACACCTCACCCTCACTCACCCTCACCCTCACTCACCCTCAACACCTCACTCACCCTCAACACCTCACCGTCACTCACCCTCAACACCTCACCCTCAACCTCAACCCCTCACCCTCACTCACCCTCACTCACCCTCACTCACCCTCACTCACCCTCAACCCCTCACCCTCAACCCCTCACTCACCCTCACTCTCACTCATCCTCACTCAACCACCCTCAACCTCACTCACCCTCAACCCCTCACCCTCAACCCCTCACCCTCACTCACTCACCCTCAACCCCTCACCCTCAAACCCTCACCCTCACTCACCCACCCTCAACCCCTCACCCTCACTCACTCACCCTCAACCCCTCACTCTCACTCACTCACCCTCACTCACCCTCAACCCCTCCCCCTCGACCCCTCCCCCTCAACCCCTCACTCACCCTCAACCCCTCACTCACCCTCAACCCCTCACTCACCCTCAACCCCTCACTCACCCTCAACCCCTCACCCTCAACCCCTCACTCACCCTCACTCTCACTCATCCTCACTCACCCTCAACCCCTCACCCTCACTCACCCTCACCCTCACTCACCCTCAACCCCTCACCCTCACCACCCTCAACCCCTCACCTTCAACCCCTCACTCACCCTCACTCTGACTCACCCTCACTCAGCCTCAACTACTCCCCCTCACCCTCACTCACCCAATAACCCCTCACTCACCCTCACCCTCACTCACCCTCAACACCTCACTCACCCTCACCCTCACTCACCCTCACCCTCACTCACCCTCACCCTCACTCACCCTCAACACCTCACCCTCAACCCCTCACCCTCACTCACCCTCACTCACCCTCACTCACCCTCACCCTCAACCCCCCACCCTCACTCACCCTCACCCTCACACTCACCCTCACTCACCCTCACTCACCCTCAACCCCTCACCCTCATTTGAGTTAGAGCTTTTAGAATTGTTTATGGCTTTTTTTATTTGTAATTCTTTAGCATTGGCTACAGGAAAGAAAAATGCTAAAGATTTACAAAAAAAACCCATAAACAATTCTAAAAGCACTAACTCTAATGCTGCGAGACCTATTGCATTTCCAATGCTTGTTCATAAAAGGTTTGCAGCATGCACCCTTTTGTTTGTAATAAATAGTCGTTTTACTTAATAAAAAAAAAACTTTTTGCTAAAAGTTTTGGAGCAGCAGTCCTAAGAATATACAGGTAGATTCATCAGGCCGAATCTGGCCCTTTGCGAGCGCTATTTTTGCATTTGGGATTCATCATCCCACCCAAATACAAAAATCGCAATTCTAGATATCGCTGAATAGCGATTAATTGCATTTAAGGAATCTCAATTTGAGATTCCTTAAATGCAATTCTTGAACCATTTAAAAATTGCGATTTCGCAATCTGGGGCCACTATTTACCGCGAAGTCTAACTACGTGGTAAATAACAAAAAGTTTGAAAAATGCACTAAAGTGCATTTTTCAAAGTTTCATGTTGCGCACACACATGCTCTAAGGGCATGTGTGTGCGCAACATATGTGCACACATCAATTTCAGGGGTGGAACAGGGTGTCCTTTGGAATCGCAATCGCAATCGAAATCGCAATCTCAATTTGCGAATCGCTAATTGCGATTAGCAAATTGAGATGGTTTTTCCATTCAATCCGATGGGCCTCTAGGCCCATAGGAATGAATGAGGAGATATTCCTTAATTGCCACTCGCAATTTGCGAGTCGCAATTAAGGAATTATTTGAAATCGCTATTTTTGAAGAAATTTCTCGATGAATAGCATTTTGCTATTCCTTAATAGCGAATCGGTATTTTTCGCTATTAAGGAATCGCAAAATGTGTCGTTGATGAATCTGGGGGTTAGTGAAGTGTGGTAAATGGAAATACCACCAAAGACATCTTACTGGTAGGGAGACAGAATAGCCAGGATTGAAGGGATGTGAATTTCACCCTAGTAATGCTTTATGACAGCACAGAGCCTCAATAGATGCTGTTTAGAGCTGAGAGACATGCCCACTAAAGCAAACACACGTGTTACAGTGACTGGTATGCATCCCTCTTCCTGAACAATTATGGTAAACATTTCCGTGTTCCTCCGATCATGCTATAGATTTCCTCCTGCATCGTACGTGTGTGTCCCAATATAATTCATAATTCCATCTTCAGGAGACATTGAAGTCCATCCTGACCCCATTTGAACTCATTTTTTAAATGAGTGTTTTAAAATGTGGTGGTGGGGAATAACCAACTGTTGTGTGTGACTCATCAGGTAATGCTCAAGAACAGACACACCTGAGATTATAAAGGACCCCAGAGCATTAGTGATGGGCGCGCACACAGGGCCTTTTAAAAAGGGGTGAGGTATAAGATGAAACAAACCCCAAAACCAGGGAGAGTGACCCATCTATGGCAAAAGGAACAGAGTTCAATATCAGCAAATACAGACTATTTTCCTCGTGTGCTTATTTCAGTATGGTGTCCTTGATGGACAAATAAAAGCACTCCTTCGGAACATGTAGTTTCAACGTCTAAACCAAATATAAATTCACTTTCTGTCTCTTTATTGTTTATTGCGCTGACAACAGTGTCCTTGTTAAAGGGCACCCACTGCTTCCCAATTATGCTTGTATGTTAATACCTGCCACCAGGTGGGTAGGAGACGGCTCCATCTCCCGTGTGGTGAAGCTCCGTGCACCGCTCTACAGGGCAGCACCCGGCCTGGCACAGAGGCCCAGTGCGCAGGCACGCCCAGCTCCCGCCTGCCTCAGCACCACGGCCTGTCGCCCCGGTATCTGTGGCCCGTTTTCTCTCCGCTGACTTCCGCCGCGTGACTCCTCTCAGCTGGACCTGTCCCATCCCTCTGCCAGCCAAGCCTTCCTGCCGGAGGCGCCCTGACTGCAGCCGCCTGCGTGAAAGGCTCCGCGCCGCGCCGTCCTTCCAGGGGGATTATCGCACAGACCCCAGAGCTGGCTGGACAGCTGGAGGCGCGGGGCCGCCGCTCCGTGCTCGGTGTGAGCATCCCCGGACCACAGGTGGGAATATGAACCCGAAACCGGTCCCAGGATGCTTGTTTCCGGTCCAGGGAAGACATGGCTTGGCAGTTTGGGCTGGACTGTTCCCATGAGGCACAGGGTCAAGGCTGATTTGCATATGGCCATGTCTGAACTGGGGTGGTGGAGTGAGCGAAAGAATAATGATGGATTAAACCCAGATCAGTTGACTGGGGGTGTTTGTTTGATTTGCTCAAACGCTCCATGCACACCGACAAGGTCTGCCGGCTGGGACCCACACAGCCACAACCGGATTTAAAAAAACCACCCTCTTATTCTTATTAATAGACCCCAAATCCGCCACAAGGACCCTGCACGCATCCATTCAGCACCTCTATCATATTATCATGGGGGGCGGCACAGTGCTACCATGGGGCAGGGAGAGAAGACACCCCCTTTTGGTGAATGGTACCGACCGCCACAACCTGAACGAAACCTCAGCGTCTGACGTAGATACAAGCTTGCAGCCAGGCCCTTTGCTGCTTTGGTTCCTAGCAGGGCTGACTCAGACATTGGCCCTGCCGAAATCGGTAGCATGTGTGCCATTTAGTTTGTGCTAGAAATAACAGGCCCGGTAATGTGTCAGCAAGCAGCAATCAAACGTAAGGTATCATTAGTGCCACCTACATTAGGGACAGCCTCAAGAGAGAGGCGAGGTATGGATGGGCATTAAGATGGAAAGCAGGAACCCCTGCGTGTAAATCTTCCAGTGGCAGCTGCGAGTGCGCCGACCTGAGCGCAGAAGGCCCTCCCCACTCAATCCCAAGAAAGACAAGGGACTGAATGTGCCATGAAGAAAGAAGTCCCTCCAGAGGCGGGCTGCACTACGAAGACATTGTGAAGATTCCTCACAGGCCATTGTTCCTGACAGGTGTGTGGAGCAGGAGCAGTTGTATGTGGGTGTCCCTGACCCAGCCCTACTGGTCTTCCAGAGGCATTGTGCCGGTGGACACTCCACTGATCTCTCTTTGGGACAGCCCAGCCCTACTAACACCCCCTCTGACAAGAGGTGTTGTATCTGGGCCCTGAGTCCTTCTATTTTGGGGTGTTTTATCTTTTTAGATGTTAATCGCATCTGTTTAGTAACTCTAGCTCCCAAGCTGTGGGATCCCCCCCTACCTGGGCTCTGGATATCTCCTGTGAGAGAGAAACGTCAACCCCCTTTTGCAGGCAGAACCCATGGCGACAGATTGTCACCAGGCCTAGGAAATGGCGTCCTTGACTAGAAAAGATGTTTAATACAAATACAGAAAAGTGCTTCAAATAATTTAGAACTATAAGGATTCCTTGAGAGGCCACACCCTAAACATTCCTGCATAGCAGACAGTGGCCTAAAGCAAGCTCATGGGACCCACCTTTAGAATATGTTGATGGGCCCCTGAGACCCTAGTGTCAATTCACAGATATTCCTGGCTTTTGGTTGTATTGGAGGGCCCTTGAGGGGTGATGCTCCCCATGCACTGCAGAGGTTGGTGAAAGAGACAAAAAAAATCTGTATTCTAAAGTAAAAAGCGTGCAATGTTTACTCCCCCAAGAAATAGCGAATGCCGGGATTGCATCAGAGCGGCTACTGGATGCATTCGAAGAAACCTCTTTGACAAAGGGTTCAGTGGGCTCCAGGTGTAGCCTGCATGCAAGTGCAGTTATTACCATATTTGCTAACTGGGACCCAGGTTGTGGCAATGACTTTCAATCTCTTCTGTGTGTTTTTTAGTTCTGGTGTTAGTCAAGAACTTTTGATTTTTAGGCCTGGCATTCGCCTAGACCTTTTGGGTAAAAAAAATAATAATAAAAAAATATATATATATCTATACTAATATAATAAAGAGAGAGCCCAAACCTTTGAGGCGGGTAATCTCGGGAACCACAGCACCAATCACAACACCCAATACAGCGTTTGAAAGGGCAGTTGCAGCAGAAGGACATAGGCTATGCAGACGCCCACCATATACATTCAAAAGGTAAAAGAACCGTGCCAGCAAAGTAGTCCCTTGTGGGCGTGTCTGCGTTGTGCTGTGGGCCTGTGCTGGGGGCGTGACAAACACTGGGGGCGTGTGGTACATTCCGCCCTTCATGCCATGTCTCATATCGTGTGCTGTGGGCGTGTGCTGGCGGCGTGGGCGTGTGCGGGGCGCGGGATTACGGAAAAAAAAGAGCGAGCGTTGTGCCCAATATTTCATTGTTTTTTCTTCCCAGGTTCTGTACATTCCAGCTCCGGGTGTCCACCCTGCTCCCTTTAAATACCCCTGCACCCCATAATCATAACCCACCCTTACTCCTTAAAATACCCCAACACCCTTAAACACTAACCCATCTTAACCCTATAAATGTACCCCAAAACCCAAACCTATCCCTAAACCCTAAAAATATCCCTGTACCCCAAAACCCAAACCTAGCCCTGAACCCTATAAATACCCCTGTACCTCAAAACCCAAACCTACCCCTGAACCCTAAAAATACCCCTGTACCCCAAAACCCAAACCTAGCCCTGAACCCTAAAAATACCCCTGTACCCCAAAACCCAAACCTATCCATAAACCCTAAAATACCCCTATACCCCAAAACCCAAACCTAGCCCTGAACCCTTAAAATACCCCTGTACCCCAAAACCCAAACCTACCCCTGAACCATACAAATAACCCTGTACCCCAAAACCCAAACCTACCCCTGAACCCTAAAATACCCATGTACCCCAAAACCCAAACCTAGCCCTGAACCCTAAAAATACCCCTGTGCCCCAAAACCCAAACCTAACCCTGAACCCTAAAAATAACCCTATACCCCAAAACCCAAACCTAGCCCTGAACCCTAAACTAACCCTGTACCCCCAAACCTAGCCTTGAACCCTTAAAATATCCCTGTACCCCAAAACCCAAACCTACCCCATAACCATAAAAATAACCCTGTACCCCAAAACCCAGACCTACCCCTGAACCCTAAAATACCCCTGTACCCCAAACCCCAAACCTAGCCCTGAACCCTAAAAATTCCCCTGTACCCCAAACCTACCCCTGAACCCTGAAAATAACCTTATACCCCAAAACCCAAACCTAGCCCTGAACCTTTAAAATACGCATGTACCCCAAAACCCAAACCTACCCCATAACCATAAAAATAACCCTGTACCCCAAAACCCAAACCTACCCCTGAACCCTAAAATACCCCTGTAACCTAAAACCCAAACCTAGCCCTGAACCCTAAAAAAAACCCTGTACCCCAAAACCCAAACCTAGACCTGAACCATTACAATACCCCTGAACCCCAAACCTACCCCTGAACCCTAAAAATACTCCTATACCCCAAAACCCAAACCTAGCCCTGAACCACAAAAATACCCCTGTACCCCAAAACCCATACCTATCCCTAAAACTACCCCTGTACCCCATAACCTAAAACTATATCTGAACCCTTAAAATACCCAAACACCCCAAAACATATACCTCAGTACCCCAAAACATATACCCCTATACCCATACTTACCTTATCCAAACATTAAAAAAACATGCTTTTACCATTCATGCATTTACAACGAATTTCGTTGTAAATGTATGCGTGGTAAAAGCATATAAAATGTAATGCCATGAGTTATAATGGCATTGCGGAGTCATGGTACTTTCGTAATGAAAGTATGTGGAATGATGGTATGCGGAAAGAAAGTTGCGGAATAATGGGTGTTTACCCTCCCCCGGTAAGTACTTTGGTGGCACGGCGGCCCACATCTCCAGTAACATACTCATATTTTTTCACCACCGATTTGAAAAATGCACAGGTCTCTCTCATTGATGGCCAGCACCAACATACACTTTTAGACACACCTCCCGCCACAAGTTCTAGAATTGCGAACTTTAGAGCTGGGGAGCTACGTTCGAATCTCGGCATCAGCTCAACATCCTGTGATTCCAGGCAAATCGCTCTGTGTCCCCGTGCCACCACAAATGAATGTGTTCTTCTGTAATGTAAATTGTGCTCATGCCATGTTGACGAGTTCGCGCTATATAATATTGCAAGGAAAAAATAAAGTAGGAAAACTCGAGTTTACACACTACTGAACGCGCACTCTTAAGTGCATCAGCAGTGCACTGTGAATCGGAGCATTTCACAGGCCTGACACAGATAAGAAATGCTATCAAAACGAAATCCTACAAAACAATATACTACTGGCCGGCAGCAATTCATACCCGGACAACGTCGGGACGGGCTGCTAGTATATATATATATATATATATATATATATATATATATAAATATATATATTTAAAAAACTGGTCCTGCACTTCCAGCATCGGCGAGCAGAAAAACCAAGACGAGTCCCAAAGATTCAGGCAAGATGTTTATTGGTTACCACAGCACAATCTATATATATATATATCTGTGGCAGCTTGCCGCAGGAGTGCTGTGCGGTGGTGTGGTGGGGCGGGGTAGGGGCTGGGCGGGGGGGGGTAGTGGAGTCCGACATATGACCGGACAGGAGTAAGGTGAGTAATTAAATAAATAAATGTATTTGCCTAGCGTGCGCTGCATTGCCAACTCGGCGTTAGGTAAATTGTTTTATTTATTTAATTACTTACTTTACTTCTGTCCGTTGTATGTCGGACTCCACTATTCCCACCCTGCCCCTCCCCCGCCCTGCCTCATCGCCCCGCAGCATGCCCTCGGCGAGCCGCCACTGAAATATATATATATATATATATATATATATATATATACATATACTACATATACTATACTCTTTTAAAGGAGCTTTCGGCCTCTTTTCTTCAACCCTTGGTTTGTTGCTGTGCCATTCACATTTTGCGTCTGCCCACTACAGCATAAAGCATGGGGCAGTGGGTCAGCTCACTTCATCCACTGAGTAACTTCCCTTTGCGTGCCTGCATTTTGCTCTTTCACAAGGAGAACATCAGCACACAAGCTAGTTTCCTTTTGTGCCAATATTCTTTTAAATTTATCACTTTGAAGTTGCCTTTGTGTTTAGTGTCTGATGTGCCAGCAGTATGCTTTACCTGCTGTGAGCACAGGCCACATTCCACACGTTATCAGTTGTTGTCTCCTGCCAATGCTGTTGTAAATTCCTTTTGGAGTTTCCTTTGTTTGCTGTTTGCCGGTATTTTACAGCTTCCAATTGAAACTGTTCTGTATTAACTTATTGAAAGCTGCAACATTATACACGTGAATTCAAAAGCAGACAATTCTTCAGAACACTTTGATCCTGGATTCAGTTTCCCCAATGGTTCTTTAATAAACTTTGCCCAGGAAGAAAACCAGCACTTGTAATACTTTTGCTTTCATTCTGTCTTTCTTTTATCTCTTTCCTTCTATTCTTCTTTCTTCCCTGTCATTTTTGTATCGCTTCTGTTTTTATTTCTTCTTTCTTTCCTTTTTTCTTTCAGTCCTTCTTTCTTGCTTTTCTTTTTTTCCTTCACTCTTTCATACCCTCTTGCTTATTTCTCTTTCTTTTTTCATTCACTTTCTTTTTTCTTTTATTTCCCCATTCCTTCTTTCTTTTTTCTATTTCATTAATTATTTCCATCTTTCATTCCCTCTTTCATTCATTCTTGCTTTCCTTTTTCATTCATTCTTTCATTCCTTTTTCTTGCTTTCTTTCTCTTTTGTCTTCTTTGTTTCTTTCTTTTCTCCTCCTCTTTCTTGCTTTTTTCTCTCTTTCTTTCTTTCTTTCTTTCTTTCTTTCTTTCATTTTTTCTTTTCATCATTCTCTTATGCCTTTCTTTCTTAATATCTTTCTTTCTTTTTCCTGCTTTCATACCTTCTTTCTGTTTTTCTTGTATTCCTTCTTTCTCGCTTCGTGTCTTTGTATCCCTCTTTGTCTGTCTTTCTATTCTACTTTCTTGGCTTCCTTCTTTCTTGCCTTTAGTTTCTTTCTTGCTTTCTTTCTTACTTGCCTTCTTTCTTTTAAGGTTTAATGCCTTCTTCTTTCTTTTTTTTTCTTGATTCTCTCCTTCTTTCTTTTTTTCTGGCAGTCAATGGCACAACGGTTGGCTTTTTGTGTTCAGTTTTAGCAAAGACCTTTTGATTTTACTATAAAAATGTCTATGGCATAGTGAGGTATAGGAGTTTTCAGCCATACTTCATCCATTTGTCTGTGGTTGTGTCATTTAAATTTTTCTCCAACCTACTCGAGCATGCATCAAGGGGCAACGCATCACCACCACTTCAGCCATTAGTTGACTTCACTATGAGTTATGCATGCTGCCCTTTCATAAGACGCGCATTCACACACAAAGTAGTTCCCTTCAGTGCCAGGGAGTACTAGGATACTGTGTGCTGTTTTGAGACCAAAAACCTTTTTGCCTTTAGTCAAAAAAAAAAAGTAAACCGACAAACTCCAAGCAGCTTCCCAAACAATAAAAGGTTTGCTAAAGCCATGACAAAACAAAACAAGAATTGCCAAAAGGCTAGCGGACGATGCCAGACCTATTAGCTTTACCAGTGCTTGTTTTTCCCCCAATAGCACTAAGCTTGCTGAGACTTAGGTTCATGTTAACAATCAGAAAGTGAAAGTAGAAACTTTTTCAGGTGTGTGAAAAACTAAGATTAGCAGAACATCCCTCTGAAGACACAGGGCCAGATGGCATGTACTCTAGGACAGTGTTTCCAAATCTGTGGGTTGCAAGCCAATTTCTGGTGAGTCACAAAAGTCCAAGCGATGATTAAGATGCCTTTATGTTCAGTATTTATCTTGTCACAATTGCTGTATGTTAAAGATAGAGGTCAAGTGTAAGGCTATGTCTTCTGACAAATTGCTGCTTATTTTTTTAACATGGGGATTTTTGTTTACAAGCTCCTTTACTTTGCGGTCAGAGAAAGAAAAGTAAAGTTAATTATGTGACAATGTTGCTGGTGTACAGAGAGTTTGAGAGGATAGTCTGTAGGATGCCATTTTTTTTGTACCACAACAAAATGTAATTACCTACAAATGAACGGTACATATTCATCAGTTAGGAAAGCAAAAATGAAGCACATTATTTGTAAATCTGCAGTGCGGTGGAAACAAAGATTTCAATAGGTTCAAAACAAATCAAAAAACTTGGTGATGTACAAATTATAAATATTTACTGAAACCCAATTTTCATATATTATCATTTGTGTGCAATATAGTTTTATCAGTAAAACTGTTTGTCTTTGCAAATGTAATGGTCATTTCAATGGAAAATTTGCTAACTGTGAATGGCAGTACGCTAAAACACAATGACTTAGTTACATTTAAAAACATCACCCACGTAATTTAAATTATATATAGATGAGTCGCGTTATAAAAAAGTTTGGGAAGCACCGCTTTAGAGCTGATCAGAGATAATTCTGGGCCTTTATCCGAGCAGAACTTCTTTGAGAAAAGCAAGTACTCTCAGCCAATATGCAGTGGGGTGGCAGCAGGGTAACAGCAGTGATAGGGTGAGGGAGAGGGTAGAATAAAAAAAATGTAATTTAAAAAACCCATATCTGATCCTGCAACCGCCTCGCACTTCGGTGCTCCTCCATTCTGCTCCCGACAGTCCATGGGACAGACTACCCAACCAATCTAGATGCTGCTCTCATACAGCAGCGCCGGGATTGGCCTGAGTGGGCTGGTTTGATGCTCCACTCAGTATGTGTCGTTCTGCACCTGGCTGTAAAATACAGCCCGGTTAAAGAAACCTAACTGCGCATGTCTGTTTAGCTGGCCTAAGATAGCCGGCAAAACTAACATGCCCACTTAGAAGTGCACCAACCTCTCCTCCCTGTGACACCAGCCCTGCCCCGCCCTGCCCTAAACATGCTGGCTCGTCCAACAACTGAAAAAGAAAACAATAATAAAATATTGTTTTATGTTTCAGCTGCTGGCTCTGAGCCAGTGGGGCAAAGTTCCTCCTCCACTGCGGAGGAGCCGCCGCTGCTCAGGGTTCTTATTCAATAGTCGCCAGGGGTACGAAGTAGCACATCTTGCTGCTCGTAGCCTCTGTGGAATACTTTGAGACCTTATGATTTAACCTTTGTGGAACAGCGCCACCAGGGTGGGGCATTCGCAGACTTACCACATGACTCCCTGTCCTCGGGAACTCCCTGGACATATGGGCACCATGCTTCAGTCGGGTTTTCCTTTCCGGAAGCCATTCCTATCTACAAATAAGACTAAAAGTCCAGAATGCATTAGATTGCTAAATTATTTTTTAGGGCTGCAAAGAGTGCCCCCCAATGAAGAGGGCCGGAATGAGAACCAAAGCTGGCCTGACAAAAATGTTCAAACCTGGCTCGTGCTCATCTGCCTTTATGTCCCTTTCTCCCCAAAACCCAGCAGCTCTTGAGACCCCTTAGTGCCTGATACAAGAAAGCCGGGCAATTAAAAAAAGCACTACAAAAATAGTTTTGCACGTGAAAAGCTTATTGAAATATTACCTTCATTATCTTCCCAATAAATTAAACAGGGAGAGGATAATTTACAATTTCTAACTTCAGTCCTGGAACATGGAATGACATTTTAAACCTCGTGAACTATGTATTAATAAGCTCTATTCCATGAAACTATTTTCAGGTGAAGCTATTTTCAGGGGCTGGTTTTTTTTGCCAAGCTATTCTGAGTAAGCTATTAGTGCATACAGGAAGAAAGGGGCGGCCTGTCAGCCGCCATGGGCTGAGATGTGCATACAAAGTAGAGCGCACCACCCGGAGATCTTCGGCAGGGGGAAGGGGGCTTTAAAACAGGGCCTCTGGATTTATGCGGTTCTGCGGCCACAACCTTTTTCGCATTATGCATTTCTCCTATTTGCAACATAATTCGACATCTGCTACATAATTTGCAGATTTGAACCAAAAAAACTCTCTATTGGATGTAGGGCCATATTATCAAGCAAGGGCGATACATTATCGCCAGGAAACTGCAGCTAAAGCGGCGATAATGGGCTTGATAATAGGCCCTTGTGAATTCCCACAGAAGCCCAGGTTCAGGTGTTAACCTGGGCTTCTATGGGAATTCACAAGGGCAGTTTCCTGCCGATAAAAGCGACGATAATGTATCGCCCTTTCTTAGTAATATGGCCCAGAGTTACTAAAAATACTCCAGAGCAATGGAAGACCCTTCACAAAGGTTATATGGTAACATTTCAGCTTCTTATTGCTGTATTTTCGTGTTAAATGTGTACTAACAAGGTAAAACCATTTCCCAGACAGTGCTAAAATATAAAAATGACAAAAAGTAATGAACTTATACTATCACAAAATGTGCTACATTACACCAATACATTTACCATTTCTTGCCTCATAATTTAGTCATCGGTGCCGCATAATTTGGGGATTCCCAGCCACATAATTCCAGTGGCATTGCTTAAAGTAACTCCAAAGATGGTACTGTGGTGTGCTGCGGGGACGTGGCGGCCTGTGGTAGGCATGCGCATGTGGCAGTGGGGAACACTGCAATAGAACGGTGGACCTTAGCAGTTGTGCAAAAGTGGTGGGCACTACAGTGCAGTGAGGGGCCTCAGGTGTGTGTGTGGCAATGGTGAGCACTGCAACACAGCAGTGGGCTCCTGGGAGGTGAGAAGAGTGGGAGCGGTGGGCACTGCAGTCGCAGTGGGGCTCCTGGCAGTGCAAAGGTAGACACAATAGGCACTGCAAGGCATAGGTAGGTGTGCAGAGGAAGAAGCAGTGATCACTGCAGTGCAGGGGTGGGCTTCTGGTCGGTGTGCAGTAACAGAGGTAGTGAGCATTACAGGACAGACGTGGATGTGTGGTAGGTGTGCAGACAGGAAGTGGTAAGCACTGCAGTGCAGTGGTAGGCTCCTGATGGGTGTGCAAGGGTATAAGTGGTGAGCACTGCAGCAGTTGGGTCCTGGAGGTGGACGTGATGAGCACTGCAGTGCAGAGGGGGGCTCATGGTAAGCGTGCATGGTCAGATTCTCTGGCCTACCAGAACTAGGAGCACAATATTAAAGTGTTACATTACTAGGTGGGCAGATATGTATTCCTAACCCAGCTGACAGGCACTTATCATGTGCAAGCAACTCAGAGGCAGCCTAGGAACTACTGGTAGCATAGCTCGCGATCGACCTGTTGAAGACGCCTACAAACCAACGCCACTGGAATTATGTGGAAGGGAAAGACCCGATTACCCAGCAGCAACACTACATTGTGCAGCAAGAAAATGTAAACTAAGTGGTGTAATGCAGCACATTTTGTGATAGTAGAAGTTCCCTGTATTGTCATGTTTACACGTTAGCACTGCCTGCTCAAAGGTTAACCACGGTTAGTGCAATTTTAATTTCCACATACAGCCATAATCAACTGAAATACAGCAATTAAGACATATGAGACCTCCATGGGGTGGTTGGTGGTGATTTACACAAGAAAAAACAAATAAATATAAGGGTGATCATAATTCCCATTTGGGTGCTCGAGGTCCCTAGGAGCAGAAAATGGGCTTGGAAAGAAAACAGGAGGTGGTAATTCAGAAAATTTGAAACCTACAGTGAGTCAGGCATGGTGTTATTTTGTCTGTGGTAAATCTATAGCACATAGCTAGCTGAAAGGCAGTGGAGTGCTGTAAAGGGTTTCAAAGGCACGGGTATAGCCAACCTGGGACTAGAGAGCGGGATTCTGGGAACTGAAATGGACTGTTACTTCGTTGTGATGTAACGTTCTTTAAAGAGGTCCATCTTCAGCTCTTTGTAAATTGGAGCTGTAGGAGGCAGTCTGGGTGGATAGGGGATGTAATTGCAGATCATGGGTGCATAGATGGAGACAGCTGGTTGCCTTTTTACTTTTTTGCACTTATTCATCTTCAGTTAGATGGAATAATGTCTGCAGGTGCATCAAGAACTACTGGAGATGGTGAGCTTGTCAGCCAGATAGGCACGGGTGCCAGCTATAATAGCTTTGTATCTGATGGAGCTGGTTTTGAAGATAGCGCAGGCTGGCACGCAGAGCCAATGGAGTTCCATCGGGTCTGGATGATGTGGCCATATTGTTCAAGCCCCTAATGAGGGTTGGTGGTATGAAGAATCCCCTCAAGGAGGACGAGTGTGAAGAATGGAAGGCCATGGAGTAGGGTTTTCCCATCAACCAGATGTTAGTGAATGACAGTTTATTCATTTATTTATTTATTTTGAAAGTTTTATAGAGCGCGACCAAGATACTGGCAGATATCAGAGCGCTATACAATCAGTAAATGTTACTTATACAGCAAAATAAGAGCGAATCAAAACATATGCACAAAAACGTTTTGTAGAAAGCAACATAGTAAGATGCAACATACAGTCTGTCTCGTAGCGTGAGACGGAAGGACGATATAATGAAAAGGTTGCTTAAAAGGGTCTTTATCCCAGTCAAGTTGGGAGCGTGTGTGTATTTCGTCTCAAGATTTCTATAAACCATACTCATGTGAATTTGGCCATGAGGATGGATGGCCAGGATGAACAAAAGTGCCTTCCTGTCGGGCGAAACTTGGGGTTCTAATCCATCTAGGCTCATGTCATTGAGTCAGACTTGAACAAGACTTTGCTTGCTCTTGAGAACATAAAGAATTTTGTGGAGGGGGAGCTGAAGTTCAGATATATTCCATACATCCAGCTCTGGTGGAGGCGCAGGCATTCTTTGAAGTGTTGCATCTTAGAGTGGAGAGTTTTGTGGCATTGGCACATTGGTGGGTTGTGATGCTTTGGCTCGCCAGGGTGGAGGCGCAGGCATTCTTTGAAGTGTTGCATCTTAGAGTGGAGAGTTTTGTGGCATTGGCACATTGGTGGATTTTGATGCTTTGGTTCGCCAGGGTGGAGGCGCAGGCATTCTTTGAAGTGTTGCATCTTAGAGTGGAGAGTTTTGTGCCATTGGCACATTGGTGGATTTTGATGCTTTGGCTCACCAGGGTGGAGGGGCAGGCATTCTTTGAAGTGTTGCATCTTAGAGTGGAGAGTTTTGTGGCATTGGCACATTGGTGGATTTTGATGCTTTGGTTCGCCAGGGTGGAGGCGCAGGCATTCTTTGAAGTGTTGCATCTTAGAGTGGAGAGTTTTGTGGCATTGGCACATTGGTGGATTTTGATGCTTTGGTTCGCCAGGGTGGAGGCGCAGGCATTCTTTGAAGTGTTGCATCTTAGAGTGGAGAGTTTTGTGGCATTGGCACATTGGTGGATTTTGATGCTTTGGCTCACCAGGGTGGAGGGGCAGGCATTCTTTGAAGTGTTGCATCTTAGAGTGGAGAGTTTTGTGCCATTGGCACATTGGTGGATTTTGATGCTTTGGCTCACCAGGGTGGAGGGGCAGGCATTCTTTGAAGTGTTGCATCTTAGAGTGGAGAGTTTTGTGGCATTGGCACATTGGTGGATTTTGATGCTTTGACTCGCCAGGGTGGAGGCGCAGGCATTCTTTGAAGTGTTGCATCTTAGAGTGGAGAGTTTTGTGCCATTGGCACATTGGTGGATTTTGATGCTTTGGCTCACCAGGGTGGAGGCGCAGGCATTCTTTGAAGTGTTGCATCTTAGAGTGGAGAGTTTTGTGGCATTGGCACATTGGTGGATTTTGATGCTTTGGCTCGCCAGGGTGGAGGCGCAGGCATTCTTTGAAGTGTTGCATCTTAGAGTGGAGAGTTTTGTGCCATTGGCACATTGGTGGATTTTGATGCTTTGGCTCGCCAGGGTGGAGGCGCAGGCATTCTTTGAAGTGTTGCATCTTAAAGTGGAGAGTTTTGTGGCATTGGCACATTGGTGGTTTGTGATGCTTTGGCTCACCAGGGTTTAAACACCATTTGAAAGCAAGTCATGATTATTAATGTGTCCATCAATGAAATACCCACGTGCATGAGCTTGAGCACTGGGAGTCAGCGGCGGAGGGCACTGAGATGATTGCACTACAAGAAGCTTCATTAAAGCGGATTCCCTCCCCCCTGTCACTGCTCTTGTCCTCACAGCAGATGCACATCGAGGCAGCGCCTCAGGAGACGGATAAGCTCCTGCCGCACTCCGGGAGTGGGTATCTGGGAAGGAAGCGAGAGGAAAGTGTGCTAATGAATGCTGGGGTAAGAGGAGGGGAGGCAGCATGTGTCATAGAGCTGCACCGCCCCCCAGGAGGGCCTACACCCCAGTGGTGCCCAAACTTTTTAGAACCACAGCTCATATTTAGAACAACAAACGTTCACGACCCACCTACCTTTAATGGACATGAGGCAGGGCGATATTTAATAGTAACTAAGGCAATGTATGGTAGTGCATAGTCATTTACAGACAGCAGATTTTCCATTGAAATGGCCACTGATACAACTATATAGCACACGCATGATAATGTGTGGAAATCGTGTTTGTGTGAGTATTTATTATTTGTGCATCACCAAGTAAGTGTCTTGAACTGTGTTGATCCTATTAAAATCTTTGTTTTGTGCATACTTCATTCCTAACTGCTGGATGCATTGACAGGAATCTACATTTTGTTGGATATTGGAAAAAAACAACATCCAACATTGTCACATAATTCACTTTAAAAGCTCCTCTCACTTTGCAGTCAGAGAAAGAAAAGTAAACACCAATCCCCATATTAAAAGAATAAATCAACCTGAGATTTGACCTCTCTCTTTGAATCACCAAATGTGACAAGTTAAAGACAGAATTTAACCCCTTGCCTACGTCGGACAGTCCCCAGCCGTCCAACATCATGGTGGGCGTGTGCGTCAGACGGCCGGGATCCGTCCGATCTGCGCACACGTGGAATTTTCCTGCACCGAGAAGAAATTCCAGCTGCGGTCAAAGGGTTGAAGTCATCTTTATTTATTGCTCTGACTTTCACAACCCACCAAAAATCATCCCACCCCCCACCAATGGGTTCCAACAAACATTTTTGGAAACACTGGCCTACACCGTAGCTCTCGGACGCAGGTGGGCGCACCCATCCTCAAGGGCCAATGTGCTCTGAGATCTCTGAGGGCCACACCCACCCTAGAGGGCCTCTGTGCTCCTAGAGCTCTGAGGGCCACACCCACTATAGAGGGCCTCTGTGCTCCTAGAGCTCTGAGGGCCACACCCACTATAGAGGGCCTCTGTGCTCCTAGAGCTCTGAGGGTCACACCACCCTAGAGGGCCTCTGTGCTCCTAGATCTCTGAGGTCACGCTCACTATAGAGGGCCTCTGTGCTCCTAGAGCTCTGAGAGCCACACCCACTATAGAGGGCCTCTGTGCTCCTAGAGCTCTGAGGGTCACACCCACTATAGAGGGCCTCTGTGCTCCTAGAGCTCTGAGGGCCACACCCACTATAGAGGGCCTCTGTGCTCCTAGATCTCTGAGGTCACGCTCACTATAGAGGGCCTCTGTGCTCCTAGAGCTCTGAGAGCCACACCCACCCTAGAGGGCCTCTGTGCTCCTAGAGCTCTGAGGGCCACACCTACCATAGAGGGCCTCTGTGCTCCTAGAGCTCTGAGGGCCACACCCACTATAGAGGGCCTCTGTGCTCCTAGAGCTCTGAGGGCCACACCCACTATAGAGGGCCTCTGTGCTCCTAGAGCTCTGAGGGCCACACCCACTATAGAGGGCCTCTGTGCTCCTAGATCTCTGAGGTCACGCTCACTATAGAGGGCCTCTGTGCTCCTAGAGCTCTGAGAGCCACACCCACCCTAGAGGGCCTCTGTGCTCCTAGAGCTCTGAGGGCCACACCCACTATAGAGGGCCTCTGTGCTCCTAGAGCTCTGAGGGTCACACCACCCTAGAGGGCCTCTGTGCTCCTAGATCTCTGAGGTCACGCTCACTATAGAGGGCATCTGTGCTCTGAGATCTCTGAGGGCCACACCCACTATAGAGGGCCTCTGTGCTCCTAGAGCTCTGAGGGTCACACCACCCTAGAGGGCCTCTGTGCTCCTAGATCTCTGAGGTCACGCTCACTATAGAGGGCATCTGTGCTCCTAGATCTCTGAGGTCACGCTCACTATAGAGGGCATCTGTGCTCTGAGATCTCTGAGGGCCACACCCACTATAGAGGGCCTCTGTGCTCCTAGAGCTCTGAGGGCCACACCCACTATAGAGGGCCTCTGTGCTCCTAGAGCTCTGAGGGTCACACCACCCTAGAGGGCCTCTGTGCTCCTAGAGCTCTGAGGGTCACACCACCCTAGAGGGCCTCTGTGCTCCTAGATCTCTGAGGTCACGCTCACTATAGAGGGCATCTGTGCTCCTAGATCTCTGAGGTCACGCTCACTATAGAGGGCATCTGTGCTCTGAGATCTCTGAGGGCCACACCCACTATAGAGGGCATCTGTGCTCCTAGATCTCTGAGGGCCACACCCACTATAGAGGGCATCTGTGCTCCTAGATCTCTGAGGTCACGCTCACTATAGAGGGCATCTGTGCTCTGAGATCTCTGAGGGCCACACCCACTATAGAGGACCTCTGTGCTCCTAGAGCTCTGAGGGTCACACCCACTATAGAGGGCCTCTGTGCTCCTAGATCTCTGAGGTCACGCTCACTATAGAGGGCATCTGTGCTCTGAGATCTCTGAGGGCCACACCCACTATAGAGGGCCTCTGTGCTCCTAGAGCTCTGAGGGCCACACCCACTATAGAGGGCATCTGTGCTCCTAGAGCTCTGAGGGCCACACCCACTATAGAGGGCCTCTGTGCTCCTAGAGCTCTGAGGGCCACACCCACTATAGAGGGCATCTGTGCTCCTAGATCTCTGAGGTCACGCTCACTATAGAGGGCATCTGTGCTCTGAGATCTCTGAGGGCCACACCCACTATAGAGGGCCTCTGTGCTCCTAGAGCTCTGAGGGTCACACCCACTATAGAGGGCATCTGTGCTCCTAGATCTCTGAGGTCACGCTCACTATAGAGGGCATCTGTGCTCTGAGATCTCTGAGGGCCACACCCACTATAGAGGGCCTCTGTGCTCCTAGAGCTCTGAGGGCCACACCCACTATAGAGGGCATCTGTGCTCCTAGAGCTCTGAGAGCCACACCCACTATAGAGGGCCTCTGTGCTCCTAGAGCTCTGAGGGCCACACCCACTATAGAGGGCCTCTGTGCTCCTAGAGCTCTGAGGGCCACACCCACTATAGAGGGCCTCTGTGCTCTGAGAGCCACACCCACTATAGAGGGCCTCTGTGCTCCTAGATCTCTGAGGTCACGCTCACTATAGAGGGCATCTGTGCTCCTAGATCTCTGAGGGCCACACCCACTATAGAGGGCATCTGTGCTCCTAGATCTCTGAGGTCACGCTCACTATAGAGGGCATCTGTGCTCTGAGATCTCTGAGGGCCACACCCACTATAGAGGGCATCTGTGCTCCTAGATCTCTGAGGTCACGCTCACTATAGAGGGCATCTGTGCTCCTAGAGCTCTGAGGGCCACACCCACTATAGAGGGCCTCTGTGCTCCTAGAGCTCTGAGGGTCACACCACCCTAGAGGGCCTCTGTGCTCCTAAATCTCTGAGGTCACGCTCACTATAGAGGGCATCTGTGCTCCTAGAGCTCTGAAAGCCACACCCACTATAGAGGGCCTCTGTGCTCCTAGAGCTCTGAGGGCCACACCCACTATAGAGGGCCTCTGTGCTCCTAGATCTCTGAGGTCACACCCACTATAGAGGGCCTCTGTGCTCCTAGAGCTCTGAGAGTCACACCCACTATAGAGGGCCTCTGTGCTCCTAGATCTCTGAGGTCACGCTCACTATAGAGGGCATCTGTGCTCTGAGATCTCTGAGGTCACGCTCACTATAGAGGGCCTCTGTGCTCCTAGAGCTCTGAGGGTCACACCCACCCTAGAGGGCCTCTGTGCTCCTAGATCTCTGAGGTCACGCTCACTATAGAGGGCATCTGTGCTCTGAGATCTCTGAGGTCACGCTCACTATAGAGGGCATCTGTGCTCTGAGATCTCTGAGGGCCACACCCACTATAGAGGGCCTCTGTGCTCCTAGATCTCTGAGGTCACGCTCACTATAGAGGGCATCTGTGCTCTGAGATCTCTGAGGTCACGCTCACTATAGAGGGCATCTGTGCTCTGAGATCTCTGAGGGCCACACCCACTATAGAGGGCCTCTGTGCTCCTAGAGCTCTGAGGGCCACACCCACTATAGAGGGCATCTGTGCTCCTAGAGCTCTGAGGGCCACACCCACTATAGAGGGCCTCTGTGCTCCTAGATCTCTGAGGTCACGCTCACTATAGAGGGCATCTGTGCTCCTAGATCTCTGAGGGCCACACCCACTATAGAGGGCATCTGTGCTCTGAGATCTCTGAGGGCCACACCCACTATAGAGGGCCTCTGTGCTCCTAGAGCTCTGAGGGCCACACCCACTATAGAGGGCATCTGTGCTCTGAGATCTCTGAGGGCCACACCCACTATAGAGGGCATCTGTGCTCTGAGATCTCTGAGGGCCACACCCACTATAGAGGGCCTCTGTGCTCCTAGAGCTCTGAGGGCCACACCCACTATAGAGGGCCTCTGTGCTCCTAGAGCTCTGAGGGCCACACCCACTATAGGGGGGCCTCTGTGCTCTTAGAGCTCTGAGGGCCACGCCCACTATAGAGGGCCTCTGTGCTCCTAGATCTCTGAGGTGACGCTCACTATAGAGGGCCTCTGTGCTCCTAGAGCTCTGAGGGTCACACCCACTATAGAGGGCCTCTGTGCTCCTAGAGCTCTGAGGGCCACACCCACTATAGAGGGCCTCTGTGCTCCTAGATCTCTGAGGGCCACACCCACTATAGAGGGCATCTGTGCTCCTAGATCTCTGAGGTCACGCTCACTATAGAGGGCCACTGTGCTCTTAGATCTCTGAGGGCCACGCCCACTATAGAGGGCCACTGTGCTCCTAGAGCTCTGAGGGCCACGCCCACCCTAGAGGGCCTCTGTGCTCCTAGATCTCTGAGGGCCACACCCACCCTAGAGGGCCTCTGTGCTCCTAAATCTCTGAGGGCCACGCCCACTATAGAGGGCCTCTGTGCTCTTAGAGCTCTGAGGGTCACACCCACTATAGAGGGCCTCTGTGCTCTTAGAGCTCTGAGGGTCACGCCCACTATAGAGGGCCTCTGTGCTCCTAGATCTCTGAGAGCCACGCCCACTATAGAGGGCCTCTGTGCTCCTAGAGCTCTGAGGGCCACACCTACCATAGAGGGCCTCTGTGCTCCTAGATCTCTGAGAGCCACGCCCACTATAGAGGGCCTCTGTGCTCCTAGATCTCTGAGGGCCACGCCCACATTAGAGGGCCTCTGTGCTCTTAGAGCTCTGAGGGCCACGCCCACTATAGAGGGCCTCTGTGCTCTTAGAGCTCTGAGGGCCACGCCCACTATAGAGGGCCTCTGTGCTCCTAGATCTCTGAGGTGACGCTCACTATAGAGGGCCTCTGTGCTCCTAGAGCTCTGAGGGCCACACCCACTATAGAGGGCCTCTGTGCTCCTAGATCTCTGAGGTCACGCTCACTATAGAGGGCATCTGTGCTCCTAGAGCTCTGAGGGCCACACCCACTATAGAGGGCCTCTGTGCTCCTAGATCTCTGAGGTCACGCTCACTATAGAGGGCATCTGTGCTCCTAGATCTCTGAGGTCACGCTCACTATAGAGGGCCTCTGTGCTCCTAGAGCTCTGAGAGCCACACCCACTATAGAGGGCCTCTGTGCTCCTAGAGCTCTGAGAGCCACACCCACCCTAGAGGGCCTCTGTGCTCCTAGAGCTCTGAGGGCCACACCCACTATAGAGGGCCTCTGTGCTCCTAGATCTCTGAGGTCACGCTACTATAGAGGGCCTCTGTGCTCCTAGAGCTCTGAGAGCCACACCCACCCTAGAGGGCCTCTGTGCTCCTAGAGCTCTGAGGGCCACACCCACTATAGAGGGCCTCTGTGCTCCTAGAGCTCTGAGGGCCACACCCACTATAGAGGGCCTCTGTGCTCCTAGAGCTCTGAGGGCCACACCCACTATAGAGGGCCTCTGTGCTCCTAGAGCTCTGAGAGCCACACCCACTATAGAGGGCCTCTGTGCTCCTAGATCTCTGAGGTCACGCTCACTATAGAGGGCATCTGAGCTCCTAGATCTCTGAGGTCACGCTCACTATAGAGGGCATCTGAGCTCCTAGATCTCTGAGGGCCACACCCACTATAGAGGGCCTCTGTGCTCCTAGAGCTCTGAGAGCCACACCCACTATAGAGGGCCTCTGTGCTCCTAGATCTCTGAGGTCACGCTCACTATAGAGGGCATCTGAGCTCCTAGATCTCTGAGGGCCACACCCACTATAGAGGGCCTCTGTGCTCCTAGATCTCTGAGGTCACGCTCA
This sequence comes from Lissotriton vulgaris, assembly GCF_964263255.1. Taxonomy (NCBI): domain Eukaryota; kingdom Metazoa; phylum Chordata; class Amphibia; order Caudata; family Salamandridae; genus Lissotriton; species Lissotriton vulgaris. Next base: position 184,588,646 of record NC_141693.1, read on the forward strand.
CTATAGAGGGCATCTGTGCTCCTAGATCTCTGAGGTCACGCTCACTATAGAGGGCATCTGTGCTCTGAGATCTCTGAGGGCCACACCCACTATAGAGGGCCTCTGTGCTCCTAGAGCTCTGAGGGCCACACCCACTATAGAGGGCCTCTGTGCTCCTAGAGCTCTGAGAGCCACACCCACTATAGAGGGCCTCTGTGCTCCTAGATCTCTGAGGTCACGCTCACTATAGAGGGCATCTGTGCTCCTAGATCTCTGAGGGCCACACCCACTATAGAGGGCATCTGTGCTCCTAGATCTCTGAGGTCACGCTCACTATAGAGGGCATCTGTGCTCTGAGATCTCTGAGGGCCACACCCACTATAGAGGGCATCTGTGCTCCTAGATCTCTGAGGTCACGCTCACTATAGAGGGCATCTGTGCTCCTAGAGCTCTGAGGGCCACACCCACTATAGAGGGCCTCTGTGCTCCTAGAGCTCTGAGAGCCACACCCACTATAGAGGGCCTCTGTGCTCCTAGAGCTCTGAGGGTCACACCACCCTAGAGGGCCTCTGTGCTCCTAGAGCTCTGAGGGCCACACCCACTATAGAGGGCCTCTGTGCTCCTAGATCTCTGAGGGCCACACCTACCATAGAGGGCCTCTGTGCTCCTAGATCTCTGAGGGCCACACCCACTATAGAGGGCCTCTGTGCTCCTAGAGCTCTGAGGGCCACACCCACAATAGAGGGCCTCTGTGCTCCTAGAGCTCTGAGGGCCACACCCACTATAGAGGGCCTCTGTGCTCCTAGAGCTCTGAGAGCCACACCCACTATAGAGGGCCTCTGTGCTCCTAGATCTCTGAGGTCACGCTCACTATAGAGGGCCTCTGTGCTCCTAGAGCTCTGAGAGCCACACCCACTATAGAGGGCATCTGTGCTCCTAGATCTCTGAGGTCACGCTCACTATAGAGGGCATCTGTGCTCCTAGATCTCTGAGGGCCACACCCACTATAGAGGGCCTCTGTGCTCCTAGATCTCTGAGGTCACGCTCACTATAGAGGGCATCTGTGCTCTGAGATCTCTGAGGGCCACACCCACTATAGAGGGCATCTGTGCTCCTAGATCTCTGAGGTCACGCTCACTATAGAGGGCATCTGTGCTCTGAGATCTCTGAGGGCCACACCCACTATAGAGGGCATCTGTGCTCTGAGATCTCTGAGGGCCACACCCACTATAGAGGGCCTCTGTGCTCCTAGAGCTCTGAGGGCCACACCCACTATAGAGGGCCTCTGTGCTCCTAGAGCTCTGAGAGCCACACCCACTATAGAGGGCCTCTGTGCTCCTAGATCTCTGAGGTCACGCTCACTATAGAGGGCATCTGTGCTCCTAGATCTCTGAGGGCCACACCCACTATAGAGGGCATCTGTGCTCCTAGATCTCTGAGGTCACGCTCACTATAGAGGGCATCTGTGCTCTGAGATCTCTGAGGGCCACACCCACTATAGAGGGCCTCTGTGCTCCTAGAGCTCTGAGGGCCACACCCACTATAGAGGGCATCTGTGCTCCTAGATCTCTGAGGGCCACACCCACTATAGAGGGCATCTGTGCTCCTAGATCTCTGAGGTCACGCTCACTATAGAGGGCATCTGTGCTCTGAGATCTCTGAGGGCCACACCCACTATAGAGGGCCTCTGTGCTCCTAGAGCTCTGAGGGTCACACCCACTATAGAGGGCATCTGTGCTCCTAGATCTCTGAGGGCCACACCCACTATAGAGGGCCTCTGTGCTCCTAGAGCTCTGAGGGTCACACCCACTATAGAGGGCATCTGTGCTCCTAGATCTCTGAGGGCCACACCCACTATAGAGGGCCTCTGTGCTCCTAGAGCTCTGAGAGCCACACCCACTATAGAGGGCATCTGTGCTCCTAGAGCTCTGAGAGCCACACCCACTATAGAGGGCCTCTGTGCTCCTAGAGCTCTGAGGGCCACACCCACTATAGAGGGCCTCTGTGCTCCTAGAGCTCTGAGGGCCACACCCACTATAGAGGGCCTCTGTGCTCCTAGGTCTCTGAGGGCCACACCCACCCTAGAGGGCCTCTGTGCTCCTAGAGCTCTGAGGGCCACACCCACTATAGAGGGCCTCTGTGCTCCTAGAGCTCTGAGGGCCACACCCACCATAGAGGGCCACTGTGCTCCTAGAGCTCTGAGGGCCACACCCACTATAGAGGGCCTCTGTGCTCCTAGGTCTCTGAGGGCCACACCCACCCTAGAGGGCCTCTGTGCTCCTAGATCTCTGAGGGCCACACCCACCCTAGAGGGCCTCTGTGCTCCTAGATCTCTGAGGGCCACACCCACTATAGAGGGCCACTGTGCTCCTAGAGCTCTGAGGGCCACGCCCACCCTAGAGGGCCTCTGTGCTCCTAGATCTCTGAGGGCCACACCCACCCTAGAGGGCCTCTGTGCTCCTAGAGCTCTGAGGGCCACGCCCACTATAGAGGGCCTCTGTGCTCCTAGAGCTCTGAGGGTCACGCCCACTATAGAGGGCCTCTGTGCTCCTAGAGCTCTGAGGGTCACTCCTAGACATGAGTGAGACAATCTGGGTGCTGACGGCATATTACGGTAAAGGGAGTGGGTAGGAAGGCTTCTTCGGTGGAGAGCAGGGTCGAACTGACATATAGGGCAATGAGGCAGGGCTTGATGGGCTAGTCTCAGTGATCAGTAAATGGGCTGCTTTTTTAGTAGTTTGTGGACCTGTTCTAATGGGCAGGTGGGCCGCTTTTTACTGTTGATTTCTCTGGTAATAAAACATACATTGTCTGCAGCAAACACAAATGCATGCAGTCTCTCATACCCTGCAAAAAAACTCCTACATTGTGTCTTTACAAGTTTAAACTGGCCTGATTTACAAATGTGGGCTACTTGTTTAGCTATGTGGTTTGCTATTATGGGCACTCTTATTTTGGTGCCCAAGTGTGTTTTTTTGTCCCAGTCCAACCGTGGGAGAGGGTGATGAGGTTCAGGTTTAATGTTGCTTTTGATTTGGAACAGGACGGTGCCTTTACCAGGGTGGGTGATGCGGGCCAGGTTATCTGTAGTTATCAATCAGGCACAGAGAGATGCCTCTGATAGAATGGGTGATATGGTCTGAATTCATTATAGTTATGTGGGATGAAGGGATGTCTTACGTAGAAAGAGTGATATGGGTGAGGTCTATTGTAGGCATTAATGTGAGATCCAGGGCTGACTTGGGTAGAGTGAATGGCATGAGCCTGGTTTAGAGCAGTTATCAGTGTAGGACAGGAAGGTGCCTTGAGCAGGGTACGGTGGTCCAGGCCAGGTTACCTGTAGTTATCTGTCTAGGAAAGAGAAATCCCTTGGGCAGAATGGGTGATATGGGCTCCATATATTGTAGTCATCATCATAGAATAGAGAGATGTCTTTGGTAAAAAGGGTGACATGGGCCAGGTTTACTGTTGTTAATGTGTGGCTACAGATGTGTCCTGGATACAGGGGGTGACAAGGGCCGGGTTTACTGTAGCCAACATGGGCCGCAGAGGTGTCCTGGGTAGAGGGGGGACAAGGGCCGGGTTTACTGTAGCCAACCTGGGCCGCAGAGGTGTCTTGGGCAGAGAGAGTGATTTGGGTGAAGTTTATACAGTTATTAGTTTGGGATACTCCACTCTAACACTGAACCTCCAATTCCAGCATTGATCGGCCTGGAAAGAAGGACCTCAATAAATGACGTTGTTGAATGCAGTAAAGCGGTCCAAGGGGCCAGGTCCCCATCACTGTCTCTACTGAAGCTGCTAACCATCCGGGACACCCACTAGAGCTAACTCGGTGCAAAATAACAGGTCTGAAGCTGACCACGACCTAAAGGATTCATCTACCAGATCATTTCCAAGAAGAACGGGATTCAATTCATCAGCGCTTCCTCCAGTAAGCACTTTGTATGAAAAAAGATAGATCCCCCATTATCAATTCTTGTGGCACAGAAGAGAACTGTGTAAACTTGTGCTGTGTCCCCGCCACCTCGCTCTTTGGCTCTGGGCCTCAAAGCACTCTAACTGGGCTGATAACTGCAACAGGGGGAGTTTATCCAGTATAATGCATGGACCATGTTTCCCTCTTTAGGTCGTGGTGGCGACGTGGGCCAGCATGCTCACATCGCCACTGGCTACTTTAGAGGGTGAAGGGGGTCAGGAGCCAGGCTTGCTCAGATGTGGGCATGCTTTTTGAAGTGAGTGACCTGGATAAGGCTGCTGTCTAGGTCAGATGTGGAGATGTCATTAGAATGTGTGCGGTGGGCCAGGATAGCTAAAATGACTAGACCTCAGTAGACTGATCTGAAGCAGGATGCCGTCTCGACCCAAAGCGAGCGGCTTCTTTGAGAGAGTGTGATGTGGGTTCAGGTGTCGTCTAGGTCAGAAGTATAGGTTTCGGTAGAGTGCGCGGTGTGAGCCGGGATGCCGTCTAGATGGGTCCTGCAGATTTAAGAAGAATGTGTGATGTGATTCTGGTTGCTCTCAGCGAGATGGGAGGGGTTTCTAGAGCAGGGTAGCCCTTTGTGTGAAAATACTATATATGTCTTATTAAAAGTGGGTCATTTGGGCGAAGGTGCTGCGTGTTCTTGAATAGAGTGGGTGATGTTGATCAGATATGAAAACACTTCTTATGGTGATGTGGGTCTGAATAAGGTCTAGCTTAGTGAGAAGTTTCACGCTCCTTGAAAGTGGTGACGTAGTTCAGGGTGCTACTTCTGTCTGATGTGGGAATATTTCATGAATAGAGTGGGTGATGTGGGCCAGGTTGCTGCCTACGATAGGCGTGGGGATATTTCTTGAGCAGGGTAGCGATGTCATCTGGGTCAAGTCTAGGTACGTTTTAGAATATTTCTGGAAAACTACACTGCTTGTCAAGGTGCTGTCACTCACAGATATGAGGCTGTTTCCTGAATAGAGTGGGTGATGTGGGTTGGAGTGCTGTCTCTCACAGATGTGAGGCTCTTTCCTGAATAGAGTGGGTGATATGGGCCGGGGTGCGGTCTCTCACAGATGTGAGGCTGTTTCCTGAATAGAGTGGGTGATGTGGGTCGGGGTGCTGTCACTGACAAATGTGAGGCTGTTTCCTGAATCGAGTGGGTGCTGTGGGTCGGGGTGCGGTCTCTCACAGATGTGAGGCTGTTTCCTGAATAGAGTGGGTGATGTGGGTCGGGGTGCTGTCACTGACAAATGTGAGGCTGTTTCTTGAATAGAGTGGGTGCTGTGGGTCGGTTGGGGTGCTGTCTCTCACAGATGTGAGGCTGTTTCTTGAATAGGGTGGGTGATGTGGATCAGGGTGATGTCACTCACAGATGTGAAGCTGTTTCTTGAATGGAGTGGGTGATGTGGGTAGCGGTGCTGTCTCTCACAGATGTGAGGCTGTTTCCTGAATAGAGTGGGTGATATGGGCCAGGGTGCTGTCACTCACAGATGTGAGGCTGTTTCCTGAATAGAGTGGGTGATGTGGGTTGGAGTGCTGTCTCTCACAGATGTGAGGCTGTTTCCTGAATCGAGTGGGTGCTGTGGGTCGGGGTGCTGTCTCTCACAGATGTGAGACTGTTTCCTGAATAGAGTGGGTGATGTGGGTCAGGGTGCTGTCACTGACAAATGTGAGGCTGCTTCTTGAATAGAGTGGGTGCTGTGGGTCGGTTGGGGTGCTGTCTCTCACAGATGTGAGGCTGTTTCTTGAATAGGGTGGGTGATGTAGATCAGGGTGATGTCACTCACAGATGTGAAGCTGTTTCTTGAATAGAGTGGGTGATGTGGGTACCGGTGCTGTCTCTCACAGATGTGAGGCTGTTTCCTGAATAGAGTGGGTGATGTGGGTCAGGGTGCTGTCTCTCACAGATGTAAGGCAGTTTCCTGAATAGAGTGGATGATGTGGGTGGGGTGCTGTCACTCACAGATGTGGAGCTGTTTCCTGAATAGAGTGGGTGATGTGGGTCAGGGTGCTGTCACTGACAGATGTGAGGCTGTTTCCTGAATAGAGTGGGTGATGTGGGTCAGGGTGCTGTCACTGACAGATGTGAGGCTGTTTCCTGAATAGAGTGGGTGGTGTGGGTCGGGGTGCTGTCACTCACAGCTGTGAGGCTGTTTCCTGAATCGAGTGGGTGCTGTGGGTCGGGGTGCTGTCTCTCACAGATGTGGAGCTGTTTCCTGAATAGAGTGGGTGATGTGGGTCAGGGTGCTGTCACTGACAGATGTGAGGCTGTTTCCTGAATAGAGTGGGTGATGTGGGTCGGGGTGCTGTCACTCACAGATGTGGATTTGTTTCATGAATAGAGTGGGTGATGTGGGTCGGGGTGCTGTCTCTCACAGATGTGAGGTTGTTTCCTGAATACAGTGGGTGATGTGGGTCAGGGTGCTGTCTCTCACAGATGTGAGGCTGTTTCTTATATAGAGTGGGTGATGTGGGTCAGGGTGCTGTCACTCACAGATGTGAAGCTGTTTCTTGAATAGAGTGTGTGATGTGGGTAGTGGTGCTGTCTCTCACAGATGTGAGGCTGTTTCCTGTATAGATTGGGTGCTGTGGGTCGGTTGGGGTGCTGTCTCTCACAGGCGTAAGTGTTTCTTCAATAGAAAGTGGCATGTGGGTCGGGTACTGTATCACAGATGTGAGACGGTTTCTTGAGTGGGTGAGTGATGTGGGTACCAGATGTCAGGCTGTTTCCTGAATAGAGTGGGTGATGTGGGTCGGGGTGCTGTCACTCACAGATGTGAGGCTCTTTCCTGAATAGAGTGGGTGATGTGGGTCGGGGTGCTGTCTCTCACAGATGTGAGACTGTTTCTTGAATAGAGTGCGTGATGTGGGTCAGGGTGCTGTCACTCACAGATGTGAATCTGTTTCTTGAATAGAGTGGGTGATGTGGGTAGCGGTGCTGTCTCTCACAGATGTGAGGCTGTTTCCTGTATAGATCGGGTGCTGTGGGTCGGTTGGGGTGCTGTCTCTCACAGATGTGAGGCTGGTTCCTGAATAGAGTGGGTGATGTGGGTCGGGGTGCTGTCTCTCACAGATGTGAGGCTGTTTCTTGAATAGAGTGGGTGATGTGGGTTAGGGTGCTGTCACTCACAGATGTGAAGCTGTTTCTTGAATAGAGTGGGTGATGTGGGTCGGGGTGCTGTCTCTCACAGATGTGAGGCTTTTTCCTGTATGGATTGGGTGCTGTGGGTCGGTTGGGGTGCTGTCTCTCACAGGCATAAGTGTTTCTTCAATAGAAAGGGTCATGTAGGTCGGGTACTGTATCACAGATGTGAGACGGTTTCTTGAGTGAGTGAGTGATGTGGGTAACAGATGTGAGGCTGTTTCCTGAATAGAGTGGGTGGTGTGGGTCGGGGTGCTGTCACTCACAGATGTGAGGCTGTTTCCTGAATAGAGTGGGTGGTGTGGGTCGGGGTGCTGTCACTCACAGATGTGAGGCTGTTGCCTGAATAGAGTGCGTGATGTGGGTCAGGGTGCTGTCACTCACAGATGTGAAGCTGTTTCTTGAATAGAGTGGGTGATGTGGGTCGGGGTGCTGTCTCTCACAGATGTGAGGCTGTTTCCTGTATGGATTGGGTGCTGTGGGTCGGTTGGGGTGCTGTCTCTCACAGGCATAAGTGTTTCTTCAATAGAAAGGGTCATGTAGGTCGGGTACTGTATCACAGATGTGAGACGGTTTCTTGAGTGAGTGAGTGATGTGGGTAACAGATGTGAGGCTGTTTCCTGAATAGAGTGGGTGATTTATTTATTTATTTATTTAGAAGTTTTCTATAGCGCTAACAAGACCCGAAGGTAGCAGAGCGCTTTACAGTAAAGGCATGAGAAGGTGGACAAAAAGACAAGTAACAAATAAAGGTGATCACAAATGACAGTTCGTACAGTAGGACTTCTTGGCAATAGGATACAGAGTTCTCACATAGTTCTGGGGATGGATGTTGATCCTAGTTACCCAGGACCTAGGGAACGGATGAGGAACAAGGATTTGAGTTGGCTCTTGAGTTGGCTCTTGAGTTGGGTCAGGGTGCTGTCTCTCACAGATGTGAGGCTGTTTCTTGAATAGAGTGGTTGGTTTGGGTCGGGTTGCTGTCACTTACAGATTTGAGGCTGTTTCTTGAATAGATTGGGTGGTGTGGGTCGGGGTGCTGTCAGTTACAGATATGAGGCTGTTTCCTGAATAGAGTGGGTGATGTGGGTCAGGGTGCTGTCTCTCACAGATGTGAGGCTGTTTCCTGAATCGAGTGGGTGATGTGGGTCAGGGTGCTGTCTCTCACAGATGTGAGGCTGTTTCTTGAATAGAGTGGGTGATGTGGGTAGCGGTGCTGTCACTCACAGATGTGAGGCTGTTTCCTGAATCGAGTGGGTGCTGTGGTCAAGTCAAATGCGGAGATTCCTAGAACAGACTGTGTGATGCTGGTCAGGTTGTGTGCATCAGCACTCTGGGAGAGGCAGTTTCCTCGCATGTAATTCGTGATGTGGGTCGCCAGGGTTTCATTCCGCTGCCAGTGGCAGGCGGTGGCACGGCCATGAACGCACTGGGTATTGCAGACTGTAGGTTGGTGGGCTGGTACAGCCGGGTTCGGTGGCAGCCGAACAGTTACGCCGAAATAACCACTCGCCAGGCCTGACACCACTCTCCTCCAGCAGCCAGGGATGAAAGGGTTCCAAGCAGCCCCGCCCGCCCGCGCGCGCCGCCCCCTGCTCCGCATCCCTTCCCATGACAACCGGTGATGTAGCCACAGGAAACCACTCGTAACTTCAGCAGGATGAAAGAAGCAAACTGAATCACGCAGCCGACATCTGTTTACACACACATCTCTTAATGAGCGGGGGAAGGACACGCATTCAAGTACTACGTCTGCTTCGAATTCATGCGCGTGGGGTTTGTGTTCACTCTACAAGAGACATTCTGAAGCTGGGACAGGAAGATGGCGGCAGAGGTCTGTGACGGTCACAGGGATAGTACAGTACACACTGCGGCTGCCGAGGGTCAACCCTGGCGCTCGCACATCTCATCCTATGCTTCCATATGACCTCGGACTTTAGGTTTAAGATCACGTGTAGTAGAGGCTGCGGCTTAAGTGGGAACAGAAAGTGCTTCTACTCACTACCCCAGCACCTGCTTTCTCCGGAGAAGTGCTGGTACTTTCCCATTAAATGGACTGCAGTCCAGCTGAAAAGTGCAGGTGCTCTCTGTACTTAAAATGGAAAAATAGAAGTGTTCGTTTTTGAGTAGTGTTGGTACTCTCCAATTACAAGAATTGCATTTCTCTTGAGAAGTGCCGGTACTCTCCCTCTCAAAATAAAAAAGTGCTGGTACTTCGTACCGGACAGTACCGGCCCATTTTCTCCTTTTCAAATTGTAGAAGTGCAGGTACTCAGTACTGGATGGTACCTCCCTATTTAAAGCACAGCGTAGAAGAGTGTGTGAAATTTGCATCATTCGCTCTCAGATAATGATATGAATTGTCAGGGAAATTACTGAAAATGTAAATATAGCATTATGCTCTGTATTTAACACCAAAAGCTCAAGTCCTGCAAACAACACATTCAGGTAATTTACATTGTTCCCATTCTCCCCTGCTAAACTTTTACAGTGAACTTGGCGTAATTACGCAACGTGGCGTAATAGAATAATTTCGGGAATTTCACCCAAGTGTAATGCGAATTTCCTGAAATGACATAAATGATCTTAAACCGAGTTTCCACTTAAGTAGCTTTCACCTGAGGCTTAGAAGATGCTAAAAACCAGAAATAGTAAAGAGTTCCTAATGTATGATGCAGGTAATAGTAAGCGCTCAAAGGGTCACAGGGTGTGAATAATCAGGCGGGCAGGAGAAGTATTTCCTCCTTTCAGAAAGAAACCTTAAAAAAAACAAAAAGCAGGTGTCTTGCTTTAACATCGGGTCTGCTCCTTATCGGGTCGGCGCTGCAATACCCGATCAGGCACCCGTGATGGGGCCTTCTTGGCGGAAATCTTTATTCCCAATGCCGTTGGATGTAATTTGTGTGAGGGCCCTAGTGAATATGCATCTAGTGTAGGTGATGGTGATGTATAGGGATGTGGGAATAAAACAGGGATTAGTGATCCACTCAGAACAATTTTAATGAGTTGTGGTCACTACCCTGATTAACCCCTCCCATGCTCATGACGAGCTGAGCTCGTCATGAGCCACTGCGCTCCGGTGCTCACGACGTGCTCAGCTCGTCATGGCCCGTGGAACGCTCAGGTGCGGGGAGGATTCCCCTGCTGTGTTGAACGTTCCACAGGAGCAAATGCACCTGTGACGAGCTCAGCTCGTCATGAGCACAGGAGCGCCGTGCCTAGCTCGTCATGAGCAAGCGGGCGCTGTGCGCCCTCCCCCCCCCCCCCCCCCCCCAGCACAGCAGGGGAATAACCCCCGCAGCAAAGGGGTTAAAACCAAAACAAAATGCACAACCTCACTCTAAGGTATGTGAGGATATGTGCTAGTAAACAATGGTCAACATGTTTCTTGCCCGTAATCTATTGATGGCAATTCTTCAGGACCAGACTTGAGACTACCTACACTTTTTTGATGGTGGTCAAGACCTAAATGAAGTACAATATCGACCACACGTACAGCACCCTAAAAAAATGTGTGGTACCAGTTGATCTATACCAAGACCCAGGTTGGGTCAATGATTAACGGCATCGTGTACCAGTAGAGGTAAGCACTAAGGTGTGGTGTCAGTTACGAAGTGTGGAACCTCCCGTATTCCTACCCAGATGGGTAGGAATACGGGAGCAGACCCGGTGATGAAGCAAGACAGCTGCTTGTTGGGTGTGTGAGGGTCTCTTTCCGAAAGGAGGAAATACTTCTCCTGACCCCTGATTATTCACACCCTATTACTCTTTGAGCGTTTACCATTACCTGCATCATACATTAGGAACTGCATACTATTTCTGGTTTTTACTGTCTTTTGGGCATGTATGCTTGACCTGAATACTTAACATTTGAAAGCCCATAGTTCGCTCCTTCGATAAGGCTTAGAAGTTGCTCCCAGAGCTAGCTCTATTCCCTGACACCCCTTTCCCGACATGTGTCTGAGGGTAAACGCCTTCCATCCAAGAAATAAATTAATCCCAGCTTGAATGCTTTATTGCCAGAATTCCTGTTTCTCAAGGGACATGTGCAAAGGATAACATTGAGATGCTTTTAAACGGCGCAGTGGCAGCTTTCTGCGCACTGTCCCTAAGTAAACAAGCATTTTCAAAGGCAATAGGTCTGGTGTTGGCTGCCAGCCTTTTTGGCTTTGCAAGTGCTTTCTTTGTTTTATGATGGTTTTTGTAAAACATTATAGTTGGGTGGGATCTATGTGGTCCCCATCAATATATATATTTAAAAATATTGTCAAGAGGCAAAAATATATTTTGGTTTTTAAAAAGCTCTCTTTGCCATAGTAATCCAGCATTGAAGGGAACTACTTTTATGTGGATGTACACCTTGTGAAAGAGTTGAATGGCATCACTCACAGTAAAGTTAGCCAATGGCAAAAGCGGGCAGACGCATTGCCCCGTGCTGTATGCTGTTGAGAGTGGAAGAAATATGTGAGTGAGACAACAACAAACTAAAGGATGAATAGGGCCGATCAAAGCACTTATAATTTAGTATATTATATACTTATGCAATTATAGTAAAATCAAAAGGACTTGGCTGATGCCAGACATTATAAAATGAGCTAGTTGTATCTGATTAAACTAGCTTTGGTTTTGTGTGGCATCGTTCAGGCTTATGACGCAAAAGAACTACCTTTGAACCCAAAAAATATATAAGCAGCAAATTTTATTTGTTAAAAGATGAAAGGTGCACATTTTAGATGTGATATCAGAGGTAAAGTGTAGTTTGTCCCAAAATGTATTCACTTTGAGTAAGTTTTACTCACAATATTTCTTTAAGTGTGAAAACCTAACAAGCTGTGTGCCCGTGCTGCACAAGCAAGAAAAGCTGCAAAGCCAACCCGGAAGGGCATGCCCGTGCTGCACAAGCAAGAAAAGCTGTAAAGCCGGCCAAGAAGGGCATGCCTGTGCTGCACAAGCAAGAAAAGCTGTAAAGCCGACCAGGAAGGGCATGCCCGTGCTGCACAAGCAAAAAAAGCTGTAAAGCCGACCAGGAAGGGCATGCCCGTGCTGCACAAGCAAGAAAAGCTGTAAAGCCGACCAGGAAGGGCATGCGGCACAAACACCTTGTAGGAATGGTTGGCCTACCCTACTACCAGTGCACTAGAGTCCGAAGAGTCCAAGTGATGCTGTGTGCCTCACTAGGGTCCAAAAAGGGCCTGGAATGCCATATACCTCAGAAAATCCGCAGCCTCTTGGTCAGAGGTCTGCCCACATTCCAGATCTTATGCTGCGTGTACAAGTGCCACCTTCCTCCACACTTCCTGCAAAAAAAATCCAAGGATAGGAACACCCTCCACTATACTTCTGAATCCAAATAACTGACTAACCTATCCACCACTCAAAGTATTTTCATATTTCACTATACTAATTCAACACTAATCCTTTATGGGTTCCAGAGTAGCTTGCTACTCGCCGAAAAAGCGCTTTGGCGCCTCGTCAGGGGTAGTAAGCGCCATATAAATGCAATTACAATACAATACAATACCTGACCCCTTCAATCTGCCCAGCATGTCACCATAACCACCCTCATCCCGTTATAACCACACTGTAGGAGAGGCGTGGATGATTCTCCATGCATCCCTCTTTCCTCTGGAACACTCTTCCCTCGTCATGAACTTCTCATCAGCACAATAAAGCTCTAAAGCCCCACATGTTCCCTGACAAAACTATGCAGTAACTCTTCGGAGCCAGAGAGCTCTGGGTGCAAGTCCCTCTCCTCTAGTCCACAGCTGACAACTTGACGTGCACCCCTGGGCCCTTATTTATGAGGCCTTGCGTCAGTTTTGCGCCGCCGGTGCGTCACTTTTTGTGACGCACCAGCGGTGTAAAAAATGCGCCTCGTTGCGCCATATTTAAAAAGTGACGCATCTAGGTAGATGCGTCACTTTTTAAACCCCTGCGCCACATTATACCTGCGTCAGGTATAATGTATGCAGAGGGGCGTTCCCCCGCAAAAAGCCTCGTAATAGTGACGCAGCGAAATCTATGAGATTTCACTGCATCACTTTTAGGACGCTGTTGCGTTAAAATCTTGCGCCTGTCTCACAGCAGGCGTAAGACTGACGCAAGCCCTTTCACATGGGGCTTTCCCCATGTGAAAGGACGCATTGCTGGAGTTGCGTCACTTTTGTGACACACTCCAGCAATGCGTCACTTTTGCGCTTACAGATACGTCAGAAATACTGACGTATCTGTAACTCCTTGTGACATGATGCGTCATACATTAAATATGACGCATCAGGAATGTCGTAAGGAGTGCGCAGTGAAAAGTGACGCATCGCTGTTTTCACGCAGCGATGCGTCACTTTTCATAAATGAGGCCCCTGGCCTTTCACACTGTCAGGGTCATTCAAGCCCTGCCTTGAAACAAAGAACACCTCAGCAGAAGCAGCATTAGGGTGGGAACCCTAGAGTTCCTGCACACAATTTACAAATTAGAGTAAACATGGGGAATAACATGCACTTTGGCTAGGTTGTTGCCGCTAGTGCTGTACCAACCAAACACGAGTGAGCACAAATTGTGCTTTGTTCCTAAGCGGTGTTAGTGTCAAAGCAGGCACCAATACCTTTGGCGCCCCAATATATCACCAGCGCATGGGTCTAAAGGGCCCAGTATAACTCTAGTCTTAGCACATAGAAGCGAACTAGAGCCCTAGACACCTGTCCCGCCCTAACCTGCTGGACCAGGGTGCGTGCTGTGAAAGACTCCTTCAGGCTGTTTGAACTGTACTGTGCACTTCACAGATCAATAACATAATAAAAAAACGACATAAATAAATACATTAAATATAATGTGCACATAAAAATAAAGCTAAAACATCAAATCTCAAAAAAGAAATGCCACGGCATTAGAAATCGCATACAATGTATCTAAAAGTTTCCTACATCATAGCTTTGCATGCTTTGCAATTGACTTTGTGTCTTGTAAATATATGAAGGGCATTCAAGTGGCTCTTATGAAAAGTTTTAGTGGCCAACACAGAAGCCTTCACAATGCATGGTGCCATCTTTAAGCATGCCAGATACATTTTGGCATAATCGCTTCTTGGTGCACAGTGGGCAGCTACCAACAGAAACCCTCACTCCTTTTGAGTCAAGAGTACAGACGTAGACTTTCGCCAACTTGTCAATGTGCCAAAGTTGGGAAAGACCAAGGGAATCTGGGATTCACCCTCAGTATGATCCCTTGCAGTACCCAGAGAAAAAATTCAGATCATTTTCCCACCTTTCTTAGATTTACAATTAGTCAAGTCAAATATATCTTTATTACGGCCAACATGGCCCAGAAAGTAAAGATATTTGCAGCATGGTATTAAAAATTTCAGCAGATTAATTTTAAAATACAATAAAATAGACTCCAAAAGGTATATACAATTTAAAAATAAGGATTAAAATCAGAGTAATACTTTCCTCCCAGGATCTTTACAAAGCAGCATCAATTATAGGATCAAAGTGCGTGGTGCAATATTCAGAAATTACTGGCGTTCAGTAGCCCCCATGTTAGAGTTTTCCATCGACCCAGAACCAATTGGTAAGAGGGATGGAACAGTAACTATTTCCTAGCTGCCAGGGCAATTGAAGATTTAATAAAAATCCTTCTTGTACACCACATTGAAAAAAGGAACCCTGCCACAGAATAGACTATTGGAATACTAAGGTCACATTTCAGTATCCTGAAAGTTTCAACGCAGGAACCCCTGCCTAAATTTCTACAAATCCGGGCTAACCATCTCTTTCTCGTTTTGCTGTACCCCGGGCATACAAAGAAGACATGGAGCTCAGATTTCCCAGGATAATCACAAGCAGGGCACCTGGACTCATTTTGTGGTTTCCAATTAGTCAATACATCTCAAGAAAAACTTGTTAAAGCTGCAGGTTCATAGATATTCTAGTATGAAATTATGGGGATCTCTTAGAGCCTGGATAAGGCTCTTATGAGTGGAGATACATCGGTAAATGTAAATTGATACTTGTATAGTGCACTACTCACCCGCAAGGGTCTCAAGGCGCTTGTACAAATACCGCTGTGAAACCCATCCTGGCTTTCCCTGTGAGGCGTCCACTCCTGGGCACCCCCAAGGTGGAGGCCAGGCATCCTTAGTGTTGTGGGGGCCATTGTGGAGATTAGGATAGCTATTGCCCAGAGTTGCAGAGTGGGACTCCATGATTGGAATAGGCACCGAGGCGAGAATTATCAGGTCCGTGGAATTTTTGAGCCCAAGACCCGCCGAGGCGGGGAATTGAACCATGGTCCCGGGCTAGACCTCTGCATCAGGGTCTGCCGCTCTAACCATTGAGCCACACTTCTCCACTAGTGTGAACACAAGCATGTCTTTTGTCCGGAGGTTGCTGTATACAGGTATAGGATTCTTGGACAAGCTGGTATCAAATGATGTGGGGTCTCTTAGGGCCTGGATCAGACGCCCTTGAGTGGAGAAACTAATGTCAGGAACAAGAGTGTATTTGGTCTGGACTGGAGTCTTACAGCTATAGGCCCTGGAAGACTATGGCATCCAACAATGGGAGATCTCTTAGCACCTGGGTCGGGTTCCGTTGAGCAGAAACCCTAATAGCCGTGGGTGTGAGCGTCTTCAGGTCTGGACTGGATGTTTCACAGCCACAGGCTCTTGGAGCCCATGGGCTTCAGTGATGAAATCCCTCCTAGAACCTGAGTAAGGTTTCGATGAGAGGAAGCATTGTTCGCTAAGGACCAGGGTGTCTTTGGTTCTGGATTAGACGTGTTACAGATACAAGTTCTTGGACACTCCGGCATCTTACGAAGGGTCTCTCAGAGTCGCGGTCAAGCTCCATCGAGAGGAGTTACTACTGACCAAGAACATGGGGTCTTCAGTCTAGAATAGTCCTTTCTACAGCTAAAGATTCCTGGTAACTCTAATACCAAAAGATGGGGGATCTTTTCATGCCTGTGTCAGCTCCAGTTGAGCAGAAGTACTGTTCGCTAAGGCTGTGAGTGTCTTTGGTTCTGGATTGGGATTTTTAAAGCTACAAGTTACGGCCGGAAGAAGCTCCATTGAGTGGAGACACTTCTGGTCCAATGGCATGGGGCATTCTCTCTGGACTGGTCATTTTACCAGTACAGGTTCTTGGAGACTCTGACATCCAATGATGGAGAACGCCTCTGTGCGTGGGTCATGTTCCATTTAGCAGTGATATTAATGGCCAATGTCACGCATGTCTGTCTTTGGTCTCGATTGAACTCGGTCAAGTGGAGGCTTTTGTGGTAAAACTCAAGTGTCTCTTAGAATCTGGATTATTACTGGAGGTGTCAATGTTCTGGTGGCATCCACTCGGGTACTTTAGGACTGGACATGATCAACTGGAAGATGAAAGAGGGACTATTTTCATGCCCTTCGCCGTCTCCATCCCCCCTCCATCGTGTTGCTTAAATTGAGGTGTCAAACTTCAAAGAAAAAGACTCTTGGCATATTATAAAGTGAAAAGTAAACAAAACAGTGCACATCTAGGAACACAAAGCCTCTGCTTTCCAACGAAATACTGCGCCACACAAGAACCAGAACAAAAAGGAGAGTTTGATGGTGAATCTACTCTAAGCCAAAGTCAGGCAATATATTTCGCACACATTGAAAAGTATAAAAAGTTCTATTTGAGAAAGTTATGGAGAATGTCAACTCAGTTCTCACCACAGATCTAGTGCTCTCCCCGCCATACCCACCAACTCTTCTCCCAAAAAGTCTCAATTCTTTACTTCTCTGCTACACAAGACAACCAAAGCAGCGCACACGCATTCAAAATGACTAGAACGCCCAATTAAGGCATGAGAGGTGCGGCGTCCCATAAATGTGTTATAGATCACACATGGTTCCTAGTGAGCAGTGACTGAGGCCCAGAACCCCTGGGCCCACATGCCACAGCCCAGTATGTACAAGCTTTGAGGAGCCTTTTCACTGGGCACAACGTGATTTAGCGCTAAAGTCCGGATTTACCCATCTCACATCTTGCACATAAAGAACCTGTTCGCTCCCAAGGGTACGCCTCTCTCAATCGCCTGTGGGGGTGGGTACCACGGGCGTCGCTCTGCTACGATGGATTCTCAGTAGGATGGGGCGGGAGACCGGTGGGGGTCGGTAGAAATGTAATATTCTTAGTAAGCGGCCCAGGCATGTGCACAGTCATTATCTCTGCCTTGGTCTCTCCCTATCTGAGATGCCTCCCTGCGGTAACCATGGCAACAACTGGGATGCTGCTGTGCTACTGTCTCTGCCTCCCCCTTCTACTCCCAGGCAGGTGCTGGCTTGATTCTCCTTCATAGTACGTATTAACGAAGTATATATGTATTGATAGAACAGCTCATTTAAATTGTTTGCAAAGCGCCCTGATACTGTTAGACATGTTTACGCTACGTTAAGAGCACGTTCGCAGCCCTGATGTATCTCCAGGCTCGATTCCGCCCACGCCTGGTGCTTCCCGCTGGATGTAGAGAGATACCACCTGACACTCCGCCCATGGCGTCCAAAGGGATGCAAGAACGAGAAAATGCAATTTTTTTTCTTGTATGTTTCCGTGAAATAATCTGTAAATATAGCAATTTTGTAAACCAGTACCCTGGCAGTTTCCCATTAGGGATTAACTCACGAAGTCTAAATCGGTTGCATGTTTTATCACAAAGCATTTCAATTTTTCGCTTCAAATGATTGGCGACAACAAAATAGATTAACATTAACACATGTTGGTGGTGTATCAGGAATCCGAAGTGAAATGTGAAATTAGTACAAACTTTGTGAACCAGGTAAAAAAATTAATCGGCATGGCTTACTTATATCCATCACTTGTTGGTGTCTTGGCTGGATAATGGACCCCTAGAAGTGTGTTTAAGTCACACACAGTGTCGGTCCTTTATTGCTCTATGACTAAAGAGAAAATGTAAATTCGCCCTAAATCTGGACACCACTCTACCACAGGAAGTCAATCTTGCGAAGGAGTTACGGGCGCAGATTATTCAGTACCAGAATTTAGGGCTTTTATCCTTCCTCGGTCAGTAAAACGGAATACTATTGAACTAGGTATAATAGTTAGACTTTTTATTTACAGTGCATTGAAAAGGCACATCTAAGATAGTAAGAGCTATATAAGAAACATTATTATTATGACCAGGGCCATAGAAGTGCAATAAACACTTCCCACGCATCTTGCTACGATTACCCGCTCTCACTCAAAACATGTGCCCTTTGTTGCTTCCACTGACCTACATATTTTGTACTAAAAATTGCTTTTGTCGTTCCGAGCTGCATTCTGGGTTATCAATATATTAGGTCACTCTACCGAAGGTGAGCGGCAAATGGCGTGAGCTGTGCTCTACTGGCTCCCAGAGCCTCACAGTGCCTTATTGTTTGCTCGCGTACAGTGTTTGCGTGCAAGAGAGACATTGAGATGGATTTTATTTTCAGGGCTATAGCTCATGAGGGGCGGATCGTTAGTGGAGAAGCTGAAATATCCTGTCTCACGGATCTGGAATATAGAATGCATCTTATAGGGACTACTGAAATGTATAGCCTATATCACATGGGCTATGGCTCTTATATCGCACATATTGATGGGGATATGCTGTATTTCCACTTTAAAGCAGCCAAACAATGAGTCAATGTCAATTAATTCTTCAAAATCCCACTCTCCTATGGTACAAAGATTGAATGGTATCACTTCCTGACTCTACCATCCACATCCAAGACTCCTCATGTCTGAGCTCTGCTCTTCCTTTTAACCCCTTCTGTGCTGCGCAAATTTTGCTGCAGTGCTGAACGTTCCATTGGGCCTATGGAACCATGACGGAACGGTTCCGTCATAAGCACAGGCCAACTTACGCTCATGACGGAACCGTTCCGTCATGAGCATGGAGGGGTTAACTCTTCATTTGCCCCTTAGACTTTCTCATTCACTGGTGCAATAAGAAAGAGTTCCAGGGCAGTCAAGGGCGCGCGGCGCGGCGGCTCAAGATGGCCACAACGTGAAGAGCTCAGTTCCTACGAGCAGCGCTCACGTCCGAAGGGCTGATTTTGAGGCAGCTTTCCTGCACCAAAACGATGGATTTGGCCGTCGGAAGTGTCTGGGCAGCTATGGGCAAGTTTTCAAAATGAAAAACAAACTATTCAGCATTTTCTTTGTCCAAATGCTTTTTTCTTGAAAACGGCCGCCATTTTGTTTTTTTGCTTTCTCCTCACGCAGCGGTTTTTTTCAGGAAATTTCATTCTGATGCATTGTTGTTTCACACTTTGCCCTTATGGTTGCTGTTCCGCACCAATATTGAGGAGACCTTTGGACTTTTGCCAACGCTTGTAATGTCGAGCTAATAAATCACTCATTTCATCATTGTTGCGTCATTTACCGGATACCTCGGAAGCTCACCTCCCAGCTCATTTTCATCCTCATTCTGTGTCTTTTCTTCTTGAGGGATGTTGGTATGCTTTTCAAGAATTTGTTTGTTGCTGGCGCAGCTCTTATGGTCTAATGATTTACTTACTTTTTATTGACTTGTGGTCATATTGAACGCTACCCTGTACTAACTCTTTTTGGTCAACAAACTTTGTTACTGCCTTCATTTGCTCTCATTCCATTGTTTATTTGGCTCATTGTCACATCCTTTCTGGGATACTATCTTCAACATGGATTCTGCTCATTCCACCAAATCTCACGGCACTTCTTCTGGAACCCACAAAGAACCGGCTGCATCCTCGGGCAAACGCATTAGGAAGGATCCTCCCTCTCCTTCGAAATCACTGCTTCCTATCACATTGGATGACATTATGGAGGAATTGGCCCTTATTCGCCCTTTCATGACTGATACAGCCGCTACTCTTCAGAGGTTGGATGATAAGTGGTCTACTCTAGATAGGAGACTTACTGATGTCGAACAAAAAGTCAGCGATGCTCAGGACGTTGTAGCCACGGTTGCCAGCCTTACCAAATAAGTTAATGAGCTTAAAAAGTCTGCAGAAGATTTGGAAAACCACAATAGGCACGATAACCTGCGCATTTATGGTATTCTGGAAGGTTCTGAAGGGTCAGATGTCATCCAATTCTTGAAGACCCAAGTCCTCCACATTGTCGGTCTTCCAATACATGTGGATGTCAACATTCAAAGAGCCCACTGTCTCGGACCAAAGAACTCATCTTCTACAGCTAAACCCATAGGCATCATTGCTTATTTCCTCTTGTATTCTGACCTCAGGATGATTCTCAACTCTGCTAAACAACATAAACAGATGCTCTGGTCGGGACACAAGGTTTTCTTCACTCAAGATGTCTCTAAACCAATGGCTGCTCGACGAAAAGAATTCCTGAATTTACGACCTACACTCAGATCTATGAATGCTCATTATGGCCTCATTCATCCTTGTTTCTTCTTCTTTAATATCTTAATTCTCCCACCTTTTCTTTTCTTATCCACTACTATTCTATTTCTCAAGGATTTCTTTCTTTCCTTCCGCCTCCTCTCCTGCAATTTTCAAAGATGAATGGTCTTCGCATCATTTCTTGGAATGTTAAAGGTATTCGCAATCCTGTTAAAAAACAACGTGTTTTATCTCATTTAGCGAGACTGAAATGTCAAGTTGCTATGTTGCAAGAAACTCACCTTACTCTAAAAGATTTGTCTTCATTGCGCAAACAATGGGTGGGTGAAGTCTTCTGCTCTCCCGCAGTGAATAACAAAAATTGTGTTATTCTGTTTCATAAATCGTTGTCTATCCAGTTACAATCCGAGTTGCATGATGCCAATGGTAGATGGTTATTTTTAGATGTTACTGTTAATAATATAAAATTCTCCTCTTTCCTCTCTCATCAAGGCGAAAATGCAATATAATAAACACTCCTGGGATGCTTCATGTAACAATCTCCTTAAATTTGATACTAAAATGTACGGTGGGCGTAATAAAGCTGGTAAATCCCTCGCGAATTATCTCAAAATCAAACAACAAAAATCCAAAATCAATGCTAATACAGATATTCATGGGGATCGTCAGTTCACTGATGAGAAGATTCTTGACTGCTTTGTCCAATATTACTCTTCTTTATATACTCCGGAATCAACTCCCTCTCCTGATCAAATTGATTCCTTTTTTCCATCTATTCCCAAATCTCCCGACAATTATATAGATCTATCCTCCTTGGACGTTCCTATATCGGAAAAAGAGTTACTCCATGCCATTACTCTTCTACCCAAGGATAAATCACCAGGCCCGGATGGCTTTACTGTTCGCTTCTATTTTCATTTAAAGCCCATTTTATTGCCTCATTTATTTTCTTTAATTAATATTTTTTTTACTATGGGTGAATCCAAGGGATCCTTTACACAGGTGATGTTATGCCTGCTCCCAAAAAAAGATAAGGACCCCTCCCTATGTAAAAATTATCGGCCCATCTCTTTAATGAATACAGATTGTAAAATTTACGCTAAAATTTTGGCCATCCGAATTATCAAAGTAATTCCTGATCTTATCAATATCTATCAATCTGGGTTTGTTAAGGGTAGATCCATCACAGATAATTCAAGAACCTTCCCTAATATCATTCACCTTGCTTCAAAGATGGATTCTCCAGTCGCAGATATCACGTTAGATGCTGAAAAAGCGTTTGATAGGGTCAGCTGGGACTTCATGTTTGGAGTGCTTAAGTGGCATGGTTTTAGTCCCCCTATCATCCAATTCATTCGTCTTTTATACTCTGCCCCCTCCACTTCTATTTGGGTTAATGGATCCCAATTTTCTTATTTTCCGCTACATAGAGGCACCAGACATGGTTATCCACTTTTCCCCCTTCTTTTTATTCAAGATTTAGAACCTATTTTTGAAAAAATTCGGCGCTCATCATCCTATACTGTTTTTTTATTTAGGAAAACTGAAATTAAGTTCACTGCTTACGCGGATGATATCTTACTTTATACCTCTAATCCAATCACTTCTTTACCCGCTCTCTTCTGTTTATTACAAGAATACTCCATAGTTTCAGGCTACAAATTTAACATTGATAAATCCGAAGTTCTACCCCTTAATAAATGTTGTCTTCCTCACATGTTCCAAGACTCTGGTTTTGAATGGAATCCCAAAAATATCAAGTGTTTAGGCATCTTTTACACTAACAATATTAGAGAGACCATTAAAATTAATCAAAAAGGATGTTCTTGAAAAGCTCTCTTCTCTCATAGACCGCTGGTCTCCTCTATTTTTGTCTTGGTGGGGCAGATTAGCAACCATTAGAATGATGCTTCTTCCTATAGTCAATTTTTACCTCTCAATGTTCCCTATCTCTCTTCCTCTCTATTTCTTTACAACTATAAAACTGCATTCTTACTAAATTCTTGTGGAATAATCGCAAAGCTAGGATTTCTCTCTCTCGTCTCCAATAACCTAGAGATTTAGGAGGGGTTAATTTTCCTAACCTCACTCGTTTTCACTCGGCCTTCACATTAAAACAAATATGGTCTTTCCTAACGGAGTCGAATTGTACTCCATTGACTGCTTGGAGCACATTAGAACTTGCACAACTCTCAGCTTTCTCATTCCTCACCTCTACTCGCTTATCTCAGCCTCCAAAGCGTTTTCTCACTCCCACATTCAAGCACTCAAAAGCACTTGCCCTGTCAATATTTCGTTCTTTTTTGTCACCTTTGGATTTTCTTTCTCTTACTCCGATTTGGTACAATAAATCCTTGAAGATTAACAAAAGAGCACTATTCTGGAAAGAATGGATCGATAAAGGCATTATTTACTATGGTAGTCTTCTAAAACATAATTCTTTGAGGGATTTTTCCGATATTCGTACATCTTTTCACCCTTCTAACACATACTCCTCCCAATATCCCTTGCTTAAACATGTCTTAACCTCCCATTTATCCCAACTAAGTTGTAAGTCTACTGCTGCTCCGGCAACCTCTCCACTACCAGACTTTTCTATTCCTATCAAAGCTGCTGCTATATATAAATTACTTTCCCGTCCTACTACTGATAGGTCCAAGTCTAAACTTGAGCTCTCCTGGGAAAGGGACTTATTGCAGGAACTCCCCTTTCAGGTTTGGGACTCTATTTGGTCTAAAATACACTCTGTTTCTCGCTCTGCTAGCACTATGCAGACTTTATATTTTTTTTATAATAGGCTTTTTTATACTTCCTCTGATTTATACAAAGTCAAAGCTTTAGACTCCAAAAAATGTTGGTCCTGTGCATGTGCTGATAGCGATTTTTTTTCATATGTTTTTCCATTGTCCGTTGGTTAAATCGCTATGGTCTCACATTTTGTCCAAATTAAATAATATTTTAGGTACCAATCACCCCTTCGATATTATTCACGTTTTTCTGGGTGGTTCGTCACCTATACGGAATGTCCCTTGTAATGTTCGTAAATTTATAGATTTGTATATAGCTATTTCCTTACAGATAATCACCACAAATTGGAAGGATACTTCGAAGATCTCATATAGTGCTTGGTGGAATCAGTTATGTCATCACCACTGACTTGATCATGCTTTTGCTACTACTGCACCTCAAAAAGGACTTGTTATGGTTACCATTGACAAATTTCCTTTCTAGACATATTTCATGATTTTCACTTTTTATCTTTTCGCTTTTCCATTTGTATTTAATCATTTACTATGTTACATGTAGCTGACTTTGTTACTGTTTCATTTTAACTCTTTGCTTTAGGTTGCCTCCATTTCCTTTCCTTCTCTTCCTCCCTTGTTCCCCCCCCTTGTTCCCTCCCTTAGTACAAAATACCTTTACAAGCTAGTTTTCTTAGTATAGTTTCTAAATCCCTTTTTGGGACCTTACCTCATATTGTTATATTGTGTTATCAATTTACTTTACCTCTTTGTTCATTATCTTGTAATGATGTTTTACATAGCTTATCTGTTTTCAATAAAGCTTTCTAAATTCAAAAGAAAGAGTTCCAGGCCCACTCCTTCACAGCCATCCAAGACTGTATCACTTCTTAGACCCTCTCATCCCGATCTCATGCTCTGTTACACTGTGAGGGTTTAAAGTGCTTGTTAACCAAGGGTTTCAATGCACTAGGAGGACCAGTGGAAAAAAGACCTAATGGCAGGAGAACTGAATTTAAACGAAAGCCATTCAAATAAAAAAATTACTAACTGGGTAGGTGAAATAACCATCTTTTAAGTGCCTCCCTGAGCTTAGACATGCAATGGATATCATCTTACCAGGGCGCACGCAATCTAGTGAGGATCATTCAAACATGGAAGTAAACTGTAAAGCAATGGTGTGCATACCACCCCCCTTGAGATTATCTTACCAGGAAGAACATTTCAACCTCATGCAGATAGAACAGAAAATCTCAGATCTCCAAGTGCAAGGTTTGATAAAATGTATAGGGATGGACGCGTTTTATAATATTGAGGCATTGCCATATACTGTTGTGACCTCAAATGAAGAGTGAAGCAAATATGTCCTGTTAGATCTGGGGGTCTCTAGTTGGCAATGGTATTCACCTTTGTTCAAATAGGGACCCTTACTTCTAAGTCAGGATCGGGGGATTACACTCCTTAATAACCCCTGCTCACCCCCTTTGTAGCTTGGCACGAGCAGACAGGCTTATCTCAAAGGCAGTGTGTTAAGCATTTGTGAATATACACAGTAATACAGTGATAACACTACAGATGGACACAACACAGGTTTTATAAAAATAAGTATTCTTCACATAGACTTAAACACAAGACCACAAATGACAAAAATCCACAATACTACACTTAAGATTACTTAAAGGATGATTAAAGTCTCTTAGTTCAAGTTGTTGGTAAATGCGACAAAGTTCTCAACAAAGTACCTGGATGCCTAACGCAAAGTGAACAAAAGGCTCGCACAAGGGGAGATGCGTCTTGTCCGTGACCCGGGGGAACAGTTGCGTCCTTCCTCAATGCTTGTGCAGAGTAGGGGACTCATCGTGAGCCTTACCGGTGCGGAGGTGATGCGTAGATTCTCGGTCTGCGGGCCCGTTGCGGTGCGCAAGATTTGTATTTGTATTTGTATTTTGTTTTTGTATCGCGCATAGTTCACCCGTTAGGTCTCGTAGCGCTGACAGATGGGTAAAGACAAAACAGAACCAGTATGTATGGGAAGTGGATGACTAAGGTTTGAAGAGCAGAGTTTTTAGGTTCTTGCGAAAAATGATCAGGTTAGGTTCTGCTCTCAGATCTAGGGGAAGTGAGTTCCAGAAAGAGGGACCGATTTTTGAGAAGCATCTGTCCCCGTTCCTCACTGTGCGGACTCTAGGCGTCTTTAGTAGTAGTTGGTTGGAGGAGCGAAGATTTCTCATTGGGCTGTATCGGTGCAGTTTGTCTCTGATGTATGCTGGTCCATGTCCGTTTAGGGATTTGTGGACTAAGCAGCAGACCTTGAATTTTATGCGTCTGTTGACTGGTAGCCAGTGCAATTGATTCAGACAGGGGGCAGACGGGGTTCTTGGTGGGAGACCCAATGCTAGCCTTGCTGCACTGTTCTGGATGGTCTGTAGTTTGGCTATGTTAGAGGCATTTATGTCTGCAAACAATGCATTGCCATAATCCAGCCGGCTGGTTATTAAGCTTTGGATTAGTGGTCTTCTGCTGGTTAAAGGAAGCCATTTGAATATTTTTCTAAGGCTTTTCATAAGGCCTATACAGGTGTGTACCACTTTGTTAACGTGTGGTTGCATTGTAAGTTGGTCATCCATTAAAATTCCTAGATTTCGGACTGTATTTTTGGGTGGGGGGCATTGTCCAAGTTCAATGGGCCACCAGTCCTGTTCCCATATTTGATGTGCCTTTCCGAACAGCATAATTTCGGACTTTTCTGCATTAAGCATCAGAAAGTTCTCAGTCATCCATTTTTTGATGGCCACCATGCAGGATTGAAATCTGATTTTGGTGTCGCCTGGATCAGGACCCATGGTGACCAGGATCTGTGTGTCGTCAGCGTATGAGACTGTTTGGAAGCCATGATCTCTGATTATTTTGGCCAGGGGGGACATATAAACGTTAAACAACGTTGGGCTCAAAATTGAGCCCTGGGCGACTTGATGCGATGCGATGATCCGGTTGCGATGCGAGAAGATAGCGCCCTTGATGCGGCGATGCAATGATGATGCGATGATGCCCTGGCAGCCTTGCGACGACTTTGTACTTTGGAGCCGCGACAGGCCCTGCGACACGCTTCTCCTGCGATGTGATGGCCACTCTCTCGATGGAGTCACACTTCTCCGGTGATGAGACAGCAGACAGCTTCGATGAACACATGCTTCCAGGGAGATGCGGCGAAGACTCGCTTCTCCAGCGTTGCAATGATTTCAGCTGCGGCAGCGACATACTTCTTCTTGGTGCGTCACGCTTCCAGCTCCCAGTGGCACGCAAGTGACTGGAGTCAGAATTCCCAGCAAGGAAATTAAGGAGGGAGCTGGAGGTGAAGTCTTTTGTCCCTGAGACTTCAGCAGGAGGCAAGCACAGTTCAAGCCCTTGGAGAATATTCTATAGATGAAAGTCCTTACAAATTTCCTTCTCCTTTCCCTTGGCAATGAAGCAACTACTGCAGGCCAATCCAGCAAACAGCGTACTGGCAGAGGGGCAGTCCAAACTCCTGCAGCTTCCTTGGTTCTTCACCTTGGCAGAAAGGTTTCTTGTTCCAGAAGTGATCTAATCTCTTGGGAGCAGGGTCCCAATATTCATACCGCAAAATCCTTTGTTCTCTGAAGGCAGAGAGGCCTCTGCCTAGTTCAAACCAGTTTCTGAGCACTTTGTTTACATGACTCTCTTCTTCCTTTCACTGTGCAGGGCAGATACATCAGCCTCCCCACAGGAGGTGGAGCCAGCACAGGGGAGGGAAGATACAGCTCTTGAGCACTCTGTTGACATGGTTCCTCCTCTCCTTTCATAGTGAAGGGCAGAGACATCAGACAAGCCACAGGGGGTGGAGCCACCATTGTAGAGGGAAGGCCCAGCCCTATTCAGGTCCCAGGTGCACTCCTCCCTCCCATCTGGATGCTGATCTCTCTATTCATCACCGAGCTGCCCCAGCCTGTCTCCCGGAATTCCACAGCCCTGTCACACACAAACCCAGACAAGGAATACACAACTCAGCAGTGGTGGGCTCCAATGGTTAGGCAAGCAAATACCTACTTTCTAAAAGTGGTATTTGCAAACACAGAATATTAAAATAAACGTTACTAAAAGATGTATTTTATTATTATGAGTTCAGGCATACTAAATTCGAATTTCTACCATGTTCCCTGAGTCAGTTAGGATTATAAGAATGTAATAATATAACTGCCCATTCTGGCCTATGAGAACAGGTAGCCTTCAATAGTGAAAAATGAAAATGGTTGTAATTCACTATTAGGACATGCCATACACATCAGAGCATGTCCTACCTTATACTTACAATGCACCCTGCCCTTGGGCCTCCCATAGGGGTGTCTAATATGAAGCAAAGGGAAGGTTTAGGTACTGGCAAGTGGGTGCACTTGGCCAAGTCGACATGGCAGTGCTAGACTGCACATAGGCCTTGCAATGGCAGGCCTGAGACACACTTTACAAGCTGCTTCTGTGGGTGGCAAAAACAGTGCTGCAAGCCCACCAGCAGCATTTGATCTACAAGCCCTGGGCATCCATGGTGCACTGTACTATGGGCTGACAGATAAATCAAATAACCCAATCATGTAATAACCAATTAGTATACCAATTTAACATAGGGAGCACTTGCACTGTGGCACTGATTAGCAGTGGCACAGTGCCCAAAGCATAAATCCAGCCAAAACATATCAAAACAGAGGAGGCAATCCGTCAAAAATGGAAGGGAGATTCACGTCAATGATGTCAGGTCACACTGTGTCTGACCAATGTTCATTACCTTTTCTTTGAAATAACTTGAGATGTCCTAACAAATTTGGATAGAAAGCACAGAGTCAGAATGAGTTGCCTTTGGACAATGCAGCTCAACTACAATGTAGAACCGCTCTTGAGAAATATGTGGTCTGCTCTGAAAAATACTTGTCTTAGCCTCGCAAATTTGCACCTTATAGGAGGCTTTAAGGACATTGAGGGTATATAAAGCTTCCGGATCATATTGTCTCCTCCATTTTACTTCAGCTTGATGGGCCTCAAAAGTTTCATAGGTTCAGTCCAGAACCAAGGCTTTTTCTTGGCCTTGTATCTTAAAGAGGTTTTCTGATTTTGAGGTGGTGACATTTGATCCAGAAGCTCAATCGGGTCAGCAATACAAATATCTAGAAGTCTATCTGGATTTACATGAACAGCGAATTCTCTTCACCGACTAAACACTCCCTCTAGTAGGAGGATGGCCACCTCCAGATTGAACTGTCCCAAGTTCCACTCTGAACGAGGAGCCTTAAGGGTTACAAATGTTAGGCGTCTGGATGGTAAACAGGGTCTCAGAATCCTTGATCCATGCAAATAGCACAGGGCCGGGGCTGTTAATTTTTTGGTTTGTTTAGAATATGCCATCTAGATGCTATCTAGCCACATGCATGGGCTTATTACTCGGCAGTTTTAGATCACATTCTGCCAAATTATGCACAAAGTGTCTGGCGGCCCCAGTAGGGGTCTTCAAGCCACAGATTCAGATCCTAAAGGGTAGTTAAGACCTTGTCTAATTTGTATAGTAGCACCTCTTCTGGAAAGGCTTGCCAGTTCTATACTGCACTTTGGGTTGACAAACGAGAAGGAAGGGTAACCTTTGTGTTTTTGACTTTGCACCAAAAGGCTAATATTTAATTCTGTCATGAAATCCGTATTTGTTCCATTGCCTCAGCTAAAAATTATGTGGCATAACCACCACTCATCCTCCAGTTCTGTCAATCCTGTCCTTTCTATATATCTTAAACCCTGGGGTACAATTCATCAATGAACGGGGTGAGTCATCGAGTTCCAGATGACCAAACAGGCAGAGTAGGCACCGGTATCTGGGCCCGCTCCATTTAGGGGCCCTGCAACAACAGATCAAAATAATACTGATTTGATCTTGAAAGAAAATTACAATCAAGCTTTATTAAATATTGTTTCCAAACAATAGGTTAAACTTAATCAAGTCAAAGAAACAAAAACTTTACATTGAAGGCTCTATAGAGAAAATACTGTATTAATGTAATGTACCCATTAACAACTTAAAGTACATAAACCAGAGACATCAGATTCATAACACAGTTTGTCTCTTAAAAGCTCATCTTCTGTCAGCTGTCAGTTTGTAAAAAAATCCAGTGCACTGGGTATTAGAGGTCTCCACAGGGTTTAATCCTGCATTTGAGTCATGTAATTAATGAAGAACACAGACATAAAAAATGTGTAAAGAAAGCAGAAAGAGTGAGTAAGCAATTTGTGTTTGAAGAAAGGCCATGTATATAGATATGTAGTTTGTTACAAGAAAAACTAGTAAAAATAAAGAGACATCTAAAACTCCAAAGTTTCCTGACTGCACAGATGTGCAATGAATACAGTGTATTATACGTATACTTTTTTGGGATAATGGCAGTAAGTCTTCGCTTTATGAGAATACCTTACGTAACTATACATACATTATATCATGTATTCAGTATGCATGAGTCACAAAGGAATGTGTGTTAAGAAGTCGTGCACGTGCTTCGGTGTAAACTTATTTGCATGTAGATGTACTTTTGGGAATCGCACCTATGTATTATATCGCGAGTACCTGAATACGTTTAGAAGAGATTTCTTTGCTGCCACTCTTTGAGTGCTAAAAACATCATGTTTTATTGATGAGTTCGGTTGACTCAATTACACTTATTCAATTTTCTCCAGAATATATGCCGCAACTCTCCTTTTGAAATAGAGTCTGACTAAGAAACTTTTCACCAATCGAGAGGGGACGCGAAGATTATTAAAAGCAGAGTTCTCAATGCACGTGCCCAATAATTCTGCGCATCTCTATTGATACAACAAGGCGAGGAGAGACCATGTCTGTCCTTACAATCGTCCAAGAGGACACAAAGTGGTGTTGCTTCTACACAAGTCATATAACACAACGCAGGCGGGAGACAACACTGATAGTATCTTAGTGTGAATGCACACCTTTTGTTTTGTTGGAAGCGGTGGGGGCTCTAAAGATGGCCCTGGTCAACACAATCTAGTAATGTGCACATGGACCTGGTCTGTCTTCGGGGCTACCCAGATATTGAATGATAAGCCAGCACCTCTGAAAGGACTATGGAGCTAGGGCAGAGACAGGAGCATACCACACTCTGCTTTGCATAAGCCTCATCCTGAAACATCCAGTAAACTTTTTTATAGCACCAATGTATAGTTGATGTTATGTTATTGGAATTTTTTGAGCGCACGAATACCCAGAGGTGTCTTGGTGCTAGCTCTGATGTCCTGGTTTCTGTACTGGACCATCCTCCACCTTGGGCAACTGGGAAGCTACTCAGTGCCTGTATGTGTACAGAAGAGCAATGTTGATGGCTGATATCTGGCTCAGCACACCCTCCGCTGCTGTGAGCAATGGTCCGTCAACGACCATGTCACCATGCGCCCCGCTTATGTGAGTCCTCAAGAGCTACTAACACTCAAGCGCCTCTCCCTGTCAGATGCCTGCCCTCTAGCTCTTCTCACACTTGGAAGGAGAGGACATGTCACATGAGATGTTTTTAAAGTTGAGGGAACCTGATGACATGCTTTATGCTGGGTGATGTCATCTGCTAATGCACCCAATGAAAAGTGAGAGTACTGTGGTGAATTGAGAAACATATCTATTTAAACCTACTTAAACCTACTTCAATTACAATGCAGATAAAAATCAAAACCTGTCTTCAGAGAAAGCTTTGCTGCTTAGCAAGATCAGCAGCGAAGCAGCATTATGGAAAAAAACGATGATTCCAAAATTTAGAGTTAAAGGTAGCCTATGGTTAGGACCTACAAATACAAAAAATACACTGAAATGCTATGTTGAGCTAGGCAGCTTTACCTGCTCCATATTGTTCATGACATCACATATCTTATTACAGGTGACATCACAAAGGGCATCATCAATAGCATTACTGATGACATCTTTAAAGACACATTTGCTAAAGGTTACTCTATTCCACACTGGTTTTGTTGCAGTTGAATCTCAAATGATCTCATCAGTTGATCAGTGATGTCATCTATGATATCATTTGAGATGTCATCAGTGATTGCGTAAATGATGTAAGAGTACATATCATGAGTGATGTAATATATGAGGTCATAAGCAGCGCATGGCAGGGGCGCAAGTTATAGTTAGCTCTGCTAATGTTAACATGTGAATTTTTGTGATATTTGTATTTCAAACCACTCACTGACATATTCACCTAACTATAACGTTACTTTAACCTATAATTTTTTCAGCGAATTTATAAGGTTAATTTTAAACCAAAACAGATCTTTTTAATGGATCAGTGAAATAATATCGACCTCACTAATATCGAGATGACAAAATATCGTTGACAAAATATCGATGGACAAAATATCGACTGGCTATCTTTAAACAGGTAAGTACAAAAATATCGACTTTAAAATATCGAGTTACTAAAATATAGACTGTAAAAAATATCGTTTTTTTAAATGTCTTTAAATTAAATTAATACTAATGTAGTAATAAATATGTTAAGTCTAAACGTACTTTAAATTATTAAAATAATGTTATATTAATAATTATTTATTTTAAAATAAAAATAAATCAAAAAAATAATACATATATATTTATATAATTTTTTTATATTAAATAAACATATATAATAATTTTACCGTAGCATAACAAAATACTTAACAATTATTATAACAACTGTAGTGAATTCTACAATAGCTAAAGCGTTGGATAGCGTAGAGGTAAAATTTACTATTCCCACTCCAGTGGGTGCAACAGTAGGGAAAGCGTTGGATAGCGTAGGGGTTAAATTTACTATTCCCACTCCAGTGGGTGCAACAGTAGGGAAAGCGCTGGATAGCGTAGGGGTAAAAATTACTATTCCCACTCCAGTGGGTGCAACAGTAGGGAATGGGTTGGATAGCGTAGGGGTTAAAATTACTATTCCCACTCCAGTGGGTGCAAAAGTAGGGAAAACGTTGGATAGCGTAGGGGTTAAAATTACTATTCCCACTCCAGTGGGTGCAACAGTAGGGAAAGCGTTGGATAGCGTAGGGGTTAAAATTACTATTCCCACTCCAAAGAGTGCAACAGTAGGGAAAGCGTTGGATAGCGTAGGGGTTACAATTACTATTCCCACTCCAGTGGGTGCAACAGTAGGGAAAGCGTTGGATAGTGTAGGGGTTAAAATTACTATTCCCACACCAGTGGGTGCAAAAGTAGGGAAAGCGTTGGATAGCGTAGGGGTTAAAATTACTATTCCCACTCCAGTGGGTGCAACAGTAGGAAAAGCGTTGGATAGCGTAGGGGTTAAAATTACTATTCCCAGTCCAAAGAGTGCAACAGTAGGGAAAGTGTTGGATAGCGTAGGGGTTAAAATTACTATTCCCACTCCAGTGGGTGCAACAGTAGGGAAAGCGTTGGATAGCGTAGGGGTTAAAATTACTATTCCCACTCCAGTGGGTGCAACAGTAGGGAAAGCGTTGGATAGCGTAGGGGTTAAAATTACTATTCCAACTCCATTGGATGCAACAGTAAGGAAAGCGTTGGAAAGCGTAGTTGTAAAAATTACTATTCACACTCCAGAGAATACAACATTAGGGAAAGTAAATCTTTCATATATAAATAAAAAATCTAACAAGAAATATCTAATAATAATTATTAAAATGCAAATTAAAATTTTATGTAATAGAATAAATAATAATTGACATTTACTAATTAACAATAATTCTTTTAATTATTCAACTATTAATACACATTAATTAAACATAAACAATTAATTTTTTATTTTTTTAATATTATTTCACTATTATTTCCAAATAAATAACGTGTATTTTATTTTATTATTTAATTAATTATTAATATATTACTTTCCACCCTAAACCCCTATAAACTCACCACCCGCTACAGAAATTAAATTAGTAAAAATCACATAATAACCAATTAATCAATTAATATAAAATAATTAACAATTATTATTTAATTAATTAACACATATAAATTAATTATCAATTAATTACTAATTACTATCAATAAATATATTTACATATTTAATTATTATTAATTAAATTACTTCCCACCCAATTCCCCTATAATCCCACAACCCGCTACTGCATTTAGGGGTCGATTAGGATCGCGGACGGACTTGCGTCCGTCCGCGACCCCAGAGCAGGAGGGAACCTCCGCATGGCATGCGGAGTTCCCTCCTGTGCAATTAGGATGTGACCGCCACCCTGGCGGTCACATCCTCTATTTTTAACATTGCGGCGGGTGCAGCTTCAAGCTGCACCCGCGGCAATGTTAAAAATGCACGCATTGCATTTGCATGCAGAAAGAGGCAGGCACCGCGCCTGCCGCTTTCTGCATGCAAATGCAGGGGGGCACCATAGGTACCCCCCATGTGCACCCCCCACCCCCCTTCACCTAGGGGGCCCGCAACGGGCCCCCGCAGTGAAGTTCTGTATGCTTTTCCACAGCGGAAAACCCGCCGCGGAAAAGCATAATTTACTGGCCATCCTATTATGGTGGACGGTGTCTGGAAGACACCGTCACCATATTCAGGCTTTTCCGCCGCGGTTGTAATCCGACCGCGGCGGAAAAGCTGTGGACGGAAACCAGGACCCACCAGCCATCCTAATCTGGCGGTGGGTCTTTGGTCAGTCCGCTGCGGTTTTTCCGCATCCTCGGGGCCGGCGGTGGCTTCCGCCGGCCCCGAGGATGCGGAAAAACCGCAATCATAATGACCCCCTAAATTAGTAAAATTTACATATTTACCAATTAATAAATTATTAATAATTATTTTGCAATTACTATTAAATTAATTAACACAGATAAATTAATTAACAATTAATTACAAATAATATCAATTAATAAGTTTACATATTTAATTAATTATAATTAAATTACTTCCCACCCTATTCCCCTATAAACCCACAACCCGCTACGGAATTACATTACGCAATAATTATAAAAACAAAAATCTTTTAATAAAATTATTTATAACATAAATACACACTTTTCACACATATTATTACGTAAAAATACACTATAAAATATTATATATTATTAAATAATCGATATTTTTGCTATCTATATTTTATACAGTCGATATTACTTCACTTACCTTAAAAACGATATTTTTGTAGTCGATATTCTGTCCAGTCGATATTTTGTCCAGTCTATATTATTTACTCGATATTATGTCCAAACGATATTTTGGACTCGATATTATGTCTGTGCACCCTTTTTAATCACACCTAACTATAACAT
The DNA here is from genome assembly GCF_964263255.1 of Lissotriton vulgaris. NCBI lineage: Eukaryota > Metazoa > Chordata > Amphibia > Caudata > Salamandridae > Lissotriton > Lissotriton vulgaris. Next base: position 184,623,138 of record NC_141693.1, read on the forward strand.
TACCTTAACCATTGCTTTTTTCAGTTAATTTCTAGTTTTTTGTAACATAAAGTTATATTTTATTACCGTGTATAAAGCCAACTCCACACCGTGCATGGCCTTTGGCCGTGTGAGGCAGTGTATTGACCACTGCGGCAAAACCTCCACCGGCAGCCAGCCCCACGCTGCGCATGTCCTCGGCAACAACAGGAGGTTGGCAACAGTGGCCAACCCATCCGATGGAAGCAGACCCCCTGCAGGTAGGCAACCTCACACTGTGTACGGTTTTCCATCACACGCGGCATGGGGTTGAACGCAGGGTGCAGGCAGCCACCTGGAGACGGCCAAACCCATGCTGCCCACGGCCTTTGCTTGTACGTGGATTGGGGTTAGCCATATGGCCTATGTTGCAGCCAAACTCTGCTTCCAACTCCCCGCAGGCAGCCAACGCCAGGCTGTGGCAACCTATGGCCGTGTGCAGCAGGATTGATCACAGGGCGTGGCCTGCCACGAGCCCCTGTGGTAAAATCCCCAGCAGGCTGCCAAACCCACATCACACACAGCCTTTTCCGTGTGCAGCATAGGGCTGGCCTTTTGGACCGGGGGACCCCGTCTCTAGTTGCCACATATAATAAAAAAGGGGGCTGCTCGGCCCCCCTCCCTGACCCTTCTTAGGCCCCGCCGATCCCATCCCTGAAACCATACCAATAAAACCGGGTAGGGGCATGTGTGGCTCCCTTCCCTGAGCCACACTAGGCCCAGGGGATCCCATACCTCAGGGCCTTATGCATTTCTCCACGAGCCTCATTAGGCTTTAAGGACCCCATCCCCAGGGCCCTAAGTATTTTAAAGGGGAGTGGGCCCAGGTGCCCCCCCTCCCTGAGCATCCTTAGGCCCTGGGGGCCCCATCCTCCAGAGCCTTTATTTTTTAAAGGGGAAAAGGGCCACATGCCCCCCCACCCCTCCTCAAGCCTCATTAGGCCCTAGGCACCCCATTCCCCAGTAGCTTATGTTTTTGAACGGGGAGTACGGCTGCTTAGACCCCCTCCCCAAGCCTTATTAGGCCCTGAGGACCCCATCCCGGAGGGCCTTAAGTATTTAAAATTGGAAAGGGGCCACATGGTTCCCGTCCCGAGCCTCATGAGGCCCTTGGGGACAGTGCAGCTCCTCTCTTCGAGCCATATTAAGCCCTGGGAACCCCATCACCAAGGGCCATTTTTTTTAAAGGGGGGTGCCGGCCCCCTCCCCGAGTTTATTTTGGCCCCAGAGATCCCATCCCCTGGGACCTAGGGTTAACAAAGTTGGGTGGACTGGTGCCCACCCATGGCACCTACCATATACAATGTTGGGGGCAGCGGTGGAGCCCCAAGGCCCACATGCTGCCCCAGCCAGTTCCCCACATGGTGCAGGAGCCGGCATTGCTCCCGTCTTAATGTAGCAGCATAAATAGCAGTATCTTGATCTGTTTCACTGTCAGCATCAGTGTAGGCAGGGAACCATGTCCTGAGTTCACTCCCAGCGGGAAAACAGCCTTTACAACGAGGTTTTTACCTTTTTGTGCCTTTACCACGTATTTTTTAGCACCCATATTTTTACTGCGAATATGCATTCACAACGCATGCCAATACCACGCATTTAAGGTAAGTTGGGGAGGTGGAGAGTCAGCCCCACAAATACATTGTTTTTAAATCTAAAACCAATGCGTGGTATTGGCATGCGTTTTAAATGCATATTCGCAGTAAAAACATGCGCTCTAAAAATGTGTGTGAGAGGCATGCGAAGTAATTGCATGCGTTGTACCATCATACAACCCTCCCAGCTGGTGGGCGCATTTTTAAAGCCTATGCCCAGTGGGAGCAGACTTAGTGCTTGCTCCAGTTTGATGGGAGTTTTGAAAATGCTCCCGCCAGGCAGGAGCAAACACAAGTATCCCTGCCCATGCCGGTGAGGGCAGGGAAACTGCTGCGTCCCGGAGGTGGGCTCTATTTTTGAACTAGCACTCCTGCAACAGTCTAACAAGCCTCTCGCAGACCCAACTGTTCAGATTACAAATATTTTCCAGCCTTAATTTCTAAAAAACCTACTGAACAGATATAAACGTTATCACAATAAGCACAATCTGCGGACCAAGATCTAGCTTACTGCCAAATTTTGTGTAATTTCTTTGTAGCCCTGCTTAAAGAAATCTACAGAAAATGCATGGGGATTTTGTATTTTGGGACTCCCGCTATTCTCTCTGCCCCCTCTTGACAGATCACCCCAAAACGTTCCATACTCAAATTAAGCGAAAAAGAGCACCTTTAGTGAAAGTTTTGTGAAGATTTGTCAAAGTTGCCAAAGTTAGTAGCAATACAAAAAGCAAATACCCTATGGAAACGCTCACCTAACTTTAAATACCCAGTGGCAACCTACTTATAGGGAGCTTTCAGCCAACCCTCTTCATCCATTGGTCTGTTGTGTCATTCATTTTTCTTCTGCCCAGTACTGACTAGCGCTAGGGGCAATGGGTCAGCCCACTTCAGCCTTTGTCTAACTTTAACACGATTCACACATTCTACTCTTTAAGAAAAGCACATAGACACACAATTATTTCCTTTCAGGACCAAGAACTACTATCACAACATTTACGTTTTGAGTCCATCAAAATATTTTTGCTGTTAGCCATTTTTTTTTGTATATTGGCCGGGCAACTCCTCCAGAACTACAATTTTACTAAATATTTGTCAAAACAAAACACGCATTGACAAAGCCGAAAGGCCATCAGCCAATGGCAGACCTAATTATGTGGCCAATGCTACTTCCAGCCCACTACATGACAAAGGGGGTGTAGAATTGGGGTGAGAAAGTGAAGAAAAAAGAAGGCGGCGGAAAAGAAGGAAAAGGAAGAAGGGGCGAGAGAATAGGGGAAGAGATCGAGAAAAGGGGAAGGGCTAAGTTTGTGGGTGATAAAGTAGACGTATGTGTATATATATATATATATATATATACACACACAGCAAATGCAGCTGTCATTTAATCTCAACGATGGGTGCGCCATGAACATTGCGATTGGCAAGAAACAACGGAAATGAAGACGCCCCATCTCGGCCCATTCATTGGCCAAGGATACACCTATTAAATAGCAGGACTGTTCAAAAGACTGTGGCTAATCATCGACGGCTTTTCCGCACTGATGAAGGCAGAAGCCAGAAACGAGTCTGCGGATATGACAAAGCCCCCTAATGCCCCGAGTGTGCACCGAAGTTGACATATGTTTGTTGATATATATATATATATATATATATATATATATATATATATATATATATATATATATATATATATATGTATGTTTCCTCAAAATTGCTGGGGACCCGAGGGAGGTGGCGCACACGCCGGCGGAGCGAGCCAGAAGTTAATCCACGACAAAAGTTCCCAATGCCGTGCGCTCTCAGTGTGGAGTCTGTGTCACTGAGAGCGCACGGCATTGGGAACTTTCGTTGTGATATATATATGGAGAGAGAGAGAGAGAGAGAGAGAGAGAGAGAGAGAGAGAGATGACGAGAATGAGACATTTGAAAAAGAGAGACAGAGAAATCTGCTCGCTGGTGGTAAGAAATACAGGTGAATATAATCCCCATTCGTCCTAGAAGGCTCGAAATATATTACAATAATTAATGGATCACTTCAGCAAACAGTTTCATCCAGAGAAGAACAGTATGACTAGAAACTAAAACAGTAATATCCTTTCCTGTTTGCATTAGAATTTGCACAAATGATGTACTGAGCATATTATTAAGTCACCTTCCTTTGGAGGTAATTATCAAAGCATAGGCAAGGCTGCACCAATTATGCAGAGCCTCTCATCCCCTGTCGCTAGATGTCTGAAGTTTCAAGAGCCCTGCGACGAAAGCGCTCTTGCGTGCTCTTGAAAAGACTTGTTTCAGGACACTTGTTGGAGAGAGGATTCTCATATCGCCGCCACCAGATTCACTCAGCACGAGAGGGCAGCAAAATACAATGCAAAATTTTGAAATGAGCTTTTTTGGAAATTTAAAAAATAATTGAAAGCACAAGCATTGGCAAAGCCAACATAAGCCCGACTTTTTCTAATTGTTGGGTTTGCTAATGCTGTGCAACATCAGCAATAAAAAAGAAAGAAAGGCACAATGATGTGCATGTGAACATGTGCATGTAATGCTGTCATGCCCAAATATGATGACGTGCGTGCACCCACGTGTCCCCACATGTGCGCACAGATGGCATGCCACTGCCACCATTTTAGCAATTTTTTTAATTTACTGTTCCAAGATGATGAACATCACTGGAGAAGGTAGATAAAACTGCAGGGGCAGCCCCTCCGCCTTGGCGGAGGAACATTGCCCCAAAGCTGCTACCCAGCAGAGGAAACAGTGAAAAATAAAATGATAATAAAACTATTTTATTATCTTTTTCTATTTCACCGTTGCCTCTGCTGGGTAATCGAGTCATGTGGCGGGGCCGGGCCATATTCCTGAGCTTCCAAAAGAGTAGTTGTGCACATTACTAAGTGTGCATGACTGTTTGGCCAGCCGTTTTAGGCCGGCCAAACCGTCTTGCGCACTTAGCATGTCTCAACCCGGCTGTGTTGTACAGCCTGATGGAGAAAAGCCACAGGTTCCCAGGCACTGTCTTAGCAGCACATCAGGCCGCTCAAACCAAAACCAGCATGAGAGAAGCGCTGGGATTGGCATCTGGGAGCCTGCGCGGTTTGCACCAGTCGAGGATCAGGAGAGGAGTAAGACTAAGTGAATGCAGTGTCAGGTATGTTGTAGTTTATTTATATATATATATATATATATATATATATATATATATATATATATATATATATATATATATATATATATATATATATATATATATATATATATATATATATACACACACATATTAACTATTTTAAAGAGAGGCAAAGAGGCAACACGTAGAGTGTATCCTGTAATACTAGGCTAAAACATATAAAAAAGATGTAACCACCACAGTTCCCTCTATTCCGTACTGCGATACAGTCATTTACATTAAGGTACATCCTAATTTCCATTCCACTTATGAACCTTAAGTCCATTGACACCACGCCACCGCAGTGCTTGATTTGTAAAATATTAAGTGCCGGGGCTCTAACCAGGAGGCCACTGCAGCTTGCACCACTCATGGCCTTTGTCATCGCTGCCAAAAGAACTATTAACCATCTCTCTCGTATGTAAATGCGACAGTTCAGATTATTCCAGGTCCCCAAAGCTAAAGGAATGGCTGGGGAGGCAGGTATTAGAAATGTTAATGTATATTGTAGTCTTAGACTACCGTTATTCTGCTCATCTCCAAATTAGATGAACAGCGCCACCATGTGGTGGACTGTTCCAAGTATGGTGTTGACAATTAGGTGCCGGTACCGAGCTCCGGAAACTAATTAAGTGCTGGTGCTGTGCACCGGAAAGCACAGGCTCAAATTAAGCACTACGTCAACCAATGAAATGGGACCAAACTTCCACCTTCACTGAAAGAAAAAGAAAGCATACTACTGCCCCATTATTATAGTAAAGTCACTGTTTCATGCATGCCCTGCAATAAACTGGCGGCAGTACATTGCAGCAGACAAGAAGTTGTGGGGCACGGACACTGTCATGAGATTCCTCACTTCTATGCCCTAAAACCTAAAGTGTAATTAAAAAGTCCAAGCTTTGGCATAGTCAATAGGTCTGGGTTCAATATGCTAATGCATACAGAGTTGGCATATTAAAGAATTCGTTTTAGATACAAAGGAGGGGGACAGCAGGGGGGGGCAGGAGGCAGCAGCATAGCGTGGGTCGCTTGCGCTCAGGGTAAGACAAGTATTGAGCAGCTCAATTTTCAATTTGTGCCCCAAATTTTGCACCCCTAAGATTTTTACACTACGCGCAGAGCAACTCCCCCTCTCTCCCCCCCCCCCCCCTCTCCCCCCAGACACACACGCTACGCCACTACGGAGAGGTCTATTGTCATAAAGTAGTCCCTCAGGCAGTTTAATACAAGCACTCAAGAGGGGTGGAAGCTTACACTGAAATAGACCATAGCACTAGGAGAGAAATGAATTGCAATTGGCAAGTATGAAGCCAATGCCTCACAGAGGCAGGCCAAAGAAGGACAATGGTTGAGAGGGGCAGACTCAAAGCCCACTCCATGGATATCGTTAGCAGCAGAACCATTAACAGCTGTAAACCCCAGGCCAAAAAAGAGGCACAAGGGACAAAGCAAGAAAAGAATGGGCAGAAGAACAGCCCTCAATATTTAACAACAGCTAGCCAGATCCCAGGGCGAGGGCAGGGCTTCATTTCCAACCCTCCTTGGGGATGAGACACCAGCAAAACAGAGAATGAAAATAAACGAGAGCAGCTAACGCGAACAGTTGCTAAAAAAATACACGTCAGTTCTACCCTAGCCGGCTCCCAGTGACATGATTCAACAACATTAGGCATTAATGAGAATCGGCGAATCACAATAGAAATGATACAAATGGGTTATACAAAAACTCAGAATAAAGGAACAAGCTTTTGACTATCCACCAGGTCTGACAACAATGAAAAAAGAAAAACAAAAAAGACTGCTTTCTGTAAATTAAAGTGTGAAGATTCAATGTATTTTAGAGATTTCAAATCCCCTCATGCATTGCACTGCAAGCACACAAGAGGAGGGGGAATGATACACCAAACAGCTAACAGCACGAGGCGAGAAGGAAATATGGCCCACATGCATCATTGTGTCATTTTGCATTTCTTAATTTGCGAAAAATAAGGAATCGCAAATTAAGAAGTGCAAAATGCTATGCATCATTTTTTTCGGTATTTCTTTGTGATTCGGTAAAAATCGCAATTTTTTCCAAATCCCAAAGAAATACCGAATTCTTAAGTTAGTTTTCGCAATTCCCATTGATTCCTATGGGCCAAAAGGCCCATAGGAGTCAATGCAAATTGCGAGTGGCACTTAGAAAATTTCATGGGTGCAGGGGGGGGGTCCAAAGGACCCCCCCATGCACCCCTGAAATGTATTTTTCGCATCATGTTGCACACACACATGTCCTAAGGACATGTGTGTCCGTAACATGAATGTTGAAAAAAAAGCATTTTCAACATTTTAAACACTTTTTCCAAATTTACCGAGTGGTTCAACCACTCGGTAAATTTGGCACCCTATTTGCGAATTTTCACTTTTTAAAATAATGATGCATTGCTTTTAAGAAATCGCACATCTGCGACTTCTTAAAAGCACCCGCAATTTTAGAATTCGCAAACATGTTACGAATTCTAAAATTGCTTCATGCATCCCAAAAAGCACTTTTGCATTCGCAAACGGCCGATTTTAAGGAATCGCACCGTTTGCGAATGAAAAAGTGCTTGATGCATGTGGGCCTAAATCTTTAAGCAAAGTCCAATCTGTACATTTCAGAGAATTGGTAACAATAAGTAGTCTGGAAGGTTGCTACGCTGTCAAGCCAGACCTAAGAAGAATGACAGACTGCAGGAGAAAAGAAGGTTCCCATTTAATTTCTTAAACAGTGTCTCCATAGGAATAGCTATTTAAAAAGTGCAAAGGGATATGTACTAAATTTGTGATTACCCATTAGCGATTCCTACAGATTAGGAATCTCTACTAGGGAATCGCAAATAGGAAATGACATTGCATTCACGCCTATGGGCACAATAGGAAATAGTTTGCATAGTTTCCTAATAGGAAATCGCAATTTAAGAAATGCAAAGCCAAGGGTGTCTCTGGGTTTAAGGCACCGTTGGAGGCACCCCAAATTTCCTAGTGCAATTCAGCTCGTTAAGAAATGCTAAATGGCTTCATACGTCTAGGCCTAGGTCACATTATGGTAGTCGTGTTAGTCACCAGGCCACTTTCCGTCAAAGCCAAGGCTAGCTGGCCTAAACAGGCACAAGAGATTTCTCTGCATGCCAGTAGGCGTGAAAGGCGTGGGCTCCTGGGCTGCACCCTTATTACAGTTGTGGGACTTTTGATTTTCCTTTTACTGTTATGCGTTTTTAAGATTTAAAATCTCAGCATGCACAATTCTGCTGCCCAAAATATATAGAAGTGGCTAAAGATATCCCACAAAAAATGGGCACCTTGCCCCCAATGCAAACCATCCAGAGGCCGCTACGCCACAACACCCTATGTGCCCTTTAACCCCTACACTGTAGATTAGCCAATGAACAGGGCCACCGGAGTTATATGATTCAGTGGCCACAGTATTTTCCACATAATTATGGATTTGACAAACATTCGATTTCCTGCTACTTAATTTGCAGATTAACATTTTTTTTTATAGCTCAAGAATGTTAAATGTTCCTAAAAAAAACACCAAAATGTGGTTCTACGCAATGGCAGACTCTTTCCAAAGGTTAACCGATGACCTTTCAGTTGCGGATTGTTCTAATGAGGTGTTAAGCTGGTACTAATGAGGCGCAACTTTGCCCGGACAGTATTAACAGATGTTGAAATGACAAAATAATTACTACTGTCACATACGGTGCCACACTGGGCAGGATCATTTGCCTTTTTTGATGCATAAGTCTGTGCACAATGCCACATAACTTGCCCTTCCACTGCTCCATAACTCCTGTGACCCTTAGTCTGGTGCACATTTCAGTGCTCTCGTAATGCACATCACCCAGAACACCCCGCGGGACATCATGTGGTGCTCAAACGAGGCACACCACCCAGTGCCCCCTGAGGCGCGTCATCTAGTGCTTTCTGGAGGCACCTCAGCATGTGCTCCTCAGGTGCAAGTTGTTCTGTGGTCCCCTGCAGTTCATCTTCTGCGCCTTGGTGCTCTGCTGACTCCCATCGCCCGGTGATCCTCTGCATCACATGGCTGTGTACTAATGCAGGTCTGTGTGCATTGATGCATGTGAGCGGTGTGCACCCTGAAGGCTGATGCCAGAATATCAAAGACCAAATATGCAAAGAATATCGACAGGTAATTCTGGATTTTCCATACCTAACTCCACATATGTGTACCTATGGGTTACATATATCTTCAAGGTGCGCAGATGTGGAGATAGGAATAGTAAATCTATACTTCCCTATATGCACTTGCCTTTCCATAGTATGCTCCTTGGTATTCTGTCTTCGATATTCTTGTACCACAATATTCTGGGAGTCGATCTCCAGTAGTATACTCCTGTAAGTGTGTTGTACTTGCACTGTACAGAAGACAAACTTTGTCAGGGCTTATTTTCTTTAGCTTCTCTCAAATTTTGTATTCCTCTGCTACCCCAGCCCCCAAAACCCAACCAGGTGGTCTTGGAGTAAAATGACACACTGCACCACACCTTGCTGTTGACTATCACCTCCCTGACTCTTTTTTTATTGTCTGCCTTGACAGCGCAATCAATTATGTGAGCAGTGCTAGAGAGGGGCTTTGGCTCCGCCCACATATTGGGAGCCGGGAGTACATATTTTGATTGGGCAGAAGTTATGTGCTTCCACAAATCAATGATCATTTTGTTTATTTGGGTCTAGCCCGGGACCAGGGTTCAATTCCCCGTCTCCGCAGGTCTTGCGCTCAAAATTCTACGGGCCTGATAATTCTCGCCTCGGTGCCGGTGCCTATTCCAATCATGGAGTCCCACTCTGCAACTCTGGGCAGTAGCTTGCTTAATCTCCACAACGGCCCCCACAACGCTAAGGATGCCTGGCCTCCACCTTGGGGGTGCCCAGGAGTGGACGCCTCACAGGGAAAGCCAGGATGGGTTCCACAGCGGTATTCGTACAAGCGCCTTGAGACCCTTGCGGGTGAGTAGTGCGCTATACAAGTATCAATTTTACCCGATGACACCCTTCGCTCCCTGTGCTCCCCGAGGCCTATGCCAGCCTTGCCCGTGCGAGTGAGTGCTCTGGTTGGCGAAGGCGCAGACCCATCTGCTGGAGCGTCGAGCAGCTTGGCAGCAGCGGCCATGGGCGTCTGGCGCGGGCTGGTGGGCAGGCCTGGCCTCAACTCGGATCACTGCAGGGGCTTCCGGAGTGTGAAGCGCGGGAAGGGTGCGCGCGAGATGACACGCGCATGGAGCACATGATCCGGCCAAGAGAAGGCGCGAAGCACCCGCTATGGAACGGCGAAGGCCGCTTAGAGGCTCTCAAATGCCGTTCACAGCAATTGTCATTGACATATGTTGATGATAATTATATGTCGTTTTTCCGGGTGTACAGGAAGATTGTTTTTTCTCCTGGCTTATTTAATTCTGGTGGGCAATTTGTATGATCTCTACACAGTACAGGCAAAATAACAGCAGAAGAAAACACCAAGCAAATATAAGGCAAAATAATTGCACAATGTACAGTTTGATTATTTATACTGGCAGGGAGTGCATAGTTTTCATTACACAAGCAAGAACTCGCCTTGATCTGATTAATGGCCTCTGCACAGTTTGCTGTTTCTCACTTGTCCTATGTCTACAACACTATTTTTTCACACACATTTGAAATATGTTTTCGGGAGCTGAAAGTGGATGTGACATTTTCACCTGAATTAACTTTAAAACTATTTACCTCTCAAGTTTAACTACCATTAGCAAGACTATTCCTAGGTCTGACCTTGCATGTTAGCCTTTTGGCTTTGTCAATCCTTGTTTTTTTATGGTTTTTGCAAAACGTTATTGTTGAGCAAGCTGCTGGTCGCGTATTATTTGAAAAGAAAAACATCTAAAGAGTGGAATATTCACCTGCATCACTCTATCTACTACATCTGATAAAAACTGGCGTGGTTTGGATGACAAAGTCACAGGCACTCAGGATGGTCACCTGCCAGGGCTAAGTCCTGACTGATTGCTGGGCGGCTGCATCTCCTTTCTCCCCCACAACTTCCACATTTGTCCTATGGTGGTAAACATGCAGAAATGTCTGCTTTCTGAGGGCAACATATTTGTAAACTGCCCAGTCAGAACCCTACTCTATACTACACAATATAAGTAAGCCTTCCAAGTGACTGCTCCTTCAAATTCCCACAAATATGTGCAACACCTCTACCACCCCATTCCCCAGAAGCTTTCACAACTCCTAATTTCAGAACTACTGCTACACATGGTACATCTTTTCCTGTACATGCCAGAGACTCAGTGGCAGCTGCCACGGAATGGTACGTGTGGGGCAGGGGCCGTGGGGGCGGGGGCGCTAGAAAAAAATAGAATTGTACTTGTCTGGTTGGCAGCAGCCGCCTCTCCTCCGTCCTCTTCTGTTCTTCTGTTTCTGCAAGCAGGCTCCAAAACTCCCCTAAGCCAATCAAGACGCTGCTGCTTCCAGCATGACAGCAAGCAGTGTTGTGACTGGTCTGAGCGCCCTGGTTCGTTCAGAGAGGGAGTGAGAGCCTGTGCTCGTTCTCCACCCAGGCTGCGCAATACAGCCGGGTGGATAACATGCTAAGTGTGCATGAATGTAGGGCCGGACAAACCGTCATGTGCACTTATGTGCAGCAACGACTCCTCCCCCTGCTGGCTGTGGCGACAGGCCAGCCCCACCCTGTCCCGTTAAGCTGCCTCAGTAAGGAAAAATGATATGATAATAACATTATGTTATTATCACTTTATTTTTTATTTTTGCACTGCTCAAAGAGCAGCGGGGTGGCGCTCCGCCACATTAGCGGGGGAGCTGCCGCTGCACAGACTGCCACCCACCCACAGATGGGGCCTCAAAAATGAGACATACACCCCCACGGACTCTCATCACTGGTTGACTCTCCAAATTGATTCAGCACCCAGATCAGGGGCGGCTCTAGGCTTATGGTGGCCCTGGGCAGAGAGCATAGGTAGGGGGCCCTGGAAGAGGGGTCTGGGTGGGGCAGAGCCCCCCGGAGCTCAGGAGGGGGGTGTCAGGGTTTCAGGAAGTGGAACAGAGCCGGAGGCCGCCAAATCCCTGCCAGGGGCCTCCAAGCAAATATGTATCCATCCTCAGAGGATTATGATATTAAGGATATATATTGGCGTGGAGGTGCACAGCTTGCACATGCCTAAGGCCGCCCCTGCCCAGATCCAGCTAGTCCCACCCCTGCTCCCTTCACTGGATCCCCCCACCTCATGTTACCACACTGCTGCAAGAGTTGCCATCTCATCAACACTTCCTTGCTGCAACCACATGTACCTTTGAACCATATGTTCCTCATCTGTGATTCCAGAGAGCTCAGGACAAGTTCGCCCACCCGCCTGATCTCAACGTAAGCGAGCGCGCCAACCTTATCTGCTCAGTGTTGGTAAACCACAGACAGAATGTGCACCTTTTTTTGTATTATCCACATCACCTTCTACAATGAAGTCATTCAACTCATTGCAACCACATTTTAGCATTGCCTTCTTGCCAGAATACCGCTCTCTCCCTCAGACAAACTCCTGCCTTCGACAGCCATGTTTCAGTGACCGAACCTTTGTCGCTCTTGCATCCGAACTCTGGAACCTTCTTCCAGCGCAGACTCAGATCTCTCTCAACTGCTTAGCCCTTCCCTTTGTAGCAAACCCTCGCCTTTGCTGCTCCTACTTTTATCTTCTCTTTGAACTCAGTGCCAACAAAACACTTTGTAATAAAACACTCCTGTAGTAATATTAGTATGAAACATAGAAGATATGTTTAATAAACGTATGGCAAAAATAACCCTTCACAGCACAATTTACCAAACATATATGCTGAAGAATCATAGGTTTTAGAGGCAGATGTGGAAAGAAACGCATGCACCAATTCACTAGTTCATGGTCTGGGACAGTACTGAGGAGCTGCATTTCTCTACACCAGCACATCATAGTCATTCTGCTCCCTTGGGAGTCATTGTAGGGCTCGAATGAGTAGTTGATACTCTCTGCCACAGGGCTCGGGTGGAAGGCTTGCTGCTCTCTGACATGTCATAGTGCCGGGTGGGCACCTTCTGCTCTGAAAGATAGGGCATTCGTGCACCATTACCTGCTGCTTCAGGCCACGGTGCAGCGGCGAACCATGAAGCATTCGCTACTCACGGGGACAGTGCGGTGGCGGGTTTACTTCTTGCTCCAGGACCTGGTATAGAAGAGTTATTGGTGCCAGGTGGCAGCCTGGGGATAGTGTCCTGCTGCTCCAGGGCATGGTATTGTGAGGGTTAGAGTGGCCGGGTGCATCGGTGCACAGTGCAGTCCTGTGGTCCTTTCTGCTTCAGGACTTGGTGAGGTGCAGCTGCAGTGTACGGTGGTCTGGACACGGAGTGTAGATGGAGTGTACTCCTTGCTGCTCTGGGACATGGTGTGGTGGTGTTTGTAGTGACCTGATACTTCAGAACATAGCAGAGTGGTCTGGTGGGTTTGGTGTGGTGCAGAACTTTCTGCTTCAGAACTTGGTGAGGTGGCAGGTGCAGGACATGTGGGCTGGACACTGTAAGGGGATTGAGATTGTTACTTGCTGCTCACTCAAGGACATGGCGTGGTGGTGGTTGTAGTGACCTGATACTTCAGAACATAGCACAGTACTACTTTCTGCTTCAGAACCTGGTACGAGTGGTACACAGTAGTAGGGCTATGTGTCCTATTTGCTCCCCATTGACATGGTGTGGTAGTGGTTGTAGTGACTTGATGCTTCAGAGCCCAGTGAAGTGGTGAGATGAGATACTACCTCCTTTAGGACCTGGTGTGTTCTCAACACAATTTATAACTTGCTCCTCAAGGACATGGTGTGGTGGTGGTTGTAGTGACTTGATGCTTCAGAGCCCAGTGAAGTGGCGAGATGAGATACTACCTCCTTTAGGACCTGGTGAGTTCTCAACACAATTTATAACTTGCTCCTCAAGGACATGGTGTGGTGGTGGTTGTAGTGACTTGATGCTTCAGAGCCCAGTGAAGTGGCGAGATGAGATACTACCTCCTTTAGGACCTGGTGAGTTCTCAACACAATTTATAACTTGCTCCTCAAGGACATGGTGTGGTGGTGTTTGTAGTGACTTTATGCTCCTGAAAACAGTGCAGCAATGTGGTGGGGTTCTTGCTTCTCCTGGACCTGGTGAGGTGGCAGCTGTAGTGCTTGTGGTCTGGACATAGTAAGGGGATTGAGTGCACTACTTACAGTCTAAGGACATAGTGGGTGGAAGTTGGAGCAACTTGCTGCTTCAGAACCCAGTGCTGTGGTGTGATATTTTTGCTTCTGGACTTGGTGAGGTGGCAGGTGCAGTGCCTGCTGGTCTGGACACTTTTGTTCCTTGCATGGGCTTCTTTCTGCTCCGGGCACTGTGTCATGGGGGTGTGATGACGTCAATGCTCCTGGCCATGGTGCATTGGTGGGGTGGACACTTACCGCCCAGGGTGGCGTGTAGGTGTGTTTTGAGAGGAGCATGGTCCTTCTGCTGGATGCGTTCAGCAGGTTGTGGGTAGCAGGTAATTGTTCCTTCAGGACACGTCCTTGGGTGTCACAATAAGGCCAGGCTGCACCCGAGGGACTGACAGGCACCGACAGACCTGCTGTGGCCGCGTCACCCTTGCTCACCCTGTGCTGCGATGATGCGCCCACCCCTGCGGCATCGCTCCCTGTACATGTCACTCCATCTCAGCCAAGCGGGCGCCATGAGTGACAGGAGACAGGGTGACTTTGTAAAAACAATGCTGGCGCCATCCTCACTCAGGCAACAGAGATTCGGGAAAAACAAGTGGCTTTGGTCTTGTTTATGACTTCTTAATGACATAAAACATTTCTCTAATATCCTTGAAAAGGTGATGTTGGCATTTAAATGGGACTTAGAGACACAGTGCTGTGAATGGGTAATATCCCTGGATATGCAACTCAGACTGGCCTTCAGAGAGGGGAAACTGATGATGAACAGTCTGTCTTTCACATGAAAGATGGAGAAAAACTATTGAAAAATCCTCAGTCTCTGCAAATACACTAATAAAACAAGCATTGGCAAAGAGAAATAACTTACCAAGCTAGGATGAGTGATGGTTACCTTTTTTGCAAGCATATGTACACAAATAAAGGAAAAAATAAAAATGCTAATACCTAAACGTGAAAGTTCTATGCATGCAATAAAAACTATAATGAAAAAAATTGCCTAATTTTAATAAAGCAGTATGGTTGCTTTCTAGAAGGCAAGTGTATTTAGAACATGTATAGAAACCGTTTATGTTTGGTGCACATCACAGTAAAATATTATTAATGACGCAAACAAAATATACTATTTGCGTTGAATTACTGTATCTTGAAAACATAGTTTCAACACACAATTCTAACGGAAAAAAATGTAAACAAATATTAAGGAATTGAATGAAAAAGCATTGCCAAAGTAACTTAATGGCCTATCAGCTTGGCACTGAAGTGATCCTCTTTTTAGGCAAATGGGTACCATTGACCAGGCAAAATGCTGCTACTCACAGTGCAAGAGAGACAAAGGTTGAAGTGGACTCACGCGTTGCCCCGTGCTGCATTCTGTGGTGAGTGGAGGCAAAATATGGATGTGCAATGAATGAAGAGAGCTGACCAAAAGCCCCTTTATGTTTGTATAGATGTATGTATTTTTTATTTATGATTTATTTTGTTACAAGAAGATCTCTAAGAAAGACCTAATAAGCGTAAAACAAACAAGTATAGGAGACATCTCCAAGGAAAATAAACAACTACACTGTTCAGACACTTCTTACTCGAATTACAGGCATATAATCCTGCGTGGATCGTACAGCAGGGGGCTTTCAACTGCAAAACATTTCCAAATGTTCAAATCTTAATGGTAGAGACGTTTTAAGGCATGGGCAAAATGAGCAGTAGCCCAGAGACCACACCTTGAAGGGGGCCCTCAGAGAAACTGTGCATTCTATTTTAATTCTGTACATTATATATCTCTATCTAGACCACTATACCTCTCTGCCTAATTCTGCTTCTGATCCACCAAGTACCATGTTAAGGATTTTTGGTGACCCAGGCAAGACATATTCCAGCTGCTTTTGTGTGAACCTGTTAAAGTTTAACATATAATTTAGTATTATTTGGCATCATGTGTTATTGAATTAACAGGAAATGGTAAAGTAAAGGGGGCCCCCTTAAATAGTCTTGCCCGGGCCCACAAAATCCTTAAGATTAAACTGCTTAAATGCCCATCATTGAGCCTTAGACAGTATAGATATTTTCTAGGCTGCTTAGATGTGGCATGTCCCTGCTTGACCAACACATCCTGGACCTGTCAGCCGCCTTCGACACGGTCTGCCACCGCACACTAAAGACACGTCTCCAAGAGGCCAGAATACAAGAGAAAGTCCTAGACTAGACCACATCCTTCCTCTCCGGGAGACCACAGAGCGTCCGCCTGCCCCCCTTCCGCTCCGAAGCCACCGATATCATCTGCGGTGTACCACAGGGCTCATCCCTCAGCCCGATGCTGTTCAACGTCTACATGGCCCCCCCACCCACGTCGCCCGCCAGCACCACCTCGACATCATCTCCTACGCCGATGACACCCAGCTGATCCTCTCCCTCACCAAGGACCTGCACACCGCCAAAACCAACCTCCACGAAGGAATGAAGGCCGTCGCAGAATGGATGAGAAACAGCCGACTGAAGCTGAACTCGGACAAGACGGAGGTCCTCATCCTTGGCTCCACCCCCTCAGCCTGGGACGACTCCTGGTGGCCGACCACCCTGGGAACAGCACCGACACCCACTGACCACGCACGCAACTTGGGTATCATCCTCGACTCCTCCCTCTCCATGTCAAAGCAGGTCCTGCTTCAACATCCTCCGCATGCTCCGCAAGTGGATCCCAACCGAAACAAGAACGGTCACTCAGAAGACTGGACTAGGGCAACGCACTCTATGCAGGAATCCCGGCCAATCACCTGCGACGACTACAACGTATTCAAAACGCCTCCCCCCGACTGATCCTCAACATCCCACGCCGCAGCCACATCACCCCTCCCCGTCGAAAAGAGAGTCACCTTCAAGCTACTTACCCACGCACACAAAGCCCTCCACAACACCGGACCAGCATAACTCAATGACCGACTCAGTTTCTACACCCCCACCCGCCAGCTCCGCTCTGCCAGCCTCACCCTTGCCGAGATCCCCCACATTCAATGAACGACCGCCGGTGGAAGTTCCTTCTCCTTCCTCGCCGCCAAGACCTGGATCACCCTCCCGACCCACCTGTGGCAGACCAATGACCTGCACACCTTCAGAAGAGTCCACAAGACCTGGCTCTTTGAACAGTAGCAGCATCCCCCTCCCCAGCGCCTTGGGACCCTTGCGGGTGTATAGTGCGCTTTACAAATGGATTTATTGATTGATTGATAGCTGAGTTTAGATGGATCTTACAGGGAGCGGGCTACAGCTGCAGGTTTTTTCAAGTAATCCCAAATATTGACACATGACACGCCCAGCCCACTCAGATTCATTCATCACCAAGAAGCTGTCTGGCTGAGATGCACACATTTCCCCATGGAGCAGCTTTGCCTGAAGATTTACCTGATTAGCCAGCAAGACGAACCCAGAGAGGCTAACCCTAAATACTCTGAAGCCCTCCGGACTCGTCTTACGGTAAACAGTGGGAGTTGACAACGATCTTTCTGTAAGTGATGGTGGACTAACCCAGAATGTCTTGCAAGCATGCCCTCGGCCACAGCTATTTCCATATTTGTCATTGTGAGGACATTCCTGTGGAGCTGCAGATATCATTTAGTCTCCATGTGGCATGGCCTGAACACAAGCTGATCACCAGCTTCTAGCGTTGGTACCGCAGAGAGTCCTAGACAGCACGAGCGGCTCCTCCATGACAGTGGAGGAGCGACGCCCTCCCTAAAATGTCCCAGAGTAGCCTAAAAATAAAATGGTAATAAAGTTTATTTAATACCCTTTAATTTTGAAGCAACCCGAGTGTCTTCTGGGTGGCAGCAGGGAGCAGTTCACTTAATTTTGAAGTGTGCATGTCTCTTTGGATGGGTGTCTTACGACGGCCAGCCAGATGTGCGCATTTTAAACTTCTCTAACCCAGCTTGTCTTAGACAGTTAGGTTAGAGAAAGCGCAAGCCTCCAATGCTGTTAGGAGCAATTCAAGAGGCTGCTCCCTCCAATCCTGATGCATCTCTCATGCCGAGAGACGTGCCAGGATTGGAAAGTACAGTTTCCTGGTCCGGATCTTCCAGGAGCGAAGACACACAAGCAAGGAGGACGTTGTGTGGCAAGTATGGTAAATGAATCGCATGTGAGACGCAGACGTGTGTCTTAGGGTTTGAGACTTGCTGGCAGTATAAGGCATGGGCAACCTGACCTTTTTGGCAAATTGGCAATCAGATTTGATTCTTTGAAACATGGCTAGATATGTAATCCATGAGCATGTGTTGAGGCTTCTGGGATTCTAGGACATTGTGCCTCCTTGGGATGAGAATGGATAATGGGTGGTGTGCAAATTTTCAAGCTTCGTGGACTTTCAACTTGAAAAAGTTGATTCAAAACCTTATGAACTTCAGAAAAAATAAGAGCAGTTTTAGGGGCCTTCGCATCAGTATGAAACAGTTGCGTCGCCATGAGAAGCAGTCACGGGCAGGGTGTGCGCAGCTGTCCACCATCAGATCTCCCACCCCAGATCATCTCGTGTCCTACCTGACTGTCCCTCACACCAAACCCTGCACAATATTTACCACTCTTCCCACCCTGCTAAGGCTCATGTGCATGAGCACGCCAGCCTCTACGACTGCTTCTGAAACTCCGGCCCTGTCCCCTGCTCATACTGTCTAAAGCTCCAGGCACTCTTTCCCAAACTTTTCTATCCATTCTGAGCACCACAATCTTGTGAGGTTCCTTCTGTAATAGACAGTGCTTAGTTTGTAAAAAAAATAAGTGCCAGGACTCTCGTCAGGAGGCCACTGCAGCTTGCACCACATATCGGCCCTGCCATGCTGCCAGTGATGTTAAGAATACAACTATTAACCATCACACTCCTACAAATGCGACAATTCAGACTATTCCAGGCCATCAAAGCTATAAAGATGACCTAGGCGGCAGGTAATAGTCATTTTTTATGTATATTGAATTAGTAATTGACTGTTGTGTTCATCTCAGACAGCACCACCTTTTGGCAGACTGACACAAGCGCCGGTGTTGATAATTAAGTACCAGTGCAAAGCACTGAAAACCACCGGCTCAAATTAAGCACTGGAATATGGACTGTACCTATTAAATTTTGCAGGCAAAACCCATATAAGATCCCTAGAAGGAGGTGTTTAATTTGCATGGGGCAATGGAACGTCTTTGCCCTTGCATCCATGCCATAGTTAAGATGTGGGTACAGGACAAGCAGGCCATCCGGAAGCACACTGATTATGCTGCTAATTAGGGCCACCAACAGAAAGGGGCCAACCAGGGACCCAGAAGCCACCTTGGAATATCCCTGAAGCAGGTGGAGTCACACAATACATCCGTCAGTGGCGGGATCTCCACCCCACAGTTAACAGTAAGAATGTGCCCACTGGCAGTGCCAGACAAAGCCATGGTTTTAAACCATGAATCCACCATTTATTGACAGGCTCTCTAAAGTGCAGGCATGAACTGTCAGGTTT
The DNA here is from genome assembly GCF_964263255.1 of Lissotriton vulgaris. Taxonomy (NCBI): domain Eukaryota; kingdom Metazoa; phylum Chordata; class Amphibia; order Caudata; family Salamandridae; genus Lissotriton; species Lissotriton vulgaris. Next base: position 184,642,646 of record NC_141693.1, read on the forward strand.
CAGACAGCAATACTATCTCTCTTATGCAGATCATGCAGGCCCAGGCTTCATATAGCAGAGGTGTTTCTCTGGTTACTCTGAAGCTGCAGGCTCAGACAACAGCAGTACCACCCAGGTCAATTAGGTCGTTGAGGTTCCATTTTAGCAGATCTATCACTGGGGTTTCATAAATCCTGATGATTCTGGCCTAGAGCTAACCTCTAACTACAAATATGTTCTGAGCTCCTCATTTTGACAGCAGGGCTGACTCTCACGTTCCAAAGTTAATAGCCAGCAGACCCTCGCCTGTACAGCCATGCCTAGCGAGGGTATACACAATGGGGCTTTGTGTTGTGCCTTGCTCTGAGTAGCTGCACCACCACGAGTATAATGCTGCAAGGAATGTTGCTATGTCACTTCAAGCGCCTTTTATACTGTTTCGGGGGATTAGTGCGCTCTACATAACATCACATAGCAGAAGATAACTAGCCCCCACATGCATCAAGCATTTTTGGAGTCGCAAACGGTGCGATTCCTTAAAATCGGCCGTTTGCGATTCCAAAAGTGCTTTTTGGGATGCATGAAGCAATTTTAGAAATCGCAACATTTTTGCGATTTCTAAAATTGCGATTGCTTTTAAGAAATCGCAAATTTGCGATTTCTTAAAAGCAATGCATGATTACTTTTAAAATTGCGAAATCGCAATTAGGGGGTCAAATTTACCGAGTGGTTGAACCACTCGGTAAATTTGCAAAAAGTGTTTAAAACGCTGAAAATGCATTTTTTTCAACATTCATGTTACGGACACACATGTCCTTAGGACATGTGTGTGTGAAACATGATGCAAAAAATACATTTTAGGGGTGCATGGGGGGGTCCTTTGGACCCCCCCTGCACCCATGAAATGCATTAACAAATTGCGATTTTCAAAGTGAAAATCGCAATTTGCTAATGCCTTCCCATTGCTTCCTATGGGCCTTTTGGTCCATAGGAACCAATGGGAATAGCGAATTCGCAAATTGTATTTCGGTAATTTATGCGATTCGGTGAAAATTGCGATTTTTACCGAATCGCATAAATTTACCGAAAATACTCATGCATCCCGTTTTGCGAATTCTAAATTGCGAATCGCTATTTTTCGAAATTAAGAATTCGCAAACACCCGGGATGATGCATGTGGCCGTATGTGTGTTGATCTGACAGTTACATGACTTGAGACTAGGGGTGGGCAGAGTGTTTAATTCCATCGGCAGGATTGAGGGAATTTAGCAATTCCCCTGTACTCATGTAACACAGAATTACTAATACATTCTAATGTAATTGGTTTTTGAACAGAGCTGGAAGAGTTTAATAACTCTGCAGATTTAACTTTAATCTGCAGTGATTTAAACATAGGGGACCACTCCCCCTTCCAGCCGTTTAAATCACTGCAGTGCAGCACATACCTCTTGGGGCCCTTACATAAGTATGTAAGGGCACTGATGAGTATGCACTACACTGCAGAGGATACCCCTCGGTAACCTTACATATGTATGTAAAGGCACCAAGGAGTATGCACTGCACATTGTGGTGCCCGCTCTGCCCCTGTTCGGAATTCAGTGGAATCTCAGAGAATTTTTATTTAATTCAGCCAAATTCCACGGAATGAAACTCTGCCAATTCCACCCACCCCTAGTCAAAACCTGAGGCGGAGCAATGAAGCCCAATGCTCTTGAGGGGGGATCGTCTACACATTCTCGCATAGCCTACAACTGATCCTGATATTCTTAAATGTACCCTGATCTGGGAATAAAGAAGCTGCCTGTTTGCACTTGGAGTGAAGACTGATTACAGCAGTTAAGGGGCTCATAACATTGGTGGTTATACTAAAGAATTCTTGCATGTGAAGGAAGTAAAAAGAAGAATCTGGGGGCATTGTGTATGAGTGGAATGCAATGACAAGTTTTGTTTTGAAGTCTAGTCAAGGGAGGTTTGAATTATGGTGATTTATGGTTAAACTTAATTTGTGTGTGTGTGTGCCATAAGTGGGCAGAGTTTGAGATGAGGGGTAAACCCTTTTTTAAAGGAAGACAGTGGGTTCAGTGGCCTGACTTGCCTGTGACTGAGAATCCATAATTACATGTCTTATGTGCATGAATATTGGTGCGCTTCCATTTGTAGGGGTGCATTATAACCATAAGTAGTTTGCACCTACACATTTGCGGCCACATGCATCATCGGGACATTTTGCGATTCCTTATTTGCGAAAAATAGGGAATCGCAAATAAGGAATCGCAAAATGGGATGCAATAATTTATTCGCATAATTTTTGCGATTCGGTGAAAATCGCAATTTTTACCGAATCGCAAGGATCATGCGAATTCTAAATTGCGATTTCGCAATTCCCATTGATTCCTATGGGCCAAAAGGCCCATAGGAATCAATGGGAAGGCATTGACATTTTGCGAATTTCTATTTGCGATTCGCAAAATGTTAATGCATTACATGGGTGCAGGGGGGGTCCAAATGACCCCCCCCTGCACCCCTGAAATGCATTTTTAAGTGCATGTTTCACACACACATGTCCTAAGGACATGTGTGTCTGTAACAGTACAGTGTTTAAAATGCAATTTTGAGCATTTTTAAACTTTTTCGCAAATTACCACGAGGCTCAACCTCGTGGTAATTTGCACCCCCTAATTGCGAATTCGCAATTTAAAATGCAATCATGCATTGCTTTTAAGGAATCGCAAATTTGCGATTCCTTAAAAGCAATCGCATTTTTGGAATTCGCTAAAAATAGCGATTTTCCAATAAATGTTTGATGCATCCAAAAAACATATTTAGGAATCGCAAACGGCCGAATTTACCGATTCTCACCGTTTGCGACTCCTAAATACCTTGATGCATGTGGGCCATAATCCCTTGTCGTGTTAACATTTGTTTATTAGGACGTGTAATGTAATAATGTGTAAAGTGAAGTAATAGAGATGTTTCTGTACAACATGGAGAAATTAACATTGTAATCGTGACTTACGTGATTAAATCTTAATGTTTGATTTTACAAGTAACTAATGAGAAATTAACTTGCTGTTATGTAACGCATTAATTTAAACATGCACAGTCATAATATTCATTTATACGTACACCTAATGAAATATTGTGTTCTTTCTTTATGTTAGCCAAATTTGTTGGCCTCGTGTATTTCTCCCTGGCTCTCTATTTGCTAAATAATTAATGTGTATGCAGAAACTGCTCTTTCTCATGTTTCTACTGCAGGTGTAGTAATTCAACTTTGTTAGATAGAATAACACTTTTGGTTTAGGAATTAGGCTTAGCGAGGAGAGGATACATTTGAACAAGCAGTGCTGATAACATGGGACGGTGTTCCTTCTCACTGGAGAAGGCCTGGAAATCATGGTCATCGAGCAAGAGCATGGGAGCATCATCGCCGCATGGAAAGTTACCTATGAGGAGGTGTACAGCTGTAAGAGGTGATCGCGTGATCTGATGATGGGTGTGTCTTACAATTCTGTTGTTGGGGTTAGGGATAGAGTCCGGGCACTTCTGACCTGCTGGCGAGGAGAGATCATCTTAGAACGAGCTCTGTAGCTTTGGCTACTTGACCCATGCAACGTGAATGTACTTCTTAGGAAGTCATCATGAGCAGACACCTTTTTCATGTGCTTGCCTGGGGAATGCTAAGTAGGCATGTCACATTGTGGTAGTGTGGGGAAAGACTAATGCTTTTTACTTATGAACCTCCAATGAAGAGAACTCTTGATGTTGGTGCAGCAATCTTTTGCGTTATACTATTGGAACAGGTCATCTTGTGCGTGTTACACAATTAAAACTTGGCCAGGAGATTTGGCTTTGAATTAGTGACCATGTATTTTTTTCCCTTGTTTTGAAGTGTCTGTATGTTCAACTTTTCTTGGCTTTGTAATAAACCCCATAATCCTTGATTCGGAGTCTGTATTCCTTCATCAGAAAGGGGAACAAGAATGGAAATGTATAAATAGTCAACGATTTCTCCCCTCCTTTTAAGCAGGCAACAACGATCCATTGACCAGGGATTCCAGAGGCCGGTTCCATCAGTGTCATTGCTAGTGTGCAGACATGTGGTAGTAGGGTTTCATGTCCAAGACTTGCACATCTTACAAACAAGTTACAAATCATGGTGGTATCCTCGTTTGCTTTGACCGGGTGTGCCTGTGTGTGGGTGCGCCATCCTGGAGTGGGAATGTGGTGAGACCTTACCTGTTGTACTTGTTAGCCCCTTCGCTGCGGCGGCAATTCTGCCGCAGCGCTAGGGGGGAGGGGGGGCCGAGCGGCGCTCACATGCTCGTCACGGAACCGCTCCATCACGAGCCTCGGTTGAGCTGTGCTCATGACGGAGCGGTTCCGTCATGGCCCCACACGCTCAATAGAACGCGCCGCGTAGGCGCGAAATCAGCGCCGAGCAGGCGCACTGAGCGGGCCATGACGGAACCGCTCCGTCATGAGCACAGCTCAACCAAGGCTCGTGACGGAGCGGTTCCGTCACGAGCATGGAAGCGGTTAAGTTCTTCTGCTAGAAGATAAAACAGGGGGTTCTTGTATTATTGACTAGGATGCATTGTAGCTCTGCTTGGACAGTGACTAGGCTGCAATTGTCAGTTCTTTGCTCTGAATCAGACAAGTGCGTCCATCACAGCATAAAATGTTTGCTGAAAGGTTTCACAGAAACCACATCTCATGAATATTCATGCGGCAGGATTCCTTCTGCAGTTACTCACAACCATGTGCAAAAGCAGAGGTGGATGTCTGCACGGCGCAGCAGCTCTCCCATCTCTCTGTACAAAGCATGTGACTCACTGAGAGTGGGACACTGGGCAGAACAGTGGTCCATCCGCCCACTGCCTGCTCCCTGGATGACCACAGATGTCGTTTGCATTTGCTCCTTAAACACATTCTTCTCTGTGATGGTGGTGCTGGAGGTAGGGGTGGGGAGAGTGCTGCAGCACCACTCGATGTTGTTTTTAAAAAACTAAAAAATAAGCCAAAATAAGGTTGCAGCTCCCAGTGAGGGGCCAGTGTGCTTCCCTGTGGCTCTGAAATGCACATTGTAATCTGGTGGGATCAGGGCACACTAGTGCATGGCAGGTGTAGAAGTGATAAATTGTTTCTGGACCACATTTCTTTTTTTTCATTTGCTTCATTCAGCTGAGCCTTTTCAAACTAGAAGTGTTTCTCATGGACATATATTGGTGGGTGATATATTCCACTCTGCTGGCAAAATTAGAGGAGTTTTGGCCACTCTGCATTATGCTTGCAACATGGAGTTCCAGTCAATTTCCGCCAACCTCCACATGCCGGAGTTTTTCTCACGCGTCGCTCACCAATAGTGAATTGGTGAGCGCAAGCAAGATTTGGCACCCTAGAGCAATTTCAGTCGCTAGGAGGGCACCCAGCGAGATTCCTCCAATGCGAGCTGCCCCTTGAGTAGTAAATCTACTTGAGCGGCAGCAAAATCAACGTGAGAAGCTTCGTCCTCTGGTGAGCCGCGTGGTGCCGTTCGTGCTCATTTTGTCAGCGCGGCACGCGCTCCTGGTGCTGAATCACAGTGCAAGCTGCACTACCTGCCTCTATAAGTTCGTTCGCGGAATTCCATGTAATCTTGCCGAGTTCTTTTGTAAGTCGGCAGAATTCCGTGGAGTGAATCTCCGCGGAGGGAAACTCCGCGAGTTCCGCCCAGGCTAAGTTAATTACGGTTTGCCGATGGTCATTTAAGATCGAAATTTAAATGGCTAGAACACCAGTTCCCGTGCCTCAGGGGTAGGACGCCACATTCTTCTTAGAAATAGATTGGGTATTTATTCATGTTTTAAAATGTTGTAATCCTCTTTAGCTGGTATTGGAGTAAAATTCTGTATAAAATCCCCTTGCTTTATTTTTTTACTCAAGTGTGCGAGGGTTTGCAATAACAAAAACTTAGGATCAGTTAGGACAGTGTGAAAAACATTTTTCATCTGATGATTTTTCGTATTTGATATTAAGAGTTTAAATATTAAAGAGGAAAAAAGACCAGCTTTTGCTGATTTCCCAATTTTACAAAACTTGACAAATAAATGTAGGCCATGTCACTAACGTAACCAGCTAGGTGACAACCTACCCAGAAGGTGCTGACCTGGTCAGACAGTGAAACAGCTGGGTCAGTATTCACCCTCTCAAGATCTCCTGACAACCAGCGGATTTCTTTTTTTCATTCTTGCAGAGTGAGAAAATAGAGTAAAGCTCTTGGCAAAATCACTCAAAAAATGTGAAAGCGTATAGAGTAAAACAGCTGAGGCACAAAGGTGCCCAGCAAAGCATGTCATTTCAGTTTTCAAAAGCTGAATGCGTTTCGCACCACTATGCTTCCTCAGGTGCCTTTTCATCATGTCTCTTTGTCAACCTTTCAGCCATATTTCCAGCCTTCCTGAATCAGGATAGTTATTAAAAAATACATTTGAAAGGAATTCTTACAAAGGCACAATAATGTGCAAAATCATGTAACTACCTCATAGTATTTCTCAATCAACTGAGGCTGAAGCAATATGATGAATTTTTATTTAAAGTATTGAGGTATTTTACCCAACAGTGTGCAAGGCAGAAACTAGACTGGGTTCCTGCCCTTTTATAGCTGTACCTAGTGTTTCAACATGCCACAGAATGTGTCTAAAGGGCATTTTCACGTTTTTATAGATCCAGGCAACTATTGCTGTAGAGGAACTGAAAATATTGATAGATTGGATGCAGTCTCATGCTTCCCTCAGAGCTATCTTTGTAGAACATTTTGAACAAAGTATTTAGATATTTGCGTGGTGTCACCAAAGGCCAGCATTAACAATAAGAAAATTGTTCCATCACCATTACTGTATGAGTGGTTATTGATTGACAAGGGCGGTGGGAGACCATTCGCAGCTCTGCAAGCCACTACCCTTGTTTATAATTCATGAGGGATCATGAGGTTGGCATTAGGAAGCACAAAAACATTTTCGTTTTGCAAGGGAGAGGAGTTGGCCTGACAGCTAGAGCGGTCGACATTGAATCTTGGGAACTGGGTTCGAGACTCGGCAATGATGCTGAACATCCTGTGATTCTGGGCTAATCACTTAGGGCCCGATGTAGGTAATTAGTATTTACCGATTCGTAAATACCGAATTTGACTGATTCAGCATTTACAAAATCGGTAAATGCTATGTAGGTATTTTTACCGAATTAATTACCGAATCGGTAACATTCGGTAATTACCGAATCGGTATTTACCAATTCGGTAATTGCCATTGATTCCTATAGGAACCAATGGCAATTACTGAGTCGGTAAATACCGATTTGGTAAAATTACTGAATTGACAAGGGGGATAGGGTGTTACTTTGACCCCCTCTTGCACCCCTGATTCAGGCTTGTGTGCCATGTGAAACACAAATACATGCCCTCAGGGCATGTATGTGTGCCACATGGCACAGGTGTACATGCACAGATGTGCATGTACACAGGAATTCGTTATTTACCATCAAATAGTTTTGATGGTAAATAACGAATTCTTAAGGACCTGTGGCACTGTTTTCAGTGCCACCTACATTCCATATTACCGATTCTGTAAATTTACCGAATCGGTAAATTACAGAATCGGTAAATTTACAGAATCGGTAATATTTAGGCCCCCTACATCTGAAACTACAAATACCGGTCGGTAACGGACGAAATCGGCCGTTACCGACCGGTATCCGGCCACCTACATCTGGCCCCAAATCTCCCTGCGCCTAACAAAAATGAATGTGTCCTCATGTAATGCAACTGGTGCTATGTAAAGCGCTCTGATACCCTTTTCGGGTCAAGTTTGAACTATAAAAAAATCCATTATTAAAAAAGTCGTTTTAATGCACTGAAGTTATGCTTTCTTGTCCTAGCAAAGCCTGCCACTTTGCACAGTACGAGATTTGCGAAAAAGAAAAATAATTAATGCATCAGGCACCAACTTTCCAAAGCTTTCTCGAATTGCATGTCAAAGGTGATGTCACAAATGCCTCTGGAAGCTGGTTTAGTGGTGGGAATTTTCCAAAGTGCACTGCTGCAGCTGTCGTCCATGAGGGTTGCCAAACTAAGGAGATTCGGAGCCTGAGAAATACTTCTGTGTTCCAAAGAAGGCATTGAAGGTGAATTTCTGGAGACTGAGGAGCCAGTGGTGGCATCATAGGTCGGGGAGATGTGCTCTCAAAGTTGAACAAAGACTAAACACAGAGAAACCTCTCTAGGTCTAAACCAGTTCCTCTCATAAACCAGGTGCATTGGGCTCCAGGTAGTAGGGATAGGCCATAGCCAGTCACATGAGCTGGGCAGTCAGTCACATGAGTGATTTCCTGCCATGTTCATGCCTGTTTGGGCCGATAGGCCTGTCTCGTGGGAAGCTTCATGGAATATTGCTCAATGGGTAGCAGAAGAGTCTCTGCCATAGACATTTCCCACCTGGAAGCTATCTGGAAAGGCTGCCTGGGCTGAGGAAGAGATGGTCACATGAGACATTCAGTACCTGGCTGATGCTGCCAGAGCCTGATAGGATTTGGGCAGAGTCTCTCACATGGGGCTTTTCTGAACAGGTGGATGCCTCTAAAATGCCAACAAGGTTGGATCAGAGCCGTTGGCATGGTAGATTCCATGCCAGGTTGCTGACGACTTGTTGGAAGAAACAGTTGGCAGTTGTTGGGTGAGTCAGCTGTTTGGGAGGTTACAGGGTTAGGAAGAGTCAGTAACATGAGAAAGCATGACCCTTGTAATTGCATTGTTGTAGGTTAGGGGCAGAGTCTACAGATGTAGGATTTCTCTAGAGTTCGTTTTCCCTGAAAAGGGAATAGGGCTGTACTGATTCAGTCACTGCTCTATCAGCCTTTTAGGGTCACCACACTTAGTATTTGGGTGCAGTCAACATTCTATGTGCAACCATAGCCAATTAATAGCAATATCCTACAAGAACAAGCATTGCCAAAGTCAATAGCTCGCTCCTTTTGGCTGGCAAGACAGCTCAATTTTCTTTTTTTGTGGTTTTGCGGATGCTGAACAGAAGATGCAAACGTGTGTTTTGCCTATGCTGTGCACAAGTGGCGAAATAAAAATAAAAAAACAGAAGTGGGGTAGCATTTACGCATGCATGCATCATTACGCATGCATTCATATGCATCAAGACACTACTGCGCCCCAAAATGATGACATGTATGTGCACATGCAGATTCACGACTGACATCTATTTTACAGTTCTACGATGGCAGACATCAACCTTGAAGCAGTAAATTAAGAAAAACTAAACAAGTGCAAAAGCTCAGTTTGGAAAGGGATCTGCCCAGCGGAAAGGAGGAGCAAGTGGTAATTGATTAGGGAAGCATTTTTTTTTTTAATGACCAGGACTGGACACAAAAGGAAGGAGAGTGGGTGAAGCAATGTACCTGTTCTGAAGAGGGAGAAGGCAGCAACGTGGAGCTCACAAAGACAGCTATTTACAGTGGGAAGCAGCACAGGAGTAAGAGAGAAAGAAAACACATGCACTCCCTTGTAGTGCGGAAAGAAAAATGTACTTTCCTGGATGTGAGCAGTGGAAGGATACAAGTCATCCAATCAAAAGGTAGTAAAGAACTATGCTCCTGGGGAGGGACAAACCCACGAATGGGAAGGAAAGCCATCAAATAAGAAATACACTAATGACATTGACATGAAAGCTGACCAGTGGTTGACAATGGGCTGGCCCAAAGCCCACTGTAAGTGTTGGTATGGTCCACAATAGTTCTTTGACGATCTACAGCTAAATTCTGCCTGAAGTTGAACCCAATTCACCTAAATTTGCCATAGGCATTATGGTAAGCAAGACTACTGCCTCTCAGACTGACATTTACACCACATACACGAGAGGATTGTTTCAGACCACCCATCCCGTAGAAGTCTATAAAAAGCTCACGACTTGACCAAACTTGATGCATAGCAACCGTAGCTGTAATGCAGACAAACCTTTCCTACCAATCCAGATTGGTTTTAAACACCAGTTCAAACTTTGGAAAGAATGTGTCATGTACTGTGAACTTCTCAAGATAATCTGCATTGGTAATCTGCGCCCCCTCAGAGATCCTGAGCTCTTTGTACTAATGTGACAGGGATTCGTGACTCTAAATGCGCCGCAGCGGAACGCACCATAGGGCAGGAAAGGCTGACACCGACCTTTACCTACCGTCACCAACAAGTCGCACACAATGAAATGGCCACGACACCGAACAGGGCAACTCAGCCCTGGCAATTACGGCGGACTGAGGCCCGGGGCTGGTGGGAAACACTGCTCCTGCGCTGTTGTTACAGGGGGGCGATATTGCAGCGCTGCAGTAAAACCAGCCCCCAGTCCAAAACTGGCCCCCACAGTTCCAGCCCACCGGGAAAATGCCCGGTGCCCGCTACGGCCAGTCCAGCCCTGCACAAAACCAGCACTAACAGGCAAAAGCAACCTCCCCCCTCCCCCCCTAAGCATCCTATTTTTGTTTCTTGGGTGGAAATGTCATTTTTTACAGCCGCTTCTCAACAGAAATTCGGATGCCCTCTCCTGATTTCACTCCGATTGTGGCAAAAGAACTTGTGATCTGTTCGCATTTAAGTGGTGATTGTCAGGGTCACCCCAGAAAGCCTCAGTCCTGTGGTCTATTCTCTTTAGTCTCCCCTTGTGCTCTATGGCCATCTGTGCACCAGGTGCACTGGGACAGATTGTTTTAATAAGATGCCACTTGACAGCGCAGCTGTCGTTGTCAATGCTTTCAAGTATACATAAAGACAGCTATCGCTCCACCCATTTAATTATAACTCTCTCACGTCATGCTATTGGCTGCTTTATGCATCATTCCACCTCCCAGGGAGTGTTTCCATTGGATTCCTTGAGGGACTATTTTATAGTGAAAAGTACACCCCGTGAACATGCTTTTTCTCACATTCGATTGTCCTTTGTGCATTCTACACAGAAAGGAGCCTGTTGTCACTTTTTCACAGTACAAATACAATAGGACAAGTTTTATTGTGATATATAGCATTTGTACATGAGGCATCTTCAAACATAATTTGCTATTTTTTTTAATTCGTTGGCATATTCAAGCCAGACCTACTGGCAAAGTCAGTGCTTGCCATTGTGCGAGAAAGCTGCGCATTTTCAAAGTTTGCTGTTTTCTGAGTTTTTAATGGAATCTGTAGTCTAATGACAGTACAGACTGATGAATGCACCAATCTTTCGTACAGGGCAGTCCATAATACTCTGTCAACTGAATGGCGGCACTTCCCTGCAAAGTCACATGACTGGGTCTAAAAACTTTATTGCTCAATGTTCTGTCTCGTATGTATTCTGACCTTTAATGACTATTTGTGTTTCATTTTCACCGCTGCTCCGAGGCCATTGTAGGGTAACGAGCACTGGAGTCACGAGATGAGCAAGCGAATGGGCTTCCAGCCCTTCTCTTCTGTCAACATCAGTGCTTAATTTGTAAAACAATACGTGCCGGGGCCCTCGTCAACAGGCCCCCACTGCTTGCACCACCCATTGCACCTGTCAGCGCCGCCATCACAGTACCTACACAGTTATTAATCATCACAATGTTATGTTATGTTATGTTAGGGAGTATTTATATAGCGCCTATCACCGCCGGTCTCTAAGCGCTTACCAGAACAAAAAACATAACACACTAATGCTCCTAGAACCTCAGTTGTTCCACCTCCTATAATGTCATGAAAGCCCTTCTGAAAAGATAGGTTTTAAATTTCTTTCTGAAGGGTAGAAGCTGCGATTCCTCTTTCAAGGTGGGCGGGAGCTCATTCCACAACTGTGGAAGAAGCACAGACAGGGCCCTGCCCCCTTTGGTCTTTAATTTGAACCTAGGTTGAATCAGGTTGGAGGTTGTTCCTGAGCGCAAAGGTCTCCCAGGAATGTACCTCTTCAGACGTTGTTTAATGTACTCTGGGGCTTTCCCAAAAAGTGCCTTATGGGCCACACAGAGACATTTGAACTGGACTCGGAATTTCACTGGAAGCCAGTGCAGCTTCTGAAGAAGGGGGGATGCGTGCGAGTTTCTAGGCACAGAATAGATGAGCCTAGCTGCGTCATTCTGTATTATCTGCAGCTTCCTCAACAGCTTGTGTGGTAAGCCCAGGTATAAGGCGTTGCCATAATCGAGTCTCGAGATGACTGTGGCGGATACAATCGATTGCAGGGTGGAGGCAGATAAGATGGGAACTAGCTTGCGCAATTGCCTCAACACACCAATGCAGGAACTGACGACAGCAGAGACTTGAGGGGCCATTGAGAGGTCTGCATCAATCCTTATCCCCAAGCTTTTTACTACGGTGCCAGGAGATGGGGTGGTTCCCAGCTCAGGGGGCCAATACAGGTCACTCCAGGGATCCTCTTTGTTGCTGATCACCAGCACCTCTGTTTTACCAGCATTCACTTTCAACAGATTGTTAGCCATCCAGTTGAATGTGAATGAGAGCAAGTTCCTCACTGATTCCTGGGCCTCAATGGTGTTGTCTAGCCGGACTAAGAGCTGTGTATCATCTGCGTAATTAAAAATCTCGCAGTTCATACTCATGAGCTCCTCCACTAGAGGTTGTAGATAGATATTGAAAAGCAGGGGGGATAAGTCCGACCCCTGAGGCACCCCCCAGGTCACTTCGCAGGTCTCAGACAGTTGGTGTCCTAGCTGCACTCTCTGGGTACAGCCTGACAGGAAGGATTCTAGCCACTTTAGCACCTGGCCTGTGATCCCCAACTTCGCGACACGGTCCAGCAGAATAGTATGGCAGACAGTGTCGAAGGCCGCCGATAAGTCTAATAGAATCAGGGCGCACGGCTGCTTGTTATCTGCCCTGACTCGCAGCTCATCGGCGACCGAGGCCATGACCAGTTCTGTGCTGTGTTGGGGCCGGAACCCAGCCTGACTGGTGTGGAGAAGATGATATTCTTCCAGATGGCCGGCTAGAGTGCTGAGAGCGTGCTTTTCTAAGATCTTACTAAGAAAAGGCAACTGTGAAATGGGCCTATAATTTTTTAAGGCCGTCGTGTCCGTTCCTGCTTTCTTTAAGAGTGGGAAGACCCTGGCTTCTTTCATCTGGGTAGGCAAATGACCTGATTTAAGTGAGTTGTTCAATAAATTCAATACCTGAGGCTGAATGCCTGGCAGGGCCATTTCAAAAAATTTTGGGGGGCATGGGTCTATATTGGAACCTGATTTAATTTGACCGACCAGCTCCAATAGGCACTTATCATCGATAGGAGGGAAGCTGTTCAGAGTCATGGATGGCACCGGAGCAGTTTGACTGGGCGGCAAAGTTATAGTTGGCCATGCTTTGATGTCTGAAATGATGTCCTGTACCTTCTGAAGGAAGAAAGTTTGGAAGGAGTCACAATCAGGTTGATCTTCCGCCGAAATTTTCCCTTCTCGTTGTGTGAGTTCCCTAAGAATCGTAAAGGTTTCTCGCTGAGTATTGGTTGCCTCTTTTATTCTTCCCTCATAGAAGGCAGCCTTTTTTTCTAGGATGTCTGCCTTATATTTTGAAAGCAGAGTTTTGTATGTTTCGGCCTCTGATTGACTATAATGGAGTCTCCACCTTCTCTCTGCCTTACGGAGGGCTTGTTTCTTCTGTTTCAAGGAGGCGTCAAACCATGGCGTCAAACCATGCTACAAGTGTGACATTTCAGACTGTTCGAGGCCCCCAACGCTATTAGAATGGCTTGGGCAGCAGGTATTTATTGTGTTTGATGCATATTGCTTTATTGGAAGTACTGTTGTTCTGCTTATCTCTAAATCATACACAGAGCACCACCATGTGGCGGATGTCATAAGTAGCAGTGTTGACAATGAAGTGCCGGTGCTGAGCACCAGAAACCATGGGCTCAAATTAAGCACTGGTATAGGTGCCAGGCTAGAGGGAGTACAGGTTGGAACCTGGAAGACACAATCATGTAAGTGTGGAGCATACTGCAAGATTTTAATACAACCAATTTGTTGGCGCACGCAGGGCAATACAGAGAAAGTGATGGGTGGATATAACTCTACCTTGGCCCTGCCTCAATCGGAACATCTCAGCTCAAAGTGACAGGCCACTGGCACTTCTAAAGGGACACACAAACAGTCCATATTTGTTGGTCCAGAACAGTAGTGGAATAGTAAGGAAAACCCAATCAACTTGAATGCGTCCGAGAATAATTACCAGTAACTGATAATTATTGAAGTATTCAACACATCATTTTTTTGTTTTTCTTATTTAACAGCACCAGCGGCTTACTTGTGCATTCCGACCATAGTTTTTCCTATTTAACAATACCAGCACTTTTAAGCCCTGCAGGTGTGTGTTCCTTGTTGCAATGTCAGCACTGCTCAGAAGGATTTGGATGCTGTGAGAAAGAGAGCTCCTACACTTCCTGTTTCACCTTACTTTCAGTGCAGCCGTCCAGTGCTGACAGGGAGGTGGGTGCTGTGAGCTCCTGCACTTCCTGTTTCACCCTACTTTCAGTGCAGCCGTCCAGTGCTGACAGGGAGGTGGGTGCTTTGAGCTCCTGCATTTCCTGTTTCGCCTTAGTTTCAGTGCAGCCATACAGTGCTCAGAAGGAGGTGAATGCTGGGAGATGCATACTACATTTCCTGTTTCACCTTTCAGAGCAGCAGTACAGGGCTCAGAAAAAGGTGGATGCTGTGAGATACATACTCATTCAATCAATCAGCATTTGTATACCGCAGCACTGTCACCGCAAGGGGTATCTTGGCGCTGTGGGTGCGGCGTCTCATAGAAGAACCAGTTCTTGAGTTTCTTCCTGAAGTCTGCCAGGCAGTCTTCACATGCGGTAAAGACCAGGTGTTTGATGGAGAGAGTATTCAGGGCTGCCTGGGAATGGTCTTCGACTGGTTCCAGCGGAACAGTTTGAAGGCCAATTCGAGTAAGTCGGAGGTCTTATTCTTCGGCTGTGCCACCGATCCTGAGTGGCGGGAATGGTGGCCGTCTGATATGTGTCTTCCTGTACAGTCATCATTGGTTGCCAAAAACCTGGGAGTCAAGCTGGACAATCAGCTTTCGTTGAGAACGCATGTTCTCGGTCTGGCTGGCACCTGCTATGGAATTTTGAAAATGCTCCGCAAGTTCCTACCACTGCTGTCTGTGGAGCATAGGCGGATTACTGTGCAAGCTCTCATTGGATCCAGGCTGGATTACGCCAATGCCCTCTTCCTTGGCCTTCCTGATTATCTGGTCCAGCGCCTGCAGGTGGCGCAGAACTCTGCCGCCCGGGCAATTTTCGGCCTGCACAGGCGAGCTCGAGCTTCCGGGTTGCTACAGACGCTCCATTGGCTGCCTATCCGGAAGCGGATCATGTTCAAATCCCTGACGCTGATGCACAAAGCATTGTTTGGCTCAGGTGCCGGATATCTGCAGCGGAGATTGGCCTTCTACTGTCCAGCCCGCTCCCTGCGGTCTGAATCCCTCTTTACTGCTGTGGTTCCGCGTGTGAGGAAGGCCCGCGCTGGGGGGCGCTCTTTCAGCTGTAAGCTCCCCAGCTGTGGAATTCGCTTCCGCTGACGCTACGCAGCACCGCCAATCTGCTTCAGTTCAGGAAAAGCCTGAAGACCTGGCTTTTTAACCTTTAGGCCTTTTCGGTTTTCCTCTTCTTTTCTGGTGTTTGTTTATGCTCTGTTGTGTTATTCTACTCTGAGCTGCATGTGGAAAGCGCCGGGACACTCTTTTGAGTAGCCGTGCGCTATATAAACGCATTATAACATAACATAACATAACATAACAGGGTGGTCTTTGAAGATGTAGGAGCAGGTCGTTCCAGGTCTTGGCTGCGATGTAGGAGAAGGAGTGGCCTGCGCTGCGGCTGCGACCGACGCAGGGGGTGTGCACACGGGCTAGTGAGGAGGACTTCAGGTGTCTTGCGGCTAGGTGGAAGTTCAATCATGGATTGATTTGGCCGGACCTTGATCGTGCAGAGCTTTGTAGGCAATCATGAGGATCTGGCATCTCAACACTTCCTGTTTCACCTTAGTTTCGGTGCAGCAGAACAGTGCTCAGAAGGAGGTGGTCGCTGGGGGATACATACTACACTTCCTGTTTCACCTTACTTTCAGTACAGGAGTCCTACACTTCCTGTTTTGCTTTACTTTCAGCTCAGCGTGTCCTGCACTTCCTGTCTCTCCTTCATTTCAGCTCGGCGTGTCCTGCACTTCCTGTTTCTCTTTGCTCTCCATGCAGGAGTCGGTAGGCCTCAGCGGGGGCTGCATTGGTGGAAGTAGCGGACATCCCCCAGGCAAAGGAGGAAGAGGAAACGTGTGAGTCCTTTCTAAGGCTGCAGCAGCTGTGGTTTCCCCGGCAAAGAAAAACAAAGGCCGATGCGGAGCAGAGAGAGAGGGAGAGATGAGCTGTCGGAACGATTCCCCACATATTAAATCAGGAAACCCGCCCAGACGCGGGCATGAGAGGAAAAAGGTTATGGCGCTTTTCTGCTGTCTGTTCAATCACACTGGTACTTCCTCACAAGAGAAGCTGCTGTCCAGCGCCAGCGGCTCTCCACTTACTAACTCTCCCATCCCCCACCCTCTCTTCTTTCCTGCCTTAACATCAGTGTCCTTTGTTCTGCGCCTTTGCATAGCGCTCCCCAGCATTCTATGGTCTGTAAGCGCTTTCAGAACCCGGGCGTCCTTTGCGGTTCTCGTTGACCGGATCCGAAGTGGTTTGTTGACATTGCATTTGGTTGTATTTCTCGCTGTTTAGAAGGAAGGCAACGTGTGTGATTGGCAGCGAAATAAAAAAAGAAATTGCGTCTATCTGGGCTCCTTTGTGACTTAGCGTAGGGTGACCAGAATTTTAAAGCAAAAAAAAAAACAGGACATTTCACAAAAATAGAAATACTATAATTTTACGTCAAGCGAGCGCACAGAATGACAGCGCTCCTCAGCAGAGAATTACAAAACAGGCAGTAAGAACATACATAAAATGCTATATTTAAACCCAGTAGCTTGCCTGTGAATTAAATTGCGTTATGGAACAACTGCTAACTATCCCCGCTTTGTAAAACATAAAAAACACCTCCCCCGTTTTTAGTCGACCCTCTCCAAAAACTGGGACATGAGCTAATTTTCTCGAAATCTGCCCGGATAGCTGGTGAAACAAGCATTTACAATGCAACTGTCTCGCCTTTGCAAAAGGTAGAGCTATTGGAATTGCAAATGACACATTTTTTTTATGTGTTGGTTTTGAAAACAGATAAATTAATGGCACTGTCATTTACAATGCCAATAGCTTAATCTCGCGCAAATGCGAGACCTATTGCATTTACACCCACACACACACACAGAGCCACACACATACACAGAGCCACACACACACACACACACACACACACACACACACACATAGATGTGGTGGTGGTGGATCTGGTGGATGTGGAGGTGGGTGTGGTGGTGTTGGATGTGGTGGTGGTGGATGTGGTGGTGGTGGTGGTGGTGGTGGTGGTGGACATGGTGCTGGATGGGTGGTGGTGGATGTGGTGGTGGAAGTGGTGGTGGTGGATGTGGTGGTAGTGTTGGTGGATGTGGTGGTGGTGGATGTGGTGGTGGTGGATGTGGTAGTGGTAGTGGTGGTGGGTGTGGTGGTGGTGGTGGATGTGGTGGTGGTGGATGCGGTGGATGTGGTGGTGGGTGTGGTGGTGGAGGTGGATGTGGTGGTGGATGTGGTAGATTTGGCAGTGGTGGTCGATGTGGTGGTGGTGGATGTGGTGGATATGGAGGTGGAGGATGTGGAGGTGGAGAATGTGGTGGTGGTGGATGTGGTGGTTGGTGTGGTGGATGTGGTGGTGGATGTGGTGGTGGATGTATTTAAAGTCTGATGTTTCACCTGTAAGGGTCTCAAGGCACAGGGGGGGGTGAAGTGGGGGAGGATCTGCTGTTCACTCGAAGAGCCAGGTCTTGCTTGAATTGAGGCAAGGATGGAGATTGTCTGAAATGCAGCAGCGGGGAGTTCCTGATCTTTGCAGTGAGGCAGGAGAAGGATCTTCCTTCAGCATTGGTCCTGCAGATCCATGGGATGGTGGCCAGGGCCTGATGGGCCGAGCGGAGATGTCTGGTGGGAGTGTGGAAGGAGAGGTGGTGGTTGAGGTATGCAGGTCTGGCGTTGTGGAGGATATTCAGGATGAGGCTGGCGGAGGCGTTTTGGATGTTTTGCAACTTCTTTTGGAGTTTTTGAGTGGTGCCAGAATAGAGTGTGTTGCCGTAGTCGAGTCTGCTGCTGACGAGTGCGTGGGTGACTCAGTGGGGATCCACTTGAAGACGTTTCGGAGCAGGCAGAGCGTGTAGAAGCAGGAGGACGAGACAGCGTTGATCTGGAGTTTCATTGAGAGTGAGAAGTCCAGGATGATGCTGAGGTTTCATGTGTGGTCCGTGGGTGTGAGAGGGTCCGAGCACTGCCGGCCTTCAGGAGTCATCCCAGGCAGAGGTTGGGGCCCTGGATGAGGACTTAGATCTTGTCTTTTTTTGGGGGGGACTTAGATCTTGTCTGAGTTGAGCTCATCTGTGCTTCATCCAGGTGGCTACTTTCTTCATTCAGCTGTGGAAGTTGTTCTTGGCAGCTGTGGGTTCACTGCTGAGGGAGAGAATCCGGTGGGTGTTGTCGGCATAGGAGATGATGTTGAGTCTGTGGTTTCTGATGATGGTTGGAAGCTGGGACAGGTAGATCCTGAAGAGGGTAGGGCTCAGGGAGGAGCCCCGAGGCACCCCGTAGCTTATTTCTGTGGGTTCTGAGAGAAAAGGTGGAAGTCTGATCTCTGTGTTCGGCCAGTGAGGAATGCGTAGGTCCAGTCAAGGGCTTTGTCACAGATGCCGGCGTCGTGAAGTCTAGTGCAGAGGGTGTCATGGGAGATGATGTCAAAGGTGGCCGAGAGGTCCAAGAGGATGAGGGCTATAGTCTCGCATGTCGAGAGGACGTGGATGTCGGCTGTGGCAGTGAGGAGAGTAGTCTCAGTGCTGTGGTTGTTTCTGAATCCAAATTTGGAGTGCTCCTAGATGTTGTTAATTACAATGACCTCAGAGAGTTGGGTGTTGATGGCCTTCTCGATGACTTTGACTGTGAAAGGGAGTTTGGAGATGGGTTTGTAGTTCTTGAGGTCCGTCGGGTTTGCAGGGGGTTTCTTTAGCAGGGGATTGACCTCTGCTTGTTTCCAGTCTTCAGGGAATGTGGCAGATTCAATGGAGCAGTTGATTGTGTGGCAGAGTTCAGGTGCGATGGAGGCGCTGGCTCTGTTGAAGATGTGGTTGGGGCAGGGATGTGAGGGGACTCCGGCGTGGATGCTCTTCAACATCTTGAGGGTCTCATCAGTGGTAAGGGAGGACTAGTTGAGCTGGGTCTGCTGCAGTCTGGGGCAATTGAGTGCAGTGGTTGTGTGTGAGGTCATTGGGTCTTGGTTTGTGAAGCTGCCAAAGATTGCCTTCATCTTGTGGTGGAAGAAGGTGGCGAGGTTGTCACAGAGGCCTTGGAAGGGGGTGAATGTCTGCTGTCTCCATGCCGGGTTTGGTGAATTCTTTGACGACAGTGAAGAGTTATTTGCAGTTGTGTGCATTGGTGTTGATGTGTTCCTGTATGGCAGTTTTCTTAGTTGTAATGATGAGGTGGTGGTGCTTGGTGACAGCGGTTTTAAAGGCAGCATGGTCTGCTGGAGCCTTGCTGCTTCTCGTGCTGTCTGTAGGTGGGCCTGGACTCTTGGAGGATGAAAGAGAACCAGCTGGCTTTCTTAGAGGTTTGTTTGCCTGAGGATTTCCCGTGGAGGGTCAGTGTGCTGGGGCAGTTGGATATCCTTAGGTGGAGGTTGTGTGCTGTGGCGTTGGTCCGCTAGGGGCACAGCAAGTGAAGACGACCATCACTGTGACCTCCAAGAAGACCCACTGGTAATGTGGACCCTCAACAATGTGTGTGATAGGCACAGCCAGCAACAAGCCCTCTCCCATGACATGTGTGAAAAGCAGTTTGCTGAACAGCACCTTTAACCAGGTCTGTGAAAGGAACAGCCAATGAATGCATGAAATACACAGTCAGCAGAGGCCCTGAGAGAGGTCTGGCACTCCGTCTAAGACATCCCTCAAAGGCTCAGAATCAGATACCCCAAGAGGACTATGACATTTCCAGTCATCTGAGACGTCCCTCTAAGGTGTCTGTAAAAGGAATGACTAGCGCATTATTCCAAGTGAGGTCTGTGAAAGATACAGTCAGCCTACATCCACACACTCTCACTCACTGAGGCTGTTGTCTCTCCTGACCAGGACATGCCAGTCAGTCAGAATACACTTTATTCGATTTTTGTTAAAATCATAAAAGGCAAGGTACAATACATAACAATTTTTACATGGATTGTGATTAGAGTATTTTGGGGCATTTCCAAGCCTTGTGATAGGTTTTCGAATATGACTCTTGTCTTTGCATATCTCACCTCACTCACGGGTCACCTGCACACAAACTGAAAGACATCAGAATCACAGACAGTGGCGTGCTTTAGGAGGGATTTCTCTCTCATAATTTCTTTCTATCTCCAGCTGGCCTTTCCCCAGCATGATTCTGGAAAAGAAGTGACAAGACAGTTCCTAGAATACAAGGAAGTGAACTAACCCTTACACCAGTGGTTCCCAAACTTATTCAACCTGTGGCTCCCTTGACCTAATTGGCGGTTGGCCCTGGCTCCCCATCATGTCACTTTTTTTTACCGGTGGGAGGATGTAAGCCAGACATCGGGAATACTTCCAGTTTTCGCCCTGAGGTTAATTGGAATGAAGCCGATGAAGGTATCTCAACAAACAGTAAAAATGGTAACTGTGCAGCGGTAATTAACCCAAACATAAAATTGAAATAACCACGCCAGACCACTCAGAATAAGCTCCAAATTCATTATTCCAAGTTCAAGGGGACCTTTTCGGAATCAGACTAAAGTGGAGACAATGTAAGCGCGTCCAGTGGTTTCATAACACTACATTTTCTCAAGGTGAAACACAACTTCAGCTTTAAGAAATAGCTTCAGAGCAGTGGAAGCCCCAGTTCCAGATAAATAAGTGGTGCATGTCTTATCTCACATTCCAACAGCCAGGCCAACTATCTACATATATTCTTTTTCCCTGTAAATGAGGGCCCATCTAGAAATTTGTTGTAACAAAATAATACTCGTCCTGACATCGCCTCAGGCTCAGTGTGTGACTGGAGATAAAGTTTGAAAATACTCATTTTATTTTGGAGGCCTTACTCTTGTTACTAACTATGACCCAAAAAGCTGCACCAAAGAAAAAAAACGGTTTAAGAAAAACTCCGGATACTTTTTTTTTTAGTTCATGCTCGCATTGCAAAACAAGGGATCAGCGGTGGACACCTGATGACCCCTTTTCTATACTCAGCTGAGAACTTTAACAATGCCACTTGTCGCACAGCCTCCATCACCTGTCCACCCTGTCACAAAACCACATATGCCACGTGGTGTGCACCTGTTCATGTGCAACGGCAAACTTTTAACAAGTATGCCTGCACAGCGGCTTCTTTCTTTATTATTACTGATTATATAGGGAATTTGTTTACATTTACAACACCCAGCCTAGAGTTTTTACGTCATCTCTGAGTCCTCGCAATAGCTCAGCCTTCAGCTCATAATGTTGAGACACGAGAGAGACAAAAGAACACAGTCTTAACCTGCATGTGGGAGGCTTGTTGACTGTCTTGTAATGCGATGGTCCTGGCAGGGACAGAATGAATTTAAACATAGGAGGGTGCGAATTTGAGCTCTCCTATCACGGCTGACAAGCTGCACTCCATGCACATTACCACCAAACAACATATTTTTCCTGAGGAGAATCACACTGAGATGTACTCGAATCACAAGAAACAAGCGTTTTGAAAGTAAAGTCAACAGCTGTAACTTTGTTCTCGCGCCGTTTTGCCTGTTAGCGCAAGTGTCTCTTCCTGGGGCAGTGGGGAGCAAATCCAGCAAAAAGGGAAAATGTTGGTAATTACTAACAGCAAAGCAGATGGACGAGCACTCACTGTTGTGACAATATATATTTCATATATAAACCTCTCCTGAGCACATGGGCTGCTGGAGATAACGGCATCTTAAAGAATACTCTCTGTAAATGTTGATTTAGCAAGAAGTAGCACAGTAAGGTATACTTCACAGCGAGGGTGGACCTTGCCCTGGTCAAGGCCCCTATAGCCTCAAATCTGCTGCCATGGACAAGCAGTGGACACTACTAGAGAATGAAACGCGCTAATGTCCTTCCCCGACGCTGCCATCTTGATCCCTGTCATCAGGGATAGAGGGGCCGTCCAATGCGCGTCAAATCATTCGGAAAATGCAACTTTCCCCCGATCTGGATTGGGGGACGTCAGAGGCAGAACAAAGCTTCCTTCGGGAAAGGAATGAGGGTCGCACGAGGAGGAGGAGGCGCTGTTGCTTAGAAAGGGAATGTGTGTATTTCTGGCAAGTCCGGCCATAACATTAATTCTGTAGCAAACTCCTGAAATATACGGAGGGATGAAAGGGGGAACTTCTTTCACTGAGACCGAGAAGTAAAAGGGTTATTATTATTACGCTAATAATAATGACCGGGAAACTAATCCAGGCTGCAATGTAGCCTATTGCCAATGACGCAGCGAGTTTGCCCACTGGAAATTCAGTCTCGTAATTTCTGGCGCGGACACGAACAAAGTGCAGGAACAGCAGCCAACATAATCACAGGGGCTTGGTCGGTCACAAGTTCGTCATGTCTCCCTTTTGTGCAGTAAGCAAGGAGTATTTTAGTTTGTGTAAAACCAACCTGTGTAAATTGTGAAGGGTTCTCAGAAGCTCTACACAGTAGAACACGGGCGGCAATAACGCTCCACAGTCTGCTGTGTTTAAGTGGAGTCTACGTGAAAGCACGTTGGAAGCACGTATGGCGGCCGTGTGCTCCTGGGCCAAACCATGATTTTCGATTACACAGGTGCCGTTTGAAACTCCCCCATGTGTTGCGTCGCAGCGGGTGTCATTTAACTAATATTCACTGTTTTGCTGCCTTCAAGGTGACTGCTGCCAGGTAGGGGTAGGACGTCAAAAGACGCATCACTTGTTAATTGCGCACATTCTAAAATTACAATTCTACAGGATTAGTAGCTTCCTCAGCGCAGGCAATTTTTCCCACATCGTGCGCGGCTCCTCTGGCGACCCCTAATGCGCACTGGGGTGCCGCGGCGCACAGTTTGGGAACCACTGCCTTACACGACCAACCGTTAGAATGTATACCTACTATGGGCCAATCAAACAAGTTAAACAAGTTTTAAAAGGAGACACCAGGCCGTGAAACTGAAAGTACGGCCGGCCGGCCGTCATGCGCTGGGAGGGCTGCCTTTGATGTGGTAATGCGAGGCAGGCAGGCAGGCGGCTGGTGGCATTGTGCACGCGCTTTTTAGGGCTTGCGCTTGCGCAGTGACCTAAAAAGCACATGCACTGCAAGGAATCGCCAGTGTTGTTAAACTCTGGATAAGCCATAATAGAGCTTCGCCAGCTATGCGCAGAAGCGCATCAGCAGGCGAGCCCTAAAAATGACCTACTCTATGCCTGGATAGTGGCACAAAAACAACCTAAATTCTTCTAGACCTCTCCACTGCTCATGGTACAGTAGAACACAAAATTCTCCGGGAATGTTTGACATTCTGGGAAGGTATGTTTGGGACTGCCTTTGGTTAAATTCAACATGCTTTAAGCACTGTTACTGAAAAATCGAAATGGCTCTTGCAATTGGCTTGAGGAATACTATTTGAATTTCGAAAAGTATGCCGCTGACACCCATATCCACTTTAAGCTGGAGAACAACTCAGAAAACTAGGCCAGCGTCAACACCTGCGTGGACCATATTCTTTTATTGGAGGAAGAAGTGCTTCCTATGCAAGAACAGAGCTGAAGCAAGCATCATCGGAATATCTGAACCAGACGGCTTGCAATTTTTATTAAGCTTTATTTTCCATTTTCACAGTGATACACAACAAAAACGGCATATTGATTACTCATTGCACCAGTACAAAGTACATTGTTTTTGAAAAATTGTTTAGTACACAACGCACAATGTAGTGTAGGCCAACATACACATACATGATTTACTACTTCAACAACGATCATTCAACCAGTATACGACCCCTTATGTCATGGCTCATTGCCCCCCTCCTACTATCAAGAGGTGTGTACTTGTGTCAGTCTCGGTAGCGGAGGTCTAACCCACCCCGGTAGGTTCTATCCTTGCAGGCTGCTGTGAATTAGGGGACTGCTCGCAATTTCACGTGACAAAATACCTTGGATCATCGAGCTCTCCATTGTGCCCCCGATCCATGTGGTGGTCCCGAGGGTTTAAAATGCACCTCTCATTCCTTGATAATTCTCCTCCTGATCCAAACCAATGGCGGTGTGGAGTTCAGAAAGTCGAAAAGATAACAAGGGAACCCTACTCACTATGCTTTTAAGAAAAACAGCGGTTCCAGTGGGAATTTATACTTAATACTGATTTAAAAAGAATTGCGAAATCGCAATAACCAGGGGTTAGCGGTGGAGTTCACATCATGTCACTCCTTGACTATTATTGCGTCTTCTACATAGGTTCTCTTCAATCCTCATTGGCAGGCTCCAAAGCCTGCAAAACCAGGCATTTAGCATATGTTTCAAACTCTGCAAAATTAGCCACATCAAACCAGACTTGGAGCCCTTCACCGGCTCCAGGTTGAAGCAAAGACCAGTGCAAGGCCTTCTGTACTGTCCAGAAACCCTACCCTAATGAGGGTAGGCCCAAAATACCTTCATTCACTAGCCCACCACTACTCACTTCACTCATCACCTGCACTGTTGCTGTTCGTGAATTGCATGTTTTCTTCTGCTCTGTGGAGGAAGCTTGCATTTTTTCACCTGTGCAGTACATGTCACACTGCGTGCGGGAAGCTTGCACTGCTGCTTCCCATGAAGTGCATGTTCACCTTTGTGAAGGAAGCTTGCACTTCTTCCACCACTGCAGTACATGTCACGCTGCGTGCGGGAAGCTTGCACTGCTGCTTCCCATGAAGTGCATGTTCACCTTTGTGAAGGAAGCTTGCACTTCTTCCACCACTGCAGTACATGTCACGCTGCGTGCGGGAAGCTTGCATTGCTGCTTCCCATGAAGTGCATGTTCTCCTTTGTGAAGGAAGCTTGCACTTCTTCCACCACTGCAGTACATGTCAAGTTGTATGAAAGGCGTTTGTGCAGTTGCTTCCCATTCAGTACATGCTCTGCTTTGTCAAGGAAGCTTGCACTCATGATTCCCATGTGGTGAATGTTCTGCTATGTGACGGAAGCTTGCACTTCTTCTGCCGGTGCAGTTCATGTCAAGCTGCATGAACAGTGGCTGCACTGCTGCTTCTCATACAGTGCATGCTCTGTCCCTTGAAGAAAGCTCGGACTGTTGCTTCCCATACAGTCCATGCTCTGCTTTGTGAAGGAAGCTTGCACTTCTTCAGCTATTGCAGGACTCGTCAAGTTGCTTGAAGAATGCTTGTACTGCTCCTTCCCATTCAGTTCATAATCAGTTCCGTGAAGAAAGCTTGCATTGCAACTTACCATGTAGTGCATGCTCTGCTTTGTGAAGGAAGCTTGCAATGCTACTTCCAATGGAGTGCATATTCTGCTTCTTGAAAGAAGCTTGTAGTGCTGCTTCCATGCAGTGCATGTTCTGCCTTGTGAAGGAAGGTTGCACTGCTGCTTCCCATGCCGTTCATGGTCTGCCTCGTGAAAGGAGCTTGCACTTCTTCTGCCATGTGATGCTGCATGTAGGATGCTTGCACTGCTTCTTCCAAGCAGTGCATGTGCTGCCTTGTGAAGGAAGGTTGCACTGCTTCTTCCCATGCAGTGCCTGTGCCACTTCGTGATGGAAGGTTACATTTCCTACGCCAGTGAAGTAAACGGCAAGCTGTGTGAAGGACGCTTGCGCTGCTGCTTCCATGCAGAGCATGTTCTGCTTTGTGAAGGAAGCTTGCACTTCTTCTTCCAGTGCGGTACACGGCAATCTGCCTGAAGGAAGCTTGCACTTCTGCTTCCCATATGGTATATGTTTTGCTTTGTTAAGGAAGCTTGCGCTTCTTTTTCAAGTGCAGCAAACTTCACACTGACTGAATGACGCTTGCGCAGCTGCTTCCATTCAGTGCATCTTCTGCTTTCTTGAGGAACCTTATGCATCATACGCCAGTGCAGTATATCTCAAGCTGTGTGAAGGACTCTTTCACTGTTGCGTCTGTGAATTGCATGCTCTGTCTGGTGAAAGAAGGTTGCACTTCTCCCTCCAATGCAGTACACATCAGGATATGTGAAAGAAGCTTGTATTGCTGCTTCCATGCAGTGCATGTTCTGCTTTATGACGGAAGCTTGCACTTCTTCCTCCAGTGAAGTACTCGTAAAGCTACCTAAAGGATGCTTGTACTGCTGTTCCTATGCTGTGCATGTTCTGCTTCCTGAAGGAAGCTTGCATTTCCTTCTCCAGTGCAGTACACGTCAAGCTGTGTGAAGGACTCTTGCACTGCTGCTTCCATGAAGTGCATGTTCTGCTTGGTGACGGAAGCTTGCACTTCTTTCTCCAGTGCAGTACTCGTCAAGCTATGTAAAGGACGCTGGTACTGCTGCTTCTATGTCTTGCAAGTTCTGCTTCGTGAAGGCAACTTGCATTTCTTTCTCCAGAGCAGTACTCAGCAACTGCGTGAAGGACGCTTGCACTGCTGCTTCTATGCAATGCATGTTCTGCTTTGTGAAGGAAGAGTACACTTTCTATGCCAGTGTATTTACATATCAAGCTATGTGAAGGACGCTTGCACCACTGCTTCCATGCAGTGCATGTTATGCTTTGTGAAAGAAGCTAGCAGTTGTTCCTCCAGTGCAGTTTACATCACGCTACATGGAGGACACTTGCACTGCTGCTTCCATGCAGTGCATGTTCGGCTTTGTGGAGGAAGCTTACCCTTCCTATGCCAGTGCAATACATGTTAAGATGTATGAGGGAAGCTTGCACTGCTGCTTCCATGCAGTGGATGTTCTGCTTAGTGAAGGAAGCTTGCACTTCCTACTCCAGTACAGTACATGCTAAGATGTATGAGGGAAGCTTGCACTGCTGCTTCCATGCAGTGCATGTTCTGCTTCGTGAAGGAAGCTTGCACTTCTTCCTTCAGTGCAGTAAACGTCAAGCTACATGAAGGATGCCTGCACTGCTGTTTACATGCAGTGCATCTTCTGCTTCGTGAAGGAAGCTTGCACTTCTTCCTCCAGGGCAGAACTTGTCATGCTGAGTGAAGGAAAGTTGCACTGCTGCTCCCATGCAGTGCATGCTCTGCTTTGTGAAAGAAGCTTGCACTTCTTGTTCCAGTGAAGTACACATTGTGCTGAGTGAGGGATGCTTGCACTGCTGCTTCCATGCAGTGCATGTTATGCTTAGTGGAGGAAGCTTGCACTCCCTACGGTGGTGCAGTACATGTTAAGATGTATGAGGGAAGCTTGCACCGCTGCTTCCATGCAGTGCATGTTTTGCTTAGTGGAGGAAGCTTGCATGTCTCCCTCCAGTGCACTACCCGTCACACTGTGTGAAGGACGCTTGCACTGCTGCTCTCATGCAGTGCATGAAGGAAGCTTACACTTCTCCCTCCAGTGCAGTACCTGTCACACTATGTGAAGGACGCTTGCACCACTGCTTCCATGCAGTGCATGTTATGCTTAGTGGAGGAAGCTTGCACTCCCTACGCTAGTGCAGTTCATGTTAAGGTGTATGAGGGAAGCTTGCACTGCTGCTTCCATGCAGTGCATGTTTTGCTTAGTGGAGGAAGCTTGCATGTCTCCCTCCAGTGCAGTACATGTTAAGATGTATGAGGGAAGCTTGCACTGCTGCTTCCATGCAGTGCATGTTAAGGTTCGTGAAGGAAGCTTGCACGTCTCCCTCCAGTGCAGTACATGTTAAGATGTATGAGGGAAGCTTGCACCGCTGCTTCCATGCAGTGCATGTTATGCTTAGTGGAGGAAGCTTGCACTCCTTCCTCCAGTGCAGTACACATCACACTGCGAGGAGGACGCTTGCACTGCCTCCCTTCTGAAGCGAGCAGCCTCAATCTGACAGGAAGCCTGTCTCGTGCTCTCGTTACTTGCATCCACTGGAAGGAGATGATGGTAATTGCTTTGGTTTCCAGGGGGATTCGTTGCAATTAGACGGATTCCACCGACTCGTGGGTCCAGGAGCAGCATCAGGGCGGCGGCCGATCAATCCGAGGACCTGGGAGAGCGGAGCTCTCTTGACAAGTATCCCCTCGCCCGCCTGTCCCCGCCCTCTGTGACCAGTGATCGAGTGGATCCCAGGATGGCACAGACGGAGCTCTGCCGGGGCGTGTGCGGTGCCTTTCAAGGGGTAATGAGCCGGCGGCTCCAGTCCAGAGCCGTCCTCAGTCTAATGACTGCACGTGGCCGGAAGAGGCCCGTGCCTCTCCCGAGCACGGCTTTTTCAATTAAATCCATCCATTAAAAGACATCATTTATTCCGTCTCCGTAGCGAAGAACAAACGGAGCCCTTTCACCGAGCGAGGGACAATTACAGGCCCGGGGAGGGCGCCCAGGCCGGCTCCTGTTCCCGGTGAGACTATGTCTCTATGTGGGTCAAGCCGCGGCCAGACCCGGGATAATGGCTGCGGAGTGAGTCACTGCAGACTGCGAAAAACACCCTTCAGTGGAACTTAAAGAGCTCTGCTTAACCGCGGCCGCATACAAGATGGGCGGACCGCCGTGAGAGCCGTGGACAGCAGGGCCTGTCCCTAACGCAAGAGAGGGACAAAAGATAGCCATAATGAAGGTCCTGAGGGCTCCTCGCAGCCCTCGGCCCCAGTGCCGCTGCACCTGTTGCGCTATGGATAGGCACGCCACGAGCGCGAGAAATATTCGCTGTTCGGAGCAGCTCGCGCCTCAGCTGGACCCGTGCAAGAACATCCTGGATCCGGCAGCCAATCACCGTTCAGAACTTGAAGCGAGGACCAGGCGGTCATCTGTCAATCACCGAGTTATAGACGGGGAACACGTGACTTGTGAGTACAAATACTATAACACGGAAGATGCCATCCGCAGTTAACGCACCTTAGTTTGCACAGGAGATTTAATGCACTAGTACAGCAACATGTGCACAAAATAATCTCTGCATCAAACAAAACTGGACAATGAACTGTGAATATTAGGGGCGGGCTTTACTATAGACAGGAGACCCTACTATACAACTCCTTAGAAAGACAATACTTCAAGCATTAAAGAGTCATTCAGGCAGTATACTTACTCAAAACGGAGAATACATTTTATAATGTATCCTGAGGTGGACAATAACACACCAGCGAATCCAACTGGGTGCAAATGGTAAATCTAGCCGCGTAATTTAAGTTACTGCAGTGAATAAATATTCAGTGCAATTTAACACAAAGGAAGATCAGGTAATCCTCCTCACTAAAGAGAGTAGATCAGATAATCCTCCTTACTAAAGAGAGTAGATCAGATAATCCTCCTTACTAAAGTGAGTAGATCAGATAATCCTCACTAAAGAGAGTAGATCAGATAAACCTCCTCACTAAAAAGCGTAGATCCGATAATCCTCCTCATTAAAGACAGTAGATCAGATAATCCTCCTTACTAAAGTGAGTAGATCAGATAATCCTCCTCACTAAAAAGCGTAGATCAGATAATCCTCCTCATTAAAGACAGTAGATCAGGTAATCCACAATTTAGATGCTTTGTATATCACAGAAACGTGGACGGATGAGGTATCTGCCCCCGACCTGGTCACGGCAGTTCCACCTGGCTACAATGCCTATAGGCAGGACAGGGCGAGAAACAGAGGCGGAGGCCTGGCCATCATAGTAAGAGACCAATTTGAGGTCTCCTATTCCTGCCACGTCATGTGAAGCTATACATTTTAACATAAAATTTACACCTTCTTTTAGCTTCAAGGGAGTGCTCCTCTATCGACCTCCTGGGTCCAGAGCAGCGTTCCTAACGAACTTGAGTACCATAACAGAATCAATAGCCACAGATGAGTCCACCACTGTTATGGGCGATTTTAATTTTTATCTTGAACAAAATAATGATAAAGATACTATTACCCTCACATCAGACCTAGAAATAATAGGTCTCAGGCAATTGGTCGCGGCCCCAACCCATCAGGCAGGACACACGCTAGATGGCATGTTTACTAACGTTGAAGACCTACATGTGACTGAAATTCTCCCCATGACTTGGACGGATCACTCGGCCATATTCAGTAGTCTGACCATTAAAGAATCGTCAAGGAAGAAGATCTCCCACCCTAAGCTAGGTACTTTCAAAGCTTGGAAGGACATAAATTACAACAATTTAAATATACTTTTAAATAACACTAGACCTGATCTATCTGACGATCCCTGTATTTCCACCCACCAATTCCATGAATGGCTGAGTGATGCCACGTCGCAATTAGCACCCACCAAGTCCCATTCAAGAAATAGGAGTACACCGACTGCTCAGTGGTACACAGAGAGCTAAAAATACAAAAACAATTAACGAGAAACAGGGAAAGACACTGGCGACGAACTTATTACAGCGAAAGCAAGAACAAATATAAAGAAGCTCTAGCCACCTACAAAACTATGATCACGGCAGCAAAGAAGCACTTTTTCTCTCTGCATATAGAACAAGTCAAAAATTCAAGCAAACAGTTGTACAACATAGCCAAAACCCTATCGGGTAATACACCAGACTTAAACCCCCCCCCCCATCGCAATCGCTATGCGATGCCTTGTCTGAGTTCTTCTTCGCGAAGGTAAATAATATATACCAAGCTTTTACCTCAGAACCAAATATCAGTTCGGCCCCCCCCTCTCAGACGGTCCTGAGCAATACCATGACGAGTTTTAAACCCTTAACAACCGATCAAACAAAGATCATACTGAGTTCCATCAAATCAGGCTCTGCCTTGGACCCTTGCCCCACGTCGGTGTTAGCCATGGTTTCAGACACAATTATTCCTATTATCACCCACGTCTGCAACACAATATTGAGTTCTGGGACTTATCCTGACTCCTTAAAAAACACGCTGATTAAACCTCTGCTCAAAAAAAACAATCTTGACAGACAAGATCTGAAAAACTACCGACCTATAGCAAGTCTCCCTTTTTTAGCCAAAATGACGGAGAAGGCCATGAACCAGCAACTGTCGGAACACATAGAGAGAAACAACTTGCTTGATGATACCCAGTTTGGGTTCCGTAAATACCATGGGACGGAAACCGCTCTCATCAAAGCAGCGGATGATATCAGACTCATCCGGGACCAAGGAGGGACAGCTCTGCTGGTACTCTGAGACCTCTCTGCAGCATTCGTCACGGTTGACCACAAGACCTTGGTCGACCGTGTCGAAAAAATGGGTATCCAGTCCACTGCGAGAAACCTGCTTGCCTCCTTCTTGGCTAATAGAACTCAGGCGGTCACACTGGGACCATTCCAATCTGCCAATCTGTTGTTACCGTGTGGGGTTCCTCAAGGCTCATCCCTAAGTCCGACACTATTTAACATCTATGTGTCGGACCTTGCTAGTGTCATCAAAGCACATGGGATGAGCCTAACCTCATACGCAGATGACACGCAGTTGGTGCTGGCCATTAAGGGTGACGGACAGGAGGTGGCAGAACCGTTCCAAAGAGGCATGACAGCTATCGGTGAGTGGATGGCAGGAAACTGCCTGAAGCTCAATTCAGAGAAAACGGAGGTGGTCATCTTCGGCAATCTCTCGCCATCCTGGTCGACAACTTGGTGGCCATCAGCATTCGGCACTCCACCATGTCCTACCCCCAAGGTCAGAAATCTGGGAGTTACCTTTGACGACCAGCTCAACTTTATGGCACATGCCAATAAGGTAGCGTCCACGGCCCATTTTAAACTCAGAATGATAAGGAAAATTCTGCCTTTTCTGCCTGACACGGCCGCTAAGACCCTGGTCACGTCATTGGTTTTAACTTCACTAGACTACTGCAATGGACTCTTTCTGAATGCACAAACTAGAGTCACAAAAAAGCTGCAGACGGTACAGAATGCGGCCGCACGCCTGCTGTCCAAAAAATCTAAATTCGTATCCATTTCGAATACCCTGAGGACCTACCACTGGCTATCTATTCAAAACAGGATAAAGTTTAAATCAATGTGCATAGTCTACAAAGTAATGCAGGATCAGGGGCCTCGCTTCCTAAAAGATCAATTAATACCTTACAACCCAGCCAGAAAGCTCCGATCCTCATCACTTAATCAACTAGTGGTCCCACGTAGCAGAACAGTCACATGGGGCGACCGCCGCTTCCTAGTCGCGGCTCCCAAAATCTGGAATACCCTACCGCACCACGTCAAATCCAGCCCCTCACTCTTACAGTTTAGGAAAAGATTGAAGACTGGTTATTCAACCAATAAAACAGTATTCCAGCCCGCATGAACTCCCCTCTAAGGAGAGACATTACTGCAGTCTAGCGCCGAGACACCCATGGGTATTCGTTCGCGCTCTATAAATGTCAATAAATAAATAAATAAAGAGAGTAGATCAGATAATCCTCACTAAAGAGAGTAGATCAGGTAATCCCCCTTACTAAAGTGAGTAGATCAAATTATCCTCACTAAAGAGAGTAGATCAGATAATCCTCACTAAAGAGAGTAGATCAGATAATCCTCCTTACTAAAGTGAGTAGATCAGATAATCCTCCTTACTAAAGTGAGTAGATCAGATAATCCTCACTAAAGAGAGTAGATCAGGTAATCCTCACTAAAAAGCGTAGATCAGATAATCCTCCTCATTAAAGACAGTAGATCAGGTAATCCTCCTCACTAAAGAGAGTAGATCAGATAATCCTCCTTACTAAAGTGAGTAGATCAGATAATCCTCACTAAAGAGAGTAGATCAGATAATCCTCCTTACTCAAGTGAGTAGATCAGATAATCCTCACTAAAGAGAGTAGATCAGGTAATCCTCCTCACTAAAGAGAGAAGATCAGATAATCCTCTTCACTAAAGAGAGTAGATCAGGTAATCCTCCTTACTAAAGAGAGTAGATCAGGTAATCCTCCTTACTAAAGAGAGTACATCAGATAATCCTCACTAAAGAGAGTAGATCAGATAATCCTCACTAAAGAGAGTAGATCAGATAATCCCCCTCACTAAAGAGAGTAGATCAGGTAATCCTCCTTACTAAAGAGAGTACATCAGATAATCCTCACTAAAGAGAGTAGATCAGATAATCCTCTTCACTAAAGAGAGTAGATCAGGTAATCCTCCTCACTAAAGAGAGTAGATCAGATAATCCTTACTAAAGAGAGTAGATCAGATACTCCTCACTAAAGAGAGTAGATCAGATAATCCTCCTCACTAAAGAGAGTAGATCAGATAATCCTCCTCACTAAAGAGAGTAGATCAGATAATCATCACAAAAGAGAGTAGATCAGATAATCCTTACTAAAGAGAGTAGGTCAGATAATCCTCCTCACTAAAGAGAGTCACTCAGATAATCTTCACTAAAGAGAGTAGATCAGATAATCCCCCTCACTAAAGAGAGTAGATCAGATAATCCTCCTAACTAAAGAGAGTATATCAGGTAATCCTCCTCACTAAAGAGGGTAGAACGGATAATCCTCACTAAAGAGAGTAGATCAGATACTCCTCACTAAAGAGAGTAGACCAGATAATCTTCCTCACTAAAGAGAGTAGATCAGATAATCCTCCTCACTAAAGAGAGTAGATCAGATGATCCCCACTAAAGAGAGTAGATCAGGTAATCCTCCTTACTAAGAGAGTAGATCAGATAATCCTCCTCACTAAAGAGAGTAGATCGGATAATCCTCACTAAAGAGAGTAGATCAGATAATCCTCCTCACTAAAGGGAGTAGATCAGATACTCCTCCTTACTCAGAGAGTAGATCAGATAATCCTCCTCACTAAAGGGAGTAGATCAGATAATCCTCTTCACCAAAGAGAGTAGATCAGATAATCCTCGCTAAAGAGAGAAGCTCAGATAATCTTCCTCACTAAAGAGAGTAGATAAGGTAATCCTCTTTACTAAAGAGAGTAGATCAGATAATCCTCACTAAAGAGAGTAGATCAGATAGTCCTCCTTACTAAAGAGGGTAGAACGGATAATCCTCCGTACTAAACAGGGTAGATCAGATACTCCTCCTTTCTGAGGGTAGATCAGATAATCCTCTTCACCAAAGAGAGTGGATCAGATAATCCTCCTCACTAAAGAGAGTAGATCAGATAATCCTCTTCACCAAAGAGAGCAGATCAGATAATCCTCCTCACTAAGGAGAGTAGATCAGCTAATCCTCTTTACTAAAGAGGGTAGATTGGATAATCCCCCTTACTAAACAGAGTAGATCAGATAATCATCCTTACTTAAAAGAGTGGATCAGATACTTCTCCTTACGAAACAGAGTAGATCAGATAATCATTCATACTACAGTAGATCAGATAAACCTCCTAACTAAAGAGGGTAGAACGG
This sequence comes from Lissotriton vulgaris, assembly GCF_964263255.1. Lineage (NCBI taxonomy): Eukaryota > Metazoa > Chordata > Amphibia > Caudata > Salamandridae > Lissotriton > Lissotriton vulgaris. Next base: position 184,677,206 of record NC_141693.1, read on the forward strand.
ATAATTCTCCTTACTAAGAGAGTAGATCAGATAATCCTCCTTACTAAACAGAGTAGATCAGATAATCCTCTTCACTAAAGAGAGTAGATCAGATAATCCTCCTCACTAAACAGAATAGGTCAGATAATCCTCTTCACTAAAGAGAGTAGATCAGATAATCCTCCTCACTAAAGAGCGTAGATCAGATAATCCTCCTCACTAAATAGAGTAGATCAGATAATCCTCTTCACTAAAGAGAGTAGATCAGATAATCCTCTTCACTAAAGAGAGTAGATCAGATAATCCTCCTCACTAAACAGAATAGATCAGATAATCCTCCGCACTAAAGAGCATAGATCAGATAATCCTCTTTTTTACTAAATAGAGTTGATCAGATAATCCTCTTCACGAAAGAGAGTAGATCAGGCACTCCTCCTCACTAAAGAGCGTAGATCAGATAATCCTCTTCACTAAAGAGAGTGGATCAGATAATCCTCCTTACTAAAGAGAGTGGATCAGATAATCCTCCTCACTAAAGAGAGTAAAATAGGAAATCCTTCTTATTAAAGAGAGTAAATCAGGTAATCCTCCTAACTTCGGATAGTAAATCAGGCAAATATAATCACTTCAAAAGTGTAAATCAGTTGCCCCCTTACTAAACAGAATAAATCAGCTCACCTATCTCACTAAGAGAGTAAATCCGGTAACCAGGCAATCCTCCTCACTACATAGAGTAAATCCGGTAATGCAACATATTACAGGCAGAAAATCCAATACACACCTTACTATAAGGAGTAAATCAAAGACTGCCTCTTACTTTTAAAGCAAACCAGGGCATCCACGTTGTTATGGCATCCTGCCAGCAGCACAGCTTACTAAAGACAGTACATCAGTTAATGTACCTGGCCACAAAAAAAGATTAAATGGTGTAGATTAATGAAGAAAATAAAACATGTAATGTTAACGCACTGGAACAAATACATCAAGCAATGTTTCTATTATGCCATTTCTGCAGGCAGGAGACCTAATATACTGTTAATGTCGATAAGAACCTTCAGTTCATCGTACACAAACTTGACAAACTCTGATCTATAGCTAAATCAGAGACTAGACCGCAATACAAATAAGAAATAAGGGCATGAACCTCACTATAAAAGCAAATTGGGATTTTTGCATTGCCGCAGAGAGAAAATCATGGAATAATCTTTACAAAAGAGAGACTCGCAGTGCAATGCACCATACTAACATAAACTAGCACTGTCTTCTATGGAAAACCACAGTGAGTTATCTATAGTTGGTAATACACCTTACTATTCAGATAAATCACTAATCCGCTTTATGAAAGGATGTAAAACTTTACTCAGTGACCTTCCATCTACAGCGGTGGCCTCAATTGGAGTAGAACCCGTGGCGCCACCACGACCATAACAACTCAACCAGATGTCAGCAGGGGTCTCGCGAGGATCGTGCACCACGATCAAGTGAGTAGGCACACCGCTGCACAACAAAATAGTAAATGCTGCCCTCCAACCACTAACAAACTCATTTGGGGCACAGTATGATGCTCTCCCTTTCCCCGTCAACTCAAACCCTTGGTAACGAAGCCATGGTGAGAGCTAGGAACTGCCAACTTAAGATCACGAGAGTGCTCATACGCCCTACATACTACTTAACAAGGAAATAGGATGCCCTACTATCGCAAAAGGTTCTGCCCACCAAGAAAAACGTTTACACTGCAAAGCAATGCAGCATGATCATACACATTGTGGCGCCATTCTGTCGAGGACTAGGACTAGGGCGAGCCCTATTCAGCAACCGGTTAACATCTGTACATGCCATGTCTTGACATTGTGACTGCCTTGGCTATACTTTTTTATGCAACACAAAAAGATGATGGACAGAATGTTGAACATTGTCAAACATTCACCCCCAGTCACAGATCTGGGTTTAATCCATCGCTATTTTTCTCGCCATTACATTCCAGTTTGGACCCAGCCAAATGCAAATCAGTCATGACCCTGTTCCCCATGGGAACAGTCCAGCCCGAACTGCCAAGCCAGGTCCTCCCTCGACTGGAAACAAGCATCCTAGGACCGGTTTCGGCATTCACCCTCATCAGCCAGGATAGCTTGAAACTGGTGGCGTGACGAGCACGGGTCCCACATCTGGGCATAACCTTCCCACTTAGGGTGAAAATGCAACACAAAAAGATGATGGACGGAATGTTGAACATTGTCAAACATTCACCCCCAGTCACAGATCTGGGTTTAATCCATCGTTATTTTACTTTTTTTATACCTGGACATTCTCAAACGGTACACATTCATAAGCAATGTTAGGCACTTTGACTGTTTTGACTATATTTTTATAAGCCCTGTCATTTGGCCCTTCAAATGGCACATTAAATCTTTGTTTGTTAAGCTTATATTATATTCCCCAAGCCTATGTATCTCATTTACTTCATTGGTCCTGGTGACCATGACAATGTGCTGGAAAATATCAAACCGCACACCTATCGTCACGATTGGTGACATTCGACTCAATCTAAAGCATTAACAGTCTATCCTATTTTCACTTCTTCTGTATCTCTCCCTCCAAAACACTCACTAAATCTCTTTATCCTCAAATGGCAATCCACTGGATTTGATTCTGATTTCTAAAGCACTTGCTTACTCCCCGCCTACGATTACTCCCTTGCCCCCTAGTAGCTGTCATAGGCGTGGGTCTCCATCACTCTCACTTCTGTCCCACCCACAAATTCACCCATCAAAAACTGCAAACTCTCTCCTACTACAGTGCCAGCATAACTAAATCAGACACACCATAACCTTACACGCATACTGTACTCTTGTTCTGTCTGCATCACTAACAGATTGTAAACAACATTCGACCCACTATTCTCTCTGGAAATCCAACCAGTGTCCCCCCAGCCACTACCATGGATGTATCCCACAATCAAAACTTCAAAAAACATATGTGTACTCTTTCAAAAATGGAAGGAAAAAATCTACAATTAAGAACCTATTCTCTTGAGATCTGTCTTTATACCGGCACCTAGCCACCATGTTTTAATTCTGTGGTGGTCCTGCCCTTTTATTAAAAATATGCTGCTGACCCCTCACCCTCAGAGACTATCATACCGTATCATGACTCTCTTTCTATGCACAAATTCTGGATTGCGTCATACTCCGTCATATCACCAACTGCCTTACATCTGAAAACTTACTTGAACTCTTACAGTCCTCAAACCTCAGCACCTCTCCTCTGTTCTCATGCTACCTGGTCTTGCTGCATCATTTGATACTGTTGATCATCTCAGAGTGCGCTCTACTCTCATCAACCTCGCCATCACTTACTCTGCACTCGGCTAGTTTCTGATCACTTCATTTTAGTCTGTTGATGGTCTTCACTCTCCTCCCCCTACATCTCTTTCAGATACTTCCAACAAGGCTCAGTCCTAGGCCTGGTTACATCCACCTTTAGACATCCTTCCTTTGGATGCTTCTATCAGTTCTAGGCAGATGATGTTCAAATGTTTATCTGATTCCAGACATGGACCCTTGAACTCAGGAACTAATTTCAAACTACCCTACAGTCGTCCATCCCTGGACAGTCGTCCATTTTCTCATTTTGAGTTCCTTCAAACTTGAAATAATCTACTTTCCTGCTCACTTTGGCACCCCCTCCTTTCTCCTCTCCTGTTCAATTCTCCTCCAGGAAACTTGACCACACTTTCCTAAGCCGGGAACCTTGGAGCACTCTTTGATCCCTCAGCCAACATGGAATTGGCTACCATAGCTTCAGGCAAAAGATTCTATCTGTTGCATGGACATAACATCTGTTCCAGCCACTTGCCACACTGCAATGAAACTTATTTACTATTTAGTCCACAGCAAGTTTCACTATTGTAATAGCCTATTAGTTTGACTCACCCTATATTCTTTCAGATAACTAGACAAAGTTCAAAACATTGCCACTAGGATTCTTCGCAGTTTTTCCAAACGCACTCCAACATCCCATTACAATCACTAAAACAGCTGCTGGAATCCACAAAAATAGAGGTAACTACATCTTCCTTCCTAATCTTAGTCTTCAAAGCTATTAATAGCCAGGGCCGGACTGGGAACCACAACTTGCCCTGGCAAAGTGCTCGGCCGCCTCCCGCCTCCCCATGCGGGGGTTTGGAGGTGCCGCCGAGCTCTTTGCCGGGGGCCAGTTTTCGGTTGATTTTGGTACAGGGCCGATTTTGCAGCTATGCTGCAAAACCGGCCCTGTAAAAAAACGGCCCCCTGGGGCCCAAAATCGGCCCCCACCCATGTGGCGCACCGGGGGATTGCCCGGTGCCCGCTATGGCCAGTCCGGCCCTGTTAATAGCCCCACACCGAACAACCTACACACATTCGTAATGTATTACACCCCCAACTTGTAACTACAATAAGCTAACCAAAAGACCCTTCTCACAGCAAAACTTCTGTGCGCATCTTCCAGATTCCATTTCTGCCAACTCGCATTACCGCTGCGCTGTAATTTCCTAACCAGTGAGTAGTGCACTGTCTCAGTTGTAAATGGATTTAAGTTGGCCCTCTAGAATCAGACCGGGCACAACTATCTAGAGTCCATCATACTCATTCTACTGCCACGTCCACGTTGTAAATATGTATGGTGATAAAAGTTTGTGTTTTTATAGGAACCATCCTTTACCTCACATGCTTTACTCTGCATGCCATTACCCCACATCTTCCACAACGCAGAGCTTTACACTGCAAACTATTACAATGCATTCCCCAAAGTAACAGCCCCATGAAGTTAGAATAGTAAATTGCGTTGTAATGGGGAATGCTTTGTAATGAATTGCGTTGTAAAGCCCTGTGTTGTAAAATATTTTGCTGTGTAAAAACTGCGTGGTAATGGCATGCAGAGCAAAAGTGTGCGGGGTAAAGTGTCCGATTCATTTTTTACTGGTCCATAATCATCAACAACCCATCCAAACCCAACATAATCTATACTTGTCCAGCAAACCTGCTTAAGACCCATGTACCATCTGATACTTTCTTTTTATATAATTTCATGGTCCTACTGCTGATAGATAAATCAATAAAAATAAGAGAACAGTCCTTACTTCAAACAGAAAATCTGGTAATGCACCATTTTACAAAAAATGTCATCAAGGAGTGCACCTGACCACACAGAATGAGTAAAGTAATACTCCTTGCTAAGTAGAGTAAAGTAAGGTTTAGAACCCATCTCGGATAAGAAATGAACAATTCCAAATATCATAAAGAATACAACGAGAAACGCAGATCTCTGTAAAGACTACAACATGAGTGTCATCTCAATGAGGAGATATGTGGAAATATGGATAATATATCATGGAACCACTAAAATACAAACAAGTACAAAAATAATGACAAAGAGAAAGACAAAGAGAAATGAGAATAAATAAGCATTGCTCCTTACTAAAGGGAAAGGAACCAGCTGACACATACCAGGTGTATTTGTAAAGCGCACGATTACCCGAAGGTGTCCTGGTGCTGAATAGCAGATGTTTATTGTTACCCAACTGAATGGTACTCATTTTATCGACCTCAAATGGGTGAAAGGCTGAACAGACCAGTCGGGATTTGAACCTGTGCCCATGAGGTCAAACACAGGCCCCTGCAATGGCTGCTTTAGTCCTCTGAGCCACCAGACCCAACACTTGTATGCAATGAGCATGGAAGAGTGGACAGGCAATACACTTTAGGAGAATAAATACAATTTACTAGAAGGCTTCCCCTCAAGTAAAGGTACTCCACCTTGGGAAGGTACAGATGCTTCCTGTTACACAGTACCCAGTTAGAGTAGAATAGTACACTTGACACTAAGGGTCTTATTACCATGTCAGGCGAACTCGCATCCGAGTGACACCGTTGCGGAATAGGGACCGACCGATCTCCGTTCAACGATCCCGACCGCAGTATTAGGATGCAACCCGCACACGCCCATTTCTCTATAGGAGCTTGTGCTGCGGTCGGAAACCGACCGCAGCACAAGCTCCCATGGAGAAATGGGAGTTTTTGCTAATCCCTGCACCATGTGGCGGTGCATAGATTGAAAGGGGGGCATCATATGTGCCTCCCAGGCCACCAACTGGAGGCCACTGTTGCAAGGGGGCCCTGCCCGGGGCCCCCAAAGTCACTTTCTGACAGGCTTTTCATGTCAGAAAGCCCAACATGAAAAGCCTGTGGGAAACCGACATTGTAAACCCAATGGCGGAAACGCCATCCTTAAGGGATTATGTGCCAGATAGCCGGAATGACTGACCGGTTTCAATTCCGACGGCGGTTCGAATTGGAACTGAAGATGTCGGCCGCTCAGGGTCCATATGAGATCTCATGCCATGTTGGCGATGCCTGCATTATTTTAGATTTAAAGGTTCTGATCATCTAGTTAGCGGAGGTCTGGCAGTGGAAGGCAGCCACTGTAAATATTAAACAAGAATTTATACTCTGTCTTCAAGTGAGGACGAACATCTGTGTAAATAATATGGAGAGACTATGTGACATGAAGGTGTAATAGACTGGAAGAAACACAAGTCCTGAAATGCAGTGCTGGGTGACAGATGTTTCAGTGCCTTTTTCAAAGCACATTGCCAACCTGTCCGCTGCATTACAAGTGCATTAAATGCTATGGCGCTTGCAACAAGGCGGACGGGACATCTCCCAGCTGTGCGATGGAGTGATCTGTCTGCCAAACTCTAAATCTGGCCCAGAGTATCTGGAGGTGCAGCTCTTTCACATGCTTTGTAGGCACCATCACTTTGCCATCTTTACCCTTACTGTTGCATTGTTAATCTCTTAACCATCTCTACAAGCCTCAGCAGCTGAGCTCTCTACTGCTGAACAACAGAAAGGCTCCTGCCTGTAAGCGCTGCACTAAAGGTTTCTCTCTCGCAAGGTCTCTGACTAGGGATCTAGTCTGATATGCACTTGAAGCAATCGGATTGGCTCACTATACCCAGTCTTTTTCTGCTGAATTTGGCACAGGTTAGTGGAAAGGAACACAGAGATCATCGGTGAGAGGAGAAACTGGTAGGAAGGCTATTTCAACAATTGTGCGATGTAATGTGACTGTCTGCCTTTTATGATTTTAATTAATCGATTAAAGTGGTTTTGACTTGACTATTTCAACAGAAAAGGGAGGTACTCAAGTGGGATAGTGGTAAAACAGCACCATGGCAATATGTCTTCCACCCAGCTGTGTCCATCTGAGGATGCAAAGTTGCAACATTGTCGTCCAACTTCTATGTTTGTCAGTGCTTAATTTGAGCCGGTGTTTGTTGGTGTTGAGCCCCAGCATAATAACAGTGCGTTGAGGCCCTTCTGATCGCTTTGGATGGCCTGGTATAGTCCACATTGTTAGACTTGTGGGAGTGTGGGATTAGTGGTTGTGCTGGTACTGACATTTCACAGTCCTGGCAAGGGCAATGAGCGGTGCATGGTACAGTGGTGTCCTGAGAAATGCCTTTTTTTTTTTTTACAAATTAAGCACCAGCTGTCGTCCAGTGTTTGGTGCTCAAAATATCACGTTACCTTAACCTCATGAGTTAGCAAAGTATGAGAACAGTCAAAATTCATTATTGAATGCAAGTAAGGGAGGAGCCGAGAACTTAAGCACTAAAGAGAAAATAATCAGCAGTCTGCAATAAAAACAAAGTAAGCAGGAAACCTGTCTGCGTAAACAGAAAGAGAAACTTAACCTTCCTAGCTGTAGAGAGACAGAAAGAGAGAGCAGGGAGCAACTGGGGGCAGCAGCAACCCTTAGCTAACACAACCCATGAATAGCATCTTACCAAAGACAAGCAACAATGCAGCTGTGCAGAGGCAGAGTCCGGAGAAGGACCAACAACAGATCGAACGACAACAACCGAGAGAATGTGCATTATGCACAGACAAGGAAGGAAGACAAAGCAGCCTATTAGGAATAATAGAGCTGTGGGAAGGAAAGGAAGAAGTGATGAAGGGTGATTAGTCGAACTGTGTGGACAGACAGATGGATAGATGGATGGCTGAGCGACTAAATGATAAACGGGAGGATGACAGAAGAGGTTTATAGGGGCATAAGTGGGCGTAAATGAGCGCGTCACATAAGCACGCGCAAAACACACGCACGAGTAGACGCGCACACACACACGCATATTTAATCGATAAATGGTTTGTTCGGCTGCTAAATGGATCCGTACACTAAGGATGGGCACCAAAATGGGATGAATGAATGCATAAATGAGTGGATGGGTAGCCAAAGGGTACCTGGATGGGTGGATGGCTAAACGGAAGGGCGGAGCACACAACGAAGATGAAAAGGGCATACAGGCGGATAAAAAGATGCCTAGAGGGATAGGCGAAGCGCTAAACAGATGAATGTATGAATTAATTGACTGACAGATAAATGGGCGGTTGCATCGTTGGGTGGAGTGGACAAGATGGACGGACGGACAGACGGAAGGTGTGAGGATGTACATCAGGGGCGGTTGTGTACGTCATTTGGTATGTTGCTACACAATAGATTGACGGCTGGATGGATGGTACACACGACTTGTGTGTGAACAGATTAATAAAGAGACAGATGCTTCCATAAAAGCTGCCTACATGGGTGGAATGAGGGCGGTCTACCTACAAGTGCCGCTGACGGTGGCGATGGGTGGTAGGCTAAACGCACACTCCCAGGCATTGCAGCCCGTAAATGATACGGACTTGAACTGTGCTGATGATTCGGGGGGTGCTGTGGGGGCACTGGTGTGCTTTGCTGTTCCTGTCTCCTGTTTGCTGGAATGGTGTCTATTCCTCGCTTCACCTTGGCGCCTCGCTCATCCCTTCCAGGCGCTGTGTGGCTGTCAGGTTGTAATGTGACAGTGTGCGCGCAGGGAGCAGGCTGGCCCTGCCCTGCGGGGCGTGCAGGGCGCCGCGCTGACAGACACAGGCAACTAAACAACTTAAGCACAATCAGTGTCAGAGCAGAAGGAAGGGAGGCGACGGCGCGCGGGAAGTGTCTGGGAGGGTGGAAAATTACCGAGCAGCCGTGCCCCGGATAATGCACTTACAGAAAGGACACTTCTTTGGCAGTCATTTCAAGGGGCCACTTAAGCAGGCGGCAGGGATGACAGGTAAATAAATATTAGCACAGGCAAAAACTCACATGAGGTTCCTGCAGCAAGCCCAGAAATGTTTTAAATCATGCCGCGGAGAATATGACGACCGGAAGTGTGCAGTCCGCAGGAACTGCTTGGAAACTTCACTGAGTGTAACGAGCATCCTGGTCCTGTAAATGGAGGGCCCGCAGGAACTGCAGAACAACACATGGGAGTGTGCATGGAGAACAGTAATACATTGTGTCCAGCACTGTGAGATTCCGCCACAGAGAGAGTGTGTGCATGGAGTACAGAGGCGCGTCGTGACATACGTCAGTACACATGGGAGTGTGCATGGGCTACAGAGGCGCGTCGTGTCCCGCACTGTGCGATACACACAGAGTGTGCATAGAGTACACAACCCTAGGAGTTCAGTGCATGGTTGTTCCTGCCGCGTGCACGCATGCGGTCCTCCACTTGTCGAATGCGGGAGTTTCACAGTTACATACAGGGTCTCACGCGCTACCCTGGTGCTGCCGTTTCAGCACCACCGTCTCTGGACAGCTCCGGCATCTCAGGAGCGCACTTGAGCCCAGACAGAGATGATAATCTGGGCGACTGTGCCCATCGCCTTCCGGAATCCGGGACAGCCCAGCTCTCCAGCAACAGAGCGAGAGGCCCAGAGCACAGCTGTTCGGTCATTGCATTTTAAAGCAGTATAGACGATTTAAAACAATGAAAGAAAACAAGCACAAAAAACATGCACAGTTTCATTTTGGCGCATGTTACCCAGGTGTATCCAATATGAAAACGTTACTCCGGCACACAACAGTTACAGTGCAAGGTTCTCTCAACCTAACATAAACTTATTTTGACTTGTGCTTGTGTTGGTTGTCTGTTTACTTATGTAATATTGCGTGACCTCCTCTGATGTTTCTGTAAAATGTACCTTTTGTCCCAAATTTTTGTCCTGAATTCTGACCATCTGTACTGAATTTTTGGCCTCAATTTTGAGCCCATGTCCAGAATTTTTACACTCACCATCCTGAATTTGCACCCATGCAGTTTGGTCGCCCTAGATGACATACATATGCTCGCGCGTGCTTCAGAACAGATGCGCGCACCAAAGGAATGATGCATGCACGAGTTGCTTTCATTTTTTGATTCACCGATCCAAGATGGCGCTTGCCATTGGGATCAATAAATAAAAAGTTACGTTTTTTTTTAGCGTGCGATAGTGCAACTTTAAAAAACAGTAAAGACTGATGGGAGATAGAAGTAAAGGAGGAGTGAACGAGGAGTGGGTGAGTGCAGGGAGAGAAAAAGGATTGCATGGGGAGAGAGCCATAAGGGGGGTAGAGGAATGCGCACGCATGGAGAGAAGAACTCAGGGGTGGGGTAGAGAGGAACACAGATCCCGGTGTGGGGGAGACAAAACACAGAGCCTAGGGACGGGGTGGAGAAGAACACAGATCCCAGGGGCGGGTAATAGAAGAACACAGATCCGGGGGGGGGGGGGGGGGGGTAATAGAAGTACACAGATCATGGAGCCGGGGAGAAAAGTACACAGAGCCTAGGAGCAGGGGAGAGAACAACACAGAGCCAGGGGCGTGAGGAGAAGAACAGAGATCCAGGGAAGAGAAGAACACAGAGCCAGGGGCAGGGGAGAGAAGATCACAGAGCCAGGGGAAGGAGAGAGAAGAACACAGAGCCAGGGGAAGGAGAGAGAAGAACACAGAGCCAGGGGAGAGGAGAACACATAGCCTGGGGCAGGGGAGAGAAGAACACAGAGCCAGGGGAAGGAGAGAGAAGAACACAGAGCCAGGGGAAGGAGAGAGAAGAACACAGAGCCAGGGGAGAGAAGAACGCAGAGCCAGGGGCAGGGAAGAGAAGAACACAAAGGCAGGGGCAGGGGAGAGAAGAACACAGAGCCAGGGACAGGGGAGAGAAGAACACAGAGGCAGGGGCATGGGAGAGAAGAACACAGAGGCAGGGGCATGGGAGAGAAGAACACAGAGGCAGGGGCAGGGGAGAGAAGAACACAGAGCCAGGGGCAGGGAAGAGAAGAACACAGAGGCAGGGGCAGGGGAGAGAAGAACACAGAGCCAGGGACAGGGGAGAGAAGAACACAGAGGCAGGGGCATGGGAGAGAAGAACACAGAGGCAGGGGCATGGGAGAGAAGAACACAGAGCCAGGGGCAGGGAAGAGAAGAACACAAAGGCAGGGGCAGGGGAGAGAAGAACACAGAGCCAGGGACAGGGGAGAGAAGAACAAAGAGGCAGGGGCATGGGAGAGAAGAACACAGAGGCAGGGGCATGGGAGAGAAGAACACAGAGGCAGGGGTAGGGGAGAGAAGAACACAGAGGCAGGGGCATGGGAGAGAAGAACACAAAGGCAGGGGCAGGGGAGAGAAGAACACAGAGCCAGGGACAGGGGAGAGAAGAACACAGAGGCAGGGGAGAGAAGAACACAGAGCCAGGGACAGGGGAGAGAAGAACACAGAGGCATGGGAGAGAAGAACACAGAGGCAGGGGCATGGGAGAGAAGAACACAGAGGCAGGGGCAGGGGAGAGAAGAACACAGAGCCAGGGACAGGGGAGAGAAGAACACAGAGGCAGGGGCAGGGGAGAGAAGAACACAGAGCCAGGGACAGGGGAGAGAAGAACACAGAGGCAGGGGCATGGGAGAGAAGAACACAGAGGCAGGGGCATGGGAGAGAAGAACACAGAGGCAGGGGCAGGGGAGAGAAGAACACAGAGCCAGGGACAGGGGAGAGAAGAACACAGAGCCAGGGGAAGGAGAGAGAAGAACACAGAGCCAGGGGAGAGAAGAACGCAGAGCCAGGGGCAGGGAAGAGAAGAACACAAAGGCAGGGGCAGGGGAGAGAAGAACACAGAGCCAGGGACAGGGGAGAGAAGAACACAGAGGCAGGGGCATGGGAGAGAAGAACACAGAGGCAGGGGCAGGGGAGAGAAGAACACAGAGGCAGGGACATGGGAGAGAAGAACACAGAGGCAGGGGCAGGGGAGAGAAGAACACAGAGCCAGGGACAGGGGAGAGAAGAACACAGAGGCAGGGGCATGGGAGAGAAGAACACAGAGCCAGGGGCAGGGGAGAGAAGAACACAGAGCCAGGGACAGGGGAGAGAAGAACACAGAGGCAGGGGCATGGGAGAGAAGAACACAGAGGCAGGGCATGGGAGAGAAGAACACAGAGCCAGGGGAGAGAAGAACACAGAGGCAGGGACATGGGAGAGAAGAACACAGAGGCAGGGGCAGGGGAGAGAAGAACACAGAGGCAGGGAAAGGGGAGAGAAGAACACAGAGGCAGGGACAGGGGAGAGAAGAACACAGAGCCAGGGACAGGGGAGAGAAGAACACAGAGGCAGGGGCATGGGAGAGAAGAACACAGAGGCAGGGGAGAGAAGAACACAGAGGCAGGGGAGAGAAGATCACAGAGCCAGGGACAGGGGAGAGAAGAACACAGAGGCGGGGGCATGGGAGAGAAGAACACAGAGCCTGGGGCAGGGGAGAGAAGAACACAGAGCCAGGGGAAGGAGAGAGAAGAACACAGAGCCAGGGGAAGGAGAGAGAAGAACACAGAGCCAGGGGAGAGAAGAACGCAGAGCCAGGGGCAGGGAAGAGAAGAACACAAAGGCAGGGGCAGGGGAGAGAAGAACACAGAGCCAGGGACAGGGGAGAGAAGAACACAGAGGCAGGGGCATGGGAGAGAAGAACACAGAGGCAGGGGCAGGGGAGAGAAGAACACAGAGGCAGGGACATGGGAGAGAAGAACACAGAGGCAGGGGCAGGGGAGAGAAGAACACAGAGCCAGGGACAGGGGAGAGAAGAACACAGAGGCAGGGGCATGGGAGAGAAGAACACAGAGGCAGGGGCAGGGGAGAGAAGAACACAGAGGCAGGGGCAGGGGAGAGAAGAACACAGAGGCAGGGGCAGGGGAGAGAAGAACACAGAGCCAGGGACAGGGGAGAGAAGAACACAGAGGCAGGGGCAGGGGAGAGAAGAACACAGAGGCAGGGACATGGGAGAGAAGAACACAGAGGCAGGGGCAGGGGAGAGAAGAACACAGAGGCAGGGACAGGGGAGAGAAGAACACAGAGCCAGGGACAGGGGAGAGAAGAACACAGAGGCAGGGGCATGGGAGAGAAGAACACAGAGGCAGGGGCAGGGGAGAGAAGAACACAGAGCCAGGGACAGGGGAGAGAAGAACACAGAGGCAGGGGAGAACACAGAGGCAGGGGCAGGGGAGAGAAGAACACAGAGCCAGGGGAAGGAGAGAGAAGAACACAGAGCCAGGGAAGAGAAGAACACAGAGCCAGGGGCAGGGGAGAGAAGAACACAGAGCCAGGGAAGAGAAGAACACAGAGCCAGGGGCAGGGGAGAGAAGATTACATCCAGGAGTGGGGAAGAATACGGAGCCCAGGGGTGGGACGAGAAGAACACAGACCCAAGGGGCGGGGAAGAGAAGAACACAGAGCCCAGGGGTTGGGCGAGAAGAACGCAGGGCCCAGTGGCGGGGAAGAGAAGAGCACAGAGCAATGGGGCAGGGGAAAGAGCACAGAGCCTACGGGCAGGGGGTAGAAAACAGAGAGCCTAGGGACGGGGGAGGTAGAACACAAATGCCCAGTGGCGGGGCGAGAAGAACACACAGCCCCAAAGAGAGCGCACATGAGCAGGGGAGAGAAGAGCAGAGAGCCTGGGTCATGAGAGAGAAGAACACAGAGCCCATGGGCAGGGGGTGGAGCACAGAGAGCTCACAGGCAGGGGGGGGGGAGAAGAACAGAGAGCCCAGTGATGGGGGAGAGAAAAACACAGAGCCCAGGGGTGGGGCGAGAAGAACGTGAAGCTCCAAACAGAGCGCACAAGGGCAGGGGAGAGAAGAACACAGAGCAATGGGGCAGGGGAAAGAACACAGAGCCAGGGGCGTGATGAGAAGAACAGAGAGCCTAGGGGCGGAGGGGGGGGGGAGAAGAACACAAAGGCCCAGGGTTGGGAGAGAGAAGAACACAGAGCCCAGTGGCGGGGAAGAGAAGAACACAGAGCCCAGGAGGAAAGAGAGAAGAACACAGAGCCAGGGGAGAGAAGAACACAGAGCCCAGGAGGAAGGGGAGAGAAGAACACAGAGCCAGGGGAAGGGGAGAGAAGAACACAGAGCCCAGGAGGAATGGGAGAGAAGAACACAGAGCCAGGGGCAGGGGAGAGAAGAACACAGAGCCCAGGAGGAAGGGGAGAGAAGAACACAGAGCCAGGGGAAGGGGAGAGAAGAACACAGAGCCCAGGGGCAGGGGAGAGAAGAACACAGAGCCAGGGGCAGGGGAGAGAAGAACACAGAGCCCAGGAGGAAGGGGAGAAGAGCCCAGGAGGAAGGGGAGAGAAGAACACAGAGCCAGGGGAAGGGGAGAGAAGAACACAGAGCCCAGGGGCAGGGGAGAGAAGAACACAGAGCCCAGGAGGAAGGGGAGAGAAGAACACAGAGCCCAGGGGCAGGGGAGAGAAGAACACAGAGCCCAGGAGGAAGGAGAGAAGAACACAGGGGCAGGGGAGAGAAGATCACAGAGCCAGGGACAGGGGAGAGAAGAACACAGAGCCCTGGGGTGAGGCAAGCAGAACACAGATCCCAGGAGGAGGGAGAAAAGAACTCAGAGCCCGGGGTGGGGCGAGAAGAACACAGAGCCCTGGGGTGGGCCGAGAAGAACACAGAGCCCAGGGCAGGGGAGAGAAAAACACAGACCCCAGAGGCGGGGGAGAAAAGAAAACAGAGCCCTGGGTTGGGGAACGAAAGAACACAGAGCTCATGGGCAGGGGAGAGAAGAACGCAGAGCCCAGTAGTTTGGGATAGAAGAACACATGAGCTGGGGAGAGAAGGACACATGGGCGGGGGAGAGAAGATCACAGGGGCGAGGGAGAGAAGAACACAGAGCCCAGAGACGGGCGAGAGAAGAAAACAGAGCCCTGGGTTAGGGGAGGGAAGAACACAGAGCCCATGGACAGGGGAGAGAAGAATGCAGAGCCCAGTAGTTTGGGATAGAAGAACACATGAGCTGGGGAGAGAAGAACACATGGGCGGGGGAGAGAAGAACACAGAGGCGAGGGATAGAAGAACACAGAGTCCAGAGGCGGGGGAGGGAAGAAGACAGAGGTCATGCGCGGAGGAGGAACAAAGATAGACCCTAGGAGCAGGGGAGAGAAGAGAACAGAGCTAGGGGCGGGGAAGAGAAAAACACGGAGCCCAGGGGTGGGGTGAGAAGAACATAGAGCCCATGGGCAGGGGAGAAAAGAACACAGCCCAGGGGCAGGGGAGAGAAGAACACAGAACTCAGGGACAGGGGGGAGAAGAACACAGAGCCCAGGCACAAGGAAGAGAAGAACAGAGAGCCCAGACGTGGGGAGAGAAAAACACAGAGCCTAGGGGCAGAGGAGAGAAGAAAACAGAACCCGTACAAGAGAGAAAAGACCACAGAGGCGGGGGAGGGAGGAGAGAAGAATACAGAGCCTGGGGCAGGGTAGAAAAGAACGTAGAACCCATGGCCGGGGAGAGAAGAACACAGAACCTATGGGTGTGGAGAGAAGAACACAGAGCTTATGGGTGTGGAGAGAAGAACACAAAGCCTGGAATGGGGAGAGAAGAACACAGAGCTCAGGGACGGGTAGAGAAGAACACAGAGCCCAGGCACAGGGATGAGAAGAACAGAGAGCCCAGATGTGGGACGAGAAAAACACAGAACCCTTAACAGAGCACCCAGTGGCAGGGGAGAGAAGAACACAGAGCCCAGGGGCGGGGGAGAGAAGAACAAAGAGCCTGGGGAGAGGTAGAACAGAACACAGAGCCCGGAGCGTGGGAAGGAGAACACAGAGCTTAAGGGCAGGGCAGAGAAGAACACAGAGCCTGGGGCAGGGGAGAAAAGAACACAGCACCCAGGGGTGGGGAGAGAAGAACACAGAGCTCATGGGTCGTGGGAGAGAAGAACACAGATCCCAGGGGTGGGGGAGAGACGAATACAGAGCCCAGGGTGGTGGAAAGAACACAAAGCCAGGGGGCAGGGGAGGGAAAAATAAAGAGCCTGGGGCGTGGGAGAGAACATAAAGCCCAGGGTTGGGGGAGAGAAGAACAGAGAGCCCAGGAGGAGGGAGAGAAGAACACAAAGCCAGGGGGCAGGAGAGGAAAACACAGATCCCAGGGGTGGAGGAGAGAAGAACACAGTGAACAGGTGCAGGGGAGAGAAGAATACAGATCCCAGGGGTGGTGGGGAGAAGAACACAAAGCCAGGGGAGGGAAGAACACAGAGCCTGGGCGTGGGAGAGACGAACATAATGCCCAGGGGTAGGGGAGAGAAGAACAGAAATGCTAGGGGTGGGGGAGAGAGGAACACAGAGCATAGGGGTGGGGGAGAGAGGAACACAGAGCATAGGGGTGGGGGAGAGAGGACAACACAGAGCCGGTGGAGAGAAGAACAGAGTCCCGGGGTGAGGGAGAGAAGAACAGAGGGCCATATCAAAATACATAGCACACAATAACGCAACAAAGCCAGCATGAACAGTGCCGCAGCATAAAGGACAAGGAATTAAAAGTACGGGTTGTTGTATGTGAAAGATTCAGACACAGCATAGGTGGAAGCTATTGTGCCAATCAGAAGATACTGGCCCTTTACCGAAACCTCTCTGAAATACCATCTCACAAGAACAGGATAAAGAACATATTGAATTTTTGATTTTCACAACCACCATTTTACCCTGTGACAGGCGCATGGGTTGAGGCCCCATTTGATTAAAATGTTGCTCTATAAAAGAAGCCTTGAAACTGTAGAACATATTGTATTGATTTCTGTGTCTCTTAATACAGATAAGAAACCTTAAGAATACAACACATTGTCTCATGGTCAGACTATGATTTCTATGTATCAATGAGATAAGAAATGCATCAGCATTCCAACAGTTCGCCTTTGGCAAACATCTGAGTTGGAAAACTGAAAATATCTGACAAGTGTAAAAAGCAATAGAAATTGAATGATTTAACTAGAAAAAAATACGAGTTCAATTATTTCAAACTGGACATTCTAATGCTGCTGTTATTGCTGTAATGTAAAGCATAAGCTCATATGTTTTTAAATTGCTCTCAGACTTTTTACATTATGTTTAAATAGTTTTTGTAAGCATTCACTTCATAATCTGATTCTAGTCTAAATCAACTTTTGCATGTATTTTGGTGTTAATAAAGAGTGGTACAGCATACAGATGCTGTAAATAAATTCGAAGAACAGGAACTTCACTAGGTGAGACCCCAATTCATGTCAAACAATGGTTTCCATAGGAGTTCTAAACATTAAAGGGTCATAAATGCATTAATCTCCACAAAGAAATCAAAGAGACCTGTGTAGAAATAACTGGAGCAATGTATCCAATACCATAACTACCAATCATAAAGAAATATATGAATATTTGTTGTAAGTTTATACATCGTCGTACAAAAATAAAAAGCTGAGAGCGAAGCCAATAGAGGGTACGTAGCAGTGAGGACATGACCCATTGTTTACAATTTATAATACAGATATAAAAGAACAGGGATCCCGGTTGAGTGTCATTTTTAATGAAAAGGCTTAGGACAATGTCTTCAATGGCAGGAATTCATCAGTGCCCGTGCTCTTTGGTCAATGTTTGGCCCTGTGACATCAGTATATTGAGCCATCATCAGGATAGGAAATTATGGTTAGAGCTCACGGTTTTATGGTATTTATTTTTTTGTTATTTCCGTCTGTATTTATCCATATTTATTTTTTGTCAACTTTATTTGTATTTATCCATATTTATTATGGGTTTTGTGGAAAAATAACGCTGAAGCTGGTATATTTCCACATTTATTTAACCAATAAATATGCAGTCATGCTGGAATGCCTGCCAGGTTTCAATACTGTGAACACCCACAGTAGATAAATCAATGCACTTATATGAAAATATGCATAGCTACTGCAGTTTAAGCCTCTTTACTAAAATCCCTTTCTTTTTTAACATCCTTTCAGGGCCGCACTGGGAAGCACAATGGGCCCTGGCAAAGTGCTTGGCTGCCCCCCCTCCTCCCCACTAAGGGGGGAGAGGGGGGGTTGGAGGTGCCGCCGAGCTCTTTGCCGGGGCCGGTTTTCGGGCGATTTGGTACAGGGTCGATTTTGCAGCTATGCTGCAAAAACGGCCCTGTAACAAAAACACCCAAAACCGGCCCACACCCGTGCGGCGCACTGGGGGATTGCCCGGTGTCCGCTATGGCCAGTCCGGCCCTGCCCCCTTTCCTAGCAATCCTCACAGTTATTGGGCTGGCAGTCATGGCAAAGTGTATTTAGAATCACTCAAAAAAGATCCAATTTCCGTTTTTTATCCACATTTAAAAATAAATACAGACAAGAAAATGAATGGTTTTCTGTCTGTATTAATCTGTAAAAATCAGTAAAAACGGAAAACAGGGAACCTTAATTATGGTTTATGTTTCACCTTTCTTTGGATGGGCCAGATGGTCCAGGGTATTGACTCAAAGATGTTAATGGGGTATAGTTGTTGCGCATAAGGTTAAATGGTGTTCCTAAATGTTTTAGCATGGGTGAGGGGTCTGGATTATTATAACAGAAAATGTTTTCATATTTGACGTTAAAGAGGGCCACTACTGCCAACTGCTTGTTACAGCCAAATGAATGAGAGCCCAAAGAGATATTTCACTGCGTGAGATCCATTGAAACCGTCCCATAGATGAAAGCAGCACTGCATGAGAGGTCAGATCAGAGTTTCCGCTACATGGGTGCCCAGGACAGACATTTGACTCCTTCTGATCCCAGGACAACCTCTGTCAATGAGCTCACAGCAGATATTACTCTTCATGAAAGCCTATGACAGACCTTCTGCTTAATGAAATGCTAGAACATACCTTCCACTTCAGGAGATCCTGAACATGCATTCCAGGAAACAGTCTGCTAACAAAAGCATTCCACTACGTGCACGAGTGCACGGTGCCCAAACCACTATATTAGCTCACAGTTCTGACTCAAACTACATGCGATCCCAGGACAGTCATTCCAGTGCATTAGGGCTCAAATAAGAATTCCACAGTCAGAAAGATTGTGCCAGACTTTTCAATGCATCAAATTTCAGGAAAGACATTTCTCATTTATACACTCCAGCTACAAACAGTCCACTGTAGGAATGCAGAGGAAAGAAGTCCAAATAGTTGAGACCCCAGGACAAACAGTCCACTGTGTGTGAGCTCAAGTTAGGCATTTTACTGGGTGAGAGTTCAGGGATGACTTGGCAATATCCTGAATCGGAACCCTGGACAGACATTTTTTTGAGGGGAAACCCCCAAGATAAACATTCCAATGCATGATAACGAGAAACCCCAGCAAACACATTTCCCTTCATAACTATGTGACAGCGAAGGACAGATATCCCACTTCACACAGCTTAGGATAGACAACAGACGCGTTAGTACATGACAGCCCTGAAGAGGCATCCAGATATACCAGAACCCAGGTCAGACATTCCACTGCATTACTGCAGCATGGGTATGGGTCCGCAAGGAAGATATTGCGATGGATTAGATTAAAGATCAAAACTTCACTGCATGATTCCTGAGGAGGGAAACTGTAGTGCACGGGAGCACTGGACATTGCACTGCTGAGAGCTCAGCAGTGCCATGCCTATACCCCACAAGAGAGCCCGGAGCAGACAGTGTAGCCAAGGGTAGTCTTTTCAATGCATGGGCATATAGAGCAGCCATCCAAAAACATGAAATCTCTTCACAGGCACTCTAGTTCACCAAATTCCTTCTTCAAACTTTTCACAGTATGGAAGCCTAGGATGGACATTTCACTCTACGAATGTCGAAACGTAAGTTTCATTTCACCCGGCAACATGAACACATGGGCAAGGCATTCGAACCCCTGTAAACTCTGCTTTTGGAATGCTCTCTGATCCCTTAACAGCACTGCTTCATTACCAGGACACACAATAATCTAAAACACGATTCAAGAAGCAAACGTCATAAATACACAACGCGCAAGTAATTCAGTTATTCCGGGGGGATCAACAGCGTTGCCCTCAATTAACCATTTTTTCATCGAAAGTCGGGCAAGATTTCAATCGTCAGCCAGAGCTCTAAACATGCTGAACGCCTTACAACGCGCACAGGAAGAACCAGCGAATAATACATTGAGTCCCACAAAGCAATGCCTTTGGGTGGGGCTCGGGGGGTAGAAAACTGGGGCGGAAGGGACCTGGGAGGCATCCGGCGCCGTTCCCCGCTCCCCAAGATGCGCCTTCAAAGAGGGCGCTGGGAGGCCGCGCATGCGCAGTACTGGGGCAGGTGACGGGAGCGCCCCTTTGAAGTTGGACACGCGATAGCTGCGCTCGCTGGGAACGAGGCTCGGCACGTGCCGTACGCCAGGACACCCGGCGCGGAAAGACGTCAGACGGCGACGCTTCAAAAAGCCCTGGTTTCTCCTCTTTGGCGGGGGAGACATACGCAATATTGTCTGTTTTTTGGCGCCATCTGAGGGAAAAAAGGGGCAGTACGGTTTATATTTTGTCTGGATAGTTTTTCGGTAGTGTTTTAAAGCGGGCTTGGAGGGTGTCAAAAGCCTGACAAGTCATATTCAAACAATATGGTTGCCTGAATCCCATCCTTTTAGTATGGTCAGTGCTTGAAATGGAAAAATAGAAGTGCAGGTACTCTATACTAGAGTACCTGCTTGTTTCTGAGAAGTGCCGTCACTACCCAATCAAAAGTATTACGTGTCTCTTGAGAAGTGCCGGTACTATCCGTTGCAAAGAAAAAAGTGCTGGTACTCCTTTCCGGACAGTACCGGACCATTTAAAGCACAGAGTATGGTACATCACTTGAGATGAATCAATGAAGTATTAAGGGGATGTTGATGATTTATTTAATTTATGTGGGAAATTTTGAAGTTCGGCTTGACTGCAATGTCCTTACAATTGAGGCCCTGATTGGACGTACAGGGATATAATAAATGAATTGTTTCAAACCTTATTTACAACATCCTAGGCAGCCCATTGCTGGACCCTTGCTGCACATCTATTTCATGCAATTGTACTTCTGTTTTTATTGCGTTCAATTTATCATATAATATTTCCATGGCGTCTCTTTTGCAGACTTGAATCTGGGGAGGAATGAAAGCCGCAGTCCTTCTACACATAACAATGGCGCAGCTCATTTCCTGGTTCCATTCATCTTTTGTTCCCACCAGAGTCCATGTCTCCTGTTCAATTTCTGCTCAATCTGATTTACTTCGATGAATCTATACCTTCTGGGGAATGACTCGTGTGCACCTTTTATTGAGCACACGGTCTAATAAAATCCCCAAGGTCTTCAGTACATTCTTTGTTTTCAAAAAATGGATGTTCCAGACTGACCCAAGGACGGTTATTTTTACAAGCCTTTGTTACAGGCGCACCTGTGTAATATAAATGCTTGTGGCGAGCCCAAACCTTGGTGATGTGTTGGCCTACGTGAGCTCGATGTCTGTGTAAATCCAAGGCTGGTGCGATAGATGATCCTGAATGATATGGGCTCATATATCTCAACACGTTGCGTTAGGTGAGTCTATGGCATCTGTCTCTATGTAAATCCCACACCTGTGTGATAGGTGAGCCTGTGTGATAGAGACCAGAGCAGATCCCTGTGTTGAAGGTGGGCTTGCGTGACATATATATCGATTTATATCCGAGTGTGTGATAGGTGAAACTATATCATGTACAGAGGACTCTGTGGTCTTTGTGAGATAGGTGAGTTTGTCTGTAAATCAGAAAGCACTTGTGATAGGTTATCCTCTGGGATAGAGACAGGAGTAGATCTCATGTCTGTGTGATATAAAGACGTGTAGACTCCAAACCTGTAGGGTAGTTGGGGCTCAGTGCTGACTATAAGTGTGCAACTTCCAAGCATGTGTGAAAGGTGATCCTGTGTGCTAGTGGTCTGTGTGTAGATCCAAAGCCTTGTGGTAGGTGGGTCTGTGTGACACCTCATAGCTGCCAAGGTTTCAGATTGCTATGTGTGACATTTTCATAATTTCAATGTAATTATGAGTGACATTTCGACGACTAGGAGTGACACATTCTTGCGATGAAAAAAACCAAGCAATGAAAATGAGGGAAACAAAAATATCAGAAACAAGGCCCATTTGAGTAACGAAAAAACCCTAAAAGACCTTAAAACTGATGCAAACGAATGTGGTGATATTACAAAACTGTCACATATATCAATCTGAAAAACCTTGGCAGCTATGCCACTACAGACCGTGTTTCAATAAGTAGCAGGATAAAATACAGCTCACAGTAAAGATCAGAAATGAAAATAAAAGTGGGGCAAGCAGCGAATTAATGCAAGTACCAACAATGAATTGGCGCGCGTACACAGAGGAGAAAGGGCAGACGTGGCCTGCACAAAACAGAACATCCAGCAGCCGAAGTCCATGCTCCGTGAACTCAAGAAAACGTCAACACTAAGCATGCTTGCATAACAGTATGTGATTGCTTCTTCTGGACTATTTCATTATTAAATTGCGTCCATTCTTGATTTTAGTGCGTGTTTGCTGTGATAAGTTGTGGGATCTTGATGTCGGTATTAGAACAAGAGAGGGCGGCGCCAATCATTTTGACAGACTAGTGAGTATAAAATCGACTTAATAAACAAAAGAGGCAGCGTGTGGGTGGTAGAGATGGCGTTTCCCACACACAGTTTTGCACTGCTGCTGTCCGTGCTGCTTTGGTTGTGTGGGAGCGGACGGGTCCGGAAGCATACCTTACTCCCAGTGACCCAGAGTTAGGAAGCTTTACTCGTCATAACCACTTTGCACTGAAATTTCAAAGTGCAGTGGGATTGCAAAAGAGAAGGAAGGCGGATTGGGGTAAACGGGGATTCATAGTTTAAAAGGGGGCGCAGAGGGGTAAGTGCAAGTTGGCAAAAATATGCCTGCAAGTCCGGAAAACAAAAATAAACACTTCACTTACTCTGTCGTGTCAGCGCCAACCCCATTAATGTCACAGGTGTGACGACTGCCCTGGCACCTCAGACAGTCCCGGGCACCGCCGCGGCTGCAGTCTGGATCAGACACTGACTCCTGAGTTTCCGATCGACTGGACTTCAGGCCGCAGCTGAGGCAGTAGTCATCGTGGTCACGCACCAGCACGGTCGAACCATTACGCCGGGCCGGCGGCCGCATTTGAGAGCTGCAGCGCAGGCTCAGAGACTGCTGGCTGTGAAAGAAGTTAAACTTTGCCGCGCAGCCGCGCCCACCCATGGCGTCTATGGTGATTGGACAAATATAATCATGGGACATTCGCGCAGCCGCGCCACCCATGGCGCCTATGATGATTGGGTAAATGTAATCATAGGACAGATTTGTGTTGTTACCTCCGTGAATGCGCAGTTTAGCTGTGCCGCTGCAGACAGGTGAGGAAATGCGTGACAATGCATTTCAGTGCGGTGATGCGGATCACCACACTGAAATGCGTTACTGTCACACCTGAAGCGTGACACTTGGCAGGGCTGACACCTACACTTGTGAAAATCCCAGACATGTGTATCAGGCGAGCCCAGTTATTCCCCAGACCTCTGTTATATAATAGCCTGAGCAGACCGCAAGCCAGTGTGATCTGTGTGTGGATCTTAGGACTGTTTGTTGAGTAAGGATGAGTGATTTAGGGGTCCTTGTTGTCCCCAATCCTTGGTTGTGGGAGGGCGTGTGATGTGTCAGTGTAGACCCAGACCAGGCGCGCAACACCCATTGGACTCACCGGGCTTCAGCCCCCCGTCGTCTGTGGCAGCCCGGGATGAGACAGATCCCGGGCACACACACAGCCACAACCAAACGTTTCACAGGTCTTTAAAAGACCATTTGAATGTTAATTAGGCCTTGCTGTTGTTTCACCCCATGTTGGAGGCCCTGCACCTCCACTCTGCCTACTGATTAAAGGTTCAGCCCCCCCCCGAATTTTTTTCTCAGCCCCCCCCCCCAAAAATTTGGCTCTAGTTGCGCCTCTGCCCCAGACTGTGAGCTAAGCCTGTTTGAAACAGACCCCATGTAGATATCTATGTTGATCCCAGGTCTGGTTGAAAGATGAGCCTCTGTAATATAAGGTCTGTGTAGACCTCCCAAGTTTTTGAGGCTTTAAGCATGAAGAGAAAGATACTTAGTGATGTCCAGGGAAAATACCTTGAACAGATTGAATACAATTTGGCTGCCTGTTGAAGGGTGTTAGCCATAACCGGTCACAGGATGCTTGTGTCTGGTTCAGGGAAGACCTGGCTTTGCAGTTCAGGCTGGACTGTTCCCATGAGGCACAGGGTCAAGACTGATTTGCATATATCTCGTCTGAACTGAAGTGTCGAAGTGACCTAAACAATGATGATGGATTCAACCCAGATCTGTGACTGGGGGTGAGTGTCTGAAAAGTTTCCACGCTCCGTCCATCATCTTCTTGTGTTTGCATTGTTTACCCTAAGTTGCCAGGTTATGCCCAGATGTGGGTTCCTTGCTCACTTTGCCACTGCCCGGACTGGCAGGTCACCATTGGGGAGACCAGAAATCTGCATCTGATCCTAGTAGCATAACTTCGGTTTCAGCACCGTTCAGTTTCAAGCAATTAAGCTGCATCCATTGATTAACCTGCATCATACAGTCATTAAAGTGGTCAGCTGTTTCCTCCACCTTGCTAGAAACTGACACCAGTGAGTGAGTGAGTGTCTGAAAAGTTTCAGCGCTCCATCCATCATCTCCTTGTGTTATCGGTCAGGATTTTGGATTAGGCTTTCACAAGCATGATCCAAGCACCATTATGATGAAACTGCAGAACTTCCCTGTATGTGGCCGCCACATTATTTTAAATGTCTGATATATTAGGCTACATTAAGTCTCAAAATTTAAAAGAGGGCATTTTGGGTTAAAATGAGAAATTGTGTAGAATGCTCAGAAACAGTTCTGTGGTATAGTGTAAGGAAAGGAGAAGAACATTTGTGTTAACTGTGTGGGTTCGCACAGGTGTTTAATAGATTTACATTGACACACATATTTCCATACATTTTTATATAAAGCAATGAATATCGAATTGTTCAAGACTTGTAGGGAATGCTTGGCGATGAATAATTATTCTGACATTAACAGAACCATCATGAAGCAATCCTAATGGAGCCAGCGCATTTTAAGGTCTAGCAAAGACCTTTTGATTATAGTAAAATTACATGTATGGTATGCTTATAGGGGATTTCGGTCAGTCCTCTTCATCCATTCGGCTGCGTCATACACATTTTACTTCAGCCCACTACAGCATACAGCATGGGCCAGTGAATCAGCCCACTGCAGCCTTTGGTTAACTTCCCTTTGAGTGACAGCATCCCTCTCTTTCATAAGGTGCACATTTATACTTTATGTGGTTTCTTTTGGTTCCAGGGACTAGTATGGCAATGGGTGTTTTTAGACTGAAAAAAGTTTGCTTTTAGCTAATTTGTTTTTTTTTATTTGTGTGCAGGGCGGGACTGGGTACCAGGCGTTTCAGTGGTATGACAGGGTGGGGGTCTGTTTGACTGCTGTGGGGGCTGGTTTTGTTGCTGGGGACCTGCCAGCTACATTTCTACTTGCAGCACCTCTAAATAAAAAATGCAGAAACAAATGGTTATAAAACATGCCTAAGCATGTCTATACTACTATTATAAAGAGAGAGCCCAAACCTTTGAGGCCGTAAGCTCAAGAAGTACAGCGCCAATCACAACACCCAATACAGCATTGGAAAGGACAGTTGCAGCAGATGGACATAGGCTATACAAGTGGCCACCATATACATTACAAACGTAAAAGAACCTTAGGGGTAAAGTAGTCCCTTGTGGGCGTGGGCGTTGTGCTTTCAGCGATGGGCGCAGCAAACAAACCTTCACAGGACTCCCTTGTCGGCATGGGCGTTGTGAGAGGGTCGTGGACAAACAGCAAACAACAATAGGCGTGGCATTCACGGGGCGCGGGGCGCGCCATTCCCCATCATTATTGGTAAAATCAAAAACGGAATTGTAAACAAAAACCTTCACATTGCTCCGTTGTGGGCCTGGCCGTTGTCAGAGGGGCGTGCCAAACCGGAATGGGTGCCGCATTCACGGGGCGCGCCTCGTGGACGCTGTCAGAGGAGCGTGGCCAAACACCAATAGGCAAGGCTTCACGGGCCGCAGCATTGCTACGGTGCTCACGCGGGGGCTCAAGCCACTCAGCCTAACAGCGGGGATCACAAAGCTTTGCATACTGCTCTGGTTCTCAGGCGGGGGCTCAAGCCACTCACACTAACAGCGGTGAGCACAAGCTTCGCTTATTGCACGCGCAGGCCTCGCAAGCACGCTGTCATGCACTGCAGTCCCAGCGTACACACATTTACAACAGGCAGCCTTCGCATTTACCACTGCCAAAATTGCTACGGCCCTCAAGCGGGGATTAAGGCCAATCAACGTACCAGCGAACTTTACAAAGCTTTCACAAAATAATTGTTCACACACGTGCAGGCCTTGCAAGCACGCTGTGATGCACTGCAGTCTCAGCGTACACACATTCACAACAGCCACATAATGTTGAACAGAACACTCTTAGGGATTCTATAAGCAACTACTACACAGCACCCACAAGATGCAAACGTTACCACTAAGGAGGCACATATCATGAACGCTCTTCCTAACCGTGCATGCACAAGCGCACGGCCATATTGCACACAACTTTGCAACTAACGTTACCGTCTATGACCAACTTCGATAAACAGGTGCATAACGACGTGTAAGCTCAATGATAAATAATGCTCCTAAATAATCTTATCTTTTGTGATACTTTATACCGTGAGATCTTACAATACATTTTGCTTGACTATTACAACCCTGTGCCCACATTCTATTTCAGCCCCGGACAACGTCGGGCGGGCTGCTAGTATACAATAAAGGGGCTTTCAGTCTGTTCTCTTCATTCATTGATCTACTGCTATAACATAACATGTGTATTTGTAAAGTGCACGTTTACCCTTTCGGGACCTCTAGGCGCTGAATAACAGATATTTATTGTTACCCAACTCAATGGTCCTCATTTTATTGACCTCATATGGATGAAAGGCTGAGTGGACCCGCCATGATTTGAACCTGTGACCATGAGGTCAAACACAGACCCCTGCAGTGGATGCATTATTCCACTGAGCCACCAGACCCGTCCTCTGTTGCTATGGAGCTGATTACAACTTTGGCGTGCGGGAGCGGGACTGCACAACACTGCCCGCTCCCGCACTCCCAAAGTTGACCTACGGCCTCCCACCAGATTAGGAGTTTTCTCCTGGTCTGGCAGGTGGTCCTTTGGCGTTCCCACAGCACCACAGTTGAAAGCCAAAGCAAGTTCCTGCACAGCATGGACTGTAAAGTCCATGCCATGCAGGAACTGGGCGTGCATGCACACAGGGGGGGGGGGGGGGGGCACACCATGTGTCCCCCTGCATGCATCTCAGTGTAATTTGCAACAGGGGGCCCAGTAGGACACCATTTG
This sequence comes from Lissotriton vulgaris, assembly GCF_964263255.1. Taxonomy (NCBI): domain Eukaryota; kingdom Metazoa; phylum Chordata; class Amphibia; order Caudata; family Salamandridae; genus Lissotriton; species Lissotriton vulgaris. The sequence goes on from NC_141693.1 coordinate 184,704,854, forward strand.
TTTCCTCACCATCAGCCTTTTCCTGGTGGACTCACTGCCATGATAAGTCTGGCAGTGGAAAAAATCAGAATGTGCTTGGCAGAGGCACTGCTAAGCATATTGCTGCCCCAGATCACCACACAACCGCCAGGGATAGGGGCTAATAGCAGGTTTCTTGACTACCAGTCTGTTGTAGTAATAATCAATACGATGGGCCAGAGGGCTCTTAGATCAACGTGTAAAGCCCGACTCTACTATCTACAGAGTCTCTCACCACGTAGAGTCCTCTTACACCTATGGTGGTGCTCCATTGTGGACTCTAGAGTCCGGTGGTCAAGAACTAAGGCCTGAGTATCTTTTCATTATTCCTATTTTTGCATGTTTTTTCAACAGAGTGACATAAGATCTTGGTCCTGAAGAATGCCTTGAACATATTTGTCACTGAAGGCAGAAACATGTTGACCACATTACAGGGTATACATCTATAACCCTAGTTCACCCTGATTTTTGCCCCTATCCCGTAGGACGTATGAATAAAGTTGTTGTCCTTACGGAGATAGTTTTAAATCACACATTTTTTGTTGCACTTTACCCCTCACTGTCACTCTTGTGGTACTGAAACTATACGTGCTTCAGATAAAACACTCCCACTCCTTCCCTTCGGGGAAGTTGTAGCCCACACTGGGTACATTGCAGTCCCAGTGTGTTGGAGGAACCCATTGCTGAAGCATGTCACCCTCGGATGAGTGAGGGTTTCCATCCAAAATACACTCCGTGCTCCTCACCTGTCATAGCCTTCTTCCTTGTTGCACTTTGCTACCCTATATCGCGTGTGAGTAACCAAGAACATTGTGTTACCGTTCTGTGACCTAAGATTTCAGAGAGCTGTGCTAGTTTTCCCTGCCCTCCTGCATCAGATTTAAAACCTTGGTGCATAACCATAGAGCTGTGCATGGCAGCGCATTAAAATATACAGTCGAGAAATATGTGACAAGTACGTGCATCCTGGTCCAAGTAACAGTATAAGGTATTCATTAAAAAACGCCTACTGCAACCACAGTGTTCAGAAAAAGACTGGAGCGGGGACCTTCCTCGCCATATCACGTACTGCTTGGAACAAGCTCCCGCCAAAAGGAGAGTCATTGATCAACTTTCGCCGTTTTGGAAATCAATAAAGAGCATGCTGTCCTAAAAGACCAGATACTATCACAGCTCTTAGCTGCTATTTTCGCTCTCTTCAGCGCTATACAATTTCATGATTGATTGAATGACACAGAATCATTGGAGACGAGCTTAAGCTTGAGTCAGACCTGGCTGCCTCCTTCTCGGAAGCCATGTCATGCTGTAGGAGATTACGGATGCATTATGGTTCCCAATCTGCACGCGCTGGCTAGGTTCTGTTCCAGCACGGGCACAGGCTGACTGTGTCAGGGCAGCACGGTCAGTGCTGAGAGGCAGTGACCAGGCTCGAGCATGCAAGAACAAGTGGGATGGATTGTGTTTTCACCCATGAGCACAGAGTTCACAGATTGAGAAACATGCAGTTTATCATAGTATTCACAACACAATCTACTCAACAGTTCGTCTCACAATTTGCAAAGAATGTACCAAACCTTCATCAATCGATATATGCCTTCTGGCTGAGGTGGGTAGCAACACAGCATACACAGGGAACACCCAGAGAGTACTGCACTGTAGTAAGGATGAAACACCATCTCTGGGAACACGTGACGGGGTCTGTCCCTGCTTGACACAGCAACAGAACCGTACAAACCTCCCACTCTGCTCACCAAGCAGCTCTTATCCCCTACACTAAAGGGTTCTCATCTTGTGGGCAGAACAGTCCACCTCTCTCCCAGGCTACACCCACCTGGCTGATTACTTCCAAGTGATTTGATAATCTAAAGTATGCAATGAATAAATGATGTGAAATTCCAGTGGTTAGAGTTGAGTGGTTGTCTCCTCCTAGTGTGATGTAATTTTTCAGCTTGCAGCAAGATTACTTGCACGCCCCACCCAATGCTTAAATTCTAAAAAATAAATATAAGATCCAAGGCCCTCGTCAGGTGTCCGCTGCAACATGCACCACCCATTGCCCCTGCTAGCGTTGGCAACGACGGCACCAACACAACTGTTAACTGCCCCATTCCTACAAGTGCAACAATTCAGACTATTCCAGGCTCCTAAAGCTATAAGAGTGATTTGGGTAACAGGTATTAGTCATTTATAATTCAATATTGAATTATTAACAACTGTTATTGTGCTCATCTCTAAATTAGAAAAACAGCACCACCATGTGGCAGAAGACCACGTACCGGAAACCACCGGTTCAAATAAAGCACTGTCCCCAACTCTCTGTCCCCCATATTCTTAGCCTTGTCTAGAATCCTCACATAGGTGGGACCTACAGACATTGTCTGTGTCCACATAATAGTGTTCAGCTTGTTAAATTGGGACATACTGCTGTGGTAATTGTATATAATAATAATGATTCATATTTTTTCTTTGAATATAATACCACAAATATCTGTATTCTTTTTTTTAAAAAATCTTTACATAGTATTAAATTAGATTTTTCATAATAAATTGCGATTAAAAAAAAACACAGATGTGCCAATAAATCTTGGCTTTCTCTATTAAATAGTGAGAGAGATGGAGAGTCTGGATATCCTAAACCTTCAGTGGTCTTGAGTGACCTACAGCAGAGGTTCTCAAACAGAAGGGATCAACCCAAGACCAGGATGAGTGGGATGTTGTACAGTGTAGAAGAACTAAAGGACTGACCGAATTGTAAAAGAAACCAATGCCAAGAGAACCAACCACATAAAATCAAATCAAAAGACAACTAGGGTTACCTGGCCAAAGAAACAATGCAAAGAATACAATATATTCCAGGTGTAAAGTATACCTAGAGTACAGTCACCTTAAAATGTTCCTTTGTATTTCGGGGTCAGGATAAATCAGGCTCTAGTCTGTGGTTGGTCAGCGTTGGTCAGTAAGCCGGGTCCATGCCGGATTTTCAAGCTATCCATGCGATACATGTACATAAAACATATCTAAATGCGAATGATTTGCTTGGAAATGATCCTGAAATTATGACATGAATTTGACTGTGATGAATCAATTTAGGGCACCCTGGCTAGGGAAGCATTCCTGCTTACCGCTGATACAACTTCAGGATGTCATTGTTTTTGTAACTCCTTCCTTTGCTGAGATCAGCCCTGCTAACCACTTTCAGGCTCCTGTTAACGCTCTCAGGGACAATCTCTCAGTTTCATTTGTGTGTTTCCTTTTTTTTCCAATTTAGGGTGTGAGTCCGCTGATGTCTCACCTTTCCTTCCTCACACTTCTGTGTCTGAATCACGTCCACCTGCAAACTGATTTCTGGACGATCTGTGGTGCGAACATCATGGCCAATTGGGTTTGCCAACCCTGGGGCTTATTTACAAGGCCCTTGCGCCGCCGGGGCGTCACTTTTACCCATATTAAAAGTGACGCACTAGTAGCGCAAGGGGCACCTAAATAAGCACCCTGCTTCTAAGAAGCGTAAGTATACAGAATTCATGAAGCTGGAGAACCCGGAGTAATGGTCAAAGACGCCACCATCATCTGGGATCTGATTGCTTCTTCTATTTCTATGAAAAGTCATAATAATGACTTATTTCATATAATGCTTCGCAATACACATCTGCAGTGTCTCCGCACCATAAATAACATATGTCACTATTATCCCGTATTAACCCCTTGCGTGCTCGTGACGGAACGGTTCCGTCACGAGCCTCGGGTGGGCTGTGCTGGTGACGGATCGGTTCCGTCACGGCCAGCTCGCTGCACTTGGCGGTGCAAATTCCGCGTCTGCGCTGAGCGTTCTATTGGGCGGGCGGGGCCGTGACGGAACCGTTCCGTCACATGCACGGGAGCGCCGCGCGGCCCCCCTCCCCCTTAGCACTGCGCGGAATAGCTGCCGCAGCTAAGGGGTTAATGGCACTCACTTGAAGGACCTCAGAAGCATGAAAGGCTGAGCCTACCTTGCTGAGATTCAAACTTGTGACGTTCAGATCATTGCTGATGTCATAGACAAGAGGGGTCTAGCTGAGCCATTTTACTGTCATGTTTAAAAACCCTCTGTACATTCTGCCCGCACCTAGTCGTGATTTCAAGCACAGGCTATATCAGGTAAAGCCTGGAATAATTTGTTCTGGAAAAAGATGAACAGTTCTGAATTTTGCAGCTTGGCACCGCGTTAACCTTCATTCCGACCTGCAGAACGAATGGAGAGGTGATAGAACACAAATGAAAAACTCCAGCTCGCAATATTGTAATAACTTCGGGCGGAATTACTTTCTGCTATTACTGTGCGCCAGGGAATTAGGCACTTAACCGTAGTATTTTACCGATATTATATTCTGCTGAAATGTCTTTTTATAACAATTGCTTGTGAGGAGGAACGTTTGACTTTCGGGTCCCCTTGCATGTTTTCTTTTGTTTTTGGATACACTCTTTCCACACAGAATCCTTTCATTTTGTTCCGGTGTTTCGAGACAAGCTGCATCGAAAAGACACACCTATATCTCTCATCTCCTGCACTCTTAGAAGGACAGGATCCATGCCACGTTTTCAAGAGATCCTTGTTGTGACAGGTGTATATGGAGTGATTCCAAATGGGCAGCATTTACACAGCCAGAGGCTAATCCTAATAATAATAATAAAGACATTTATAGAGCGCACAGCTACCTCGGCTGAGGTGTCCCGGCGCTAAAGCGGATAAGCACAAAGCAGAGCAGCGAAAGAGCTAGTCCCTGCGCCAAAACAGCCAGGTCTTCAAAGCCTTCCTGAACTCCTGCTCAGAGTGCATCGCAAGTAGATGAAGAGGCAAGCCATTCCAGCATTTGGAGGTTCCCACCTCAAACGTTCTGCCCCCCATCCTTGCTTTAACCAAGTGGGGGATGGTGAGGCAGCGTTTATTGCTGGATCTCAGCGATATACCCTGCTAGTAAGGGTGAAGTCTCTTCCTCAGATAGTTTGGGCCTCTGCCCTGGTAGGCCCGGAAAGCAAACGTGAGGGCCTTGAATTCCACTCTTTTGGCCACGGGAGCCAAGGAAGTTGTCTGAGGTGGAGGGGGAATATGTTGACAGAGGGGAACCTTAAATACCAATCTAGCGGCCACGTTTTGGACTATCTGTAGCCTGAGGCTGAGAGAGGAAGCCTCCAAGCGTGACCACACCGGTGCCCACTGCACCTGCTGCACCATTGATAGACGCCCGAGCCTACAGCAGAGGGTGAGAGAGGAAGCCTCCAAGCGTGCCCACACCGGTGCCACTCAGGGGTGGCCTTAGGCATGTGCAAGCTGTGCACCTGCACAGGGCCACCAAACACCAGGCACCACCACGCCAATATATATCTTTAATATAGTAATCCTCTGAGGATGGATACATATTTGGGTGGCGGCCCCATGCAGGGATTTGGGGGTCTCTGGCTCTGTTACACTTTCTAACACCCTGACCCCCCCCCCCCCTCTTCACTGGCCGCCGCCCCGCCCGGATCATCTCTTCCGGGGCCCCCTACCTCTGCTCCCTGCCCAGGGCCGCCATGAGCCTAGATCCGCCCCAGTGCCACTGCACCTGCTGCACCATTGATAGACGCCCCCGAGCCCACAGCAGAGGCTGGGAGAGGAAGCCTCCAAGCGTGCCCCACACTGGTGCCCACTGCACCTGCTGCACCATTGATAGACGCCCCCGAGCCCACAGCAGAGGCTGGGAGAGGAAGCCTCCAAGCGTGCCCCACACTGGTGCCCACTGCGCCTGCTGCACCAGTGATAGACGCCCCCGAGCCCACAGCAGAGGCTGGGAGAGGAAGCCTCCAAGCGTGCCCCACACTGGTGCCCACTGCACCTGCTGCACCATTGATAGACGCCCCCGAGCCCACAGCAGAGGCTGGGAGAGGAAGCCTCCAAGCGTGCCCACACCGGTGCCCACTGCACCTGCTGCACCATTGATAGACGCCCCCGAGCCCACAGCAGAGGCTGGGAGAGGAAGCCTCCAAGCGTGACCACACTGGTGCCCACTGCACCTGCTGCACCATTGATAGACGCCCCCGAGCCCACAGCAGAGGCTGGGAGAGGAAGCCTCCAAGCGTGCCCCACACTGGTGCCCACTGCACCTGCTGCACCATTGATAGACGCCCTTGAGCCCACAGCAGAGGCTGGGAGAGGAAGCCTCCAAGCGTGCCCCACACCGGTGCCCACTGCACCTGCTGCACCATTGATAGACGCCCCCGAGCCCACAGCAGAGGCTGAGAGGAAGCCTCCAAGCGTGCCCACACTGGTGCCCACTGCACCTGCTGCACCATTGATAGACGCCCCCGAGCCCACAGCAGAGGCTGGGAGAGGAAGCCTCCAAGCGTGCCCACACCGGTGCCCACTGCACCTGCTGCACCATTGATAGACGCCCCCGAGCCCACGGCCGAGGCTGGGAGGGGAAGCCTCCAAGCGTGCCCCACACCGGTGCCCACTGCACCTGCTGCACCATTGATAGACGCCCCCGAGCCCACAGCAGAGGCTGGGAGAGGAAGCCTCCAAGCGTGCCCACACCGGTGCCACTGCACCTGCTGCACCATTGATAGACGCCCCCGAGCCCACAGCAGAGGCTGGGAGAGGAAGCCTCCAAGCGTGCCCCACACTGGTGCCCACTGCACCTGCTGCACCATTGATAGACGCCCCCGAGCCCACAGCAGAGGCTGGGAGAGGAAGCCTCCACGCGTGCCCACACCGGTGCCCACTGCACCTGCTGCACCATTGATAGACGCCCCGAGCCCACAGCAGAGAGTGAGAGAGGAAGCCTCCAAGCGTGCCCCACACTGGTGCCCACTGCACCTGCTGCACCATTGATAGACGCCCCCGAGCCCACAGCAGAGGCTGGGAGAGGAAGCCTCCAAGCGTGCCCACACCGGTGCCCACTGCACCTGCTGCACCATTGATAGACGCCCCCGAGCCCACAGCAGAGGCTGAGAGGAAGCCTCCAAGCGTGCCCACACTGGTGCCCACTGCACCTGCTGCACCATTGATAGACGCCCCCAGCCCACAGCAGAGGCTGGGAGAGGAAGCCTCCAAGCGTGCCCACACCGGTGCCACTGCACCTGCTGCACCATTGATAGACGCCCCCGAGCCCACAGCAGAGGCTGGGAGAGGAAGCCTCCAAGCGTGCCCACACTGGTGCCCACTGCACCTGCTGCACCATTGATAGACGCCCCCGAGCCCACAGCAGAGGCTGGGAGAGGAAGCCTCCAAGCGAGACCACACCGGTGCCACTGCACCTGCTGCACCATTGATAGACGCCCCCGAGCCCACAGCAGAGGCTGAGAGGAAGCCTCCAAGCGTGCCCCACACTGGTGCCCACTGCACCTGCTGCACCATTGATAGACGCCCCGAGCCCAAAGCAGAGGCTGGGAGAGGAAGCCTCCAAGCGTGCTCCACACCGGTGCCCACTGCACCTGCTGCACCATTGATAGACGCCCCCGAGCCCACAGCAGAGGCTGGGAGAGGAAGCCTCCAAGCGTGCCCACACCGGTGCCCACTGCACCTGCTGCACCATTGATAGACGCCCCCGAGCCCACAGCAGAGGCTGGGAGAGGAAGCCTCCAAGCGTGCCCCACACTGGTGCCCACTGCACCTGCTGCACCATTGATAGACGCCCCCGAGCCCACAGCAGAGGCTGGGAGAGGAAGCCTCCAAGCGTGCCCACACCGGTGCCCACTGCACCTGCTGCACCATTGATAGACGCCCCGAGCCCATAGCAGAGGCTGAGAGAGGAAGCCTCCAAGCGTGCCCCACACCGGTGCCCACTGCACCTACTGCACCATTGATAGACGCCCCGAGCCCACAGCAGAGGCTGGGAGAGGAAGCCTCCAAGCGTGCCCCACACCGGTGCCCACTGCACCTACTGCACCATTGATAGACGCCCCCGAGCCCACAGCAGAGGCTGCGCGCATGGAGAGGAAGCCTCCAAGCGTGCCCACACTGGTGCCCACTGCACCTGCTGCACCATTGATAGACGCCACCGAGCCCACAGCAGAGGTTGAGAGAGGAAGCCTCCAAGCGTGACCACACCGGTGCCCACTGCACCTGCTGCACCATTGATAGACGCCCCCGAGCCCACAGCAGAGGCTGGGAGAGGAAGCCTCCAAGCGTGCCCCACACTGGTGCCCACTGCACCTGCTGCACCATTGATAGACGCCCCCGGGCCCGAGCCCACAGCAGAGGCTGGGAGAGGAAGCCTCCAAGCGTGCTCCACACTGGTGCCCACTGCACCTGCTGCACCATTGATAGACGCCCCCGAGCCCACGGCAGAGGCTGGGAGAGGAAGCCTCCAAGCGTGCTCCACACTGGTGCCCACTGCACCTGCTGCACCATTGATAGACGCCCCCGAGCCCACAGCAGAGGCTGGGAGAGGAAGCCTCCAAGCGTGCCCACACTGGTGCCCACTGCACCTGCTGCACCATTGATAGACGCCCCCGAGCCCACAGCAGAGGCTGGGAGAGGAAGCCTCCAAGCGTGCCCCACACTGGTGCCCACTGCACCTGCTGCACCAGTGATAGACGCCCCCGAGCCCACAGCAGAGGCTGGGAGAGGAAGCCTCCAAGCGTGCCCCACACTGGTGCCCACTGCACCTGCTGCACCATTGATAGACGCCCCCGAGCCCACAGCAGAGGGTGAGAGGAAGCCTCCAAGCGTGCCCACACCGGTGCCCACTGCACCTGCTGCACCATTGATAGACGCCCCCGAGCCCACAGCAGAGGCTGGGAGAGGAAGCCTCCAAGCGTGCCCCACACTGGTGCCCACTGCACCTGCTGCACCATTGATAGACGCCCCCGGGCCCGAGCCCACAGCAGAGGCTGGGAGAGGAAGCCTCCAAGCGTGCTCCACACTGGTGCCCACTGCACCTGCTGCACCATTGATAGACGCCCCCGAGCCCACGGCAGAGGCTGGGAGAGGAAGCCTCCAAGCGTGCTCCACACTGGTGCCCACTGCACCTGCTGCACCATTGATAGACGCCCCCGAGCCCACAGCAGAGGCTGGGAGAGGAAGCCTCCAAGCGTGCCCACACTGGTGCCCACTGCACCTGCTGCACCATTGATAGACGCCCCCGAGCCCACAGCAGAGGCTGGGAGAGGAAGCCTCCAAGCGTGCCCCACACTGGTGCCCACTGCACCTGCTGCACCAGTGATAGACGCCCCCGAGCCCACAGCAGAGGCTGGGAGAGGAAGCCTCCAAGCGTGCCCCACACTGGTGCCCACTGCACCTGCTGCACCATTGATAGACGCCCCCGAGCCCACAGCAGAGGCTGGGAGAGGAAGCCTCCAAGCGTGCCCCACACCGGTGCCCACTGCACCTGCTGCACCAGTGATAGACGCCCCCGAGCCCACAGCAGAGGCTGGGAGAGGAAGCCTCCAAGCGTGCCCACACCGGTGCCACTGCACCTGCTGCACCATTGATAGACGCCCACAGCAGAGGCTGAGAGGAAGCCTCCAAGCGTGCCCCACACTGGTGCCCACTGCACCTGCTGCACCATTGATAGACGCCCCCGAGCCCACGGCCGAGGCTGGGAGAGGAAGCCTCCAAGCGTTCCCCACACCGGTGCCCACTGCACCTGCTGCACCATTGATAGACGCCCCCGAGCCCACAGCAGAGGCTGGGAGAGGAAGCCTCCAAGCGTGCCCCACACCGGTGCCCACTGCACCTGCTGCACCATTGATAGACGCCCCCGAGCCCACAGCAGAGGCTGAGAGGAAGCCTCCAAGCGTGCCCCACACTGGTGCCCACTGCACCTGCTGCACCATTGATAGACGCCCCCGAGCCCACGGCCGAGGCTGGGAGAGGAAGCCTCCAAGCGTGCCCCACACCGGTGCCCACTGCACCTGCTGCACCATTGATAGACGCCCCCGAGCCCACAGCAGAGGCTGGGAGAGGAAGCCTCCAAGCGTGCCCACACCGGTGCCCACTGCACCTGCTGCACCATTGATAGACGCCCCCGAGCCCACAGCAGAGGCTGGGAGAGGAAGCCTCCAAGCGTGCCCCACACTGGTGCCCACTGCACCTGCTGCACCATTGATAGACGCCCCCGAGCCCACAGCAGAGGCTGGGAGAGGAAGCCTCCAAGCGTGCCCCACACTGGTGCCCACTGCACCTGCTGCACCATTGATAGACGCCCCCGAGCCCACAGCAGAGGCTGGGAGAGGAAGCCTCCAAGCGTGCCCACACTGGTGCCCACTGCACCTGCTGCACCATTGATAGACGCCCCCGAGCCCACAGCAGAGGCTGGGAGAGGAAGCCTCCAAGCGTGCCCCACACTGGTGCCACTGCACCTGCTGCACCATTGATAGACGCCCCCGAGCCCACAGCAGAGGCTGGGAGAGGAAGCCTCCAAGCGTGCCCCACACTGGTGCCCACTGCACCTGCTGCACCAGTGATAGACGCCCCCGAGCCCACAGCAGAGGCTGGGAGAGGAAGCCTCCAAGCGTGCCCCACACTGGTGCCCACTGCACCTGCTGCACCATTGATAGACGCCCCCAGCCCACAGCAGAGGCTGGGAGAGGAAGCCTCCAAGCGTGCCCCACACTGGTGCCCACTGCACCTGCTGCACCAGTGATAGACGCCCCCGAGCCCACAGCAGAGGCTGAGAGGAAGCCTCCAAGCGTGCCCACACTGGTGCCCACTGCACCTGCTGCACCAGTGATAGACGCCCCCGAGCCCACAGCAGAGGCTGGGAGAGGAAGCCTCCAAGCGTGCCCCACACTGGTGCCCACTGCACCTGCTGCACCATTGATAGACGCCCCCGAGCCCACAGCAGAGGCTGGGAGAGGAAGCCTCCAAGCGTGCCCACACCGGTGCCCACTGCACCTGCTGCACCATTGATAGACGCCCCCGGGCCCACAGCAGAGGCTGGGAGAGGAAGTCTCCAAGCGTGCCCCACACCGGTGCCCACTGCACCTACTGCACCATTGATAGACGCCCCCGAGCCCACAGTAGAGGCTGGGAGAGGAAGCCTCCAAGCGTGCCCCACACCGGTGCCCACTGCACCTGCTGCACCAGTGATAGACGCCCCCGAGCCCACAGCAGAGGGTGAGAGGAAGCCTCCAAGCGTGCCCACACCGGTGCCCACTGCACCTGCTGCACCATTGATAGACGCCCCCGAGCCCACAGCAGAGGCTGCGCGCATGGAGAGGAAGCCTCCAAGCGTGCCCACACCTGTGCCCACTGCACCTGCTGCACCATTGATAGACGCCCCCGAGCCCACAGCAGAGGCTGAGAGGAAGCCTCCAAGCGTGCCCACACCTGTGCCCACTGCACCTGCTGCACCATTGATAGACGCCCCCGAGCCCACAGCAGAGGCTGGGAGAGGAAGCCTCCAAGCGTGCCCACACCGGTGCCCACTGCACCTGCTGCACCATTGATAGACGCCCCCGGGCCCACAGCAGAGGCTGGGAGAGGAAGTCTCCAAGCGTGCCCCACACCGGTGCCCACTGCACCTACTGCACCATTGATAGACGCCCCCGAGCCCACAGTAGAGGCTGGGAGAGGAAGCCTCCAAGCGTGCCCCACACCGGTGCCCACTGCACCTGCTGCACCATTGATAGACGCCCCCGAGCCCACAGCAGAGGCTGGAAGAGGAAGCCTCCAAGCGTGCCCACACCGGTGCCCACTGCACCTGCTGCACCATTGATAGACGCCCCCGAGCCCACAGCAGAGGCTGGGAGAGGAACCCTTCAAGCGTGCCCCACACCGGTGCCCACTGCACCTACTGCACCATTGATAGACGCCCCCGAGCCCACAGTAGAGGCTGGGAGAGGAAGCCTCCAAGCGTGCCCCACACCGGTGCCCACTGCACCTGCTGCACCATTGATAGACGCCCACAGCAGAGGGTGAGAGGAAGCCTCCAAGCGTGCCCACACCGGTGCCCACTGCACCTGCTGCACCATTGATAGACGCCCCGAGCCCACAGCAGAGGCTGGGAGAGGAAGCCTCCAAGCGTGCCCCACACCGGTGCCCACTGCACCTGCTGCACCATTGATAGACGCCCCCGGGCCCACAGCAGAGGCTGGGAGAGGAAGTCTCCAAGCGTGCCCACACCGGTGCCCACTGCACCTACTGCACCATTGATAGACGCCCCCGGGCCCACAGCAGAGGCTGGGAGAGGAAGCCTCCAAGCGTGCTCCACACTGGTGCCCACTGCACCTGCTGCACCATTGATAGACGCCCCCGAGCCCACAGCAGAGGTTGAGAGAGGAAGCCTCCAAGCGTGACCACACCGGTGCCCACTGCACCTGCTGCACCATTGATAGACGCCCCCGAGCCCACAGCAGAGGCTGAGAGGAAGCCTCCAAGCGTGCCCACACTGGTGCCCACTGCACCTGCTGCACCAGTGATAGACGCCCCCGAGCCCACAGCAGAGGCTGGGAGAGGAAGCCTCCAAGCGTGCCCCACACTGGTGCCCACTGCACCTGCTGCACCATTGATAGACGCCCCCGAGCCCACAGCAGAGGCTGCGCGCATGGAGAGGAAGCCTCCAAGCGTGCCCACACCGTGCACAGTCAGCCTGCCCCTCTCTTTGACGTCAGCTGCTGAATGCATTAACTACGTTTGTCGCACAGGCTAAAAATACCGCAGGTATTGTTAAGAAAATATAGAAAAAAATGCGGTGGGAGGGAGGGAGGGTGGGCAACCTAGATGTGCGACGGCAGAGCCGAGCGAACTAGGCCTCGGTAGGTACTCAGCTCCGTGTACCAGCCTCGGGATGACTCACTGTCCTCGAGCGCCTGGACAGATAGGGTCTCGCGGCCGTGACATCACAGCTGGCTGTGTTCTTTTTTCAAACCAGTGCTGTCCTTGGCAGAGAGGGCAGATGGGTGCCCGCGCGCCCCTCTGCTCCCCTGCGCCACCACAGAAGCCTCTCACTGGGACTGCTCCACGCGCCACCGTGCGTGCCCACGTCAGCGCAGCATGAAAAGGGTGGTTATTTTAATACAACGTAAGGCAAAGTCGGTGCAATGGCGGCCAGGCTAACCGTATATTAGAGCACCTAGATCAGACAACGAATCATATATCATATGGCACCCCTGTGCATTAAAACGCAGCTTTGCAGAACAGCATGGGGCATTTCAGATTTATAACGGGCATGCCTCACTAGGAGGATCAACGTACGGGGCATTAGAGCAATGTATCTTCGATTAACGTGGAAAATGCCACAGGTTCACAATCTCATTTCCCAGAGTCCCAGGGCTGAATGTAGTAGGTCTGTCTCTACCTGTGTATTGTCCCAGACTGGCAACAAAGGTCCTTGAGCTTGTGAAGTTGCAGGATTTTACATACTTCTCTTTGACTTCTGTCCTGCCGTTGGCCTGGTGAGGCAATGTGGTTGGCATTGCTTGTGGACACACTTTCCTTCTACCTTGGTATCAGTTCACTTGTGGCATACTTTGCTCCCATCCCAAGCACCCAGCTGACCTTTGACCCACCTTGCTTCTACTCCTGGAATACAGCTGGCCACTGGAGTCAAGCTATCCTGGCTGATGAGGGCTGAAAGCCCGAAACCGGTCCCAGGATGCTTGTTTCCAATCCAGGGAGGACCTGGCCTGGCAGTTCGGGCTGGACTGTTCCCATTGGGTGCAGGGTCAAGACTAATTTGCATATGGCTGGGTCCAAACTGGAAAGGCATGGTGTGCAAAAAATCTTTGAATTTGTCACCCTGAGTGGGTGGTGCAGGTCTGCCAGACATGACTGACTCTGTCCCAGCCCTACTGCTACCTAAACAGCACCTGCTTGCTGGGAAATAACCTTCCAAATGAGGCAGTCTGCCTGTGGTGCTTGCGCATGCATGCTGTTTGTAGATGCTCTCTCTTTAGCCTCAGGTATTCCTGTGACTTTGTTTGGTGGTTGCACATTGACTTTGGATAAGTCTTTATTTTTACTCTTGACATTTTGATCCTCAAGTGGCTGTTCGGATTCTATATGGCTTTGCGTTTCTTTCTACTAGGACTGTGAACTGTGCACCATGAGTGCATCACAGCTGGATTAACAGACCTTCTGGAAGCTGTTAACAACAGCTGGATTCATAGATGCAAAGGGCATTTAGTAATCTCTGGATTTACAGATCCTGCCAGGGCTGTCCACCTGTCCACAACAGCTTAATTTGCAAAGACCCTCAGGGTTCTCTGCAACAGTTGGGTTTACAGATCTTACCAGGTTTGTCTGCACCAGGTGGGCTGACAGATCCTACCAGAGTTGCTATAAACAGCTGGATTTAAAAAGACCAGAAGGGTTCGCTGACACAGCTGGATTTGGTGACCCTATCGCAGCTGTAAGCAACAGCTGGATTTACTGAGACCAGCAGGGCTCTCTTCACCAGTTAGATCTAAAGTTCCTACCCCCTATTCCATGCTGTGCCCCTTCTGATCCCTCTGGGGTCATTTCTGTACCACCAGACCCTTCTTCAGACCTCATCTCTACTGGTCCCTGCCGGGTGACTGCTCAATCCCATGCTTACGCGTCTACGGCCCTCCTATCAGCAGCGGCTACAGCAAAATGGCCTGGGCACCACATTGATTGCAATGAATTATGTACACCATTAGACTCTGCAAATTACACCCTGAGAGTTTTTTACCTGGCAGGATAAAGGAGCCGCATATGAATAAGTAAAGCTCGAGCTGACTATTCAAGGCAGGATCAAAAGTAGCTGTTACCATTGAGCAGGCTTACTCAAAGAGTAGCTCTCCAGCTACCTGTAAGTCGCTCTCATGTGTGCAGGCGACCATACTAAGTTAGAAGCTAATGCTTAGTTGAAATAATATATGTATACACAGTGCTTGGTTTGTAAACAAAAGGAAGTGCCTGTGCCCTTCTCAGGAAGCAACTGCAGCGTGCACCACCTATTGCCCCTGCTGGTGCTGTCAATAACAGTACTAGCCAACTACTGGCCAATCGCACACAAGTGTGATCATTCAGACTATTCCAAGCCACCCAAAGCTATAACAATGGCCTGGAATAATCTGAATTGTCACTATTAATGTGGGATGAATTATTAAATACTGTTTTAATGCTCATCTCAAAATTAGACAGACAGCCCCACCATGTGGTAGTCTGCCATTAGTGGTGGTGTTGAGAATTAAGTGCTGGTGCCGACCACTGAAAATCACCAGCTCAAATTAAGCACTGTGTATACAAAAGTTGAGAGTTTGTAGTCAAGACGTAAATGTGTGTACTTTCAAAGCTCATAAGCTGACGTTTGGAAAAAAGTGGCTACATTTCCAAGATATATTTGAAGCTGATATTCGAGTGATAAGTCATGTGGCCTTGGTGTCTGTGGCGGTGCAACTGTGGCTCTTAAGTATTACCCATGTATTATCCATGTTCAGTTTTACCCATGTATTACCCATGAGAATTACCCATTGATAAAGGCTTTCCTTACATGAATGCTGTCAGCCCTGACTGATACAATAGCATGACCGCTGCTTGTAATCTTGCATATGGCGGCCTCTACTCTTGAGCGATCTGGTTAGTATTACAACACGAATATTGTTAGTAGCTCTAGATGGCTTTCATTGAACATAAATAGCTCTCATTACACAAAATGTTGGCAACCCCGGCTATAGAGCCCCCACATCTGGTTGCCAAGTTTTTTTTAAACATTTATCTTCTTCCCAGGCTTGGGGATCTGGGTCTCTTCCTAGTGTTATGTCTTCCATCTCCCGCTTTCACCCTGCAGACTAAATGTGCTGGGGTCTGGCATTGGTCCCTTGTGGGTTAGAATGTGATTTCAAAATCAAGAAAGCACTGCTTCGCCGACAGGGTCCAATGCTCCTCTTTAAGGCATAAGAGACAAAAACATAAAACCGGGTGACCTACTTATAATGAAAGCAGCCAATGCATGGATACTTATAGTCTACACTTTTCGGGGTCTTACAGCTCCTATGAAAAGATGGTCCTTCGAGATGAAGTTGCAGATGTGAGAGGCAACCATAATATTTACCTGGGAGCCACTCTCTTTAATTCTCTTGGGAATGTTCCTTACACATGAAGCAGCTGCAATTCAGCAGAGGGTGCTGCAACCTCTTATAGCATCTTCCCTCAGCGCCCCAGTCACAGCAGAGATGACCTCATTCAGGCTACTGTATTGCAACAGGCGACACCTGAGCATGTCACCTCCAGAGTCTGCATATCCAGGAAATTAAAACTGTGTCAAGTATCAGACTGTGAGGCCAAACTTCGCTAGGGGAGACTGAAGTGGAAAAAGTGGTAGCCTCAATACTTTGTGATTTTTTTCTTTCATTCTATCTGCTTCGCCATCTATAATGTTGACGCCTTGCTCCTCGAATTCCCATGGCGGGGCTTCTTGGAGCGTAGAAAGAAATTGACTTGGCAGAATAGTGGCCATTCTGTTTCCCTGCTGCTTCCCGGATGACATGACATGTCTCGTATATCATGGCATGAACATCTGGCTGCCGAGATGGGCGAAGTGAAGTGATGCAGGCCTCGGGCAAATTCAGGGAACTTCATACTTCTTGAAATGTGATTTTCCCTGAATTCACCCGTCCTCTCAGGCTTAATTCGAGCTTCACCCACCCTCTACATGTGACCTGTCCTGGCTCAATTCCACTGGCTGTCAGCTGCCAATTTCAGTCAAAGGTGATTACTATGGTCCACTCGGTATTTTATCTCACTGAGCTTTTTATTCTCTGCAATAAATATAGCAGTACAGCCACGTCACACTTTAAGATCAGCTAACAAAAAAGTAGGCGTGGGCGGTATTTCAATTACGCTGGCCTAATTTCGGTAATTCCTTGTTACTCTGTAATGCAGAATTACAGATAATAATGTGATTACGCCCGCGCTGCAAAATTAAGAGTAATTTGGTGGAATTCTCTCACAAGAGCACATTTAGCATGCGCGAGCAGTAGTGAGCCCTGTTGTTTATGTTTTGTTGCATTTAGCACTATTTTCTTAGCTCATCCATTTTGGACCCAAGGGTACATTTTGCACTAATAATATAGTGATAAATGCATAATTCTTCTTCTCACATAAATCTCATTGGATTTTTGGATAGATCTGCCTGATTACGCTACATGGCATTACATGAGTATTGCCCACCCCTAAAGAAAAGTCTCGAGGGTCAGTGCCTCAACCGAGAAAGATGGGGTACAAGATCCCCTCTGTGACTGCAACTCTGCTCTGGGATTCACCCTTGCTTTCCTCACAAACCTTGGAAAACAACTTGTCTTTTCTTTCTCATTGGAAAGATTGAATCTTTCCCTAGATGCAGTATGCATATACTGTCATTCTGAGCCATAGTGTCATCACACCATTTATAGGTGTTGCATATTTGATACATCTATTTAACACGTCATGACAAAAAGTAAATGGATGAAAGTCTGGAGCTGTATTTTCAAATGTCCAGCCTTGTATCTCTTTTGTTTTATCCTATCGGAGAGGGTCGCTTCTTCGCTTTTACCAGGAAGGCTCTGCTTTGTAAATGGCCACCTGAAGAGTCCTCTGAGCAGTCTGCTTGTTTGGTGGTATAGCAATATGGCGCTACAGTCTGTTTCCCTCCTTGGTGGTGAGGGCTACAGCTTCTCCCAGTAAAACCCTAGTGGTATCTCATTGCTGGATCTGCCTCCTCTTTCTGAGTATGTGGCAAGATTGAGTTAGTGGATGGTTCCCCTAATCTAAGGGTCATACTTCCAGTCAAGTCACTCCAAACAAATGCAGCACTGTTCCCACTTGAGACACTGCCCATATCAAATGGAGAAATATGAACTTTTTCTTGTTTCTGAGGTATCTGGCTTTGGACTGGAATTCCCGTCCTGTTGGCCCTGCCAGTTAGCCGTGTTTAGGGACAGAGACAACAAAAACTTGCTATTACATGTGACTGACTGCCTACATTGGTAAAGAAGGCTCCCTGCTTGACCTGTACCAAGTTCTTCTGAACTCAATAAATGCTCAATCCCTGCAGTCATTACACCATAAAACCAGACTCACCTGGCTTTTGTGCACGTTAACCATTCTTCCTAGACGTTGGAACTGAAGGCTCACCATTCTCCTCCAGGTGGAAAAACTGAAAGCCTTGGCCGGAATGCATTGTCTGATGGTGTAGCCTGGAAGTATCCCAGATAAGAGACCAGTCTGATAGTCTTCCTGAGACTAGAACGATGATCGAGTGCAGGTAAGCTGCTTTACCTAGTAATACTGTATAGCATACATACTCACCTTGTAGCATCGCCTCTGCATCCCTACATCCCCGCCCACACATAGACCAGAATGGCACCGATCTGGGGCTTCTGAACTCTCCCCGCTGTGCTGTGAGCCTCCAGAGACCCTTGGGCCACCACATGCAATTCAGCTCGATGAAGCGTCAAGATCATGCGACTGATATCCCTAGTACCAGCTCCAGAGATGGCAGTCATTGACTGGCCTTCACTACAACTTTATTGCTTGCTCCCAGTGGCCCTTGGCTTATCTTATGTGGCTAGAAAGATGGCAGGAGTCTTCAAACAAACAAAAACTCCATCACAAGCTGTTGATTCAGCAATATAGTCATGCAAAACTTCCCAACTCTTCCAACCCTTGCTATTAGGTGCCAGACACAAGGCACAGGAGGAACTTTAAAGAACCCTAAGCATGACGGGTAGATTTCACAACATTAGTGTTGCCAGATACCCCTTAACACAGACTGGGAAGTGTCAGGACCAAGAACCCCATGCACTAAAAAAGGCCTTCTTTCATCTCTACGTTGTGGGCTTTTTGTCCAGTTTGTCTCCAGGTACCCCGAACGCTACGTGCAAGACCACGGAGGCTTTAGGGCACTTATCAGCATCGGAAAACCTTAACTGCAGCCCAAAGGTATCGAAGAGACAATAAGTTGTCTTTGGTCCTGAGTAAGCCTACCCTGCACAAACTCAGATAATACAGGTGATTTCAGATTCACCAGGGCTTTTGCTTTATTTTAAATGTGAGGTTCTGAAACATGACAATGGAGGTAATATTTTTTAGAAACGCCTGCTGTCCAGTGAGCCTATTTTTATTCTCCACTCCGGCAAGGAAAGAGTTGTTTCCACAATGATTTTTTTTTTTTTTTGCCCAACCCCTTAAGAAGAGGTAAGGCCCCTACAGGGCCATTCAGCCCTAAAATAAACACAGGAATAATGTACTTCCCTGGCTGCTGCATGCGTCACTCATCCTGCTGAAGCTACTAACTATTCCATAGTCATGGCAGGGTTTGCAGTATCAGTAGATATAGTAAACAGACTATTAGTGTGGGTGGGCCTGTCCGCCCCTATGACGAACAAAATAGGCACAGCATTCTGGAGAGCCCATCACCCCCCGAAAGGCTAGAAAAACCATCAAGGCCAAATCTTCTGGGATGCCAGTGAGTCCCGTTAAATCGTTTCAGACGATTTCTTGGGTCCTAGGTGATAACTTCTCAAATTATCGGACAGGTGTAAAAAGCAATTGGTAACCTCATCAATCTACTGTAGTATGGACTGTAAAGGAACTGCCAGTCAGCCAGTGCTCCTGGCTATCAACTAGTGCTCTAGTAGAGGACCAGCTATCACTTTGTGCTACTTTGTATTCTTCTGTGGTAACATGGTCAATAAACTGTCTGCAAAAGGGGCCAGAATGAGCAAGTGTTTCTAATGCTTCACGAAGGCTGCTCCTTAGGTTAACACACACCCAATAATTTAATGGGTTGCAGTTGCCATCTTTGCCATGATATGTTGTGGCAAATCTGTTATGGGTTCTGTATCCAGGACAGTGCACCCTAGAGACCTCTAGTCTCCCCAAAGCCCATCATTTTAACTGTTCTCATAAAGTATGAGTGTGAGAATTAATCTGATTCCATCTGAACGCACCAGGTTGGGCATAACTTGCATTATTTTGTGTATAATTATGTAGATTTACCTAAGAATTCCTCAAAATTATGCATAACTACACGGGAGAAATAAATATGTGTTTAGTGCATCACTTAATGCAGAAATGCCCCCTTGTGTCCAAAATGGGTGCAAGAATGCATTTTGGGCAAAGAAATAGTGGTAAATGCAACAGAACATAAATAGCAAGCAGCTGGTCGCACTCGCTAAATGTGGTCTTGGGGTAGGATTTTTCCCCAACATATTTCTGATATTTAGCACCATTTTCTTAGCACAAAATGCATCCACTCATCCAAAATGGAGGCAAGCGTGCATTTTGAGCTAGGAAATAGCGCTAAATGCAGCAGAACATGAGTACTGAGCGGATGCCCATGCTTGCTAAATGTGTTCGCACAGTAAGATTTTTAATCCAAATTACTGTTAATTAAGCAAACAGGAGGCATCATGTTATTATCAGTAATTCGATGTCAAAGAGTTATGTGGAATTCCAAAAGTAAACTCCGTTTAATCCAGCGTAATTGAAATTCCATCCAGGCCTAGTGCACACCACATTTTAGTTGTAAGCATCAGACTGCTCGACCATCTTGAATGCTGGAGACTCAAGGACATGGAAGGAGGCTTCTCCAAACATTGCAATCCCAATGTACCTCATCCTTGGATGCGGGGAGACCACTGAATTTTATCTTTGACACTCTTGGGTTCTGACTGCAAGAAGCAGGTCCTGGGAAAAGAGAGGGCTTGGAAAGTTAGTGGTAAGAAATTTCGTAGCAGGAAAGGAATATTTTAGTCTGAAATTACCTCTCTGGGGCAGAGAAACTCTGGGGCTGATTTACAGTTTGGCAGATTGGGTACCTTGTAATAACATGACCAAGTACCCTGCCCACCAAGCCCCCAGTCTGTCCCATCAGTAAAGAGAATGGGTGGACCATCAGTTTTTTAATGATGGTACCTCCACCCTCGGAAAACGTACGCGGCCCAATGGAGTCTTGGAGAAAGGGCAACAGACTGCCAGCCCTATTTAGAGTGGATGGTCTAGTTTCAATTTTTTCTGTCAATGCCAGGTGAAACCTGATGTTCATGAACAGAACCAAAGAAAAGGAATGATCCCACACACTGGGAGAAAACTCCTGGAGTGTGGGGACCTTTATTGTTTTGTTTTTCAGAAACAAACTTTGCTTTTGAAGTTTGTTTCTGAAAAACTAAAATTTGGTGCACAGTCATCAGAGACATGATTGACAGGCACCGAACTGTACGTGCCTTAATAGGGACGGTCTTGGATGTGCATAAACACACACTAGGTGGAACCCCGTCCTTAGCCAGGGTTCCAGCTTCCCTTGTGAGACTATAGGGGACTCTATTGTGTGACACGCACAGAGGCAACAGGTGAGTTGGCAGGCTTGCTTTTCTTTTCCCTGATTTGCTTCTGTAGCTCTGTGTTTCATGCAACACGTGCCTTGTTTGGTGAATACTGAAGGCTGAGTTTGGGTGAGATCAGGGTGTGAATGGGTTTGCATGATGTGGCCCGATTGAGAGCTTCAGAGTTGAGGCTGAAAGCAGTGTGAGTTTGTTTGCCACCGTCACAGAATGTGTTCAGAATTCATGCCCATACAATATCTGGCCTCTGTGTAGAGTGCACAGAGTGATGGTCACATATATAAGAATTATAACTACAATTCTATGGGAGAGTGACTGAAGGGTGCACAGGACTGTTGAATTATTGACAGCATCATGAAGTGTGAGCCGTGCCGATGGCAGAACTTCAGAAAAGGCAATGTGGGGAGATAATGGTATAAGTAGTAGCGATCGGCCGTGGGAGTTCTGCTGAGCAGTGATGTGGGGAGCGGGAGGGGCAGGGTGGGGGGTAGTAAACTATGGATTACGGCTGATTACAGGTAAGTAAACATATAAATAAATAAAACTAATTTCATTGTGCGTACTTCATCGCATTTGGCGATGCAGTGTGCGCAACGAAATTTGTTTAAAGCCATGTAGACTAGAGCGGGCTCTTTTCAAATATCTGCCCGGTCCCCTCACTGAACTGCGCGGCAATGTCCGTTTCTGTATCTGGTGCCTGGGTAAAGCTCGCAGATAGATCTCTGCTCGTAAAAAAAACGTGGCTGTATGTAGAGAAAGGCCGACTCAAACATGCAATATTTGACATTAATAAATGTTATTGATGAACAACGTGTCTCAATCCATCCACATATATAATTGAAGGATCGAATCTGGCCTCAATACGAGTACCAGTTTTTGGTGGTGTGTGGGAGGAGCACCATTGCTCGGCGTATCTTCCCTGTACTTGACTTTCAGAAAAGATAGACTGCACAAATGTTTTACTGACGTAGTTGTGCTCGTGCACACTGGGGCGGCTCTAGGCTCATGGCGACCCTGGGCCGGGAGCGTAGGTAGGGGGCCCCGGAAGAGGGCGTCCGGGCGGGGCAGAGCGCCGAGGCCAGTGTAGAGGGGGAGGGTCAGGGTGTTTCGAAGTGGAACAGAGTGGAGGCCTCCAAATCCCTGCCAGGGGCCACCACGCAAATATGTATCCATCCTCAGAGGATTATTATATTAAGGATATATATTGGCGTGGTGGCCCCTGGGTTTTGGAGTCCTTGTGCATGTGCACAGCTTGCACTTGCCTAAGGCCGCCCCTGGTGCACATTTTTTGATGGCATGATTTTGAAGTCAATGGAGGCTGTGCACGGCTCAGAAAGTTGCCATTTTCAGATCTTGTGGTTCCCAGACACTAGCAGGTTGAGCCTGGGAGAAGACAGACTGACCATTGTACCTCAAGGCTGTATATTTTTAACTCATCATCGGCGTTAAAACTCTTCTATTTTGCCTCAGAAGAGGGAAGGACAGTTTCTTGTGTAAATGGGGGGTGTAACGTCTGCCGGAATTCATTATTCACGCTCTGTTTGGTTAGAGGGTGGACGGACCTCGATTTCAAAAGTTGTTCACCCTCCTCTGAGAAACAGATATTTAGTTATGCACAGCCAACCCCTGTGAAGTGGAACAGCCCGATCACCTGACTTGTGCGGGTGACTGATGGAAGATATAACTTGTCACCCTACAAACAGTGCTTCAATTGTACAAAAAAAAATGCCAGGGCACTCATTGGGAGCCCACTGCAGCTTGCACCACACATTACCCATGCCAGCGCTGCTAATGATAGCAGCAACACAACTACTAACCATCACACTCCTACAAGTGTGGCAATTTGGACTATTCCAGCCCCCCAAACCTATAAGAGTGGCTAGGGTGCCAGGTAATAGTCATTTTTAATGTGCTTGAATTAATAATTAACTGTTGTTGTCCTCTCTAAAGTAACCAGACAGCGCCACCTTGAGGTAGACTGTCACAAGTGTCAGTGTTGACAATTAAGTGCTGGTGCTGAGCACTGGAATCCACCGGCTCAAACTAAGCACTACCTACATTGCCCTTCTGGGTACTGTAGAAGGTCAACTAGTTGGCATCAGGGCACAAGCCCTATAAAAAGAAGTGGGGGGACTGACAATATGCAAATGACCTCATGACATCATATGCTGAACGTGTCCCGGTGTCTGAAAATTACACCGGGACAAGTTCAGGTTATTTCTGTGGGGCCCAGCTTCTTGGCAGGGGAGCAGTGTCCACCCTGTGAAAAGAGTGGGGGGGCGCCATGTACCTGTGTGTACCCCCGACTCGAGCCCTGGTTGGCAAAAATGGACCTGGAGGAGGAGAGACCTGCACTGCACAAGGGGTGTGAAGATGGAGGGATAGTTGCAGCACGAACAGTGACTGAGGGAGCTGCAGGTGAGGTGAAAGGATAGAGGGAAGGTACAGGAGACAGCTACTGGAGCGGTGAGAGGGTGCAGGGTACTTCACTGGTGCAACTGGTGTAGCAGCACCGGGGTCAGAACCCCTAAAAGGCCCTTTGAACCCTAACAGTGTTTAATTTTACTACCCCTATCAGCAGTCACAGGGTCCACTTTCCTCACTTGCACCAGGGCCCATGGCCTCCTTGCTACGCTTACTACACGCGGCACTAACAAAATCTCAATGAAAAAATCCACAGCATTTTTGTGTCCATTGCTCTGGGAAATATTTATTTTGCGTATATGCGAGCTAGGAAGGGACGGGTGAGACTTCAGACGTCAAAGAAGGAGTTGTGATTCTACCGTTGATTGGTAGAAGGGACATAGCTTCCGCTGGTGCAGCAGGTGCAGTGTCACCGGGGTCCACTGAGCTCTGATTATTGTTGTATTTCACAATTCAAACAGCAACCAGGGGGTCCATTTCCTTCCTTGCGCCAGGACCCGCAGGACACTGGCTACTCCACTGCTCTACGCTCGGCTTCCGCCCTTCTCTTCCCTGGAGGTCCGCCTCTCTCTGCCCTCTCCATCCTGTCCTGCCCCTCCCAGCCCTGTCCAGCCGCATCTTCCTCTCTCTCCGCCCTGTCCCTCGGAGGTACCACTGCCATGATAAAGCAATGTGAGCCGGAAGCAGGGCCAATGAAGCTCAGCCTATCACCGGTGAGATATGTTTCCAATACCTGGCGGTTTGTGTGAGCCCTGAGACCTGGCTCAGCGCCTGGAGGCGGGAAGGTGGGGGCTATCCTCCACCGGCAGAGGCAGCCACATCTGCAGGGGGATTCAGCGTCGCTGAAGGCAGATGTGCACCAGATCACCATGGTAACAGCCCATCCTAATGGTTGTGGGGCTTTCGCTCCGCAGCTAATTCAGAGGGGAAGGCGCAGAGCAGAGATGGGTCGTGAAAGGAGAAAGGCTTCGTGCGGCGCCGTGAGGGGCGCCGTGTCTGGTGGGGTGCGGGGGAAGGGGGGCGGTCACGCACATGTCACCTGAACACTGCGAGAGGGTCGCCCCGCATCGTGCTATGTGGACGGAGTCCCTGGTCACGGAAAGTGCAGGGGGGTTGCCCCCCATGCTGCCATCTCCCCCCATCAGAGTGAAGACGCCTTGTCTGCTCTCTCTTCCTCTCCACCCATGAGTCAGCACGCCTACAGTGCCTTCCCTTACGGCCTCCCCTCCTTCCTGTCGCAACAGTCTTTCCCTCCTCTCTCTACCTTGCGTCTCTCCATCACCGCGAAAATCACCTACTCTGCCCTCTCCTTCAGTCCTTTCCCTCATCACATCAAAGCCCCCCCTCCCCCACCGCTCTCTGTCTGTCACCTCTTCGTCACAGGTACCAGTCAAAAACATGAGTTTAGTCTGCTTACTCATCCCTTCACCCTCCCCCCCCCCCCCCGCCTTCACAGCCCAGGCGCCTTCCTCTCCTCTCATTTTTACCTATTCCCATCACAGAAAGGGCACCTTCCCTGGCCTATCAATGCCCTCTATTCACCACTCAACACTTCTACCGTGTCTCACCTCCCTTCCTGTTCCCATGTCACGCAGGTACCTTGCCCCAAAAAGTCTCATTCCCACCCGTTCTCTCCTCCCTCCCTGTACCCATAAGTCACACACGTACCCTGCTCTCTCCTCCTTCCTTCCTGTTCCCTAAGTCACACAAGGAGTCTTCTCTCTCCGCCCTCCATGTACCCATAAGTCACACACGTACCCTGCTCTCTCCTCCTTCCTTCCTGTTCCCTAAGTCACACAAGGAGTCTTCTCTCTCCGCCCTCCATGTACCCATAAGTCTCACACGTACCCTGCTCTCTCCTCCCTCCCTGCCCCCATAAGTCTCACACGTACCCTGCTCTCTCCTTTCCTGCCCACCATAAGTCACATTCCTTCCCTGCTCCCTCCTCCCTTCTTGTACCCATAAGTCTCACCCCTACCCTGCTCTCTCCTCCCCCCCTGTACCCATAAGTCTCACACGTACCCTGCTCTCTCCTCCTTTCCTGCCCCCATAAGTCACATTCCTACCCTGCTCCCTCCTCCCTTCCTGTACCTATATCACACACATACCCTCTCTCATCTCTCCTTCCTTCCTGTTCCCTAAGTCACACAAGGAGCCTTCTCTCTCCGCCCTCCATGTACCCATAAGTCTCACTCTTACCCTACTCTCTCCCCCTACCTGACCCCCAATTCACACACGTACCTTTCTCTCTCCGTCCTTACTGTTGCCATGTCACATCTCTACCCTGCTCCAGAGCTTTAAGTGGGATTGAAAAACTGGGGGGTGGGGGGAGGTCTGGCAAAGGGGCTTGGCCAATGTAATTAAGGGCGTGGCTTAAAAACACATAAGCTAAAAATCTGTACTTAGTGTACTGAGCCGCCCAACTTGTATTTTGCTTTTTCTGTCATTGCATCCAGATATATGATACAACAAGTCACCTACAACAGGTCCGGACTATTGGCTTTGTCAATGGTTGTTAGTTGCATAAGATAAATAAGCAGCAACTATGGCTTGTAAATAATATTGAAAAAGCTTCCACTTAAAGCCCTTGTGATATCATGACAATGTTGCTGCTCCTAACTTTCAAAAAGAGAAGGGAAATCCAGAGAGAAAATTACTCTCTTTAAAGGATTTCCCTTCCCCTCAACACTCACCTGACATGACGTCATGCCGTAACTTCTCCACTAGTGAGAAGTGAGCAGTGTGAGCACGTGCACATGATGTTGCCGCTGTCACTGCAGTTGGAAAAAAATGGGCCGCCTGTGCCAGGGCTCAAAACACAGTCCGATAGGGACCCATTTCGAGGCCACCTTTAAAAAACTGCCGGTACTCAGACCCAGTGAGACCCGGCCCACTTTAAAGCCCTGCCCTGCTCTCTCCTTCCATGTTGTCGCCATTGAACACCTTCCTTGCTTTCCTCAGACAACACTCCTACCCTGCACCCTACTTCCTTCCCGTCATCAGTGAACACCCCTTTCCTGCTCTCCACGCCTGTCCCCCAGTCAACACACATCCCCTGCTCTCTCCTCGCTTCTCTCTCCATCACAGCTCATCCAAGAAGTCCTCCTATCTCTCCCATATCGTCCTCTAAATCCCCTCCCCATCGGTAGTCAAAGAGAGAGAGAGAGAGAGAGAGAGAGTGCGCAGTGCATCGGTCCGTCTGCCCGCGGCTGACCCAGACTGTGCAATTCTAAGTGTCACTGTGGCTTGCACGGTATGGCGTGTAATTTGGACAATATCTAAGCAGTGTGAACGGCGCAGTACGAAGTGTAAAGTGCATAGGCAACGTGCACAATACGTAATGTGACTTACACGCACAAAAGTGTGAGATTTGCGCGTGTTTTGTACAGCATGCAGCGTGGCCTGCTCAGCATGCAGCGTGGTTTGCGCATTTATCCAGTATGGCTGGTGCTCTTTCGGCAAGTGTTTAAGCGCAGTGTCAATTTCGAAATCCACATTCTGACTTATGCTGTTAATTTAAACCCACCAGTTGTCATCTCTTGTGCAAATGGGCAGAGGTGGGGCGCAGCACAGAGAGCGCACCATACCGTAGCATTACCCCCTCATGGTGTGCACCTGTTTCAACGCATTTTTTACAACGCACTACTTTTACAACGCATTCATTACAACGCGGATACTGTTACAACTCATGTTTTTAAAACGCATTTTTTTACAACGCAGGTACCCTTACAACGCATACCATTACAACGTAAGTATTGGTAAGTATATGGTTATATTTTAAATGTTATATGTTTGGGGTTAAGGGGTATTTTTAGGGGTTAGGGTCAGTTTTGGGTTTTAGGGTTAAGGGGTATTTTTAGGGTTCAGGGTCAGTTTTGGGTTTTAGGTTAAAGGGGTATTTTTAGGGTTCAGGGTCAGTTTTGGGTTTTAGGGTAAAGGGGTATTTTTAGGGTTCAGGGTCAGTTTTGGGTTTTAGGGTTAAGGGGTATTTTTAGGGTTCAGGGTCAGTTTTGGGTTTTAGGTTAAAGGGGTATTTTTAGGGTTCAGGGTCAGTTTTGGGTTTTAGGGTAAAGGGGTATTTTTAGGGTTCAGGGTCAGTTTTGGGTTTTAGGGTAAAGGGGTATTTTTAGGGTTCAGGGTCAGTTTTGGGTTTTAGGGTAAAGGGGTATTTTTAGGGTTCAGGGTCAGTTTTGGGTTTTAGGGTAAAGGGGTATTTTTAGGGTTCAGGGTAAGTTTTGGGTTTTAGGGTAAAGGGGTATTTTTAGGGTTCAGGGTAAGTTTTGGGTTTTAGGGTAAAGGGGTATTTTTAGGGTTCAGGGTCAGTTTTGGGTTTTAGGGTAAAGGGGTATTTTTAGGGTTCAGGGTCAGTTTTGGGTTTTAGGGTAAAGGGGTATTTTTAGGGTTCAGGGTCAGTTTTGGGTTTTAGGGTAAAGGGGTATTTTTAGGGTTCAGGGTCAGTTTTGGGTTTTTGGGTAAAGGGGTATTTTTAGGGTTCAGGGTCAGTTTTGGGTTTTAGGGTAAAGGGGTATTTTTAGGGTTCAGGGTCAGTTTTGGGTTTTAGGGTAAAGGGGTATTTTTAGGGTTCAGGGTCAGTTTTGGGTTTTTGGGAAAAGGGTAAAAATAAATTAAATTTAATTATAATTTAAATTATTTATTAGCAAATAAATTAAATTAAATTACTTTGCATTATTTTTGGGGTTGTGGGTCAGTTTTGAGTTTTTGGGGTACAGGGGTACAGGGTAAAAATAAAGTAACATTTATTTACATTAAAATTAATTTACGGAAATTAAATTATTTAAAATTACATTAAATTATACTTTTAAAATTAAGTTACTATTATATTATTCTAATTAATATATACTTACCAATACTTACGTTGTAATGGTCCGCGTTGTAAAGGTACCTGCGTTGTAAAAAAATCCGTTGTAAATACATGCGTTGTTACATGACACGCGTTGTAAAAACTGCGTTGTAACAGTATGCGGAGTAAAAGTCCGCGTTGTTACATCATACATCCCCCCTCATGGGTCCTCCTCGTCCCAGTCCTTCCTGAGGGGCATATTGTCAAGCAGGGCGGTAAAAATTATCGCCGTTTTAGCGGCAGAAAACTGCAGGTAAAGCGGCGACAAAGGGCTTGATAATATGACCTTGTGAATTCCAATAGAAACCCATGTTCTGGTGTGAACCTGGGCTTTTATTGGAATTCTCCAGGGCATATTATCAAGCCCATTATCGCCGCTTTATTGGCAGTTTTCTGCCGCTAAAACTGTGATAATTTTAACGCCCTGCTTGATAATATGCCCCCAAGTGAGGCAGGCCTCCAACCAGCCAATCAAAACGCCAGAAAAACACGAGTCAACGGTTGGATAATCCCCTCCCACCCACCGTCATGCCTGTTATCAACAAGCCCAGAAACAAACACAGCAGGAGGGAGGGAAGAGGACTGGGACGAGGAGGTAATGAAGATTACTGGTAAGTAACAAGACAGTATCATGACTCCGGCCAGAGCGAGGCGCACTGGTGTCTGCACGTTTGTCCCCCCCTTCCCCCTCCCCCTCAAAATTGGAACATCTTCGAGTTAATGAATGCGCTGCCTGAGCCGGGATAGAGGGGGTCAGATCCCGTGGCTCTAATATGGAAAAGACACCATGGAAGGAATTGGTTGCAAGAATTTGTTCTCTGAGCCGGAGTCCATGACCAATCTGAATAAAACTCTGGTTAAAAAACTTTTCACCACTTGGGCATCCGCCAGAAGAGCCCACGCTGAAACCAGGAAAACATCCGTTGTGGCCCATAGTCTACTAAAAACAACGCCTGGAATGAAACCATACCTAGCGGTGATGCACAATGCGCAGGAAAGATTCTATATGACTAGATTCCGACTGAATCTCCTTCACCATTTACTGGCTGTTCCTGCAGGCTTCACACGCTCGGTAGAGTTGAAGGGTACCTGCGGCTGCAACACTAGGTCTCCGCAGGATACCCTTCACTTTCTTTTATTATGTCCTTTTTACTCAGTTCCCAGACGGAAGTTTTTAGTAAGGATCTTGAAAAATAAAAAATTGAGACATGCTAAAGCAGCCCTCCTTTTTCTGCAAAAAGCCTCAGACCCACATACTCTATTATGTATTATAAGTTTCATTAAGGTGGCCATGAGATTAAGGAACACCAGGGAAATATCGGCCCACATTAAACCATAGACTAAAACAACGTCTGTATAAAATCCCCAATGATCTAATGTTCATCTTGCCCCTTTTTTAGACCTATTTTTTATTGCTCTTAAAATGTCATTTCAAAAATGCTTTTTAAATACTGTATGTATTTTTATGCTCTTTAATGGTATCTTTTTAAGTACCGAATAAAGATATTTGATTTGATTTGAATGCGCTTAGGAGGTGCAATTTTGCAAAAAACAAGCATGCAGCTCCCATCTGCCCCCAACGTTTCCCTCTGTCCGGTGTTGTAGTAAGGTAGGCGGTGTGCCCTGCAGTGCACGGCGCTATGTGCGTGGCGCTCCGCACCTTTGCGCGCAGCGGTTCCGCGGCAGATGTTCAGCCCCTGGACTCGGAGAAAGGCGCCATTTCCTGAAGCTGCGCAGTAATTGATTCTCGCACCTGTGCGTTTCCTCCTAATGGCCTGGACCCTTTTCTGATTAACTCTGCGCAGTTCAGAATGGCTTTCCTCGGAGCCCTCCGGCCGTCCATTAGCAGGAGGGCTGAGAGCGGCGGCTGTATACGGCAGCCCAGCCTCGGACCAGCGGCTCCCCATCCGAGAGGCAGCGGTCTCTGTCCACTGATGCCTCCCAAACTCGAGACACCCACGAGGGAGGGGTCAGGGGCGAGCGTGAGGTGTGCATGGCTGAGGAGTGAAGAAATAGGTCTAGGCAAGCATCGCACTCTAATGGGCTGATGTCTCCGTCGTCCTGTCAGTGCTTAATTTGAGCCAATGGTTGCCAGTGGGGAGCGCTGGCAGTTATTTTTGGGGTCTGGCACTTACTTTTCCACAAAAGATAATTTCCGAATGCAAGAGAGGGAAGAGCATACAATTCAGAAAGACGAAGGAAGAGAAAGACGGAAAAAAACCAAAGTGAGAAATCAGGAACCTGTAAGAGTGGCATAAAGGGGGCAAGGAGTGTCTACAGTGTATTAAAGAGGCATGAGGCGGTTTAAGACTACCAGCCTTTGTATTTGGCGCTCAGACGTTTATTTGCACTGGCCGCGGTCTAATGAGCATTGCTTCAGGCACCGGCACTCTTCCTTTCACAAATTAAGCACTGCACCCTGTCAGTCTTCTGCACTTGTATCAGACTTCGGTGCGAGGCCGCAGCATACCTGGGTTGGTACCTGTCGCACTGGCCTCTAGCTGTCTGGCCTGACACTGGTCTCTGTAGATCAGGGGCGCCATGAACCCCCTCCACTTAGCAGCTTGTGCGGGGATGGCCGTCACTGGGGAGGTCAGTGTATTGTAAAGTATTTTCATTGAGGTTTACTGTTCCTTTGACCATTTGAGATCAGGTCTCCAAAAAGACGCTCATAATTGCCATTGCAAGAGAATAGTGTGATAAGAGGATGAATGTGTGGGCGGACGGACGGACGGATGGATGGTAAAACTGCTGTTGGTCATGTCCATCCCCTACTACTGTACCAGTCCACAGCAGTAAACCACCCTTTACCAACGGAACAGGTAATGAATAACTGAGATTTGTGAATTGCCACTGGCCAATAGAGGATTCCCTGCTTAATTTGTGCCAGTGGTTTCTGGTGCTCCGGCTTAAGCATTGGTGGCACCTGGTGCAACAATGTTTGTTGGCGCCCCCACCCCCCATGACCTTCTCCACGGATTCCCTCAGTACCACCCTTCAACAGTGCCCCCGAAGTCTCCCTAATCACTCTCTCTCTCTCTCAGCATTTCTTTTGTTTTATAGTGCCACTCATACCAGAATAAGGTGTCAGAGCACTTAACATCACATGCACATTACATTAAGACAATGAATTATAAGTGTCTAAATCAGTATATAGGAAATGTGACCTCAGTCAGAGGACTACAAGGTGTAGGAGTCACGAGTCACCCCTAGTGGCAGACAGTGTAGTTTAAGAGTGCTTGGCCTGGGAAAGCCAGAAACTCAGATTTTAAAACATAACACCATGGTTAGAGGTTGGCTTTACTAATGAGAATTGATTTCTACCCAAGTGAACCCTTTTGACAAGGTTAGGATAATGAAAGACTGGGGGGGGGGTCATAACACTCTAAGCTATACCTTGCTCTTTGATGATAGTAAATTGCTCAGTGTTCTATAGTAGGATTTAAACTTATAAACGGAAAGTAACAAAAGGGGCTCTCTAACAGAAGCAGTAACACATTGACCTATTTACATTATATGCACTTTGTGATCTGCATGGTACACGTGCTTTGCAGCAGCCATTTTAACCTCCTGAGCTACTTAATGGGTCAAAACGTCCCCTAGACAAAACTCAGATCTCTCTGCAGCAGGAACATTAATCACCAGTTATCTTGACATTTTTATAGTTGCCTGAAAATTGCTGGAGACAAGGAAGGCAGCAGCAGGTGCTTTTCAAACCATACTGTACATCAAAACATGGTCCCCCCCCCCCCCCCCCCCCACACACAAAGTCAGCGCCCAGTGCGGTGGCACCGATCGCATTGCCCTGGAGCCGGCCCAGCTCAGCATCCTCACTTAATCAATACCGGCGCTTTTCATGAGCACCAGTTAAAGGCACATTTATTTATGGTAGGTACGGGGAGATTAACTCATTTGTCCAGAATCACAGGATGTTGATCCGACGCAGAGACTCAAACTTGCTTCCCCAGCTCAGGCCATTGAGCCACATCCTCCACCCACTTTCATGGTTAGTAGTTGGTTGTGTTTTAGGCAGTGCCAAAAGTAGAAATGGGCTGCCTCCTGACGATTTTTTTTTACAAATGAACCACTGTAGGATTTTAATGTCCTCCACCAATGCAGTCCCAACAAGCTGCATTATGAGTGCTTTGTGATGTCTCACAGTGGCGCTCAGATGTGAGCTGACATTAACAACGTCCATCACCGCAGATCTCCCTGCCATGCCTTCCTTCGACCTATGCCTGTCAGGCCCATAAACTTTAAGCAGCGCATCTCAGAACGGACATCCCAGTGCAGTAACCTGCAAAGTGGACTATGGCCATAAAAATACCATAAAGGGACCCCAGAGCTGCTCAAAGCGGCCAGGTTACTGAAAAGCATAAACTGTGCATCTATCTCTCACAGCACCTCATCCATCACAATGCTCAGCTGCGTGTCCCGACACACAAAAACCGCACCCTGTGGTCATCATGCACGACATGAAAACACTTCCCATGTAGGATCAACAAAAAGAACACCCTCCCAACACACACCCTATGCAGTGTAGCCTGTTGCACATGCACTGGCAAGCGCTTCCGTGCCCCACAAAGGCACCATAAGTTCTATATATATGTTGCAATATAATAAAATACGAGTTTGGACATGGTTCAATGTGATGGATATTTTTTCTCTGGCTACCATCGTGCTGTAGATGCCCGGCTTTAATTGTTCTCTGTAGTTGTCTGGATTTGTAGGTGCTTAGACAGGCAGTTATCTCAACAGGTGTCTGGGTTCTATTTCCCCCCTATAGGCTGCCTGGGTGGGCACAGATCCCAGCAGGTGCGTGGTTTCCTGGCTTTGAATTACCCTGTGGATGTGTCTGGGCGAACACTGCCCCCTGTAAGTGCCTGATCAGGCTCCTTGTTTCCTGGCTTTGAGTTACCCTATGAATGTGCCTTGGCTCATACTAACCTCTGTAGGTGCCCGGGCGGCACTGCTCCATGTAGGCGCCTGGTATCCTGGGTTTGAATTACCTTGTGTGTATGATGGGGCTCACACTGCTCCCTGTAGGTGTCTGGCAGGCATTATTTCCTGAAGGCGCCTGGTTTCCTGGCTTTGAATTACCCTGTGAACGTGCCTGGGCTAACAGTGCCCACAGTAGGTGTCTGGCAGGCATTGTTTCTTGCAGGTGTCTTGTTTCCTGACTTTGAATTACCTTGTGTGTATTATAGGGATCATACTGCTACCTGTAGGTGTCTGGCAGGCACTGTTCCCCGCAGGCTACTGGTTTCCTGGCTTTGAATTTCCTTGTGTGTATGATAGGGCTCATACTGCTCCCTGTAGGTGTCTGGCAGGAAGTTTCCTGCAGGTGTCTGTTTTCCCGGCTTTGAATCACCTTGTGTGTATGATAGGGCTCATACTGCTCCCTGTAGGTGTCTGGCAGGAAGTTTCCTGCAGGTGTCTGTTTTCCCGGCTTTGAATCACCTTGTGTGTATGATAGGGCTCATACTGCTCCCTGTAGGTGTCTGGCAGGAAGGTTCCTGCAGGTGTCTGTTTTCCCGGCTTTGAATCACCTTGTGTGTATGATAGGGCTCATACTGCTCCCTGTAGGTGTCTGGCAGGCATTGTTCCTCTCAGGTGCCAGGTTTCCTGGCTTTGAATTACCGTGTGTGTATTATAGGGATCATACTGCTACCTGTAGGTGTCTGGCAGGAATGGTGTCCTGTAGGTGTCTGGTTTCCTGGCTTTGAATTACCTTGTGTGTATTATAGGGATCATACTGCTACCTGTAGGTGTCTGGCAGGAATGGTGTCCTGTGGGTGTCTGGTTTCCTGGCTTTGAATTACCTTGTGTGTATTATAGGGATCATACTGCTACCTGTAGGTGTCTGGCAGGAATGGTGTCCTGTAGGTGTCTGGTTTCCTGGCTTTGAATTACCTTGTGTGTATTATAGGGCTCATACTGCTACCTGTAGGTGTCAGGCAGACACTGTTCCCCGCAGGCGCCTGGTTTCCTGGCTTTGAATTACCTTGTGTGTATTATAGGGATCATACTGCTACCTGTAGGTGTCTGGCAGGAATGGTGTCCTGTGGGTGTCTGGTTTCCTGGCTTTGAATTACCTTGTGTGTATTATAGGGCTCATACTGCTCCCTGTAGGTGTCTGGCAGGAAGGTTCCTGCAGGTGTCTGGTTTCCTGGCTTTGAGTTACCTTGTGTGTATGACAGGGCTCATACTGCTACCTGTAGGTGTCTGGCAGGAATGGTGTCCTGTAGGTGTCTGGTTTCCTGGCTTTGAATTACCTTGTGTGTATTATAGGGATCATACTGCTACCTGTAGGTGTCTGGCAGGAATGGTGTCCTGTGGGTGTCTGGTTTCCTGGCTTTGAATTACCTTGTGTGTATTATAGGGATCATACTGCTACCTGTAGGTGTCTGGCAGGAATGGTGTCCTGTAGGTGTCTGGTTTCCTGGCTTTGAATTACCTTGTGTGTATTATAGGGCTCATACTGCTACCTGTAGGTGTCAGGCAGACACTGTTCCCCGCAGGCGCCTGGTTTCCTGGCTTTGAATTACCTTGTGTGTATGACAGGGCTCATGCTGCTCTCTGTAGGTGTCTGGCAGTTATTGTTTCCTGCAGGTGTCTGGTTTCCTGGCTTTGAGTTACCTTGTGTGTATGACAGGGCTCATACTGCTCCCTGTAGGTGTCTGGCAGGCATTGTTCCTCTCAGGTGCCTGGTTTCGAGGCTTTGTATTTCCTTGTGTGTATGACAGGGCTCATACTGCTCCCTGTAGGTGTCTTGCAGGAAGTTTCCCGCAGGTGTCTGGTTTCCTGGCTTTGAATTACCTTGTATGTATTATAGGAATCATACTGCTCCCTACATGTGCCTGACAGGTATTGTTTCCTACAGGCGCCTGGCTTCCTGGCGTTGAATTACCTTATGTGTATGACAGGGCTCATGCTGCTCTCTGTAGGTGTCTGGCAGTTATTGTTTCCTGCAGGTGTCTGGTTTCCTGGCTTTGAATTACCTTGTGTGTATGATAGGGCTCATACTGCTCCCTGTAGGTGTCTGGCAGGAAGTTTCCTGCAGGTGTCTGGTTTCCTGGCTTTGAATTACCTTGTGTGTATGACAGGGCTCATGCTGCTCTCTGTAGGTGTCTGGCAGTTATTGTTTCCTGCAGGTGTCTGGTTTCCTGGCTTTGAGTTACCTTGTGTGTATGACAGGGCTCATACTGCTCCCTGTAGGTGTCTGGCAGGCATTGTTCCTCTCAGGTGCCTGGTTTCGAGGCTTTGAATTACCTTGTGTGTATTATAGGAATCATACTGCTCCCTACATGTGTCTGGCAGGTATTGTTTCCTGCAGGTGTCTGGTTTCCTGGCTTTGAGTTACCTTGTGTGTATGGTAGGGCTCACACTGCTCCCTGTAGGTGTCTGGCAGGCATTGCTCCTCTCAGGTGCCTGGTTTCGAGGCTTTGAATTACCTTGTGTGTATTATAGGAATCATACTGCTCCCTACATGTGTCTGGCAGGTATTGTTTCCTGCAGGTGCCTGGTCTCCTGGGTTTGAATGACCTTGTTTAAATGGCAGGGCTACACTGCACCCTGTAGGTGCCTGCGAGGGGGGCACTTCTCTCTGTAGGCACCCGGTGTCCTGGTTTTGAGTTACCATCTGAATGTGCCTACGCTAACACTGCACCCTGTAGCGGTCTGGCCGGGGTGGGGTGGAGTGCGGGGGGTCTGCTCTCCACAGCCGTCTGGTTTCCTGGCTTTGAACTGCCCTCTGCGTGTGCCTGGGCAAACACTGCCCCCTGTAGGGCCCTGAGCTCACCCTGCCCTCTGTGCCCCCTCCCTGCTGCAGTGATCCCTGCAGCGGACACAGACACTTCCACCTCTGGAGCCTCATTGGCTTTAATATGCCCCCTCTGGCCGGTCAGACTCGAGCCATCACACTGATGGATGTGTTTACTATCCCAAGAGCTACTGTAATGAAACAGAATGACCATAGGCAAGGAGGAGGGGCAGCCCCACAGACCTCTGAAGCCCACCTCTGCAACATCACCCTCACAGACGAAGACCCTCCAATGCGTCACTATCACAGACCACTGTTGCCTCATCCCCACAGACCCGCGCATTCCCCAGAGGCCTCTGACGCCACAGTCACACACACCTCAGTGGTCTCACCAGGAGAGTAGCTAAAGCAGTGAGATTTAGTGGAAATAAACCTCACATTTCCCTTCTAACAAAGCAGTGGGTAATAGGGTGGAGGGGTGACATCACCAAAGGGCACAGCACCCTTGAGAGGTAGCGTTTGACAGTTTTTTTTCTCAACCAGACACAAACTTATAATCCATTAAATATTTTGGGAAATTATGTTGTTAAATGAATTGTCAAGTCCAAAATTTGTTGGGCTGCACTGTCTGCATTTTGAAAATAGTAAGATCCAAAAATGTCACATGACCAAAATATTACATGACGTACTCAGTAGTATGCCTGTGAACTTGAGACTGGCACAGCAAAGCTGCAATTGCTAAATGTTGTGAATGCCAAAAAGCAGTACTTTTGTACCTATTCAAGCAGTATTTTTATGGGTTATGATACAGCTTTTTTGGTAAATTGACCAATATTGCTGTGCGACCAAGCGGTCTTGGTAGCGATAAATACTGCTCTATTGCAAGCTTTGGACAATATCAAACAGATTTTTGGTGCTTAGGTTAAAAAATCTGCATGTTCCAGTAAGTACTCTGAATTTTTCCCTTGATAAATATTGATCGGTTTTACCTGCTGGCACTTATCTCAAAACGTATTATTGATATATTTGCAGTAACAGTAGTTACCACACATCTCATTATAAGCAGTGGTCGTATTGAGGGCCTAAATATATTTAGGTTCCCAAACCAAAAACATGAACAAGTTAAAACCCGTCCTCTAAGTAAAAAGAGAATGAAAAACCAACAAGGACAAAGCAGACCCGACTCAGGGCCCGCTGATCCACCTGCTAAGCCAAGAATGCATTTATTGGGGGGGTCACACACCAAACACCCCCATGAAGCTACACCTCTGCATCTCATGCTTCCAGGCCTGTACCAACCCACCCTCGCAGACCTCGTGGTGTCTCACTCTCACAGACCTCTGTGGTCTCCTGAGAAGTCCCACTGTCACAGACAATGCAAAGTCTAACTCTCACATATCTGTGTCATCTCATCTCCTAAGTCTGCAGAGATCACTGCTGCTGCACTCTCACTGACTTGGTGGTCTCATTCCCAGGCCTCTACTAGCACACCCTCACAGACCTCATGGTGTCTCACTCTCACAGACCTATGTTGTCTCATTCCAGCAGATCTGTGCAGTGTCCAGACACTTCTGTGGTCACACTTGCTCAGACCTCAGCAGTCTCACTCTTACAGACCTCTACTCTCGTACCGTCACAGACACTGCAATGTCTCACTCTCCGGAATCCCTGCCGTGTCATTCCCAAAGACCCCTGCACTGCCCAGATACCACTGCTGCTGTCCAGTCCCTGACTTTAGCTGTCTGTCTATCAAATATCTGAAGTTTCACTCTCATGGACCACTGCACCACTCGGTGACAGATCCCTGCGGGGTCACTCTACAGCAAGTCGGCATGACTGTCTAGCCTGAGAAGTAAAACCCGAACAATGTTTCCATAGTGTCCTCCAGAAGGAAATACCACCAAACACTCTAAATACCTGGTTAACAATATTTATGTGCATTTTGATTGCTCGTTTTTGTATGACATGGCCACTGGACTGGCTGAGTCCAAACTGGGGTAGCACAGTGAGCAAAAAAATGATGGATTAAACCCAAATCTGTGACTGGGGATGAGTTGTTGAAAAGTTTCAGCACTCCGTCCATCATCTCCTCGTGTCTGAAAAGTTTCAGCGCTCCGTCCATCATCTCCCCGTGTCTGAAAAGTTTCAGCGCTCCGTCCATCATCTCTTCGTGTCTTAAAAAGTTTCAGCGCTCCGTCCATCATCTCATCGTGTCTGAAAAGTTTCAGCGCTCCGTCCATCATCTCCTCGTGTCTGAAAAGATTCAGCGCTCCGTCCATCATCTCCTCGTGTCTGAAAAGTTTCAGCGCTCCGTCCATCATCTCCTCGTGTCTGAAAAGTTTCAGCGCTCCGTCCATCATCTCCTCGTGTCTGAAAAGTTTCAGCGCTCCGTCCATCATCTCCCCGTGTCTGAAAAGTTTCAGCGCTCCGTCCATCATCTCCTCGTGTCTTAAAAAGTTTCAGCGCTCCGTCCATCATCTCCTCGTGTCTGAAAAGTTTCAGCGCTCCGTCCATCATCTCCCCGTGTCTGAAAAGTTTCAGCGCTCCGTCCATCATCTCCTCGTGTCTTAAAAAGTTTCAGCGCTCCGTCCATCATCTCCCCGTGTCTGAAAAGTTTCAGCGCTCCGTCCATCATCTCCTCGTGTCTGAAAAGTTTCAGCGCTCCGTCCATCATCTCCTCGTGTCTTAAAAAGTTTCAGCGCTCCGTCCATCATCTCTTCGTGTCTTAAAAAGTTTCAGCGCTCCGTCCATCATCTCATCGTGTCTGAAAAGTTTCAGCGCTCCGTCCATCATCTCCTCGTGTCTGAAAAGTTTCAGCGCTCCGTCCATCATCTCCCTGTGTCTGAAAAGTTTCAGCGCTTCGTCCATCATCTCCTTGTGTTTGCTCTAAATTGGCAGGGTATGCCCAGACGTGGGTCCCTTGCTCACTTTGCCACTGGATTCAAGCTTGCCAGGCTGATGAGGGGTGTTACCCCGAAACCGGTCCCAGGATGCTTGTTTTCAGTCCAGGGAATACTGGGCTGGACTGTTCTCATGAGGCACAGGGTCAAGACTGATTTGCATATGGCTGGGTCCAAATTGGGGTGGCGAAGTGAGCTAAAGAACGATGATGGATTCAACCCAGATCTGTGACTGGGGGTGAGTGTTTGAAAAGTTTCAGCGCTCCGTCCATCATCTTGTTGTGTTTCTTATGGTCACTGGAGTGCCAGCCCCATAGACTCCTCATTCACCATCCCATTTCCCCGACGGTGCCTATCACGTCTCTTTTGTTAGCGGCAACACACAAAAGTCACAGCCGGTTCTCCCCAGGAAGTGCACCAGGAAGCAAGTGAAAGTGTCCAACCAGAGAAAGGAACTCCTTAAAAGGAGTGAGTTGTTCATGTCGTGCATGGGAGGTGGAATCCACACCCTGCTCCATCCACAGCAGTTCTTGCCTTTCAGTCTACTAGAGAGCTCAAAAATCCCCCCTCCCTCTGACTGGGGAGCGCCTAAACTTTGGCTGCTGTTTCTGAATTCAAGAGAGCGGGATCCCAGGACCTGAACACTTTATACCATTATATCCATTTATTCACATTTTTCTTCGATTTTAAGCTCAGCCCTGTGTGCCTCTTGTGCTTGCGAATCTTGGCCATTGAAGCAGCATGTTATGCTTCTTTCCCAGGCTGGGACTGTCCCTGATAAAGGGTCTGCTGGGCTTCTGGCCTTGAGTCCCTTAAAGCAAAGTTGCCCTTGGAGGAGCCCAGCAGCACTCCTGCTGCCACCTGAGCAGAAGAGGACAGATGCCAGGAAGAAGCTCAGAGTGAAGTTCTTCTCTGTTTGGCTCCCCCTGCACCAACCTCAAAAGAACCCTACTTCCCTAATGGGGGCTCCAGCACTGTCCACATCAACAGCTTTGGTCCTAGTACTGGAAAAGAAAACCCCAGCCACTCTTTGCGGGCGCCCACTGACTTCACTGGTTTGTGAAGAAGTCCAGCCATGTCCCTGATCCTTGAGCCACTGAACAAAAGTTCAACTAGATCGTGAGGTCGACAGCTGAGGTACATCCATTTGTTCTTCAACCTCAACCCCAGCAAGCATCAAAAGAAGCCCTTCCTTAAATAGTGAACTGTGAGGTTTGGGTGGCTTTAATATCCAGGGAGAACCATAGCGTATTAAGTTTGAGATTGTGTGCCACCTCAGAGAAAGAATAAAAAAAACACAGGTATCATAAAAAAGGACCCACTACTGAACTAACAGGATTGATTTCTCCAAAGACCATTGTCTGCTCTTGGACTCCATGTTATAAAACACTGGAAAAACAAATAGGATTGGATGGCATCTTGAGCCCTGACTAAAACATTAAAAAACCGGTTGCAGTGAAAAATAAAACCAAAACAAAAAAACATTGTTTTCTTTACAGATTGCATCAATGAGGTAAACAATTTAATGCATGACGTTTCAGTGTGCTTTTGCGATGTGAAATGGTTCCTCGTGTTTGGCAATGCAAGCACATCATAGGAGGCAGATCGATACCAAAATAGTCAATGGCATAGTATGAAAGAATAGTATGAAAGAGAAATACTCCTCTGAGCAGACCCTAAACCTACTGGATATATATTTTCAAGGGTTGTTCATCATAGGTCTATCAGAGAGCTGCTCTGTTCAGCCGGACATTAACACTTTTAACACAAATGTCAGCTCTCGAGCTATGCATGATGCTGAACTTTCACATGATAGTATCTCAAATCTTTAAGTGCTGGTTACGTTGAACGAACCATGAATGAGTGAACCATTTACAAAATCATACGTTTCAAAATGGATACCCTACAGGTAAAGATATTTCCTTTAATATTTTTGGAACAGTCAGTCTAGATACTTCACTTTTTCACTGTTCTTCCTACTTTTAACTGTTCTTTTAGTAAAACATTATTTTTTAAAAGCAATAACTTTGATTGGAGATTTATGGTTATTTTGTGCATAAAAATAAATTGTGTTATTCTGTATCTAGTTCAAATCCCCTCCAGGAGGTAGGTCTTGACTTCTCACAAAAGCTAGCCAG
This sequence comes from Lissotriton vulgaris, assembly GCF_964263255.1. Taxonomy (NCBI): domain Eukaryota; kingdom Metazoa; phylum Chordata; class Amphibia; order Caudata; family Salamandridae; genus Lissotriton; species Lissotriton vulgaris. The sequence continues at coordinate 184,746,206 of NC_141693.1, forward strand.
AAGAGCCAAGTGTCTGGCTTCCTTGAGAGCAGACACAGGCAAATAGACCTCTTAGGGGGATCCCATCTGACATGGAGATCCTTCAGGTATGTCTGAAGATCCGACAGCCTACAGGTAAGCCTTCGAAGAGAGGGTGCATGATGTTTATATTTTCTCTCTCCGAATAAGAGAGCTCTTTGATGATCCGCCAGAGAGCTTGGTCACCATAGTACGAGATACACCGCGCTGTAGTTTTCTTGAGCAATGCTAAATAACTTTGTTTACTTTGTTGTCATGGCTATGCTCGGTGCATAATGACATCGCTGTGCCGTATCCCTTAACATGAATTTTCCAGGGTGTTCTAAGCTGGAACTTTCATCTTTATCCACCAGCGTTTCAAGCATCGCCCTGCCATTTTGGTCATTAACTTGCCATTAGTTGAGCAAGTTGTTGGCTGTCTTGTCCACTGGTTGGGAATTTACTCTGGCACTTGGATGCTGCAATGTGAAGATGTCTCGAGTTATTAGAGTACGGATAGTCCAGCATGGAAGGGAGTGGAGCAGTGTGATAAGAAGGGACATGAGCCTTAGGTTATGTTAATTCGTGAGTCGTTTGAAGCAGGTTGGGGTTACGGCCGTCGATGTTGGTGGGCACGGCTTGTGGCTCGCAGTAGGAACTTGAATTATGATTCGGGAGGGTTCAGATCATGACTGTGACAAATAATGTATATATGGGACCGCCTGTACAACTACGAAAATCAGATCCAGTGTGTGGCCAGCCTTGAGGGAGTTTTTGTCCATGACCTGGGGCAGATCCAGGCCGCACGAGAACACCACATCATGTAGCTGAAACAATCACTTCAATCTGCACCTGCATGGTTGTGGTTTGTGGACCAGCAGCCACTCCAACAAGTCACTGGAAGGAAGATGCATCAGATCACTCAAAGAAAGCCACCGCAGTCAACATCTATGCGGGCACACGCCGTTTTTTGGAGTCAACTTATCTGGCCTTAACCTATAGTGGCATACAACATTACCCAGTAGAGAGTAAGTGTCCAGAACTCGATAAGGCAAAAGTGCATTTGGACTCAGAGGAAAGGCCAACTCTAAAGGAGTGTACCACACCACCAGGAGGAGACAACCACTCCAGCCTGCACATGCAAAGCATGTGGAACAGTATGTATAAGTGGAAATCCATCCATCCACTCCAACAAGCAACTGCAAGATAACATCACATGCTAAAACAAAAAAAACACAGCATTCAACAGTTTCATGGAAACAGATACATTTTTGTAGACAACAGCTGCAGCTCTAACATTTGGTGGCACACAGCATCACCCAGGCAAGAGAAACTGTTGAGACCTCGATAAGGCAAGAGTATGCTAAGACTTAGAGGGAAGATGTCTCCAACCAGTGCACAGAGGAGTATACCACTTCACCAGGAGACAATCACCACAGACTGTGCCTACAAGGGGATAACTTTTCGTCCAGAGCAGAGATTTGCGTTGACGTGTATCTAAGAGAGGATATTACCGCACTCGAAAACAATGTTTACAGAAGTGCACTACGTGGGTTGAAGAGACAACAGCTGCCGCCACAACATTGGAGCCGAACAACATCATCCATGGATCACTTCAGCTCCTAAGAAGAACAAAGCTATAGTACTGGGAGAAAACACCTCCAGCTGGTACCTATGAGGAGAACTTCCATACAGAAGAGATATTCGGCCCCAATGCATGGCACTAAGGCAGCACATGTCTTTTAATTTAAATTTAAGATGGAGTTAAAGACCTTTCTCTTTCAAGTTGCTGTATCTTTCACTTCTGCTCTGACTTAGTGGAAATTCAAGCACCTAGACTCCGTATGACATTAGGCACTATTTAAATGTAGGTAGTAGAAGTACTAGTAGTCCCTCAAAAAATGTACTTCCCCCCCTCTTCCCCCCTCCTTCAACGCCTACCAAAGCGCAACTCATCACTTGGAGGGATCAATCATAATACACATTACTTACATAGAGGTCCTCAGCACAAACATGAAGATTTTCCCTAACAATAAACTAACTAGAAGACAACACAATATAATTCAGAGAAGTGAACGGTTTCAACTGATGTTTACACAAAACCACTGGTTGGAGGAGAAACCCACTCCAGCTGGTTCCTGTAGATTCACAGGAACCAACTTGAAATGCAGCAGTCATCGGTAGCTTCAGAGTAAGGCGCTTAAAAAGCAACAGCACATGCTCTCATCCTGCCTGCACCTAAGTGCTTGAAGCAGACAGGTGGTGGTTGATGGGCTGGAGTGTGGGACACGTAAACCCCTGGAAAGCGGAGAGTCTGAGCCATTAATGACGGCTGTGGTCAAAAAGTCACCGCCCCAATTAGATGTTCACAAGTTGTGGGAATAGCCTTACCAACTTCTTCATAGCCCTCATAAATCAGATTTTAATATCTCGGTATTGATCTAGCTATTGATTCTCCATATTTAATATAAGCTAATATATTATGCACTCTGCCTAGGGCTTTTTACCAGAAGAGCGCGTGCCTAAAAGCACAAAACTTACAGTTAACTTTGCCGGTACTGAGGGGAATGAAGTGACTTTCCCAAAATCAGACAGGGCGGCTGATGCGATGGGACTCACGTCAGTAAATATTAACAGCAGCACCTAGCGTGTCATTTGCATAGATCTCCTGTTGTACCATGTCTGGTGGGAGCAACCCACCCAGGTCTGTAAGTACCAGAAAGCAGAGTGAAAGCAGCTCTGCCCTCATCTGCTTACACCTGGCATGGGCCACCTCAACATCTCAGCCCTCCATCAGGGCAGCAAAGATTGCTTTCTAGGTATCCTTGTAGGCACAGAAAGGCACCCAAGAGCTCACTCTGATGTGACTATGAAGAGCAAGCTCAAGATGGACGGTTTTGAAACTGCGGCAATTATAAGGGCTGGGTAAACGGAACTAAATAATTTAGATTTTACAATCCGTTTTACCTCCTCCCATTAGAAGATGGTAAAAGGAGATGAAAGCTGCTGAAAGTGTTTGGAAAGCCAGGTACGACCCCCCCATTTAAATCTTTTGGGCTCCAACCTGGATTTCAAAGATGGCCGCCACTGTCACTGGCGCTAGCTTCCCTTTAAATGCCCAGACTTTGAGATGTAGAATACTGATGCCCCTGGGCCAGTACTTTAGGTTCCTTTGGGTTTGTTGACGATGAGTTCTGAAGCTCTGCACATTCGGGTTGAGGAACGTCTGGAGGTGTGTGACGAGGATATACCCCTGACGCTGTGGTCCACACCTACCTTCCGGCAGCGAGAGAATTGCTATGATGACTTTATAAGGGATGAAAAGACAAACCTTGTTCAAGAGGATTATGTGCCCGCTGTCCAGTGTGATAATGAACCAGAATCACTGACATCCAGGACAGAGGTCACTGGGAGATGAACAGTAGGACATGTCCTTGCTGAGACGGTTCTCCTGTTTTGCCCCAGATGAGTCTGCTTGTACAGTTGCCTCCCGCAGCCGGGTATTTGGAAAACGGATCCTGTGTCTCATTAGATTTCAAGATTAGGACTGGAGGAAGCAGGCCCTATCTTTAGTCTCCATCCCTTCTTCACTTACAATTCCATGGGCCGCCCTATCTCCTGTCCTTATACCCCCAAGGATATTGTGCCATTATGTGTGCCTGACCTAGTGATTCCTGGACTATAGGTTCTTCTCTTGGGGCCCCAACAGTTTTCGAGTTGTTGGACATACACATTTCTAGGCTTCCAGCGCATTAAACCCCATTCTTTTACAGTAGTCCTACGTTCATTGCTTAAAATCTTATTACAAACTGTTTAGCGCCTTTCTGTCAAATGTCATGAAACCAGGGCCGGTCTTAGGCATGTGCAAGCTGTGCACCTGCACAGGGCCACCAAACCCCAGGGGCCGTCACGCCAATATATATCCTTAATATAATAATCCTCTGAGGATGGATACATATTTCCGTGGCTGCCCCAGGCAGGGATTTGGCGGCCTCTGGCTCTGTTCCACTTCCAAACACCTTCTTGAGCTCCGGGGAAGAGGGGGGGGGGGGGGGCTCTGCCCTTCCCTGACTCCCTCTTCCGGGGCCCCCTACCTATGCTTCCTGCCCAGGGCCTCCATGAGCCTAGAGCCGCCCCTGATGAAACAGTCTGTGCCGGACTGTCAATACAGATGCCCACTATAGGGGACAGCAGGGAGCTAGCTGCGTGGCAGACTCACTAAATATCCCGGCTGCCCGTTAGCATGATGCTGACACAGGCAATAAACATAGCTGAAATCTTTTGTAGCTTTTTTTAAACATCAGAGGCCACATGTATGACATGGTTTAGCTGTCACAAACGGAGAATCGGCCGTTTGCGACCGATAAAAAGTCATTTGGCATGAACTAACCTTATTTTGCGAGTCCGTAACCTATTATCTACCCCAAAATAGGATTTGCATGTCAGTATTAGGAAGGGGTGTTTCAAGGGTGTCCCTTCCTAATAGCGAGTCGTAGGGGCATTTATGAATGTTTAGCAACCAGAATGCGGTCGCAAAACACTCATATTTTGCCGACTCTGTGAGGGAGATGGTAACCAATTTGTAAATGGGAATGGGTCCCCAGGGGACCACTGCCCCTTTGTGAATGTGGGCACCAATATTTTTAAGAACAGGCAGTGGTCCAACGAATAACTGCCTACTCTTTTGAAATGCATCCCTTTTCGTTTAAGGATACAACATAAGCAGGCCACCCACCAATTGCGACCTGCCTCATGAATATTGACGAGGCAGGTCAATTTCGACCCCATTGGGAATCACAAGCAGTGTCTGAGACACTGTTGCATGTCGCATTTTGTGAGTTCTTATTTGCGATTCGCAAAAAGTCGCAATTAGGAACTTGCAAAATATTTTCGTCGGTACATGTGGCCCAAAGTCTTCTTGGACACACAATGCTATTGGTGCACAAATTAATTCTTTCCACACAGTGGCGTAACATGGCGGAGAGGGGGCAGGGGCGGTTGCATCTGGGCGTAAAATTGTTAGGGGGGGCGTGACATTTTAAAAGAAAAAAAATCGTACTATATTTTTTATCTTTTCAATATTGCGACAGGAAGGGCTAATGGTCGACGGGTTAGGGGCGCAATACTTGCCTTGCCATGAGTGCTGGCAGCCCACTTTAAGCCGCTTTTTCTACAGTCAAACTTCGGCATTGATGTGACTGCTCAAAAACAGCTGTGCGTTTTACGGAGGAATTCGTCTGTGGGGTAAGCGGGAGCATTCTCGCCAGGTAGTTGATCAGCAGGGTGATCATCATCTTTATTGTGTCTATCCTCTCCCACCATGTTATGAATTTGGGCGACCAGGAATCCAGGAGCCTTTTTATCTTTTCTAAGGTTAGTTTCTCATTTTGGTCGAGTGTGGCTTTGAAGTTTTTACCGAATTGGTTCCCTAGATATTTGATGAACCCGGGTTGCCAGGCTAATCCTGAGTTATCTATTACTCCCCTGGTGGTGTGGATGCTAAGGCCACCTTCAAGGGTCGGCACCTCTCAGATATGTAACTGGGTTACATATCTGAGAGGTGCCGACATTGCAGCCTTACGAAACACACCATGGAGAAGTCCCAACAGGGGTTTGTGGGCAGCCTTGGACATGTTCCTAGTACCGTACGAGTCCCCATGAGAGTGCCAACCAGTAAGAGCCAAATGATCAAACCTCAGCGCTAAACTCTAGAGCCCCTCTAATCTCCTATCTCCCCCCCTCTCATTCTATTTCGGTCAGAGTAGATACCTAAATAGGGGACCAGTCATGCATAGAATTTGTTTCACTCTGACCTGCCTGACGGGTAACCCTAACACAAAGCGCCAAGAAGTATATGTCATATGTTATTTGTGTGATCGGTAAAAAGGCAGGGACGCTCAAGCTCATGCGATCTACGTGGAATCTGTACAACTAACTGCTATGCCACATGGGCTGTTATGTTATGTTATGTTATGTTAGTGCTATTTATATTGCGCATTGTCACCCCTGTACGTACAATCGCGATGAAGAATATATATTATCTGTCATGTTTTAAGTGTAAAAAACTCAATAAAAATGTGCCTCCAGAAAAATATTTCTGTGGAATTTCCATATCCTTCACCCCCATGGCTCAGATCTAGCTGTGAAAACACAGAACGCTTCTAGGTTGAAATGATTGAAAGGGGGAGGCTGTTTCCATGCCGCCGGATCACTGTTTGAACACACCGAGCAGTCCAGGTAATTTAACACGGACATGCCTGTCCAAACAGGCAGCTCCCAGGGGCTCACAAATGGACTGTGGCGGCATCCACTCGGCGACGGATCTCCCGGCATTCACTCCACACCGCAGGCCGCGGCCGCAGCTGAAACAAGACGTCCGTAAAAGAAGTCAGGCGCTGGAGTTATAAAGGTCTTTTTTTAATCATCTCTGAATCCCATGTAATGTATGCGCTTTCTGAACATGCCATGGCAGCATGGAGCGGCGGCCACAATTTCCTGCAAATCTGGATACCTGGATTTGAAAGCGTCACCCCTTGAAATGCAGGCCCTGGAGGTTGTGATTGGCTAGTCATTGTACCGCAGCCCCGATCCAGTGGCTTTAGCCAGGGTGTAAGGCAGGGCCTTGCAGTCCCTGCAGGGGGGCCCCAACCCTTCAAGGGAGCCCAATTGAGCCCAAGGTCAATGAATATTTGTGAGATATGGGAAACTTAGAGGAGGCCTCTCATAACATTCTGTGCTTGAGCCGATCATTTTGTGTTAGGCCACTCACTTTAGTTCTGGGACAGTAGGTTTCCTGCTAGGCCAACTTGATCTCAGTGTTGCGTACGACCTTTCGATTTGCTTTGATGTGTATGGTGCTTACACCATTCACTGCGAACGTGTTTTTGTTATCTACTTAATTTAATTGACGTTAAGTCAGCCTTCTTCTGCCACTGGCTTCTTTTGCACCAGAACGGTCTGCCACTGGCTTAAGACATTGTCAATCACACCTTATAAGGTTTGGCGTGTATGGATCTTGCAGATATTGTAGAGGGCATATCTCCAGAAGCAGTTAACATCTTTTTAACCAGTACAGCAAGCAGCTTCCCTGTTAGGGTGACCAACTGGCTTGGGTGCAAATTCAGGATGGTGAGTTTAAAAATTGAGGACAAAGGGTCAAAATTCAGGACAGAAGGTCAAAATTCAGGACACTGGCTGCCCATCCAGGAAAGATGCCTCTTCAAACTCCTCACACACCCCTACAAAGCCCGCCTACATTATCGACCACCTGACATTCCACAAACCAAGCAGAGAGCTCCGATCCTCCACCCTTGCATTGGACCACATCCCACACATATGTTGCAGCCGCTGCCGAGGCTGTTCCTTCTCCTACCCTGCCGCCAAGTCCTGGAACAACCTACCCACTTCCCCATCTTTGAAGGACTTCGGGAAACAGCTTAAGACCTAGCTCTTTGACCACCACCACCACCCCCCCCTGATCAAGGCTCATGGAACCCCAGCACCCGGCGACCCTCCCCCCGAGTGACAAGCCACACTCTATAAGACCCTCTGATCGATTGACTGACTGATAGTTTGCTAGACTTTGCGCACTTGGCCCTAGGCTGGTTGTGCAAGGGTGCTCTTGTGGTTGGTGCTGTAGAGGAGATACATGGTATTCTGTCGCTCTTTATCTCATTAATTCTGTTAAAGAGGAACATTTTGCTATTATCAGTGTCCAATTTTTTGACATAGAAAGGGTGAAGGCTAATGGCAGCATTGCCGGGCTTGATAGACATGTCCTACATTGCAATTCAGCGAATTAAGTACATGGTGGTGGAGGTGGAGGGGGAATAACTGGATATAATCATCTGACCAAGTTTATATGCCTCTGTAATTAAATTATCTTGGCTTGTCTTGAACGGGTCCACAGGTGAATAAGAACTTTGCCATTCTGCGTTAAGGGCATTACTCACCACCGGCTAGAAAATGAGGGGGACATTTCTGATGTGTCTTATATGTCCAATTTAAACCTTCAGACACCTTTTTCCTAAATTGTATGAAGTTCATCCTACTATACAATCTTGTTTGAATGGGAAAGTAGAGTGGTTTAAACCTGAGGAGATCAGCACAGACCCTGCAAGTTATTTTGATATGAAAGATGGTTAAGACATCTGTGTACTAGGCTATGTCTTCAGATTACAATGAGTTTAGAAAGGCTTTCATCAATGACACTTGATGCATACTCATACACCACGGAAGGTTAGACGCCCTCAGATGGAAAAGACAGTTAACTCCTTACACAACAGTAACTATTTGAAAAGTAATGAAACATTCGTGAGTATTTTCCCATTCCATTATGTCCCACCTTAAGCAATCCACTATGTATTGCTGTACCCAAATTGTATTTTATTTTATTTTTGTCACTTCGGCCAGAGTCTATGTACCCTATAAACGGTTAATTCACATGTTCCTTCGTGAGACTCTCCCAAACACTGATATGCATAAATATCTCCTTTCAGTATCTATTTTTTTTATTAACCCTATTGTTCTACTCCAAGCTACCCAGAGGCTGTCCTAATACAATTAATTTTAGCCTCGACTGCCCAGCTCCAAGCCAATCTAGGCCACTTTAAATACTGTTTCTGCAAGTGCACTCAGTGTTAGTGCAAATATGGACCAAATAGCCCCCGAGCACTCTCAAAGCTATACTAAAGGACAGTTTAAAGAATACCATGTGCTGGGCGAGCTCAAAGCATATTGTGGCATAACTCGACCAAGACTTGGTACATATGTTATATTATGTTAGATCAATTCCTATAGCGCACAGCTGCCCCAGCAAAGGGGCGTCCCGGCGCTTTAGCAAAGAAGACGAAGCAGCCATCAGAAGGAAGCGAGCAGCAGAAGCGGAGTAAAACAATTATATCCTGCATTTGTACTGATAGGTCTTAATCGCCTTCCTAAATGAAAGAAGGTCATTGAGCGCTCGGATGTGGGTCGGCAACCAGTTCCACAATTTTGCCGCCAGGAAGCGGAAAGAGCGGCCTCCAGCTCTACAACGTTTAAAACGGGGCACAGTGACCACGCCTCCCCCTCAGACTGCAGGCTACGAGATGGAACATAAGGGGTCAACAGGTTCTCCAGAATAGTGGGGGTGGCCTGTTTTAGAATTTTGAAGGAAAGACACAGCGTCTTAAATTATATCCTTTGAGCCATTGGAAGCCAGTGCAGCTTCTGGATGGTCTCCTTGGCCGAGCAAAACCTCGGAAGGCCCACTAAGGACCTAGCAACTGCATTTTGAATGAACTGCATCCGGATGACTTCGGCTTGATTTGCCCCCAGAAGAAGGGAGCTAGTATAATCCAGACGGGACAATATAGTAGCCTGAATTATCATCTGCCTGGTAGGAGCATCAAAGAATTTTAAAATAGGTTTGATGCCACGTAAAATACCGAAGCAGGTGGCCGCCACTTTTTTAGTGCGGCTAGTGAAACTGAGCGCAGGGTCTATCCAGACCCCTAATTTTTTTACCTCAGTTATAGGTATAGGTGTCTTGGTGTATGGAACATCAAGCAGCAGCCTACCCATAAAAGTGGTCAGAGTGATGGCAGCGTTGGCATGCAATAACAACCAGATCAAATTGTCAACCATCATACAGTAGCCTTTTCACATTTCACCATCAGACAGCTCACTAAGACTAAGGAAGCCTTCAGGCAGAAGCCAAGTCACACCAGGAAAAATCATAAAGTTGCCTGGACAGACAGAGAATCCTCATATGCCAGCCTAGTCAGACCATGAATCCTCATTCAGCAGCGTGAACACACAGTGTACCATTTCACAGCAGCCTCGGCACACTGTGAGCCATGAGGCAGCATGCTAGACACAGTAAACCTCTGGACCTCACCCTGGTCACTCAACCAACCATATGAGAGTAGACTGGCAACGCTATGGAGCAAATGATCATCAGGAATCACCAATCAAAATAAAGCTGGTGGCACGGGGAGCCATAAAAAAGCAACATGAACACACAGTAGGCATCATGGGGGAGAACTCATTATCGTGTAGTTCAGGAAAGGTAGATTCATAGCCGGCTTCATGTCCAACCTTGTGAAAAAAAAGTACTTTTGCATCCATTGCGGAATATATCAACATCGCATAAACTCTAATCTACATAGACCGTTGAGGTAGTGGTTGAGCATTTCTTAGAGCAAAATGGTTTGTAGAGTTTTCTACACAATTGCAAGCCATAGTACCCTGATCCCTGGTTTCTCACCCAGCTAGCAGTCATATTTAAAAGAAACTGAGACTCCAACAGCAAAATAAAGATCAAGTCAAACATCTTTTAAGGCTGAAAGTGCTAACTGAACTCAACCAAAGCACTGGCCTTCAGTTTAATATTCTCAACCATTCATTTGCTCAGGAGACATGAACATACAAGTGCAGCACATTTAAAGAGTAAACAAACTTACGAGATGATCAAGGCATGGTTTGAAAGGGAGGAGGGTCCGGGAGTGGGAACCAGGAGAGAAAGCGAGAGGTGATGGTCTGGAGTTGCGTAGGGAGGCTGCACATAAAATGGGGGAAAAGTAAGAATGAAGCACACAAAAGGCATGGGAAGGAGCTAGGATAAAGCTTTGAAAACAAGAGAAAAGCAAGGAGGAGGCACACAAAAAAGGGGAAAGAGTAAGAGAAAGCAGCGAAAATGAGAGGAAAACACAATGATTCAAGTCACACTTTGAGAATTTGATTGCATGGGCTGCTTCTGCACAAATGAAAGCAACCAAAACGTGGGTAGCCTAAAGCTGTTCTCATTGGCCTTGAAGTATCAGGGTCATTGAGATCAGTCCTACAGTGCAGCAGCGAGCATTAGGATTGGGTGATGGCTTTCAAGCCAATCCTAGGTAGCTTTATAGGCTCTCCACACAACATCCTGTGCGACAATTGGAGGGTGAAACATGCCACATCATGGTCTGTCACCCAAAACCATCAAAATTACGGACAAATGGCATCCGTTAAAGAAATTATCATGGACAGATGGCCAAAATTACTGACTAAACAAAAGGAATCCACTCCTTGAGTGTAGGGTGTGTCCTCCAAAGTCGGGGAACACCCTTGTTGTTTTTGGTCCCCTCACACACCAACAGGCCCCTTGGTGTCATGCTTCATCATTGGGGTCCTCGTACCCCTCTACGGGGTACGGCGTGATGCGACCTACGGATACGCGGGAGCACTTGAAATGACTATGTGTGGTGTGGATGGAGTATTTAAATGTGAGTGTATGGTGGGGTTTAGATCTAAGTGAGTGAAGTTTAAAAAGTACCTGGCTCGTGGGGTGATAACAAAATTTTTAATGGGCCCCCGGGCTGGTGCTATTAAAATAAAGTGTGGGAGGTTAATAACGCAAACAATGTGCATTACCTCCTCTCTGTGTGCGTTGACATGTTTCGGGGTAAAAACACCTTCTTCAGGACGGGGTACACAAATCCCCACCTTACTCACGTTTCTCTAACTTGTATCAGAATTTCTAATAAAAGTGAGAACTATAGTGCAGGTAAAACAATGTACCTAACAAAACGCCGCTCAATAGTCGACTGTTTTGCAGGGGTAGAAATGCTTCATGAGCCAACCAAATGTCAGGGTCCCTTCTGCTAATTAGCACAATTTCAGCGAGGAAATACCTCCCGACGGACCCCTCCGTGGCTCCGATGGTTACCATATTGAAAGTCACCTTTCGTATGTAAAGAGAAAGAAACAAAAACTTGTAAAAAATATATAAACCAAAAAGTGAATAGTTCCAAGGACTTCTTTCTCATATAAACTCATAGGGGTCTCTTAAGAATAATCCATTGTATGTCTATTGTTTTTTGTTTTTTGATATGTCCACACAGTTCTTTTAGACCGGGAAGCAAGTGTAGTAGTATTCATGATGGAATGAATGGTATGAGGTTAAGATGAATTTTTGGGGTTCTTTTTCTTTTGTCTAATTGTGCATTGCTTAGATTGATCAACAGAAAGTGGTACTCAATTTTTTGTATGCAAATAAATTGTTATATTTATTATTAGAAAAATAGAACGAATGAAAAAAATGAAAAAATAAAAATAATATGTTTGAATAAATTCAATGTCTTCTTCATACATATAGCATCCTTTTTGAAATATATTGTGAAGATTATCACTGAGAAAAAAATATATAGGACTGACTAGAGGTACTTTTTGCTTTGGTTTCTTCTCCTCCCCCCTCTGGACCTTAAATTACAATTGGGAGAACTCTTCTCTTTAATTCTAGGTCTCCAGAAACAATTCTTCCTCTGGAGTTTTTGGTCTCTTTTCAGAATCAGTTATGAGCAATTCTTCTTCCACATTTGCGGGGTCCTTCCTAGAAGCAGTTATGAGTTGTATTTCTTCTATAATCACACTACTCTTCCTATCTCCCTTTCTTACCTTTATCTTAGACTTTGTTTTGCAGTCTCTGCACAGCCATCAGCCATCAGCCATTCTTCTACTCATAGACTCTTTGGGCACTCTCCAGGGGCATCTCGGAGCTGTTGTTCTTCTAGAGTCAATTGGGGCTCCCCAGAAGCACCCCTGGTTTATCCTTGATACAGTCGCCTCAACACTCTCCAGAAGAAACAAAGACTGCTGTTTGTTTCTATGCCACTGGTGGGTTTAGTGGAACAACTATCTCCGACCCTCTCTAGTCTCTGGTCGCACCAGCTCTCTAGAAACAGTACCGATAAGGGGAGGTGCCAGAGCTGCTTTGGCCCGGAGCAGCCCGGAGCACGCGATCACCATCTGCCGCGCTTATAATGTCTACTTTCTCCACATGCTTTCCTCGAGGAGATCTGCTTGGAGACGGCCTGGCGTGCACATCTTGCTTCAAGCGTCAGAGTCATGGAAAAATCATGTCCCTGGTCCAGCTCCAGCTTTAGCAGCATCCAAAGGTCTCCCTTATACCATCCCACTGTTCTGTCGCCTCAGCCCTACGTCACAGGAGGGGACACCGTTGACCTATAAAGCTATTTGAATCGCCACTGCATGCTGGGACTAGACTCATCTCCTACCTTTAGCGACTTTCCTGCATATATCAGGAGAATTAGGTAATCCTTTTAATATCTTGTTAGGGGCAGAGACCCCCTAAAATGTGTTAAAACAATGAATACATACTACAATTTATATACCACAAGAGTGTGTATTATAAACATTTTAGTACTAGAAAGATGTCCAATTATATGTAGGGCAACTCTCGAAAACGTAGAAACGCTTTATATGCCAAATTCTCCCATGCCTCCTGCAAGCACGGCAGCCATCTTGGAACAGGAGATTATATTATCTATTGCAAAGGAAGGTCCTCATGACACCAACAGCTTGTATACGACAGAAGTGGGTAAATCATGTTCTACTATAGATATTTTATAATGTGATTTACTTCATAAAGAATAGCAAGACTTGCATTTGGTTTGTTGAACAGACTGGCGCAAGTCACGTGGAGTCTACGCTATACCTAGGCTTTCCCCTAAAGAAGGAATGACGGATGCTAGGCACGAAGAGGAAACTATTCCAGTGCTTAAACAAGTGCCAAGAGCCTTTTGTGTGTCCTTGAAGTATTGCGGAAAATTATTCCACTTTACCAGCCTCTGACTGAGAAGGGGCGGGCTTTCTGCGTGGCACATCTAAATCGGAGCGCGGCTGCTGTATTTTTGGCAGCTAACCAGGAACGTTGTGCCAAGACTGTGCCAATCATTTCCAGGTATATTCTGTGTGAAAGGCTAGGCTTTACTGAAAAGTCCTAATTGCAGGGAAGGCAAAGCCTCCCATTAAAACACTGTGACCTAAATTAGGTATTTTATGTTATCAGCATTTGTAGGACGCACTTTCCAATTTGCTTTGCACCACTGTGCCTGGATGCCCTTTCTCTGCTGTTCTAGGACTTTATTTGAACTGAGTCATGGTTTCTAGGGCGGTCGTGTTTGGCCATCGATGGCGCTCCACCCAGACTGGGGGTGAGTGTCTGAAAAGTTTCACCGCTCCGTTCATCATCTCCTTGTGTTTGCTTTGTTCGCCCTAAGTTGGCAGGGTATGCCCAGACGTGGGTACCTTGCTCACTTTGCTGCTGCATTCAAGCTAGCCTGGCTGATGAGGGGTGTTACCCAAAAACCGGCCTAAGGATGCTTGTTTTCGGTCCAGGGAAGATCTGGCTCAGCAGCTTGTGCTGGACTGTTCCCTTGAGGTACAGGGTCAAGACTGATTTGCATAGAGCTGTGTTCAAACTGGGGTGGCGAAGTGAGCTAAAGAACGATGATGGATTCAACGCAGATCTGTGACTGGGGTTGAGTGTCTGAAACGTTTCAGCGCTCCATCCATCATCTCCTTGTGTTTGCTTTGCTCCACCGGAATGTGCCTTCCTACCCTGGGTCTGTGGTACCACTGAATCCTGAGGTATTGTCCTACTTCAAGGTCACACCCTTGGACACACCGTAGCACACTCACATTCAATGCTCCTTGCAGCCTTCTCAGGGTGTAACTCACATGCAGATTCTGAAGATCGATCACATCATGAAGAGGAAAAGAAGGCTGATATTTCGTAGCTGGTCACAGTTTGCATCTAGGTTATTAGGCGAGTGACCTCCGATGACATGATACACCTGATGCTATACTGCCTCCACAAGCATCATCTTCTAAAATCCCCAATCCCCATCTTTTTCCGCCTCTTCCATCCTTCCATGTTCTTGACTATCCACCCTTACATTCTCAATCCATCTCCCTGATCTCAAAACCATTTCACTCTTCTTCTAAATGACTTAAGGTTTAGCCCAATCAATCAATCAATCAATCAATCAGTACATATGTAGAGCGCACTACTTACCCGTGAGGGTTTCAAGGCGCTGGGAGGGGGGCGGGGGTGCTGCTACTGCTCGAACAGCCAGGTCTTGAGGAGTTTCTTGAAGACCAGCAGGTTCTGGGTCTGTCGTAAGCGAATGGGGAGGGTGTTCTAGGTGTTTGCAGCAAGGTGAGAGAACGATCTGACGCCTGTGGTTGCTCAGCGGATGCGGGGGAGGGTGGCGAGGGCGAGGTCAGTGGAGCGTAGCTGGCGGTTCGGGGTGTAGAAGGTGAGTCGTTCGTTGAGGTATGCCGGTCCGGTGTTGTGGAGAGCTATGTGATCGTGGGTAAGGAGCTTGAAGGTGATTGTTTTGTTGACGGGGAGCCAGTGCAGGTCTTTCAGGTGGGCTGTGATGTGGCTGTGGCGGGGAATGTCGAGGATGAGGTATGCAGAGGCGTTCTGTATGAGTTGTAGTCATTTCTGGAGTTTGGCTGATGATCCTGCATAGAGGGCGTTGCCGTAGTCCAGTCTGCTGCTGACGAGGGCCTGGGTGACTGTCCTTCTGGTATCAGTGGGGATCCATCTGTAGATCTTGCGGAGCATGTGGAGGGTGTTGAAGTAGGAGGAGGAGACGGCAATCACCTGCTGGGTCATTGATAATACAGAGTCCAGGATGACTCCCAGGTTGCCCGCGTGGTTAGTGGGCGTCGGTGCAGCTCTCAGTGTGGCCAGCCACCATGATTCATCTTAGGCGGAGGGGGTGGATCCGATGATGAGGACCTCCGTCTGGTCCGAGTTCAGTTTCAGATGGCTGTTCGTCATCCATTCAGCGATGGCCTTCATTCCTTCGTGGAGGTTGGATTTGGCGGGTGTTGGGGGCCTTGGTGAGGGAGAGGATCAGCTGGGTGTCGTCGGCGTATGAGACGATGTTGAGGTAGTGCTATCTGGCGATGTTGGCAAGTGGTGCCATGTAGATGTTGAACAGTGTCGGGCTGAGGGACAATCCTTGGGGTACGCCGCAGATGATCTTGGTGTCTTCAGAGCGGAATTGGGGGAGGCGGCACTCTGGGTGCAGTAAGGGAGCAGTAAGGGGTGTACTAGATTGGTCTTGGCAGCCTCGATCAACAGTCTGCATCTCTGTTCCCATGCAGAATCTGGAACCAGGTCCGCTGGAGTAAGGTGAAGGGGACACCAAAATCGCACTTTGTGGATTTGGTACGACTCTACCCATCCTTACCATCCACAAGCTGACTGGGCCTTCTGCTGACTACAGCTGAATGCGTGGTGGAGGATGACGGACAACGCTTGGAGGGTGCCACAAGACCCCCTGGCTGAGCATGGCAGATTGACAGGGAGATATTGGAGAGGTGCCCTGAGACCCCTAGACCAAGCCTCGTGAGCTGGCCACCCATACATGCCCTGTTATGCACCTAGTACTGCTGAGCAATGCCCAAGGGCTTCTGCCTGCTGGCCAAGCCTACCCCAGGGCTCTCTGACAAGGGTACAAGTGTCCAGGAGCTGGGGGGTTGGGAGGGGGGAGTCATGGCCTTCACCATCTTCCAGCCATCTTCTTCCACCCTCTGTGCTGTGTGTGCTTCTGATTCGAGTGACTTGGACAGCCTGGAGACAACTCTAAGTCCACTCAAAAAGGACCAGCACTTCCCTCCTTGTGGCTGTTGGCTGGGTATGTGGTTTGTTTGCTGGCCTGATTTGTAGATTTCATCATCCATTGTGGTTCACATTGAGGCTGCCATGATTTGCTCTAAACTCAGACTACAATTTGGCTAAAACCATATCTTTTTAACTTTGTTATGATTATAGTTGGCCATGTTGGAAGTAAAATCGGGCACCCACAGTTATCACAAATCTTCACGGCAAAGCCTGTAATTATCTGTAGGAACAAGCTCTTTCATGAATTGTTTGTTTGAACTAATGGTACTATGTGAACTGAACTGTTGCTTTGCAATGAATCCTATGAAACTTCTTTTGTGAACTGCTTGCATACAGTAGTAATAGCATGTAAAGCGCTTAGATACCCTTTTGGGTCTTGTTCCCTTTATATAAAATTGCAAACAAATAAAAACGATTTCTGGGTGTTGTTGGAGGCAGTATTGTGAAATGTTATGTTAAGAATAAAATGGAAATATGACTACAAATGTAAATATTATTGTCTTGTGAACCCATGTACTCAGCCTTGCATACATTTATTGTTGTAAAGTGTGTGTTGATGTGTTTAATGAACGCCTGCAATGTTCTTTCCATGCAAGATATCTTGTCAGTAACCACTTCCACAATTTAAATGTTTCAAAATCTATACCCCTCTAATGAAGTCATTTTAACTAACCTATGCAAAAGTTACTCCACATGCCGAGGAAAAGGAGGATACAAATCAGAGGACTTAGGTCCTGTCCTGCCCTCCCTACTGACATCACGAGAAAGGTTCACCCTCAAAACGACTCTGTTTCAATGACAGGCTTCAAAACAATGCAAACACAAGGAGATGATGGACGGAGCGCTGAAACTTTTCAGACACTCACCCCCAGGCACAGATCTGGGTTGAATCCATCATCATTCTTTAGCTCACTTCGCCACCTCAGTTTAGACCCAGCTATATGCAAATCAGTCTTGACCCTGTGCCCCATGGGAACAGTCCAGCCCGAATCTCCAAGCCAAGTCTTCCCTGAACCGGAAACAAGTATCCTGGGACCGGTTTGTGGGTAGCACCCTTCATCAGCCCGGCTTGCTTGAATCCAGTGGCAAAGTGAGCAAGGGACCCACATCTGGGTATACCCTGCCAACTTAGGGCGAACAAAGCAAACACAAGGAGATAATGGACGGAGCTTGAAACCTTTCAGACACTCACCCCCAGTCAGAGATCTGGGTTGAATCCATCATCGTTCTTTAGCTCACTTCGCCACTCAAAACAATGCCATTACAAACAAGCACATAGGTCTCGCATTTAGGACCTTTAGGCTTTACCAATAATTTTTGGCAATGCTGTGGAGCGTGGCTTAAGAGGAATAAAACCTATGACGAACGCCTGCAAAACTATATGGGCATTTTTTTCTTCTTTTTATTTACTGATCCCATTAGGATCAGTATATAACAAGCATTGGAAATGCAATAGGTCTCGCATTAGAAAAGTTGGAGCTATTGGTCTTGTAAATGACAAATATTTTATTTATGTGTTTGTTTTTTAAATAGCTAAATTGATAGCTTTGTCATTTACAATGCCAATAGTTATAACTTTGGCGAAAGTCAGTACTAAAGATTTTTCAAGCATTTAGGTGGCAACACATGCCCGCTTTGGCAACAAAAAAAAGTTAGGGTTTTGGGATTAACAGCAGAAGGATTAAAATACCAAAACATATCCCAAAGTGTTCAAAAAGCAATAAATAGCAGCCAGTTCATAAGCAAAGTATAAGGGGTGGGGGTCCTGAATGGAGATCGGTCGCAGGGGTAGGCGAAGGCGGAATCTACGAGGATATTGAACAGGAAAATATCATTGTATGAGGGAAGCACGGTGGGGTGTGACAATGCAGGGTGGAAGCTAGGCTGAGCCTGCAAATTCATAACACAAGGCAAGCGGACAGGGTGTGGGCATATCAAATTCATTACATTTGCTGTTGTGTAATAATTATGTGAATTTTTTACAACATTCTGCAAAATGTCATTTAATGCCAAACTGCCATTTTGCGCTTTATTTCGGCGTAAAATTGTAATGGACGTGAGGAAACATTTGGAGTTAAAAATAATATCACAAAAAATAACAGCATTTTAAGCCGCTGAACATATTCTGCTTGTTGTGATGTTCTCATGGGCTAATTTTTTTGCCGCGAACTGCGCATAATTATGCAACAAACTTAAAGCAAAAATACCCAAGATTATGCCTGCGTAACAGAACTGTCATCCCCCTGCCTGGAGTCCTGAAGTGTGCGGTATGGAGAAAGAAGCACACGTTCGACGACCAAATCTCATGAGGAGCACCGTCGGCAGGCTAGGCTTTTAAGCAAACAGCCTCTGCATTCTAGGACTTGTAGTTTTGGAATTAACATTGAACCTGTCCTTCTGTAAACTTAAGACTTCAAAGAGCTGTTAAAACGTCAGAAATGCCATTATGTGTTACACATAACAATAACATGTGATCACTAAAGAGCAAGGCATGAGAGGGGTATGGACTGGATACGATAGCGCGTAAGAAGTGAACAAAGAGGCTGTTTGAGAAGACGGAAGGTCAGTCCTTACCCAGAAGGAAGAGGAGGGTGCAGGTCATTAGCAAGGGCCGCTGCAGCTTCATGGTTCGTCACTCTCGGATGCCTGCTCGAAGCTGCTGGCGGAAAGGGCTCGGGCCATTCTCGGACAATCTCTGCAGCCTCTGTGGCTGCTCGGCGGTGCAAGAGACCGATAACACGGAGGCAGGGAGACCTGAGCTGTGGGGGAGGAGGGTACTATGTTTTTACAAGAAAACAGAACAAGACGGAGGGAAGGAAGATAAGGGGAGGGGGGAGGAGAAATGCGACACGGCGGGCAGAGGAGCGGGCGGAGCGGGGAGAGGTGCGACACGGCAGGCAGGGGAGGAGAGTAGGAGGAGGAGGGGGGAGGAGAGTAGGGGAGGCACGGCCTAGCGGCCGTGCAATCAAGAAGTGAGGGGGCGGAGCTGGGGGAGGCTGTGACAGAGAGAGTAGGCAAGGCAGGCGGCTGGGGGCATGTGCACGCGCTTTTAAGCTCAATGCGCTTGCGCATTGAGCTTAAATTTCTCGTGCACTGCAAGGAATCGCCACGATTCCTTGCAAGTTGGTTAAAGAGTGGATAAGCCCCCATAGTCTCGCAAGCTCGATGCGCATGCGCATCGACAGGCGAGACCTAAAAAGCTTTCATATTTGTTCCGAGTCACTTTTTCCAGCTATCCCATCAAAGGAGGATGCCCTTTATCTTAAAGAAATTTGGGATATGTATATAACAGTATGTTCACGGAATAATCGTAATTTTCTAAAATACTTATTTACTAATGAAAGTTCCAAATAGCGGTATAACCAGTGTGCAGTATTTAGACCGATTTAAGCGAAAAATATCTTAAAAACACAATGTACTTTTTCACAGGAGAAGTCTTAAATGGTAATTTCAAATAAGAGCACTGTACCGACTTCTTCGAATTTTATGTCCGAGGTCATCAATACTCTGCCAAGTGTCTCGTTTCAGCTGTGATTTCTTTGTGCGCGGTTGGCGTTAATCATTAATTGAATGTGAAACCGACATCATTCCTTTGCGCACGCCGCGTGGCACGCGCTCAACGTCTTTAATCGCGCTGAGTGGACCCGGGCAGCAGACTTGAACCCCATTCCATTTCCAGGTCACACTGGAACTCGGCTGCAACCTAACAGCGGTTGGTTCGAAGATGGAACGTTTAGTTTTTAAATCCAAACCGCCTGATCGAGCAGTTCTTCGAAACTCAACCATAATTGTGTAACTAAGCTGTCGAACAGCAAGTACCGCCACACAGGAGTGTACAGGGAGGGTAAGGACATGTTCTTCTGGTTTGCACAGATTGAGAATTCCCGTCCGACGTGATTTTGATTAAAAAAAAATTCGGTACATTAAATAAATCACAGGATTGCCTTTTCGAAGTCCGTTATCACGAAGTCTTCCATAATCGTGCCAGTAGAAGTCTTTCGAGTAGATATTTCGGTTACGATCAATAAGTTTCAAACAAATGGTGCCCACGGGAGTAGCTAGAAAAAAAATACTCCCACTTTGAACCAGTGCCACGTTTGGCATGGCCCTGAGTAAGAGAATATGGAGAAAAAAAACGCACAAACGTATCTGGAGCATAGCGGCAACGTTTTCAGATCTCTTGTGCAACCTTTACGTGGATTAAGTGTGTATGACTGCCATTGTAGCGCCAAATGCGACTTTAGAGTGACACTTTCGCAAGAGAAACCAGACACGGCAGGCAGGGGAGGAGAGTAGGAGGAGGAGGGGGGAGGAGAGTAGGAGGAGGAGGGGGGAGGAGAGTAGGGGAGGCACGGCCTAGCGGCCGTGCAATCAAGAAGTGAGGGGGAGGAGCTGGGGGAGGCTGTGACAGAGAGAGTAGGCAAGGCAGGCGGCTGGGGGCATGTGCACGCGCTTTTAAGCTCAATGCGCATGCGCATTGAGCTTAAATTTCTCGTGCACTGCAAGGAATCTCCACGATGCCTTGCAAGTTGGTTAAAGAGTGGATAAGCCCCCATAGTCTTGCAAGCTCGATGCGCATGCGCATCGACAGGCGAGACCTAAAAATGAAAAAAGCATTTTTTTTTTACAAACGAGTCGAGGAAACAGCAGAGGGGCCTGAGGGAAGAGAGGAATCAACAAGAAGGGTAGTGGTGGGGGAAACAACACAGTGGATGCAGGTGGAGGGAAGCAAATGACATGGAAAGAGAGATCTATGTAGAGTCCAGGGAGTAAAGAAAACAGGCGAAAGACAAGGTGGAGCTAAGAGGAGAAGCCTACTCGTGAAAAAGCAACGCAATGTAGAAGCATATATTGGCGAGTGCATCACAGAGTGGGGCGGGGGAGAAGCACACAGGCAAGAAAGAGAGCAACATGGAGCGTGGTGGAGGGGGGAAAGGCAAGTTTTTTGGGAGACAGCTGGAAAACACATGCACTCTCGTTGAGTACTTAACCAAAAAAAAATAGTGCCTGAACAATGAGCAGTGGGAGGACACAAGTAATGTAGCCGTACTAGAAGAAGTAAAGCCAACACAAGCTAATGAATATGAAGCAAGCAAATGAGAATGACAGTAAAGCCAGCCTATGGTAAACATATGTGCGGGCTCTAAAGTCAGTGTAAGCTGCAGATAGACAACTTGCGCTGTCTGTGGGGCAGGACCTAATGACTCACTTTAAAAAACTCACTCACGTAGCATACAGGCTTCGTTTTTCTGTTTATTACAGAATTACACTATTATTATACCAAAATGTAAACTTTACACTTAAAAAGTTAAGTAGAGTTCATAACTCTAGAATACCTATAGAGCAGCCACTGCTGCCACGCCTCCCCCCTACAATCATTCCTCCTCCCTGCCTGGTGCTTATGAGCCCTGCCTCACTGCCAGTGGCGTAACGAAACTTGATGGGCCCCTGCAAAGCACATAGAGGGGTCCCCGACCCAGTCAAGAGCTCTCAAGCCAGGGGCCTGCCACCTGCACACAGTGCCAGAGGTGGCCCCCTGGAGCCCGGGGGCCACCCTGCACTGGGGCGGTGGGGGCGCTGCGTGGGGCTAATGTTACGCCACTGCCTGGAAGAACATGCCTATGATAGACACAAGAGAAAATGTGTGAGGGATTTCCAAAATCTAGACCAAGCATCAAAAATTCATTTTCTAAATCCGTGCCACAGATTTAAAAAGTAGATTTGGTGGAATTTGACTCATGAATCACATAAGGAAGATTACAAAAGAAAATGCCTGTAAATCAACAGCATCTTCAGCCCACAAGGACATTGTAGGCAAAATCAGTAACCAAATTCGAGATGGTACATGGCAGACACAGAAGATAAACAAGCATTGGTAAACCCAATAGGTCTCAGCAATCCGAGAACTATTGGAATTGTCAGTCAATGTCATTTAGCTATGTTGAATAGCAGCCCGGCTGGTGTTCAACATTGCTGAAAATCTTGTAAAAAAGCACTATGACCCGGCCTGCACTGTAGTCTGAACCGAAATATTTGAAAACGCTTTTATGCACAATAATCAAGAAAAAAAATCAAGAAAAAAGTTTGGGCAAGAGCACTCATTTTAATTGGGGAAGCCAAGATTTATCCAGGTTTTTTGGTGTCAGTTTGTTCAACTCAGCTAGAAAATAAGTATCTATTTGTCTTTCCTTATCTAAAGGTTTTGTGTTTACCTGTGCTTTGATGTTGCTGTTGTTGAAGGAGACTGGAAAAAAACAAACATTAACCAGTTTGTTTGTTTCTATTTTGTTGGAGATATAAAAAATGTGTTCATGCAGTATGAAAACATTTCCAAAACAGACCTCTTGTCGTGGTCTACTCTCCCAGCTCAGGAACAGCGGATAGCAGCCCATACCTTGGCAAACTCTGCTCTAATTGTCAGTGCTCAGCGACAAAACATCCGGTGCTATATCCACGCGGACCTACAAATGACGCACTTCCCCCCAGCCACGAGCAGCAACAGCGAGGGCAGACAACTCCGCCTAGACAACTTTTGTTTGTAAAAATGGTAGCATTGCAGGAGGCTTTAATGTTGTAATACATCAAGGATGACTCTAAAAAATTCAGCTTTGGCAAGTGTGAAGATAAATCACTAAGCACTGGTAATAAAAATAATTCATTTTGCAGTAAAAATATACAGCCATTTCTGCATAAAATATGTGTTTATAAAAACTAATAGCATCCAAATAAACATATTTTCCAGAGAAAAATATCGGTAAATCATGAATATGACAGCTCAAACATGGCTCCTTTTCTGCCTTATGTTTACAGCGCTTCGCTGTGTGTGTTTTTGTGTGTTTATCAAATTGCTCCATCAGCGAGTGTTAATTTATGGCATAGTTTTAAGTTACAGATTGCGACAATTGATGTTGAACTGTTGCATGCTGTTTCCGGCCAAGGTTGTGTTTGTGGGACACTTCGCTCACATTTAGCCCAAGGAACCGAAGGATACAAGGATGGCGGGGGACACTAGAGCTGCACAGAAAAGTTTCACTCTCGGGCTGTCTGGCTGGGGTTGAGATGGGGTGGGTGGGAGGGGGAAAGAGGCTACATAAAATACAAACACTCGTGTGGAGTGCTCAAACATGAAGAAATGAGATGGGGAGAGTGGGATGCGGAAAGAGGCAACAGAAAACAAGCACTCGTGTGGGGTGCTCAAACATAAAGAAATGAGATGGGGTGGGTTGAGGGAGGTGGAAAGAGGCAACAGAAAACACAAGCACTTGTGTGAAGTGCTCAAACATAAAGAAATGAGATGGGGTGGGTGGAGGGAGGGAGGGGAAAAGAGGCAACAGAAAACACGAGCACTCGTGTGGACTGCTCAAACATAAAGAAAAAAGTAGCTCGTAAAACTGAAGGAGTGGATAGACATAAGTACTTGGTCCTTGCTAAGGGGGAGGGCTAAACACAAGAAGAGGCATGACATATACATGCCATAGACCAACGGGATTGAAGGATATGAGAGCAGCAATACAGCAAGCAAATAGTAAGTCTATGGGCGGGCTGAAGCCCACAGATTGAACACAACATGTCTCTTCAAGACAGTGCATGCACTGTGTAGCCAAGACCTAAACACAGCCTAAATATGAAGACAGAGTGGAGATTTCCAGCCTTGCTCCATGAGGTTGTACATTTGAGAGAAATGTACATAAAATTAGTCTAGCACCGAATAATTCACATCTTCAGCGATGTGCAGAGTTGCCATAAAATCTTTTTTGTGGTAGAAGTCAGAAAATGGGCACACAAGGTGATCCTTGTGGTCAAAAGCAGCAGTCAGTATATTGTCCAAGGGTGGTCCATTTTGGTCCAGGACCACAGCTGTGCCAGAATTCCAGACTACTCACATGAGACAAACTACTTGAACTACACACACTACATCTAATTCAGAATTATTCACGTAGCTGGACGCTTTCCTGAAAACCTTCTGTGTTTGTTTACCTCTAAATTTAATTTGATACACCCTTGATCTACTCAATCATTGTTTGGATACCCATTCCAAAGTACTGCAAACCTGCAAGTACATTTTCATCAAATCAAGGATGGATTTTTTTTGCATTAACTGCATGAGCTTGTTCCAAAAATTTAGTTAACGCCGACGGGATAATTATTCGCCTTTGGAAAAAAAATGGTTGAAGAACACTGCTATCAGCTATTTTTTTTATAGTTCGTTTGGTGTCTCCATACAAACCGCAGGCATGAATTCATCTCTCTTAATGAGCATCCTGTCCTGCGCTAGAAAATTTGTTAATTACAGAGGGGGAAACCTTTTTTATATGTATAAATAGCCTTCTGGCTGTGTTCCTGTTTGCAGAGACTCCTTATGCAGTATGCAGGCTAGTTGAAGCTCATTGCCTCTGTCCCTGCGTTTTCCTTTCTTTTCTATCTTTCACAACACTTTCCTGTTTGGAAATTCACCACAAGGCCACAATGGCACAAGTGTACAAAAAATGAACACATGGGATCGGCAGCCATTACTGTTGGCAGGGCCTGTCTCCAGAGGTAACCTGCCACCAGGGAGATCAGTAAATTGCCGATCACCAGCCAGTCTCCAAAGGTTGGTAGTGCTGGGGCAGAGTCAGCCTCATACCTAAGTTGTCTAAACTGCTAAATGTTACACCACCCTCTCAGCTTTTTAAACACACGCTAACTTTTCCACTCTCTCTGGGATGTGTCATACCAATGGAAGATCTTTCTGACAATTGCCAACAGGCCTACACACCTGCTAGCATATTTACAATTTCTTGTGTTGAGAAGCACTGGACCAAGAACCAATTCTTTTAGCAACTCTCTTGTGACTCCCTTTAGCACCAGCAAGGCCCTCCTTTAGTACATAGGTTATCATGTCACCAGCATGGTTCCATTCCCTGGACCGCTCAACTGATTTAAAAGTCTTGTGTAGAACATCATCAAAGAATGTGGACATATCAAAGAGCATCAGGTTCCCTGTACTACCGTACCCAGTGTCCCGTCACCCAGCTAGAAGCCCATTAGATGTGTCTGGCATTACTTGTCCTAGGGTTAACATAGGGATGTGGTTTCTATAAAATGCTGTCATCGAGGTCTTGACTGTCCTCCACATAAGCGATCCCGCCACTTTTCTTACCCACTTCCAGTGTTAAATTTGTAAAAACAATAACTAAATAATAGATGAGGCTCATAAGTTATCTTGGGAACTCGCCACAGGCGCTACATTCCTGGATACCAAAGAGGCTCTGCCTTCAATCCACTTTATTCCTCTTTTTGCTCAAGTCTACACATGGATAAGTGTGGATCAGTGGAGAAGTGTGGCTCAATGGTTAGAGCGGCAGACTCTGAAGCAGAGATTGGGCCCGGGGCCAGGGTTCAAGTCCTGACGCAACAGGGTTTTGGGCTCAATGTCTGCGGACCCGATAATTCTCGCCTCGGCGCCTACTCTAATCATGGGTACCACGCTGCAACTCTGGGCAATAGCTTGCTTAATCTCCACAACGGCTCCAACAACACTGGGATGCCTGGCTTCACCTTGGGGGTGCCCATGAGGGGCATCTCACAGGGAGAGCCAGGAAGAGTTCCACAGCGTTATACAGCGCCGGGACGCCCCGTTGGGGCAGCTGGGCGCTTTACAAAATACACTACATACATGGATATCATTCTTGTAGGTTCTTTTTCATCCAAGCTCTCTCACTTTGTCACTTTTTTCCTGTCTTTCTCTTTCACCTTATTTCTACCATTTTTACCCTTCTCTCTAGGCCTCAGGTCTAATGATGAAACATTGGTCGTGGTCTCCAAAAGTGAGGGGCCGTGCACGCCACCTGCAAACCACCAGCACTCCCTCCGCTGCCAGCCTTACTGTTCCTACTGTGTATTTCCGCCAGTAACTGATGTGTGCCCACTGGTTTCATCTCCATGCTTCCTGGATTTGGTGATGTTCCCTCTTTCAGCTTTTATCCTCTTCTCTGCCTTCCCTGCCTTTCTTTGCTTTCTCAAGTATACACTCCCGCCCATCCACTGCTGTGACTCCCAGCACTTTGGAAATGCTGATAATCCTGTGCCTGCCTTGTTTGCCATCTAGTCTAAGGACTGTAATAACATACTAATTACTGATATAAGCTCTAAGGTTCTACAGTAAGTCTGTTTAATTCCACTCACTCCCCCACCTCCATGAAAAGACTCCCCTGGTAGCACAGTCACCTTCAGAACTGTTTCCACATATGAATGCACTACTCTCATTTTAAAAAGCACCCTTTAGTGGTCACCAGGCCCTTCCCCTAGGGCTTTAATATACGTGAAGCTGCCCCTATTTATGGATAATAAGGACCTCATTTAACGTAACGTGTATTTGTAAAGCACACGTTCACCCGTGGGTGTCTTGGTGCTGAATAACAGATGTGTATTGTTACCCAACCCAATGGTACTCATTTTATCGACCTTAGAACGATGAAAGGCTGAGGGGGGCCACCAGGATTTGAAACTGGGACCATGAGGTCAAACACAGGACCCTACAGTGGGCATTAGTCCACTAAGCTGCAAGAGTCTGGCGGATCAGATATTCCCTGACACATGTGACCGATAGACCGTCCACCTTATTACAAGTGACATAAAATATGATGCACTTATATTAAGGTGGTCAGGGCACCCATCACATTTGTGACGGAGAGCCTGTCTGCCAAACTCTAGGCTCAAAGTCTAGCAATGTCCAGTTGTAAGAATTTTCTTTTTTTTATATACCTTCTTAAGGATCACTTTCCTGTAGCGATCTTAAAGTTCATACGTCATTCAGATATTTATATTTTTCTTTTTATTCTTCTTGATATTCGTCATATGAAGATGGTAGTTTGTTATAATTTCTTCAGTTAATTTCCATCACCTCACATAAGTTGTCTGGACAAAGACGTTACCTCTGAAAGCACATGAGACATGTGACCAAAGCCGCAAGGTTGGCCCCAATCTGCGGCTTGATGAGGCTCCGGCAGCAATGGCATAGCAAAGGTATGATGGACCTTGAAATAAGGAAAATAGGCCCCATCCCATGTTTTTTGTAAAAAAAAAAGCTATATTTGGGGTACTGTGGGTCACCTCATGTGGTGGCCCAGTGCCACTGCACCTTCTGCACTAGTAACAGCTACACCCCTGTCTGTCAGTCATAGCTACTGGTCAGCTTCGGGACTGATTACCAGCGGGGGCCAGCATGGATCAGAGGTAGGTGGTGGGGGCAGGGATGGGAGGCAGGGCAGGGACGGGAGGGGGGAGGCTTCCGGGGAAGTGGGCAGCAAAAAAGGAAACATACCTTCTCGTCACCCCGTCTCTCCTCCGTAGTCCTCCCTCGCTGGCCTGAACAACAGGAAGCACACCCAGGCCAATCACAACGTTGCCTTAGCAGTGTTGTGATTGGTCTGAGCGCCTTGTTTTGGCACTCAGACACTGACTGGGAGCCTGGGCATGTTCTCCATGCAGGCTGTACTGCAGCCTGCATGGAGAGCTTATGAAGTGCGCATGACTGTTTTGGGCAGCCTGAGAGGGCAGGCCGAGCAGCGATTGTGCACTTAGGAGGGTACTACCACTCCTCCCCTCCACCCGCCCCCTAATGCAAAGCTGTGGAAGTATGAGAAAATAAAATGATATCTCAGGTTGTTATAATGTTATTTTCTCTTTATTTCACTGCTAAAAAGCAGTGGGATGACGCTCCTCCTCCTTAACGGATGAGCCGCCACTGATGATTAGCACACCTGAGTCCAGGTGTGGAACTGTATTATTTATTTTATTTATTTATTTTTTATTTTTGCTATTTTTATTGCGCGACAAATACCCGGAGGTGTCTCGGCGCATGTGTGAACTAGCAGGACCACAGTAATAGGATTCACTGGTCAAACAACCATGTCTTTACGAGCCTGCGGAAGCTCATCAAGTTGGGTGCATTTTTGATATTTAGTGGAAGAAGGTTCCAAAGTTTTGGTACAGCCACTAAGAAGCGACGGTCTCCCCAGGTTGCCGTTCTGGTACGCGGTACAGGTAGAAGGCAAGTGTTGGCAGATCTCAGCAGTCTTTTGGGGGTGTAGACCTGGAGTGCCTCAGTCAAGAATTTAGGTCCTATGCCATGCACTGCCTTATAGGCAATGCAGAGGGCCTTGAACTTAATGCGGCTCTCTACTCTAAGCCAATGGAGCTGGCGGATAGCAAGAGTGGTAGGTTGGCGGCGAGGGATGTTTAGAAGAATTCTGGCAGCCGCGTTCTGTACTGACTGTAGCTTCAGCAGCACCTGTTTCTGGGTGTTAAGGAAGAGGGCATTTCCGTAATCGATTTTAGAAAATACCAGAGTGGTAACTAAGGTCTTCCCAGCAGAGGTGGGGAGATAAGGCAGCAGTTTCTTTATTTTCTTTAAAACAAAGAAAGCAGAGGAGACAACCTTGTTGACATGAAGGTTGAATGTTAATTTGCTGTCAAAGATGACTCCAAAATTTCTCGCTTTTACCACAGGGACGGGTGGGGTGCCCAGTTGGTTAGGCCACCAGATGGGGGACCATTCTGGAGCGAGGTTGCCAAAGGTCATAACCTCGGTTTTATCCGAGTTAAGCCTTAGGCAGTTGGAGGACATCCATGTACTAACGGCGAGCATGGCCTCCTGGAAATTAGCTGCCACTGCTGTGCCGTTCTTGTGGATCGCCAGCACCAGTTGGGTATCGTCTGCATAGGAGGTTAATCGTACCCCATAGGCCTTTATTACCCTCGCTAAGTCCGCTACATAGATGTTGAATAGCGTGGGACTTAGCGAGGAGCCTTGGGGTACTCCACATGGTAGTGCAGAGACGGGAGAATAGAAGTTGCCCAACTTGACTGTCTGGGTACGGTCGGCCAGGAAGGATGATATCAGGTCTCTGGCCAAACCATCTATTCCCAGAGCTGTGACACGGTCGACCAAGATAGCATGGTCGACCGTGTCAAATGCTGCGGACAGATCCAGAAGAATTAGGATGGCCACTCCTCCCTGATCCATGATGGTTCTGATTTCGTCAGAGGCTTTTATTAGCGCGGTCTCCGTCCCATGTCCCTTCCTGAAGCCAAATTGCGTTTCGTTTAAGAGTTGGTAAGTGTCGACGTACTCTGAGAGCTGTTTGTTCATCAGAGTTTCGCAAATTTTGGCCGGGAAAGGGAGACAGGCAATAGGTCTATAACTGACCAAGGCAGAGGGATCAAGGGAGGGCTTCTTCAATAGAGGCTTAATCACTGCCTTCTTCCACGGGGCTGGGTAACAACCGGCATGAAAGGCAGTGTTGCAGATTTCCATAAGTGGGTGAGAAATCACCTCACTTAGAATGGCCATCACTGGGGGTGGACAAGGGTCCAGAGGGGATCCTGACTTAGTGATGGAGACGAGTCTGCTGATTTGATCTTCTGAAGTGTCAGCGAAGTGAGAGAAAGGGTCATGGTTAATATGGGGAATTTCCTTTCTTCTGACGGTGGAGCTGGTCCCTACATCTCCACCAAAGGATGCATAGATGTCTGCCACTTTGGTAGTGAAGAAATTGGACAATGCATTACAGAACAGTTGGGAGGGTTCTGCTCCAGGACCCGACGGAGGTGTGGATAAGGAATTGACCACTAAAAAGAGTTCTCTGGCCGAGTTCCTGGCATTGTCGATTTGGGTCGAGAAATAGGTCGTTTTCCGGGTGATGATGGCCCTTTTATATATAGTTAAAGCATCTTTGTAAGATTGCTTAGCTAAGGGGCAATAAGATTTCCTCCAACGTCTTTCTAAATTCCGACAGTATTGTCGGTGGAGTCTAAGCTCTTCTGTATACCATGCCGCTGAGGGCGACCTTCTATTAGGTTGGATGGATTTTTCTGGGGCAACCTGATCAGCGGCGTTCTTAATCCAGTCATGGAAAACCGAGGCTGAAAGGACGGGATTAGATCCTGAGGTAGGGGAGGATAGTGACAGAATATTTGCCATCTGAGGGATATCAGCATTCTTCCAGGCACGGATTGCTGCCCTACTAGGTGGTCTGGAAGCAGGAAGATTAACTGGGGGAGTGCCGATAGAAAGTATAATGGCCCTATGGTCGGTCCATGTAAGGGGTAGAATATCTGATATCTTGATAAGAGAGTTATTGGTAAAGACACCATCTAGAGTGTGTCCCGCCAAATGAGTACTTCCCTTTACCAGTTGCTGAAGTCCTAAAATGAGGAGATCAGCAATAAGTTGGGAGGTGTCGTGGTTTCCATGTTCTTCCAAAGGGAAGTTGAAATCTCCCAATATTGTGTAGTCAGTGGAGCCTATAATATAATGGTTTAGCTCAGATAGGGAGCAAAGAAAGGAGCTGCGAGGTCCGGGGGGTCGGTAAAGCAGAATGCCTTTAAAAGTTTGTTTACTATTAAGATTAATTGCAAAGGCGGCAGCTTCACAATTAGTGGATGAGATGGGGTCGAGCGTGGTGTGGTACTGATTCTTAAAAATTATGGCGAGTCCACCCCCTCTTCCTAATTGTCTATCATGTCTCACTACGCTATAGCCATCCGGGGTGGCCTGACAAAAATCAGGTCCCGAGCCCGCATCTCCCCATGTTTCTGTGGCGAAAAGAAAGTCAAGATCATGCGTAGTGATAAACTCGCAAATATCTAGACAATGACATGGTAGAGAGCGTGTGTTGATAAGCGCCGCTCGACATCCCTGAAAAGGGATAATGGCCGAACTAAAAGGGGCGTCGGGAACTGATAAATGGGATAGAGTTGGCGATGGTAGCTTGTAGTTGCAGCCAGGGCACGGGGCGGGAATAATACCTGCAACAGTTGAAGGAGGCAGGGAAATGCAATGGTGGCTAGGACATCCAGGATTGAGCAGTCTAAGTTGGGTCGAGGTGTAGTGCACGAAAGTACCAGGAGTCCTGGCCCTGGGCCGAGTCCGGTCGCGGACGGGCGCAGACGGGCTTGGCTTAGGCGCGGCTTCGGCACGCAACCGGCGCGCCCGCTGCGCCAGCCCGCTGCGCCGTCTGGCCATGACACTGCTAATATGGAGGGTGAGTGGTGCCGTACTTGTAAAGCGAGATGCTAAGCTATGTCTAGGTTTTTCAGACTAGGATGAGAAGCAGAGGCTGCAGGTCGGGGTTAAGGGTCCCTGGTAGAGCTGGAATAATGATATTTCGAATTGGGGATCACATATGAAACTTTCCACCGTGTGAGGAGAGGGTAGAGCTTAGTGCCAAGCATAGCCCAACACACTTTAAATTCACCGTCCCCGCCTATAACACCAAACCCTGAAGCCTCTGGGGCTGCCGCCGGTGTCCTAGGTACATTTCACTCTCAATGGACATTAGCTGCGCAGAAACTCCAAACAAGTTGCTGAAAACGTGCCCTCTAGAGGGATTTCCCACTAATTGGGTGCACACCGTGTGATACCAACCCATCACCAGGTGACCGTGTGATGGGAGCCAATGTCGTGTGACACACTGTGGCACCCTGTGAGTTGGAAGGTCTGGGACCAGATATACTAAGTTTTCTTGCAACGCAGTGCAGCGCAGTATGCAAATTAACTGCACTGTGTTGGGCAAGGGTGAAAACACAGTGCAGGGCAGAAAGACTGATCAGCTGCTGGTGTCAACCCCTGCACTGGTGCACAATGCACTGCTTCGCACCACGGTGCACGGGTGAGTGAGCACAGTCTAGCATAGGATTTATACTGGAAACTTCTCCTTCCATTAGAAATTCCTATGCCTAGAAAAGCTCAGGAGGTTCTCATGCATTGGATGTGCATTGCACAGTGTAGCCCACATGTAATGCTTCGATTTTTGGGGAAAATTGACACATTCTCCCTTGTTTACACCTGCTTCAAGTTCAATGTCTTTTTGCACTGTGGAAAGTGCACCTTTCCGGCGCAAAACACCTTTGGGACCGGATAGTAAATTGTGAGGTGAGGGAAAAAGAGAGTGACTTAAAAGCGGGTCAGGAGACTGGCTGCTTGTGCTCAGTCCGACAGAAAGAGCTTGGTCCATTCTAAGGTGGGTGAGCGGATAGACGCCAAGCGATAAGAACTGCCTGGTCAACTGTGTCAAACGCACCGGGAGGACATGCCTACAGACCTAAAGATGAATGAACAGCCTGGCATAGAAATGAGGCCTGAACCATCAATCTGCCAGAACACTCACCCATAGCTCATTGAATACGATTCATTCACTTAACTGGAAGAGAGTCAGTCACACCCCTGACAGCGCGTCATCGGTGGCTGACTCAGGCTTCTCAGATCCAGGGTTGGCTGGAACCCAGACTCCGGTCAGCACGGCGAGACGAGCCGGTCGTGCACTATGCAAACTGCACAAGTGTGGGTGCGAACTCAGAAATGGTGCTTGGTGCTGCAAAGTGGGCATGCACTACCACTGTGCTATTACCCCGACTAACGCGGGTCTTAATGGCGGATAACGTGGTAATGCCGCATGTTTCCCCGTCGAAGCAGCAACACGTGAAATATTTACATGTTTTCCCACACAAATTTTAACAGGTAAAGATAGACGAGGAGAAAGCGTCCGGGTACTGAGTAATTTGCTCATAAATTTTAATCCTGATTCCGTCATAAGCATTTATCCACTAATGGAGATCAAGGCGACTCTTTTCACAGAGGGCCAAAGAGCCTTTAATGACCATATTAAGTCAAACCACTATGTAATTTGGTATAAAGAGCCTTTAATGCCCATATTAAGTCATACCACTATGTAATTTGGTATAAAGAGCCTTTAATGGCCATGCCATCTGGTATAAAGTACCTGAAATGGCCATACCATTCCATACCACCACGTAATTTGGTATAAAGAGCCTTAAATCATCATACCATGCCATACCAACACACCATTTGGTACAAAGTGCCTTAAATAGCCATGCCATGCCATTCCATCTGGTGTAAAGAGCCTGAAATGACCACGCCATGCCTTACACGCATGTCATTTGGTATATAGAGCCTTAACTGATCAATCCATGCCATACCACCACGTAATTTGGTATAACGAGCGTTAAATGGCCATACCATGCCATACTACCACATCATTTGGTATAACGAGCGTTAAATGACCATACCATGCCATACTACCACATCATTTGGTATAACGAGCGTTAAATGGCCATACCATGCCATACCACCACGTAATTTGTATAAAGAGCATTAAATGTCCATACCATGCTATATCATCTGGTGTAAAAAGCCTGGAATAGCCAGACCATACCATACAACCACCTAATTTGGTGTAAAAAGCATTAAATGGCCATACCATGCCATACCACCACGTAATTTGTATAAAGAGCATTAAATGTCCATACCATGTCATACCATCTGGTATAAAAAGCCTGGAATGGCCAGAGCCTGCCATACCAACACCTAATTTGGTGCAGAGAGCATTAAAAGTCCATACCACCACATAATTTGGTATAAAGAGCATTAAATGTCCATACCATGCTATATCATCTGGTATAAAAAGCCTGGAATAGCCAGACCATACCATACAACCACCTAATTTGGTGTAAAAAGCATTAAATGGCCATACCATGCCATACCACCACATCATTTGGTAAAAAGAGCCTTAAATGTCCATACCATGCCATACCATCTTGTATAAAAAGCCTGGAATGGCCAGAGCCTGCCATACCAACACCGAATTTGGTGCACAGAGCATTAAAAGGCCATACCACCACATAATTCGGTATAAAGAGCATTTAATTGCCAGTCCCTGACATGCCACCACATAATTTGCTATGGTGCGTTAAGGATCCAGCAGCTGCCCCTCGCCGTGGGCCCTGCTCGGCGCTGGCTGCAGCTCGGCACAGCGGGAGCGGCCGGGCAGGACGGAAAGGGCAGAGTGAAGCATGAGCCGAGGCCACCAGCTTTAATTTGCTCATGTTCCTTGCTAATAAAAATGTTAGGAGATAATAAATAATCCCAATTAGGCGCAGAAACGTCTCGCTTCCCCTAAAAATCCCCGCAGAAATCTCTCCCAGTAATGGGTATTTAATGAAGCCCTGCCTTCCGGTGACCCGGGGTCACGAGGAAGTATTGCGCGCGCCGGGATGAAATGTGACCCGGCTGCTCTGCAGCAGGCTGGCACGACGCGGGGTGGTGCCAGGGCCGCCTGGTACAGGAGAGCAACGGGGCAAGGGAGGGCACTGAGGCAGCAGATGAGAGGGCAGCACAGGAGGACGAGCACTAGGGCAGCAGGGGAGGGGCAGATCAGCAGACAAGTAAAACGGCGGCACGAAGGGGCAACGGCACAGCATATCCAACAGCAGCATGGGAGGAGCAGCAGAGGATCTCTACAGCAGCACAGGATGGGCAAGCACAGATGGGGCAGCACAGCATGGAAACTAATGCAGCAGCACAGGAGGATTGCAGCTGGCAAAGAACCCAGCAGCACAAGACGGGAACAACACAAGAACGGGAGGGCAGCATAGCAAACATAACAGCAGTACAGGAGGAGCGCAGCAGGCAATTAAACCAGCAGCACAAGATGGAGCCTACACAGGAGGGGGAGGGCAGCATATCAAACAAAACAGCTGCAGAGGAGGAGTGCAGCAGGCAAATAAACCAGCAGCACAGGAGGAGTGCAGCAGGTGAGTAAACTAGCAGCACAGGATGGAACCAACACGGGGGTGGCAGCATATCAAAACAAAACAGCAGCACCTGAGGAGCACACCAGGCAAGTAAACTAGCAGCACAGAGGAGTGCAGCAGGCAAATAACCCAGCAGCACAGGGTGAGACAAACACAAGAGCGGGAGGGCAGCATATCAAACAAAACAGCAGCACAACAGGAGCACACCAGGCAAGTAAACCAGCAGCACATGAGGAGTGCAGCAGGTAAGTAAACTAGCAGCACAGGATGGAACCAACACGGGGGGGGGGGCAGCATATCAAACAAAACAGCAGCACAACAGGAGCACAGCAGGCAAGTAAACCAGCAGCACAGGAGGAGTGCAGCAGGCAAATAACCCAGCAGCACAGGGTGAGACAAACACAAGAGCGGGAGGGCAGCATATCAAACAAAACAGCAGCACAGGAGGAGTGCAGCAGGCAAGTAAACCAGCAGCACAGGATGGAAACAACTCAGGAGGGGGAGGGCAGCAGAGCTTCATTTCTAAAACAATTAGTGCCAGGGCCCTCGTCAGGAGGCCACTACCGCTTTCACCACCCATTGCTCCTGCCAGCCCTGCCAATGAGTACCAACACACCTACCAAACATCACAGTCCTACATGTGTGACAGTTCAGATGATTCCTGGCCCCCAAAGCTATAAGGATGGCTTGGACGGCTGGTATTAGTCCCTTTTAACCCCTTCCTTATTGCGTCGGCCATTGGCCGATGGCAGCACTACCTCCCCAGTGCTGCCGTCGGCCAATGGCCGACGTGGCCCGCCCGTTTTGCGGAAGTGCCGCACTGCGGGAAAATCGGGGCCGCAGTAAATGGGTTAATGTATATTGAATTAATAAACAACTGTTGTTGTGCTCATTTCTAAATTAGACAGACAGCTCCACCATGTGGCAGACTTTCATAAGTACCGGTGATGATAATTAAGAGCCGGTGCCGAGCATCGGACACCACAGGCTCAAATTAAGCCCTGGAGGACAGCATCTCAAACAATACAGTAGCACAAGGCAATTGTTGCAGGCATGTAAACCAGCAGCACAGGATGGAAATAACATAGGAAGGAAGGCAGCAGAGACCTAAACACCCACGGCATGAGAAGGAAACAGGCTCATGATGCCAGATCACTCAATAGCACAGGAACAGCAACAGCACAGCAGGACAAATTATACAGGATGGGAACTACACAAGAGGGGGAGCAGAAATGGGAGGGCAGCTGCTAGGAGAGCTAGCAATTCAGGATGTATTAACGGAGGGCAGCACGGGATAGACATCAGTTAGGAAGAACAGGGCTACTTGTGCAAATGTCTCTGTTTATCAGCGAAAAGTGTAATTATCTTCGCTGTCACAGCATAATACAGCAGCATTCTCTCTAAACAAACAAGCATTGGCAAGCCAGCAGGTCTTGGTTGAACTGCCAAGCGACGCAGTAAGTGCTTTAATTTATTTGTCTATTTGTTTACTTTTGACTATCCCATCATATGTCGAATTCCACTACCCTCACCCCCCGCCCGCCTCTCCGCACCTGCCCCACCTCCGCTCCACATTTACCTATGTAAGCCACCACCGTACATTCTATAGCGCTAACAGCAGGAGCTGATAGCTCTGTAGTGGCGAAGCAGTCCCTGGTGCAATACAAACATTTGTAGGGAGGCTGAAGGGCGCACCCAGACTGCCAGTAGCATAAGGTAAGTGATGAATACTACATTTTCTGAGCCAAGATGTGATTGACAAGTGCTCAAAATTGAGGAAATCCAATGGAAATAAAAAGGCTGCGTATATTGTTAGCAGTAGGTGTGTTTGACAGCCGCACTGCCAAATCTATAGTTGATACCCAGTTCAAATTTCTCACAAACCTACTTTGAACACACAGCAACCAGTAAATGTTGTCACAAAGGCATCTTCAAGCCAATGAAAAGTCTGGAATTCATATTTTCCGTGATTGTTACAGATGCAGGACTAGGCCAATATTACGTTTTTTCTTTCTCTGCACATGAACTCCCCTTACCACCAATTATCACATGGTGCATTGAACACTTAAATTGTTGCACAATGTAATGTAAATGTAATTTGTACTTGTAAAGCGCACTAATACCCCAACTGGGGTGTCATGGCGCTGTAACGCATACCGCTGTGGAACCCTTCCTGGCTTTTCCCTGTGAAATGTCCACTCCTGGACACCCCCAAGGTGAAGCCAGGCATCCCAGCGCTGTTGGGGCCGTTGTGGAGATTAAGCAAGCTATTGCCCAGAGTTGCAGAGTGGGGCCCATGATTAGAATAGGCACAGAGGCGAGAATTAGCAGGTCCTGGGAAATTGAACCCAATACCCGTCGAGGCGGGAATTGAACCCTGGTCCCGGGCCAGACCTCTGCATGAGGGTCTGCCGCTCTAACCATTGAGCCACACTTCTGCACAATAACCCCTGTTTACACCATTGGGCAGCTCTGCCTGCAAACATCAGCAACATTTACAAAATAAATTCTCCTCTCTGGGTGGTAGAGAAGGAAGGCGAAGGCGGGGCTACTGACTCCATGGATTCCAAGCACATTCTCTACTCTACTCGGATCTCATTAGTTTCAATTATTCCTTGGTTTTTTATTTATTTGCTTTTCCTGCTCTCAAAAGTGCGAGCTTGCGAATTTTGCAATAATGCAGCTCATTAGCTGAATAATATCGGAAACCCAGCGCGCGGCTAATTCATCTCTCGGTGTCATTCAAACGCGTTCCCCTGGCAGCTGCGCGCAGCCGGTGGGGGCGGGGGTTAAGAAGGGAGATGGGGTGGAGACCAGAGCCGGCCTTTGCCAAGATAGCGCCTTGGGCGTGGGCGGAGAGAAATTTAGCCCCCTTGCTGATGGTAGTAAATTACATGAGGCAACATGGGGGCCCTTTTGTGTTCACTGGTCAGTACGATGAGCAGGGACTGGTCCCTGAACACAAACATCCCTCGATCTCCCCAGCTCACCTAAATCACTAATAGCTGCCTCACATAGATGAGGGGTTTGCTGATGTGTGCCAGCAGGTGTCAGAGGGTGAATGGAGAGCAAGGAAGGGGGCTAAATGGGTGTTAAAAACATCGCTCGCTGCATAATAATGAAGGACTAAGACCACTTTAAACTGGCAAATCAGACAGAAACCAACAGGCAGGGCCAAGGCTTGAGCAAGATGAGAAGGGGGCTGCTGTTGATATAACCTTAATGCACACAGCTCCATGCGCCCCTCAGAAAATCGGCACCCTGTCCTAGCTCGCCCATGCTACAGGCCAGCCCTGGTGGAGACACATGGGGTGTAGATGAATCTTAATTATAGGGATACAAGAAAACCTACCAAACCTCAGGTCCCTTTGTGAGTTAGGAGGGCGTTTACACCCTGCACCTATCAAGGGCTAACTGCAAATTGCACTCGTTCACACCAAACTTTTACCTGGAGTTTAAAACGAGCACTAAATGGACACACATTCTAATATTGCATGTGTAATGGCTGCAATTACTGCACACCGTGCCCACTTTTCGCATCAATGTGCACATAGGGTGCAAACGCACAGCTCACAGATTTCTCAGAGATAATTTAAGTGCTTTGCTCTTTCACAGGGCTCCTGTAATTTCCAAATCTGGGCCTTGCCTTGACTCTGCGTACTAAATGAACTAAGGAAGAGACCCTACAGGGACGCGTGCTCCTGGGACTGTGCAATAATGGTCTTTGCTTGATCCTCACAGTGCCAGTGCCTGCTTTTAGGTCTCGCCTAATGCAGCGCGTACGCTGTCTGTCGCAAGGCACTTTGTTAGCTTACAGTGGACTTACAGCCCATCCACTGGTTTCAGGTCACAAGTAGGGGTTAGAGGTGGGTAGACGGCATCCACCCACTAATTTCACAGGGTGGACACCATCCATCCTGCCAAGAATTTGAGCCCCACTGAAATGTGCTGTACTGGTCCCGCTGTAATTTTGAGACAGCAAAACAAATTCAGCAGCGTCTACATGTTGTCTGCTTTCATTCAGAGAAGCAACACAGAGGCTGGGAGGGAGCTGTATTATTTTAAATTCCAGTTGGGCCCAAAACAAAGGCTGAATTTAAGGGGCCACCAGGCCTCCTTTTGTTCCAGTTTACTGACTGGAAGCTATCTGGGGCCTCCCATCGAGATGCAATTGCAACAGAGGGGAAACAAAGCACACATCTTGTTATTACTTCACAAGTACTTAAGGGGGGCATAGTTTTGACTTTGTTCAGTCACTGTATATAAGAGATACGCATACACTGTAAGAACGTCATATGTGCTGGTCTGTCCCAGTAGTCACCCAAATAAAAATGTAAATGCCACCATTTTCTTTTATTCCTTTTATAGCACTGCTCGTCTCAATGCAGGGTGTCAGAGTGTTTTACATCACAAGTACACTTTATACATTGACAATAAATCACATGCGTGTGAGCGATATATATAAATATATATTTATATATTTTAAATTTTGTTCCACCTCCGCTCCTCCACCCTCATTCCCTGCCAGCCGCTACTGATGGTGAATATTTCTATGAGGATGAAAGTCATTCAATACGGTCAAACATTTCCGAATGTGGCACCCATTTGTAATAACTATAGCAGGCAGCACACAGTAGGATTTTACAGCGAATTGCATACAAGAGAAAAAGAAAGAAAAGGTCCTTCGGAATTGATAGGGAGTTGAAATATTCATCTGACACCTCAATCAACTACAAAAATCAGAAGTTTTATCATGGGTTTGAGATATTGTTGTTTTAAGTTTATGGCATAGAAGACATTCAGGACGTTTTCTTGAGGGCATTTCAGGGTTTTGGGCTTGTATTTGGATGTATATGAGTTAAGTACCGTATTTATCTTAATCTGGTGTAGAAGATCACAATATTGTTTTTTTAAAATTTATTTTCACACTCCACAGGTTACAATAGTTTGGAAGTGTGCTACAGCTCTTTGCAGACTTTTGATTGTAGAGGATACGAAGAGTAGATTATCTGCAGAGGGAGTCAGTTTGTATACCTTCTTAATAAAATCCAGGAACCTGTGCCTCTTCTAGGGTAACTGCTTGGTCATTTATGTCTGTGACAACTAGAGTTGGAATAATACATCATCTATCTTTCATACCTTGTTTTTATTTGAAAATCACTGCCTTGACATTGTTAGTTATTGTTAATTTTCACCCTGCATCGCGTGAGGATGTATATTGCTTTTGATTACATTATATCCCTCTGCTCCTAAATCACTTACAAGAAACCTATTGTCCCACACTGAGTTTATAGATTTTTGAGAGTGAATAAAACATGCAAATAGTTTCCCTTTAGCATTCTGCGAATATATTAATTATTAATATATGCAAGGTGAATATGTGATTGCTGGCTCTTGAACTGGCGTAAACTTCAGTTTAGCATCTGTGTAATCTCTGTTTGTCATTGATTTACACCTGGATTCTTTTGTTTAAAATAACACAGAACATTTTTGATCATTTGTTTTCTAGGCAGACATCTTTGCAGGGTCAGACTGGGACAGAGAGCAGCCCTGTGCACCAAAAAAAAGTGGTCCCCATTAGCGAATACGATAGCTAAAAAAAAGTGTGCCACCTTTGCAAATCAGAGAAGTTTAGAACTTGTGAAGACATGTTGTATAGGTGTTTTGCAAGTTGTGGCAGACTGCATGTATTGGTACTTGCTGCAGGTAATGTTTGCAGTAATATCAGTGAAATCAGAAGTCCATAAACCAGGCCCACAAACAGCAAAAACCCTGCCCTCCTACTGACAAGCCACATCAGCCCTTCTGGCCCTGCCAGATTGCCCTATAGATCAGTCTGGCCGTGTACCTCTGAGGAGATTGAGATCTGCTCAGCTATTATTTGTACACGTATAGCTGAAAATCTGTGTTAACCGTGTTGTGTGGACTTGACCCGAACTTAGGGCCAGAGTGATAACTTTACCACTGCCTATTGCAGAACTCCATGTAGTCTTCTTTCTATTCCAGTTTCCATGTTTTATGCTTTTCAGTTCATCCTGTAAATATCTTATTGCCACTGGAAGGTCTAGCATGTGTTGAACGTCTTTAATGACACTTTCTATTTTGGCCAGTCTGCTTGTGATGTCTTTTTGTTGTTCTTCCTTTTCCCTGACTTTCTACAGCTTTGACAAAAATGTTGTTTCCACACATTCTCTCCAATGATTCCTAACTGTCGCCCCCTCTTTTTTTTTACAGGGATATCCCTCAATGTGGCCCAAAAGAAGTTAAATCAAGGAGCTTATCTGACTTCGCTGAGTTTGCTTGGATCCAGGATAATCTTTTTTTAATTTCTCTTGAGGTTGTTGAAACTTTGAAAGGTATCTTGTCTTATGTTTCCTTTGTGCCAGACTGTTTGCTTCTGTGTGGTTTTATTTAGGTAGCTTTCGTGTCTTAGTGTGAACAGCTATGCGTGCACAGTGAAACCAAGTACTCTGCGGTTTCCTGCCTTTCCTGCTATGCGGTTAAACTATTGTTAGCAGCGGGCTGGCAGCTTTCCTTAGGACTGTTATAATGCCCATAGAGAGTTGTTTTATCCATACGATTCCTGACTGTATTTTTTCATCAGGAAAACTTTCTGTTGCTTTTCCACTTCCTCACTGTTGAGTGCAGTTTCTATGTGTCTCTTCTGTAGTTAGACCATTCCTGGAGAACCTCGTTTGTGTAATGTTTCTTCACGTTTGGAAGAGGAAACAATTGAAACATGAGGCATAGAAGAGTTATGGTACCAGGATAGCATACCAAATTATCATCTGATAAAACATTGTGTCCTAAATATCATTCACAAAAATGTCGCTCCATTGGAGTTCATAACAGACAATCTACAACGAATGAGAAAATATTCTGTGTAAACATCTATAGTAGCTCCCACCCCCGGCACGGTGCGCCTTTTGAGTTGTGAATTTTAGGAAAGGGACTTCCATCTCTTGGTATTCGACTCTGCATCCTTTCGTCTTTGTACCTTTATGCCAGAATCATGATATTGTGGGTGTCCTTGTTTTTAGTGTGGCCTTTGCAAAGCGTTGCTTCTCAAAGATGTCCCATTTAAGCCCTGGTATGGTCTGATTATTGATTGTAAGGGACATCATTCCAATGTCGTTTTTTCTGTTCCAGGGCTGCAGCGAAGAATATCGATCAATGGGTTTCAAGGAGTGTTTTCTCCTTTAATTAAAGCATTCAAGAAATCTATGCTGTGGTCACTGCATTAGCAGTGCAATTCCTGTCAGTTTGTTGCCCAAGGATTGCAGTTTTCTGCATTCTCCCTCCTTTCAGCATCTGTTGGCTACTTTATTCAATTTGTCTTTCCGGCTTTTACCGTCTGGCCGGTTGGGTAGGCCAGTTCTCAAAAAGATGAATGCTGCACAGCTACCGAATACTGGGGCATATTATCAAGGGGGTTTATCTCCGCTTTTTTGGCTTTAAAAGCCAAGAAAGCGGAGATAAAATTATCTCCCTATTACCTAGCTGTCGCTAACACCAGTTAGCGACAGCTAGTAAGAGATAGCGACCATCTTGGGCCCAGCTTTGCATGTCAGTGATATTTATCACTAATGACATGCAAAGTGGGCGCGCCAAGATGTTAGCGACTGGAAACAGTCGCTAACATCGCTATCTCCTATTACCAACTTTTGGAGATATTTGCGCTAAGCGCGAATATCTCCATAAGCTAACACCTGCCCCTGAGCAGCTCTTAGCCATGTTATCCAATGAAGGTGGACAACATGGCTAAGAGCATTAGCTCGGTAATGCATGAATATCACTGACTTTTCAGCGATATTCATGCATTTCAGCCGATTTTTATCGCTTAGGAGATTAACCTTGATGATAGCAAGGTTCCTAAGCGATAAAAATCGCCGCAGCTCGGCGATAAAAATATCGCTGCTATACCAACATAGCGATAATTATCGCTAGTTGTTGGTAATATGCCCCTCTGAGTTGTCTCTATGCTTCCCAGAAAATACCTGTGCCACTGTAGTCAATGAAGAGACAAGTCCTATATTCCTACCTAGACCACATTCATATGGCCATCTTTATTTCCATAACAGGAAGTTAAAAACAAGCAAGGCCCACCTCGTGCTGTTCTTGCTCAGGAAGTTCTAGGTGCAGTCCGTTTGTGGTGGTGATTTAACGCTAGGATCCTTTTTGGTTCTCCGGGCGGGTGTTCTTTGCTTTCTTTGTGGCTAGCAATCTGGATTGTTCATGGTTCTCTTTCTACTTACAAGTTCGGATTTCACAAGTCTGCTTCAATTCATTTAACTTGGTTGCAGGTTTTTTCTCTTTTTCCGCCTGTGGGATCTTGCTAATGTCACCTTTCGATTTTGGGTGGTGGGCATTTCATTTAGCTTCTGGGGTTTCTCTGTGATATGGTGGGTCTACATGTAGTTGTTGTCAAGCTCTATCTAGTTCTGTTTTTTTGGCAGTGATGCTGTTGTGTGAATCAAGGCCTTGTTCTCGTCTTCGGGCTACAGGTGTTCTACTTATGTAGCCATCTTTATGCTCCATTCCATAGGGACGTTTTGTTGATGTCTGTGTGCTGGAGTGGGCGGGCCCTGTTATGCTTACTTTATAGGTAGCTGTTAATACAATTAATTTGTATTTTTCCAGCGTTTACAGTATAAGGTTGTGTGTATATCTCAATATAGTGCCATATCTTTGAGATGTTTACTCAACATAATCACCGCTATGTCAGTGAGTTGAATGGTGGTCCACCGGTGCTTTGTGGCATGGAAGGAGGGGAGAACGAAGAATATGATCAGGGTAATCCTCATCAAAGAGCACCAACAATTCGTGACTTCTGAAGCAAGGGATAGCACAGCGTGCAAATCACCAGCAACTCTGCCGTGCCATCTGGAAGAAGCACACGCGCACACTCCATTCTGAGAATTGAGAACTGCCAGTGCTGGAAATGGAAAATGTCATCCTCAGAACCCATAAACAGGGGCAATGGATGTGTCAGCAGAAAGGGGTGGAGCCTGAAGGACAGACTCATGCAGTGACTCATTAGGAGCAGAGTCCATGGCAGTCAGCTTATGCATTATTTTAAAGTCCAAGAAACTGGCAAGAGGACAAATGTGACAATAATACTGTTCTGGGTGGTCACAAATAGATTGCCTTTTAGGATACCATCCAAAGTCTAGGCACCTGCTACAGAATTTTTTGTGTCTGCAGCAAGCATCAGGGTATAAATAGAGGAAGGTAGCTCTGGCGGTTAACGCATCTATTGGAGAACTATGTGTGCAATCTGGTATGACTCGTCATCAAAATCATAGAGGATTCATTCACCTACAAGAGAGCACATCACAAGTCACAAACTTCTATTTTATGCGTATGGTGCAGAGACCTTTGAGTTAGTAAGAGTTAGATTACTAGATAATAGTGTAATTACAAACATAGGCCCGCATACAAGTGGGTCTGAAATTTCCAATCCCT
Source organism: Lissotriton vulgaris (assembly GCF_964263255.1). Classification (NCBI taxonomy): domain Eukaryota; kingdom Metazoa; phylum Chordata; class Amphibia; order Caudata; family Salamandridae; genus Lissotriton; species Lissotriton vulgaris. The sequence continues at coordinate 184,790,730 of NC_141693.1, forward strand.
CTGCATAGACAGCTTTGCACAGGGACCAGAATTCCAAGTAATGTTGAATTTACAGCACCGGGTAATTACTGGTGCAATCTACTCTCACGCTTGCAATTTTCCCAGGTGGATATTGGCAGTTCAAAGATTGCCAAACTTTACTGAGGAAAAATGTCCGGTAATTACAGACACCTGCGAAATTTGCTGCAGTAGGCATGAAATTCCACACTGACCCCCCATTTGCAAGTTTGATCTCGGAATAGGTTGTACTTACTAAATGGAGTAAATATCTCAGAGTATTGTGTCAGTATTTACCTTGTCTGGTGAGTATTTCAACCCCCTCTGGAACTCAATCCGTAGAGAGCTATATCTGGCAAGATGCATACTATTGCACCTCGTGTAGACTTTGGGAAAGTCAAATCTCCGTTTGCCTCTATGCAGTTGGTGGAATGACACTCTCAGTGTCTTTGTTTTCTCGGATGGACATCTCTCTGTATCTGCAGCAAGATGCTAATTGGCAGCTGTGAACCTTTGACCACAAACTGTATCTAGCCAGGTGTTGCTGATTGCCCTTTAAGTGAAGCATTTGCAAGGGCCAAGCTGGAAAGGAAAGGAGCAGTCCTCCCTCATCCCCTTCAGTTTGCTCCTACTCACAAAGTACACAGGTGCCTCTGTATGTGCGCTGGTGTCGCAAAACTGCACTAGGACACAATGCGGCTCACAGGAGCCTGTCCAGGCTGGATCTGTAATCCGGTAGGAAACCCCTACATTCCAGCACCGATCATTGCATTGTGTTATTTTTAGTGAATCAAAAGACACCACACCTTGCATTCACCCCTGAACCCCAATTTTCACAATGATTTTTATAGTCTATCTTGGTAGCACAGCTGTCGCTAGACAATTATGTGAGCATCAGTAGAGAGCCTTCGGCTCCGCTCACATGCTGGAAGCCATGAGTACATGTTTTGATAGCTTTCAGGGGTAAATACATGACATTATAGTGCTGATAAAGGTCTTAAATAACTAGACAATGTATGGTGTTTTTCTCTGGCAGCAGTTGAGATGGGAGGAGTGTAGTCCTTAACCTACATAGATGTTTAGGTCTGGCTTGACAGGTAACTTTAACCTGACCTTTTCACCTACACCAATATTATTCTTCAGTTCTTTGTTTCCACACAAATACATTTCCATACCCATGCTACTTACTTGTAATGCGTCACATTAGGAAAACATTTCTTCAAGCCAGGCCTATTGGCTTTGCCAATGCCTGCCTTTTCTTGTAATCAACACCAAAAAATATATTTGGAAGGTTCCCCTGGCTATATACACAGGGAGGGGAGCAGATGCAGTGGAAAGTAAAGTCCTGTGGTTTATATATCCATAAAAGTCAAAATATTGACTATTGCTAAAACAGTGTGGAAGACTATTGGGGGGAGTGCTAACTGGAATGCATTATACATTAAACATTAATCCCATTGAGTGTCACACTTATAATCAAGGAAAAATTGAATTAGAAAATTAGAAAAAAATTCACAATTTATTATGGTACCTCCCTTTAGGGTTACACTCTAAAACATTTATTTAAAAAGGGTTAATTTCATCATAAAAACCAACAAAAATAAACATAAAAACAGTCAAAAAGCAATCACAAAGCACTTTTCTTGTAATCAAGCCAGTATTTGGTGGTGAAGGGAGAAGACGACACTACAACAGTGACTCTCAAACTATTAAGAGCCATGCCCCAATTTCCTGGATTGATAAACTTTTTCGAGCCACCTACTTTTAATAGAGATGACACAGATATGCAGTTTTACAAATAAAACTGTATAACAATTAAATGTTAATGTGTGGAAATCGGGTTTCTGTGAATATTTATTATCCGTTCATTACCAAGTAAAGTGCCTTGGTTTGTTTTGATCCTATTAACATTTCAGTTTCTCAGAATTACAAAAAAAATTGCCTTCATTTTTGCTTTCCTAACTGCTGAATGCATACAGTTAATTTACAGGTATTTACATTTTGATGAGTGCTGCAAAAAAATTACATCCTAAGGCTTTCCTGTCCCACTTCCTGTACTTCAACCAGATTGTCACGGTATTGACTGTAAAATCTCCTCTCACTTGCAGTCAGGGAAAGAGAAGTAAACACCAATCCAAAGGGGGGAAGAATAAGCAGCAGTTTGTCAGAAGGCGTAGCCTGACATTTGACCTCTATTTATGAAGCACTGGCACTGGCCTTGTGTGGTTCCTTCTTGTTTACTTTACATTTTTTAACTTTGTTCTTTTACTTTGCCTGCTGCTTTTAATACTGACATATTATATATTTAATGAGCTTTACCTATGAATTGATTGTTTGAATTTGTTTGAATTTGACTCTGTCGCTTGGGGGAACGTAGGAGTTCTGTCTGGTCAAAAGTTCCTCTTCCTGATTTGGGACAACAGGAGATGCCATTTTAGCTGGGTGCGTGCTCTAGTCGTTCAAGGGAGGCACGCAGAAGAAAGAAGTGTTGCGCGGACGCGCTGGCCTTGTGTGGGTCGTTCTTGTTTCCCTCACCTTTTTTTACTTTGTTCTTTTGCTTTGCCTGCTTCTTTTAAAAATGACATATAATAGATTTTATGAGCTTTACCTATGAATTGATTGTTTGAATTTGTTTGAATTTCACTCTGTCCCTTGCTTGCACTGAACGTGGGAGTCCTGTCTGGCCAAAAGATCCTCTTCCTAGTTTGGGACGACTAGAGACGCCATTTTAGTTGCGTGCGTGTTCTAGTCGTTCAAGGGGTGCATGCAGTTAAAAATGTGCGCTACGCGGATGCGCCGCTGGGGTGCCATAGGCGCACCCAAGACAAGCCTGACGGTGCCCGTGACATTTCTAACAGGAGGTGTCTGTTAATTTACTATAGCAGGGATGAGCTTTTATCCGTAGACCCCCTGAACTGTGTAGGAGTTAGCAGATGGGATGTCGTGGTTTCTCACGGTATGGAATGTAGCAATTGCAAGTTAAGCCTAGATCATGAGTCTTTAGTTTCACCTCCACTCACTCGTCAACCCGTAGTCAGACTTAACAAGTACATGATCAAAGCGGCTCTGATTAATGCCAGCTCGGTGGCTAAACACACTGAGGACTTCTTTGATATACTCAATGATGAGTTACTTGACCTGTTTTTCCTCACGGAAACCTGGTTATCGAAGAACTCCAGTCCGGTGATCGAGATGGCTATCCCAGATGGATTCAAAATCACTAGAGTGGATCGTAGTTCAGAACGGGGGTGGAGTTACTGGTGTTAAGAGATCAATGGAACTGTCAATGGAATGAGATAAGGAAGCTGGCGGAGATGGAAGCTCTTAACTTTTGGATCAATATTTCCCCTCAATACACATTGTGAGGTATACTGATATACAGGCCCCCTGGTCCAGCTGGCTTATTCCTTAAAACCTTAGACGATGTTATCATTTCACGTGCACTTCGCTGCTCTCACTTCCTGCTCCTAGGGGATTTCAATATTCACGTTGATGATCTTGAATTGGGGGACACATTGGAGTTTCTTAATTCCATGAAGTTAGCCCAACTTCAACAACTTGTCACCTCGCCCACTCATCGAGGCGGTCACATCTTGGACCCGATTTGCTCCAATACTCCACTCACAGTAGAGGACCACCTGCCAGTGACGTGGTCGACCACTTTATGATCCGCTTCTCCTGGTAAGTTTAAAACAAGCCGAAGCAGGCTTGTTCATTTATTGGGCAACAGGGAAAAGCTGTCCATAGAATCAACCCTGCAGAATTTAGCCTAGCATTAGCTGAGACGTGCCCGGCGTTATCTAGTGACATGAATGAAGCCCTCTGTAACTTCACCAACTGATATATACAAGGCAGTGGAGCGTCTCACTCCTGAGACTCTAGGAATCCTCCTAATAAGCCATGGTTCTCTGGTTCCCTTAAAACTGAGAACCAGCAATGTAAAAAGCTTGAGCACAAATGGAGGCAGAAGTACAGCCCCGTGGATAGATCAATTTTCAAAAGTTCACAAAAGAAATCCTATGCCGCCATTGCTGAAGTGAAAAGCCTTTACTATGTGGAGCGAATTGCTGGGTCTGGTAATGATGCCAAAGAAATGTTCACTATTGTCCAAAGTTTCCTCTCCCCTAAAGCAGGGACTAGTGTCCACACTCCTTGCTCGCATGGTGTGAGCTTCTCTCTTGTTTTTTCATTAATAAGGTTTGATCTCTTCAAGCTAGCTTTGGTGCTGGGGATAGTCAGCTAGTGACTATGGTCCCCTCTCTGCTGCCGCCACTCTAAACCTCCGTCAAACTTATAGTCTTTGAACCTATTTCTCTGGTGGACTCACTAGCAGCTTTTAACACCCTTGAGTCCGGTTCGCCTTCTGATCCTTGCCTGACCAAATTGTTGGCCGGTGCATCTGAGGTGATCAACCCAGTGATGAATACTCTAATCAACTTGTCCTTAACATCAGCCGTGGTCCCTCCTTCCTGGAAACGGGCAATGATTGTTCTCTTGCTAAAAAAAACCTACACTGGATCCCACTCTTCCTTCCAGCTACCGCTCAATTTTCCTTATCCCAGCTGTGGCTAAGGTTTGTGAAAAACTGATCAATAAACAGCTTTCTAACTTTGTGGAACAACATGATCTTCTACACCCGGCTCAATCGGGCTTTAAAGCCTTATTCAGCGCAGAATCTGCTCTTGTGGAAATGTCTGAGGCCATCCCTGAAACTTTAGATGCAGGGGTCAGGGTTGCCCATGCCCTGATCCTTTTGGACCTGTCGGTAGGGTTTGATACCATGCCGCATGCCCTGCTCCTGTTCCGTCTTCATAAAATCAGCATAATAGGGTCTGGATGGAAGTGGTTAAAATCTTACCTTGAAGGCAGAACCCAGCAAGTCTGCATTCCTCCTTTTACAGTCCCCTTTGCCTACACTGCTGGGTCACCCCACTACGAACTTAGGGATCTGGTTTGATGAAAAGCTGTGCTTTGGTCCCCAGATTAATAAATTGACAGGAACATGCTTCTGCATTATGAAAGCACTAAAAAAGAAAATTCCTTCCTCTACTCGGTTACCCTTGCCCTGATCACATCTCGCATTGACTATGCCATTGTGTAGTAAGTTGGTCTGCCTGGCTATTTATTGAATAAACTTCAGGTTGTTCTGAACGCTGCCGGAACTCTTCTGACCCTCCCTAAGAGGGTCAGCATCAGGCAACACCTGCGTAGTCTGCATTGGTTGCTGCTGAAAGAGAGGGTGACATTCAAGCCCTTGGTCATGGCTCATGCGGCCCTCCATGGGTTTGGCCCGGTGTACTTGAGAAAGCGTTTCAGGTTTTTCTACAAAGCATATTACATGTACTCCTAGGTTCCGTCGACAAAGGGAAGGTGTCAGCTCCCTTCCTTATATGGCTGATGCAGCCTGGAACCAACTTCCACTGGAGTTACGCGCTCTCTAGGATCCGAAGATCTTTAGGAAGAGACTTAAGACCTTCCTTTTTAATTAGCTTGCTATTCTGTTTTGTTCTCAACCTCACTGGGCACGCGCCGGGACACTCTTTGAGTAGCTTTGCTTGATATGAATATTGATAACATAACATAACATGTGACAAGAAGAACACAGAATTTAAAGGCATTTTTATTACTCGTACTTTCATAACCACTGCTCTACTAGTTACGCCGAGCCTTTTTCCCTTCATATCTGGAAATATATACATTATTAAAAATTCTTTGCAGGAGTCAAGGTATCAAGAAATTGAAAGTTAAAAATTAAAACTGCACCCAGTAAACAGCCTACGCTTTACTTCAAACTGGGTGTGTATAGATCTTTTATTCAGAATATTCCTCTCTGTTTTAGTTGCACTTTCATAATATGGTTGTCAGGGGCTGTTTTCCTTTCACCTTGTAGGTTAACCATGGCCTGTTCTGCTTTTTGAAGTCAATATCCTTTAGTGTCATGGGTGATTATGTTCTTTAAGTGCTTCACCTTCCGTGTAAATTGGTACAATCTGCAGGGAGAGTGTGCCTGTAGCTTTTTGTCCGAGTGGAAAGTTTTAAAATCTTGCTGATTGCCTCTAGGAGTACCATAGGTGCTGATGTTGCCAGATGACAGGTACCAGACTCGTAAACAGTCTTGCCCACAGAACTTTAGGACTTCATTTCCTGTTCCAGTTGTGCATGATAATGATTTTTTAAGAGTGTATGTTTCCTGATTTTACACCTCATTTGCATACTGTGGTCAGATAGGTCGAACCGGGCCTCCTAGGGTCCCGTTGTCTTTATACTTTGCATATTATTCACTATTTCACCCAGTGCTTTACACCTGCAGGTACTGTCCTGTAGTGAGTACCTGCACTATATTCATTTGAAAAAGAGTGTACCTGCACTTTTCAGCACCGCTGCTAACATTTAATGGGAGAGTACCAGCACTTCGCAGGAGCAAACAGGTACTCTCAATAGTAAGTGCCTGCACTTCCATGTTTTCATGTAAAGTACTGATTCCTCCTATAAAGTGTGGGTGCGGGGCTCTGTCTGGAGTAGATGCTGAGTTGTTTTGGTGTCTGTGTTTGTGTTTTGGGCCATAGGCCATCTTATGTTAGGGCATTTAGGTTAGATCAAAATGGCCGCCAGCGTATATGGCAGTCGTCATTCAGCATGCCTTTTCATCCTTGCTTTGAGTGCCCTGGCATCCATTTGTCGAGGCTTATCTTATGAGTGCCGGCTATGAACTTGGAAGAAGAGAACTGAGAATGGTCCGAGTCAAATACTAGCAGGAGAACAAGGGGAAGATGTGGTACAGACTCTCCTGTTTATCAGTGGTGTAAAAAACTTGAGGGGGGCCCCCCTCAAGTTTGCAATGCAATAGGTCAAGCTTTTGCGAGAGTTTGAGCTGTACGCATTATAGATGACAATGCCTTTTATTTATCTGTTTTGAAAACTTGCAAGAGGTGCGTAAACATGCACTCTGTACTTACAACCTTTTCTTACCAGAAGCAATGCTGGAAATAACTGCGCCTCTTTTACTGCCAGCCTTGTTTCTCGTAAACAAGAACTATCTGTACAAAGTACGTGTTTACGCACCCCTTGCAGGTTTTCAAAACACATAAATAAAAGGCATAATCATTTACAATGCCAAAAGCTCAAACTCTTGCGAATGCGAGACCTATTGCATTGCAAATGTTTGTATAAATGGGCACCAGGTTTACACAGGCGTACAGTTTTAATGATACAAACTACATATCGCACAAACGGTATGGGAAACTAGTTTCAGTGAATATTCATCATTTACACACCACAATGTGTCATGATCAGATCACAATCTTTTACAGCCTTTACTTTAAAAACTCCCCTCACTTTACATCTGGAAAGAAAAAGCGAGCACCGTCCAAGGTTGAAAGATGAAGCAGCAACGTGTCAGAAGACAGGCCAACATTTGACCTCTGTCCAGAAAGGGGGGGGATGTTTCGGGCATCAGTATTACAGTTACTCTGGCTTTCATCGGAGGTTGTTCGGCACCCTACGGAACCTTTTGGTGCCATGGCGAAGGGTGCGGTATGGACACAGTCAGGAAGCAGTGGTGCTCATGGGTCAACGGGGGAAGAGGACTTGAAAGGGCTGGCATAAGGGGACATGGGCCTAGGTTATGCAGTCTTCGTGCTCTTAGTTTTCATCCTTCTGAGGCAGGTTGGCTGGGTGGCAATTCCTACGGGTGCTCCGGAGATGCGGGGGGGGCGGGGCGCTGTCTGGGGAGGGGTGTCACTGCAGTAAAAACATCAAGGGAGGACTGGGTGTTGTTGGCGCACGTGGTCCATGGCAGACGGTCACCTGCAAAGGTGACAGGACATGAAGTGCAATGTGCGGAACCTGGGACACTGGGACAAACAGTAAGGGCAGTTCCGCGGAGTGGTGGGTGGGGGCCACCCGACGCTTGGCACAGGTGCCATTTGGCGGACAATGCAGCGGCATGCATGGAGGGCAGCATACCTTCCCTTGGTCCCATCCCCCCCCACCCACCACCCTCTAGGGTCAGCCGGCAGCAGAAGTGGAACAGCGTGCGTGGAGATGGGGGGGGTTGCATAGGTTAGGCATGGTAGGGTTTGAATAAAAATGTGTAGGGTGGCCGTTGTTAACACAGGTCAGATTCGGGCGAATGCTGGTGAGCGGGGGGGACGCGGAGGGTCTGCTAATTTGGATGGATGAGTGATTTGGGGAAGATCACACGGCACGGGAAGAGAGCAGGAGGTATGGGAACATGGGTGCCGCTTAGGGAGGGAAATTGGTTCCTGGACTGCGGGAGGCTCACGTTGGAGGGTACGGATGGCAAGGGGGGATCAGGAGCACGTTGCTGTGGGTACTGGTGGGCAGAGTGGGGGTCCCGGAGGGAGGCACTGGCTTTGTGTGCAAATTGGTTGGCTTTGCCGAGAGAGTAGGGTGTTCCGGTTACGGGGAGGGGGATCACCATCTGTTGGTCTTGGGGCGCAATAAATGGTCTTCGGAATAGGACGGAAAAGGTGTGAAGTAACAGGAATACGGCAGTGAACGCATACACACAGAGTAGGGTTTGAGGGAGACAAAAGCGGCGGGGTTGGGGGGCAGGGGGCACTAACTTAGGCTGCTGGGGAAGAGGCAGCGTCAGGTTCAGTTACAGGGTGAGAGGAGAAATTGGGGGCCATCCGAGGAAAGGAATTTCTTAGATAGGGATAAGAGACCGAAGACCTCCTAACCTTCAGGAGACTCCTCAAGACCTGGCTCTTCAAACAGTAGCAGCATTCCCCCCCTAGCGCCTTGAGACCCTCACGGGTATGTAGTGTGCTTATAAATGCTATGATTGATTGATTGATTGAACAGGGTGGAGCTGGCTATACACTATTGGGTGGTCCAGCAAAATCTGGTCTGTCCCTGGTGGTGGTGGTGGGGGGGGGGGGCTTCTCCACCAGGCACGGCAGGGAGCGCCACCTGAATGAAGGGCTTGGCACAATGCGCACAATTTCCGGAGCCCTGTAATGACGGCAATATACATAGCTGCCAAGGTTTCAGAGTGCGTAGGTGACATTTAATAATTTCACTTTAAGTATCAGTGGCATTCAACAGTTATCAGTGACACTTTATCGCAAACAAAAAAAAGCAGCGAAGACAAGGGAAACATTAAGTTCACAAATTACACAAAGTTAAGGAACAATAACTCGAACGCGATCTTACAAATGCTTGAAAGCACAGGAAACCGTGGCTACCAAATGCTTTCACTTGCACCGCTACAGGGACAAGTATGTTTGCAACAGGGGAGACTGTTCTTGGACTGCTGGGGGCTAACGGTGGGGGTTGCGGATGCCAGGGGGAGACCGGGACCACACAAAAGAAAGTGAAAGTGCGCCATGCTCGCCTTGTGCTGAAACGCCGCCAGCCGTACGCGTGCACATCTCCTGTCCTCCGTACACGTGTGTGCACATCTCCTGTCCTCCGTACGCGTGCGTGCACATCTAATGTCCTCCGTACGCTTGCAAATCTCCTGTCCCCTTTTGGAAGAAAATCGACGACAATAGATCTCGCCAAGCGAGCAGCGCATGCACTGCATTACTAGGCGAGACCTAAAAAGGGCACTGACTTAAAGAAATGTCAGGTAATCTTTGCCACAGTAAGAGAAAAAAACAAAAAGAATTTTAAAAATAGTGTGCTAGGGAAGTTCCACAAAATGTCTCAATACTGGATTATCAGAGTTTGATGTAAGCCTGAACAGATGGGGGCTGGGGAACTAGTTAATGGACTTAAGCTATAAATCGGTCTCTGGCAGTATAATTCGACTGTTCATATACAACAAATTGTTTTAATCCTCATTGTTCACTCCTGTTAGGACAGGTCTGTCCTTGCTGGCACCAGTCGGCTCTGATATAGGACTGACTATTCCCAGACCTATCAGTCCTCTAGAGGCACTCTCTTGCCAGTAAACTCCTAAAAGGTCAATCTGCCTGGAGACACTGGCATCATATCCGAAGACCGTGGAACTTCTTCCCTCTCTCTTCATGGAGACGGAGTGTTTATCTGACCCCCTCACCCCTAGCGTAGACCCCTCTTGAACCCCGGGCCATGTAAGCATGGCAGACAACACAACTTCCGCACACGTGCACAGTGCTGAGCCTCCAACCTGTCAGATCGCATCAGGCTCTGACGTCCTGTTGTTCAAACTTGACATGACAGGTCTGTCCCTTCCGGCACCGAAGCTGTGGAGACAGACTAAGAGCAGCTCCGTCCACTGGATCCACTTAAGATGGCGGCGGGCGGGGGAGCTCAGCTCAACATTACAGCAAAACTTTGGGAAGTTTCCCTCGCGATGCACTGTGTATTGTCTTATTTAATAAACCATCTCTTTTCGTAGCCTGGATTTTATGGTCAGGTTTAACATCAACATTTGCCATGTCGGCTGCTAAACCTCCTCAATTGAGAACGCCTTGTGTTAGTATGAATACGCGTGGCATCATAGTTTTTCCTCTCCTCCCGGATACATTATGGAAACCTTGAACCGCCTATTACTAGTCTTGTAAAGTACTCTGATATCTTTGGATCTAGCTAGCGCTATATAAAACTCTCAAATAAATAAATAGTCAAGCATCAGGGTTAGACCGGTAGGGCAGGAATGAGAGAGAATTAGTTATTCCTATATTGCTGATCAAGTGTGTGTGAGTGTTACAGGAAAAAAGCAAGCAGGAAATAGATGATGAAAGTATAGAGGATGATAAGTATTAGCTAAACCACATGTTCAGTGATGACCAAAGTTGATAAGGCAAGAAGGCGCACTATGAATCAGAAGACCTGCCGAGCACCAAAAACAAGAATACAAGGGCAACTAACATGAATGAGAGAACAAAGACTAGCAGGACAAGCACACAAGTATGAGAATATGGAAAACTTTGCTCTTTTGTCACTCACACAACTTGTCCTCAACCTCTACATCATGGTGTATGTCCGTATCTTCTCACTTGCTTTGCTGGTTCTCATCCTCCTTCTCCCACTGCTTGTTCATATTATTCTTATTATTTGTTTGTGCTCTCTTGCTTAGATCGATTGTTGCTTATGCTTAAATTTCACATATTGTTTCCCTAAATCCTCACTATGTTTCTCAACCTTTTCCTCTTGCTTTCACTGCTTCTATTTTTTGCCTTTTCCTGCATCACTTGTTGGGACCTCTTTCAGCTTGTTTATGCTTATGCCTCTCACCTGTGTTGCTTGCTACCATCACATATATGTTGGCGGCTCCTTCCCTATTGCTTGCCTTGATTGTAGTTGACCTCACACAGATATTGCTTCTTGTAGTATCTTGTTATTATGCTTCTATTGCTTGTTCTGGTCTTACCCCCCCTTGTTTGCATCACTTGTTCATTACTTCTCTCATTTTGCTTATCACTATGTAGATACCTCTGTTTTTTTTCTCTTGCATCCATGCTTCCCGCTCAAAGGACAACCATAAGTCCAAGAAGAACTTGGCAATCAGAACATCAAAACAAATAATGTGCACATTCAACAGGAAATATTAGGTATACTATCTCATCTATTTAATTTAGTACAGATACACCATATGGTTGGGTATTAACAAGCTCACAACAGCACCTCCTCTTAACAACAGCACACAAACAACCAACACAACCCATTAAGCAGTACTCTGCACACCCATCCAATAGAGCTCAAATATCAGTGAACTCACAGCAATATGCACAATAATAAACTCACACAACAGACTACACTGGATGTTGCTGCACAGCGGAATACTGTGTAGAAGAGATGTAGATTTGCGGATATTACTCTGCACATAATCTTCAACTAGGAAATAACACACACCATTCAACACAGAACACTGAACAAACTCCCCACGCAGCTCAGCCACTCTATATATGACAGTACTCAGAAGTACAAACCATAATGAAAACATATCCACCTTCAATGGAACACACAAGACAGAACACTACATAAATATCCAACAATCTCAGAGAAACCACTCCTGGTAGGACCCGAAAAGGTCATAACATCACCCACTCCTGACATACTCTATACTGTGTCCCAACAACTCATATTTACACTGAACCAACACCTGCTCAGCTCTCCCCAGTTAGACAGGTTAAAGGTTTACCATTCTCTCCAAAAAGACACCAAGTTCTCATTACCTGAGACATATACTAGAAGCCTGTAGGGTATATGCCAAAATAACAGATGGCAAGACTTCAGGCTACACTCTCCAACTATGACTAAGCTTTCTAATACACATACCACCAAACGTGCATGCAAAAGCATGATATTATTTTGCCCATGCTATTGTCTATCCAACCAAATACACAGAAATCTGACTCAGGTGCTCAACTGACTCCTCAGGGCATGGACATTAAGGCCCCCAAATACTGACAAGTGGCAGCTTCAAGCAGGCCATTACACTGTTGCGTCATGCAGGGATTCCAGGCGGAGGTCATCATATTCTCTATGTGTTCAGTTATACAACTTAAGGAGTGGAACTAGTCCAGGAGATAAACTACTTTGTAACTACACTAGGTCCTGAAGAATAGCCGAGAGGGATCGGCTAGAAACATGTCGACCAGTAGGGTGTGAGAACAATAATTCCCCAAAAACTGAAATTCTTTTTCCTGTTTTTTAACCTTGCTGACTAAGGGTCAGAATAAAGCACTTTTCCCACTAGCCAGGTAATTTTAAATACAACCCCCCCTTTTTTGACATCATGTATTGAGAATTGGTGACTGAACATCACTTACAAGCGAGGCGTTCCTTGAAGAGGAGGGTTGGTATTGCCCAGGCAAGGCAGCCTCAGCATTTGAAGTGTTCAGACACTGATCACCTGGGAGCCCTGGGTGTATTTGTGTACTTGCAATCTTTCAGATCACAATTGTTCACATTTTAAAGCCAGTATGGCATTGAATGTAAGGTTAACAATCTCCTTACATTCAGTTTAGAGGATCTCAGCCTTGAAGCATGTGCTGACTCTTCAATTGCTTATGCGTAGCGAGATTGCTTGTTCGCGATGTCATTTTGACTTCAATCCGATTGTGAAGAGAAGGACGGTAAGTACCAGAATACACTGAGGTTCTACTGTTGGCCAACACAGGAATGCTAAAAATTCTGAACCTATGTTGTGTCAACTTGTGTTCACAACATCCACTGTGGAAAGCTGCCAGGCTGGTGTGTCCTTTGTTTTGAATGTAGGCACTAGACAAGTGTCCTCTGAAGCCCTTAAGACACAGCAATTGTTGAAAAGATGTACTCATCTGAAGATCACTTCACACCAGTGAAACATACACAAAGACGTAGCCTGCATTCAAGGTGATACTGACTTAAAGCAAGAACAAACATATGTGATGTGACACATCAAGCCCAACAATAGTCATTAAGATGCAATTATTAAAACTCATATGGCATGAAAGGCAGCAGGTGTCTGAATACAAGGCTGTTTCTTAGGGGACCAGCACCTGAACACTACAAATGTTGAAGATGCCTTGTCTGAGCATGATCACGCCTTCTCTTCAAATATATTTCCTGTGGGTACATTACTGATGGATCTTCAACAAAGAGCAGCTGCTGAAATGCTGACCTCCTCTGTAGATTGGTAAAGGCTGAGCATCGGCCATGTTGGCTATTACTTACTTGTAACAGTGGATTTGCCTCTTGACTGCTTTGAAGATTTGCATATTGCTCATAATCAGCTAGAGGTTTGATTCTGAAATTCTAAATACTTTTAACCGAAAGTGACCAGTAACTACCCTCGTCCAGACCTCAATTACTTTGCACATTAAAAACACGCTTCCACTTTCCAGAAAAGATGGTTGTAGGTGCCATACCTCTAACATAACAAAACGTGTATTTGTAAAGCACATGTTCACCATAGGTATCTTGGCGCTGAATGACAGATGTTTCTTGTTACCCAACTCAATGGTACTCATTTTATCGACCTCAAATGGATGAAGGTCTGTGTGGACTCGCCGTGATTAGAACCTGTGACCATGAGATCGAACACAGGCCCCTGCAGTGGATGCATTAGTCCACTGAGCCACCAGACACGGCTAAGAAAAGTCATCCTCCGTGATCCGTATTCTAAACGTTTGCAGACTTATAAATACTTAAACAAATTCTGAGTTCAACTGAGTAAAAATGATGTTCTGGGCTTAGTATAACACCTTGAGTCAACTGAGTAAAAAAGTGTTTCTGGGGGTTATGGTACCCAGATATGCCAGAAGCTTTTGTGGGGCCTGGGACAAACAAACGTACAAAGCCACTCTCTGGTGTGAGATCCAAGAAGCAGGCTATAAAAAAGGAAATGTACGCTAGGGAAAGGGGAAACATTTTATTTGGTGCCATTCTTAGTGTTGCTGTGTTAGGTGCGTCACAGGGAACAAGGCAGACCATTTTTATGATGTACATACATGTTGTAACAGGAGTACAGGGACTCCAAAAAGAATAAATACCTGGGACAAAGCTCCAGATGCTCTTCCCTCTTGTTGGCAGTGAGTGTACTGATATGCGTTAAACTTGTGATCTCCTCTCCCGTCTCTGACGTAAGTAATGCTATCCAGATTTCATCTGGAGCAAGGACTCTTTAAATGTTATACTTGTTAGTAGTAGCCAAGTGGATGGCTGTTCTCTGAGGTGGTGGGTGTTGATGTTAGTTTACAGAGCCCACGGGGTTAGATATGAGCTCCAATTAAGAAAAGGAAAAATCATCAGGTAGAGGCAAGCAAAAGTAAATTTACTAGATTTTCTCATTCAACAGGGCATACAAATAGATAAATTCCTAACATCTAGAAAAGTGTCCACAGTTTGTGATCACCTAATTTAATATTCAATCTACATCTGAAGTACTCATTTATTTTGGGACAGAGTCAATGACTTTGTGATCTCTGCCCAAGAACAGGTAGGATCTCTTTCGCAACAAACATGGTGGCTTGGTCTATGGCTAAGGAGGTGGAATATTCGGTTGTATGAGGATCTCCGTACTAGCTGTAGTTGAATAAAGGAGAGGGGGATAGAAAAGTTCTTGTTCTGCTGAGAGAAGGCTGAATGCCAATCAAAATACTAGTGGTTGGGCCACCTCTAGGAACACTTTCTTCCTAAAGAAGTAACTGGTAAGGATTTTTTAGTGAGAAGACGTTGGCCATCCTGGGAAGGTGAGAAATATTTAACAATGCAGAATATTTAGTGTGGAGTATCACGCTCATCAGTCACCAATAATTGAACTTTAACCCCTTCACTGTGGAGGCTATTCCGCCGCAGTGCTAAGGGGGCGGGGCGGCCGCGCGGCGGGCGCAAGCTGGTGACGGAACCGCTCCGTCACCAGCCGCGGTTTCGCTGTGCTCATGACGGAGCGGTTCCGTCACGGCCCCGCCCGCTCAATAGAACATTCAGCGCAGGCGCGGAATCCGCGCCGCGCAGGCGTTCAGAGCGGGCCGTGACGGAACCACTCCGTCATCAGCACAGCGCGACCGCGGCTGATGACAGAGCGGTTCCGTCACCAGCAGGGGAGGGGTTAAGCAAGTTAAATGGGGAACTTGTGTTCTGGCGTCTTAGGACATAGATTGGCCATTTTCAAAGTTGTGGCTAACGGTGACTTCCAGCTGCTACATTCACCAACATGCCCTGCTCTTAGAAGATACAGTGACACCCCCCTTGGGACAAGATGATGTGTATGGGTCGCCTTCTCTGTAGAAGAATCTGCTCTAAAGGACCTAGCACGACAAGGTATCCCAGAACAGAACTGTAATTCTTTCATATTTTATTGAAAATGAAAGGCATCACAGAGGTTGTTCTTCTTTAGTATACACATAGCAATGAATATAAACATGCAAGAAAAGATGTTGGCTTCACTGTTGACAAAGTAAGGAGACCCCCTCATCTAAGGCTCTGAAAGTTATAATTTCCATGCCAGGTCGACTCCAGAAAGAATTCATACATCTATGCATGTGACCCCGAGAGTACATAGGTAAGCCACAGGTGCAAATGTCTGGAAGAAATCGACTTGATCTTTCCGAAAACTGTCTTATGAGCATTGACAGGCACATTTTAAGACCATTTGGCTCTCTCGACAGCAAAGTTTCCCCCTTAACCAGAACTAACAGTGGGACCCAATGAGTTCAGCATTCCAGTGCTTACACACAGCTGCAGGTCTTAGGTAATCATCTCTGTGCTTAGTTTGGGATCCCTCAGTTCCTCCTCTCTGTCCGCTGAATCATTTTTAACAGTGAGCTATATTACGACTAATTCTTTCTTTGAGGCAGAGGAAAACTTCTTCAGACTTCTCAGAGCACTGCTGAAGTGCAGGCATCATGCGAAGAGAGTATTGCTTGAAGAGTAGCGATCTACTTGATGTCCTGGGAAGTAATGCATGTGGACCTTTAATTTGAGGCCACGTCAGCAAGAGTCTTTAATCTGATCCCGGAAAACTATCGCGAGATATCACCAAAAACCTAAGGCTTTGGTGAGCAAACTCCATGTAATGTATCCTATTTTTATCTCACAGACTTAAAAAAACTACGTCCATGATTACAAAATGTACTGGTGGCATGGCTTGAAGAGATACCAAATGTCAAGTTGTGAATATTAAAGGACTTCTTAAGCTAGACGCGTCACAGTTCGTGCAGGGACACATCGTGGCGTGCAGATGTACCCACCTTCCTGAATTGACCCTGGCAGGTGCTGTCAAGAAGGGGAGGGGTTTAGGGTTTAGGATATCTGCCAGAGTCCTTATCTCAACTGTGTATCTCATGACTTCATGTTTTATTTTGCTTTGTGCTATGAACTGAAGAGTAATGACCATAAAGCAGGCACTCCCTTCTGTCCCAAAGTAACCTTTATCAATGGGACACAATTAAACTCAACACAATGCCGATTAAGGTGACCCTAGTAATGTTAGATGGGAATACATTGAATGTTTAGGTTTATATCATAATGACACAAATATTATTCAAGGCTTTTAAAAGTCTCCTGCCTTAATAAGTTAATGTTTAAAGGTGCATATATCGAAACACAGATGCGTTTACATATGGATTGCTAAACAGATGTAGGTATACACCTGTGCATAGATACAAGGACACAGTTACACAAAAGACATCCACACCTACAGATCCACAGGCACTGTCGGATCTAAGCATACTGGCGATGTCAAGACAAGACGTCAACAGATGCCAAAAATATGGCTAATTACAACAAACAACAGATGCCAACAGACTGAGAGATGACAAAACACCAAAACATTTTGAAACCAATGATCTAAAAATGCTGCAGATGTTGACAAATCTACACATGCAAGCAGACCTACAGATTTCACAGTGACAGTTAATTCCAATGTAGGATACCAACACACTATTTATTGAATACCACCATTTTTTGGCTGATAGATATAAACAAGTTGATTGATGTAAACATATTGAAATATATCAATACAACAACATAGACAACACACAAATGCAAATACCAGGATTGATCTCAATGTAAATGTCAACAAATAACTGGAAGTGAACATAGCAACTAATTCCAAGACACAGACTGATGCCTCATCGTGAGGGATCCCAACTCATTGATGGGCTTGAAACACCCACAGTAACGGACTGAAGCATGATTAGACCCCAACACACCAATGAATGACAACACCGATAAATGCCAAAATTCTGAGTAACAGAAATACGTAGATCTAAGACATCAAGCAGTGCAATTATAATGTTGAATGCTACCACCAATAAATCAGAACATGACCATATATAGCATCACAAAAATACGTATAATCCGTGGTCTGTAGTACTAGCTGCTTATCTAGATGTATGAATTTCTAGAACAAAGTGCACAAAAATTCTCTCAAACTAAGTGTAACCTAAGAGGATCAAGAATGTGTACAGATAGAAGAAACATTTGTGAAAAGAAAGAACCCGTTCAGGATTATTCCAATAATCCTAAACGGGTTCTTTCTTTTCAAAACATTTTCTTCTTTCTGTACTCCTTCTTGATCCTCTTAGGTTACACTTAGTTTGAGAGAATTTTTGTGCACTTTGTTCCAGAAATTCATACATCTAGATAAGCAGCTAGTACTGCAGACCACGGAGTATACGTATTTTTGTGATAAATAGAATAGGGGGATTTAATCCGGTTTTGAGGCTATAAAATTCCTTCAGACCCTTTATGGTGTTGTTTTGAATATATAGCATCACCCTTTTAAATGCCAACGAAACGTTGGATATTGATGCATAGAGAGGCCCTTCAGTGGTCTCTATGGGCCTCATTAAACCGTTATTCCCCCCTCATGACCCATTTGCATTTATTTGTGAACCTTAGGACTCTGCAATTTTAGAAAATTCTCTGTATCTAGCTTCAATGGGAGTCTGGAACATATGGTCTTGAACACTACCCTTTACATTCTGGCAGCAACAAGGACATTAACTGTAGGCATGCTTGTGTTACATCTGTTTACACAGACAAGTAATCTGCTCCAAAACAAGTAGCGAGGAGTCGCCATCCCTGGGAGAACTGTCTATCTTCACTGGATAATGGAGAAGTGTGGCTCACCGATTAGAGCGGCAGACCCTGATGCAGAGGTCTGGCTGGGACCAGGGTTCAATTCCCGACGCGGCAGGGTCTTGGGCTCAGTGTCCACGGACTCGATAATTCTCGCCTAGGTGCCTAATCTAATCATGGGTCCCACTCTGCAACTCCGGGCAATAGCTTGCTTAATCTCCACAACGGCCCCGAAAGCGCTAGGATGCCTGGCCTCACCTTGGAGGTGCCCAGTAAGGGGCATCTCTTAGGGAAAGCCAGGAAGGGTTCCACAGCGGTATACAGCGCCAAGATACCTTCTAGGTGATAGTGTGCTTTACAAGTATACACACATTTACATTTACATAAGGTCCGCACGTAAACGTTCTCCCACCGGAAGCGACAGAACCAACGGCTATGAAACGAAGCAAACATTACCTTTTCCGCTGCTATCCAGGCACAACACCAGAGAAGGTGGTGGAAGAAGAGAGGGCATCATTAATGCTCAATGTATCTCTCAAACCTTCACATTAAGCAGAGCAGTACTCTGTCCTATTTATGAACTCCCTGGAAATGATAAAACGTGAGCATAGTAAAATGTTCCCTGGCAGATTAACGCCTTGACTGCCGCAGGAATTCCAGCACTGTGCTGGACATTCCAACCGCGGGTGTGGTCGTGACGGAACCCAGCCGTCATGCGCATATGCCACCTGTAGCTCATGACGGCTAGGTTTTGTCATGAGCATGAACGGGTTAAGTATGCCCTTGGTTTTGGACAAGTACCTTGGCATATAAACATTACTATTGCACGTTGAGCCAACCCAGTGCACCTAGCAGAACCCTTCTATATTGACCATCGCTGTACTCAATTTAAGAGCACACTAGTGTACTGCCCAGCTCCATGCCTTCTTGAACACCGCTTGGCTTTGGAGCAGCACCATGGCTTCTGAGTATTGCGATGGCACTGAGAACAGCGGTCTGGCATATTAAGCCACACTTTAGAACTTGAGCAACTTCGGTCGTACCCTCTATAGGAAGGAGGAAGAATATATTTCCTTGCAGAAAAACAACTGAAAAGAAATAATTTTCTTTTTCATAAAACCCTTACCCACCTGGGTTTCCCCTTGGTGGCATGCTTCATCATTGGGTCCATCCCTGCCCTCTACGGACAGTGCCATGCTACGACTTACGAATTCGCGAGAGCACTAGCTTGCAATATAGTGAGGTGTCCTTATACTCCTAACCGCTTATGGTGAATCAGAAGGGAGTGGGTACCTCTCTTGATTATTTGCATAGAACCGTGGAGGACCGGTCCCTAAATTTCCTACCTCTACTCTCCCCTTTGTGTTTCTGATACAACTTCAGTCGTAGGCATCACCCATCGCAACTCTCAGCCCAACCCCTAGCGCATTGAGCAGTCCGCCTGGCATAACGAGCAGCAAACAGGGCGTCCTTAAAAATCCCTTTTTAACCTGCGCAGAATCATGACATGTTGAGCCGCACTGCGTAGTTGCCAGTATCATCATGGCCATTAAAAAGAGCCTTCATTTGATAATGAACAGCATCCTTCAAACACATCAGCATCAAAAGTACCTTTCTCAGCATCCCTGCAACACTGAACATTATCCCTGCCCCATTCAGCGCATTTTCAGCCGGTAGATGCATCACGCCTGAGGCTATTTCTCTGCACCTTTGCTTTAATGAGACCAACCTGCGAACCTCTACATTCAGTGGTCGTGAGTCTGTCCCAGAAGCTGGTAGCGCCCGCGTGGATCCAGCATTCACATGCAGCAGGAAACTCGCTTTTTGAACATTGCAGCTCACTGTAATGAAGCTGTGAAGCCACCGAGGTAGGAAGAACCCTTGGGTGCAGTGCCTAATTTGTGAGAATAAGTGCCAGGGCTATTGTTCAGAGGCAACTGCAGCTTACCCCGCACACATTTTCCCTGCCATGCGGCCAATGATAGTAACAGCACAACTGCTAACCCTCATACTCCTACAAGTGTGACAATTCGGAATATTACAGGCCCCCCCAAAGCTATAAGAATGGCGTGGGCGGCAGGTAATAGTAATTTTCATGTGCATTGAACTAAAAATTAACTGTTGTTGTGGTCATCTCTAAATTAGCATGACTGCGCCACCTTGTGGCATACTGTCACAAGAGCTGGTGTTGACAATTATGTGCCGGTGCCGAGCACCGGAATCCACTGGCTCAAATTAAGCAGTGCTTAGGTGCAAAACCAAGAGCCAAGGGGCTCGTTTGCAGAAACTCTAATAGTACATTTAAACATGCAGTCCATGTGTGGTGTCCAGGTCCATAAAACTTTCTGATCGTTGACTCCATTTTCATGTTGCATGAGGCCCCAGAAAACCCTACAGCGGGCATGAGAAATGAATATGCTGACAAGTTTGGTTGCCCAGAAAATGTGGCATCAGAGTCCTTGTGGCTCCTGCAATCAGAAAATCAACCTCAACTCCAGCGGTGGTCCGTGCAGATAAGCGCAGTGTGGCCGGGCGGGGAGGATGTTGACAGACGACGGAATAAGATGTATTTATTTATTTATTTCTCCCTATTCCGTCGTCTGTCAACTTACCCCCGGCCCGCCCAGTCCCGCTCCCACCCCACCTCACCACGTTTACCTGCACGTACCGCCGCTGCTCAACCCCTGCTCTTCAACCCGACCTCCATAGAGACAATGCTACTTTTCATAATTCGTTGTAACTGGTGCTACATTCTAACTACCCTTTACTTGGTTTTGTGCAAATTTCACTTTCACTTTGTATCCTCACATTGCAACATTAGAAACAACACTGATGTCTGCACAGACCCCAAGCAGCATGTTTCACAAGACTAGAATAAACAAGCATTTGCAATGCAATAGGTCTCGCATTTTTTAGAGTTGGGTATATTGGTGTTGTAAATCTTTTTTACTTATGTGTTTTGTAGTGGATGGATGCGATGGCAATTGTGTGTTTTACAATTAATCTAAAAGGAAGCGTGTTGATTGTGTGTACTGGTGTATGAGGCTTACTGGGATACAGTTCAAAGAAATACTGGATTTCTTTTAGTAAATGGATACTATACACTTATTAAGGGCACAACGAGAATGCTTTACTATATACAGGGAAATGCCGGGTATGGATATATTGAATCCAAGAGAATAGGAGTCACCTGATGATTTTATTTGTGGGTATTTGATAGCGTTAAGCAGTATGATGGTGGAATTTGACTATGCTTTTAACACCAGGGTGAGTGGCTGCTATGAATTTTATGGGATTATCGCCATGAATCCACAACAAGCAGAATAAAGATAGCATTTGCTATATGTAACGGGTAGGTCTGTGCACACACCAATGAAACATAGTCTGAGGTTCTAATGATGGGATGAGCATGGAGGCGGATCCCTGGGTGCGGACACAGACTGGGGATGCACTGGACCCATAGGCATGGGGAGCAGAGACACAGTGAGGCAATGTGAGCTGGATACAGGATTACAGGTTATGAAGGCAGCGATCCCATGCAGTGGACACATACTGGGGGCACAGTTCGGAACCACAAACGAAAGGGGGTGCATTTGTGGGGTGGACACACAGAGGGGCATAATGTATCAACCAGGCATAAGGTAAGAAGAGGAGAATGAAAACCCATCCAGGTACAGAGGTTGGGACACCATTCAGTGGACACACAGTGGGAGTGACGACGACTGGTGAGCGCTGGCATATTGCAGGGAGGCAGGGATACGGTGGGCACATACAGGGCCGGCTTTAGTACTGGTGGCGCCCTGTGCAACAATGTTTGTTGGCGCCCCCACCCATGACCACCTCTGCCACAGATTCCCTCATTACCACCATTTGACAATCACCCCAAGTCTCCATAACCACTGTCTCTTAGATTCATTTAGTTTTATAGCGCTACTCATAGCAGTTTAAAGTGTCAGAACACTTTACATCACACATACATTGCACGGAGACAATCATAGGTGTGTTAATCAGTGTATAGGAAATGTGACATAAGACACAGGCCTACAAGGGGAAGAAGTCCCATGTCATCCATACTGGCAGGCAGTATAGTTTAAGAGTCCGTGGTCTGGAAAAGAACAAATTCAGAATTTAAAAAATAACACCATTGTTAGGGGTTTTCTTTAATGATAAGACATGATTCCAACACAAATAAAACATTCATTTTTTGCAATATTAGGATGAGGAACGAGTGGGCAAAAAAACATGTAGCTGTAATATATTCCTTGCAGTTTGCAGGCAGCTCTTTGACGACAGTAATACCTCGCTGCTCTATATTAGGATTTTAACTTTTAAACTGGAAGTAACATAAGGATCTCTCTGATAAAAGCGATAACCCATTGACCTATTTATTAAAGTGTATGCACTTTGTGATCTGAATGGGACACGTTCTTCCCTACAATGAGTCAAAAATTCCTCTTCCAGACAAAGCTCGGCCTCTCTCCAGGAAGAATATTGATCACAGCAGATAGGGTGACAATTTTATTGATGCTTGAAAATTGCTGGGACATGGAACGTGGCATCTGGTGTTTTTAAAACAATAAACATGGCGCCCCCACCCCAAGTCAGCGCCTGGTGCGGTGGCACCGATCGCACCGCCCTAGAGCCGGCTCTGGGCACATACGACTGATGGTGAGCAGATAATTGGCAGAGGACATAAAGGCTGGTGGTAAGAGACAGAATGGGGATGAACGTGCAGCGGGTCATATACATAGGGCATTCAGGAAGCAGGTGAAGGGTGAATATACACTGGCGGAATGAGTACAGCGATAGGGGGAGTAGAGACAACAGAAGTATTAAGAGTTTGACCAGAGTCTGTAGAACGGATCTTGGAAGCAGTTAACCCACGCAGTTGATAGACACTTGGGGCACAGTAGGCGATTGGGCAATGAAAGGACATTGTAAAAGAAAAACCCAGGACTGGTCAATTGCATTCTGAATGAAATGGAGTCATCATGTAAATCTACCTTGTCAGTAAGGACTTTGAGGGTGGAGCCATGCCAGGTTTTTACAATATCCACCGGAAACGTATTTACATGCATTACTGAAAATGGGAATCGGAATGGGTCTGTAGTCGGACCCTTATCAACCTGCAATGGATGACCCTGATTTATACAAGATTAGAAATCATCATCACTATGCCTCTACAAGAGGAATAGCCATTTTATTTAGGCTAATAATCATATTCAAAGTGATACTGACTTTTATATAAAAAAAATAACGCTCTAGCTAGGAAGGCATGTTTTATTGTTATGTATTAAATGACTAGATTATTGTCTTATCAAAAACACAAACATTTTGAGAAGACATGCTGCCTGCCGAGAGAGCTGGTTATTCCTTCCTCAAGTGTCACACGCAGCTCACCATTGATGGAAAAGTACCTGGAGCCTGGAACTGGAAGGGATTCAGTGTATGCCAACTCTACAGATGGTTTATTTCATAAAGGTGAGTTTTTAACCTACCTCACTGGTTTGAGAGCCTACTTCAGAAAAATGAGGGTACTTTAGAGCTCAAAAGGTTCGAACACCAGTGGGGCTGACTAAGACCCTACTTTAAAGGGTGAATCAAATTTGGCTATGATAATACAGCACCAAAAAATGTGATACAATATTACAACACTAGAGTGATATTCAGATTCACGAACGAGATACATTATAAATAACACATGTTTAGCACCATTCCAAATTACTCAGTCCAGGCAATGTGGCAATTCAATTTGGACCAGCATTGACCTAGCACAAATTATTTGAGAACACACATGTGGTGTAAGTAATTTGCACAATACTTGTAATCCGGTTCAGGAGCAAATGTTCCTTTATGTGTGGTTTGGGATTAGCCTGAGCCAATGACTGAGGACCTTAAGCTTTCATTTTTCAGAAGTGTAAAATAGGAATTCGACTGTTTGAGAATAACACTTTATTTTCCAAAAGATAATTACATTCTATGCACATTATACATTACTGATATGTGAGTAAACTCAGCATCTGTTTTCTTTTAGCTACGCGTACTTGTCACAATAGCCAAATCCACAGAAGCCTGTGCCATAAAATAAAGATTTACTAAGAATTTCTATGCTTCTGGGAGATATTTTATTTTAATCCTAAGCACCAAAGCAACACATCTTTTTGGAAAGCACTGGGGGTAGTTACATTCAATGCAATTATTAAAAAGTGCAAAAAAAACACAATAGGCTAATTAAATTAATGAAGCAGAAAATATGACTGAATGCTTTTCGAAATTAGTTATTTGCCAAAAACGTGTTGAAAAAAAAAATATGCTCGCAACTCTGGTTACACCTAAATCCTGGGGCAGAATCCCTTTTAAAGGTGAGCTCGAGTGGTGTACATAGTCACTGCATTAGCTGCCTAATTTCTGCAAGCCATTTTCAGACAGACCTGGAGCTTTAGCCATCAGCGTGTTGCATGTGGTAAGTGTTTCTTTTTACATTGAACCAGCTCAAAATCCCGGCATGCAACCCTGAACATGGATGCTTTGGGATGCGGCCCGAGTGATTAACACTGGCTGAGATTAATTTCAGCGTTCCATCAATCACTTTTTGCAGGGGCGGCCTTAGGCATGTGCAAGCTGTGCACCTGCACAGGGCCACCAAACCCCAGGGGCCACCACGCCAATATATATCCTTAATATAATAATCCTTTGAGGATGGATACATATTTGCGTAGCGGCCCCTGGCAGAGATTTGGTGGCCTCTGGCTCTGTTCCACTTCCAAACAACCTGACCCTCCCCCTCTTCACTGACCTCCGTGCTCCACCCCGCCCCGGACCCCCTGTTCCGGGGCCCCCCACCTACTCTCCCTGCCCAGGACCACCTTGAGCCTAGAGCCGCCCCTGCTTTTTGTATGCTTTAATATGATGTGGAACCCGGACAATTAGGTCTCCGTAATAGCACCTCCGACCCACCGCAGCACCAGCCGAGGGCTACTGAGAAAAGCTTTGGGCCCCAGCACGTAGTATTTTACAAACGACACACTTCATAAAAGCCCTGCGTCACAGAATTACTGGTAGGGGCCACAACAAGGGGCGTTAACTTAAAAACTAAAACACAATGACGTTGGAATGCAGCTCAACTCTCCTGCGTTCAGCTTCCAAAGAAGGCTGCTTCTGTAAAGGAGGGGAAAAAACAGACATATTCTGTCTTCCTCTGCCATTTCCATTCCTTGAAATAAACCTACAGGTCTGCGGATGTTTCCCCCTCCCCCATCCTCCTACTGCATCTTTTCTTCATTGAGAAACAAACCGCGCTTTGCAGAAATCCGGAAGCACTTGTTGGTTTAAAGGTTTGGTGTAGAGCAGAGCTTTCCAAACTCTGTGTCGTGACATGGTACTGTGTCGCCTGCTACTGGTAGGTGTGTCACGGGATGATGCGACGTTCGTATGCCTGCCAGCCATATGTCGAAAGGAGAAGACTTCTAGACGAGCGTGTGAGCGCCATGTGCGCGCGGCACATGCGCAATTTCGGAACGAGGAGGAAACGGCAGGCCCGGAGAATAATACTTTGATTTCCGCAATGTCAGTTAGTAGATTGTAGCTGATAAAGACATATGGCTATGTTTACTTGTTTTATCTGCTGGAGTTCTGAAAGAAGTGACGTAACGTATCATTAAACAGCTTAAAATATGCTTCTCGTTGTGCAAATGGTTGTACTTGGGAATATTTATATGTTTCCCTTTTCTTTATTCCTTCATTTTGCTTGACACTCATACTCGATCAAATGTCATTCATAATCGCAATGAAATTATCAAAATGTCACACGTAGCAATCTGAAACCTTTGCAGCTATGAACACATTTCCTAACACCCTCCAGCGCTAAGGTACTATGCAGCTTATGTATAAAGATTATAACATGTACACGTGAAAGCAGCTTGTAATACTGCTTGAAAAAGGCTCCACTCGGGCATTATCTACCAGTCCCCTCCACCCAGCCCCCAACTGCATTAATTTGTTTTCTTCATTTTCTGTGAGATTTCAGTGGGTCACAATTTCATAGGGTGGGGGAGTCGAAAGGGTAGTTTCTTTGTAAGTTATTGAAGTTCATGAAATTGACTAATCCCTGGAAAGTAGATACTCAACTCTCAAATGCCAAAAGGATGATGAATTTCTGTAAATACTGCTATGTTTATCTTATGCTGTCGAGTATCAGATATATGACCACTTGGTTTACTTGTAAGGTTATAAAAGAGCTCACAATACAGGTTATATTGTACTCCGCTTTCACTAAGTTTGTGGGAATAGTGAAAATGGATTTACGTCCTATAGGTGTAAAGTACTTAAAATATTTTCATGAAGCTACTTGTAGCACTTTTCCCCCCACCTTGGTTTGGTGGGTGACATGAAAGTTGAAAAAGCACATTTTCCAAAAGGCAAAAGGCTAAAGCTTCCAAAGCTTTGTTATTGGGTATGATGCTATTTTAGAAGTCACCGTTTAGTCTTCCACGTTGACGTTCAAGAAGTATTATTCTAAGCTTATCTTTGGTTTTGCTATCATGGTTTGGGGGGTGCTGTCTTTGTTAGAACAGATTCACAATTGCTTTATTAACCTTCCTGCTTTCTCAAATTTGCTTGAAAATGCACCATTTGCCCACTATTTTTTAAACCCCCCCCCCCGAACCTCCCTTAGGTGGTTCAAGCTCGCGAGCTGCGCTCATGCGCATTACCGTGTCAATAAAGCAGGAATGTATAAAAAGTGTGTCACCAACATGAAATGTTTGGAAAGCTGTGGTGTAGAGGGTGCGATTTTACAGTGCATGGATATTAAGACTGTGTGTAGAGCCGTCATTCCCGAACTCGAGCCTGTAATGCCTGCAGTCAGGTGACTTGTTTAAGAGGAGGCAACGGGTGCCTGCTGTGCCTGCAGGAGCTGAGCGGCCACAGGTCCCTTCCGTCGATCTGTCTTGAGAAGTGGCTTATCCGCAGACATGCTCTCGGGTAGCAGCACAGGCGCCCCGTGCCATCCCTAGGATAGGATGCCAGGGTACCTGCCCTCCGGGGCAGTGCCACCCAAGTTGTGTTTTCTATAGCTCTTCTCCGCCTCTCTGCGCCACATATCAGCAGTGACCAGATTCGCTCCCGGGCAGCAGCTGAGGTGCCCTGTGCCATCCATCTGATAGGATGCCAGAGCGACTGCCCTGCGGGGCTGTGCCACCCACGTTATGTCATGCGCTTTTATATAGCGCTAATCACATTGTGCACGGTCCTGTGGCACTTTCGGAATCTGGGCACCCTTTATGGACAAGGTAGACTCGCTCACCTGAGTTAAAGTGATCCATGGACATTGTATCTGTCTGTTTTACGTACTGTTTAGTGGTGAGTCACACTGGACAATAACAGGTGAGGTTAGAATAGACCGGTATAATATTTAGTAATGGAAACGTATTGAATAGTGGTAAATTAGTGCGCACTTGCACTTACTGATTGCCACAGTGGTACTGCGCGCGCTCACTCAAAATTCCACATGTACACTGTTGTGTGCAGCTGCCCAGGTCAGCAGGCAGGTACCCTCACTTCACCACACAGCATGATAGTGACCTTATATAGCGCACCAAGACTAATGCGGTGTCCTAGTGGCGTAAGCGCTGCATTACGTCATGTGATCTAGTGTTTGTAAAGCGTTGAACTGACACTAGCGTTGGCGTACTCGCAGTCCAGTCATTATATAGGCGGATCTATATGTGTAGTTTGAGTGTGTGGTTGTAGTAAAGACCAAATTGCACTTTTATTAAAGGTAGCTTTGTATGTGATCATGTGCACAACCCCCCACCCCCTCTGAACTCCACCCAAGCAGACCCTCATCTGGAAACTAAACTTACTTTTGTGCACCTATATTACGCAGTGTACGTAATCCACAGGTACCTAGGGGCAGATTTACAAGCCCCTTGCGTCACTTTGGCGTCACTTTTCCCATGTTAAAAGTGACTCAAAAGTTGCATAAGGGGCTTATAAATCGGCCCCCTAGTGCTTTCAAGTGGTAGTTTGAGCAGGCCCCCTCACCTGAACCCAAGTATTCCACACTGTACCTTAATCTTCTTACACAAGTGAGTGTGCACCCGGTGCCTGGGCCCCCCAGCCTCCTCTGACATTATCACCTCCACTTGTCCTGTGACTGGACCCTGTGACTAAGACTGCGTCCCTATGTCTGCATCCAGCCCCTACTCATCTATCCTATGCCCTCATATTAACACCACCCCTAACCTCACTAGTGCTTGCAGTGCAAAAGGAATGCAAAGTTTCATGTGTAAAAGTAAACCCGCTCTGTTTCAGACCCCGTCCTTACCTCCTGCCTCACCCTCATCTGCCCAGCAAGCAAAGGAAGCTGGGTGATAATATCAAACACCCGAACTGCCTCGGGCAACATGCCCCCTTTCTTGAGTTTCATTTGTCCTTGTGACCCCCGCCACCAAACATTTCAAAGGCACAGAGACGGTCATTCTAGGCACACACTGAAGTCTCGTGGAGGTGAAACATCATTCCCTCCATCAAACCACTTAAGAGCAGAAATCGTACATTTTAGGTACGTCCTGACGCCCCACTCCAAATATATGAAATGTAAGTGCTGTAAATGGCAAAGCACTTCGGTACCTGCTGGTCGAGTTCTCACAAAATAGACACTTCAGAGAAATGCACAGAGTTAAAAACAAAGGCTTAGCATATTGTTGCTTCCCCCGTGAAATGGATCCAAACACAGAAGAAGCCTGCGAGTGGTGCGCGCGCGCGCACTACTGCGAGCCATGAGCTTTCAATTATCGCGCCCGTGTCTGGGCATGATAATTGAAACCACATGGCCTATTGGTGTATGTTACGCGCACCAAGTGCGTAATAGACACCAATAGGCCGTGGGCGGAGCAATGCGCCTGCCTTTGGCCTATTGCGTGCTGGATTTCAATAAAACACGCATGCAAAGGCCAATAACGTGCAACAGAAGGAAAGGCACACGCTCGTGTGTGTGCCATTCCTAGGTCAGCCTCAAATCCCCGTTTTTCACCTACTAAATGTCTCGGGCTGCACGTGCACTCCTGCGCAGTGCAATGCTAGGCGCGAGTCCTAAAAAACGATCAATGGTCCTTGTATAGCTCGGCCAGATCTTGCACAGGTTAACATAGTCATCATTCATTCAATAAGCAACACCCAGTATTCATGCTACATTCACCTATGTTATGATAACACTGTTGGGAGTTATATCTTGTGAACCATTTGGTCTAGAAACTTATTTTCACAACTGATCATCAATTTACCTGTTTCATCAATCTGAGCGAACAAAAAACACGTATTATTCTTATTAATTCTCATTGTATATTTGTTTTAGTTTTTATAGGTCTTTGTTGCATGGTATTTGTGACTAGACTTCATACCATCTCCTATGAGTAACAAGCATTGGTAAAGGCAATGGTCTTCTCTTTTGGAACCATTGGCTTTGTCAGCGCTGTTTGCAGATTCTGAGCAGCATCAGCAAAATGAGAAAAGGATAGATGACTCATGTTGATTCGTGGAAGTGTGCATGCGTCACCAGGCATGTGCACACCTACAAAATGATGTGGGCCCCGGATCAGTAAATAAAATTAAATTATATTTCACTTGCTCAAAAGTGGATCGGCATGGAAAGAGCAACGCAAAGCACTGAGGTATTTGGATGGGGGAGAAGCACACAAGGGAGAGAGCTAGAAAACATATGCACTCTCAAAGAGGGCTTAATCAAAAAGAAAAAAAGAAAAAAGTTGTTCTCTAAAAAAAAGAGCAGTGAAACAATATAAGTCAACCAATCAAACGGATGGGAAAGAGACACTGCTCTAAGGGAGGGACTAAGGCAGTTAGAGGAAGATACGCCATCAAATAAAAGTAAGCAAATCAGAGTTACAATGAATCCAATCAATGATAAGAAATATTCGGGCTGTAAGCCCGCTGTACGTTTTTACTAAGCCTACAAAAGGTCTTTCACATGCAGCTAGGTAGCACTTTCTGGTAGAAAAGACCTAAACATTCTCTAGCTCTCAAGACTCAAAGAAAATAAAGGAGTTTGAGTAAACCTCTGCATTTCTAATGTGCAGGATGTTGGCTAAATAGGGAAAATAGTCTGTTGCACGTATTTTAATCTACTAGGAGTTAACTAGAACCCAGAGTTTCTAGAGAAAAAGCTGTAAATCTGTAACATACCGACAGCAACACCAACAGAGATGTCGACACATCACCGACAGCAATAGATCCTGCACACCAGAGTATAATAGCACACCAGTGGATCATAGCACACAGTCACATCCCAATGGCAGACAACAACACGTCAACGAATCTCAGAACACTGATGCATTCTGATGCATCAAAATGTTAAAGAGGTTTGATGGACTCTATAACACCAATGAGACCTCAACAGAGGTAAATATTGGCAACACCGAGAGAGATATTGACACATCGTCTACAGCAATAGATCCTGCACACTAGAGTATACTGGTGCACCAATGGATCGTAGCACACAGTCAGATCCCAATGGCAGACAACAACAAGTCAACAAAGCTCAGAACACTGATGCATCCTGATGCATCAATATATTAAAGAGGATTGATGGACTCTTAACACCAAAGAGACCTCAACAAAGATAAATATCGGCAAAACCGAGAGAGATGTCGACACATCATCGACTGCAATAGATCCTGCACACCAGAGTATACTGGCACGCCAATGGATCGTAGCACACAGTCAGATCCCAATGGCAGACGACAACACGTCAACGAATCTCAGAACACTGATGCATCCTGTTGCATCAACATGTTAAAGAGGATTGATGGACTCTGTAACACCAATGAGACCTCAACAGAGGTAAATATTGGCAACAGCGAGAGAGATGTCGACACATCATCGACTGCAATAGATCCTGCACACCAGAGTATACTGGCACGCCAATGGATCGTAGCACACAGTCAGATCCCAATGGCAGACGACAACACGTCAACAAAGCTCAGAACACTGATGCATCCTGATACCTCAACATATTAAAGAGGGTTGAAGGACTCTATAACACCAACGAGACCTCAACAGAGGTAAATATCGGCAACATCAAGAGAGATGTCAACACATCGTCTACAGCAATAGATCCTGCACACCAGAGTATACTGGTGCACCAATGGATCGTAGCACACAGTCAGATCCCAATGGCAGACAACACGTCAACGAAGCTCAGAACACTGATGCATCCTGATGCATCAACATGTTAAAGAGGATTGAAGGACTCTATAGCACCAATGACACCTCAACAGAGGTAAATATCGGTAACCTGTGATCACCATAAAACACATTTGACCCTCTATGGCCCCCACCATCTACAGCTTTTAATACTTCTGTGTGAAAACCTTAATACTAATGATCTACTTTTTTTTTAATATTTCCATTTTGATGAAAACAAAGTAATTAAAAGTCTTTTCGCGCGAAAGGGCGGCTAAAATTGAGCATGCAAATTGCTATGTTTTTTGAGGCAGAGCTATTTTCTGAGAAGAAAAAACCCTGGCATTGTCAATAGCCGCCCAACATGGATATTAACATCCAACAAGGATCTTAACAAAAAGCATCGCCTGTCATTTTTCCAATGTTGTTTTTAGCCTCCTTTGAGACGAGGCGCTCCTCGTCCCCTCATCAGCCCCGCTTGTTCCTCCATAATACTGTCAGCTCGCTATTCAGCGCGCGGGGACTGACACGCGCCAGCACGTTCCCTTTCCCACCTCATTATCCCACGAGTTTCCGACACATCCCACAGCCGCCAGTAGGGATACAATGCCGAGGGGGGGAACAAAGGCAGTGCTTTTCATAAGGCTTGCATTTTTCTTTCAGGGTTGATGTTTGCATGCAGGGCCGGCGCTAGGCACCAAGATAACTTGATACCACCTGCCACTCTTGAGGGCCCCAGGATTTTAATTTGTGCAGGGCTGATCTAAAGTCACCTTTCTGATGACAGCTGGGTGGGCTTCAAGCACTCCAGCTAACTACAGGGTTTGGAGGAGTGCAACGGGCACCTTTTCACCAGGTAGAGATCTGTGTATCTGCCACTGCGGGACCCTATAGGCACTTCCTTCTGCCCATGCAACACTTTTCTACCTAAATCAAAATAGACCATGCATCAGATTAGGTGCACTCTTTCAGCGGATGCAGAACTGAGCATATACCTTTCCCCAGCCTTACGCACCTATCCTTCTACACAGAGAACCACTAACACGGCCAGACTGGGAACAGCAACCAGCGGCCGGACTGGGAACAATAACCAGCCCAGGCAATCTGCTCGACCTGCCCCGGTAGCGGCGGGTGGTGCTAGTGAGAAGCACCGCTCCCGCTTTTGTTACAGCAGGGCGTATTGCAGCCCCAGATAACAAAACAGGCCAGCCCCCTATGGGCCCAAAACAGGCCCCCACCTTTTCAGCCCACTGGGAAAACGCCTTCTGCCCACTATGGCCGGTCTGGCCCGGAGCACTAGACCATGCTCAGGGTTTGGATTGGTGATACCCAGTGCTTGATTTGCAGAAACATTAGTATCAGGGCCCTCATCAGGAGGACACTAGAGCTTGCATCATCTGTTACCCCTGCCAGCGCTGCCAAGGACAGTGCCAACACAACAACTAACCATCATACTCTTACATATGTGGCAATTCCTACTATTCCAGGGCCCCAAAGCCGTAATAATGGCTTGGGAGGTAGGTATTAGTCATTGTAAATGTAAGTTGAATTAATAAACAGCTGTTGTTGTGCTCATAACTTAATTAGGCAGACATCGCCACAATGTGGAAGACTATTATAAGCTCCATTGCTGGCAATTAATTGCTGGTGCCAAGCACCGTTAACCACAGGCTCAAATTAGACACTGGTGATACCCTTCCATCTGATGCAGAACTGTGCACATGCCATTGCATAGTCTTATGGTACCCTCCCATCGGTAGCAGCAATTGATCCTACAGCCATGCATAGGGTTAGTGCCACCCTTCCATTTGATGCAGAACATGTATGTGGCACTGCATAGTTTTACAAAGCACTATATTCTATGCCCATGCATAGTGTAAGTGGCACTCTTCCATCTAATGCAGAACATGCATAAGGCAGTGCAGAATCTCATGGTTACCCTTCCATCGGAAGCGGTGCTACACCAACGCCTATGCATATGGCTGGTAGCGCCTTTCCATCCGATGCAGAACTCTGCATATGCCATTGCTTAGTCTTATGGTACCATTTATTTGGAAGCAGCACTACACCAATGCCCATGCATGAGGTTATTGGAACCCTGCCATCTAATGCAGAACTTGTATATGCTACTGTGTGATCATACTGTACCCTTCTATCGAACGTAGCGATACAACAACGCCAATGCATAGAGGTACTGGCATCCTTCCATCTGATACAGAACTGTGCATGTGCCTAGTATTAGGAACTCTTTATCCATCTGATGCAAGGCTGAGCACACAGTATCCTATGTCATGTTACCCAGTTTTTTATATACATAGTGCACAGCTGTAATTACTTCTCCTCTTTGTGCTTTACCACTGCACGGTCTTTGGGCATAGTGTTAAAGGCATATGTGCATCTAGAGATTCACTAGGCTAATGCGCCTGCACAAGGTTAGGCTGGCCCTTCCAACTGATTCAAGCCTGTGGATATGCCACTGCACAGCCTTAGGGCAACCTTCCTTCTGAATCAGCACTAGACAAATGCCCATGTGCTGCATATTGGTTAGGGCACCTTTCCATGTAGAACTCTACTTGATCAGTTGCCCTCAACATGCTTAGGGGCCCATCCATTACATATCGAACTGGGGATATACCGCTATATACCCTTCAGTCTCAAGTAGGATGCCGGTGCCCATGCAGTGTCAAGGGCACCTCCAAGTCTTGAGCAGTACTAGATGAATGATCTTACTTAGAGTTAAGGGCATCTTTCCACTGAGACCACCACTCGTCCTGTCTCCCTGTTAAGGATTGCAAGGCACACTTCCATCTGATCAAAACTGTGCATATGTCACAGCATAGTCTTAGGGTGCCCGTCCATCTAAAGCATACCAGTTCCCGTGCTTTTGGTTATTGGTGACCAAAGCAAGAATGTACCTTTAAACTATGCTTGTCCATGTTGGCGGCATGTATAGTGCATGGTTCTCCAATGTCTGTCTTGGATGGCTGGATCCATGCCAAAATTTTAACATGTCCACATTTAGATAAATGTAGTTATCTAAAAAATCTGGCAAGGATCCGGCCCTCCAAGACCGACATTGGAGAACTCTGGTATAGTGCAGTAGGAAGAGTACACTCTAACAGGCAAACCGGGCACTGGTTCCATTTTGCCTGAAAGGTGAGTGTGCCCCTGATGCTAGCAGGGACACCGATTCAGTTCTCGCTTGGATTGAAATCTTTCCAACACAATGCTCTGGCATTGGTATGCTTGTTTAATTATACCAGAAATGGCCTATTGAAATAGTTCTAAGATCTGTATAGGACTATCGGTGACGGGATGCATACGCATTGGCCACTAATAACATTGAGAGACCAGGGCTCGGTTCCATCTTGGCTCAGATCTCTCTTAGAAGTAATGGTGAAGGAGCATTGCTCTGGTACTGCTTCAGAGCGGAGTCTGTCCCTAATACAAGAAGATCCCTGGTTAAGTTGTGCTTCGGATGGAATCCTATGGAGGGGGCATTGGTCTACTACTGCTGCAGATGAAAGGGAAGCTTAGCGGGAATCCACCAAGTTAGAAACCTTCTCGCCTCTGCTATAGGATCAAGCCCTGACCAAGCAGACCAATTTAGGTTCTTTCTCAGAATCAAGACTGACCTAACATCCCAGTCTGGTGTTGCAAGCGCATGGCGATGGCCAGTCGACCCCTGCAGAGGGTTTCTCACCTCTGTTTGGAAGCTCCGGCCATGCCTTCCAGTCGACCCCGACCAGAGGACCAGGCCCTCAGCCTGGGAGCTCCGGCGATTGAGGCCAGTCGACCCCAGCTGAGTAGTTTTCCCCTTCCCTCCTTGGAGGAGTTTGGCAGCCTGGCTCTTACGATCTCATCTGGCTCGCCTCTTGATCCCCTTCCTCCAAAACTTTGGAGGGTGTTTCAGGAGGAACTCTTCCAGCCTCTGCACTCCATCTGCTGCCAGTCGTTTGAAACAGGGACTGTACCGGGCTGCTGGAAGAAGGCAGTGGTTTCTCCGCTCTTAAAAAAACCTACGCTTGACCCTGCCTGCCTTTCCAACTATCGGCCAATCTCCCTGCTCCCTTTTCCAGTTAAAATCATGGAAAAATTGGTCACCCGCACTCTGTCCGGCTTCTTAGAAGGGAACACCTGGTTGGATGAGACGCAATTCGGTTTTCGCCCAGCTCATGGGACGGAATCCGCGTTAGTGACCGTGTTAGACAATCTGCGGGCGCGAGTCGACAGTGGTTGGGCAGCCTTTCTGGTGCTGCTCAACATGTCGGCCGCGTTCGACACGGTTAGCCATCCTACCTTGATCTTGAGGCTGGAAGAATGTGGGGTCAAAGATAAGGCCAGGGACTGGCTGATCTCTTATCTGGACAACCGTCAGCAACGGGTTTCGCTCCCTCCCTTCAGCTCAGAGGAGCGGAGAGTAGGACAAGGAGTACCTCAGGGCTCAGCCATCAGCCCTATACTCTTTAATATTTACCTCCGCCCTCTAGTCCAGCTCATTAAATCATTTGGGATCTCCGCATTTAATTATGCGGATGATACCCAGCTGGTCTTTTCTCTGGAGGGACAGGATGCAGTCCCATTGGATACCTTCCACCGGTGCATGCAGGCTACAGCGGAATGGCTCCGATTGAACTCGTTGCAGTTTAACGGAACTAAGACAGAGGTCCTGTACTGTTCCAACGACCGAGTTCCCCGAGATCTCCCAGACGACTTCTGGCCCTCGTCATTCCCAGAGACGGTGTCAGCTGCAAAATCGGCGCGCAATTTGGGTGTCATGTTTGGGCCCAACCTGCAGCTAGATCTGCACGTAAATAAGACCACCTCAACGTGCATGATGCTGATCCGCATGCTGCGCAAGGTTTTGCCCCTCCTTCCTGAGCAAGCCAGACCCGAAGTAGTGCGGAGCACCATCCTAAGTCGACTCGACTATTGTAACGCACTACTTCTGGAGGCCCCGGTAACACTTCTGGGCAAGCTCCAAAGAGTGCAAAACATGGCTGCCAAACTTGCCCCTCCCGCCCCTACCACAGCTCTTCTACGGCAGCGTTACAGGAACTCCATTGGCTGCCGGTCCATCTACGCGTTCGCTACAAAGCAGCGTGCATTGTGTTCAGGGCTATCCATGGCCTGGGCACGGTCCCCTTGCGGAAAATGTTCGCCTGGTACCTTCCATCTCGAGCTTTACGCTCTTCTTCATCCAGGCTACTTGTAGTACCGCGTTTCCAGAGAGTGAGGATGGGTGGCCGATCGTTCAGAGTAGCGGCGGCCAGACTCTGGAACTCCCTGCCGATATCCCTAAGGAGTCTTGAGGATCTCCTAGCCTTCAGAAAGGCGTTAAAAACCTACCTTTTCCCCAGGACAGGCTAAGTCGTTGAATTTGCTGGTTCATTGTTCAAAGCGCCAGGATGCCCTTGGTGGTGACAGGTTTGCGCTATACAAATATACCACAATACAATACAATTTCCAACCCAAGACTGATTATATTCAGCAGCCTATTGTCTGAGCTGAGATTTACCTGATGCTCCCGTCTAGGCGTAGGTTCCTACTTCCATCTAAGATAGGACAGATCTAATGCTGAGTCCTAGTGCTGGACTCACTCTTCCAGCTTCAGCAGCACCTACCTCAAGACACTGACTGACAATGATGATATTATGTTTCAACCCCGGGGTTTGGATGCACTTCTGTTTGGGCTCAAGCCACAAATTAACCTTAGGAGAGACCTATTTTTCCAAGCCAGGATGGGAAACAGACTTTACAAGAAGGTTTTTACCACGTCGTGCCTTTACAATGGATTTTTAGCACACATGTTTTTACCACATGTATGTTTTTACAATGCATGCCTTTACCACACATTTAAAGTTAGTTGGGGCATGGGGGGTATGCGGGGTAAAAAATTGATGGTTAAGGCATGCGATTTCCGTACGTTGTTCTTTCGTACAACCTCCAGGATTCTCTTAAAACTATGATCTGTTCTTTGGGGGCATCCTTCCCGCTCACATTAGCATAAATTCATGGTCACATATTTCTGTGAGGTTAAACATCTCAGAAACTAAACCTTGGGTGAAAAATTCAAGAGATAAAAAAGAATGGAAAAAACACAGAGGAAAGTATTAGGGTATGTTTAACAAGGACCCAGTTAGGGTTTGCTTGAGGGTTTGGGTTAGTTTAAAGGTTAGGGTAAAATATACAATCAGGACAAAAATAAAAATAAGTTCTAGCATTAGGAGGATGGTGCGCATATTTACATGGTTAGAGCAAACAATAGGATTTTGACTAGGATTAGTTCAAAGGTAAAATAGAATTATTCCTAGGGCTAGGGTAGAGAACAGAATGAGAGGTAGGTTTAGAACAGTGTTGGCCGCGGATGGCCAAATCCATGTCCGAGTTCAGAATATCCACATAAATCAGATGTACATAAGAATAAGGGCTTTTCCACAAAGGTAAATACAGTGGTAAATTAAGTTTATGACCACATTTCCCTTATTTGCTTACACAAAAAGATTCCGGGCAGACATAAGCCCATTCATGATCAGAGATCTCTACCACAAGTGGAAAGTCCTCTGTACTTGTAAATGCCACTCAATGGCTTGAAAATTGTGCATTCCAAGGCGTGGTTAACCTTGGAAGTTTGTGAATGCTCGCAAACATGGCCAGTGGTCCGCATTCACAATCTCCTCTCGTACCCCTTTATGCTCAAGAATGGGTCAGGTTGTGTATTTTACTTCGGCCAAAAGGTGACATAAATCCTTTTCCAGAGTGGTAAGAGTAATTAATAACCCTCAGAATGGTGGGGTGTAAGGTTTCTACTTGTGGAAAATATGTTTCCGTACAGAAAAGTAGTTTTATAAAGAGGAGATTGTAAGTTAGGTCTTATGGTGTAACTTGACGTTTAATCAAGAACAATTTTGCTTTTTTAAAAAAGCTTGCACCAGGGATCCCTTTTGCAGAGTAGTCTGTCCTGGAGAACTCGGGTAAGAGGGCTTAGGATCCCACTGGGACTGTCCCTTACTCTTGCAAGGAATACAGAAGGAAACCTGCATATGTCGAGCACAGATGTCGACCACGCTGACCATCCTATCAGGTATTCATCTCAATCACTCAGAGATCTACTGAATACTGCCACCACGCCATCTCCTACGGCTATGCGTCGCATATCCTCAGTTGGCCTTATGCGCCCCGACCAACTCCATCCTTGCGGACGCTTACCTCCAGCTATGTTGATCAGGAACACCATGTCCATCAGGGTATCATATTTGAATACCCGCACGCTAGTGAAACACTCCGAGGACATTTTCATCTTGTTATCCAATTCTAATCCTGACATGCTTCTGCTCACGGAAACGTGGCTTACATCAGAATCCCTCCCGGACATCCTGGCCGCCCTCCCCCCTGATTATTATATTCTCCACGCTGACCGCCCCGGCGACCGGCCTGGGGGTTGGGTAGCAGCCATTATATCTAAACGCCTGAACTCTATCTCCTTCTACTCTCTTCCCCTCCCTGAGGTGGATAACTTACTTATTAGCGTGCAAACTGACACCGGCCCCCTCACTTTCCTCCTCCTATACCGGCCTCCACATTCGATGCCATCCTTTTCCTCCATTATGAGTGAACAACTGTCCACCCTGTTAACGCTGCACTCCCGCTTCACTATCTTCGGCGACCTAAACTATTGGTTCGACGACATTAACGCCGGCCCCCCTGCCACTGAGTTCTTTGAGACTCTTAAAAATCTGAATCTCACTCAACATATCTCCCAACCCACTCACATT
Organism: Lissotriton vulgaris; assembly: GCF_964263255.1. Taxonomy (NCBI): domain Eukaryota; kingdom Metazoa; phylum Chordata; class Amphibia; order Caudata; family Salamandridae; genus Lissotriton; species Lissotriton vulgaris. The sequence continues at coordinate 184,830,167 of NC_141693.1, forward strand.
AAGGGACATATTCTGGACCAGATCTGGACCTGCAACCTGGCTCTGTCCCCACCAGACATACTTCCTTGTGTCTGGTCTGACTACCATCTGGTGGACACCACCATCACCGTTGCCGGTCAGATTCCTGCCCCCCTGATGGCTGGTGGCCTTTCTCGGAAATGGAGCACATACGACTCCCAGGGTTTCCTCACCGCCCTGGCCGACTCCTGCCCAGCCATTCACGACTCAAATGACATCGATGGATTAAAACAAGACATCGGATCCTGGCTAGAGTCCGCCAGTGACCTGTTTGCCCCCCTAGTCAAATTCCCCCGTACCAGGCATCGGAACTCCCATAGGTGGTTCTCTGACGACCTCAAGGCCCAGAAACTAAAAACACGCCAGTTAGAACGTACCTGGAGACGTGACTACTCTGACTCAGCCAGACAGTCCTACCTGGCCGCACGTAAAGACTTTAAAGCAGCTATCAGCTCAGCCAAAATGGAACACTTTTCCAACAGGATCTCTTCGGCAGCCAACAAATCCAAGGAGGTGTTCAGACTCTTGAACGAACTAACTACAGATGACAGAACCCTCCCAGCCCAGACCCCCACCCAGGAGGCCTGTGACACCCTGAACTCCTTCTTTCTAGAGAAGATCACAAAAATCAAAAAATCCATCCCTCCCCTTCCCCAGTCACCCCCACCGGATAATTCCTCTAACAACTCCTCGACCTTTACCACCTTTCCTGCTCTAGATCCCACCTCCCTAGCGGAACTAGCCATCTGCGTGAAATCTGGCTCCCCGAACGACTGCTGTCCACCGTCTGTCCTCCGAAGCATATGTCTTAACTTGCCAGATTGTATTCTTCACTTACTTAACAGATCTCTCAGCAGCGGCATCTGTCCTATCTCCTTTAAGGAGGCCATCCTAGTACCCCTTCTAAAAAAAAACGGCGCTGACACTGCGGAGCCATCAAATTATTGCCCCATTTCCCTCCTCCCATACTTTTCCAAATTATGGAGGCCCATGTCACCCGGTGCCTGTCAAATTTTATAGAATCCTCCTGCTATCTTGAGCCTAATCAGATGATGCTGAGGATGAGGATGATGACCAGTTGTCAGGGGATGAGGCAGACAAGGGACAGGTAGAAGTCATTAGACTAACCAGGTCCAACTTAAGCAGACATGAGCTTGGTACTGGGGGACCCCTGGGCCCACTCCCAGGTCAGCTTAACATTGGGAATGGACGAGTTAGGTCTCTATCAAGAGGCTCTAACAGATCCTTTCGAACCAATGGCTCTCTCAACTCTTCTCACAGAGGGATGTCTTCCCCTAAGAGGAGAGTGTATGAAGCAGAAGAAAGGGCAATCAAACTGAGGATTGAAAGGGAAGAACTTGCCCTGGCCAAAGAGAGACTTGCCCTTGCTAGAGAGCAAGAATTATGTGGGCCACAGCCCACTGGTGGCAGCAATAAACCTAGCAATAGGGAAAGGAGTTTTGATACAAAGCACCTGAATAAGATAGTGCCCCCCTTTAGGGAAGGGAATGACATCCACAAATGGATTACTGCTTTGGAGAGAGCCTGCACTGTGCAGGGTGTTCCCCAAAGTCAGTGGGCAGCTATCTTGTGGCTCTCCTTTGATGGTAAAGGTAGAGATAAGCTCCTCACTACTAGAGTTGAGGATGCTAACAATTACCAAATCTTGAAGAATACACTGGTTGATGGGTTTGGTTTAACCACTGAACAATACAGGATGCTGTTCAGAGACACCCAGAAAACTCAGTCTCAAGATTGGACTGACTTTGTTGATTGTGCCACTAAGGCTTTTGAAGGCTGGCTACTGGGTAGTAAGGTTACTGATTTTAAAGGATTGTACAATCTAATTATGAGGGAGCAAATCTTAAATAATTGTCAGAACCAGTTATTACACCAGCACCTGGTAGACTCTGATCTGACCTCTCCACAAGAATTGGGTAAGAGGGCAGACAAATGGGTCAGAACCAGGGTTAGGCCTAAAAACCAGGGTGGTGACCAGAAAAAGGAATCAACCAAGCCTCAAGAGAAGGGTGGGGATAAATCCACAGAGAAGACTTCCCAAGGGCCCCAAAACTCCAACAAGGGTGGTGGGTCCCAGAACACTCCTTCAGAGCAAAAGAAACCTTATTGTCATACCTGTAAACAGGTGGGCCATTACAAAAGTGATGCCAGTTGCCCTAAAAATGGCAATAAGGGAAATGTACCCCCAGGTAATACTCCTAAACCTCCTGTTACCACTAGTGGTAATCCCCCAGGTGGTGGGAGTGCCCCCAAGAATGTGGTGGGCATTACTCTGGGCCAACAGGAGGACTATGGCCTAGCCAGGTTCCCTGACCACACTCTTGTCTGTGAGACTGGGGTTTGCCAACTTCACTACTGGACCCCACATTTTGGGCAAGTATAGACAAGAAGTTTTAGTGAATGGTCAGAAAGTTGAGGCATTCAGAGACACAGGGGCCAGCCTCACCATGGTGAGTGACCATCTGGTCCCCTCTGCTCAACTGACCCCTGGTTTTACTTATCAGGTGACCGACATTCATGGAATGAAGAGAAGGCATCCCATGGCAGTAGTCAAGCTCAGCTGGGGTAATGTCACAGGGCCCATGAGAGTGGCAGTGACAGATAACCTACCTGTAGATTGCTTACTGGGGAATGACCTGGAACTCTCAGCATGGGCTGAGGTGGAACAAGAAACTCATTCCAGAATGATAGGCCTATCCAGACAGGTTAGTGGGGCAGTAATAGCTACAGCCCCAGTCCCAGCCCCATTCCTCCCTGAAAAGGTTGGAAGGGCAGTGGTAGCCACTGCCCAGGCTCAGACAGACTTTCCAGAACAGGATAGGAGGGCTGTGACAGTCACAGCCCAAACACAAACTGAGTGCCCTCCTGAAAAGGTTGGCAAGGTTGAAATGGTCTCAGCCTCTACTCAAACAGATAGTGAGGTTGTGAAGCCTGAAACAATGGATCACTCCACTCAAACAGAGAGCATTGAGGAGGAAGAAGAGTCTTCCCCCTCCCAGACACTAGGTGAGAGCCAGCCTCCTCAGGGAACTGACTCTACCCCTGTTGAAGGAACTGCCCCAGAGGTAGTCAGGCCTAGCCTGGCAGAGCCCCTGATGGCAGTGGACCCTTCCCAGGTGGGACCCAGTCTGGAGCAGGTAACCTGCACCTCTCTACCCTGCCTCAGTCAGCCCAGGGCTGAAGAGGTCAGGGAGGCCAGTGGTGGACCCCAAAGGGCACCCTGTCCAAAGGAACCCCTCAATCAGCAGATTAGGATCACTGAAGCTGGTAAACCTAGCCAAGTGAAAATAAGTAAGACTCCTGAGGGATCCCCCTTAAAAGTAGTTAGGGACCTCCCACAGCTGGACACTGTTGGGCACAGCCAAACATGGGGCCTAAAAACCCCAGACCTGACCTGTCCCTCCAGTAAGCCAAACAGAGGGACTCAGCCTCCAGCTTTAGGTAGCCAGAGGCTGACCCTGAGAGCTCAGTGCATCTCAGCTAAAGAAAGAAAGGCACACATGATGAATGGTGATTGGAGGAAGTTGAGCCCAAAGGTAGAGGAGCCTCACTTCAGTACTCCATCCCAGCATCAGCCTTCTTCTTTCCCAAGACACACCAGAGACAGAGATTCCCTATGGTGGAGACCCTCAGATACCCTTAGGGTGAGGGGTTGCCTAGTGGACCATGACACAGGGGGAAACCAAGCCAGAGCTGGTCCTTCCTTATATGGCCACTTAGGTAATAGAGGCTTACCTGGACAAGGATAGCCTTATCTCCTTTCGTTTGGGGGGGGGGGTTGTGTAGGAAGGTACCTCCTGACTATGGTTGCCCCCAACTTTTTGCCCTGTGTTTTAGCTGGTTTTGGACATAGTCGACCTGGGACCCTGCCAATCAGGACCTCAGGCCTACTGCTCTCTCTTTAAAATGGATTCCATGTACCCTAGGTACATTTCCAATTGGTACTGGGCCACCCCATCAGACCCTGTAACTCAGGGCATGGGTGTACCCAGGGCTGCCAGGGGCTGCAGCATGTATTATGCCACCCCTGGCTGGCCTCCTAAATTTGACACAACTGGCTGCATGACAGCTGGGGCAAAGTCGTGTAATCACCCTTTGCTGTAGGTGTAGTATACCTATACCTAACACTAAAATGGACACACAGATTCCTATCAGTCACTCCTATGGCAGGCCTTGACAATCCTGAAGGCAGAGTGCTTGGAATCGTGTGAGATGGTGCTCTGGCATGAGCTGAGCCTGTCTGCAGCTTGCGGAATCAAGTCCTAATAGCTGTTCCATGATAACGCATACCATATACTCTTAAGTGCATTATAATCCTCGCGGTTAAATGCTATCTTTGGTATTGCTTTATCAAAACATGTCGAGTAAGGTGTCATACGAATTGGAATACTAACCCCTCGCCAATTCTGGCGACGGGGTTAGCATTCCACCCTTCTAGAGGGACACGACATGTATTTAACTGTGAACCCCGGTTAAAGTTAAGCGAAGCCTCAGCTCCACAAAATGGATGCTGCCACCACAGACACGAGTCTGACCCCCTACAGCTGGGAGTCCTCCCAGTGAGGGGAGCCTGGACAAAGGGTTTCCTGTCAGGGGCGGTGCTAGCACCGTCCCAGACATGGTTTTGTGTATCCTGGGTAGGCAGGGCTTTTCAGGAAGGTGACTGCTGAGTGGCACCCCGGTGCTCACTACGCATAGGCCGGTCTGAACCAGTTCCAGGGGCACACCAGCCCCTGGCCTGGGGAAGTCCGGCATGGCAGAGGGGTGTAACCACCCCCCTCCTAGTCCCACCCATAGGCAGGACCTAGTCACCGGGTCAGCCCCCTTTTTTAGTATAAAGATGGGAGCGGGCCCCCTGTTCAAATTAGATCATCTTTGGAATCAAGACACGGCTTTCTTCGAAAGGACTTCAAGATTTCTTCATCAAGATTCTCCCTTGTGGCTAAGGAGTAGTCACCCTGCATCCGCAGGCACCATCCTAAAGAACACTGCGGTCTGCTGCAAGTCCTTCATCACGAATCCGACGACCCAGCTCGACGAGACCCGGCTTCCCTGGCACCTCTGACCTCTACTCACCTCTACAGCCAAGCTGAGAACCGTGAGTGCGACGAGACCTCGAGGGGCCGACGATCGCCAAGACTGCACGACATCTTTACTGCAAGCCCACCGTGTCCTCCACGGGTGAGTGCTTTGGGGTCCGAGAAGCCCCAACCCTGCGCAGCTCCAGCACCCAAGATCAGCCTCCCTGCATCTCCACGATCGGCGTGGGGCCCTTCTGCTGTTTGCTGTGCACCGCGTTGTTTGGCTACTAGCCGGCTGGCTTGTGGCCTTCTGAACGACGCCCGACGACATCACTGCTGCTGGTCTGGTTGCTCCAGACTGGCCCTTGCTTCCTTCTTGAAGAGAGGCACCCCGGACCCTCCTGGTCCACTCCAGACGCCATTTTAGGTCCACCGCGTGGGCTTGAATTTGCCAAGGCTTTGTTGCCCAATCCTGGGTCCAGCGACGCCGACAGCTTCTATCTTCGTGGGACAGCTCGATCCTCCTTCCTGGTCGCCGACAACGCCTCCTGGTCCGTGAGATCTCCGAGCCCAGCGTCACCCACACGCCTTGTCGAGGTGGCTACCATCCGGTGCCCTCCTGGTGCCCACTGACTACTGGCTAGTAGTCTCGAACTTGGTCCCCTCTGCTTTCAGGTGTCATCTTCCATCGATCCAGGCTTGGATCCACCGAACTTTCTTCACTGGTCGCCTGCCAGCAACTTCTTCCTTCCAGGCTCCTGGTCCGTCAACGAGGATTCCCGACGTCTTTTGAGACCTATGCAGCTGCAGCCCCTGGGCTAGGTAACTTCGGCATTTCGGTGCCCCAGCATAGCCTCACTATCCAAGGGTCAGGATCCACTTTCGTTTTCTCCCTACCAGGTCGGGTTCGCCCGAGAACACTAACTTTGCAATTTCTAGCTACCATAGACTTTGTCCCGCATCTCGCGTGAGAGTGCACACACTGCACCCGAGTCCCCTGGGTCTCCTAGAAGTAATCTAACGATTCTATAGTCAAGTCCTAGCGATTCCAAAGCCTATTAGTACTGTACTTACCTGCTAGTAATTTCGCATTCCACTTTTCAAGTATATGGTTTTCCGTGCCCCTCGGGCATTTGTATATACTGTGCTAACTTAAGTATTTTTGTAAGAGTTTTGGTTTGTGCTTAGTACCCTGTCCTCATAAAGAGTACAGGGCTGTTGTGATCTTTAATAAATAACTGTTTATTTTCATAACACTTGTGTGGTGTCCTTTCACTTGGTGTTCAAGGGGTATATGTGGTATAACAGCTGGCTTAACACGCCCTCTCGAGTCTTTAGCCTTAGACTGCTCGTATCCACGCTACTAGGATAGCTGGTCTATAAGGTTGACTTACAACCAATCATCAATAAGGGTTGCTGGACTGATACATAGTGTTCACTAGATTAGTGAGCACTGCATATCAGGCCACCTTCTCACACCGCCCACTCCAGAGAGGCCGTCATCCTGGCAGTCTTTGACACACTCAGGAGTAACGCGGACGCGGGGATCCCCCAAGCCCTCGTCCTACTGGATCTGTCGGCCGCGTTCGACACAGTGGATCATAACATCCTTCTCCACCGTGTCGAGCAGGCAGGCATCCAGGGCATTGTTCTTGAGTGGGTCAAGTCCTTCCTTACGGGAAGAACACAGGCGGTCCGCCTGGGTCCCGACACTGCCAAAAAAACTCCCACATCCTGCGGAGTCCCCCAGGGCTCCTCCCTCTCCCCGCTCCTATTCAATTTATATCTTCGGCCACTGATTCAGTCTCTTCTGAAATGGGACATTATTACTTATAATTAAGCTGACGACCTACAAATCATTTTCTCACTCAACTCACCACATGCCATTAAAACTTTCCACTGAGCCATGATCCACATCCAACTCTGGATGAACCAGAACCAATTGAAGCTGAACCCCGGCAAAACCGAGCTCCTCCTCCCTGGACTCAGTCACACCCACGGGGGCCCGCAGTTCTGGCCTCCGGAGTTTGGCTCCCCCCTACTCCAGCTAAAACAGTAAAGAGTCTTGGCGTAATCATTGACGCCGAACTCTCCCTCAAAGCTCAAGTTGGAGCGGTAGTTTCATCTTGCATGTACCAACTTCGAAGGATTCGCAAAGTCCGTCACCTTCTTCCCCCCGCGGCACTCACCCAAACTGTCATCTCACTTGTACTTTCCCGTCTGGATTTTTCTAACTCCATCTATCATGGTCTTCCACAATTTCTGTTACAACGTCTCCAAGTTGTCCAGAATCAAGCGGCCCGCTTGATCCATGGAACCCCCAGATGGCAATCAGCCAAGCCTTTGCTCATCAGCCTCCACTGGCTTCCAATTGACCAAAGGGATTTAAGGTGGCATGCCTCACCTTCAAAGCCCTTCATTGCTCTGGCCCCACGTTCCTTAAATCTCTCATCCACCCTCACTGCCCAACACGCAACCTCCGATCAGCCCACCGTGACCTGCTAGTCACCCCTGAAAGCAAAACTAAGAAATTCGGCAGTCGCCGCTTCTCCTACCGAGCTCCTGTGCTTTGGAACCTTCTTCCTCTTTCAATCAAATCCTCCCCTTCCCTCCTGAAATTCAGAAAACTGTTAAAAACTCATCTTTTCCCCACCCTCAGCTAGAACTTCGCCACCTGTGCTCCCCCCCCACTTGCTCTGTCTATCAGCGCCAGGAAGCTTCGGTGTCAGTGCGCTTTAGAAATTGCACCTAAGATAAGATAAGATAAGATTTACTTCTTTGTTTGTGAATTGGGTTCAAGGAATTGAAATAGAACTAGTTTATATAGTCAGTGATGATCATGAAAGTCCAACATAGGGCTCTTCTGGGCCTCTGTTGGACACTCCTGGTTTACTGTCAATGTAAGTAATAGGTATTGGATTAGGTTTAATGTATATTTAACTGTGATTTACCCAGGAAACTCCCCAAAATGACCTGAAATTAACTTAAAAATAAGGAAGGACTTCAAGCTCAATCACTCTGAGATGAATGCTTGGAGATTAGTCTCAAAGTAGTCAATGGACTCAAAATTGACATGACACCAACTTCATGGCCTAGCATAGGGCCTGCTTCCTTCAGAGTCAGCGTGACCGATGGCGGGCATTATGTGTACACTCTAATCCCAGCCAATATTGACACAACAACGTGCTGAGCTTCCTGCAACCTTTGGGCATGGACCTTATATTTAAGTGAGGAAATAGTCTTTGAAATGAGTCAGGATACATAGACCAAATATGCAATGTAGTTGGATATCAGCAAGATCAAAAGTGCGCTCTCAGCCAAGACCCACCACGCTCTCTCCCACATCAGAACGCGTTAATTATGATCCGCGGAACGTGGTGAAGCGGAGTTCCAGTCGCACTTAAAATACATCTGTTTTCTTTCCTCGTCTGTCTTTACTCCTGCATTTCATGCAACTAATTTTAAAAGTCTCTCCGCTAGTCCTCCTGGAGGACCCCCATGCCCTTATTACACCTTCATCCGTCCATTCGTTTGACTAATTACAAATATGGTGTTAGTGAGCGAGAATTACAGCTTGTGCGGGGGAGGTGCCCTACAATCGGTTTGACTCCTACTATTCCATAAACATGTACACTTACTCTGGGGCTGTGAAGTAACCGTGAAGCGCTAACTAGCGCTATATAAAATTCCTTAACAAATACAGGGGCATATTATCAAGGGGGTTTATCTCCGCTTTTTTGGCTTTAAAAGCCAAGAAAGCGGAGATAAATCTCCCTATTACCTAGCTGTCGCTAACACCAGTTAGCGACAGCAAGTAGGAGATAGCAACCACCTTGGGCCCCACTTTGCATGTCAGTGATATTTATCACTAATGACATGCAAAGTGGGCGTGCCAAGATGTTAGCGACTGGAAACAGTCGCTAACATCGCTATCTCCTATTACCAACTTTTGGAGATATTCGCGCTAAGCGTGAATATCTCCAAAAGCTAACACCTGCCCTGAGCAGTGCTTAACCATGTTATCCAATGGGAGGTGGATAACATGGCTAAGAGCATTAGCTCGGTAATGCATGAATATCGCTGACTTTTCAGCGATATTCATGCATTGCGGCCGATTTTTATCGCATTTGCAATAAACCTTGGTAATACCAAGGTTTATCTGCGATAAAAATCGCCGCAGCTCAGCGGTAAATTTTTGTCTCTAACCAAGCAATAGCGATAATTATCGCTATTGCTTGGTAACATGCCCCACAATTCCTGCACTTAGCACCTCATTAAGAGGTAGGAACCAGCGACAGAGAGAACCTCTTGGAGCGGGAAATAACGGAGGGCTCAGACAGGCAACGGAAGCAGCCGCTTGGGCCACAATCTATCTGACTCCAGTTCAGCCTGATAGGTTATTGATCCAGGCACTGATTTATTCTCTAATTAACAGGTTTCCCTGTCGGATTTGGAAGGTTTCAGTGTCCGTGGAAACCAATGAAAGTGTTGCTTTGCAGAGGGCGGGCCCTGTGTGCGCGGCAGAAGGCGGGGCTAGTAATTACGGCAGCCATTTCTCTGGCGCCCGATCATTTCATAACCGCCGGCTTCACACACATGATTGATTAAATAAACACCAGCCATTTTTCCGCACAACGTAGTTATCCCGGGTGGAAATCATTGACAAGAACAGAACGGTCGGCGCACCAAGAAAGAAACAAAACAAAAAGGTAAATAAAACTGGAAGCAACACCATCGCAAAGGCAGGGAGGCTCCAATGAAGCTATGGGAAAAATGCATTTCATTGATGTAAAAGGCAATTTTTGCTGTCTTTAATGCTCAGCTAAAGGTTAGATGGGCTAATGTTCTTTGCGGCCCAGGAGTATCTTGCTATGGAACTGATTGTAGGGTCTGATTCACACCACAAGCTAAATTTTACTGACATAAATGGCTGTATTTCTGCCTGATAGCTACCCACAAAAGGATTCTTGTAAGGTAGGTGTAAATGATTTTACTCCATGAAATTCCTTACAATTGGTGATGCGTAAAATTCAACATAGCTGCCAAGCTTCCATGCATGATGTGTTATTACAGTTCCGGCCATACATTAAAGTAGGACTAAAACCATTAAGATATATATATTACCTACTGGCGGTCGCCAGTAGGTAGTTATAGTTAGAACCTAGTTTCCATAGGGAAAGCATTTTTGATTTGCTAATAACTTTGGCGTTGTTTGATGAATCTTCGCAAAATTCTACCAAAAAATGTTTTAACCAGGTCAGCTCCTATCCTTAAAGTTTGGGGGTGATTCGTCAAGCAGGGGCAGAAAAAAGGGGGGTCCCAAAAAGTGTTTTCTCCATGTTAATTTCCGTAGGAAACTTCAGCCAATGCTACAGCCCGAACTGCTGAACGGAATTAAACCAAATTTTGCAAAAAGGTAGTGCTTCGTTCAGAAACCCACATTTTATGAAGCGCAAACAATCACCCATTAGGGGGCTCTAGGCGCTGGGGGCCGTCAGGAAGAAAGCAACCTTTTTTTTTTTAAAATGGTGTAAATCCATTCAGTAGTTGCTAAGAAATTCAAACAATAAGAGTCAAAAACAGCAATTTTCCATAGGAAATTTTAGCCAAGGCTACAGCCAGAACTGCTGAACGGATTTACACCAAATTTGGCAAAAAGGTACTACTTGGCTAAGAAAGCGAACTTTTTAAAAATTGTGTAAATCCGTTCAGTAGTTGCTGAGAAATTGTAAAAAAAGAAATATCGATACGTATGGTCACGACCCCTCCCATCCACGAGCTTCATTTTAATTGGCTGCCAACACTCCAAACCAGAAAGTGTTGGCAGCCATCTTGTGACTTAGTAGAACCGAGTCACAAGAAAACAGTGAAACAAACACGGCAAACAAGAAAAGGAGGCAGGGTAGCAACACCCTGACCCCCTAGGCCTGCTCAGGGGGTCCCACAAGGACCCCAAGGGCCAAAAAAAGCATTAAAAAAAAATCCGCCGAATTCGCGCTGGGGTCGTGAATCCAGCCGAGAAAATAAAAAAAACTAAGTGCGAGCTCCAGTGCTTTGTTGTATTGAAGCCCCCGGTGGGCCAAGTCCCGGAGGCACTGAAAAAAATGTGTGGGGGGCCACAATCCCCCCACACTGCCCCAGGGACTACCACCTCCATGGAACTTGATTTATGAGTTGCCGGGGGCACGCATCCACCCCACACCCCTGGGGACCGCCATCCCCTGGGGCTAATTTTTAAATGTGTCGGGGGCCACCAAGGCCCCCCCAAGCCCCGGGGACCGCCACCCCCTGGGCTTTTATTAAATATTTGCGGGGCACAGGGCCCGCGCTGCCCCAGGGACCGCCACCCCGGAGGTTTAAAATAAATATAAACAAACCTGTGTGGAGGGCTCAAGCCCCCCCCCCACGCCCCAAGGATCGCCACCTCCCCGGGGCACTAAGAATGTAAATTCGGGGGTCTGTTACGGACCCCGAGCCCTGGGGACCACCACCTCCCCGGGGCTTTGCACTTGTAGGGAGATGGGGTCCCTGGGGTCATGAGTGGCTTAGGCGCAGATCCCCTCCTTTAAAAAGATTAATTTTTTTAAATCAAAATGTGGCCATGTCCCGGGGGATGGGGTCCCCCAGGGCCGAAATTAGCCTCAGAAGGGGTGCCATATGGCCCCCTTCCCGTTCTTTTATTTTTTTTTAAAGCAGGCCCTGGGGGATGGGGTCCCCTGGGCCCTAAATAATTTAAAAGGAGAGGTACCACACAGCCCCCTTGAATTTTTTGTTTTTTAAAAGCCGACATTGCGGCAGAGGCCATGCCCCCTAAGTGCAGCACTCAGCAAATGCGCCCCCTTGAATCCTGAGGGTCCCTGGGGGCCAACTAGCCCAACAGGTACCTCTAGTAAGCACCAGGGAGCTGCCTTGCAGAGCGGTGGTCCAAGGCCACACCCCATTTTTACACCACTCTGCAACACAGCTCTGTGGTGCTTACTGGAGGTAGCTGGTGGGCTAGTTGGCCCAACTTACATTTTTTCAGACTTATGTTTCAATTCTGCTTTGCAGGATGGCTTGAGCTCTGTCCCAAAAACTGGGACATGTATGGGACATGTATTGAAAGTTAAGAATAGCGCTGGGACAGTCCTCTCAAAATTGTGACTGTCCGAGAAAATCCATGACATCCGGTCACCTTACTTCTAATCCTACTTCTAATCCTGTTTTTTAATGGAATAAATATTGTGACAGGGCTTATTGTCCTTTTCTTGATCCGCGATTACGTGAATTAGTAAGTAACTGTATGGTTCCTTTTTTCAATTCAAGATAGGTCATTTATGGACAGTTTCTTACTTCTGATTTTACACACTGCCCTGAGGAAAGACACAACATTCGCATGATTTATGGGATAGGATCTCCCAGGAGAAGTGATGGAGTGCTGAAATGCCCAACAGAGTGAGCTGACCTCAAGATTTTTTTGAGGAAGATATTTCTGCTCTTGGAAAGCCACTCACATGCAAAGAAAATATGAACAATATTTTCAAGTGACTTTTCATTACAATAACACCCTTCCCAGAAGTTCTGTTTCCACATATGGCTTAATTATCGGAAGTCTAATAGGTTAAATTCTTGCCAAGCAAAATTCCTAGGGGTGTGCGAAATTTGCATAATTTGTTTTTTACATAAGTATGCAAATTATAGGGAAAATTGAGTGAAATTACACGTAACTCTATAAAAAGCCAATCCGGCATTTATCTCTAAATAGCACCAAAAATCCAAGCACAGAGTAACAGCTGCAGCTGCTCATGTTCTGACCATGCGTGTTACTCCTGTGCTTCCACGCTATGCTTTTGCGATTAACATGGCGCAATCAACTTTCATGATAGAATGTCATCATTTTGAGAGTTTTGCATAATATGCGTGACGCAAAATTCTCAAACTTGCATAAATTATGCTGGCATTTGTAGGTGGATCATCAGTTTTAGAGCTAAAATTAGCATGTTTAAAGTGATTTTCATGCTTCCAGGGGCCCGGGAAGTGAATTAAATACCATTTGGAGGCATATGTTGCCCGGGCCTAAATATTTCTAAATTCTGCAGCGCATTGCACAGCCGAGAGATATGGTTATTGAGGTTCCATCTTGTGAACCTCAATCCTGGAAATGCTTTTAACCATTTTTGCACTCTCATAGCGGTCCAATTATTTGTGTAGCATATAATCCTTTTTGAGTACTAGTTTATAGGCCACCTAACTTGATATAAATCTATGGGAGAAAAATATCTGGGGGATCTATTGTGTTTATTAATCTTTGGAGATCAGAGCAATTTGTCTCTGACGTCATTCTTATTCATGTTTGAGACCAATGCTAAATGGCATCGACAAAAATGAAAAAATGCGTATTGCCGATGCACATCCATATATCATGATGCTGCGAAAGTGCTTTTGTAAAGAAAAGAGTGGTCTGGTAGAAAATTGCAGTTGCAGGGCTGGGAGCACCACTTGGTAGAGAGAGGCACGCGCCTCCATGGAGATTTGAAATAGAAAAAGTAGTTCACTGAATGTCAGAGATGGTATGGTACAAGTCATCCAATCAAAAAGTTAGTAATAAAAAGCTATGTCCAAGGGCGGGACAAAAAGAAGAGGAAGTAAAGCTACTAAATAAGAAAAATGAAAATACGTTTGACAAAAAAGCCAACCGGTAATCTGAAAAGGGCAGACCCAAAGCCCACTGTAAGAATTGGTAATGTACACAATATATTTTCAAGAGTATACACATAAAATCCGTCTGTAAGCAAAACCTAAAAATGCATACATACATTGAGGGGATTTGGGTATCACTCTTCATCCAGTCTGCTCATTTGTCATTTACGTTTTGCTTCCATCCACCACAAACAGAGGGTCAACCTGCTTCCAGCAGTGGTTCCATTTCTCTGTGAGTAACAGTATTTTGCCTGATTACATGCAGACATCTGCCTAAAAAGAAGTGCACTTCAGTGCCGGGGCTGATGGGTCTATACTTTAAATTGTCAGTGCTTTTCCTTTCATTACTTATCTTTTTTATGTTTCAGTTCTTTAAGCCCTCTTGATTGGAGTAACATTACAAATATAATATACTTATAGGGACTTTCATCCAGCCCTATTCATCCATTGATCTGTTCATTTGCCATTCACTTTTCCTTCCGCCCACTAGAGTATACAGCGTGTGGCTATAGTCAGCCAACTTCAGCCATTGACTAACTTCGATTGGAGTGACGGCATTCTGCTCTTCCCCAAGGAGCATATCCACACACTAAAATGTTCCTGCTAGAGACCAGGCATATTGTATGCATCTTTTTAGACCAATATCGGACTAATTTATATAGTGCGATGAGGGACCAGCAACACCTCCAACTATATAGTTTACAAATAACATAATAAAACAAAACCAGTGTTAACAAAGACAACAGGCTGGCATCCAACACTGGATATATTGGCTTTGGCAATTTTTGTTATGTCTTCAGGTTACAGAAATTCAAACCTGATAGTGCCTTTTCACTCAGAATCGTATTTTTTGCTCTGTCTATTCTAAGAAGCTCTGCCTGGTTGGATTCACTTGTATTTTTCTGTTAACGATATATATGCAACTGTTTTTATGTACTTTTTTTACTACACAACATTTAGGTTGCATGTTTTCTCTTTTTATTTTCGAGGCATCTGGCATAAAAAATTTGAAATCCCCACACCAGCTTGTGAAGGCTAGGCGTATTGGCTTTGCCAATGCTTGTTTGTTTGATTTAATGTTTTTCATTCATATATATAATGAAGAAGACGTCAATGAAAGGAACAGTTTGGTAAATTTGCAAACCCTAAGAATTGTAAACATAACCCGTAAAATAGCTAAGCAATACAAAGGTTTTAAAATGCTGGTATAGGTGCAAATCATTACATTTTATGTTATAATAATGTTATATATTTCAGTGCTCATGGTTTTACTGAGTACCACGCAGGGAAGCCCAGGCATGTAGGAAAAAGATGTATCAGTGCGCCTATGATTTACATTTCAGATGAATGGGGCAAAATATGAAGTGTTTCAAATATTGTTTTGTCGTTCTCAGGTGTTATATTTCCTTTAATAAAAGAGATCATTTTAATAAAGGTAAAGAGATTCTTCTGCACTAGAGAAGCCAACGCTTCCTGTTGCTGTAATTACAGAGCTGCCACTTCTAGGTGATTTAATTACAGCGGCTGCCACTGCTTGTTCCTGTCACTGCAGTGTCTGCCATTTCATTTCTTTTTTCTATTACCATGACCTGCACTCCATCTGTCTGCACTGGTGCTGCTGTCCACTCTCAGATGATGTCATTATGGTGGTTCCCACTTCCTGTTTCTGTAGTTACAGTTGCTGATGTTTTATAATTTAGTAACAGCTGCTGCCACTTCTGTTTTTGTTTCTATAGCAGCAGGCATTTCCTCTTCCAGTAGTCATTCTGGAAACAACTTCCAATTTATGTAATTGCAGCGACTGTCACTTCCTGGTAATGAAGTTACAGCAAATTCTTCTTGTTTCTGTTATTACAGTGGGTAATACGTACTTATACTATGTGGGAGCCCCCAAACCTTTTCTAAAAGCCTGTCTTTAATCTTTAATTTCCTTGTTATAGGTGACTTGTGACGTAATAATGTAGCTGCTCAACCGTAATTAAAGTTGAGCACGGCCGGACTGGGAACAGAAACCAGCCCTGGCGATTCCGCTGGACCGGGGATGGGGGGTGGGAGTCGCGGCTTGCTACTGAGTGAAGCGCCGGTCCCGGGGTGCTAGTGTTATGCACCACTGACGCTTTTGTTACGAGGGCCGAAATTGCAACACTGATGCAAAACCAGCTCCTGCGGATCTAAAACTGCCCCCCACCCTTCCAGCCCACTGGGAAAATACCCGGTGCCCGCTACGGCAAGTCCGGCCCTGAAGTTGAGCTCTAAAATCACAATGCTTGCAGAGCCTGTCCTTAGGGTGAAAGGCAGATGATGGAGCATAATTACAG
The DNA here is from genome assembly GCF_964263255.1 of Lissotriton vulgaris. Classification (NCBI taxonomy): domain Eukaryota; kingdom Metazoa; phylum Chordata; class Amphibia; order Caudata; family Salamandridae; genus Lissotriton; species Lissotriton vulgaris. The sequence goes on from NC_141693.1 coordinate 184,846,224, forward strand.
CAGTTTAACCCCTTCAATGCTCATGACGGAACCGTTCCGTCATGAGCGTCGGTTGGCCTGTGCTCATGACGGAACCGTTCCGTCATGAGCCCGTTGGCTCATTGGAACGTTCAGCACAGCGCAGGAATCTGCGCCGCACTGATGTGGTTAAAGAAGGTAAACAGGAACTGCTTTTTTCTACTACATTCTTGTCTAAAAAGCAAAAGTGATCAGCAAAAAGATATGATTGGCAACGTGTTTATTTTTTCATGCTGAATGTTTTTGCAGGAAAGACAGAATCCCTGCACGTTTCTACACAATCTGAGCCACAACATTTTTTAACCAGACCCTCCATTAAATGGATTCTATTGTTTTCATGAAAGAGCAAGACACAAATAACTTAAACTGTTTGTGGGAAGGTTGATAAAATGACCATGTATTAAAAGGAATAAACTACCCTCACCATACATTTCTATGTATTTCTAACACAACTTGCTACTGCAATTTTTTTAAGAGTTAACTGGTGATGTGTCAACTCTCCTACCACAGCCAGCACAGGGACTGAATGCAGGTCATGAACAGAATTAGAATACCGCTTAATTATTATAAACCGTTTTATAGCGCGCTCTGCTACTGGGGAGTATCCTGGCGCGGGGGAAATAAAAAGAGGCAGAAAGCAGACCCTCACAGAAGTAAGGAACTCTTACATAGCACTGTTAAACAAATAAGTCTTCAAAAGTGTTTTAAATGCGGCTACAGTGGGTGTGGAGCGCAAGTGAAGAGGAAGAGCATTCCAGGCGCGAGCCACGACCACCGCAATCGACTGACCACCAAGTCTGGCACGCTTGAAACGGGGGAGGGATAGTTGAAACATAGTGGAGGATCTCAGAGTCCGAGCGGGAACGTAGCTGATGAATCTTTTTCTCAGATACTGGGGGCCTTGATCATGGATAGCACGAAACGCCAGAACCAGTGACTTAAACCGGATGCGCTGTGCAACCGGGAGCCAATGAAGTGTGCGCATCTCCGCACGAACGCTCTTCCATCTAGGAATGTTAAATAAAAGACGGACTGTCGCGTTCTGGATGATTTGCAGGCGTTTGACCAGGTAAGAGGGGATTCCACTGAACAATGCATTAGCATAGTCCAGCCTGGACAGTATAAGTGCTCGCGCAACAGACTCCTTTGCTTCTCTAGGAAGCAAGGGAAAGAATTTGCGAAGCATTTTTAGGGTCGCAAAACAGGTGCCAGTAAGTTTTTTAATGTGATGTTTAAATCTTAAGTCCTCATCAAACCAAATGCCCAGGTTTTTGGCGGGTCTCCCCATCTCTTTCGGGCCTGGGATGTCAGGGGGCCAAAGAGTGCTCATAAACGAGGGGGGAAAGGAACCATAAAAGAGGACCTCAGATTTGTCCTCGTTGCACTTCAACTGGGCCTTCGTCAACCAGCGAAATACCGAGGACAAACATAAATGGACTGTAGAGGTATCCAGGTTATCATCAGGCCAGGTGAACAACAATTGGGTATCGTCTGCATACCCAATAATCTTAGCCCCGAACTGTTCAGCTAAATAGATCAAAGGTGTAATATAGACATTGAACAGAAGGGGGCTGAGAGTGGAGCCCTGTGGGACCCCCGTAAGCAGAGGTTCCGGCTCAGAGGCATAGGGAGGCAGCCAGACCTGCTGAGTCCTGTCCGACAAGAAGGAGGACAGCCAGTCTAACACCACCCCTCCAATACCTATATCCGCCATCCGGCTAAGAAGGAGCTCATGGGGGACGGTATCGAACGCGGCAGAGAGGTCCAAAAGAATAAGAACCGCTCTGCCGCCCCCGTCCAAACAGTCCCGAATGGCCTCACTCATCTCCAAGAGGGCTTAAACAAATGAAAGAATACCTAGCTATTTGGCTGCCTTCTGAACTGTTTCCCAAGAAATTCAGGGCCTTATGTACAAGCCCCTATCGCCATGGGAACGTCACTTTTTGTGACGTTCCTGTGGCGATTGGGGCCTTGCCTTATGTACAAGGCAGCAGTAAGCCACTTAACATGGCTTAACGCTCACAAGTACAAAAGGCACCCTTTCACACTATGTTTAGCTTTAAAGGGGCGTTCAGTGGGTGTAGTGGGGTATGCACCTGTTACAACGCATTTTTTACTCCGCACTACCATTACAACGCGACTTTTACAACGCATACCATTACAACGCATTGCGCTGGGGGGCGCTCTAGGATAGGGAATAAGTATAATTTACTATCCAACACCTTCCCTAGGGTCCACGGGGACTGGAGTTAGAATAGTAAATTATACTTACCACTATCCAGCACCCCAAAGCGCTATGCGTTGTAATGGTATGCGTTGTAATGGTCGCGTTGTAATGGTAGGTAGTTGTAACGGTATGCGGAGTAACGTCATACATCCGTGTAGTGGTGGGCGTTCCACCGAAACGCCCATTGTATTTGACGCAGCCCCCTATGTACAAGGGTGGCGTACATAGGAGGCAGCGCCAAAATTAAGACCAGGCAAATCCTGGTCTCAAGTTGGCGAAACAAACAAAAATGCATTATTTCTCCTCGTTTTCTTTCCCCATGTGTTCTGCCTTGTGCAGCACACATGGAAAAAGCAAAATGCCATGGTTTGTTTATGTACAGGAAGGTGGCCAAACCTTTGGTTGCTTCTCAAGGCTGAAGCAATTGGGCTTGGCTTTCAGGCTTGATGTGACCTGCAGACTAGGAATATTTGTGAAAACAATTTCATCCACAAGTCCCAAAGCGCCTTGTGGCATCTCCTTATGCGAGCTCCGCGCACCCAAAAGCGACATCGGAAGCATGTGTTCTCTAATGTGAGATGAAGGGGGATTAGTGGCCGCTTGACTCCTTCCGCATAGCTGGCTAATGCTGCATAATGACACTAATCTTGCACAGGCTCAGCCTTGTGGTGATCTCCTGGCGGCAGAGTGCTGCATGAGGCAACTTTAATCTGCCCCAGCCAGCCACTCCGCCAGAGAGCTAGGCTAGCTGAGCCGACGCCAGCATGGGTTAAAACATCAAAAGAGCGCGTGCCTCAAACGCGGACCTCGTCCTGGCTGCCTAATGAAAAGCTTAGTTCGGCTATTGTGTTTGCAGATCAAACAGCACAGCAATTACTGGGACAAGAAAACCACTGGTGCACGCATGAACGGGTCGTCGTCAGACGCTCCCACGACACGCGGCTCGCACCACACACCACGCCTGGGCCGCTGCAGGAAGTGACTAAGGAGGGCTAGGGTATGCCAAGCAGCAGAAGCTAAAGGTTCATATTGCATTATATTACATTTCTGTATTGCACCTTTTGCCTTTAGCATAGCCCTGCAGCACTAGCAGGGTCTGGAACCATCCAGATTCCAAGGAATCCAAAATAGAACAGAGTCTGGTTGTATTCATGAACTTTAACCTCAGCGGTGCATGTGATCCTCTTGATGTTTACAATAAGTCTGATTCATAATTGATAGGTCATTAATTGGCTGGAAAACTGCATAAAAATACTACTGCAAGCAGTAGCATTAGTAGAGTACACTTTCAAACAATTTTGTTTAAAAAAAAAGAAAATCCCCATTTGGGTCAAGATATTTTCTAAAAATCCTAAACTCGGCCTAAATGTTTATGGTTCTACACGTTTCCTGGGAGGCTCAGTGCTATCAAGTCCCACTTCCGTTAAGCCAACCAGCGGTCACCAGACCCTAATGCAAGATAGCTATATACAAATACCCGCTAAAGGAGGGTCCGCATGGAGAAGACAGCATGTGTTGGATGGCATTCAACGCTACTTAAGGCAGAGAGAAACATCATCGTTCTCCTCTTAATGATAACAATAATGGAGTGCCTGACTGTAATACCTGTTAAGCTAATTGCCCAATTAAATGACACTCCTTTTATTGCCATCGGAAGGATGAAATGCTGAGTGAACCTTGAAAATTCAAACAAGGACTATCAGACGGCAGAACAATATCTCTAGACGGCCACTGTGTACTATTAGAAAACAGCTTTTAAACGACCTGGGTTATTGATTCAAAGCTTCCTTTGCCTTCTGATAACCTCTATCAAGAGGTACATGTTTGAATAAACAAAAAGTGTAAGTATGTATATTTCCACTTAGAAGAAGAACTGGGATTTAACTGCAATGGCCACAAGTAAATGCCCATGGCAATGTCCTAATCTGAAGGCAGGTTCATCTAAATGTGAACTGGTCTGCCACCACTCAGAGACGTTCAATAATCACAGATGTCAATTGCCCTGTTTGGGAACCATCAATTCCATCATGATCCTGAAGCTGACATGCTTTAAGGCAAAGGAGCTGAAGGAGTGGTTAAGACCAAGCAATTACAATGTCAAGGTAATGTCACGGCAAGTAAAAAAAGAAAACATAATAGAGAACGCTTCCACTGTTGTGTGCTATCGGGAATAGAGATTATTGTTGCTATGTTCTTCCCACACATGGCATCTCCCATATTCAGTCAAATGTTTCAGAACAGAATCAAGGCAGAAGCAGGTCCTGCAATCAAAACGTGACTAGGAACACATGATTTGCTGCTCTTCTAATATTCCAAGCCAAACTTTGGAATAAGCTGATTGCCGTAGTAAAGGAGTGAATATCAACCCACATATCTAACAGATCTACATAAAATTAGACACAGTCCTGAAAGTTTGATATGTCTAAGGACAGATAAATAAGGATGCAAAAGGGCACAACATCTGCACTCACATCCAAAATCAAGGAGAAGTAGGCCTTCGATTGCTGAGAAAAACCTGTGCATACATCAATCACTAGCAGAAAATGAAGCCAACAAGACTCCTCCAGATATCTGCCCTTGCGTATGCCTCGCTCTACTCATAATCAATCAATCAGGGTTGGTAAAGCGCACTACTCAACCGAGAGGGTCTCAAGGCGCTGGGAGGAAGGGGAGTCGGCTCCGTTGAGTGCTGGCGTCATCTAAAGCGGTACAAAAGGGGGTGGTGATGGACGCAGCATCTGAATCAATCAAACACTCACACCCAGTCAAAAGATCTGGGTTTAATCCATCACCGTTCTTTAGCCCACTCTGCCACCCCAGTTCAGACATGGCTATATGCAAATCAGTCTGACCCTGTGCCTCATGGGAACAGTCCAGCCCGAACTGCCAAGCCATGTCTTCCCTGGACCGGAAACAAGCTTCCGAGGACCGGTTTCTGGCATTCCAGCCATCTTTAGCCCGGCTTGCTTGAATCCAGTGGCAAAGTGAGCAAGGGACTCACGTCTGAGAATACCCTGCCACACTTATGGCGGCCAAAAGCGGTACAAAAGGGGGTGGTGATGGACGGAGCATCTGAATCAATCAAACACTCACACCCAGTCAAAAGATCTGGGTTTAATCCATCACCGTTCTTTAGCCCACTCTGCCACCCCAGTTCAGACATGGCTATTTGCAAATCAGTCTGACCCTGTGCCTCATGGGAACAGTCCAGCCCGAACTGCCAAGCCATGTCTTCCCTGGACTGGAAACAAGCTTCCGAGGACTGGTTTCTGGCATTCCAGCCGTCTTCAGCCCGGCTTGCTTGAATCAAGTGGCAAAGTGAGCAAGGGACTCACGTCTGAGCATACCCTGCCACACTGATGGCGGCCAAAAGCGGTACAAAAGGGGGTGGTGATGGACGGAGCATCTGAAACAATCAAACACTCACACCCAGTCAAAAGATCTGGGTTTAATCCATCACCGTTCTTTATCCCACTCTGCCACCCCAGTTCAGACATGGCTATATGCAAATCAGTCTGACCCTGTGCCTCATGGGAAAAGTCCAGCCTGAACTGCCAAGCCATGTCTTCCCTGGACCGGAAACAAGCTTAATCTAAAGAGCACGGTTTTGAGAACCTTCCTGGAATGGGGTAATGTGGGAGATTGCCGGAGGTGGAGGGGGAGGGTAGTGGTGCTATGCGTTAGGCCAGACTCATTGTACTAAACAAACTGCTCACTGACTACCCAAACACCAAACGGTAACTTGCTTTATGCGTAACAATGATGGCTGGAAATGCTTGACCCAATTTTGTATAACCACTAGGAAACCCCTTTGGGCAGAATTTCCAAAGATGTCCACCTTCCCCGAAAAAGGATCAACTCCAGTCTGAAGCGCTAGGCTGCATCCCCCTCTGGAAGTTATAAATGTCATTCATTAAATCATAAAGAAATCCCTCTCCAGGTACAGGTGGGAGCACAATACTCGGTCATTAAATGTTCTATCTTCATGCTTTTGAAGACATAAAACAAACAAACTACCCACAGAACTAATCATCACCAACTGCATGCAATAAAATACATGGAATTTCAAATACTTTCATCAAATAATTTGAGCACAGCATGGAACGTTTTATGTCTATTTACATACATTAAAACACCATTATTGGCTCTAAGAGAAATGTGACACTAACACGCCTCTTTGCTCGACATAGGCACACAACTCCCTCCAGCTTTACAATCTATAATATAATTGTGAAAAAACACTAAAGAGGAGGCAATGCTTTCATAGTTAAAAAAACATTTCTAATTATTTCAATACAATTGTCCCAGCTGTGATGCCTTTGTGTACAGATTTGTAGCACTACAAAACAACACATATTACAAACTAGCAAAAAAAGAGAGTGCTTGAATGCAGGCGGCGAGCTTCAGTGAGAATGATGACATTTCATAGAATGGTTGATGACCTAGCAGCAGAGCCTCTTGATTTTAAATATGGGTCAAGAACTCAGAGGTTTTTGCACATTGAAGCCTTGTGACCAAAGCAACAAACCTAGACCCTACACAGCCCACCCCTTTAAATGCACTGTATCCAGGAAGCCTCAAACTTACAAACAACCGATGACACCTGACAAGTTACAAGCATTATTATCAGTAAGGAGAAGAAAAAATAGAAGAGAGGAACTCATTCTAACTCTTTTCACTCCTTCCCCACCCCAAGACCACCCGTGTAAGATCATAAATGTCTAAAATAGATCTAAGACTGTCAGTCAATTGCTATTGTGTATATGATAACTCCAACTCAAAATAAAGTGACTGCTCTAGGATGTTTATATGAATTACAACATTAGGGTCTTAAGAGTTTGGTGGAGAGGGCACTCCGACACAGACATGTCAGATGTCCCATCTGCCATATCACAAATGCATTATCGATTATGGTAGTTGTCATACGGCGGACGGGATATCCATCAGGCTTTGACAGGCAATCCCATCCGCCAAACCCTCTGAGGCTGGCCGGCCGCCACCTCTCCTACATCCTCTTCCAGGCTTCTTGCGGGAGAAGGGAAGCATGAAGCTCCCAGGTTTCCCTGCAGCCAATCACAACGCTGCTATTCACCATTGTGATTGGACTGAGTGCTGTGACACGGCGCTCAGCCAGGGGCTGTAGGCAGTAGCGGCTCCTGGAGAGAGTGCTGCGGTGAGCCAGGGCGGGGGAGGAGCAGGGTGGGGAGTAGTAAACTACGGCATAGGGCCAAACAGAGGTAAGTAAACAAATAAGTAAATAAAACGAATTTCATTGCGCACGCTGCATTGCCAAATACGCGGCAGCGCGCGCAACGAAATGAGTTTTATTTATTTATTGGTTTGCTTACCTCTGTTCGGCCCTATACCATAGTTTACGATCCCCCCACCCTGCTGCTCCCCCGCCCTGCCCCACCGCCCGCAGCACTCCCTCCAGGAGCCGTTACTGGCTGTAGGGGTGGGCATGTTCTCCGTGCAGGCTGTAATGCAGCCTGCATGGAGAACACGGTATGTGCGCATGACTGTTTAGGGCGGCCCGAGAGGGCTGGCCAAGCACTCATGCTCACATAGGGCGTGCAAACCACTCCTCCCCCTGCTCTGAGAGCAGCCCCGCCCCACAAAGACGCTGCAACGGGGAAAACTAAAATGAAAACCTCAAGTTATCATCTTTTTAATTTTCCTTTTTTTACACTGCGATAAGCAGTGAGGCGACGCTCTGTTTGCATGAGAAGGCTGCGCCGCACCTTTCCTGGTGCCAAACATGCTCCATCGATAACATTAATGACTTTCGTTTCCTGCCTTTAAATTCGTCTTTCCAGAGAAGTGAAATGTTTTTTTTAAAAAAAGTGTACCAACAAAATACCTTCGATTCCAGGGACTCGAGGCGCGCCAGCAGCTGTTCTCTCTTCAGAAAAAAACAGGAGCCATTCATGCGAACAAAGTGCGTCATCTCGGAGTCAAAAGTGCGCCTGTCGAGGCCGAGCCACAGCTGCTAAAAGCCGGACAAAAGCCACAAAACGCAGGCCTATTTGGACAACAATAATGGCATCTCCTGCCCCGCGCTGCTAAATAAATGTGCTCGAAGCTCCGTCCAGACCCTGGATGTTTTCAGCCCCGCAAAGACAGTCATTCTAGATTAAAAGGGTCATCCATGGGGGAGGGGGGTGGGGGGCGCTGCACTCTCTGCGGCAACATGTACATGTTCTGTTGCGGCCAGGCAACCAATGTGCCCTAAGCTCGGTTTTGATTTTTATGAGAAATGTGCAGAGAATCATGGGATATGTTTGTCATCTCTGGCTTTAAAAGAGAGATAAAGGCCGAAAGAAGGAGAAAGAGGAAGACAGGAAGACACTGACTGGCAGTTGGAGAAAGCAGACAACCCCCTGCAGGAGTGAGATACAGAGGCAAGAAGTGCAGGGTAGAATCAGTGTCAGGCAGCCTTGGTATTTAGCAACAGCATCAGCAATTCGTGTTTCTAGGGGCAACGTTTTAGGTCAAGCCTGCAGGCAGTGCGCATACGCTAGGCGACCTGCTGTATCTTAAATATAAAAATGTACAAATCTAAAAATGGGTTTTAGCCCGCCCATAATTTACCATTCGTTGGGATCTTTATTACTCGTTTATGCTGCCTTTTAATTCGGCAGCGATCATGACACGTCACTTCCTGTTCTCTTTGTGTGACGTTAGGACTAAGTACTGATCGATTAAAGTTTATTAGTGTCCATCAGTTACTAGGGATGTGATTGACGTACTATTTGTATATATCTACATATATATACTTGCATCTGTAATTTTATCAATGGCAATGGAATTGGCTAATTTGGATTGAACATGACATTTTTGTCATTTTTATTTTCTGACTCTTTTGTAAATGTCAACCCGTGTTGTGGCATGGTTAAATGAGCTTTCAGGGCAGTAGGAGAGCCTCAGGGCTAAGAGTTGATCCTCCGCTTTGTTTAAGACAATGTCAGTTAAGTTGATAACTGTATATATATATATATATATATATATATATATATATATATATATATATATATATATATATATATATATATATATATATTGCATTTTTCTACAGCGCGAACCCGACCCAAAGGTATTGGAGCGTTTTATATAAGTGCCAGTTACTTTACGCAAGTCCGCATTATGTTTTTTGGGGCACAGGGAGTTTATTTTCCTAGAGCCTCGCGTGTACAGATTTCACGCCATAAATGTGTTTTGCTTTAATATGAGGTCCAGCTTTAGGGTGACCAGACGTCCCAGTTTTCCCCGGACAGTGTCGATTTACTAAAATAAAATACAGGCCCTGGGGATGTTCAGGTGAGCATTACACTACAAGAAAAACATGGACCACAGGCTTTCGTCCATCAGACCTTCTCACATGCAGTGTGATACGAAGGAAGGCATCCTTAATATGCACCGCTTCTGCCTTTTCTCGCCTCACGTCTAAGACAAGTGTTTGAAGACCAGCTTGACTTGTGGTATGGCACATTGCGCGTATCTTCGTTTATCAAACTCTTGTGACTGTGACTGTTTATGGAAATGTAATAAATGGTGTACATGCACCGTTATCATAAGTTTTGTTTACTTTGTAGTTTATTCTCATTTATCAGTGACAAATTACGCACATTTAAAGTGAACCCCAACATTTACCTTTATTTTTTACTCTGTATTTAACATGAAAATACAGATTTTTATATGAGAAAACACTGGATTTTCCTATTCGTTTTAAAAGTGAAGTCTGTGTAGTAATGTCTCTGAAACGTGCCGATGTTCTACAGCAGTGGTTCAGTGTATTGGCAAAGCTAATAGATTCCAAAGGTGAGAACTATTGTCTTTGCCAATGCTTGTTACTATGGGCCTCTGACTTTCTAATGTGACAAATTAAGCACTGGCAGATTAAATCAGAGCCTTTTGAGCTTCATTACACCTAAAGCGTCCTCTCTGTGACCATGTGAACCCCATACAAATAGGAGAGAAAATACATTTTCTAGAACTGGGCATTTTCGTGCTGACCCAGATGCATTCAGATGAGAAGCGAATAGAGGGAAGAATGGGGGATGGAGCGAGGAAGGACAAGGAACCACTTAACTTGAACAAACTACACTCCATCTAGACCACACCTGCCCCACCAGTATTATTTAGTGGCACCAGGGGCTGAGCTTTGCCCAGAGAGCATGTGAAGAGATTGGTGGTTCTTTCTGACCAGTATTTATGAATCACCCCACAGGATGTTGGTAATATCATCTTATATTGAGTAACAATGTTCTACAGTTTATATATTTATTGCTGATTTCTTAGGCACCATGTGCCCCTTCCTGTTTGCTTCACAGCGCCAAGAGGAGAGGAGTTAAAATAAAGAGGGTGAGGGGGGAGGTAAGAAAGGGAAGATCAGGCAGCCCAGCCATGCTGGGACTTTCTGAGCAACATTCCTGGTGTTTTATTCCAAGGTGGCTTAGTTGAAATGGTGGTTTTCATGATCATCAACAACACATATTACATGCCATGGGGTTACACCAGTGTGGACCCGCATCTGGACTATTACAATACTATATTAGCAATAGAAACGTATGCACCATAACTACACAGATAAAAGTAGTAAGATGCCAAAAACACCTTGGGATCGTCGACAGAAGTGTTGCGCTTAGAGAGGGTGTTTCAGGTGTTACACCCACCCAATAAATGTATTTTCTGAAAAATAGTTGGCTACAGGTGCTTTCAGTCGGGTACTGTGACATGTCAGTCGATTTCCCCAAGGATTTTTAAATTCACACAGACAAAAACGCACACACACTGTTCTCTGTTTAGAAAGTACTAAGACATTTTGGGTATTTTACCAAATATTGTGTTTCCTCTCTTAGTAGTCCTACCAATCTGCACTCCTCTCCCTTTCCAGTGCCCCAAAGGCCCATCTCATGCATCCTGCTTGTCTTATACTGCATTATAACATTACATGCCAGCGTGATTGTCAGAAAATCTGAAGCTACCCCCTCCCCCCCCCCACAATCTTATTGACCAAGCTACGCCCCTGCTAGTCGATTGGCTACCAGTGGCCCAGAAAGTATAGTTCAAGTTGGCTTGGTCTTCCTGCCGAACAAACAGGGGACAACACCCTTGGTACATACTTCAGAACCCCAGCCCGTACTGAGAAGAAAAGCTTAGCACTGGTGGGAGAGATAGGTGTCAAGAAGGACCATGGAGGGCTAGGGACGGTTTTGTTTGCAGTAGAATTCTCGAACTTCTGAAACAAGAGGCAGGTCGACCTAAGTCAAGAACATAATCAATTCCATTTGATTTACTTGGGGAAAGACAGTTTTGTTATCCAAAGAAATGAATGCGATCAGATGAAAGTGTTCAGAATAAACCAAACGGAGCGACCACACCCTATACAAAAGCCCAGTAACACAACAAAACATCATGTAAACCATCGCAAATCCAGCATGCATGATGAATCCTGTTGGCAAGGGTTTTATTGGTTACTTTGTAATGATGGACCAGTGGCATGCTACAATCACTGGTGCTTCGATGCTGACGCAATGCTTTCGCCACCTCTCACACAACCCTTGACATTCACTTTGGAAACAGTGACAGACATCAAATGGATGCTGTGGCCTGGACCAATTTTTGAGGCGAAAGGTCCTAAGCCATGAATTCCTATATGTGTGAAAGAGCTGGACCCACCTTTGCAGGTGTGATTGAAGATATGGTCTGTGAACTCTGCCATGTCTCGTGGATATCACTAATACCTCTATATTTGGACAGACTACCAGGGTGCCTGTGCATAGCAGTTGGTTGTCAAGGCCCTCAAAGTGTGCACCAGCCAGATTTGCGTCCCCATATGTTATGCTTTTCCTGGCCAGTGTATTTCCTAGTTTGCTGCTGTAGTAGGAGATGAGCGGTCTGTAGCCGCCGTGGCTGTGAGGCGCTCTGGGAGACATGTACCCTGTACGCAAATCATAAAGTTGTGGCAAATTGGGGCCTGAACTGGAGACACTCTCATCTCTATGAACTTTTTCTTAAAAATACTTGTGTCTTAGTACTGATTTATTACAAAAAACAGAGGGCCCTAGTTATTTAGGATCATGAAAAAGATAGACATATACTGAATAGTATATATGACCTCTGTCCAGCCGGACAGGAATTTATTAGTTAAATATTTTGCAGTGGTTCAAGTATTTCAACATTTATACAAAAGTGGGGACAGCCTGTGACCCACAGGAGACAAGACAAAACAAGTGACAGCAATTTATGTAAAAGCGCACAAGGCGGTCTGTACTATTATTCAGTATAACAGACTAGAATTAGTACTGACTTAGGCATGACTTGCAAAGTGAATTACCAGGAGTTTGAGATACATATTAAAAAGCTTTGTGAATAGGATGTGACGGTCTCATCGCCTGTGATGTTGTCATCAGTAGGCAGCCATTTTGTCCCGGACAACCTTAGTAAAAAAATAACTAATGTACCCCAGAGCTTCTATTTTGTTCTAAAACATAAGTACTTAGGAGACATGTCCTAGCGAATGAGTGCCCAAAGCACTTTCGGTTCCAGGTTTTCTAAAATGTAAGCCCCTCCTACTCACAGTAGTGAAGAATAGTCGCTCCCTTATTGGCCTATGGAAATGGTTCTTCACATCACAAAATTCCAGCCTGGACTCGAATAAACAAACCCTCGCTAGATCCTTCCTGAAAAGTGACTCAGTGGAACTAGGAACATGGATTTCTGAGTTAAATTAAGTCACTGTGTGCTCTCGTGATTGCAAAATGATAGAAATGACGTCTGAATACTCCTTAACAATCTACAACTCTGTACGCTGTTACGCTATATCCTCCAATCGAAAGGTAAACTGATTTCATCCATGTTATACCAAACTTCTGGTATTCAGACTTGTGCATCCTCTCTAAGTAACCTCATTAATAAATTATTTAGAGCTCGGATCCATTTTTGTAGAATATGTCTGCTTCACATTCATACGTGCTAGGCAGGCAAAAATGTAACTTCCTGAGTTCACAAGTGTGTACATCTGTGCATGTCCCCACTGTGTCCCCTCAATGTACACTGTATGAGTCGCGCCTTACTTAAACATCTGGAGGCATTGGTCTCAGAGCACAAAATCCTGGCTTTTTCCGCTGAGGTTTCCATGTGGCTGAATCTACAGCGGATAACATGACAACGCTATCCTTTTTGAGACATCGAGCAATACAAAGAGTTCAGCTGCCACTTTTTTGCTGTTTTATTGACTATAGCGCAGCATTTGACAAGGGTCGACCGGGCAACCTTATGGAGGAAACTCGAATCTTGGGGAGTCCCTTTAAATCCATTAAAGGCTACAATGTCATTGTATATGGGGACAGGGATCCGTATTAAAACAGGAGCCAGCACCATCACACCGACAATAAACACCACCTGTGGCTTAAAGCAGGGGTGCATTCTCACACCTCTCCTTTTCAATCGATATACTGCTGATTTGAGGACGTTTATGAAGGATGGTTGCTTAGTGCCCCCAACTTCGGGACCACTAAACTCCACCTCATCCAATACGCGGATGATATTGTCATAATGGACCACACCAAGGCAAGACTTGAGCAAGTGTTGAATGCCCTAAACATCTATGATGGGAAAAACCAGCTCAAGGCAAACCAAGACAAGGCAAAGGTCCTCATTTTCAGAAGATACTGGAAGAAGATGCATGTTAACTGACACTTGGGCAGTATGACTATTAACAGTGTAAGGAAATATAATTATCTGGGAGTTTGGTTTGCAGAAAATGCTAAGTCCACTACACACGTGAAAACTTTGAAAAAGAAAGGAGCCGCAATCATCTACGGAGTCACCCAACTGGGTTCGATCCTTAGTAGTCCATCAGCTGCTCCTATACTCAGGGTCACCAATGTAACGCTCCTCCCCGCCCTGCAGTGTGGGCACCAAGCTTAGCCAGAAGCCTTTATGCCTGTCTTGGAGCACATTCATGGCATTGTCTACAGGAAAATATTTCAGTTTTCCACGTTATATTCGACCATCAAGATTAAGACTGGAATTTGGGCCGGCTAATCAGTCTCTAGAATCTAAAGCTGCACTATTAAAATATTATATCAGGATCATGAATGCCCCAACCAATTCACTAAAGGCATACTTTAAAGTCAACTTTGGGACCCCGGTTAACCCATGTCACCATTGTTAGCAGGGCGCCATTATGTCTCTCCAAATATAGGAAATGGATCTAAAGAACGTAGGGGCAAATTAACAAGGGATTTATCTCTGCTTTTTTGGCTTAAAAAGCCAAAAAAGCAGAGATAAAACTGTCGCCCTATTTACAAGAGGGTGCTAACATGCATATTCGCATGTTAGCACCCTTTTTCCCGACGCCTCCCTTTGCATCTCTAATGAGATGCAAAGTGGGCATCACTGGGCTTACCCCAATGGACTACCTTGTAAAATGCCGCAGATGTTCACATCGCGATATTTACAAGGCAGCCCACAGGATTTTAGCAGACGTTAGATTTTGGCGAAAACTGCAGTATTCGCCAAAATCTAACGTCTGCTAAAATCCTGACTTAGCTATCCCTAACATAAGGATGTGGATTGTGCTGATACGACCACAGGGTCGTATCAGCAAGGTTATCGCCGTTTTGCAGGGAACATCGCTGGAAAACCCGCGATGTTCCCTGCAAAACGGCGATTTCCCCGCTATCGCAGGAATTTTTATCGCCTTGGAGATACGCATTGCTAATAACGCGATATCTCTGTGATAAAAACCTGCGATAAAAAATTAGCGCTAAGCGCGATTTGCGATAGTTATTGCAAAGCGTTGCTAATATGCCCCGTGGACGTACCCTACACAGCCTGGAAAAGAGTAATACACAGACAACTGAGAGAACTCTCAATGGACCAGGGTTTGAAGCTGTCTGTACATCCCTTCAACAGCTCCTATTTGGTAGGGAAGTCGTAACCGTATCCTTTGAAAGCTATAACAGGGCAGGCCCATAGGAAGATCCTGCACATGCTGCTTCTAGGATTTTCATTGGAAGACTTTACCCCGCATGGCCCAGCCAATGAGGGTCCGGGCAATGTAGGCCGTGCAGATACAGACACAAATCGTGGTTGCGCCTACTGTGCTGCTGCATAAAATTGATACACCTAGGAGGTATTGTATTGCTGAAAGCTGATCTTTCTGGTCCATGAGGTGCACACTTTTCAGGAAGCACCCACACTCTGCTTTACACAATCTGCCCCATTCATATATAAAAGGATGGTGCACTATAAAGGTAGTACTCGAAAGCTCCAATTCATATTCCAAAATTTGTTTATTCAATTCCAATTAAAACAAACTCCTCTGCCAACGCATTTCGTTCACAAAGAACTTCATCAGGGCTATTTGGCGAAGGAAATACCCCGTAGAATTGGACCCATCGCTGGGATATATTAAAAGTATGACAAACGACAGTTCCACAGGGGGCCAATAGAGTAGTTGGCCACTGGACAAACCGTGTAAGTTGTCCGTTCTAAATAAAGTGAAGTAACCAATTAAGTTCCTGCGGTATAATAACGTTGGGAAGGTCCGACCTAGGTCACGGCCGCCAGTTCGGGTAGCTGGTAATGCAGCAAATGATTGGGCAAAGTAAACGGTAAATGGTCGAGCCCACAGAAATATATGACTTTGTCTTAAATGGAACTATAGAAATGCTTGTACTCACTATTTAAAATATCTGTTTGCTCCTCAAAAGTACAGGTGCGCTCCCATTAAACGCATTGTACCCCAGCTGAGAAGTGCACGTACTATCCCATTAAACGCATTGTACCCCAGCGGAGAAGTGCACGTACTATCCCATTAAACGCATTGTACCCCAGCTGAGAAGTGCACGTACTATCCCTTTCAAATTTTAGAATTGCAGGCACTGGACAATACCTGTCCATTCAAAGCACCCAGAAGGATAATGGAGTCAAATTGTAAGAATAATAGGCCAAGGTATGCTTCGACATGGTAGTTTTCCACCCATCGTCATTATCAGATCTCGACCTAACCTTGAAGCGATGAGCTTGTCCTTTGAGAAGGCTTACAAACGACTCCCGCGTCAGTGTTTAAGCAGTGGAGGTGCAGCGTCAACTGTTCCTGAAAGGAAGGAGATCTAACACGCTGACGTAAAGGTGACATCTACCTTTACCACAGTGTGCAAGCACAGCAGCCTGCTGTATCACGTCAAGAGCGATTGCAAGACTGTTTAACTGGTGCAGGTGGAGGCCATCGGAACTATTTTTAGAGACATGGACTTATTTTTCATAAGCATATTTTGACCCAGAGAAAGAGAGGAAAGCCAGAAAAGGGAGGAAGAGGAGGTGGGTTCAAGCTGGGCAACCTTGGCATTGGCCGACCCTCGTATTCTGCAGCAGGGGCAGCAAGTGCTGTTTCATGGGTTTCTTCTCCTCGCTTTCCCCATGCTGTGTCGCTTTCGCTGCCATGGGCTTCTCCCCCCACAATTCATGTTCCATCCCCCTCATGTACAACTTCCCCTTCGCCACTCAGTATTGCTTGGCACCCCGCCTGCTCTCCGTTGCTGCACCACACTCACCCTGTCTCTTTTTTTATATTTCTTTTTTCTTTTATGGACGGCCAGGCAGCCAATTGTAGCTGGAACTTCCAACTTAAAAAACACGTTTGAACAACTTCAGTTTCGTAGTTCTAAAATTAATAGCTCCAAAAGGAGAGACCTATTGGCTTTGCCTATGCTTGTTCCATGTGAGTCACTTAATAATATATACCACCATTTCTCATATTGATGCAGCGTACCACTTTTCCAATTAGCTAATAACACCAGCTTACCAATAGTAACAGTTCCAAAAAGAAAAAAGAAAAATGCCCATTTGAATGTTCTACTCAGATCAAACCTGGTAATCATCAAGCGTGTACCAGTTGGTCCCCTTCTCCCCCACCCTGTAACTTATATGTGTTAAACATCTCACTCCCAGAAGAAGCAATTATAGGTGGCAAAAATAAATGTATGTCAACAAAAGGAGAGGTAGGGAGTGGTATGAGACACTCTTATTCCCCGGTTATGTTCAGTAAGCAAAAAAAGGATGTCATATGGTTTCAACTGAACCACACGAAGGAGCAACAACAAAAGGGGGGGGAAACGGCCTCACTCAGGACGTTTTTAGGAAAGCCCTCACTCACCACCTGGTGATGACATGCTTCATCATTGGACCCCACTGAAGAGGCCGAGTGCCTCTTCAGTGTGCTTCAACGCCAGATTTACTGCGGAGCAGGATATGTGAGTTCAAGGCGTGCAGTGAAAAATAAACTAAATCGTGGTGAGGGGATTAAAAATGTCTTTAGTGTATCAAAAATGATTTATTTAGGCGATCACTTAGGACATATTATTAAAATTAAGTGTAGGAAAGCAGTCCACAGTTAATTGTGTGGTTATTTCCTTAATTGTCAGTCAACATGTTTCTGCCTCTGAAACGGTGTAAAGTTACCAGGCATTCATCAGGACTCTATAGGTGTTCTAAACTCTGGCGGTATGGGCACGCTAAGGCCCACCCTTGCCTAGGGACGTGTAAGTGAAAATTAAAGGTAAAAAAAAGTGTGAAAAATAGGAAGAAAAGCTGTCTTCCTAATAACTCCTGGTTTAGGAGGCTTCCTTCATTAAGGTTTCTGTGCTTTTGTGGTGTGACAGGGGTACACCATGGGTCACAGGAGGGGGTGGTAGCGTAATTGGCACACCACCCTCGACCCTAGGCACCCTCAGTATACCTGCATTACCCTCAGACTGGACCCCACCGCTATATATTAGTTTATAAAATATTGGTAGGGTCTGGTTAATCCAATTTTTAATATAATGTTGGTAAAACTTGCAAGTGAGACCGTGGCAGGCTCATACATTTGTTGTAGGTTTGCAATTTGGCCCATTTTTAAAAACTGCCCTTGCCTTTAACATTATTTCCAGATCTCCGGTGCTCAGCAATTAATTTTCCATTTCAGCACTTATGACATTCTGCTGCATGGTGGTGCTCTTTGTCTCATTTAGAGACGAGCGTAACAACAGTTGTTTATTAATTTAATGCACTTTAAAAAAGACTAATACCTGCTGCCAAAGCCATTCTTATAACTTTGGGGGTCTGGAATAGTCAGAATTGTCAAACTTGCAGGTATGTGATGGGGGAAACATCCCTTACAATGCAGTCATTATATCGCACTGCTTTTACAACGCAACTGTTACAACACAACTGCCTTTACATTGCATGCCATTACAAGGCATGCCATTACAACGCATGTCACTACAAAGCATGCCAGTGCAACGCATACCATTACAACGCATGCCATTTCAACGCATTATAAGATAATTAATGGAGATTTTTTTGTTTTATGGTGGGTATGGGTTTGGGGGTAGATGTAAATAGTAATTTTACCCCTAAGCTATCCAACACTTTCCCTACTGTTGCACTCACTGGAGTTGGAATAGTAATTTTTATGCCTACACTATCCAACACTTTCCCTACTGTTGCACTCACTGGAGTGGGAATAGTACATTTTACATCTACACTTCCCAACACTTTCTCTACTGTTGCACTCACTGGAGTGGGAATAGTAATTTTTAGCCCTACACTATCCAACACTTACTCTACTGTTGTACTCACTGGAGAGGGAATAGTATTTTTTACCCCTACACAATCCAATGCTTACTCAACTGTTGCACTCACTGGAGTGAAAATAGTAATTTTTACCCCTACACTATCCAACACTTACCCTACTGTTGCACTCACTGGAGTGGGAATAGTAATTGTTACCCCTACACTATCCAACACTTACCCTACTATTGCCCTAAAAGTATTATGCATTGTAATGGTATGCGTTGTAATGGTATGCGATGTAATAGAATGCGTTGTAATGGTAGTTTTTAAAAATGCCTTGTAATGGCATGCGTTGTAAAATCATGCGATGTAATGGTAGTTGCGATGTAAAACCTGCGTTGTAAAAGCATGTGTGGTAATTGTTTGCGTTGTAACGTCATATATTCGTGTGATGATTCGTAGTTGTGTTGCTCCTGTTAATGGCAGCGCTGACAACGGCAATGGGCGGTGCAAGAGGAAGTGGCCTCATTAAGAGGGCCCTGACACAAATTGTACAAATTAAGCACATCTTGCCTGTGTGCTTCCACACTACCCTCCCGCCTCTGCAGTCTCTGAACACTCAGTCCTCTCTGCTCTTTACCCCTTCAGCTCACAAACAATCCCCTCTGCTCCCGGCTGGATGGCAGTGAACGCTGAGTGCGCAGCGCACACTCATTCGAAACCTTTTCTAAGCGCTTGTCAGGAGTGTCTGACTTGAGTGTTCAGTCATCCAAATTCGGTCAAAAAAAAATTGGCCAAAGAATGCGTAGACAGGATAACAGATACATCTGAGGAAAGAAGTGTTTGAGCCTAGCCAGCCGTTGGCACCCCATCCGTCCTCGAAGTTTTAAATGAATCCCTGGACTTTGGGAGGGAGATGAGGGGGGGGGGGGTTAAAGCAGACCAAAAAGGCTTGAATGTGGAAAAGGCCGCTTTATTAGGAACAGGTGCACATCACAAATAATAAACCTTGGCAAAGCCTTACACAACTAAACCTCACTAAATAAATACATAAACCTAAACCCCGCCCCCACCCCCTCCCCTAAAATGTTATGGCCCTTACCCCACCCATACAATACAACATTTCAAACATTACAACAACATTATAACACATTACATCATCATATAAACATTACGTCATCATTATAAAACATGTTGTCATCATTATAAAACATGTTGTCATCATTATAAAACATTACGTCATCAACAACCCCAATAACATTATGAATACCAGGCCCTCCATAAACCAATCACCTGCCTGACCCTTCATCCCTGTCAAACCCCCTAAAACGTCTAAACGGTCAACCAATGACCAACTCATCCTTCCCTGACGATAAACAAACCTGACCATTAATCACCAAAATCTGACACAAACAGCCCTGAAACAACTAGACCCCGCACAGCACCTGTTCCAAGCGACAAGTACAAAAGAAAAAATCCCCTGCACATCTGCTCCAAAGAAAAAAGCCATCCAGATAAAGAGAAAAAAGAGGGAAAAACTAGAAAAAAATAGAAAAAAGGGGGGAAATTGACAAGAATATAAAGAAACGGTAAAAAGAAGATCTGCACTAATGGAAAATAGTTTGGGAGGGAGGGAGGGAAATGTTTTTCACTATCTAACCTCCCAGACACCAAACCTAAAATGGTGGCTGGGAGGAGGAGTCAGGGACCTATATAGCCACGACTACCAAAACTACCAAAAATAGCCCAAAACCTTCTAGAATGTTCTGCACTTCAAACCCCTGCCCCCCCCCCACCCCCCCCCAAGCCCTCCCAAATCTCCGGGGGGGGGGTATGGGGGGGGGGGGATATCGGGACCTCCCTGCGGTCGGCTGCCGCCCCCCCCCACCCCCCCCAAGCCCCCCTTGTGACCACTGAGCGCACATTTTAAAAAGATGTGTTGCACTAGCAGCACTAAAGTTGCAGCAGTAAGCTGCACAATGTTTTGGGCGGGATCTATTGCACGGCCAGCCCAAGCTGCGTCACCGTGGAGCACTGCTGAAGGGCAAATATTCAGACTGATAAACCTGCGCGCGAACATGTATGAAGTATCGAGGAAGCAAGAAAACGCCCGAGCAAACGCCCCTGTTCCAGGGATGCGCCTAGGCGCGCGTTCCAGTGCCTCGCGGACAACACTTACATGATGATGCACGTGCTGCCGGAAAGGCACCTGAGTTGTCCCTTTAAATACTACTGGGGCGCAAGCTCCGGTGCCCCACGGAAGATGGCGCTCGCGAGTGCGATGCAGTCATTTCATTGCATGCATGCCACTATTCACCAATGCCATGTAGGGGGCGGTGGGGGTTTCAGGCGATCTCTCACCACAAGCACATTTTCTGCCATTACGTTCGCAAATCCAGACTTGCTGAGGAAGTGACATAGCACGTTTCCACCTGTGAACACAACTGTGTGCATCTTAAGAGCAGGTAAACTCTGCCCTCCCACCAGCGTCTACTTCAAAGCTTCCCATGAAAAGCCCTGCTGGCGCAGTCATTCTGACATTAAACGCGGAATCACACACTCCAGGCAGGGTAGCGCCCGGACGTGAGATCTTAATGGGTCAGAATACTACACGCTGCGCATTAGCTCTACTGAAAAGAAGGTGGGGGGCGGTATTGGCTCGCTGGGCTGGGGAAGAGAACGGCCTTGAGGCCGAGATTTCCCCATTTAAAACTGCACGAGTACGTTTCAACATTTTAGGACAGGGACGTGGGAGATTTAAAATAAAAACTTGTGAGAATGAAAATTCCCCATTGACTTCTATTGTAAAAAATGCAATTTCAGGCGGGAGACAGCTAAAATAAAGCCATTTTTGGCTTAGACAGCTAAAATAAATCGGTAGTCTCCCGCCTGAATCGGGTCTTTTGGCATGTATGGTTTAGATCTGGACAGGCAACTGCTGTAGCGCCTTTCCTTCCTGGCCATCAAGTAACCAAACGAAGCTCTGGATAAAAGTACCCGGAGAAAGGTCAGTTGGCTGAACACACGACACACAACACAAGCAATGTTACTGAATGAACTCAAGCCTGCAGCCCGCCATCTTATGAATGCCATAGGAATGAATTGTGCCCTCTAAAATATTCCAATCTATTTTAGAAGGTGCCCGACAGGCCTTATGTGTTGCACCATTGGCATTTTCAATTAAGCCCAGTATGAATAATGCAAGCTGCCATCTCCAGATTTAGGGGCATAGTTGCAGCCCCTGTTGCCACCACAACGTCGCTTTTTAAGACGTTGTGGTGGTGATAGGGGGTTTGCCATATTTATAAGGCAGCGTTAAGCCACTTAACTCAGCTTAAGGCTGCCTTGTGAATAAGGACCCCTTTCACGCTGTACTTAGCGTGAAAGGGGCAGGCAATGGGTGTTGCGGTGGGCGTTCCATCGCAACACTCATTGATTTTGATGCTGCCCCATATTTACAAGGGTGGCATAGATATGGGTCCGCACCAAAATTAAGGCCAGGGAAAACCTTGTCTTACCCTTGCGCAACAATTCCTCCTAGATTTTGCTGGTACTATGTGTGCTGTGTTGGGGAGCACACAATGAAACAGCAAATGGCCATTGATTGTTTATGTGCAGGAAGGCGTCCCGTCCTGCACATAAACAATCCTTAAAACTTAATCCTTGCAACTTCTATGTGTGTTGGATTAAGCAGCACACATAGAAGTTCCAACACGCCAATAAAATATGGTTTATGTGCAGGAAGGGAAACCTTCCTGCACATAAACAATCTTTCCCTGCACACTGACACCCTAGCACTATGTTGCAAGGGTGTCTGTGTTGGCGCTAGGCAGCTAAATTAGCGCCAGCGCACAGGGAAATGAAAGGCTGCACTGTATCCGTGTAAATACGGTGCAGCCCTGCGTTTCAGAAGTGGCAGAGCGTGGCATTAAGCCAAGGAAGTTAACGCAGCACTCCGCCACTTCCTCGTAAATATGCCCCTTAGTACCCACTTGTTGTGAGCAGCAGCGCCTGTGGTTCACTGCCTACTTATGACTTTGGCAATCAGTAGGTGTATGCACCAGTGTAAACCACAATCAGTACAGGCTAACTTGTGACAATGATAAAGAAAGGTGCAACTAATGCAGTGACAGCTGCCTCAGAATGGGGGTGGATAAAAAAAAAGAAAAAGAAACGTACCTTCTTCGCCGCTGCACACCTTTCTGCCATTATCACTCTACCGGTAGTACCAGAAGCACCCAGGCTCCCGGACTCTTACAGCCAATCACGACCCTGCATGAGCAGCATCGTGATTGGTCTCAGCGGCCTGTTTGGCCGCTTAGGCAGTGCCTGGGAGCCTGGGCATGTTTTCCACTGGGCTGTGCAACACAGCCAGGTGGAGAACATGGTAAGTGCGCATTAACTGTTTGGCCGGCACAAGAATGCCGAACAAACCGTCATGGGCACTTAGGGAGTGTAAACCACTCCTGCTCCGTCTGACAGCGGCGAGCCCGGCCCCGCCCCGCCCTAACATGGCTTTTAGTGGCACAGAAAAAGAAAATGATAATAACGTCTTATTATCTTTTTATTTTAATTTTCTTGTACTGCTCGAAGAGCAGTGGGGCGACGCTCTTCCGCATTACCGGAGGAATGTGCAGTAAATTACATGATGAATGTGTACAGGTTATCAGGCCGCCAGCTTTAGGTAGTATAGAAGTAAAATTTGCTTTATTAAATGATGATAGATTTCGGTGACTGCAATTTGCTTTAGCGGTCTTTGCTGACAAACCAAACGACAACGTCTAGCAAGTGCAATAAATGAATATGTTTTTAAATTGTAAGCAATAAGTAAAGTAAAAGTACCTATTTCTACTCAAAATATTCTGCGCCCCATTCGCAGAATGTATGAGTCACATCGGTAGGCAGTAATGGGCTTTGTGCTCCCAAATTCCATACAGAGAGTCAAATAAACAGGTTTCCACAATATTTAGATAATAGGATCCAGATTTGTAACGATTTGTGCCACGTTTTCGACTCCGACCCGAAATCCATTTTGGTATTTATAAAGCAATGCAAATGTCAAATTGAGTTTGTTTCTAAAAACATGAATAAATAACACGACATTGCATTACTTTGCATCAGGGACGCACTCCATGCATGGGTGCTCCTGTCCATCCACCCACAGATTTTGAAACAAACCCATATTTACAAATAGATGTGGGTTTGCTCAAAATTGGTGCACCTGCCTGTGACTATCGTATTGAGGAGAAATATATTTTTTTCTCCTTATTATTTACTCTTTACATTCTGCTGCACACATAGAAGGAGAAAAGAGCCTCCAAGGATAGTTTTTGTGCAGAAAAGTACCACTTCCTGCGCAAAAAAGACCCTGACCATAGCACAGGCACCATTGCACTATGTCGCAAGGGGGCCTGGGTTGGAGCTGGGCAGTCCAAAGTGCGTCAGCGTAGGGAGAGAGCAGAACTGCTCCATATCTTTGAAAATATGGTGCAGTTCTGCTCTCCCTTTCACACAACACAGAGCAGCAACTTCACTGACGTTGAGTGAAATGTTTGTAAATCCGGGTCCAAATTTCACTTCGGGCTAGAGTGGAAAAGACGATATTCACTCTCGTGTTCTTAGGACCTTGCTTCCACGAGATACCGGCTACTGATATGAAAGCTTCCCTCCTGACGAAGGACCCACTTGGGTCGGAAACGCATAGGGGTTTAATGAAACAGAGGCTGGACGTCTTTTATGACTTTGTAATAGGGCTGCAGAGATGTATGACGCGATAGTAGAGACATTTAAGTCATTTAATAAACACATCACAAAATATACCTTTGAGCATTGTGGGTATATTTTTTGGGTGATCGGTATTAAGTAAAAGAGAAGTTACTGGAAATAACAGGCTTCTCGTAATGAGAGCCAAAGAGTCACCCATGCCTTGCAGAGGAAGGGTCTGGGACCCTTTCAGTCCCCTGGAGTGATGCTTTCTATATTAGTTTTAGAAGCCTTGGGCAATCCTGCCGAGAGGTAAACATTTCTATATATTAATCCCAGTTACAGTGGCGGCCGCAATGTGGCTGGGGTGGCGGAGCTGGGTCGTGGGTGAGCGGTAAATGAAAAAAAAGGAAAAAACAACCTACCTGCACGCCGGCTACTTCCTCTCCATCTCTTCGACTCTTCGGTCAGGAAGGAAAAAGGCACCACTGAGCTCCCAGAATCCCCTAGCCAATCACACGTTGTGATTGGTCTGAGCACCGTGGTTCGACGTTCAGGCAGGGACAGGGAGGCTGGCCATGTTCTCCACCCAGGCTGTGTATTACTGCAGATGAAGAACACGCAAACTGCGCATGACTGTTCGGCCGGCCCAAGACTGCCGGCCAAACTGTAATGTGCAGCTAAGAATGCCGCCATTCTTTCCCTAATTCCTAGCATCACTAGCCCCGCCCCTAACCAGCTGAGCCAGGAACGGAAAAAGAAAAGGATAACAACGTTGAGTTATTTTAATTTAATTTTTCCTTTTTCAACTGTTCGCAGAGCAGTGGGGCGACGCTTCTCCACCTTAGCGAGGGAGCCGTCCCTGCCCAGTTATCCAGCACGTTCCACGCCAACAGTAGACTGCCCTCCATTGCAGTCGCATTCCCCCTAGCCATCAGTTGCAGAGGTGAGAAGCTCTGCACGATGGCGGCGCTACATTGTCATTTCCTATCTTCTCTAATTGCCTTTCCTCTGATTAGAAATCCATTTGATGCTTTGACATTGTTGCTATGCTGGGCGTGCACTGAAAGCAGATCAATGCACAGGTTTCTGTAGCCATGCCTGCCTCTCTGGGGTCTCCAGTGCATCTCACCGGACCTGTCCCTGCTGCTAAGAGAACAATGTATTTACAGAGAGGTGTCATTTTTCATGAGGCCTCAGAATGGTTGTTGAAGCCTCAGATGGAGCATTACATAAATCCTAGCTGCCAATTATCTGTTCCTCATTCACTGGGCTGGAGATAAAAGGGGCCTACTCAGCTGTCTAGGCGCATTGAAGGACACCTCCTCAGACCCCCCAGGATATCACAACTTCGTGATTAGCACAAAAAGAAATCTGCACTTTTGTAAAAATCCTGTGATGTTTATAAAAGTGCCAGCAAATTTTGAATTGTATATAAATTGAGGCAGCTATGTCTCTTATTTGCTCTGTGCTGAGCCAGTAGAAGAAGGGTGAGCAGCAACAGGTTAGCATGCCTCAGAGATGTAAGGCTTGAGTGGCCGTGCGCTTTACAAGTATCGTTTTCATTCATTCATCCATTAAATTCCTCTATGGCCTGCCTTTAAAGTGCACAGGGAACTCCTTTTGTGCTGGCAGTCCCTGCACTCTCCCCGTGACGTGCCATGTTAGGGAACACATGTAGAGAAATATTGCCTTTCAGTTGGAAATGGTATAGTCCAAAGCTCTGTTTTTAATATAAAATCAGGGCCTTTGTAGTAATATAACTGAAAATACAAGATTTGAAAAAAATATTATTGTCTATGGGTGCTCGCTGAAGACAATTTTTACGGACTGGAATCTAGAGAATGCTGAAGTGATTCTGATATTTTACTGACCTCTGCTGGTCGTTTCCTATTAAGAAACTTAAATAGAGGCAGTTGCCCAAAATATTAAAAACAGAAAGTCCCTCAGCAGAAAGCAATTCTGGTATTTTTCTGACCTCTACTGGTCGTTTTCTATCAAGACAGTTAAATAGAGGCAGTTCAACAAGCAGAAAGCAATTCTGGTATTTTACTGACCTCTACTGGTCATTTTCTATCATGACAGTTAAATAGAGTTGAACAAGCAGAAAGCAATTCTGGTATTTTACTGACCTCTACTGCTCGTTTTCTATCAAGGCAATTAAATAGAGGCAGTTGAACAAAAAAAAGTCCCTTAGTGTAAGGAGACAAGTCCTAGAGCTGATCTCGAGAGTCCACAAAGTACATACACATATAAGTATATACAAAAGTATATACAAGAGGTCTCGAATGCTCGACCTAAAAAAGAGTCAAGGACTCATTATTTTTTGTTTGCAGCTTTATATAGTGTGAATTCGGTAGGTATGGGAGCGCTTTATATGAGTTCCAGTTACATTAAACAAGGTTACTTTTTTAGTTAAAGGTGGGATTAAGTGATTTTCATAGAATTACTGGACGTTGGGCAGACGCCGGGATCAAAGTGGTTCCCCGGCTGCAAAGTCCCCAGCTCTGCCCTTAATGACACATTTTCTTGCCCACACTGTCACCCCTGCCTGAGCCTCCTCTCTCCATTGTAAGCATACCTTCCCCAACAACCACACCTGTGCCTGCTGCCCTGTGCACCTTAGGAATAGTGGCTTCTAATGCCAGAGAAAACAGTTTTTTTTAGATATGCACTCTCTGGCATCAGACCCTCCTGCTCCGAGGCGCGGTGCTCCTGCACACTCTGCCAGGTCACAGAAAGGGACTCGTCAGAGTCTCCAGTGGTGACCAAGTAGTGATTTTGTGACTAGTACATGTTCTGCCTGGTGCAAAAAGACCACACATTTTGGGGTTTGGGAACGCAAATTTTGTTTTTCTTCCCTGCAAAATTTGCCAACACACGACGGAAAATCCTGGTGGGGATTGTCCAATGGGCTGGAACAATCCTTTGAAGCCTTTATATTTATGATTACAGGGATATCGTTGAGGGCGTTAGACCAGTCTACTGTGCTTGATCCATTAGTCTATTGGCTGTACTCTGGGCTTTGGTAAATGCCCATTTGACTATACATCTGTGCCACAACTGGCAGGCCGTGGCATGTTGTCATTAAATCACCATCTTATATAAGATTATAGATATCTCTTAAGTCAAGCTGATGCCTTACTCTGCTCTGAAGCAGCTGCATTTTGTCAGGGACCAGAATGATGCAAGCGGATGCAGTGCTGACTGAGAAAAGGATCTTACACATTCCGAACACCAAGCAAACAGCATCTAGGCGCTCCTTTACACTGGCCCCCGCTAGCACAGAGAACTGAGTGACGTCACCACTAGGATTGCAATAACTCTACATAGCTACAATACAACTCCTGCTTCTACTTTTCCTGCAACAGAGAAAAATGCATAAGCCGGACTCCCATCGGTGGCGCCTCCAGGGAACGACTGTAGCCTGGCGTAATACATTAAACGAGCCATGCTCAGAGCCCATGCTACTTGGCATGGTATGAACCTGTAAAGATTTTTGGGGGGGAAACATTTTATTGAATTTTCTCTATAGTCAAGGTCACACCTATACAATATTCTCACATTCACCAATCTGCAGTACATAATTCATGTGTAACAGTCCACCTTTACATGCGCCCCACCCCAGCCTCCCTCTCCAATTGCCTAAGCCCACTCCCTGAGCTGCCACCGAACGAGGCTACAATTTCTACATTTACAGCCTGCAAGAATAAGAGGGTGACCCAAACATGTCCTCAGAGAGCAAAGGGCAGAACCTGAGACCCACAGTGCCTGGAAAAGGCTGTCTAGATGCAGTTCTGCTGGGTAGGGAAGGGAAGCTCCTGTCCTCATCTACAGTCTTACCCACATCACTTTGGACTATTGGGGCAGCTATACAAAGTTTGGGTTGTAATCTGGAATGTGGAGTAGAGAATAAGGTTATGCCCTACCATAGTAACTAACATATCAAGGACACAAATATTGAAAGTCAAGTGCATACAGAGAAGTGCAGATTTATTATTCTTAACCTCTTCGATGCTCATGACGAGCTCAGCTCGTCATGAGGTACACCTTTTGTGTGCTCATGACGAGCTGTCATGACCACACCCATTTTTATTGCTGTCCAGCACAGCAGAGGAATATCTGCAGTATCCATGTGGTTAACTCTTCAACTACGTAAATATATATTGTCACAGTTCATATATTTGGAGCTACGTTTAACGAATCTATACCTACATACCTTATGATATTAAGGTTTAGCAGTATACAATACTCAATACTCAGGAGCCACCCAAAGACTGGAGTCCATGAGGCTGTCAGTGCCAAGCCAGTAAGTAATGTTCCAGTGATTAAACTATGCTCCAAGCAAGGGGAAAGTTAGTAAGGGGCGACTACACTGGAGTCACCACGAGTCAATGGTCAATGCCCAGCGTCAAATCAGAGATGTATCTTAGGTCAAGGGCTTTACATTTTTTGTCACCTTTCCTTTTATGGGGGAGGGGAGAGGTTTTTCATTTCTGTATTTTTTCAAAGGTCAGAGGAAGAGAAGGAGCACTTGCGTATCCTGTTCCATGCATTAATGTCTCAGGGACCCCTTTTCTTTTCCCTTTTTTATCATTTGCTCTTTTCTTCGGGTTGCCGTCAGAGTTCCCTCACCTCCCCTTCTTTCCTTCTGTTTTTTGTTTTTGCTACTGTTATTTATAATTCACATTCCTGTGGTTACTGCCCAATATCCCCTTCCTATTCTATCACAATAGGACAGAAAAGAGACAAATCTGCCTTTTTATTTCCTCGCCATCACAGTGTTTGTCCACCAAAAAAGTGACTTAAAAAGCAGTCTGCATTTTTCTCATCCGTGTTTTTTAGTGGATATTTATTTAAAAAATGTCAAGTATCACTGTTAGGTCAACAAACTGAGATCTTACTTTGGACCACTAATGGCACTCTATAGAGGAGGCTGACATCAAAATTAAAAACTAATCCCGATTTCAATACTTATATTAGAAGTGGGCTCAACCTCTTCAGCACTCACATTAGAAAAGGGGGTTGTGAATGTTGATGGGAAGACATTGCGCCCCAATGGCCAGGTACCAATGTTCCACTTTTCCCACATCTGCAGTATTTCCTCAAGCTAATATAGAAGAAGTAATGGAGGGTAAGCAATCGTAGTCAGCCACATGGAAAGCTTGACTCACTTTTAGATCACTCACAGGGGCACTAGCAAAACTTTCTAATTGGCCCAGTATATTTATTATATATATATATATATTTTTTTTACAAAGCCCGCCAATTGTGACCGATGGGTTAGAATAAGGTGATTCCAATAGTTCCATATTTTCTAAAAACTCAACAAGATCCATTCTCCGGAAACTATCAGCAACTTTGTTGCCGTCCGTCCCTATCACAGCACCCAAAAATATATCAAAAGAAATCAAAAATATGAGGGCCAAGGATTTGGAAACAGTATAATGGACAAGAGGTGGAGCTCTGTTACTTAGAATTGTGAGTGTACAAAATACTCTACCGGGGCGTGGAACGGGAAAAATCCATGAGTTATTGTATTTTGGCCCAGGGAGTGGAATGCCCTAATTCTATGTTTTTTATTATAATTCTGTATTCAGTAGTCGCGACATGAGCTGGAATTCTGAGGCAATCTGAAGAACCAAAATACTTATCAGTCACAAGTTGCTTTGGCCAATGAGACTGGTCAGTAAATCCTCCGCTTTTTGCGAAAACAAATGTGACTGTTTCAGGTATTCCATCGGGGAGTGAAGATCTTCCAGGGAATTAGTCTAGAGGGAGAGAACTTCACCATTTGACCAACATGCCCATGTTCCACCACTCTGCAAGATACCCTGAAGTTCATTCCCCTCAACCATGAACGCAAAAAACAAGCAAAACCTAGGCTTATGGACCCGAAACAGTCCAGTGAAAGATACAGGAGACCTGCAGACTCTGTGGAAATGAATATCTGAATGCAGAGGGCAGTGTCTCAAGGATATCAAAATTCACCAACAGGAGGGGCACCAAAGCAAGCCACTGACACCACAGAGCCACACAGTCAGAAAATCTCCAGTTTACATAAAAAGTAGTTAATTCAATGGAGGGGACCAGCGTCTAAGTTTTCTATTCAAGCCGTCTTAAGCTAAATATCAGTCTAAAATAGGGTGATGTACATGGGTGGTCAAGTAAATGTCAATAGGCAGGACAGCTAGCCCTGGGAAGGTTTAAGACAGGCTGCAGCTCAAATACAAACATTATTTAGTTTGGGAGAAGATGAGGTAACAAAAGAAAGAAAGGGTCGTCAAAAAAGAGACATGCCATATATCAGAGAAAAAAAACAGTAACTATGAAAGCGAAAGGAAACAAACGGAAGGGGAACGTGAATAATGAGGGTCAATTGAGTAAAACGTTAGAAAAAGAATTAAAAAAAAGAACGAAGAGTAACATTGAAGCGAGAACATGATGTGACAAAACTGACCAAAAAAAAAGAGCAAACAAGATTTGCATGGATAGAGTAAGAATAAAAAAAAGAAGACTAGACTAGAAGGGAAAAGTGAGAGAGAAGAAAAGAGAGAGAGAAGGGTGAAAGACAAAGAAGTAATAGAAAAGCAACAGAAAGGACATGAAAAAAGGGAGAGCTAGAGAAAGGGGGAAGAACAGAGTCAAATTGAGGTGAGATCAAAGAGAGTTACAGGGACGGAACGAATGGAGCTACGTTATAGGGGTACCGAACAATAACTAGACCGTGAGGTGGAAAGAAAAAAATGAGGAAAAGATGGAATCAGAAGATACAAATATGGTCAGAAGAAGAATAAACGTGCCTACTGTGCCACAGAACTCAAGTTATGCCTCACTGGCGAACCCTGCTAGGCCAAAACCAGAATGGGTTTGTTTCTGTCCTCGTCTGGAGATTTGTACCGTTCCAATTGGAGCACAAACAAGACCGCTATGCATATGGCTGGTCTCTGGCTAGAGTGGCACATTGGGTGACTGGCAATGGTCTAGAATTCAGAGCAGTGTGATTGACAGCAGCTGAGATTTATTCAAGTTTCCTCCCGTCACTATGGGCCCGATTCACAGAACTAACTTAAGACAAAATCCTAAACTTACTACCATTTTGGTATTCACAGAAGGCACTTACTCATTTTGTTATTCACAGAAGGCACTTACTCATTTCGGTATTCGCAGAAGGCATTTAGGAGTCCTACAGTTAGGACTCCTAACTTTACTACTCCTAAACTGAGAAAAATCCTAACTTTACGACTTTCGGTATTCACAGAAGGCATTTAGGAGTCCTAAAGTTAGGACTCCTAACTTCTTTGAATACCAAAATGAGTAAGTGCCTTCTGTGAATACCAAAATGAGGAAGTACCTTCTGTGAATACCAAAATGGTAGTAAGTTTAGAATTTCGTCTTAAGTTAGTTCTGTGAATCGGGCCCTTTATTGTTTGCTTAAGATGGTCAAATATCCTAGATGTTAGGTGATGGAATAAGATCTGAAAGTTGTAACTATATACATGATATGCCTTTTGTACTAGCTACACGACGATCGTATGGCTATGTGGCCCCTTGGGGGCTCATGTCTATGCTAAACTGCTCATTATGTATGTGGTGGCCAAAACGTAATAAAAAGATTTACTTAAAAAAAATGAACAAACAGTTACCAACGGGGAAGGGCAGAAAGGAGGGAAGAGAGAGCCTGAAAGAAAGAATTGGGTAGGAAAGAGGGAGAGAATAATAGAAAGAATATGGGAGAAATGCATTGGAATAGCTAAAAGAGATACAGGTGAAAGAGGGACAGAGGAAAAGTGTCAACGTGAGAGAATGGGGAAGCAAGCAGAAGGGAGTAAAAGAGGGGGCAGCATATGTAGGAGAGAAGACTGCGCTAGAGCAGAAGATGACAATGAGAAGGAGAAACAGGATGAGGCAGAGTCAACAAGAGAAACAGTGATAGCGCCAAATCACACCATGGAACCAGCATCAGAGGAAGAACCATTCTTCATACGCCCAGAGCCTCCGGCACACAGCGGTGGACAGAGCCATCGCCCAGAGAACAGCAACACTTCAAGAGACGGTCATGGGTAAAGTGCACCTACCCGGTGAGGACCACCACGAAGTCCATCACATTCCAGCCATTGCGCAGGTAGGAGCCTTTGTGGAACACAAATCCCAAGGCGATGATCTTTATCCCGGCTTCAAAGCAAAATATTCCAATAAAGTAGGGTTCGGTGTCATCCTGGGGGAAACAAAAGCAAGAGTGCAGGTGAGTAAACCACCTCCATGACAGGGTATTATATTGCAGTACGTTCGCAAGCCACGCCGCCATACTACTATATTCCCATTTCCACAAAAAAACTTTTTTTTTACATAGATTTTCAATCACATTGATATGCGATCACACTTCCCACAACAGTCAGAGCTCACAGGTATATGCACCATTGTATGGAAAACTACGCACACCATTTGTAAGCAGGAGTACCACAATTGTGTCACCCAGAAGCAAAGCCTTTTGCTCTCTTACCCTCCTTATAAAGATCCAATTGTGGAATCCAAAAATTTGCAACCTGCCCCTCACTACCCCTCCCCCCCCCAAACTACTGTTTCTCAAAAGTGGTCCTGCCACTCCAGAAAAAGCACCTATAGTGACAAGGTCCCCTACAAGCCAAACAGTGTGTTGAACGATGGTGGGCTGGTTGCGGTGTACGTG
Source organism: Lissotriton vulgaris (assembly GCF_964263255.1). NCBI lineage: Eukaryota > Metazoa > Chordata > Amphibia > Caudata > Salamandridae > Lissotriton > Lissotriton vulgaris. Next base: position 184,879,427 of record NC_141693.1, read on the forward strand.
CTCGGCTACAACAGGGTTAATTAGCTTTCAGAGAAGTAACTGGGCGCTCCGCCTAGAGTAGACGCAAAGTGTGTACGATTTAAGAAGTATGTGTGGTGCAACTGGCGAGCGGGAAAACCCTCTAACTGCTCTAGAGTATGTCTGTCTCAACAGACACACAGAATACTAATATAACAAATGCCTTATGCACACACTTACAAAATCATTTACATTCGTTTTTCTATAAGAACAACACAATATTGTAAGGCCAAAGACAACAAAATTAATCAAAATTCTTGACACTAAGTTTCCATGATTTTCAAAGATTTAATGGTTCCACAACCAGCCGACACGTGTTTCGTCGCATTAGGAATAGAGTGTTCGCGAGTCCTCAGGGCTTCGGTATGTAGAGTGAACAAAATATAGGTCGCTCCACCTGTGATAATTCCGTCCCGTTGGGGCCCGTGAGCATCCATAACCCGTGTATCTTTAATAGTATCCCAGTTAGTATGCGTCCTACGTGCAGATTGAAAATCAAACAGAAGAAACGTTGTGGATAGACGGTCTCGAAGCGACTCAGAGTAAATGTCGCTCTTAAGACTGGTGTTTATGTGCAGTAAGCCCGGGAATCCCCTTTTATGACTGGAGCGGATAATCCTCAGTCGATGCAAAATTCTATGATAACGCAGCGTTGGCCACGTCTCGTCTTCCCGGGTCACAGAATTTCGTATCGACTGAGGGTTATCCGCTCCAGTCATACAAGAGGATTCCCGGGTTAATTAACTAATCTCCCTGGTCTCACCTATTCAGAAAACACATTACTACAACAAAACGACCCTTCTGGTTGCACCTGAACCAGAACCAAGCACCTTTTCAAGAAAACCTTAAAAGAGGCTAAGATAGCACAAGGGGCCAGGATCCCGCTGAGGCATCTTGAGCTTTTTCTCTCCATCACCATCACCTCTGACTCAGTTAATGATTGGTCATCAGGCCTCAGACAAGGGTGCGATCAGTTAAAGGGGTCATCCAGTGTAGAGGAAAAAATAGCTCCCTTCTCCCAGGTCTTCGTCATTAACAATCACCAACAATAGGCGTTCTAGAATAATCCTTTGTTTGATGATCTCAGCTGAAAGCGTGAGATCTATTGTGACATCATTCACTGGATGGCCTCTTTAAAATGAAGGAGGGGCCTGTGATTACAACAGTCAATGCACTGAGAGAACTGTCCATCACACAAGAATGGAGGGGTTATTGGCAACAATGCAACAGTCATCTACCCAAGGACCCTAAAATACTCTCTTCTGGGACTACACGGTCCCTTGCGTCACAGTACAAGTAACTGAAGCCCGTCCTTACGCAAGGCTCTGGGTTGTCAGCCAGAACTTCACAGTCCCTCGAGGCATGAGCTCATCTCCCTTCCAGCTCATGGGAAGAAGCAGGCGTGGCTCACCATTGGTGGCCTTTGGTGATCTGAAGCAAGGCTGAGGCTTTGCAGGCGTTGCTAGTATGTAACTGAGATACAGTGCAAGACCAAGCAGCACAAGCTCACATGAAGCACAATGTCATGCATGATTCACATAGGTAAACTCACACTTCTGTGTAAGTTTAAGATTGTTCCTTTTCGCAAATGTATTTTACTAGTAGTATCTTTATGACTGCGCAGTCTCCGCACATAAAAAGATAGGACTGTCGTATCTTTTCATGTGCGGAGGCTCCGCAGTCGTAAAGATACTACTAGTAAAGCACCTTTGTGAACAGCAAACAATATCAAACTTACAAAGAAGGGTAAGCCTACCTTTGTGAACGAGGCCCGGATTTTTTATATGAAGATGATGTCTTAACTCTCTGAAGTGCAAGTTTTCTAGTTAGAGATTCCAGACTCCCCTTAAGGGATGCAACCTTAATCTTGATTCATGGTCTGAGGTCTCAGCTCAGCTCTGTTTGGCAAAGAGAGGCAAGGGAATTTGAATGATAGATAGTGCCTATCCATGAAGTAGGCCCTGGAGGCACTGTCTCAAGCGTGCGACTGTAGGACTCACAGCACTCCTGGACAAGGCACACGGATAGGGCGGAGATAGGCTGCAATGCAACACGTTCACCATTCAGACTCTGTGGTAATGCTCTGGGCCGCCTCCTCATTGTGATCGTGGAGACTGTACTTCCTCGTAGAGGCATCAGTCTGGATACTCACCCATCGTTCATTAAAGGTACTCATAGCATGCTAAGATTTGGAAGTAGTCAAGGTTCATCAGCAGGGTTACCAGTGAACTGAGGTTTAGCAGCATCAAAACAGGACAGCCACTTTGAATGTTGCTGGCACTCACAGGTGACGTTGACTGTCTCATAGGACTATTGGCTTAACAGGCTTTCTTTTGCCTACAAAAAAGTGACGGATGGAATGCTTGAATTAATCTTACCCACTGGTAATTATTGGGGATGCATCCCAGTCCATCGTTAGTTTGTACCCAGCAATATGCAAAATAGTCTTGACCCTCCTCCATTTGGAACTGTTCAACCCGAACTGCCAGGGCAGGTCCTCCCTGAATCGGAATACACGGAACCTGGACTGTTTTCACCCTACTTAAGGCTCATCAGCCAGAGACAGCTTGGTTCCAGTGACACAGTGAGCACGGGACCCACATCTGGGCATACCAGACACACTTAGAGCCACACACTAAAGTGTACAAAAAAGTGATGGCTGGAATGCTTAAATTAATCTCAGCCACTGTCATTAGGCGGGCCTCATCCCAGTCCATTGCTGTTTATTTCCTTTTTTGCAGGTTTTCATGGGAGAAAGTAGGAAGATGATAAATTCACAGTCATCCCATAGTAGCAGGCCCCCACTGCTCCTTGGTAATGCAGCACCAGGGTTGGCCCTGGAGACACCTTGTGGTACCCTTTGTGAGGATGTAATGCCAAACTGGCATGTAGGAGAATCCAAACATTCTCACTCAAGAAGACTTTTGGGTCAAAGGACCCTAATACTAAATTCGATTTTGAAAAGGGTGAATTCTAAATTGAAACCCAAAGAGATCAAAATTCCACGGACCTTATAATTCTCGCCTCTGTGCCTATTCCAATCATGGAGTCCCACTCTGCAACTCTGGGCAATAGCTTGCTTAATCTCCACAACGGCCTCCACAACGCTAAGGATACCTGGCCTCCACCTTGGGGGTGCCCAGGAGTGGATGCCTCACAGGGAAAGCCAGGATGGGTTCCACAGCGGTATTTGTACAAGCGCCTTGAGACCCTTGCGGGTGAGTAGTGCGCTATACAAGTATCAATTTACATTTAACATGTCCACTGGTGCATTCCCAGATTGACGAGAAATCATAACTCTGGAAATGTGTTGGAATGCTACGCCACCCTAGGGGCGTTGCGAGGTGCAACGAGGAGAAATGTTTTAATTTCTCCTCGTTTGTTTCCTCTTTCAATGCGTGCTGCATTCTACAGCACACATTGGAAGAGAAAATCACCTCAATTGATTATTTTTCTGCAGGAAGGTGCCTCTTCCTGCACAAAAACAATCTCCCCACGACGCAGGCATCCTTACACAATGGTGCAAGGGTGCCTGCGCCGGCGCATGGCAGCAGTTTGTGCGCCAGCGCAGGGGGAAGCACAGAGATGCAACATTTTGTTGCAAATATGTTGCATCCCTGTGCTTCGAAACTAACGCATCGCGGCACAGAAAAATGACTTGCGGCACAGCGCTGCGTCAGCTTCTTGTAGATCTGCCCCAGGGTTTGTAGGACTCTTTGTGGCACATGGGTCCCTTCTGTGTGTCTGTGACCATTGATTGGTTTCAGCACTATCGACTTCGAAGAGTTTTTCCTGCACACCAGTCCTATCAGTGCCACTCACTATTAGAAGACTTCTATGTCAATCCCTTCCAGCGATTGGAGAAGTTTTTACCCCACGCCGTCCCTTCTGTCATTGGCAGCACTGGTGTGTTTGCACAAGAGTGAACGTGCGCACACCTAGCAACAGGGCCTGGTATGTCCTATCGAAGCAGCCTTCTGATGGGCTGAGCGCCCTTGGACACAATTTCAGTTCGACGCAGCGATTCCTAGATGAGCAGGTGTCCCGCAGACCATCAAAAACGAGCAGGGCACAAGTCCTAAAAAAAGAAGTAGGGAGACGCTGACGTCACAACAGGAAGCGACGTCACGAAAGGTGGCTTGCACCATCAGACGAAGTGGGGGGACGCCGACGTCACGACAGGAAGTGACGTCACAAAAGGTGGTTCACAATTCAGACTCATTGCCTCCCCTCACTCACCCCTTTGATGCGATTGCATCAGGTAAGCCAGCGCGTGAGCAGCGTTCTGAATGAGCTCAGATCACCCCCCGGAGAGGCCAAAGAATGAATGTGTGTCTCCATTTGCTCCAGTAATCGAGTTCCTGGTAAAATAAGTGGGGGGACGCCGTACACCTGCGTGGTACCCCTACTCGAGCCCTGACAAGGAGGGAATGCCCCACCCCAGGGCGCCGTGTAGGGCCGCCCCACATTTGCTGCGGGGATTCCCCCCTCCGAGGGCAGCACTGCGCTGATAATGCGCGGGAGTCCAATGCCAGCCCCGTGCTGTGGGCCGGGGGTGGGAGACGCTGTCTTGCAGAAAATGGATTTCTGCTTTCCTTCATTTTCTAATCTAATTGGCAGTGCTGGGACGACAGGGCCACAGTGGCGCGGCTGGGAGTGCCTGCGATGCCTCGCTGCCGGAGCACGGCCTGTTACTGGGCTCTTTGCAGCTGCCTTAAGTGTCTGTGGTCGGGAGCAAGAACAGAACCCATTAGTCGAGCGAATAAGAGGAGCTGTCATCATGCCGAGCAGCCGAGTGAGAGCCGCTCAGCGAGGGAGGCCTGCGCGGGAGAGGGGCGGCCATGGCTGGGGCCAGCCTGGCAGCATTGGCACAGTGTGTGGACTATCACGCGAGGCAATAAGGTGCAAAACTGTGGCCCCAGCCTTGGGCGGGCAACAGCCAAGCAAAGTCCTATTGGATGGCAGGCTGTGGCATGAGGGTCCTGGAGGGAGCAGATGGGCGTGGCCCCTTCCCCATCAATTGTTGCAAGAGGCACGAGGAATTAAAGATCATATTCTGCAACTGTGCAGCATCTGGTGAGGTTTAAGGAAGCTTGAGAACAAAGGTCGACCACCTGCATTTCCCCAGCAGTGCCAATATTTCACTTGTAAGTCACTGGTTCAGAAATGTCGTTCTGGACTGTTTTGCCTTAAGGAACAGGCTCACACAGCTGTCTTGTGTTATTTCTTCCAGTTGCCTCCTTGAGAATGTGTTAATGCTGCTACCTTTCTTATGGCTAATTGCATGTGGTTTGTGAGTGACTGGTCTTTACTTGAATCTTACGCTTCCTTCTTCAGGAGCACGTAACGTGCCTTTCTCTTGCCCTGGGATATAGTAAATGATTCTATTCAGAACAGGAGCAGGAAGGAGCAACAGAAGCAACTGGTTACATCTGACCTGCTGCATAAAATACAACCAGGTAGAAGGGTGCAGCGCACTAGGAACAGCAGAGCTGCACCTCTCTGGGTCTTGCAGCAGAGCTGTGAGATCAGTGATCCTAATAAATATATATATCTGTGAGGAACTCTGAGCGAAGTCCAAGGCACTAGCCCCTCAATCCTGCAGCGACTCACTCTGAAGCCCTAGGCTAGAGCTCATGCCTTCCTGTGACAGCGACTGGGGTGCTCGTCGGCAGAGCTCCTTCAAACTTATGAAGGTCAGTAAGTGATTATTACTTTAGGGCTTGTTTGTCCCGCATTGGCCGAGGGTGGACGCTTACGCATAGTTCCTTCGACCTTCTGGATAGAATATTAGATTATGGTTCGATCTCCTATTATGGTCCACGGTGGACTCATGGGCAGTGGGATTGTGAATGGGATCCTTGACCGAGACACTGACTAAAGCTGGGCCCATCTTGGCTATGACCTCCTAGCAGGGTCGAATCATTCCCATACATGTTCTCTTTTTTTAACTCTACCAGTGCTGATGGGAATAAAGCATTTCATCTATAGTCAATTTTATCCAATTATCTCCATTCACTCACCATAATAACCAAATTCAGTAGGGTCAGAAAGAGAAGCCCTCATTGGTTGTAATTCATCACCCAATGCAAGAAGGGGGCCTGTGATGACTCATTCCACCTCATGGGGGCTGAGGGCCTTCCGTGCTAATAAGATAGCTCTTAGTAGGGTGACCTTAGACCCCTTACCACGTTTAGTTATAAAGGTTCAGGAAAACGTGGGATGATATCACATCTGGGGCCAGATGTAGGTCGCCAAATACCAGTCGGTAACAGCCGACCGGTATTTGGGATTTGACATGTAGGGGGCCTCATATTTACAGAATCGGTATATTTACCGATTCGGTAAATTTACAGAATCGGTAAAATACCGAATCGGTAAATATACCGATTCTGTAAATCCATATGTAGGTGGCACTGTAATCAGTGCCACAGGCCCTTACCAAATCGTTATTTACCATGGAATACTATTCCATGGTAAATAACGAATTCCAGTGTACATGCGCATCTGTGCATGTACACCTGTGCCATGTGGCACACAGACATGCCCTAAGGGCATATCTGTGTGTCACATGGTACACAAGCCAGAAATAGGGGTGAAACAGGGTGTCAAAGAGACACCCTGTCCCCCTTGTAAAATCGGTAAATTTACCGATTCGGTAATTACCGAATCGGTATTTGCTATGGAATCCTATGGGCTTCAAGGCCCATAGGAATCAATGGCAAATACAGATTCGGTAATTACCGAATCGGTAATCACCGAATCTTACCGATTCAGTATTTTTACTGAATATTTCGGTATTTACCAGTCAGAAATTTGCTATTACCTACATCTGGGCCTAGATTCTTGGTTCATCTTCCCAGAGTACTCTGACTTTATGTAAATTTGTAATTGGTCCATGGTGGAGTCCTTCACCACAGAGAACTCTATCTTGTGATGGCCCCGGCTGAGGTCATTGGCCAGAATTCTCTTCATTTTGAAATAGCCCGGGATACACGCGGGTGGGCGTGTCCACCCACTTTTTTCACAGGGTGAACGCCGTCCACCCAGCCAAGAATGTGATCCCCACTGAATACGTTGATGAACTCGTCCCGGTGTAATTTCCAAACACCGGGACACTTTCAGCAGCGCCTGCGCGTTGTCTGCTTCCATCTAAAAGATGAACATAAATGCTTACTTAAGAAACGTAAGTATTCACGCCCTACACTCCTGCCTGTAGCTTAACAGCACGCGAAGGTAGAGCAGCGGAGGGGCTTCCATAGGACATCCTGTCTCTTGCATGGGTACCAGAGCAAGGGAGGCCTCCATACTGTAGCAGACCAGTAATGAGGCATCAAAGGCAGCACTCTATTTCGTGACTGCTAAACCGAAGACCCTAGAGGTGCAGATCTGAGGCCAGGACTTGGAGCCCGTCTTTTGTGGATCTGGACATGACGCAGGACATCCGTTGCCTGAATGTGCCTTGCCTGTACCTCTGCTGCCAGTCGACTGGGTTTTAAATCATTCAATGATCAGATCATGTTGGTGGGGGTCCCTTTATTGTCCCCAGAAATGAAATTCCACAATGAAGGGTTTTTGTAGCATACACGCAGCCATTTTGGGTTGGGCTAATAAATACACACGCTTCATGCTGACGCTCTTCTGCATCCCTTGCATCCTCTCTTCATCAAGTCCTCTGTACAAAGTAACCCACTACTGACGCCTCTAATCTGGAAAACAATCCCAGATCCCATTTTCTGTGGGATTTGCCAGCGCTGCCTGGAGCTGATAGTTACATATGATGTACAGATCTTCGAGCGACGTAGAGCCACGCTTATGCTGAGCGACAGAAGGTGTCCATCCTATTGTTTATTACAGGTTTAAAATGACTAACAACAGACATCTGCTGCTTGACAACCATCAAAACTGCGTTTCTCAACAAAAACTTGCAGATGGGTTTGAATTGCTTTTGTTCGCTCCCCCCTGCATTAAAGCTGGGATTATGCACAGCTCATCTTGCTTCCTACAAACCTTCACATCTTGGTGTCGATGAGAATGGGCCCATTTCTATGCAAAAAATGGTCGAATAATGAAACCTGCACTTCAGAAACAGTTTTTGTAAACACTGGAGAGACCTTAAACTAGTCCTTCCTGTGAACAGGAAGCGTGAGTGTTTCAGAAAGTCCAATAGTCAGTAGGACAGCGGGAAATGAATTTCAGAGAAAAAGGCTGGGACCACCCTATCATCACGAGCTCAAAGCACCATTTAGTAAACATGAATTCTTAACACCACCTAGATCCTTCATGGTGCCACCTTAACTCCAGCCAGGCAACGCATCCTTTAGAAATACCTGGGAATACGCCCATACGCATTTTGTGATGCACAAAATTGCAATGATCTGGATTGAAACCAAAGAAATTATACATTTGTCAGACATGCTGGAATAGTGAGGCAAGCCTCACAAGAGTACCCTCTGCAATTAGAAATTATTGAATTCAATTAAACAGATGAAGGGAACATCAGTCAAAACTAAGTACTGGGATTGGTCCATTAGGCCATCACATTGGCCACAAAGGAATACCTCCATTGCGCTAGACTACTAAACACCCCCCTCCAGCAAAACAATGCCTCTCAAAAAACTTCTCTGAGATTGCACAACCTCTGTGAAAGCCTCACCACCACCCTCTATGTTAATTCCCTTTTATCACCTCCGACACAGATATCTACCCCAACCATGTCTTCTCCGAGATGACCTCCCTCCTGTCCCACCAGACAATATCACCTTCCACAAAACCTAACCTACCTAAGGTACACCATCATCAACAAGCCCATATCTCCTGCAACAGAATCACGTCCCCACAAAAATATTGGGGCATATTACCAAGCAATAGCGATAATTATCGCTATTGCTTGGTTAGCGATAAAAATTTATCGCCTAGCTGCGACGATTTTTATCGCAGATAAACCTTGCTATTAGCAAGGTTTATCTCTGAAACGATAAAAATCGGCCGAAATGCATGAATATCGCTGTAAAGTCAGCGCAATTCATGCATTACCGAGCGAATGCTCTTAGCCATGTTATCCACCTCTCATTGGATAACATGGCTAAGAACTGCTCAGGGCAGGTGTTAGCTTTTGGAGATATTAACGCTTAGCGCGAATATCTCCAAAAGTTGGTAATAGGAGATAGCGATGTTAGCGGCTGTTTCCAGTCGCTAACATCATGGCACGCCCACTTTGCATGTCATTAGTGATAAATTTCTCTGACATGCAAAGCGGGGCCCAAGATGGTCGCTATCTCCTACTAGCTGTCGCTAACTTTTGTTAGCGACAGCTAGGTAATAGGGAGATCATTTTATCTCCGCTTTCTTGGCTTTTAAAGCCAAAAAAGCGGAGATAAATCCCTTGACAATATGCCCCACTCAGTCTTAAAGAAAACACGTGTCAATCCTCGCATAAACCACACCACCTCAGACAGCTTCTACTTAAAGGCAAAGCTGGTGCGCTACTTCCCAAACAGAAATTTTCGTCCCAGCTCAGCTAACTTGCTGAGGGTTGCCCCTTCAAACGGACGGCATGGGGTGGCAGGAGCTTCTTTAGAAGCACAGCTCTGCTCTGGAATCGCTTGCAGTTGGAATTGAAACCAGCACCCAAGATCCTGACTTTTAGAAGGAACCTGAAAACATGGTTATTTAACCAATGATCCGTCAGTTTTTGGCCCTCCCACTGTTCCTTCTTGATCTTTGCAGCACCAGACGCCTCCGGGTATTCGTGCGCTTTATAAGATGTATCATTCATTCATTCCACAAAACCACATCTGACATAAAATAAGTCACCTCTCGCCGAAACACACTGTGATCCACAAGCCAACCTATGCCTCATAGAATCAAAAAATTGACCATAAAACCAGATATTAAAAACCTCTGCCATTTTCTATGAAACCATGCAAGCTTTTAAAAATGATATCACCATTTACAGAACCACTCGCACAAACGTACTCAAAATTAGCAAGAAAATGCTTTTTCCAGTGAAACATGTATTCACCAACCTGATCACACTCTAACTAAATAAGGCCTCTTGCAAGAGAAACACGGCATACTAACAAACCAATGCACCGGTCCCTTAGAACAAATCAATTCCTTCCTCTGGATGACTTTTCCCAGAATGCAAAACCTCTCCTCAATAAGCCACACAAATTCCCACCAGAGGAAGCCTTTTGCTGTAATGGGAAAAATCATATATGCCCACGCCTTCAGAAGCTACAGTACTCTTGATCCGAACCCTGGGGCATATTATCAAGGGGGTTTATCTCCGCTTTTTTGGCTTTAAAAGCCAAGAAAGCGGAGATAAAATTATCTCCCTATTACCTAGCTGTTGCTAACACCAGTTGGCGACAGCTAGTAGGAGATAGCGACCATCTTGGGCCCCGCTTTGCATGTCAGTGATATTTATCACTAATGACATGCAAAGTGGGCGTGCCAAGATGTTAGAGACTGAAAACAGTCGCTAACATCGCTATCTCCTATTACCAACTTTTGGAGATATTCGCGCTAAGCGCGAATATCTCCAAAAGCTAACGCCTGCCCAGAGCTGTTCTTAGCCATGTTATCCAATGGTAGGTGGATAACATGGCTAAGAGCATTAGCTCGGTAATGCATGAATATCGCTGACTTTTTAGCAATATTCATGCATTTCGGCCGATTTTTTATCGCTTAGGAGATAAACCTTGATAATAGCAAGGTTCCTAAGCGATAAAAATCGCCGCAGCTCGGCGATAAAAATATTGCCGCTAAACCAACATAGCGATAATTATCGCTAGTTGTTGGTAATATGCCCCCCTGTCTTCTAGAATAGGATATGATTTTCCTACTATACTAGAGTACCTACCACTAGTTAGTGAACGTATAAAGAAACCTGGCCACTTTACTCTCTTAATCAAGTGATAGAGAATTGAAAATAAATACTATCGATGTGAAAGTTACACTAAACCGTTTTTTTAGTTTCTTCTGAATCCAGTTGGTAACATGTGGAGTTTTGGACATAAACTGAATTACTGTGAAAAACATTTGAGTTGGTTTCAGTTGCATCTTGGAACTAGATATTGGTGGCTAATGATGAGTTTAGTTTTTTTAACTTGTGCAAAGTAGGACTAATCCTTGTTTTTTCTACTCAACACATATTGCCCAGTATACAAAATTTCTTGGACCCTGCAATTTTCACTAGAAATCATTTGTAACAAAGGAGGAGACTTAGTTTTAGTAAACATATTTACATTTTGTATTATAATTAATCATGTGAAAATTGTAATATTTTAATTAATTATGCAATAAACCTGTTTGACCTTTGACCATTTGTATCTGGTCAACGGATATTTAAATGTTCAACTAGTATGCAACCAAGGGAGAAATGTTGTTTATATATTTCCTTTTGTTAATCTTTCAAACCACCACATTCTATATTAACCACTATTGTTGCGTTGCTACCTAGCTTAGACTTGACCGCAGTCACAGTTGCCTGTAAGTGCAACCCTGGTGAAAGAAGCTGAAAGTGACAGATGATTTTCACACTCTCTTGTGATATGGGACGCAAAGAAGCATAGGTTATTGAAGTCAACACCCACATTATTGTCTGCTTCAGAATCACTGTGAGTAATACATTAAATCTGGAGGTGAGAGAGAGTGAATGAACAGGAGTAGATGCGCGCTCTTATGCACTCCATCACGACAATCTAATGTTGTTGTCCACTAAATTTTAACCACCTCGATCTTGAAAATCTGTAAGTAAACCTTTGACAGATGTTGGTGAAGTGTCATCAGGGCAGACTCCATATTCAATATTGACCTAACGTATAGCTGAGTAGATCACTAGATGTTTCCATCACAAACGCAGTCCAGAGATCAGAATTGGTATGGCGAATTTGTTTGCAGTAAAGATGGAAATGTGGGGGTTGTGTAGCTAGACCATCAAGTATGTTGATGCCAAAAGACAAATTGACAGAATCGAAATCACCAGGATCGCAAGAGAATATGTTGGGGGGACCAACCAGAAGAGCTGAATTAGGAATAAGGGAAATAAAACTGTTAGTTGAAAAACGTGTGAATCTTTGCATGCTAGTACCAAGGAAGGAGTCTCACTTGGAAATATTAAGAGGTGTTCACACCAAGGATAGATGGAATGTGACAATTATTTAACTGAACATCGAAAATAAGGCCATATGTTGGGGTTAATTCTCTAGACTAAGTTTGTCCAATGTGGTGAATAGGAGGCCGAGCCATGCAAGATAATCCAGATGACTAATGACCAAGAGAGTTACTTCAGTTTAGATTAATACTACGTAAACTTATTGCAAGTTGGGTGTAGGGTAGGTAATATATGTGTTCGGGCCCTTGTGTACCATGTTGGACAATCGCGTACTAAACCACCAGGTAGAGAGGAAACATAAAGGACAAATGGAAGATATAGCTTCTGATAAACGAGGGAAAGAGAAGTAAGATGGTCAATCAAGACCCCGTTCTCTTGGCATCACTCTTGACGAAACAGTCCATCCGTCTCCAAGAACCGAGGTCCTTTGAGTCGCCTCCGGACAAGGGCAGCCTTGCCTTTAGCGTTTGTCTTCTGCTCCTGAACTGAGTAAACTATACATTGGAACTGTTGCAGTCACTCTACCCTTACTACGATTGGTGTCTTTTTTTTTTTTTTTAAAGAAAGTTATATTTACACTTTGTAAAACAATACAGATACAATGCACCAAAGACATCACCTGAAAAATGTACACAACAGGATTTAGGTTGAAAAGCTCGATAGCGGATCTTTACAGTGTTAGTGCCCAATAAAATATCAACATTGACACCTCCTACTCAATCCAAGACAGAATCTTCCACAAAACTATTTAATGTCAGTTTCCCCAAAAAGTTTTTGGGTCTTCGATGATGGTCAGAAATTGTCACCACTTCATCAATTTATTTCTCTGCTGATCAAAGGTAGAATCACAATTCCCTCTTTAAGGATTGAAGTCTCATACTTGTCATCCTAGCCTTCGACTAGACGAAGGCAACATGTCGTCACAGAGTCATTGACACAGAAATGTTGTGCATTTGTCCTTTGGGGTAGTATTGGGGCACGTGCAGCAGCGTGGCTACTCTGGAGTTGCCCTGTTTCATTCTCACAAGGACAGGGCAGCTATTGTATAATGCAATGCTATTTTACAAATAGCATATTAAGGGCAGTGACAGCTGTCAGCGCACAGAGAGGCCAGAGGCAGAGAACTGCTAGCTGATGGCTAGAGCAGTCGACCTCGAAGCTGGGGGAATCGGGTTCGAGTCTCGGCAATGACGCTCAACATCCTGTGATTCTGGGCAAATCACTTAATCTCCCAGTGCCTACCAAAAATGAATGTGTCCTTGTGTAATGTAACTGGTGCTCACGTAAAGCGCTCCAATACCTTCAGGTCGAGTTTGCGCTATATAAAACTAAAAAGAAATGAAAACCTGAGACGAAGCTGCTGCCTTTCCTGCACATGCTCAGGCATGCGTTGGAGAAGCAGAAGCCCCATTTCACAAGCACATTGCAATTCCACCAGGATTAGAAATCTATATTTGAAGCTACGCTGCTAACATTTGTCTGCTGTAGAAGCCACTCTGCTTCCTCCATCTTGCCTTCTTGTTGGCGAGTGGTTGGAAATCTGTACCGTGGCAGGCGAAGATGAGCACTGAGTGACAAATGTCTGGAGCACCTAGAAGCCGCATAGTTCAAGAGCTGTGTTTTGGTGTTAGTGGGTTCATTTGGTGGGGTCTCTATGCGGCATCTGTATGTGTGTGTTGTGTTTGCAGATTCATGTGGATGTGGTTGGATCATCCACTGTGTGAACAATTTACCTGTTTTATCAAGCTATTTTTTGTTGTTCTGTTCTGTTTTTATTAATTCTATGGGGATGAGCTGTGTGGTGCTCTTCTCTCTTTGTCATGCCTTTCCTGCTCTGCTGTTCTCTGTCTACCACTGAGGGCACAGGATGGTGTCACTGTAAGGCAATGTGTGTAGCCAGAGAATGAGCAGAGCAGAGCAGCCAATGCATGATAAAGACAGCACACATTGACATGCTGGAAGTCCAGGCAGAACAACCCGTACAGAAGAGGTCCAGAGGTACCACTGTGGCGGCCATGTAAGGTTCAGGCAGAGAAGGCCAAAGCCTGAGAAGCTATCTGTGCCAGCAGATTAACAGAGTCCCCGCAAGCGACTTCCCAAAGGCAACCACGATGGGTGGATTTCTAAGACCCCTGGGAAACTTTCCAGTTGGAATTGGTGGAGATGAGAACAATTCCACCTACCTACAATTCTGTGTGATCTTTGACCAGGTAGGTTAAGTCGTGAGAACAGTAACTAAAAAAATCAATTGTTGACAGATAGAAAACTCAAAAAGCAGTTCTTTGCAGAGCTGGCTTAGACCGTCAAGTTGATCGCACCCCTAGAAATGCGCGGAAGGAGAGATCACACAGGAGCATTTATGGTGGCCGGAGACAGGACAGGCTACCCAGAAAAATTATGAATTAAGAGTTATTTTTGTTATAGGCATGCTACACAATAACTTCAATCATGCTATTTTAAATATGATTTGGTGTGTCTGGCTAAAACGAGGTCAGTTTCAAAGGATTGGTTGGGAGCCACAAGAATTGGATATGACCATGCACTATTCAAGATGTAGTGGGAATAAACCTGCAGACATGGATGAATGAATAGATTTATTGAGCATGAATTAATCGATTTATTGAGAGCGAACGAATACCTGGAGGTGTCTTGGTTTTGGTTGATGAAAAAGAAGGTGATGCCGATCTCCTATTTTTGAACAAAAAGCCAGGTTTTCAAGGACTTCCTGAACGTAGCAAGAGAGGGAACTGGTTTAAGTTGCATCGGCATGCGGTCCCAAAGTAGGGCTGTGGGCCTGAAGAAGCTTTTACCTCCCATGTGATCCTCCGAAAAGCCGGTACCACCAAATTCTTGGCGGAGCCAGAACAAAGGGTCCTGCTGGGGATACCTTGGATGTACTCGATCCAAGGTTTCCCACCTTGGATCGAGACAGGGTTGTACTTGCCACCTGAAGCCTGATTTTCAAATGTGGCGGTGCTTGTTTTGTGTTTAGATGCTATGGAAGAGCACTCATACTCAGGTCTGCTGCTTTTCGGGTCTCATTTTCATGCATGCAATTTAGAGGATGCAAAACTCAATCATGTGTGTGTAGCTGAGCCTCTGTGAGCTCCCCTTCCTGGCAGCTGCCAGGGGGACTGCTGCACGATTTTTGTGATCAATGTTTTTTAATAAATACATTTTTCAGACTGAATGTAAAGTCCTGCAGTTACTTCGACGGAAGGCACACATGGGAAGGGTATTGTCACACTTAGAAGATGACGAAGGACTGAAAGTCTTGTGACAGAGCAAAAACTTTAAATTGATGCAGGTGTCCTTTGGTGTTTGGTCTCAATTTAAAGAGGTTCAGAGATACAGTGACAAATGCAGAATGCACATCACTTGGAAGTGGACAGGATGTAGGTCCAACACCAGGAATCTACCGAGGTAGAATGACAGCATTACCATCCCATGCATGCAGGGGACATTTCCTTTGTTGTGTAGGGTGGGAACCATGTACACCCAGGTCCAGTTTGTATACCTGATGACTAGAACAAAGCATGTATCATGTAGTGTATTTTGTAAAGCGCACAGCTGCCCCAACGGGGCGTTCCGGCGCTGTATAACGCTGTGGAACCCTTCCTGGCTCTCCCTGTGAGATGCCCCTCCTGGGCACCCCCAAGGTGAAGCCAGGCATCCCAGTGTTGTAGGGGCCGTTGTGGAGATTAAGCAAGCTATTGCCCAGAGTTGCAGCGTGGGACCCATGAACGGAGTAGGCACCGAGGCGAGAATTATCGAGTCCACGGACATTGAGCTCAAGACCCTGCCGCGTCGGGACTTGAACCCTGGTCCCGGGCCTGATCTCTGCTTCAGAGTCTGCCGCTCTAACCAGTGAGCCACACTTCTCCAGCAGATACCAGAACCTCTGCATATATAGGCCCGGCCTGATTCTAGTCATTGCTGAATTTCATGTCTAGTCTTAGCAGCTCAGTGGGAATCCAGGAGGTAGTATAGAGGATGGGGTGATTGACAACCCCAGGGGATAGAGTACAGCTTGAGAGATAAGGACAGAATGATCACAACAAGGAGGTCTGCTACAACATAACCCAGCAATACTCCAGGGGGCAAATATGTGCCATACAGAAAGTGAGACAGCGAGGAAAGAGCCACGGAGACCCAGGCATTCAAGTACTATTCAAGTTCCTTCACAGGGTATATAGGTCTCACCTGCTGAGAGACATTGTGTTAGCTTACAGCTGGCTTAGTACCCATCCACTGCTTCATTGAAACTCGTTTCCTTGCTTCGTATTCAGCAGCTTTCGTAGGCTTTTTTTCCTCTTCTTTTGTTTTTCCCTGCCCTAGAGTAAGGCGGTATCATTTCTGTCCTTCCACTGCTCGTTTTTAGGCACTACTTTTTTTCCTTTTGTTTGAGCACTCTACAAGATTGTGTGTGTTTTCCAGCTGTCTCCCTCGAGTACTTCTCCTCCTCCGTTTTCCTCATTCTCGCCCTTCTTTGGTTGCCATTATTACTTCCTCCCTGCCCACCTTCCCTTGCAGTTCCTGCTTCCCCACCACCCCCTTGTCCGTTTGCTCCCTCACCCCCTCCCAACCACCATTCATTGTCCATTTTCTTCCTCAGTGCTTCCCATCGTCCATTGTCAGCTTGCAGCCCCAGCCCCTCCCACCCACCCTCCATTGTCAGCATGCTTCCCCAGCACCTTTCACCCACCATTGTCAGCTTGCTTCCTCTGCCCTTCCCGCCCACCCTCCATTGTCAGCATGCTGCCCCAAACCATTACACCCACCCTCCATTGTCAGCTTGCTGCTCCAGCTCCTCCCAACCACTCTGCATTGTCAGCATGCTTCCTCGGCCCCTCCCGCCCACCCTCCATTGTCAGCATGCTTTCTTTGCCCCTCCCACCCACCCTCCATTGTCAGCTTTCTTCCCCAGCACCTTTCACCCACCATTGTCAGCTTGCTTCCTCAGCCCCTCCCGCCCACCCTCCATTGGGAGAAGTGTGGCTCAGGGGTTAGAGGCGGCAGACCCGGAAGCTGAGATCGGCCCTGGATCAGGGTTCAATTCCCCACCTCGGCGGGTCTTGGGCTCAAAAATTCCACGGACTCGATAATTCTCGTTCCGGTGCCTACTCGACTCATGGGTTCACACTCTGCGACTCTGGGCAATAGCTTGCTTAATCTCCACTACGGCCCCTCGCGGTGGGATGCCTGGCTTTCACCTTGTGGATACCCTACTGGGGTTATCTCACAGGGGAATACCAGGACGGGTTCCCAAGGCAAGCGCCTTGATGCCTTCGGGTGATACGTGCGCTATATAAATCGCAATACATTTACATTTACATTGTCAGCATGCTTTCTCTGCCCCTCCTGCCCACCCTTCATTGTCAGCTTGCTTCCCCAGCACCTTTCACCCACCATTGTCAGCTTGCTTCCTCTGCCCTTCCAGCCCACCCTCCATTGTCAGCATGCTTCCTCTGCCCCTCCCGCCCACCCTCCATTGTCAGCATGCTTCCTCAGCCCCTCCACTCCACACTCCATTTTCAGATTGCTTCCCCTGCACTCCCCATACCCTCCATAGTTATCCTGTTCTCCCATCTCTTCCCGCCCACCCTCCATCCTCAGCTTGCTTCTCCATCCCTCCAACCCACCCTCTGTTGTCAGCTTGCTTTCACAGCCCCTCCTGTCTACCTCCATTGTCATCGTATTCCTCTAGCCCCCCAGCCCGTACTCCATGTCATGAGAGTTTCCCTAGCCCATCCAGCCTGCCATCCCTTGCCAGCTTGCTTCCCGAGCTTCTCCCGCCCATCCTCCATTGTCAGCTTGTTGCCCCAGCCCCAACCCACCCTCCATTGTCCGCTTGTTGCTCCAGCCCCCAAACAAGGCCCTTAATTATCAGCTTGCTTTCCTATTCCAATCCTGCACTGCTTCTGTTGTCAGCTTACTTCCCAATCCCCTACCGCCCACTCTCGATAGTCAGCTTGCTGCTCCAGTCGCACCCACTGACCCTTTGTTGTTTGATTTTCTGCCTGGTCCCTTCCGTCCACCCTCCATTGTCTGATTGCCTTCCTACCCGCTTCGTCCACCATCCATTGTCTGATTGCCATCCTGGCCTCTTCCCCCACTCTCCGTTGTCTGATTGTCTTCCTGGCCCTTCCGTCCACCCATTGTTGTCTGATTGTCTTTCTGGCCCTTTCGGTCCACCCTCCGTTGTCTGATTGCCTTCCTACGCCCTTCTGTCCACCCTCCATTGTCTGATTGTCTTCCTGGCTCCTTCTGTCCACCCTCCGTTGTCTGATTGTCTTCATGGCCCCTTCCGTCCACCCTCTTTTGTCTGATTGCCTCCCTAGCCCCTTCCATCCACCCTCCTTTTTCTGTGTGCCTTCTAGCCCCTTCCGTCCACCCTCCTTTCTCTGAATGCCTTCCTAGCTCCTTCCGTCCACCCTTCATTGTCTGATTGCCTTCCTAGCCCCTTCCATCCACCCTCCGTTGTCTGATTGCCTTCCTAGCCCGTTCCGTCCACCTCCTTTGTATGATTGTCTTCCTAGCCCCTTCTGTCCACCCTCCATTGTCTGATTGCCTTCCTAGCCCCTTCCGTCCACCCTCCGTTGTCTGATTGCCTTCCTAGTCCCTTCATCCACCCTCCGTTGTCTGATTGCCTTCCTAGCCCCTTCCGTCCACCCTCCGTTGTCTGAATGTCTTCCTAGCCCCTTCCGCCCACCCTCCGTGGTCTGATTGGCTTCCAAGCCCCTTCCATCCACCCTACAATGTCTGATTGTCTTCCTAGCCCCTTCCGCCCACCCTCCTTTGTCTGATTGCCTTCCTAGCCCATTCCATCCACCCTCCGTTGTCTGATTGCCTTCCTAGCCCCTTCCGTCCACCCTCCGTTGTCTGATTGCCTTCCTACCCCCTTCGTCCACCCTCCATTGTGTGATTGCCATCCTGGCCTCTTCCCCCACTCTCTGTTGTCTGATTGTCTTTCTGGCCCCTTCCGTCCACCCATTGTTGTCTGATTGTTTTCCTGGCCCCTTCCGTCCACCCTCCGTTGTCTGATTGCCTTCCTACGCCCTTCTGTCCACCCTCCATTATCTGATTGTCTTCCTGGCTCCTTCTGTCCACCCTCCGTTGTCTGATTGTCTTCCTGGCCCCTTCCGTCCACCCTCTTTTGTCTGATTGCCTCCCTAGCCCCTTCCATCCCTCCTCCTTTGTCTGTGTGCCTTCTAGCCCCTTCCGTCCACCCTCCTTTCTCTGAATGCCTTCCTAGCCCCTTCCGTCCACCCTTCATTGTCTGATTGCCTTCCTAGCCCCTTCCATCCACCCTCCGTTGTCTGATTGCCTTCCTAGCCCGTTCCGTCCACCTCCTTTGTATGATTGTCTTCCTAGCCCCTTCTGTCCACCCTCCATTGTCTGATTGCCTTCCTAGCCCCTTCCGTCCACCCTCCGTTGTCTGATTGCCTTCCTAGCCCCTTCCGTCCACCCTCTGTTGTCTGATTGCCTTCCTAGCCCATTCTGTCCACCCTCCATTGTCTGATTGTCTTCCTAGTCCCTTCCCTCCACCCTCCGTAGTCTGATTGCCTTCCTAGCACCTTCCATTGTCGGATTGTCTTCCTAGAACCTTCCGCCCACCCTCCGTGGTCTGATTGCCTTCCAAGCCCCTTCCATCCACCCTACGATGTCTGATTGTCTTCCTAGCCCCTTCCTTCCACCCTCCTTTGTCTGATTGCCTTCCTAGCCCCTTCCGTCCACCCTACGATGTCTGATTGTCTTTGTAGCCCCTTCCATCCACCCTCCGTTGTCTGATGCCTTCCTAGCACCTTCCATTGTCGGATTGTCTTCCTAGAACCTTCCGCCCACCCTCCGTGGTCTGATTGCCTTCCAAGCCCCTTCCATCCACCCTACGATGTCTGATTGTCTTCCTAGCCCCTTCCTTCCACCCTCCTTTGTCTGATTGCCTTCCTAGCCCCTTCCGTCCACCCTACGATGTCTGATTGTCTTCCTAGCCCCTGCCGTCCACCCACCGTTGTCTGATTGCCTTCCTACCCCCTTCGTCCACCCTCCATTGTGTGATTGCCATCCTGGCCTCTTCCCCCACTCTCTGTTGTCTGATTGTCTTTCTGGCCCTTCCGTCCACCCATTGTTGTCTGATTGTTTTCCTGGCCCCTTCCGTCCACCCTCCGTTGTCTGATTGCCTTCCTACGCCCTTCTGTCCACCCTCCATTATCTGATTGTCTTCCTGGCTCCTTCTGTCCACCCTCCGTTGTCTGATTGTCTTCCTGGCCCCTTCCGTCCACCCTCTTTTGTCTGATTGCCTCCCTAGCCCCTTCCATCCCTCCTCCTTTGTCTGTGTGCCTTCTAGCCCCTTCCGTCCACCCTCCTTTCTCTGAATGCCTTCCTAGCCCCTTCCGTCCACCCTTCATTGTCTGATTGCCTTCCTAGCCCCTTCCATCCACCCTCCGTTGTCTGATTGCCTTCCTAGCCCGTTCCGTCCACCTCCTTTGTATGATTGTCTTCCTAGCCCCTTCTGTCCACCCTCCATTGTCTGATTGCCTTCCTAGCCCCTTCCGTCCACCCTCCGTTGTCTGATTGCCTTCCTAGCCCCTTCCGTCCACCCTCTGTTGTCTGATTGCCTTCCTAGCCCATTCTGTCCACCCTCCATTGTCTGATTGTCTTCCTAGTCCCTTCCCTCCACCCTACGTAGTCTGATTGCCTTCCTAGCACCTTCCATTGTCGGATTGTCTTCCTAGAACCTTCCGCCCACCCTCCGTGGTCTGATTGCCTTCCAAGCCCCTTCCATCCACCCTACGATGTCTGATTGTCTTCCTAGCCCCTTCCTTCCACCCTCCTTTGTCTGATTGCCTTCCTAGCCCCTTCCGTCCACCCTACGATGTCTGATTGTCTTTGTAGCCCCTTCCATCCACCCTCCGTTGTCTGATGCCTTCCTAGCACCTTCCATTGTCGGATTGTCTTCCTAGAACCTTCCGCCCACCCTCCGTGGTCTGATTGCCTTCCAAGCCCCTTCCATCCACCCTACGATGTCTGATTGTCTTCCTAGCCCCTTCCTTCCACCCTCCTTTGTCTGATTGCCTTCCTAGCCCCTTCCGTCCACCCTACGATGTCTGATTGTCTTCCTAGCCCCTGCCGTCCACCCACTGTTGTCTGATTGCCTTCCTAGCCCCTTCTGTCCAACCTCCATTGTCTGATTGTCTTCCTGGCCCCTTCCGTCCACCCTTCGTTGTCTGATTGCCTTCATAGTCCCTTCTGTCCACCCTCCGTTGTCTGATTGTCTTCCTAGCCCCTTCCATCTACCCTCCGTTGTCTGATTGCTTTTCTAGCCCCTTCCGTCCAACCTCCGTTGTCTGATTGCCTTCCTAGCCCCTTCCGATCACCCTTCATTGTCTGATTGTCTTCCTAGCCCCTTCCGTCCACCCGCCGTTGTCTGATTGTCTTCCTAGCCCCTTCCGTCCACCCTACGATGTCAGATTGTCTTCCTAGCCCCTTCCATCCACCCTCCGTTGTCTGATTGCCTTCCTAGCCCCTTCCATCCACCCTCCGTTGTCTGATTGTCTTCCTAGCCCCTTCCGTCCACCCTCCTTTGTCTGATTGTCTTCCTAGCCCCTTCTATCCACCCTTCGTTGTCTGATTGCCTTCCTAACCCCTTCCATCCACCCTCCGTTGTCTGATTGTCTTCCTAGCTCCTTCCGTCCACCCTCCGTTGTCCCCTTCCGTCCACCCTCCATTGTCTGATTGCCTTCCTAGCCCCTTCCGTCCACCCTCCGTTGTCTGATTGCCTTCCTACCCCCTTCGTCCACCCTCCATTATCTGATTGTCTTCCTGGCTCCTTCTGTCCACCCTCCGTTGTCTGATTTTCTTCCTGGCCCCTTCCGTCCACCTTCTTTTGTCTGATTGCCTCCCTAGCCCCTTCCATCCCCCCTCCTTTGTCTGTGTGCCTTCTAGCCCCATCCGTCCACCCTCCTTTCTCTGAATGCCTTCCTAGCCCCTTCCGTCCACCCTTCATTGTCTGATTGCCTTCCTAGCCCCTTCCATCCACCGTCTGTTGTCTGATTGTCTTACTAGCCCCTTCCGTCCACCCTTCATTGTCTGATTGCCTTCCTAGCCCCTTCCATCCACCGTCTGTTGTCTGATTGTCTTACTAGCCCCTTCCGTCCACCCTTCATTGTCTGATTGCCTTCCTAGCCCCTTCCATCCACCGTCTGTTGTCTGATTGTCTTCCTAGCCCCTTCCGCCCACCCTCCTTTGTCTGATTGCCTTCCTAGCCCCTTCCATCCACCCTCCGTTGTCTGATTGCCTTCCTAGCCCCTTCCATCCACCCTCCGTTGTCTGATAGTCTTCCTAGCTCCTTCCGTCCACCCTCCATTGTCTGATTGCCTTCCTAGCCCCTTCCGTCCACCCTCCGTTGTCTGATTGCCTTCCTAGCCCCTTCCGTCCACCCTACGATGCCTGATTGTCTTCCTAACCCCTTCCATCCACCCTCCGTTGTCTGATTGCCTTCCTAGCCCCTTTTGTCCACCCTCCATTGTCTGATTGCCTTCCTAGCCCCTTCTGTCCACCCTCCGATGTCTGATTGTCTTCCTAGCCCCTTCTGTCCACCCTACGATGTCTGATTGCCTTCCTAGCCCCTTCCGTCCACCCTGCGATGTCTGATTGCCTTCCAAGCCCCTTCCATCCACCCTACAATGTCTGATTGTCTTCCTAGCCCCTTCCGTCCACCCTCCTTTGTCTGATTGCCTTCCTAGCCCCTTCCGTCCACCCTCCTTTGTCTGATTGCCTTCCTAGCCCCTTCCGTCCACCCTTCATTGTCTGATTGTCTTCCTAGCCCCTTCAGTCTGCCCTCCACGTGCTTCCCCATTGTTTCTCACGTGTCCTTTCCTTTGTCTGCGTCGTTCTTTCCTGTCCTCTCTCCCGCCGTATTGCCTCATCCCACAATCCTCCTCTCCATTTATTTTTTGGAGAAAAAGAAAGTCTATTAGTGCTGATCGCACAATAGAGGTTTTTCAAAATTATTTTTGGGCATGCTGCACAGAAGTCTCCAAAGCCAATAGCTCTCATATGTGTGACCTATTGACTTTGTCAATGCTTGTTCAAGTTTCTCACCATCAGCAGATTTCCTGAGTTGTGCAAACACCATCTGTAAACACCACGCGCTCTATTATTCAACTATCACACCATTACTGCACAACCTGCAGTGTACTATCCCATCAGGATCCAGCACCACACATTGTGCTTTCATTCTGTAAGTGGATGACAATTTCACATCATCAGCAGATGCCCTACGTTTCCCAATAACACCATCAGCAGATACAACACCACATGTGGATACGCTACGCTGTACCACCATCAGGAAACACTTGCACTGTTACTATATAATCAGCAACAGTTACCCTGCACTGCCTTAGCACACCATCGGCAGACTGCGTGCACTGCCCTGTTATACCATCTGGTCATGCCCTACCCTTTTACCAGCACCACCAGTGATCATGGAGAAAGAAATCACACCTTCAATGTATATACTGTTTTGTACCATCAGTTATCCTTCACTGTATTATCACATCTTCAGAAGAATATGTTTTCATACCACCACTAGAAATCCTGTATGGCTCTTGATTGCCAACACTCTACATGATGGTATCGGAATATCATACCACAGTTTGTACAGTAAATTGTAATATCACACATCAGTAGATAACTCCACACTGTAATATCATACCACCAGCAAATGTGTTACATTGTAATATCATACCATTAGCTGATACTGTAGAATGAAATATCACAGCAACACGTATCGTACGTTGTAGGATAAAATATCAGTGTATACTGCACACTGTATAATATTACACCATCGGCAGACGTGATAATATATTATCAAAAGATATCATTCCCATACACTGTAATATTAAGCCATCACTAAATACTGCACAATGTAATGTGACACCGGCAACAGACACAGTATATCGTAATACCACACATAAGTGGAAACTGCAGACTGTTATATCACGCCACCTGAAGACTGAAATACGACATTGCAATACCCAGCCATACAATAATATCAAAGCATCAGCCTATGTTGGGCATTTTAAGGTAGAAAATAGGTTTATTTGGACAATTGTCCATAAAACATTCTAAAAACACATAAACAGTTACAGTGTAAAATTGATTTTAAGTTCGCACGATCTGTAGATATTCTACACTGTAATATCACACATCAGCGGACGCTGCACACTGGAATATCAGACAAGAGGAGAAGCCCCTCACTGTGATAGCACAGTGTCAGCACATATCATGCATGCAATATCAAACCATCTGCAAATACCGCACAATATTACACGTCAGCAGGTAGTGTGCATTTTAACTCCACACCATGACAGATTCTATACATTGCAATATGAAACCATCCCAAATGCTGTGTATTTTAATATCGCCCTCATCAGACACCATACACTGCAACATCACACCATCAGTAGACGCTGCACTGTGTGCAGATAAGTACCGGACAACCCTGAGCTCTGGATGCGTGTGTTTGTTTTGTTACCCCCACCCCTGCTTTCTCTCCCTCCTTTCTGTAACTGTGCACACACTCTTGCCTACATTGTCTCATGTTTCCCCGTGCTATGAACCGTCTGCTTTTTATGCACTGTTGCATCGTCATTACCATTGTAACAAATCCATGTCATGCACTGTTGTGACGATGGCACTGTTTGAAAATTGCTTAATAGAAACTAGTTTAAAGAAAAATCAGTAGACACTGTATGCTATAACCTATAACCAACAGTCATATCCACACCAATAGCAGAGACCGTGCACTGTAATGTCGAAGAATCAGCATACACTGCACACTGTAATATGATACCATCAGCAGAGATCTTATATTGTCAAATCACATCATCAGCAGACACCGGGCATTGTAATATGATACCATCAGCAGACACTGTAGATTGTTATATGACACCACCACCAGACACCGTACATTGTTATATGACACCACCAGCAGACACCTTGCATTGTTATATGACGCCACCAGCAGACACCGCACATGGTTATATGACACCACCACCAGACACCGTGCATTGTAATATGATTCCACCAGCAGACACCAAACATTGTTTTATGACACCACCAGCAGACACTGTGCATTGTAGGATGATACCATGAGTAGACACGTGCATTGTAATATGATACCTTCAGCAGACACTGTGCATTGTTATATGACGCCACCAGCAGACACCGTACATGGGTATATGATACCATTAGCAGACACTGGACATTGTTATATGACACCACAAGCAGACTCCATGCATTGTATTATGACACCATCAGGAGACACCGAACATTGTTATATGACATCTCCGGCAGACACCATGCACTGTAATATGATACCACCGGCAGACACCGTACATTGTTATATGATACCACCAGCAGACACCGTGCATTTTAATATGATATCACCAGCAGACACCGTACATTGTTATATGACACTACCAGCAGACACTGTGAGTTGTAATATGATACCACCAGCAGATAGCATACATTGTTATATGATACCACCAGCAGATAGCGTACATTGTTATATGATACCACCAGCAGGCACCATGCATTGTAATATGATACCACCAGCAGACACAGTAAATTGTTATATTACACCACCAGTGGACACAGAGCATTGTAATATGATACCATCAGCAGACACCATACATTGTAATATGATATCATCAGCAGACACCTTGCATTGTTATATGACGCCACCAGCAGACACCGCACATGGTTATATGACACCACCACCAGACACCGTGCATTGTAATATGATTCCACCAGCAGACACCAAACATTGTTTTATGACACCACTAGCAGACACTGTGCATTGTGATATGATACTATCCGAAGTCACCGTACATTGCTATATGACACCAACACCTGTCACCATGCATTGTAATATGATACCATAAGCAGACACCGTGCATTGTTATATGACACCACTAGAAGACACTGTGCATTGTAATATGATATCATCAGCAGACACCATACATTGTTATATGACACCACTAGCAGACACTGTGCATTGTGATATGATACTATCCGAAGTCACCGTACATTGTTATATGACACCAACACCTGTCACCATGCATTGTAATATGATACCATAAGCAGACACCGTGCATTGTTATATGACACCACTAGAAGACACTGTGCATTGTAATATGATACCATCAGCAGATACCGTACATTGTTATATGACACCAGCAGCAGACACCATGCATTGTAATATGATACCACCAGCAGACACTGTACATTACTACATGACACCACCACCAGACACTGTGCATTGTAATATGATTCCACCAGCAGACACCAAACATTGTTTTATGACATCACCCGTAAGGACCGCACCCAACAAACAGGAGGAGGCATCGCCATCGTCCATAAGAACTCCATCCGCATCTCAACCAGCTCAGACGTCAACCTCGCTAGCGCCGAACACCTTCACTTCCAGATCCACACCGACCCCAAGACCACACTCTGAGGGACCCTCCTCTACCGACCTCCGGGACCCCGTGCACAATTCAGTGAAGACATCATTGACTTTATCACCCCACACGCCCTCCCCTCCGAGGACTACATTCTATTGGGAGACCTCAACTTCCAGCTAGAAAAGAGCAACGACAGCAACGCCACCACCCTTCTGGACAATCTTGCCAACCTCGGACTCAAACAACTTGTTAATACCCCCACACACTACGCAGGTCACACACTCGACCCCGTCTTCACCTCCAGCAAACATATCTCCTTCAGCCACACCACAGTTCTCCATTGGACGGACCACAGCTGCGTTCACTTTGTCTACAACAAGACCACATCCCACAACCATCCTCCACCTACTCTGCGAAGAAACTGGAACAAAATCACCATCGACCAGATCTCCTCTTCGCTTCTTCAAAACCCCCCTGCCCACTCTTCGAACCCCAACCAAGCAGCCATTAACCTCACTCAATGGCTAACCAACAGCGCCGACAACCTTTGAAAAAATGTCAAATCAAACTAGGCAGCAAAAACGCCCCCTGGTTCAACGATGATCTTAAGAAATCCAAGAAACTCTGTCGCTCCCTTGAGAAGGCCTGGAAAAAAGACCCAAACACCAGCACCAGGGACGCCTTCAAAAACGTCACCCGCATACACCATCAACTGATCCGGACTGCCAAGAAAGCCGCATTCAAAGACCGACTAGACAACAACGCCCACAACAGCAAGGAATTATTCAACATCGTCAAAGAGTTTACCAACCCTACTGCCATCTCCAACGACATCACTCCCTCTCAAACCCTTTGCGACTCCCTAGCTTCGTTCTTCCGCGACAAAATCGCAGACATCCACAACAGCTTCGACAACCAACCCGAAGACCAACACACCCAACCTTCTGCCACACCTTCACCCCCCTTGAACATCCTTAATGACTGGAGCCCAATCTCCACTGAGGACACCATCCACCTGATGAACTCCATCCACCCAGGATCCCCAACAGACCCATGCCCTCACCACATCTTCAACAAAGCAGACTCCATCATAGCACCACACCTCTGAGACGTCATCAACTGCTCCCTCAACTCCGCCACCTTCCCAGAAAACTGGAAACACGCCGAACTCAGCGCCCTTCTGAAAAAACCCACAGCTGACCCCACTGACCTCAAAAACTACCGCCCCATCTCGCTCCTTCCATTTCCGGCCAAAGTCATCGAGAAAGCTGTCAACAACCAACTCGCCGCCTTCCTCGAAACCAACAAATCCCTCGACTCCTCACAGTCCGGCTTCCGAGCAAAACACAGCACTGAGACCGCACTCATCGCAGCAACAGACGACATTCGAACTCTACTGGACAATGGAGACACAGTCGCCCTCATCCTCCTTGACCTCTCCGCAGCCTTCGACACAGTCTGCCATAGCACCCTGCTACAACGCCTCAGAAACATCGTAATCCAAGGAAAAGCTCTGGAATGGATTACCTCGTTCCTCACCGGAAGAACTCAGAGAGTCCGCCTTCCACCATTCAAATCAGAGGCCACTGAAGTCATTTGCGGCGTGCCACAAGGATCTTCACTCAGCCCCACCCTCTTCAACGTATACATGAGCCCCCTCGCGACCATCGCTCGCCAACACAACCTCAACATCATCTCCTACGCTGATGACACTCAACTGATCCTCTCACTCACCAAAGACCCGAACACCGCCAAAACAAACCTACATGAAGGAATGAAAGAAGTAGCAGAGTGGATGAAGCACAGCCGTCTGAAACTGAACTCAGACAAAACAGAAGTCCTTATCTTAGGTACCTCCCCCTCAGCCTGGGATGACTCCTGGTGGCCAGAGGCCCTTGGAAAAGCACCCATCCCGACGGACCACGCACGGAACCTGGGCGTCATCCTAGACTCCTCACTCTTGATGAACAGACAAGTCAACGCCGTTTCATCATCTTGCTTCAACATTCTTCGCATGCTCAAAAAAACGTTTCGCTGGATCCCCACCGAAACTAGAAAAACGGTCACCCACGCACTGGTCACGAGCCACCTGGACTACGGTAACACCCTATACGCCGGTACCACCGCAAAACTTCAGAAAAAACTCCAACGCATCCAGAACGCATCAGCCAGACTCATACTAGACATCCCACGTAAAGACCACATCTCTAGTCACCTGAAAAACCTCCACTGGCTCCCCGTCAATAAGAGGATAACATTCCGCCTCCTAACCCACGCTCACAAAGCACTTTACGAACTTGGACCCGAATGCCTCAACTCACGACTTTCCTTCTACACCCCTCCCGCCAGCTACGCTCCTCCAACCTAGCCCTGGCTATTGTACCTCGCATCAACAAAACCACCATGGGAGGACGATCCTTCTCCTACCTGGCAGCCAAAACCTGGAACTCACTTCCCACACACCTTCGCCTCACTCAAAACCACCTAGCATTCAGAAAGCAACTTAAAACTTGGATATTCGAAAAGTAACTCCCCACCCTTCCTCAAGCGCCTTGAGACCCTCTGGGTATGTAGCGCGCTATATAAATTCTGACTTGACTTGACTTGACTATTGTAGGATGATACCATGAGTAGGCACGTGCATTGTAATATGATACCATCAGCAGACACTGTGCATTGTAATATGATACCATCAGCAGACACTGTGCATTGTAATATGATACCATCAGCAGACACTGTGCATTGTTATATGATACCATCAGCAGACACTGTGCATTGTTATATGACACCACCAGCAGACACCGTACATTGTTATATGACGCCACCAGCAGATACTGTGCATTGTAGGATGATACCATGAGTAGGCACGTGCATTGTAATATGATACCATCAGCAGACACTGTACATTGTTATATGACACCACCAGCAGACACCATACATTGTTATATGACACCACCAGCAGACACCATACATTGTTATATGACACCACCGGCAGACACTGTACATTGTTATATGATATCATCAGCAGACACTGTGCGTTGTAATATGGCACCACCAGCAGACACCATGCATTGTAATATGATACCACCAGCAGACACTGTACATTGTTATATGACACCACCAGCAGACACCATGCATTGTAATATGATACCACCAGCAGACACTGTACATTGTTATATGACACCACCAGCAGACACCATGCATTGTAATATAATACCATCAGCAGACACGGTGCATTGTTATATGACACCGCCAGCAGACACTGTACATTGTTATATTATGCCACCAGCAGACACAGTGCATTGTAATATAATACCATCAGCAGACTCTGTGCATTGTTATATGACACCACAAGCAGACTCCATGCATTGTAATATAATACCACCAGCAGATACTGCACATTGTTATATGATACCACCAGCAGACACTGTACATTGTTATATTATGCCACCAGCAGACACAGTGCATTGTAATATAATACCATCAGCAGACTCTGTGCATTGTTATATGGCACCACCAGCAGACACGGTGCATTGTTATATGACACCACCAGCAGACTACGTGCATTGTATTATGGCACCATTTTGTGAAACTGTTAGACTGCCTTCAGCTTCATGTAAGTTTGCATTACTCTTTGACAGATTTTGGAACAGTGCCTCCCTTGGGTAAGAAGACCATGCATCACCGGCTGTTGCTTTTGCCGTAGCAGCAGCTAACACAGGGAGGGAGGGGGGCGCAGCAGCTGGAAGGTAAGTGGGACACCGTGCGCTCTGCGGAGGCTGACAGCGGAAGGCAGGCTCAGTTGCAGCTCCAGGGCCCTTCTGCTCTTGGTCATCAGGGGATTTCATTTTTAGATATGCAGATGCTTCACCTCCTCGTCTTTTTGCTTATCGGGCAAAACTCGACCAGCTCAGAAATATTTCCGGTTTGTGGCACAGAGGCTAATTAGAGTAACACACCTAGCTGCTCTTTATCCCCGCTATCGCTGATTCCAAAGGTGCAAGCTTCTTTAAATAAAATGAGCCCAACACGTTAATCAAGCCAAGCAGCATTTAATTTTGCATCGTCAATCATTCCCAGGTGAGGGCGACATTTGCATGACAGTAATTGCTTTCCATCTTGTCCTTTGGTAATAGTGACATGCGTTAACAGTGATGCGCATAGTACTTCTGTGCAGGACCCTGAGCCCTGCCCTTCTGAGGGCACACCCTTCTCTGGGGAGCCCCACCTTTCTGAAAAGAGACCAGCCCTTCCGGGGACAGCCCCCCCCCCCCCCCTTTATGATAAGAGACCTGTCTTTCCACGCCGACCAATACACTTCTGAAGGTGGTTCTATGAGGAAATCAATCTCTTCCGAAGTAGACCTATCCTTCTCAGAGAGTCATGTCCTTCAGGAAGGATCAGACCCTTCCTGCAACATGCCCTTCTGAGGAGATATCTGCCCATATGAAAAGATATCTACCTTTTTATGGAGCACCCCTGCCTCCTGAGAAGGCTAACGCCTTGTGGACGAATCCTTGATCTTCTGCTACTCTGCTTATCAGGGAAGAGAGTTCATGCTTTCGAAGGAGCCATGTCCAACTGACTGAGGCTCTGCCCTCTTGAGAGTCCTGCTCAGTCTGAAGAAAGTTGTTTATGTTTGAGAGAAGCCTTGTCCTTCTGACATTCTGCAGTGGGTTCTCCCCTTTAGAGAAAGAGTTGGAGGATCTGAATAGCTGAACCCTACTGAAGGGTGATCTGCCTTTTTAAGAAAGCCCTGGCCTTATAAAATAATGTGCACCCTACTGAGGAAAGCCACACATATCGGAGGAGATCCTGTCTTTGGAAGACATGACTGCCTTCTGTCAGAGAGGCCCTTGAGTCGAAGCCTGCCTTCCAGGGAGAACCCTGCAGCCGCGAAGACAGCCCAGTCCGCCGAGAACCCTGACTTTCTGAAGACAGCCCTCTCCTTCGCATCAGAGTTCTACCCATAAAGTCTACACACTTCTGAAGGAACTCCTTCTTGTCTGAGCCAAGATGTGCAATGTGGAGAGAACTACGACCCCCTGAGGGCTAAGCCTACCTGGATTAACCATGTGCATTTCCATGAGCCATGCTCTTCTGAAGAGAGAATGCCCTCCTGGGGAGCTCCATATCTTCTAATGGAGGCAAGTCCCTTCTGAAGGAAGTCACACCCTGCTGGTAGTTCACCTCTTCTAATGAGATACCTACCTTTCTACAGACAGACCTCTTTATGTGACAGCCATCTTGAGAGCACATCCTTCTGAAGAAGCCCCAGACATCCTGAAGAGATTGTTCCTGCCATTTAAAAGATCTAAATGATTTAAATGTCTCTGTAATAGAGCGAGCCGCCCTTGCAGCTACCCGAAGCGAGACCAGCCTCTCACCAGTCTTTCTGATGGAGCCACCAAGCCAATTAGGGTTTGCCATGGCTGTTGCCTAGTGCCATAGCATGCAAGGAAATAGTGAATTATATTTGTGCAACAATTCGCTCAGTCTTAAGAAGACCACGTGTGTAGATTGACATGATTTGCCTCGCGTTGATGGACATAGAGTATGGGGGCTGCATACCAACATGTGAAGATAGAATGCAATGTACACTACCTGCATGTGTGACACTTGATGGTGTCACACATTCGTATTCGGTAGATTCCATCAGACAGGAATTGGTATCATTCGTTTCACATGTTTAAAGCTTTATTTGTTTCTTATTCATGGGCGGGCTTGTTGCAACACGCATGGTTCTGGGTAAGGTGATTAATATTTTGGAGGACAGGTGAACTTCTTTGTCCGATTGCAAGCTCCCCTCTTGTGAAGTAAGTCCTGCACTTCTGAAGAGGCCTTGTCCACACACAACCCTGCCTTCTGAAAGGACTTTTGAAAAAAGCACTTCTCTACCCGTCCATCTCAGGCCAGCCTTGCCATTCTGCCATTTTATGGACTGGAGCTAAATATTGACCCTGAACTCCAAAGACTTTCAAAGTAAAAAAAGGAACATTACTCCTCTGAAGCAGCAAACCTGCACATCGCAGCAGCCCATTGGGGACTCTATTGGCGGCTCCAGTCTTGATAGGCCTCCTTCAAACAGAAATGAAAATGACCAAACACTCCCTAAAATGTTCCCTTCCTTTAACTCTCCTTAGTACTTGCAAAACAAAGTAACTCTTGGCCTTGTGAAGCGAGCAATTTCCTTGACATAGTTGTACAACACTCCAAAAAGCTTTGACAAACCATTTTTGGGACATTTTAAAGATGTTTAGCCTGGATTGGGTTGCATTCTCAATACACCCCTCTCTGGATTTGTGTTGTACTGAAATACATATTAGCAGTACATCGAATATGAATTCACACCCTTTATAACTTAAGAGATTTGGGCAGCATCCCCAACTCTCTTTACCACCTTTGTTGTCCCCTACATTATCACTGAATAATCTTCATGACAACCATCTCTGAGCTTTCAGGACGCTCCTCTAAGTTCCAGGGGCCTTATTTATGAAAAGTGACGCATCGCTGCGTGAAAACAGCGCACTCCTTGCGACACCAATGATGCGTCATATTTAATGTATGACGCATCATGTCGCAAGGAGTTACAGATACGTCAGTATTTCTAAAAGTGACGCATTGCTGGAGTGTGTCACAAAAGTGACGCAACTCCAGCAATGCGTCCTTTCACATGGGGAAAGCCCCATGTGAAAGGGCTTGCGTCAGTCTTACGCCTGCTGTGAGGCAGGCGCAAGATTTTGACGCAACAGCGTCCTAAAAGTGATGCAGTGAAATCTCATAGATTTCACTGCGTCACTATTACGAGGCTTTTTGCGGGTGAACGCCCCCTCTGCATACATTATACCTGACGCAGGTATAATGTGGCGCAGGGGTTTAAAAAGTGACGCATCTACCTAGATGCGTCACTTTTTAAATATGGTGCAACAAGGCGCATGTTTTACGCTGCTGATGCGTCACAAAAAGTGACGCATCAGCAGCGCAAAACTGACGCAAGGCCTCAGAAATGAGGCCCCTGGTACTTCTCAGTCATAGGGTGACAAGGCCCGCGTGAACACCACAGACCATGACTGGATACTCAACACACCTGAGACCAAGGCCTAGATGTATCAAGCAGTTTGCGATTCGTTAAGGCCGAAATTCTGCGAATTTCGGCCTTAACGAATCGTAAACTGAAATTTTGCATCTTTTGAGATGTATGTGTAATTAGCAAAATAAGGAATCGCAAAAAATTGCGATTCCTTATTTTGCATAAGCATTTAAGGAATCGCAAATGTGCGATTCCTTAAATGCCATGTATGAAGCTTTTTTTTTTTGCGAATTGAGGTTAAGGACTCGCAAATTAACACGAACTTGAGGTTCGTGTTAATTTGCGAAATCCTTTAAAACAACAAAATATCACTATTTTGAAGGTGGCATGTGGCACACATACATGCCCATAGGGCATGTATGTGTGCCATATGCACACACATGTAAGTTTCAGGGGTGCAGCAGGGTGTCCATAAGACACCCCTGCACCCTTGAAATAATTCTCAAATTGCGATTAGCAAATTGCGAATTCGCAATTTGAGAATTACTGCACATTCATTCCTATGGGCCTCCCGGCCCATAGAAATGAATGGGAAAATTATTCCTTAATTGCGATTAGCAATTTGCTAATCGCAATTAAGGAATATTAAGGAATCGCTAAAATATAGCGAATTTCTACATACATACCATTTTGCACTTCTCAAATAGCGATTCCTTAACAATCGCTATTAGAGAAGTGCAAAATGATTTCTTGATACATCTACCCCTAACATCCTTAAATCTTCTCTCTCCTCAGACATTAAATCTTCGTTTCTCTTTTGAAGCGACTCTCCCTCGCTTTGTAAGAGCATCTTTCTGAGCTTCTCTGAATGGCAAAGACTCTTGAGAGGGTGGCTGTTTTTCACCTTTTCATAGACTCCACCCATGCTTAGACACTGATGCACATGGGATGATGTCTCAGACCTCAAAGATGTGAGCTGAACCTCCTAGCTTGCGTTGAATCCCAAAGATACTCTGAAGATGTAATTGCAGGTTATCAATGCCTCTTGTGGGGATAAGATCATTTCCTGCACAAAGCAGGGGGTTGAAACAAATGCTTTCTTGTCTGATCCCACGAGTCTCCATGTGTCTACATGTAACATGAACAGTAGGCAAGAATGGCACTACTATCACTGCGCAGCAATTCAATTTCAACACATCACGACCACACTGCCAAACAACCGTCCACCAGCAACACGATCCCACCCTTAGAAGGACGCATTAAAATAGATCATTTAGCAATAGCTGTAATTGTTACAATTAATGTAACTCCAGGGCTGTATCTAAAGACCATACCTTGACTCTAAAACTCAAGCATGCAAAGTAATGTAAGCTAGCCACCCATGTTCGAGACATGGGGGGGTGTAGAATGTCTATAGAGATATATATCACACTTACATCAATATCGTGTATGGAGAGCCGCTAGGTATGTGTCAAACTTCATATGACTCTGTTACATTACTTTTTTTATGTGTGGAGGACTTTGTGCATTGATATAGGTCGGTGGTGCTGGATCTGATCAAGTAGGGTACATATTGCATATAACAGGAAGTGAGAAAAGGTAACCATGGGAATAGTTACATTGGTTCACTCCCTCTCCTCTGTAAGCTGCTTTGTCTGAGAGAAAGAATTGCCTGGATAATAAGTGAATGATGTTAGATTATCTTGTTGAGCAAGGGACCAGGGGCTTTATGCATCGAAGGGTTTTACCCAGTTTTACTAAGGGATTGCATTGACCTTGCGTCACGCAAGTTGATGTAAAGGCAATGCAGCCCTTCAGTAAGATTTGCTCTGCGTGCAGAGCAACATTGCGTGTACATCTGGAGTCACACAAGGCAGCGCACATTGCTGCCTTTGCGTTGCTCTGCCCTGAGAAGGCGTTCCATGGGTGTAGCATGGGTATTCCCAGGCACCCACCTATGGTTTTTGGTACATTTGCAGTTTTACTAACAATAGAAAACATGGGAATGTGTTAAAATGCTTTCCCTTCCCAGGGGAGGTGTAACAAGGAGAAATATGTTTATTTCTCCTAGTTATTCCCTCTTTCTACGTGTGCTGCATTCTGCAGCACATATAGAAAGAGGAAAAAGCATGCCTCAGAGGATTGTTTTATGCAAGAACGTGTCCCTTCCCGCACAAAAATAATCCTGCCTGCAGTGCAGGCACACTTGCACCATGGTACTCGGGGGCCTGCATTGGTGCTTGACAGCAACTAGTGCACCAGCACAGAGAGAGAGAAAAAATGTGACACACCTTGGTACTGGCTTGCCCTAATGAAATGGTGGGGATGATCTCACACAGTCGTCCAAATGGTGCCTCCTCACTGTTTGGGTAGAAACAGATTCCAGTCGTATGGGCAAACTCTGGCTTACATTGGGACTTACAGGAGACAAGCGAAACATAGCTCGCATGTGGAGTTCCAAATTGTGCGCAAGTTTGGGGGGATTGGAAGAGACATGGATTGGTGCATGCTGGCTGAGAGGGTTGTATATGCGAGGAGAGACTGTCCAAATAAATGGAATAAAATATGGGGAAGAGGAATGCTTATTGGGGGGAGGGTCTGCGAGCCACAGGGTGGTATTAATGATGATGTTTTGTAATACTGATGGTATGGATCCCACAGCTGGTCTGTGTATTGTTGTGGCAACGGTCATATGTCAAACTGTTGCTACCATAATGGGATTTTGTCAATTTATGCTGCTGTCCTTACCTGCTAAATTGAAATATATACTGTTGCCGCAGTTTTCTTTGTCCAATTGTTTAATGAAAAGAGATTTAAAAAAATAAAGAATGTGCCTTATCTTAATAGATAGTGTGCATTCCTGCTCCCTCCCTTTTACGCAGTACAGTAAGTTGTCTTGCCATGTTGTGCTGAGTTAAATGTTAGTAAATCTGCCCCTTTGTGTCTATGGGGGAATGTTTTTATAAGTAAGGGCCTCCTTTCTGGTTTGAATCTGAGAATAAACTTGATATAAGTCACCAGTAAGAATACGTGACATCTAACACTTCGGCACTGACCAGTCTCGGGGTCAGAGTATTTGCATTCGGAGAATCCTCAAAGCAAGTTCACCCTCATCTGAATGTAGTCTTACTTACAACTGGCTGTAATGGGATTTCTGGTTCAAAAAAATCTTATCCATATTTCCGGATCAATAAAAGAGGAGCACTGTCCAGGGCACACCCTTTGATGACGGTCTGATGACAGTAATCACTCTACTCACACAGACTGTCTGGATAACTACTTATTTTGCAAATCCTAGATACTTAAGGCCTAATTATGAGTTTTCGGCGGAGCGGTGGCGAGCGGTGCAAACGGCTGTGCCACCGCTATGCCAAAGCTCATGCAGCCCACCCGCCAGATTAAGACTTGTCTGTTGTCTGGCAGACTGGCAGCATGGCGGTTCCATGGCAGTTCCTCTTTTAAAGGCGGCGTTGCCATTAAAAAAGGCACTGCAATGGGAGCGCACTACAAGGTTCCTGCACGGCATGGACTCGAAAGTCGATGCTGTGCAGGACCTATATGTATGCACACAAAGGGCCACATGTTATGCCCCCCAGTATGCATCCACATTTGTTTGAGGCACAGGGGGGCCCTATAGGGCCCCTTTTGTTTCCTCTCCACCAGGGTTTTCATGGCAGTGGAACAGCCATGGAAAGCTTGTCTGAGAGGAAACTCGTTATATGCTTGGCGGAACCGTTGTGGCCTCTGACTGCTGCTCCTACACCAGGGAACTGTTGTTCCCTGGCGGAGCCGGCGGTCCAACTGCCTGAGTCATAATCAGGCGATCGGACCGCTGGTGCGGCAGTGGCTGGATCCGACGCACCACCATTAGTTTGGTAGTTCTCAGACCGCCAGACTCCTAATAGGGCCCTTAGTGTCTGAGCGCTGTAAAACAGCCTTTGGATATTAAAATACCTAAACTAATACCTCACCACCAAGAAGTTATTTTTCCTAAAAAATGGCTTTCAGGAATACCTCACTTTTGTCTTGAATTCATAATGTCAGCATTCAATTGCTCATTAAAATCCTGTGATGA
Organism: Lissotriton vulgaris; assembly: GCF_964263255.1. Lineage (NCBI taxonomy): Eukaryota > Metazoa > Chordata > Amphibia > Caudata > Salamandridae > Lissotriton > Lissotriton vulgaris. The sequence goes on from NC_141693.1 coordinate 184,917,142, forward strand.
TGCTGCAGTTGATTACTAGGGGGAGTGAACTGACACATTTCTGCTGGTATAGAAAGTACCTGTTTGACTCTGCATGTCACAATATTTTACTGAAATAGATGAGGATGATATGTGAGTATCGCATTGTGGGCCAGATGTGGGTAAATCTGACTTACCGATTCATAAATACCGAATTTTACCGATTCGGTATTTATGAATCTGCAAATGAGATGTAGGTAAAAATTCGGTATTTTTTACCGAATCGGTAAGATTCAGTATTTACCGATTCGGTAAATACCGAATCGGTATTTGCTATTGAATCCTATGGGCCTTGAAGCCATTAGGATTCAATAGCAAATACTGATTCGGTATTTACCGAATCGGTAAAAATACCGAGTTGCTAAGGGGGCAGGGTGTCACTTTGACACCCTGTTTCACCCCTGTAACTGGCTTTTGCGCCATGTGGCACACAGACATGCCCTTAGGGCATGTCTGTGTGCCACATGGCACAGATGTACATGCACAGATGTACATGTACACAAGAGTTCGTAATTTACCATGCAATCGTATTGCATGGTAAATACCGAATACTAAAGGCCCTGTAGCACTGTTAGAAGTGCTACCTACATCCCAAAATACATTTTTGGTATTTTTACCGAGTGGTAAATTTACCGAATCGGTAAAATGTACAGAATCGGTAAATTTACCGATTCTGTAATTTTACCGATTCGGTAAAATTACCGATTCAGTAAAATTACCGAAAATGTACGTTTTTTTAGCCCCTACATCTCCATAGCCCTTTACCGGTCGGAATCGGCCGTTTCCCACCGGTAAAGGGCTACCTATATCTGGCCCTGTGATCTCAGGTTAGCTTTCTAGAGCAATAAGCATAATTCATATGACAAAAACAAACCTCACATTTTTAGGTCTCACCTGAGACAGCACATACTCTGTCACTTGTGAAACATTTTATTAGCTTACATGGGGCTTAGAGCCTGCCCATTGCTTACCATTGGTTGGCTAGACTGTCACTATTACAACTTTGCTTCCCTTTGTTCACAGTGTGCCGGCTTCATCTCCTCTTCATGTGTTTGCCCCTCCTGTGGAGCAAGGTCCAAGTACTTCTTCCTTTACCCACTGAGTGTCCTTCCACTGCTCAATCTTTCAACCCGGGCCATTTCTATATTTTTGTAGAACCACTCCATAAGAGTACATGCATTTGAGGGCTGTCTATCCTCATCGCTCTTCCCCTCCCTCTGCCTATCTTGCCTTTGCCCCACCATCTGTCGGGGTGGCACATTGTTGCTTCTCATAAGGTGGCTAATGCCTTGCATCTGGACTACCCTCAAGGATCCTTTAAGTTGGATACTAAAAAGCTGATCAACAAATAGGTGAAATTTCTGCCTTTTGTAACCCTACTGTAAAAACTGCATTTCAACAAGAATGTGCAGCCTTATAACCATTTGAAATAAACTTGAATGATATATACTATCTAAAATAAAGATTTTGAATATCAAATGAATGTAGAAGTGGATTCCCGCTTTTGCTGTCCCCTTCTTACATTCCAAAGAACCCTCTCTCAAGCGTCCCGCCACCTGTGGGGGTTCAGTTTTTTTTAACCATGTTGTACTGCAAGATTGTACGCACTTATAGGATTTATGTCCTCGTGTTAGCTGTCTAGAGACCATATTTTCTATAACAAAAAGAACCCCCTAATTTTGTTAATTTTTCTCAAGAAAATTCTTTAAGTTTCGCAGCTTTGATTCCCTCGAGATGGCTTCAGGTGTGCAACACTTTTGTTATACCTAGTTGACCTAGTTCTAGGACACCCCCGCGCCGCACGGCCACCAGCTGCTGCGTGTGCCTTCCCTGCCTGACTGCCTCGCTGCCGCCGCGTGACCACACCCCCTGCCCCCGAGCGGCGTGGTCCGTGCTCGCCTGTCCTGCCCCTGTTGTTTTTGCTGTGTTTAAATTGTTTTTGTCTTTTTGTATTGCCTGTTTTCTAGTTATTGTAATTTCCTTCCTGTTTTGCCGGTTTATTTGCTGCCGTTCGTCCTCCCTCCCCGCTTCCCGCCACCGCCGCTAACCCCGCCCCTTTTTGCCTTCTGTACCCTCCCCGCTCCCGCCTCCCAGCTGCTCCGCCCCCCCGCGCACTTCGCCATATTTGGCGACCGTGCGAACGCGCAGCGGTCACGCGCAGCAGGCGCGCCGATTGTGCGCCGAAGGTGCGCCAAAGGTAAGCCCGTCTACGCCCGTCCGCGCCTGGACCGCGCCCAGTGCCAGGACCCCTGGACCCCACCGACGGAAGACGACCCGACAGTCCTACGACGCCGCAACACTTATCGCACTCAACACCGGCGGGACCCAGGGATGCTACCGAGCTACTCCGAAGCACACCCACGGACCCTTCAGCTGCCACGCCTGCAAGTTCACCTGCATCCGGACCTGCCCGGCACCAGCACCTGCCAAGCCGAACACCAGCAGCAACCACCTCAAGTGCATCCTGCTCAACACCCACTCCGTCCACAGACACGCCATCGAACTCTGGAACCTCCTAGACGCCACATCCCCTGACGTTGCCTTCATCACGGAGACCTGGATGAACGCCTCTTCAGCGCCCGACATTGCCATCGCCATCCCAGAGGGCTACAAGATCACCCGGAGGGACCGCACCGCCAACCAGATGGGAGGAGGCATCGCCATCATCCACAAGAACACCATCCGAATCACGACTAGCACCGACAACACCCTCACAACCGCCGAACACCTGCACTTCCAGATCCACACCGACCCGAAGACCACCCTCAGAGGCACCCTGATCTACCGACCCCCGGGACCACGCACACAATTCAGCGAGGACATCGCCGACTTCGTCAGCCCGCATGCCCTCCCCTCCGCTGACTACATCCTCCTGGGGGACCTCAACTTCCACCTGGAGAACAACAACGACCGCAACACCAGCACCCTGCTCGACAACCTCGCCAACCTTGGACTCAAGCAACTGGTGAACACCCCCACCCACCTCGCCGGACACACACTCAACGCCGTCTTCTCATCCAGCAAAGACATCGCCTTCAGCCACGCCACAGAACTCCACTGGACGGACCACAGCTGCGTCCACTTCACCTTCAGAAGAACGGCGATCCACCACCACCAGCAACAGGCTGCTAGAAGAAACTGGAACAAGATCACAGCCGACCAGCTCGCCGCTTCCCTGAGCCAGCACCCTCCTGCCAGCTCAGCGAACCCCAGCCAGGCCGCCGACAACCTCACGAAGTGGATCAGCAACTGCGCGGACGAACTCGCCCCTCTGAGGACCCCGCCCAGCAGACCCGGCAGCAAGAAAGCCCCATGGTTCACCGACGAACTCAAGAGCTCCAAGAAGAACTGCCGAGCCCTCGAGAAAGTCTGGAGAAAGGAACCTACACCGGACAACATGACCGCCCTCAAACTCGCCACCCGGAAGCACCACCAACTGATCCGCGCCGCCAAGAAAACTGCATTCAAGGACCGGCTGGACAACAACGCACACAACTGCAAGGAACTCTTCAACATCGTGAAAGAGCTCTCCAACCCCAACGCCGGAAACAACAACATCACCCCTTCGCAAGACCTCTGCAACTCCCTCGCCTCCTACTTCCACAACAAGATCGCGGACATACACAACAGCTTCAGCACCTATCCGACGCACGCCACGACCGCACCAACGCCCCCCACCACCACCCTCCGCGCCTGGACTCCGATCAGCACCGAAGACACCGTCCGCATGATGAACTCCGTCCACTCCGGATCTCCGACTGACCCCTGCCCTCACCACGTCTTCAACAAGGCCGACGCTGTCATCGCACCCCACCTGCGGGACATTATCAACACCTCCTTCGACACCGCCACCTTCCCCGAGAGCTGGAAGCACGCCGAACTCAGCGCTCTACTCAAGAAACCTACAGCAGACCCCACCGAACTCAAGAACTACCGCCCCATCTCGCTACTCCCGTTTCCAGCCAAAGTCATCGAGAAGACCGTCAACAAACAGCTGGCCGCCTTCCTCGAGACGAACGGATCCCTCGACCCCTCGCAGTCCGGCTTCCGAGCCAACCACAGCACCGAGACCGCCCTCATCGCCGCCACAGACGACATCCGAGCCCTGATGGACAACGGAGAAACAGCGGCCCTCATCCTCCTAGACCTCTCCGCGGCCTTCGACACTGTCTGCCACCGCACCCTAGTGCAACGCCTCAGCAACGTCGGAGTCCAGGAGAAGGCACTGGAATGGATCGTCTCCTTCCTCGACGGAAGAACACAGAGAGTCCGCCTGCCACCGTACAAGTCAGAGGCCACCGAAGTCATCTGCGGCGTCCCTCAAGGATCCTCGCTGAGCCCTACCCTCTTCAACGTCTACATGAGCCCCCTCGCGGCCATCGCACACCAACACAACCTCAACATAATCTCCTACGCCGACGACACCCAGCTGATCCTCTCCTTGACCAACGACCCCGCCGCCGCCAGAGCCAACCTGCACGAAGGGATGAAGGAGGTAGCCAAGTGGATGACGACCAGCCGCCTGAAACTGAACTCAGACAAGATGGAGGTCCTCATCCTGGGCTCCACACCCACCGCCTGGGACGACTCCTGGTGGCACCCCGCCCTGGGCACCGCACCCAAACCGACAAACCACGCACCCAACCTGGGCTTCATCCTGGACTCCTCCCTCTCCATGACCAGACAAGTCAACGCCGTCTCCTCGGCGTGCTTCAACATCCTGCGCATGCTACGGAAGATCTTCTGGTGGATCCCCACGGAGACCAGGAAGACCGTCACCCAGGCCCTCGTCACCAGCCGACTGGACTACGACAACGCCCTCTACGCCGAAACCACCGCCAAGCTCCAGAAGAGACTCCAGCGGATCCAGAACGCCTCAGCCAGACTCATCCTCGACATCCCACGAAACAGCCACATCTCCGGACACCTGAGAGACCTGCATTGGCTCCCCGTCAACAAAAGAATCACCTTCCGTCTCCTCACCCACGCACACAAAGCCCTACACGACCAAGGCCCGAGCTACCTCAACAACCGAATCAACTTCTACGCTCCCAAACGCCACCTCCGTTCAGCCAGCCGCGCCCTCCCCACCGTCCCACGCATACGTAGAGCGACAACAGGAGGAAGGTCCTTCTCCTACCTGGCCGCCAAGACCTGGAACTCCCTCCCGGCCGACCTGCGCCTGACCCAAGACCACCTCTCCTTCAGGAAGAAGCTCAAGACCTGGCTGTTCGAGCAGTAACGGCCCCCCCCCCCCCCCTAAGCGCCTTGAGACCCAACGGGTAAGTAGTGCGCTCTATAAATGTCCTTGATTGATTGATTGATATAAATACAGAATGTTAGCACTCTAGTTGTTTATTGGAACAATGTGGGAAATGGCAGTGTATTACTAGGAAGTTAACTGACAGACTGCTGATGGTTTTGAAAATACATATTTCACTCTGCACGTCAGTATGTTTTACTGATATGGATATGAAAAATATTTAAGAACGCATAGCAATTGTGTCTTCATTTTGTTCATTTCTAAAGGAAATGCTTTAACTTTTATATTTTGTATTCCATCAAGATGGCTACAGGTGTGCCATAGTTGTGAATACAGAATAATGTTCATAAGTGGGAAGCTGCAGTAGAACACTGGGGAATCAACTAACAGGCTACTGCTGCTGTTGGAAATATATACTTTATATAGAATATCAAGCTTTACGTTCTGAGTACCCATACTCTGAATTTAGAGCTGTCCGCCCGCCCAGCCGACATTCTCTAGTCATTGTCAAGAACCACTATCACAGTGGTTCCTGTTAATGAGTTAAAATTTTGACGAATAGCTGCCTTTCAAACTTTTAACCTTGTTTTGCTTCTTGAAAAACAAAATCCCAAAGCAGGATTCTGTTTTGAAAAAAAAAAAACGAATGACCCCTACACCATGGAGTTTTCTTCCATGGTATAAAAGTTATTTCACCATTTTTACTGTCCCTTACCACCAGGTTTTTCACAATGTTTAGGGATAACAAACTGGCCATTCGATCGCCTACTTTAAAATGAACAGTCGGTCTAATGCCCAAACTTCCAATAGCCCTTCCTGTCTGCAATGGAGTCGGAGTAGGCTTTGCCACTAACATACTTAAGGTCCACTTTAATGTAAATCAGAAAGCGACAGAGCACCCTCTCCGCCAAACTCTATAGCATCCTCTTTTTCTCACATGGCTGAGGAAGATAGTGTGAAATTATAGAAAACATTCTCTTAGTTTAGCTTCTGGAGCACCTTCCATGGCCTCTATGGGAAAACCATCAGAAAAAATAGTTTTCTTTCGAACATGGTTCATCAAACTAGAAAAAAGTTTCACCATTTTTCATAGGGTAAAATCACTTTAGAACACATCACTATTCCTAAAACTAGTATAATACCACCAACAAATGATTTATATTGTGTCTAAAATCTGTTATCATCCTTTATATGTGTCCCTTTTGTGACCCTCAAAATCTGGCATTCACTATAAAGCATTTCAATGGTGATCCTGTCCTCTAGTCCTATAATGGCTGTAACAACATGTTGTCCCTGTTGCGGCCAGCCAATAAAGGCTGAGGGGGCTTTGAAACGTCCTTGAATGCCCCTTGGGATCGGGTGTGCTCATCTTGCCCACTTATATTATGTTTTTTTAATTCATTTTCAGGGGGACCATGTCCTTGAGACCCTTAATCACTGCCACCACATATGTTCCACGCTGTGGTCAGCCAATCAGGATTAGCTAGTCTCCTTTAAGTGGAGAATCAGGAGATATCTGAACACAAACAGTCCAGATATACTTAAGTTTTTATCCCCTTCATGACATACAGAGCAACTCTTTAAACAAAAATTTCTCGAACGCGGCTGTACAGATTTACACCAAATATTAAAACGCAAGCTTTCTATGCTAAGTTCTTACATGCTGCCTGATTTGGTGTCATGCCATTCAGTCATTTTTTTCTGTACCTCAAAAACCACTGACATTTACCAGTTTTAGCTAAGTGAAGTAACTATAACTAGCTCCCAGCCATGCACAGTGCTGTTATCAATTATGCCATTTCAGATGTAATCTGTGATGTTATCAGTGGTGTCAAGGACATGTCATGAGGGATGTAAAATTTAAGGTAATAGCAGTGCATGGCAAGGGTGTGAGTTATTGTTACCTCAGTTGACTATAACTGGTGAATTCCAGTGGTTTTTTTTAGTTGAAAACTCTATGTTTTGTCTAACATCTTCATCCAACTATAACGTCACTTTAAACATTTACATTTTTCCTAAGAATTTCTGAGGTCTTTTAACAGAAAGTAACTTTGTACAGAAATGTAATTTTATGTAAGGCAGACCTACTGGGTTTTTCAAAGGGTCAGAACACCAAAATATAAAAGACTGCCCTATTGACTTTCTCAAAGGATCAGCACATCAACCTATGTAAAGCAGACCTATTAGTAAAGAAACCACCAGAATAATGTATCAATAACTATAATCCAGTGAATAGCCATGTACATGCATAACAATGAATAATAACAATTACTGTCGCAAAAATATTTTAAATTAAGCATTTTATTCACAAAAACCATAAACATGTGTTCAATCTTTCTTAAAACTCCTCAGGACAGAAAATGCAGCCTTAGGACCAACCACAAGGAGTCCCCGCATTCCAGTTGAAGAGCATACAGCTCCAGCTAGGAGCCCTTTAAAAAATATGGTCAGTTCTTCTGGGGTCATGTATTCAATGACCCAGGAGACTTACTGCGACTTTTTTCTAAATATCCCTAGGGGGTTATTGCATTTGCTGCAGACCCCCACAACATTCTAAAAAATTATTGTGGTTCCCCTGCACCTTCTAGGGATACGGTGAGTAGGTGCAAATATATGTCAATAGCGCTAGCATGGCGTTATTGGGCTCTCCCTGGCAGGACAAGTGAATATGAAATAATCAGGTGGTCCGACCATTTCATATTCATGCTTGAGTTTCTTTTTCTTATTTTTTTTTAAAATGTCTGGGTGCCTCAGACACACCCAGGGCTCCCAAGAATTGATGCATACGTTGGAGGCTGCAGGGGCAAGGCCCCTGCGGCCCTGCTGGTTAACCAACCATACTGTTGTTTTTTTTAGGGTTGCAACGTTCCCACCGGGGCCACCCAACAACATTAAACCATTGGGGGTCCCAGGGGAGGCCCATGGCCCCCGTGACACTGCCAGTGCCTCTGCCAGCACCAATCCCCCCTATGGTGGGACCCAGTAATGTTTTTTTGTGGGCGCCCCAGTTCCACCTGGGGAACCCACAGCACTGAGACCCATTGGGGGCTGTGGAGGGAGGCAACATGCACACCTTCCAGCACCCATCCTGGATGTCGTGGGAGCTCGCTCCATTGGTTTCGCTTATCTGGCGTTGCAGCTTTTGATTCGTCTTCCACTGTAATCTGTACATGAGAGCCTGAGCACAGAGTCACATTTCTGTTCCCTGCCCTCCATCTCCCCGGCACAGAACAACAATGTCCCAGGCGATGGGTCCCAGGGACACTGCTAGGATTCGATTCTTGGGGAGGGGGCTCCAGGAGCCCTTTTATGACAAGCCAAGGAGGGCCCTATGCCCCCCTCCCCAATTATTTACTTCAATGGGCCCCAGAGGATGCAGTCACTGTGGCCATTTAATGGCTGGGGGAGGGGAGCTGCATACCTTTCTCCTCCCCTTTAAATTATAATACACAGACCCCGGGCCCTAGACCACCCTGCTGGCTGCAAAATTAATAGTGTGTCCTTTGTGGGTTTTTTTACTGACACCATGTAAAAGGTTTTAAAAAAGAAATACCACCAAGGCTGGGGGTCAGAGTAGCCCTACCCTGCCCCCTCCTGTATGTATGTTGTCATCTTTTCAGGATACGGAGACTGAGTTCCCAAGTCCTAAAATGCCTGCCGCAACATATTTGCTGATGTTGACTGAGGCGAATCTGATCTAATCTTTTGATCTGTCAGGACCGTAGGTCCCTGCTGCTGGAAGTATACATACATTTTGAACCTTCATTTCCTGAAAAACTACTGAACGGTTTACACTATCAAAAAAAGCATGTTTTCTGGGAAAAGATCTAGTTTTCTGTCAAATTTGGTGTAATTCCATTCAACCGTTTATTTCTGTATCGCTGTTCAATTTCCTATGAAAAATTGCATGGGGAAAATACATTTTGGGGCCCCCCTTTTTCTGGGGCCCCACTTGACGGATAACCCCAAAACGTTTTCGTTTTCGGAAGATTCGTGAAATGATGCCAAAAGTATTAGAAAACCAAATGATCCATTTCCTATGCAAATGTGGTCCCAACTATAATATATAACTATAATCTAATATATAGATATATACAATTTTTACCTGCTAAAAACTTTTTCGAAGGGGTGCTACGTTAAGTGCAAGTGGCTGCTCATCAATAAATTGAAACCTAATTGTCCAAATAGAACCAGGAGCACTCAGCAGGTTTACAGGAATCCAAATGTATTCACCAACAGACGCATTTCGGCAGAGCAAATCTTTCTCAATGTTGGTTTCACATGGGAGTGTCTCATTCGCAAGTAATTATGTTTGTTGGCATGCTGCTATTGGTTAATGAGACATATATATGTATATATATATGTATATGTTTTTTTTTTAAGGGTAAGTGCTGCATGCACGAATACCTGGTGTATTGAACAGTTATTTGAAACCTCTGTCCCGTTTTATAAGTCGTCCGAGGCAGACCACCTAGAACTGTTGCTGCGCCCCTCCAAGCAATACCTGTAATAACAGCGCGAAGTGAGTGTGCCAAACCCCTGCTCTGCAATAATGTCCCGCACAGCTGAAAGGGAGAAAGAGGCTGCTGACATTTTTAAAAGCATAAACACAGCTATAACAAGAACGGAGGCTGCAACAACAGCGAAAGCGCCCATGAATAATCTGAAAACATTATTCCAGCAACTTGAGAGAACTCAAGAAAGGGAAATTCGAAAGTGGTGGGAGGCCACCTCGCTCCAAAATTATGTGGAATGCAACAGGGTCTCAAGGGGGTTGAGAATTTTTACAATACCCTCCTATGAAAATCCGGACCCGCAACTTCTGAAAGACTGGGCAGCTTACACCGCAGATATGAGCAAAGGAATGTTGCTGATGTTAATAAAATATGCCTGGAGCGACAGGCAGAAAGCCCTCGCCGAAATACAGAGAATAGAGGACCTCATTGACAAGGAAAAAGATACTAAGATGGTGGAAGATTTGCGCGAAGCAATGATGAAAAGACTAAAAGACTATGAGAGTGGCATAAAAAACGCAAACAAACTAAATTCCAAAGGGACCACCAGGATTACCTGACAGGCAGAATCTTAACTTTTGCGAAAAAGTTTGACGCAACAAGGAAGAGGCTTGCGCAGGGGACCCTGGCTATAACAGAAGTCGTGACTTCCGAATCAGACGCATCTATGTCAGAGGACGAATCATTGAGAGGTGAAAAAGGAAAAAAGAAAGGACCACCTATCACAACGGCGGTTCCTTTTTTAGACGAGTACCAGGTCCTCAAGGAGACACGACACCGCCCCCAAGGCCAAACACCACAGAAACCTCAACAAAAAAGAGGAAAACAAGGCGGGGCAGGAGGGGCAGGAGGAAATACACAAGTGACGCAACCGATGGTAACTCGCAGCAGGGGCAGGAGAGGGAGATGGTAAAAGCTGAGCAAACCATAATTAACCTCTCTGAAAGAAAACTGAATGCCCATGAAGAAAATGTCCTAAAAAGAGGACTAACTTTTTGTCCCACGTCAAAATTCGACCCGGTACAAACACGAATAGACATATTTAAGTTTGTAAGGAAGTTAAAACTACAAAAAATATTTGCACAACAATCCCAATCTGGAATAGAAAGACCTCTAGAAACGACTGGGGCCACTGGTACCACTCTCAGGGACAATGACTTGCCACTGCTCGTAATCACCCATGACCTGGCGTAAATAGGGGAAGTACCCAGCACAATGGAGGTATTACAGAGGGAGGAGATCACACAAGTCAGAGATCCCAGCAACTTGAAACGCAAATCTAGATTCTTGCCCCATACAACACATGACGCAATAGACGTCTTCAATGACGCCATCCTCCAAGATCTAGAGAAAATGTCCAATAAAAATCTGGAATTGAATAGGAAGAACTTGAATATTTCCCGGCTGGAATGAGAAGCAATCAAAACACTGAAGGAGGATACATCAATTGAAATCAATCCCTCGGACAAGGGGGGGAATATCGTGATCTTCAGTAATAACAAATACAAGCAAGAGGCCCTGCGACAATTACAGGACAGAACCTGTTATACCATCATCAACAGGAAAGATTTTGTGAAATGTACCATTGACTGTCACGCTTTATTGACGGGGTGGAGGGACTAAGGGATGCTTAATAAACACGAATACGAATATCTATATTGTGAGCACCCAATAATTCGAACATTTTATCACCTCCCCAAGGTGCATAAGGACATGAAAAACCCACCGGGGAGACCTATTGTCTCCTCAATAGGGAGTCTTCTGGAGAACACCTCTAAGTTTATAGACACTTACCTAGCCCCCTTTGTCAAGGATTTACCCTCCTATGTCAGGGACACCCAAGATTTTATAAGATTGATTGACGGGATCGAGTGGGAGCTGGATATGCTTCTAATTACCCTCGATGTGGCCAATCTCTATACCTGCATAGACCATCAGGAGGGTGTCTCTGCTATGAAATGGTTCCTAGGCGCGAAAAATATGAAGTACCATCAATACAACTGTATGCTTTTGGGGATGGCAGAGTTTTGCCTCAACAATAACGTCTTTCTTTTTGCAGGAAATATGTACAGACAAACCAGGGGGACCGCCATGGGCACGTGCTTCGCCCCCAGCTCCGCGAACTTGTTCGTGGGCTGGTGGGAGAAGCACGTGGCCTGGGGGGAGACCAATGAAAAATGGCTGGACCGGATCATGATCTGGACAAGATATATAGACGATTTGTTTGTCGTATGGCGGGGCGATAGATCCTCGGCTGAGGAATATATTGCGGCTCTCAATGATAACAATCTTAATTTGAGATTTACCAGCACCATTAGCGACACATCTGTATATTATCTTGATCTGGAAGTCTTCGTAAAAGGGAGCTCCTTACTAACAAAACTGTATCGCAAGCCCACAGCGGGCAATACCGTATTACATGCGGATAGTCACCATCCAAGGAGTATGATAAGAAACATCCCCTTTGGGGAATTACTCCGCCTGAAGAGGAACTGTACAGATCCTAAAGATTTCGTACAGACCCGGGATGAAGCTGTATACAGATTCAAAGATAGAGGGTACTCGAAGGCAACATTAGCGAGTGCAGTGAGTAGAGCTGACCTCCTTGAAAGAAAAGATCTGATGAAAACCAAAGTGAAGGAGGTAGAAACGGAGGGAAGTGCCAGAATGATAACCACATTCACTATGAGATCTAGTGAGTTAGTGGCAATATTTAATAGAAACTGGCACATATTGAAAACTGATCTAATAATGAAACACACTCTACCCCAGACCCTCTGTAACTTACAGATGATGTAAATCTTTAAGTGACCATCTGACTGATAGCCACTTTGAAGATTCCACTAAAACAACAAACAAAAAACCAGTATGTGGCTTCTATCCTTGCATGCACTGTAAGGCGTGCACGTATACCAAGAAACGAACAAAGTATGAAGGGAGACCCAATGATTCACACCCCATAAGAACTATCACAAAATTACTTAATTGTAATTCTGAATATGTGATCTATTGCCTGGTATGCCCGTGCTCCAAGAGATATATTGGCAGTACAATCAATCAGGCCAAAAAACGTATCTTGGAGCACATGCGCGCCATAACAAACAGGGACAAGAGCTACCACATGGCACGCCACTTTGAAACCCACCACAATAGCAATAGGGACCTATTGTCATACCTCCTTATCGAACAACTAGATAGGAAGGAACGTGGGGGTGACAAAATAAGATTGTTGCGAGCATTGGAGTCCAGGTACATTATTGACCTCCACAGTATGCAACCGAAAGGTTTAAATAATGACGAAGAATTATGGGTCCACCTGGAATAAAATTGGGAATAACATGTAAATATCACTATTGTTCTGTAATATAGGAGTTGCGCAGCTGTGCATAAGTACTTGCCCATACAGGGCACAATTGCTAAGCAGAGATCTGTATGTCCAAACACATATGCCCATACAGGGCTATATTTTCTGTTCGCATGTACACACAATAATAACTAAGGAACGGAGGAACTGAGATAGTTTTTGAACATCGATAATTATAACATCTGATGTTTCAATTCCCAGAATATTGACACAAATGCGAAGGTTGACAGTAAATGTGCACCGTATAACAATTTTGATGCTCACAATTTAAATGAATTTAGAGCAAATGATGGCAACTTTGAATAACGAGCACATTGAAACAATAATGGGGAAAGATATGTTGCTGTTGTGAATGTTTCATTCCTCCTAGATGTCCCCTAAATGAAAAATGTTGTAAATGCGACCAAATGAACTGTCATAATAACAACTGGGACAATTCAATGTTTTTAACCGCACAAGCACTTTTTACACACCATTTAACCCACCATGTAAATTTTGTAGAAAGGACACTCAAGGTGATGTTGCATACTACAAGATGGCCGCCGATTTGGCGAGATTCAGTCCTCTTACTATGTTGTGGAGGAGGTGGGGATAAAATGGTGTTTCTCACTACAATCAGGTTGACACTGACGAAGCCCTAGTGGCGAAACGCGTTTGTCGAGTGGGCAGGGGGTCTGCCAAATAAAATTATTTTCTTGGACAAGAGACTTTGGAGTGCCGTCTATTTTTCGCTTGAGAGCGAAGTGTGACGTATATATATCCTGTGAATAAAGAATCCATCTTGCTGTACCTGGTTGGTCCGTCTCCCTCTGTGCTAGCGTGGTGTGCTGTTGTGGCTGCGCATGGCGAAATGGCAGGGAGCTAATTCGCATATATATATATATATATATATATATATATATATATATATATATATATATATATATATATATATATATATATATATATATATATATATATATATATATATACATATATATATATATATATATATATATATATATATAGATAGATATATATAAACCTAGTGGCGGTCACCACTAGTTAGTTATAGTTAGGTCTGCTTTTCCATAGAAAGAAAATGTTTTGCTTGGTATGCTAATAACTTGGGCCTCGTTTGACAAATCTTCCCTGAATTTTCCCAAAAAATGTAATTCACCTCAGCTCCTTCTTGGAAAGTTTCAGGGTGATCCATCAAGCGGGTGTGCCAGGGTTGGAAGGAAGGGGGGTTCCAAAAATGGAAAATCCCATGTATTTTCCATAGACTGCTTAGACAAGGATATGCCAAAAACTGCTCAATCAAATTACACCAAATTAGGCAGGAAGCTAGATCTTGATCCACAGATTGCACTTTTTTAAATTTCATGTGAATCCATTCAGTTGTTTTTGAGAAATTAAGGGACAAAAATAATAGTATATCTGGACGGTTGGGTTTCTCAAAACTCTCATGAGCCCTAATTTAAGAATAGAGATGTCTGATTTGCCCAGGGAGCTTTTTTACCCTTGGGCAACCTCGCCCTATAGGAGTCAGACTTCCACAGGAGCGGACACTCTGATTGGCTGCCAGCAACATGAGACAAATATTGCTGGCAGCCATTGCAGAACTAGAAGACATAGTCCTCTGTACTGAAGTTAACAAAAATAATAATATAAGGGGGCAGGATAGGGATATCCTGACCCCATAGACTCCATGGGGGGAGGGGGGCAGAGGGCCCACCTGAGCCAAAAAGGAAAAAAACAGTAAAAATGTCTGGACCCTTGCAGGATCAGGGGGGAAACAATGGCAGCTGGACCACATTTAATAACTTTGGGCCCCGGGGAGCTCACCCCCCCCCCCCCCCCCCTGCCCGGGGCTGTGTTCTGAAAGGGAAGGAGGGCTGCGTGGCCCCCCTCTCTGAGCCTGCAGAGGCCCCAGGGAGCTCACTTTAGGCTGAAAATAAGGCCCCCCTCCCTGGGCCTCCAGAGGCCCGAGCAGCCCACCCATGGTGCCGAAAATACTTTATATGGGGAGAGTGATGTCATAAATTATGTCATAGAATGTCATGAGTGATGTCATATCTGAGGTCCTATGTAATGCATGCGGGGGAGCACGTTATAGTTAGCTCTGCTAACTATAACTGGTAAATTTCTGTGGTTTGTTTTGTTCAAAACGTTGATGTTGTCACTGACAAATTCACCTAACTATAATGTTACTTTAACCTTTGTTTTTTTCACTGAATTTCTAAGGTTTTTTAAACAGATCTTTTTATCACACCTATCTACATACATAAAGTGCTGTGTCTGAAGTGCTTACAGGTGTATCTCATTCTCTCGAGTTCCTTCTCCTGCTACTGTCACATAACTATTGGTATCACAGAAGCAAACAATTCAAAGGTCTTCTTTTCAGAAACAATCTTGAACGTCAGCAATATTTCACAAGGGACAGCCGATAACATTTCATTAGAAACTGTATTCATGTGCGAATTATAAATCACGTCCATGCATTCTAACAATACGTTGCAATAATTACACGGACATTTTCAGGAAATGATAAAGTGATAAGAGCATTTACAATTGTGTGAACTAGATGTCTCATCCTGGAGATGACAGTTCAGGTTTTAAGCACCACGATGCTGTTCTCAGCAGTACTGGCGCTACATGTGTATGTGCAATAACATGTACTGATGTCCCATAGTACCGGCTACAGGAACAGTTTATAGGTACCTGTGCTGGGATTACAGGGCAGAGCAGACACGCCCAGCATTTAAAGCCCCGCCTCGGGGTCTATTTCAACGACCAGGCCTGGAACTACACTATAGAAAGAAAATAGCTATTTTGAGAGCATTACAACCCCCTCCCTGCGGAGACTACTGTTCTGACGTGGATGGGTGTGTGTAGATGAGCAATTAGCATCTTATCTCCCGGGAGACATGTCCTGACGTGGATGAAGCAAGCATTTACCTACGAATGCAACAGAATTAACCCATAATGCGCCTCAGCACCGTACATCACTCTGACCAGACTACCTACTAGATTGATCATTTGTTATTATATTTTTTGGGGGGGGGCTTGGAACCAGTCTGTGTTGATAGCATATTCTAGAGCTCCGCACTCCACCAACCCCTATTTTCTGTTCCCTAGAACTGCTACCGACTCCCTCCCTCTGTCCTCCACCGCGGGGTCCTTCCCACCAAGCTGCCTCCCCCGCCCTCTGTCTTTCATGTTTAGGTTGTGGAGGTGTGGCCTGATGTGGAGGTGTGGCTCCCCATAACCAGTCCCGCCACAGACCCATCCGGAGCGTGGTCCCTAGGCTTATTTTGTCATGCAGAGGATGAGAGGAGGAAGACAGACACTCCAAGTAGAACTGAAGAAGGGATGGGGGGAGGGACGAATGAAACATGTTCACTGCTGTTGGGGAGAGAGTGGTAATACCAGTGACCCAGAATGCAGTAGGAAAGCCCTTCGAGGGAACTAGCTCCCCTCACCAGCCTCCAGGCAACACCAGGTCGAAGACTCAGGGGTTGTCACAGGGAGGCAGCCATTTTGAGAATCTATAGGGAGGTTCTATGTTGAGCCTAGTCTTTGTTTTCTTAAGCACCACTAGCACTAGAAATCAATTATTTATATTTTCTGTGAAAGCCAAGAATGTATGCCCTCACGTATTTCAGGTCATATCTTTATTTTCGGTGGCCGTTTTAACAGAACTAATCTTCTGGCTCTACTGTGAAATAGTATCTCATTTTATACACATCTGTTCTGTTGTTCACAATTTGATTAACCAGAATTAGGCCAAACCCCTTAGGTGAGACCAAGTAAGTAGTGTTGGATTGCAGCTGGGCACTTACAAAACATTTAACATAACATTTAACATAACATAACAGTATTTATAGAGTGTGAATTTTTAAGGGTGATCTTTGAAGTACCATTTAGTACAATATTAGAGCCATTTGCTGTTAGATGCTTCTCCCATTTACGGTCCCTTCTGACACGCCCCCATCCCCTCCACCTCTCCAGTACCTCGCTCGCAACATTTTAGAAGCTTCTCCATTACCATCCCCTACAGAAAGCCTCAGAGTTGACACTTCCGTCCCATCCTATTTCCATCTTTCACTTTAAATTACACGCTTTATCCAACCTGCACTAGTTCTAACACCATCAACTTCCCCTACAACCATTCTTGTGTCTGTCTATATCACATCCCCTCCCTCTACTGCCCAATCAATACTCTACTCCTGAACCTACAACTATCCTTTATCTTCTTAGCAACTACTGCATCCCAAATCTTAATTTCAGTACCTCACATACTACAGTGCTCTTCAATTTACTACCAGTTCTTCCCTTCTCGTCTACTACTACTTCCCATGCCTACACATTGTCAATCACTACAGTGCTCCTAAACCTACAGCATGTTTCCCTTATCAACCATACCGCTTCTACCGCTTCCCCCACCCAAGTTTGTGAAATATTAATCTACCCCTACAACATGTGCCTTAAATCTTAACTCAACTGTGTCTCTGACATATGCTATCTCTAAGAATACTTTACTGCTAAACCTACCACCATTACCTTCTGTTTACTTGCTTTCGCTACACTACTACCTCAGGCATGACACTATTTGTAGATATGCCACTATTCCATTCCTTCACAGCCCATGCTGCTCGTCATCACTACACTACCTCAAACAGTACAGTACTCATGAACCTACCACCATTTCCTTCTTTCTCGGTCCACCCTGCTTCCCATCCCTACACTACTTCAAACACTACTCTATTCCTAACCCTACCGCAGTGTACTACTATATGAACTCAACCACATCTCTGTATATTACCTCCAAAACTATACTACTGCTAAACTAACTCCACACTTCCTTCCTTTTCAGCTCAAGATCCTTATCACTACACTATCACAAACACTACACTACTCCTGAATCCACTGTGATGCTCTATTTTGTCATCGCTGCCCTATCACAACCCTACGCTATTCCTGGACCTTCCACCATTCTCTTCCGAATGCATGCGGCAATCCACCACTAGTAGCCTGTTCCTTTCTCAAAGTTCGACATCATATACACCCTACAACCCAGGCAGCCTCCATCTGACTAATATACTTACTTTTTCTTTTCCTTCGCTCATCATCCTCAAAACATCAATGCAATCTCACGGCTTTGCGTAACCAGCCAGCAGATCTGCTTTTTATGTACCCCTGGTCCTATCCGTGGAAGCACCTGCCACATTCGACAGAGTCCGGGTCTCTGAACCTCTTGGCCCACTTGGCCAAGGCCCTCAAGCCTCGTCAGTCTCTGACTATATGGAAGACTTGTAGTGACTTGTGCGGATATACCATGGGATGTAGTCATGAGCGCAAGGACAGTGCTTTATACATACAAACAGCTATTACAGACAAGAGACACACGCATGCAGTACTCACCAGCCGCGCGGACATGGGAGTCTTGTCTCCTTCGGGTAAATGCTGCTCCAGGGCCAGCACGATGCAGTTGGCTATGATGGTGGCTAGAATCATATATTCGAATGGAGTAAGAAGGTTAAGGAAGAAACTGGCTGAAGAAAGCAGACTCTATACAACTCCTAGCCCTGCGGCATCCACAGGTGGACTCAATCTTAGAACCTTCTGCAGAACACCGGGGTCAGCACCCGTCTAAGCATCCCCCCCACCCCCGTATCGATTGGTACCTGAGGCCCATGCATTATCGGAGGACCTTCTAGTCCCTGACGACTCCTTAATATCTGATCATCCTCCAGTGCCCGGTTACCTGAGGGCACCATGTTACCTCAGCAGCCTGTATTACTCAGTGACCTGCATTATGTCAGCGCCCTGCATTACCGTGGCACCGTGTCATACCGAAGCCGCCTTGTTTACTAGACCCACATCGATGACCTGAGGACCCTGTATAACCTTTGGAACCTGTATTGCCTGTGCAGCCTGCATTATCTGAGCATCCTGTATCAGCTGAGAGATTACCAGAGCCGCTTCCATTACCTCAGAGACTGCTTTAAGAATGTGACCTACATTAACTCAGTACCCCGAGCGACCGTTATTACCTTCTGGAGGCCTCTGCATAACCTGAGCGGCCTTCTACTGCCCGAGAACCTTGCATCAGCAGAGCTACCTGGATGACCTCAGCACCCTGTTTTACCTCAGCAACCTACGTCACCAGAGTGACCTGCATTACCAGAGAGTTCTGCATTACCAGAGAGTTCTGCATTACCAGAGCACCCTGCCTTAAATTAGCGTCCTGCATTACCTGATTGAACTCCATTACCTGAAGGACGTGCATTAACTGAGCTCCCTGCCTTAACTGGCCAGCCTGCATTACCTGAGTGACCTGCGTTACCTGAGCACATTGTCTTAAATGAGCTGCCTGCATTAACTGCGCTGCCTGCATTAACTGAGCTGCCTGCATTACCTGAGAGGGCTCCAATACCTGAGCACACTGTATTACCTGAGCACCTCCCGTTATCTGAATGCTGTGTGATACCGCAGCACCCTGCATTACCTTAGCCCCTCCCCCCCCCATTACCTGAGCCATCTACTACTTGCACTCTGACTCCAAATAAACACAATGCAGAGCAGGCATGATGCTGGACAGGCATGTGACGTCAAATGGGTAGACTTTAATTGCACACACCCTGGATTATTAACACAATATTGCATGGATAAAGTGGGTCCCAGGGGTACCCCAGCATGGGGACACGCTATGCAGTGTAGACACACTGAGTCATACATGTGGGCTATCATAAGAAACGCTATGCACTATAGACACACCAAGTCATACATCTGTACTATCGTATGAATACACTGCAATACAGACACACTAAATCATACATGTACACTTTCAGAAGGTCGCAATGTGGAGAACATACATGTAGAGTCATAGACGTGCAGGGGCATATGGACACACTATGCAGGACAGACATTCTGGGCCGTATGGCCATCATGTACACATCGCCCCATCAGCAGCACATGGCTGGGTGCGCCCTTTCATAGAGTTACACTGTGCCCCCATACACACTGTTGAGTGACAACCCTGTACAAGCTACATGTACCAGGGAGCATCTGATACCTCCTCCCGTAAACACACTACACAGATAGGAACCGTGTGGCAAAAACCACTCTGTCAGCATCTGAGTGGGCAGTGACCAGAACTTTACGCAGTGTCCCCAGATCTGATTTTCAGCCTTTACCAGGGCAACTCAGAGTTAACCTTCTTTTTCAGTGCTTAAAGCTACCCCTCCAGAGCTGCCCTGTAATCTGTTATGCTGAGCACTGGTAACACGCTACCAACCAGAACTCATTCGACAGTGAGCTGGCAGAGTGCATTTCAACAGGGGCGCGATTTTCTCTGCCTGTGATGTGTGGTGTATTACCACCGGTTGGTTCTTGTGCATTACTACTCTTTACAAGTGGCCTCAGTCCTGGGTGAGGTCCTAAGTGCCTCTTTGACTTACCTCCTTCGCATGATTTCTAGACTGAGTGGGGGGAGGTCCTCCTGTGTTTGATTACTTGAGCTTCTAAATTAATCTGCACATGTTAAGGGTCTTAACCTTGTCTCTGGCTACCAATAAAAAAGGCCAGGTTTGAGCCGGCACAGCCAGAAGAGAATAAAAGGTGTATGTTTCATGGACCCCCTCCAGAGGTGAATAAAAAAGGGTGCATTTCAGGGAACAACTCTAGAGAACAATATGTAGGTATCAACCAGCACTTCCACAACAGAATAAAAGGGTTATGTTTCAGGAACCACCATCAGAGGGGAATGAGAAGGGTGCATTTCAGGAAACAACTACAGAGAGCAATGTGTAGAGCCAGGTATCAGACGGCACTCCCAGAAGAGATTAAAAGGGTTATGTTTCAGGAACCACCATCAGAAGTGAATAGAAAGGGTGCATTTCAGGAAACAACCCTAGAGAACAATATACAGGGCCAAGTTTCAACCAGCACTTCCAGAAGGGAATACATGTTTCAGGAACTGCATTTAGAGGGGAATAAAAGGGGTGTTTCAGGAACCAACTCTAGAGATTGTAGATTTATATAGCGCGTCTTATCACCCATGATGGCATCCAGGCGCTGCCCATGGGCACAGGGAGATTAAGTGGTTTGCCCACAATCACAGGAAGTTACGCCAAGACTTGAACCCAGCTCTGGTCGCTGCACAGCATCCTCTCCCTAGAAAACAATATGTAGGGCCTGTTTTCCTGAACCCCTTTCAGAAGGTAAGTAGAAGAAGGTGCGTTTCAGGAAACACCTCCAGAAGAGACAAAAAAGGACCATATTTCAAGCAGCAACTCCAGAGGAGATGCAAAGTGTCAACTCCAGGAAGGCTCTCGCATCCACAGGCCTGCGTTTCGGGCTGCTCTTTCAGAGAATCCTACAGGGGGCTTTGTTTCAGGACGCATCTCTGGACGAGATTAAAAAGGAGCAGGCTTCAGGAAGCACCACGAGGGGTGAAAGAAAAGGTCTACATTTCAGAAAGCCCCTCCACAGAAGTCTATGGAGGTCTAAGTTTCAGGAAACAACTTCAGAGCTGAAGAAATGGCTTGCATGGGATTCCATGTGAATGAAAATTCAAAGAATACCAATTCTGAGAAAATATTTAAGCTACAGTGCCATACGGAAGTTTTCAAGATGAGCGGCATTCACCATTGGTTAGAAAAACAGTTAACACCAGCAGGTCCATTTTGTCGGAAATGCCTTTTGCATCCTGATTAAAGTGTGAATGTCTGTAATCTTTAACATGGGTTGTCCCTTCATTTTTTACACAGATGCGTAGATCGCTTTTCCTTCAATACCCTTCCCTTCACACATCCTATTACCAGCTGATAGTTTACTTTTTTAAACTGCTGGTCAGGGGTGAATCCCAATCCCTTCCCTCGTTTCACTGATTTTTGCGTCCCAGTGTCCCTACTCTCTGCATATGCCCACTTTTCACTTGTTGTTTTTGCAATTGCCGCCCTAAGTGCGCTGGGGATGCCCAGACGTGGGTCCCAGGCACTCCACACCACTTGGAGTCAAGCTAGCCGGGCTGATGAGAGGTGTTACCTCGAAACCGGTCCGGTCCTCGGATGCTAGATTCCGTTCTGGGAAGGACATGGCTTTTGTAGTTCGGACTGGACTGTTCCCATGGGGCAACAGGGTCAGAGCTGATTTGCATATCGCCATTGTCTAACCCAGGGTGGTGTGGAGTGCAAAAAAACGATGGATTTGGGCCCAGATCTTTTGACTGGGGGAGTGTGTGACATTGATCCACATTCAGTCCATCACTTGTTGTTTTTGCAATTGCCGCCCTAAGTGCGCTGGGGATGCCCAGACGTGGGTCCCAGGCACTCCACACCACTTGGAGTCAAGCTAGCCGGGCTGATGAGAGGTGTTACCTCGAAACCGGTCTGGTCCTCGGATGCTAGATTCCGTTCTGGGAAGGACATGGCTTTTGTAGTTCGGACTGGACTGTTCCCATGGGGCAACAGGGTCAGAGCTGATTTGCATATCGCCATTGTCTAACCCAGGGTGGTGTGGAGTGCAAAAAAACGATGGATTTGGGCCCAGATCTTTTGACTGGGGGAGTGTGTGACATTGATCCACATTCAGTCCATCACTTGTTGTTTTTGCAATTGCCGCCCTAAGTGCGCTGGGGATGCCCAGACGTGGGTCCCAGGCACTCCACACCACTTGGAGTCAAGCTAGCCGGGCTGATGAGAGGTGTTACCTCGAAACCGGTCCGGTCCTCGGATGCTAGATTCCGTTCTGGGAAGGACATGGCTTTTGTAGTTCGGACTGGACTGTTCCCATGGGGCAACAGGGTCAGAGCTGATTTGCATATCGCCATTGTCTAACCCAGGGTGGTGTGGAGTGCAAAAAAACGATGGATTTGGGCCCAGATCTTTTGACTGGGGGAGTGTGTGACATTGATCCACATTCAGTCCATCACTTGTTGTTTTTGCAATTGCCGCCCTAAGTGCGCTGGGGATGCCCAGACGTGGGTCCCAGGCACTCCACACCACTTGGAGTCAAGCTAGCCGGGCTGATGAGAGGTGTTACCTCGAAACCGGTCCGGTCCTCGGATGCTAGATTCCGTTCTGGGAAGGACATGGCTTTTGTAGTTCGGACTGGACTGTTCCCATGGGGCAACAGGGTCAGAGCTGATTTGCATATCGCCATTGTCTAACCCAGGGTGGTGTGGAGTGCAAAAAACGATGGATTTGGGCCCAGATCTTTTGACTGGGGGAGTGTGTGACATTGATCCACATTCAGTCCATCACTTGTTGTTTTTGCAATTGCCGCCCTAAGTGCGCTGGGGATGCCCAGACGTGGGTCCCAGGCACTCCACACCACTTGGAGTCAAGCTAGCCGGGCTGATGAGAGGTGTTACCTCGAAACCGGTCCGGTCCTCGGATGCTAGATTCCGTTCTGGGAAGGACATGGCTTTTGTAGTTCGGACTGGACTGTTCCCATGGGGCAACAGGGTCAGAGCTGATTTGCATATCGCCATTGTCTAACCCAGGGTGGTGTGGAGTGCAAAAAAACGATGGATTTGGGCCCAGATCTTTTGACTGGGGGAGTGTGTGACATTGATCCACATTCAGTCCATCACTTGTTGTTTTTGCACTTTTCCTTTCTGGCATCCCTTTGTGTTTTTTTTTTGGGGGGGGGCACCAGTTTACTCTCTTTCCCTCGTGTTTTAACCTAATCTATTCCCTGATGCTGCTCTTGTTATCCAACGTTAGTGGGTTCCCTCTGTTCTCCTCCTCATAGACGCCTGAGCCCCTGCACCGCCCTCCGTCCTAGAAGCTAAAGTCTATTCAGCAATCTCAGACCCAGAAGAAACCATAGGCCCCCATTCTCAACTGTCTGCTTTTTTATTCTTCAATGAATTAAATTTCAAGGAAAAAAAACATTTCTCCGAATATATGTCCCACATTTGTTGCAAACGAGACCCTGTTTGGTAACAAAAAACAGTAACAAGGTGCATTGTATTGAAATTGCATTCATATAGCGCTTCCTTTTTCTGACGAAGCGCTGCACAGGTGACGTGTTACTCAGAACCTGTCAACCTGTCAAGACCCGACCAATCAACGTGGACTGAATGTTAAAGGACAGAAAGAAGAAAAGAAGTACCTCTTGTATTCCTAAATAACTAGGACTCGGTCCAAGCATCGTGTAAGGGCATCCGTTTGACAGGGTCTGCGACAGCGTGCTCAGACTAGCGCCTGAGACTGATAAAAAGAGCCGAGAAGCAGGTGCTTCACGTCGCTGCCTCCCCCCATGGCTGCGGACAGGCCATTAACAGAGCGGAGCTGCGCCTGCATTTTCTGCTTGAGAAGCTCGCGCTAAGTGTAGCTGGAAGCCAGGGGGAGCGGCTGGCACCAGTGGGCAGGGCGCCCCCTGTCTGCCGCTGAGAGAGCTTGCCGTGGGGAGGGACGGGCTGCAGGGCTCGGCTCTGGTAAAAGGAGCGCGTGACTTCAGCTGGCACAAACAGGCCCCGTTACAAACAGGCTGATGCCTCGCGGGAGCACGGGCTGTCCCTGCACACCCACTGCCTGATTGCCTCGAGTAGTAAATCTCGCCCATTGCATAAGAGTCCTGAACTCATCTCGGTTGTCTCAGAGACTGCTGTGCTCTATGCGCCCAACGAGGGCGGAGGGGCCAGGCTGTTCCTTCGTAAAACAGGGCGCGCGCGCCGGAGACATGCCTCAGGGGCGGCTCTAGGCTCATGGCGGCCCTGGGCAGGGAGAGTAGTTAGGGGGCCCCGGATATATATTGGCGTGGCAGCCCCTGTGGCCATGGCTTATATACGCCTGTACCACCGGGCCAGGAGTAGGTAGGGGGAAAAAAAGCCAATCAGGAACCAGGAGGAACACAGGCGCAGAGGCCAGTGAAGAGGGGGGTCAGGGTGTTTGGGAGTGGAACAGAGCCAGAGGCCGCCAAATCCCTGCCAGGGGTCACCACGCAAATATGTATCCATCCTCAGAGGATTATTATATTAAGGATATATATTAGCGTGGTGGCTCCTGGGGTCTGGCGGCCCTGTGCAGGTGCACAGCTTGCACATGCCTAAGGCCGCCCCTGCATGTCTTCTTGTGGGGGCTGAATCTTCTTTCAATCTGGAGCGAGGCCAGGTGAAAGCAAGGACGTCGAACCACGAAACGTCACAGGGTGTCAGAAGTTGCACTTGGCCCACTGCAGACACCCGCGGTTTGAGCCCTAACCATTCAGGAACCTTCTATTTTATTTATCTGTTTGTTCCTGCCAATGCCTTTATGAGCCGAGACCCGGAGTAGCAGCAATGGCAGTGCCAGGCGTAGCAACGTGCGAGCCAAGTGCAGCAGCGATCGCTAATGTCGTCGCCGTCAACTCTTTGAAACTGTAAATAGGAAACAACGGCACCTGTTCCCTCTGTCACTGATGTGGCTTAACGCCTCGTACATGCAGACATGCGCATGCGCAAGCAATGGCCAGGGTGCCGCCTTGTGGTGTGCCACGAGGCCCCTGCAGCCCAAGCCCTCTGATAGCGCTGATGCTGGGAGCCTTCGCAGGTGGTCCGGTCATGAGCTGCACAATGGTGCATCCCGTTGTGGACAGAGCAGGACATCTTAAGGATTTTGGGGGCCCTGGACCAATCGTATTTTGGGGGCCCCTGTTCAGAATAGCTTTGAATTCATGATCCAATTTCATCTCTTTCATGCCCTTTTTGGACAGTGCACACGCACAATGGTGCAAATTTTAAATGTGTTTCCATCTAATATTCAGGGATAGTGACGTGCTTGTAATTTTGTCATACAGTAGCAGCATTTCTCATAAGTGAGGTTCTGTTTTGATCTAAAGGTAACTTTTTTGATGGATTTGCAGGAAACAAACACATTTTTCTACAAAAGGTAAAATATTCTCACAAATCACAGACATTAAAAATAAATTAAAGGAAAACGGTATTTAAACCCATCTGTTTAAGAATTATTCAAGGTCATCACAGCAAGACTCTCTGTAGAACAGAGCTGACTCTATCAGGGGGCCCTGACAGGCTGGGGCCCTGGGCCGGAGCCCACTTTGCCCATGCCTTAAGACGTCTCTGGGGCAGAGCCGGCCTGGCGGTACAAGGGTGAGAGAGCGGCCTGTGTGAGCAGAGCGGGCCGGCGGCGTACAGCAGGCCTGTGGGGGAGGCCGGCAGCGCGGCCCCGTGGTTGCTAGGCTCCAGCTAGGCCTCTCTGGCTGGCGCTAACGCAGGATCAATAGGTGTGTGTGATTGCACCGGGGAAGAAAACAACGTGCTCCCTGGAGACACCCTCTACTAAAGCACTGCTGGTGGCAGCGGAGTCAGGGCACGGCAGGGGAGCACTTCCGGGAGCCAGGCCGTGGCCAGACAAAGGAACTCTGCTGCGAAAACACGCAAGAGTCCGTGGCTGGTCGATGGCGCCGGGGCAGCCCTGCCGAGGAAGCGAGCCCCTCCAGCCAGGCACCCACCCGATAGAGGTGTGTGACACAGAGAAGGCCCTACAGCCGTCCTGAGCAATGCCCAGCCAGGCATAGACCCCGAAAACCAGGGTGCTGAGGATGCGAGCCCTCCAGGCCCCAATGGCCAAGGGTGGCACGGAGGAGGCTGCATGGTGAGGAAGCGAGCCCTCCAGACCCCACTGGCCGAGGGTGGCACGGAGAAGGGTGCCATGCTGAGGAAGCGAGCCCTCCAGGCCCCAATGGCCGAGGGTGGCACGGAGGAGGCTGCCATGCTGAGGAAGCGAGCCCTCCAGGCCCCACTGGCCAAGGGTGGCACGGAGGGGGCAGCCCTGCTGAGGAAGCGAGCCCTCCAGGCCCCAATGGCCGCGGGTGGCACGGAGGAGGCTGCCATGCTGAGGAAGCGAGCCCTCCAGGCCCCACTGGCCAAGGGTGGCACGGAGGAGGCTGCCCTGCTGAGGAAGCGAGCCCTCCAGGCCCCAATGGCCGAGGGTGGCACGGAGGAGGCTGCCATGCTGAGGAAGCGAGCCCTCCAGGCCCCAATGGCCGAGGGTGGCACGGAGGAGGCTGCATGGTGAGGAAGCGAGCCCTCCAGACCCCACTGGCCGATGGTGGCACGGAGAAGGGTGCCATGCTGAGGAAGCGAGCCCTCCAGGCCCCAATGGCCGAGGGTGGCACGGAGGAGGCTGCCATGCTGAGGAAGCGAGCCCTCCAGGCCCCAATGGCCGAGGGTGGCACAGAGGAGGCTGCCATGCTGAGGAAGCGAGCCCTCCAGGCCCCAATGGCCGAGGGTGGCACAGAGGAGGCGGCCATGCTGAGGAAGCGAGCCCTCCAGGCCCCAATGGCCGAGGGTGGCACGGAGGAGGCTGCCATGCTGAGGAAGCGAGCCCTCCAGGCCCCACTGGCCGAGGGTGGCACGGAGGAGGCTGCCATGCTGAGGAAGCGAGCCCTCCAGGCCCCAATGGCCGAGGGTGGCACGGAGGAGGCTGCCATGCTGAGGAAGCGAGCCCTCCAGGCCCCAATGGCCGAGGGTGGCACGGAGGAGGCTGCCATGCTGAGGAAGCGAGCCCTCCAGGCCCCAATGGCCGAGGGTGGCACGGAGGAGGCGGCCATGCCGAGGAAGCGAGCCCTCCAGACCCCACTGGCCGAGGGTGGCACGGAGGAGGCTGCCATGCCGAGGAAGCGAGCCCTCCAGGCCCCAATGGCCGAGGGTGGCACGGAGGAGGCGGCCATGCCGAGGAAGCGAGCCCTCCAGGCCCCACTGGCTGAGGGTGGCACGGAGAAGGCTGCCATGCTGAGGAAGCGAGCCCTCCAGGCCCCAATGGCCGAGGGTGGCACGGAGGAAGCGGCCATGCCGAGGAAGCGAGCCCTCCAGACCCCACTGGCCGAGGGTGGCACGGAGGAGGCTGCCATGCCGAGGAAGCGAGCCCTCCAGGCCCCACTGGCCGAGGGTGGCACGGAGGAGGCTGCCATGCTGAGGAAGCGAGCCCTCCAGGCCCCACTGGCCGAGGGTGGCACGGAGGAGGCTGCCATGCTGAGGGAGCGAGCCCTCCAGGCCCCAATGGCCGAGGGTGGCACGGAGGAGGCGGCCATGCCGAGGAAGCGAGCCCTCCAGGCCCCAATGGCCGAGGGTGGCACGGAGGAGGCGGCCATGCCGAGGAAGCGAGCCCTCCAGACCCCACTGGCCGAGGGTGGCACGGAGGGGGCAGCCCTGCTGAGGAAGCGTGCCCTCCAGGCCCCACTGGCCGAGGGTGGCACGGGGGAGGCTGCCATGCTGAGGAAGCGAGCCCTCCGCGAGGCACTCGGCCAATAGCGATGTGACACAGTGAAGCCCCTTTAGCCGAGCTAAGGAAGCGCATCTTCCAGTCAGACATAAACCCCGGTGCCCAGGTTGGCAAGGGGCAGCCCTAACGAGGACGCGATGCCTCCAGTCACCCAGGGACCCCGACTGCCGGGGCTGGCACGGAGGCGACATGCTGGGGAAGGCAGACCTAAATTCACACATAAAACCCCGCCTTACGAAACAGAGAGCCCCCCCACCCCCACACATGCCCAAGTGAGGGAATTCAACCCCTCAAACATGCATTCCTCAGACACGGGGCCCCCTGAGCGCCTGCAGAGCCAGAAGAAGACGCCTGCGGGGGGAGCGCACCCATGAAGGAGCCCCCCCCCCCTCAGAGGTTCATGTGCTGTCGGGATACGGACTGCCCTCAAAGCCGGGAGAAGGAAGTGGCCGGGAAGCCGGAGCCCTGGCCCCCCAGGACGGATGCTGGGGGAAATATAGAGGCCTCACGGCTACAAACGGACAGCGCAACTCCAGCCGCCCCCAGATATCCATAAAAGGGTTTTATGCTGGGGAAACACGGAGCCCCCGCATCCGTTGAGGGAAATCCGAAGACCCACCACGCCGCCCCGCTGCTAGGTGACGGGGGAGTAGGGAGTCTGCACCGGTGGGCTCAGGTGGGGGAGGAGTGCCCAGCAGCCTGCCTACGCTGATGGACACAGGGAGACCCCACAGGTGGCGGAAGGCAGCGGAGGTGCCCCTGCTTTCACTGGACAAAGGGTCCTTGAGCGCAGCCCC
Organism: Lissotriton vulgaris; assembly: GCF_964263255.1. Taxonomy (NCBI): domain Eukaryota; kingdom Metazoa; phylum Chordata; class Amphibia; order Caudata; family Salamandridae; genus Lissotriton; species Lissotriton vulgaris. The sequence continues at coordinate 184,946,316 of NC_141693.1, forward strand.
CCCCCCCCACCCCCTCCCCCCTCTGCCTGCGGGAGCGAGCGGAGCAGCCCTGCGGGGGAAGGCGCCTTCCTCCGGCCTCCGCTACCGAGAAGACGGAGCGCCCCCCAGTCAGGCCGCGCTGAGCATCACCCCAGGCTCCGCCAAGGGTCGTGTGCCCCCCGTCTTCAGCACAGGAGCATGTCTGCCCACACCAAACATACATATACATGTGACGTGCAAAGGTGCAGTGACGACTTCCGGCTCCATCTTGTTGCTTCCAGGCCATGGAGTCAAGCGTCAGTCCCTGCTGCCGGGATCTGGGCCCAGCCTTGGCATCCAGAGCGTCGCTCCAATGAGCATTCTCTGCCAGCAGGCGGGACACACCACGCTCATAGGTCGGTGATGGCACAGAAGGCCCGATCATCTCTTAAGGCTGTGCTCACTGCAGTCCTGCATGCACGCTCGACCCCACATCCTGTGTGCCACATTTAATTCTGCACGGCCTGTGACGCCCCAATATACCCACTTCTGCACTAAGAAAGTACCCAAATATATTTCACAACCCAGTAGTCAAAATGCAGCGACCCTTTCCATTGACCCGCCATCTCTTCTCCTGAGAGAGAAGAGCTTCTCTCAGATCCTCTTGAGTCCTCCCTTGCCAGCCTAGCCCTTTCTCTCCACAGCCTATTCTGAATGAATCTCCAGGGCCCTGACCGCTAGAATGCTATAATCTCTCTTGCTCCAGGCCATTCTCTTGACCCTGGCCCAAACCCCCACTCTGCCCTGGTCCCAGCCCTGCCCTTGTACCCAGCTCCAATCCCTGCTGGTTCGGTCCCTCCGCTGGCACCAGGGCGTACCCTTGAGCCTGTTCCGATCTTCTGCTGGCTTAACTACAACCTCGACCCACACTTGCTCTAGTCTCTTCCCCAGGCTTGGTTAAAACGCCTGCCCTAGGTCTAGCAGTGGGCACCTCCCTGCCCCTATGCATGGCTATAACGCTAGCCCCTGTGCCTGTTCCCTTCGACCTGGGTCAAGCTTTACTCCTTGCTCTGAAATCAATCTCTGCCCAGTCTAACTTCTGCCTGTGCCCAATACCTCGTTTCTATCCCTTCCCCTCGGCCTTGCTACAACCCATTCTCTTAGGTCTGTCGCTAGACATATCCCTCAGTCTAACTTACTCAACCCCCTGCCTTCAGGCCTTCCTCCAGCCCCTATGCCTGGCTCCAGCCTGTACTTACAGACCCGGCCCTGTCCATTGTTCCAGCCCCTGCTTCTAAATTGCTCCTGTCTTTCAGTCTGGAGCCAACCCCAGTCCCAAATCCCAGCCCTGCTCCTAATCCGCATTCCAAACCCACCCCTCAATCTTGGCTCCATCCCCTTCCCACACAGCCTGAGCCATGTAGACCTTCTCGATTGCCCACCTCAGCCCTACCATCTGTCAGCACTTATGCACTAGTAAGGGACATATTACTTGATTATCTTCTTCGAATGACTTTAAGATCCTAGAAGACCCTACACAATTTCTCCTTCTCATTCGACCCATTTAATATCCCACACCAGGATGTAGCCATTCGGTGATCCAATTGAAATAACCTCTCCTGTTCATGACTCTTTTCCAGCTCAGTTCCACTGACTGCATAAAAGCCCACCTCTGCTGCCCCAGAGATGTGCAATTAGTGCTCCTATGCACATCACCTGTCCCCAGCTCCTACCATGATCACTTACATTGGTTACGCATATGGTGAATCAACGATCCTTATAGAATGAACCAATGAGCCCGTTAGACTCTATTCATTCTCCATCAGCCTAGCCGTCACACCCTGTCCCCTTTCACCAGGAAAGAACATTGCTATTTGGTGATCCTCCGAGCATGACGCTTCTCAGCCGTATCCACGCCTTGATGTCTTTTCCACCACAATCCATCCCTGGCTCCCTACTCTAGGAAAGGATATGTCCATTCAGAGTTGCACTACTACTTATCCTTCTTACCCTCAACCTTACCTTAATACTCACCCTCAAACCAGAGATGGCTATTCGTTGAGCCTATTGGAGTTTCTGATTGACTCTTTCAGATCATATATTCCCTCCGGTTCCTCTGTTCTCCCATTGGTGAAGAGGGGGGCATTCAGTGTACTTCTCTTGGAATAAAAACAGATCTCTTTCCAGACTGTATAACTGATAAGATCTCCCTCTGCCAACATTCTCTACTAGCCCCCACCACCCTAGGAGAGGATAGGGATATTTGGCTAACTCGTGGAACGGCCCTTCGAGACCAAATCCTTCATCACTGTCCCAAGTTCCACAAAATAGAAAATTATATGACCAGCGATTCTTTGGAATGGCCTTTCTAGAACCAGCCCACCGTCCCTCTCCCCAACTCCACTGATCTGCCTCCGGTTCTCCGCATTGATAACATATATATTGGCTTTCCATGACATTTCTAGACCAAACCCTTCAACCTCCAGCCTGGACGTATCCTGGTGATGGATATGGCCACTTGGTGATACTCTTAGAATGACCCTGCTGGACCAAACCAGCCTATCTTTGCCTTGCACTGGATAAGGGCCTGACCGTTCGTGATTCTCTGGCATGACCCTTCTAGACCAAGCCCACCCCCTTTGCCATTCACTCCCCAGCACTCAAAGAGGGTGCGGTCTTTCCTGCATTGTTAGAATGTCATGCTTATAACCTACTCGCCTCCCTTATCCTTAGTCAGTAACCCCAAACCCACACTGGACCTAACCCATCTCTCTTTACCCATCAATCACCAACATTGGAAGAGGGTATGGCCATTTGTGATTCTCCAGAATGACATTCCTACACCCTACCTACCTCTTCTATTCCGGTGCCCAGTATGCCCACACTGAAGAAGGTTATGGCCATTCATTGATCCTCTTACAATGACTCTTCTAAACCGAACTTTCTATCTTCGCCCAATGCTCTCTTCAACAGTGGAAAAGGATATGGCCATTTGTGATTCTCTGGCATGGTCCTTCTAGACTAAACCCATCTTCCTTTGCCCATTACTCCCCAGCAATTGAAGGGGATTTGGCCATTCATGATTCTCTGGAAAAACACGCCTAGGCCTAGCCATCTCCATTATTCCCCAGTCAGTACCCAGGACCCCACACTGGAAAAGGACATGGTTATTTATGGTTCTCAGAAAGACCCCTCTTGATCAAACCATTCTATCTTCGCCCACTGCTCTGAAGATTTGGAAAAGAGTATGGCCATTTGTGATTTCCTGGCATGGCCCTTCTATAAACCCATTTCTGGGTTCCGGCCATTTGTGATTCTCTGGCATGGCCCTTCTACACCAAACCCATCTCTGGGTTACAACCATTCGTGATTCTCTGCCATGGCCCTTCCACATCAAACCCATCTCTGGGTTCCGGCTATTCATGATTCTCTGGTATGGCCCTTCTACTCCAGACTCATCTCTGGGATACGGACATTCATGATTCTCTGGCATGGCCCTTCTACACCAGACTCATCTCTGGGATACATCCATTCGTGATTCTCTGGTATGGCCCTTCTACACCAGACTCATCTCTGGGATACATCCATTCGTGATTCTCTGGCATGGCCCTTCTACACCAAACCAATCTCTGGGATACAGCCATTCGTGATTCTCTGGTATGGCTCTTCTACACCCAACCCATCTCTGGGATACAGACATTTGTGATTCTCTGGCATGGCCCTTCTACACCCAACCCATCTCTGGGATACAGCCATTCGTGATTCTCTGGTATGGCCCTTCTACACCCAACCCATCTCTGGGATACAGACATTTGTGATCTCTGGCATGGCTCTTCTACACCCAACTCATCTCTGGGATACGGACATTCATGATTCTCTGGCATGGCCCTTCTACACCAGACTCATCTCTGGGATACAGCCATTCGTGATTCTCTGGCATGGCTCTTCTACACCCAACCCATCTCTGGGATACAGCCATTCGTGATTCTCTGGTATGGCCCTTCTACACCCAACCCATCTCTGGGATACAGCCATTCGTGATTCTCTGGTATGGCCCTTCTACACCCAACCCATCTCTGGGATACAGCCATTCGTGATATTCTAGCATGGCCCTTCTACACCCAACCCATCTCTGGGATACGGCCATTCATGATTCTCTGGCATGGCCCTTCTACTCCCAACCCATCTCTGGGATACGGCCATTCATGATTCTCTGGCATGGCTCTTCTACTCCCAACCCATCTCTGGGATACGGCCATTTGTGATTCTCTGCCATGGCCCTTCCACATTAAACCCATCTCTGGGATACGGCCATTTGTGATTCTCTGCCAGGGCCCTGCTACACCAAACCCATCTCTGGGATACAGCCATTCGTGATTCTCTGGTATGGCCCTGCTACACCAAACCCATCTCTGGGATACGGCCATTTGTGATTCTCTGCAACGATAAGCCTAGAACCTCCCCACCTCCCTATTCCCATTCGGTCCCCAGTACCCCATGTTGGAAAAGGATATGGCCATTCGGTGATCCTCTTGGCATACTTCCGGATGATGTTGTCCTCGCTGAAGATGAAGAGGGAGCGGTTGACGGTGAAGCAGTTCTGCTTGACGGGGATAGGATTGTAGAGGGCCATGGTCCGGGCCCTCTGGGCCATCGACTGCTTGTACACCCTTGCACCAGGCTGGGGCCCTCCTTGGCGGCTGCTGCCCCGGCCCCCGGCCGTGCCGGCTGGCCCTCCACCACCATAGCGAGTGGGCAGATCCTCTCCAAAGCGAGCCATGATCCTGAGGATGCAGAGAACCGGCAGTGAGAATCCAAGGCAAGGGGAGACAGGAGCATCCCCCCCTAGGATGCAGGAGGACTTCCCTGGGGGGCAGAGAAGGTCAGCAGATGTACCTCCTCCCCTGGAGGGTTACAGAAAGTAAAGCCAATGCAACAGCTGTATATAGAGGGTACTAAAGGAGTGCCCAAGGCAGACTGGGATGAAAGGTTGGAGCCAGAACACAGCAGGTGTTGGGTGGGGGGTCACACAGAGGTAAAGGGGCTCACACACAAAAAAAGCTGCTATTAACAGAGTTGTAGAAAGCGGGAGCCAAGGCAAGATCCAGTCAACAACAAAGATCACCCAAATGTCACAGTGCCCAAAGATGCATTTGCCGGATTCAAAACACCATTCAGATCTCCCCAAAGTGCCCCTCGCCTCTGAAAAGAATCCACAGAGGGCAGAAAATCACACTCGGGGCATTAAATCACTCCCTGCTTGTCCCTTTTCCATCCTGTGTCTCAGGGGATGCAGGCGGGGAGTCTGGTCCTCCACTCCCTGCTCTGTCCAGGCTCCAGGAGGAAGGACGGTGGTACCACGGTGCCTGGGTCTGTCAGGGAGGTAGGAAGAGAAAGACTGCTGCCCCTGCAGTAAGGACCTACGAGGGATGCGTAAGAGCAGGCGATAGTATCCCAGTGAACGTATCTGCCAGGGATGCAGAAGAGGCTGGTGTCTCTATGCCGGGATCTGGCGGGGATGCAAGAGATGCTGGCGCCCCTGGGCCTGAATCTGACAGGGATGCTGGAGGAGCGGCTGGTACCTTGGTGTGGGAGATGTAGGGATGGGCGATACTGTTGCCGTGCCTGCTTCTCTCAAGGGTGCAGGAGGAGAGGTGGGTATCCTGTCGGGGATGCAGAATGCAGGAGAGCTTGGTGCAAGAGGAGAGGCTGGTACCTTTGTGCCTGGATCTGCCAGGGATGCAGGGAGAGAGACTGGTACCCTGTTGCTCGAATGTGTCGGGGACGCAGATGGAGAGGCTGGTAGCCCGGTGCCTCAATTAGAGCCTGCTGCCACGGATGCAGTAGGCGAGGTTGGTACCCAGGTACCGGATTCTGCCGGGGATGCCGGAGAAGATACTGATACTCCAAATGATGAGCTGGGGTTGGACGAGCCGCTGCTCCCGGGGTGCCTGGCTCTGCCTTCCAGGTGGAACAGCCCGGGGATGCTGAGCTGGATCAGGGATGAGGCTCAGGCGCCGGGGAAGGAGTCTCGACCAGCCCCTGACCCCTTTGTCATCATGCGCCTCCGGTATATTTTACGCAACTGGAGGCTGCGGGTCTTGGCAAGAGATCGGCGCGCGGGACCACCTCTGTTCTGCCTGGGCTCGCAGCAGGGGGAGCCTGTCCCTGGTGACTGTCCTGCCCTCCCAGTGGAGGGGTGCTGCTGCTGCTGTTCCGGGTCCCCTCCCAGTATCTGGGCTCCCCGCTCCGGTGGTGAATGCGAGGAGGAGCGCTCGCGGTGCGAGAGTCTCCACCCTGCCCATGTGAGGCGCCGCAGCCAATGCACAGCCGACTCCACCTAGACCAGTAACCCCTGCAGGCGGGCAGGCAGGCAGCATCTCTCTCCAGGCAGCATTGTGCGGCTCCCCTCCCCCGAATAAGGAAAACCAGCTAATAAACAGGGGCGACGCATCTGTCGCCACAGCACCCCCCAGTTAGGAGCCACCCGCGCTACGCAGGTTTCAGTTGTGATGTTGTCCTATTAGGGCCTCCAGGGAGTGCACTGTTGTGATTTATTATAAGTTAACGGCACCAGAGGGGTTAATGTCCCCACCCCTCCCCTCCCCCACCCAGCCTCACCCTTCCTCTACCCTTTTCTATGGATACCGGGAGAAATATTAGACTGGGTGAATGTTTGAGGGACCAGACCTCCGCCCCACCCGCCATTGCCCCCCCCCCCCCCTCACACACGCAGGCACACTCACATTCACAGAGAGGGGGGGGGTCGAGGGAGGTAAGTGGGGGATAAAGGAGAGAGAACCAGGGGAAGACAGAGGGATGCGGGGGTGAAGAAAGTGTCGGGGAGGGGAAATGAACGAAGGAAGGGTGAAGTAGAGAAGTAAGAGGAGGAGCAAATAAGAACTTCATGCGAGAAGGAAAGAGAATGAACGAAGATAATTAGTGGCGCTAAAGGGAACAGAACCTAGGAAATGGGAGAGAGAAGGAAAGCGCCGAGGAAAGGTGGTTAGGAGTGAAGGCGCAGCACATGCACAAGAGTTCTGCACAGGTCGGTGAGCGGAACCAATACTATGCATTGCAGCCCGAGCGCGCTCTTCAACTCTGCCCAACGCACGTGCACGTCAGAACTACTACTGTACAGCTAGTGGGCGCGCTCCCTGACTCCGGGCAGCCCTTAAACGCTCTTTCCAACGCCGTGTTAATCTCGTGCCCGCGCTTCTCCCCGAAGGGCGCTGTCCAGCATCCAAAGCTCCTGAACTGAGCCATGAGAGAATTCAAGGACCAGGGGCCGGATCACCAAACATTTCCCTGTCCTTGGTGGTCAATCGCACACAATGTACTACTGCCTTTTGAAAGCAAAATCCCAGCGGTGCCTACCTGTGAACACAATGTTTGCACATTTACTGTTTTTTTTGTATTTAGTTTTTGCGCTGCATTATTGCTATGTTAAGTTGTGCTGTACAGTAATTGTTCTCTATACATTTTGAATTTTTTGGTATTTTAATGTGTTTTAATTGTGTTAAGTTGCTATATGTGTTTATTGTGGTGTGTTATTATTATTTTTTTAAATTTACAAATGTTAACAAAAGCTGCTACATTCCCAAGCAAATGCAGCTCATGCCTTTAAGACACCTGTTCAGCTTTGTAAGGCATGGGTCAGTCAAACACTGTGGCAGAGACCAGTCTTAAATTCGCACTTCCTGTGCTCACTTTATGTGATGAGGCCCTCGGAGAAGAGACTCCTCGGCTCTGCAAGAGTGATATCTGACAAGGACCCAGAAAAGGATGGGAGAATTGGGAACGTGTCTCCTCTGGGAGGAGTTGAGGTCTGCAATATGGGCGTTCTCAAAAAAGTGGGTTGTTATTATGGAGGGAGACTGTGCTCAGAATTAAGAAGAGTTAATAGTCGGTGGGTATGATGGGCCACTAAATAAATCAACATAGTGTAAATGGCAGGCGTCAATAAGGGATATTCTGCGAGAGCGGGACCTCTCTGTAAGAGAGGATATGAGAGGGTGGGCTCAAAGAGGGGTCTCAGAGGGCAGAGTAAGTAGGACAGTGTGTATTTTAGGTATGTCGCTAGCCAAGACCTTTTGGGTTTAATAAATATTATATATATATATGAAACACGAGAACAGCCCTTAACGGGGTAAGCTCTTACCAGCTGGTGCTGGCGGCGAGACAAGGGCCAGATCTCACTTTTGTATGTTCGCAATGAAGAAATATGCAGCACTCTAGAAAACTACAGTGATCAAGAACTGACTGTTCGAAACAAGAAGTTAAAATAACCAAGAAGAGTGCTGCATATTTCATCATTGCGAACATACAAAAGCGAGATCTGGCCCTTGTCTCGCCGCCAGCACCAGCTGGTAAGAGCTCACCCCGTTAAGGGCTGTTCTCGTGTTTCATATATATATATATATATAATATTTATTAAACCCAAAAGGTAAGTTAATGTCTAAAGTGGGCTCACCCTTTGCCCAATGCTAGGTGTTGTGGTAGGTGGAATAAACATGTAAATGGCACTACAGCACAAAATGGATGAATAAGGCTGACTGAAAGCCCCTATAAGTAGGCCCTATACATATATATATATATATATATATGTGTGTGAATATATATATATATATGTGTGTGTGTATATATATATATATATGTATATATATATATATATATATATATATATATATATATATATATATATATATATATATATATATATATATATATATATATATATATATAAATATATATATAATTTTAGGGGCTTTCAGTCAGCCTTATTCATCCATTTTGTGTTGTAGTGTCATTCAAATTTTGATTCCACATACCACAACACCTAGCATTGGGCAAAGGGTGAGCCCACTTTAGACATTGGCTTACCTGACTGTGAGGGGTGGCATTCTGCTCTTGCACAATGTGCACATCCACACAATATTTAGTCCTCTTTAGTACCAGGAACTATTGGTGCAGCAAATTCTTACACATTTAAAAATGTATATACATATATTGACTTATAGACAATGCTTATTTACTTATGTGAGGCACCAGCAGCTCCCCAACACGGCTACCGGATCACTCATGTTCCATGTGCCTTCATTCAAAAACAAAGCGGTACAAAAGGGGGTGGTGATGGACGGAGCATCTGAACCAATCAAACACTCACACCTAGTCAACAGATCTGGGTTTAATCCATTACCGTTCTTTAGCCCACTCTGCCACCTCAGTTCAGACATGGCCATATGCAAATCAGTCTGACCCTGTGCCTCATGGGAACAGTCCAGCCCAAACTGCCAAGCCATGCCTTCCCTGGACCGGAAACAAGCTTCCTAGGACCAGTTTCTGGCCTTACAGCCGTATTCAGCCAGGCTTGCTTGAATCCAGTGGCAAAGTGAGCAAGGGACTCACGTTCGAGCATACCCTGCCAACTTATGGCGGACAAAGCAGTACAAAAGGGGGTAGTGATGGACAGAAACCGGTCCTAGGATGCTTGATTCCGGTCCAGTTAAGACATGGCTTGGCAGTTCGGGCTGGACTGTTCCTATGAGGCACAGGGTCAAGGCTGATTTGCATATGGCCAAGTCTGAACTGGGGTGGTATGGAGTGCAAAAAACGATGGATTTAGGCCCAGATCTCTGTACTGGGGTGAATGTATGACATTGTTCTGCATTCTGTCCATCAACTGTTGTTTTTGCATTTGCCACCCCGAGTGGGATGGGTATGCTCGGTCGTGAGTCTTGTGCTCTCCACACCGCTGGAGTCAAGCTATCCTGGCTGAAGACGGCTGATAGCCAGAAACCGGTCCTAGGATGCTTGATTCTGGTCCAGTAAAGACATGGCTTGGCAGTTTGGGCTGGACTGTTCCCATGAGGCACAGGGTCAAGACTGATTGGCATATGGGCATGTCTGGAACTGGGGTGGTGTGGAGTGCAAAAAAATGATGGATGTAGGCCCAGATCTCTCTACTGGGGTGAATGTATGACATTGTTCTGCATTCTGTCCATCAACTGTTGTTTTTTTATTCAAAAACATTCACACAAAAAGGCATTGGTAAAGCCAAAGGTTTAGCAGCCAACATCAGACCTTTTTCCTTTAGAATGTGGTGAAAGTGTAGAATGTCACGGTGGCTTGCAGTTTTTGGAGGAAGTTGCTGGAATGGTGGATGTCTCTAACAGATACTTCTTTACCTTGTGCCTTGAATCAACATAGCCAATCACCTCATCATGTGGTGATGAAGATGGACCCTCCTTGATGTACTGAAGATGTGCCGAGGACATTGTCACATTTGGCCTAGGCGCTCACAGGACGACACGCTGAGGAGCACCTCGTGACATCCAACACATACCATTGGATGGAGGTTTTCAGTTGTCCTCTGCTGTGAGTGGAGGATGTAAAATAGAAGCATCAAGATGAAAAAAGACTTCTCTTCACAGAACCACCGTCAGTTGTCACTGTTTGGCCTTCTTGTTGGTTTCAAGCAATGGCTGAATGTGGTGAAGCCTCAAAGGGAGACTGCTGTTCAGTCAATGGGCTCAATTGGTTTTTATAATAGACAGGGGAATATCACACACAAGTGGCATAATGAGACCCACATAGGCATTTACCGGGGGACATGGAATAATTGTGTCTGGGCAGGTCAAATCCCAGTGCCCAATATTGCCCTCACATGGACTTCTCTCAAGAGACTTAGATGTCTTCCCACCTACCTCCAGATAGTCGCCCAACAAATTTGACAAGAGTTAACATCTTTCCTTCCGCTTTAGGTTCCCTCGGACTAGAATTGTGTGTTCTTTGGGTTGGGGCAGTATCAGCTCTATCACAAAAAGTCATGCAACACACCTTTCGAGACTTCTTTTTAGAATAACATTCTAGTCGATGAACTCAAAAAGAGGCAGAAAGACCTCAGTTTAGCCATCAACAAAGAATAATGCCAGGGTTGAGGTAAGCAGTGTGGCCCACTTAGTGCATAATGAAGGCAACAATGCCTTGTGACCAAACATAGAGTTGGCAGAAGTCATGGCAAAAACTTCAGCATTATGAAATCAAGATGATATTACATCTTTCCTTGGTCTGTTGCTGCATTATTCTAAGTTGAGGTAGAATTTCTCTGAGAAAACACTTCAAGAGACACTGGTGAAGGGGACCTCATTTGTATGTACGGATTGGTGCCCGGTAGAGTGTTTGAGGCTGAAGGAGGGTGTGATGGAATCACCAAACTTACATGTGTTTCATCTAAAACAAAAAGACAGTGTGTTGATGGTCGACACAGGCGCTTGTGGGCTCGCACCAGATTAAGACAAGTGAGCATGGGGAGGAAAGTGACATTTCTTGAAAACTTAGCATAATAAAGGAAGCAGCGCAAATACATTGAGTGATAAATCAGGAAGCACTGCATGATGGTGGGGAGCTGGACATTATGCTGTTAAAGTTTAGAGTGGACCACACTAGTTAAATTTATTTATTTAAGCACGAAAGGCACACACTGTCTGGTTGGCAGTAAAGGCAACCAAATGTAATTTTGAATGAGGCCAGCCATGTTAAATGGTGTGGCAGATTGCTTGGAAAAGATTCTGCTGGAGAAGCAGGAACAAAGAACATGGTGATGGTTCGCTTTAAGGCAATGCACAAGGGTGCGGAGGTAAAAGGGCTAGGAGAGTACGGTACAGTATGAAGCATCGGGAAACATAATGTGGTAGAAGGGTCAAAGGGAAACTGATGCAACTGATGAAAAAGAGTGTGAACTGATGAGGGTGTGTTAGGTTCCGTGTTCGTGGACGTGCCGAATACCACTGCCGCCCCCAGCCTCTATGCCGACAACAAAACTGACCTTGCTGTCTGCAATAGAAATGCAGGAGAAACAGGGAAGAGAAAAGAGAGAGAGATATAAAAATAGGACTGGCCTCTCTTTCAGAAGCTCAGCCATTCTCTTAAGGGGCGGTACCACAGTTAGAAGCCGGGTCTGGTGGCTTAGTGGACTAATGTGTCCACTTTAGGGGCCTGTGTTTGACCTAATTGTCACAGATTCAAATCCAGGTGGGTCCACTGAACCTTTCATCCTTCTGAGGTCGATAAAATAAGTACCTTTGAATTGGGTAACAATAAACATCTGTTATTCAGGGCCAAGATGCCCACGGGTGAACATGCACTTTACAAATACACGTTATGTTATTGTTGATGGCATTTGCGGAGCTCACACAACTGAATGAAAGCAATGGGTAGGTAAGTTTAATACAATAGATCGGAACACCAAATAAACAGATATACGAACAGTAGTCTTACTAGTCTCAACAAAGGTGTGGCTCTAATAAGCATGAGCTGGCCTAGAAGCCAGCTGACTTCTCTACCACTCTGCTGACAACACATCAGTCCAACTGTGAGGAGTAAAACGAATGGGAAACAAAACACAGCAAAACAGACAAATGAACTAATAGTAGCTAGGAACTGGGAACACAGAGGGAACTAAACAGGAGGAAAACAACAAAGGTGAGGGAAAGAAGCATGCGTGTAAACTACGCGTTAGCAGAGAACCAAAGTAACTAACAACTTGTTGTCAGGCAAGGTGTACAAGTCCCTATAGGTCTTAAATAGGGCTCTGCCACCATTGAACTGAAACTGACCTCAAAACCAGGGAAGTGAGTAGTGTGGGGGTCTGCAACTAGGAATCTAAGGGCATATCTACCAGAGTTTATTGCCACAGGAATATCACTTTTTGTGACATTCCTGGGGCGAGAAACCCTTTGTCTTATTTACAAGGCGCTCACAAACTTACACTGTTAAATAAACACTGTATCCTCCGTTTTTTTATGTGTAATTAAGCTACACTTCAAATGGCTCACATAAAAAACGCCTGGCCCCTAGGAATTCACCCTTATGTTCGATAATATTCTTTTAGGCTATAACACTTGGTAAAGTTGTAAATTCAGGCTCCTCGTATAATATCCACTCCAAGATGGCGCTTACAAACTTAGGCACCAACAGACATGCGCGTAGTCCTATTTCGCGCTCCAAACAATGCCTCAAAAAGGGAGGTTTTCTGTTTACGGGTTACTCGGCTTTCCCCGTGTTCCCAGTTGAATTGATTCTGACTCGTCTCTTCATTTTCAAGGTAAGCTATAGGCGCTAGAGTGGGCTTTGCGTTAAACTGCTTTTTCAGGTCTGTACACAGACCGTGATTTTGACCTTGTGGCATATATCGATTTTTACAGAGAACCGTGAAACGATACTTCCAATCGCCCAGTAATCACTTTTGGATAACTGCGTCTGCTCATAAGGTATCTATGCTCAATGGAGCGTTTTATTCAGCTTGACATTGTTCTTTAAGGCCTATATTTGACTGAGTAGGTCCCTTCTTTTATAGATTCCTAATCGATGGACACAGATTTTATATGCTAAAAAGGATCCTTGGTCCATATCTTCCATGTCATAGAGGTGGGTTCAATTAAGGTTATAAATAATTATTAGAATTTTCAGAGCCACACTATACTAACAGTTGGTCTCCTTGTGTATTCAGACTTAACTCTTTAGGCTATCTGCCATCCAGAATTGAACTACCAGCATTTTTGAGCCGCGTTCAACTTTTCTCTTGTAGGTAATTTCTCTATACTATGTGCTATTTTTTGCATTTCTCTGCCACGATATGTACACTAAGTACGTGGTTTTCTATGCAGGCTCCCGTTCGGTGTCCCACGCCCAATTTTACTTTGAGACCAACATTGTGGTATCTCATTCAAATCTAGGTATGTTTGTGAAACATCTACATTACTCGATAATCATTGTATGTAACGGACCTGTTCTAGCCATCACAATCTTATCTCCTTAGGCTCTCCAGATTAAGATAATGACATATTTTTGATGTACTAGTCAATATCCGATTTCTAGACATACCACTAGATGACTTGATTATTCGTGTTACCTCAATCAACTATGCAACCAATTTGCACTCTGTCTGTTGAGAGTTATTACCCTAACATAAAGACAAGCTCCTCCAAGATCCACATAATAAGTTTGAAAATGTGAGCTCATCACGAATTATGAATTTTTGCTCAATGTTTGTTTCTTTAAAAAATGTCACAATGCAGATATATGTTGTTTAGTTCTGTATTATATATACAGTGTTTGTCCACTTTAAGTCAGTTATGTATTCCTGTAGTCCACATTTGTTCATATTGTCAGTCATGTCTAGCTCTCTCAAAGTCACGTTTTTTTGTAGTTAGGTCTGTCACATGGGTGTATGGAGTAATGGTTTTTAAATAGAATAGAGTTGTAATGTGTTAATATTTATGTTACAGATTACAGCACAGCTTACAGCAGTGTTTTAATGACAACAGTCCTGAAGATGGTCTCGATAATTTTGTTGTAGAGAGACCGAAACGTCGACCCACATCTTATCTCTACAGTGTTTGACTCACTTCTTGTTTTGAGATAGATGTCCTTTCTAGGTTTTGCTGTATTATTGATTTTCTGCCACTATGCTTTTCATATCAGCATCTCCTTACCTGCTTTTTTGATTTACTGCTGACTTAATGAAATCTTTGATAAAATTCTTCTTTTGATACACCTTTGTGTTTTGTTGTTTATACGTTTACATGTTTTTATGTGTTTCCTAAATTGATTGTGTACATTGAACCATATGATTGATACATTGGGTATTTAATTTTATCCCACAAACATATCGAACAACTGATCTCTCTTATGAAGTATTTCCCTTGAAGGCCTCTCTACCCTTTCATTATTTACAAGGCAGCGTTAAGCCACTTAATTGATATGGTTCTGTTCTGCTGTCTCCCTTTCACGCAATGTAGCACAACAAGCGCTGCAACACATAAAAACATAATAAATCTGCCTTTCGGCCTCTGCATGCTCAAATGTTGGTATTTTGTGTATGTCTTTCAACATCGGCATAACAACATAGCATTCTCTCCAAGGCTGAAAATACCACTCAAGTCCATCAAGATAAAAGCAAAAGCAACTCCTGGCACATGTTTCGCTCTGAATAAAGCTCATCCACAAAGAACAGCTTAGACCAGACACAAGCAAGGTCTCTAGCGTTACACTGGTGACTTGATGTGTTTCAATTGCAATGCTGTCTATATAAAGTGAGATCTACTTAGAGTTCTGTTGTGCATTATTCTAGAGATTCCAAGTCAGTAAAAAGATTCTAAACCACCATTTACAGTCACTATAGCAAATGTTGACAATAATTTACAGGTGAGAGTTCACAAAAACCTAGTCTGCAAGGACGAGCGCCATAGAGTTTGCATTTGTTAGCACTCTAGGCATTTTTCAAAAGATGACAGGAGAAATATATTGTGCACACTTTAGTGCAGCTTGTGGCAGCAAAAGGCATGTTAAATTAGAGCCACATTACCATATCATAACATGACATGCCTACATAATGCAGTCTTCCCTGACCTCTCAGCTAGTTTATTAATGGCAGACAACTAGGCTCCAATGAGCCACTGCAATTACCAGGGACCATTCTCATTATGAGCTTCAGCGATCAGTTGTAGAAGTCCTTTCGACAGGACAAATGCATGTCTCCATGTCAGAAGCAGACCATGCTTCTTGCCCTAGGGTTTTCTTTTAGAAACCACTGGACTCGAGCACATCAGCCTAGCACATCAGTCCATTTTGTTGCATTAAAGGAAACCAAAGCTCCCACCACTTAAATGAATATATTTATAAACTTAAAGCTCTAGACCGCGTATACTGCTTCCTGATGACATGACGTCAACAGCTTCCACTCGATGGGAAGATCTTGCACCTTAAAACCAGTGTCGGTGTTCATCTTCACAAAGCCCTAACCAGAAACAGATGCCAAGTCCATAACGTTCTTAGACTAGATTCAGGCGGGCTGTTGCAAGAGCCTGTGACTACTGAGCACAGATTAGTATTAGCCGTGCATGACCAAACTCAAACATTGGCCAATGATTTTTCCATGAACTAAGCCAAAAGTGTTTTGATATCATGTGATATCAAGTGGCTGGTCATTGGTGAATGTGCTATGCCCTTTGCAGATGCAGATGGGCATCCTTCTGTCAATCATCCTTGCAAATGACACCTTGATGTTGGTGACTGCTTGATGTTGCTGGCAGAGAGCCGGATCCACCTTCGTGATGGGCAACGGGGAGCTGGACAAGGTGGAAGTCAATAGGGAGCCTAGGACATTGACTAGAATGCAATTCAGATTTCAAAGACACTTGAGAATCAATGTACTTTTTCCTTAGCAGAGTGCACTCACTATAATATCTGGTAGTCACCTGAATTTTGGGTCAGAAAATTCCACGATGTGGGAACAGAACGTGTTGGTTGTTTTCCTTTGAGATGTATAACAAAGGACTATTGTGACTGAAATATAGATTCTCCAAATGGAAACAGCGGTACAAAAGGGGGTGGTGATGGACAGAGCATCTGAATCAATCAAACACTCACACCCAGTCAAAAGATCTGGGTTTAATCCATCACCGTTCTTTAGCCCACTCTGCCACCCCAGTTCAGACATGGCTATATGCAAATCAGTCTGACCCTGTGCCTCATGGGAACAGTCAAATGGAAACAAGCATCTACATTTTTATTGAATTATGGAGTCTTTTTGTAAATATCACAACAAAGATTACCTTATCTGTTCAAATTGAGATAAATTAATGCAGAATTTTTTTCTTGAGCAATTTTATGATACACGAGGTGTGAGCAGCTGGCTGGTGGAGACAGGCAACTAAGTGTTTTGGGGTCACACCATGGCTAGTGGTACGCAATCGGTGGGTGTGCTATTCCCTTGGTAGATATTGACACCTTCTGCTCTTCAAAACCAATAATTCTGAATTCAACACACTTGGGAATTAAATAGGCGAGGCCCAATCACTCAGCTATAAAACCAAACATTTCCTGGGATTATAATCTTTCTCTGCATTAACGGGGTCCACTTATTCAAGTCTCTCCAAGCCAAGAAGGCTGGACAAAGTGCGGGTATCACGCATCGTTCTCCCCGTAAAGATACGAAAATAACTTTAAATCCACCTACATTATCCACTTCTTTTATACTGCATGAAGGTGCACACCACATGAAAAACAGCAGTCCACCATTTCTTAAAGCTAATGTATGTGGCCAAATATAGAGTAGTCCATAGGGAAATTAGGCGACCAACCCATGTGTTGTAAATAGAATTAAGTAAGTAGCAGGACACGTCTTCTTGTAGTTAGGTTGTATTTATTAAGTTACTAAGAATAAGTTAAGACACAGAGCAGTAATACCCCACAGCTGACCAGACCAACTGCCAGTAGTAGAATCCCCAACACTACAGATAGAATACAGCTATGTAAGAAGACAGAAACACAGAGAAAGGACTAAGGAAGCTAAGAAGCAATGTAAGAATGTACAACATATCTTCCCCCTACAAACAATAAATATGAAAACTTCAAACTCGTAAGAAGATAAAGCATGGAAAACAGAAAAGAAAACGTATAACACTAAGGAGGTCAAAGACCCCAAGAACTTCCAGAACAGGGAGAGAAGAATCAGGATCAAAAAGTGAAATAAGATGAAGATCCCTATAACCACCTTCCCCCCTTCAACAGACAAAAATGAAGAGTCAGATCACACTCTACTTTCCATCAATGTGGCCACCAAAGACAGAAAAAGAAAGTTCACTTTCTCAAACAAAAATTGTCCATCGCAGATATTCGCTGCATAGAAGATACAACAGTTCTGGAAGGATACTCCCGAGGAAAATATGGATCTTGACTTCTTTCAGACCAAAAAGTTAGTTTTGAACCAGGTGTGCAGGTTCTGGGTCAATCCATCGGGTTAAGAACCTCAGATTGTTTTTAGGCTTCCAAAATCTTTAAATTTCATTTCGCAAACTCTAGTCCTTCATGAACCACGGTCATGAACCCTGCCGGAGTTGAACCTCACTTCATTCTCTCCTGGTACAGGTTGTGGGAGTTTTGTCCACCACCGGTCCTGGGACGACGTCTGTCCACTCCCGGTACTCCTACCCCGGTCCTGGGACATCCTATGTCCTCTCCCGGTACCTTCCAGTCCAGAGACATTCTTCTGTCCCCACCAATGCCTTGCTTCAGCAGGTCCTGGAAAATTATTATCTCCTCTACCGGTCAAGAGACATTTTCCTGTCTCCACCCAACTCTTGGTCTAGCGGGTCCTGGTATTTGCTTCACTCTCTACCAGTCCAGGGACGTCTTCATGTCCCCACCCAACTCTTGGTCTAGCGGGTCCTGGAATTTGCTTCATTTTCTACCAGTCCAGGGACATCTTCTTGTCCCCACCCAACTCTTGGTTTAGCGGGTCCTGGAATTTGCTTCACTCTCTACCAGTACAAGGACATTTCTCTGTCCCCACCCATTCACCAGTTAAATGGGTCCTGGAAATCACTTTTTCCGTCTCCCCTTTGCTCTCTTTAGAACCTTCTCATGGTTCAGCGGGTACTGAAAATCACTTTTCCTCTTTCAGTCCACTGTGTTTTAAAGAAGTTAGGTTGTATTTATTAAGTTACTAAGAATAAGTTAAGACACAGAGCAGTAATACCCCACAGCTGACCAGACCAACTGCCAGTAGTAGAATCCCCAACACTACAGATAGAATACAGCTATGTAAGAAGACAGAAACACAGAGAAAGGACTAAGGAAGCTAAGAAGCAATGTAAGAATGTACAACACCATGCCTCTGAAAGGCCAGTGGGCCTGTGTGAGGACCCGCCAGCTGACACCTGACATGTGACTTACTCTGTTCTAGTCCCACTAGCCTGTCTCAGGCTGTCACATATTCTTCCAATTTCCCTTCGCCCACTATGCCGAGGAATGATGCCGCGACCACAAACCATCGCCATGTGGTGCCCTGACCCAATTTATTTTTACAGTACGTATAGGCCCTTTACATGGTTGCTCTCCAACAACACACTTTTCTGTTATTTGTTAAAGGTAAAAGATGGCTAGCCAAATCTGTGTGAAAGGGGTAAGACACGTGAATTTAAATTGTAACAATTTGCAGCCTCTTAAAGGTTAATTATTCACAAATTTGTCACAGCAATTTTATAATTATTTCCTTCCTTTTGCTGGTGGTTTAAAATCATCTTTTCCAATTGACCGTGCGCAAGATATCTCCTCCTTGCAGAAAATGCCGAGTGCATCAATAGATACATGCAACCGTAGCAGGAAGAGTATGTCTTGAACATATCCCGTAAACTCGCAAATTAAAAATTTAGAAAGGACGTTTTATTGTACTCAGTGTTAAAAAGAGCAGTCAGAGACCGAAAAATGAATTTGCCACGAACGTGGAATTAATGGCTATTCAAAGACGGCATATTAGTAGAAAGCCGCTTTGAATAAATATGAAGGCGCCTCTTGTAAGAAAATACAGTATCAAGCCGATTTCAAGATTATCAATAAATACAAATTGACAGATAACAACCGTTTGCTAATAGTAATAAAAAGGAAGCGCGTAATATTTAAACATGACAACAAACTTTGTCTGCCCCTAAAGTTGTTTATAAAGAACTGGGGACAGAATAGCATTACATCCACCCCGTTCCAAGATGGCGCCTCTAGTAACGGACGACGCGGCCCACGGCCACAGCCACGGCTCTCCAGGTGAGACTAATCTGTCCTGAGTAAGCCGGTATAAAATAGAGGCGGCCACGAGCAACACTTTAGAGAGTGTTGGAACGAGGCAGAAGCGCAGCGCCAGGAAGTACGAGGTAAAAGACTCCGGTCCAGCCAGCGAGCGTAGAGATAAACAGTAAAAAATACGTAGGGATAGACAGCTATGAGCGCGTAGGGTAATCCCTGAGGTTGGAGCGAACATCGAGGCAAAGGGCCCATCTGAAAGGGAGGGTCTATTGTAATCTAATAACATCTACCCTCCTCCACTAAGAATCGGCAGTTTCATTCAAGATAGGGACAGGCTGTATTGACACCCATTACTGCTCTGTCACACTTGACCATGTTGAAGTATACTGAGAGAGCATATATATATATGCTCTCTCCTTACCTGAAGCAAGGACAGAAGTAGAAAAGATGACGGACTTAGGACAGTATAAGCCATAACATAGGATGCGTTGAGAATCAACTGCATTTTCACCTGTAAAATCACTAAGAAGTAACAGACAATGAAATGAGTATAAACATGAGAAAAACACTTAGATATATAGACAGGGAAAGGGGAATAATAACAAACGTCAAATCTTACAGTAAAGGAAAACAGAGAAGAGATCGAGGAAGTGTGACCGGGCCACTATTAAAACATACTCCTGTTTTTGTTTGCCCCAATAGAACATATCCAGTTTTCTCAAGGAGATCACAAATCCTATGCCCGTTCAAGGACAGTTTTATAAAATTTTAAGGTAAAATGGCTAAAGGGGTAATCTGTTATAATCTAAGTACAGTTCCCACTCCAAAAGAGGGTTGTTATAAGGTAAATACCCTGTCCTCTGCCCCCACAGATATTCAGCCTATCAACTTAAAAGACTGGAACAACAGGAGAAGCGAACCTAATGCAAAGAGTTCTTTCAAAAAAAGAAAGGTAAACTATTTAACCAGCCATGGTCTACCAGTAGAGCTAAAGGGGTAATCTGATAAAATTGAGGTACAGTCCCCATTCCAAAAGAGGGTAGTCATATGGTAAATATCCTGTTCTTTTCCCATATAGACATTCAACCTACCAACTTAAAAGATTGGAACAACAGCAGAAGCGAAACCAATGCAAAGAGTTTCTCTGTTTTTTATAAAAAAAGAAAGGTAAATTATCCAACCAACCATGGTCTACTAGTAGAGTCCCAGTTAATGGAATCAGTATTTCTAATATATACCAATACCTTCTGATACCCTATTAGGACTCTGAGAAGTAATTCGGAAGAAATTTACCGAACACCATAGATGTACTAACCTGGACCTTCCCTCAAATAGAAGGGGTAAGAATGTGTACTGAATGTCTGAAAGTGTTCTGTATGAGCTCCCCTCCTGCCCATAATACATTTCCACACTGAAATGGACTCGGAGGGCAGTTAGATGCCTATAGAGGTAAATGTAACGAGAAGCCTAAAGTAAAGAGCCAATGGAGTATTAGACATATATCATTGAAACCAGGGAGCATCAACTTTATGGTTAACTCATATGTATCTGAACAATTGTATTATCAATATGGGAACATGCTAGACATACTAATGAACAGAATGTTATTAGAGAAAGCCTAATCAGAGAGAGGTTGACAATTTATAATTAAAGGAAGTGACACCCTACTTTTCTCTCCACATATTTGCAGAGAGGGTGCAAGTCACCATTTATCCAAGCGAGAAACCCCGATAAATGAAGTCCTGAAGAAGGTGCCACAATATCACTTGCCTAGCACCGAAACGTGTCAACGCAATTTTCATACACAGAGAATCCAATCAGGGCCCAGTAAACAACTGATGTACATGTACCCCTGTTACTGTTGTTTATATTTATGAAAAAACTGTAGGCCTTTGGATCCAGAGACTAACAGAGGCAAAGAAACCAAGTAGCCACATTTAAACTAGGGGTTGTTTTCTAACAGGTTATTGTTTACCGCTTTTATGTATGATTGTTTGAAATGTCCTATATGTGTTTTCCTCTGCTTCTATTTTTTATAAATTTGAACTGTACACTGAGATGAAATATTGTGATTAATTGCTTTTTATTGTATGTTTTCAAAGAATATTTCTTTGAAATTTTAAATTGTGATATCTAAGCGCTTATGTTTTTCATGTATATAGTTTTTATTAAAAATTAGATTGTAAACGATCCAATTTGGTTGTGGAAATTAATGTATATTCCCTATAGTGTGATAAACTAGTCTTCCCCATTCAGGTGTATGTGTTTATCTAGAGTGGTATGAAAGAATAACGAGTGCTCCCCAGGGATTTCCTTTCGACAAATATAGAGTAGTCCATAGGGAAATTAGGCGACCAACCCATGCCTCTGAAAGGCCAGCGGGATAGTGTGAGGACCCGCCAGCCGACACCTGACATATGGCTTACTCTGTTCTAGTCCCACTAGCCTGTCTCAGGCTGTCACATATTCTTCCAATTTCCCTTCGCCCACTATGCCGAGGAATTATGCCGCGACCATAAACCATCGACATGTGGTGCCCCGACCCAATTTATTTTTACAGTACGTATAGGCCCTTTACATGGTTGCTCTCCACAACACACTTTTCTGTTATTTGTTAAAGGTAAAAGATGGCTAGCCAAATCTGTGTGAAAGGGGTAAGACACGTGAATTTGAATTGTTACAATTTGCAGCCTCTTAAAGGTTAATTATTCACAAATTTGTCACAGCAATTTTATAATTATTTCCTTCCTTTTGCTGGTGGTTTAAAATCATCTTTTCCAATTAAAGTGGATTTTTTGTTTTTTGTTTATCAGAATATATCTTACCTCCGTAATTTCGGTCCTTCCTGACAAATGGACCTTTACTGAACCGTGCATAACAAGTTAACTATTATGTCACGCAGCGCCTCGCCCAGGTGGGAATACTCTGTTTTATGGCAACTTTGGAGGGTGCTCCCCCCCCCCGTTTCCACCACCTCTCAGAAGCCACTCTGCACTTCGAGTTAGTGTGAAATATGTCGTAGCCTTCGCCACCCTCTTCCACCTCATTTGGGTGATGTAACACAAAACAATGGGGGCTCTCTACAGAATGTACGGGGGTCCCTGAATTTCCCATATCTCACAGGTATTCATTGACCTTGGCCTGAATAGGGTCCCCTGAAGGGTTTGGGGGGCTCTGAAAGACCCCACCCCCCCAGTCACAGGGGACGCAGGAGCTTGTGTTACTCTCCTCCCTCATTTAGTAGCTACCTTTCCATGCCAATAAATGTGAAACCTAATCATCAGTGGCTTCTTATCTTCCCTCCACCAACCTCCTTGTGTAACACTTACCCCATCCCTCCAAAAATAAATCTATAGAGCAATACTTGGTACCCTGCTGTCTTCCCTTGCATCTTTTGGCTCTCTCTCCCCGTCCAGTACTAAGGGCGGTGCTCATCCACCATCCCTCCCCGCCTTAAGGACCGTGCTCAGGAAGCGGGCGCTGTCAGCACCGAAAACAAACTTCTGTGACCCGTGCAATGCAGGAGAGAGCTGGCAGAACCCGCCATCACCCACACCCCCTCATCTCCCATGGGCAGGGCCAGTGAAATCAGTGCCGCCTTAACGCATGGGCCAACTGGGCAGTTGCTTTGGGGCCCCATGAGCATAGGGGCCCCATGCATCCCAGAATTTAACACTAATTTTCCGTTAAACATTTTTATTCCTGCGAGTGGGTGTGTAGGCAGGCCCCAGTGCACTGCTTTGCCGAGGGCCTATACTGCCATTAGGACGGCCCTGACTGGAATTACCATGGTGCGGCCCCCGCACTGGCCATATAATCCTTCATCTGCTGTATAACCTACAGTTTCTAACAACAACAAAAAATTTCTAGTCCAAAGGGTTCGAAAGTTACTTAAAAATGAGGCGACGTGTTGCTGCACAATGGAACGCCCTTTGCAAAGGTTGGCAGATCACCTTTCTCGCCGGGGCTGAACCGGTACTAATGAGGTTCAAGCTGTGCCCAGACAGTATTAACAAGTGTAAACATGAGAAAATAATGAAGTAATACCATCACAAAATGTGCAGCATAATTTGCCTTTTCTTGCCGCATAATTTAGTTAACTGTGCCGCATAATTTGGGCATCTCGGCCGCATAATTTCAATGGCCCTGTCCGCAGGTACCCTAGAGATGGCAGAATATGGAGCAGAGCGCAGTCCGTCGTCTTCATTCCGTGGCCCTTTCCGGGTATCTTGAGAACCAGGCAAATCGGCGGATTAGTGGCCACCGGTCCACCATTTCGCAATCCGTTGGTCGCACTCTTCTGACGTATGAGCACGAAAAACGACACTTGTTATGCACTGCAATTAGGGCAGAGCAGTGTCAAACCAGGTTACACATTCAGTACAAAGAGTCATGTACGTCGAGGCTCTGAGGAAACCACAGACCTCTCCGAGGGTGAGGGGTAGACTGGGGGGAGGGGCAGGGGCGAGGTGGGGGGCTGGTAGAGCGACGCTGGAATCCCGTGGAGGAATGAAGCGCCTGTCAACCTGAAACGTTTTAAGAGGTGTACATATTTACAGTTTTCATGAGGAAAACAGCTGCGTGTAAAAAAGGTGTTATGATCCACTTTCTGCCTTCTGTGTTTTGACGGGTGTCATACCGAACCCATACGGATCCGAGAGCATCTCCCCCTATTTTGAGGGGTTCCCGCCAGCTGCCAATGTGCTTCTTTCTGTCAATGATTCCTTCGCTCAGTTACACAGGCGCAGAGGGCTGCCCGAGGAGGCTGCCGCTGAGCTTGTATTTGCAACGAAATCTTTTAATCCTGTTTATTTCGACGCCTCGCGTTAGTCCTCCCAGCATAGTTTATGCGGCTAATTCCGAGGTCCGAGCCGCACAGACGTGGATTAACAAACAGGAAAAAAATACTCCGCGTGGTTGCGTTTGAAGACGAGGCCGGAGCTTCCCATTGAATTACAAGGGATGCCGGACGAGGCGCCCAGATCTATCCTGATGAAATGGGCGCAGGCCGTCCATCCATCTATGCTGGGTGTCCCCCTTCTCACAAAGAGGTTGTACTACCCCGAAACTGGCAATAGCGGAAACAAAGCATTATCCATACTTTATAGTTTCCTCATGATTTAATATTGCGACTGTATTGTAATTTCCAAAAAGCTTCTTCACCTTATTGTACTTTTTCCCTAATAATTTTAGCTGAAGCAGAAACACTTCCCAGTGAGGAGTCATGCCTGCAGTGCTAAAAGATATTTAGAATATCAGAACCTTGGGCCCTAGGTAGGGTTTGGATGAGTGTGGATGAACAGGTGGCCCTTAAGCTCCAGCAAACCTATGGCTTCCAGCTCAGTTTAAAATCAGGGAATATCTATCTATCTATCTATCTATCTATCTATCTATCTATCTATCTATCTATCTATCTATCTATCTATCTATCTATCTATCTATCTATCTATCTATATATCTATCTATATATATATATATATATATCTCCAACCCACAGTTCAATCCGCACTGACGAAGGCGGCAACGCCGAAACGCGTTTGTTTGTTGACTGAGTGTACTCGCTGAAATAAACTAAGCGCAGAGACCGATAAATCGGGCTGGAGTGGCCTTATTTGTGGAACAGTTCGCGGATTGAACTGTGGGTTGGAGAGATGTTACGCACTCCACCGTGCGTTAAGGAGGCACCCGGGGCAAAGCGGAGCGGCAGATGGTGGATGTGAGTTATATATATATATATATATATATATATATATATATATATATATATATATATACCTATATATTTATAGCTCAAAACAATACCCTTTCAGGCATAGAGTGACACATTAATTATGCAATAAAGAAAGCAGAGAACACTGGATAGGTCTCAAGTCTAGGTGGAAAGCAGCTTCAGTATGGAGCACTCGCAACACCAGCGACACTCTAGATCTGCTCACCTCAAATGTCTGCTTTTCCATCAAAGACTTTAAGCATAGGATTAGCACAGTGCCATCCACGCTGAGATAGAAAGGCACAAAGTCTTTTGCCATTTCTACAGCAAAGTTTTTAAGCATAGGATTAGCACAGTGCTATCCATCCCGAGCTGTATAATGACCAAAGCCTTATACCACTCCAGGCACAGTATTGCTGCTCTGGTTGGTAAAATACCATCCAAGCCAACCTGAAATGAATAAAAGCAACCCCTGACACATGTTTCACTCTCATTAAAACTCTTCAGAGAGGTGTAGCTTTGTCCAGAAACCGAAGGGAGCACCCAGTAAAAACAAAACCCTTTCTGGCATAGAGTGACGCATTAATTATGCAAAAAAAGAAGCAGAGAACTCTGGGTAGTTATCAAGTTTAGGTGGAAGGCAGCTCCATTATAGAGCACTTTCAACACCAGCAACACTCTAAATTTGCTCCCAAATGAGTATATGGTGGGTGCTCTGATTGGACACCAAAGCACCCACTTTTAATTATGCGGGCCACACAAGATGGAGTCCAAAGGGCCTATTATGGCTCGGGGAGTGGGGCCACGTGGACCACCTCCCCATTATTTTAAGGAATGGCCCGGGGAATGTGATTCCCAGGGCCTAACAACTCTCAGGGGAAGGGAGATGTGTGGACCCCCTTTATGTTGATGAGTGGGCCTGGGGGATGGTGTCTGCAAGGCATAACAACAATCATGGAGGTGGAGTAACGTGGCCCCCTCCTCTTTAATTTAAAAAAAGTTCCTGGGTTACAAGGTCCTCAGGGCCTAATAAAGCTTCAGGAGGGGGGCATTGTGGCCCCTCTCCCATTTAATTTAAATCCCCAGGGCCCATATAGACTCGGAGGAGTGCTGCGTAGCCCTCCTCCCCTTTTTTGTAAGTTTTGGCCCCAGGGTGATCTCCCCAAGGCCTTTAATGGATTTGGGGAGTGGGGTCCACAACCCCCCTCCCTTTTTAGAAAAGCCCCTGGGGGAAGGGGTCCCCACAACCAGGCCCGGTGGCCAACCCCCTGCAGCGCATGGCCGAAGGACATGTGCAGCATGGGGTTGGCTCACTTTTGGGGGGTTAACCACAGGGTCTGGCTGCAGGACAGGCCTTGGGGACATTCTCTCACCACGCATGACCGAAGGCCTTATGCAGTGTGGGATTGGATGCCTTTGGGGACTGACTACAGGCCCAATGGCCAAACCCCCACTGCCAAAGTCCGTGCACAACTTGGGGATGGCTGCATAAAGAGGGTCAGCTGCTGGACCTGGCCTCAGGCTAGGTTAGGGCCTGTAGCCAATCCACCTCAGCACCCCACTCTGGATCCCTGCGAGCCCGCGCTGCAGGAGACGTCCGTCGGTTAACCCATAGGTCCTTCCCGCGTCTGCAGAGGAACTCTCCATCAGGCTTTCTTATCCTTGGAATTAATCCTTGAAATCCATCACGGACCCATTCAGGTAGTCTTTGGACACCTACTCCACCTCCCTCGCCCCACTGATTCCTGACCCAATCAGTAATTCGTTATGCCTTTGGTGGTGCACCCTGTACCTTGATTCTCCTTTGGACACTCGTGGATTATACTTGCCCCCCCTGCTAACATTGTATTCGCTCTTCCATTCTGCTTGATCAGCAGGCATCTTTCTCAGGCAACATCCCCATGTCCTGATGATGATCCCACTATTACTTGAGGGATCGAAACGCCCTCGAATTTCGCGTCATGACACGGAATGGACCGAATGAGGATCAATGTCACACATTCAACCCAGTCAAAAGATCTGGGTCCTAATCCATCGTTTTTTTGCACTCCACACCACCCTGGGTTAGACAATGGCGATATGCAAATCAGCTCTGACCCTGTGCCCCATGGGAACAGTCCAGTCCGAACTACAAAAGCCATGTCCTTCCCAGAACGGAATCAAGCATCCGAGGACCGGACCGGTTTCGAGGTAACACCTCTCATCAGCCCGGCTAGCTTGACTCCAGTGGTGTGGAGTGCCTGGGACCCACGTCTGGGCATCCCCAGTACACTTATAGCGGATATGCAAAAACAACAGGTGATGGACCGAATGAGGATCAATGTCACACATTCAACCCAGTCAAAAGATCTGGGTCCTAATCCATCATTTTTTTGCACTCCACACCACCCTGGGTTAGACAATGGCGATATGCAAATCAGCTCTGACCCTGTGCCCCATGGGAACAGTCCAGTCCGAACTACAAAAGCCATGTCCTTCCCAGAACGGAATCAAGCATCCGAGGACCGGACCGGTTTCGAGGTAACACCTCTCATCAGCCCGGCTAGCTTGACTCCAGTGGTGTGGAGTGCCTGGGACCCACGTCTGGGCATCCCCAGTACACTTATAGCGGATATGCAAAAACAACAGGTGATGGACCAAATGAGGATCAATGTCACACATTCAACCCAGTCAAAAGATCTGGGTCCTAATCCATCGTTTTTTTGCACTCCACACCACCCTGGGTTAGACAATGGCGATATGCAAATCAGCTCTGACCCTGTGCCCCATGGGAACAGTCCAGTCCGAACTACAAAAGCCATGTCCTTCCCAGAACGGAATCAAGCATCCGAGGACCGGACCGGTTTCGAGGTAACACCTCTCATCAGCCCGGCTAGCTTGACTCCAGTGGTGTGGAGTGCCTGGGACCCACGTCTGGGCATCCCCAGTACACTTATAGCGGATATGCAAAAACAACAGGTGATGGACCGAATGAGGATCAATGTCACACATTCAACCCAGTCAAAAGATCTGGGTCCTAATCCATCGTTTTTTTGCACTCCACACCACCCTGGGTTAGACAATGGCGATATGCAAATCAGCTCTGACCCTGTGCCCCATGGGAACAGTCCAGTCCGAACTACAAAAGCCATGTCCTTCTCAGAACGGAATCAAGCATCCGAGGACCGGACCGGTTTCGAGGTAACACCTCTCATCAGCCCGGCTAGCTTGACTCCAGTGGTGTGGAGTGCCTGGGACCCACGTCTGGGCATCCCCAGTACACTTATAGCGGATATGCAAAAACAACAGGTGATGGACCGAATGAGGATCAATGTCACACATTCAACCCAGTCAAAAGATCTGGGTCCTAATCCATCGTTTTTTTGCACTCCACACCACCCTGGGTTAGACAATGGCGATATGCAAATCAGCTCTGACCCTGTGCCCCATGGGAACAGTCCAGTCCGAACTACAAAAGCCATGTCCTTCCCAGAACGGAATCAAGCATCCGAGGACCGGACCGGTTTCGAGGTAACACCTCTCATCAGCCCGGCTAGCTTGACTCCAGTGGTGTGGAGTGCCTGGGACCCACGTCTGGGCATCCCCAGTACACTTATAGCGGATATGCAAAAACAACAGGTGATGGACCGAATGAGGATCAATGTCACACATTCAACCCAGTCAAAAGATCTGGGTCCTAATCCATCGTTTTTTTGCACTCCACACCACCCTGGGTTAGACAATGGCGATATGCAAATCAGCTCTGACCCTGTGCCCCATGGGAACAGTCCAGTCCGAACTACAAAAGCCATGTCCTTCCCAGAACGGAATCAAGCATCCGAGGACCGGACCGGTTTCGAGGTAACACCTCTCATCAGCCCGGCTAGCTTGACTCCAGTGGTGTGGAGTGCCTGGGACCCACGTCTGGGCATCCCCAGTACACTTATAGCGGATATGCAAAAACAACAGGTGATGGACCGAATGAGGATCAATGTCACACATTCAACCCAGTCAAAAGATCTGGGTCCTAATCCATCGTTTTTTTGCACTCCACACCACCCTGGGTTAGACAATGGCGATATGCAAATCAGCTCTGACCCTGTGCCCCATGGGAACAGTCCAGTCCGAACTACAAAAGCCATGTCCTTCCCAGAACGGAATCAAGCATCCGAGGATCGGACCGGTTTCGAGGTAACACCTCTCATCAGCCCGGCTAGCTTGACTCCAGTGGTGTGGAGTGCCTGGGACCCACGTCTGGGCATCCCCAGTACACTTATAGCGGATATGCAAAAACAACAGGTGATGGACCGAATGAGGATCAATGTCACACATTCAACCCAGTCAAAAGATCTGGGTCCTAATCCATCGTTTTTTTGCACTCCACACCACCCTGGGTTAGACAATGGCGATATGCAAATCAGCTCTGACCCTGTGCCCCATGGGAACAGTCCAGTCCGAACTACAAAAGCCATGTCCTTCCCAGAACGGAATCAAGCATCCGAGGACCGGACCGGTTTCGAGGTAACACCTCTCATCAGCCCGGCTAGCTTGACTCCAGTGGTGTGGAGTGCCTGGGACCCACGTCTGGGCATCCCCAGTACACTTATAGCGGATATGCAAAAACAACAGGTGATGGACCGAATGAGGATCAATGTCACACATTCAACCCAGTCAAAAGATCTGGGTCCTAATCCATCGTTTTTTTGCACTCCACACCACCCTGGGTTAGACAATGGCGATATGCAAATCAGCTCTGACCCTGTGCCCCATGGGAACAGTCCAGTCCGAACTACAAAAGCCATGTCCTTCCCAGAACGGAATCAAGCATCCGAGGACCGGACCGGTTTCGAGGTAACACCTCTCATCAGCCCGGCTAGCTTGACTCCAGTGGTGTGAACTTGATTCAAAGGTCGGATAAACCCCTCCCACCCACCGTCATGCCTGTTATCAACAAGCCCAGAAACAAACACAGCGGGGGGGAGGGAGGGAAGAGGACTGGGACAGGAGGTAATGAAGATTACCGGTAAGTAACAAGACAGTATCATGACTCCGGCCAGAGCAAGGCGCATTGGTACTTGCACGTTTGTTCCCCTCCCCCCCCACCCCCCCTTAAAATTGGAACATCTTCGAGTTAATGAATGCGCTTAGGAGGTGCAATTTTGCGAAAAACAAGCATGCAGCTCCCATCTGCCCCACACGTTTCGCTCTGTCCGGTATTGTAGTAAGGTAGGCGGTGTGCCCTGCAGTGCACGGCGCTATGTGCGTGGCGCTCCGCACCTTTGCGCGTAGCGGTTCCGCGGCAGATGTTCAGCCCCTGGACTCGGAGAAAGGCGCCATTTCCTGAAGCTGCGCAGTAATTGATTCTCGCACCTGTGCGTTTCCTCCTAATGGCCTGGACCCTTTTCTGATTAACTCTGCGCAGTTCAGAATGGCTTTCCTCGGAGCCCTCCGGCCGTCCATTAGCAGGAGGGCTGAGAGCGGCGGCTGTATACGGCAGTCCAGCCTCGGACCAGCGGCTCCCCATCCGAGAGGCCGCGGTCTCCGTCCACTGATGCCTCCCAAACTCGAGACACCCACGAGGGAGGGGTCAGGGGCGAGCGTGAGGTGTGCATGGCTGAGGAGTGAAGAAATAGGTCTAGGCAAGCATCGCACTCTAATGGGCTGATGTCTCCGTCGTCCTGTCAGTGCCGGTCCGGTCCTCGGATGCTTGATTCCGTTCTGGGAAGGACATGGCTTTTGTAGTTCAGACTGGACTGTTCCCATGGGGCAACAGGGTCAGAGCTGATTTGCATATCGCCATTGTCTAAACCAGGGTGGTGTGGAGTGCAAAAAAACGATGGATTTGGGCCCAGATCTTTTGACTGGGGGAGTGTGTGACATTGATCCACATTCAGTCCATCACTTGTTGTTTTTGCACTTACTACGTTTGTGGCCTGACTATTGATTGTACCTTGGCCATAATTGTTTATGCCTGAGCTCTTATAATTACGCTTCTTGACACTATCCCGCTTTGCTTTTTTTCCTGTGTTTTTTATAATGTAAATACAAATGTTCATTCTTCCATAAGGAACTCTATAACACAGTTCTTATTATATCACTGTATTGATCTGTTCTATTTATCTATGATGTGAGGGACCATTGTTCCTTTATAATTACTCGTACCCGAGGTCCCTCTCAGACCCTTTGGGTTCTCTTGTTTCTTGAAAATATTACAGAAGTGCAGCAAAAGGGCAGGGGGTTGGATTTACATATGCTATTTAAATATTGCTTCACGTTAATAAAAATGTAGAAGTTCCCTATAAAAACCAAAGATTAAAGTAATGTTATGCAATGCTAATTATCCCACATATTACATCAGTCATGACATCTTCTATGACATCATTGATAATATCATTGCAACATCTGCAGTGAAATTATTGATGGGAAGACTGTGCATGGCGCGGGGTGCGAGTTATTGTTATCTTACGGCACGAGTTATAGTTACTTGAGATAACCGTAACTATAAGTGGTGAATTTCTGTGGCTTCTAGATTTTAAAATGTTGCTTTGTTACTGAACATTGCACCTAACTATAACGTTACTTTAACCTTTAGTTTTTTCGGTGAATTTCTAGGGTCTTTTTAAACCTAAAGCAATATTTTGTTACCAATAGAAAAGCCAACCCATCACCACCTGGCCCCCCTCCCCAAGCCTTCACAGGCCCCGGGACCCCAACCTCCGGGGCTGTTTTTTGTTTAAAAGGGGATGCATGTGCCTCCCCGTCCCCAAGCTTTAATAGACCCTGGAAACCCCATCCCAGGGGTCAAATATAATAAAAAAGGTGAGGTTCCTCCTCCCAAGACTTTTTAGGTCCTGGTGATCCCATCCCCTGGTGCCAAAGCACTTAAAGTGATGGGGGGGCTCTGCAGCTCCCCCCAGGAGCCTCCTATGCCTCGAGAACCCCATGCCTCAGGGGGGCAAGAGGTAGGTGTCCCAGTGCCAACCCAGCAAACCCACAGAGCCCACATTGGGGAGCACGGGGAGCCCCACAACCCCAGCTAGCTACCCACATGGTACGAGAGTCAGCACTGCTTCCGTCTGGAGGGAGCAGCTATCTATGGTGCTCCCTCCTGACGGAACAATATGTGTTCTGTTTCTCTGCCCTAATCAGTGATGCAGGCAGGGATACTGAACACAAGCATACTCCCAGCCTGTGGGAGCATCTTTAAATCTCCCACTGGCTGGAAGCAGACTTAGTGTGGGAGATTTAAAAAAATTCTCTCCAGAAAAGCAAATACGTGTTTTGGGGAAACTACTCTGTCCTGAGGATGAGCTTCCTAGGACAATGTACTTGAGCTGACCCCAGGGGATGGGTACCAGGAGCCTGTAAAGGCTCAAGGAGGGGGTGTTGCGTAGTCCCCTTCCCTTTTAAATAGTGTCCCGGCCCTGGGGAATGGGGTCCCTGGCGCCTTTCAAGTCTAGGTGGGAGAAACAGTATATCCCCTCCCATTAGTAAATATATTTGGCCCTGGGGCAATTGGGTTCCCAGGGTCCAAAATGGGCTTAGGTGCCCTACTGACACCCCCTTCCCATATATTTAAAAAACAAATAACGGACACCATTTGTTTAGTTTGCTTTTGCTGCAATCCCACAGGAGTCCAGTTGGGCCCAGGCAAAAAAAATCCATTTTGTTTTTTATTTAGTCCCCCAGGGAGTCCTACAGGGTCCCCCTACTGGGCCTAGGAATGCAGGGTTCCCAACCGGCCCCTTCTAATGCATTTTGTTTTCAACTTCAGGACAGGGCACTTAGTCACAGAGTACTGTAATGGCTGACAGTAACATTTTACTGGCAGCACTTCAGAGCGCTCTCTCCCACAGGAATCTGACTCCTGTGGGAACAAATTGTCCCAAAGGAAAATAGCTCCCTAGCCCAATCAGAACACACTATTCTTTATTCTTGTGGGAGTACTGATCCAACCGTCCAGATACACACTTTTTTTGTGTCTTCATTTTTCAAAAGGTACTCAATGGATTTACACTAAATCACAAAAAGCACAATCTGTGTACCAAGACATTGTCTCCTGCCAAATTTGGTGTAATTCCTTTCAGCAGTTTTTGCTTTAGGTTCGTCAAACGTTGCCAAAACTATTATATATATCCTCAGCACACCTGTCCGCATATAAAACAAGCACCAGGATTCTCGGGCTCACTTTCAAAAGATGTTTTCATTTGCTACACAGGTAAAGCGTTTCGATCGCAGCTGCGATCTTCGTCAAACCTTTTTTTCTTTCATTGTCCCATTACTTTATACCTTCTCCTGACGTCATTGCAATTAACATTTCTTGCAAACTTTTTTCAAACTTTTAAAGTGACATAGCCATATAGGAACATTGTGCAATCTATAATCAAAGCGCAACGTGCAAGTGCAAGTCATGACCATCTTTCAATTGATCTTAGGAGTCAAAGCACGGAGCAGCACAGTTAAGTGACAAGTGCCAGTGCATTGAATAATCAATACAATTCCAATGTTGCTCATCATGCATGCACACAGATTATTTCATATATTTACAATCCTATACAGAAAAGAGAAACATTTACCGATTTTGCTGGAACCGTTCAACTTTTTCATTTTAACTAATTAAATTTGCAAGATGCTGGAATGGGGAGAGTTTCCAAAGAAAACGATTAAGAATTTCAGGCAAGTGCCTTATTTGTCAAATTCATTTTCTTATTGCTTCCATCCCCAAATGACTCAATATCCTTATATTAGCAGCATCTGCAATATACTTCATATGCAAAATCGCACCAACAAAACTACTGAAAATGTGCAAATCCACAATTTTTAACTCAACATCCTTATCATTTAAAGTGCATGTGCAAAAATCAATACATTGTCAGGATTAAAAAAGAATCACTTATAAAATTCAGCATGTGGATCTGGTTGGGATTGTACAGATTATGTGTACAATTACATACATGTGCTTGGAAGAGTCTTACCTTGTAAGCTACATTGTTGTTACAGTTGTCTTACAACGGAAAGTGAAACATCATTCTACAAATGTATATGCATATCTTCCTCAGTGTTGAGGCCATTTGGAATTCTCAAATTGAATCATATTATGTATCTGGATTCAAGTTGCCTCAAATGTCTTTCCCTATTGCCCCCTCGGTGCCTCGCTGGCACTAGACCCAGTACAAAATATTCAAAGTCATTACGATTACTGTTACGTATCAATTCAAAATGTTTAGCCATTGGGTACGTTTGGTCCTTGTTCCTAATGGCTCTAATGTGTTGCCGGGAACTTGAAGGTATGCGGGACACGCTTTGGCAATAGTTTAAAATTAGGGGAGGCTATCTAGAAATGCGAAGTATGAGACAGCACCCGCTATATACAGACGTGGGGCCCTCATAGTATAGAGTTGGAAAGAGTAAAAAATGCTTACAAAATGTTTTAAGTACGGAAACCTCATGGATTAATAGACCTACTGTTTCTATGCTAGGGAAACCTCAGTAATTAAATATGTAAATATGTCTCCAGACTCACGAATGTAATATAGCTGACACCTCTCTCAAAGGAAACTTCTCATTTGTGAAGTTAGTCAGCGGTTGTATGTATACTATTGGGACCAAAAATGTAATGGTTTAAAATAGTCAGAGTTATACGTTGTCAATATTAGCACTATAAAAATAAACAGCTAGGACCATGTATTATGTTGTGAGTGTGCACTATACAACCTCTCACTATAACAGCAATGATATCAGCGGTCTACAAAAGCACTAAATGACCGAATAGACAACTTAGGTTTCAGGTGCTAAAACCCTGCGCCACTAAAGAGAAGAGGTGGTGATATATCGATTAAGACACTCCTATCCATTGAGACCCTTCGATCTACACATGAGCACCAAATGAGACCATCATGAGAAAAGTGGTTGTCGTATAAACAAAAGGATAAGAACGCATATCCTTTGCACACAAAGTAAGTGTATACGTATGCAGAAGGAATTGATATGGATTAGGAAAAAGTAAAATTTAAAAACTAGTAGTGAGTCTCCTTTTGCTCCGATATTGTAGGCAACGGAGGTTAAATTGATAAGATACTCCAAATAATAGAGACCCTGAGAAGGAAGAGTGAAGGTTCACCACTGCATGAATGAAAGCCAATGGTTTGTCAATTTATGTAAGGAAAATAAACCTATTTTTTTACCATTCTAGTTGGCACAATTTTACTAGTAAAATCTAAGGGAAAATACTGCTTAAATAGGTGTTTCTATAAAATGTACACAGGTATTCATGATTTTAACTGTATATATTTATTTTTAGATTGAAGATGACTTGTTTTTAAATAATCTGTCCTGAAGAAGGTGTATTAACAACTTTAATGACACCGAAACGCGTCGACAAAAGGACCTCTTTGAGTATTGTTTTAAATTGTTTGTATAATTTATTGTATACTAATTTTTTTGTGAATATTGATGTATACTAGGTTATAGATGCAACCTGTTAGATGATAGAGACTATAGCTTGAACGAATATGCTCTGAGTGAGCCAAATTCAAAACTGTGTTGTTGTCTAAATTACCTGATGTACTGATCAATTTTTATTGATGAAAAGAGAAACAGTGTTTTTAATACAATGAACAAATTAAACCTATTTTGTATTTGTAGGACCGGTTTGGAGACCCCTGGTCTAATGTGTTGCAACACTTGCTGATGTTCAGGGAGTATGATGCTTCCAATACACAGATTTTTGCAACTACATATTAACACGTATATTGAATATTCACTTCTACATGTAAGGGGCTTTGTGATTCTCCATTTCTTGTCCCCAAAGGGTAAAGGTACCTCTGTGGTGTTAATACCGTAGGTGCACGCTTTGCATTTATTGCACTGTCTAAAGCCTTACCCCCCACATAGCCAAGTCTCCTGTTTTTTCATGCCCGTACAGTTTATCACCAGGTATTGTCTCATTGATCTGGCCATACGAAATGTGATGAGGGGTTTCTTATGTAGTTTTGGTCCTAGGATAGGGTCCCTATATAGTAAATGCCAATGTTGTTTAAAAATTGCTTCTATGTTTTGATGTTGTACATTAAAGCTGGTAATAAAGCAACATTTCTGTTCAGATACATCTGATGTTTTAGCTTTTGTTTTTTCAGAAAAGATTAACTGTGCCTTAGATTTCAAATTGGCTTTCCGCTTCGCCTCTTCTAGAATGGTCATATTGTAGCCCCTTGCTTTAAATCTTCGTGATAGGGCCGACTGGGATTCAGCGAGTTGTTCGGGATTACTGCAATTTCTCCTCATTCTGAGGTTTTCCGCATATGGAATACTGTTTTTGATTTTTGTGGGATGGAAGCTCTGTGCATGAATCACAGTATTTCCTGCTGTTCGTTTTCTGAATGTTTTAGTTTGTATGCTTCCATCTGCCACGTATACAGATAAATCCAAAAACTGTACTTCCTGATCACTGAGATGTGCAGGGAATTGTAAATGTAACTTGTTGCTGTTAATATTTTCAACTAATTTTTTGGCTGAGAATTTGCTGCCACACCACAGGACAAATAAGTTGTCTATGTAGCGTGACCAAAGTACCCCATTCTCAGAAATTTCTCTTGCGCACTCATTGGCGAGCACCAGCATCTCCCACCAGCCCATATGCAAATTTACAGAGCTGGAGGCAAAGCAGGTGCCCATCGCAGTACCCCGCAGTTGTTGACATAGGTCTGAACCGAAAAGACAGATATTATTGCGCAAGCACCATCCTAACATGCAAATCAACATTTCAGTGCGTTTGTACAGCGACAAAGGTCCTGAGTCTAAAAAGTATTGTATTGTATTCATGCCATCTGAGTGGGAAATGCTCATGTACAGAGACAACACGTCTAATGTGATCATTAGGAGATCCTGTTCCCACTCTACATCATATATTTGTTTAAGGAAATCTGTGTCTCTCGTATAAGAGCTAAGGTTTTTCACATAGTCTTGGAGGAAATAATCTAAATATTTAGAGGTGTTCTCAAATAAACTCCATATGGCCAAGATTATAGGGCGGCCAGGTGGTATGTTTATTTTCTTATGAATCTTAGGCATGAGATACAAAATGGGAATAACTGGAGCATCTATTTTGAGGAACTTGTATTCTACTTGGGATAAAAGACCTGCTATTAGACCTGCTATTTGCCATTTCAGCAGATCTGCATGATATTCCATTGTTACATTGTCCAAACAGCCCTTGTTGATCTTCAAATCGCATAAATTATCATTAAGCTGATTGAGAGCCTCTTCCTGATACATGGTGAGCGGCCAAAGTGCGATATTGCCTCCTTTATCGGCCTGTCTCACCACTATGTCAGGACATAGTCGTAACTTAGTCATCAGGCTTTTATATCCTACTGATGATTTGTCATCTTCAGGATTACATTCAACACTACTGTACAACTCTTTTATATCATATATTACCCAGTTTGAAAATGTATCTATGGAATCCCTTGGCACCATGGGAGAAAATGTTGACCTCAGTTTAAAAGGTGTAATAAGTTTTTCATGAATCCTCAGAGCATACTCTCTTACCAATATATCATCAGTGACATCAGTACGATCTCCTCTAGAGAGGCTGTCTAAATCCCTGAATAGATAAAAATCAGAAAATAACCAATTATTATTTGCACTACTACTACTCTGTTGTGCTCCAGATGCTGAACGATTAAAAAAATATTTCGCCAATCTCAATTTGAGAGTGAATTTAAAACAATCTATTTGGGTCTGGACATAGTCCATATTCTCAATAATGCAAAATGATAGACCACTAGACAATGTCTTAATTTCTGCTGTATTTAATTCCAGATTCGTCAAATTCACTACGCTCATATCCAGCACATCCTAATTCATTTGGTTTTCTTCCGTGATCTCTTGTGTGCTCTCGACGGGTCTTTCTTTCCTTGTCAGCCCCTTTCTTACACTTACATGAAGTTCGGATCTGGGCACAGGGGCATTGTCCTTTTAGTGAGGGACGGAGGCTTCAAATCGGATTTTGGGCAATTGGTAAACTCCAGAGCTGAGTGCAGCAGGAACATGCAGTTTAATTGGTTAAGCTTCTATCGTGAGGCAATGAGACCCTACATGAAAAAATGGATGTGCTTACCAAAAAGTGAACTTTAAAGACATACTGATATTTAGCTGTGTTACAATTCTTGCATTGACTGCTGGTACAGGCTGTTTTGCTTTGATAAGACCTAGGCGATTTCAGAGGCTGTTATTGCACTGGGGGTTGTATTAATAACGTTGCGCACTACACTGAATTGATTCCGTTTTTTTGAGAACCCACTGCGTATGCCTAAATGCCAAACAAATTCATGGCATCAAACGGGAACAACAGAGTGTAATATAGCTATCAGCTATTTTTAGCTAGAAGACGTTTTAACTGTTTGAAGTTATTTCCTCATAAAATGAAGTTATTATAATCCAGAGGACTTCTTGTGATAATTTGCATATTGGGATCTCTATTTTGAAATATACAATTGGTGCGCTTTAAGCAAAATTTGGAAATGTTCATTTATACAAGTTCATTGTGATAATTTTGCAGGCATTATTTTACCCAGAGTGTTTGTCACACCTTACTACTGTGTCTGTGGTCGGTCAATCCCCCCCAGCCCTCTGGGTGGGCCCCAATGGGGTTTGGGGGGGGGGCGGCAGACCACCGGGAGGCCTGCCACCCCCGGGGAGTTTGGGGGCCCGGAGGGAAGGGGGGAGCCTGAGCACACTGGGTTTTCGGGGTATTTCGGCTGGTTGGGCTACTTCCCGGGGTTTGGGCTGCGTTTGGGCTGGGTCTTGGGATGGTTGGGCTGGGGGGATATTTCTACGGCTATTTTGTGTCACTGACCACCATTTCGGTGGTAGTGACACAGGGCCCTGGGCTCGTGGTTTTTGCCCTCCCACCGCCCTGTTTTCTGTTTAGGGGGGTGTTTTCCCTGGGGGGACTGGGGGTCGGAACCTGTATCCAGGGTGGGGGGTGTCAGGGGGGGTCTAGTGCCCTGGGGCAGCCTGTGGAGAATGGGGTTCTGGTGGTGGCCCTGAGGGGGTTTGTTGGGAGCCGGTGCATTAGGGTTTGAGGTTGGTGGTTTACTGTGTCGCTGGAGCAGGTGTGCTATATAAGGGATTGGCGCTTTTCCTAGAGAAAAGGGGCTAAGTTGGAACACTGGGATTGTTTTGACAGGGGTGGGGTTCTCTGCAGGGGTCAAGAAATGTTCATTAAGAAAGGAGGCATGTTGCAGATGGGAGGTTGTGGTTATGTTGTGAGTATGTTGTGATTGAGGGGATATCATTTAGGGGAGGGGGTGGGGGGTTTGTGAGGTATTCCTTATTTAGTGAGGCTTAGTTTTGTTCGGCGCAGGCCAAGGTTTGGTTATTCAGGATGCACCTGCTTCCAATAAAGCGGCCTTTGTCACACCTTACTACTATGTCTGTGGTCGGTCAATCCCCTCCCCCCCCCGCCCTCCTGGGTGGGCCCCAAACATTCTGGCTGTATCAGACTCCAGTGTGTACCAAAAAGAAGAAAGGGTTTTGTCCTTCTCAATTTAACCTTTCATAGAGGACTTGTATTTTAAGATGCACATGCAGTTATAGTGAAATTAAGATTTCACTGTCTCGTGACGACAACAACAATTATAAAAGCACTTTGAAAAAGCACCATTCAGAGCATTTGATAAAAAGTATTAAGGCCACAGAACATCTCCAAAGAAAGCAATACATGTGCATGCCATATCATATTGTAACTAGAGCTGAATAGAAAACGTCAATCAGAAAAATGATTCACCTACAAACTGGAATCTGCACTTCCATAAGGCGAGGAATATCAGAGCAACCGGAAAAATAGAATATACCTTCAGGAGTATTTTCAAAACAGTGATGAAAAGATATTTTTCAGCACTTATGTAGTAATTTGGCACCACCAGCAGATGGCGTCCTAAAGATGATGCCTTTCTTTGGCTTACAGAAGAGAAAGCCTTAGACAGGAGTCTATCCGAAGCATTTTTGATGTCCATAGGGATGTTGCTTTAAAGACCAGATCACCCGCTGCTAAAACTTTGTTTTTCGCTCTTTGTGGCCTATCAGGCTGGAACAACCATGCATCAGTAAAAATGAGGATGCTCAGAATATTATAATGCACCCAGCAGTCCAGGGCTTAATTTGAAAGACAATAAGTGCCCAACGTTTTACTCAGAAACCCACTGCCGGCGCTTCGAATATGAGCGTGCCAAGTACAAAACCGGCAGTCAGCACAATTGAAGGTTCGGGTGCCACATACCAAGGCTTGTCTAGTCTTGATTCCATGTCATGCCTCTCACATCCATCTCCAGACACTCCTTGCCTTTTTATCTCAATCTTGCAGGTTCTTTTTCATCCCTGCTTTCTCCCTTTGACACTGCTTTCAGGGGTTTCTCTTTTTTTCCCCCTTTTGTGGTTTTCTCTCTCATGCTCTAGGAGAAAGTCTGACAGGTAAAATAAGTGCTGATCCCCAAAAATGACTGTAACTGGGACCCACCTCAGTGGTGTGGCTAGACCTATTGCCACCCAGGCGGGATCACTAAGTTTGCCGACCTGTGCAAGTAAGAGCAGCGGGAAGGCTTGTGGCAGTCGACAGACGACTTGTTCCTGGGGGGTGGTGGCGGTCGACAGACGACTTGTTCCTGGGGGGTGGTGGCGTTCGACAGACGACTTGTTCCTGGGGGGTGGTGGCGGTCGACAGACGACTTGTTCCTGGGAGGTGGTGGCGTTCGACAGACGACTTGTTCCTGGGTGGTGGTGGCGGTCGACAGACTACTTGTTCCTGGGGGGTGGTGGCGTTCGACAGACGACTTGTTCCTGGGGGTTGCGGGCGACAGACAGTTTGTTCCTGGGCGGTGGTGGCGGTCAACAGACGACTTGTTCCTGGGGGTGGTGGCGGTCAACAGACGACTTGTTCCTGGGGGTGGTGACGGTCGACAGACGACTTGTTCCTGGGGGTGGTGACGGTCGACAGACGACTTGTTCCTGGGGGGGTGGCGGTCAACAGACGACTTGTTCCTGGGGGTGGTGACGGTCAACAGACGACTTGTTCCTGGGGGGGTGGGGACGGTCGACAGACGACTTGTTCCTGGGGGCTGGTGGCGGTCGACAGACGACTTGTTCCTGGGGGTGGTGGCGGTCAACAGACGACTTGTTCCTGGGGGTGGTGACGGTCGACAGACGACTTGTTCCTGGGGGGGTGGGGACGGTCGACAGACGACTTGTTCCTGGGGGGTGGTGACGGTCGACAGACGACTTTTTCTCGGGCGTTGGGGTAGTCGACAGACGACTTGCTCACCCGCACTGCCCCCAAAAAGGGTGCAGCCCTGGGCGGACAGCCCCCCTCTACCCTCCCCCAGCTGCGCCACTGCCACACCTGCAACCACCAACTCACATTAAGCACTGCTGCAGTCCTACCCTATTGCCACCTATTACCTACTCCCCCTGCTGTCAGTGAACGACCACTCACTATTCGAGGAGTGGGAAGTGGCCTGGAAAAGTCAAAAAGATGCTCTCAGTCAGGCACTGACTGCCACAGAGTCACATGGGTTTGAATGTCCAGTCCTAAAAAGCCCTACAGTCCAGTGTCAGCGAACATGTGTGTCCGCTCATTCATTTCCAACCCCAAAGTAATATCCTGGCAGAAATTACAAAGGAGTCAACTTCTTATCCAATTATGCATAGAAGGTAAAAGAGCAGAGTCATGTTCTAGATACATTTTCAGTTTAGCTGGGTTCAAATGAAATGAACAGGATTTCGCTGCGCTTGAAAATCTTGTGATGCTTATACAATCTTTGCTTGAGGAAATGCAAAGACAAGTTGAGAAACTTTAAAAAAAGGTCATAGCAAAGAAAAAAAGACTTTGCACACCAGGCTGACTGTGGTCTTTTCCTAGTTAGTTATGCATTCGCACACTCAGCTTCAGATCCCATTTGCAAGAAGCATGATTCACTTTCGAAGTACCGGAAACTCTGCCAAGAGCCCAGCACAAATGGGTGCGAGGCTGGGATGTACTGAATCATCAGCAGGCGGTTCCGCCAGAGGCTGGGCTCCTTACAGTGCAGGCGCGGTGGATTGTCCATTGCAGTGATCCACGACAAGGACAGGGACAGGTGACTTTTCGGGGGCAGTGCTTAATTTGAGCAGGTGCTTTCAGGTGCTCAGCACCGGCACTTCTTTCACAGGGCTGGGGCTACAAGTTCTGACCTTGTAGGTTGTGGTCTCAATATTAATTGTTCAAATTCAAAATAAAAAGAATAACATACATTGCATGGTGACTGGCTGGTAAATGTTTATAGACAGGCCAGCATACGCCTGTCCAGGCAGGCATG
Organism: Lissotriton vulgaris; assembly: GCF_964263255.1. Lineage (NCBI taxonomy): Eukaryota > Metazoa > Chordata > Amphibia > Caudata > Salamandridae > Lissotriton > Lissotriton vulgaris. The sequence continues at coordinate 184,988,898 of NC_141693.1, forward strand.
ATTGTGTATCATCACGTTAGTGATGATGTCATCACACCGATCACAAATCCAAGAAGTCATCGACAAACTATGGCTTGCATTCTGTTCCCTGAGTCTGCTGCACCCTGCCACGGCCTGAGCCTAAGCCTCCCATTGGATAATTGTAGCTGGGGGCTGGCTCATGATGGAGTTGAGGCAAGGAAGCTGCAAGAGCGCATTTGGAACTTGGGAGTGAGGGCTCTTGAGGAAGAATAAACGAAAGTAAGTGTTGACTTTCCACTTGCTGTGTAGCCAGAGTAGCATATCCTGCAGCCCTGCATTGCTGCTATCCTCAATGTGCTCGATGCAGCTATGGACCAGCATAACTTTTGTGTGCCATGGCGTCACCTGTAGAATCGGTGACCTGCACCCCAGTATGGTAATTGCTGAGCGTGCGTGAGTCCAGTAGGCACCACAGCCATACTTACCGGCATTGGCAGCATTACGACTGGGGACAATGCCTGTGCTGTAGCAGGCAGGGTCACAGCAAGCTGAGCAGTGGATGCTGATGTTGTCGCCATCCCTGGACCTACTAATTACAGGCAGTACTAGCAGTGACCACCTGCTGCGCTCGAGCACCGCACTGATTATTATATGCAAAAAAAGCATTTTGTTTTTGCACTCAGTGTAGGTAAGAAAGTAAAATATGCCATCTCCCACTTCTTTATGAATAACAACAGGAAAACGCAGAGTTCAAAATAGCAGGGATATGTACAGGCTGACGACAAGGGTCACAGGCTGCAGCAGTGTTTTAGATGAGAGAGAGCAGGAGTTAAGGGAAGAAAGAAACAACAGGAGAGGAGAGAGATAAGACGGAGCTAAGTAAAAGAAAAGGAGAGCAAACCAGATGCTAAGAGAAAGCAGCCATGATGTGAAGAAGAGAGCATTAAGAAGAGAGAAAATAGAATGAAAGGATGTAGAGGATAGGACAGAGGAAAAAAGCTGACAAATGATAAAACAGAGACTCAGCTAATCACTGATAGAAGAGTGATAGTAAAGAGCCAAGATCGAGGGGAGAGAGAGCAGAGCATGGTTAAAAGTGAAGAGGGAAAAGGGCAGGGCTAGCATGAATAGAGGGCAAATCAGAAATACAGGGAATAAGGTAACACACCAGGTGTAACAAAGATGATAGAAAACAATTAGAGAGGTGATAGGATAGACTCTTAGAGCAAAGATTTAGGGGACAGATAATAGATCATGGTTAGAAGATAGAGACTGAGGCAGTAAGAGTGTTGAAAGTGGGGCTCACCGGAGGAAGAAGTGAGATGTGGCCTCTATGGAAAAATTTTCAGCACCTGCACTTATTTTTTTACAAATTAAGCACTGTTCAGGGGGTGACTTTACTAATGTTAGTACACATGCACACCACACCTACTGATGCCTAGGTGTGTGAGCCTTCATCAACATCACAGGTTCTTTCAAAAACGGAAACAGATCCAAAACTATTCCTATAAGAGACATAGAATTGCCATTTCAGGGTGGTTTAGGAAACGGTAGACACCCTCCCCCCGTACTTTCTTGGAAGACTAACAGAAGGGCTTAGGGGGAAGAAATCAAACAAAAAAGGTGCCGGCACATTCCTAAGAGGTGCAATCACTTGGTTTTTCTGCCGCAGGTGACTGACATCAGCTTGATTGCACTGAAGGGCCAGGGGTGCCTGTGGAGCTCTGCGCAGCCTTGATTTCCACGCAGACTGCTCGAATGTTTGATGCAGCGCTAACAGCGCATACATTTATTCAAACGAGTCACCGAGCTCTGGATTTATGGATGATCTGTGACTCGAGCCATGGCTCTGTAAACTGGATGAAGGGCTACAAAATGAAAAACACTATAAAAGGTAACAGAACAGGAACAACGAAAATGATGACAAACACGCTTTTTGTGCTATTTGATGTTTTGTTATTTAGTTTCTATGCAAGAAGTCCTATGTTTTTACTCCAGTCCAGCAGAAGGTATTTTGGAAGCACATTGTTAAAGGGATAATGAAAGCACTTTAGGTGTATACCAAGCCAGCGATCAAACGGATAAAGAAAAAAGATTTTAAGACACCTCCAAAGTAATTAGTTAAAAAAATGGCGCGTAGCCATGGAAAGAGAGAGATATTTCCCACAATTCAGATATGTTCATTGATATTACACCGAAATGTGGACTGCAGAACCCTGTGCTACCAGAATATTGTGGCAAAAAACTCAAGGACACAAATATTGTGAAGGTAAGTGAGTTTTCTATAGGTAAGTACATGCTCACTATATTCAGCTCCACGTATTCCACGTATATCTAGCTGAACGAGATATAGTCAACGTACTTACTCATGTGGAGTTAAGAATCGAAAATATATACTTACCCGTATACACTTACATTCACAATATTTTGATCCACAATATTTTTGCACTGATATTTTGGTAGCGAGTTTTCGACATACAACACCGAAGCTAGAAGGGGGAGAACATCTCTGCCAAGTTCCCTACAACTGCTTCAACTGCAAGGGAATGAACTCACGACAATGCCTCTTTCAATGGGGAATCTATATACAGTGGCAGCTGGCTTATACCCTGGGTGGTGAGGCATAAGACACAAAAAAAGGATGACATCCTCCTTCCTCGGGTGTCTTCTGGAAGCGCCAGAAGCCGGCAGGAAACTGCACTTCTCAATCCTGGTACTGCTCTCACAGCACGAGAATAGTGCCAGGATTGGATAGAGCAGGCGCTCCTCAGCACTCCTAAGAGCAATGGAGGCCTACGCTTTCTCTAATTCAGCTAGGTTAGAGAACTTTAAAATGTGCATGTCTGGCTAGCCGGCCCAAGATGGCCAGCCAAAGAGACATTAAAGCGTACAGCTCCCTACTGCTGCCACTTGGCACCACTGACCCTGCCCCGTCTTGACACTTAGCTCAGGACAGGTTGCTGAAAAATTAAATTTATTTCTCCACTCTGGGGCTCGTGGGACAACGCTCCTCTGCTCAAATGGAGGAGCCATCCCTGACTATATAGTTCAATTCATTAGGAAGACCAAAACCAGGCTCCCAACCAACAAACCACAAAACCCATGCGAAGAAGTTTGAAAACGAGGGTTGTGCATGGCCAATTTAATTGACAAACAATGCAATAACGAATAAGCGTCAGTGTTTAAATTGAGTCGGAGGTTGCAAGTAGGGCTCACCAGCATACATTTTTGGGGATCGGCACTGCTTTCTCATCATCAGAATTTGATCCAGAAGAAAAGAGAGAAAAGGAGAAAAAAGGGGAGGACAAAGGAAGAGAAATATAGGAAAACAGAGGAAAGCAGGAATGAGAAAGGACCAGCACGAGTGAGATAAAGAGACAGGAAGAGAATGGAAGTGGATGAAAGAGGCAGGACGTGGCATCAAGACTAGATAGCCTTGGTATGTGGCACCAGACGTTAAGTAGTGCTGACAGTGGGCTTCTGAGTAAAACCTTGAGCCCTGGCACTTTTACAGACTAATCACTGGTGGCATCCCATGGTGTTTGAGAGTCTGGGTAGCCAAATACAACTACCTGACTATGTTAATTAAACGAAAAGAAAATCCTTCCGTGCACTCTTGGTTAATTCTATATTCAAACTGTATTCCTTTTTAACTCTTGGTGCTACTCCATCCTAGCTCCTTGTCCTGAGGGGCCATTAAAATATACTATAGCGTGTGGTGCAGAAGAATTCTGTTCCAAAGGATGAGTGCACTTTACAAAGAACATTAAAGTTTCATAGTTTCCTTTGAGTATAAACCAGTTCAACTCTTTCTTCTTCAAAAGTATTTTATTCTGATTTAATTCCAATTCTGATTCCCATTTTCCATGTTTGACATTATATCCATTCTGTTCAACAGAAAATTACATTTACCCAATGCATTTCGGGTCATATGTGTGACCCTTCCTCAGGGGTCTCCCTTGAGGCCATCACGGACGTGCAAAACACTTTCAGACTCATCTTCTTCGCTCTTGCACCGGATCCGGTAAATGTAATTTTCTGTTGAACAGAATCGATATAATGTCGAACACGGAAAATGGGAATCAGAATTTGAATTAAATCAGAATAAAATACTTTTGAAGAAGAAAGAGCTGAACTGGTTTATACTCAAAGGAAACTATGAAACTTTAATGTTCTTTGTAAAGTCCACTCATCCTTTGGAACAGAATTCTTCTGCACCACACGCTATAGTATATGTTAATTAAACAACACATTGCTATTTGGTTCAACTGAAATGTAATAAGAACACGCAGTAACATTGGACGACCTTACTTGAAGAAGCTTGTTGAGCAACTTCATCCAAGAGTGAGAAACCTAGATTGACACTGGAAAGCTTAAGGTGGAAAATACGCCCTTGATCTGTAACATCTACAATTTATGTGATATATGCACCTGGTATTTCTTCCAACCATCCCTAAAGCTATTCACATAGACTTGCAGTGCTTAATTTGAGCCGGTGGTTGCCTGAGGGCCCACTCCCCCTTAAACAGACTTTTACATTTTATTTCTAAATAGGCAAGAGCTAAAAGCGGTCAAAACTTTCTTCCAATATTAGAATGTTATCTCAGCCAGTACCCAGAAATGAAAAAGCATTATTGATAAGTGGCCCTGGGAGGATATATTTCATTCATTCTGTGATAATTGTGAAAAAAATGCAGAATTTATGATTGGGAACCTTGCATTAAATTCACTGTCTACATGTATTGATCATGTAAATGAAGAAATAGTGTCCATGGATAACAGCTTAATCGGTACAATATGATACAATGCCATCACCAAACTTGACAATAATGTAAATATTTTTTATTCGTTCAAAATGCATAGTTTCACTTGTTAGAAAATATTTTTGTGAAATGCTGAGCCTAGAAAAAGAGTTATTGGAGAATGAAAAAGCGGTGATAAGAACAAATTAAAAGCTCCTGTTCTCTGCTTCCATTTGGAAGCACGAGACAGAGTCACCGATGAATGCAGACGATTCTAAACATCATAGCGAATGAAAGTGTCGGACACTAACACCGGGGCGCATGTATGCGCAAGGGTACCATAATTGGATGCGTCTGTGATTGGCAAGTTTATAATGAATCAGGGAGCGCCACGCTTCAGTGGGTGACCGTTCATAAGAATGGAACAATAATCCAATATAGTGTCAATTAATAAAACAGCACACTCTTTTAATATCATTATGACAGGAAGTGCCAAAGGTGTCAGGAAGTGCAGTACCATCAAAGAGAGCAGCACAACCTGTGACAGGAGGAGGAACCCTACCAGAAGATACCAGAATTGCGTCCGATTCCATATGCACGAGAGCGGTCCATAAACATCTGAAAGTGGGCATTATTGTAATGTTATCATGTAAAGGTGCTTCAATTAAGCCCAGTAAAATCCAAATTCATCTTAATTAATTTAAAACTTCAGTTACAATTTTTGTAGTTCAAAGTATTTTTCAACTGAGTGATGAGCATTTTATTCCATTCATTGCCTCCCTGAGTCCCTCCGCCACTCTGTGGACCCAGTTTAAGAAAACACTCCATAGAACAAAAGGGCTTCTCTGTTCCCCGAGAAGTGTGGGCATGTACTTGATAACATACATTGTCCGTAGCGGAGTTATTTAACTTTTGTACTTGCTTCGATCAATTATGGTTATTTTAAATTTCTCAGTGAGATTAATTTGAGATATATTCATGATTTGCTAAAAGAAAAAGGTTCCAAAATAGAAACAACTACATGGATTGTAAACAGTACACTCTGTTCATCTCACAATTTATTATAGCCTTATAGCCCGCCGTAGCGGGCTATACCGGCTATTAAAGGCCCGCTGAATCGTTAAAGGCCCGAGACTTCACATTAAGCCTTACTGAGTTTAATACCAGTGTTAAGAAAAATATCCCTAAAAGCCCTTTCCTTTGCAAATCGAGTAATCCAAGGGATGGAATCAACCTTCTTACAACTCAAACTCATATTATGCAACCCAGGGAGAAACCTCAGTAAACATCCTTTACCACGAAGTTTTTACCACGCGGTACCTTTACCACGCGGCCGTAACAACGCAAGCCGTTACCACGACTTGCGCTGGAGGGCGCTAAAGGATTAAAAATAGTAAATTTACTATCCCAACACCTTCCCTAGGGTCCACGGGGACTGGTGTTAGAATAGTAAATTATACTATTCGAAATCCGCGCCCCCAACGCAAGTCATGGTAACGACTTGCATTGTAAGGGATGCGGTGTAAAGGGATGCGTTGTGACGGTACGCGTTGTACCGTCATACATCCGAAACCTCAGATCTAGGATGGCCTAAAAGTACCCAGGCGCAGGGGGCCACCAGGGAGCTTAAGTGAGATATTGCCCAGAGTCACATGGTGCTGAGCTGAGCTGTAGCCGGTGCCAGAGATTGAACCGTGAGCCCAGTGCTCCGGAGTCAGCCACTTCGGCTGCTACGCCACAGTTCTCCCTTGCCACACCATCACTGCGCCACACCACTTCCTGCATTTCATATGGCACAGATCGGAGTTCAGTCGGCCAATAGTCAACAATCTCCACCTCCCTCCTCTTGACTTCAGCATATGCCCATCAGCTGACTGAGTAGCCTCCATCTGAGTGTAGTGTAGCACTCAGCAGGGTAGGCTTCTCGGCGCCTAGTGCAGCAGCATGCCTACATTTCATGCTTCTGTTCACTATCAGTGTTCTGAAGCAGAACTTACCCTCAGTCGCACAGATGGTGGACTTCTTGGACGTATTAAAAACAGTGAATGTAACTTGGGAAATACACATAGCAACCAGCTGGAATTCCTTCAACTTCCAATAGAGGACTGATGTACATAACAAAGTGGACTTGGCTAAGAACCGATAGGCACCAGATCCACGTAGACAAATTGCTTTGATGAATGATTGAATCCTGTTCAGCTCTGCCCCGGATGCGCACAGCACTGAGGGAGGTCTCAAGAAGTTGTAGGGTTAATGCAAGAATCTCCAGCAGTAGAAAAATATAGATGTTGATCCTGAAAAGAGTTTAAAAATAAGAATCCTTCCAGATACTTCATGCTGCCACATAATTACGTTTGTAAGTTACACTTTAATTCCACACGCACCAAAATAAATAAGGTGGCACCAGTTTTTAGGTGGTACAGGGGCATTTGCATGTGATGACAGTCCCCATCCCCTCCAGTTAAAAAGGACCAGTGCCCTTTGGTGACTCTAGAGGGGCGCGGATAGCCTTGGTTTTGATATCCACTGTAGGCGGTTTAAGGGGTACTATGGCGACTTAAACCTACTTTCGCTACTTTGTGGAGAAAACCTTATAAATCCCTAACGATATTGAGAACGCTATTAAATGACTTTTACACGAACCTCCCCTCCCGTCCCCTACCGATCATGATACATGCCCAACATATACCGCCAACTCACCCAACAATAATGCCTCCCGGTCTAGCTTCAAAACCCTCGATGAACAAGGCAATTTAAATCTACTGTCCTCGCTGAAATTCTCCAATTACTTCATCGATTCCACCCCCCCAGACATTTACAGGAGTCCATTCACCTCCTACTCCCCTATGAACTATAACAATCAATGCTTCACTCTTCCAGGGCTCCTTACCTGACTGCCTCAAAGGTTGCAAGGTTACCCCCAAAATCTGACCGATCTGTTCCCAACAATTACCCCCCTTTTCAAACCTCCCTACTTTGGCCAATCTTCTAGAAAAATGTGTACACTTACAGCTTCACAATAACATCAAGAAACTCCAACTTTTCTGCACCTGCTAATCTGGCTTCCGATTTGGTCATAGCACCTAAACTGCCATGGTCTATATTGTCGACAACGCCCTATGCTGTCTTGACTAGAATTAATCCTGCTTCCCAATCCTAATGGAGCTATCAGCAGCTTTCGACACTATCAACCATGTCACCCTCCTAAACCTTCTTGAACACAGGCTGGCCTTTTCTGGCACTGTGCTAAAATGGTTCTCCTCCTTTCTACATAATAGGTCTCAACGCATCATAATCAATCACACTCTTTCTGGCCAGTTTCCACTTTTACTTGGTGTACCTTAAGGCTCTATTCTCGCCCCAACACTGTGTAACTTATATATGGAGCGCCTTGCTGAAATCCTCAAATTCTCCCACATCTCATACCACATGTATGCTGACGATACCCAACTCTACATGAAAATCACCTCTCCCAACAACATAAATATCTTCAACAACACCTTGACTAAAACACAACACTGGCTGACCTATCACCCCTTCAAACTCAATGCCCTTAAAATAGAATTCCTACTGATCGCACCACCCACCACCACCAGCCCCAACATAAAGGACTGGCTCCCACTTCTCACTGCCCTGAATTGTACCCCACACATCATTGACTCTGCCAAATCCCTAAGTATAACCTTGGACAAAGACCTCTCCAAGCAAGAACACATCAGTTCCATCACTAGAGGAGGTAACCATCGGTTGCACATTCTTAGGAAACGAAAACATTTCCTCCCTGCGGCAGACCTCACAAAGGCAGTTCAAGCCTTAGTGCTATCAAAATTAGACTATGGCAGTACTTTGTGGGCCTCCCACAATACTCACTTGCACAATTAAAGGCTACACTGAATGCAGCAGCTAGGCTCATTAAAGTGATCACATAACCCCAACTTTCAATCACTGAAATGGCTACCCTTCGAGGCTAGAATTCATTTCAAAATTGCTTGTATGACCCACAAAGCGCTGCATTACAATACCCCCTCCTACCTGACCCAAAAACTGACCCTATCAGGTGGAAGCAGATCTTCTAGAAGCACTAGTCCTTACTTCTTAAGCCACAAAAATTCAGGGAAAAGAAAACATATAACCGATCCGACCAATCCTGCTTTAGGAAGGAAGTAAAAATGTTGCTATCCAACAAATTCTTCTAACACTGAGAACATTCCTCCATTTCCCCCTGATATCCGTTCGTTGACTCTTATCACGCTGGTGTATATTTAGCCCTAGGCTCACACTAGTCCATATACTCCTATGTTTATAGCCTATATACTCTGTTTACCTCATGTGAAAGCTCATCACTGCCTGTTTTGTTAATAAGTATGCTATTATTATTGTATTATTTACATATCCTTTTCCATGCGTCGCCGCCCAACGTCATGGTAGGCATGTGTGGAGGCCGGCCATCCAAACAGCGCACGTACCATTTTTTCCACACCGAGGCGGAATGTCCGCCGCAGCAAAGCGGATATAATTTGTTTTTGTTTTCTATTCTTATATATTGTATCTACACGTCTTCCTGTTCTATCCCATATTTGTGTACACTTCTGTAAAGCCCTCTGTCACCTGAAAGGGTCTTGTTCGCAATATATAAAACATCAAATAAATAAACCCACTCGGCCCAAAGTTTCTTTTTTGCACTTCCCTTGCCACCACAGCATGACTGGTTTTGACTTCCACCGACTACTTATGGGAGAAGTTAATTTATTTAGGATGGGGTATGAATATATCCAATGTTTGATTTTTTGGACGATATGTCTGTGTGCTGTGGCATGGATTATGGGACTGCAGCCTTCAATATGAACTGGATGGCTATTTATTGCTTACGGTGTAATTGATTTTCCGGTGAGTATTTGTACCATACAATTTATTATTCTAGAATACACTATGTATCAATATTGACTGTGGTTTATCTCGCACCCACCTTTTGTCTCTTGACTCGTGGCTCCAAAGCCGGATGCACCAGCAAACATCCCTGACGCAAAGCACGAGCATCCATCTTGAACCTACCAAGGGCCCTATTACAAGTGGGATACCACTGCGGCCGCAAACCGCATGGCTAATAATTATCAAAAGCAGGAATTAGTAGGTGTGCAATTTCCACCTAAATACAAGTCGCAGACCTTAGAACAGGGTTTCATTCACAAATTCACATGTTCCCTGTTCTGAGGTATAAAACATGCATTTTGCACCATCAGCCCTTATGGTTCCCAATAGATTCTACCATGTGAAGTGCGAGGGCAAACCTGCACGTCAAATGCCATCTGGGCCTGACTCGAAATCATGTTTCTGGTGCACGGCGAGTTTCTGACCAAAATGGGATTAGCCGCCTGATTGTACTGAGGGTCTTACAGTGACCCATTGAATGCATTCAGCTTGTAGGCAGCCAGTTGAGAAAGGTCCTGTCATAAGTCTCACACCTCCTTTCTTCAGGAAACAACGGAATCCGTAATGGCAATACTGACCAAATTCCTCATGCTCGCCAGGCTTAATGTCAGATCTTTGTGTATCGAGGCACAATTGGAATATCACCCCATACCGAGGCGGTGGCTGTGTCCAGTTTAACAATAAACCCGGCAATCATGACACATATCACTTTATAATGTAATACCTGTCTCACTGAGTTGTCAGAGTGCCACAAATTGTATCAGCTAATGGCTGTTCTTAGAAAGCCACAAGTGAACACAGAAGACCTTACTTTCTGCTTTATTTTAACCACCCCCTTCCTGCAAAAATACTAGAAAGCGTTCCTGCGAAATTGAAGATAAAAATCTCATCGACGAACTCCAGTCAGGCTTTAGATCAAACTGTTACACAAAGAAAGTGATGGTGAACCTAGACCACAATTCGCTGTGCCTCCTGGGTAAAGGAGAGTCCTGCCTTGGCATTCACCAGCAGCTGTGTATGGCATTCAGCATGCTCAGTCAATCCTCCCTCCCAACGACTCTGGAAGAATAGATGGAATTCAGCAACACCTGAATGGTTTGCATCGTATCTCGGCACATTTAATCAACTAATAAAACTGTCATAATATATCTTCAACAATTCACAGCTCCTACAAGGAGTTGAACAAGTCTCCACCCTATCACTCTTCAAACTATACATGGAAACTTGTGTTCCCTTCTCAGAAAATCAAATATTCCTTGCATCAATATTCCGGTGACACTCAACTCTATATTAATGTTTCATCACCAAATGATGTATTATATTTAATTAAAATCCTTGATCCTGAAGCATGGGTGACCAGACATCTTCTCAAACTGCGCCCCCAGAAGACTGAGTTGAGTCCCTGTTGGTCTCTCCCCACCTTCACGGCAACCTTCAAGTGCCTTCCTCGACCCAAGGTTCAAAAGTACTGGGATTCAATCCTTCCATCAAAGAAAATGTGGAATAACCGGCCTTCATTTTTTTTGTGTAAAATCTTTATTTATGATTAGGAAACAAAGAGAAAAAAAAGAGCTGCGGAGGTCCCCGCACATTTCCCCACGCAGGGGGCACAATCAGAAAACAAAGAGCAGCAGCTTTCTATGGTAGCGGATGTGCATCGAGTCCGAAGTCAATCAGTGCCATAAGCAGAAGTGCAATAGTGATGATACAGCTGTTATAGGGCAACGTATGCTAAAGAAAGCCAAAGATAAGAATCTGCCTGGCCCATTAGGGCTTGTATCTAGATTGAAAGCCTTGAACTCTCCTGCGAGTACCGCCACAAACCCAAGAACCATGAAACTAAACATTCCCTCCCCCCCACCCCCCTCCCCCCAGGGTGGTGACTCCATACATACCATGCAAACACACAAGACTCACACTAGATCTGAAATAGGTGCAGTGACCGCAACGAGGCCGGGCAGACCGCCGAGGGTAAACCTTTAAAGAGATAGTTAACCAAAGGCCCCCACCAGAACTGGAAATTCTTGAAATTGCCTAGGAAGATGTCCGCCACTCTCTCCATGCTAAGCAGCCTCCAGAGCCGTGCGTGCCACAAGGAAATTGCTGGCGCTTCCTTCTTTTTCCATGCGGCGGCTATAGTAAGCTTGGCCGCTCCAAGGCAGAGCCACATGATCTGTTTGTCCGCGCGTGTCTGATACTCAAGGTCCGGCTCACGAAGGCCCAACAGGACAGAGGCCATAGAGTCCTCCAAAGGGTAGCCAAGCACGTCCTTAATATGCGAGAGAATTTCCTCCCAGTATGGTCGGATTACCGGGCAATCCCACCAGATGTGGGGGAAGTCGCCAAGAAGCCCACACCCCCTCCAGCACCTGTCAGAGGTGGCCGGATATATGCGATGGAGTCTGGCTGGGCACAGGTACCAGTTCATGAGCGTCTTAAGGTGGGCATCCCTCAGATGTAACGAGTGATTGAACGCTGCTAAATCCCTCCACAATGCTGACCATTCTTTATCGAAGATATCTCTCCCCAACATCTCTTCCCAGTGTCCCATGTAGCGAGGGCGAGGAGTCACCGTTGATGTAAGCAAGAGCTGGTAAATATAGGAGATGACCCCTTTCATGGCCGACGTCCGAAGTATGAAGGCCTCAAAGGGTGATGGGGGTCTCGTAGCCGCATCCAGCACCCCAGGCGATGTGGCCCAGTGAAGTAACTGGATATGGCGATATCGTTCCGACGGGGGGACCCCGTAGTCCCTCATGCAGTTAGCAAAGGTGAGGGGTTCCTGGCCGTGAAATAGATGGGTCAGAGCTAAGCATGGGCAAATTTTGCGAATCTGGCGTTCGCGATTTTTGCGAATTTGCAAACTCGCAATCCGCAAAATCCGTGAATTCTCGCGAATTTTTTTTTTGTGTGTTCGGAAGGGTTTCTGCCAGTTCGCGAGGATTTTGTACCAGTTCGCGATTGCGAACTTACTTGTCGGCACGCAACGGTCGCGACTACCGTATGTTGTTTCTACGTCTAGTTCATCATCACAGGTTCACAGCACCCTCTGTTTCAACACTGCCACCCTCTCTTTCACCCATGCCACCCTCTGGTACATCAATGCCACCCTCTGGTTCATCATCATCACTGTAGATTATGGGGGAAAAAGCAAGCACACCTGCCCTGCTTCAACTGACATGAATTAATTTGGGGTTGATTTATTAATGTGTCACTGTTTTAAAATTCCAGTCTGGCACCTGCTTCCTTATCTGTAATTTGCTTTCTGTTGCAGTGCAATTCTTTTTCCAGGACCTTTGTGGCCTACTTGTAGCTATTCTATGATCCGCTGTGAGGGTAAGAGCAGGGTCATACAATTGTTGCAACTAGCAACTGAACTCTGGAGGGGCCCCAGTCAGGAAGCACTACAGGGAATGGTTACTAATGATGAATTTGAACTATTGCACCTGCTGCTGAGTGCTTTCAGTTTAGCAAAACTCGTTTTTCTGCAGAACTGCAAATGTAATGCCCCAAACAAACTTACTTGTGAAAGTTTATTTCTAATCCAAAAGTGATCCAAAGAAAGTCAAAAGGCCTCAAATCCAAAAAAGGGCAGGCAAATGTCAACCTGAGGAGTTATTGTGATAAAAATAATCATTTTCAGAAGGTCTATGCTGCTTGCTAGTGGATTTCTTGTGCAGAATTGCAAATTTTGTAATTTCGCGAGTGAAAGATTGTTGCTGCCCGCCGCACCTACATGTTCGCAATTTACACCACATGCCGCAAAATTGTATCACCAAGAAAAATAAATCCGCTGCGTGCGAATTTGTGGATTTTCGGTAAATTCGCGAGCGTTCGCGGATCGTAAATTTACCGAAAATCCGCAAAATCCGCGAGCGTAACGGATTTTCCGCCCACCCTTAGTCAGAGCCCTGCAACCACCTTCCCTCCACACATCGAAGGCCCCCTCTCGCAGCGCCGGCGGGAAGGCCGGATTGAAGTGTAAAGGTGTGAACGGCGAGGGAAATGTGGTCCAGTGCTCGTCCGTGGCCGACGTGTCCCAGACCTTCAGAGTGGTACTCGTTGGAGTACTAATGTAGGCATTCAATGGCCGTTCCCTCTTGGATTTCCACGCCAAGTCCCAGACCGATCTGCCAGCGATGCTGCGGTCCATGTGCAACCAGTGTTTCTCCGACGTTTGTTGGGACCACTCCACCAGCACTCTCAGTTGCGTCGCTTTGTAATAAAGCTGCAAGTCAGGAAGTCCCACGCCTCCTTCATTCCTCGAACGTCGCAAGACCGCAAAGGAGAATCGCGCTCGACCCCCCTGCCATACAAACCGCAACATCTGTGTTTTGAGGCGCCAGAAAAAGTCATTATTGAGTGAAATGGGCAGTGCTTGGAAGAGATACAGATATTTAGGCAGAAGGACCATCTTAATGGCATGGATTCTGCCCAGCCACGATAAGAATTTAGGTTTCCACCGCTCTAAGTCCGCTCGAGTCTTCGCAAACAAGGGTGGGAAGTTAGCCGAGAACAATTTTCCCACCGTCGGCGTCAGATGGACCCCTAGGTAGACAATCGAGCCGGTGGCCCAGGCCAAAGGCGTCAAAGGGCGTACCCGGTCCACCTCCGATTGTGAAAGCGTAAGATTCAGGACGTATGACTTGTCGTAGTTGACTTTGAAGCCGGCCACCTCCTCATAACGCAGCAAGGCCTCCCTGATACACGGTAGCGATTGTACCGGATCCGCGACAGAGAACAAGATGTCGTTCGCGAAGAGCGTAATTTTGTGTTGCTCTCTTGTGAACAGAAGGCCCCGGATCCCTTCGTGCTCCCGTATCGCCATCGCCAATGGCTCAATGCTTAGCGCGAAGAGAAGGGGGGAAAGAGGGCAGCCCTGCCTGGTGCCGCGAGAGTGCGGGAAGAACGCCGATAGATGGCCATTCACCGCTACTCGAGACCTGGGACCGCAAAAATTCACCTTCACCATAGTGATGAACCTCTCCGAGAAACCGAAGGCCGTCATAGTCTGAAACAAGAATCCCCAATCCACACGGTCAAAAGCCTTTTCGGCGTCTAGACCCACGAGGACCGCCGAGATTCGGAACCTGTCTGCTTTTTCTATTAAGTGAATCACCGTTCGCGTGTTGTCATGAGTCTGGCGCCCCTTGATGAACCCCGATTGGTCCGGGTGTATAATCGCCAACATCAAGTCTTGTAGCCTATGTGCCAGGATCGCGGAGTAAAGTTTGGCGTCGATGTTAAGGAGAGCTATGGGGCGGAATGAGGAGCAGTGAGCGAGGTCCTTCCCTGGTTTAGGCAAAACCGTTATCAAGGCCTCGGCAAGGGAGCCAGTCATTAAAAAGGGAGACGAAAAAATCGCAGATCTCTGCGGCGTACGATTTGTAAAAAAGGGCGGTGTAGCCATCAGGCCCGGGTGATTTGTGAAGTTTCAAAGCTTTGATGGCGTCCAGTACCTCCTCTCTGGTAATCGGGGCCTCCAACAATTCGTTCCACTCCTTAGATACCTGGGGGATGGGTAGGCGCCGCAAGTACTCCCGCTGCTCACCGGCGTTGAGCCCGTCCCCCGCATAGAGATTCACATAGAAGTGGCCAAAAATGGCCGCCTTCGTTTCATCACGGTGCTGCAGAACGCCCGACGCATCGCTGATCCCCCCGATATACTCACACTCCCTCTTATCACGCAGCTGACGAGCCAGGTGTCTTCCCACCTTATTCCCATAAGAATATGATTGTCGTCCCAGCCTCAATAACGTAAATTCTGCCCTGTTATTATAATGGGCCCTCAACTTTCCCCGAACCGCCGTCAATGGCCGTAGGATCAATCTCGAGGGGTTAAGCTTGTGGGCCTGTTCGAGGACCGCCAGCTCTGCTTCCAATTCCTCCCGCTCCCGGCGCCGCAGACGATTGAGATGTGCATTGAGGCCCAGGCAAGTGCCCCTGATCGACGCCTTAAAGGCGTCCCAGGTAGTGGAGACCGAGGTATCAGACACGGGATTGAGCTCAAAAAAGTCCCTAATGGCTCTTCGCAATGCCTTACTAGAGGTATCGTCCCTGACCACCGAGGCTGGGAAATACCATTTCCGGTGTCCGTCGCCAGCCGGCAACCAGCGTAGGTTGAGCACCAGCATACTGTGATCAGAAACTGATAACGGAAGAATGGTAGAGTCGAGGACATCTCCCCTAAGGGCCTGACTGAGGAAGATATGGTCCAATCATGAATAGGAATGGTGAACATGCGAGAAGAATGTATAATCCCGGGACGTAGGGTGTGTGCAGCGCCAGCTATCAAACAGCCCCAATTCCCCAACCAACTGCTGCGTTGAAGCAGAAAACACACCTGTGTCGGCCCTGTTGGCACCAGAGCTGTCTACTATTCTATCCCACACCAAATTAAAGTCCCCCATTAAGAATAAGTGTCCCTCAGCAAAGTCTCCCAACTTCTGCAACAAGCTTTGTAGAAACCCATTCTGACCAGCATTGGGGAGATACACCACCACAAAGGTACACAACCTCCCTCGAACAAGACCTTTCACCATCAGCCAGCGGCCTTCCGAATCATTGCGCACCTCCATAGGTTGAAAGTGCAGCGCAGCGCGGAAGAGGGGAGTCACCCCCTATGCTTCGTGGACGCCGAGGACCTGTAAATAAGGGGAAATGCTCTATGCCGAAGGCGCAGCTCATCCTTGCGCGCTAAATGAGTCTCCTGAAGCCCCACAACATCCAACTGATGGTCATTCACATACTTCCATACCTTCTGACGCCTTTGCTGGGATTTCAGACCCTTAACGTTCCAAGTTCCTATACGAATAGGCATAATGAAGCAACAACCATGCCCTCTCTACAATCACCTCAGAAGTCCCCCCTCCCTAGTCTGTAAATCCACCAACCACAGGAAATGCAGGAGAACATCCCAAAGAGCCCTCCCAGCCACCATTAATCTGATAGGAAGTCGTCAGCGGCCTCGGGGCAGACTGCAACCAACCCATGCACACCACAACCACCCGCACGCGTTCCAACCACACACTCCACTGCTCAACCATGTCACCACCACTGTCCCCCCACCCCTTCCCCCCTTCAACTCCCCAGCCCCTCCCCACAAAACCGCCCCCCCACCAGAAGAAACCCCAACACAGTTCCATACCCAACAAAACAAGCAAAAAGTGTAAAGACCAAACCACCCGTGAAGATGGCAGTCCAAGAAGTCCAGGAAGTCCTCCAGGGGGCGGGAGAGAAACACCCGTCGGGGCGCCCCATTGACCACATACCGGGGCGTCTTCCCACAAAGTACAAATGAACCCACGGTACCTGCATGATCAGGTCCCTCCAGCGCCAGTCAGTCCACACTCTGCGGGTCACGCCGCCCCGGAGCCAAGCAGTGATGCCGCCAGGGTGGCTGATGCAACAGAAGCCACCGCCTCATCTCTTTCTTGGAGACTGGTCGTTCGGTCCGGAAATCTCCGCTCCACCTCGCCACCCACTCTCTGCCAGGAGGGGGACCGCCGCCGTCCCCTCGAAGGGGAGCCCCTGCTTCCAGGGGGAGGCTCCGCGTCGTCAATGCCCAAGAGGTCCTTCGCCACCTGCAATGACCTAATCTGCGCAAGCCTGTTTTGCCATCGGAAAATGATGCGGAACGGATGGCCCCAGGAGTAAGCAATGTTACGTTCCCTCATGAAGGCAGTCACGGGTCGAAACTCACGCCTCTTCCGAAGAGTGGATGCTGCCAGGTCTTGAGACAGTTAAGGATGATGACCCCGAAACTGCAAAGATGGAATCTCCCGTGCCTTCCGCAGAATGCGCTCCTTCAACTGAAAATCGTGGACACAGACCAAGATGTCCGGCGGAGGGCCCCCTCCTCGCCTGGGCAGCCTGACCCTATGTGCTCTGTCCATCTTGATCTCGCTGATGTCTTCATCGTCCAAAATCTGTAGAAACAGCGCCAGTACATAGCCCCTCAGATCGCCAGACTCCCCGTCTCATGGCACCGACCGTATGCGGATGTTGTTCCTTCGGGAGCGGTTCTCCAGATCCTCCGCATGCGATTGAAGGTCCAGGTTTTGCTCTGTGAGCCGAAGCACATCTTGCTGCAACTGGTGCACATCGTTTGCCACATTCAAATCATGATCCTCCAAGGTGGCCACCCTCTCACCGATACTGTCCATGTCCCTCCTCACCTCTCGGAGGTCCGACACCAGCTGGGCACGCAGTTCGGATATATCTTCCTTAATGGAGGCGAAGAGCTCCGTCATGAACGCCTTGGTGGCTGGGGCCTCATCGTCTCTCGACGCAGACGAAGCGCTCGTTCCAGGAGACAGCGGTTGCTGGGATCCCTTGGACAGGCCGTCCTTGCCATTCTTCCCTCTCCGCTGGTTGGCCGCCATCTCAACCCTCCTAGCCGCTGAAAGTCGCCCCTGGTGGTTGTGTGTGTCCACTCCAACGCGCAACTTGGCCAATGTCCCGACTGCCGGCCCACCAGGAGGGCACCCCTGGGCCAGGCCACTGACTATACTCCACACATGCAGGCTCCTACGTGCTCCACTGCGGCCCACTGGAAGGTAGCTCTTCGTGACCGGCCCCACCACGTCTTGATCAGGCCCAAGCCCTCCGAATTCAGCTCTCGGCTCTCCGGTAGTCAGATGGTTGCTCACGTCAAGGCTCCCCAGTGTATTCAAGGCCAGAGTCACCTCCTCCGGTCCCAGCTGTTAGTGCAGAATCCGTGTTGTACCGCAGGCCGCAACCTGCGCCCGGCCTCGAGGCCGCCATGGCGCCACCTTGCCGCCGCACCCACACCAGCTACGCGGGGGGAGGGGCGCCTCCTCCAAGTTCGCAGTTCCAGCGAGCCGCTTGATACCCTGTTCCAGGCGCCTTCAGATGAGGTCAACGTCCGAGCCGGACACCGCGGAGCAGCCGGCGCCGCCGGGCAGAGTAAATCGCCTCCTCCTTCCCCCCGCCTCGTGTGGCTCCGCAAGTTCAATGGGGGAGATGGCGCCGAGCGAACGCGGCAGGCCGCTGCAGGGTCCGATCCTCCTGCTTGCTCGTCCTCCACAGGGGCTGCCCTCAAGCTCCAGCCCCGGTGCGAGTCAGGGATCGGGGGCCTCCAAGCCGCTCACCTCTTCAGGCGACCCAGCGTCTCTATTCCGTCGTGCCAGTTCCCCCCCCGGCGGGGTCCCAAGGTCACGCAGGGCTCCGCTCCGCAGGTGAGGGGGGGTCCGCCGCGCGCAGCGCCGATGAGTGTCGCCGTGCACCGTGGGTCTAAGCGGAGCCCGGTCCTCGCCGCTCCCCTCTGGCCGCTGGCCTATTCTTCCGCTCCGGCATACGCCCTCTACGCTAGGGCGGGGACGTCCAGGCCGCTCTCTGCTGCTGCGGCCGCTTCCGCCGCGGCGGCCCCGTACCTTCCTGACGCCTCTCGGGACCAGGCAAAGCAGCCAATTTGCTTTCCGGAGTGGCGGGAGCGGTTCTACGGAGAAAGTTCCCAAGCAAAGTCACTGCTCCGGGGTGCTATTCGAAGCTATGTAGAGGTCGGCGCCGGAGGGACCGCAAAACGCGTCTCACTCCGTCGCCATCTTGGCCACGCCCCTCCCGGCCTTCATGTTTGATAGGAATATTAGTCTACAAGCACTTAATAATGATTTGGAGAGGATGTGGCCTAAAGGCTAGAGTAGGGGAGAGGATGTGGCCTAAGGGCTAGAGCAGCTGCCCTCGAAGCTTAGGATTTGGGTTCAAGTCTCAGCAGGGACGCTCAACATCCTGTGATTCGGAGCAAATCACTAAAGGCCTGATTATGAGTCTGGCGGTCCAAGGACCGCTGGACTCGTGGTAGCGCAAAGATGGCGGTCCAGCCACCACCGTATCAGAAGTCTGACCGCCCCATTACGAGTTGGAAGACCAGAAGTCAGGCCGCCCTGGGACCATCACTGCTGTTCCCTGGAGGTAATGTTGCGGTAAGAGGCCACAATATGCTTGCCTGGACCACTGTGGTCTCACCAAGCATATTACGAGTTTCCTCTCCTTCAGGGTTTACATGTAAACCTTGGAGGAGTGGAAACAAAGGCTGTGCCTCCTTTCCTTATGCATGCACACAAGAGGGCATAACATGTGGGCCCCTGTACACATGCACAAAGGTTCCTGCACAGCATGGACTTTCAAGTCTATGCCGTGCAGGAACTTTGTGCGGAGTTCCCATTGCGGTGCCTTCTTTAAAGGCACTGCACCCTTTAAAAGAGGCACTGCCCTGGGAACGACATACCGCCCGCCCACCAGACTACAAATAACGTGTAATCTGGAGGGTGGCGGTGAGTCTCGGTGGTGTGGGGGGTGGTGGTGGAGTACCTCCTGCCCTCCACTCTGAAACTCTTAATCAGGCCTGTCACGGGCCTGACTGTCAAGAGACACCTGCATATAAAGACTGGTGGTGCGCCACCCCCCTTTCACCTTGCGTCTTGTCTCAACAGCCGCAGACTTCTACGTGGCATGAGGAAGACGGAGACCCCGAAACGGAATGGCCATCAGGGGTGAACGTATACGGCTCCTTTAAGGCCGACGGCTGGGATTGTGAAGTCACGCCCATAGTGACGACAAAAGCAGGAAGCACGGCATCGAAGACAGACGGCGTTTCCCCTGCGGAGGAGATCGAGGAGGAGAGCAGCGCGGAACCAGGTCAAGGACGAGAAGCAGACGGAAACGACAAGCCAGGAGGCCAACGGTCGGACGCATCGCCCTGCCACGCGCCCACGGGAGGAGCGTGGCTTAGAGAGGTACGGGGCCGGGTCGCGGGTTGGGTTGGGAGGCGGAGACAGCCCCCGGTGTGACACTTCCTGCAACCAAACCCTTCTCTGAGCACGAGCACCTTCCGTCACTCCCTTAGATAACTGGAGCATTTCACGGGGTTTGCGTTTCCTTCACTCCCGGTCCTTGCGTATTTCTACCCAGAGTGCAGGCAGTAATCCGCCTTCTCTTGATTTCCTTTTTCTTTCCGGTACCACGTGGGATCCTGCTATTGAGACGTATCAAGACAAAGACTTCCACGACCAGAAGGCACCGCGGCATTCAGCGATAACAAGAGACTAGAGACTCATTACCTTTTCATGAAGAAAACGTATATAACAATAAAGCCCTCCTTAAAACCCTTAATCAAAGCACCAGTGTTTCTCTTTGAGCCGGCCTCTCCCGCACTAGTGGTCGAACCTCCAAACCTCCCTGAGCCCCCGGGACATTTGGTGTCAGAAGTGGGATCTACTTCATCATCCATCAGTGAGACCAAGATGGAGACCCTGATCGACCACCTCATAAAGGGGCAGGAGAAGTTAGAATGGGCCGTGGAGAACCAGCTGTCCATTGCTCAAGCGGACCGAGAACTTTTTACTAAAACCATGACCGCACACGTAGAGGGCCTTAAGTCCATTCCCATACCCTCTGTCCAACAGGCGGCCACGGGTGAAGGACGTGTACACACTCCACATCCGTCAGGAATGGCCCTTCAAAAATATGTACCCGGTGAGGATCCTGACGCTTTTTTGGTGAACTTTGAAAGAGCAGCTCGGGCAATGAGCTGGCCCGAAGAAAAATGGCCGTTCTTTCTCGCCCCTCTCCTTACCGCCGAAGCCCAATCTGCATATCAAGCAGCAAATCCACTGGGGACAACCCCATATGCAACTATTAAAATGGTCATACTGGATCATCTAGGCTTGGACCAGGAGGCCTATAGAGTCCGCTTCCGAAAAGAGAAAGGGGTTCCTGGGGAAAATCCGAAAACACTGTTCTTCAGGTTAAAAATGGCGGCGGACAAATGGCTTCGCCCCGATGTGTGCACAAAGGAAGAGATACTGAATAAAATCTATGTAGAGCAGTTTATGGAGGCGTTACCATATGCGACCCAGCGTTGGCTCAAACAGCATGTAGGCCTGACAGTAGAACAAGCCATTGAGATGGCATCACAATATGCAAGGGCCCAACCCAAGTCTATTCCGTGGGAGCCAGAAAAGACCTCCCAAGGTACTCCTACCAACAAAACGGACAAAAGGCCGAAACCAGTACTAGAGGCTCCCCGACCATTCAGACCACCCGGTATGATGGTTCCTCCGACAAAAGGACCACAGTGTTTCGAATGTGGCGAGTGGGGCCACATCGCCAGGATGTGTCCAAAAAGGAAGAGCCATGAGGAACCCATGGAAGTGGGGTATCTGCCCCGGACTGTGATGTATTCCGCCGAAATGGGCAGCACGTTTTACGTGAGTATAAGGATGAATGGGTTCCAATTAAAAGCATTGTTAGACTCAGGATGTAGGCAATCTGTGGTACAGTCAAGGTTCGTTACCCCGGGTCAGATGAATCATAAGAGTCCCGTGTATATCAGGTGCGTCCATGGGGACGTGAAGCCTTACCCCGTGGCCTCCATCACACTCACACCGCAGGATAGAGACCCCTGTACTGTTAGCGTGGGGGTAGTTGATTCCCTGCCTGAGGATATGATCCTGGGGACCGACAATCCGGAATTCCTGTCCCTATTTAAGGAACACCTTTCCACAGCCAGGAATGGGGTGAATATCCCATCCTACCTATCCCCCGAACCCTGGGTTATTGATCGCAGCTTCAGATTTGCTCAGGCTGAAGATAGATCCCTTTTCCACGCTTGGGAAGCCGCCCATAACTCAGATGATCAGACCTCTCCAGGATTTCCCCACTTTTTGATCAAAAACGACTTGTTATATAGACAAGCCAACCAAGAAGCAGAGATGCAGCTATTGGTTCCCCAGTCTTTTAGAGAACAAGTATTATTCTTTGCACATGCCCACTTGATGGCAGGACATGCCGGCAAGGAAAAAACCACTGACTGTATCCTGCGAAACTTCTATTGGCCGGGTATCTACAAAGATGTTCAAGAATTCTGTGCCCGGTGCGAGGTCTGTCAACGAAGAAACACACAGCGCCCTCCGGCTGCCCCCCTACAACGGATGCCCATAATTGGTATCCCCTTCGAGCGAGTGGGCATGGACCTGATAGGGCCCCTACCAAAGACTGGGAGAGGCTTTCTATATGCATTGGTAATCGTGGACTATGCCACTCGGTTTGTTGAGGCTTTTCCCTTAAAGAACACTACCACAGCTGCCATCGCTGAAAAATTTGTGGAACTTTTCACCAGGGTAGGTTTTCCTAAAGAAGTATTGACCGACCAGGGGACTCCCTTCACCTCAAAATTAATGAAGGAAGTGTGTGCCTCACTGGACATAAAACATTTGAAAACCTCGGTGTATCATCCACAAACCGATGGTTTGGTGGAAAGATACAACCAGACTCTGAAGCAAACACTAAAAAAAATGCTGACGGCTGAAGGGCCCGCCTGGGATCGGCTCCTACCTATCGCCCTTTACGTGATAAGAGCCCAAAAGCAAAGCAGCCTAGGATGCTCATCGTTTGAGCTACTGTATGGTAGGATGCCCAGGAGTCTCCTAGACATCACTAAAGAGATGTGGGAAAACGAAACGTCCCAGGAGCAAAAATCCATGTTGGAATACACCTCTCAGCTCCGAACCAGACTTGGTAAATTAAGAGAACTCGCCTATACCTCCATGGAGCATCAACATGAGAGGTACAAGAAATCCTATGACAAGGGTAAAAGATTAAGATCACTGGAGGTAGGAAAATGGGCTCTAGTGCTACTGCCTTCCATCAGTACTAAGAACAAGCATGAGTGGCAAGGCCCATATCAGATCACTGAAAAAATCGGAAACACTACCTATAGACTCCGGTTAACCCCTCACAAATCACAAATTTACCATATCAATCTCTTGAAAGAGTGGTTGGGACCCCTACCCCGGATGGGACAATTCGTAGGGCAGATGGATGCCCAACATATCTCTACTCTAGAACAGTTGGTGGTGAACCCAGAGCTGACTCCCCAGGAAAAACAAGAGTTAACAGAGACTCTAACCCCGTATACAGCAATATTTTCCGACTTACCAGGAAGGACTGAGTTAGCAGAGCACTGCATCGAAACCCTTCCTGGGGAAGTGGTAAAACAAAGACCCTATCGAATTCCCGCAGCAAGGAAAGAGATTGTACGGAAAGAAGTGCAGGACATGCTCGACTTGGGCGTCATACGCCCTTCACAGAGTCCTTGGTCATCCCCGATTGTTCTAATTCCTAAACCTGATGGCACTAAAAGATTTTGTATGGACTTTCGAGCATTAAATGCTGTCTCGCATTTTGATACGTATCCAATTCCTCGAGTCGATGACTTGATTGAAAAAATTGGAGACGCTAAATATATCACCACCATTGACCTCACGAAGGGGTATTGGCAGGTCCCCCTTCGGGAGGAGAACAGAAAGAAAACAGCTTTTGTAACGGATGAAGGTGCTTTTGAGTTCACCGTTCTGCCTTTCGGATTACACGGCGCTCCGGCAACATTTCAGCGCCTGATGAACAAGGTCTTACATCCCTTTTCGCACTTTAGTTCAGCCTACTTGGATGACATAGTCATTTACAGTCAGAACTGGGAGGAACATCTGAGACACTTACAAACCATTCTGGAAGCCCTACAAACAGCAGGACTCCACATCACCGCAAAAAAATCGAGAGCAGCTTTTCAAAGTGTGAAATACCTGGGCTATGTGTTGGGTGAAGGAACCATCGCTCCCCAAAGCGAAAAAGTAAGAGCGATAGCAGCAGTTCCATTCCCCAATAACAAAAGAGACCTTAGAGCCTTTCTTGGCCTAGTGGGTTATTACAGGCGCTTTATTCCAGGCTTTGCAGAATTGTCAGCCCCCTTAACCAATCTGCTACGCAAAGACGCCAAGGCCAACGACTTTAGTAACCCATCAAGAGAGGCCTCACAGGCTTTTCACCTTCTAAAGTCCACGATGACAACGGCTCCTGTTTTAATCTCGCCGGATCACAGCAAACCATTTATGTTATCCACGGACGCTTCTAATCAGGGGATAGGTGCTGTACTATCCCAAGTCAAAGAAGGCATTGAACATCCGATCCTATACGTCAGTAGGAAATTGTTCCCCAGGGAGTGCCGTTACTCTACCATCGAAAAGGAGGCCTTGGCAATTAAATGGGCAATTGACAAATTAAAGTACTACCTGGAGGGCAAGCCCTTCGTTCTACATACAGACCACGCTCCCCTGAAGTGGATGCACCAAAATAGTGGCCACAACCCCCGGGTGTTACGATGGTTTCTGTCCTTACAGCCCTATGCATTTACTGTGCAACATCGCAAAGGAAAAGACAATGCAAATGCGGACTTTTTGTCCCGGGTGTTCCCTCTCCCCGATCGGGAGATGCCAGGGGGGGAGGTGTGTCACGGGCCTGACTGTCAAGAGACACCTGCATATAAAGACTGGTGGTGCGCCACCCCCCTTTCACCTTGCGTCTTGTCTCAACAGCCGCAGACTTCTACGTGGCATGAGGAAGACGGAGACCCCGAAACGGAATGGCCATCAGGGGTGAACGTATACGGCTCCTTTAAGGCCGACGGCTGGGATTGTGAAGTCACGCCCATAGTGACGACAAAAGCAGGAAGCACGGCATCGAAGACGGACGGCGTTTCCCCTGCGGAGGAGATCGAGGAGGAGAGCAGCGCGGAACCAGGTCAAGGACGAGAAGCAGACGGAAACGACAAGCCAGGAGGCCAACGGTCGGACGCATCGCCCTGCCACGCGCCCACGGGAGGAGCGTGGCTTAGAGAGGTACGGGGCCGGGTCGCGGGTTGGGTTGGGAGGCGGAGACAGCCCCCGGTGTGACACTTCCTGCAACCAAACCCTTCTCTGAGCACGAGCACCTTCCGTCACTCCCTTAGATAACTGGAGCATTTCACGGGGTTTGCGTTTCCTTCACTCCCGGTCCTTGCGTATTTCTACCCAGAGTGCAGGCAGTAATCCGCCTTCTCTTGATTTCCTTTTTCTTTCCGGTACCACGTGGGATCCTGCTATTGAGACGTATCAAGACAAAGACTTCCACGACCAGAAGGCACCGCGGCATTCAGCGATAACAAGAGACTAGAGACTCATTACCTTTTCATGAAGAAAACGTATATAACAATAAAGCCCTCCTTAAAACCCTTAATCAAAGCACCAGTGTTTCTCTTTGAGCCGGCCTCTCCCGCACCAGTGGTCGAACCTCCAAACCTCCCTGAGCCCCCGGGACAAGGCCCTAAATCTCCCCTAGCCTAACAAAATAAATGTGTCCGTCTCTATTCTGGTTGGAATGCCCAGAGTCCACCAGCCCCACTGAAAGCTGTTTTAACGTTGTCCTCCAGCTCAGAAAAAACATACCCCCGTCTGCGCCTCTAACAATGATCAACAATAGGGATTCTAGACGGCGTCTCGTTTTGATGACGTCAGCTGGGGTTTTGAAACGTAGGCCTAGATTTACAAACATTTTGCACTAGATTTGCGTCACAAAACTGACACAAACCTGCACAATAATGTTTCTGTGCATTTACTTTCCAGGGCAAAAATTGTTTTGAGAAAACTGTAAAAACTTGGTGGCAAAAAACATGATGTTCCACTTGGCACACACACACATTCCAGGGAGCACACATAGAAAAGCCTCTGTGTGTTCAACTTGTGCAACTAGCATATGTATCAAATCAGGAGGGGGGAGAAAGAAGGAACTGCGATCCATTTAACTTCCTTATTTATATAACAAAAAAATCAAGTGGGGAATGGATCACTTGTCCTGACTAAATAGGGTTTTTCAATTTTCGCGTAATATACCGATAAAAAAACCCTCATTCACGTACAGAGGTTGGGGTGGCGGTATATCTTGATTCTCCGCCTGACTCTTAAAAACGTGACAGCTTCATCATAGGTTTAGTTCTTATGCTTCCTCCACCCGGAGGTGTACCCCTGGTTAGTGCAGTAGTGATCAGTGATAAAGGGTTTTCGTGCAGTGATTCTCAAAAGAAAAAAAATGGTTAAAAGACTCGTATAGCCAGATTAAAATTTTTAATAAGTCTGGATTCGAGATGTTCTAAAAATGGTTCAGTGCGTAGGGAGATTTATTAGGACTCTCCCACACTTAGTATGTCCGTAAAAAGGTCGCCATGTTTCAGCCCTTGTGCTTGCCCATGCGGGTCAGATGGGCTTTCTTCAGGACCTAGAATGAAAAAATGGTGATTGAGACTGTGTACGTCTCTGTGGAATTAGACCGTGTTTTCTCAGGGTCTTTGTGAATCAGGGTATATTAACCTGATTCTGATGAGGTCAAATAGTACTCTTCCTCTGGGGGCCTGGTTCAAACGGGCCCCCAGAGGAAGAGTCAGCACAAATAGTGCTGTATCAGCGCAACAGCAGGTAACGAACCCCCTGTCCGCCTGCTGATGTCCAGACAATAGGACATAAGGTACTTATGACCTCATCCGAATCAGGTTAATATACCCTGATTCACAATGCCCCTGACAAAACACGGTGGCTGAAACATGTCGACCTTTTTACGGACATACTATGTGCGGGAGATTCCTAATAAATCTCCCTACGCATGGAACCATTTTCAGAACATCTCGAATCCAGACTTATTAAAAAATGTTATCTGGCTATACGAGTCTTTTAACCATTTTTTTCCTTTTGAGAATCACTGCACGAAAACCCCTTTATCACTGATCACTTCTGCACAAACCAGGGGTACACCTCCGGGTGGAGGATGCATAAGAACTAACCATATGATTATGCTGTCACGTTTTTAAGAGTCAGGCAGAGAATCAAGCTATACCGCCACCACAACCTCTGTACGTGAATGAGGGTTTTTTATCGGTATATTACACGAAAATTGAAAAACCCTGGTTATTCAGGACAAGTGATCCATTCCCCACTTGATTTTTTTGCAATTAGCATATAGGCAAATAGCATGGGACTTGGAAGTTTGCACCGGTAATGGATTTAGCGCAAGGTTCTAGGTAGGGCCCAGGGCAGCTAAGTAACAACCAGGTTCAGGGGAGCCGGGGAGGTACCCCTGGATAAAGGGATAAGAGATGCATGCATAGAGGTACGGACCGCCAAGACATAACGTAAGACACCCTTTCCCTCCATGAAAAGGCCCCTCGTTGTGGTAGAAAGTGCTGTGCGGAGCCACGCGCTGGAAAGACAGAGTACGCGAGCCTCGGGACCGGCTGTGACCTTAACTAACTGTGTCAGCAGATACCCGGCTCCTTCCTGCACGCGCCTCGGGGTACAGCCTGATGCGGGATATCTTGTGGATTCTGAATATTAACAGGCTGCTTCGCGCGCCGCAGAGTCAATGTGCCTTATCACTGAGACGGCTGATGGCGGATATGCGCCATATTCAAAACAGAACGTGGCATTCCGACGCACTGACGTAAACACGACAAGCCCGGGCAGTAAATACATAAACATGGGGCTCATTTAGAGTTCCGCGGAAGCGTCGTATCCGTGTTTCCTCAGTTTCTACTGCTGAGCAGGATTTGGAGTAAGGAAGTAAAACCACTCTAGAAATGTGGCAACCCACCTCGACAGCCCGTATGCTGTGACATGTGACCAAAAGCGAAAAGCTTCGGGTACCCGCAAATAAAGGGATGGAAAACTCGTGGTAATGTCACTACTGCATTGTATTTACTATTCATGTCCAAAAAATCGCTAAATCAAATGGTAAAAATGTTACTTTCTCGACTGCGCCAATGTTAGTGCCACATCAGGGTCTTCCCCATTGATTTACCACAACACTGTGCAAGGGCTGGAATATGTGTGAGCTCATTTAGAGCACAAAAAACATAGGCCATATTTATGCAGAAGAAGGGAGCATAGCAAGACACCTTCTGCGCTGCGTAACAGGGACAGGGCAGGAATGCGCTGTATTTAACACAATATGGGGCATTCATGCCTGTTGGAACACAAAGCTTAGTCGACCTTGACAAAAAGGTGACCACCATGTAAACTGTTTTCACAAGTGTTTTACAGCTATTAATAAGTAGATGAGCAGAATCTTCATTAATCTTAATAACAATAAAAATCAGGTGCTCGTCCTGGGTGGCTCCACCACCCTATGATCCAACAGCCTTATCACGAGCCCCACTGTTTGCTTTTGCTGCATTAAGAAATATTTGAATTAATTTTAGCTCCAAGTTATCTTTCAAACTGCAGATTAACAAAGGTTCCTCTGCTTCAGGACCATCTGGAAGATTTTAACCTTCTTACTTATCAAGTTGCTGTAAATTGGTTTTTCGGGTGGTCGTGTTTTCCTGCTTTGACCAATTCAAATTTGGATACTTTGGATTACCCAAGTAAATGATAACATAGTTCAAAACCACACAGAATGCTGCTGCCAGAGACCTCTTAGGTTTTGTCTCACAGAGAGTCGAGTACTAATCGGCTCCCATCTTCACAGGCCCCATCAACAGGCGGGCCATCTTCCCAGGGGCGGCTCTTCCATGGGAGTGGAGGAGCGGCGCTCCCCATAAGTGCCCCCCAGAGCCCTAGAGATGAAAAATAAAACAGTAATTTATTACCATATGATTATTCATCAGCCAATCCTGAACCAAGAGTTGGGTGGGGCCTGGTGAGTGACAGCAGGGAGGAGTGGTGGGCAGAGGGCTGCCTTGGCACTGTTTATTGTGTTCCTGTCTCTTTGGTCGGGTGTCTTGCAGCGGGCAGCCAGACATGCACACTTTAAACCTCCCAACACAGCTGTCTTAAGACATCTATATTGAAAGCAAGTGCAGGCCTCCAGTGCACTGGGGAACGCAGTGAGAGGCCGCTCACATCAATCAAAGGCACTGCTCACGTGCTGATTAACTGAATGTGAGCAGGTCAGGATTAGTCAAGGGAGTTTGCTGGGGCCTGCAGTGCAGTCCCAGCAGAAGAGGTCTGGAGTTAGGAGGACGTCGTCCATCACGATCCGGTAAGTGTTTTTTTCTTTCTTTCTTTCTTTCTTTATTTTGTTTGTTCGCGAGCGCACCTACCCATTTTCCCGACCCCCTTCAGAGGATGCCAGCCGCCACTGCATCTTCCAATGCTTGATCTTACTCATCAGAACAATCCCTGAAGAGGACTTGATCTTTATTCTACCCTCATGTCTACCAATTGCCACAAATCAGTTCATCGAGTGGTTGTGTTTTCCCACATGGACAATGGCAACTTGCTGCATCTGAAGCTAGCCAAAAGTGGCACAGCACCTCTGGTGATCACACAGAAGACTCAAGTCGTTCTTACAGACATTCAGTATCTAATTGGCTCCCAGGTTTCACAGGCACTCACCAACATGACTGCCATCTTCCAGTGCTTGGCTGTATGTCATGGAACAATCCCCGGGGGAGGCCTTGTCTTCATCCATCAACTTTTCTCGAACTGTATGCCCAACGTTCTTCTCCTTAAAGTCTGGCCTATTCTCAGGGCCGGACTGGCCGTAGCAGTCACTGGGTGTTTCCCCAGTGGGCTGCAAGAATGGGGGCTGATTTTGGACCCCGGGGGGGGGGGGCGTTTTTGTTACTGAGGGCCTGTTTTGCAGCAGAGTTGCAATATCAGCCCCCTGTAACAAAAGCAGCTGCTGGGTTTTCCATGTGCAGCCACCCCTCGACCAGTCCGACTCGATTGACTGGGCCGGTTTACGATCCCAGTCCGGCCCAGGCTATTCTGGTTAGAGAATCAAGTATCTAGAAGTCTTGCTGTGGTGATCAAGATTCTTTTTTAATTTTACCTCTAAACCATAGAATTCACACCTGAAGTGTCTCCTAAACCAATCATCTGGATTTTAGGAGAAAGGTAAAGACATGACAGGACACTTCATCTATTCTGAATAAATATCTTTAAAAGTTCTTCTTTAAATCCTGAAGAAGCGCCCGATAACTTTCCGGGTGACAGTTGTGCTTTATTATTCCTCATTCATTCATTGTCCTAGTAGTTTCGCTTTATAAATCTCTTTATCATATCAAATCATCATAGTTAATATTTCCGGCAGGGACAACAAATCACCGACCTTAGAATGTGTTTTCCTTTCATTCGAGCTACGGATGGAATTTGGTTGTTTAGAACCTAACCAAAAAAGTTAATGTTGATGCCCGATGTCACCCATCTGTTTCACCAATGTTAGACCTGGCACCTTGGCGTGAGTCTCCCTTCCACTTTTTGCTGATGTGCCTCCGATGTTTTGCTGGTTTTCCGATACTCAGGGCACTGCGCCACGGTTGACCCGTGCCGCAGTGCAAGTGCTCCCTACTGTAAATTGTACATGCGATTGGTATCCATGATTGGTTCATTGGATTTACTGTTAGTCCCTAGTAAAGTGCACTAGAGAGTGCCGGGGCTTGTAGATACCAATACTGCTAGTGGGCTTGCAGCGCTGGTTGCGCCACCCACCGAAGCAGCCGTAAAGATGTGTCTGGGAACTGCGACCGCAGAACCCGCGTGCGGTCTCGTACTGTCACGCCAGCTGGGCAAGTGCACCCACTTGCCAGCCCCGAACCTTCCCTTGACTACATATTAGTCACCCCTATGGTAGGCCTGCGGGCAGGGTGCGTTGTAGGTGTAAGGTAGGACAAGCCCTGATGTGTGTGGCATGTCCTAGTAGTGACTTACCACCAAAACGTATTTCACTATTGAAGGCTACCTGCTCCATTAGGCCAGACTGAGCTGCTGGAATTATTACACCCTATAATCCCAGCAGGCTCAAGGAGCATGGTAGCGAGTCATGTTTAGTATGCCTGAACTCAGGATGATAAAATATTTCTTGTAGTAAAGTTTATTTTAGTATCCTGGGTTTGCAAATGCTACTTTTAGAAAGTTAGCATTTGCTTGCCTAACCATTTCAGCCGCCTCTGCTGGTATGTGTAGCTGACTGTCTGGGACGTGTGAGTGACAGGGCTGGGGGGATGACAGGTGGTGAATGCGCAGATTACACCTTAGTGGGAGGTGGGAGTGCCTCTTGACTCGAACTGTAACTGTGCTCTGCCACCACAATGCTGGCTCCACCCTCCTGGGGAGCGACTGATGACTCAGCCGGCACCTGGCCCAGGAAGGGCGAAGCCCCCATCAACAAGGTACTCTGGCCGCCCCTGTCCGCACAATGCTGGCTCCACCTCCTGTGGGGCGTCTGATGCGCCTGCCCCGCACACTGAAAGCGGAAGCCAGAGTCACCCGCCAGGGTACTCAAGGACTGAGAGTGGCTATGCAAAGGCCCCCCTGGCCTGCGAGAACAAAAGAATTGGCCTATAAAAGAAGGAGCCCTGCTCCTTGAAAATTAGATCCTGTTTGGGCCACAGAAGGACTCTGCCCGACGAGAAGGACCGTGAGAGACAAGGAAGGGTGCTGACTCTTGCCTGTGTCTGGTGCCTTGCTGCCGAAGGAGGGGAAGAAGAAAAGACTACGAGAAGACTTTTGCTTTACTTTGTGCCAAACTCTGCTAAAGAGATCTCCAAGGGCTTGCAACTGAACTTGCCCCCTGACCAGCGCCCCAGGACCAGTGGGCGCTACCCCCTGAAAGAAAGCGACTGCGGGTGCTGACCCTCGCTGCAGTACCGACGGAGGAATCTCCTCCAAGGCGACGACATCTACCTGACCACCGTGACCGGGGCCCAAAGCAACAGCGAAAGCAAAGTGAGGACCAGCCGCCGCTGGCCCGAACACCGTGACCGCAACTGCACCGGGAGCCCGAGAGCAAAGCGAAGGAGGACCCGTCCGGTCCAAGCTCTCGAGTGGACTGCGCTACGAACAGCCACTCACCTGCAAAGACGGACAGTTGCCCTGTGAGAATCCGCAAGGTCGGTAACCTGCCCGACAGCCCAGCTGTGAGCGCACAGCTGCACCGGCACTTGGCTGGGTACGTCCTGCACTTGGGGACCGTACTGCCACTTGCCACCACCGCACAGCCGCCGCCGCCAGGGTCGGAGCGGACGACGAGGAGAGGACCCTGCCGCCACAGAACACCGCTGCCCCAGATGACCCGTGAAACGCTCGGCTGAGAGCTGCAACGAACAGCGACCCCGGGAAGGCAACGCGACGTGGGACAGATCCCCTGAGAGCCGCCTGCTCCACAAGAACTTTGTTGACATCGGCCTGAGGGCCCTAAGAGAACGCTTAAACTGCTAGAAAGAACTGTGGTAACCTGAACTGAGTCACTTGCAACCGTTATCGTAAAGTACGTTGACTGTATTCACAAGCCTGCTTAAAATCTATATAAAGATATATATTTTTACAGAATACAGTCTGGTCTCGTTGTGTGGTGGGTTGGTTGTAAAGGTGTACTATTGCAAGTGTTTAACCCTATGTGCCCCAAAGATTAGCCTACGACTGCTTAAGCCACACTACCTAGAGGGTAAGCAGAGGTTGTCAGGAAGGTAACCCTCAGCCCTGACGAGGAAGAGAGAGTCCCTGCTTGTCGCTAGTGTTGCACTGCGCCAACTAGAGCCTCCCCCTTCCTACATTGGACACAGCGGTGAGGATTTTCGAATTTACACTTGCGATATCTATACCTGAGCTTCTGACCACTACACAAGGATTACGGTCCAGTTACTTAGCCACAGACTTTGCTTTTGAATTTTGCCAAAAAGAAGATTCCGAGTGCAGAAACCATGCCGGGCACGAAGAGCCTGGATGGAGCAGAGTCCACGAACTCCGAGGTGTTGGAGGTGGAGTGGGACCCCGCAAAGCTGGATAAATACTCCAGAACGGAACTGAAGTTTTTTTGCAAGAAACTCAAGGTTCCACACACCGGTTGCAAGAACAAGCCACAGCTCTACAAGGCCCTGAAAGCCTGGATAGAGTCCAGAAAGACCCCGGAGGATCAAGACGCCCTCGCAGAGCAGGATGCAACAGAGGAGCAGAATGCAACGGAGGAGCAGAATGCACTTGGAGATCTGATTGATCTCGAACAACGAGACAGCGAGCACAGCTTTGGTAAAGGCCTGTCGCCAGAGGAGCTGGCGGACAGGAAGGAAACAAGGAATCACGAAAGAAAGCTGGCAGAATTGAAAATCCAACTGGAGCTTGAAACAAAAAGAATGGCGCTGGAAGAGCGAAAGCACCAGATGGATTATGAAGTAAAAATGAGGGAGATAAGTCTCAAAGAGAGAGACTTGGATCGTCCTCCCTCTGGTGGCAGCACATCGCCAGTGCAGGTAGAGTCAAGAGTGCACATCCCGAAGGACGTAGTTATGGAATTCTTTAAGGGGGATGACATAGGACAGTGGTTTAGGGCATACGAGGTAGCCATGTCCTCCCACCGGGTCCCTGACAAGGATTGGGGAGCGGGGTTGTGGGGAAGGTTCCTTAGCGAAGGGAGAGATACCTTGCTAGATCTTCCCGTTGAAAATCAGAGATCCTATGCCCACATGAAAGAAGCTTTAATGAACAGGTACGGGCTTACCCCTGAAATGTATAGACAGAAGTTTAGGGGATGTACTAAGCGGCCTGGGTATACGTATGTGGAGTATGTGACTTACTTTTGCAGAGCACTGGATGGTTGGGTGAAGGGTAGCAAAGTTAATGATTTTCAAGGTCTCTTTGATTTAATTGCATGGGAGCACTTGTCTGATCACTGTTTTCCTGAGTTACGCCAACACCTGATCGATAGCAAGCTGTCCAACCCGAGGAAGGCGGACCGCTGGCTCAGCACCAGGGTCCACAAGGGTCCCGTGGGAGACTCCGCCAAGAGTGGGCAGGGTCCCCAGCAGAAGAATGGGGGGACAAGGGGGGAAAACAGAAAGGGTTCCAAAAAGGCCCCCAAAGTAGTTCCCAGGGGAGCCCGCAGCAGGGTTCTCAGCCTCCCCCACCCCCGAAGCAGAGTGGAGCCCCGACAGGTAAACCTGTTCCAAAGGGGCCCTTCAACTGTTACAAATGCGGCGAACCTGGACACATCTCCAGTGACCCCAAGTGTCGCCTGTTTGGAAAACCCGCACCCACTGGTGCTCCGCCCTGTGGTAAATTTAAATTACCTATACTTAATTTATGCGGTAAAATTCAATAAGAATAACTCAGTCAAAAAGAAGAGGCAAAATCCGTGATATTTGAGGTTTATAAAGGGGTTTTATTCCTTAAAAAGGAATTGGTATTGGTTCGAACCAAGGTGGCATACCATTCCGTCACCAAGTTGGTTCGGGAAGGGACTGACAGACAATACTTTATTGACAGTTATTCGTATATATAGTCACTGCATTACAGTAAAGACAGATGCAGGAGGCGTAACAGCTGAGAGGAGAGATAAGAGTACACATACGTAACGAAAAGGCGTTACAATAGGCGTGCATGAAGGCGTGTACTAGAAACGTCATTAAGAAGATGTCACAAGTGGGTGGATCCATAAGAGAATCCTGCAGTGTCAGCAGAAATACATGGCAGAGATGCGCGCGCAGGCAGCATGACGTGTGATTGACGTGTCACTGGAGGGTGAAGGGGACTTGACATTTAGCCTTACATGAGGAGACAGAAGTCTGGGATGTCAGATCAACCTAATCCCAATTCGTATCTAATATCTTGTGTTTAAGGAACTATATTATCTGGAAGGAAAGGTCTCTCGGGCAGAGGCTATTCTATACTAACTGTGAGTGCGTGTATAAGCGTCTACGTGTCTGCATGAGATGCGAGGGGGCATGGGCCTACCATGGTAACAGGAGCTATGAATTACTTGCACGGAGACAGTGAGGCCGGGCCCTTTGCTCTGCAGCTGGAAGGATGTTTACTTGAACTACTAGACAGGAATGTATTTTTCGAGGAGCGGAGCAGATAACTTGAAGGTTGAATACAGTCTTGGCAGGCAACAGGCCGAGCCAAGCACCGCTAACCGCGCAGGGAGTAAGACAAAGGTCACGGATACAGATGCAGGCCCCGGCTGACACATTCAGAGGCAGAAGGCAGGAAAAGGCTCGATGGCAGAATTCAGGGCCTACTTCGCCAGAGCTGAAAAACGTGTAAAGTACACCACATAAAGACGTTGGCAAGGCATACTTAGGAACGGAATATTCGACCCATTCATGGTGGATCTGAAAGAGGACATGTTAACGTTGGACGCAAATGTATTTGCGTCTTCATAGCTGGAAGTGGAGGGAACATACATGTACTTGTAGCGCGTACACGGAGTCGTTGGGGTCTAAGATAGGGGACACAATTGATCATAAAAATTCATATTTCCTCATTCCCTCCTTGTCCCCTACGGACCCTTCATGATATATCGATCCTCATGAATCGATCAATCTGTTCGCGTAACATCATTTGCTCTTCTTTCTTCTTATGGCGTTTTGAATGGGAACTTGAATGTGGAATACATGATGTGGCACACAGGCCGCAAATCGCTGGCCCACATTGCAGACATAGGCAGCAACTGAATACTACGAGAAGGGCAATGCCCAGGAAGGATAGGACCTTCCATCCCCAGGCGGTCAACGTGGTCCAGAACCAACCAGACCAAGTCCAGGTGCCTGGATTCTGGTGTATCAAACTTGCAATCTTATGAAGACGGGTAATAGCTTTATATACTGATGGCGCGTTTTCTGGAATGAAAACACAGCAGCTTGACCCGATGACCTTACAGGCTCCGCCCCTATCGGCCAGGATGACGTCAAGGACGAGACGATTTTGAAGAACAACAACCTGCATCGCAGACTGTTCCTCTGTTAAGTTGCCCAGGGCGGAAGTAGTTTCATTCACTACTGCTTCGAGGGTTCTAGTTAATTTGCGTATCAGTTTACTATTAAAGACAGCACCTAAGTAGGGAAAGAAACCTTTATTGAAGTCTGTGTATTGCTCCCATGCCGTTTCAGTGTAATCGACAATCGGGAGATCTCTTCGGAGTCTATGGTTTACTAGATTAGTGTTTCTATGATAATCAGGAGGGGCTAGGAAAACAGGTGGCAGAAGGAATGCAATGTAACAGGTACCATCCCAATCTAGAGGTAAACGTATATATGCGGTATGACCACAAATGAAGTAGGAATGACGAGTAGCTCTGAATGTAGACTTGCCTTGATCACTGAATTCGACCACAGTAGAACATTTACTATGACCTAAGTGTACTGAACCATTTTTTCTGACACATAATTCACCTGCGACTGGTAATACTGACATAGCAGGCAAAACTGGTGCAGCTTCGGATTCAACATTCAAAATCATAAGGTTAATGGTAAAGTTACCTAATCCATATACTTCATTTTCTAGATCAGTTCCTGTCCTTGTGGGAAGTCCCTCCTTGTTAGGGTAGCAGGCTTTAAGCAAAACTAAATTCAGGTTTCCCCAAACCCAATTTCCTTCATAAACTATAGTATCAGAATCTAAAGAATGAATCAGTCTAAACCATGCACCACAGGAGCCATTGTGTGTGAACGGGTACGGAAAGAGGGGCAGAACTGGTTTTTCTGGAAGGGAGGGAGTCGGCCACATATCCAACAATTTGTAGCGTTGTTGGTCAGATGGGAGTGATGTAACATACTAATAAATGTGTTGTTGCGCAGCGCAAGTCTGTAAGACAATTCATGCGGAGGTAATTCGCTAAAAGAATGTTCGGCAGTAACGTTGAAAGCAGAATGTGCACGCTTGAAAATACGGTAATAGATATGTAGTAATATACTTGCAGCAATAATCAGCAGACTCAGAAAAAACATAATCAATAATGTCACTATACAGTGACTACGAAGTGATTTACAATATGCACGTTTCTTGAGCTGTATCTGTCTATCTCTCTCTCTATCTCGGTCTAGGGGATACATGTCAGAGACTAATTTAACCGATTCACCTAGGGGAGGACTTAAACAATTAAACTGTCTGACTTGCTAGACCGTAGTTTCAGTCTATATTCCTCGGAGGCTGTTTTCTCAACCAGGGGGAGTTTTGAGTCAGTCTGTGGGGGAGGGCAGGGCTTAGAGTCCAAGACCGAAGGGAGTCCGTGAAACTTCTTAACGTGGCTTGAGTGCAGCCACCCTTTTCTGCCCTCAACCTTCACGGCGGTCCTCGTCGTCAGAAGAACCAATTTCGGAGTTTGCCAGCGGGGCTCCAGCGGACTTCTTCGATCAAAATTGCGAACAAAAACAAAATCCCCGGGAACCACTTCATGGGGCTTCACCTCGGTGTTGTCGGGAAAGGCTGCAGCTACCTGTGAACGACAAGATTGTAGTGCAGACATCAAGGAAGCAAGGTAATCTGTCAGCATAATACAGTCAACATCTGTGATTTTACGCGGTACAGGCGTCCCCCACATATTTGGTGGCCTACCAAAGACCACCTCATACGGGGATAGCCCGGTTCGAGAATGCGCTACCATCCTCATATAAAAAAGGGCAACTGGCAAAGCTACTACCCAGTCAACGCCATTCTCTCTGCAGATTTTAGAAAGTCGGATTTTCAGAGTCTGATTATGACGCTCCACGAGACCTGCTGCCTCGGGATGCCGGACACAATGGAATTTCCACTGGTAGCCTAATAGGAGTGTAATGTGTTTCACAAGCTCGGATGAGAATGGCTGACCGTTATCTGAGTACACGATACGGGGCAAACCATACCGTGGGAAGAATTCGCGAACCAGCTGCTTGGCAGTGGTCGGAGCAGTGTAATCTGGGACTGGATATGCTTCGGTCCATCGAGAAAGTGCACATACGACTACGAGGACATATTTGAATCCTCGACAACGTTCCATCTGGATATAATCCATCTGGAGGACTTCAAAAGGGTGATCAGGAGGCTGAAATCCACCTTGCTCTACAGGAATGCTTTTACCTGGATTGAACTGACAACAAATCATGCAAGTACGCACTTTCTGTTTGGCTGCTGCTCGTAAGTTTTTATTGAACCATATGTGTTGAATACTGTCTAGCATGGCTTTTTCTCCTAGGTGTGCTGGACTATGTATCGTGTTAATGATGACTTGAACCATAGAGTCGGGGAGAAACCATGTAGATTTTCCCTTCGTCACCCATCCCTGATCTGTTTGGATCCCTCCTAATTCAGTCCATTTCTTGATTTCATCTGGTGTAGCATGTGTCTGTATTTATTACGTATTTATTATTACGTAACTTGTATCGCGCATACTAAACCCGAAGGTGTCAAGGCGCCTATCAACAGATCAAAAGTTTGCAGAGCGCCACTAAAGGTATGCACGTGTGAAAAGGTGAGTCTTTAGAGCCGATCTAAAAGCTTGTAGAGTGGGGCGGGACCTTACTTCCAAAGGGAGAGCGTTCCACCATTTAGGGGCCAAGTTAGAAAAGGCCTTGCCTCCCCATCTTGTTTTTCTAACACGAGGTACAGAAAGAAGAAGTTCCTGAGTGGAACGGAGATTCCTACCAGGGTTATATTGAGATAGGATCGATCCAATGCCTGTGGAGCTAGATTTAGCTAAGGCTTTATACACCATACACATGGATTTAAAAAGGATCCGATCGTCAACAGGGAGCCAATGTAGCTGCTTTCGCGCTTCAGTGGCAGAGGCACGTTTAGGTAGGTCAAGCACGAATCTCGCTGCCGCATTCTGGACCACCTGCAAGCGCTGTAGCTGACTCTTGTTCAGTCCTGCATACAGCGCATTGCAATAGTCCAGTCGCGAGCCCAGAAGTGCGACAGCAAGTTGCCTTCTTGCCTGGGGTGACAAATAGTGCCTAATTTTCCTTAGGATGTGGATAATCCCCCAGCAGGTCGATACAGTCCTGTTGACCTGTTGGCACATGCTAAGGGTGGGGTCAATCATGACTCCCAGATTTTTTGCTGAGGAGGTAGGCTCGGGACATAAGCCCAGCGAGTTCGGCCACCACTCAGCAGACCAGATCTGTTCTTTTCCTCCGAAAACCATCACCTCCGTCTTCTCCCCATTCAGTTTTAGTGAATTATGGATCATCCACTGTCCGACTGCCTCCATACAAGATCTAAAATTGGCGGCAGTCGACGTAACTGACTGGGAGAGAGAGACTAGGATCTGGGTGTCGTCCGCATAGGAAACTACCTCCATCCCAAAAGATCTAATAAGTCTGGCAAGGGGGGTCACATAGATATTAAAAAGGGTAGGGCTAAGCGCTGACCCTTGGGGGACCCCACATTGCACAGACAGGGATGGAGATAGAAACGATCCCAGCATGACCCTTTGCTCTCTGTGATCGAGAAAAGAGGAAAGGAGTCCCAGGGCTGACCCTCGAACCCCAATCTCCCTCAGGCGAGATATTAACACCGAGGGGGATAGGGTATCGAAGGCCGCTGTGAGATCTAAAAGGATCAGGAGGGAGGTCTGTTCCTCATCAACCCTGGTGCGGATATTATCCAGCACTATGGTGAGGGCAGACTCGGTGCTATGCTCCCTCCTGAATCCATGCTGGGAAAGATCCAAACAGCCTGAACTCTCCACGAATGCAGCCAGATGTTTGTTCAGATGGGCTTCTAGCATCTTCGCGGGAGCTGGGAGCAGTGAAATGGGGCGAAAGTTTTTTAACACCCCAGGGTCCAGAGAAGGCTTTTTTAACAGCAGTTTTACTACAGCATTTTTCCATTGCTGTGGAAAAATGCCTTCCTCCATCACCCTATTCATGATGTCAACCAGAGGGGGAAGGAGAGATTCTCTGCACTGCTTGAGGATCTTTAGCGGGCAGACATCCAGTGGGGAGCCCGATTTGGTTTTATCAAGCAGGATCTCAAGATCCTGACCGGAAAGAGGGGGAAAGGATACCAGATCTTGATGTCGAGGAGATTCAGCATCGACAGGCTCAGAAAGAGCGGGCGCCGACGGCACGGCGGTCAAGGATTTTTGGACCTCCAAAGTGGTATAGATGTCCATAATCTTTGACTGAAAGAAGGCAGCAATCTTGTTGCATAGTTCCTGTGAGGCAACCACAGGATCCGGGGTCTGGAGGGAAGTAAGGGAATCAACGATCCTAAAAAGTTCTCTAGGAGATGAAAGTGAGGAAGTGAGGGCCGTGAGATATTCCTGCTTGGTCTTAATCACTTCCAATTTGTAGTTTTTAAGCAGGACCTTATGAGCTTCTCTATCCTTGGGGGCCCAGCTAGAGTGCCAAAGGCGTTCCTGTCTCCTTACTTCCTGTCTACGAAGCCTTAATTGTTCGGAGAACCAGGGAGCAGAAGGTTTTTTCCTGGCAGAGTAACAGGGCCTAGCGGGAGCCAGCTCCTCTAGTGCCTCAGAAATGGTGTTTTCATATATGGAGACCGCTGTAGAAGCGTCCACCTCCTGAGTAGAGGCCAGACTAGATGTCCATGGGTGGAATGAATCTTCCCTGATCTTTTTAAGGTTCCTACGCACTTCCATAGTGCCCGGGGCCCTTCTAGCAGGATCCCGTGTCAGATAAGTCAAATTAAAAGGAACGGCCAGGTGGTCTGACCAAGGGAGATGGAAAGGATTGGTGACTGTCAGCCTTAGATCATTTGAAAAGATTCCATCGAGCGTGTGCCCTGCTCGGTGGGTGGGACCATTCACCAGTTGGGTGAGTCCACAGGCTGACATTATTTCCACCAAGGAAATAGTGTCATGAGCCTCCAGTAGCTCTAGGTGAAAATTAAAATCACCTAGAATAGTAAGATTTTGCCGGCCAAAGTAGGGTTCCAAAACCTGCATTAGTTTCAGCCCAAAACCTGCTCTTGGGCCAGGGGGGCGATAGACCAAGATTCCATTAAAAGCAAGGTTAGCAGAATCAGATAGGGAAAAGTATAAAACTTGAAAGACATCCTTGGGATCAGAGAGAGGTACAGTATGACAGTGGAATCTGTCCTGATACAAAATAGCCAGGCCACCGCCAACACGGCCTATTCTATCAAGTCGGGTTAAGCAGTAACCATCAGGAACCGCTTCGACAAGATCAGGGCCTGAAGAATCTTTCGCCCAAGTCTCCGTTATAAAAACCCAGGATGGCATTTTATCTAAAACAAGCTCCTTAA
The DNA here is from genome assembly GCF_964263255.1 of Lissotriton vulgaris. Classification (NCBI taxonomy): domain Eukaryota; kingdom Metazoa; phylum Chordata; class Amphibia; order Caudata; family Salamandridae; genus Lissotriton; species Lissotriton vulgaris. The sequence goes on from NC_141693.1 coordinate 185,030,332, forward strand.
AAACCATATTATTCTTAATAAGTGAACGAGCATTAAGGAGAAGACAAGTTTCGCTAGGACTTTTAAGTGCTGAGAAAGGGCAAGGCTCCAAAGGAGCAGGAGGAAGAGAGAGTTTAGGCTCATCCGCCTCTCTCTGAAAACAGGCACAGCCGGGGCGTGTAGAGAAATCCTCAGGTCTGTACCGATGAAGGCATGGGGCACGTGGGGGCTTAAGCCGCAGTATGTCCTGTAGTGAATATTTCAATACGGGGGTGCGTACCTTATTCTGTATGTCAATTACATCATGTGCGGGATCCCTGACTGTCATGCAACGTGTCGATGTCGGAACTATTGTCTTTGTCACGTCAGTTACATGAGTTTGATTCTGAGCAGTTTGCTTAGCTGTTCGATCTGCCAGGTCGTTACCCTGGGAAATGATATCGGTGACTTTTGTATGTGCTTTACACTTCATGATAGATATTGCAGTAGGCAGGTGTATTGCATCTAACAGTGTTTGAATGAGGGGACCGTGTTGAATGTTGGCACCGTGAGAAGTTAAGTAACCTCTCTCTCGCCAGAGGACTCCGAAGTCGTGAACGACTCCGAATGCATAACGTGAATCAGTGTATATGTTAACTTTCTTATTTTTGGCTTGAATACAGGCTTGTGTCAGAGCGATGAGCTCTGCTGCTTGAGCTGACAGGGTGTCAATACAATTGGTTTCAATAACTTCAGTGTCTGTCGTGACTGCGTAAGCAGCCACTAATTCACCTGTACCTGTTCTCATACATGAACCATCCACAAAAAGTGTCAGGTCTGGATCTGGTAATGGAACGTCTGTCAAGTCTTGTCTGGGTTTCGTCGTAATAGTAATGACTTCAATACAATCATGTGCCAATGGGTCTACACCACTTAATGGCAAAAGTGTGGCAGGATTTAATGTACTACAGCGTCTGATTTCTATGTGTGGCTGAAACAATGTCAATTCATAACCTGTCAGTCTTGCTATAGTCAAGTGTTGGGTCTGTGTACGGTTTAAAAGAACTTCCACAGAATGTGGAACTTGCACTGTCAATTGATGTCCTAGTACTATGGAATCACTTTGTCTGAATGCTAAAGCTGTCGCTGCAACTGATTTCAAGCACGCAGGCAGAGCCTGGGCTACTGGATCTAATGTGCTAGAAAAGTAAGCACACGGTTTGTGTGAACCTGCTTGTTCCTGAGTGAGTACTGACAAGGCAGTACCTTCACGTTCTGTGACAAAAAGTGTAAAAGGCTTACTGTAACATGGTGTTGCTAAAACAGGTGCTTGACATAAGGCTTTCTTTAAGTCTTCAAAAGCTTGTGTATGTTCTTGAGTCCAAGGGAGGACAGTCGATGTCGCTGCCTCCTGAGTTGTCAACTGAATGAGTGGTTTTGCTAGAAATGCATATTGGGGAATCCATTGTCTACAGTACGAAGTGAGGCCTATAAAGGCCCGCACCTCCTTTTGTGTCTTGGGTGGTGACATGTTTACAATTAACTGGATGCGATCAGGTGTGAGCTGTCTCCCCACTTTGGACAGCAAGTGACCAAGGTACACAACTTGCTGAACACAGAATTGCAGCTTCGAAGGGGATACCTTGTGCCCCTTGTCGGCCAGCAAATTTAAAACCGTCAGTGATGCTTTCTCACATTCGGGTTCGCTTCGGGCGGTGATCAACAGATCATCGACATACTGAAGTAGGGCGGTGTTAACAGGCATGTGGATACTGTCAAGTTGTCTTTTCAGTGCTTGGCTATAGATGCTGGGGCTTTCTGTGAATCCTTGAGGTGCGCGTGCAAATTTGAAACTTCGTCCATTTAAACAGAATCCGAACAAGTATTGGCTTTCCGGATCGATTGGGACGCTAAAGAAGGCGTTCTTGAGGTCAATTACAGTAAAGAACGTTGCTTCTGGATCAATAGCTGTCAGTAATGAAGAGATATCTGGATCCACGGGGTACTGTGGTACAATGCATTTATTCAATTCGCGCAGATCAATAACTAATCAATAAACTGGTGGTGCATTTGGATCAGTACGTTTAAGAACTGGAATGATAGGAGAATTACATACATTGGAGTCGGTCTCTACAACCACTCCTTGTGCAATGAGCTCGTCAATGATTTTCAGTAAAGCCACTACAGCATCTGGGGGTAACTTGTATTGCCGAATTCGTGGTAATACCACTCCTGCTTTGAGTGTGACTCGATATGGGGTAATGTGCATACAACCTACATCAGTGGGGCCTTGTGCCCATAAATGTGCAGGGACATTCTGTAATCGGTGATCCATGTCTCTCAATACATAGTGACCTTTAAAATCTCGCAAGAATAATCGTACTCCTTCCGGAGAACAGCATATTATGGCTCCTAGAGCTTTCAGTGTCTTTATACCTAGCAAGTTTTCTGGGCATGACTTTGTAAGCAATAGATCTGTAGTCCGTGTCAGAGGACCAACTGCAAGAGGAAGAGGTTGTGATACTTCGTTAATAATAGGTTTTCCTGAAAATCCAAGGGAAACATTCTGTGAGCCTGAGAGGGGAGCCCCTGGGACCTCATTGTGACTAATCGTTGTTCTGCTTGCCCCTGTATCAATTAAAAACTTTCTGTCTTTCCCTAATACTTGAGGACCCTCTTGATCTACAGGAACCTCAATAAGAGGCAAGCCAAACTCCCTCTCTAGGCTGTTTCATGTGTATCGCTGGTAATCGGGGTAGTCATTTTGTGCATACTGGTACATCTGTTGTGTCGTGTTTTGTGTTGCGGCAATAGGCTGTGGCTGTGGTACTGCTACGGTCTGTTGTGAAGCTGGCATAGGCGGTATATGCTGTATATTCTGGGGTACTTGTTGTTGGGCTTGATCTTGTCTAGGTGGACGTGGTCTCTCCTTGGTCTTATCCGTGGAGATATTGTGTTTCAGAACTGCACAATCGTTTATATAATGACCTGGCTGTTTACAATAGTTACATACCCCTTTAACAGGAGCCGTTGAATTACTGGGCTGGGTCGCACCCTTCTTGTGACCGTCAGCTGGAACTGACTGGGCAACTAACATTTTCATTTTCGTGTCTTTCATACGTCTTTGTTCGTGTTCTTGTTCTTCTCTAATTCTATTCTGGTGATACTGTAACATTTGTAACATTTGTGACGGGGTGTTAGCTTGCCAAGTACTCTCGACTTTCAGTACTCTGTTCTTAACCTGGGGTAGTGAATTCTCGACCAATTTTGTTACAAAAAGATGTGGATATGATTCGCTACTTGCTTTCAGACCGCTGTTAATACCAAAACATTTTTCAAATCGAGAATAAAAATCACTAGTGTCTTCATCGGGTTTCTGTTTGCAGGCTGAGATTGCACCCCAGTCTTCCTTTTTCGTACTTAATAAACGTGGCAATACTTGTACTAACAATCCTGGTAACGCTTTAACTTTGTCTCCAAGCCCTAGGCCTGGAATTCGGGTATTTTCTTCGTTTTCTAATGCAGCCCAATCAATCTTTGCATTTCCCACTTCCCATTCTTTTTCTTTGAGTTTCTCGTAAATACCAGCAGGCAGTAGTACTTTCAATATTTTCATAAGGTCAGGATAAGTGTAATCACCCATGAGTAACATGTCTTTTATTTCACGATGAAAACCTGCGGGATCTTTGTCATGGCTAGGTACTAATTTTTTCATTTCCAATAATTCTATTTTAGTTATGGGCGTGTACACAAACGCGCGTCGAAGCGTATTATCAGCATTCTGGACTGGGTGCACTTCTCGTAACGGATTCTGTCTGTCTATGTAATACATTTTTCTTTCCATGGAGTGTGTTGAATCAGGCTGTGGACACAGGAAGGCACTATATCTGTGCCGATGTTCTAGAATTACTTTAATTAGATCGGTACCTAGACCTCTCCATTTATTCATGAGTTGTTCTGCTAATATATCAGGCAGGGGACCTGGATCAGAGTGTTGGCTTCTATACAATAGGAGTAGGTGTTGTATCATGTATGTACCAGCTAAACGCTGTTCGCTTGGTGTCATATTCAGAAATGTGTGTGCTAACGCATCATCACTATATTTCTCAGGATTGTCAGCCCATTGTACTGCTGACCTAGCTAATTCCTGTTCATCCATAGAATCGAGTACATGGTACCCCATTCGTTCTCGAAGTCTGTTATCAGTGGCTTGGAATAAGTGTTCAGGCGTTCTTGGATTAGACATGGCTTCCTGAAAAATTATTTTACTTTCTGGACGTACCGGACGCATTGAATTATTATAGGATCTTCCTTTACCTACATATGCTATCATTTCTCTAGTTGGTAATTGTGTTTGTCCTGTTGCCGTTTCTGGTGCGTCCTCCTCCCCTGAGGATTCAAACTTGTCTGATTCTATTTCTGGTTCTAACTGTCTTTTTTCATGTATTTTTATTACTGCGCTTCTGATTCTTTGGTACATGTTTTTTATACAACTCTGTTTATCGTGGTTCCCGTCTGCTATATTCTGACCCCATCTATTAAGTGCTCTCATTTCCTCCGGCTCTACACCCGGCCTATTTTGTTCTCTTATTAGGCAGTTTATGAAAAAACGTAATATCTTGGCTTGAGTGTCAACTTTCTGGTGAGCCATGGCTTGGCCAATACTTTCAGGGCCTTCCCCTGTTTGAACAAAATGATATATTCTGTCTAGATGATCAACCATTCCAGGTAGTGTCAATAAAAAGTTGGTAACCCGTCGTAGTCGTACTGATGCGAGCATTAATCTGTCGTCATTTTTACCGGGTACTGGATCATATCTACAGTCCGAAAGACGTTCTTTATATATGTCAAAATCGCCTGCTTGAGGTGTACGTTGTTGTGCTAAATCCCTATAAGTCCACCTATGTGTTGGTGGTGGGGTTTGGAATCCTATCGCCCCTCCGGACGCGCCTCCTGAGGCGCCGGATCCGAAGGGATTCGTTGGGTGTAAAGTAGGAAGAATAGGTGCAGGAAGAGGTGGAAGAACGGCTGGAAGGGTTGGAACGGGAGGAGGAGTAGCTTGTCGCGGAGGTGGGGGCTGACTATCTCGGGGTCGAGCGCCGCCAGTAGGAGGTGTGTGGGGCGGTGCGGGGCCTGCAGTATTAACATATTCGGGGGCTACATCGTCTAGATAGGAAGAAAGGAAAATATCCTTTGCGGTTTTGTGATGCATTTTAGTCGGGAGCATTGGAGGTGGCAGATCTTTTGGTACTTCCAGGGTGGCCTTAGGTAAACCCTCGGCCAGAAGAGGATACATACCATTCATAAGGGTGTTTCGTTGTCTATCTACTTGCTCTATTTTTACTCGGATACCTTCCTCAACTAATACGTTTTCTCGGGCTTTGTCTGAATCCTCTCTACTTTTCTCTTCTTTTCTGTGTGCTTTTTCTGTACGCCTATGCGATTCTTTACGCCATAATTCAATGGCATCTTTCTGTGACTGTCTGGCTTTCTTTTTCCATAATGCTTCTTCTACTCTCATGATGCAATCTGCATCCCATGTCCCAGCAGCGGGCCATCTCTGATTCTCTGCTAGATCCTTGGTGTAGTCCACCCATAAATCGAGATATAAAACGGCATCTAGGCCATGCTTGTGGTACATAAAGTACCCTGGAGTGTCCCTAGGTGGAATGGGAACGGCTTCCTCGAGTATCCCTTTTCTAGTTTTTATCTGTCTTAATTTGGAGAATAACGGCATCTTAAAACTCAGGCTACTTGATCCTTACTTAGATATGAACACAATTAACACAATAATCACAGTAATGAAAATCGAACAATCACTCATACCACGACTTTTTGAAAACACATTAAAACATTATAAAACGAACAACAATGATTAGAATAAAACTAACTAACGACATGATACTGGATGTACTGCTAAACAGTACAGATACACCGCTAAACAGTGTAGACAGGATATACTGCTAAACAGTACAGATACACTGCTAAACAGTGCAGACCAGGTCTGTGTACCCAAACCTGTCTTGACCGGCGCAAATTAATGCGCACGTCTAGATGCGTCCCCAGCAATGGTACTCACCGGGAAGCACGGAACGGAAGGCCTCGGAAACTGGACTGGACTGGACCGGACTGGACTCGACTCCTGACGCAGATACTTCGGAACTTCGGAACCTGGTGGGCCTCCATATACCTCGGATCTTGCTCTCTCAGCTAGGCTCTGGTCGGGATCCTCCGCACTCCTCACCGCCTCGTCTGGGTGTTGATCGCAGCCTCAGTCACCTCCGTTGGCCTGAGGGAGATACAGGAAATCCTGCGGGTACGCGTAGTTGTCCGTCCGGCTGTGGCAGGGGGCTAGGCCTGCAACGCACCTCCGGCGCGTGGGGTGGGGGAGGGGTCCCTATTCGGGCGCCAATTATGTGGTAAATTTAAATTACCTATACTTAATTTATGCGGTAAAATTCAATAAGAATAACTCAGTCAAAAAGGCAAAATCCGTGATATTTGAGGTTTATAAAGGGGTTTTATTCCTTAAAAAGGAATTGGTATTGGTTCGAACCAAGGTGGCATACCATTCCGTCACCAAGTAGGTTCGGGAAGGGACTGACAGACAATACTTTATTGACAGTTATTCGTATATATAGTCAATGCATTACAGTAAAGACAGATGCAGGAGGCGTAACAGCTGAGAGGAGAGATAAGAGTACACATACGTAACGAAAAGGCGTTACAATAGGCGTGCATGAAGGCGTGTACTAGAAACGTCATTAAGAAGATGTCACAAGTGGGTGGATCCATAAGAGAATCCTGCAGTGTCAGCAGAAATACATGGCAGAGATGCGCGCGCAGGCAGCATGACGTGTGATTGACGTGTCACTGGAGGGTGAAGGGGACTTGACATTTAGCTTTACATGAGGAGACAGAAGTCTAGGATGTCAGATCAACCTAATCCCAATTCGTATCTAATATCTCGTGTTTAAGGAACTATATTATCTGGAAGGAAAGGTCTCTCGGGCAGAGGCTATTCTATACTAACTGTGAGTGCGTGTATAAGCGTCTACGTGTCTGCATGAGATGCGAGGGGGCATGGGCCTACCATGGTAACAGGAGCTATGAATTACTTGCACGGAGACAGTGAGGCCGGGCCCTTTGCTCTGCAGCTGGAAGGATGTTTACTTGAACTACTAGACAGGAATGTATTTTTCGAGGAGCGGAGCAGATAACTTGAAGGTTGAATACAGTCTTGGCAGGCAACAGGCCGAGCCAAGCACCGCTAACCGCGCAGGGAGTAAGACAAAGGTCACGGATACAGATGCAGGCCCCGGCTGACACATTCAGAGGCAGAAGGCAGAAAAAGGCTCGATGGCAGAATTCAGGGCCTACTTTGCCAGAGCTGAAAAACGTGTAAAGTACACCACATAAAGACGTTGGCAAGGCATACTTAGGAACGGAATATTCGACCCATTCATGGTGGATCTGAAAGAGGACCTGTTAACATTGGACGCAAATGTATTTGCGTCTTCATAGCTGGAAGTGGAGGGAACATACATGTACTTGTAGCGCATACACGGAGTCGTTGGGGTCTAAGATAGGGGACACAATTGATCATAAAAATTCATATTTCCTCAGCCCCGTCAAGTGACTAGCGTTCACCTGGGAGAAGAAATGATGGTCCCGGGGGGTGGAGATCCCGTTCACATGACCCTGGTCTCGCTAGGAGACAGTGAGATGATCCCTACGAACTATCTGCCCTCTAACACTAAGAAATATGGGCAGGTGGTGATCATCAATGGTAAGGAAGCTGAGGCTCTTAGAGACACAGGAGCCAGTGTGACTGCAGTGAGGCAGCACCTGGTGTCTCAAGAGCAGGTTGTACCCCATGCCTACTGTAGGGTTATTAACGCTGATAATTCAGAGAGTCAGTGTCCGATGGCTCAAGTTCCCTTCGAGTGGGGGGGGGGGTCTCTGGTACTCTACAGGTCTGTGTAAGGAAAACCATGCCTGTTGACTGTTTGCTAGGGAATGACTTGGAGCACTCCCCTTGGGAAAAGGTGGAGAAGACGGCTCACCTGCGGATGGTGGGTCTGCCTGACTGGGCGTGCGTGACCACCCGGTCGATGGCAGCCAGTAGGGGTGATCAAGAGGTCCTGGGGCCTGAAGGAGAGGCCCAGGAACCGGCCTTAGGGAGAAGGCGCAAGGGGCGCGGGAAACCGGCCCCTGAGGTTCCCACAGTCCAGGAGGAAGCAGACCTTGAGGGGGATGCCCTGGAGCCTACAGGGGAACAGATCGCCGAACTGGGGGACCTGCCTGAGCTGACCCATTGGCGGCAGGAAGGAGGACCCTCCAGGGAGGAATTCTGCAAGGAGCAGAAAGAATGCCCTTCTCTCGTGGGTATGCGGCAGCAGGCTGCAGACCAGGCCAATGGTGCTCAGGCCAAAACACATTACGTGTACTGGGAGAACGACCTCCTGTATTCAGAGCCTAAGGCTGCTGAACCTGGGTCAGCCCGTGTGCTGGTGGTACCCCAGAAGTTCAGAGCCTTCCTACTGGGTCTGGCTCACGATGTGCCTTTAGCAGGACATTTGGGGATGGACAAGACCTATGACAGGCTTGTCCCCCACTTTTACTGGCCCCAAATGCATAAGAGTTCAGACGCTCATTGCAGAACCTGTCCGACTTGCCAGGCAAGTGGGATGACCGGAGGGAAGAACAAGGCTCCCCTCCAACCCTTCCCTGTGGTCGGTACGCCATTCCAGCGAGTGGGTATTGACATCGTTGGGCCTCTGGACCCCAAGACAGCCATGGGCAACAGGTTCATCCTGGTCTTGGTGGATCATGCCACCCGGTACCCTGAAGCCATCCCTCTGAGGACAGTGACGGCCCCCGTGGTGGGACGTGCACTGATGGGAATTTTCTCACGAGTGGGATTCCCTCTAGAGGTGGTGAGCGACAGGGGGACCAATTTCATATCCAAGTATATGAAGTCCCTGTGGCAAGAGTGTGGCGTAACGTATAAGTTCACCACGCCTTACCATCCCCAAGGTAACAGGTTGGTTGAGAGATTCAACCGAACCCTGAAAGGCATGATCATGGGCCTAGAAGGTCCGATGAGGCGTAAGTGGGACGTCCTCTTACCATGCCTACTCTTTGCATATCGCGAGGTGCCCCAGAAGTCCCTAGGGTTCAGCCCCTTTGAACTACTGTACGGCCACCCCGTGAGAGGACCACTGAGTTTGGTAAAGGAAGGCTGGGAGCAATCTCCCAGGAAACCTCCCCAGAATGTATATAGCTACATGCTGGCCTTCAGAAACCAGACCAGACGCTTCAGACAACTTGCCGAGGCAAATCTGGAAGCGAGCCAGGAAGAAATGAAGCGGTGGTACGATCAGAATGCCACTCTGGTCGAGCTTCAGCCTGGACAAGAGGTGTATGTCCTGGCCCCAGTGGAGCCCTGTGCCCTTCAAGATAAGTGGACAGGCCCATTTGAGGTTGTGGAGCGCAAGAGCCCCGTGACATACTTGGTGGACATGAAGACGCCCAGGAACCCTTTGCGGGTCCTACATGTCAACCGCCTCAAGCCCCACTTGCGAAGGTCCGAAGTGGGCATGTTGTTGGCAACTGATGACGGAATGGAGGAGGAGGCGGAGCCTCTTCCTGACCTCTTGGTGGCCTGTGAGAAAGATGGGTCAGTGGATGGAGTTAACCTCTCACCCACCCTGACCGCCGAACAACAGGATTACTGCCGCCAGTTGCTGGGGCAGTTTCCAGATCTGTTCTCCCTGGTTCCGAGTGTCACAGATTGGTGCGTCCATGATGTGGACACTGGGGACAGCTTACCTGTGAAGCATAAGGTTTACAGGGTGACTGACAGGGTCCGGGCCTGCATCAAGGAGGAGGTCTCCAAGATGCTTGCCCTCGGGGTGATTGAGTCTTCCAGCAGTCCTTGGTCCAGCCCCGTGGTCTTGGTTCCGAAGGCTGCTGCGCCGGGAGCCACACCCGCACTCCGGTTCTGTGTGGACTACAGAGGACTCAATTCAGTCACGAAGACTGACGCGCACCCCATCCCCAGAGCTGACGAGCTCATTGATCAGCTAGGGGCTGCCCGGTTCCTCAGCACGTTTGATTTAACGTCTGGGTACTGGCAGATCGCCTTGACCGATGGGGCAAAGGAGAGGTCGGCATTCTCTACACCAGATGGGCATTTCCAGTTCCGGGTTATGCCATTTGGAATGAAGAATGCCCCTGCCACCTTTCAGAGATTGGTCAACCAGGTGTTGGCTGGACTGGACGAGTTCAGTGCCGCCTACCTGGATGACATCGCGGTGTTCAGTGGCACCTGGCCAGAACACCTGCGACACCTCTGGGAAGTGTTGATGGCCCTGCGCAGAGCAGGCCTCACAATCAAGGCAAGCAAGTGCCAGATTGGGCAGGGTTCAGTGGTGTACTTGGGACACCAAGTTGGGAGTGGCAAGGTAGCACCCTTGCAGCCCAAAATCGAGACCATCCTGGCTTGGGAACCCCCCAAGACCCAGACCGCAGTGAGAGCCTTCCTGGGGCTCACTGGGTATTACAGGAGGTTTGTCAAGGGCTATGGCACGATCATGACCCCCTTGACAGAGCTGACTTCGAAGAAGCAGCCCAGGAATGTGATTTGGACTGACACCTGTCAGAAGGCTTTTGACACCCTGAAGACTGCCATGTGCACGGCGCCCGTGCTCCTGGCTCCTGATTTCTCCAAGGAAATCATAGTGCAAACAGACGCTTCAGAGCATGGTGTAGGGGCTGTTCTTTCACAGATGACTGAGGAGGGCTTTGACCAACCCGTAGCCTTCATAAGTAGGAGGTTACTTCCACGGGAAAGTAGGTGGAGTGCAATAGAGCGTGAAGCATTTGCTGTGGTCTGGGCGCTGAAGAAGCTAAGACCCTACTTGTGTGGGTCTCACTTCCGAGTTCAGACGGACCACAGGCCCCTCAGATGGTTGATGCAAATGAGGGGTGAGAACCCGAAACTGTTGAGGTGGTCCATTTCTCTACAGAGTATGGACTTTACGGTGGAACACCGCCCTGGCACCGATCACGCCAACGCTGACGGTCTGTCCAGATTTTTCCACCTTAGTGATGTGGAACTCCCTGGGGAAGGGTAGTTCCCCCCACATTTCAGCTGGAGGGGACACATGTTAGACCTGGCACCTTGGCGTGAGTCTCCCTTCCACTTTTTGCTGATGTGCCTCCGATGTTTTGCTGGTTTTCCGATACTCAGGGCACTGCGCCACGGCTGACCCGTGCCGCAGTGCAAGTGCTCCCTACTGTAAATTCTACATGCGATTGGTATCCATGATTGGTTCATTGGATTTACTGTTAGTCCCTAGTAAAGTGCACTAGAGAGTGCCGGGGCTTGTAGATACCAATACTGCTAGTGGGCTTGCAGCGCTGGTTGCGCCACCCACCGAAGCAGCCGTAAAGATGTGTCTGGGAACTGCGACCGCAGAACCCGCGTGCGGTCTCGTACTGTCACGCCAGCTGGGCAAGTGCACCCACTTGCCAGCCCCGAACCTTCCCTTGACTACATATTAGTCACCCCTATGGTAGGCCTGCGGGCAGGGTGCGTTGTAGGTGTAAGGTAGGACAAGCCCTGATGTGTGTGGCATGTCCTAGTAGTGACTTACCACCAAAACCGTATTTCACTATTGAAGGCTACCTGCTCCATTAGGCCAGACTGAGCTGCTGGAATTATTACACCCTATAATCCCAGCAGGCTCAAGGAGCATGGTAGCGAGTCATGTTTAGTATGCCTGAACTCAGGATGATAAAATATTTCTTGTAGTAAAGTTTATTTTAGTATCCTGGGTTTGCAAATGCTACTTTTAGAAAGTTAGCATTTGCTTGCCTAACCATTTCAGCCGCCTCTGCTGGTATGTGTATCTGACTGTCTGGGACGTGTGAGTGACAGGGCTGGGGGGATGACAGGTGGTGAATGCGCAGATTACACCTTAGTGGGAGGTGGGAGTGCCTCTTGACTCGAACTGTAACTGTGCTCTGCCACCACAATGCTGGCTCCACCCTCCTGGGGTGCGACTGATGACTCAGCCGGCACCTGGCCCAGGAAGGGCAAAGCCCCCATCAACAAGGTACTCTGGCCGCCCCTGTCCGCACCATGCTGGCTCCACCTCCTGTGGGGCGTCTGATGTGCCTGCCCTGCACACTGAAAGCGGAAGCCAGAGTCACCCGCCAGGGTACTCAAGGACTGAGAGTGGCTATGCAAAGGCCCCCCTGGCCTGCGAGAACAAAAGAATTGGCCTATAAAAGAAGGAGCCCTGCTCCTTGAAAATTAGATCCTGTTTGGGCCACAGAAGGACTCTGCCCGACGAGAAGGACCGTGAGAGACAAGGAAGGGTGCTGACTCTTGCCTGTGTCTGGTGCCTTGCTGCCGAAGGAGGGGAAGAAGAAAAGACTACGAGAAGACTTTTGCTTTACTTTGTGCCAAACTCTGCTAAAGAGATCTCCAAGGGCTTGCAACTGAACTTGCCCCCTGACCAGCGCCCCAGGACCAGTGGGCGCTACCCCCTGAAAGAAAGCGACTGCGGGTGCTGACCCTCGCTGCAGTACCGACGGAGGAATCTCCTCCAAGGCGACGACATCTACCTGACCACCGTGACCGGGGCCCAAAGCAACAGCGAAAGCAAAGTGAGGACCAGCCGCCGCTGGCCCGAACACCGTGACCGCAACTGCACCGGGAGCCCGAGAGCAAAGCGAAGGAGGACCCGTCCGGTCCAAGCTCTCGAGTGGACTGCGCTACGAACAGCCACTCACCTGCAAAGACGGACAGTTGCCCTGTGAGAATCCGCAAGGTCGGTAACCTGCCCGACAGCCCAGCTGTGAGCGCACAGCTGCACCGGCACTTGGCTGGGTATGTCCTGCACTTGGGGACCGTACTGCCACTTGCCACCACCGCACAGCCGCCGCCGCCAGGGTCGGAGCGGACGACGAGGAGAGGACCCTGCCGCCACAGAACACCGCTGCCCCGGATGACCCGTGAAACGCTCGGCTGAGAGCTGCAACGAACAGCGACCCCGGGAAGGCAACGCGACGTGGGACAGATCCCCTGAGAGCCGCTTGCTCCACAAGAACTTTGTTGACATCGGCCTGAGGGCCCTAAGAGAACGCTTAAACTGCTAGAAAGAACTGTGGTAACCTGAACTGAGTAACTTGCAACCGTTATCGTAAAGTACGTTGACTGTATTCACAAGCCTTCTTAAAATCTATATAAAGATATATATTTTTACAGAATACAGTCTGGTCTCGTTGTGTGGTGGGTTGGTTGTAAAGGTGTACTATTGCAAGTGTTTAACCCTATGTGCCCCAAAGATTAGCCTACGACTGCTTAAGCCACACTACCTAGAGGGTAAGCAGAGGTTGTCAGGAAGGTAACCCTCAGCCCTGACGAGGAAGAGAGAGTCCCTGCTTGTCGCTAGTGTTGCACTGCGCCAACTAGAGCCTCCCCCTTCCTACAACCAACAGCATCACTGCCTCCTGCCACCATCTTTTTGTGCGTATTTATGTCAATTTCCCATTTTTGTTTTATCAGAATTCTACAGACCCTTTCTTGTTGAAATGAATGTCCTTTTTTATATTTTTGGGGATGTCGGTTCCTCTCTTCCTCTTCTACCTCCTTCACCTTTCTACTCCATCCTAGAAGAGGTGGATCAATGCACGGACCTTAACCTAGATGTGGACAACGTGGGAAAAAGTGTGTCACAGAACACCAGGGCATGTCTGCCTCTGGCAGCCAGCACCTGGTCAGTTTCCACTGCTCAAGCCCTTTGAACATAGCTCTCCCTTGGCACTCCTGATACTTTCTGTTGACCCATGCACCTTATGGCACTAAACACCAAGCCCACCACAGACGAATTGTGGGGTTTGGTACAAAGTTAATCGATCACACGACTTTCTTGACAAATGTGTGTGGTCTAATTTGCATGCTACCATATGTGAGCGGGGATGCGACTGGTACTATTTTTGGATTCATCCACAGTCCCTGCACAACCTGTTAATATCTTAGCAGACTTATTTGACCCAACCCTGGAAAGGTCTACATAGTTAAACCAGTGAATGAATCTTGCCATTTTAAGCCTAAAGTTAAGGGTGTGTAGTGATAGGAAAGTTCATAAAATAATTTATCATGCATCCCTGACTCTTCTCTTATCGAGGACAGATTGGGAGCCGAGAATTGGATTTGTATCCAAGTGGCTCTTTGGCCTGTGGGCAACCATGCATTTCCCAACTCAAAATACAGCATTAAGCCTGGCATGCAGGGCCAGTAGTAAACCAACCAGCCAGTAGTAAACCAATGATTGTTTGATCAGCTAAAACACTTGGAGTCACTATGGACTGTGACTGTGACTTATCTCTTAAAACGCAAGTGGGTCAGGTGGTTTCCAAGTGCTTCTTCCAACTGAAAAAAATCCGGAAGGTACGTCGCCTGCTCACACCCGAGGCAATCACCCAGGTCGTGATTTCTACTGTACTGTCCCATCTGGACTACGCGAATGCGATCTACCTAGGTCTTCCCAACTACCTAGTTAAGCGACTCCAGATGGTACAGAACCATGCCGCAAGGTTAATCCTGAACCAACCAAGGCGTCAGGCAGCCACCCCCCTCCTAAGGAAACTACATTGGCTCCCAGTAGCCCAGCGCTGCGCCTTTAAGACTGGCTGCATAATCTTCAAGTCCCTATACTGTAAAAGTCCATCATTCATCAACAATCTGCTATCCAAATACACCCCTTCCCGCAACGTACGCTCACTCCATCAGAGCCTTCTGCAGACGCCTTCTTTCAAACTAAAGCGCGCAGGAGGCCGTAGATTTGCTACCCTCGCTTCCTGTATGTGGAATTCTCTCCCTGCGGTGACCCGGAATTGTCAAGACCTCCTCTCCTTCCGGAAAGCCTTGAAGACCTGGCTCTTCAGACAAGCATTTTCATAAACTCATCCCCTCTATGTTCATGTTACTGCTGATCACAGCGCCAAGCAACCAATCGGTGATAGCGCGCTTTAGAAATATTTTAATAACATAACATTTGTGGATTATGTATAATGTGGAGCCTTATCTTTTACACCTTAGTCTGACTCTTCTAACTGGGTACAAGCAGTGTGAACTTTTCCCACCTCTTGCTCGCACAAATTTGCCAGGACACAGCTGGTGAAACGTTGCTGGAAATACCCCAATATTCAGAGTTTTGCAGCTTTGAACAGGGGAAACATCCCACACTACATTGTTATCTCCAAATCCCAAGTGAATAACTTGCAGTTGTAAGGTGATAACACACCAGGGGCCATATGTATCATCAAACTATTTTGCATTTCCTAAATAGCGAATTTTAAGGAATCGCTATTTAGGAAATGCAAAATGGTATGTATGAACAAAATCGCTTTTTATTTGCGATTCCTTAAGCTTCCTTATTTGCGAATTCGCATTTTGCGAATTCGCTATTAAGGAATAATTTCCAATGCATTCCTAAGGGCCAGGAGGCCCATAGGAATGAATGCAAAAGAATTCTCAAATTGCGATTTCGCAATTTGCTAATCGCAATTTGAGAATTATTGCATGGGTGCAGGGGTGTCTCAAAGACACCCTGCTGCACCCCTGAAAAGAACATGTGTGTGCATATGGCGCACATACATGCCCTATGGGCATGTGTGTGCATCATATGCCACCTTTAAAAATGCCAATTTGAGCATTTCTGGAAGAATTCGCAAGTTACCATCAACTGAAAGTTGGTGGTAATTTGCGAATTATTAAACAAAATTCGCAAGCTAAAATCGCTACATACATAGCATTTAAGGAATCGCAATTTTGCGATTCCCTAAATGCTATGGAAAAATAAGGAATCGCACAAGTTTGCAATTCATTATTTTGGGAATGTTTCATACATTCCAAAACGTGCAAAATGGCCGTTTGCGAGTCGCAGTTTGCGATAAAAAACCGCTTGATACATATGACCCCAGGTCAATACAACGCCCGTGCTCTAATTGTTTCCAGGTGTAGCATTATGGTCCCATATACTGGGCCAATGATGTTGAGGCCCTTTCACTGCCCTGAGCCAGAATGCATCGGTTTTCCAAGACACCGATTAATATATTAGCTTTGGGCGTTTTTGGACACTGATGTTTTGTCGGATATTTCAGCCTAGTATCCGTTGATCTAGGATAACTGATATTCAGCAGGTAAAGGTATCATATTTAAAACAGCAGAGAAAATAGATCATGAAAAGTACAAACCAAAACATTAAAATTCAAAGGAGCCCTTTATTATAAAGCAGGTACATGAAAAAAGGAGTGATAATATCGGATATGTAATAGAACCAAATCTTCAAGGCAAGTCCCTATTGTTCTAGTAGGTGAGCTCCCCTATGAAAAGTGTCTCGGTGTCTCTGTTCACTGCTTGCCTGTTACAGCCAGGAGCCAAGTGAAGATCCTGCAATACCTAGTAATTAGAGTCGTGTACCTATTATAAAACCTCGAATATCGATGAAATAGCTTTCTTTTCAAGCCCGTGCTTGAAAAGTAAGGCGCTTTGAAATGTAAAATGCCAAGTGCTAATTTCTTAGAATTCTTCCCAAGTCTTGCACATAAGGTTGCACGTAGGTTCTATGCTTTAGTGATGCTGCTGGACACTCCTGGGTGGGTGTCTGATTGGCTACCGTCCAGGATGTCACTTCCCAATTGGTCCTCACTGACTAGCACTGGTAACAAAGCGTTACCACTCCAGAGAGAGCAAAGATGCTTTTCGTTTTATTTCTTCACGCAATGGCTTCAAGGAAGCAAGGTAAGTTGTCGTAGGGCTGAAGTTTGCATCAAAGTTTACTTTTGAAAATGGTAATGATATGGCCATTTTAGAGGGTTGGGGAAAATATCTTGCAATAGAGAAGCACTGAGCATGAAATGCCAAGCTTTTGAAAGAGGAGAACGTTGTCTGTGGATGATACATGCTGGAATGATGTCTATGCAGCCTTTTCCTAAAGATGTGTCTCTGGGGAAGAGGAAAGGAAAGTTTAAATTGTGACAATCTGTTTATGCATTTGTAGACTTTATCTCAATTCGAAAAGGTGGTCTGTAAATTAAGGTTGGCTCAGATGTGTGAGTTTGAAAGAAGCAATGAAGTTCACAACTTCCAGAATGGTTTTGTTGTGCAAGATCTGGATCAGATCGATATGCTTGGAGGGATCAATATGGCTCATTATGGAAGATACGAATTCCTGCATGGTAGAATCTGAATTTATTTGTGGATCAAATTCAGAAATTTTTATTATTGCTTGGACAGGTTGACATTTTCTGTTATTTAGGATGAGAAACTGGACGGACAAATAGTCTGGCCGATGGACTTCGAATGAAGTGAGACATTTTATTTGTGATGATTAAGCCCCAAGGAGGGCAAGAATGAAATCTTTACTGTGAGTAGTAGAGGAATATTGATGCAGATCAGTGTCCATAAAAAATTATCAATGTATTCAAATCTCATTGGAAAATGTTTTTAGAGGAGACCATTTTGTTATTTGTGATCTATTTGGCAATCTGATCAATAGACTTAGGGAACATTTTGACCCTGAGGAGGGTCCACCTGTCCACTTGGTGTGGCACCCTGACAGTGGACCTTCCACCCTTTAGAAATCCTGCCTGCCTAGCAGAGATCTCTGTCCTGGGAAGAAAGATGCCACTGCAGCCGCTCCCCTCACAGCGATGGTGGATTGGGAGCAGGGGCTCACATCTAAAGCACACACACTGCAAACATTCTTGTTAAGAAAAAACAAACACCCAAGCTTGAGTTTGTTTTTTCTAAGCAAAATAAAGGCCCAAAGTGCAAGGAGTTTTCTCTCCGCGCGTCACAACCATTATACATTTTCCTTGGTCATCTGCTGGACAAGGGTAGGGAAAATCAGTAATGATCACCCGGTCCGCAATAGGGCTGGGTCACCGTCACTAAAATCCAGTGGTCCAGCGGAGGGTGGACAACCAGATCAAGCATCACTATTCGTGGAGCCAGGAGAGGCTGCTCTGAAAGCAACCCAGGGGTTTCCCCGCCTTTAAATGGGGAAACATCCTTTACAACGCAACAATTACATCGCACTACACTTACAACGCAGTCATTACATCGCAACATCCTTTACTACGCATGTCACTACAACGCAGGCATTACAACACATGACACTACATCGCATGACACTACATTGCATGTCACTGCAACGCAGGCATTACAGCGCATACCATTACAATGCACTATCCGAAACTTACCCTACTGTTGCACCCCCTGTAGTTAGAATAATAATTTGTACCCCTACACTATCCAACACTTACCCTACTGTTACACCTCCTGGAGCTAGAATAGTAATTTTTACCCCTACACTATCCAACACTTACCCTACTGTTGCACCCCCTGGAGTTAGAAGTCATTTTTACCCCTACACTATCCAACACTTACCCTACTGTTGCACCCCTTGGAGTTAGAATAGTAATTTTTACCCCTACACTATCCAACACTTTCCCTACTGTTGCACCCCCTGGAATTAGAATAGTAATTTTTACCCCTACACTATCCAACACTTACCCTACTGTTGCACCCCCTGGAGTTAGAAGTCATTTTTACCCCTACACTATCCAACACTTACCCTACTGTTGCACCCCCTGGAGTTAGAATAGTAATTTGTACCCCTACACTATCCAACACTTACCCTACTGTTACACCCCCTGGAGTTAGAAGTCATTTTTACCCCTGCACTATCCAACACTTACCCTACTATTGCATCCCTGGAGTTAGAATTGTAATTGTTACCCCTACACCATCCAACACTTACCCTACTGTTGCACCCCCTGGAGTTAGAAGTCATTTTTACCCCTACACTATCCAACACTTACCCTACTGTTGCACCCCCTGGAGTTAGAATAGTAATTTTTACCCCTACACTATCCAACACTTACCCTACTGTTGCACCCCCTGGAGTTAGAATAGTCATTTTTACCCCTACACTATCCAACACTTACCCTACTGTTGCACCCCCTGGAGTTAGAAGTCATTTTTACCCTTACACTATCCAACACGTACCCTACTGTTGCACCCCCTGGAGTTAGAATAGTAATTTGTACCCCTACACTATCCAACACTTACCCTACTGTTACACCCCCTGGAGTTAGAAGTCATTTTTACCCCTACACTATCCAACACTTACCCTACTATTGCATCCCTGGAGTTAGAATTGTAATTGTTACCCCTACACTATCCAACACTTACCCTACTGTTGCACCCCCTGGAGTTAGAAGTCATTTTTACCCCTACACTATCCAACACTTACCCTACTGTTGCACCCCCTGGAGTTAGAATAGTAATTTGTACCCCTACACTATCCAACACTTACCCTACTGTTGCACCGCCTGGAGTTAGAAGTCATTTTTACCCCTACACTATCCAACACTTACCCTACTGTTGCACCCCCTGGAGTTAGAAGTCATTTTTACCCCTACACTATCCAACACTTACCCTGCTGTTGCATCTCTGGAGTTAGATTTGTAATTGTTACCCCTATACTATCCAATACTTACCTTAAATGCAATGTAATGGCATGCGTTGTAATGGTGTGCGTTGTAAAGGTAGTTTCTAAAAATGCAATGTAGTGTCATGCGATGTAATGGAGTGCATTGTTAAGGATGTTGCGATGTAAAAACTGCGTTGTAAAGGCATGCATTGTAAATGTATGCGTTGTAACGTCATATATTCCTCTAAATGGGGCATGGATATCAAATATTTGGCTGTGCCGGAGGACTGCTGCTTTACAGTGTTCCTCTGGCTATGAGCCCCTTAGTCGTTAGTTTGTGTGACAAATAAGCTGATTTGCTAAGAAGTGCTGGAGTAGGCTATGGAAATGGAGAAAGATGCCTAGGCAAAGTGTTTTAAATTTAAGATGTTCCTTAAAGATGATGGCAGTACCTCTCCTTATTTTCGGTACCTGCTTTCTCGAAATGGAGAACCCCTGTTTTACCAGAATGTCAATTATCATTTAGTAAAGAATAGCCTTGTTCTGAGGTTGGCATAATGAAGCGAGGATTTAAGAAAGTAGTGACGTCACTTCCTGTTAAAGTTATTTGTATCAGATTGTCCAGTTCTTCTCATAATCCTTCCACAAGAATACCGTGGCACCTGCTCATTGGATGTTACCTTAGAGCTTCTACTCCATCACCTGGCCCTGCTCCTATGCACTTGCATTGAGAGCACATGTATCAAAATGTGTAATAATCATATGGGGCCCGATTCACAGAACTAACTTAAGACAAAATCCTAAACTTACTACCATTTTGGTATTCACAGAAGTCATTTACTCATTTTGGTATTCACAGAAGGCACTTACTCATTTCGGTATTCACAGAAGTTCGAAGTCCTAACTTTAGGACTCCTAAATGCCTTCTGTGAATACCCAAAGTCTGAAAGTTAGGATTTTTCGCGGTTTAGGAGTAGTAAAGTTAGGAGTCCTAACTTTAGGACTCCTAAATGCCTTCTGTGAAGACCGAAAGTCTTAAAGTTCGGATTTTTTTCAGTTTAGGAGTCCTACTACTCCTAAACAGATAAAAATCCTAATTTTAAGACTTTCGGTATTCACAGAAGGCATTTAGGAGTCCTAACTTCTGTGAATACCAAAATGAGTAAGTGCCTTCTGTGAATACCAAAATGGTAGTAAGTTTAGGATTTTGTCTTAAGTTAGTTCTGTGAATCGGGCCCATGGATTATAGCTTCACATGCTCCAACTGATCAAAGCAGAGCTCTGGATCGGTGATTGCCTTGCTTTATTTTTGATTGCTTGCTGGCTCTTTTGCTTTAAATGCATGTTAGACTGGAGAGTATCCCAAGGGTTGGTGCCTTTTTTTTTTTACAGCGGCCAGTTTTGGCATGTGATTAGAGTAGGTTTTGTTGTAGAGGAGCATCACTTTACCCGCTCGTGGCTTTGATCCTGTGTTGTACTTCTTGTCTATGTGGAAAAGACTATAAAAAGTACTGACGTCTTAAGGACTGCTGGATTGAAGCAGTAGGATGTACTGCTGGGTGCAACACTTTGCTAATTGTGTGGTTTTGGAGTTCTGCTTTGCATATGAGTGTGTGGTGGAAAGGCCTGTCTAACGTGCCCTGCTGGACCTGCAAGCCCTGTGACCACTGCAGTCAAGGTTATTAAGGACACCAGCTCCAGGCCTGAACTTTTCACCTACAAATCATTGACTTGAGGTTTGCTGGTCTAATATAACCATTTAACTGAGTCTCTACACATTTGTAGAGGGAAGAGAGCCAGGTCTTCCTGTCAGGCAGACAAACAGCCCTGGCTGTCTGTTCAAGGTACTAAATATACATTTGTTGGCAAGGTTTAGAAGTCTGTGAGGTTCGGGATTTACCCTTAATGGAAAGTTATTGTGTTTCCCAGAAACTCATGTCTCCGAAATGCGATTACCTTTAAACCAATAGTTGTTTGATCACTTAATGGAGTCTGCAGATAGGAATAATTACAGCAGAGGTGTCAAAGGTAAGGCTGAGAGGGCAGAATCATGCCTACATTTTTAAGATAACACTGGCATTGTAAATCAGTTCTATTTATATTGAAAGTATGCAAATATATTCTATGAGGATATTCTGAAAATCTTACAGGCATCTGAACCCCATCTGAACCCTGATCTATGTTGGACAGCCATGATAACCATAGGAACTCTGGTTCTTTCTGCCTTGGAGTCTGTGTGTCAATATCATGCTTAATTATCCCGGTTAATACATTTCTAAGCGCTCCTGGTTCTTGTAACTAAGAGGCGTGGATAGGGACGGTAAACTGAATATTGGATTTGGCAGTAATTCAGCAGGGCGCTAAGGCAGCGGCCATACCTCTCCTTTTGGAAGGCAGGGGCGTAACACAGGCCCACGCATCCCCCACAGTGCGGGGGGGCCCTCAAGCTCAAGGGGGCCCCCTCAGCACTGCACTTCGGCCTGAGAGCTCCTAATAGAGTCCGGAGGGGGCCCCTCCACGTACCTGGCAGGGGGGCCCCCTCAATTATCGTTACGCCACTGTTGGAAGGGGCGGCACTGAAAGTTGTCAGGCCCACAGAAAGCACACCCACCCGCACTGTTGGGGGCCATGTGGCGTAGCTAGACCTTTTGCCGCTTGTGGTGGTCCCTGTGTCGCCACCCTGCGACGGCCACAGGTAAGGGGAGGGCCGAGCTCCTAAAACTCGTGCTGTCTAGGGTTGACCCCCCTTGCTGCGCCACGGAGGTGCCAGTAGTCAGAGACAGGGGCCCATGTGGGGATCGCCCTCTTTCATGCCCTAGATCATTCAAATGAGTCATTCCAAAAAAGTACGAATAAACGTACAAAGGGGGCACAAAAAAATGAGACCTTTTGTTACCCACTACAGAGATGCTAGCAGAAGCTGGATTCCACCCAGTAGTCGCTGCTACCGATCGCGGGTGGTAGAGCAGGGGCTGGTGTGGTTGTGGGGATCACGGGACAGAACGAAATTTAAAAAAAAATACACTTACCTGGGCCGGCCGGCCACCGCCTCTTCTCTGTCTTCTTCCTGTCTGCTGGCTGCAGGAAGGAGCAGGAAGCACTTGGCTCCCAGGCTCCCTATAGCTAATAACAATGCTGCAATGCAGCGTTGTGATTGGTCTGAGCTAGGGTGATCAGAATTTCAAAGCCAAAAACCGGGACATTTCCCAAAAATAGAAAGACTACAATTTTACTTCAACCCAGCACACAGAATGACAGTGCTCCTTAGCAGAGAATAACCGAGAAGGCAGTAAGAACGTAAATAAAATGCCATTTTTGAAGCCAGTAAATTAAATTGTTTTCTTATAAAAGCTGCTAACTATCCCTACTTTGCACAACATAAAAAGATACCTCCCACCGTTTTCAGCGAGCCATCTCTAA
The DNA here is from genome assembly GCF_964263255.1 of Lissotriton vulgaris. NCBI lineage: Eukaryota > Metazoa > Chordata > Amphibia > Caudata > Salamandridae > Lissotriton > Lissotriton vulgaris. The sequence goes on from NC_141693.1 coordinate 185,053,230, forward strand.
AAACCGGGACTTAGGCTTAATTTCAGGAAATCTGCTGGGACAGCTGGCGAAAAACCGGGACTGTGTGGGTAAATCCGGGACGCCTGGTCACCCTAGTCTGAGCGCCAAACCATGGTGCTCAGAAGGCGACTGGGAGGCTTTTCATGTTCCACACCAGGCTGTGTAATGCAGTCGGGTGGGAAAGATGTAAAGTTTGCAGGACTGTTTGGCCGTCCCAAGAGGGCCAGCCAAGCAGTCATGCGCACATAAGGAGTGCAGGCCACCCCTCTCCCTGCTCTGGCCAGACCCGCCCGCGAGCCACTCACTTCAATAAGAAACGATACGTTATTATAATTTTACTTTTCCTATTGAAGGCAGTGGGGCGACGCTCCTCCGAGCCGCCACTGAAATTTCCACCCCGAAAGCGGCCATCACTAACACCTTAACACATCCAGAATCTTCGTGATGATTGTGCAGAATCGTCACCACGGTTAAAGTGTACCTAAAGTATTTATTATGACATAAAATAGAAAATATGCGAGTGAATAACCCAGGATAAACATTAAGCCGTCAATCAGTGTCACCGCGTACACAAAAAAACAGCCTTGATCCGCCTAAAAAATGTCAACAGCAGGAATTTGAGGAAACGCGCACCAGCACTTTGAAGAAACCAAGACGCCTGATGCGCGCTCATTTTGTTGCAGCCCAGGAAAAACAGAAGGCTGCCAAAATAGCCTGTCACAACGGCGCGGTGAGATCGGGAGGGTTGGTTCAGCAATGCTGGAAGTAAAATGCAGCTTTTGGGGTCTATATAACATTCCTCACGGGAGCAGACAGCGGCGGCGCAGTTGCGAAAGTGGGTTAAGAAACAATGCACGTTTGTCATTCTGACAGTAGGGTGTCACGTGACTCCAGACAGGTGCGTCACTGTAAGGACCGGGTGCTCTGTGTGTGATTAATGAACCCTGCACAAGATCGCAGCATCTATAGACACATCTCACATGGTGGAAGGGAGGGAGGGGAGGTCAGGGCTTCTGCCCCAGCTGGTCTGCCCATGCCCCCATCACCCCCCCCCCCCCCTGCATTCACAGGTCCTTCTGGGCCGCTCAACTTTACAGCCCCCTCTGGGAAGGAAGGCCATGGAGCATGCAGGGGCTGGGAGGCAGCATCAGAACCTCAAAATCAAACATGGCAGAAATTTCTAAACCAGTCCCACGCTGCAGTGGCCTAGCAAGGTCAGGTGGTACCCGGTGCGGAAAGTTTCTTGTCACCAGGCCCGGACTGGCCATAGCGGGCACTGGGCAATCCCCCGGTGCGCCACACGGGTGGGGGCCTGTTTTGGGCCCCTAATCGGACCAAAACCGGCCCCGTCAAAGAGCTCGGTGGCACTCCTAACCCCCCCTAGAGTGGGGAGGGGGGACCGGCCGAGCACTTTGCCGGGGTCGGTTTTGTTTCCCAGTCCGGCCCTGCTTGTCACCATCCCCCTTGCCCCATTGCGGAACTTTCTTGTCACCTCCCCCCCCCCCCCCCATTAAAATTAATAAAGAAAGTAGGAAAAGTAGATACTTACAGTTATAAGAGTAATTTTTTTTATTTTAAGGACACATATTTGTACCATTTTGTCACCTCCCTTAGTGATGACACCTGGGGCGGCCCGCACCCACCTCACCCCCCTTCCTACACCGCTGCCACGCTGCAGGAGGTCATAGCTGGAGCAGACATTCGCAGAGCACAGGTGCAGTGGCACCAGGGCCCAGAGGGGCCCTCTGATCCCTGATAATTGCTGTACTTCACAGTTGAAAAAAATGGTTGGGGGTGTAAATTTCCTTCCTTGCACTACGACCCATGACATACTGGCTATGCCACTGTTCATGAGGGGAGGGGCATGGTTGTATCATAACAGCCCATCCTGCTCTGGAAGCAGCCTCCAAGCACTAGATATAACTCGCGCCCCAATGAAGGTCATCGCCAACCTTTTTCAGGGAGGCGCAAACAGTTCAGGGGGAACTGGCGACCCCCCTATCAACCGCAATACCAACACCAGTATCAACCGCAACCTCAATATCCTGTGGACAATATCAAACGCAGTTCCAGGGTCATCAATTACCCAACCAGAACCAATATCTCGAAACACGCAATGCTGGGTACTGGAGAGAATAGATGATATTCCCATCTTTAATCTTAGCACAGTCAATCTAAATGAGGCAACCAGTTCGCTCTTATCAAAAGGCCTCACTTATGTACCAGTTCAAGTTCAAGTTCATCATTTATATAGCGCACTACTCACCCAGAGGGTCTCAAGGCGCTTGAGGGAGGGGGGTACTTACTTATCGAATATCCAGGATTTTAGTGGTATTCTGAAGGAGAGGTGGTTCTGAGTAAGGCGGAGGTGGGTGGGGAGAGAATTCCAGGTTTTGGCCGCTAAGTAGGAGAAGGATCTTCCCCCCATGGTGAATCTGTGGATGCGTGGAATTGCGGCGAGGGCTTGATTGGACGATGGAAGTTGGCGGGTGGGGGTGTAAAAGGACAGGCGCGTGTTGAGGCATTCGGATCCTAGGTCGTAGAGGGCTTTGTGTGCGTGGGTGAGGAGACGGAACGTTATTCTCTTGTTGACGGGGAGCCAGTGGAGGTCTTTCAGGTGACCGGAAATGTGAGCTTGGCGGGGGACGTCTAGAATGAGTCTGGCTGAGGCGTTTTGGATGCGTTGGAGTTTTTTCTGTAGTTTGGCTGTGGTTCCGGCGTAAAGGGTGGTTCCGTAATCCAGTCGGCTTGTGACCAGTGCGTGGGTAACCGTCTTTCTTGTTTCGGTGGGGATCCAACTGAAGATTTTTTTGAGCATACGTAAGATGTTGAAGCATGCTGATGGGACGGCGTTGACTTGTCTGGTCATCGAGAGGGAGGAGTCCAGGAAGAAGCCCAGGTTACGTGCGTGGTCCGTAGGTGTGGGAGCGTTTCCCAGGGCCGGTGGCCACCATGAGTCATCCCAAGCGGAGGGGGATGATCCTAAAATGAGGACTTCCGTTTTGTCCGAGTTCAGTTTTAGACGGCTATTCTTCATCCACTCGGCTACTTCTTTCATCCCTTCGTGTAGGTTGGTTTTGGTGGTGTTTGGGTCTTTGGTGAGGGAGAGGATCAGCTGGGTATCGTCTGCATAGGAAATGATGTTGAGGTTGTGTTGGCGCGCGATGGATGCGAGGGGACTCATGTAGACGTTGAAGAGGGTGGGACTGAGTGATGAACCTTGTGGTATGCCGCAGATGACTTCGGTGGACTCTGATCTGAAAGGGGGGAGGCGGACTCTTTGGGTTCTTCCGGCGAGGAACGAGATGATCCAGTTCAATGCTTTTCCTTGTATTCCGGCGTTGCTGAGGCGTTGTATAAGGGTGCTATGACAGACTGTGTCGAAAGCTGCGGAGAGGTCAAGTAGGATGAAGGCAGTTGTTTCTCCTTTGTCTAGTAGTGTTCGAATGTCGTCTGTTGCTGCGATGAGGGCGGTCTCGGTGCTGTGCTTGGCTCGGAACCCGGATTGTGATGGGTCGAGGGATTTGTTGGATTCGAGGAAGGCGGCGAGCTGACTGTTGACGGCTTTCTCAATGACTTTGGCAGGGAATGGGAGGAGCGAGATGGGGCGGTAGTTCTTAAGTTCAGTGGGGTCTGCTGTGGGTTTCTTCAAGAGGGCGCTGAGTTTGGCGTGTTTCCAGCTTTCCGGGAAGGTAGCGGAGTTGAGGGAGCAGTTGATGACGTCTCGAAGATGGGGTGCGATAATTGAGTCTGCTTTGTTGAAAATGTGGTGGGGACATGGGTCGGTTGGCGATCCTGAATGGATGGAGTTCATCAGGCGGATGGTGTCTTCAGTGGTGGCTGGGTTCCAGGCGCAGAGGTTGTTGGGGGGGGGTTTAGTTCGGAGGTGGGTGGGGTGTACTGGTCTCCGGACTGGTTTTCGAAGCTGTTATGTATGTCAGCGATTTTGTTGTGGAAGAATGAGGCTAGGGAGTCGCAGAGGTCTTGGGAGGGAGTGATGTCGTTGGTGCCGGCTGTGGGGTTGGTGAATTCTTTGACGATGTTGAATAGTTCCTTGCTGCTGTGGGCGTAGCTGTCGAGTCGATCCTTGAAAGTTGCTTTCTTGGTGGATCGGATCAGTTGGTGGTATTTGCGGGTGGCGTTCTTGAAGGTGGCTAGGTTTTCAGTGGTTGGGTTTTTTCTCCAGGCTTTCTCGAGGGTGCGGCTGATCTTCTTGGATTTCTTAAGTTTATCATTGAACCAGGGGGCTTTTTTGTTACCTTGCTTGGTTGGATTGTTTTTCAGGGGTGCTAATTCGTCAGCGCTGAGCTATTAGCAGCTACAAAATATGTGCCAATACTCCATTCAATATCAGTTTGGAAGAACACAAGGCACTGATAAAATTAAAAAGCTCCCCCGAAATTACAATCAAAAGTTGTGACAAGGGGGGAGGCATTGCCATACTAAATACTATTAACTATGTTAGCAAAATCGAAGAGATGTTGAGTGACACCCAATTCTATACAAAAGTCACTAGAAACCCAACTGATAAGATACAAAATAAAATAACGAGACTAACATCTAAAGCCTTAAGAATGGCCTTATCTGTGACCCAGAATTTGAATATATGAATGTTAACCATCCAAGGCTGGCTAGCCTGTATGGTACTCCAAAAATTCATAAAGACGACAAAAATCCTCCTTTCAGACCTATTGTTTCCACAATAGGGTCTGTTACAGAACCAATATCTAAATATCTTGACGTTATTCTTCGCCCTTTGGTCAAAGACATTCCCGGATATGTACGAGACACATGCCACATAATAAATCCAATGGAAGGAGCATCTTTTAATCCCAATCGACAGTGGCTAGTCACATTGGATGTGGAAAGCCTATACAGCAATATACCTTGTAATGGTGCACTATCTGCTGTACAGTGGTTTATCACACTAATGAATATTGACTGTGATGCAAATTTTATCACAGACTGCTTACGTATAATCCTAGAGGAAAACATATTTGAATTCCATGGTGAGCTATACAAGCAGGTGAAAGGCGTGAGTATGGGTGCATCATGCGCCCCTACGATAGCAAATATCTATGTAGCTTATTTTGAACAAAGATTCATCCTCAATGAAGTGGCCCCATTTTACGAATCTGTCCTTCATTGGTCACGCTATATAGATGATATAGTGTTCATATGGGATGATGACATCAATATGTTGGATGAGTTCCTATCATGCCTAATTTATGTAATTCAAACTTAAAGTTTACCTCTAGGTTTGATAATATGAAAATCAAATTCTTGGACATAATGATCAAACATGAAAGGGGCCAACTCATAGCAGATCTATACACAAAGCCAACTGCACGCAACACATCGATGCATTACAAAAGCTATCATCCTACCATGCAAAAGGATAGTATCCCTTTTGGGCAATTTTTACACCTTAGAAGGAATTGTACGAAACTGGAAGATTTTGACGTTTGAGCCATAGATATCACAAAGAAATTTGTAGATAGAGGATATCCACTTAGATTGGTCAGGCAGTCATATAAGCGTGCTAGATTTTATGATCGGCAACACTTATAACAGAATGTTGCCCCTAAACAGGAAGGAAAATTAGTCTTTGTCACTTGTCATTCAGTCATGAATTAGAAAATTCGCCAAATAGTCTGCTCCAACTGGCATCTGTTGAATGTTAACCATACATCAGCAGACACCATACAAAAACCAATGTTTGCATATCGCAAAAATAAAAACTTGAAGGATATGGTGGTAAGGTCATGCATGCCTAGCAAAAAAGAGCCAACACAGAGAAGTGTTGAAAACATGCTACCGATTCAGGGCACTTTTAAATGTGGCACTTGCAAACGTTGTCCACAGGCCCTAGAAACAAATGCAATTAAGTTCAGTGGTCAGACAATCAAATCAAAAGGCATGACAAACTATGAATCCAAAAATATAATATACCTTTTGACTTGTCCCGGTCATAAAGGATATGTGGGGGAAAAATCACGTACCTTGAATGTCAGACACACTGAACATAGGTCGGCAATAAGGACAAAAAAGTGGCCTCACCTATGGTCGCTCACTATTTGGAAAAAAGTCACACTGAAGATGAGATAGGGTGATTCATACTAGAAAAGATCTTATCCAAAGAAGGACAAAGTCAAGACAATGTAAGAAAAAAACGTGAAGTTTATTGGATTTTTTTTACTGGACACTCTAAATAAAGGATTACATTTAGATATACCCTGAGAAAATGCAATCATTTGAATATCCATTGGCTACTAGAGTTCAGTCCAACCTTGCATAACTGTTGTATATATATAATTGAACATTAAGATTGACTAGGGTGTGGTGAGAGTTCAGATATCTGTCATGTCATTCATATTCATGAAGTCTTATAGATAAATATTTAGAGAACTCATCTAATTCGACTTAGACATTATAGTCAATTTTGCGGGCGGTCGTTTAATCATCTTCTCTTTGTTATATCATGGTTCATATTTATTCCATCTAAATACGTAGGAATTATAATCCGGGTGCGGATATCTATGTCATCATGTTGTTTGCTCATTCACAGAGTATGCTCAACAGGATGAATACATATGTATTTAATCTGGGTCGGGTTATTTATGTCATCCTGTTGTTTTGCTCATCCACAGAGTATGTTCAACAAGATGAATACTATGTATTATAGAGAGCGACACATTCCAGCATGGTGCTCACAGTAAATATAGGTGGTCGGTTCTTAATCATCTACCCAATCTTGCCTATTATATATATTGATTATATAGTCAATATAAAACGAGGCTTATTTTCAGAGATCATTTCTATACTATGACTTAAAGTTCGGTTTATATTTTTTAAAGACAACACTGATAAATGTCAAATTAGATCTATCGATTTAGTTCTGTGTGTAGGTCAACTCATTAATATATATAAAGCACGTAAAATTAGATGTTTTAATATGGGCTTCGGAATACACAGATCTGGTCCGCTGTAAAGAGAAATGATAAAATGTATCAATTTATCCATGCTAGTATCCCGGTTGATATGATAATACAACATATATGAAGCGCCGAACATGAGACGTTCCAATATGTCACTCAGAAAACACAGACTAAGCCCGCTTTCAGTGTTCACATCCATTTTGCTCCTTGGGTACCTAACTCTTGTGCGAACTGTGTCTCGGTCGACTTGTTAATATATATTAAGCACGTAAAATGAGACCGTTGCATAGACAATATTAAGGAGAAGTGATAAAGTACATTATTCTATCAATGCCAGCATCCCGGTCGAGTTGACAATATACCATATATGAAGCACCGAACACAAACGTTCCAATATGGCGTTCAGAAAACACAGACCTAGCCTGTTTTGAGTGTTTACATCCATCTCGCTCATTGGATACCAAATTCTGTTGTGAACTTTAAATAATGCACACAAGCGTACTAACGCGTTTGACGATGGTTAATACGCGACCATCTACCCACAGAAGTCAGATATATGCAGAGCAAGATCATCTATACGGTAAGCTTGGCACCAGGAAGATAGATATGCACTGTAACTTGAGCGCGTTTCTTATTCCAGTCATCATAGTGTAGAACCCTCTACTTTATCTCATTTATTTATATAGTGAGGCACCTTTTCTCTCTGCTGTCGTGTATATCGTTTCATCATGGCAGTTATCGTAATCAAGTTGTGAGGAATCCTCATCAGGTAATTCATCACTATATAGTAGTGAGCACCCTCATAATAGAATATGTGTTTATCTGCCAAGTTTTATCATTGCAAAATACAATAAAATGTGCATATTTTCCACTCTGTTATAGTGATCCACATCTTGGTTTCGTTTTATGCACTCGGATGAGTGTTTGTAATCCGCCTGCGGTTAGCGTTTTGAAGTTGCGAGGAATCTTTATCAGGTAATTCATCACCATATAGTAGGGAGTACGCTTACAACAGAATATGTGTTCATCTTGCCAATTTATTATCATGGCATAAAATAATAAAATGCGTTCATTTATTATTTTGTTATAGTGATCCACATATTCGTTCCGTTTTATCTACCCGGATGAGAGTTGGCTATTAGCCTGCTGTCGGGTCAAGCTGTTCCACAGGTTGGAACTGGTAGCACGTGTATTAAACTAAGCATATCACGTAGGCAGTTATAGCCTTTTGGATGTATGGCTATGTGTGGAGTACTAGAGGATGGCTGTAGGGAATGAGTTCCTTGAATCGGAGGTGTCGGAGCAAGAAGAAAAAATCCTTTACAAATAAGAATATTTTGGGGATTAACCGGTGGTGGGTCTGAAATCATGATAGGTGACCCATTATACAGATACCCAATTAGGTTTTGGATCAATAATGATAATATGAGTGCTATTGACATCGTGTGGACAACATTCGGTGTGACTCTGTGTCTTTGGTGTCTTTTATGTCCTTGAAAAACAGAGCATGAGAAAACATAAAGTTCCTTCCTTTATGCATCAGAAATAAATTGACTCAAACCATGAGTTATGAATTTATGACTATTAATAGGGCAGCCTTAGGTGTGTTCATCAAGTAAGTATCGAACTATTTGGTTTGTTTCAAGTAAAAAAACAAAAACAGTTTATTTAAAAGAATGATTACTTACAAACCTAGTTTAACCATATCAACTCAACTCACTGTTTTTCTAGGTGATCCTTTGTATCCTCACATTTTTTTAACATCAAATAAAGATTTATCACTGCTACCAAGCCTCTCATTTTCAAGTAAGTACTAGGCATATGTTTATACCAGCATATGACAGATCTCTTTTTATATTAATATAAAATCAGTGAAAGTGTGAGGTGGTTAATTGATATTTTAACTAGCAGCATTTGTTTATACCAGCATATGACAGATCTCTTTTTATATTAATATAAAATCAGGGAAAGTGTGAGGTGGTTAATTGATATTTTAACTAGCAGCATTTGATTATGTAGGCCATGGGTTCAAAATTAATTAGTCTTCCAAGAGATTAGTGTTGATAATTTGACTGTGACCACTATAATATATCTAAATAGGTATGGGTTACATCTTCAATATGCATACCTGATAAAAGAGTTTCAGGTTAATAGACAATAAGAGAAGGAAATAATACATCATGCCTTTTGGTCAATCTTTTTAAGGTAAAGCATATACAATTATAGTCTCTTAAAATTGAACTAGTACCTTGTGAAAAATATGTCCGGTCCAAAGATGGTATTGTTATCAATATTTTCATACAGCAGCTTCAGAATTAATGGTGCATCCATATTTTTAAGGGCTACACACCTAACATCCTTCTGTGTATATTTATTCTTTTTAAACTGTGTTGTACATAATTGATTTATTTATTTTTGGCTTTCTATTTCATCTGTTTCACCTTTTTGTTGTATGACACTCCCACCAATGGAATCACCTAAAAATATATATGTATTGTGTATATAGTGATGTCTCTTCAATATAGATGGAACAGCGTATAAAATAATAATGAAATTGGAACTCGGAAAGTTTATTTGTACATCTGAATTATGTATCAAACTGATGATAATATACATGAGATAAATGTTAAAATCATGGGGTGAGCAGTCCATCAACAATTGAGAATTTTTCTTGCTGTGATTATAGCAATTGTAAATATAAAACTTTTTAAGATAAATGTATAGTAGAGGCACTCTAGGTGTGTTAATTAAGGTTTCAGTTGGAAATAATGTTTGTTTATATTTTTTATTTAGTGTATGTGCATAGACGGTTTCCTGATGAAGTGCCGAAACGCGCGTAGTTTTCTATTCAAATCATCAACCCTCAGATATGTTAATACATACTAGTTAACATCATTGCATACCCTGATTGGAAAGCCATACAACTGTCTCTGCTATTAGTTTTAAGTTTATACTTATATGAATACATATTCTTTTGTGTATCAAAAAAACATATGAAAAAAGAGAAAAAAGTATTATATGAATAATCAATGAATTTATGAATCACCTTAAAAAGTATAAAATCAATCAAATGAAAACATTTTTCTCCAGTTATAGTGGGTGATTTGCATAATTTTTTATAAGTAATTTGTATTTACACCTAGAAATTATTAGCCCTTTTTGTATTTAGAAGCTTGCTATTGCTTTCTTTACAAAAAAGCAGCCCCCAAGCCTGCAGCCCAGCTGGGAAAATGCCAGAGTGGGCACACTTAGGGTGACCAAGTGGCACCATGTGACCAGGACGCCGCCACTAGTCCATTCCTGGACTTTGCACAGTTATCGAGTGTGTTGTTCCAGCTGGGTGAATCAAAATGAACCAATACCAGCAGAGTGCACTGACTCGTAATGGAACAATCTATGAGTGGAAAAGCGGCGTCACAGTGACATGGAGCCATCTGGTCACCCGAGGTACAATGACCAGACGGGGATCTCTACTACGGACTGCGCTGGCCGCTCGAGCCTGGCAGCCTGTCTGAGATGGCGGCTGTGCATGGGTGCAGGGGAATAGCAACCAGAGAGATAGTTCTGTATTACTTGCAGTTTAAAATGTATTAATTTAGCCATTCATTCATTCAATCATCAACGATGTGGGCGGGAAGGGGGGAATGGAGCCTAGAGGTCGCCAGGGACTGCTGCAGATCCAATTAACCTATCTAACGTTAGTCACTCAGCATCAGTGAGTTAGTTCTGTGTTACTTATACTTTAAAATTAATTAATTCAGCCATTCATTCATTCTTCTGCGGCCACGAGGGATTGCTTCAGATCTTTTAGGACTTCCTCAGCACCGACAGGTAGTTCATTCCATCATGACTGCACTTAAAATATATATATATATTCACTCATTAATTTCTCACCAATATCGACTGAGTGGCAAAAAGAGGGGGCCAGGAGTCAAGGAGGACCTGCTACAAATCTTATTTTTGCCTCTTCAAACGTACAGATTCGCAGCACCTAGAGAGGGTTAGTTCCAGATTAGCTGTGCTTTATAAATGAATAAATGCATTCACCTGTTCATTCATCCATCCATCATCTCTCTATCTCCATCCTCTGGGATGGAGGGAGAGAGGCACATAGACGGGGCAGAGGTCTCGGAGGGACTGCTCCAGATCTTTTTGGTCTGGCATAGATGGGGGGGGGGGGGGGGGGGGGGGGGAGGAACACGTGTTTCATGCAGTATTAAACAGAAAGGAAAATATTGTATCTAGTTTTAATGCCTGTTGTGTTTTTTCACTAGAATGAATCTCATGGCTGCCTTTTGTGGTGGTAACAAATAGATACTAGTTAATCAGTTTACTAAAACACCCTCTGCCAGCAGGTAGCTCCAAACAGACACGCCTTTCAGTTGTGAGGACCCATCTGGCTGTCATGGGTGCCCTCACCTGTGCATAGCCGCGAGCTAGTCCTCACACAGAAGTAACGAGCCCATTGACAGGGAATAAAAGGCCGGCCCCATAGCTTGACACTGACCTGCATTTGGTCCCATAGAGACACATTGAGTATGCTGGGAGTCATAACCGCTCAGTCTGCAACATTTCAGGTTTTCACCTTTGCAATCGCTAGTAACTGCTTTATAGTCTAGTCGTGAAATTGACAATCTTCACCTTTTTACCTTTGGCTGGACATTCAAAGGACTCTTCATCGCATCCTACTACAATCAGCCTGCCAGGTAGCACTGCTACCTTTAGAGGGTCACAGAACTATGGGGATTTTTAGCTAGCCAGTGCATGCAATAGTACACAGAGCCATGGAGCTGTGTCGAGAAGCATTACTAAACTCAAATACCATCCAGAAATTTAAATCTGATTCAGGGCCTGGAAAATGCCCTAATGCAAGCGATCACCTATAGGTCAAATGTCCTAAGTGGAAACATTTTAGACTTACCCCTGATTACATTCCAACCACATGCTACCCCTGACTGATCGACAATTTAAACCACAAGCAGGCACATGCATCAAAGGAAAAACCGGCCGCAAACAGGCAGATTCTCAGAATCTGCCCCTTTGCGACCGGTATTTTTGCATTTGGGATGCATCACCCCAAATGTAAAAATCGCAATTTAAGGAATCTCTAAATAGCGATTACTTAAATTGAAATTGCATTTAAGGAATCCCAAATTGAGATTTCTTAAATGCAATGCATTAAAGTTAAAAAACTAGCAATTTTGCTAATAGGAGTAGCAAATTACCATGAAGTTGAACTTCATGGTAATTTGCAAAAACTTTGAAAAATGCACTTTTGTGAATTTTTCAAGGTTTCATTTTGCCCACACACATGCCCTTAGGGCATGTGTGTGTGCAACATATGTGCACAGATCACTTTCAGGGGTGCAACAGGGTGTCATTTTGACACCCTTGCACCCTTGAAATTGCATGAGCAATTTGCGAGTACCTACTGGTACTGGCAAATTGCTCATACAATCTCCAATTCATTCCTATGGGCCTGGAGGCCCATAGGAATGAATGGGACAGCATTCCTTAATTGCAACTTGCAATTTGCTAGTAGCAATTAAGGAATGTGTAGGAATCCCTATTTTTATAGCGATTCCTACATGCATAGGCTTTTACGATTCCTAAATAGCGATTCCTTAAAAATCGCTATATAGGAATCACAATTCCTTCTGTTGATGCATGTGGCAGAAGGTAATTTAGACGTTGGATAATAAATAACATTCGGTGAGATAACAAAAGCATATCATCAAACTGTTGACTCTAAACAAAGTTTCACAAAGGTACTCACCTGTTTGTGCTCCCCTATGTCAAAACCAGCAGTTCTTTATCCAGCATTTGCAATGTCATGTGGCCCTTTGCATCTTCAACTATGGAAAAAATGGTATTATTAACCCATACTATGATGGAGGGATTAGTATACAGTAGGCTCAGGAGGCCACAAATATCTCCTCCAAGCCAAGTATACTTGAATAAATCCGTACCATATAGCAGCGCAAGCCTTCTTGGAGCTCAGCGTGGTAACCAACTGTTGATAATGTTCTCTAATTCTAAATAGCTTTACATTCTACAATAAATACCCTTTAGCTGCAACTCCTTGACCTGGCATACAGGCTTTTGAGAAGAAAAAACTTAGAGCACACTCAATTGAATAATCTGTCTTTCTAATTTTGCTGTGATCCAGACAATAATTTATTCGTATTTCCGCCCGGGAGCCAAGCACTCAGTATGCTGATGATAAAGAAATAAGTACAGGAATATTCAGCTAGGCCGAGATTTCCTCTGGCGCTGTTATCCATGGAGATCTCGCAAGGCGTTCAAATGTTCTAAATTGATGTGTCAGTAAGTCATTTGTATGTATGTATGCATGTATGTATGTATATGATATTTGTAAGGTGCAAACCTAGCCAAAAAGGCTGCAGAACACTCTCCAAGGTCAAAGGCAGGCATACAGACAACAAGTGACAGGAGGCTTGGATGGATTCTGGACGCAGAAGTGGACCGTTACTGCTGTTTGATGCGCTCTCTCCTCAACTGGAGCAGCACTGGAGGGGCCCGGATAGACATGGGGAAGCTGTTCTAGATCCTGAGTGCCTAGATGGAAAAGGACTGCTGACTTGCTTTTTTCTTATTTGCACTTCTTAGTCTCCAGTCAGACTGTGTTCTTTCTATGGGTGTGCAGGGAACCACCATAGGTAGTGACATTGTCAGCAAGATAAGCAGGAGTGCTGGTTGTGATGGCTTTGTAAATGATGCAGCTGTTTTTGAAGAAGATGTGGGTCTACAACAGGATAAAAATGGAGTTCCATGAGGATGGGGGTAACGTGATCATATTTCTTCAGGCCCTCGTTATTTATGCGTACCGGTCACATTACCTCTTATTTCAGTCTGCAGTCAGGTCAATACCATGGGAAAGCTCTATAGTTGACAAAGCCACAGCCAAACAACTTTTCTTAGTAACTCCTCTTTAGACAAAGGGGAACTGTGGTAGCACAATAGCACACTTCTTTCCACGAGAATGCTCTAAGTTACCCACTATGTTTTTAGGTCTCGCGACCTATCGATGCGCGCAAGCGCATCGAGCGTAGCGAGAATTCATGTGGCGAAAACATCTTCAAACCAAAGGGCTTTCAGCCCCGCGGTTTTCATGCAGTGCCCGTGTACATGCACGCGCATCGCATGCAAGCCCAGCCCAGTCCTCTCCTCATTCACGCCCACCCACCAGGCTCTCCCGCCCCCATCAGGCTTCTCTCCCAATCCGCCTGCCTCCCCTCGCGCATTCACGCCTCCCACCAGGCTTTCCCGCCCCCATCAGGCTTCTCTCCCAATCCGCCTGCCTCCCCTCGCGCATTCACGCCTCCCACCAGGCTTTCCCGCCCCCATCAGGCTTCTCTCCCAATCCGCCTGCCTCCCCTCGCGCATTCACGCCTCCCACCAGGCTTTCCCGCCCCCATCCGGCTTCCCTCGTAATATGCCTGCCTCCCTTCGCTCGCATTCCCGCCCCAGGCTCTCCCGAAACTTTACTTTTTTCACTGCTGGCCGGCCCATCTACTTTTGCACGGCTTTCGTTTTCCGCTTGTTAGGGTTTGCTGCAAAGCATGGCTTTACATCGCTCTCCATCAGAGCCTCCTCTCCGCCCCCTTCCCTGCTGCTGCTCGCATCGCACTCCCTCCTCCCCCCTCCCTGACAAATTTCAAATGGTATCGCCAATTCCCTAGCTCTATTCAGGCTTTGCAATACCTCCCACCCGTAAGAGAACAGAGAAGTACAAGACCATACCATATGTATAAATCCGCTTTCGGGGCCTGCAGCGTGTGCAGCTGGCTGGTCAAGGAGCATAACTAACATTCAAAGCATGTGGAGTAAGATAGGTTTGGTGCATGAAATTATATTGCAACAATTTGAAACGGGCATTGGAGCTGACTGTCCGTACTCCCTCATGCACCCTTATCCATTCCCCAGCTGTTAGAGAGCCCCCCATGATTTCCTACCATTTGGCCTGCACGTGGAGTGTTGTCGACAATGAATCATCACGGAGCGCCCTATCATTGCGGGAGATCAGTCTACAGCCATGAGCCATATCTAGTCATGTTGCCAGGGTGTTGGAGTGGGGTGGCGCGTCGGCTACAGCTCACGAGTTGCGGTTGATATTTTGACATATTGGAGTTCTTTCCCTGTACCCAATTGAAAGGATTCTATGGCCTCATCTCTTGTAATAAACTTGCCCTCCAGGATAAAGGCCCCCCATAGTATGAACCCCCCGTCCTTCGAAACGGGCATTGGAGCTGACTGTCCGTACTCCCTCATGCACCCTTATCCATTCCCCAGCTGTTAGAGAGCCCCCCATGATTTCCTACCATTTGGCCTGCACGTGGAGTGTTGTCGACAATGAATCATCACGGAGCGCCCTCGCCCCAGGCTCTCCCGAAACTTTACTTTTTTCACTGCTGGCCGGCCCATCTACTTTTGCACGGCTTTCGTTTTCCGCTTGTTAGGGTTTGCTGCAAAGCATGGCTTTACCTCGCTCTCCATCAGAGCCTCCTCTCCGCCCCCTTCCCTGCTGCTGCTCGCATCGCACTCCCTCCCCCCCCTCCCTGACAAATTTCAAATGGTATCGCCAATTCCCTAGCTCTATTCAGGCTTTGCAATACCTCCCACCCGTAAGAGAACAGAGAAGTACAAGACCATACCATATGTATAAATCCGCTTTCGGGGCCTGCAGCGTGTGCAACTGGCTGGTCAAGGAGCATAACTAACATTCAAAGCATGTGGAGTAAGATAGGTTTGGTGCATGAAATTATATTGCAACAATTTGAAACGGGCATTGGAGCTGACTGTCCGTACTCCCTCATGCACCCTTATCCATAACCCAGCTGTTAGAGAGCCCCCCATGATATCCTACCATTTGGCCTGCACGTGGAGTGTTGTCGACAATGAATCATCACGGAGCGCCCTATCATTGCGGGAGATCAGTCTACAGCCATGAGCCATATCTAGTCGTGTTGCCAGGGTGTTGGAGTGGGGTGGCGCGTCGGCTACAGCTCACGAGTTGCGGTTGATATTTTGACATATTGGAGTTCTTTCCCCGTACCCAATTGAAAGGATTCTATGGCCTCATCTCTTGTAATAAACTTGCCCTCCAGGATAAAGGCCCCCCATAGTATGAACCCCCCGTCCTTCGAAACGGGCATTGGAGCTGACTGTCCGTACTCCCTCATGCACCCTTATCCATTCCCCAGCTGTTAGAGAGCCCCCCATGATTTCCTACCATTTGGCCTGCACGTGGAGTGTTGTCGACAATGAATCATCACGGAGCGCCCTCGCCCCAGGCTCTCCCGAAACTTTACTTTTTTCACTGCTGGCCGGCCCATCTACTTTTGCACGGCTTTCGTTTTCCGCTTGTTAGGGTTTGCTGCAAAGCATGGCTTTACCTCGCTCTCCATCAGAGCCTCCTCTCCGCCCCCTTCCCTGCTGCTGCTCGCATCGCACTCCCTCCCCCCCCTCCCTGACAAATTTCAAATGGTATCGCCAATTCCCTAGCTCTATTCAGGCTTTGCAATACCTCCCACCCGTAAGAGAACAGAGAAGTACAAGACCATACCATATGTATAAATCCGCTTTCGGGGCCTGCAGCGTGTGCAACTGGCTGGTCAAGGAGCATAACTAACATTCAAAGCATGTGGAGTAAGATAGGTTTGGTGCATGAAATTATATTGCAACAATTTGAAACGGGCATTGGAGCTGACTGTCCGTACTCCCTCATGCACCCTTATCCATTCCCCAGCTGTTAGAGAGCCCCCCATGATATCCTACCATTTGGCCTGCACGTGGAGTGTTGTCGACAATGAATCATCACGGAGCGCCCTATCATTGCGGGAGATCAGTCTACAGCCATGAGCCATATCTAGTCGTGTTGCCAGGGTGTTGGAGTGGGGTGGCGCGTCGGCTACAGCTCACGAGTTGCGGTTGATATTTTGACATATTGGAGTTCTTTCCCCGTACCCAATTGAAAGGATTCTATGGCCTCATCTCTTGTAATAAACTTGCCCTCCAGGATAAAGGCCCCCCATAGTATGAACCCCCCGTCCTTCGAAACGGGCATTGGAGCTGACTGTCCGTACTCCCTCATGCACCCTTATCCATTCCCCAGCTGTTAGAGAGCCCCCCATGATTTCCTACCATTTGGCCTGCACGTGGAGTGTTGTCGACAATGAATCATCACGGAGCGCCCTCGCCCCAGGCTCTCCCGAAACTTTACTTTTTTCACTGCTGGCCGGCCCATCTACTTTTGCACGGCTTTCGTTTTCCGCTTGTTAGGGTTTGCTGCAAAGCATGGCTTTACCTCGCTCTCCATCAGAGCCTCCTCTCCGCCCCCTTCCCTGCTGCTGCTCGCATCGCACTCCCTCCCCCCCCTCCCTGACAAATTTCAAATGGTATCGCCAATTCCCTAGCTCTATTCAGGCTTTGCAATACCTCCCATCCGTAAGAGAACAGAGAAGTACAAGACCATACCATATGTATAAATCCGCTTTCGGGGCCTGCAGCGTGTGCAGCTGGCTGGTCAAGGAGCATAACTAACATTCAAAGCATGTGGAGTAAGATAGGTTTGGTGCATGAAATTATATTGCAACAATTTGAAACGGTCATTGGAGCTGACTGTCTGTACTCCCTCATGCACCCTTATCCATTCCCCAGCTGTTAGAGAGCCCCCCATGATATCCTACCATTTGGCCTGCACGTGGAGTGTTGTCGACAATGAATCATCACGGAGCGCCCTATCATTGCGGGAGATCAGTCTACAGCCATGAGCCATATCTAGTCGTGTTGCCAGGGTGTTGGAGTGGGGTGGCGCGTCGGCTACAGCTCACGAGTTGTGGTTGATATTTTGACATATTGGAGTTATTTCCCCGTACCCAATTGAAAGGATTCTATGGCCTCATCTCTTGTAATAAACTTGCCCTCCAGGATAAAGGCCCCCCATAGTATGAACCCCCCGTCCTTCGAAACGGGCATTGGAGCTGACTGTCCGTACTCCCTCATGCACCCTTATCCATTCCCCAGCTGTTAGAAAGAGCCCCCCATGATTTCCTACCATTTGGCCTGCACGTGGAGTGTTGTCGACAATGAATCATCACGGAGCGCCCTCGCCCCAGGCTCTCCCGAAACTTTACTTTTTTCACTGCTGGCCGGCCCATCTACTTTTGCACGGCTTCCGTTTTCCGCTTGTTAGGGTTTGCTGCAAAGCATGGCTTTACCTCGCTCTCCATCAGAGCCTCCTCTCCGCCCCCTTCCCTGCTGCTGCTCGCATCCCACTCCCTCCTCCCCCCTCCCTGACAAATTTCAAATGGTATCGCCAATTCCCTAGCTCTATTCAGGCTTTGCAATACCTCCCACCCGTAAGAGAACAGAGAAGTACAAGACCATACCATATGTATAAATCCGCTTTCGGGGCCTGCAGCGTGTGCAGCTGGCTGGTCAAGGAGCATAACTAACATTCAAAGCATGTGGAGTAAGATAGGTTTGGTGCATGAAATTATATTGCAACAATTTGAAACGGGCATTGGAGCTGACTGTCCGTACTCCCTCATGCACCCTTATCCATTCCCCAGCTGTTAGAGAGCCCCCCCATGATTTCCTACCATTTGGCCTGCACGTGGAGTGTTGTCGACAATGAATCATCACGGAGCGCCCTATCATTGCGGGAGATCAGTCTACAGCCATGAGCCATATCTAGTCGTGTTGCCAGGGTGTTGGAGTGGGGTGGCGCGTCGGCTACAGCTCACGAGTTGTGGTTGATATTTTGACATATTGGAGTTATTTCCCCGTACCCAATTGAAAGGATTCTATGGCCTCATCTCTTGTAATAAACTTGCCCTCCAGGATAAAGGCCCCCCATAGTATGAACCCCCCGTCCTTCCAACTCTGCACCAACATGGAATTGGTAATTCATAAGAAGGGTTGCACCAACCTTCAATGGCATGTCAGGGGCGCAAGGCGCATGTTGAAACACTCTTCGGACCACTCCCTCCCGAACACATGGCCACCAGTTGAACAGTAATGGAGAGGGTGGAGTTTTTTTTTTCTTGTTTCCTTTGGACGCGCAGCCAATTCACTTTCATGCAAGCCCAGCCCAGTCCTCCCCTCATTCACGCCCACCCACCAGGCTCTCCCGCCCCCATCAGGCTTCCCTCCCAATCCGCCTGCCTCCCCTCGCGCATTCACGCCTCCCACCAGGCTTTCCCGCCCCCATCCGGCTTCCCTCGTAATCTGCCTGCCTCCCCTCGCTCGCATTCCCGCCCCAGGCTCTCCCGAAACTTTACTTTTTTCATTGCTGGCCGGCCCATCTACTTTTGCACGGCTTTCGTTTTCGTTATTTGACTTCAACCCGTGGCATTGAACCCGTGGCACTCAACCTCACCAACTGATCTTTTTAAAGAAGAAATTAGAATGAATGCGTGCCACAGCCTGTTGTGTTCCTGTATTTAAAAGTAACTTTGCATGGGACACATTTTCGGGAGGGTAATTGGCCTGGCTTGCATACAATTATATAAAACTCGTTTTGCATTTTTGATTCAGAATTTTTCATAGGCATTCTTATTCAGAAATAAAACAAGCACTGGCGTTGCCAATAGGTTTCGCATTTGGAAAGTTGGAGCTATTGGTTTTGTAAATGACATTTTATATTTATATATTGTTATTGACAATGCCAATAACGATATATAAATATAAAATGTCATTTACAAAACCAATAGCTCCAACTTTCCTACTGCGAGACCTATTGGCAACGCCAGTGCTTGTTTAACCATTCTGTTGAAACACTCTACCAGCCATTAGTCTGTTAGCATCTGGATTCCATATTAGGTGATTAGCTGCACTTCATTTATCCTGATTGGTTGATTGATTGATTGGCACAATGTGGAGACCTTTTAGACCACTCCACACATATCATATGACTTTAATGTGGATCTAAGTGAAGCTGGTGTCCCAGTCAAATATTACATTCTTTGTGAAACCTACATGGGACAAAATAGGAATCTAGGCTGGGGCTAACACTGCTGTAGTCATGCTTGGAAGATCAGAGCCTCAGGGAATCTTGTGCCTCGGTTTACCACAAGTTTGTTACTCGAGGTTAATGGTCTGTGTAAGTTTTCAACAAGGTCACTACTTACCTGTTCAGATAGTACACCCAGATAGCAAGGACATCTGAACTACTTTTTTCCAGGCAACTGCCCAGTTGTCTAGACCATGACATATTTTTCAAATATTTATTCTTATGCTGGGCCAGTAAAAAAATTAGTAAAATGTCTTCTACAGCCCTTGGTGTCCTATTTGGGAACTTGAGTTTTATGTTAATTGTGTTAGTTGATATGTGAGCTCTCAAGTGCATGGCTCGTTGACACTAAGAAAACACATAACAAGGATACACCAGTAAGGGGGCTGAGGTAAAGGTTACATATTGAAGTGTCATGCTTTTAAGTATCACCTGAAGTGAGCCACAATGATCTGGGCACAGATGTAAACAGGTGAATACTCAGCTGTGCATTCAAAAGAAGGGAGTGGTTCCCAAAGATGTCCTGGCTTGTTCTAGGACCTATCAGTAAAAATATATTTTCACAGCATTGGGAAAGAGTAGGGCGTGACTTTGGTGCCAAGAAAAGTTTGTGAGTTCCGGTGTAGAGGATGGATGTTGCTTTAATGGCAACTGTGGAGTGGATAGGCACCATATCTAAGCACAGGTGTAATGTGTGCTCTTTTTACTATACTCATGACAATGCAGGCGGCAACATTGTGAATAAGTTGAGGTGATAAAGGTGTTTTAGTGGCTTAGCAAGGGGGGGAGGGCGTTCTGCTCCAGGTGGCAAAGTTTTTGGGGTGGCAGTCAGTGGTCTCCCACCCCCAGTCTTACCTGCAGCTGTTGAGGGGCAGCACCCGCAGGATTCGCCAGCACCCCGGCTCTTACATTCAGCCGCTGTGAATTCAGGGGCTGCCATAGGTGGTCTAAGGCCTAGCTACGCCACTGAGGTGTTTTCTGGAGATGCCAAATAGATGGAATTGGCATAGTCTGCCTTGAATGGATGAGGGCATTTGCCACCATCATGTGTAAGTTAAAAACAATGCCTAGGAAGATCTTCTTGAGATTCAGATTATTAAGTTAATTGATTTAGATCTGTACCGAGGTCAACAATGAAAACTGAATACACAGTATATGTGAGAGGCTGGCCTGGTATATGATGTGCACTTGTAAGTGGACAGCCTGCACCAGTCCAGACAACCCTTATGGTGATTTAGCAGGTCTTAGACAACTGTAGAAAGCTCTCTAAGTGGTAGATGTGAGGAGCAGCCTCCAGGCTTAGTCTAGGAGTGTAATGCAGCTTGTTTTACCAGAATGCAATCTTAAAGGTATAGATTAAATGAAAAAGAACCACACAAGGTATTTATGAAAATATGCATTTATTATATAATACGCACTAACAAGAGATAGGCACAATGCATACAATATTTTGCATAGAAATTACGTAAATAGCACAGAATACACAGTGGACCCCAGGGGGGACCAAACACCATACTAAGAAAGTGGTATAAGAACCAAGACTCGTGTCAAGACAATGTCCAGAGGGCGTAGAAGTTCCCTGTGACAGAATACCTATTGTTCTGCCTTCCCCTGCTCGAGCTTGGCTCAGCAGAAGGAGGGCAGAATCGTGTCTCTGGTCGGTAGCAGCCATGTGTGCTGTCTGGGTCTGGAAGAGCTCTAGAAGAGCTTAACGGAGGGCTCTTCCAGTGCTTGGACTCATACCTCCCACACAGTTTACAGTGTGGGGGTATGATTCCAACATGTTTGATACCAAACATGATAGGATTCGTTGCAGCTAATTTTGAGATGGTCATTGAGTAATTACGTGGTGCCCCTCTATATGGTATATGGCTGCTTCACTTACAACCCCGGAGACTGGACTCAGTAGGCTGCAGGGGCACCCTCACACTTAGAACCATGCACCATGCCCTCAGGATTGCAGAGGCCTGCTATAGGGGTGACTTATAGGTTTGACATGCAGTGACCCTAGATATAGGAAACCTATATCTTTCGTAAGTGATGCTAGCACCAGCTTACACAGGCTGCAATGGCTGCAATGGCAGACCTGTAGTTACGGTTTGAATGGTCTCCCATGGGTGCCATAATACATGCTTCAGCCCATGGGGGACCTCTGGGGTACCTATGCTGGGTACTTTAGTACTATATACGAGGGACTGATAAGGGTACCTCTGTATCCAATCTGATATGAACCTAGGTACTGAACATAACAATTTAAGGGAGAAAGCAGAGAGACGGGGGACCTTATTAGCAGGCTCTCAGTCAGAATAGTAAAAAACTGTTTAGCACCAGGTAAAAAGTGAGGGTAACCATAAAAGCAGATCCTACTTTCCTACAGCATACATTTATAACAAGACTTGATAATAATAAATACACGTTCTATCTAAAACATTGCTAAAAAAAGATTTAAAAATGGTATACAAATTATAGCAGACAAATTCATTCGGAGGAAAACTAATTAAAACGATGAAATTGTTAACAGTAGATACCTTGGGGCCCATTAGGATCACGGGCGGATCGCCACCGCCCACATGGCGGAGGCGATCCGCTCGTGATCCACCCCCGCCTGCCACTCATTTCCCCCCTGCCATATTACTATGGCGGGGGGACCGTGCAGCCGCTTTTCAGCCCGGTCAACGAGTTGACGGGCGGAAAAGGGTTTAATATGGTGGCGGTGTCTGTCAGACACCGGCAGCCATATTAACATGGGTGCAGAAAGATGTCGCCGCCACGGAAAGGCATTCGGGAATAGACTGCGGGGGCCCGTTGCGGGCCCCCAGGTACTCCGGGGAGTGCGGGGTGCACCTAGGGGTACCTATGGTAACCCCCAGCAGTTCCATGCACAACATGGCAGGCACCGCGCGGTGCCTGCCATGTTGTGCATGGAAGTGCACAACATGCCTTCCTGGCATTGTGGCGGACGGTGCTGAGTGCAACGCCTGCCACAATGACAGGAATGCACGATGCGCCTGCCACAGTGGGGGGTGCATCCTAACTGCCCCCACGGGACCCCCGCCCTTATGGCGGGCAGTACCTTTTCCCGATAGCGTGGCGGGCGGACAAAGGCCACCCACCATCCTAATGACCCCCTTATTGTCTAAGGTATATTGGGGTTAAGAGCCGGAGCAGGGCATCTACTACCACTGTATTTGGACAAATATATAGCACATGGGCTAGATCTTGTTCCCCTCCACCTCAGAGCTTACATATTCCTATTTTATCACTTGTTTTATCCCAATGCTTAGTATGGGAGTCTAGAGCCAAGATCCCTAAGAGTAGCATGACAATACAGCGTTGAACCCTGTGTTTAAGTGTGCATCTCAAATACTGATGGTAGATCTTGTACTCAAGAGACGCTGCATGGGACCTGTAGTGGGATAATTGAGAACATTAAGCAGAATGTAGGTCAAAGCTAAGATGTGTGTCATATTTTTTAAAAATAACTTTAGGTGGGCTAGTGTCCAGGACCGAAAAATTGGAATTGTGCATTTAAAGTGAAATAAAGCTGCTATACGATTTTTATTAAATATAAGGTTGCCCGACCCAACCTCAAAGGTTTCGAGCTTTAATAAAGTTTGCAAGGTATAATTACATGCATGTAACATATTATATTCCCATCTAATAGTATTGGCCAAAGCAATAGTATAGGCACTAGTCAGAACAATTCTAGTCGGAGTGTCTGGACCGGGGTGGCTTGACTAGTGATAGTTATTTCACGTAGTAGTATCCTTTCGCACTTATGCAGAAAATGCTATTTATCCATTGGAACATATTCTAATGCATACGTCAGGGTTGACAGAGTTTTGCCTCCATAAGTTTCCAAGAAAGGATAGAAGCGTATCTTTCCCAAGAAGGAGAAAAAACTCTTTAGTGCACTTGCGTGTGCTGTTCCCTTTGATTCGAAGTGCTGAAGATAGGATTTATTTTCAAGAGTCTGTGTGAATACTCTCCCTAAATGCATATATTCTTTTACTACATCTATGGATTTCCCTCTCAATTTCCAGTCAAAATGTGTGTGGGGTTTCTAAATGGGACCACTTTTGTATTTAGGATATTTATTTTCAGGAAGTTTTCTCTGGTATAGCTTAAGAGAACATCTAAGCTATGCTGTAGGCCAATCAGTATTAGATCAAATATGACCACATCATTGGCGTACATTAGAGTATGGATTTTGTGGGAAGCTATTTTTTGGGGGAAGTTCTTTATTCCTACTAAGCATTCTGGTAGATCACTCACAAATAAGGAGAATAAATCTTCTTGAGAATAAGTAGTTGGGTGAAGAAGGTGTCCACAACTCTCATGGCTTGGGCCTCCTAGGACCATGTGTGGCCAAGCAACACACATAGGTTGTGGATGAATTTAGAGGGCATGGGCAGAAGACCCATGACTTCCGGCTGCTGGGAACGCTCCTACTCTGTTTTGCTTGATGATATCAGTAGAGTATTAGTTTTTAGCTGATTTAGCCTTAGGAAGATAGAAGCCATCCACCACTGGATGACAGATAGAACTGGAGGCAAATAACTGATGCCTTGGTTGGGCGGTTTTTAGCCCTTCGGCGAAGCAAGCCAAATATAAGATGTGTGTCATCATCATGCAATCAAGTACAGAGACCTGTGATGTCAACTGCTGTTACTCTAATGTTATCCTATCAGTTCCAGGATCTCTCTAAATAGGACAGGCCTTCTCCGTGTCAGTCCCTAGATTGCTTCCATGAAGGACTACAGCACTGAGCAGTGGGTGTCTAGACAGCTTTCTGAGGAACACATCTTCTCTGGTGTGCTAGTCAGAGGTTTAGGAACTCTAAAGGGGTAACTTGTTCACACTCCTCATTACCTCTCTGCGCACAAGTAGCTCAGTGTTTCTTCAGGCAATGGACCAAAGTGTCAATTAATCCTTTGTCCAAGAAACCAAATGCTTAACCCCTTGGGCGCGACCGCGATTCTGCGCCTGTGCGGCCGATTTGAAGAGTGGGCGGGTTCATGACGGCCCCCAGCCGTCATCAGCACATGAGCACCGTGAATTTGAATGTATTTAATTGGTGCTTTGGGCAGAAAAAGATGCCTTTCACACAGAAAATATCAACATAGCATAATATAAAATAGAAGTGCAGACCTTAGGGAGCCTAAATTATATTGCTTTCTGTGAACAGTCTTTGTTGACATTGGTTTTCTTGCGAAACGGCAATTCTGCTGATCTCAGTTGAAATCCGTCTGATGTTCTTCTAGTTCGTCATGGTTGATGCACCTGCCTTTAACACAGGAAATAACAACATAACATCAAATAATAATAAAAGGGCAGACACTAGAAAGTCCAGAGCATTTTGCTTGCTGTGACCAGTCTTTGTAGCCTACCACAATATTGTTAAGATAAGTATAAATGTATTATTCTTATCTTTACAACTATGTACCTTGAAGGTATATATGTCGTCAAGCTACATGTATGTGGAGCTCAGTATTAAACGTATTCATATCTATATATGCTTATCCTGCCCAAATTGTGGTGGCCCACATTATTGCTATATTTGTGTAGCCCGATATTCTCACCACAATATTGTGGTACTACACCATGATGGTCTAATCAGCGGTGGTTTCTTTATAAGGGCAGGAGAGCGTCCGACCAACCCACTCTATTCAATCCTAGCGCTTCTCTCATGATTGTGAACAGCATAAGAGCAGCAGCAGGATTGGTTAGGGGAGCACCACAGCAGACTTCATTTCACCGAGTAGGACCGGGCGATGTGCAGCAGTCGGTAAGGACCGTTTATTTAACTTTTATTTATTTAAAATGTTAATGGTATTTAGGGTGGAGGGAGGGGTTGCTCTATTATAGGCTTTTGGAGGAAGGGAGTGTTTTATTTTTGGCTTTTGGAAGAGGGTGTTTAATCATGAGCTTTTGGAGGGGGAGGGGTGATTTGTTTCATTTTGTGGGAAGTGGTGTGGCACTTTGCTTGCCCCACCACTGTCAAAGGTTGCCAGCTGCAATTGGTCTAAACAACCTATTTTGAAAATAACAGAGGTAATACCATCATAGTTTTGCCAAAATGTTATTATCTACATTTATCATGGAGAGCGGTCTATAGAAATCGCATGAGGTAGCGGGTTCGCCAGGTTTGAGGATATTGATGATGACCGCTTCCCGAAGTGACAGGGGGAGTTCCCTCGTTTCTAACTATGCTTGGTACATAGGAAGGAGATGTGTGGTGGGTATAGAGGCCATTTCCTTACAAAAGGATTTTGTAAGACCATCCAGTCCAGGTACCTTACTGTCTGGGAGGCTGCGAATGACCTGCAGGACTTCCTCCTTTGTGAACGGAGAGTCCAAATATTGCCGATGTGCATCATCCAGCCACAGCAATTGTATAGTTTCAAAGTACTCTTTGATTTGATCAGGGTAGACTTAGGATTCAGTTAGAGAGAGATTGGAATAAACACTGGTCCTTGTGCTAAGTAACTCAGTGGGGCTAGTATGGGGGCTCATGTGTCCGCCCAATAGTCCTACAATGTAGTCGCTCGCTTTACGGGGCCTGATCATATGGGCTAAAGTCCCTCTCCCTGTCCATATCTCCGGGCAGTCGCTTCTCATCCCAGGTAATGGACTTCACACTCCGCCTCTTTGTTGTATTCCGATAGTGTAGCTCAGATCCGTGCCATTATGGCTTGATCGTTAGTTTGGAACAGTTCTAGCTCCAGCGCTCTGAGGTCGGACTCGCGGCTTGCAAGTCGCCTATGGATGGCCCTTAAGATCCCCCCTGCTTTGTGATGCATAACTACTTTAAAGTCCTTCCGCAACACAGACAGGGACCTAACTGAGACAGTATTCAGCACAAAGTAATCAACAATTGCAGTTCTTACTTCTGAGCGAAAGACCTGGTCCCGTAGAGCTCCGCCAGGAGAAAGCACGCCGGACGTCGAGTGGCATTGTCAGCTCCAACAGCACTGGAGCATGATCACATAATTTACTGGGTGGGCAGCGAGATGCTGGTTGTCCACATCCAAACCTCTCTAGTAACAAGCCAATCATCAATGTTGACCATGCCCCCGTCGCAGAGGAAATGCATGTACCTTCCCTAAGTGCACCGTTTAGGAATCGCCATGTGTCAGTCAAATTGTGGTTCTGCATTAGAGTGTGAAGTTGTGCAGTAGCATTGGGGTGGGGGCACCAAGTTACGCCAGACCTGTCCATATTGAGGTCTAATACCATATTAAAGTCGTCTCCCCAAATTATCTCCCCCGGAGCTAAATTTGCAATATGGTGCCACACCTCGCTGAATAACTCAGAGCAGTCGGTGTTTGGGCCATAAATACAGGCAAGTATGATTGGGTGTTGATGAAGAGTACGAGCAAGAAGTACAAAGCGACCTTCTGAATCTATTTGAACTTGAGTGAGTTTTGCAAATCAGTATCGCTACACCACGAGCATAGCTGGAAAAACCGAAAGCATGGGTGTCTGCACACCAACGAGCTTGCAGGCAGGCTGTGCTTATGGGGGTGAGATGGAGCTCCTGTAGGAAACAAATATCAATCGGGTGTCTCGTGATGTAAGAGTGTACAAGACAGGCCTTTCTAGCATCATTTAGCTCGCAGACATTCCAGGTGAGACATTTCATGCCTGTGGTCATGTGCCAATGCAATGGTTTTGGCCTTTCAGGTAGGGTCTAACATCAGTCGGGTAGGGATCTGATGTCAGAAGTGTGTAAGCGGAGTGCCTCCGTGATGCTGTGCCAGTCAAATCCCCCTTCGAGGGGTAGAGCTGGAGACGAGTATCCTGCCCGTGTCATGACGGTGTGGGGGGGAGAAAAGGGGAGACACAAAGGGTGACCTGTTGCATGGCCTAGGTATACTCAAACAGGAAAGACAGTAACTCACTGTGAAACTGAAACCTACCCCCACCCACTCCAACCCAGTAGTACACCAACAATACTACGTGTAGGGGACTCATCCCAGGGGTCAGAGAAGAGCCAGGCATTCACCCAGCTCGGTGGCTGAACCGACACATGTTGCCCATATCATCAACCAGCGGGAACAATAGAGTAGTCCTTAAGTTCTGCAATATCGTACGATGTACACTTTATTGGCTATGGCCACAATGGACTTAGGGCCAGATGTAGGTAATTTCTATTTACCGATTCCTAAATACCGAATTTTACCGATTCGGTATTTAAGAATCGGTAAATAGAATGTAGGTAAAAAATCGGTAAATTTTACAGATTCGGTAATATTCGTTATTACCGATTCAGTATTTACCGAATCGGTAATAAGGAATACCTTCCCATTCATTCCTATGGGCCTAGAGGCCCATAGGAATGAATGGGAAGACATTCACTATTACCGATTCGGTAAATACCGAATCGGTAATAGGGGGAGCATAATCAAGGGTGGCAGGGTGTCACATTGACACCCTGTTGCACCCCTGAATCGTGCATGTGTGCACATGTGGCGCGCATACATGCCCTAAGGGCCTGTATGTCTGCCACATGGCACTTTTGAAAAAGCACAAAATTGCTTTTTTAAAGGTATTCGGTATTTACCACCAACTTGTAGTTGATGGTAAATAATGAATCCTTAAACCAAAAATGCACTCACTTGAGTGCTCCCTACATAGGATTTAAGGATTCGGTAATTTACCGATTCCTTTAATTAAGGAATCAGTAAATTACTGAATCCTTAAATCCAGCCTCCTACATCGCAAAGGGCTAAATACCTGTTGGTAACGGGAAATTTACTGATTTTCCGCCGTTACTGACCGGTATTAGCCCACCTACATATGGCCCTAAGTATCTTGGTCCAAATAAGGTAGGGCCTAGCATAAGTCATAAGGTAAGACAGCGTTAGTCGTTTTCATCCACTGACACCTCTGCCACATATGGGGTGGTGTTTTTAGCAAATTTGTGAGCTGCTTTCACACTGGTAAAAAAGTGTGTCTTCCCTGCATGTATGACTCTTAGCTTGGTGGGGTAGAGAAGGGCATATTTGATCTCTGCCTTTTGAAGGATTTTTTGGGTAGGTAGGAATTCGCTCTGTGTGGTCTGGACCGCAATAGTGAAGTCAGGGTAGAAGGAGAGTACATTGCAGCAGAATTGTGTCTCGCCTCGTTCTCTGGAACACAACGTCTCTGTCCTTATAGTTTAGAAGGCGAGCAATTATAGGATGAGCCTGGGAACCCAGGGGTGTCCGCAGCGCTAGGGATCTGTGTGCTTCTTCCATGATAAATACTGGGGACAGGGCATCACCGAAAAGGTCTCTGAGCATTGTCGTGATGTAATCCTCCAATTTATCAATTGCTTTGGACTCCGGCATGCCAATAATGTGCAGATTGTTGCGCTGCGATCCGGCCTCCAAATCTTCATTTTTGGCTTTAATGACGGCTAGGACTTTATCCATACAGATCAGCTGTTCACTGGTGTCAGACTGGTTGTCATCAGTGTCGTAGACCCTGGTCTCTAGCTTGTCTAGGAAATTTTCATGTTTATTAACCTTCTCGCTCAGCTTGTCAAGGCAGTGCGCCATCAAGTCCAACTTGGCGCTGAATGCTTTTAGGCTGTTTTTTACATCAACTAGAATCCCTTTTAGGTCTTCGTCCCTGTCAGCTGCTCCCGTGGGGAGCCTGAGTCTTGCCCCTGAGGCTGTTCCCCCTCCATCCGGCGGGAAGTGTTCTTGCCCTCAAACAGGAGTTCGGTTTCACGAGAGTCAGGTTTGCCCATTGTTAAGAGCCGGAAGGCACCCAGTCAGCAGCAAGCTGGAGATTAAATCAATTGATTGCTGCAGAGGTCCAATATGTTCAAGGGGCTGCTCGCCCTTCCATTACCCCCGGCCTGTCGAGGGCCAGGTGGCCACCTCCGCACAGCCAGTGCCCGCCAGGGGGGTGTAATGACTGAGATCCCGGTACTGATTGGCTTGGTTATGACCATTGCCCACCACCAGCTCAGTATATAATGCAGTTTCGATTCTTATTCCACCTATTTGCAGGGCTTGCCGATAGACTTTGACAACCTTATGCTGTCTTATTCACTGTTTTTGCTCCTTTTCGGGCCTAAGGGCCTGTGCTCGAGCGAAGCCATGTTCTTTTCTGACACCATCTTGTTGAGTCTCTTAAGGTGAGAGGTGATGTTTACTTTTAACATGTTATTCACTAGCAGTGAACCAGCACGGACCGGTTCTTATCGGAAGAATGTGCTCTCTCCGTGCCGGAGCCCTAACAAATGCTTGGTCAGCTGCTGTTGTGGACCTGGTACATGGAGGTACAGGAATCCCATGAGAGCGGTAGGCGTGTTCTTCCAGAAGCTTCGAGAAAGGGCTAGATTCTATATTAGTGAAAGCGGGTCCAAGTGAGATGAGAGGTCTGTGAGATGATGGTCTGGCGGCTTTGATGGTCTGGTGAAACTTCACGGTGCAGACGTGCAGTCATGTTTGTGGAGCAGAGAGTCTTGGCCTAACCAGAGAGAGACACAGAGAGAGTTGGACCCTTCTTCAAGCTACAGATGCCTAGTAATATGGTGAGATGTTCCATGTATATCTAACTTTATCTAATTTTGCCTTTCATTTTCAGGTTTTATGTGTATGTATGTGTTGATATTTAGTTATTATTTCTTTCTTGTCACCATTATTATCATGTAATAAAGACCCTTGGAATGTGTATTTGGTCCTTATTCTTTGTAAAGGAAGATCGGGCCCCTGTTTTACCAAGTGCTTACAGAGGGATGGGCTATTTCCACTATAATGAGTAATTGTAGATACGGAAGGCAAATCAGCTCCTAAGCAGGAATATCAGAAATATTGGTAGAGGGGAGGAGCTACGACACCAACCAAGATGGCCGCATAGTCTCCCGGCTCCGCTGACCCCCGTCCTATGCTCGCTTATCCTGTTGAATATCCTGATCTCCTGCCCCGGATTCGTGTGGGTGAACTAGTCTGCATCCCGATGGTGCGATCGCGGAATTTTTCTGATGTTCTGGTGTGAAGAAACATCGAAAATGTTTTGAGGCCTAACCCAGACTGGAAGCCGGGGTCTCGATTATTGGTCTACCCGGGTCCAAAGTGAACAACAACGGACTGCCGAGGGTGGTTGGGTCCGGTCCTTGGAACTTTCGAAAATTTCTCTGAACTACTTTGCAATCATCTGCTGCCTGGTGCTGTATCTGAGGTGAGGCGACGATGGTGCGCGGTGCTGCGTCGCGGGGGGCCCTGGCCCGGAGGCCCGGCACTAGCACCGGTGGTGCCCCGGGGTAGGGGTCCCGCCGCGCGTTGCTGCTTGTTGCTGGCCCGTCCCTCACGGCCTGTTTCTGCTCCGGCGTATCCTGCCCCGGAGAGGAGGCCTCTCCGTGGGGATTGTTAATGCCTGCGGCCGTATGGAACCCGGCGGAACGGACTCAATGTGGCCCTTCCTTGCGGATGGTAATGGCGGAAGTTGCGGCGCTTCACGCGATGGTGAGGGCCCAGGTCAATCATTGGCTGTCGGCAGCAGATGGGATCATAGGACCGGGAACGAGCCCTGACTTGCTCTTTGAGACCCGGCAGCCGACTTGCCCCCTGTTTGAAGCCCTACTGGTGTGTTTGGACCCGGTGTTGGAAGCTGTGCCTGCCCCCGAAGAAACGGAATTCATCGTGTGTGCTGAGATTGGTGACTCTCTTACGTTCTCGGAAACATCGGTCCTACAGTTATCGGAGCATTTCACTGCTTCCCCCATCCTGGACACTGTTGGCTCACACTTTGATCTGTGTCGGATCGAGTCACACCCCCTCCCCAATCGGTCTCCCACCATGGCGGATGGAACAATGCTTGGCTCCGGGGACGGGGAGGGACATCGTTGGTGCAAGCTGTGTGCGTTGGGACCTGCTATTCCTCTCCTAATTGCTGACTCAAGCTCCGGCTGCTTCTGTGTGAACTTTGACTTTCCAGGGATGTGGCTTTTCTTATCCGAGGGACTCGGCAACTTTGTTAGACGGGGCCAAGGCTGAGATTGTGGGTTGAATCGTTTACGATGGATCTATTGGTAACAGGACTGCTTCATTAACAGACGGATTCCGGGGCGGGGGGTTTGTGGTTCCCCCCGGGGTATTTTTGTATGGTGGACAACTTTACTTGTGGTGGCTTAGGGGGGCCCCTTTGATAGGGCGGGGGGGAGAGACCGGGAGCGCATAGACTATCGCCCTCCTCCGCTTCCCCGTTGGGTGGGGTTTCCTTTCTTTCTCTTTTTTCTCTTCTTCTTCTATATTTCGGGTTTGGTTCTTGGGCGACAGGCACACTGCTGGGGGGGGACCGTAGTCATCTGCAGGGGTGCAGGGTGGGGGGTTGGGGGAGGGGATCCTTCGTTTTTATTTTGTTTCTATGGCCTTTTTTCTCTTCTCTTATCTTTCTTTGTCTTTTTCTTTTTCTGGGTCAGTGCAGTGGGTTTCCTTTGGTATCAATCCCTGCTTTTTCATCTGTGCCTCAATTTTCGTGGTGTTTTTTGGGTCTTAGGGCAGGTGACTACAGGCGCGAATTGACCGTAATATTCCTTCACATCCTGAACCTCCTGTTTCAGCGCCATTGATTTGATCGATTACTGTTTATTGTTGACACGTTTACTATTCTGCCTGCCATTTTCGCTGCTGGGAAATTGTTCGGCACCTGATCCTTCCATCTTATATTATAAAATGAAAACCTTTTATATCCTGTTTTTCTAATTTTGCTGTTCAGTGGCCAAGAGTACGCTAGCATGGAGATTCTGCTCCCCGAGGTGCTGCATGTGATTAAGATTGCTCTCTGTTAATCTAACTGCTTAGCGGCCGGCCCCCGGGGTTGTAGGCCCATACTTGTATTTGGTTTAAATGTCAATAAAGGTTTTCAAAAAAAAAAAAAAGAAATATTAGTAGATTAACCCAACATAGCGTATGAGGGATGTACTGATTTTTCACAGGAAGGTGTTGCTCGTGCAGATGCGCGTTGTTCGTCGGGAGACGTTGCTGATTCGCACCGGGGTGCGTTGCTCGCGTAGGTACGCGTTGTTCGTCGGGAGACGTTGCTGATTCGTCGGAAGACGTTGCTATTCATACCCTCGGAGCTATGACTTATTTCATCTTTAGTAGTTAGTTCTATTCCTTTCTCAGGTAAGTATTCTGAAGTGAGGTGTTCTTAGGCAATCTGGGAAGGGACTCGGATTAGTAATGACTGCCTGTATAACTAGCTGAAGCACCCGAAGAAGCAGAGAAATCAGTCATTACAGGGGGGCCGCACACTGCTGGGGCTGTGAGAGCGGGGGGCAGAGACACAATTACGGGCTTCATGCAGAGGGTCGGGTATGCAGACAAAGAGAACCGTCTCCACAGCGGGTCCCTCAGAGTCATGGCTGAGGGTTCCAATGTGAGGGCAGTCACCCCACTCTTCTCCAACCAGCCACCGTGAGCGTGTGGTGCTGCAGGGACCCTAGGCCCGGCCAGGCAGAACTGCGACCAGGGAGAGATGCAGCAGAACAGCGGGGGAACAGGCCCAGCCGCTCGGCTTCCACAGCGCAGATCATCCAGCTAAGTTTGTTAGAAGAGCCAAGTTTTTAGTTTTTTCTTGAAGATGGATAGTTCAGATATGGTACAAAGTTCCAGGGGAAGATTATTCCAGGCAACCGAACCAGGATAAGAGAAGGATCTGACACCGGTCCTGGCCATGTGGATTTTAGGAATTCTGGCTAAATAGCTATGAGGTGACCGTAAATTCCTGGGAGGAGCATATGCACAGATCCTCCTCCTCCTCAGCTACACCGCTCCTTTATCATGTAGCGCTTTATGAGCCAGGACCAGAGCTTTTAAAGAATCCTCCTTTTGATAGGGAGACAGTGAAGTGCTTTCAGGGTTATATGGGTTCTTGGAACGACGTTGAGAAGAGCTCTAGCCGCTGCATTCTGCAGCACTTGAAGTCTATTAAGAAGGTATTCTGGATGGCCCAAGTATACTGCATTTCCATAATCAAGTCTTGAAGTGATCAATGCCTGGATCAACGTTTTCTTGGCTTGACAGACAAAAGAGATAAGAATTTTTTCAAGGAACGTAACAGCACAAAACAGGAGCCAACCAGTGCCTGAATTTGAGGTTGGGGCACTGTGAATTTTGATTCCTAAATTCTTTACTGTGCTCTGTAGAGGGCTGGGGATGAGCACCCTTAGGCCAAAAATTACTAAAAAAAATCAGGTAAAATGGCCCACAAAGCACAATCTCCATTTTGCCAAGATTATATTTTAATTATATTTGGACAGCCAGTTGAACACATTGCAGAGGCAAGATTTAATAGCTCCTCCATCAAGCCCTTTTTAACATGTGAACAGCAACTGTGTGTCGTCGGCATATGATATTACTTTTGCCCCCCAACGGCTCAGCTAACACAGCCAAGGATGTGAGATAAGCATTGAATAAGGTAGGGCTAAATGCCGAACCTTGAGGCACTCCAAATGCCAACTCACAGACTAGGGATGAAAATGGAGGAGTCCAAACTTCTTGACTTCTATTATTCATAAAGGTCACCCACTTCAGGGCAAGGCCTCCAAACAATGGATTGTAGATGAGCCAGCAGTCTCTCATGAGGAACCATATCAAAGGCCACTGATAAATCCAAAATAATCAGTATGACCTTATCCCCTTTATCTAGAGTGCCCTTAATGTACTCGACCACCTCTAGTAGGGCTGTTTCTGTACGGCACTTAGTTCTGAAGCCTGACTGACACTTGTGCAGATGAATTATTTCAAGGTAACCCAAGATTTGGGGGTTTTCACATTTTTCTAAAACTTTTCAAAAAAAGCAGGAAGAAGAGAGATATGCCAATAATTTTCTTGGTCTTTGGTATCAGCCGTAGGTTTTTGAGTAAAGGCAATATTTTTGCATGTTTCCATTGAACCAGCACTATTCCGGAAGACAGTGATGCATTCAAAACTCTAGTTGCAATCGGGTTTATAACATGAGCTGATTTAGCATGTATGCTGGGCGGACATGGGTCAGATGGGGGCCCTGATTTAACACAAAGATTCATCCATGGAAATAGACAGGAAGTTGGAAAGAATAGGTGTCTCAGAAGTGGGTCTGCTAGACCATACCACCTCAAACGGAATATCGGCGGTCTGTGAGTCATTCAACAGGCTAGCTTTGATAGTGTTAATTTTGTCATGAAAATACACGGCCAGCAGGTCACACCATTCAGCTGTGGAAGATTGGCTTCTGGTGGCGACATCATGAACACTTTTATGTTTTTGAACATTTCTTTGGATTTTTTTGCTAGACTCTTCAATCCCAGTCTCAAACAAAGCCTGTTTAGCTAAGCGGACCTGGGAATACTAGTCTGTTAATGCTAAATTATAGGTATATTTGTCAACCAGATTATAGTTTTTTAGCCATTTCCTCTTGAGACGGTTGCAATGTTTTTTTTTACCAGTCCTAAGATTTTCAAGTCATTAATGGTATTAAGAAACCAGTCATCCATGCGCTTAATATCAAATTCAGGATCCCCAGAAAGAGGACAGGTCTAACGGATGAATTTTGTGGAAGGTTCTCGACATGGTCTGGGTTTCTTCCGTAGGAAGCTGCTTATGGTTGGATTTTATCCATTAGAACGTATTTAGATGGTGATCAGGCCATATTAATGCTATGGGTTCAAATGGAACATTCTTTCTATTAGAAAATATTTGGTCTAAATTATGACTGACCTGGAGAGTAGGTTTAAAAATCTGTTGGACAAGGCCAAGGGAAGACATGATGTCTATTAAAGAGGCTTCCTCAGAGACTAATGGTTTGTCCATATGGGAATTAAAATCACCTAGCACAATATTTTTGCATATTTAATAGTCCAAGGGGGCAGGATACAGCTCAGGGATCTCAGAAAGGGGCCGGCATGACCTGGAGGTCTATAAATCAGAGCCCCAGCGATAGACTGCTGGGAAGATAGCCCCAGCGATAGAGATAGGGTGCAGCGAAAGCCTAAGTTTTCAGGTCCATCCAGTTTCTCCAGTGGGATCGGTACACAATCATGCTCACTTTTAAATATTATAGCCACCCCTCCGCGTCTGCCGTTAAGGCTGTCCTTTCTAAGGATTTTATATAAAAAAGGAATGAGTATGGATAAGATAGGATTAGAGAATTGTGTAGGCCATGTTTCTGTGAGAAACAGAAAGTCCGTCTTTTCTTCATCTAGGAACTCATAGATATGCGTGTCATGCTTTTGCAATGTATAGGCATTTATATAGCGCACTACTTACCCGGAGGGTCCCAAGGCGCTTCGACCGCTGCGAAACCCTTCCTGGCTTCCCTGAGAGATGGTCCCTTAATGGGTATCTCCAGGGTGAGACCAGGCATCCCCGGCGGTCTGGTGGGGCCGTTAGTGAAGATGAGGCAAGCTAATGCCCAGAGTTGCCGTTTGTGATCGCTGATCAGAGTGGGCACCGAGGCGAGAGAATTATCGAGTCCGCTGACCCTGGTCCAGAAGCCTGCCGCGCCGGGAATCAAACCCTGGTCCCAGGCCGTCCTCTGCTCTCGGGTCTGCCGCCTCTAACCAGTGAGCCACACTACTTCACTGAGCAGCTATTCAAAAGCACAGTCAAGAATTTTGCCAAGAATGGGTGGGATGTTAACTTACTTTTTGCTAAGGTTTTCGTGGTTCAATGAATGTGTGAACAGGAGAAATCCGTTTTTAGTAGGTCAGGCGAAAAGTGGGGCACACCGGACATCTTAGGGGCTAGGCTGCGAAGAACGTGGCTGGCGCTGCCAGCTTCCAGGACGCTGGCGGATGCTTATGGGCTTGCTGCACCTTTAGCGTTCCTGCAGCGTGTCCGCGCAGTGCCTCTGCTTAAGTACATGTGTCCATGGACTACAGCACACACTGTCCAAAGAGGCACCTCACAGTGTCCCAAAGGATGAAAACGGCTAAAAAAACAATTGGTTTGTCCCCCAAAGGTTTTTAGCTGCTCCCACCTCCGTGAACCCCGTCAAATTCCATTCTACTTTGCAAAATAGCAAAAGTGGTCAATGTTCCAAACAGATTAAAACACACTTAAAAACGACCAGTAGTTTTGCTGATTTAGGACAACTGCCTACAGTGAAACATGAGGAAAGTTAGACCCAGTGTTCCACTATGGCTGCTGGCAACTGTAAACAATGTGAAAGCTCAAAGATTTCTGGGAAATATAGCTCCCTTGTCAAGCAGTGTTACATAGTGCGCTCTCCACAAATGCAACTCCTTTCTCTAGATGGCTCGGACATTCATTGAATGACCAGCACCAGCCTTTCCTTCCTTGGAATTAACTCCGCGAGGGCAGGTTTGAAGTGTCACACCTTGCACCCTTCAGCATTCTGACCAGTGACATCCCTATAGAATCCCGCCACCCTTTGCGGTTTATTGATTCCCCTTCACTGGAGTCAGCATGGTCTGGTTACATTGTCTTTTGTTGTGCTTCATATTGTTTAGAGGCGAGTCACACGAGATAGCTGCTGGCAAGGCCATATTTTCTTTAGTGATGGTTCACATAGAATTGTGGCTCGCCGCATCCTATTTCGGATCTGTGTGGAGTATTGTGGCTGTCGATGACATAATCAACTCACCAGGGGCGGCTCCTCCACTAAGGCGGAGGAGTATCGCCCCACTGCTCTTAGAGCAGTGAAAAGGGAAAAATAAAATGATAATAATAAAGTTATCTTTTTTTTTGTTGCTGCGGGGCTTGGTTAGGGTGGGGTAGGGATGGTGGCTCATGGAGGAGGAGTGATTTGTGCACACTAAGAGCGCATGACTGCTTGGCCGGCCGTCTTTGGCCTGCTAAACAGTCATGCGCAGTTTGCATGTTCCCCACCAGGCTGCAATGCACAGCCTGGTGGGGAACATGCACAGGCTCCCAGCCCCTGTCTGAGCACCGATCCACAGCGTTCCGACCAATCACAACACTAGTGTGGTTATTGGCTTAGGGGAGCTTGTTTGCTTCCTGCTTCTTCCGGACTAGTGCCAGGAAGAGAATAGAAGCGGAGACGACGACGAGAGACGGTGGAAAAGGTAAGTGCTTTTCTAAAAATATTTTTCAACCCCCCCCCCCCCTTCTCCCCCCTTGGCCCTCTGCCCCGCCACCACTGTTCACTAGCAGCCACCACTGCAACTCACCCCTGTTATGTAGGGGTCGCTGTGTCCTCTTTCTCTGGTTCCTAAAGTGAGTCTGTCTGAGTTCTCTCTCTTCTGGATGTAGGGCAATTGTGCCAAAGCCTGCTTTGTGGCAGGAATACAAACGGCTTTACCTGATTTCTTAAACTGCTAGAGTGACCTATTTTGTTTATAGATCTGTACTAGTGAAAGCATTATATGTAGTGAATGGCCTCTACTGCCTTAATCAGAACCTCATTCATCTAACTTACCTAATTTTTGGGTGCAAAATGCAAATCCCTGGTTTGTGAATCGGAATAGCATTCAGGCCCTTTACCTTTATACCTATCCCACCACCTCCTCAATAATGCATAATTGTGTTGTGACATAGTGGTGGGAGTGATGACAGAACTATACTGTTATAGTATTGGGGCAATATTGCAGATGCGCCTAAGCATCGAATGGAGCCAAGAAGAGAGAGACAAGAGAAGGGAGATATACATCTGGTATGTGTGGGTGAATTCCAGCTGGTGTAAGTTAAAAAAAAATGTTTCATATGTCCTGGGAGTGAGTTCCAGACTTGTACTTCCTGAACAGAGCATGCAGTTTCATCGATGGGTATCTTCTTGAACAATGGGACCGGTCATAGGGGCAACAATTTTGAGGGAAATAACTCTCTGTGTATCACAGAAGCTGCATTGAAGAGCCCTTTGACCAAACACAAAGGGGCCGATTCACAGAACCAACTTAAGACAAAATCCTAAACTTACTACTTTTGGTATTCACAGAAGTTAGGATTTTGTCTTAAGTTTGTCTTAAGACAGACTTAAGTTAGGATTTTGTCTTAAGTCTGTTTTAAGACAAACTTAAGACAAAATCCTAACTTCTGTGATACCAAAAGTAGTAAGTTTAGGATTTTGTCTTAAGTTAGTTCTGTGATTCGGGCCCACTGGCTCTGACAGAGGAGTGTGTGGGTGAGGGTATACAGTAAAGCATTTTACTTTAGTTGCCGAGGTATAGGTGCAGTAATTACCTTGCAACTGCAATCGTTGAAGCCTTCTTAATCAGTAGAGTTCTATGTCCACATAAAGTGTGTGTGCATTCTCCAGATATGATGGAAGCAGAGTGATTGTGATCTTTCTGTGGGAAATTTAAATGCAGAAAAATCACTTACAGGGTTTGCATGATGAATTAGCTGTTCTTGAAACAGCTTGATTCACTTGAGGGGCACATGATATGTTAAAGTTTATGATGACTTGTGAGTTTCTTACATCAACTGAAGTCATCAAAGTAGACCCATCTCCGCTTGCGTAAACTGAGTCTCTGGCTCAGCTCTACAAGGTTTGCTTTCACACCCACAGGTGATACAAGTAAACTTTGTTCAATGCACCAGTGCTTGAATTAGGTTTTTGGATCCCTGCCGAACTTCATCCAATGTATAGTTGAAATGGCGTCAATGCTTTTGGGTTACTAACAGTCCCTAAACAGAGATCCAGGGAATTTGTGGTGATCAAAAACAAACCTCTTTAATTCCCTTCAATAAGAAGCACACAAAAAGCACAAAAAAACACTTTAACTAAAAAGTGCATTTATTTCAACAGGTGTACCCTATCAACATACCTAAAATAACCGTACAGAATATGATTAAAACAGTACAAAAGCATGTTGCAATCAACAGAAAATAAATGAACATTTCTAACATGGTGAAAATGTAATCACCCTAAAACCTTCTGCTAAGCATTAATCTAGGTGAGAATGGAAAGTAGAATAACTTGCAGCTAACTTTTCTTAGGGATTATGGCACGTTATACCTTGTCTATAGCAAAGTGCTATAAATATCAGGCATCAGAGATGCCGTGTTCCCTGCAAAATGCAAACACAAGTTCAGCATCAGCATTAACTCCTGGGCTCGGTATCAGCTTTCAGTAGAAAGTGCGATATGGCAGCAGCATCTCTGGCGAGGAGGATTGTCTTTTGGTCAGGCAGTCTCTACCTCACCATAATCTGGGGCAAAGGACCTCCCCTGACAGATGGTCAGGTGACAGTCCTTTTATACTGTATCTTATCTGAGACAGAATTTGCAATGTCACCGTAGGAATGTTTGATTTAACCAATAAGCATCAAGATGCTAATTTAGGGCACATTTCTATAAACACATAAGTTAAAAGTATGACAATGCAGACTTCACTATTTTAACAATTCTCTCGAAAATGAGATAACAAGGCACTTGTTCCAGACTGGTGTTGCATGGGGTGTTTTGTTGATCTCAATATCTATATTTCACAGTTCTAGGAAAGATAAGGACTGATGACATCTGTATAAAAAGACATGTTGATGATTTTGCAGAAACATAGAGAATGTAGTTGCGGCCTACTCAAAAATGGAGTTGGACCTTTTGTCTTTACATCACTTCCTGGGTTCATACGGCTGTCAGGTGCTGATTCTCCAGTTCTAAGCCTGCAAGGGTTATTAGTTTTGGATGAGCTGAGTTTCAGGTGGTGGGTTAACATCCATAGGTTCATAGCTTAGAAGTAATAGTCTAAGCAGGAGCAGTCTAGGTACATCTGCTCTCCCAGCTTGAGTATGATCTGAGTGTCACAGTTAGACTGAAGGCCTGAGACCTGGCAATGGGCTGAGGTAAGGACTGAAGAGCCCTTGATAGATGATGGACTCATTTGGCACTCCGGAAAGGTCAGAGAAGATCCAGTTAAGGATGACTTCCGGTATGTCAAGATCTTTTAGCCTTTGTAGTGAGGTGGAGTGGGGGATTCTATTAAAGGGAATGTTCAGACATACTATGGGGCAATTCTATCAGATGTGGTCTTCAGGTGAAGATACTGAATATTTAATGGCATAATGGATTGAGAAGGGTTAGTGCACCGTTGGTTATACCAGGGAGCAATTGTTATGCCTTCTAGCATACAGCATCTCTTCTAAACAGGAAGTATCAGACTGGCTGCTCATCCAATGGCACTTGGTGAATGACCCGGCTGGTTCGGCACTCTTATATGGAAGAATGACTGAACAATTAAATCCTTGGACACTTGGAATGTGTATGGAATTCAACCCATAGATTGTTGAAGATAGGTGGGTTCTTACATCTTGAAGCACTGATTTGGAACAATGTTGAATTAGTCATTTGTCTTCAGCCCACTACTGCTTGGAGTGGTGCATGAAAAATGACCTTTCCATGAAGCAGCTCCTAGAGAAATGCACGTTGAATTCCTTCAATGAGTTGAACGTGGGATTCAGTTGCCAGCAAAGCAAGCAATAGAGGTACGTGTCACTGAGACAACGTCTTCGAGGTAAACTGAGCATGGCGCTGTTCAGCGTGCAGTACTCTCCTATACACGGATTATTGAAGAGGTGGTGCACTTTCAAAGGAGTGGTCTTTGGAATCTAAAGTGCCCTGATTGAAGGGCATCACTCTAAGATAACAACTCTGCTAGATCGATGCCAAATTAGGCTAACAAAGCAATATAGAGAGGACTAATTATCTAAAATCCTAAACACTCTACACAAAGGCCTGAGGAAAGAGTCTCAGAAGTACCTATTTCATTCTACTGCAAGATTAGCACTGGACACTGTAAACCCTCATAGAGTGAACTTGTGCCAGAACCCCAATGGCTAGTGAAGTGGTGTGCTCAATAGGGAATTATACATATTGTAAAGTCTTCTCCAAGACATCCTATATTGTGGTAGGGAGTTTGGTCCAAGATGCAGGAGATAAATGGCTTGAATGCCACGCCCTTTCCCACTACTAATAATACACATGACCCTAAAATTGCGAACCATCAATAACAACTGGAAGTGATGGATAGCTACAGCATTGACAGCTGAACATTTGTTAATATTCTGTCTGTGGAAATCAACTCTGCCCACGACTAAAAACTGGTACACGGATTTAATGCTCATGTGAGCCCACACAGAAAAACTTGCGACCAACTTCAGATGTTCGTGACAATCTGGATCCTCTTTCTCTCTCCCTGGGCAGACAGACAACAGGTCTTCCTTAACATCCAGCTTGATATGTATTAACAACTAGCAAACCCTGGCTTTATTTGGTGAACAGAAGGTATCGGATTTTCGTTGTAAAACACTTTTAAATAATTTTATTGTTTTCCTCTCTTGTTGTGAAGCCAATTAGCTCCCTATGTCCTTCCTGCTCAACTTGTTATTAGCTCCATTTATGCTCTTAATAGAGCTCCACCCACAAGCCACCCTCTTTGCCTATACACCAGTATGTGTTTCTGAATAGGGTGAAATACCAAATAACTCAGTTGCCCATGTGCTTCTTTTGTTTATTTCAGATTGTGTACACAGGGTTTTTCTGTTTCTGCGTTCTTTTCTTTTGTGTTGTATGCATACTTTAAAATCCTTAGTAAAGAGAGGGATATTGCCAAGATCTCAGATCGCTATTTCCATTATAATGTAGGTACTTTTGAATCGGCACAGTCATTGTGGGAAGCATATAAGATGGTAGTCCGCGGGGAAGTCTTGTCTTTGATAGCGTGGAAAAAAAAGAAGCACCAGGCAGAGGTCGAGAAGGCGGAGGCAGAGGTAACTCGGTTGGAAGAATCCGGCGGATGTGGACCTTTTAAAACTAAGGCAGGAAGAGTACAGAAGCTTAGCCAAGGATAGGGCGGTTGCTCAGAATAAGGCCACCCAAAGCCAAATATATGAACATGGGGACAAGGCTGGTAAACTGATTGCTTGACTCGAACGTGGGGAGTGGGCGTCGCGGCTTGTGCCAGAGTTACAAGGAGCGGATTCTATCTCGTTCACAGGCAGTGCCAGATGAGTTCTCCGACTATTACAGAGGTGTATACACTTCGGTCGGTGGATATACGGAGGCTGAGAACAGTGATATGATAAAGGACATCCGTATGCCTGTACTGTCAGAGGACAATAAGGGGTATTCAAATTCCCCTTTCACAGATGATGAAGTGGCGCAGGCGATAAGAGGGGTAAGATCCGGGAAAGCGACCTGCCCAAATGGTATCCCAATAGAACTGTATAAATTAAATGCCCATAAACTTGCCCCATACGTCCGATCCATGTTCATGGAAAGTAAAGAGAAAGGTCGACTCCCGTATGACCAGCGTGTGGCGAACATAGTAGTCATACACAAAGCAGGCAAACCTAAAACTCTCTGCTCCTCATACAGGCCAATCCCGCTGCTCAATTCTGAGCTTAAAATCCTCACGAAACTCCTAGCTACCAGACTGGTTAAAGTAATCACCAGATTGATACACCCAGACCAGTCAGGCTTTATGCCACGCCACAACACAGCTCTCAATCTGCGTAGGTTGCATGGGATATTGGTTGGTACCCAGTCGATTCATGAACCGGCAGTACTAGTGTCTCTGGACGCCACCATGGCATTCGATAGGGTCGAGTGGTCCCACCTGTTTGCAGTATTGGTGAAGATGGGCTTTGGACTGGAATTTGTAAGCTGGGTACGTTTGTGGTACGCTGCTCCCTTGGCCAGGGTAGTCGTCAATAACTATAGGTCGGCCGACTTTCCCCTTGGAAGGGGCATGAGGCAGGGATGCCCCCTGTCCCCGCTCCTCTTCGCTCTGGCCTTGGAACCACTGGCGGCATGAGTTAGATGGGATCTATCAATACGAGGTCTGCGGTGGACACGGGAGTGGGTGGATAAAATGTAATTGCACGCGGATTATATCCTTCTTTACCTCACTAACCCCAGGGACTCTTTGATCAATTTTC
Source organism: Lissotriton vulgaris (assembly GCF_964263255.1). Lineage (NCBI taxonomy): Eukaryota > Metazoa > Chordata > Amphibia > Caudata > Salamandridae > Lissotriton > Lissotriton vulgaris. Next base: position 185,097,043 of record NC_141693.1, read on the forward strand.
TAGATGTACTTGCCATATTCGGAAGATATTCCGGATTTGCAATTAATTGGTCGAAATCAGTGCTCTTCCTCCTCAGGGGCGAGCTGCCAGTGCTCCCGCAGTCATGCCCTATAGAGATTGAGCCGGTAGGGTTTAAGTATCTTGGAATATACGTTACACTTGACCCAAAGAGAAGATATCTCAATAATCTGGATCCCCCCTTGGACAGGCTCAAGAGAGATGTGGAGCGCTGGAAGGCTCTTCCACTTTCCCTGTTAGGTAGAGCAGTTCTGTTTAAGATGATGGCCCTTCCCCGATTTCTGAATGTGTTACAGAATACAATGGACCCGGTACCAGCATCCTATTTCAAAGAGATTGAGGCTCTCCAGAGGAAGCTTCTCTGGGATGGAAGATCCCGTATAGCATTTTCTAAGCTCACTCTCCCGTGGTACGGCGGTGGGATTGGGCTGCCAGACCTGAGGAAATACTATTGGACTTCTCAACTCACTGCAGTGAACCATGTTATTTACGGACCTCCAGGGGATCGCTATGTGCCATGGACTGTGGGCTGGCACCCGGAGGTGACTTCACCAGAGCGCTGTATGCCAGATCGAAGCGGTTTTCCCTAGTGGGTCCAATGGCTCATGCTGTCCACGTGTGGCATGCAGCCAATAGATAACTTGCCGGGGAAGGGAAACTCACCTTGGCCATCCCCCCTATGGAACTCAGAGAGACTAGGGAGTTTGTGGAAGACCAAGGGATTTGACAAATGGGATCTTATTGGGATTACACAGATTAAATATATGTGGGGAGGGGGTGAAATACATACATTCGCCTCTCTCAGGCAGCAATACAGCCTACATGATAGCGAGTTCTTTCGGAAACTCCAGGTTAGACATGCACTCCTCACACACATACCTAGAGAGGCCACCCTTCCTGAGGCCTCTCCTCTGGAAGATCGTTTGCTAGATGGATACCTCCCCGAGAAGACAATTTCTTTAATATATAAAAAACTCATTATTCGTATGGAGGACCCATTGGGGCATATTATGACACAGTGGAGTGCTGGCGGGGTGGAGTTAGATGATGAAGATTGGACAGAGGCGATCTCCTCTCCGAAAGTGGTCGCGATCCAGATGCGACTTCGTCTGGTACAATTGAAGATATTGCATAGGTCATATGTCACTGGGCCTCGCCTGATGCGAATGGGCCTAATAGAGAGTGGTGCGTGCCGAAGGGGGTGTGGAGAGCTCGGCACCTTTATGCATATTCTCTGGCATTGCGCGGAAGTACAGGAGTACTGGACAAATATTCATGACGAGATGAGAGGTGCTCTGGGGGCAGAGATAAGGCCAGAGGCCCGAAGATGTCTGCTGAATGTGTGGGAACCTGTTGTAAATAAAACTGCGATAATGTTAAGCATTCGCTGAAGACATGCTATTATGTCTTCAGTATAGTTTTCCCGCTCATACTTGTATTTACGGTCGGACTCCATTTTGTTTTCTGGCCTCCATCTTGTAGGCTACATTGTGCCATGTGCTCGCCACGAGGCAAGTTCTACCTCACTGACTGTCACCCCTGGAGCTTGCCCAGCAACAGGCTATAAATAGTTCCAGCCTATCTAGCGCATGCCCAGTACCTGCAACATCTGTTTCTGTTTAGAGGGGATTGGAATGTGCATCCAGGGGGCTTCATGAACCGTTAACTCCACCCATGTATCGATCATGTTTGAGAAATGTCCATATATGGTTGTAAATCATACTTTTGAGCTGTAACCGCCCACTTATGAGCCCCTTCTTTTGTGTATAAAAGGGGACCGCATGTCTGAGTTCTTTGTGCTACCTTGTACAATACTGTAGAGTGTTGTGTGGGCTGTAGTACCACCTTTAAAGGTTTATTAAACTATGTCTTTGTATTTCAAGTTTCCGTGCCAACTTCTTATATAGTCTGAAGACTTTGCGTACAGAAGGGTGAACCCTTTGTATTCACAGGCCTGGCTGAGGCCTGAACTCATCAATTGGCGCCCGTCATGTCGGCGACTCGGATGCTCGAAGAATTGGTCGTGACGAAGGATTGGAACCTTGCCGTAGACGTGATCACTGCCAGCGGCGCCTTTAGTCCTGGCATCCCGAGGTATTCTTCCTTCCCTTCCGATCTGACCATCTGGGTGGCGCCGGTCATCGACTGAGACCTCTTCTGTCGGTTTGCCACGTAGTGGCCGTTTGGGCAAATTCAGAACTTGGCAGTGGCATCTGGACGCTCTTGACTGGTATGAATCGTTGTACGATACTTGCTCCAAGCCTTTGATAGTCTTGACTGGCAAGGCAGTTTTAGGATACGCTTGCCCCGACTAATTTGTTTTGTGATGATGACTAGTCATATTTGAGTGAGCCTATGAGAGTGATATATGAGTTGCAACCCATATAGGCAGGCAATGTGGGGATTTTTCCCCTGATCTATGAATTTGAGCGGCGCAACGTTTTAAGTGCCATTTAATTGTAATATTGCATATTCTGCATTATTTTTACGGAATGCCTGTTTTTAGCGCGCTTCGTAAGTGGTGTTGCTGTTTTGGAAATGACCGGTTGGTACTTGAAGAATCACATCCTGCTCCCCCAAAGGGGACACCGAATAGGGATATGTATGTGAAATTTGATCTTTCCCCTATAATGTACAGCACGTTGTGGAGGAAATATACCAATAAGGATCCTGAGTTGCGATGGCCTATGTATGGATCGTTTGATTTGAGGAAGATTGAGTATGTGGAACAATGTATGTGTAAACGGAGAGTGCGACAAGATATGTTTGAATGTATACGAATGAGGGTGAAAGAGGTGCGGGAGCGTGAGAAGCGTGAGCAAGCGCTGATCGAGAAAGAGCGAAAGAGTGAGCGGGAGAAAGCGCAAGAGTTGAAAAAACGAGAAGCTAAGGAATTAGAAGAAAAGCAGGAGAAGGAACGGCGGTTGCAAATATCTGGCCAGTACTCTGTTCGCCAGCCTCTCTATCCTGTCCTTAATAAATCGGATGATGATTTTTCGTTACTAGATCGTTCACCACCGCCGTACGCTGGTCTGTCCGCTGCGAATGGAAAAGATCAAGATTCTAGGCCGTCCGATCAGAAGAGGGATACACGGTCTATGTTATCGGCCGATCGTATGGCTGATCTTCGTAAGATTGCTTATCGGGTGACCAAAGATAATGTGTCCTTAACTGATGTGTTAACAGAGCTTGAGACATGGGAGGATAGGGAAAGATTGTATTTTGCTAGTTTTCTTTCTGATGAAGTGGTGTCCGCCTTTCGAAAATATTCTGATGTTCTTGAACCAGCGGATGTGATAGCTGATGCAAAAGAACTGCGTAAAGGTCTTTTTCTTTCTTCCCAGGTGCCCAATGCAATTCGACGGCTATTTGCGTTGCGGGATGAAATGTTTCGGCTCCGGGAAGAGGCACGGACACGGAAGGCTGGCGACGAGACCTCGACCCCGGCTGGCGGCGGGAAGCAGTCATCCATCTTTTATTCAGATAAGATCGATACAGTGCATGCTAAACCGATGCGGGAGGCAGCGCCTTTGTATGTTCCCCCTAAGGGAGCGGGTACTAGTACGGATAGGGGGATCACCTGATGCTCAAGGGTATTTCATTTATAATTGGGTGTATACCCCTTGGAATAGAGCAGATGTAATGGCATTGAAAGCAGCATTACCTGATTTCCGGAACAACCCTGCAGCTTTTTATGAGGAAGTTGAGGGGGCTTTGAATTCCTGTACTATGACTTTGACCGATATTGATTTGTTTTTTGGGCTTATATTGCCACCAGATATGTGGAGGTCGATACGAAAGGTTGACGATCTTCCAGTATTTAAAGCTCGATGGGCGGACCTTGAGGATGAGGACAGGGAGAGAAAACCAGCACAGAAGCAGCCCCAATCGATTTTAGATCTCCCCACTGCCATAGTAACTAAATTGAAAACGCTTATTCCCCCTAAAAAGATTGATTGGACTATGTTAGCATCCTGTAAACAGAAAGTAGATGAATCCGTATCGGATTTCTTCACGCGGTTTGAGGAAACCTGCCATGATTTTAGCGGTCAGTCGCTTACGGACGATACGGGTCGACATCTCTTTGTTGATAAATATGTCTCAAATCTATTACCAAGTATAGCAGCTCGATTGAAAGCGAGTGAAAGTTCTTGGACTACGTCGACACCAGCATCCCTCCTGACGATGGCTCAGTATTACGAGCGTCGGGAATTAGAAGCGAAAGGGAGTGAGGAAAAGAAATCTAAAGACTTAAAAACGAAGGTTATGTTAGCGCAAGTATATGGGCCACCTCGTAGAGGTAACGAGCGGGGTGGCAGGAATTTTTCTACCCTTCCGTCGATTCGTACTGATGTGGCAAGGGATCAATGTGTGTTTTGTAAACAGAAAGGCCATTGGGCGAACGAGTGCCTGGTGTTACGTGCACATCGTCAGGAGCGTGGGCAAGGGTCTGTGAGGGGTCGAGGAAATTTTTCAGGCCCTCGATATAACACGAATGACCGAGCTAGGTTTGACTCCAATGTGCGATCCCGAGATGGGTCCAACGTTTTTGATCGACGAAACCAGTACCAAATGTCTGAATATGCACCTCCCGAACAACATGATTGCGTAGGATGGGGTAAGGAACCAGTTGAAGTGCCAGTAGATCAGAGGGGTCCTTATGTTACAGCACACGTTTTGGGCTCTACTGATAGGTTCCTGGTTGATATAGGAGCTACTCGTAGCGCTTTGTCCAGAAAATTGGTTCCGAGGGCTCCCCTGTCTGGCTCATCGATTATGTCAATAGGGTTCGATGGAACTCCTTCTGTTAGCCCACTGTCACAACCCCTTGCACTTTATGTAGATCAGTTTGCTGCACCATGCCCATTCTTACTGTCCCCAAACACCCCTGATAATATCGTCGGCCTGGATATGCTCAAATATTTTCAGGCAACGATACGGTGCTCCCCTGAGGGAGTATGTGTTATTTTGAATGACAATTATCCATCAATGGAGAGGGTATACATGATTACTGTAGAAGCTGCATTGGCCTCTTTGCCTGAATCCTTGAGGGCCACGTCCGATACCGACGTGGGACAGATGGTTATTTCTCCAGTGCACATTAGTGTAAAGGAGGGAGTTGTGCTGCCGCGCCTGCCTCAGTATCGGATTTCACAGGAGGGGGAGGAGGCGCTTATACAAATAGTGCAGGATTTGATTAAAGCAGGAGTAGTTGAAGAAGTCCCATATAATGTGTGGAACAGTCCTATCCTACCGATTTTGAAAAAAGACACTGACACCAGGATTTATCGATTTATTATCGATTTGAGGGAGGTTAATAAGATTGTGATACCTCAATATCCTGTGGTTTCTGATATTACGACACTTCTTACTTTGGTCCCACCAACTGCAACAACGTTTTCTGTTATAGACTTGAAGAACGCTTTCTTTTCGATCCCTATTCATCCTGACAGCCGATACCTTTTCGGATTCACTTTGAATAATAGATCGTACAGATTCTGTAGAGTTCCTCAAGGCTATACTGAGAGCCCCAGCATTTATAGTCAGGCATTGAAACGACAACTAGATTCTTTTGTTTTACCTGATGGCGTGGCGCTTATACAATATGTCGATGACATCTTGTTGGCCGCCGACACCCCTGAGCAATGTGAAGAATGCACTTTGTCTTTACTCACATTTTTGGCATCCCACAATCATAAAGTATCAAAGAAGAAACTGCAATATTGTAGACCAAAGGTAACCTACTTAGGTCACCTTTTGTCTAAGGAGGGGCGTGCACTTACGCCAGATCGTATTCAAGCCATTTTAGACACACCAGTACCCTCCAAGCAGAAAGAAGTCCAAGCCTTTTTGGGCCTCACCTCCTTTTGTAGACAATGGATATTAGGATTTTCACACATAGTTAAACCACTGTTAGGTCTGTTGACAAAGGATACCCCAGTTCCCCTTCCATGGACGGATGAATGTGAAAATGCTTTTCACCAATTACGTCAGGCCCTTTGTTCAGCACCAGTGTTAGGTACCCCTGATTACACATAACTCTTTACATTGTATGTGCATAAGAGAGATGGGTGCACGTTATCAGTGTTAGTGCAGATGCACGGAGATAAACAGCGCCCTTGTGCATACTTCTCGGCAGTACTTGATCCTGTTGCCCTAGCGTTGCCTGGGTGTTTTCGCTCAGTTGCGGTGACAGCTGTGTCAATACGCCAGAGTGAAGGGATAGTCTTATCTCATAAGTTGTTGGTGTTGGTCCCCCATGCTGTTGATGCCCTTTTGAATCAGACAAAGACGCAGCATTTAACTAGTGCTCGTCTGACAGGATACGAGCTGACACTTTTGGCTCCTCACATAACTTTGAAGAGATGTGCAACACTGAGCCCAGCTACATTGTTTCCTTTCCCAGCGACTCAGCCTGAGGCACAAGAGACGCATGACTGTGTCTTTGTGACCGAGGAACAGACAAAGGGTCGCATTGATTTACAGGAAACGCCCTTTGCAGATGTGGATGGAGAGCTGTGGGTGGATGGGTCCTGTTTAAAATTACCAGATGGAACCACTTCCGCAGCATATGCAATTACCACATTACACATGGTAGTGGAGACAGCACTCATACGATAGAAATCAGCTCAGGCGGCAGAACTGATAGCGTTGATACGAGCTTGCGAGCTTAGTACAGGATTATGTGTAAATGTTTACACCGACAGCCGCTATGCTTTCGGAGTAGCGCACGATTTCGGCCTGCTCTGGAAGGAAAGGGGCTTTTTGACATCACATGGAACTCAGATTATGTATGGAGAATTAGTACACCAGCTTTTGATCGCACTGACGCTCCCTAAGAGAATAGCTATAGTGAAATGTAGTGCACACAAGAAAGTGACAGACAAAGTGGGACAAGGAAACGCTTTTGTAGATCGAGTGGCACGAGAAACTGCGATGCAGCCTGGTTCCACTTCTATGTATGTTGTGAAGTCACAAGCTGAGCGGTGGCATGATGCTAGGGAGAAAGTACTAGAAATGCAAAAGACTGCTACTGAGAAAGAACGAGAGCAATGGTCCAAAGATGGAGAATTGGACGATGAGGGTTGTTGGAGGAATAAGCAGATGGATGAATGGAAGTTACCCACAGCGTTCGTACAACCTATGGTTCAGATGGCACATGGGCTAGCACATGTTGGAGCTTCGGCGATTGTGAAATTGCTCACACAAGTATGGGAGCATCCAGAGATTGCTAGCGTAGCTAAGAGAGTGGTACAGACGTGCATGATTTGTCTTAAGTACAATCTGGGAAAAGGGACACGAACTCCAGCAGGAGGATTTGCAACACCCACGGCACCTTTTGAAGTACTGCAAATGGATTATATTCAGCTGGAACGCTGTAATAATCTGAAGTTTGTCTTGGTTGTGGTTTGTGCATTCAGTAAATGGATCGAAGCATACCCTACTAAGGACAATACTGCAATGACTACTGCTAAGGTGCTTTTGAAGGAATTTTTCCCTCGTTTCGGTGTTTGTAGATTGCTATGGAGCGATAACGGGCCCCATTTTGTGGCGGACGTTATTAAGTATGTCCTGAAGGGATTAGGCATTGTGCAAAAGTTCCACGCCGTATTCCACCCGCAATCAGCAGGATTGGTGGAAAAATATAACGGCACTCTTAAATTAAAAATCGCAAAGATACAGGCTTCTACTTCTCTGACTTGGCCAGATGCTCTGCCTTTGGCGTTGTTGTCTATCAGATCGGTACCACACTCTCGGACAGGCTTAACGCCTTATGAGATTGTCTTCGGGCGCCCCATGAACATATGGGGGGTGCCCAAACCGAGTTCAGTGTATGATGTACCTTGTGTTTTAATGAATGACTATTTGGCACAATTAACTGATAGTTTGGTTTCCATTCATCAGCAGGTTTGAGAGGCACTCCCTGATCGGTCCACAGGAGAAGGTCATAATCTCCGGCCTGGCGACTTCGTCCTCGTGAAATCATTTGAGAGGTCGAACAGTCTGGAACCGAGATGGTGTGGCCCTGAACAAGTCCTCCTAGCCACGAGAACAGCAGTACGAGTGACGAATCGCAAAAATTGGATCCATTCGATCCATTGCCGGAAGGTGCAACCTGATCTGGTGGAGCCTGCTGTACTGACTGACCATTGAGATATCCTGACTACGGAGAGAGGCCGTGCTGTGGTACCTGACGATTCTGTGGAGTTCTTCCCGGACCAGACAACGCCTGCATCGAGGAGATATAATCTACGACCAAGAAAAGAATCTGCAATTGTATGAGAAGTTGTCAGAACGGTCCCTAGGTTTGTGAAACGCAGAGCCAATGAGGCAAGGGGGGGGGGGGGGATCAGCCATGCATTAGAGTAGTGACACCAGTCTTGGCCCGATGGTGAAGAAAACAACGGCTACCTCAGGGGTAAGAGTTCTGACAACACTTTAGTTACAGGAAGATACTGTGTACTTTGTTCAAGATGGATAAAAAAAGGATTTTTGGTTCTATAAGGTTCATTCTCGTTATAGCAGTCATCGCTACAGTCACGTGGTTTGTTGAGGAGAAAGCTCCTGCCCGTGAACTGTATGTTGTTTCTACTCCAGTTCCTGATGAGCACTTTTTCTATACACTCCCTTACCAAGAGTTGAAGCATCGACAGTCCTATTTGAATAACACCTTCATACAGATGTTGCATCATACCCACGTTGCTACAAATGCCACAGACTGTTGGATATGTGGGATGATGCCAGCGCACCAAAAAAAAGGGGGAACGCCGTTCATACCACTTCCCTTTTCGCATAATGGCTCTTGTAGAGCATGGTACACTTTGCTTTTTGCTACAAGGAAACCTACTGTAGGGCGATTGATTTTCAAACTGAACAAAGAATGCCATCAAGATAAAGACGGCTATCCACAAGCCAACGGAACTATATGGGAGTGGGAAGAATATCGACTGGACAATGCATCAACTCCTTATGTTATGTTATGTTATGTTATATGTGGTTTTGTAACGCGCTCCGATAGTCAAGACTGTCCTGGCGCGGGGAACTTCACGAACACTAGAGACACTGTTGGACAGGAGAAATTTGTGATCTCTGTGGCCCAAGCACAAGCCGATTTATGTGTACAAAGTGTAGGCCATATCCCTGTAGGTGTTAGCGATTGTATTGTCGTTCTGAACATTGATGGCTTGAACAACAGAACTTTCCTTGCTTCGTATAACCCTTATTTTGTATGTGGAAATAAGGGCTATTATCGATTACCAGCCGGATGGTCTGGAGTATGTTATGTATCATTTTTATTGCCACCTGTATTTCTGGCACCTGCGTCATATCATAAAGACTTGAGATTGTTAAATAATGTAACTGTGAACAGATTTAAGCGGACCTTATCCATAGATGATGTGGATCAGACAAATACTAGTCTGCAACAGTATATAGATTTTAATTTAGGATTGTTTTTCTTTGTGGGACCAGCAGTGAACAGCAGAAAGATACGGCAATTAACAAGAGTAGTGGAAGCTGTTACGAATCAAACTGCAGCAGCTTTGGGGAACCTTACTGAAGAGCTACAGATTACTAGAGTTGTTGCATTGCAGAACCGAATGGTTCTTGACGTCATGTTAGCAGATAGAGGTGGGGCTTGCAGAATTATCGGAAGTAGTTGTTGTGTCTTTATACCCGACCATACTCCTTCTGTGTACAAAGCTATTAATAAGTTACACAAAATTGCAGCTGATATACATCAAGAAAATGGGTCTTGGACGTTCTCCGGGTGGTTCTGGACCTTAATTTCCACATGGGGCTGGAAGGTTCTTACTGGACTGTGCATAATCGTTGCTATACTGTTCACCTGTTGTGTATGCGTTCAATGTAGCCCTATGATATGTTCGTTATGTGTTTCATTTTGCGTGCCCAATAAACAAACTGTTGCGGATGCCACCCATAAGAAAACTATAACTAGAGAGATAGCGGACATGATGAGCATCGATATAAACGATGAGTATTTAGATTACCCAAGGAAACCGAATGTCTTCAGCAAATGCTGAAAGGGTCGTCTGTTGTAAATAAAATGGTGATAATGTTAAGCATTCGCTGAAGACATGCTATTATGTCTTCAGTATAGTTTTCCCGCTCATACTTGTATTTACGGTCGGACTCCATTTTGTTTTCTGGCCTCCATCTTGTAGGCTACATTGTGCCATGTGCTCGCCACGAGGCAAGTCCTACCTCACTGACTGTCACCCCTGGAGCTTGCCCAGCAACAGGCTATAAATAGTTCCAGCCTATCTAGCGCATGCCCAGTACGTGCAACATCTGTTTCTGTTTAGAGGGGATTGAAATGTGCATCCAGGGGGCTTCATGAACCGTTAACTCCACCCTTGTATCGATCATGTTTGAGAAATGTCCATATATGGTTGTAAATCATACTTTTGAGCTGTAACCGCCCACTTATGAGACCCTTCTTTTGTGTATAAAAGGGGACCGCATATCCGAGTTCTTTGTGCTACCTTGTACAATACTGTAGAGTGTTGTGTGGGCTGTAGTACCACCTTTAAAGGTTTATTAAACTATGTCTTTGTATTTCCAGTTTCCGTGCCAACTTCTTATATAGTCTGAAGACTTTGCGTACAGAAGGGCGAACCCTTTGCATTCACAGGCCTGGCTGAGGCCTGAACTCATCAAACCTACGGACCTGAATGCATATGGGAAGCACTGGGTAACATTGGCGTGTATGGTCGCAAAACGAAATATTGCTCAGTTGTGGGGAGCCAGCCAGCCGCCTCGGGTTTCTAAGTGGGCGGAGGACCTGGATTTGTGTATGTTTCGGGAGAGGTCGTATATGTGGCCAGGGGTTGTTCAGAGAAATTGGGGAAGGTGTGGGGGACCTGGAATAGTTACCGAGGAGATATTTGTGCGCCTTGGCGTGGCAAGTAGTAGTGGATGCGCTTGAATCCCAGTGACCTGATACTTATATACTGTTTTTAATTATTTGGTATAAACGGGACTGCGCCATGAAACCGTTCGGTGTAAGTGCGCTTTAAAAGTATTTTTAACATAACATAACATAACGGGCTGTGTCTTTGTCCGCTGCTAAAATTGTATCTTACCTGATGCTTTTGTTTTGTTTTGTTTAATTCCCTTTTTTGCCGATTGTTAATAAAAAGATTATTAAAAAAATCCTTAGTAAAGAACTATGTGAAAAAAGTGACGATAGTAAATGCTGATAACATAACATTTTTTGTTATCCACATAGGACTCAAAACTTGCAGAACTTGTTTTCGTAATGGCTTTGTAGAGTGCAGCACCGAACATGCAATACATTTTATTCTTGATCATTCTGTGCACATCCGCACAACGGATAAATCCAGGACGCATTTAAGGTGTTATTCCTCAAATAGCTGATGCAGTGTTTACAGTTCTATATGTAGACATGGACCAAGCAAGTATAAATGAATGTAAATTTGGTGAAATTTGAGGCAGTTTTGAGAAGTGTGCGCTTAAAGAGTTCTACAAAAAAAACACGCTATAATTAGGGCTCGCGGTTTTATGGTACTTATGTTTTTAACGTTTCGTCTGTATTTAGCCATATTTATTTTTTTGTTATCTTATCGGTATTTATCAATATTTATTAAGTGTTTTTGAATAAATAATGTAGTAACTCATACATTATCACATTAATTTAACCAATAAATGTGCAGTCTTTCTTTGCTGCATGCCCGGTTTTAGTATATTAAACAGTCCAAATATATTTAAAAAAATACACATACCTATTAGCATTATAGCACAAACATATGTTGAGATATGAAGTCATTTCATACAATCTCATACTGTTTTTAAACTCCTGATGCATTAATTTGCACAGCTGTTGACATAGAACTCATTAATGACAGCATAAAGAGACAATAAAAAGAAGGCCAATTTTCCGTTCTAAATGCCAACAGGAAACACACTGTTTTCTGTCTGTATGTATGTGTGAACTGATAGAATTCACTTTTCGAGGCTCTAATTACCCTATGATGACGTGTGAGTTAGCATCATATGACTAACTAACGCATTTACGTAAACGCACTTATGCTGAATTCATATTTTTACTTATTGCTTATATTCAAATGTATGCGTGACCATATTAGTTTCTTAGCTTAGCCTGTGTGCCACCATTTTGTGTAACTCTCTGTGTCTGCGGGTTCTGCTCGCTCATGCCCCTCCCGCAGGAATACAGAAATATACTAAGACAGCAGTTTTCGTTTCTCGGCTTACTGTGGCCGAAACTAACAAGTTCCGCTATCTGCAATGTTCTCATGCCCAGAGGCGCCGAAGCCTAGCTCCATGGCCTTGAGCAGAGATAATAATGTATCCCTCGCAGGTGCAGATGCCTGCTGTATGAGAGCATTGTTCACTGGTCTGGGGCTCAGTAGTTTTCCACAAGGGGCGTACCCTATTTACTGTATTGCATTATAATGTATTGCTGTGATGCAGAGAGTCAGTCCTCTCGTTCGCACTCCTAGGAGTGAGGTCGGACAGGGCCCTCTCATATGAGTGTTATTTGGCCTAATAAAGACTTTTGTTTATACTTCTCCACTGTCCGGCTGACTTCCTATAAGGTAATTATAGGTGAGTGCTGTAAGTCACTCGGGTGGATTTGAGCCACGCTTGTCAGATGGCGCCCGAATAGGGACCCCGCGATAAGGATCTTTCTCACCCGTAAGTGGGTAGCAGAAGACCGGGGACCCGCTGGTCGGCACGGTGGGTCCGGGATCCCATTTGATGCCGAGCTTGGTTCTCGCAGCGCTGCCCCACCCTGCTGATCGGGAGAGGTCCCGGTTCGGATCTTACGCCGGGGTCCAGAAGGCGGAACTTGAAGCTGACCGTGTTGGTCCTGGCAGCCGGAGGTGGAGAACGGTAGAGGTCGGTGCCGCCAACGGAAGGTGAGTGGTCCACCTGTGATTGCTGCAGGAACAGGAGTGTTCCGGGAGACTAGAGTGTCTCCGATGGTTTGAGGAGCTGGTGTGCTCCTGGGGCTAGTGTGCTCCGGGGAACTCAGAGTACGAGTTGGTGCTCTGACAGACTTGACGGGGTTGGGGACGTATTTCGAGGTAATTGTTTGTAGCGATCCGACCGGATGGTACTGTGGTGACGGCGTGGCTCATTGTGGGTAGACTCTGGTGCGCTTGCCCTGAACTCCTAGTGTGGTGATTCAGTGGAGGTGTGATCCGGGTTTCCCGCGGTAAAGTGCGCAGTGATCCGCAGTGCCGCACGGGTGGCGGATTTGTTCCCCTTCCTCAGAACAGTTAGTGTACTGTTCGGTCTGCGGTAGAGTCCAGGTTCCCCAGGACTTGGTCGACGGGCCTTGTCCCATTTGGTAACACGTGTTTGGAGATATTGTATATGTGTACGTGGTTCTCTGATGTACGTCTATATGTTTGTGTGTGAATGAACTCGAGTTGAGATTCAAGATAAAGTAAAGATGCCGTGTTTTAGCAAGTTGCGATGTTTTGGATGTTGTTGTCGACCCTCAGATACTAGACTGGCCGAGAGCCAACCTGCACCCCCTGAAGGGACACCGAGTTTTGATATGTATGTTAAACATGGACTGGTCCCGATTTTGTTTGGCACTTTGTGGCATTGATACACAGCTGATAATGTGGATTTGCAATGGCCTTTGACGGGTTCTTTTGATGAAGCTAAGTTGGATTATTTGCAGGACAAACTGTTTGCTAGGCGTAGCCGTCAGAGTATGTTTGACTCTTTGCGAATATGGCAGAAAGAGGTCAGGAAACGTAAGATGCGAGAGGAGAAAGAGGAGTATAAAAAGTCCACCCAGACTATGGCGCAGAAAGCGAGGGAACAGGTGGGGAATGAGAATGCATTACGCATGGAGCGCGCTGATAGACTTTGTAGGTTGAAGGAAAATAAAAGTTACGTAGTGAGAGAGGACGACCCAGATGAGATGGAGGACATTTTGAATGCCCGGCCCCCTCCCCCTTATGCCCCGCAGCCATTGTACCCCTCCTTGCCACTTTCGGCCCCTAGTAGTGCCGTTCCAGGTCTTTCGGCGAGTGCCCCCCAACAATCCTTGCCCTCGACACCCCTCGTTTCTCTACTCCAGACAACTTCACCTGCCCCCTCACCATTTTCCTTAGCACTCCCTACTGTCTCAGCTAGTACCACCCCCAGTCAGGAGATGCTAACACCGAGTCGCGGCGCAGGTAGCGGATTGCTTTCACAGGTGCGGAAGTTGCTTACACGTTCTACAGTTGGTTTAGATGAAAAAAGTATGGTAGCTAATCAGGCATGCCAATGGGCCAGGAATAATATCTATTCGTTCGAAGACATTTGGTCCACCATGAAAGATTTTGAGCCCTTGATGCAGCAGCACGCTTTGTGGCACATGGCTGGTGTATTGATACCGCTATGGGAACAGGGATATGGAGGTGTGGCTCCGGCGGTTTTACGGGATATACAGGCTGGAGCGTACAGAACGAACACGGGGGTGAAGGAAGTGATGAGTAGTTTGCGCGCGCTATTGCAATACAGGAACGAATTGCCCTCCGCTGGTACACCCCATTTTCCAGGTCTCCACCCAATGCGAGAGGTGCACCCTATTTTCCACCCTGAGGTCCCCGAGTTGTTAGACCCAGTCACGAAGGCTGTCACACGGAACAGAATTGATGCGCATTTTCAGGAGCAATGGGTGTATACGCCATGGAAGAGAAGTGAGGTGTTGTCATTGAAGGCTCAGCTGCCGGATTCTAGAAAGAATCCGACTGCCTATTACAAAGAGCTTACAGAAGCGGCGTCTTCTACCGTGATGACGTTGGCCGATGTTGAATTGTTTTTCGGGCTTTTGGTCCCGGTTGATGTGTGGCGACAGGTGAAAGGTACGGATCATACGGAGGAGCTGGGAGGTACATGGCAGGAGTTGCAGGATTGGGACAAGGAGCGTAAGCCAGGGGAGAAGCCGAGGGCTGAGATATTAGCTTTGCCAGGACGCATTATTAAGTATATGCATTCTCTCATTCCCCCGAAAAAGGTAGATTGGGACAAATTGACGGCTTGCAAGCAGAAAAAGGATGAGGCGGTCTCAGATTTCTTTACGAGGTTTGAGGAAACGTTCATGGATTTTAGTGGGCAGGATGTGTCACAGGATGGAGGGTTACGGCTCTTCGTTAACAGGTTCGTCACTAATTTATTGCCTGAAATATCAGCTAGACTGCAAGCGTCCGAGAGCACGTGGACGACGTCCTCTCCTTCGGGAATACTAAGTATGGCGCAATATTACGAGCACAGGGAAAATGAAAATAAGGACAAGCAGGAAAAGAAGGCTAAAGATTTGAAGACGAGGGTTTTGTTGCAGCAAGTGGCAAGAGGCAGAGGAAGAGGTGCGGCGCTGAGTCGCGGAGGCGGTTTTGGCAGAGGGGAGAGTAGGGAAAGGCTGGGACAGAACCAATGCGCCAAGTGTAAGCAGGAAGGGCATTGGTGGCGAGACTGCCCGCTGCTCCAGTCAGGCACGGGACGAGGACGAGGACGGGGTAGTGGTGATTTTGGAAGACAAGCTGGGCGATCAGTAGAAGGCGGGAGACGGGGAGGTAATTATTTTGACAACGGGCAGATAGACAACAGTCACAGAGGAGCGGGGGCCAGTATTACAACGATGATTATTCAGTGGACGATTTGACAGGGTTCTCCCACAACCAGGACAGCGTAGGACAGAGCATGGGACCAGTACTTATGGAAGTTGATCAGAGGGGACCTTATGTCGAAGCCGACTTACTAGGGTCTCAACAGAAATTTCTAGTGGATACGGGTGCAATGAAAAGTTCAGTGGCTCGTTCTCGGGTCCCAGGGGCGGCTCTGTCTGGCAAGAATAACATATCCGTGGGTTTCGCAGGAACTCCGGTGATTAGCCCCATTTCTAAACCTCTCACGTTAACGATTGGCCCTTTTACTGTTGATTCACCGTTTTTATTGACATCGAATTGTGGAGAAAATTTGCTGGGTTTAGATTTATTGAAGAGATTGCATGCCACCATTTATTGTTCTCCGGATGGCGTGTACCTTACTCTAGGCCCCAATGTTGCCCGCCCACTACAGTGCTTTTCAAAGGACGACCCGTTGCCACCTGAGTTTCGAGGCATACCCGACAGCTTGTGGGCTGTCAGTGACAATGATGTAGGGAGAATGGATATTGCCCCGGTGTCAATAAGAGTGAAGGTGGGAGCCAAATTGCCCAGAATTCCACAATACAGAATACCTAGAGAGGGTGAGAAGGCCTTGTTACAGATAATTCAAGAATTGATACAGTCTGGAGTTGTAGAAGAGACTGATTCGAATATATGTAACAGTCCTATTTTGCCTGTACTTAAAAGACGGTCACCTGATGCAACTGATAATACTCCTGATGTCTATAGATTTGTGATCGATTTGCGGCAGGTGAATAGAGTAGTGGAGCCACAGTATCCGGTGGTCTCGGACATCACTACGATATTAACAATGATTCCACCTTCGGCCAAATATTTCTCTGTCCTTGATTTGAAAAATGCTTTCTTCAGTATTCCAGTACATGAAGATAGCAGGTATCTCTTCGGATTCTCATTGGCTGGCCGAAGTTTCCGCTTCAAGAGAATTCCTCAGGGGTACACTGAGAGTCCTAGTATATATAGTCAGGCTCTAAAGGCACAATTGGATGATTTGGAACTTCCACCTGGCAACGTGATGTTGCAGTACGTGGATGATATCCTAATAGCATCGGATGACGAACAGGGTTGTCGGGATGCTACTGTGAAATTGTTACACCATTTGGCTAAAAGGGGGCATAAAGTGTCCCTTCCGAAATTTCAATACTGTCGAACGGAGGTCACCTATCTCGGTCACCTCCTTTCGAAAGCGGGGAGGAGATTGACGCCGGAGCGCATAAAAGCGATCACTAACATGCAAGTACCTAACACGCAGCGAGAGGTGCGCGCGTTCCTAGGCATAACATCGTATTGTCGTCAGTGGATACCTAATTATGCGTTACTAACAAAACCCCTATTGTATCTGACTACCAAAGAAGTGCGCGAACCCCTACCCTGGACCCCCGCATGTCAGGAAGCGTTTGAGTCACTAAAATCGTCTTTGTGTTCTGCGCC
Source organism: Lissotriton vulgaris (assembly GCF_964263255.1). NCBI lineage: Eukaryota > Metazoa > Chordata > Amphibia > Caudata > Salamandridae > Lissotriton > Lissotriton vulgaris. The sequence continues at coordinate 185,114,187 of NC_141693.1, forward strand.
AGTGCTTGGAACACCTGATTACCAGAAGCCTTTTGTTCTTTATGTGCACGAGGCGGAAGGTTGCGCGTTGTCTGTCTTAACTCAGTGTTTTGGGGGGAAGCAGAGACCGTGTGCGTACTTCTCTGCAATGCTCGATAATGTGGCAAGAGCGCTGCCGAGCTGTCTGAGAGCCACGGCGGCTGCTGCGGTCTCTATAAGACAATCGGCAGGGCTCGTGCTGGGATCAGACCTCACAGTAATGGTACCGCATGCTGTGGATATTTTGCTGAACAGGACACAGACGCAGCATTTAACAAGCGCTCGTCTGACGGGTTACGAGATGACTCTTTTTGCGCCCCATGTAACAATTAAGAGGTGTGCCACATTGAACCCCGCCACCTTGTTACCTATCCCCACAGATACTGACACGAATGGTGACATACATGACTGTTTGTATAGGACTGAGGAGGAGACAAAGGGGAGGGTGGATCTGACAGACAGGCCCATGGAAGAACCAGACGGGGAACTGTATGTTGATGGATCCTGTTTTAAATTACCAGACGGGACATCGACAGCAGCATATGCAATAACAACATTACAGACGGTGGTAGAGACTTCTAGAATACCTTACAATTCTGCTCAGGCTGCTGAGATTATTGCCTTACTGAGGGCATGTGAGTTGAGTGAGGGGTTGGATGTGAACGTTTACACCGATAGCCAATACGCCTTTGGCGTGGTTCATAATTATGGGCGACTTTGGGCAGAACGGGGATTCTTGACCTCCCATGGACAGCGCATCCAACATGGTCCACTGATATTACGACTGTTAACGGCATTGACATTACCCAAACGATTGGCTGTGATAAAATGTAGCGCACACAAGACAATAGTGGACGATGTCGGGCGTGGCAACGCTTTTGCCGACGAGACAGCAAAAGAGACTGCTAGAGAAAAATTACCACGAATGTTTGTGGCAGGGCCAGCACGATGGGTCCCAGATATTCATATGTTCACAGACACGGTACAGAGTGTCAAGAACATACAAAGTAAGGTGACGGATGAGGAATTGAGAGCATGGAAGGATGGGCAGGGACGACTGGATGCGGATGAATGTTGGACAGATGTGACAGACAAGAGAAGATGGATGTTACCGAATGCGTATGTCCTTCCAGTAGTGACGATGGCACACAGGCCTGCCCATGTGAGTGCGAAGGGTATCTGCAAACTGTTAGACCCGGTGTGGAGCAATAAAAACATCTCTAAGATGGCCACCAATTTGCTTCGTCAATGTATGGTGTGTTTGAGACACAATCCTGGAAAGGGTACCCCTGTCCCAGCTGGAAATTTTGCACCCCCCTCTTTCCCTTTTGAGGTGATTCAGATGGATTACATCGAAATGGAAAGAGTCAACAACTTGAAGTACGTCCTTGTAGTCGTATGCGCCTTTAGTAGGTGGGTGGAGGCGTTCCCAACGAAAGACTGCACGGCTATGTCTACTGCAAAAATGTTGATAAAGGAGTATTTCTCCCGCTTCGGATTACCTAGGGTGATTTGGAGTGATAATGGCACGTCCTTTAATGCTGAATTAGTGAAAAATATATGCAAAGGTTTACACATCACCCAGAAGTTCCACTCGGCCTTGCATCCTCAGGCGGCAGGACTGGTGGAACGATTTAACGGCACGCTCAAGTTAAAAATGGCCAAAATATGTGAGAGTACAGGTCTCCGTTGGCCAGACGCACTTCCCTTAGCTTTGCTATCCACGAGAGTCACTGTAAATGCAAAAATGGGCGTCTCCCCGCATGAGGTGGTATTTGGCCGCCCGGCCAATATCTGGGGAGTGCCCCGACCAAAATGTTTTTCCGAAGTTCCTTACCCTCTGTTGACAGACTATCTGTATGCTTTGACTAAAGATCTTCGTTCTATTCATCAGCAGGTAGCAGACACTCTGAAGCCGTTGCCGGAGGGGCCTGGACACACCATCCACCCAGGGGATTGGGTCGTGGTGCGACGATACCAGCGGAAGTCTTGTTTGGAGCCAAGGTGGTCAGAGCCTCGTCAGGTGCTCCTTACCACGCGCACTGCACTACGAATTGACGGCAGAAAGGCGTGGACCCATGCCTCTCATGTGAAGAGGGTCCCGCTCCCGTTGCCCTATGATCAATGGGTACAAGATGGCATCGCTGACCAGGAGTTTGAACATATCCCGAGGTATGTTCCTTTCTCGGATGCTTCACTGATTGGAGAAGAGCGAAGCGGCATTGAAAATACTGTGAGCTCTACCACTCCTCTTGTTGCTAGCAAAGAGATACCGGAAAGTTCAGCATCTGCCACGGAGACACCTGCTTTGTTCTCCGACCCCGAAGTGCCAGGGAGCACTCGTTATAATTTGAGGCCCCGAAAGAAATAAGTGCAGTGCTGGAATATAATGGACTAAATACTGGAAGAAGGGCTTAGTGGACATTCTGAAAAAGAAGATTTAGTGGTAGGGATGGACTTGTAAGAGCCCTGGTGTTTAGCCGAAGATTGTGTTCTTTGAGACTATAGAGTGGTGCGGGGCCCAAATTAAGTGCTTCCCTTATTTCAAAGTATTGACCAAGCGACGTTGGAGTAGGTATGAACGGTAAAAGCCTGCCTGTGAGGCTTTGAAGGACACAGGGAGAAGATCCCTTTTTAAGGGTTGAAGAACCCCTCTGGCCGGTGGAGGATTGTCTGGGACTATTTTTTTAGTAACAGTGTGATTTTTATTTTTTCCTTTGATTTTTGATATTTTTGAACGATTATTGAAAATGTATCCCTTTGGGCGGCCAATTCCTGATGAGGAGCAGCCTTTTTGCAGCTCCCCCGAGACGTGAGCCCGATTCCCCCTGGTTGGCCCTTCCCCGAAAGGGAAAGATTGTAGTGATAATAATTGTTTTAATTGCCTTTCTGGTGACTCTTGGAATACTGTTTTTCGTAGATAAACATTATCCCGTTCATACATTTGCACCCACACCTACTGCTGTTCCGGAACATGAAATGTTAACTGTTGAATACGGTGAGAGAATGATACGTAAGAATTATAGGGATAATGTTTTTATTAAAACTCTGCATCATGCACATGCCACTACCAACATGACAGATTGCTGGGTATTTGGGCTTTTGCCTTCTGCTGCCTATAAAAAAGATAGGTTCCTCGCTCTCCCTTTAACGCCAGTGAATAGCTGTGTGGGGTGGTATACTCTTATAGGTCTTGTTAAATATTTCCAGCAGCCAGATTCCTTGACTCCACGCCTGCAGAATAGGGGGTGGACAATGACAATGCGAGTGCGCCCCTTGCCTTCAGCTTCCCTTGGTCGAATATACACTGACGGACGTTTTGACCAGACTTTTATACAGACATGTGAGAAAAAGTTGGGTCGCTTCTTGACACCTAATGATACTGATCGACTAAGGGATAGTTTCATAAAATTGAACGCCACTTTGTCATATAGGCATCCCCCTAGGAGTAACGACAGCTCCAAAAGTTTGATACCCTTGGCTGTGGTGGGTCCTCCTCCATTTTTCTGTATAGAGGGAAGGGGTCCCATCAAGGTTGGAAATAGCTCTTGTAATGTGACTGCTTCAATACGCCTGCCCGTTAGCCCTTCCTTGATTGCCCCACCCAGTGTCTATTTTGTTTGCGGTGAAAATGGGTACTTATGGTTGCCCGAGGGTTGGGGTGGGGTGTGCTACCTGGCTTATCTGATTCCTCCCGTGTATGTGGCTCCCTCTGATTACCACAGAACTCATCGACGATTCTCCAGTCCTCAGGAGCAGCCGCAAGAGCAGCGTAAAAGGAGGGAACTTCAGGTAGAGGACGTTGATCAGACAGATACCTCGTATCAGCAGTGGACTGACTTTTCTAAGGGTCTGCTTCCTTTCTGGGGTCCTATATTCAACAGTAGAGCTATCAGACGACTCTCTAGGGTAATGGAAAAGGTGGTTCTGGTTGAGGCTGACATTACGACTAACATCTCTGTTGAGGTTCAGGCTATGAGATTATTTACGATCCAGAATAGGATGGTCCTTGACGTCATATTAGCTGATAGGGGCGGGGCCTGCCGCGTCATCGGGACCTCTTGCTGTGTTTATATCCCTGACTCCGCCCGACTGTTAACTTGGCAGTACAAAAAATGCATAGATTAGCGACTGAACTACACCAAGATAATGGAACATGGTCTCTCCAAGGGTGGCTCTGGGGTGCCTTTTCTTCCTGGGGCTGGAAAATACTGATGGGTTTGGTTGGAGTGGTGAGTGTAATTCTGTCATGTTGCCTTTGCATATATTGCCTTCCTCCATGTTGTTCAATGTGTGCTGCAAAAATACGTCCGAAAAAGAAGTTACATGGTCAATATGCCACTTCTATGATTACTGAAATTCCTGCTGATGCAAGTTTTTTAATGTTTATTGCAGAAGATGTTCTCGACTGAGGTAGTACAGTTCTGCCCCTAGAATGGATGTCGGCACTACCTTTGGCAAATAAATGAGGCTATAGTTAGCCAATGATGCTAAAAGGAGGGTCTGATAGAATTCACTTTTCGAGGCTCTAATTACCCTATGATGACGTGTGAGTTAGCATCATATGACTAACTAACGCATTTACGTAAACGCACTTATGCTGAATTCATATTTTTACTTATTGCTTATATTCAAATGTATGCGTGACCATATTAGTTTCTTAGCTTAGCCTGTGTGCCACCATTTTGTGTAACTCTCTGTGCCTGCGGGTTCTGCTCGCTCATGCCCCTCCCGCAGGAATACAGAAATATACTAAGACAGCAGTTTTCGTTTCTCGGCTTACTGTGGCCGAAACTAACAAGTTCCGCTATCTGCAATGTTCTCATGCCCAGAGGCGCCGAAGCCTAGCTCCATGGCCTTGAGCAGAGATAATAATGTATCCCTCGCAGGTGCAGATGCCTGCTGTATGAGAGCATTGTTCACTGGTCTGGGGCTCAGTAGTTTTCCACAAGGGGCGTACCCTATTTACTGTATTGCATTATAATGTATTGCTGTGATGCAGAGAGTCAGTCCTCTCGTTCGCACTCCTAGGAGTGAGGTCGGACAGGGCCCTCTCATATGAGTGTTATTTGGCCTAATAAAGACTTTTGTTTATACTTCTCCACTGTCCGGCTGACTTCCTATAAGGTAATTATAGGTGAGTGCTGTAAGTCACTCGGGTGGATTTGAGCCACGCTTGTCAGAACATCAGTAAAAACAGAAAACTGGCAGCTTTAGTTATAACTGAGCTGAAAATGGGCTAATCGGAAAGAGTGATTTTACTTTACAAGTAGCGGGCTACAAGCATCTCGTCGTTAATAGCCAGTCTCATGCATTCCTCATTATTAGGCCCTCATTATGATGTCAGACAGACTCACATTCGCCCGACACCGTTGCAAAGTAGAAACTGACCAACCATAGGTCAGGGGTTCCGAACTCTGTATTTCGATGCGACCGCACGATCGCAAACTCCCATTTCACTATGTGAGCTTGTGCGGTGGGCGGAAGCCGCCCGCATCACAAGCTCCCATAGATTTAGGAGTTTGTGTAAATCCCTGCACCCTGTGGGAGGCACCTCATGGTGCAGGGATATACAGGGGTGCAACGTAGGTGCCCCCTCGGCCCCCAACCAGAGGCTGCAGGGAAAAGGGGGCCCTACTAGGGGACCCCAGAGTCACTTTCCAACAGGATTTCCATGTCAGAACCCTGTCGGACCTGACATCATAATCCCGACAGCGAAAACGCCATCCGCACAGGATTATGTTGGGTTTCCGAGTGAGCCCGTCGGAGCCTGACGGAATGACCGGCCAGTTTGAATTCTGACCGCCGTAATCCTCATACAGCGGTCAGAATTCAAACCAAGTATGTCCGTCGGAAAGCCTATGACCTGCGGTTGGAGGCTTTCCGACCAACAGCCTAATGAGGGCCTTATTCTTTCTGGAAGTCCTTTACCTTGCTACTACTGAATGTCCGCCTGCAGGTCTTATTTCATACTTCCTTTGCCTCCTACTCAGAATCGTCTGACGTATCTTCACCATGAGTATTCCAGAGACTCAAGTTGTAGCAAAGTTAATCTTAATGCTTTCTTGTCGAATATTTTCACACAGGTAATTACAATTGAATAATTTGCTCCAACTAGGGTTAATGATTATGTTGCCTTTTTGGGTGTCTGGTCAATGCATAAGTGGGCACTCATTCACTAACATGTCAGTAGTACTCGAAGTGACACCACCTGCCTTTGAATGCAAATAGTTTCACAGGATCACCCCTTGTCCCACATGCAGCTCTTTTAGTAGTCACTTATTTTCTGCCCAATGGCTAGGTGGTGCGCAAAGAGGGAAAACTAAGCAAAAATAAATACCCTTTAGGGCTGTGTTTACTCTCGGATCCTGCCACTGCCTAAATGAAGCTGAGAAGCAAGGGCAGTGGCAGGGGTAACAAATGGCAAGCCAGGGGCAGCAGTTTCTCCATTTGGTAACCTCTGAGTGATCCCCATCTGCAATGCGGAGTTAGTTTGAATAATCACTCTTTTATACTCAGTTTTCATCTTTCATGAATGTTTTTATAGCAAATTTTTCAAAACACGGCTTGCATTTCAGGCTTGATGACTACCCAAGCATTTTAAAACAAAGAATATTTAATGGGATTTGGATTTTAATGTTCCACAATATACAGATTCAAAATTCTGTGTTTCATAGACTTGGACATGTGGCATCTGCCCTTCAGCAAGAAAGAGTCTCTTGGACTAACACCATGTGTAAACTGTATGGTTTTCTACCAATTTTCCCCAATTTCCTTTTAGAGTGCATGATGCTCAAGTCTATTGTAAAATATCTTTTTTTAAGTATAATTATGTTGATGCAACTGGCCCAATGTGTTTAGAATATGCTACTTGCCAACGGTTGTCATAGTAATCTACAACATGAATGATAATCCACATTGCGCTAGGCCTACTGGCCCAATGTGCTTAGAATATGCAATGGACAACAATTGCTCTATAAACTAAAACATGAAATTCCACATTTTAACAAGCCTTCTGGCTCTTTGTTTGTTAAAATAGAACATGTGTGGTTGAGTAAGAGCCACTATAAATGATATCAAGTTATTTAATGCTCAGAACAATATTTCTGACACACTTAAGATGCAGTATTCACTACTAATTATACCCTCGTAAAATACTCCCCATCTTTTGCTTTGCACAAGAACAGCAAAGGAAGCCGTACATAAATGATTATTGTGGGAAATATCTGTGGCACAATATTGAAGCGTCACAACAGCATTAGCAGAATATCGAGAGACAAGATATAGATCAGGTAAGTACACAGAGCAAGGTTCGGATTTACTAGTCTTAACTCCATATCTATATACGGTGTGATTATATATATATATATATATATATATATATATATATTCCATACAAAAAATAAAGTTGCGACACACTTCTTGGTTTATGGTATATATATCCAAGGTATGTATATCACAAATTGATATTATGACCCTTCGATATTCTTTCTTCTATATGCCCAACCCCCGCCAGCATAAAGGAGCTTCTTTATAAGCCCCTTGCACCGCCAGTGCATCACTTTTAATAAGTGGCGGCCGATGCAGGTAAGAGGGGTGAGGGAGTGGGGTTTGGGGGGGACAGACGACGGAATAGGTAAAATAAATAAATAAGTCAAACCACTTACCTTACACTCGCCGCATCGCCGACTCAGCGATCGGTGAGCGCAAGGTAGTAAGTGGTTTTATTTATTGTTTTATTTGACCTACTCTGTCGTCCGTCGACTTTCCCCCTCCCCACCGCACCGCTCTCACCTTCACCGACCACCACTGCTTTTAATATGGGAAAGTGACGTACCAGTGCCGCAAGGCTTCTAAAAAGCTCCAAAGTCTTTCACCACGGCGCAGCAGTCTAGCTGCGCCCCTGTCTAGGAAACATTATAAATAACGAAAAAGCAGTAGAGAATGCTGAAAATGAAATTGCAACACACTTCAGAAATAAGGAAAGAGCAGGGGCTGCTGTTTTGTGAACCTCAGCTGAAAGTGTGTGCCAAGCATCTTGGTGTTTTTTCTCGACGCCTGCATTTGGCAGGGCTAATGGCTTTTCGATGGAGCATTTATCCAATGATGGGTTTAAATTCAGTTAGATCCTGTGACAGGCGCTGTGTTGATGTGCTCAGGAGGAAGCGTCTCTGTTATTGTCAGAGCGCTACCTCTCGAGGATTGCAGACGATCTACTGTGGGTAAATCACTGCGAGGCTGTACTTCCGCAATCCTCCGGGGCCCCATCTGCGCGCGCGGCTGCAGGCTCGCGCTGACCGTAGCACGTGCAGGCGAAGCTACCGAGTTACCCATTTGGCACACGATTAGCACTGGTGCTGAATACAAGGCACGGTGTTAAGTTAAAAGAGAACCTATTGCAGGTTGGCGCTTTCCTTCGCCATTGCGGTCGCGCCCACCTCATGAGAGGAGGTGAACGCTGCCCGTTTCAAAATGGAAGCCATTGAACCACTGCTTGCTGCTGCATCCAGCCCTAAGCACACACAGGGCGTAGCATCATTGATGCATCAGGACACCGCCGGGCCCAGTGGTACGAGGGGCTCATGGCGCCCCAATGGTGGCTTTCTTTTGCTACCCAACAGGGAACACAGAAAACTATTTTTCTTTCTGGCGTTAAAGCATCTTTGCTGCATTGAAAGGTCCATAGCTTGAAAATAACACTTTTCTTATTGGCTAAAACCTGTTCCACGTGTTCATTTCTCTCTACATATAATTATTTAAATAATATGCTTCTTGCATATTGGTGTAGATAATGTAGTGACTGCTATCACCTTAGCAGCTATGGAACGTCCAGCTCCAGTGCTGAACGTTCCATTGCGCAGGTGAGGTTCGAACGTCCAACGGCCGACGGCAGCACTCCTGAGGTAGTGGTGCCGTTGGCCGTTGGAATAGGCGCAGCACCTAAATTCCAATAGTATTTTGGTTCGTTTTTGTCCATCGACCTTTTTTGTCGCTTAGCAGTTGTTGAGAGATGTTGGTACCGGTCACCCCAGTTCTGCATTTTTGCAGCGGGCTCTTTTTGTCATTTGCTTTTTATCATTTGTCTTGCTCGACCCCCATCTTCACTTGCTGTCGGCTCACTCAATCAAATCTTGTCACTTTCAGTAGCCAGTAGCTCACATTCCTTTCAGATTCACTTGCTATTCACGTATTTCTTTATTACTGGTTTATTTTATTTATGGTTTATGACGCCCACTGTGTTCAGGCGGCCTGTACCAGAAGATAGGGAAGGAAATACATCATTAGACTTTAAAGGGGCCGTACAGTGTAGAGAAAATAAAGCAGTTCTCTCTGCCCAGCACTGATTCCAGTCCTCCCAAGTTCGCAAGCCCCATGAGTGATGTGCCACACCAATCCAGGTTGTTTCGTTGAATTCTGCGACTAATAGTCTTACTTATTCCATTATAAACACGACTACAAGTCAAAATATAAAAATAAAACCTGGACTGGAGTAGCACATCACACACAGACCTGGGAAAATTGGCAGCTGTGTGGTTCTCTAACAATCATCAACATTAAGCGTTCTGGGTTGTTCGATTGCTGGATTATGTCGGCCGGGGTTTTCGAACGTATTGGAACATCATTCACCAGGTGGCCCTTGTTACAACATGGCGATGAGAACCCATAAATCTGCGCAAAAACAACTATTGGCAAAGCCAGGAGGTCTCACTTGACAGAACCTATTGCCTTTGCCAATGGTTTTTCAGTCATGCTGTATATCATTCCCAATGCGGTGCAGCATACCTTATGGAAATAAACCAACAAAAAAGAAGAAATAACGCAGCAGTTGTGTCATTTTGTTAGCACACACACCATGCATGTGCAGTATTTTCTGAAGGGCAGATGGAGGGGGGACACGCATAACTGGGGGCCAGAGTGGGCGGGGGAGACAACACAGAGAGCTGGGGTGTGGAGAAAGCGACAAAGCTGTGAGGTCAGAGGAAGCAACGCAGAGAGCAAGGGTATATGGGAGAAACAATGTGGGGAAGAGAAGGAGGGCACAGGTGGTGTGAAGTAACATGGAGGGCGGGTTGGGAAGAAGAAGCTACAGGAAACCGAGCAAAGTGGAGCAGATGGGGAGAAGCACATTGGCAAGAGAGTACAACACAGAGGGAAGAAGAGAAGCACACTAGACCGACAGTTGAAAAACACATGCATTCTTTTGGACTGCTTAAAAGAAAAGAAAAATGTAGGTTCCTAAAAGGGAGCAGTGGAAGGACACAACTAAATTTGCAATGCTCCAGGTAAGGGACATACACTAGATGGACAAAACAAGCCATAGAACAAGAACCAAGCAAATACAAGTGGCAGGAAAGCCAACCAATGGTAAGCAGTGGGTGGGCTCTATGACCATGTTTGTTCGTGGTAAGCCCACAATACGTCTCATAACAGACAGCAAATGTGCTTGTCCAGTAGTCCGGACCTTAAGAGCCTTAAAAAGGACGTTTGTTAGACTGTTTGGTTTTTACTCTCTGGTGCTCACGTCTGATGTAGGACACTGAGCACCAACTTTGTAGCCTCTCACTCACAAATAGTAAGTATTCTGGCCTCAACACCAGAGGGAATGTGGTGTCTTTGCTGCTGCAAGCTGAGCTGCATCGCCATCCAAATAATGCTGCTTGCTATAAGGCATACAGAACATTGGCCGACCAATTTAACAACTGGGGCATCACACTAACAATGCCCAGCGATCTCTGGTATCCCTCAATATTAGCAATCCCCCAGGCTCTTCCAGCAACCCAGGAACTCTTCCTTTTTCAGTATTAAAATCAGGCTGAAGTCTCTCTCCAGCTGGGAATAATGAGGCACTAGTAGAACGTCAACCCACAATAAGGGCCGACTCGACCTGGCTGCCAGTTGCCCTGACATCAACAGCTTTTCCACAAATCTCAATCTTCTGATACGCTTGAATTTAAAAAAAAAACTGACATCATATTTCTCCAGGAAACCTGGTCGGCGACAAGCATCCCTATAGAAGGCTATCTGGAATTCAGGTCCCTCACCTTAAAAGATCACAAGCATGGGAGAATGTGACGTGGGCTTTCGATCTATGCTGCTTGCAAATTATCTTTACGCATTAATCAGCTAGAATTCGACGAAGATTGGATTGCCGGCATTGGAGATAGAAGCCCCAACTCGGACAGACAGTTGCTTTTGCAACGTTTACATTTCTCTCTACACTAGCAAGAAAAAGACCAAACTCAATCGTCTGATTGAAATCATATGCAACTTACTAAGCAAACATGGCAGCATACCCTGTCTAATCTCAGGAGACTTTAACATATAATCTCTTTCAAAATACTACTGAAGACTTAATTGACACATTCCCAGCGGTTCCACCACATCTTGCGGTGCAATCAATACCCGCAGGTAACTGGCCGACCAAATTGGGAGAATACATTGGTCTTCAATTCAGCAGTGTGGGTTACTCGGTACTGAACGGTCGCTTCCCCACGGACACTCCACCAGCATGGAAATTTCTGGATTTTATGTTAAGCAACAACGAAATGCTCCCCTTGATAGAGAATTACTGTATTGCAGCACCGGGTGAGAGCGATCCTCGTCCTCAAATAATAAGCCTATCCTTCAGTGTCGCCCATCACTCGGCAATCGGCTACACTCTAACTGGTACCCAAAAGAGAACCTAAGAAGACTGAAATGGACAGACCATTCTATCCCATAACAATGAAAAAATGCTGATCTCTCTTATGTGTCTGGCTCGAAGTGGACGACGCACCAGCAGATGTATGGGAGGTTCTAGCAAACCGATTACTTGGTGAATTCCCGTCTTCGTCACAAAACTCACTAACTTTCAATCAATTATGTATCTCAACAGAGACAAAAAAAATAAAACTCAAGAAATTCAGGACTACGCCATACCAGAAAGTGCCCAGGAGACTCATTTATTCAACAACTATAAGCAAGCTCAAAAAGCATTCAGGTTATCTATCTACAGAGCTAAACAAAAAGTGGCTGACCAGTTTTGGCTGAAATTAGTACACGCCAGTAAAAACTCCAATTTAAAGTTATTTTGGTCACTTGTGAACAGGAGGTCACTGGGCGTAAGCGGGCAAGGCAGCACTACCATAAGCAAAGCAGAATGGGCCCTCATTTTAACAAACCACTTCAAAGGACATATAATCAGAGACGACCGACCCTGTAGCTACTCATCATCTGAGCCAGCACAGCCATTTTTAGAACCAACAAGCGATGGCAAGCCAACTGTGCAAAATAAATCAGTTGCCCATGTTCCAGCCACCACTACATTGATACACTGGACCAGCCAGATGATTTCCTGACAAAGGGCCCGATTCACAGAATGAACTTAAGACTCAATCCTAAACTTACTACTATTTTGGTATTCACAGAATGCACTTACTACTTTTGGTATTCACAGAATGAACTAACTACTTTTTGTATTCACAGAAGTTAGGATTTTGTCTTAAGTCTGTCTTAAGTCTGTCTTAAGTCTGTCTTAAGACAAACTTAAGACAAAATCCTAACTTCTGTGAATACCAAAAGTAGTAAGTTCATTCTGTGAATACCAAAATAGTAGTAAGTTTAGGATTGAGTCTTAAGTTCATTCTGTGAATCGGGCCCAAAGACTGGGATGGCTCCAGAAGCACTTAGAAACAAAATCGCTTGCACCATCAGTAAAGCCCGGTCAGACGGGGCACCCGGCCCTAACGGCCTCCCCCAGGCCCTGTTCAAAGCAGACGCTAAATTGTGGTCTGAACACTTGGACCCCCTGTTTTCATACTGCTGGCTCAACCATAACATACCGAATTCGTGGAAAGGAGCCATAATTCATCCTATCTACAAAGGAGGCAAGAGAACCGACCCTAAAAACTACAGAATTATATCTCCTGACGTTGAATCCAAACACTATGTCGGCCTACTGCATGATGAGCTGTCGTCATGGGCACATACAACCCAGCATTTACCTTTTAATCAGACTGGCTTTGTGACCAAATCAGGAACAACAAGTAACTTACTCGCACTATCTGTACTGATGGAAAAAGCAGTGACCCAAAGATTGCCACTACACTGTTACTTCGTCAACTTTAAAGCAGCCTTTGGTCGGGTGCCGCGGGGATGGCTATGGCATATATTGCAGAAATGGGGAATATCCCCAGTCCTTTTAACTCCTTCGACGCTCATGACGAGCTCAGCTCGTCATGAGGTATACCTCCATACACTCATGACGAGCTGAGCTCGTCATGAACAATGGGGTTCATAGATCCCCAGCGTACAGGGGGAATTGCTATAGCAGCGATGGTGTTAAAGGCCATAATCCAACTCCACTCAAATACATGGATCCATATAAAGCTGGGAGAGGGATCCCATGTCTCAAGAAAAATACAGACCTCTTGTGGTGTCAAACAAGGGTGTGTGTTGGCTCCCCTCCTTTTTAATCTTTTTATTTTAGACTTATTTCAGATAATGGACAGTGTCAACTTCCACCCCCCTCAACTGGTGGAACGCGCATTAACAACTTGCAAAATGCAGACAATTTGGTTTTACTCAGCCACACAAGGGTCAGACTTCAGAGACTACCTGATCAGCTGCTTCCCTACACAATATGTAATGCCCTGGAATTAAATCTATCAAAAACAAAGTCAACTACCTTTGGGAAGCGGAAGCAGCTGAGTGGCAGGTGGCTCTTTAATGGCAAAAACATCGAAGCAGTGTCGTCCTATCAATACTTGGGGATTTTCATGTCTTCTAAAGGAACTTTTTTAAAACAGAAAGAAGTGGCCAAGGCAAAAGCCCTGTCACTTGAGGCTGCACTATTGAAGTTTGCGAGACAGCTTTTCGTCCCAAGCCTAACCCCGCTGCTAACAATAATGAAAGTGAAGATCACAAATTATCTATCATATAGTCATGAGATTATGTTGGGGACCAACTTTAACATACTGAACAAAATAACAACTAGAATCTGCAAGCGAGTATGGCACCTCCAAGATCTTCATCACAACATCAGATAAGGCATGAATTTGGGCTATGAGATCATCGAACCAATGGAACTATATTAGTTGGTGTGATTTGTCCAGCCGGACAGTGATCACAAAAATCTTTTACTATTCAGCAAATTCAACAGAAAAAATATCTTACATTCACAAAGAGTGAGACACAAGCCTGTGCCCTCACGTTTACAAATTGGCAAGGTAGAGGGATAGGGAAAGGCAAAGAAAGGAAAATACTTTGGCAAAAAGTGAGCGATTTCTGAGCAATAAAAAGATAACAGAAATTCAGTTACACCATTAGTTGCATATCTCATTCGGTATACATTTGCATTTATGGTGTGACAAAAGGTCGACGGCGTTTCGATTCCATAACCACAATACACAGAATAATCATCAGGACAAAAGTATTGTGCCTAAAAAATACATTACACAATGGCCTGTGAATTCAAGGATGGAGTAAGCCTTGAAGCCTATGTTGGGCCGGCACCTGCTGAGGTGCTGGTATGGATAGTGGGGCAGGAGCGTGCCTCGAGACGGCACTACAAAGAATAACCTCGTTCACTAGGATTACAAATCATTTCACTGGAAGGTTCCAGGGCGGGAAGAACCGCCGGGCATAATAGCTTCCTCGTTAAGGACGTCCCGTGTGGAGAGCCAAAGGTGGTCAATTAAAATCCTTGGTTGCACTTGGGTTGAATACAAGTAATGTTACCCGCAATGGGGGAAGGTGTGATCCACCGCCAAAAATAAGGCGCGGAGTGGCGAGCCCAGGGCTTCGCATTAGTAGCGCTTCTCCAGTGTTCCTTAATCTCCCTGCCTCTCCTATTGTTGTTTTGTAGGTATAGCATGGACAGCAAAGTTTGAAGCCACAAAGACCCATTTCACCAGCCCCTCCTGTTGGAATAGAAATGTTTTAGCTGAAGCTCTCCGTGCATGGTATGTTTTAAGTTAGCATTCGCTGGACCATTTTATATTCAGCCTCCATTTTGAGCCATGATCGAAACTAACTTCTGTCTTACTCTCTGTCTGCCTAGCTGTAAGCACCTGCAATATTTTTTTTGTATTTCTCCATGGTTGAGCTTCGCTGTGCTTATGAATACACTGTTCTTGCCATTACATACCTTTTCCACTAGATAGGCCTGCTCCCGCCCTTAGAGCGGCGGGCACAGGCAGTATGGCCTTGGCGCCAAGATAGCATGTACCAGGTCTCAGGATCACAACCCATCCTTCTGTATCTCTTTTGTTCACCAGTCACCAATTGGAAATTTCTAGTCTGGGCGTGTCTTTATTGGTTGTGCAATGTACATTATGTGTCACCATGCTTGCTGAAGTCAGTCCCTCTGCAGCAATCCAAGGAGGGCGGTCAGACCGGACGCCACTCGAGTGTACCTGAATAAACTATCTTTGGTTTGTATTCTCTACTGTCTGACCAACTCTTCATTTGTGAGGAAGAGGGAGAGGATGTAGCCTAATGGTTAGGGCAGTGGTCTTCAAATTTGGGGAACTGGGTTCAAGTCTCGGCACCGACGCTCAACATCCTGTGATTCTGGACAAATCAAATAATCTCCCTGTACCTAACATAAATGATTGTGTCCTCATGTAACGCAACTGGTGCTCATGTAAAGCGCTCTGATACCTGATTTTGGGTAAAAATCGAGCTATATAAAACTTTATGAAAAAAAAAGATGAGATGTGGTCGCGAGTGACCCTGGTGACCCTAATTGGGTCACTTCCTTCACTCCACCTTTTTAGCCACAGCGTCACATTGCAGAGCATCCTCAGACACTCCAGCCACTAATGATATCAATTTTGACTGAGGTCGGAAATACCGTGCCATATTTATCCAGGGGATAACGCTTCCGCAAGAAACGAGGAGAAGACTGCTTTTCAACATCCTACCACTCATTTGTAAACACACAGCGAATGGAAGCGTGAAAGTGAAAAGACTCAGCGCACTGATATTGCGAGAATAATTGCTCATCAGCCGGTATCTGGACTGAATCAGCAAGGCCCAAATTGTCCCAAGCAGGCTGCATGATTTTGGACAAATCTGCCCCCTGCATAACACGGGCTTTACAGTCCTAATCATCCCCCTCCCCCTAAGGATCCATCCTAGGAACCTTAGCAGGAGGGGAGGCGCCTCTTCCCTGGCACAAAACGCAGCTGCAGCAATAATGGCCTGGAGATCAGGGGTTACAGCAACTCCAGCAGATGGCCTGACCACCACAGGAGGTTCCTCTGCATCACTCATAGTGTTGAGCAAAGCAAACATCTCCAGCAGAACCAACAGCCCGATTCATCATTGTGAAGTTTTGCGAGTCTGAAATAGCGATTAATAAGGAATCGCTATTCCAGACTCGCAAAACGGGATTCATGTAGGAATCACAATATTTTTTGCGATTCCTACAGCTTCCTTATTTGCGATTAGCTAATTGCTAATCGCAAATTAGCTAATCGCAAATGAGATTGCGATTTCAAGGTGCAGGGGTGTTCAAAGGACACCCTGTAACACCCCTGTATTGTAAATGTACACAGATGTTACACACACACATGTCCAAAACACATGTGTGTGTGTAACATGCAACTTAGAAAAATGCATTTAAATGCATTTTTCTAAGTTTTTGCTATTTACCACGAGGTTTGACTTTGTGGTAAATAGCGGTTCTAAATTGCGAATTGACAATTTTAAAATTTTTCAAGAATAGCATTTAAGGAATCTCTAATAGAGATTCCTTAAATGCTATTCCTCGCAAATTTGCGAGTTCTAAAATAGCGAATTTTGCATTTGGGATGATGAATCCCAAATGCAAAAATTGCGCTCGCAAAGGGCCAGATTCTCAGAATCTGGCCCTTTGCGAGCAAATTTCTCTTGATGAATCTGCCTGCAAGTTACCAACAAAATGCCCAAAGCAGCAACCGATCTCAGGTTTCAGCAAGGTAACCACAAGAACAGAAAACAGACCGGTACAGGAAAACTTCCTGATAAAGCTGGCTGGTTTGCAAGGCAATGCTGCCCTTGCTAGCGCATTCCCCATCCACTGCAAAGGGCAAGGCGGGAGGGCCCATGCATGCACTCTAGCCAGAGGTGTGGATCCATTTTGGAAACAGAGCAAATATCAAGAGTCTGCTGATTCCACAAAAACTGCCCCATACCGATGTGGCAAAGGCACCACTCACCTTCCCACATTGTAGGCAGTGACATAAAATAATGGGGAACAAAAATATACTTTAAGGAAAAAATAAACAAATTCAAATCAATATCCCCGAGGCCATCACAGGCTGCCCAGCAAGTTACAGACTCCCCCTGTGAACCTGTAAGCCAGGTTCACAGGGGAAACCTGGCATACAGAAAAATTACATTCAGAAAAACCACAATAGCAAACAATAAAAAAGAAAAGAAAAAACACTACAGGTAGCAAAGATGGTAATCGGCTATAGAAAAAAAAAACAGGACATACTTCACAGGAAGAGATGCATTTGTACTTGTTAGATTTGGTGGTCTCTAGTTGGCAGAGGTAGGTACTTTTGACAAATAGCGACCCTTGCGTCTAGTCAGGGTAAGGGGGTACACTCCTAAACTAACCCCTGCTCACCCGCTTGGTAGGTTGGCACCAGTAGGCAGATTTATCTCAGAGGCAGTGTGTAAAGCTTTTGTGAAGACATACAGTAACACAGTGACAACACTACAGATGGACACCACACAGGTTGTATTATAAAAATAAGTATTTTTAAATAAACTTAACACAAGACCAAAAACAACAATCCACAATACTGTACTCAAAAATAGAACTTTAAATTAGTAGAAAATAGTTCAGTTCTCTCAAGTTGTAAATGCAACACTTTACTCTCAATGTACCTTGAATGCGTAACGCAAAGAAAACAAAAGGGTTGCAGGGAAGTTGATGCGTCGGTTCCTTACACTCAGGGGAGTGGATGCTTCGGTTCCTTACTGCTGCGCAGGGGAGTTGATGCTCGCTTCCTTACTGTGTGGGGAGGTGTTGCATCGGCTTCTTACTGCTCTCCAGTGTGATGCGACAACATTGATGCGATGTGTGCATGCCTGATGGCCGTGCGGCGACTCAATGATCTTTGGAGCCATGACAGGCCCTGCAACGTGCTTCTTCAGTGATGCGACAGCGACCTCTGTGGCGGCGGCACGCTTCTCCGGTGATGCTCGCGCTTCGGCGATGCGATGATGGCAGCGGCGGCTCGCTTCTTCGGTGATGCGACAACAGCTGCTGCGGCAGCGACACGCTTCTCGTCATTGCGTCGCACTTCCAGCTCCCAGCTACACATAGTCTCTCAGAAGGCCCAGCACAAGAGCAGGCACTTCAATTCCCAGCAAGGGAACTCAGGGGGGAGATGGTTGGTGAAGTCTTGTATCCCTGAGACTTCAGGCAGGAGGCAAGCTCTAGTTCAAGCCCTTGGAGATTCTTCTTCAAGTTGATGAAAAGCACACTCAGTCCTCTTCTCCTTTCTTTGGCAAGGAAGCAACCACTGCAGCCCAACCCCCAAACACACAGCACAGGGGTAGTCTCCTCCTTCAGCTTCCTGGTTCTTCTCCTCAGCAAAGGTTTGTCTTGATTCCTAGAAGTGATCTAAAGTTCTTGGGTCTGGGTCCCAATATTTATACTCATTTTCTCTTTGTTCCCTTTGCCTAGTCCTAACCAATTCTGGTCAGTCCTGGAGCACTTTGTTGACAAGACTCCTTCTTTCCTTTCACAGTGTAGGCCAGGGACATCAGACGCACCACAGGAGGCAGAGCCAGCATTGTGGAGGGAAGGCACTGCCCTATTCAGGTCCCAGGTGCAACTCCTCCCTCCCATCTGCATGCAGATCTCCCTATTCAGCCCTGTGCTGACTCATCCTGTCTCCTGGAATCCCCCAGCCCTGTCACCAAAACTCCACACAAGGAATACACAACCTAGCAAGGGCAGGCTTGGATAGTTAGGCAATAAAATACCTTCTTTCTAAAAGTGGTATTTTCGAACACAGAATGTTAAAACCAACTTCACTAAAAGATGTATTTTATCATTCTGAGTTCAGGCGTACTAAACTCGAATTTCTACCTAGTTCCCTGAGTCAGTTAGGATTATGTTGTTATAATCAAACTGCCCATTCTGGCCTATGGGGAACAGGTAGCCTTGTAACAGTGAAAAACAAAATGGCTGTAATTCTCTATTAGGACATGCCACACACATCAGGGCATGTCCTACCTTTTACCTACAATGCACCCTGCCCATGGGCCTACCTTAGGGATGACTAACATGTATAAAACGGAAGGTACAGGGACTGGCAAGTGGGTGTACTTGCCCAGTCAATATGGCAGTACCAGACTGCACACAGGCTCTGCAATGGCAGACCTGAGACACACTTTACATGCGCTCCGGTGGGCGGCACAATCAGTGCTGCAAGCCTACCAGCAGCATTGGATTAACAAGCCCTGGGCACACGCAGTGCACTGTACTAGGGTTCTGACAAGTAAACTAATCAAGCCAATCATGGAGTCACTAATCCATACATCAATTTACCATAGGGAGCACTTGCACTGTGGCACTGAACAGCAGTGGCACAGTGCCCAAAAGCATCTAAATCCAGTAAAAACATAAGAGGCAACAGCAAAAAATGGAAGGGAGACCCATGCCAATGGTGCCAGGTCTAACAGTACTCATATGTATGTGGGCCATATTGGATTGGGAAGAAAAAGTCAGATATGGTAATTAGGTTCTGTGTGAATGGAGATAAACTCATACTTAAGGACTGTGAGAGGAAAACGGACGAGGAGGTTATGGGTGTATCAGATTGGGAACACCCTGTAGGTAGGTACATAGCAATAAACATCACATTTGTGAGTAGTACCAAACAATTTTACATCCACTTCCCTTCCCTAGAAATAGTCAGCGGTTTATGAATTTCAAGCTTAGGAGTACATACCTTTCTAACATGGAAGTTAGAAAGGAAAACTCCACCCCCAAAAATTTGTGGCGATGTACGGAAGTGGTTTCTCCAAGAGATCCACATGGAGGCGAAAAAAAGTTACATGCATTTTCACATACTCTTTTTTGGATGGAACAACTGCCGCATGGATACTCTTGAGAGTGAAGAACATATATAAAACGTTTTCAAGAAAAGCTGGAATTCAGAGACAGGTGCAGGGTTTCAGTTCTAACCTATAAAGTTGTGTGATCTCTTGAAATGAGTGAGGTTACACCCACGCAAGATCATAAACCTTCGAGGAATATATAGTGAGTTTATAAAAAAACTAGCAGCCCGCCCCAGCGTTGCCTGGGGCAGAAGGGGGCTGGGGGCTGCATTTTTTGGCCGGGGCAGAAGGGGGCTGTGGGCAGCATGTGGTGGAGCGAGCAGAGGTAGGTGTGATGTACCTCACGACCCCCGCAGCCCCGACCCCCTGCGCTGGCAGATTGCTCCTCAACCCTGCTCCGCTCCGTTCTCGGCCGCCCTCAGTCCTCAGCCCTCAGCCGGTCAGCTCTGCTCCGCTCCCCTACGCTCGAAGTGCTGCAGCTGACGGGACTCCTCCTTCTCCTTCTTGCCGTCAGAACACGGCCACGGACCACCTCCCGCCCCGCTCCCGCTCCGACAATTTCCGTGTTTGTAAATGCCTTACCTGATCTGCTACTCCTCACATCACCGCCGCCGCTCCATGTCCCGTCATCAAGCAAGTCGCGGGCAGCGCGTCGCGGCCAGCGCAACGTCGCGGCCAGCGCTTCTTTCAGGGGACTACTTTGTTTTTAAAGTTAATTTTTTTAATTTACGTTTTTATTTTATTTTATGTAGCTTATGTCCATCTGCACACCCTGACATTTTCAAGGATGTATCGGGTGTGTAGATTGACGCTGTGGTTCCCGAGTTTACCTGGCTCAAAGGTGAGAGTTCTCGCTTTATAATAGTAGTATAGATGAGGCCATTTCGTTTTAATAAACTACCACACAAAGAGCTTCTCAGATAGCTTTCTATCTCTGGCTTTCCTTGTTTTGAAACGATAATGAGCTTTTCTGGTACACAGAGCAGATATAAGTATAGTCTTCATTTCCACAGGAAGTCACCTGAAAATGTGCATGGCCCCTTAACCTCACCATAATTGTATCATGGCCTTTAGGATTTCTAGTTTCGCGACAATGCAAACTAAGACTACAACCCCATAATGCACTGGTTTGTTAAATGAACGCCCTGGATGAAACCATGGGGCCTGGTTTGCAAAGGTAACCTTTTTCAGTATTCACAAAACTGCATTTTAATAGTATGTTCACGAGTGTGGAGACTCCGCAGTCGGGGCTTAGAACTCTGCACATAAAAAGACAGGCTGATCCTGCACTCGTAAACTTGCTATTGAAATGCCGTTTTTTGAATACTAAAAAAAGGGTAAACTTGCACAAACGTGCAAGTTTACCTTTGTGAATTAGGTCTATGGTGGCCTAAGTATTATTTTTTTTTTACATTACGAGTACGGGGTGATTCATGCGCTTTACAAGACATCATTACATTACAAAGGTTGTTTTAGGTTTTACATTAGTTCAAATTCAAAATTCACAGAATGTAATATCAATAAATTATAGAAAGCATTTCACTAAAATGATTTAATTCTATCATAGTGTTTTCAAACCACATAGTTTTGTAACAAACACTGATTCTAGAATATTAAATGTCCCATCTGTTGCAGTCAGAGATTACTATTAACGGATCTCATTCCTGCACCTCACAGACTGGGCAGCTAATCAGGTATCGTGCATCTACAGAAACTGACCAAGTGCCCCACCATCTTGACCACGCGCCTTTGTCGGCACAGCCCCAACTCGCACAATGTCAAGAGAGACCGCTCTGTACGCCTTTCTATACCTAGTCTGCCTTTCTGCTTTTCCTCACCTGCTATCACACCCTATCATTTGAAATAAATTAAAGGCGATTTCCTCATGCCCTCAAGGGTCTTGTGCCAGTGAACTGCCTTGGGACTACATATGTAAATTGTATTGTGGCATATCCATAGCACCTTATGCCCCCAAGAAGTCCATGAAGTGCTACCGGGCGGTCCACTGTTTTGCATGGTTGGTGGAGCGTGAGTAGATGGAGTAGTTTATGTAAGAAGAGTTTGTCTGCCCTGCATGTAGTTCTAAGAAGGTCTCCCAATTTTCGGGCCACACTAAAGCAAGACAGGTGTCGGCGAGACAGCTGATTAGATGAAGACATGCATGAGATGCCTCATCCTTAACAGGGCGGCCTTAGGCATGTGCAAGCTGTGCGCCTGCACAGGGCCGCCAAACCCCAGGGACCGTCACGCCAAGATATATCCTTAATATAATAATCCTCTGAGGATGGATACATATTTGCGTGGCGGCCCCTGGTAGGGATTCAGCGGCCTCCGGCTCTGTTCCCGCCCGGACCCCCTCTTCCGGGGCCACCTACCTTCGCTCCCTGCCCAGGGCCGTCATGAGCCTAGCCAATAAACAACTAGGGGTTGGCTCTAATCAGTATGGCTGAGCCGTCATACAACATAACAAAAAGAGATTGCCAGTACTGATAATACCGCAGTAACATGAATTCGGACACAGTACTTGAGAAAATATTCAAGACTGGGGGCTAGTTGATAGCTTTTTATTCTTATTTTTGATTTTATCAAAAGATACTTTTTTTCATATTCAAAACACAAACATATACAACATATTTATCAAAAAAGTCACAATAGGGGGGTATCATTCGTCATATCAATCATATCACAATCATACAACATGCAAGCATTCGTGGGGAGAAGGGGTGCACTAGATAAGAAAGCTACAAAATTTACCAAAACATACAATATTTACAATATAATATCAAACATAAGACAAGAATAACCACAGTCTGCAAAAACACTTAAACAATATTTTCATTTGGTGTATGATCGATTATACCGTACATTCCTATAGTCAAGTATGAGAATACTTTCTAAATGTTTAGAGAAAGGATAATGTACAGGGATTAGTGATAAGCAACAATTATCCTGACATTTACGCTTATCACTAGAGCAGACAGGAATGTGGCTTGGGCCTACGCGTTTCGAATCCCAATGACTTGTAGGGATTCTCTTCAGGGCCTTTAGAATTCTCTGCAGAAGTGAAAAAAGAGAAAAGGGGAGGGGGGAACGAAAATTAGAAAATGCTCAGACAGGCATGGTTAGTGTTAATAACACGATCACTATCAGTCACCTCACTCAGTTACCACCCAGGTCTCTACAGACTTGTCACTAGTCTAGTGTTCAAGGAAGACATGGGGATCTTAACTAACTGGTCTATGATGTTACTAGATATGAAGCAAATCAGCCAATGGATGAGTGGACAGGCGATCTATTACTCACCTTCTGAACTTAAGAAAGAAATAGTCTCAGGGGTGGGATAGGTTGACACAGTTAAAATGATGGTGGACCTATAAGGGGGAGATGAAAAAGTGTTAAAAATAGAAAACATTCTAGATTCTTTGTGCACTGCCGGTAGTAGGAGAGAATCTCACCTAATCAAGTTCAGGTGGAGGAGGCCATGTGAGAGGTAGCTGCCGGATTTTTTGGTTACTAGACACGTCTTGGAAAATAAATGAAAAAGGGGTTTTTTAATTGGACCATAAGGAACACTAATGTGCAAAAACGAAAAATACTAAACTGGACTTTACCAAAAATGATAATTTGAAGAGATGAAAAGTTGTGCTTGCTCACGGGACCCCTATCAAAGAAGGGAACGTTTGACACGGTGCTTATCTAAATAAACAGTAAACACCATTAGCTGTTTGTATGCATTTCTCGTCAAAGAAATGTTTTGCAATAAAGACTGCAGCTTACCGAGGCAGAAACTCTCAAGCATTTGACCGTAAAAAATGAAGCACGCAAGTAATTCAATTTAAGGTGACTTCAGACTAGAGTGGAAATAGAAACAAATGTTTCATTTCAGTAAGTGGTGCCTCAAGGCAACAATGATTAGACGCGTTCGTTTTCAACTAGTAGAAAATCCTGACACTTTTAAAGCGGTAAAGTGAACTGAAGGCTTACCGGAAAATATTTTCAATCAGTCAGTTGAGATTATTTAAGCTACAAGGAAACAAAAACACGGGTGAGCAACTTATTTGAGCCTAATAAAAGGACATAGCTAAGAGGCATAACAGGGGAGGGGTGTGGGTTACTTACAGATTTAGGATTGAGCAGATTTCCCAAACGACGGCGTCTTTGGCAGCACTGCACACAGGCTCCTGCGCAGTAGCAGGCAGAGGCTTGACTGCTCTACCTATATACCTAGTGTCTGAGCAGCAGGACCGCCCACTCAGAGGCCAAGGTTTCATAGAGGTACTGGACTGGATTCAGGGAAAGTTATGGACCGGAGCTTCAAGATGACAATTACAATTTGAAGATTTCACTTCGTTAAGTTCGATACCGCAGTATCTGGACTTAATGAATTAAGTGAAATCTTCAAATTGTAATTATCTACTGTGAGCCCCTTTTTAGCTTTGTGAGTGACCTCAGCGTCGCTTTCTATTCATTCTGGTAATCTTTTTTGTCATCTTGAAGCTCCGGTCCATAACTTTCCCTGAATCCAGTCCAGTACCTCTATGAAACCTTGGCCTCTGAGTGGGCGGTCCTGCTGCTCAGACACTAGGTATATAGGTAGAGCAGTCAAGCCTCTGCCTGCTACTGCGCAGGAGCCTGTGTGCAGTGCTGCCAAAGACGCCGTCGTTTGGGAAATCTGCTCAATCCTAAATCTGTAAGTAACCCACACCCCTCCCCTGTTATGCCTCTTAGCTATGTCCTTTTATTAGGCTCAAATAAGTTGCTCACCCGTGTTTTTGTTTCCTTGTAGCTTAAATAATCTCAACTGACTGATTGAAAATATTTTCCGGTAAGCCTTCAGTTCACTTTACCGCTTTAAAAGTGTCAGGATTTTCTACTAGTTGAAAACGAACGCGTCTAATCATTGTTGCCTTGAGGCACCACTTACTGAAATGAAACATTTGTTTCTATTTCCACTCTAGTCTGAAGTCACCTTAAATTGAATTACTTGCGTGCTTCATTTTTTACGGTCAAATGCTTGAGAGTTTCTGCCTCGGTAAGCTGCAGTCTTTATTGCAAAACATTTCTTTGACGAGAAATGCATACAAACAGCTAATGGTGTTTACTGTTTATTTAGATAAGCACCGTGTCAAACGTTCCCTTCTTTGATAGGGGTCCCGTGAGCAAGCACAACTTTTCATCTCTTCAAATTATCATTTTTGGTAAAGTCCAGTTTAGTATTTTTCGTTTTTGCACATTAGTGTTCCTTATGGTCCAATTAAAAAACCCCTTTTTCATTTATTTTCCAAGACGTGTCTAGTAACCAAAAAATCCGGCAGCTACCTCTCACATGGCCTCCTCCACCTGAACTTGATTAGGTGAGATTCTCTCCTACTACCGGCAGTGCACAAAGAATCTAGAATGTTTTCTATTTTTAACACTTTTTCATCTCCCCCTTATAGGTCCACCATCATTTTAACTGTGTCAACCTATCCCACCCCTGAGACTATTTCTTTCTTAAGTTCAGAAGGTGAGTAATAGATCGCCTGTCCACTCATCCATTGGCTGATTTGCTTCATATCTAGTAACATCATAGACCAGTTAGTTAAGATCCCCATGTCTTCCTTGAACACTAGACTAGTGACAAGTCTGTAGAGACCTGGGTGGTAACTGAGTGAGGTGACTGATAGTGATCGTGTTATTAACACTAACCATGCCTGTCTGAGCATTTTCTAATTTTCGTTCCCCCCTCCCCTTTTCTCTTTTTTCACTTCTGCAGAGAATTCTAAAGGCCCTGAAGAGAATCCCTACAAGTCATTGGGATTCGAAACGCGTAGGCCCAAGCCACATTCCTGTCTGCTCTAGTGATAAGCGTAAATGTCAGGATAATTGTTGCTTATCACTAATCCCTGTACATTATCCTTTCTCTAAACATTTAGAAAGTATTCTCATACTTGACTATAGGAATGTACGGTATAATCGATCATACACCAAATGAAAATATTGTTTAAGTGTTTTTGCAGACTGTGGTTATTCTTGTCTTATGTTTGATATTATATTGTAAATATTGTATGTTTTGGTAAATTTTGTAGCTTTCTTATCTAGTGCACCCCTTCTCCCCACGAATGCTTGCATGTTGTATGATTGTGATATGATTGATATGACGAATGATACCCCCCTATTGTGACTTTTTTGATAAATATGTTGTATATGTTTGTGTTTTGAATATGAAAAAAAGTATCTTTTGATAAAATCAAAAATAAGAATAAAAAGCTATCAACTAGCCCCCAGTCTTGAATATTTTCTCAAGTACTGTGTCCGAATTCATGTTACTGCGGTATTATCAGTACTGGCAATCTCTTTTTGTTATGTCATGAGCCTAGAGCCGCCCCTGTCCTTAAAGAGACAGTGCAACTAATGATAGTAGCTTATGCAGAGGGGCAAGATGTTTGTAACCACCATGGAATCTGTGCAAACAGCAGTGAGGACTTTCAACGATACACTACATACAAAAGACTTGCTTATTCTTTGGTGCAACACAGGCGGGTTGGAGAAACCTAAGACCGCCGGCCAAACTGACATGCACACTTAAAGGTGCCCACCACTCCTCCCCCTCCCATGCCTGTCAAACAGGATTGCCTGGCCCCACCCGGCTGAAGACTTGCGTCATTGTCTGTCAGACAGGCAATAATAAAACGATAATAAAACATTTGTATTATCATTTTCTTTTTCATCTTGTAGCGGGGGCGGACTTTATCCGCCATTACGGAGGAGCCGCCCCAGAGCATCTAATTGCTCCTTAGTGAACTGTGTCGAGTATGGTGACCCCTAAAGCAGAGGGGGGGGCATCATGATTACGAATCTCTGGACACAATTTGTTTGGCACTGGCAGCATGACCCGGGAGGCCAGCAACTCATGAACATAACAAATTAATTTTCTCTACTTTCCATGCCACTCAAGCCCCTTTCAGGAGTTCACCAGCTCCAGTGGTGCACAGCATCCTTGCCTGTGGATTAACAGAGGCCTGTGCGCAGACAGATGATTTGCATACGATAAAAGAGAAAGAAAGAAGCTCTCATATTCCAGGATTGTCTGCTGGCACCTTTCAAGAGTGCTACAATTCACACATACAAATTACAAAGTAATAAATCCTAAAAATAACTACTGTCTCTCACACCTTTTAAGTTTTTTCAGTCTACAGTGAATTATTTTTGATGTGACTCAGTTTCATCTTCTGTTTCTCTGTAACGTATCACCACCTCGGGTTTGTTATAAAGATATGATAGATGCTTTGGAGTTTAGCGCTATACATTTAGGCATGCCGAATGCATTATGCTTTTATGCACCATGAAATTGTCCCATCCATATAAGTTGGTAGATATATCTTTATACCCTAATAGCTCCACAAGGCTTATGGCTTCATCCATTATGTTAAAGGGGACATAACAAATGACATCATTGATGACATCACTGGTGACATGAAGTTACAATTGAAATCTTCATTGACAACGCTGCCTTAAATGAAGTTGTAAGAATGTCAGTTAGTAGATGTCCTTAAAAAGCCTTTATACAGAGATGAAAAGCTGCGGTCCATGTACAAAGGTACCAGAATCTGCAGACAGATCCAGCATCTCCATCCAATGGGCATGGAAACAGGAGTGCATTTCCACTGTCAACAAACAGATTTGAAAAGAAGCAGCCTCTTCCATTTTAAGCGACATGATCAGGGTATCACGGCCCCTGCAGCCACTGCAGTGCAGGGGGAGCCCCAAACTCACAGGGGCCCTAAACCCTTCAGAGGGGACAGCATTCCACCCAAGGTCAATGAATATCTGTGAGATATGGGAGACTCAGGGGCCCCTACACATTCTGCAGGATGCTCAATCATTTTACGTGACGCCACTGGGTGTGATGTCTTTGATGACACTATCGAGGACGCCACTAGTAGCGTCTTCTGTGGAATCATACGTAGGGTCACGAGCAGTGTACTTGGGGAGTTCTGGTTATGTACCTCGTGACAAAATAGGAGTTATAGTGGTTGCAAGATTGTGGATCACAATCACCAAGCTTTTTCAACAGGAGTTTATTAGAAGATTTTTTTTTATCGTTCTTTTATGTCACATTATTTTGTGTTATGAGTAAAACAACCATAGGTTTTCTCTAACCAAGTTTTTTCCAATAATTTCAGTTTTTTTCGCGTTCGCATACATTGGCCTCTTTGTAAAGTAACAACAGGGCATGGCTTGCAGTTGTGCTGAGAAGCAGTGCTTAGTTTGTAAAAAAGAAAATCAGTGCCAGGGTCCTTGTCATAAGGTCACTGCAGCTTGCACCACCAATTGCCCCTGCCAGCACCGCTAATGCCAGAACCAAAACAATTGCTAACCATCACACCCTAGGAGTGTGACAATTCAGACTGTTCCAGGCCCCAAAGGATATTAGAATGGCTTGGGTGGCAGGTATTAGTTATTTTTAAAGTATATTGAATTAAAACACAACTGTTGTTTTGTTCGTCTCTAATTTAGACAAATATCACCAACTTGTGGCAGACTGTCGTTACTGCTGGTGTTGACAATTAAATGTCGGTGCCAAGTACCAGAAACCACCGGCTCAAATTAAGAACTGCCTAGAAGATGCTATTTGAAAGAGACGACTGTGGCGCATGGCTCAGTTCCTCTGCCCCAGAGGCTACTGAGCATGAATTTCAGTCTTTCTCAATGAGCACTGGGTGCAAAGTCCATGCCTTGTGTGCTCTAAACATGTCCACGTTGGCTGGCCATCTCCTCTGGCTCTGTTAAGTGGGTTCTAGGTGCAAGGCATGTTTGACCTTGGGCCAGAGAGATGAGGGAACAGGACCCAGCCATCAGTCCACCCATGGACCCAGCATATTACCCTGAGGACCGGTCTTTGACAGTACCCTGCTGTTTTTGGGCACCTGGAATGTTCTTTACTTATACCCTGAAATGAAATGAAATGATGAAATGAAATGAAATGAATGAGACTTATATAGCGCACGACTTACCCTGGGGCATCTCAGCGCTTGCTTAGGGAACCCGTCCTGGTATTCCCCTGTGAGATAACCCTGGCAGGGTATCCACAAGGTGAAAGTCAGGCATCCCACCGCGAAGGGCCGTTGTGGAGATTAAGCAAGCTATTGCCCAGAGTCGCAGAGTGTGAACCCGTGAGTCGAGAAGGCACCGGAGCGAGAATTAACGAGTCCGTGGAATTTTTGAGCCTAAGACCCGCCGAGGCGGGGAATTGAACCCTGGTCCCGGGCCGAACTCAAGCTCCAGGTCTGCCGCCTCTAACCCCTGAGCCACACTTCTCCTGCCCCCGAGAGTCTGCTGTTTGCCTGCAGCAAATGAACGCGATAGGGCATGGGAGCTAGTCAGCATCGTCACTGTCAGCAAAGAAATGCTGCACACAGCAACAAGCGTCAGCATTACCATCAATGGCATGAATGGCCAAATAATAGATAATGGCCAAACAATAGATAATGCCCCTAATCTTGTCATCTGTGTCTTTTCTAATGCCACGTGCGAGCATAGATGGGACAGGTTACTGCAAGTGCAGGTCTTAGCAATACTTATTTTCCTAGACAATCATTCCAGTTGGATTTAAGTTGAGTTGTCAGGCTCATCTGGAACCTATAATCAGGCCCGGACTGGCCATAGCAGGCACCGGGCAATCCCCCGGTGCGCCGCAAGTGTGGGAGCCGGTTTTGGGCCCCTGTCGGCCGTTTTTGTTACAGGGCCGTTTTTGCAGCATAGCTGCAAAATCGTCCCTGGCGAAGAGCTCGGCAGCACCCCCAAACCCCTGCGGGGGAGGGGGGAGCACTTTGCCAGGGGCGGTTTTGGTTCCCAGTCCGGCCCTGCTTATCCTCTTTGCAAATCAGAAAATAACAGTGAATCCTTCCCTCAAAACCAACCTTTGCAAATAGAGGCAGCCAGGGTCCCTTTGGCAGAGATTGAAAAAGAAGGGCAATGAAAAGGAGGACCTTGGGAACACAGTGGAAATTCTGGACATTTGATCATTACTTCTCCTATATTTCCTCAAAAGAACTCAGATAAACCGCAATGCCAGATGACTAGCTGCGGCCAGGGCGACTGACACCGAAAGCTGGGGCTCCTGGTTCGATCCCCGGCACCGGCGGCAGGTCAGCCCAGCACCATGTGACTCTGGGCAATAGCTTGCTTAATCTTCCCAACGGCCCCCAGCGCTGAGATGCCTCGGGGTAGCTGTGCGCTTTACAAATACAAATACTGGATTTACTAGGCCACCGCAGAACTAGATCAGCTCCCCGGTGACTTCTACCCGCACCTGTACATGTACATGAGTTTGGAAAACTTATCAGTATAGATTTAATATCTTTGATTGGGTTCATCTTCCCCTGGGCTCCTTAATAGTTTGCGTCATTTTCATATTTGTTGATGAAAAAAGACATAATAATAATGCCAAGTAGTATTACACTATAAAATGTATATAATGATATGGTTGAATACAAGTATGAAAATGGTGCAACAATTGAGGTTAAGTTTGTGTTCAGGTAAAAAATAGGGGGCATATTTACAAACCTGTTGCTCTGCTTGTGACGCACCGGCGGCACAGTGTGGTGCTCCATATTTACAAGGACCATGAAGCCATCCTGCGTGGTTTTCGTGGCCTTGTCAATATGGCCCTTTTCATGCCGCACTTTGCGTGAAAGGGATTTTTCATTGGTGTTGCTGTGGGTGTTCCCACCAACACCCATGGATTCTGCCGCAGTGCCAGATTTACAACATTTTGAAAACCTGGTTATGCGTCAGAATCCTCTGCCTCCCCAGGGGAGGCATAAGGAGGCGCAACAGGGAGAAATACTTTTATTTCTCCTCGTTTTTTCCTCTTTGCAGAATGCAGCATGCACAGAAGAGGAAACCCCGTGTGCGATTGTTTTTGTGCAGGAAGGTGTCCCTTCTTGCACAAAAAAATCATCCCTGCAACGCAGGCACCCTTGAACCATGGTGCAAGGGTGTGTGCGTTGGCGCATGGCAGCCAATCGAGCGCCAGTGCAGGGAGAGCTCAGGGATATGTCATATTATTATAAATATGACGCATCCATGTGCTTCAAAAGTAACACAGCGTGGCTCAGCCAAATGGCTTGCGGCACTGCGCTACTTCCTTTTAACTATGGCCCGAGGTGTATAAATTTCAGTTTCATTATAATATTATATATAACACCTATGTCCTATGACGTGACCAGGTGTCTCCTAACAGTGGAAGTCCCACACAGTCATTAAGCAGAAACCTGGGTGCATATTTTCAAGCCCCTTGCACCGCCGGTGCGCACTTTTGGTTACGCACCGGAGTTGCAGTGCGGTGCTCCATATTTACAAGGACACCAAAAGCCACCCTGCTTGGCTTTTTGTGTTCTTGTAAATAAGGCCCCTTTTCAAGCAGCACTTTGCGTGAAAGGGGCGTTCCATGGGTGTTTCTGTGGTGTGGATTCTGCCTCATTACCAGATTTACACCGTTTTGTACACCTGGGAATGTGTCAGAGTCCTATGCCTCCGCAGGGGAGGCATAAGGAGGCGCAACAAGGAGAAATACTTTTATTTCTCCTCGTTTTTTCCTTTTTCTATACGTGCTGCAGAATGCAGCACACATAGTAATATGAAAACACCACTTGTGATTGTTTTTGTGCGGGAGGGTGTCCCTTCCTCCACAAAAACAATCCTCCCCGCAGCGCAGGCACCCTCGAACCATGGTGCAAGGGTGCCTGTATTGGCGCATGGCAGCCAATTGTGCGCCAGTGCATGGGAGAGCTCAGGGATAAGTCATACTGTTATTAATATGGTATATCCATTTGCTTCTAAAGTAACTCAGCGCTGCACAGTCAAATGGCTTGCAGCACCGCGCAGCATTACTTCCTTGTAAATATGGCCCCTGGTACTTAGTTTGCATCCATTTTTGACAATGGCCCATTTTACCAGTGGATTTAATATGGGTATGAGACACAAAGAAATAATTCCCTTGATTAAGATATATCCTATATAGCTTATACACTTCTAAAACACACTGTGATGCACTCAATATACAGTAAAGGCACACTAATGAGTAAAATACTGAATTAAAAAAACATATATCTTTTATTTAATCACATCACAGTGTGTTTTAGAAGTCTATAAGCTGTATAGGATATATCTTAATCAAGGGAATTATTTCTTTGTCTCTGGTAAAGTACCTCTATTCCCTTGGTTCTACTAGGGGTCCCACTCATATTTTTGTGAGTTTTACGAACAACCGGTTGGTTGGAGAGGCTTGCTTGTCTCGCAATTCCTGCAATTAACCTTGTCTTTCCCTCAAATATCTCAGGGGATAGGAGGTATATATTATGGATAAATTAAAAACATTTAGTTTTTCAGAAGATCAATTCAACCGACTTATTAATCAAAACCCACGAAATGGTCATACCAAGGCGCTTTTTAATATGGGTATCACATTGACAGGTTTCCGGCTCGCTAGGTTACTGAGGACATATAGTTGTTGAGGTTATCTGCTGGCAATGGTTCTAAGAAATATAAAGAGGGAGCGAATCCCTATCGTACTTTTGCAGAAACCATATACCGATGAGTATCTTAAAAAGACATAATAAGCTCTGTTTAGTGTATTGTGCGAGCCTTATTTCAAACTCTACAAGCCTTTGCTATTACTCTCCCCACCACCTACCAGAAAACTGATGCACTCATTCACAGAATTTCTTTAAAGAGAAAATTGACTCCCTTCGGCATCAATTTCTATTTGGGGAGGACAAAATGTTGTCGATATCGAGTGGTGTGAAGGTGAATTATGACCATGCCGCCTTCATCTTTCATGAGATCTCCACTGAGGAGACACCATCCGTTATCAAAGCAGTTAAGCTTTCTTTTAGTCAAGAAGACCAGTTTCTGGCAAACATTGTCCAGGTAGGGTATCAAGCGTTGGTTCCGTACAGTAGACTAATTATTGCAAGTCTCTTATTGCTTGTAAGCACTACCAACCGATCTTCAGCATCCCTTAGGATTCTTAAGCTGGTGGACAACCCCCCGCCTCCCCTACATTACAATTATCAAATTAGGTGGAGGTAAATGCCCTCCTCCGTGAATTTCGATTGGGGTTTCTGCCCAACAGAAGCACAGAAACAACGCTGATTGATGCACAATCCACCATTTTGAATATCATAGACGCAAGAGATCCTGTATTCCTGATGCCGCTTGTCTGCAGTATCTGATACCCTTCACCATCACATTCTGAACGGCAGGCTGCAGAAGGGGTCAGGTGTCTCAGATCAGTCCCTTATTTGTTTTAGTCCTTCCTCAAGAATCGACTCTCCCAGGTAGCTGTTGGCCTGCAAGAAGAGGTCATGGGGCTTGACTTCCAGGGTCCATAAGGGCTTATCCTCATTGCTCTTCAATAGTTCTGCGCTACCTTGACATCGACTGATACAGGATATGCAAATCAGCTGTGATAATGATGCCCAGATAGTCCATGCATTGTCAGGCAACCTAGACGTTACTTTTAGAGGTGTTTTTCATAATCCGTGATTGGATGACTGCCAACCACTTAAGCTTGAATGCTTCCAAAATGGAATTCCTGACTATCAGTACCAATTATTAGCACAAAAACCCGAGTGCAGATCATCAATCTCTTACTGTAGGAAACAGCATCATTGAAGTGAAGGACAGTCAGGTCAAGACGCTGGCGTGTGGTCCGATAAAAGCATGTCTATGCGTTGGCGGGTAAATATCATGGTACAGTCCTCAAGTTATCATCTGATGCTGTTGCGGAAAACATACCACTTACTAAAATAACAACACCATGTCACTACTGCCAGGGCTATCACAGGGACTACACCATCCACGGTGGGCACCTCTAAAACAAAACATCAGGGCATTGCAGGGATCATAGAACTCAGCACATTAATCGCATCGCTGCGGCGGCTTTTCCCGCTGTGTGCGGTGTTTTTGAAAATACCGCGTTACATGACGAGCTCAGCTCGTCATCAGCATACGAGCGCCGTAGCTGATGACGAGCTGAGCCCGTCATCAGCATCGAAGGGGTTAAGTGGTCTTTAATATAACAATGTTCTTGTGGGTTACTCCTTTGGGAAGGGAATCACATTGGTTTCCAGTCTGATCCCATATTTGCTTCAAACCCATGACCCCCACTCAAAAAGACGTATTTGATAATGCATCTAGGTATATAAAAAAATAAAAAACTGGACATCGTGCCGGTCCTTCATTGGCCCTTCACTCAGCAGATAAACAGATACTTGTCCTCTCAAATTTTGTACGAAAAAAGCAGGATAGACCCTCACCTCAGTCACCAGCACTGACTAGAACACCCTAACTGAAGCTCTTAGATCTACTCAGGAGCTTCTTCCATTCAGAATAAAAATAAAAAATTTACCTATTGCAATCAGACATTGAATGATCTTCAATTTAATAAACAAAAAGTTGAGAGCGGCATACAGATGTACTCTAAACAGATCAGTGAATGTTTTTTTTTCTCAGTACCAAAAGTGCTTAATAATCTAGAGCCCTGGTCTTCAAACTTTTAAATGCCACTCCCCACTACCCCCATTGGAAAAACAAATCATAGGGCCGCCTCAGAATGTTTTAACGATTATTCTATTAAAAAGGCAACGTTTAAATATGTCCAGACTTATTTAAACATTGCAGTTTAGTTCTGTACTGTTTTAAAAATGCAATCAAATACATGATTGCCAAACATACTATTCTGGTAGGACAGGCCTTACTAATGTGTAAAAGTATCCATAGTGTGATTATTAGATATGGGGTAGGGGTTTTGAAGAATATTTAGAGTCCCTTCCCTTCTGACATCTTCTCCCAGCCAGGATATAAATATCAAAAGATGGTCCATGACTGAGCGGATAACTGAGACTCATTTTTTTCTGCTTAAAACAAAGTACTGTTATCAGCAAAATGCTTCTTTTGGCCTGAGCCTGGAGCCCCTCCTGGGATCACTTGAGCCCCCCCCCCCCCCTCTTCCAAAGGGGCCATCCCCCAATTTGAAGACCCCTGATCTAGAGCCTAAAGGTGTTCAGCTAATTTATGTGGAAATGTGTTAAAAATTCATGCGTGTGAACGGAATCATGCTTCACCACGACAAAAGCTTACCATTCTGCACTGGGTGCTGAAACCAACGCAAGCCCTCCCCCACCCTTCCCCCCCCCCCCTCCCCGTCCAACAATTTCTGCCAAAGAAACCTAGCAGTGAAGGCAGTGGCAGTCATCAGTCTGGCACCATTGATGGAAACAGGCGGAGTTAGAAGAGGCAGTAAGCGGCGGCATTCTAAGAAAAGCCTTAGACCCTAGCACTTGTATGTGTAGGGTGACTAGGCGTCCCGGATTTGCCCGGACTGTTCCCGTTTTTCACGAGCTGTCCGGGCAGATTTCGAGAAATGTAGCTCATGTCCCGGTTTTTGGAGAGGGGCGACTAAAAACGTGGGGAGGTGTTTTTTATTTTTTTACAAAGCAGGAATAGTTAGCAGTTGTTCTAAGAAAGCAATTTAATTCACAGGCAAGCTACTGGGTTTAAAAAAATTGCATCTTATGTATGTTCTGACTGCCTGTTTTGTAATTCCCTACTGAAGAGCGCTGTCATTCTGTGCGCTCGCTTGACATAAAAGTATAGTCCTTCTTCTATTTTTGTGAAATGCCCCGGTTTTTTGCTTTAAAATTCTGGTCACCCTATATATGTGTTACAAATTAAGACCTATTCACTTGCAGGGCCGGACTGGCCATA
Organism: Lissotriton vulgaris; assembly: GCF_964263255.1. Taxonomy (NCBI): domain Eukaryota; kingdom Metazoa; phylum Chordata; class Amphibia; order Caudata; family Salamandridae; genus Lissotriton; species Lissotriton vulgaris. The sequence goes on from NC_141693.1 coordinate 185,150,010, forward strand.
GCAGGCACAGGGCGTTTCCATGGTGGGCCAAAAGGATGGGGACGGTTTTGTACCGGTGGGGGCCGTTTCTGTTGCTGGGGGCAGGCTTTGAAGCAGTGCTGTAAAATCGGCCCCTTGAAACAAAAGTTCAGCAGCAGTGTTCCTGCCCTGGCAATTAAGTCCGACCCCCCCACCTCTATGGGGGCCAGTCAGGCATATTTGTAAGGGCTGGTTTACGATCCCAGTTCGGCCCCGTTTACTTGTTCAAATTCACAATAATATCAAGATAATTAGCCCTACAACAGATATGATTATTATGATTACTCATGAATTCATACTTCTTTTTAGAAGTTTTTTTCATGACTGAGAAAAAAGAGGCTTCTTGAATGCATTCAGGAAGAGGAAAAGAGATGAGGATATAACCCCAGGGCTCATCCCAAGGCGCGTGCACTGTTTTTAATGGCATTCGCTGGTCCGCGGCACGCGCTCTCTTCGATGAGCCAGCAGTACTTATGTACTTATGTAACACAGAACCAGAAATCCCAGCAGCCTCTCCGGCATTTTCAAAGGACTTAAGGGCCTGAGGAGGAATGTGTGCACAGGAAGGTTATACCAGAAGAGAGGCGGAGGGAAGGGGAACCCTCACCGGAGGAGCTGCATCTTCATTACAAAAGCTTCACACGAAGATCCTGAGCATCTACACAGTAGAGTACAATGGATGAAAAAGGTAGGGAGTCTCTGAAACAGGCATGGTCAAAGAAGCGTAACTGTGAATCTTTTCGAAGAGGAGTGGCCTCTGTAATTAAAGGCGTGGCTCAAAATGTGTGAACTAAACTTTTATTTGTTACACAAATAAAAGGTGGGTTATCTTACAGGCGATCCCGTCCGCCCCGCAACCCCTCGTTGCCGGGCGCCTGAAGTTTTAGCCAAAGAACCACCAGCGGCCATAGCCCGGTGATGTACCTGGGAGGACCTACTCCTCCCACCGGTGAACCTATTGTCTACCATAACTCCGCCCACTGAACAAGGGAGAGTGACTCACACCTTCCCCAGCCGGGCGTAGCGCTATATGGCAAGCCTCCGGTTGCTCAGGTTTACAACCGCCCTAAGGACTAACAGGGCGCCGTCGTACTCTCAATTTCCCAATAAGGACCCCTTGAAGCATGTAGGACTTATGCACGGTGCGCTTGGCACTGGAGGCTTCAGGTCCTGTTCCTGCGCCTTTCCTGTTTTGGGATCGCCCTGTAACTCCTCCTGCAACAAGAGACAATCATTAATAGCAGTCCCCTCCCCCCCACTTCACACCCTTACAATGGGTGAGCAGTAGGGAGGGGAATTCAGTAAGGGTTAGGATCTAGGGGGGGTCCTGAAGTGGGGAGTGGGAGCTACCTAATGGCCGATGGGGATGAAGAGGCCTGGGAGCAGCCTGGAACGCGACCCGGCTGGTGGGGAGCAGCAGCAAAAGAGGACGCGAGGTAGGAGGGGCCACCCCTATATACCTGTTGCCCCGCCCCTTCCCCAGCGGCTCGCTTGCGCCCCCCCTCCCCCAGGATGTGCTACCCGACTGCCCTCAGCGGTACTACGGGGGCTGCCCTCCTATGGGGTCCCTAGCAGGGACCACGGGCATCCTGCAATGGATAAAAAAGGTAGGGAGTCTCTGAAACAGGCACGGTCAAAGAAGCGTAACTGTGAAAGTGGCCTCTGTAATTAAAGGCGTGGCTCAAAATGTGTGAACTAAAGTCCTGTGCCTCATTCAGCGTGCCTAACCGTGACTTTCCTGCTATTGCATCAAGACACATTACACATCAATGAACATATTATAGTAATCCACAGGTTCTAGATAGTGAAGATTAGGCCTAGGTGGAAAATGTCATTGCATTTGCGAAATAGGCACACTTTGTCAACTCTGGATCACTCTTGTATCACAGATCTCCGGCCAAAATCCGCCAATCGCTTAGTGGCGAATTTTTTCTCCAATGAGGCTCCAGAAATGCAAGCTGGCGAATAAGATTTGGTGTCCCCTAGCGTGATTTCTACTCTCTAGGATGACTTCTGCTGAGATTTTCTAACACGAGTCAAAGGGCTGCTGCTTCTGGAGTACATTTTCTACTCGAGCGGTAGCAAAACCAACTCGAATGGCCATACGCTCCTGTACAACGGGTGGTGCCATTTGTGCAGATTTTTCAGTGTGAAACACGTTACCCCGTACTAGATCACAGCACCGGTAGCCAGACAGGCATATTTCCACCTGTTGGCTGAACTCCTTGGACTATCACAGTGTTTTTATGCAACTCAGCGAAATACAGTGAAGTGAAATTACTGAGTTCCGCCCACTCCTAGAGAAGAGGAGCATTCTTCATTTTTTCAGTGTTTGAGTGTAGTCCGAGCATACACAACCCCTGACAGGGCTCCAGGTCTCCTCCTCTCCTGACTCACTCTCCTCTGGAATTCCCACACTGGAATTCCATAAAGGGAGCCCACCGGCAGTTGTCAACATTCCATGCAGGTTACAACATACCCACCCAAAACAAGCCAGACCAATGTCCTTTGCCATTGCTTGTTAACTGCATCATATGAATGAGTAACAACAATGATTTTGTTGTGAATAACTAGAACAGAAATGTACAATCCTGAGTAACAAGACCATGAATTAAACATTATCAATGTCTGTGGAATGGGGAGTGGTCTTCTGGGTGCCTCAATAAATCGTGCTGTCCCCTCGACACCACTCTTCTCTGCAGTTCCTCACACTGTTAAACACTTGCAACCTTTTTCTGCAGACCTATTTCTGAAATCCTCCAACAGTATATCTGGTTATCTCCTTCTTCTTTGCCACTGTCTTCTCACCCAGTCCTTCTGAATGTACTTCCTTTCATCATTTCCCTTTCATCACTCCCTCTCTATCACTCGCTCATGCACACACACATTCCTCACCTGTAAATACAGCATTTTTTTTTCTCATGAAAATGTCAATAGGTATGTACAAGTCATTTGCACACTTTTACATACAAAGGTAGTTGCAATTGGGGCTTTTGTGCCCAATATTCTGTGTAGACTGCAGAGCGGCCAATGAATGGATGAGCATGTAGTCTGAACACCTTTATGACTCACTGGCAGGTGCTGTGCGAAGATCTTGCTGCCATCAGATTTTATTCCAGAGCTCTCAGTCATGACCCAATCCAGAGCGTGAATTCACCCGGACACCACGAAGAGACTCAATTCACAGTAAGCACTGTAAAAGAGTCCTATGTTACATGAAAAAAACTTCGGAAGCACAACATATGAAATAAGCAAATTTTCTAGAGAATGCAAGATAAAGAAAAAAACAAAATAGAAAGAAAGACTGCATCACTGTAGCGCGTTACCGCAAGGGTTTTTACATTGATAGTTGGGAAATAGTTTTTTGCCTGAGCAGTTGAGCACTCATAGATACAACAGAGACCTGGCAAGACCCCACCCACTTAAAGCCCTGCATTTACAAGCAAAATAAAATCAGCACAGCGTGCATTGCACACACATCACTGGTGCGAGGAATGACAGAGGATGCAGCTTTCTATTGAACTCGATCAACCAACAGGAGGCAATGTCTGCCATGTTGCGTAACCCTCCCCTTCCAACGCTCAGACTTGAAAACTCTCAGGTTTGGCCTCTGGACCAGCCACGTTTACTGACAACATATGTGATATTTTAAATATATCAGCTTGACAAGATACAGTTCATGAAAACCATCAACTCATACATATTGACAAAAATGTACATATTGTGATTAACTTTTTTATGTGAATGAGATAATCCTCTCCACTGAAGTAACCAAGGCCGCGATCACTCCCTGTAAGAGTGTCACTCACTCCAAGATTAAGAAGATGCTTCCATTTATTCCCTTTTGAGTTTCAATAGCTACTGGTCACAGCCTTCAAGTTATCGAGTCTGGATTACTGTAATGCCCCATCATTGGGCATTCATCAGTGCTCACTGAAAAAGCTTCAAGCCTTACAAAATGCTGAGGCAAGACTTTTGAAATAAATCCCGAAATTTGGGTCAGTGGCTGAGTATCTCTGAGAACGCCACTGGCTTCCAGGGAAGAAGAGAGTCAGGTTAAGGCGCTATGCTTAGTTCATAAAACCCTGCATGGAAATGCCCCTGCATATCTAAAAACAAATCTCTCCTGGTACAGACCAAATAGAACCATACAATCAACTAATCCCAGGACATTAATTGCACATGGAATCAAAAGAGAGAAGTGGGGCTGCAGGAGTTTCCTCCATATAACAGCCTAACTGTGGAACACACTATCTCCCTGAACATCTGAGAAGACAGCCTATTCTGCTTGGCATTGGCAAGGAGCTTAAAACGTGGTTATTTTCTGGCCCATTATATGTTTACTTAGAAGCCCTTTGTCCAGAACTACTTATTAGACAGTGCTTTGCTATTAGCGCCGAGACGCCTTTGGCATTTGAGCGCTTTAGGAGTTTAATCAATATCAATATCTGTGAATAATGATGATGTTTTTCACCAGGGGTTCTGATTGACATCAGACAGCAAGTCGCTCAGAATAAACCTCAGACACAAAGTAGTTAGTCCTGTTGAAGGGGAGGGTGACGTTCTCTTGTTGAAGGCACAGACTCAAGACATGGGACCCCAGGATTGTTCCAGAATTCTAGGGGACCTGCGAATCAGCATCCAGAGAAGCCTAGGCAGAATAATGGGGGGCAATGCTTCTCCTAAGGCAGTCCCAATGCTTCTTACTGTTTATCACCTCGCAAAACTTCCAAGAGTTTTATTACCTTGTCTCAGAGGTCCATCTATGTTAGTACATATTGATGATGATGATGATGTCCGGGCTCTGAAAACTATGAGTGTAGCTGTCTTCTACAGGGCTTAAATTGTGCCGGTGTTTGCCAGCCCAGCACTTATCTATGACAGTCCACAAAATGGTGGCTCTGTCTATTATTGAACAGAACATGTCAACAAAGTGTACAATTTGCTTTAAAAATCAAAAGGTTACACTTGTATTCTGTGATGGTCAGTATTTGGATAGCATAGTGGACAGTGCCAACCATGGTGGCCTCCTGATACATGATTTGGGCCCTGGCACTTATATGTTTACAAATTAAACCCTTGTTGTCTTGTCTGGATGGATATATGCCATCAAGTTGCCACCATTACTGCAACTGACCATAAATTCCACCATGCCATTACAGACATTATGATTGCTATTACAGAGGCTGAACACATTTTCCTTAGCCACTCACGTACTAGAGACATGTACCATCCACGCCATTTCCATGGTCAAAAAATGGTGAGTCCAAATAATACCTATGCAAAATACTGGCAGCAGAAGTCATGACAAGATGGCATCAGGAGGCTCAGGAAGGATGGAGGTCAGGCTCACTGAACAAGGTCAGGCAGAAACACCAGCTCCACGTGCAGACGCCTGGGCATCATTAGAAGTCTAGAAACAATAGCAGAAGCAGTGCCTGAAATTGAAATAGAGAAGTGTAGGCGCTCACTATCCCAGGGTACCTGTGTGCTGCTGAGAAGTGCCAGCACTCGTCCATTAAAACTATTGAACTTCTGCCAAGAACTGCAGTTACTCTCCCTTTAAAAGGAAAGAAGTGCAGGTACTCAGTATCTGACAGCACTTGCGAAATTGAAGCAGTATTTGGAAGGGCACATGGGTGAAAAAGACATCGTTGGGGGATTTAATTATCTAGCACTGGCCCTGACATAACACAAATATGATGGCTATAAAAATTTATTTCACCAAGAAGCAGTCTGTTCCAGGCTGATATGCTGTCATACTTCACTGGGCTGACCATAAAAATGCCTCCTCAGAATTAGTAGACAAGATCTCATCTCCCGGGAGTAGAACGGGTTTTTCAGTTTGCATAGACTGTTATCCGCATCTGGGGCAGGCCTTCTCTGAATATTTAGATAGTAACCGCTGTGCACAGAGGCCGCCCATCCTGCTGTAGCCCTCGTGCACCTTGCTGTTACCTCCACGCCCCTTCTGTCAAGGCTCTGTGCTCTTCCTCCGTTGGGGCGGGGCTCAGAGGCGCCCACTGCACGCAATTAATGGCTGTTTTTGCCACAAACCCAGGGGGGTGTGAGAGGGGCAAGCTCCGTGCACCAGTGTCCATGGCGTCTAGATTCGCCAATAGATGACAGCCTGTGTCTTATAAGAAGCTGAGCACCCCATCCATTCCAGCACCCCATCCCTTCCAGCCCCCCAGTATCACTCAGTGAGGCCACCTTGCTTCCTGTTTAGATTATTCTCATCGTTGTTGGACGGAATCAAAATGTTGCCATAGAAATTCGACATTATGTACCTCGAAATATCGAGTACCATGATGAAAAGCGGAGCGCCTGCTGTCTGCGTTATCCCCCACCGCACCCCCTCCCCCATCCGTCCCAGCCCACCTCTCCCGAGACTACCAGTTATCCTATGCAGAAGAGGACAGCGGCCGTGCCTGCTTCCCTTGGAACGTGGCCGCCTTCAGCCAGCTGCTGTGCTTTGGCGACCTCTAGTGGCCCAGCATTCTAATAACAGCTTCCTCGGCAGCGTCTGTAGCACATATGAACAAGACGTGCCTTGCGGTACCAACCAATGCTAGTCTCAGTCGGGCTCTATTTAGGTCTGGAGACCACATCTCCAGACTGACTGCACCGGTAAGAGCTATTCCAGATCCAGAGAATGAGTTCACGAACATAGTAAGTGGTCTAAAGAACTAGTCCTCTCCTTATCCGGGAGGGCAGACTCGGACTCCTTACCGGGTCTGCAGTACACACCGGAAACATAAATATACATTCAATCGCTCCCAATGGAAACCATTAAATAGTGGTGACGACCCTGAACATCTGGCGGGGACCCAGCCACCCTGAACATGTTTGGGACATTGTTGTAACACACTATGGAGGAAAGGATGAATGGTGAGATGACATAGAATGAATACTCTTAAGCTGTATTTGTGTTCACCAGAACTGTGCTTCCAGAACTGGAAATTATGATTTGACGGCAACGCCTTTCTGGGGGGTCCCTTGATAGACCCAGCTCTCATCTGCAGAGAGATTTGCCCTGATGACTGAATAATTCTTACACAGATTTTTTTTTAAATATTGTTTTTCCGTTGTATTTATTTTTAATGTGGGTGATGTTTGAGAGTATATTATGGACATTTTGCAGAACAGTGTGGTATTTATGTTTCATGCAACATCCATAAAAACAGCACCTCACATTTGAGAAATGGGAGGGTGTCAGATAATTCTTCCATCTACTCCAATGTTCTGTAGTTAATATTGCGGAAGTTATTCTCTGGTTTGAAACTTTTGCAATTGAAAATAACATGCTGAGACGTGTGTCTTATGGCCTCTGCTTAACTAGGCCTCACTCGCCTGGACTCCATTTTTGTAGAACATGGCTGCTGACTTTACAGTCTTCATCAAGTTGTTATATTTCTCATTAAATACCACACACAGCGATATGTGTACTGTTTGTTTGCAATGAATGCTGCATAGGAGAACTCTGTAGGAAGCCTTTTCTTACTTTCAAGGCTCTTCCAACTCATTGGCTAAAAACAGTTCAACTGGGAGTCTTTCCATTGTTTATTGTAACGCATTTGTTCAGACTACCCCTGACGAGGCATCAACGCACTATTTTAGTGAGTAGCACGCTACTCTGGAACCCAAAAAGGATTAGTGGTGAATTAGGATAGGGAAATATGAAATTAATTTGAGCGGTGGACATGTTAGTCTGTTATTTGGATGGACCTGGTCAGTGAACTGCTTCCTTCCCTTGCGCAGCTCCACCTGGTAGCTGCTGCCCCTTGCAAGTCCACTGATCTGTGGTTAGTTTTCGAGGCCCTCCTACACCCACACGCTCTCTCCTGCGCCACATCCCTGATGGGCTAGTAAGGAGAATCTTTGCTCTGCTGCTGGACGGCCTTCTGTCCTTATTCTTTCTGCCTCTTTTTACCCCGTGCTTTCTTACACCCTTTTTTTTCTTTTTTCTCTTTCCTCCTTCTTGCTGACTTTATTTTCCCTTCTTTCAACCTCTTTTCGTGCCGTGCCCCTACTGCTGCCTGACCCAGCAATCCGCCCCTCCCAGTGCCACGTTTCCCACCTCCAGCTTCCTGCTTCCCAGCCACTACTTAATGGCGGTTGCTGTGCGGCTGCGCCATAGGTCAGTTCATCTGCGCCCATCTGCACCTGTACCACACCCAGCACCACAGACCCTGGTTCTTGGACCAGCACCCTCCTCACCCTCAACACGAGACGCCATGCTGCCTGCAACATTGCATCACCAAAGGACACCCAAAGACCTTTCTCCTGCCGAAACTGCAGCTGAACCCCCACCCACCTCCTGCTGCTCCCGCCACCTGGTCGACCCACAGTGCACCGACCAGTTCAGCTGCATCCTCCTCAACACGTGCTCCCCCCACAAACATGCCACAAAAACCTGGGACCTACTTGACTCCATCTGCCTGACATCGCCTTCCTCACGGAAACCTGGATGAAACCCAGCTTGCGCCCGGACATAGCCACCTCTATCTCTGCAGTTACAAGACCACTCGCAAGGACCGCACTGACCGACCAGGAGGAGACATCGCCATCATCCACAAGGACTCCCTCCGCCTGACCACCCTGATGACCCAACAAAAACCATGGAACACTTCCAGGTCCAGTCCTACCCCAACACCAACCTCCGCGGCACCCTCGTCTGCAGACCTCCCAGCCCCCAGCCACCCTTCACCGAAGCCATAATCATCTGCATTGCACCCCAGGTTCTCGCATCTACTAATTATATCCTACTTGGTTACCACAACTTCCACCTGGACAAACCCAACAATCAGAACACTGCATCCCTTCTGGAAAATCTTGCCAGCATAGGACTCAAGCAGCTAGTCACCTCTCCGACCCATGCAGCAGGACGCATGCTCAAACCAGTCTTCTCCGCCAGCGAAAACATCACCTGCAGTCACATCTGCCAACTACTCTAGACCAACCACCACTACGTTCATTTTGTCTTCACCACCCACCACAACTCCCTGCCAGAACTGGAAAAAGGTCACTGAAGAACATCTCTCCACATCCCTCAGCACGACGCCTCCAATATCCACAGACGTAAATACCTCAGCATGCAACCTCCACAATGTAACTCCAACTGCGCCCCCTCGGCAAGCAACACTCCAAGAAAGCCAGTTGGTTCACTGCCGCCCTCCACGAGTCCAGACGCACCATCAAGAGATGGAGGAATAACAAAACCACGAAAGGCCACGCAGCCTTTAAATCCACCGTCACCGCACACCACCTCCTCCTCAAAACTGCAAAGAAAACGGACCTCCAAGACAGAATCAACGCCATCGCACACAACCACAAAGAACTCTTTACGATCATCAAGGAGTTCTCCAAACCCAACAGTGAGACAACAGAAGTTTCACCCTCCCAAGATCTCTGCAAAAAGACTCGGCACTTACTTCCACCACAAGATAAAGCAGATCTACGACAGTTTTGACACCAAAACCCCCCACCACTCCTACCACCAAAGGCGACGGCAATGCCCCTCAAGAGATCCTCCTCAACTGGACCCGCTCACCACGGATGATACTCTCAAGACCATAAAGAGCATTCACTCCAGAGCACCCCCGGACCCCTGCCCGCACCACATCTTCCGTAGAGCCGACACCTCCATTACCCGCTAATTACGCCACACCTTCAACTGCTCCATCGAGACCGCCACTTTCCTCGAAGACTGGAAACATGGAGAAATCAACCTCATGCTGAAGAAGCCTTCCGCCAATCCAGCAGACCTCAATAATTTCAGACTCATCTCCCTGCTCCCCTTCCCCACCAAGATTATCAAGAAGGCCACCAACTCCCATCTCTCTGAGTTCATCGAAGCCAACCACGTCCTGTACTCCTCACAATCCAGCTTCCGAAGCAAACACAGCACTGAGACCGCCCTACTCGCCGCCACCGATGACATCCGCTCCCTCCTCGACCGCGGAGAAACAGCAGCCCTCATCCTCCTTGATCTCTCGGACCCCTTTGACACCGTCTCCCATCACACCCTAAGCACAAGACTACACAACACCAACATTCCCGACAAAGCTCTGGACTGGTTTCGCTCCTTCCTCACCAGTAGAACGTATTGACTCAGACTATCACCATTCCTCTCAGTACCCAAGGAGATCGGCTGCAGAGTCCCCCAGGGATCATCCCTGAGCCCCACCCTCTTCAACATCTACATGGGCCCGCTCTCAGCCATAGCCAGGAACCACACACAGACTCAACATCGTCCTACACCGATGACACCCAGCTGATCCTCTCCTTCACCACGACGGGATGAAGGCTGTCGCTACCTGGATGAGAGACAACTGCCTCAAGCTCAACTCAGACAAGACCAATGTCCTCATCCTGGGGCCCAAAACATCCCCTTGGAAAGACTCCTGCTGCCCCGGCCCGTTAGGTACCCCCCCACACACCCACCGATCATTCACAAAATATTGGCAGCATACTAGACTCTTCGCTCAAGATAAACCGGCAGATCATGCTTCCACACTCTTCGCCTGCTTCGAAAGCCCTTCAAATAGATCCCCACTGAAGCCAGAAAGACGGTCACCCGTGCACTCATCATTAGTAGACTCGACTACGGCAATGCATTCTACGCAGGTGCCCCCCAGAAACTCCTCAGCAAACTACAGAATCTTCAGAATGCCGCAGCCAGTTTGGTCCTTAACATCTCTCGCGTAGCTACATCTTCGAACACCTGCTAGGACACCACTGGCTCCCAGTCAACAAAAGAATCATGTTTAAGCTCCTCACAAACGCCTACAAAGCCCTCCATGATGTTTGACCAGCATAGCTGAGCCACTGCCTCTCATTCCACGTACCCACCAGACACCTCTGTTCCGCCGACCTGGCCCTGGCCACCGTCCCTTGGATCCGCAAAGCCAGGACCGGAGGAAGATCATTCTCCTACCTCGCCGCTAACCCCTGGATGACCCTGCCTCTCCACCTCAAGCTGTCCCCATCGCTGACCCAATTCAGGAAATCCCTCAAGACCGGGCTCTTCGACTGAAACTGCCATCTCCCCCTAGTAACACCCCCCCCCCCTCCCCCAGCGCATTAAACCCTAGCGGGTAAGTTTCCGAGCTTCACAAATATTGATTGATTGATTGATTAAGGGGTAGTGCAGGGATAGAAAAGGGAAGGGTTTGCATTTATATAGCGCTTGCTACCCCTGATGAGGCCTTGAAGTGCTTTTTGGCAAGTAGCTTCCTACTCCAGAACCCAAAAAGGATTAGTGGTGAATTAGTATGGTGCGTTTATATGATGTTTTAAAATGCTGAACTGTGATTCATTGCTAAAAAAGATACATTTGCTCATACGACGAGGATTGTGCAATTCTTTATTGCGTTTCATGTAGAAATAGCTCTATAAGACCCTCATACGTGGGGGTGAGCCAGAGTTTTCTTGATCTTTTCGGGTCTCTACTAGGGATGCTGCCTGATTCTCTGTCGCTTTGTTGCACACTCTAGACTTAGAATATATTCAGATTCTACTCGTTGCTGCATCTATGCATCCATTTTAAATTGCTAAATGCCTTCATGGCAAAATGATTTCTATGTCTTATGACTGAGTTATTGAACTAACTGAGCCTCAATTTCTGTTTTTGTATTGCACTTTGATATTGTAATAAACCTTCATGGTTTTTCCTAATCTACTGATCTCAAACTCCCTTTTGAGTCAGCCTTTTCTTTCTTATTTATTGTCTGTATCTTGAAATGCTGTTTTGAATCTTATCCTTAGGGACACATTGCCTCATCTATTCACCGTCCCCGCTCCCACTCAGGGTGCTGCAATCATGCAGATTATCTAAGCGATAGCGCGCCCGCAGTATCAAAGCAAATCAGATTCTTAAAAAACGCCTCTGCCAGTTAATTTGACAGTGAGGCCTGAAGATGATGCTGTCTCTACATGACATTATTGTGTCCTAGTCACAAAGGTATTTTCGATCGTAAGCAAAATCTTATGGTGGTAAAAACTTTTTACGCCTGACACAAATTCATAAAGGTATTAGTGGAGTAGAATAAACTTTATTGTATGATTACTTAAAATCCTTTACAAAAGCAGAGCAAAATAGATGCAAATTTTAAAAAGGGTAAAAATAGAATAGATAAAATGTAAAAGACGGGTTAAGAGGCAAAAACTCTGTCAGGATCACCAGTAGATCAGTAAGGTTTCTTTGTGCAAAAAAAGTTACATTTAGAATTAAAACACATGGAGGATATAACATGCAGAGGGCGGGTGAAGCATTTTACTAATTCGGATTTTTCTGCCACAAGTTCCGAGAAATCCACTGTTATAAATCCCACCCAAGGGATGGGAAGTGGGCAGTCCAAGGCATGGTTTACCTTGGAATTTTTTCAACATTCTCCAACTTGTAAGTTTGTGCGCTCCCAAATTCCCCTCCAAACCCTTTCACTGTGGAAATGATCAGAGATTTATTCCAGCCAAGGGTTGAAGTAACTCCCTTTTCAGTATACAACGAAAAATAGATCATGTCCAGACAAGCAGGAGGTGTAGGGAGAGAGGTTTTTCCACTGGAATTCTTTTTTCCCTGCTGAGGAAGAAGATTGTTATGGAGAGCCCCTCACAGGAGCAACAGGAGCCTTAAGAAAGAGATGCATGATATTCCCAGAAGTGTTCCTGGAAACCTGCACCATGCACATGTTGCCCTGCCTATTCTGGGTATGTTTGTGTGTAGAAGAAACCTGCTCATGTATGTGAAGATTTCAGTCTGATGCACTCATCTGCAGGGGCCTCTGTCTGCATTTGTCTGTGTTTCTAATCTTACAGGTGTCTGCACCTGCATGGTCCTGTTTCTGGAAGGTGCTGTGGCTATCCAAGCTTGTCCTTTCTGCTGTATATCACTTTGTATACATGATCCTTTCTAGTCTTCCTTGCTCCCCTCTTAGGCACCTGTCCTTGCATGCTATTGTCCCCATTCCTATGTGTGTTAATGTTGCATGCACTTGCTGTCATGCTCTTCTGTCTGTTGCACTCACTCCTGCATGCACCTTATAATGTCTTTATCTGTCTCTGTTTGCAATTGTGTTTATTAGCACGTTCCTGCGTCTGCAAATTCCTCCTCCTGCTGCACCAGCCTTTGTGCTACAGGGTCTATTCAACCGCATACTTTGGGGTCATTTATTTGTACCTGTGACTGTTCCTGTATGTTGCTGTGTCTCTTCTTTCATGTACCTACCACTGCATGAGATTGTGCCTATTCTGGGGTGGGGGCGCCTATTCCCCCGTCATTGACGGATTGGCAGAAAGACATAAATTGGTGCCAAAGAGCAGAGGAAACGGTATACAAGAGTAGAGGGTGTGTTAAGAAATGGGAAACGGTGTAGGCACCTTGGCGAGCCAATAGGGGATCCCTGGAGAGCCGGGCGGAGGTCGGGGAGGCCCTAGCTGATCAGATAATGATGCCTCCTTAATGTTGACTCTTCTTCAATCACATGATGGCTTCCGCCCCACCCCAACATTTGTCATCCTAACCTATGTAAACAGATCTCCAACATGCATGCTTTGGTAAATGCTATTGTACTGTCTATTGAGCTTGTTAAAAAAAAAAAAAGATTTAAAAAAGAGAGAGATTGTGCCTATTCTGAGATGTGTCTGCTGGGGATATTCCATTCTCGGCAGGCTCTTGTTTCTATTTCTGTTTGTCCTTGATTCTGCATGCTGCTTTAGTGTATCCTTGTCTGCTCGGTGCCTATCAATGAGTCTTATTGTATCTGTGGCTGAGGGCTGGTATGCATGTGATTGTGAGAATTCCAAAAGATGCCTGTATTGGATTGGAATATGCTGCACATGACTGTGTCTATGTATGTATATGCATGCCTCTGTAGGCCTCATTACAAGCACCGTCCCTCATCCCCGCAGGTGCAGTTAATTTCACACTCATGGAATTAACATAACATAACATGTGTATTTGTAAAGTGCACGTTGACCCATAGGTATCTTAGCGCTGAATAACAGATGTTCATTGTTACCCAACTCAATGGTACTCATTTTATCAACCTCAGATGGATGAAAGGCTGAGTGGACCCGCCAGAACTCAAACCTGTGACCATGAGGTCGAACACAGGCTCCTGCAGTGGACGCACTAGTCCACTGAGCCACCAGACCCATCTGGGGTCTCTTTATTTCCAGAGCAGCAACATTAACAAAACACCCCCTAGGAGTGAGGAATTACTGGTGGAAGAGGTCATTCGGGTCTGTTTCCCTGGGTAATTACTCATTCTCTCCCAGCATTTTCCCTGGGACTTCATGGTCTTTCAGTAGCCCAAATCTATGAGTGGTAAGTCGATAGGCCTGATAAGTCCTTATGGTGCTAGTAGCAGAATTACTAGCCCATGAAGAATTACAGGCCAAGGCCTTTGTGTAAGAGAGGGTCTCCATGTTCCTGCACTGTTTGGTACTGTACCTACTGACAGGGCTCGAGTCAAGGGTAGATGTAGCAAGACGCAGAATACACTATTTTGAGAGGGTATACACAGTCTACCCTACTGCAAAGCTGGCCATTTTCAACAATTTGCCATGTTCCTTTCCTACTTCTCCCGGAATTCACAGAAATATGCTGAACTCCTCACGGTGTAATCTTCTGACACCTGGACACTTTCAGCAGCACTGTGCATGCAGGAAAGAGGCTTATCAGATTCCAGCTTCGCCCATAAGCTGGAGTTAGGGGTCCATTAGGCAGAGAGCTATTGGGAGCCTCACACCTAGATGCAATGGAGGGAAAGGCTCACATCTTGTTACTTTACAGGTACTTAAGAGAGAAATACTTTTGACTTTTTTCAGTCCCTGTATATAAGAGTTATGCATACACTGTAAGAATGTCAGATGTGATGGTCGCCCCAGTATTTACACAAATAACAATTTAAATACCACTAATTTATTTTCGTTTTTTATAGCGCTTTAGCACTACTCATCCCAACGCAGGGTGTAAGAATGCTTTACATAGCACATACAGATTATACATTGACAAGAAATCATATGTTCATACATCAATATAAAGGATGTGTTCCATAAGACAGTGAGGGCTACAAGGTGTAAGAGCCACATGTCCTTCATACCTCAATGTGCTATATTAAAAGGATTGAAAAGCAAGTACCAAAAGCATCTCTGTCTTAAAAGTGCAGTAACCCACTTGCATAAAATAAAAATATGTCATCTGCGTATACATAATATGCTTTGCAGGAGACATATCAATCCTCTATGCTACATTACTTCAAAACTAGGACTAGGAAAAACACAGATCTCTCCAACAGAATATGTTATCCTCCAGAGTTATCTTACCATTATTATTATTCCCAGAGATTTAGCTGGCACACAAAGATCTCTGCAGCAAGTGCTTTAACCCCATAAGATATTTTAAAATACAGACATTCCAACCAATTAATATGAATAGATTTACTGCCACATTTCTCCTTGTTGCCAATTTGTTTGTGGCAATGTTTAAAAGAATAAATGTACAAGTTGATGCCCAGATTTTGCATTAGGTTTCATCAATATTTTGGCACAACCTCAAAGCAAAATCTAATTTGTTAAATATTGTAATGCACTAAAATGTACTCATGATACATATGCTTAACATCATATGCCAGGTCTTAAGATCTGATGGCACTTCCTGTGAGGTCAGGGTTTGTGATGACACTTCCTGGGATGCCACATGGTGATGTCACTTCCTGTGATGTCATGTGCTGTGATGTCACATCCATTTTGCCTAACTTGGTGAGTCCCCCCACTACTTTCTTTTAGGACTGGAGCCCTGCCTACTAAATTACTTACCTTTCCAGCTGATTCCTTATGTGAGCTCATCCATGTGCCATACTCAAGCTAGAAATCATTCCCTGCGGTGTCCTGTAATCAACACCAGATAATGCTGTGCGACAAAATCACAACTCACTAAGGTTCCACCAGAAGTGGCGTTTAGGGGTCCATGTAAGGTGCCGTATGGAATAGCCAAACATGCAAAATAACAACTTGCTTATTAATCAGGAGGGCAGGCGGTGATCCAGAATCTATGAGCAGCTGTTTGTCAATCAGAAAGAACACTTCTGAAGCTAAGGATCTTGTTCTTCTAATAGATACTAATTCCCGCAGATCTCCTGTATGCCCTCTCCTACAGCAGTCTGGCAAAAGACAACTGCATGAGGACACAGTAGTGTTTCAAAAAGTTCAGTGAAGCCCAGAGGGCTGCTTGACAAATTGGTAAAAGCAAAGGGGCCTATTCTCAAGAACGTGTGACAACCATCGCAAAAGTAACTTAATGCAACTCCCAACATCGCAGTCTATCACGGGAAAATTACACTGTGTTAAGGATGCATTCTCAACAGGGCGGTACCATGCGATAGTCTCCAGATAATGTGTCGAATGTACGCATTAAAACCAACGCCATGCCGCAAAAAAGCAAAACGTGAACGCAAAAAATCTTGCAATGAGGCCAATTGTGGTACAAAAAGCAGCGAAAACCAGTGACAGCAGGGGCGTAGCTAGAGGTTGTGGCGCCCGGGGCTACCCCTCAGATTGCCGCCCCCTCCTTTGCTGGGGAAAAAGGACGGTGCGCACTTGAAAGATGTCCGAGTCTCCGAGAGACACGTAGTATTGCTGCTCACAGTTACCTCGATCATGCAAGTTACATGCACATACATGACACGGTTATTGGCAAAGCCAATAGCTCTGGCGAAATACGTGACCTATTGGCTACACCAATGGTTGTTTTGTTTTTTATAGGCACTGAGATCAAATGATTTGCCCAGAATCACAGGATGTTAATTGCAACCACTGGCTGCTAATATATAAAAGTTGTGGGGTTTCTATAGAATTCCAGGAGTGAAAATACCAGGAGAATGCAGCTCAGCAATTCAACTGCATCACGGAAAAACAGCAGCAGTGTAATTTACTAAAGGGAATGTTTTCTATCATCTATTATTTCCATCCATTTCCAATCAGTATGGTAATGGGTAACAGGGTTTACAGAACGAAGAGTGGGTCCAAGTGAGACTAGATTAGCCGGAAGTGGAGAATATTCCCTAAATACTATTATCTGTACATAGCTGCCAAGGTTTCAGATTGCCATGTGTGACATTTTCATAATTTCAGTGAAATTATGAGTGACATTTCAACGACTATGAGTGACACTTTCTGCCGAGCAAAATCATGCAATGAAAACGAGGGAAACTTATAAATATGAGAAATTATAGCAATTTGAGCAACAAGAAACTCCAATAAGTTCTTGAAACTGCTGCAGAGCACCAGAAATGGAAGGGCACTAACACTAGTGCTCCCTCCAGTAACCTGACAAAGGTAACAACACTACTAAAGTCAGTGGCAGGCTGGCTGCCTGACAAAAACTTTGCAGAGATGCATAACCTTGAGAAAGTTTGGAACTTCAGTAGGCAGACCTAATTAAAATGATGTATTGGCTCGTTAGCTACAGAACGTATCTATTACCAAGGTGGATTTTGTAATTTCATTTTTCTCTGTATTCATGGCAGAGTATTGCTGGACAACTTAAAGAATATTTGGTGTGTCTTCTGTCTGTGTTTCAAGTTTTCAGTGATTATAGAATTTGGTTGATAATGCTTTAAAAGACTGTCTGTAAACTCTGGTGGCCCTGCATGCTAAATGCTTGATTCACATGCTATCGGATCCCATCTGCACCGTGGGATTAAGTCGATGCCGGTCCACCTCACTTCCTGGCTGTCCTGACAGCCCTGTTACATCAAAGGAAGCACGCACTGCTCGGCAACGCCTCGGAGGCCTCATGGAGACAGGGGCCGCAAGTGAGCCTGAGGCAAAGGCTATTGATTGATTTATTTATTTATGCGGTTTTTATATAGCGCGGACTTTACCCGAAGCGTCAGAGCGCTTCACAATAGGACCAGTAATGATACATGAGGAGAAATTACAAGTGAACAAATTACAAATGCTGACGTTCAGTTACGAGGTAAAAGTGACAATTGTTAGCAGACAAAATACATGAGGCAGCAGTGCATTACAGGAGGAAAAAGTGACACGTGTGCAGGTTACAAAAGAGTACAAAGTACAATTAGAGTTAAAATACTGCAGTATATGCTAGAGACACTCAAGCACCAGAAGTGTGCCCCACATTGCAGCTGTACTGGAACCCTCGGCTGCTATTCTCATTGTGCCTGCCTGCAGCGAACACCACTCACCGCACTATGGAGCTGTCGGGTTACGCTTTGAGTCATCGGCTTCTGCCGCCAACCCTGCTGGACAGCTGGCGAGTGCAACCCACCCCACCCCCCTTTCATACCAGGTAGGACTCATTCACCTGGGGGGCGAATGGCATTGCTGCCTGCGAATGCTTCTTGTAGCATCTGCCCCGATTTTTTTTTTTTTTATTAAATTTGTTTTTATTGTTGCAATAAAGTATATCAGTACAGCGTAACCAATCCGCCGACGTGGCCTCAACATTCAGCCACGCGCAGTCATGTGTGCAACGTTTTCTTGTTTTATATGACTGGTACATATATGCATGTCTTCAGTTACTCAGTACATTATAATCGTGCAAGGACGCCTGCCGGCTGGGAGACGGTGGAACATCGTCGCCCTAGGGGCGATGAAGAATGACGGGTAGGCAGGGTCTCGTCATACTGGCGCAGGGTCTGTACTTATCCATATATACCAGTGAACAGGGAGGGAAACCAAACTGTGGGAGGGAAGCATGTAGGCGCTAGCAGGGTCTTAACAGGGGGACATGGACGGCGGGTGCCAGGAGGGGGGGGGGGGCATGCAGTCTGCGTCCCGAAGTGGGGAGGGGGAATTGGCAGGGGGGTTTGTTGCGTTTCGCTTAGGCGAGGCATCAGATGGGTGGCCGGACATACAAGGGTTTGTTCAGGACACAGGAGGTAATCGGGACTCGACCCAGAGGTGGCTCACACCCGGTAGAGGTTACCGGCCTTCTCAGGTGGGGGGGGGGGGGGGGACAGGTGGGTCTCCTGCTTGCGTGAGCTGCCGGTAGCTGTGGAGGAGCATGGCCCATTCCATGGAGATGGGAATTTTACGCGCGCCCCTGGCTTCCTCTTCCCTTAGAGCATCTTCCTCCGCTGCCGCCCATTTACCAACCGCCCCTTTCCATTGTGCTATGGGGGGGCCCTCCGGGGACCGCCATCGCATGGTTATGCATCTGTTCGCCAACAGGAGCGCTAGGGACACGAAGCGCCTATGCACCGGTTCCTGTTTAGAGATGTGGAGGATGCCCAGTGCGCTGGACTCCCAGGTGGCCAGTGTAGTGAGGCCTGTGAGTTCCGACAGTGTGTCGTGTACCACCCGCCAAAAGGGTTGAAGGTCGGGGCAATCCCAAAACATATGACGGAAATTCGCGGCAGGGGAGCAGCATCTGGGGCAGAGGAATGGTGTGGAGGGGTAGAACTTCTGCAATCGCGCTGGGGTAAGGTATGCTCTGTGTAGTATATAGAATTGGATGTTTTTGAAGCGGGCGTTCCTAGAGACGCGTTTGGGGGCCTCAAGTGCTTTAGTCCATTCTGAGTCGTGTAGAGCGCGGCCTATGTCCTCCTCCCATGTAGCACGCAGGGTCGTCAGGGGAGTATGTGAGAGTTCCCGGATGGATTTATAGAGCCAGGTGACCAGATGGCGGCCCACCCCCATATGGAGGATAGCATGTATTACTGGATGCGTGTCTGGCTCGCCTGTGTGGAGATTGAAATGGGGCCGGTATCCGTCCAGCAGTTGCCGATATCTGAGGAATTGGCCCGGGGGGAGCCCGTATTCTGCGATCAAGCGGTCGAGCGGTTTCAGCTGACCCTCCTCGAAGAGTGATTCCAGATCCGTGATGCCACATTGGGACCATTCGGCGAGCAGTGGAGCCGTGAAATAGGAATCCTGCCTGGGGCTGCCTATCAATGGTAGCAGCGGGGAGTACGGGGGCCTACTGGGGGATAACCGGTGGATCCGCATCATGCACCGGCGCGCTATCGCCACGTGGAGGGGGTATGTGCGCCGGGGCTTCGTGCCCGGGAGGAGAAGACGGGTGAGTTCCGGGGTCGCGATTCTGCCGGTAGAGGTAACAGTCTCCTGAGGGTAACGGTCCGCCGTCCAGTAGGACAGCCATTGGAGCTGTGCCGCGAGGAAATATGCCTCGAAGGACGGAGCCCCGAGCCCCCCCTGCGTCGTGGGGAGTTGAAGGGTTTTCAGGGCGATCCTGTGTCTGCCTGCACCCCAGATGAGGGTCCCCAAGAGGGAGTCAACGTCGCGGAAGAAGGACCTGGGCGGTATCACCGGTAGATTCGTGAAGTGGTAAAGGAGTCGGGGAAGCATCACCATTTTAGCTAGGGCTATCCGCCCTATCGGGGCCAGCGGTAGCTTATTCCAAAAGGCGACTGTCGGGCGCAGACTAGCCAGTGTTCTGCGGTGATTGCCCTCAAAAATGTCCGCCGGAGAGTGATACAAGCGGACACCGAGGTACCGGGGAGCCTCCGCGGACCAAGGGAGTTTATGTGGCCCGAGCTCGATTTCCCGGGGGGGCAGGTCTGGGTGTAGAGGGTAGACCGTGGACTTGTCCCAGTTCACCTGTAGTCCCGAGGCGTCCGCAAATTCCGCTAGCGCCGCCCCAATAGGGGTTAGGTCCATTGCAATATCTCGGACATATATGAGGAGATCATCCGCGTACATGGACACGCAATGGGTGCCGTCTGCAAGCGGTATGCCCCAGTCTACACCTTCCTGACGTAGCCGAACCGCCAGCGGCTCGACTGCCAGCGCGAATAAAAGAGGCGACAGGGGGCACCCTTGTCTGGTGCCTCGTCGAACTTCAAACGCCGGTGAAATGCGTCTCCCAATGCGAACTCGGGTGGTGAGATCGGTGTACAGGAGACGTGTGTATGCCATGAGTGTCGGGCCAACATTGAGGCGCCGCAGGACCGAGAACAGGTAGGGCCAGGTGAGGGTGTCGAACGCCTTTTCGAGATCCATAATGAGGCAGGCGGCACGGGGAAATCTTTCACGCACTTGGTCTTGAATATGGAAGACTCGGCGGAGGTTCTGGGAGGTATTCCTCCCGGGGACGAAGCCGCATTGGTCGGGGTGGACCAGCGGGCGTATGACCTGTGCATATCGATCAGCTAGGATCTTCCCTAGAATTTTACAGTCCGCCGACAGGAGCGTGATGGGCCGATATGACCCCATGTGGAGCGGATCTCTGTGGGGCTTGGGGAAGGTGACAATCACGGACTCCCGTAGCGACTGAGGTAACCTCCCTATGTGGAGAGACGCCCCAAACATCCGTGACAGACGGGGGACTACCAGGGGAGAGAACGTCGAGTAGTATTCCAGTGGGAAGCCGTCTAGACCCGGCGCTTTATTCCGGGACATGGCACGTATCGCCTGGGTAATGTCAGAGGGAATGATTTTGGTGTCGAGTGTGCGCTTGTCGTCATTTGATATCGCGGGTAACGTCAGAGGGTCTAAAAAGTGTTCCACAGGAGACGAGGACCAGTGGGCCGGGGCTCCGTACACTTGTGCATAATGGCGCTGGAATGCCAGGAGAATCTCGGCCTGCGACTGCACCAATACACCTTCCGAGTTGATAATGTCTGTGATCGGTTTGAGTTCAGTGTCCTGCCTCGCCATCCAGGCTAGAAGCGCCCCGGTTTTGTCTCTGTTCTTATGCACCCTGGAGGCGTATGCCCTGAAGTTGTACTTTCGGAGGTCAGCGCAGGCAGTCTGGTGTTCCGACTTAGCCTCGGCCGTGAGCACAGCGTGTTCCTCCGAGTCGTCAGGTCGTTTAGTGAGTGCGGCCAGAGCTTGCTCTGTGGTCAAAAGTGTCCGCTCTAAGGTGCGTCGGACCCCCACCACCTGTTTGATGCATTCTCCCCTCGCCACCACTTTAAACGCGTCCCACTCCACCAGTATCGATGATGCTGTGTTCTCGTTGTGTGTGAAGTAATCTTGTATGCTGGATTTGTGTGCGTCTCTGAAGACTGGGTCCGATAGGCATTCCCTAGGGAGGCGCCAGGTGGGGACCGGTGGGTGTGGGGGGCGCCAGGTGAGGTGTATGATGTGGGCGTCGTGATCTGAGAGGATCCGACCCAGGTAGTCTGCATATGTTATCTTGGGGAGGATCGGTGCAGAGCAGAGGAAACGGTCTAGGCGAACTCGGAGGTTGTGTGGGATCGAGTGGAAGGAGTAAATGCGAGCCAGTGGGTGCAGGTGTCGCCATGCGTCAGTAAGTGCCCAGTGCGTGGTCCATGTCCTGAAGAGGTCTGCTTGTCGGGGGGCCAGGGAATGTGTGGGGGGAGGGTGCGAGCGGTCCAGGTAGGGGTTCAGTGTGCAGTTAAAGTCGCCTCCCAATACCCACGGAACTGTAGTGAACTGGGCCAAAACGCCCGTAAGGTGATCCCAAAACTGACCCTGATCCGTGTTCGGGGCATAGATGCTGCCAAGGAGTACCCCCTGCCCATCAAGTATTCCCTCCAGAAGCGCGTACCTGCCCTCTCTATCTACCACTCGCCGGAGCACTCGGAAGGGAGTACCTGGCCTTACCCAGATTAATGCGCCGCGCGCGAACGCTGAATATTGTGTGGCACAGATAATCCCTCGCCATTTGGCCTGCAAGCGAGCAAGTTCAGTAGCGTTAATGTGTGTCTCTTGCAGAAACGCTATGCCGGCTGACATGCGCCTAATGTAGGAGTATACAGAGTAGCGCTTACTGGGCGTGTGTAAGCCCCGTACGTTTAGTGTAAGGATATTAAGGTCTGAGCGGGGGACTGCCATCTCTGGGGTGATGTGGTCGGGAGGGGGGCCCCCCTACAGCTCCCGTGGTCCGCCCGTGTATGTGCACCATATGTGTTCCTGCGCGCCAAGCTTCCTTTAACGTGGGGGGGGGACTAGGGGAAGTAACAACAACCAGAACTTCGGGTGGGCAACAGTCCCAATGCTGAGGATACGTCACCGAGGGTGGCATATCCAAACTAGTGTCCCACTAGGGGAGAAGTTCAACAGAAATCCGTGGGGGTGGCAGCGTGTGTCGCTGCTGGGCCTGTGCGCGGGTCGGGCTCTAGCAGGAGAAATGTCTATCGCTCGCTAGCGCTTACAAACATCAGGCAAATTGGTCTAGGCTTCTAGACGTCGCGCGACATAACAAGCAACCATGAGAAGGATATAGCAGTTGACAGTTCAATCTTCACGAAGAGGTGGTGTGGTGGCTAGTCAGGGCAGCATCCAGTGTGGGTGCCACAATCAGGGGGGAAGAGATTGGGCCGAATCCCGACATAGTTCCATCACTATCCCGGTCTTTCTCAGGGGTGAATAGGTGTGGTTGACCTTCCAGGTCCGAAGCCGGGGGTGACGCGTGCAGTTCGGTCACCGCCCGTAGGGCATCTCGTCGCTCCTGCATGATTTGTGTGAGGTCGGGTGAGCCCGCTTGGCTCTTGGGGTGGCCTGATCGAGCACGGCTCGCGCCCCGTTTCCTGGATCGTCTAGAGTCGTTGTTGCGTGTCCTCTGGGGTCCGGGCTTAGGTATCAGCGGGCAATTAAATTCAGTCCAATCCTGCGCGTCCGCTGCCGTATCGAAGAAGAGGGCTTTCCCTTTGTGGATCACTTTAAGGCGGGCAGGGAATAGCAAGGAGTATTGCAGGTCATTTGCGCGGAGGCGCCTCTTGACTTCCAGAAACGTGGATCGCCGTTGTTGGACCTCTCGAGCATAGTCCGGAAACACCATGACGTGCTGGTCTTCCACTTGCAGGGGGCCCGCCGTCCGGGCCGCACGGAGCACCGCGTCCCGGTCTCGGAAGTGCAGGAACTTGGCCAACATGGGTCGCGGCGGAAGACCGGATTTGGGTGCCCGGGCCGGGACCCTGTGGGCCCTCTCGATGGAGAAGTACGGAGACCGGTCGCAGTCCGGAGTGAACGATTTAGTCCAGGATTCCATGTAAGTCAGAGGGTCCGAGTTCTCAATCCCCTCCGGCAGGCCCAGGACGCGGATGTTACAACGTCTTGAGCGCCCTTCTAAATCCACTGTGCGCTCCTCCAAGGTCTCCACGCGGCGCAGGATCTCCTGCATGTCTGCCTCCTGCGACTTCACCGCGGGTTGTAATTCAGTCACGATCCGCTCACCCTCTTTCACCCTGTCCGCCAACTTACGGTGCTCATCGCGGATTAGGCTAATGTCCGTCGTCAGGGTGCCCAATCTCTCCTCCATCGAGAGGCGAGACATTTCAATTGCCGCCAACACCTGGTCCAGTTTCGCTGATAGGGTAGGGTCAGTTTGCGACGCGTTGGCCTGCGTCCATGTTCTTGTTTGTGGCATCTTCTCGATAGCCGTTTCAGGGACCGCCGTCGCCTGAGAGGCCCTCGGCTTCCCCATGGGTGCTGCTTAGAGGAAGAGGGGGGGGTCCCCGGGTCGTCGTGCGCCTCGAGGGCGGTAGGTCGTCGCCCCACAGCGTCGCCGGGCGGGTGGCAGCTCCGTGTCGGTCGGCTCCCTCAGTCTTTCACCAGTACAGGGGCGGGGCCCGCTCCGCTCCGGGGAGCCCCAGCGGGGGTGTCAGAGGTGGCTTGCGGCCGCCTGGGCCGTGGGTCCGACCGCGGGGGGAGGTGCGTGGGTATCCTCTCCTCTCCGGGGGGAGTGTGCGGCTCAGCAAGGGCGACAGCCGCTGGCTGCGCCTCCAGCGCAAGTGGAGCACCCCTAACCCTGGGGCGAAGTTCGCGTTTGTCCTCGGCGCTAGGCTTGCATGGGCGCCATTTTAGGGTCAGGCACCCGAGTCCTCCGGGCTGTTTATGTAGGCGAATGTGAGCTAAGTCCCTCGCCGGGCGGCGCCGTGCTCAACGACCCCCCACGGGGCCCGGAGGGAGGAGGGGGGGCCCCGGGGTGTCGGCGTTAAGGTCCTCGAGGGAGGAGGGGAGAAATCGGTGCTCACCGCCCTCAATGACGGTGCCTGGCGTGTCCCGTCCTGTGCCGCCGGTGTGTTCGCCGGCTCCCCCCTGTCCGCGGTGGCGGGGGCCACCGGGGTGCTGGCGTTGGGATCCTCGGAGGAGGGGGGGGGAGGGGGAGAGGGATCAGCGCTCACCGCCGTCCGTGATGATCACGGACTCCTGAGATGTCCAGCCCTGTGCGCTCGCCGGCTCCCCGCAGTCCGCAGTGGCAGGTCAGTCAAATCCGAGGGCCGATCAGGCTCCCGGCGGGGAAATGGCTCCGGTGTAGCGGAGCCCCGGGGCGGCGGCCGCCATCTTGTGTGTCGGGGCTCCGGGGTGGAGGAGGGCACCGTCCGGTGCGTACTCCCGCAGGCAGGTGTCACCCTCTCCGCGGGTTTCTCCGCTGCTGTCGGCTGATCGCGTCTGCCGGGGCTGTCGTTCAGGGAGCTGACTCCCGGGAGCTTTTTCGTCCGCCGGTCTGAGGCGCGCCCGCCATTTTCGGGGTCGGCGTCCCTTGGTGTCGGCGGAGGACAATCCGGGTTGCGACGTCCGCCCGCCGTAGGATCAGGTCATTTGCAGGATGCCCCAGTGTATGGGGGCATCACAGGCGCTGTGGTCGGCAAGTTGAGGCTCCCGGCGATCTCGTGAATTGGGCAAGATGCTAGCCCGATCGCGGAGCCTCAGCAGGACACAGCCGCCATCGTGGCTTGCTAAGCCACGCCCCCCGTAGCATCTGCCCCGATACAACGCGGCTGGTGCAGATCGGCCCACAGCTGAGGTCTGACTGCGGCCTACTTTCCATCGGCTCCCTGAAGCACAGCGAAGGCAACACTGTGCCTCCCTCCTGCCATCATTGCCCACCGGAGACCCGACCCGACCCCCACCACCCCCCCACACTACTCCTACTTTTATCCTGTGTACAGTGAGTACAGATAGGCTTCATATAAATTCGAGTTTCATTTATACTAAAATGAAACTCAAAACTTACGTGATCGGTAAGTCTCTGTGCGCAGGTGCCCGGTCCGGCGGCCACGACGGACGGGAACGCCAGCAGGCCCGTCGATGATAATTCATGCCTCGCCCTCAGGCACATGATGCTGACCAGTCAGTTGTCGGACCGACGACACAGGCGGCACATCTAGTCCGACCCCGGCCCCGTCACTTCTTCTCCAGCCTCACTTTCAGTTCCAGACCGGAACGGACGTGAGGTCACATCCGACCCCGGTGGCGCCACAGAGCTGCCCATCTGTACACGCAAAGAGTCACTGCAGAGTTGTTACACTGTAACAGAGTACCAAGGCACTGAGCTCTTTTCTTTAACTCTTAATAGTCTGAGCCTGGCAAGAAAATTTTGTGCTGCCTGGGGCCCGGATCGGCCGGGTGCACGGTACACAGCCAAATGACAAGGCACCAGTCTGTTCTAGAGCCCGCAACGGGCCTCGGCCTCCAGTCAGTCAGTGTCGGCCGCCTCCAAAAAGGTGCCGCCTGGGGCGGACCGCCCCCCCCGCCCCCCCCTAGCTACGCGGCTGAGTGACAGGCCTACAAATCCCACGCGTCTGGCGGGAAAATGCACTATAAAAACCACAGAAACAACACACCAGTAACAATCCAAAGCACGTAGCAACATGGAAGCACCCTGACCGAGCACAGAGGCCAACGCAAAACCCACAACCCCCACAGACCACCAGCAAGGAACAACGGGGACGGCCAAGGAGAAGAGGGAGAGGAAGACGGGGTGCAGTCCACAGCAAAACGAGATCCGCGTCAAGATGGTGACAGAACACTACTGTCAACTGACCCACAAGTAGACCACCCGAAATGCAGTCGGAGTGTCGAGGAGGCCAATCGAGGAGGCTAAGAGGCGCTGACATGAAGTGAGAAACTAAACCAGGCACAAACCCACTACTAACAGGAAGGCAGCGATGGCGACAGGAGGTGGGAGTCCTGCGCCACAGGAGGAGCTGGAGGAAATGCAGGCCACAGTCATCAGTCTGGAGACGGTGCAAGGAGTATGGAGTACGGACACAGCTCAAGAGGACCTGACACAACAGCAACAGGGTGAGTAACGACCAGGCACTGGGGGAACGCGGGGAGATGGGCACAATGGCACACATGCACAACGAGGTGTAGCACACTGCACACCCACAATGACCAAGGATCATATCCCTGATCCCCGTGGCACACTCCAGCACACACACATTGCAAGAACAGCACACCCACATTGTCGACAATGTGGTATAATGCACAAACCGACACTGTAGAACAGAGGACACAACAGGCTCCGCACACGTGCAGAAACAGGCCTACTACATCTCACAGATCTGGAAACTGTGAAATGGGAATGTTCGAGTACAACCTCGCATCTGTCATGTAGTCCAAATGTACACGGTACCGCATCCAAATCCTGCACCTCCCAAACAGTCACATTGTACATTGTCATACAGTCTGCATGTAAACAAGAACAATGCGCCAACATACATGTCAACACAATGTCAACATGCATCTCCCCTTCACATTGCAGAGGGACACACAACACCCCCAGTAGAGTACAGAAGACCACACATTAGTGATGCCGGAGAGGACCACCACACCTTTGACACCGAAGCCCAACAACAGCCCATGGACATCCCACGCGACCCACCACCAGGAGTAGGGCAGGCAAGCTACTTAGAGGAGAGCACAGCCCCTGCAAACGACCACACAGTAGGAAGCACCCGCTAGCGTGGGTGGCTCACAACACTTCACCGACCCACACATGGCACCTCAATACCAGGAGTCAGAAAGCCAAAAGGAGGTGACCGAACAGGTGCAGGTGGGTGGGCAAACTAGATTACATACGTGGGTGCGCCTCATCCTCAGGGGCCACCTACACCCCACAAAGGAGAACCACACTGCCACAGAGACACATGCAGATGCACATTCCCAGTACAGAACCACGCCCTTGGGCACGTAAATATAAGTCACACACCCAAGTTGGCTCTGTGTACGACTGCCCAGGCCACTCCCCTTACGAATTGAGTGGGTGATGACAAAGCTACATGTCCAAGGTTGTACCCGCTGTCTGCGGTGACATGTCTGCGCCCGCTGTACACAGCACAATGTAATGCCGTAGGGCCCAGGGCCCTCATGCATAC
Source organism: Lissotriton vulgaris (assembly GCF_964263255.1). Classification (NCBI taxonomy): domain Eukaryota; kingdom Metazoa; phylum Chordata; class Amphibia; order Caudata; family Salamandridae; genus Lissotriton; species Lissotriton vulgaris. Next base: position 185,178,089 of record NC_141693.1, read on the forward strand.
AACAAGACCACAGGGACACACGCAGATATCATGTTGAACTGGCTATGGACCCGTGCACCCGGCCCCTTTGTTGGCAGGGCCACATGTATGGTGACACCTGTGCTGGATGTGTGTGGGGTGAGTGTAAGCCAGCCCGCATGGAGTGCTTGGTGCTGGCAACAACTTGAACAGTGAACACCATTAAAACGGAAACTGAAAACACCAGCATAACAGAGACAACTGCTGAGCAACATGGAGGGAGCCGGAGCAAGTACAGAGGTCACCCAACATGCAAACAGAAGTGTCTGTGAGTTACAGTGTACTGAGGTTGGGGCACAAGAGCTGAGCGTGCACATGTGATGAAAATTACTAGGATTGTGTCCATTCGGAAGATCCCTGATGCTGATGCAGTGGGGTGTGTTAGACCTGCATCATCTTCCTCATCAATGTCCCAGGTCTCCCGCACTGCTTGAGGTGACATTGCCGCACAACCTGTCCAAAGCACAAAACTCAATCAGCAACGGTCATGGCCTGCGCTGCACTGAGTCACTGGCAACTGGAGTGCTGAGCAGGGGATCAGCCAGATGATGGCATCCACGACAGGTGTGAGCAACTCCGTCAGTATGCCAGTACCACCGTTTCGACTCTGGCAGATGGCGGTGGAGGTGGTCTTGGCGATGGTGGTGTGTTCCTACTGCGGTGATGCGACATCCAGGCTGCTCTGGACTCGATTTGATGTGTGAGCCCTGGTGGACCGCATTTGAGGCTGGAGGCAGCGGATAGTGCAGGGCCACAGACACATGGCGTTGATGACCCTAAGACCACCATCTAGAGGTCATCCAATATTCATCCGGACAGGGTCCCTGACTTGAGCAGCACAGAGTTAGTGGTCACGGATGCACAGTGGACGGCACAGGCACCCCACCACGTGACGGTGACTTCAGGTCTACTGAGGTAGGGCTACCCGGACTGGGCAGGTCCTCATCGAGGTCCAAGGGGAATGTAGCAGAGGGTTGCGGGGGACAGTGGAAGGTGTTCTCTAGGGCATGATGCAGAGGTCTGATGTTATCCAGAAACAGCAAATGGGGGAGTGGAAAACGACAGCCTTGTTGCCACCACCAATTCGGTGTCAGCTGTATGAGGATGAAAACTACCCCCTAGTCCATAGACTCAGACGCCACAAATGTTTGACCAGGGAGTGTCCATAAATATTGGAAAACAGACTTAGTGGCACCGGGGATGAGAGAGGATGCAGTCTGCGATGATGCCGGTACACTGATTTGAACTCCACCATTGCTAAATCAAGAGTCTGGGACCTACTGGACCACAGTGTAGGCCGGAGGCAGCGGTTAGCAGTGGCCCACAGCCATGTGTGGTAGGCTCGCGATGCACAGAGTTAGTGACACCAGGGCAGTTGTCGTAGTGTACGATCACCTCCGTAACGAAGATCCTTTTTAACTCCCAAATGTAACGCGTCCTCTTACACCTCTCCTTGCATGCAATAATATGTACTCTGCCTTTAAATAATCAATGTCCAGTTTCAATTCCAATTCTGTGACCTATGCGAGCGCAGCCTAGGCCGCGGGCAGTAGTCCGCGTGGGCCCACATGCACATGTGGTTGTGATGCATAAGCACCTACTTGGTGGCACCGCATTGAAAAAAGTTTAGTGATTTCAAGTCAGCCATAAACATCGTCCTCTGCCATAGTGTAATCAAGACTCAATTCCAAATGTGGGACCTACTAGTCCGCTGTGTTTGCCGGTGGAGTTCAACAATGAGAATGGAGTACTGTGCGCCTTGCTCGCGGAGGCCGTGATGGTCGTAGCAAGTTGCCAGGGTCACGGTCATCAGACTTGGAGCGTGCACCGGCACGTGGTGGGCCCTCTTCGACACACACCGGTGTTGGCAGGTGGGCATTGAGGCCTGGGTGCACAGGGGTAGGTAAGACAGGTTCGGGGACCAGCGTCCCGGGGTGCAGCAAGCACACAGGATCGCAGGCAACCCCGCTCACAGCGTCGGCGTCGGCCTATTGGTGGGGTGGGAGAGACGTTAGGCATTCCAGAAGAGGACCATGCCAGAGTTACATGCCTTTTATTCACACCCCTATGCTGGCCTGGCGTACGCCGGGCCAGCCCACTCCGTTCACTCTTATAGGGTGGAAAGTAACAAGCTACATTCCTGCAATCTTCCCCACTGGCTGGGGTAACATGGTTGAGTCCACTGTCCTCTACACTCCAAACACCAGCGGTGTGTGTCGACATGGATATGTGTGTGATCTGCATACTGCAGTCTGGCCATCACATTCACGCCACACTTGGCATTGTGTACATTCTGATTAATGGGTCATTTCCCTCTTTCGCACATGCCAGGTCCCCACCTCTTCCGACATTCTGCTATTGTGTGGCTGAGGTGTCATGCCGTTGACAGCTAATGTACATGGGTGGCCCAGGTTCCCACAGTAAATTGTGCTGTTGTGTCTGATGGGTGTGCATGTTGTATGTGAGCTTGTGACATGTGCATTTCCTGTGTTGTGAGTTGCATGATTGTGCAGTTGAGGTGTGTGGTGTGTGGTGTGTGCATTTGGTATTGGCCAACTAGCAGTGCATTTCCGTGGGTGCCATCCTGGTAGCGCAGGTTGATGATGGACTGTCGGAGGTGTATGACTGCCTGGGTGGTTGGCGGTGACGTTGGCAGAGATTCCCCCGGTGTTCCACTAGTGCCTGCTCATTGGTGGGATACGTGCCCTTTCTGTTGCGCTTATTGTGTGCAGTGTTGCCAGGAGGCACAAGTGGGACATGTGTGCAGTCAATTGTCCCCTGACACGTGTGGAAGCCAACTGTGGCGTAGACACCTTGCTTGGTCTCCGGCTGTTCCTACGGAGTGTATGGGACGTATTGATAGTGGTGTACCAAGCTGATGGTGTCATCCATGACCTTTGTGAGGGACTTGGATTGGCCTGGCTGTGTGACTCCGCCGTCTCAGGCGGTTGTTGGTTGGTGGGTACAAGAGGCCAATAGGTGCATCACGGCCAGCAGCTTTGTCGGAGGTGGGATGTTGGTTGTCCACTGTGTTTGTTGGTACCGTCAGCTGGTGGCCAATGGTGGTCAGGATGCGGAGGTGGGTTGTCCGTTTTGACCCTGTAGTGAGCAATGACAATCTCTGGTGTTGGATCTGTGACATTGATGCATTTTCTGGGGTCGCTGTCTTTGTCAGCCTGCCTCAGTGTTGGTCCGGGGGGTGCCCGGTGGGGGTCTTGGGGTGGTGGCAGTGGGTGTTGTGGCCCTCTTGGATGTCCGGCCCGCATGTTCAGTGGCTCCATGGCATCTGTTGCCCTTCAGGTGTGGCTCTGGGCTGGGCTCCCTTTTGTGGTGCATGCTGCTGTCCAACTTTACACCAGGTCAGGGCAGGTTAAATGTCCAAAGAAGGGAATATCTCACTGGGAACTTTATGGAACATTTGATGTACTTCCTACTGACTGGAGTTCGAAAAAGATGTTTTGTCGTAATTCAGAACACTGTGATCTGTTACTCCCTAGAGCAGCTCCCACTCATTACCTGCAGCTCCGAACATGTTCAATGGGTCTGACTTCATGTTCTTAGTCCCACCTGGATAAAAAGCTGCTAGCCCTACTTGTCTGTCTATGACCTAGGACCACATTGCTTCTTCCCAAAGGGCTTTCAAATCCACTCACACCCCTTCTTGTTGCTCTAAAACCATGGGCCTCATTTATGAGGCCTTGCGTCAGTTTTGCGCTGCGGATGCGTCACTTTTTGTGACGCATCTGCAGCGTAAAATATGCGCCTTGTTGCGCCATATTTAAAAAGTGACGCATCTAGGTAGATGCGTCACTTTTTAAACCCCTGCGCCACATTATACCTGCGTCAGGTATAATGTATGCAGAGGGGGCGTTCCCCTGCAAAAAGCCTCGTATAGTGACGCAGTGAAATCTATGAGATTTCACTGCGTCACTTTTAGGATGCGGTTGCGTCAAAATCTTGCGCCTGCCTCACAGCAGGCGTAAGACTGACGCAAGCCCTTTCACATGGGGCTCTCCCCATGTGAAAGGACGCATTGCTGGAGATGCGTCACTTTTGTGACAAACTCCAGCAATGCGTCACTTTTGCGCTTACAGATGCGTCAGAAATACTGACGTATCTGTAAGTCCTTGCGACATGATGCGTCATACATTAAATATGACGCATCGTTGGTGTCGCAAGGAGTGCGCACTGAAAAGTGACGCATCGCTGTTTTCACGCAGCGATGCGTCACTTTTCATAAATGAGGCCCCATGTACCCAATGCTGCCTATAACATTTAAACTTGTTTTCCCTGCCTGGTTTTTTTCTTCGAGTTTTATATAGCGCAAATTAGACCCGAAGATATCAGTTATCATACCGCTTCGCTTTACATAAGTACCAGTTTTGTTACACAAGGACACAATCATTTTTTGTTAGGCAAGGGGAGATTAAGCTATTTTCCCAGAATCACAGAATGTTGAGCGCCGTTGCCGAGACACGAACACGGTTCCCCAGCTTCGAGGTCGACCGTTCTAGCCATAAGGCAACATCCTTAGGTTGTTTTTGCAACCATATTTACTGGATGGGTCTAAACAACCCAGGCCCGGACTGGCCATAGCGGGCATCAGGCAATCCCCCGGTGCGCTGCATGGGTGGGGGCCGGTTTTGGGCCCCTGGGGGCCGTTTTTGTAACAGGGCTGTTTTGCAAAATCGGCCCTGTACCAATATCAGCCGAAAACCGGCCCGAAAACAGGCCACGGCAAAGAGGTCGGCGGCACCTCCAACCCCCTGAGTGGGGCGGGGGGGGGGGGGGTGCGCAGCTGAGTACTTTGCCGGGCCGGTTGTGGTTCCCAGTCCGGCCCTGAAACAACTCTCCACCTCTGCCTTTGCTGCTCTGGTGATCATCAGCTTAGGGTTCTCTGCATGGTCAGGCTTTTAGAGGCAGGAAAGGGGTGTCAAGCTGAGGTGCGAGAGATGGACACAAGCTTGTAGCTCCTCCCCTTTGCACATGCAAACCTCTATACACACACCTAGCAAAAAAATGTACCACCATTATTCTGGTTTTCCAGCTGCCTGTCCCGTAGAGGTGACTGACGGGAGTTTCTTTAATAAAATGATTGTATTGATAAATAGATCATTTAATCTTAAGAAACAGCCCATCCTCACATTGTTTTATTATTTCATGTGTTTATTCAAGGCTAAAAAGGACATCATCTTCCGACTTTATTGCAACTGATCTTGCATTTACCCCTTGCCCCTGTTTGTGCTTCTTTCCTTTAGTTTGATCTGCTGTGGAAGCCCTTTCTATTTCATAAACCCCACAGCATCCCACTCTTCCATGCTTTTATTGTTACACGTAAAGTGCACTGATGCATTTTGGGTACAGTAGTGCTAGAAAAACGAAAATAAAAAGAATAGATACAATATAAACATTATCTACCTACTACATAAGATAAAAATAAATGATCATTTAGGAGCTATACTGCAAGTACAATTCATCCACAGCAACAGAAATTCGTCACACCATTCAGTCAAGCACTTTGTCTATATGGCCTCCCTCCAACTCATAACAGTAAAAAGTAAAGAGCCCTGATCCAGACCATACTCATAACAGTAAAAAGTAAAGAGCCCTGATCCAGACCATCCGCATTACAAGGATGTGGGGTTGAGATATTTATTAATATCATGCTAAAAATAGAAGCAATCCTCTAAAATATGCGTAAGAGACAATCTGTCATTACTGCAAACCCTACGCAATCCATCAGTCTGGGCTATTCCTGACCATGCACCAGTTATTATAAACACAAGTGTTGTTTCCACTGTTAAATCCTGGGTAACAGACATGTGGGTCTTAGGCAGGGCCACTGGAATTATGAGTTTGTGCGGCAGTGGAGATTTTCCACATAATTATAAATTTGCAGCATTTGCCACATAATCAATCATCTGCCGCATAATAGGCAGCTTTTAACCAAAAAATTGTTTCTAGCTCAAATGGTACAAAAGATACTTAAAATGCAACAATACGTGTTGCTGTGCAGTGGAAGGTAGTTTGCTAAGCTATACTGGTCACATTTTTGTAGTTTATTGATATAGTTGGATATTAAACTGGTACAAATGAGGTGCAACCAATGCCCAGAGTATTACTAAGTTTAAAAATTATGAAACAATTAAGTTATACTATTACAAAATGTGACACATTATGCTGCATAATTTCCCTTATCTTGCCACATATTTTACTCAACCCTGCAACATACTTTGGCCCTTTGTGCCCGCATAATTCCGATGGCCCTGGTCTTAGGGGATGGTGTTTTGCTAAAGTCAGCCCACCTCTGCAATGCACAGAGTAAGAGCTGAAAGGCTTTGTCAATGGAGTTAATTCTGCCTCACTAGATTTTGCATGTGACTTACCTCTGATAACTCTCGCCTTTTTCTCAATGTCTTAAATAAAGCTCCCTCTCTGTCGTTCCCTTTAGCTGCCATTTCAGTTGACGCTGAAAAGGCTTTTGATAGAGTAGATTGGTCCTTCTTATTTGCTTCTCTCAATTAGCACGGCTTTGGACCCAAATTTATCTATCTTGTTTCTTTATTATATTCCTCTCCCAAGGCTTCTGTTCTTGTTAATGGCCATCTCTCTTCTTCTTTCACTCTTCAAAGAGGCGTCCGTCAAGGTTGTCCTCTCTCTCCGCTTCTTTTTGTTTTGGCTCTTGAGCCCTTTTTCTCCTCCATTCGCCAGAACACTTCTATCTCCAGTTTTCAATATGGGGAACACCAGTTAAAACTTTCTGCATATGCTGACGATACCCTCTTGTTTATTTCAGACCCGAAATCATCTATTGCCCCTTTATTAGCCGAATTTGGAGAATTCTCCCTTGTATTTGGTTATAGGATTAATTCAGACAAAACAGAAATTCTCCCTTTGACCAAGTTCTGTATTCCCCATCTCTTTTCCTCCACCTATTTTGCTTGGAGCAGTACCAAGAGTAAATACCTTGGGATTTGGTTCTCTAATTCTATCCCTTCCTCTGTTAAATTAAATATGTCTGCTGTCCTCTCCCGTATTGACCAGTTATTCTCCTCTTGGAATCCTCTCTTTCTTTCGTGGTGGGGTAGACTAGATTCTATTAAGATGATGATTGCTCCTATTCTTAACTACACGCTTTCCATGTTACCTGTCCATATTCCTGCTCTATATTTCAAGCGTCTCGACTCCTCCATCTCAAAATTTCTTTGGAAAACCAAAAATCTAGAATCTCTCTTTTTTCTCTTCGCAGACCCAAGTCCAATGGTGGTGTTAACTTCCCTGATTTTCGTATATATCATAAATCTTTTTCCCTTCGTCAAGCTTCAAGATGGCTCTCACGTGAAGCCTCCCCTTTCTCTCCTCGCTGGCTCTCTATTTAACATACCTTCCTGTCCCCTTTTTCCTTTGAGGAGCTAGTCCGTTTTTCCTCAAAATCCCCTTAGGAATCTTTTCCATTATTTAAATATACTTCTTCTCTCCTTCGACCTTTATTTTCCCCTTCAACTATTTTACGTGATTCCTTCTTACAACAACCCATTTGGTACAATTCGCTTATTCGCTTTTGTTCTCTGATTTGACACTAGGAATGTCATGCTTCTTATTGACTCATATATTCTTCCTTCCTTTTGTCATTTATTACCTTGATTATACAAATAAAGTTTTTCAAACATAAAAAAAAAAAAGATTTTGCATGTGCCATCTTCACAAAGCGTTGTAAACAACTCTTATGGTGTCCCATGGAGCCGTCCTGAGATCTAAGGCCCAACAGGTAGAGCCGTCCTGCACAGGACGCAGTGTGATCACATGCTTTGCCAATCAAAGCTGTCTCCAAATCCTAGACAACAGGGAACTGGTCAGAGCAAGACTTAATCTGAAGAAACAATGAAGACCAGAGACCAGTACAACTATCAAGCTTGACTTCAACCATTAGTACCATTTTATTTTTCCAGCTTTCTGACGAATGGAGAGGGCAGGGCGGGAACAGTGCATCATTGTTGCTGATTGGTAGCAACGACGAGTGACCCCTCCAGAATGAATTGCGCATGTTGGTTTGGCCGGCAACCTTGCTACTGCCAAACTGACATGCTCAATTCAAACTCTCTGGGGTTGGAGAACAGGCGCAGGCCCTCAGTGATCTTCAGAGCACTGGGGTGGCCTGCTCCAGCCAATCCAGACGCTTCACTCATGCTGCTTTACAGCATTAGAGCGGCATCTGGATTAGATAAGGACCTGTTGCAGCTCTGGGACCTCACGCTCGGAGGAGTCTGGACCCAGGGGCTGGATGTGCTGCAGGCTGATATAAGCTTCTTTTCTTTTTTAATTTTTAAATGTTTCTTTATTTTCATGCATTTTTGTTTTCTGTTCATGTCGTTGTATGTATGATTGTATGCATGAATGTATGAATTTAATGTATTGTTTAATGTCATGTGTGTGTCAACTATATACAACAGTCGCTCACCATTTTTGCAGGTCACCAACCGCCACTGGCTCACTTTACAGTAAGTGAAAAATTATAGTTTTAATATCACTTGGTAATGGATTTGCAATCTTGTGGCGCTGTAAATAATATTTTTGTTATTCCTATGATCAGCCTGGAAAAATTAATAGAATTGGAGTGACTAGAACCTGAGACCCGGTCACGTGCTCACCGCAGCAGGAGCAGCGTAACTTACTTTGCTGAGTCGGATCAAAAAGTAAAACTACACGTAAACATTTCTGAGTTTCTTAAATCCTGTTTGTGATATCATACAAATGCTGCTTTGCTTAAATCATGTGAGCACCATCTGGAAAATATAGGGCCATATTATTGAGAAAGGGCGATATATTTTCGCTGCTTTTATAGGCAGGAAACTGCCGCTAATGTGGCGATAATGGGCTTGATAATATGCCCTTGTGAATTCCCATAGAAGCCCAGGTTCTGGTGTTAACCTGGGCTTCTATGGGAATTCACAAGGCCATATTATCAAGCCCATTATCATCGCTTTAGCGGCAGTATCCTGCCGAATAAAGCAGCAATAATGTATCGCCCTTTCTTGATAATATGGCCCATAATTTTTTTAAAGGAACACATGAATCATGTTTATATTTTGTGTGCTCACCAAGAAAGCGACCTGTACATACGTTTGTACATGTGTAAAAATGTAAATACTGGTTATTTCCTTTGTTCGTAAGCAATAAGCATAAAAACCCGCCATTTCTGATTTAATTGCGCACAGTGGCTTTAAGCACTCGCTGCTGAGATGTGTGGTGCGTGAGCTGCAGAGCACAGATTCAAATCCTGGCACTGTATATGCGGCCTTTCCTTCCCCCAGACTATCAAATTATACACTTCCATGGAAAACTGTGCTGTAAGAATTGCAAACCACCAGTAACAGCAATAACACCGAGTGCCGGGTTAGATGGACAAATAATATTTATATACAAAAAATTCCAAAAGATGCGCTACAAATTGCTAAGGCCAGCTTTATCAAGGTAACGCGAGGAGGCGTAACAGAGATGCAAAACCTAAGTGAGATTTGTCAAGCCATGCAAGTAGGGCTGGACTGGCCATACCGTGCATCAGGTGTTTCCCCAAGAGGCTGGAAGGGTGGGGGCCGGTTTTGCAGCGGTGGGGGCCAGTTTTGTTACTGGGGTCCCCGGTTTAGCAGAGCCACTCCAATATCGGCCCCAGTAACAAAAGCAACAAGCAGGCGTTTCCCGCCTCCCGGGGCCAGGGCTGCTTTGAGTTCACAGTCCGGCCCTGCATGCAAGGCCACCTTGCGTGGCCCTGCATGGCTTGATAAACCTGTAGTAACACACAACAGCGCAAACAGCGGCCTTATGTAACACTGTGCAAGGGAGACGTTCCATGGTGGGAGCATACATTCACCCATGGATTTTGGTGCATTTCCAGATGTACCATTACAGGTAGAACTGGGAATGGGCTGACATTCTATACCTACCCAGGTGAGGCGTAACAAGGAGAAATTTCGCTATTTTTCCTTGTTTTTCCTCCTTCTTCGTGGGCTGCATTCTGCAGCACACATAGAAAGAAGGAAGTGCCTCTGAGGATTGTTTTTGTGCAGGATGGTGTGCCTTCTTGCACAAAAACAATCGTGCCTGCAACGCAGGCACCCTTGCATCATGACGCAAGGGTGTCTGCGTTTGGCGCTAGGCAGCCAAAATGACTCCAGTGCTAGGAAAGGGCAAATTGTGCCCTATATTGTTAAACACAGCTCATCCCTGCCCTCCCTTTCACGCAGCGCAGCAAGACGGCATTCTGCACTGCGTGAAAATATGATAAATATAGGCCTTAATATACAGTGAGTTTCATTCTGTTAGACCTTGCACCATTGGCGTGGGTCTCCCTTTCATTTTTGCTGTTGCCTCATGTGTTTGTGAGGTGTTAAATGCTTTGGGCACTGTGCCACTGCTGTCCAGTGCCACAGCGCACGTGCTCCCTATTGTAAATTGATATATTAATCAGTGGTTCCATGTTTGGCTATTTTGTTTACTTGTCAGACCCTGGTACAGTGCACCAGGAGTGCCCAGGGCTTGTAGATCCAAATGTTGCTGGTGGACTTGTAGCACTGGTTGTGCCTCCCACAGACGCAGCCATGTAAAATGTGTCTAAGGTCTGCCATTGCAGAGCCTGCGTGCAGTCTGGTATTGCCATGCTGACTGGGCAAGTGCACCCACTTGCCAGTCCCTAAACCTTCCCTTTTCCTCATATCAGTCACCCCTATGGTAGGCTCAAGGGCAGGGTACATTGTAACTATAAGGTAGGAAAAGCCCTGATGTGTGGGGCATGTCCTAATAGTGAATTACAGCCATTTTTCGTTTTTCACCTTTGCAAGGCTACCTGTTCTCCACAGGCCAGAATGGGCTGTTAGAATTATTACATTTTATAATCCTAACTGACTCATAGAACATGGTAGGAATTCGAGTTTAGTATGCCTGGACTCACAGTGATAAAATACATCTTTTAGTGAAGTTGGTTTTAACATTTTGTGTTTGAAAATACCACTTTTAAAAAGTTGGTATTTTCTTGCCTAACCTTTCAAGCCTGCCTCTGCTAGGTTGTGTATTCCTTGTCTGGAGTTTGAGTGACAGGGGCTGGGGGATTCTAAGAAACAGGATGAGTCAGCCCAGTGGTGAATAGGGAGATCTGCATCTAGATGGGAGGGAGGAGTTGCACCTGAACCTTGAATAGGGCTGTGCCTGCCTTCCACAATGCTGGCTCCACCTCCTGGGGAGCGGCTGATGTCTCTGCCCTGCACACTGAAAGAAGAGAAGGAGTCCTGTCAAAAATGTGCTCTAGGACTGTACTTGCCTTCCACAATGCTGGCTCCACCTCCTGTGGGGCGTCTGATGTTTCTGCCCTGCACTGTGAAAGGAAAGGGGAAGTCTGGTAAACAGAGTGCTTCAGAACTGGTTTGGACTCGGCAAAGGCCCCTCTCCCTTCAGAGAACAAAGGATTTTGGGTTATAAATATTGGGACCATGATCCCATGAAATTAGATCTCTTTTGGACTTCAAGAAGAAACCTTTACTGAGGAGAGGAACCTGAAGAAACTGAGGAGAGACTATTCCCAAGCTGAAGTGCTGCTTGGGGGATTGGCCTGCAGTGGTTGCCTTACTGCCAAAGGAAGGAGAAAGGAACTTTGTGTACTTTGCTTTCAACTTGTGAAGGATCTCCAATGGCTTGGAAAAGAGCTTGCCTCCTGCTGATGTCTCAGGGACAACAGACTTCAACCCCCAGCTCCCCATTGTTCTATTGGAAGTGCCTGCTGCTGTTTTGGGCCTTCTGAGGGACTGCGTGTCGCAAGGAGCTGAAAGCGCGACTCAACGAGAGCGAAGCGTGTCGCCGTCTCTGCTGCCTGCCGTCGCATTTCTGAACAAGGGTGTCGCCACTGGAGTTGTCGCACTGCACTACATCGAGAGAATCGTGCCGCAACAAAGAGGAAGCGTGTCGTCGTCGCTGTTGCCTGCTGTCGCGTTTCTGAACAAGGGTGTCACGTCTGGAGTTGTCGCACTGTACCGCATTGAGAGAAGAGTCTCGCAATGAGGTAGAAGCGTATCGCAGTCGTTCTGCCTGCTGTCGCACTTCTGAACAAGGGTGTCGCAGCTGGAACTGTCGCATTGCACCACATCGAGGAAAGCGCCTCGCATCCCCGAGAAGCGCGCCGCCGTCGGAGCTGCTGCAGTCACATTTCTGAACAAGGATGTTGCTGCTGTAGTTGTGCCTTGTTTATCTAGTTCTGTTCAAGGGAATTCTTTCTTTGTACATTGGCTGCTGTAGTTGTCGCATTGTGCGGAAGCTTCAGGCATCGTGGGAGAAGAGTGTCGCAGTTGGAGCTGTTGTGCCGCACTTCTGAACAAGGGTGTCGCCGCTGCAGTCCACGCATCAAACCGAGAACTTCTCCCGGAGAAGCATGCCGCATCTGGAAGATCTTCACGTCTTTATTTCTTTGCACCTGAACTTTGCCGCATTTCCCTTGCTGCGACATTGCTTGTCGTGGAAGCGCAAAGCATCGTAAGGTACATTGACGCAAAGTTTTGCATCTTAAGAACTGAATTAAACTAAACTACATCTACCATCTCAAAGTAACAGTATTGTGTATTTTTGTAATTTATGGTCTTGTGGTAAATCTATATAAAGCATACTTATTTTTTATATAAATACTTGTGTGGTGTCCATCTGTAGTGTTGTCGCTGGGTTACTGTATGTGGTCACAAATACTTTACACACTGCCTCTGAGATAAGCCTGTCTGCTTGTGCCAAGCTACCAAGGGGGTGAGCAGGGGTTATTTTAGGAGTGTAATCCCCTTATCCGGACTAGAGACAAGGGTCCCTATTTGTCACAAGTACCTACCTGTGCCAACTAGAGACCCCCAAATCTAACACATTACATTAACAAAGAATCCCTTCAAACACAAGTGCGATGTTTGCCAATTCTGCAGTGTTTTTTACAAGCAGTAAATAAAGGCATTAACACGCCTTTAAGTGGGGTGAAAAAACTGGGGGTCTCTCAAAGGGGGGTAGCTAATGTGATTACGGGTATGGCTTAAAAACTCGTAAGTTGAAAATCTGTGCTTTGCATAGTGTGCCACTCGACTAGTACTGTGCTGCTTCTGTCATTGCACCTAGATATATAATACAAGTAACATTACACCTAACACAAACCAGGACTATTGGCTTTGTCAATGGTTGTTAGTTGCATAAGAGAAACAAGCAACAACTATGGCTTTGTTGTATATAATATTGAAAACTCTTCCGTGCTGAAATGATGAGACTGTGAAAGAACTATAACCAGTGGCGTAGGAAAGGGGGGTGCAGTGGGCGCGGGCCCCCCCCCGCGTGTCATCACTAAGGGGGGGTGAGAAAATGGCAAAAAATATGTGTTTTAAACACATATTTTTGTCATTTTGTCAAGCCCGGAGTGACAAGAAATTGTCCGCACAGGGTGGTTCCACCTAACCTTGCTACACCGCTGACTATAACGAGCCTCTCTGAAGTTACATCATTGGCGGTGAAGGGGGGGACTGCTGCAGCTGAGATTTATTTTTTTCACCCTGAGGGTAAGGGCAAACAAGCATTGGAAATGCAATAGGTCTCGCACCATTAGAGTTAGTGCTTTTAGAATTGTTTATGGGTTTTTCTTGTAAATGTTTAGCATTTTTGTTTCCTGTAGCCAATGCTAAAGTATTACAAATAAAAAAAGCCATAAACATTTCTAAAAGCTCTAACTGAAATGGTCTGAGAACTATTGCACTGTGTGAGGGTGAGGGTGAGTGAGGGTGAGGGTGAGTGAGGGTGAGGGTGGGTGAGTGAGTGAGGGTGAGTGAGGGTGAGTGAGGGTGAGTGAGGGTGGGTGAGGGTGGGTGAGGGGTTGAGGGTGAGGGGTTGAGGGTGAGTGAGAGTGAGGGTGAGTGAGGGTAAGTGAAGGTGAGTGAGGGTGAGTGAGGGTGAGTGAGAGTGAGGGTGAGTGAGGGTGAGTGAGGTTGAGGGTGAGGTGTTGAGGGTGAGTGAGGGTGAGGGTGAGTGAGGGTGAGTGAGGTGTTGAGGGTGAGTGAGGGTGAGGGTGAGTGAGGGTGAGGGGTTTTGGGTGAGTGAGGGTGAGGGGGAGTAGTTGAGGCTGAGTGAGGGTGAGTGAGAGTGAGGGTGAGTGAGGGGTTGAGGGTGAGGGGTTGAGGGTGATGTATGTTTGCCACCAAACTCCCCAGGCCACTAACGCTCGGACGTCCCATGCAGCTTAAATGGTGCGAAGTGAGTTTACAAGCGCACGAGGCCAAGGTATTATGGGGCTTATTTAGAAGCCCCTTGCGCTGCCGGTGGGTCTCTTGTAATGTGTGGAAAGGTGACGAACCGGCGGCGCAAGAGGCTTGCACATAAGCCCCCCATGTATGTAATACATTCATCCCAGAATGCGTGTGCTCAAACACCGGCAGAGCAAAAGCAGCGCATTCCTTCTAATAGGGTGCATTGTTCCTGTTTGTTCCTGGTGTGCCTGATTAAAGGTGTGCCGTGGCGCAAAGTGGAACAGTGAACCCATTATGTAATACGGGCCAAGGTCGTTACACATCGGTAACTGGAAATGTGCAGTTTGTAGAGTAAACAAAAGTCTAGCTGCAATGGACAGCGTGAGAGCCAGAAATTAAGTTAGAAGCCCCTATGTCATGAACATAATATTCATTCTTCTTCTGTACATGCAATGTTTTCACAGGCAGACAAAATATATTAGCTATTTATGAGCAGCTCTGGGAACACATTGCAACATAGATTTTTTTGGAGCAACTCCAAATTCATTGTGGTAAATACACGCTACTGCAACATTTTGCAGCAACATTGTTCAAGTTTTGTTTGTTGTGTCATATGGCAGTGTCAGAACTTCCTTATATATGCAACGTGTCAGTGAGGTATTTTTTTAAATCTTATTTAAATCTTATTAGCTTATTACATTTGTTAGTTGTGTTAAATGTTATTTTTCTTTAGCTGCAATGTCTGCACCCAGCATTTCCTAACCACCTTTGATGTACATTGGGAAGCCAGTACTTCCGGCCAGTACGTCAATAAAAACAATTGAAAAAACTGTACAATGGTTATTTAATAGCACTTGGAGGGAGGGGGTTTTGTATGCGTCCCTAAGGAAGTAGAATGTCTTGGACAATCTCACAAAGATTTTGAAGGCATGAATTCGGAGGGTTGGCAGACTCCCTCATAAGAAAGCAAATATCTAAATGCACTAACAGTCCTTAAGTTAAACAGCATGTTGGCAAGGAATTCAGTTTAATAAAATCCATCACAACTGTAAAAGCGGTAGAGCTCATTGCAATGTATGTGTGAAGAGATGCAGAGTAAAACTGTGGGCAAGGATGTATGCATAGTAAGAGGCAAGAAGTGTGATGATGATGTGGGAATAAATAAAGATGAAAAAAATAAGAACTTTGTGAATGAGAATAAAGTTAGGTGTTTAAAATGTGGCAAGTGTGTGCATATCTTCAGCAGCACAAATAGTTATGCCAGAAACTTAAAGTAAGTGTCAGTAACGGGGCATTATTTCTGCTTGTATACGGATTCTAAAGTGCATTATGAGGAGGAATCACATGAACAAAGGAATGTTTTAGTCAGCCTGAAAATTGTAATGAAGATGATGACGTAGTATTGTTAACAAAGAGTAAGCAGCTTTTGGAGGGAGTTAATGTGACAGCTTTCCCGGAATCTAAATCACCTTACATTTTATTGGATGCAGCACTTTTGGGACACACTTAAGGGATAGAGTGAATGAGTGAGTGAAACCCAAAATTAATCCTGGGGAGAAAGGATTTGACTAGCATGCTCCATTTGGGTACAGAGTGATACTGTGTGGGTGAGGTATATGTGGCACGACATGGTGATGATTTAGTCGTATAAAAGCAAATGAGAAAAATATGAATGAAGTTGGAGCCTTATGAGGTTGAATATCTTTTCAGCTTTTGATTTTTTTTCTAAATAAAATAAGTAACTCACGGAAAAGGTTTATGAGACATTCTTGGCACTGCAATATGACACAATAAAAACGGCAACAACGTTGTTGAAAGTGTTTGCGGTAGCATTTTCTTACTATGTGTTATTCCTGCTAAAAAAAAATGTATTTTCTAGTGTGCTGCCAGAAATATCAAAAAATAGCTAATACATTTAGACGGGTAGGGAGAGGCGGCGGGAAGGGGAGGGGGCGGAGCGGGTTAAATTAAACAAACGAGACGGAGGGAAGAGAGGGGAGGGGGGAGGAGAAATGCGACACGGCGGGAAGGGGAGGGGGCGGAGCGGGTTAAATTAAAGAAACAAGACGGACGGAGGAGAGGGGAGGGGGGAGGAGAAATGCGACACGGCGGGAAGGGGAGGGGGCGGAGCGGGTAAAACAAGACGGACGTGCACGCGCTTTTAAGCTCAATGCGCATGCGCATTGAGCTTAAAAGTCACGGGCACTGCAAGGAATCGCCACGATTCCTTGCAAGTTGGGGAAAGAGTGGATAAGTCCCAATACTCTCGCTTGCTCGATGCGCATGCGCATCGACAGGCGAGACCTAAAAATGGAGAGCGTACCCGCTTTTTAGAACTGCCGCTGCAAAAGGGCAATTAAACGCTGAACATTTATAAAGAGAAGTCTACCTTCTACTTCGGAGTACACACAAAGAAAGTGCCACGCACAAAAGCTGTATTTCTAGCTCTGTCCGGCAGGGGGCAGAGACCTCGGATGGGGTATGCGCCACATTTGGTTCAAGCCGACACCTATCAATATCAATGTGCGATGGGAAGTTTCCGGGTCTCGTTCAGACGATGAGGGGGAGGAACGAACAGGGCAGCCAAAAAGTACAGTCCAGAGAACTCAAAGATGCACTACTTTTTTGTTAAATGTTATTTAGACATTTTACAGAGCTCGAGCATGGACTTTGCTGCACTTCGCAGAGGGGAACGATACATTAGAAAATGTGTCACCTTAAACAAAACACAATTGCAAAGTGTATCTGCAAGCAAACAAAGAAACATCACTAGGGGCCAACAGGAAGGGGAGGTGTCAAAAGACCAGGGGGCTGATTTATGAGGCCCTTGCGCCACGTTTACGCCTCTGTTGCGTCACGCAAGGCGGCGTAAACGTGGCACATCCCTACGAACGATTTACAACGTGACGCATCTAGGCAGATGCGTCACGTTGTAAAGCCCTGCGCCGCTTGTGGGCATTCCGGCGCAGGGTGGGCGTTCCGGGGCAGGTGCGCCTCACAAAAGTGGCTGAGTGAAATCTATGAGATTTCACTCAGTCACTTTTAAGCCAATGCTGCGTCAAAAGCCTGCGCCTGCTTGAAGCAGGCGTAGGTCTTGACGTAGCATTGTTAAAATGGGGCACCCCGAGCCTTGCTGGAGCTGCGTCGCGCTTGCGACGCAACTCCAGCAATACGCCACATTTCCGGCACAGATGCGTCACGCATCTGTGCCGTTTTTGCACCATGGTGCGCCGCATTATAAATGCGGCGCACCATGGCTGGCGGAGCTGTGGCGCACTGTGGCGCATGTTAACTGGCGCATCCCTGGGGATGCGCCAGTTAACATAAATCTGCCCCCAGGGGTCTATGCAGGTTATCATATGTAAGTTGCAAGACACTCGGGATATGTAAATAAGTGTAGATCAGTGGAGCAAATTTGTAAAAAACAATTATAAGTGCTGGGGCTCTCGTCAGGATGCAGCTTGCACCAGCCCATTTCTCCCATTTCTTCTGTTAGCCCCGCCTGAAACAGAACCAACTACTAACTAGAAAATCGAAGAGAGGATGTGGTGTAATGACCAGAACTGCCAACTTCGGAGCTGGGGAACTAGGTTCGGGTCTCGGCGTCCACTCAACATCCTGTGATTCTGGGCAAATCACGTATCTCTGTAAATGAATGTGTCCTTACCTGGTGCTCAGGAAAAGCACTGGTGTTGATTAAGTGCCAGTTCTGAAACCACCGGCTCAAATTAAGCACTGTGGAGCAGGCAAGTGTCATGCAAACCTAAGAAGGACATAATCATAAGGCAAAGCTATGGTAGGAAAGACAGGCAAGAGAAACAGATAAGTAAGAGAAAAGAGAGGAAGAGGAACAGAGGTATCAACGAGGGGGTCAGATAAAATAGAGGGTAGGAGGAACAAAACGGAAGGGTGGATGCAATCAGGCAGGGAGTTATGAAAGAGCAGAATTTATATAGGAGCTACCTGGAAGTACCTCTGAAAAAGGAGAAATACCAACTAATGCCTGTAGGCGGCCTAAGAGGCAGTGATTCTTAGACGAAGGGTAGAGGGTCCAGGTTCCAGCCCCTCTGCAAGTAAATGATCATGCCAGGGCGGTATGTCCCACGGTGAAATGTGATGGTTCTGTCTGAAAGTAGTCTCTGTGCTGAGTTAGGCAGTGGCACCTGGTCCCCCATACATGACTGGCATATTACCCTTTTTGCTTTCTTTCAAAACCCAGCCATGGAATGATTTTAAACATTTAAAAGAAACGCCCATGGCACCCACCCCCTTGCCTTTCGAAGACTGAGGGGCCAATTTACGAGCGGAGTTGCGTGGCTGTTGCACCACGCGAGATGGTGCCCGCCGGCCCCTTTGCGTGGCCCTGAGTGGCTCCATAAACCCCGAGTAACGCAACGCAATGCAAATGTCTATGTTGCATTACTCTGCGCCAGAGAGGCGTTTCCATGGGCGTGGGTGGGTCTTCCCATGCAACATCCATGTATTTTGATGCATTCGCAGATTTACCAGATGTGGCACACCTGGAAATGCGCCAAAAACCTATGTTTTTCCAGGTAACCAGATGTAACCAAGAGAAATATCTTTATTTCTCCTTGTTGTTCCGCTTAGTATGTGTACTACATTCTGTAGCACACTCGAAAGCGGAAACAGCAGTAGGGGCGTGGTTTTGTGTAGGAATGTGCCCCTTCCGGCACAAAAACAATCCTTACAAAACCGGCACCACCCTAGCACCATGAGGACTCGCTGAGCTGTGTGACTTGGCCATACATATGGCCCTGAACCTTTATTGCAGGAACACCAGGGCGTTTATTGGAGAGATGGACGGGCTGGCCTATCTAAAGGAGATGTCACATTTGTTTTGGTACAGCATTATTTTAGTCCTGTCCAAATCTTTATACCTCTGGAGATCACTATAAGGGTGATCACTTCAGATGAACCCAATAGAAGAGGTTCTGGGGTGTTCCAGATTTTGGGGTGATAAGTTTAATGGCCCATTTTTAACAGGGAGAAGGGTTGCAGTGCCAGGGAACTAGGAGTTCTAGACGCCCAGGCTGCCCTCTCCACTGACACAGCGTGGGACTCTGGAAGTGCCGCCACCTTACATATTTTCACGAACACTGCTGCCAGAGCTCGAGTTTCATGTTTCAACCTAATGGATTCTGGGTGTTGTAGTCTTGGTTTCCTTCCATGAAGGCATTAGAATAACACGACTGAAAGCATTGATTTGTAGGTTAAAACCCCAGACCTGAAAACTGTGTCCATGATGACCTGGAGTCACGTGATCACCCTCGAACCCAATCATGTCACGTGCCATGCTAAACACATAACCTGAGCCTACTGTGGGTTCAAAGGGAGGGGGCTGGGGGTGGTGACATAATTCCGACAGACAGTAAGAAGCTTTGCAATGAAATATGGACTGCCTTCACTGTGTCTGGCGGTCATATCAGATACACAGGCTTTCATTTCGGAAGGGTTTTTGTCTAATAGCTTCAAGGTCCACTAATTCATCGGCCCGCATTCCATCCCATCACGAAAGGGTTAAACAATTAGACACTGATGTTCTGCTCTCATTAGCCATAGCAATTTTCTACCTATTAGGTGTCTGGCTGCTGCCTGCTGGCCCATTAACAGGCATTAGCTGATGGGAAGCTGCAATAAAAGTGCTTTAAATGCAGCTGTCAACGGAGGGAAGAAGGTGTGGTTACCACCAGGCCTTCCACAGAGGACCCTCAACCAAGAGGCCACGCGCTAAAATGCCTCGCGCCTAAGGCTGCCCAAAAAGGTTTTCACCAAAGTCTCCTGATACGCCTTTTTTCAAAAGGCCTTTTCATCAGAAGGTTTCCCACCAGAGGCCTGGAAAAGAGACTTTTAGCACGAGCATTGGCAAAGCCAACAGGTCTCAACTAAGCGAGGCATTGGCTTTTTCAATGGTTTTAGCCATGTTGCACAGCAGCGCATGGCTGAAAGTTTTTAAAAAACTGCATTGGCAAAGCAGACCAGTCTCTCTTAGGAAAGAGCTATTTGCTTTGCCAATATGTTTTAGTCAAGTTATACGCAAAAACAACAAGTGATGGACTGAATGTGGATCAATGTCACACACTCCCCCAGTCAAAAGATCTGGGCCCAAATCCATCGTTTTTTTGCACTCCACACCACCCTGGGTTAGACAATGGCGATATGCAAATCAGCTCTGACCCTGTTGCCCCTTGGGAACAGTCCAGTCCGAACTACAAAAGCCATGTCGTTCCCAGAACGGAATCAAGCATCCGAGGACCGGACCGGTTTCGAGGTAACACCTCTCATCAGCCCGGCTAGCTTGACTCCAAGTGGTGTGGAGTGCCTGGGACCCACGTCTGGGCATCCCCAGCGCACTTAGGGCGGCAATTGAAAAAACAACAAGTGATGGTGCAGGCACTCCACACCACTGGAGTCAAGCTAGCCGGGCTGATGAGAGGTGTTACCTCGAAACCGGTCCGGTCCTCGGATGCTTGATTCCGTTCTGGGAAGGACATGGCTTTTGTAGTTCAGACTGGACTGTTCCCATGGGGCACAGGGTCAGAGCTGATTTGCATATCGCCATTGTCTAACCCGGGGTGGTGTGGAGTGCAAAAAAACGATGGATTTGGGCCCAGATCTTTGGACTGGGTTGAGTGTGTGACATTGATCCACATTCGGTCCATCACCTGTTGTTTTTGCTTAGTCAAGTTATACACCAATGTGGCTGTTGTTCAGCATGGCTAAAAGGTAGTGTGGTAAAGGAGAGAGGAGTGTCATAAAGTGGAGTAGAGTGAAGTGTTATGGAGTGGCATAGAGAATCCCGGAGTGTCATAGAGTGGAGTAGCATAGTGTGGTGTAGAGTAGGGTTGAGTGAAGTGCAGTGTCATGGAGTAGCATGGAGTGGAGTGGTGTAGAGTGTTGTGTAGTGTCGTGGAAGGAGTAGAGTGTCGTAGAATGAAAGGGAGAAGAGTAGAGTTGAGTGGCGTAGAGTAGAGAAGAGTGACACAGAGCCGATTGGATTGTCACAGAGTGGAATGGCATAGAGCGGAGTAGTGTAGAGTGCTGTGTAGTGTCGTGGAAGGAGTAGAGTGTCGTAGAATGAAAGGGAGAAGAGTAGAGTTGAGTGGCGTAGAGTAGAGAAGAGTGACACAGAGCCGATTGGATTGTCACAGAGTGAATGGCATAGAGCGGAGTAGTGTAGAGTGCTGTGTAGTGTCGTGAAAGGAGTAGAGTGTGTTAGAAAGAAAGGGAGAAGAGTAGAGTTGAGTGGCGTAGAGTAGAGAAGAGTGACACAGAGCCGAGTGGATTGTCACAGAGTGGAATGGCATAGAGTGGAGTAGTGTAGGACAGTAGAGTGGATAGACTGGAGTAGAGTGTTGTAGAGTCGAGTGGCGTAAATAAGAGTGGTGTGGGATAGATTGTCAGATTGGGGTGGCATAGAGTGGAGTGGTGTAGAGTAGAGCAGTGGAGTAGTGTGTCGCAGAGTAGATTGGAGTAAAGTAGCATGGAGTGGCAAATAGGGAGTTGTGCAGTGGCGTAGAGTGCATTGGCATAGAGGGCAGTGGCATAGAATGCAGTGGTGCAGAGTAGAGTTGCGTTGAGTTCATTGGCAAAGAGTGCAGTTTTACAGAATAGAGTGTCATAAATTGCAGTGACATTGAGTGCATTGGTGTACAGTGGTGCAGAGTACAGTGGTGCCGTGGCAAGGAGTGTAGTGGTGCATAGTAGAGTGGTGTAGAGTACACCTGCAGAGTAGAGTAGAGAGATGTAGAGTGAATTGGCATAGAGTGCAGTGTCATTGAGTGCAGTGGTGCACAGTAGATTTGAGTGGTACAGAGTGGATTGGCATAGGG
Organism: Lissotriton vulgaris; assembly: GCF_964263255.1. Taxonomy (NCBI): domain Eukaryota; kingdom Metazoa; phylum Chordata; class Amphibia; order Caudata; family Salamandridae; genus Lissotriton; species Lissotriton vulgaris. Next base: position 185,200,197 of record NC_141693.1, read on the forward strand.
TGCAGTGCAGTAGAGTGCAATGGTGTGGAGTGCATTGCATATGGTGCAGTTGCATAGAGTGCAGTGGTGCAGAGTAGAGTGTCAAAGAGTGCAGTGGTGTAGAGTGCATTAGTGTAGAGTGCAGTGGCATACAGTGGTACAGAGTAAAGTTACGCACAGTGCAATGGTGTAAAGTAAAGTGGCATAGAGTGTTGCAGGGTAGAATATAGTGGCATACAGTGCAGTGGTGCAGAGTAGAGTGTCATAGAGTGCAGTGGTGTAGAGTGGCGTGGAGTGCATTAGTGTAGAGTGCAGTCGCATACAGTGGTACAGAGTAAAGTTACCCACAGTGCAGTGGTGCAGAGTAGATTGGCATAGAGTGTAGTGGCATAGAGTGTATTGGTTTTGAGTAAAGTGGTGTAGAGTGCAGCGGCGTAGAGTACAACAGCACAGAATAGAATGGCATGGAGTGCTATGGGGTGGAGTGGAGCGGCGCAGGCTAGAGTAGAGTGGAATAGAGTTGAATGGCACAGTGTGGAATAAAAAGGCATAGAGTGCAGTGGCGTAGAGGAGATTGTTTCCGAGTAGAGTGAAGTGGTGTAGAGTGCAGTGGCATAGACTAGAGTGTTGTAGAGTGTAGTGGTGCAGAGTAGATTAGAGTGGCTTAGAATAGATTATCATAGATTGCAGTGGCGAAGAGTGCAGTGCAGTGGTATAAACTAGAGTGTTATAGAGTGCACGGTTGCTGAGTAGTTTAGAGTGGATTGTCATAGAGTGCAGTGGCGAAGAGTGCAGTGGTGCATGGTAGAGTAGAGTAGTGGGGGCAGAGTGCATTGGCATAGAGTAGAGTGGTGTAGAGTAGAGAGGCATCAAGTGAAGTGGCATTGAGTGGAGTGGTGCAGGGTAGAGTGCAGTGACGCAGTGTGGAGTGGTGCAGAGTAGACTGCAGTGGTGTGGAGTGGAGTGGTATAGGCTAGAGTGTTGTAGAGTGCAGTGGTGCAGAGTAGATTAGAGTGGCTTAGAATAGATTATCATAGATTGCCGTGGCGAAGAGTGCAGTGCAGTGGTATAAACTAGAGTGTTATAGAGTGCACGGTTGCTGAGTAGTTTAAAGTGGATTGTCATAGAGTGCAGTGGCAAAGAGTTCAGGGGTGCATGGTAGAGTAGAGTAGTGGGGGCAGAGTGCATTGGCATAGAGTAGAGTGGTGTAGAGTAGAGAGGCATCAAGTGAAGTGGCATAGAGTGGAGTGGTGCAGAGTAGAGTGCAGTGACGCAGTGTGGAGTGGTGCAGAGTAGACTGCAGTGGTGTGGAGTGGAGTGGTATAGGCTAGAGTGTTGTAGAGTGCAGTGGTGCAGAGTAGATTAGAGTGGCTTAGAATAGATTATCATAGATTGCCGTGGCGAAGAGTGCAGTGCAGTGGTATAAACTAGAGTGTTATAGAGTGCACGGTTGCTGAGTAGTGTAGAGTGGATTGTCATAGAGTGCAGTGGCAAAGAGTTCAGGGGTGCATGGTAGAGTAGAGTAGTGGGGGCAGAGTGCATTGGCATAGAGTAGAGTGGTGTAGAGTAGAGAGGCATCAAGTGAAGTGGCATAGAGTGGAGTGGTGCTGAGTAGAGTGCAGTGATGCAGTGTGGAGTGGTGCAGAGTAGAGTGCAGTGGTGTGGAGTGTAGTGGTATAGGCTAGATTAGTGTAAGGTGCACGGTTGCAGACTATATTAGAGTGGCTTAGAGTGGAGTGGCAAAGAGGACCTTGTGACCAGGCCCCCCACTCCTGTGCCATGGTCCGATCACCTACTTATTCCTTTCAGTTGGCACACCTACCACAAACCGCCGCAAACCCAAGCCCCTGGCAGACCATCCAGACCCTGGGCGAAATTAGACTATGTTAAATGGAAACAAGCCCTCGAGGATACAGTCCCTACCCTTAGCTCAACCATCGACCTCGCTGATAGGGAATTCTCATCCTGGATTACCAATTCTCTAGACTTAGCTCTCCCAAAAAAACCTCATTGTAAACCAAGGACAAAAGCAACCTCTCCATGGTTTACCCAAGAAATACGCCTTCTAAAGAAAACCTGCAAGAGAGCAGAAAGAGTCTGGAGAAAAGACTTTAATCCCATCAGCAAAAACAACTACAGACTGATGATTCTCAATTATAAAAAAGCTCTGAAAAACGCACAAATCTCCTTTTACAGCGAGAAAATTAGCAAAGCAGCAAATTCATCGAGGGAGACGTTTCTCACTTTGAAAAAGCTTCTAAAACCCCCCACTCCCCCAGCTGCGCGAGACCCTACAACCGAACACTGTAATGAGTTAGCCAACTTCTTTGACTCTAAAATTCAAACTATACTCAAACAACTTCCGCCTCTTTCCCCCTTAGACCCCTCCCCCCTTCCCACCTCCCAACATCAGAGCAAAGGCATTGAGCTAAGCAAATTCCAACCCATCAACGCAGAAACTCTTGGTTCTATACTACAAGCCCTCAAAAGCGGATCGCCCCATGACCCAGCCCCGATGAGACATCTTAAGCAGATGGCCCCGAGCATCCTACCTCTTATGACCAACTTACTAAACACCTCCTTTGAATCTGGAACAGTGCCCACAAGCTGGAAAAAGGCGGTGGTGAAGGCTCTCATAAAAAAACCAAACCTTGACCCGGACAACCTGGCCAACTTTAGACCTATATCTCTCCTCCCAGGTATTAGTAAACTGGCGGAAAAATACATAAACTCCCAGCTTTCACATTATCTGGAGTCCAATGAGCTGCTAAAAACCTCTCAAACGGGTTTCCGCCCGGGCCAAGGGACAGAAACAGCAATGGTGGCGGTAGTCGAAGAAACCAGGAAAGTCATCGATGCAGGAGGATCAGTGGCGGTGATCCTCCTGGACCTCAGCGCAGCAATCGACACCGTCAACCATAGCATCCTTGCCCAACGCCTGGAAAACCTCGCCATCGCTGGGACGGCCCTCAAATGGCTAAAATCCTTCCTCCACAACCGCTCCTTTCAGGTGGCAGATGGAGACTGTATCTCTAGGGAAACCCCGATACGTTGCGGAGTGCCTCAGGGCTCCTCTTTGAGCCCTACACTCTTCAACGTATATATGGCACCTCTTGAACAAATTGTCGTCCCCTATGGCATTAAACTCCTGACCTACGCGGACGACACACAGCTGGTCGTCTCCCTGAGCCAGTCAGAACCCCCCACCATCGATCTGTATTCCTGCCTGAAGAATATAGTCAGCTGGATGAGTGACTCCCATTTAAAGCTCAATGGGGAAAAAACCGAGCTAATGGTACTAGGCAACCGGTCCCTCTTCCGCCCGGAGTCTCTATGGCCTCCCAGTATGGGCCCACCACCAATCCCCAAAACTGATATCAAAAGCCTGGGGATTTGGTTGGATGATAAACTCACTCTCAACACTCAGGCCAAAAAAACTGCAGGAACATGCTTTGGCCTGCTCCGCTCCATCCGCAAAATTCTCCCACTCTTACCATTCCAGTCAAGAAAATTGGTCATTCAGGGCCTCATACTGTCCAGACTGGACTACGGCAATGCCTTATATCTTGGATCCCCAAAGAAAGTAATCTCTAGGCTTCAGGTGGTGCAAAATGCGGCCGCCAGAATCCTCACTGGCACCAAAAAACGCTGCTCTGCCAAACATGCACTCAAAGAACTCCATTGGCTCCCTGTGGAACAAAGGGTGCACTTCAAGGCCATGTGCCTAACCCACAAAATCTTGCATGGAAAAGCCCCCCCGGTTCTGAAAGACCTCATGACTCCCCACACGACAACCAGAACCCTACGCTCTACCAATGCCCACCTGACCAAAATACCCAAGATCAGAAAATCACGTTTTGGAGGTCGACAATTCTCATTTCAGGCGTCCAAGATGTGGAATACTCTTCCACCGGACCTCCGGGCCCAACCTAATCTCCTAGCATTCTGCAAATCCCTGAAGACATGGCTGTTCCCTTGATCTCTTCCTTCCCCACCGGCCCCCTCCTCTGGAGATCATAGTGGATTTCTGTTAGCGCTGGGACGCTCTCGGGCAGCCATGCGCTCTATAAATCTCCAAAGTAAAACAAAATAAAATAAGAGTGCAGTGGTGCATTTTAGAGTAGAGTAGTGGGGCTAGAATGCATTGGCAAAGAGTAGAGTGGAATAGAATAGAGAGGCATCCAGTGAAGTGGCACAGAGCGGAGTGGTGCAGTGACAGTGTGGAGTGGCGTAAAGTGGAGTGGTGCAGAGTAAGGTGCAGTGGAGTGGAGTGGTGCAGAACAGAGTGGAGTGGGGTAACGTGGAGTATGCATGGTGTGGTAGCACACCGCCATTACAGACAACACAACCTCAATTGAAATGACATTACATTTGCACAGACATGCAGTATTACTGATAAAAGTATACAGCACAAAAATAGTGTGTGGAAATATCATCACCTACTGTATTGATTTGTTTTGCTCAAAATACTTGCTTCCACCACACTTCAGAATTACCTGCTTCATTTGTGATTTTCATATTCTGAAATAGCTGCACAGTTCACTTGCAGACAATTACATGTTGTCTTGTGCTAGAAAAAACATGACACTGTACAGCACACCCCGAGTAGCTAATATGATGGTCAAACTAGATCCTCTCACTTTGAAGTTAGAGAAAGAAACCTGACATTTGACCTCTGTCCTTGAATGCACAGCAAAGGTGACAAGCAAAGGTGACAAAATAAAAACAAGATTTAAAGGCCTGTTTATAGAAATGTAATGGTGGAAGAATGCAGTAAATACATTTGGGCAAGGGAAGGACAAACTGAACCTGGACAGCCTAAAACAAATAAAGCCAGCAAATAGAAAGCAGGCCCATGTGAATTACAAACCACAAAGACAATGGTAAGCAATGGTTGAAATGCATTCCCAGGAAAGCTTTCTGAATGTCTCCAAGATGTCGTTAACAAATCAGACAGCTGTGCTGTCTGGCCAGCTACGACCTAAAAATAAAGGGCTATGACTCAGCCAGTCCTGGCTGGGTCATAGCTCTTTAAAAAAAAAAATCTGGCGGCGAATGGGGTGCGAAGTATTTTGCAGCTAAGGAGAGGGCATGCAACAGGAAGGGTGTAGATGACTCCAACCCCATCCTCCCACCAACAATAAAAACAAGCATTGGCAAAGCCAATGGTTGTAACCTATCCGAGAGCTGTTGGCTTTGCCAATGATTTTTAGCCATGTTGTACAACAGCGTGGGGTGGAGTGGAATGGAGTAGAGTGGCATTGCGTAGAATGGTGTGGAGTGACATAGAGTGGAGTGACTTAGAGTGACCTAGAGTGGCGTAAATTGGCATAGAGTGAAGTGGTGTGGAATGGAGTGTCACAGAGTAGAGTGGTGTACAGTGGAGTGGTGTAGAGTGCTGTACAGTGGAGTGGAGCAGAATGGAGTGGGCAGACACATAGTAGAGTAGGGTAGAGTTGAGTGGTGTAGAGTGCAGTGGTGTAGTGTACCACAGAGTTCAGTTGAGTAGAGTGCCATAGAGAGGAGTAGACTAGAGTGGCGTAAAGTGGAGTGGCATGTACTGGAGTAGAGTAGAGGGGTGTAGAGCCAAAGAGAGCGGTGTAAAGTAAAGTGAGGTAAAGTGTAGTGTGGTACAGTGGCTTAGAGCAGCATAGAGAGGAGTGACAGAGTGAAGTGGCGTAGAGTGGCACTGTGTGGAGTGGGGTAGAGTATCGTAGAGAGGCACTGTGTGGAGTGGAGTGGTATGGCATAGAGCAGAGTGGCATTAAATGGATTGAAGTGGAGTGGCCTAGAGTGGAGTGCAGTGGATAGCTGTAGAGTGCAGTGATGTAGAGTGAAGTGGCATAGAGTAGAGTGGTGCAAAGTAGCGAGGAGTAGAGTGGTGCAGAATACAGTAAAGTGGCGTGGAGTGAAGTGGTATAGAGTAGACTGGTTCAGAGTACAGTAGAGTGGCATGGAGTACAGTAGTGCAGAGTTGAGTAAAGGGGCATAGAGGGTAGTGGTGCAGAGTGCAATGGCGTAGAGGGATGCAGAGTAGACTGGTGAAGAGTGCAGTGATGTAGAGTGATGCAGAGTGCAGTGCAGTGGCATAGAGTGTAGTGGCGTAGAGTGGGGCATATTGCAGTGGCGCAGAGTACAGGGGTGTAGAGGGCAGTTGAGTAGAGAGACAGCAAGTAGAGTGCAGCAGCATACAGTGCAGTGCTGTAGAGTGGTGCAGAGTAGTGTAGAGTAAGTAGAGTGCATTGCCACAGAATAGAGTTGTGGCCAGTAGAGTAGAGTGGCATAGAGTAGAGTATGTAGAGTAATGTAAAGTGGCTTAGAGGGCAGTGGTGTAGAGTGCAGTGGTGTATTGGTATACAGTGCTGTAAAGTGCAGTGGTATAGAGTAGTGAAATCTAGAGTGAAGTGGCATAGAGTGCAGTGTTGTAGACGATGGTGGTGCAGAGTAGAGTATAGTGGAATAGGGTGCAGTGGCGTAGAGTGCAGTGGACTACACTGAAGAGTAGAGTGCAGTGGCATACAGTGCAGTGGTGTAGATTAGTGCAGAGTAGAGTGGCATAGAGTGCAGTGGCCTATAGTGCAGTGCCACAGGGTAGAGTGGTGATCAGTAGATAGAGTTGCGTAAAGTGCAGTGGCTTAGAGTAGAGAAGTGCAGAGTAGAGTCCCATAGAGTACATTGGCCTAGAGTACAGTGGTGCAGAGTAGATTAAAGTTGCATGGAATAGAGTGGTACAGGATAGAGAGCAGTGGCATAGAGTGCAATGGTGTAGAGTGGAGTGGCGTGGAGTAGAGTGCAGTGGCATAGAGTGCAGTGGCATAGAGTTCAGTGGCATAGAATACAGGATAGGTGGGTTTGAGGGAAAAGAAGCAGCATGAAAGGGGGTGGGTGGGAAAGGGGGCGGGTGGAAGGAAGTAGAAGCTACATGGACAAAGATATGGACTTAAAACACAAGCACTAGTATGGAGTGATTGAACAAAAAAAAGTAGCTCCAAAAATGGTTGCAGCGCATGCTCCAGGGGAGGGTCAAACACAAGAAGAGGACATGACGCATGCATGCCATGACAAACAGGATTGAAGTAAATGAGAGCAAAGGTGAGGCTAACAAATGGTAAGCTACGGGCGGACTGTAAGCCCACTGTATGTAAACAAACCTTTAGCAGAGACAGTGCATGTGCTTTCTGGGCAAAACCTTAAAAGCACTATGATGCTGTCTGCATTGACTGCATCATAGCACTTTTTAAAAAACGTTCAGACAAACAACAACTTGGTATGGGGAGTTTTAGAGGGGGCAAACAACAATTCAGAATGGGGCTGGAGAGTGGGAAGGGGTAATCAACAAGAGGGAGAGGGACGGGAGTGTGGGGGAGGGCAAGCAACAACAGGGAGAGGGACAAGAGGGTAGAAGGGCCAAGCATAAACAGGGAGCGGGTGGGAGGGGGTAAGCAACAACAGGGAGAGGGACAAGAGGGTAGAAGGGCCAAGCATAAACAGGGAGCGGGTGGGAGTAAGCAACAACAGGGAGAGGGACAAGAGGGTAGAAGGGCCAAGCATAAACAGGGAGCGGGTGGGGGAGGGCAAGCAACAACAGGGAGAGGGACAAGAGGGTAGAAGGGCCAAGCATAAACAGGGAGCGGGTGGGAGGGGGTAAGCAACAACAGGGAGAGGGACAAGAGGGTAGAAGGGCCAAGCATAAACAAGGAGCGGGTGGGAGGGGGTAAGCAACAACAGGGAGAGGGACAAGAGGGTAGAAGGGCCAAGCATAAACAGGGAGCGGGTGGGGGAGGGCAAGCAACAACAGGGAGAGGGTGGGAGGGAGGTAAACAACAACAGGGAGAGGGACAAGAGGGTAGAAGTGGCAAGCATAAACAGGGAGAGTGACAGCAGGGGTTCAAGGGCCTGCAACAACAGGGGGAGGGACAGGAGGGTGGGAAGGGCCAAGCAAAAACAGGGAGAGGGACATCAGTGGTGGCGGGACAAGTAACAACACAGAGAGGAACGTGAGGGGCAAGCAGCAACACAGAGTGAGATGGGGAGGTGTGAGGGGGCAAACAACAACACAGAGAGGGTTGGGAGGTTGCAAGAAAAATACTGAGTGGGATGGGGTAGTAGCACACGAGGGAGATGGCCTACAAATACTTGCACTTTTATGAAGTGCCTCAACTGGAAGAAAAAAGTAGCCCCAAAAGCTTGAGCAGTGGAAGGACACAAGCGCTTGGGCCATGCTACAGCAAAGGATCAAACATATGAAGAGGAAGTTAAGCCAGCAAGTGCTGACCAAAGAGAAGTAAAGAAGTTAGAGTGACATAGAAAGCAAACCAATAGTAACAATAGTAATCAATGGGCGCGCTCTAAGCCCTCTGAAAATTGCTTGCAAGCGACAGCACATTCGCTGTCTCAGACAAGATCTAAAAAGAGCTGTTGTCAAAAGTCCAGTTTGCAATTGACTTCATATCAAAAAACTCAGACTAAAGGGGCAATAGATGAGCACTCATCAAAGGGCACCTAAAGGACCTTTCAGCTAAAATGTCTCTTACCAGTGGGCGAAAAAGGCTTCTTACCTTAGGGTCCTTAATGGGCCTTTCACCAAAAGGGCTTCTCACAACAATTTCTCTAAAGTACATTTAACAAATGGGAACATGTTTTCTTTCTAAATAACCACCTACCAAAAAGACCTGCGCAATCTGGAGTCAAAAGGTAACTAATGACCTACACTATCTAGAGCCAATACATAACTAAAGACCTACGCTATCTGGAGTCAATAGGTAACTAATGACCTACACTATCTAGAGCCAATACATAACTAAAGACCTGCGCTATCTGGAGTCAATAGGTAACTAATGACCTACACTATCTAGAGCCAATACATAACTAAAGACCTGCGCTATCTGGAGTCAATAGGTAACTAATGACCTACACTATCTAGATCCAATACATAACTAAAGACCTACGCTATCTGGAGTCAATAGGTACCTAATGACCTACACTATCTAGAGCCAATACATAACTAAAGACCTGCGCTATCTGGAGTCAATAGGTAACTAATGACCTACACTATCTAGAGCCAATACATAACTAAAGACCTACGCTATCTGGAGTCAATAGGTAACTAATGACCTACACTATCTAGAGCCAATACATAACTAAAGACCTGCGCTATCTGGAGTCAATAGGTAACTAATGACCTACACTATCTAGAGCCAATACATAACTAAAGACCTGCGCTATCTGGAGTCAATAGGTAACTAATGACCTACACTATCTAGAACCAATACATAACTAAAGACCTACGCTATCTGGAGTCAATAGGTAACTAATGACCTACACTATCTAGATCCAATACATAACTAAAGACCTACGCTATCTGGAGTCAATAGGTAACTAATGACCTACACTATCTAGAGCCAATACATAACTAAAGACCTGCGCTATCTGGAGTCAATAGGTAACTAATGACCTACACTATCTAGATCCAATACATAACTAAAGACCTACGCTATCTGGAGTCAATAGGTACCTAATGACCTACACTATCTAGAGCCAATACATAACTAAAGACCTGCGCTATCTGGAGTCAATAGGTAACTAATGACCTACACTATCTAGAGCCAATACATAACTAAAGACCTACGCTATCTGGAGTCAATAGGTAACTAATGACCTACACTATCTAGAGCCAATACATAACTAAAGACCTGCGCTATCTGGAGTCAATAGGTAACTAATGACCTACACTATCTAGATCCAATACATAACTAAAGACCTGCGCTATCTGGAGTCAATAGGTACCTAATGACCTACACTATCTAGAGCCAATACATAACTAAAGACCTGCGCTATCTGGAGTAAATAGGTAACTAATGACCTACACTATCTAGAGCCAATACATTACTAAAGACCTGCGCTATCTGGAGTCAATAGGTAACTAATGACCTACACTATCTAGAGCCAACACATAACTAAAGACCTGCGCTATCTGGAGTCAATAGGTAACTAATGACCTACACTATCTAGAGCCAACACATAACTAAAGACCTGCGCTATCTGGAGTCAATAGGTAACTAATGACCTACACTATCTAGAGCCAACACATAACTAAAGACCTGCGCTATCTGGAGTCAATAGGTACCTAATGACCTACACTATCTAGAGCCAATACATAACTAAAGACCTGCGCTATCTGGAGTCAATAGGTAACTAATGACCTACACTATCTAGAGCCAATACATAACTAAAGACCTGCGCTATCTGGAGTCAATAGGTAACTAATGACCTACACTATCTAGAGCCAATACATAACTAAAGACCTACGCTATCTGGAATCAATAGGTAATTAATGACCTACACTATCTAGAGCCAATACATTACTAAAGACCTGCGCTATCTGGAGTCAATAGGTAACTAATGACCTACACTATCTAGAGCCAATACATAACTAAAGACCTGCGCTATCTGGAGTCAATAGGTAACTAATGACCTACACTATCTAGAGCCAATACATAACTAAAGACCTGCGCTATCTGGAGTCAATAGGTAACTAATGACCTACACTATCTAGAGCTAATACATAACTAAAGACCTGCGCTATCTGGAGTCAATAGGTAACTAATGACCTACACTATCTAGAGCCAATACATAACTAAAGACCTGCGCTATCTGGAGTCAATAGGTAACTAATGACCTACACTATCTAGAGCCAATACATAACTAAAGACCTACGCTATCTGGAGTCAATAGGTAACTAATGACCTACACTATCTAGAGCCAATACATTACTAAAGACCTGCGCTATCTGGAGTCAATAGGTAACTAATGACCTACACTATCTAGAGCCAATACATAACTAAAGACCTGCGCTATCTGGAGTCAATAGGTAACTAATGACCTACACTATCTAGAGCCAATACATAACTAAAAACCTGCGCTATCTGGAGTCAATAGGTAACTAATGACCTACACTATCTAGAGCCAATACATAACTAAAGACCTGCGCTATCTGGAGTCAATAGGTACCTAATGACCTACACTTTCTAGAGCCAATACATAACTAAAGACCTGCACTGTCTGGAGTCAATAGGTAACTAATGACCTACACTATCTAGAGCCAATACATAACTAAAGACCTGCGCTGTCTGGAGTCAATAGGTAACTAATGACCTACACTATCTAGAGCCAATACATAACTAAAGACCTGCGCTATCTGGAGTCATTAGGTAACTAATGACCTACACTATCTAGAGCCAATACATAACTAAAGACCTGCGCTATCTGGAGTCAATAGGTAACTAATGACCTACACTATCTAGAGCCAATACATAACTAAAGGCCTAAGCTATCTGGAGTCATTAGGTAACTAATGACCTACACTATCTAGAGCCAATACATAACTAAAGACCTGCGCTATCTGGAGTCAATAGGTAACTAATGGCCTACACTATCTAGAGCCAATACATAACTAAAGGCCTAAGCTATCTGGAGTCAATAGGTACCTAATGACCTACACTATCTAGAGCCAATACATAACTAAAGACCTACGCTATCTGGAGTCAATAGGTAACTAATGACCTACACTATCTAGAGCCAATACATAACTAAAGGCCTGCGCTATCTGGAGTCATTAGGTAACTAATGACCTACACTATCTAGAGCCAATACATAACTAAAGACCTGCGCTATCTGGAGTCAATAGGTACCTAATGAACTACACTATCTAGAGCCCATACATAACTAAAGACCTGCGCTATCCGGAGTCACTAGGTAACTAATGACCTACACTATCTAGAGCCAATACATAACTAAAGACCTGCGCTATCTGGAGTCATTAGGTAACTAATGACCTACACTATCTAGAGCCAATACATAACTAAAGGCCTAAGCTATCTGGAGTCAATAGGTAACTAATGACCTACACTATCTAGAGCCAATACAAAACTAAAGACCCGCACTATGTGGAATCAATAGATAATGAAGCACTATGCGTCTTGAGTCAATAGTTAACTATAGACCTTTTCTATTTCTAGTGAATAGATAGCTAAATACCTTTTTATCTGGAGTGAATAGATAACTAAAGAGCTACGCTATCTGCAGTTCACAAATCACTAATGAGCACGCAAGTGCCTGATCGGATGATCCAGCTGACATGTCATATCCTGCTCTATGCCCCTGGGATTCCCCTTCAAGTGTTCCTTCACTTTCCAGGCGCGTTTGCACCAGTGGGCTTGACCCTTTGGCAGGATAGATCAATTGAGACAGCAGGAGACCTGTTTCTAGACCAGCACCTGTTGACATTCAACCGACTGTGTTAAGACCCTGCTATTCCCCTTGGTCAGTTTCTCCTACAGGGCCAGCTATTGGAGATATGCTGCAGGTTGTGGGATACAGTAGACTTAGAGCGACCCCATACATGCACTTACCCATACACTGTACACTATAGGTGCCAGGCGTCATTTGATCACCTGGCTACACAAGGCAGTCAGAGAACTTACAGGGGTCTTCCTGGCACCCCTGAGACAAAAATGGGAGGATGACATTGGGCGGCCACTACATGACTCAGAGTGGGCACAGACGCTTGACTCACCTTGCGTCATCTCTTTGGAGGTGTGTGGCTCAATGGTTAGAGCGGCAGACCTTGATGCAGAGTTCTGGCCAGTGACCAGGGTTCGATTCCCACCTCGGCGGGTCTCGGGCTCATAAATTCCTCTGACCGGATATTCTCGCCTCAGTGCCTATTCTAATCATGGGTCCCATGCTGCAACTCTGGGCAAGAGCTTGCTTAATCTCCACAACGGCCCCAACAGCGCAAGGGATGCCTGGTTTCACCATGGAGGTGCCCAGGAGTGGACACTTCACAAGGAAAGCCAGGAAGGGTTCCTGAGCGGTATGAGTACAAGCGCCGGGAGACCCCGGTCTGGGGTAGCTGTGCGCTATACAAGTACAACACATTTACATTTACATTTACATCTCTGGCAACATGCAACTGAAATGTATCCAGAACACAGTCTTACATCGAACCTATCTGACCCCCACAAAATGTAACCGCATATTCCCCACTGCTAACCTCACATGTCCCAGATGGCACTCTGAATACCACAGATCTCCAACCTATGCCGCGGGAGTGCTCCACGCTCACTACCTATTGGCAGGCAGCTCAAGATGCCCTGACATCTGTTACTGAGTTCACACACCTAGATACATGGGAGGTGACAGTTAAAGGGGTATATCAGGGCACTGCTGCTTGCCAAGAGAGTTATTACCCTACATTGGAGGGCTTCTCAGCCACTGCTCCTGATTAGATGGCAAAACGCCTTTCTTTGATGGGGGGGGTCACCGAGAGCACAAATCTACATCATGAGAAGGCCCGCTACCTCCAAAAACAACCCATAGTGGACTCATGGGACACTATGCTTACACAATTCCGCGAGGAGATGTGGGAGGCTGAAATCCCATCTATACCCACGACCAACCAGGATACAGCTCCCCTCCACGATTGACACATTACATACGCCCACCGCTCATCACATACGCTGAGTGAGCCCTCCTTAGACTCCCTTGTGCATGGCCCCTGATGCTGCGTCCTATCCCACTTCATTATGAGCCACGTCCCCTGCTATGAACCATCCCATCTGCCATAATCCCTCCCCGGACACTGAGATTCAATAAGGCTTGCGCTGCCATGTTACCGCACTCCCACCCTAAGTTTATTGTTTCGGAGGTACCCATACCGCCAATGGCACAATGGAACAACACACTTCTTCAAACACTTGGCTCAGCCTGCACAGTTACCTCGCGTTCTTCCTCCTTCAAGGAGGTCCCTCTGTGGCTTTGCCCCCACTTTGTCCCAATCCTGAGGAGCCCCCGCAGTGGACTTACCCACAGATTGATGTGTTCATGTTGTTTTACGATAATCCGGATATGATGTTGTCACTATCCTGCTGTGCCATATTGTACCCAGAAAATGCCTCAATAAAAAGAATGTGGAGAAAGAAACAAATCACAGATGACCTACAGTATCTAATGTCAATGCATAACTAGAGACTTGCACTATCAGAAGTGAATAGATAACTACCAATCCATGCTTTCTGGTGTCAATAGAGTACTAAAAGCATGCACGAGCATGGACCAATAGATAACAAAAGACCAACATGAGGATGTAGCCTTATGGCTAGAGCTGTCGAACTCAAAGCTGGGGAACCCGGTTCGAGACTCGGCAACAACGCTCAATATACTGTGATTCTGGGCAAATCACTTAATCTCCCCGTGCCTAACAAAAATGTGTGTGTCCTTGTGTAACGAAACTGGTGCTCATGTAAAGCGCTCTGAAACCTGATATCTTCGGGTCTAGTTTGTGCTATATAAAACTCTAAAAAAAAATACAGATAAAAAAACACTATCTGGAGGCATTATATAACAATAGACCTACACTCTCATGAGCCAATAGATAATTATGGACCTAGTCTATATAAAGTCAAAAGATAACTAAAGACTTACACTATCTGGAGGGAATGGAGAAATCAACACCTACGCTGACTAGAGACCTGTTTGTAGTGAATAGATAGCTAAACTCCTTTTTTTATCTGACGTCAATAGATAACTACAGGCCTACGCTATCTGGAGCCAATAAATAATTAAAGACCTTTCCTATCTTGTGTGAATAGATAACTCAACACCATCCCTTTCTGGAGCCAATAGATAACTAAAGTTCTACACTCTTTGGTTGGCAGGCTTGGAGCTTTATGGTCCAAGTTTCTTATAGGACCCTGTTCCAGGTTCGTCAGGTGGTTTTGGCAGGTTTTGTTCCTCACCGGTAAGAGATAAGCAGGTCAAAGCAGATGAGGGTGTAGTCAATCCAGATTGGGGTGGTTTTTTCCAGCGTAATGTCATTGAAGTTACTGAAGATGGGGTAGAGGAGATGTCAGGTGGTGTGGGTGGGGTCCTTCAAGGAGGTTGTTGGTGTTAGAGTCGGTGAGGTCCTCCAAGTGGTAGTTGCATTTGTAGAGGAGGATGAAGGAGGTGGAGTTGAGCACCATCCCAGCTATAAAGTCCGAAATGGTGTTGCCAAAGTTGGATCATGGTGGAGGAGGCCGGTAGATGAGGGTGTCTCCCAGGGTGGAGTTGTTGGAGATGTGCTGTTTAAAGGCCACGTGTTCCAAGTGGTTGCTAGTGTTTGCACACATAATGGAGCAGTGAATGTTCTCTTTGAAGATGCTGTCTAGCCCTTCTCTGGGTCTGCAGGCTCTGTCCAATCTTACAATCTTGTATTCCGGGGACGAGATTGCTGTGGCGATATCAGTGGCCGATGTTGGGGTGAGCCAGGTTTTGGTCAGGAAAAGCAGGTCTGGTGAGAGGTCGGCAGGAGGTCCCAGGGGCCCCAGACTTCAGTGGTATGCCTGACGAGCAAGTGGTTGGTAAGGAGGAGGCATGTCAGGGTGGGCTGTGAGCTGTGTGGGGGTGATGTGGGATGTATGGTCATGTGTTAGGTGTTTAGGACCATGCGGAGGCTGGGGGGAGCAGGCATGTGGGTGCTCAGGAAAAGTAGCAGGTGACACTGGAGAATGTGTCTTCTTTGTTGGCTTAGAGGACCAGCAGCAGCACTGGGATGAGCGTCCAGGTTTCAGGGCTTGGAGGGCTGCAGCAGAGTAGCGTTTAAGGGTGTGGTGAGTGTCAAGTTGACAATCAAATGTTTTTTTTTGCAAGAGCGCCTGATACCACACTCATTTTAATAGCAGCCGCTGACCTTTCTTTAGACGCAGCTCATCTAAAGAAAAGGACGTGGCCTCTATTAACGTGAAAGCGCGGCATGGGAAGCTTGTAAAAACCCCCAAAAAGTGAAGAAATAGTTATAAAAAAAACATGCAGCTACATTTGGTGACACATATAAACCAAAGGTGCAGCCGCCACTGTAGCGTGTGTGCTATAAAAAATATATAAAGGTTAGGGGGGAGCGTGTCTTGCCTGACACAGCAGGCAGGTGAAAACTTTTTAACTAAATAGTGCTCGGAGGCTGTAATTAAAGCCTACCGAGTACCAACACACATAAGAGGGCCAGTCCTTATGGGAGGTTACAAGATGAGACAAGACGGTACTAAGGAGGGGCTACTAAACCTATTGACCAATGAAAAGCCACAATTTACAAAGGACAATGACACAAGCCAATGAAAAATATGGGCGGAGCTTCAAGTCCATACCTGAATACAGCATGTCTCACAGAGCAGCGCATGGGCTGCCCAGGCTCGACCTAAACATTGCGATGAAGCGGGGGTTGGGGCTGAATCAGTTTGTAGGCGCTAATGTATGCTTAAAACAAAATGACACAGCCCAGCGCCTATGTCATCATGCCTATTTTCTGTTCCATAAAAAAATAATCTTACCTTCAGGTTGTACAGCACCTGCGTTGATGCTTTACAAAATGAAGAAAAACATTGGCAGAGTTTGTAGGTCTAAAGGTGAGACTTATTGGCTTTGCCAATGCTTCTTTTAATGCTTTACCAAGGAATACAAATTTAAGCCAGACATGTGTATTGGCTTTGCCAAAGCGTGTAGCAGAGTCGGGCTTCATTTTGGAAGACCTGTGATGAATGAAGTCTGTTCTGTATATGAGCATAGCAAGAGTAAGATCCATGCGTGAAATGTAACATTATCTGCCCATGATATGGTATGTGCTATGCTAACTAAGAAAAACAATAAAATCTGTTAAAAAAAAATTAAGGCAGTTCTGTAGTCGAATCTGGCAAAGGGTAATAGCGTGGAATGATCAGCATTAACATTTAAAGTTAAATGTAAATTATTAAAGGCCGAGAGACTTTGTGGTGATTTACTGAAGGGCTCCTGTTAAATGAGGCGGTTTCTCCGCCTTCCCCACACTCAGGTTTAAGGGAATGGTGTCTCCTTTCTAAAAATAGCGAAGGGACACGTTCACCAACCCCTTGACCCTAAAGACTAGGCGTGATTGGGACCGCTGGGAGAGAGAGGAGAAATGAAAATAAACAACTAACTTATAAAATAAAAGGAGACAGGAGGACTGGGAAAGATAGCAAGAAAGGCTGTGGAAGAAGCTGCAGGACTAAGAAGGGATTAAAAAGCGCGAGCAGGAAAGGAGCGCGACTTGAGACATACAAGAAACAATGCAAGTGGGGGGGGGGTGACTGAATGTGCGCGAGCTGAAGGCAGAAGGCATGAATGCAGGTCAGAGCAGTGGGGGTGCCCGGAAGTGCCTTCCAATCAGGCGGGGGTGGTGTACATGTGATAAACCGGCGCACCATCATCACTCAGGAAGCACTTTAAGAGCTCCACCGAAGGACACGGACCCTTTGGCGGCAGATAAACCCCTCACGGGCGCGCGGCTCATTTCTTTCCTAATCTGAACACCCCAGGCCCGGGCTTATCTCACGCGACAACCCAGACCCATCCCTATCTCGTGCTGGATCGTCGCGTTCTATTTGCCTCCTGTGTCTGTACCAGGGCATTCCGAGCTCGGCTTTGATTTGTGCGCCCACCCATCCGGCTGCATGTAGTTACAGTTCTTTCTGAGAATTTAGATTCCAGTGCTTTTGAGGGGAAGTAGCCTTGACTCAGGGCTCATTGCCCCGTCTGACCTGTACCCTGAAGTCTATACCACCTACCAGAGGCGCAACTAGAGCCACATTTCGGGGGGGGGGGGCTAAGAAAAAATTTCGGGGGGGGCTGAACTTTAATCAGTAGGCAGAGTGGAGCGCTGAGTCGAGCTGCAGGGGCTCTTACAAGGGCTGAAACAATAACAATGCCTAATTAACATTCAAATGGTCTTTAAATGACCTGTGAAACGTTCGGGTGCGGCTCTTTGTGTGCCCAGGATCTGTCTCATCCCGGGCTGCCACACACGAGGGGGGGGGGGGGGGGGGGGGGTTTGAAGCCCGGTGAGTTCAATGGGTGTTGCGCGCCTGCCACCTACGTAAGTATATGTAAAGGGAAGTAAAGGTGAAATACTGAACATTGCAAATCAACAGACTTGAGTGCACTGTGGTAATATTGAAAATATTGAACTGTAATTGTCAGGGTGGGTGTAGTTCTGACAACGTTTCACATAAGGGTGCTGGGGGTGTAGGTTAGGATCTTTCCCAAGTTTGCCTATTCCTGATGTCACTTTAACACAGTTAGGCCCAGTACTGCTAGGGATATTCCCAGATGTGATTTACGCCCCGAAATACATGTTTTTCTTGTGTTAATTTTTGTGTGTGTTGAATACAAACTTTATTTACATACACCATGTGTGAAGTGTGTTTTGTGTCGCTTAGTGTGTTTCTTGTGTGAGAGTGCTGTGCCAATGCTTTACACATTGCCTGTGTGATAAGGCTGACTGCCCAGTCTCAAGCTACCCAAGGCTGAGTGCAGGTTTTACAGTGAGTGTAATCACCTACTCCTGACAGGAGTGGTAGGTTCTGCTTGGCTGGACACCGCCTCAGCCAACCAGAAAGAGCCAGTTCCAACATACATCAATCAATCAGGCAAGGATTTCACCATATCACCCATGAATGTCTCAAGGCGCTGGAGTTGCTAACTGATTTGTTATTTCTTTTTATTTAAATGAGGGGAAAGCAAAAAGAAGGCACTCTAAAAACAGGGGGAAAACAAGGAGAAAGCAAATAAAACAAAGGGAAAGCAAGGAGAAGGCACTCTTAAACGGGAGATTAAGCAAGGAGAACGCAGTGAAAGTGAGGGAAAACAAGGAGAAGGCACTCAAAACAGGGGGAAAACAGAGAGAAAGCTGGGAAAATGAGGGAGAAGCAAGAAGAAGGCACTCAAATGGGTAAAAACAAGGAGAAAGCAGTGAAATCATCAAACGGGAAAGCAAGGAGAAGGCACTCAAACAACAGGGGGTAAACAAGGAGAGAGTAATGAAAAGAAAGGGAAAGCAAGGAGAAAGTAAAGAAAAGAAAGGGGAAAGAAGGAGAAGGCACTCTTAAACGGGAGATTAAGCAAGGAGAACACAGTGAAAATGAGGGAAAAACAAGGAGAAGGCATTCAAAATCAGGCAAAAAAACCAAGAAGGCAATAAAAACGATGGGAAAGCAAGGAGAAGGCACCCAAAGAACAGGGGAAAAAACAAGACGAAAGAAGTGGAAACAAAGCAGAAGCTTGGAGAAGAGCATTGCAAGAGCAATGAAGAAGAGCATTGCAAGAGAAATGAAGCAGCACAGGGAAAACTGGGCCTGGGGCAGTAAGAATTTAACTTTTGATTAAAAAAAACCATAAAAATTCACAGAAAAATCACTACTGTTTAAAAACAAAGAAAACGGGGGAATTTGCCAGTTATACCTAACTTACATAAGTATAACTTGTATTACCATAGATTCCAGTAGTCATGTCTTGTAATTTGGGAGGTCATAAGCAAAGCATCACAGCAGTGAAAGTTATACGGATGTCAGTTACGTATAGCTGGCAAATTTCCATGCTTTTTTTGGTTTTTAAAGAGTAGTACTTTTTTAGTGAATTTATAAGGATATTTTTTAATATAAGTTGCACTCTTACTAACTTCCTCACATAGAACTGTAAAGTTTTTTATTTTCTGTGAATTTCTACATGTTCCATTAACATAAAGTTATATCATATTACAATATGTGTGCGACCAACCCCATGCCATTCCTTTGGCTGTTCGCAGCGAGGGGAGTTTTGGCGGCAGGTCCAGGCCCATAGCTACTTCATGCACCCAATCCCACCAACGGTCAACCCCCCACAACGCACAGCCTTCAGGCATCTTGCCACAGCCCCTCATTCCTTTTTCAAAAATTATTAAAAATGTTTATGGTCCCACAGGAGTCCAACGGGAACTCACCGGGTGCAGCTCTAGCTCCCGCAAGATTGTGAAAAGCCCCTCTAATAAGGCTGGATGTCAGGGTGCCCATAACCTGCCCCATACTACCTAATTTTTTGTTCGCAACCTACCAGACAGCACAGCTGGCTGCGTATGCTAAGGACATCTTGGGAACTTTCAGAAAGTTGACCTAGGAATGCATTCCTTCTGTTGCTTGCTATTGGCGTTGGGGTTTGTAACTCCCCTTTTCTTGCTTTCCATTTGCTGGCTTTATTTGCCTTAGGCTGCCCAAGTTCACTTCGTCCCTCCCCTTGCCTAAACTGTATTTACGGTGTTCTTCCACAAACTTGTTTTCTGTAAACAATCCTTTAAATCTTGTTTTGATCTCGTTACGTTTGTTGGGCATTCAAAGACGGAGGTCAAATGCCAAGCATTGTCTTATCCTACCAAGTGCTCCCTTTCTGTAAACAGGCCTGTAAATCTTGTTTCTATCTCGTCACATTTGCTGTGCATTCCAAGATCGAGGTCCAATTTCAAGTGCTGTCATCCGAGGGCGCTTGTAGCTATAATGCAGTTAATTGTGGTAGTTCACTTTTATTGCAAAACATCTTCACAGGCAGTGCAGGCGTCAGTGTAAAATTAAGGATTTAAACCAAGTTTTCAGAATTTCTTTTGAGCTGGTGAAAATGTTTAATCCCACGGCAGTTTTCCCACAGGCCCAGTTATGATTGTTAACGAACAGTAACTTTGCATGCATGCGAGGCAAGTACATGCGTGTTACGGGAGATGCAAAACTACCTATCCCAGAATGAAGTGTGCTGCCGGCAAATAAAGTTTGGCTTGGGTGAAGATGTCAGACATTACATGGGGTCACTTCACAACTATGTCATGCAACACCCCGTTCTTAATGCACTTACTCCAGTACACATAGCATTGGAGAAATCGCGTTATGCGCTCTCTCATAACTTGCATTATATAATGTGAACTACTTTCAATTCCCTTTTCCTTTCGTCGTCAATGTATGTATGCATGGGTGCGAGATACAGTAAAATTCTGAGGTGTGCGGGGACAGCTTTGAGACTATAATGCCAACATGTCTCAAATTGCCAGTGACCTTACTACTGAAACCTGGAAGTCCCTGTAAACATGCATAAAGATAATTTGTAATAGTTTGCAAAAAGGATTTAAAATGTATTCTGGCACTAAGAAGACATTGCTAGGAAAAGCTGTGTTTTTTTTTATTTTGAATGGGTTGCAAAAATTCAGTGAACATACATTTATGGACTCCATTACTGATATCCCTCTTGTTTTGTTTAAGGCACAATTTAATTGGCTGAAAACGAATAATCCTTCGGTAAACTATACACTTTTGTTCTTTCATACTGACTATTGCACCACCGCGCTTCAAAGCTATAAGAATGGTAATACTGCGGTAAACAAATCTCTGTTAAAATAACATGGCAGCACAACGTTGCACCAAAGGAGGAAGCCAGACTTGATTTTAGGACCTTGGCTGTGCCAAAGAAAATGTTGAAACATCATACCAAACAGTGCATTTTAGAACACTTTATTCACATATATCTGATAAAAAGCTATAGGTTCTGAATGGGCATTACATGAAATATTCATATACATCCACGGCGTGCCTAATAAGCCCTACTTTTGCTCCCACAAAGGCGGCAGCAAAAACGTTTTGAATAATTATGAAAATAATAAAATGTTAAAAATCCAATTTGAATCTTGTATGTATAAAAGGAAATATATAAATGTACTTTATAGGAAAGACATTTAAACATGCAGAGGTCTGCAGGTCAAGTGTTCAAATCCAAGAAAGGCCAACTCAACCTTCCATTTTTCTGAGGTCAGTAAATTTAGTACTGAAAACGCTCTTTTCAATGCAACTCAGGTCAATAGACCTTTTAGTAGCCTGAGAGGAAAAGGGGTTAACGGCAATTAAAATATTAAGATACAGTGTGCAATGGCAGCAGACACAAAAAAGAACGGCGGGCGGGTGGAGGGGATTGAGAGCGTGGGGGCCAGTGGGAAGTACGCAGGGGGAGCGTGCGGCATGCAGGCAATGATAAAAAAAAAAACACTTACATAGTGCTGCCGGCCGCCTTGCACTCCTCTGCTGCAGTACCTGGTCCCAGCTGTCCCTACGAATGCATCACAACTCCCATCCAATCTCTGCGCTGCTCTCAAGCATGAGATCAGTGTGTGGATTGGCCTGAGTGGGCTGGATCAACGTTCGCTCAGGCACAGAGAGTCTGTGCTGTTTCTCCAACCCCCTGTGCAATTCAGCTGGGATGGAGAAACCTAAGTGCGCATGTTAGTTTGGCCGACTGGAGACAGCCGGCCAAACTGACATGTGCACTTACAAGTGCACTTACTACTCCGCCTCCACCTCTCATGGCCTGGCCCTGCCCCTCCCACTCTGGCTCAGAGCCAGCAGCTAAAAAATAAAACAATATTAAGATATTGTTTTATTTTTTATCTGCTGGCTCTGAGCCAGTGGGATGACGCTCCTCTGCCATTGCAGAGGAGCCGCGCTGACAGTGTGATCATTTGGACCACACCATAAAAATGTAAGCTAGTAACTTGACGATAAAAGGTTTATAACAGACTAGCAGACCTTGTCCGGGAGCAATCAGGCTTCCCCGACGCCCCGACATTGTCCAGCAGCCCGGGCCCCCGCTGCGATCATTAGTGCCCTTTGTTATTTGGGGTTCTTGGTATTGAGCACAGTGTACTTTTCTTTTGGAGCGATGTGACATTGCTGCTGTTTGGCTATATCCATGACGTGACCCCCGCCCGCCCCGACATTGTCCAGCAGTGCAGGCCCCCGCCCGCCCCGACATTGACCAGCAGTGCGGGCCCCCACCCACCCGCCACCTGCCCCGTCCCCTGCCTGCCCCGACCCCCACCTGCCCCGACATTGTCCGTGGGTCCCCCGGAGCCTTACCTCAGCCGCCGCTCCTCCCCCGCGCTCCTCAGTTCACCGCCCTGCCGCTCACTGCTCCTCCCGCCTGTCCGCCGCTCCTCACCGCTCCTCCCCCACGCCATGTATGCTGCTCCTCCTCGCGCTCCTGGACGCCGCTCCTCCCCGCGCTCTTGACGTCAGCACGCAGGTCGCGGCCGGCGCTACTTCGAAGGGACTACTTTTTTTTATGTACATTTTTTAAATAACGCATATTTGGATAGTTTATATAGCCTATGTCCATCTGCACACCCTGACGATTACAATGATGTATCGGGTGTGTGGATTGGCGCTGTGGTTCCCGAGTTTACCCGCCTCAAAGGTTCAAAGTTCTTACTTTATAATAGTAGTATAGCTTTAAAGTCAGACTAATATAAATCAATCTCAAGAACATGCTGTAAATATACAAAATTATCACAGGAAGACCAATTCGGCAAACAATATTGGTCCACAACAGCAAAGAGCATATAGTGGCAGTGATTCAAAAAATAAGAAAAAGGATTTGGTGACTAGACGAAGGGTTTTGATCCGCCTCCCCATACATGGAAAAGATTTTCAGCATCTACCAAGCCCTACACTAAACTAAGGATAGGGAAGCAAGAAAGGTATCGGCATCAGAACCTCTGTAGAAGTTCTATAGCTAAGGTCACCAGAGATGACAAGAGAGGTCTCTACCTCTCCAAGTCTAAAGGGAATCTAACTAAACATGCAGTGGGTTCACTAATTAAAACGCACAAACATTGGAGAAATATGACCTCATACGCATCACAGTACTTTTCCAGTTCCCAAGAAAGAACTTGGTGCCTTGAACACTACTCCCATATTCCAATCTCTGCTTCCAAAGCATCCTTGGATTCCTCCCTTTTTCTAATAGTACCAACTGGTAACACTGCCTTTGTCATTAAAATGTATTCCCCTTGCCAGTTCTTCCTAGCCTCACTATCCCTAAAATACAATGTGCCTTTTACTGACTAATGAATGCCTTTTTTCTGCACCTACATGCAAGAAAATATGCAAAAAAAACAACTTTCACATTAGTATTAAATGTCTTGACTGTAAGCTTAAGGTCCGCATTTGTGCTAATTAGACCGTTTTTTTAAAATTCCATATTAATTCTACAACCTGCAAATAATCCAATAAATTCTACTGTATTCTTATATGTGGCACAATAAACTAATACTTGTATTATCAACCAAAAACGACAAATGGTCCCAATTTGTAAAGAAAGCATTGAACACACATTTGATTAATTGTCATTAATCCCTGGTGAATGCACTACATTAAATGCATTTTTGCGCACCACCTTACAATCTGAACCCATAGAAGATTAATATCAGCAATCCAAATGTTTCTGAAAAGGAAAATTTTTCTATGCACACAAATATATATCTAAAACACACAATATATGCCCTTTCAATATCTTTGGTCCACCATATCTTATTGGTAGTATTGCATCACACGAGTACATAAGGCCAAATGTAAATACATATATGGCCTAACCAAAAAGGATGAAGCCAGAATTATGCTACTCCAGTACCATTTTGTTTGGTGGGTTTTATATAGCGCAAACTAGACCTGGAGGTATCAGAGCGCTTTACATGAACACCAGTTACGTTACAGACAGACACATTTTTTTAGGTTTTGCCTGGCGAAAAGATGCGCTTCTGCGCATCTTTTTCGCGCAGGCGAAAACCTCTTGAGTTGTGTACGGGAGACAGGAACGGCCTCCGTCTTTCATTGGCTAGCTCCATAAATAAAGGCTAGCCATTGGAAGACGGGCCTGTCCGTCAATGCCGGACCAGATTCGGGGGCGTTCCCGAGAATTTTTGGCTTTTGGCTACGTCACGCGACGTCAGCCAAAACCCGGGAACGCCCCCGAATCTGTTCCGGCATTGCCGGCACCCGCCTTCCTGCTCCGGTGAGGGGGCGTGAGTTCTGTGAAGACTTTGGAGGATTATGGCATCACCCCTCCGCAGTGGTCAAAGACAACCAACGGTACAACGGTTACAGCGCTCACCCGGTTAACATTCGCACGTGCGCTCCCCTCTACCTTCTACAAGGTCTGTACCGGAGCAGTGTCGTGTGTTATCTGTGCAGGACAGAAGTACGAGCACCTGCGGTACGAGGCTGGTGTTTAATTACTACGCAGGTGCAGCCCAATTACTTCTCTGCAGTGTTCACGCCTTTCGTAAGGAGTGCACGTGTGCGCGATGCGACTGGTGGCTTTCTCTGGCTCACTACTTGTTTTCACCATCGTCTACTCTGTACCTGCCGGTTTGCTGAGGGGGACAGGTAAAAGTCACGAGATGTTAGGGGTAAGAAAGGAAGGTTCACCAACGTTTTTAGTTGAATGCCAGATCATATGTACTCCTAGCCGGCAAATTTCAGATTATTTATGTGTGACATTACCATTGTTTAGTTGTGATATTCCATGCTTTATGTGGTTCGCTATCTGCGAAACTTAACTGTGATTAAAACCATGCGAACCGCCCCTTTTAGAGCACCCCCAGTTTTTCCCCACTTAAAGCCCTGAGCACACCCACCATCATTCCTGTAACATAGTGCACACTGTCCCGAGATTGTGTGCTGTCTGTTTTTTGTTGTGCAGCATGCCATCTGCTACAGAGTAATACAGTGTGCCGTCTGGTACAGCATGTTTCTTCTTAGTACTAGTATGTACGATATAAACCAGTGGACAGTCTTGTTTTTCTATGTCAAGGTTAGTATCGGGTCGACAGCCCATCGCTCCCGTGAGGGAATCGCGCCGGCCCCCTCCTTTCTCCCCTCCCCCCTGCTGCCATCGAAGGTGACACGCGCTTGTACTTGTTTTTTATGGGAGTGCAGCTTGTTTTATTGGCAGGCGAAATAATGACAGCTGCGCGTCTCGTTGCACACAGCTCACCTAACTCGTCAAATCTGCACTCTTCCTGGGAAAAACATCTTGCCTCTCTTATATCTCTTTGAAGCAGATTCACCTGCAGACGATCTCTGGGTTTGAAAAACTTACCTTCATGGTGTCTGCGTGGATTCGACGACTTCAAGATAAACACCTCTACCCTTGTGTGTCCCCACTGTGCTGTTGCATGCTCTCGTCACCCGGTAGCAGTCACAAACCCCGCCATATGTTTTCTATTTTGTAGGTTACCACTGGTGCAAACATGGGGATTACACATACAAATCTTTATTTAAAGCACAGTGTGTGCCTTTAAAGATCGCCTTTAAAGATTTTGCCGTGTGTGCCTACACGTGAAGGAGCTACTATTAATTCCCCGGGGGCTGCTCCTTTCACCCAGTGACCCGCTCTGGCTTTCAGCACGGCCCGTGAATAAGCTACTATTTATTCCCCAGGGGCTGTAGGGCTCCTCCTTTCACCCAGTGACCCGCTCTGGCTTTCAGTACGGCCCGTGAATAAGCTACTATTAATTCCCCAGGGGCTGTAGGGCTCCTCCTTTCACCCAGTGACCCGCTCTGGCTTTTAGCACTGCCCGTGAAGAAGCTACTATTTATTCCCCGGGGGCTGTAGGGCTCCTCCTTTCACCCAGTGACCCGCTCTGGCTTTCAGCACTGCCCGTGAAGAAGCTACTATTTATTCCCCGGGTGCTGTGGGGCTCCCCCTGTCTCCCAGTGACCTTCTCCTAATTAGCAACAATGCCGGGCGCATTTGTTTGTTTTTTCGCATACTAAATAATGTTGCCGCGCGTGCCTACACGTTACATAATGTGTACAATAATGTTGAAGTGTATTATTTTCCCTTGAGAGATATTTTGGTATCTCGCATCTTTGATAGCATACCAAATAATTAACTTGCGCCACGACTCGCACCTGAAACTACACCAGTTAGAAAGTCGGGCCAGAAGTCAAAGTCGACCGTAAACGGAGGCAGGCCACGGAATTGCTGCTCTCGCTGCCTATCCTGGAATGAGGTATAATCTAAAAGTTGATAATGCTGCCTACTAAAAAGATACTTTTACACTACTTAGCGTACCGCACGTTCATGATGACATTTATTCTGAACAGACTGCCACACTGCAGTCTCTGCTCACTGTACTACTTCGTTTTCAGCGTTGTTCAGACGCACGAACTCCTTTTTAGGTTTTGCCTGGTGAAAAGATGCGCTTCTGCGCATCTTTTTCGCGCAGGCGAAAACCTCTTGAGTTGTATA
Source organism: Lissotriton vulgaris (assembly GCF_964263255.1). Lineage (NCBI taxonomy): Eukaryota > Metazoa > Chordata > Amphibia > Caudata > Salamandridae > Lissotriton > Lissotriton vulgaris. Next base: position 185,227,098 of record NC_141693.1, read on the forward strand.
CGGGAGATAGGAACGGCCTCCGTCTTTCATTGGCTAGCTCCATAAATGGAGGCTAGCCATTGGAAGACGGGCCTGTCCATCAATGCCGGACCAGATTCGGGGGCGTTCCCGAGAATTTTTGGCTTTTGGCTACGTCACGCGACGTCAGCCAAAAGCCGGGAACGCCCCCGAATCTGTTCCGGCATTGCCGGCACCCGCCTTCCTGCTCCGGTGTCTCCCGCCGTCCGTGTCCTCTCCCGCCCCCCTTCCCCCGTCCCTCTCGTGTTTCCGAGCTCCGACGGCCCTGAAAATCTTGTTGGAAAAGTGCCACAGTATGTGTAAACACAACAGCACCGATCTCTTTGGCAAACGGAGCAACTCTGCTACATTACCTTCTTATTACGTCATCTCACGCCTGCTGAAAATATTGTGCAAGCCTTTATAAGGTGATTATAGTCTCCCACATAGAATAAAGCAGAAATTAAGAGTGGGTGTTTATTTACTCCACAGCTGGGGTTCAGTACAGGAAAGCAGGATTCCACCTGCGTATTACCGCACATTCAACACTTTAAAGCTGGCCTCGAATCTGATTTATAATGAACTACTGGCGACGTGTTGGCACAGTTTACAAGCTGCGTAATGGTGTGTTTAATTCCACAGTATAGATTTCAGACACCCCGTCAGGCTATCACATGTAATCACATGGATTTTTATGAAATCATGGGGAGCTCGAAGATGTATTCTGGATGGAAAAACACAGTTCCCTAAAACATGGATTTAGTAGGTTCTTACAGTCACTTCCTATGACTGCCCGTCAACCTTAATGTGGTCCCCACCCTATCCCAGGGGCCAGTCCATCCAGCCAGGGCAGACTGCAAATTGTTGCTAGCTCTTCAGAGCTGTTGCTGCAGCAGAAGACACCAAATATTCCAGCTATGCTGAACTCCGGCACGAAGAGGAGCACGAGGCACATCTGGGGACGCTTAATTCCCACCCAATTCTGCGGTGTGACCTCTGTGGACAGTGCGTAAGCTCTTCCCTCGCACAGAAATAATTTCATTCATTTTCGGGGCTTGTTTTCGTAACCGGAGACATGTCAGGGCCTTCCACCTCCAGAGTGATTTAACAGCTTGTGCGTCAAAAAACCCAACCCGAGAGGACAGCCACGCTAAAATATTATTAATCACGCAGCCTGCACCTCCTCTGGGAGCCCCTGGAAGAGCGGCGGGGATGGGGGTTTCATCTGCCCTCACTTCCAGGTTACTGTCGGTGCCACACATATATACTCCCTTTCCTGAGCGCAAGCACGTCTGCGGGAAAATATCTGCCTCTCTGAACCTGAATGGCAGACGTTTGACATCCGCACACGGTGACCTTCACTGAGCATGGGGCGTTGCGCAAGTGGTACCCAGACTACAGGCACTCATACGCATCTTTAAATCAAGGGAGGCGAGTGGAAGCCATGCTCTGTAAGTGACGTCCTGGCTCTTGGCATAGTGATAGTCAAATTATCGCCGCCCTAAGCAGCAGTGCCTCCTACTAAGACATCTATACCTTGATCTTCATCCAGGAGTGTGTACCATAAATATCACAACTGGTCAATTGCCACCAAGGTGCCCAGAAACGGGGCCTGGTATGGTGTATAATCAGGGTGAGCAGGCGTCCCGTGTTTGCCGGGGCCGTCCCGTTCAGAGTGCAGATTCAGAGTGCAGATTCAGAATGCAGAGTGCAGATTGCAGAGTGCAGATTGATAGTGCAGATTGATAGTGCAGATTGAGAGTGCAGATTGAGAGTGCAGATTGAGAGTGCAGATTGAGAGTGCAGATTGAGAGTGCAGATTCAAGATTCAGAGTGCAGAGTGCAGATTCAGAGTGCAGATTCAGAGTGCAGAGTGCAGATTCAGAGTGCAGAGTGCAGATTCAGAGTGCAGAGTGCAGATTCAGAGTGCACATTCAGAGTGCACATTCAGAGTGCAGATTCAGAGTGCAGAGTGCAGATTCAGAGTGCAGAGTGCAGATTCAGAGTGCAGATTCAGAGTGCAGAGTGCAGATTCAGAGAGCAGAGTGCAGATTCAGAGTGCAGATTCAGAGTGCAGATTCAGAGTGCAGAGTGCAGATTCAGAGTGCAGATTCAGAGTGCAGAGTGCAGATTCAGAGTGCAGAGTGCAGATTCAGAGTGCAGAGTGCAGATTCAGAGTGCAGATTCAGAGTGCAGAGTGCAGATTCAGAGTGCAGAGTGCAGATTCAGAGTGCAGATTCAGAGTGCAGATTCAGAGTGCAGAGTGCAGATTCAGAGTGCAGAGTGCAGATTCAGAGTGCAGATTCAGAGTGCAGATTCAGAGTGCAGAGTGCAGATTCAGAGTGCAGAGTGCAGATTCAGAGTGCAGAGTGCAGATTCAGAGTGCAGATTCAGAGTGCAGATTCAGAGTGCAGAGTCCAGATTCAGAGTGCAGAGTGCAGATTCGGAGTGCACATTCAGAGTGCAGAGTGCAGATTCAGAGTGCAGAGTGCAGATTCAGAGTGCAGAGTGCAGATTCAGAGTGCAGAGTGCAGATTCAGAGTGCAGATTCAGAGTGCAGATTCAAGATTCAGAGTGCAGAGTGCAGATTCAGAGTGCAGATTCAGAGTGCAGAGTGCAGATTCAGAGTGCAGAGTGCAGATTCAGAGTGCAGAGTGCAGATTCAGAGTGCAGAGTGCAGAGTGCAGATTCAGAGTGCACATTCAGAGTGCAGATTCAGAGTGCAGAGTGCAGATTCAGAGTGCAGAGTGCAGATTCAGAGTGCAGAGTGCAGATTCAGAGTGCAGATTCAGAGTGCACAGTGCAGATTCAGAGTGGAGAGTGCAGATTCAGAGTGCAGATTCAGAGTGCAGAGTGCAGATTCAGAGTGCAGATTCAGAGTGCAGATTCAGAGTCCAGATTCAGAGTGCAGAGTGCAGATTCAGAGTGCAGATTCAGAGTGCAGATTCAGAGTGCAGATTCAGAGTGCAGAGTGCAGAGTCAGAGTGCAGAGTGCAGATTCAGAGTGCAGAGTGCAGATTCAGAGTGCACATTCAGAGTGCAGAGTGCAGATTCAGAGTGCAGAGTGCAGATTCAGAGTGCAGATTCAGAGTGCAGATTCAGAGTGCAGAGTGCAGATTCAGAGTGCAGATTCAGAGTGCAGATTCAGATTGCAGATTCAGAGTGCAGATTCAGAGTGCAGAGCGCAGAGTGCAGTTTCAGAGTGCAGAGTGCAGATTCAGAGTGCAGAGTGCAGATTCAGAGTGCAGAGTGCAGATTCAGAGTGCAGAGTGTAGATTCAGAGTGCAGAGTGCAGAGTGCAGAGTGCAGAGTGCAGAGTGCAGATTCAGAGTGCAGATTCAGAGTGCAGATTGTGTGGGTGACTATGTGTGTGTGGGTGGCTTTGCATGTGTGGCTCTGTGTGGGTGTAAAATGCAAGAGGCCATGCATTTGCGAGCGATTAAGCTATTGGCATTGTAAATGACAATGCCATTTATTTATGTTTTAAAAAAAACACATAAATAAAAATAATGTCAAGAGCAATGCCAATAGCTCTAACTTTAACAAAGGCAAAACCATTGCATTGTAAATGCTTGTTGTTGTTAGGCATAGGGAGATTAAGTGATTTGCCCAGAATCACAGAATGTTAAGCATCCCTGCCGAGACTCGAACCCGGTTCCCCAGTTCCGAGGTGGACTGCCCTAGCCATTAGGCCACATTCCCCATTAGATTGAGTAATAAAATATTTGATTTTTAAAAGGCTTGGAGACTGCAGACTATAGAGTGATCAACTTTATAAAATCAATGTATTATTATTTTATTATGTATGATCTACCAACTCCTGTAATGGGATCGCTGGAGATCTATGTGGAAGCTTTGCATTGCCTGATTGTGAATTAATATATTTTTCTAGCAAAGAGCATACTGAAAAGGTAAGTACTTCCAGCCACACTAAACATTGTGGCATGTAAGTGATCCTCCCAAGAAATATTTGGGACAGATTTATTATTCTTAGCACAACACAGTGCAGCACCCAAAGTTGGTGTGATATGCAAAGGGGAAAAGGCCTTACAAAGCCACATTAAAATAATAACCCTGTACCTCTGCATGCCACTTCACTCTATGCTACCAGGGCCAGACTGGGAACAGCAACCAGCCCTGGCAAGGCCCGGTGGAGGTTGGGTCTGTGCTAGCAAGAAGCACCACTCCCGCTTTTGTTACAGGGGGCCGATATTGCAGCACTGCTGCAAAACCGACCACCAGTGGCAAAACTGACTCGCACCCCTCCGGCCCTCCAGGGAAATGCCAGGTGTCCTATATGCCACCGCACTCTATGCCACTCTACTCTAAACCACTGCACTCTATGCCACTGCACTCTAGTCTACGCTATTGCAGTCTATGCCACCCTACTCTGCAACACTGCACTCTACGCCCACCCTACCCTGCACTGCTGCATGCTACACCACTGCACTCAGCAGCACTCCATGCCACTATACTCTACTCTGCACCACTGCATGTCACTGCATTTTACGCCACTACACTGTACTATACACCACTCTAACCTACACCATTGCATTCTACAACACTGCATTGTATGCTGCTGAATTCGATGCCACTGTAACCCTACGCCACTATACTCTGTAACACTCTACACGAGTCCACTCTATGCCACAGCACTGTATGTCACTCTGTGCTGCACTACCGTACTCAATGCCACTGCACTCTATGCCACTCTACTCTACTCTACCCCACTGCACGCTACGCCACTCCACTTTGCAACAGTGTACTGTATGCCACTGAACTCTACAGCACTCTAGTCTGCACTACCGCATTTTATGCCAATGCACTTTACAGCACTACACTCTACATCACTCCATACTACGCCACTGCACTCTGTAGCACTATACTCTACACTGCACCACTCTATGCTACTACACTCTATGCCACTCTACTCTGCACCACTACACTCTTTGCAACGCTTCTCTATGCCACTCCATTCTGCACCACTACACCCTGCACCACTGCACTCTACTAGGCAACACTCTAATATACGCCACTGCATTCTATGACGCTGCATTGTACGCCGCTAAATTCTAAGACAGTACACTCTACAAAAAGAATAATCTGTGGACGAAATGCTAAATAATGTCAAACATTCACCCCCAGTACAGAGATCTGGGCCTAAATCCATCATTTACTTGCTCACTATGTTGTTCCAGTTTGGACCCAGCAATATTCAAAGCAGCCTTGACCCTGCTCCCCAAGGGAACAGTCCAGCCTGATAACCAAGCATGGTCCTTCCTGGACCAGAAACAAGAATCCTGGGACCGGTTTTAGGGTATTACCCCACATCAGTGAGGCTAGCTTGACTCCAATGGCACAGAGAGCACTGTACCCATATCTGGGCATTCCCTTCCCACTTAGTTCAACGGGAGCACAGTCAAGACTGGTTTGCATGTGGCTGGGTCCAACTAGGGTGGCGTGGTGAGCCAAACAATGATAGATTAAACACAGATCTGTGACTGGGGTGAATGTTTGATTTGTTCAGCATTCAGTCCAATGTTGATCTTTTTACACTCTGCACAACCCCCTGTGCCTCTCCACGACAGCCTACTCCACTCTTCCCCATTCCACTCTACGACACTCCACGCAATTCTCTTCTACACCACTACCTTTTAGCCGTGCTGAATAGCAGCCACGCTGGTGTGCAACATGGCTAAAATATATTGGCAATGTCAATAGCTCTTGCATAAGCACTACCTATTGGATTTGCCAATGCTAGTTTTTTAATATTTGTTTTATATTTTCAACCAAGCGGACTGACTCTGCATGTTCAGTAATGACAAGAGCAACTTTTTAGGTTGAGCTTGGGCAGCACATGCACTGCTCTGTGAGGCATGCTGTATTCAGGTAGGGACTTGAAGCTCCGCCCCCTCTGCCCATATTTTTCATTGGCTTGTGTTATTGTCCACTGTAAACTCTGGCTGTTCATTGGTCAATAGGCTTAGTAGTCCCTCCATACTACCGCCTTGTCGCATTTTGTGACCTCCCATGGTGACACCCCATGTTACGTGTGTTGTTACATGGTAAGCTTTAATTACAGCCTCCGAGCACTATTTTCTAAAATAGCTTTATCGTCTGCTGTTGCAGGCAGGACAGGCTCTCTCCTAATGTTTTTAAAATTTTTTATAGCACGGGCACCGAACGCATATGCAATGCAATAGGTCTCGCATTTGCGAGAGTTTAAGCTAATGGCATTGTAAATGGCAATGTCTTTTATTTATCTGTTTAAAACATAACACATAAATAAAAGGCATTATCATTTACAATGCCAATAGCTCAAACTCTCGTAAATATGAGACCTATTGCATTACAAATGCTTGTTTTTTCATGTGGCTGCCAGCTATTCAGATCGCTTACTCCCACTGGACTGTGAGTCCCTCGGGAGCGAGCAGGCTGATGGGGAAAGAAATCTCTTGTGACAAACCAGATCACTCAAGTTTTTTACCTCAAGGACCCTTGGGATTCCCCCAGGAACAACTGTCAATATATCTACAGAGCTTGATCCGAACATTCTCAAAAACTACTGAACAGATTTACACCAAGTCACAAAAAGCACGGTTTCTGGGTAAAGATGTAGCTTTCTGCCAAATACGGTGTCATTTTGTTTAGCTGTTTTCTCTGTACCCTTGCCTAATGTTTCCTATGGAAAATACATGGGGGGGGGGGAAGTGTTTTGGGACACCCCCTTTTTCTTGACCAGCAATTGATGATCGTCCTGATACTTTCCAGGAAGGATCTGACGTGGATGAACTTTTTTGGGAAATCCTGTCAATGTTACTGTTATATCTGCTCCAACAAACAGGTTCACGTTCTGTGAACAGCACTATCACATTTACTGCTGTATTCTCCACTTCCCACTCCTGTCAAGATTACTGTCATGAACAGCACTATCATATCAACCACTGGAGATTGCACACGCCCATATCCGGTCAATGTTACTGTCATGTCCACTCCTACTAAAATGTCCATGCCCTGTGAACAGCACTTTAATTCCCACCAATATAGGCTGCACATTCTACATCCTATCAATGTCTTATCTGCTTCTACGCAAAGGTCTATGCCCTGTGAGCATCACTATCATAGCCACCGTTGTAGGCTACACATCTCCAGATCCTGTCAGTTTAACTGACACATCCGCTCTTATACACACGTCAATTCCCTGTGAACGTGAATATCATGTCCACCACTGAAGGTGGCACATGTCCAGGTCCTGTCAATTTTACAATCATATTCACTCCTATGCATAGGTCCACGCCCTATCACCAATACTATTATATCCACCACGGTAGCCTGCAGTGGCAGCTCCTCTGCTAAGGCGGGGGAGCGTCGCCCTACTGAGCAATTCAAAACGAAAAAAAATGATAGTAACGCAACGTTATTACCATTTTATTTAACCCGCGCTGCCTCAGATGGTTGGGGGCGTGGCAGGGCTGGGTTGTTTAGAGCTGGGGGAGGAGTGGTAGGCACTTCCTAAGTGCGCACAACATTTTGGCTGGCCCTCTTGGGCCGGCCAGTCATGCACACTTTGATGTTGTCCACCCAAGCTGCATTACAGCCTGGATGGAGAATATGCACAGTCTCCCAGCCCCTGCACGGTCGCTCCCCTCGCCCTCTGCCTCCCTACGGACGCTTGTGCTTCCTGCAGCCTGAGCCTCTCTGAAGGTACATCGCGCCACTGCCTACCTGCACGGAAAGAGATAGCTCGCAGCGCTCAGTTTCGCTTTTGTCCACTTTAGATATCCATTTAACTACAGTAGCTGCGCACTCGGCGCCAGAATTAATTTGCCTGACATAATATAATTGATTATTGCTGCGCACTGTAGACTTTGCTGTGTAGGGTTAAGAGAAGTGTTTTACGAGTGTTTGTGACGGTGTTTTACATCGGCTGTGCCCCAGTCTCGTTGCAGGGACAGGGCTGCCATTTTAAGACTTTGTTTACCTCCGTGCCTCCTCCCAGATCCCGCCTCCCAGCTGACCCGCCCACGCTCCGCCCCCCTCCACTATCCATTTATGACCAATGTCCCAACGCGCAGCGTTTACGCGCAGCGACCGCGCCCAATCCGCGCCGAAGGTGCGCCAAAGGTAAGCCCGTCTACGCCCGTCCGCGCCTGGACCGCGCCCAGCGCCAGACCCCCTGCCCCTCGCGCTGCCCAGCCCCCCGCATTACCTACGATGCCGCCACCCTCCTAGCCCTTAACCCCGGTCGCGCCCCCAACTGCGTCCAAGCCGCTCCTGGACGCACCCATGGACCTTTCTCCTGCTACTCCTGCAGATTCAGCGGCACCGACAACATCTCCGCTACGACCACAACACAGATTCCCGACCCCAACCACCTAGAATGCATCCTTCTCAACACCCGCTCGGTCCACAGGCACACCATTGACCTTTGGAACCTACTAGACACCATCTCTCCTGACGTCGCCTTCCTAACGGAAACATGGATGAACGCTTCCTCCGCCCCTGACATCGCCATCGCTATCCCTGATGACTATAAGATCACACGCAAGGACCGCACCGACCATACAGGAGGTGGAATCGCTATCGTCCATAAGAAAACAATCCGCATCTCAACCAGCTCTGATGCCAACCTCGCCAACTCCGAACACCTTCACTTCCAGATCCACATCGACCCCAAGACCACACTCAGAGGCACCCTCCTCTACAGACCACCAGGACCACGCGCAAAATTCAGTGAAGACATCACGGACTTCATCACCCCTCACGCGCTCCCCTGCAAAGATTACATCCTTCTGGGAGACCTCAACTTCCACCTTGAAAAGATCAACGACTGCAACACCGCCACCCTCTTGGACAACCTCACCAACCTCGGACTTAAACAACTGGTCACTTCCCCCACCCACATCGCAGGTCACACTCTCGACCCCATCTTCACCTCCAGCAACCATGTCTCCTTCAGCCACACTACGGATCTCCTCTGGACTGACCACAGCTGCGTTCACTTCACCTACAACAAGCCGAAACCCATCATCCACCTCCAACCAACTCTACAAAGAAACTGGAACAAAATCACCACAGATCAGATCTCCACATCGCTCCTTCTAACCTCCCCAGCCCTCTCTTCTAACGCCAACGAAGCCGCCTCCAACCTCACCCTTTGGTTATCCAACACCGCCGACACCTTAGCACCACTGAAAAAACGTCAACACAAACTTGGCATCAAGAAGGCCTCATGGTTCAACGACGACCTCAAGAAGTCCAAAAAACTGTGCCGCTCCCTTGAAAAGGCCTGGAAAAAAGACCCATCCACCAGCAACAAGGACGCCTTCAAAAGCGCCATCCGTACTCACCACCAACTGATCCGAAAAGCCAAGAAAACAGCATTCAAAGATCGACTTGACAACAACGCCCACAACAGCAAGGAACTTTTCAACATCGTCAAGGAATGTTCCAACCCCTCGGCCAACTCCAACGACATCACCCCCTCTCAAACCCTCTGCGATTCCCTAGCCTCTTTTTTCCACAACAAGATTGCTGACATCCACAACAGCTTTGACAACCAACCCGGAAGCCAACCCACCCTACCATCAGCTGACCATCTTCCCCCCGTTAACACCCTTAACGCCTGGAACCCAATCTCCACTGAGGACACCATCCGCCTGATGAATTCCATCCACTCTGGATCCCCCACAGACCCATGCCCTCACCACATCTTCAACAAAGCAGACTCCGTCATAGCTCCGCACCTCCGAGACGTCATCAACTGCTCCTTCAACTCCGCTACCTTCCCAGAAGACTGGAAACACGCTGAACTCACCGCCCTTCTGAAAAAACCAACAGCAGACCCCACCGAACTCAAAAACTACCGCCCCATCTCGCTTCTTCCATTCCCGGCCAAAGTCATCGAGAAAGCTGTCAACAACCAGCTCGCCGCCTTCCTCGAAGCCAACAAATCACTCAACCCCTCACAATCTGGCTTCCGAGCCAAACACAGCACTGAGACCGCCCTCATCGCAGCAACAGACGACATTCGAACTCTACTGGACAATGGAGACACAGTCGCCCTCATCCTCCTCGACCTCTCTGCAGCCTTCGACACAGTCTGCCACAGCACCCTTTTACAACGCCTCAGAAACATCGGAATCCAAGGAAAGGCACTGGAATGGATCACCTCGTTCCTCTCCGGAAGAACCCAGAGAGTCCGCCTTCCTCCATTCAAGTCCGAGGCCTCTGAAATCATCTGCGGCGTACCACAAGGATCCTCACTCAGTCCCACCCTCTTCAACGTATACATGAGCCCCCTCGCGGCCATAGCCCGCCAACACAACCTCAACATCATCTCTTACGCGGATGACACTCAACTGATCCTATCTCTCACCAAGGACCCCAGCACCGCCAAAACTAACCTACACGAAGGAATGAAAGAAGTCGCCGAATGGATGAAACAAAGCCGTCTGAAACTGAACTCAGACAAAACAGAAGTCCTCATCTTAGGTAAATCCCCCTCTGCATGGGACGACTCCTGGTGGCCGGAAGCCCTCGGAAATGCACCCATCCCGACAGACCACGCACGGAACCTTGGCGTCATCCTGGATTCTTCACTCTCAATGAACAGACAAGTCAGCGCCGTATCCTCTTCCTGCTTTAACATTCTTCGCATGCTCAGAAAAACATTTCGCTGGATCCCCTCCGAAACAAGGAAAACAGTCACCCACGCTCTAGTCACGAGCCGACTGGACTACGGAAACACCCTCTACGCAGGTACCACCGCTAAACTCCAGAAGAAACTACAACGAATCCAAAACGCCTCAGCCAGGCTCATATTAGACATCCCACGCAACGAACACATCTCTGGTCACCTTAAAGACCTCCACTGGCTACCCGTCAATAAGAGGATTACTTTCCGACTGCTTACCCACGCACACAAATCACTCTACGACATCGGACCAGATTGCCTCAACTCTCGACTGTCCTTCTACACCCCCGCCCGCCAACTTCGCTCTTCCAGCCAAGCCTTCGCCACTGTACCTCGCATCAACAAGACCACCATGGGAGGCAGATCCTTCTCATACCTGGCTGCCAAAACATGGAACTCACTCCCCGCTTACCTTCGCCTCACCCAGAATCACCTAGCGTTCAGAAAGCAGCTTAAAACGTGGATATTTGACAAATAATCCTCTTCCCCTTCCTAAGCGCCTTGAAACCCTCCGGGTATGTAGTGCGCTATATAAATGTTATGACTTGACTTGACTTGACTAAACCACAGCGCTCAGACCAATCACAATGCTGCTGTGAGGCAGCTTTGTTATTGGTGAGGGAGTATGGGAGGCTGGGTGCTTCCTGGTTCCTACTGTCTGCAGCCCAGGAGAAGAGAAGAGGACGGAGGAGAGGAGGCGTAGGTAAGTGTTTTTTTTATTCCCTCTGCTCCTCCCCGCACCACCACGCCTCACCCGTTTGGTAGCAGCCGTTACTGGTAGGCTGTACATCTACAGATCCTGTTAATAAAAGAACAAAGCGGAACCTGAAATTACCAGGGACCTGGGTATGTTGCAATAATCAAGGTACAAGGGTCCCTAAATAGGAAATTAAATAAAATTAATATGTACAAAAACGTTTAACAATGAAAACATAATGAAATAAATAATATATGATCAAAAACAGTCGTTTTCTAGCAATTGAACAAGGACAGTAAGAACAATCATGCTCAGTGCTCAGAAAAAGTGAGACAAAATTATAATAAAGGATTGTGGAAAGGCATCACAGTTGCTGCAAGTTCAGCCTGCAGTGCAATAAACATTAAAGTTAACAAACATTGGCAAAGCCAATAGGTCTCACTGATGCAATAATTGTTGGCATTGCCAAAATGTTTTAGCTATGTTGTACACCAGTGTAGCTGCTGTTCAGCATGGCTAAATGTTAGTGGTGTAGAGGAGCATGGGGTGGAATAGCATAGAGTGTCGTGAAGTGATATACAGTGGAGTGGAGTGGCATAGAGTGTCATGGAATGACGTAGAGTGGAGCAGAGTGGCGTAGAGTGGCGTAGAGTGTTGTGGAGTGAGGTGGAGGTGATAGAGTGGAGTGGAGGAAGGGGCATAGAGTGGAGTAGAGTGACATAGAGTGGAGAATAGTGTTTTAGAATGGAATAGAGTGGAGAAAAATTACTTGGAGTGGCACCTGTGTTCAGGCCAGGACGCTCCCCCACCGCTCCAGCATCCCCTGCTGGTGTCCCTGTCTGCTGCCCCCCGCTGCTGCTGGGAAGTCGAGGCCCTCCTCCACCCGCAGGCTCCCACCTGCGCCTCATTCATGGTGGGCCAGTGGTGGGTGGTAAGTATTCGGTTTGTTCTGCTGCCTGCTTTATTGTGCCCTGCCTCCTATTTTTGTCTCCTGTATCTGTGTTGTCTCTGTCTCCTGTTATCTCTGTGCGCTGCGTTAGTTAACTGTCGCCTGTATCTGTTGCACTGTCTCTCTGTACTCTGCTTTAGCTAACTGTTGCCTGTAATTTGTTGCCTACTTCTCTGTCAACTAAAGTCCAATTGGTCGCACACTGCTTGTCCTACCAGCGTGTTACCCCAAAGCATTGTGGTCCATGAAGTAAGCTTCAGCGAGTACGCCTCTGCCAGAGTCTTGAGCAAAAATCACTGTCGCGTTGGCCATCCCTGGACACGTGTTTCGAGGTTGTTACCTCTCGTCAGCAGGGAATAGGCATGTATGTAGGGTCTCTGCGTAGGCTGCCAAAAAATATTCTCAGGTCCGGTACCGCTTGTGGCACGCAGGTGCGTAACCATGGGCTCGTCAGCCCCACCGGCTCAAGGGAGCCTGAATATAAATGAAAGTCCAATTGGTCCTACACTGCTTGTCCTACCAGCGTGTTACCCCTACTTCTCTGTCAACTGTTGCCTTTTGTTTTGCCCATTTCTGTGCCCTTGTGCTGTGCCAGTTCTCCCGCCCGCTCCCCGCCCTCCCCGCATTCCTTTCCCGCCGCTGCTCCCCGGCGGCCCCGCCCCCCCCCTCTTCCATTCACTTCCCGCCACCCGCCTGTCAGCTGCTCCTCCCTCCACCCCTTCTTAATGTAGGCCGCTGCGCGGTAAGGGCGCGAACCTTGACCTGTGTTCAGGCCAGGACGCTCCCCCACCGCTCCAGCGTCCCCTGCTGGTGCCGTGTCCCTGTCTGCTCCCCCTCGCTGCTGCTGGGAAGTCGAGGCCCTCCTCCACCCGCAGGCTCCTGCCTGCGCCTCATCCCTAGTGGCCCAGTGGTGGGCGGTAAGTATTCGGTTTGTTCTGCTGCCTGCTTTATTGTGCCCTGCCTCATATTTTTGTCTTCGGTATCTGTGTTGTCTCTGTCTCCAGTTATCTCTGTGCGCTGTATCTGTTGCACTGTCTCTCTGTACTCTGCTTTAGCTAACTGTTGCCTGTAATTTGTTGCCTACTTCTCTGTGCGCGTCTTGTCAACTGTTTTGCCCATTTCTGTGCCCTTGTGCGGTGCCAGTTCTCCCGCCCGCTCCCCGCACTCCCCGCACTCCTTTTCCGCCGCTGCTCCCCGGCGGCCCCACCCCCCCTCCTCCCATTCGCTTCCCGCCACCCGCCTCCCAGCTGCTACTCCCTCCCTCCACCCCTTCTTAATGCAGGCCAATGCGTGGCCGCGCAGCGGGCGCGCCACTGGCGTGCCAGAGGCAAGCCTGTCTGCGCCCGTCCGCGCCTGGACCACGCCCAGCTCCAGAACCCCTGGCCCCCGTGCCCCCCACCGCACCCTGCCCAGACTCAGCTACGACGCCGACTCCCTCCACGCTCTCAACACCGGCCGAGAACATCAAACCACCAAGAACCAGACCCAACCACCTCCGCTGCATACTCCTTAACACCGCTCCGCACCCAAACACGCCATCGAGGTCTGGGAGCTGCTCGACACCCCAGGCCCGGACGTAGCCTTCCTGACCGAGACGTGGTGGAACGACTCCTCTGCACCAGACATTGCAGTGGCCATCCAAGAAGGCTACAAGATCACTCACAGGGACCGCACCAACGGCATCGGAGGAGGAATAGCCATTGTCCACAAGTCCACCCTCAAGGTCACCACCCACGCAGACGACACCCTCAACACCGCTGAACACCTGCACTTTTGGATCCACACCAACCCCAACACCACCCTCAGAGGAACTCTCATCTACAGACCCCCAGACCCCGGGCCCACTTCAGCGACTCCATCACCGACCTCGCCAGTACCCACGCACTCGCCTCCACGGACTACATCCTCCTCGGGGACCTGAACTTCCACCTCGAGAACAACAACAACGCCAACTCCTCCACGCTGATCGACAACCTCGCCAACCTCGGCCTCAGACAATTCGTCACCGCGCCCACCCATGCCGCCGGCCACACGCTGGACGCCGTCTTCTCCACAAGCACCCACGTCACCTTCGACCACCAAACCCCACTGGACCGACCACAGCTGCATTCACTTTACCTTCAAAAAACCAACCACGCACCATTGCACCCAACAGCTGTCTCGCCGCTGCTGGAGCAAAGTCACCGAAGATCAGCTGATCACCACCCTCTCCCAGAACCCACCGACCGACCCCACCAACCCAGACGCCGCAGCCCGCAACCTCAGCCAGTGGATCAACGACTGTGCCAACACCCTCGCCACACTGAAGAAATCCTCCAACAACCACGCCAGCAAGAGAGCCACCTGGTTCACCGACGAGCTCCTGGCCTCCAAGCACGCACGCCGGAAACTGGAAAAGAAATGGCTCCACGAACGCACACCGGACAACCACGCAGCCCTCAAGGACGCCACCCACAGACACCACCACCTCATCAGATCATCCAAGAGATCCTCCTTCAAAGACCGCCTGGATAACAACACACACAACAGCAAAGAGCTCTTCCGCATCGTAAAAGAACTCTCCAACCCCAGCGCCAACATCAACGACATCCCGCCCTCACAGGAACTGTGCGACTCACTGGCCATCTTCCTACACCGCAGATCGCAGCCATCCATGAAAGCTTCAACACCATGACCGACCCGACCACACCAGACTCCACCCCTCTCCCGAACACCAACAGCGCCAACCGCCTGACCTCCTGGTCCAACGTCAGCTACGTCGAGACACACAAGGCCATGAACTCCATCCACTCAGGATCACCGACAGATCCGTGCCCACACCACATACTCAACAAGGCAGACCCATCCATCGCACCCCAACTACGGAAGAGCATCAACATCTCCTTCGAAACAGCGACATTCCCGGAAAGATAGAAGCACGCAGAAATCATCGCCCTCCTCAAAAAGCCAAAGGCGGACCCCAATTACCTCAAGAACTTCCGGCCCATCTCCCTTCTCCCGTTCCCGGCGAAGGTCATCGTGAAAATCGTCATTATGCAACTGACCAGCCACCTCGAAGACAACAACATCCTGGACCGGTCCCAATCCGGTTTCAGACGAAACCACAGCACCGAGGCAGCCCTCATCGCCGCCACAGACGACATCAGGCGCCAATTAGACAACGGTGAAACATCTGCCCTCATCCTCCTGGACCTCTCGGCCGCCTTCGACACTGTCTGCCATCGCACTCTAAAAACACGCCTCCAAGAAGCCAGTATCCAAGAGAAGACCATCGACTGGACCACATCCTTCCTCTCCGACAGATCCCAGAGCGTCCGCCTCCCACCTTTCCGATCTGAAGCCACCGACATCATCTGCGGTGTCCCCCAGGGCTTCTCCCTCAGCCCAACGCTGTTCAACATCTACATGGCCCCCCTTGCACAAGTGGCCCGCCACCACAACCTCAACATCATCTCCTACGCCAACGACACTCAGCTCATCCTCTCCCTCACCAAGGACCCACGCACCGCCAAAACCAACATCCACGATGGAATGAAGGCCATCGCCGACTGGATGAGGAGCAGCCGTCTGAAACTGAACTTGGACAAGACGGAGGTCCTCATCCTTGGACCCAACCCCTCAGCCTGGGACGATTCCTGCTGGCCAACCACTCTGGGGACAACACCGACACCCACCGACCATGCACGCAATCTTGGATTCATCCTCGACTCCTCCCTCTCCATGTCCAAACAGGTCAACGCCGTCTCCTCCTCCTGCTATAACACCCTCCGCATGCTCCGCAGGATCTACAAGTGGATCCCGACTGAAACAAGAAGAACGGTGACACAGGCCCTCGTCAGCAGCAGGCTGGACTACGGCAACGCACTCTACGTCGTAATCCCAGCCAAACACCTACGACGACTACAGCGCATCCAAAATGCCTCCGCCCGACTGATCATCAACGTTCCCTACCGCAGCCACATCTCCCCCACCTGAGAAACCTACACTGGCTCCCCATCGACAAGAGGATCACCTTCAAACTCCTCACCCACGCACACAAAGCACTACACAACGCCGGACCAGCCTACCTAAACAGCAGACTCAGCTTCCACACCCGACCCGCCAGCTCCGCTCCGCCAGCCTCGCCCTCGCCGCCGCCCCCGCATCCAACGAACAACCTCAGGCGGCAGATCCTTCTCCTACCTCGCCGCCAAGGCCTGGAACACCCTTCCTACCCATCTACGGCAGACCGAAGACCTACTCGCCTTCAGAAGACTCCTCAAGACCTGGCTCTTCGAACAGTAGCGAAGCTTCCGTGTTGTGGCTTAGAGTGGAATAGTGTGACAAATAGTGGAATGGCAGAGTGGTGTGGAGTGGAATAGTGCAGTAGAGTGGATTAGAGTGAAGTGCTGTGTCATAGAGTAGAGTGGAGTGGAGTATAGTGGTGTGGAGTGGCATAGAGGGAGTTTCATAGTGTGTTGCATGGTATTGAAAAGTGGAGGGGCATAGAGTGTTGTACGTATTAGTGGCGTGGAGATTGAAGTAGTATGGAGTGGCATAGTGCAGAGTGGAATAAAGTGTCATAGACTGGAGTGCTGTAGAGAGGAGTGGTATAGAGTAGAGTAGCATGTCAGAGTATAGTGGACTGTTGTAGAGTGGACAGGCATGTCGTAAAGTGGAGTGATATGGCGTAGAGTGGAGTAGTGTGTCATAAAGTGAAATGAAGTGGCACGTCATAGAGTGGTGTGTCATATTGTCTTAGAGTATAGAGGTGGAAAGTGCAGTGGCATGTCATAGACTGAGTGGCATGTCGTGGAGTGGAGTGGTGTGTAGTAGAGTGGAGTGTTATGTTGTAGAGTGGAGTGGCATGTTGCAGAGTGGAGTGGTGTCTTGTAGAGTGGAGTGGCACGTCATAGAGTGGTGTGTCGTAGTGTCTTAGAGTAGAGGGGCGTAAAGTACAGTGGAATGTTATGGAGTGGAGTGGCCTGTCATAGAAAGGAATAGCCTGCCAGAGAGTGGAATGGCATATGGTGGAGTGGCATGTCTTAGAGAAGGCAGGAGTGTCATAGAGTAGAAAGTCTTAGAGTGGAGTGGCGTAGAATTGAGTGGCGTGTAATAGAGTGGAGTAGAGTGGCTTAGAGTGGAGGGGTGTCGACTGGAGTGGTGTAGTGTGGAGTATCAATCAATCAATCAATCACGGCATTTGTAAAGCGCGCTACTCACCCGGGAGGGTCTCAAGGCGCTGGGGGAGAGGGGTAAGTTACTGCTCGAACAGCCAGGACTTGAGCTGCTTCCTGAAGGAGAGATGGTCCTGGGTTCGCCGTAGATGGGTGGGAAGGGAGTTCCAAGTCTTGGCTGCCAGGTAGGAGAAGGATCTTCCTCCGGCGGTGGTTCTGCGGATGCGTGGTACGGTGGCGAGGGCATGGCTGGTTGATCGTAGCTGGCGGGTGGGCGTGTAGAAGGTCAGGCGGTCGTTGAGGTACTTGGGGCCCAGGTTGTGGAGAGCCTTGTGTGCGTGGGTGAGAAGTCTGAACGTGATTCTCTTGCTGACGGGGAGCCAGTGCAGGCACTCAGCTGTCCGGTGATGTGGCTGTGTCGGAGGATGTCCAGGATGAGACGTGCGGAGGCGTTCTGGATGCGTTGGAGTCTTTTTTGAAGTTTGGCTGTGGTTCCGGTGTAGAGGGTGTTCCCGTAGTCCAGTCGGTTGGTGACGAGTGCCTGGGTGACGGTCTTCCTGGTTTCAGTGGGGATCCATCTGAAGATCTTGCGGAGCATGTGCAGGGTGTTGAAGCATGAGGATGAGACGGCGTTGACTTGTCTGGTCATCGACAGGGAGGAGTCCAGGATGAAGCCTAGGTTGCGTGCGTGGTCCGTTGGTTTGGGAGCGGTGCCCAGGGCCGGGGGCCACCAGGAGTCGTCCCAGGTGGAGGGTGATGATCCCAGGATGAGGACTTCCGTTTTGTCTGAGTTCAGTTTAAGGCGGCTGTTCTTCATCCAGTCGGCGACGTCTTTCATCCCATCGTATAGGTTGGCTCTGGCGGTGGTGGGGTCGTTGGTGAGGGAGAGGATCAGCTGGGTTGTGTTGGCGTGCGATGGCTGCGAGGGGGCTCATGTAGACGTTGAAGAGGGTTGGACTGAGTGAATATCCTTGTGGTACGCCGCAGATGACTTCGGTGGCCTCGGATCTGAACGGAGGGAGGCGGACTCTCTGGGTCCTTCCGGCGAGGAACGAGATGATCCACTCCAGTGCTTTCTCTCGGATTCCGATGTTGCTGAGGCGCTTCACTAGGGTGCGGTGGTAAACAGTGTCGAATGCCGCAGAGAGGTCCAGGAGAATGAGGGCCGCTGTTTCCCCGTTGTCGATCAGGGTTCTGATGTCGTCGGTGGCTGCGATGAGGGCGATCTCGGTGCTGTGGTTGGCCCGGAACCCGGACTGCGAGGGGTCGAGGGATCCGTTCGTCTCGAGGAAGGCGGCGAGCTGTCTGTTGACGGTCTTCTCGATGACTTTGGCCGGGAAAGGAAGGAGGGAGATGGGACGGTAGTTCTTGAGGTCGGTGGGGTCCGCCGTTAGTTTCTTCAGGAGGGCGGTCAGCTCGGCGTACTTCCAGCTCTCCGGGAAGGTGGCGGTGTGGAAGGAGGAGTTGATGATGTCTCCGACATGGGGTGTGATGATGGCGTCGGCTTTGTTGAAGACGTGGTGTGGGCATGGGTCGGTTGGTGATCCGGAGTGGATGGAGTTCATCGTG
Source organism: Lissotriton vulgaris (assembly GCF_964263255.1). Taxonomy (NCBI): domain Eukaryota; kingdom Metazoa; phylum Chordata; class Amphibia; order Caudata; family Salamandridae; genus Lissotriton; species Lissotriton vulgaris. The sequence continues at coordinate 185,246,162 of NC_141693.1, forward strand.
CGGGTGGTGTCTTCGGTGCTAATCGGGGTCCAGTTACAGAGGGTGGTGGTGGCGGGCGTCGGTTCGGTGGTAGGGTGCGTAGAGTATGAATGGTGTGGTATCGCACTGCCATTAAACACAACACATTTTTAATTAAAATGATCATTACATTTGGACAGACATACAGTTTTTCTGATAAAAGTATACAGTGCACAAACGATAATCTGTGGTAATGTCATCACCTAGTGTATTGGTTTGTTTCAATTGAATTAACAAACTTGATTCCACCACTCTTCAGAATTATAAACAAGGAGCTTCATTTGCGTGTTCCTATTTATGATATAATCTTACATTTCTGTACAGTCCATTTACAGGCATTTAAATGTTGTAGTGTGCTAGAAAAAAGTATTTCTTTTCATAGCAAGATCGTAACATAAATCCTCTTACTTTGAATCAGTGAAAGAAAAGTAAACACCAAGCTCCCTTGGAAGACAGAGCCTGGCATTTGATCTCTGACTTTGAATGCACAGCAAAAGTGACAAGATAACATGAGATGTAAAGGCCTGTTTACAGAAAGCATGCGCTTGTGGAAGAATGCAGTAAATAGGCTATGCTCTGTGGGAGGGACTAACTCAAGCTGGAAAGCCTAAAACAAATAAAGTCTGCTAATAGAAAGCAAGCAACTGTGAGTTACACAGGAAAATATCTAATGGTAGGCGATGGGCAAAATGCATTCCCAGGGAAGCTTTCAGAATGCCCACAAGAAGCCTTTAGCAAACCCTACAGCTGCACTGTCTAGTAGGCTGCGACCTAAAAAGGGTCTGTAAAAGAAGTGAAAGTCTGGATCTTGTCACTGTAGCTGCCATATCAGCTACTACAGACAGCTCCAGGTCCTAGCAATGGTACTATCCTATCCACTGCTGCATGCTGCACATGGGGAGATCCTATCAGTGGCGTCACTAGTGGGTGCGGGGGGTGCGGACCGCACCGGGTGACACCATTACATGGGGTGACACCGTGGTCCTTGACACTAAAATGCAAAATAATATTACTGTCAGTAGTGCGGGCCTCACCTCGCCTCCAAGAAGTAAACTTGATAGTTTCATATCCCAGCCTGATGGATTTTATACAACTAGAACAATGCACTTTAAGCGGGAGGCCTGTTGGGAAATTACGCCGGGTGTTGGCACACTTGTCTTTTAGAGGGCGCTGTACTGACGATCAGACAGTGGGGGATGTTTATTAGCAGTGATATGGGGGCTCGCTGAGCTGTGTGCCCCTGTCCTTTAAGTGGAATGTCCTGTTAGTAGAAATGATAGAGTAGGCTATTTTATTTAGTGTACTGTTATGCCATTTAAGTTAACAGAGATTTGCAGAGCGCTGTGTTAAGTGCTTTATAGCGTATCGCTCGCCAGCAGAGGCTCTTGGTGCTGAAATAAAAGAGAACCAAATATAAAAATGTCAATGTCTCCGTGAACTTCAGGGGATCGTGGGGGTCGTGGGCTAAATGTGCCAGAGCGAAAGAGCCCCCCTCCCACGTCCGTGCCCACTTGCAGGCTGGCAGCACCCGTCTGAGGAAGGACCCAGAACAGAATATGTAGGGTCATCTTCTTTCCGTAGCAAGTCATTGAGTTTCACCCGCCCTTCACAACAGGGGTCCATAACTTGGAGGGTTCTATTATAACTATTTTGGAGGGGGTGTTAGAAATGGGACTTTACTTTAGAACCGTATTATGATATGGGGGCGTTCATTTTACAGAAAGGGCACATTGGACTTTGGATCAGGAGTCTTTTAGGTGGAATGTTCCATCGTCAAAAGTCTTCTGGAGTCGGGACCTGGCTTTGCCACATGATGGGAACGTTCCCTTGCCGGTGGCGACACTGCAAGGTAGGGGGCGCTTGGGGTCAAGATAGATGCGCTTATCCGCAGAGGCCACGAGAACGGCGATGGATTACAGTGAGGCACGGGTCCCACCGGGACACTCTAGCACCATTATTCTGTGGGCTGTGACCTTATAACTGGGGCCAAGCCCATGCCGCACTCAGGGACTCTCTGCAAGCTGTTCACAAGAGGAGGATGACGAAGTTATAAGAACGCCCCCACCCCCTTACATCGGATCGTGTTAGCTCCAAAATCCGCGATACTCCTTTTACCTACCTTGAATGAAAGGCTGAGGCCCTACGTGCCCCTATGCATCTTGTAGGTGGCCTTGACGTTACAAGGAACGCTGAACCCACTGAGGTTTTTAAAGCAGAATAATGAGGCGCGCTGGTTACTAGTTGTATGACTGGGATCACGCATGTGGCTAGAGCGACGCCGGGACTGCTCAACGATTACCCGTCCACAGTGTCTGCTGCTAGATCAGATCTAGAGACAGGCTCACATGAAAGAGAAAAGTGCAGATCTTTTCGATAAAACGACATTTATTGTATTAATAGGAATTTATTTCATGATATTGTCAGAGAGGGGCTCGCCTGTCACTGTTCTGTCGCATCTGTGTCCCTGTAAGGTTGGAACAGAAACGTGGTCATTGTGTGCCGAATACCAGGCGACCGGTCACAGGTGGTTTACGTCAGATCAGGCTGCGGCGCTCGGGGTTTGGACCCATAGGACTTTAGGTATTCAGGAAGAAGTGACATGTAAACCCTACTAGTTAAATACAAAAACAAAGGGAAGAAGTTGCAGGGGATCATTGACCAGATGCAGCTGGGATCAAGGGGGGGTTATGTGTTTATCACAGCTGCCCAGACCCAGCGTGTGAAGAGAAAAAGCGCTCAGGTCCACAGCACCGAGACACAACTCTGTTCTCAAAACGGCCTCACCGTTTACAGATATCATGTTAAAATAACTTCTGATTCAAAATTAAATTTCTGTGCACGAAGCGCCACAATTGTCAAATTCCGCAAAGTTCTATGACTCTTGCATATGCTTAAAATACCTGTGGCGTTATACGATCGATCTGCAAGACCATGCAACACCATTTGGAAGTAATGCGGAAATTACATAAAGCTCTTGGGTTATTGGAAAACTCCTACACCTCAATGCAAAAATTAAGCCAAATTCCTTAACATCACCGGTACATCATTATTTATTAAGCACAATTCTGTGCCATTTGTGCAAAACTCTCTTACATGACTTGGCAATTCTGCAAAATGTTGTGACACTATCCAGTAACAAAGCAAATTCCTGTCCAGTTTCTTAAGTCTGCAAAAATTGACATTTTATAAGAAAGTAAAATGATGGGACACAGTTAGCTGGTCTTTCAGACAGTCTGCAGTTCAACATGATATCTCTGCAAAATTCTGTGTCATGGCCCCTTGATTCGTAAAATCTGTGGGATCATACGCAAATTCTACAAAATTAGAGATAGGAGGAGGCCTTTTGACGTCATCAGACAGGGTCAGGGCCGCCAGACTGGAGGGCAGATGAAGGGAAGCGAGAGAGACGGAAGCGAAGCAGGGAGGGTAGTGTTAGCAAGCTGGGGTGGACAGGAATGTGGCCACACTGCAGGGGAAGACCTAAAGCAAGCAGGGAAATACTCTGAGTAGAAGGCATGGCCTCCAAGGAGCAAGGGGAGGAGTTATGAAAGGATGGGTAACACCTCTGCAATGCTTTAGACTCCGGTGTAGAGGAGTGGGCTTGCAAAGGCCCCAGAAGAAGGACCCCCTTCGTGGGTGCTGCACAGATGAATACATCTGCTCGAGGAGGTCCATCGTGGATTTATGGGGTAAGTCGTGAGGGGGTGACACCATGAGTTATCCGCACTGGGTGACACCAACCCTAGTGACGCCACTGGATCCTATGAATGTTACTGTTGTATCCAATCTTACAGGCTCCTTGAATGTGGTTGTCAAGTTCACTCCGCTTCCCCAATCTGAGCATGTCCAAATCATGTGAGTGTCACTGTCACAGCCCCTCCTCTTAACTACACATGCAAGACTCTGTCAGCGGTACTATTGTATTTTCAAATTCAGGCATCTATTGTCCAGTTCCTTCAATGTTGTTGTTATGGCCTCTCCTCTGAGCTTCATGCGTCCAGGCCATCCATTGTTATGGTCAAGTCATCTTCCTCTTGAGTTGACATATCCAGATCTTTTATCGTTAATGACATATCCTCTTCCTCTGGGCTTTTCATGCCCAGCTCTCTCATATCCTCTCCTTTGGCTGCACCTGTCCCGATCCTGTTAATAGTGCAGTCATATTCTTTATACAGGCTGCACATGCCCATATCATGTTAATAGTGCAGTCATATCCTTTATACAGGGTGCACATGCCCAGATCCTGGTAATAGTGCAGTCACATCCTTTCCTACAGGCTGCACATGCCCAGATCCTGTTAATAGTGCAGTCATATCCTTTATACAGGCTGCACATGCCCAGATCCTGTTAATAGTGCAGTCACATCCTTTCCTACAGGCTGCACATGCCCAGATCCTGTTAATAGTGCAGTCACATCCTTTCCTACAGGCTGCACATGCCCAGATCCTGTTAATAGTGCAGTCATATCCTTTATATAGGGTGCACATGCCCAGATCCTGTTAATAGTGCAGTCACATCCTTTCCTACAGGCTGCACATGCCCAGATCCTGTTAATAGTGCAGTCACATCCTTTCCTACAGGCTGCACATGCCCAGATCCTATTAAGGTTACTGTCATACACATCCTCCGGGATACACAGGTCCAGCTCTTGTGAATGCAACTGGCATAGCCTCTCCTACGGGCTGCACAAGTCCGGATCCTGTGAGTGTCAGTGCTATACACACTCCTCTGAGATTCACAGGTCCAGATCCCTTGAATGCTACTGTCATATGCCCTCTTCTGCCAGGTTGGCTGCACAGGTCCAGATCCTGTGATGGTGACTGTCATATGCCCTCTTCTGCCAGGCTGCACAGGTCCAGGTCCTGTGATGGTGACTGTCATATGCCCTCTTCTGCCAGGCTGCACAGGTCCAGAACCTGTGATGGTGACTGTCATATGCCCTCTTCTGCCAGGTGCCAACACGAGGTGAACTTAGGGTGACCAACCGTCCGTAAATTTCCTGGACAGTCCGTAATTTTGGCCGTCTGTCCATTGGCTGTGAAGGATTCTTTAACGGACGCCATTTGTCCGTAATTTTAACCGGTCGCACCACCCTAAAGCGGGACACAGCTTCTAGCCACCTCCCTTCTTGACTCCGATGCTGTTGAAGTCGGGTGTAACAGACTCTGATGCAGTACCAAAGCTCAGATACCCAGCAGGGAATGTAACTGTTACCACGGATTTTTTATAACGCATACCATTACCACGGATTTTTTACAACGCAGGTCATTTTACAACGGAAACCTTTACAACGCAATATACTAAAACGCAGATACTATTACAACGCATACCATTACAACGTAAGTATAATTATAGGTAAGTTTATCTTTTTTTAAAAACATTTATTAGTGGTATTTTGTTATGGGGTACAGGGGTATTTTTAGGTTTTAGGGCTGGGTTTGGGTTTTGGGGTACAGGGGTATTTTTAGGTTTTAGGGCTGGGTTTGGGTTTTGGGGTACAGGGGTATTTTTAGGTTTATGGGCTGGGTTTGGGTTTTGGGGTACAGGGGTATTTTTAGGTTTTAGGGCTGGGTTTGGGTTTTGGGGTACAGGGGTATTTTTAGGTTTTAGGGCTGGGTTTGGGTTTTGGGGTACAGGGGTATTTTTAGGTTTTAGGGCTGGGTTTGAGTTTTGGGGTACAGGGGTATTTTTAGGTTTTAGGGCTGGGTTTGGGTTTTGGGGTACAGGGGTATTTTTAGGTTTTAGGGCTGGGTTTGGGTTTTGGGGTACAGGGGTATTTTTAGGTTTTAGGGCTGGGTTTGGGTTTTGGGGTACAGGGGTATTTTTAGGTTTTAGGGCTGGGTGTGGGTTTTGGGGTACAGGGGTATTTTTAGGTTTTAGGGCTGGGTTTGGGTTTTGGGGTACAGGGGTATTTTTAGGTTTTAGGGCTGGGTTTGGGTTTTGGGGTACATGGGTATTTTTAGGTTTTAGGGCTGGGTTTGAGTTTTGGGGTACAGGGGTATTTTTAGGTTTTAGGGCTGGGTTTGAGTTTTGGGGTACAGGGGTATTTTTAGGTTTTAGGGCTGGGTTTGGGTTTTGGGGAACAGGGGTATTTTTAGGTTTTAGGGCTGGGTTTGGGTTTTGGGGTACAGGGGTATTTTTAATATATATTTACAAATAATTAAATTAAAATTTATTTTATTAATAAAATTATTTAATAATTAAATAATAAAAAATTAAATTAAATAATACAAAAATAATTATTTACATTATATATTAATATTATATACTTACTTATACTTACGTTGTAATGGTATGCGTTGTAATAGTATCTGCGTTGTAGTGTATTGCGTTGTAAAGGTTTCCGTTGTAAAATGACCTGCGTTGTAAAAAATCTGTGGTAATGGTATGCGTGCTAAAAGTACGCGTTGTAACATCATATATCCACCCAGCAGCATTGGAGAGGCACAGGGAGATGGCAACACACACCTCCAGCCCTTGATGAGCTGTTAAGAGGTGCTTTGAGGTGATTGAGAGGGAGGGGCTGCAGCTTCAGGAGCAGGGGTATCTGTTCAGATGCAAACAGCCCTGAATGCGCCATGTCTCTGCAATTTAGAGGGGCCTCACACATTCCCTTTCTGCCCAGGGCCCCAAACATCCTAGAACCGGCCCTGATTACACTGAGGCAGCACGTGGTTCTCTTCACGGAGCTTAATTACTGTTACTAAAATGTAAACAAACCTCAGTTCTTCAAACATGCAGTCTATAATGTAATAAAATTAAGAAATGGCACAATCACACCCACACTGATGAACTAAGTATGGAGGACAATCAATTAAATCAGTTCTCTTGGAGTATCTCCTTTAAGTACTGTACATCACAGTAGTGGGGGATGGCAAAACTAACCTTTTGGAATGAGCCTGCCTTTTCGTTGTCTTGTCCAGGAGGGGTGAGGAGCCCTACCCCACCCTGGAAGAGACGAAGATGATACTAGAATACAGCATACCCATCCCCGTGCCCACCCTGGTGGCTCCTGCATCCCCCCTCCCCCCCAGTGATGGCTCCTGTCCCCCCATGTGGTGGCTCCTGCCCTCGCCTGTGATGGCCCCTGTCTCCCTCCTGTGGTGGATCCTGGCTCTGCCCTGGGTGGCTTCTGTCCCAGTCCTGGAATGGCTCCTGGAGTGAGGGTGAAGTTCTTGATGGGCCCCTTCTCAAAAAGGCTCCGCTCAAAATTAATATGAAAAGGTGGGTGAGTGAGTAAGTGAAGGGATAGGTGGATGGCTGGATGAATTAGTGAAAGGGTGAATAGATTAATGAAAGATTGAAGGATGGATAATGAGAGAGGATGGATGGATTGATGAGTGAGTGGAAGGATGGAAGATAGAAAAGGTAAATAGCTGGATGTATGAGTGGAAGAGTAGCTGGATGGGTAAAAGGGTGGATGGATGAGTGAAAAGGTGGATGATGAGTGAGTGAGTGGGTGGGTGGATGGATGAGTGAAATGATGGATGGATTGATGAATTGATAAGTGCAAGGGTGACTGGAGAAGTGTGGCTCACTGGTTAGAGGCGGCAGACCCGTAAGCAGAGAACGGCCCGGGACCAGGGTTCAATTCCCGACGCAGCAGGGTCGTGGACCAGGGTCAAAACTGACTCGATAATTCTCGCCTTGGTGCCTACTCTAACCAGGGAACACACTCGGCAACTCTGGGCATTAAGCTTGCCTAATCTCTACAACGGCCTGCCGGGGATGCCTCGTTTCACCTTGGAGATACCCAGAAAGGGGCCATCTCACAGGGAAAACCAGGACGGGTTCCCCAGCGGTCTTCAGGGCCAGGATACTCCATGGAGTTACAGTCCGCTTTACAAGTACACCCATATTTACATGGATGAGTGAAAGGGTGGATGTAAGGATGGATGAGTGAGTGAAAGGGAGGGTAGATGGACAAAAGGATGAATAGATGAGTGAAGGAGTGAAAGGATGAAAGGATGGATGAGTGATAGGGTCAATGGATGGATTCATGATTTGATGAGTAGATGGATGGGTGGATGGAAGGAAGGATTGCTAAGTGAAAGGGTCGATGGAGAGATAAAGGGAGGATGGATGGGTGACTGAAAGGGTGGATGGGTGAAAGGATGAGTGACTGGGTGGATGGATGAGTAAGTGAAAGGATGGCTGGATGGGTGAAAGGGTGGATAGATGGATGGGTAGAAAAGTGGATGGATGAAGGTACAGATGGATAGGGTGGATGGATGGATGAGTGAAAGGATGGATGAAGGAATGGATGAGTGAAATGATAGATGGAAGGATACATTATGGATAGGTTTGCAAATGGTTGGATACGTTTGGATATGGCTGGGCTTACTTATATGCTATTGCGCAACCTCTGATGTGTCTGTAAAACTTATCCAATTGTCCTGAAGTTTTGTCCTGAATTTTAACCGCCTGTCCTGAATTTGTGTCCTGAATTTTGACCCTTTGTCCTGAATTTTTACACTCACCGTCCTGAATTTGCACCAATGCCAGTTGGTCACCCTAGGTGAACTGAAAACTATAAAGTAAGTGAATCTGTCAGGTTCATGAAAGGTAAAGTGAAATACGAGTTAGGTGGTGCCCCCTAAGGAACATCAACGTGTGCGTGAAGCCGATAGTGGTTACATAAATTAAAGACATGGACGCTGGTACGTTCCCTAATGCTTAGAAACTATGAACTTGTGGCTGTACTACATGCAGCTCAATGTGCAAATACATGCAACTAATAAACTTCTGTATGTTTATCACATCCGATAAGTGCTACGTGGTTCCAAGTAATTCAAAGAAAATGAACGCGAGCCGGTAGAGGTCCGGGAAGTCAATCAGTGTGCTCAGTGAAAGCGTGCATCTCAATGCATGAAAAGTGACGACAGATTAAGTCTCATAGTAAAAATTTTAAAAATAGCGGCCATATTGGAGCGGTGTGCAGAGGCTAAACAAAGTAAATAAAGGAACACTGGTATACAAAATGGGTTTACACGAGGTATAAGCATGAAATATTTACAAAAGGCAACTATATTCCAGACTATCATTAAGACAGTTGGGATTTAGTGAGTCCAATAACTTTATCCAAAACAGTTCTCTTCTTTGTAACAATTTAGAGGTATCACAACTTTCTTTAGGAATAATGCATTTCAAAAACAAAAACCGTAATTGACTGACATTATGTTTGTGAGCTTGGAAATGTGAAGCCACAATTGATTCCATGTAACAAGTACGTATATTCGATTTATGTTCATTTAACCGAATTTTCACTTTGCACTGGGTTTTATCTACGTATACTAGGCCAGATGGACATTTTAACATATGAATTACATTGGTGCTGTCGCAAGTTGCTGATGTTCGTAATTTGATATTGTGTCCTTTTCTAGGATGCGTAACAGTATTGCCCAAGATGATATTGTGACAATTTTTACAATTATGAAAAGGGGGTGGTGATGGACAGAGTATCTGAATTAAGCAGAACACTCCTACCCAGTCAACAGATCAGGGCTTGATCCATCACCGTTTTTTAGCTCACTGCACCATCCCAGCTCAGAACCTGGCTACATGCAAATTAGTCTGTCCCTGGCCCAGTGCATCATGAGAACAGGGCAGACCAAACTACCAAGCCAATTCTTTTACTGGAAAGGAAACAAGCTTCCGGGGACCGGTTTCTGGCATTACAGCCGTCTTCGGCCAGGCTTGCTTGAATCCTGATGGTGCAGTGAGCAAGGGACTCATGTCTGAGCATACCTGTCCACGCTTATGGTGGACAAAACGATTCAGAAAAGGGGGTGGTGATGGACAGAGTATCTGAATTAAGCAGAACACTCCTACCCAGTCAACAGATCAGGGCTTGATCCATCACCGTTTTTTGGCTCACTGCACCATCCCAGCTCAGAACCTGGCTACATGCAAATTAGTCTGTCCCTGGCCCAGTGCATCATGGGAACAGGGCAGACCAAACTACCAAGCCAATTCTTTTACTGGAAAGGAAACAAGCTTCCGGGGACCGGTTTCTGGCATTACAGCCGTCTTCGGCCCGGCTTGCTTGAATCCTGATGGTGCAGTGAGCAAGGGACTCATGTCTGAGCATACCTGTCCACGCTTATGGTGGACAAAACAATTCAGAAAAGGGGGTGGTGATGGACAGAGTATCTGAATTAAGCAGAACACTCCTACCCAGTCAACAGATCAGGGCTTGATCCATCACCGTTTTTTAGCTCACTGCACCATCCCAGCTCAGAACCTGGCTACATGCAAATTAGTCTGTCCCTGGCCCAGTGCATCATGGGAACAGGGCAGACCAAACTACCAAGCCAATTCTTTTACTGGAAAGGAAACAAGCTTCCGGGGACCGGTTTCTGGCATTACAGCCGTCTTCGGCCCGGCTTGCTTGAATCCTGATGGTGCAGTGAGCAAGGGACTCATGTCTGAGCATACCTGTCCACGCTTATGGTGGACAAAACGATTCAGAAAAGGGGGTGGTGATGGACAGAGTATCTGAATTAAGCAGAACACTCCTACCCAGTCAACAGATCAGGGCTTGATCCATCACCATTTTTTAGCTCACTGCACCATCCCAGCTCAGAACCTGGCTACATGCAAATTAGTCTGTCCCTGGCTCAGTGCATCATGGGAACAGGGCAGACCAAACTACCAAGCCAATTCTTTTACTGGAAAGGAAACAAGCTTCCGGGGACCGTTTTCTGGCATTACAGCCGTCTTCGGCCCGGCTTGCTTGAATCCTGATGGTGCAGTCAGCAAGGGACTCATGTCTGAGCATACCTGTCCACGCTTATGGTGGACAAAACGATTCAGAAAAGGGAGTGGTGATGGACAGAGTATCTGAATTAAGCAGAACACTCCTACCCAGTCAACAGATCAGGGCTTGATCCATCACCGTTTTTTAGCTCACTGCACCATCCCAGCTCAGAACCTGGCTACATGCAAATTAGTCTGTCCCTGGCCCAGTGCATCATGGGAACAGGGCAGACCAAACTACCAAGCCAATTCTTTTACTGGAAAGGAAACAAGCGTCCGGGGACCGGTTTCTGGCATTACAGCCGTCTTCGGCCCGGCTTGCTTGAATCCTGATGGTGCAGTGAGCAAGGGACTCATGTCTGAGCATACCTGTCCACGCTTATGGTGGACAAAACGATTCAGAAAAGGGGGGTGGTGATGGACAGAGTATCTGAATTAAGCAGAACACTCCTACCCAGTCAACAGATCAGGGCATGATCCATCACCGTTTTTTAGCTCACTGCACCATCCCAGCTCAGAACCTGGCTACATGCAAATTAGTCTGTCCCTGGCCCAGTGCATCATGGGAACAGGGCAGACCAAACTACCAAGCCAATTCTTTTACTGGAAAGGAAACAAGCTTCCGGGGACCGGTTTCTGGCATTACAGCTGTCTTCGGCCCGGCTTGCTTGAATCCTGATGGTGCAGTGAGCAAGGGACTCATGTCTGAGCATACCTGTCCACGCTTATGGTGGACAAAACGATTCAGAAAAGGGGGTGGTGATGGACAGAGTATCTGAATTAAGCAGAACACTCCTACCCAGTCAACAGATCAGGGCTTGATCCATCACCTTTTTTTAGCTCACTGCACCATCCCAGCTCAGAACCTGGCTACATGCAAATTAGTCTGTCCCTGGCCCAGTGCATCATGGGAACAGGGCAGACCAAACTACCAAGCCAATTCTTTTACTGGAAAGGAAACAAGCTTCCGGGGACCGGTTTCTGGCATTACAGCCGTCTTCGGCCCGGCTTGCTTGAATCCTGATGGTGCAGTGAGCAAGGGACTCATGTCTGAGCATACCTGTCCACGCTTATGGTGGACAAAACGATTCAGAAAAGGGGGTGGTGATGGACAGAGTATCTGAATTAAGCAGAACACTCCTACCCAGTCAACAAATCAGGGCTTGATCCATCACCGTTTTTTAGCTCACTGCACCATCCCAGCTCAGAACCTGGCTACATGCAAATTAGTCTGTCCCTGGCCCAGTGCATCATGGGAACAGGGCAGACCAAACTACCAAGCCAATTCTTTTACTGGAAAGGAAACAAGCTTCCGGGGACCGGTTTCTGGCATTACAGCCGTCTTCGGCCCGGCTTGCTTGAATCCTGATGGTGCAGTGAGCAAGGGACTCATGTCTGAGCATACCTGTCCACGCTTATGGTGGACAAAACGATTCAGAAAAGGGGGTGGTGATGGACAGAGTATCTGAATTAATTAGAACACTCCTACCCAGTCAACATATCAGGGCTTGATCCATCACCGTTTTTTAGCTCACTGCACCATCCCAGCTCAGAACCTGGCTACATGCAAATTAGTCTGTCCCTGGCCCAGTGCATCATGGGAACAGGGCAGACTAAACTACCAAGCCAATTCTTTTACTGGAAAGGAAACAAGCTTCCGGGGACCAGTTTCTGGCATGACAGCCGTCTTCGGCCGGCTTGCTTGAATCCTGATGGTGCAGTGAGCAAGGGACTCATGTCTGAGCATACCTGTCCACGCTTATGGTGGACAAAACGATTCAGAAAAGGGGGTGGTGATGGACAGAGTATCTGAATTAAGCAGAACACTCCTACCCAGTCAACAGATCAGGGCTTGATCCATCACCGTTTTTTAGCTCACTGCACCATCCCAGCTCAGAACCTGGCTACATGCAAATTAGTCTGTCCCTGGCCCAATGCATCATGGGAACAGGGCAGACCAAACTACCAAGCCAATTCTTTTACTGGAAAGGAAACAAGCTTCCGGGGACCGGTTTCTGGCATTACAGCCGTCTTCGGCCCGGCTTGCTTGAATCCTGATGGTGCAGTGAGCAAGGGACTCATGTCTGAGCATACCTGTCCACGCTTATGGTGGACAAAACGATTCAGAAAAGGGGGTGGTGATGGACAGAGTATCTGAATTAAGCAGAACACTCCTACCCAGTCAACAGATCAGGGCTTGAACCATCACCGTTTTTTAGCTCACTGCACCATCCCAGCTCAGAACCTGGCTACATGCAAATTAGTCTGTCCCTGGCCCAGTGCATCATGGGAACAGGGCAGACCAAACTACCAAGCCAATTCTTTTACTGGAAAGGAAACAAGCTTCCAGGGACCGGTTTCTGGCATTACAGCCGTCTTCGGCCCGGCTTGCTTGAATCCTGATGGTGCAGTGAGCAAGGGACTCATGTCTGAGCATAGCTGTCCACTCTTATGGTGGACAAAACGATTAAAAAAAGGGGGTGGTGATGGACAGAGTATCTGAATTAAGCAGAACACTCCTACCCAGTCAACAGATCAGGGCTTGATCCATCACCGTTTTTTAGCTCACTGCACCATCCCAGCTCAGAACCTGGCTACATGCAAATTAGTCTGTCCCTGGCCCAGTGCATCATGGGAACAGGGCAGACCAAACTACCAAGCCAATTCTTTTACTGGAAAGGAAACAAGCTTCCGGGGACCGGTTTCTGGCATTACAGCCGTCTTCGGCCCGGCTTGCTTGAATCCTGATGGTGCAGTGAGCAAGGGACTCATGTCTGAGCATACCTGTCCACGCTTATGGTGGACAAAACGATTCAGAAAAGGGGGTGGTGATGGACAGAGTATCTGAATTAAGCAGAACACTCCTACCCAGTCAACAGATCAGGGCTTGATCCATCACCGTTTTTTAGCTCACTGCACCATCCCAGCTCAGAACCTGGCTACATGCATATTAGTCTGTCCCTGGCCCAGTGCATCATGGGAACAGGGCAGACCAAACTACCAAGCCAATTCTTTTACTGGAAAGGAAACAAGCTTCCGGGGACCGGTTTCTGGCATTACAGCCGTCTTCGGCCCGGCTTGCTTGAATCCTGATGGTGCAGTGAGCAAGGGACTCATGTCTGAGCATACCTGTCCACGCTTATGGTGGACAAAACGATTCAGAAAAGGGGGTGGTGATGGACAGAGTATCTGAATTAAGCAGAACACTCCTACCCAGTCAACAGATCAGGGCTTGATCCATCACCGTTTTTTAGCTCACTGCACCATCCCAGCTCAGAACCTGGCTACATGCAAATTAGTCTGTCCCTGGCCCAGTGCATCATGGGAACAGGGCAGACCAAACTACCAAGCCAATTCTTTTACTGGAAAGGAAACAAGCTTCCGGGGACCGGTTTCTGGCATTACAGCCGTCTTCGGCCCGGCTTGCTTAAATCCTGATGGTGCAGTGAGCAAGGGACTCATGTCTGAGCATAGCTGTCCACTCTTATGGTGGACAAAACGATTCAAAAAAGGGGGTGGTGATGGACAGAGTATCTGAATTAAGCAGAACACTCCTACCCAGTCAACAGATCAGGGCTTGATCCATCACCGTTTTTTAGCTCACTGCACCATCCCAGCTCAGAACCTGGCTACATGCAAATTAGTCTGTCCCTGGCCCAGTGCATCATGGGAACAGGGCAGACCAAACTACCAAGCCAATTTTTTTTACTGGAAAGGAAACAAGCTTCCGGGGACCGGTTTCTGGCATTACAGCCGTCTTCGGCCCGGCTTGCTTGAATCCTGGCGGAATAGTGCCTTTACATAGTTACTTAGGTGTGGTGGAGGTAGTGATGGCTAGTATTTCTCTGATGTTTTTACTCCTTTCGTAGGCAAAAAGAGGATTATGTTTGAAGATGCCATTAAAATCTGGTTCAGATTGAAGCATTGGCCAATGTCTCAGAATACGTTTCTTTATCGCAGCGCTAGACGTGGAAATTTAGAAACCATTACCATACGTTCTGTGGTTGAATTGGTGTCTTAGGTTTAAGTAATTCCTCTCTCGATTTGAGAGCTGTTCTTTGTATGGCTTCCTCAAGTATCTGTGTGGGATTATATCTATCCTCAAATTTTTTAATCATATCTTTCATGTTCGTTGCAAGTTTATCAGGTTGTGAAACGATCCTTTTGACTCGCAAAATTTGCGAGTACGGAAGATGACGTTTCAACGGTAACTGATGAAAGCTAGTAAAATGTAAAAGGTTATTCCTGTCAGTGTTTTTCTTGAAGAGATTAGTAGTGATTACCTGGTTTTCAATGGAAACTTTAACATCCAAGTAGTTAATCGTATTTCTACTCATTTCATGAGTGAATTGTATCCTCGGGTCTATCATATTCAGATGACTGATGGCTGAAATCAGTTCAGGTTTACTACCTTTCCACAGCAAGAATATATCGTCGATATATTGTGTGTAAAATTGCAACTTCATTTTCCATTCATTGTTATTCAAAATGTGTTCGTTTTAAAATTTATACATGAACAAATTCGCGTAGCTAGGAGCTGTGCAATTGCCCATGGAAGTACCCGTGCGTTGTAGGAAGAATTCATCCTCTCCATTAATATAACTATGATAGAGTGTGAATGTCATAAGTTCCATGAGAAATACTTTCAAGTCACTTTTCCAGTCAGTTCGAGCAATGTAGTATTCTAATGCTTCTAAACTCAAGTTGTGTGGGTTTGATGTATATAAGGCCTTCACATCAATCATGCAAAGCCAGATTTCTTGTGATGTTTCCTATATGTTATTCAATTTGATAAAAAAATCTGTGGTATCTGTGATATAGGTCTTCATCTCTTGAACAATGGTTAGTAGGTATTTGTCTAGATATTTGCCGATGGGTTCATGTAAGGAACATCTGGTGGATACGATGGGTCTGAAAGGTGGATGAGGCAAGTTTTTATGAATTTTGGGTGTCATCCAGAAGCCTGAGATCGAGCCAGGCAAAGCTGATTCAGGTTCCCAAATTTAGGCAAATTAGATGGACAAGAAGAAGCTTCCTCCTCCAGGCGGCCAAGACCTGGAACCTTCTCCCTATTACCATTAAAAACTGCACATCTCTGCTAACATTTAGAAAAGAGGTAAAAACCTGGTTGTTCACTGCTTAGGTAGTGCACGGTACCGGGCAGTCCATCAACTTAGCGCCAAGACGCCCACGGACAATCGTGCGCTTTATAAATTCACAAATCAAATCAAATCATGTAAAATGTAAGTGATCTGGGATTGCTCTGAAGGCGATATCTTTTATCCTTATCTGTGATGGTTCCATTGAGTAGCGCTGTATTTAAAATACTCATTAGTGTTTTAGTGATCTCTTTGGTGGGATTAGAGGTAAGTTTCATATAGGTATTGTTGTCATCAATGTGGAGTCTGACATTATCTTGATAAAATTGTGCATCTATAATAACCAAAGCGCCTCCTTTGTCAGCTGGCATGATCTTAACAGTGGGGTTATTTGCTAGCTTGGTTAAGATGTTTCACTCTTTTACCGATAAGTTCCGATGCTTTTTGTGTTTAATCATCTGTGGGAGGTGATGTTGAATCAAAGTTTCAAAGGAGTCCAGCATTTTGTGGCTCATCAGGGCCATAAATGTACTTTGAGATCGGAGGTCTTTCAGAGTATCTTCAGCCATTGGTTGATCTGCAACAATATTATTAAAGAAGTGTTTTAAACGTAAGACTCGCATAAACTTGAAGAAACTAACTTCTATTTCCAAAGGATTCGAGTGGTATGTCGGAACAAAGGATGTTCCCTTGGTTAAGATGTTATGCTCCGCTGATGGTAATTGATACGATGAAATGTTGAAGACAATATCTTGTTCATTGTTGTTCTCAACTGTGTCTATTATGTTTTTTGACTCCTGGTAACTTTCTTTCCTGGTTGTTGAGGGTCTCTCTGTATTTCCTCTGTGTTTGCCACGCCTGGTGTGTTGCTTTGTAGTGGGCCTTGTCCTAAAAATCTTCCAGGTTGGCTGCACAGGTCCAGATCCTGTGATGGTGACTGTCATATACCCTCTTCTGTCAGGTTGGCTGCACAGGTCCAGATCCTGTGATGGTGACTCTCATATGCCCTCTTCTGCCAGGTTGGCTGCATAGGTCCAGATCCTGTGATGGTGACTGTCATATGCCCTCTTCTGCCAGGCTGCACAGGTCCAGATCCTGTGATGGTGACTGTCATATGCCCTCTTCTGCCAGGCTGCACAGGTCCAGATCATGTGATGGTGACTGTCATATGCCCTCTTCTTGAAAAACAAACAGAGACTGTTTGAGAGCGACGCACTATTCACAAGCTCCCGCGGGATGCTCCTATTGTAACACAATTTCTTCTTCTGTGCTATAAATATATACACTTTTGTACATCAGAACATATATTCAAAACAAATTGTCCATGAAACTCATGATTATTGCCAAAGAAACAAAAAATTCAAGTGCTTGAAGACGTCATATTTTTAATGACTGTTTTCTTTCTTGTACGTTCTTCTTTTGGTACATTACATCATGTACAATGATTCATCTCAACATCATTTTGCAGTCAATCCCAATGCATTTCGGTATACGAATACCTTCATCAGGGGAATACTGCTCTGATGAGTCTATTACTGACCAGTCTTTTAATGCATTTCGGTATACGAATACCTTTGTCAGGGGAATACTGAAAATTAACATAAACAATAATCAAAACACTGAATGGGGAGCTGTGGACCCCACCTCGTGTACATGCAAACACATGTGCAGTTATGTTATGACCAATACCATCTCTGTGATCACACTGGTGCCTCTGTGTCTCTGTAACCCTAATAGTGTGTTACCACTAGCATGCCAACCTGCCCTGTGTTATTCTACGACCACATGCTGGTCAATAGCGAAGTAATCGTACCTGCTCTGATGAGTCTATTACTGACCAGTCTTTTTGTAATGTCAAGTTGCAAGCTGGGAAAGAGAAATCATATCACTGTCTGTTGTCCACATGCCTATAACCTCGTATACCTTTGATTGCGAAGTATCGCCTACCTTAGAACTTTTCCGATATAGGGACGCCCCTTTCCCTCAATGTCAACGTGGCAAGAATCGCCTCGTTACTTCGGATCTGACAATGAAAAAAACTGTGCTACTTGCTGATGTAACACACCATGCTTCACGCTGTGATCGCGTAGCTAAAAGGTGCTAGTGGCGCAAACGCGGCCAGCGTCTCTTACCTAGTCCCTCTGCTCTCAACCCGCTCCTGATCGTCTCGTGCTGTATGCACGCTGTCTTCCGTAACCTACTAGTAACCGCCTCCATCAGGCCAAACACTAATAACGGACTACTTGCGTTTTCTAATGGCGGGCGCCATCTTAAGATGGTAAACAATGACGCTGTGGCATCAAAGAATTATATTTACTGTTGCATGTGAACCTAATGGATAGGAAATGTGTGGGCAGTCATACACACTGGGTACTGACCTGTAGTCAAAGTAAGATGTTTACAGTAGATGGTAATGTGTGCAACATGTATGACAAAGTCCTTATGCTAACTATGCCTCTATCATGGGTACTTTAAATGGGAGGATCACTTCTACCTTCAGAGAACAGGAAGCAGCATGGGTTTTACTGGGGCGCCGACATTTGCCAATATATTTATGGCAAAGTATGAGGAAGAAAACATTTTACAGAATCATTTATGGACACAACACCTGAAACTTTATGTCAGGTATATTGACGACATCCTAATGGTGTGGAACGGTCCCCACAATGTCCTAGAAAACCTTCTGACTGAGTTGAACGATTGTCATGAGCAGATTAAAATAACGTATTCCATACATGCTGAATCCATCAACTACCTTGGCATACTCATTGAAAAACAGGGTCAAGAATTACATACAAGACTATATAAAAAATCAACCGACCGTAATAGTGCACTACACTACAGTAGTCTCCATACCATGTCTCTAAAAACCATCTACCCTTTTCTCAGTTTTTGCGGGCTCGCAGAATCTGTTCTCAGGAAGTACAGGGGTTACAAGAGATGGAGATTATGACACAGGCTTACAAAGACAGGGGGTATCCAAAAGAGGTACTCAATCAGGCTAAGCTTAAAGCCATTTCAAAAAACAGAAAAGAACTTCTAGTTAAAACCATCAAACAACCACTCAAAAGGGAGGTGTTTGTAATCAAATATTCTACAGCTTGCAGGTCCATCAAGAAAAGTATTCTTAAAAGATGGGAGGTTATCGAACAAGAAGCCGATTTTAAGACAGTGTTTGTAGGCAAGCCTTTGTTTGCACACACTAGATCTAAAAATTTGAAAGAAATATTGAAGCAGGCACATACCGAAACAACTACTGGTCACCACAGAGGTATGGTGAAATGTCACAATTGTGGACATTGCGGTAATGTAATGGTAGGGGACGTCTTTCCACATCCACAAACAGGCAAACAGATTCAACTCAGACACACGTCAGATTGTAATACTGACATGGTAGTGTATGCCATTAAATGCCCCTGCGGGTTGGTATACACAGGGAAGACCACATGTAAGGTTAAGGTGCGGATCACAGAGCACAAGAGCATGATAAGAACCTGCAACCCCAAATCCAACTTGGCCATGCATTGGAAAGAACGGCAAGATACTTTACCACAATTGCGATACACTGTGCTAGAGAGCATAGATGAAAAGGTACATGCTGATACCAATCGCCAACTGTCCCAAAGACAAACATACTGGATCCGCAATTTGAATACGCTTGAGCCATGTGGTCTTAATGACAAAATCGAATATATGTGTTTTGTATAACTTGTAATCATGAATGTTGTAATATGTACTGTTCAAGCACTGTTGTTGTTTATCATGTTTTTTCATTTCATGCAAATGCTTTCTTGTTAGCATAAGGACTTTGTCATACATGTTGCACACATTACCATCTACTGTAAACATCTTACTTTGACTACAGTTCAGTACCCAGTGTATATGACTGCCCACACATTTCCTATCCATTAGGTTCACATGCAACAGTAAATATAATTTGTTGATGCCACAGCGTCATTGTTTACCATCTTAAGATGGCGCCCGCCATTAGAAAACGCAAGTAGTCCGTTATTAGTGTTTGGCCTGATGGAGGCGGTTACTAGTAGGTTACGGAGGACAGCGTGCATACAGCACGAGAAGATCAGGAGCGGGTTGAGAGCAGAGGGACTAGGTAAGAGACGCTGGCCGCGTTCGCGCCACTAGCACCTTTTAGCTACGCGATCACAGCGTGAAGCATGGTGTGTTACATCAGTAAGTAACACCGTTTTTTTTCATTGTCAGAACCGAAGTAATGCGGTGATTCTTGCCACGTTGACATTGAGGAAAAGGGGCGTCCCTATATCGGAAAAGTTCTAAGGTAGGCAATACTTCGCCTGACCTTCTACACTCCCACCATCCAGAGAGCCACCGCCGGAGGAAGATCCTTCTCCTACCTGGCGGCTAAGACATGGAACTCCCTGCCCGTCCGCCTGCGGCTAACCCAGGACCACCTCGCCTTCAGGAAACAGCTCAAGACCTGGCTGTTCGAGCAGTAGCAGACCCCCTCCCCCTAGCGCCTTGAGACCTTTCCGGGTGAGTAGTGCGCGATATAAATTCCATGATTGATTGATTGATTGAAAGGTATACGAGGTTATAGGCATGTGGACAACAGACAGTGATATGATTTCTCTTTCACAGCTTGCAACTTGGCATTACAAAAAGACTGGTCAGTAATAGACTCATCAGAGCAGGTACGATTACTTCGGTATTGACCAGTATGTGGTCGTAGAATAACACAGGGCAGGTTGGCATGCTAGTGGTAACACACTATTAGGGTTACAGAGACACAGAGGCACCAGTGTGATCACAGAGATGGTATTGGTCATAACATAACTGCACATGTGTTTGCATGTACACAAGGTGGGGTCCACAGCTCCCCATTCAGTGTTTTGATTATTGTTTATGTTAATTTTCAGTATTCCCCTGACGAAGGTATTCGTATACCGGAATGCATTAAAAGACTGGTCAGTAATAGACTCATCAGAGCAGTATTCCCCTGATGAAGGTATTCGTATACCGAAATGCATTGGGATTGACTGCAAAATGATGTTGAGATGAATCATTGTACATGATGTAATGTACCAAAAGAAGAACGTACAAGAAAGAAAACAGTCATTAAAAATATGACGTCTTCAAGCACTTGAATTTTTTGTTTCTTTGGCAATAAACATGAGTTTCATGGACAATTTGTTTTGAATATATGTTCTGATGTACAAAAGTGTATATATTTATAGCACAGAAGAAGAAATTGTGTTACAATAGGAGCATCCCGCGGGAGCTTGTGAATAGTGCGTCGCTCTCAAACAGTCTCTGTTTATTTTCCATGTTGTGCACTGACGTGAGCCAGTCAGCTTGAGCGAGAACACCACGTAATCAATAGGATTCAACCAAACATTGGGTTTATTGGACAATAAGTTTCTAGGAGTGCAGAGTGCCAAATCTTTTTCAATATGCCCTCTTCTGCCAGGTGGGCTGCACAGGTCCAGATCCTGTGATGGTGACTGTCATATGCCCTCTTCTGCCAGGTGGGCTGCACAGGTCCAGATCCTGTGATGGTGACTGTCATATGCCCTCTTCTGCCAGGTTGGCTGCACAGGTCCAGATCCTGTGATGGTGACTGTCATATGTTATCTTCTTCCAGATCCTAGAGTCCCCCCTGAATCTTTCTTCAGAAGCGGGGCCTCCTTCGTGCCCTGTCCTCTCGGTTTCTGATCTGGGGGTTTCATATCTCACGCCTGAAGGAGAGTAAACAAAGTTCGTTCTGTACCACGACTATTATAAACCGTTAATCCAAAACTACTTGGAGCTTCAGGAAGCGAGGCCTGCGCCACTGATATCCTTCAGAGAAACCCTTTGATGCGATTACTAGCAAAAGAGCCTAAAAGACAAAAAAGTAGGTCACAATTGATAGCACCGGCATGAAAATGCCTAAATATTCATTTTTGAAATGCTCATTTCAGCAAGAAGTGCCTTCCCCAAGAGCAGCTGTGTGGATCCGAGATACGTCTACAGGCTTGGAGCACTGTCTGGAAGAGGAGGCAGGAGGAAAGCATTTTAGGCGGGAGCCGGGGCGAGGTAGGTAGGGCGGCGCAGAGCCCAGATTGCATGGGGGGCAGTACTGCCCCAACAGAGAGGGGAGGACACGTGGAGATCCCATGGGCAGGTAGGAAGGGGCCAAGCCTTCTGATATTTGTCTGGCTATTCGTGCACAGCAGTCGGGCGGGCGAGGACCGGGCCTGGCCTTCCATAAGTAGGCCAACAACTTTAGGATGACTTCCTCTCTAATGATGACACCAAATTGCGGCAAGCGTCCCAACAGTGGCATTTTTTTTATTATATATTGAGTGCTCCAGCGGGCGAAAATGCTGTTTTGCTTGGTGCAGGAAAAACCCTTGCACCCTTACTGGAAAGTGATCATTTGGTATCAGGGGCGGCTCCTCAGCGGAGCGGAGAAGCGTCGCCAAACCCAAATAAATAAAATGGCACATAAAGACCAGTTTTATTCATGTGCCACTGCACCGTCTCACACTGTGTACTGTCAGTGCGAAGGGGTGGGGGGATGAGCCGTATCCTGCAATTGCAAGATGGCAGCACTGGTCTGCAGTGCACACATCCGGCCAGCCCGACATGCGCACTGTAGACCGAGCAATCCGAAGGCTGTGAAACAGCCTGGGGATTGATGGATCAGGCCCACAGCCTCTAAATGAGCGCTGGGTGAACCTGCTCCCACCAATCCTGGGGCTGCTTTCACAGCATGTGAGCAGCTCCAGGATTGGTTGGAGATGCGTTCTACAAGCAGAAAGGAAGTCCTTCCTTTTTCTGCTCCTAGAAAGCTATGAGAAGTACAGCGCAGGTCCTGCAAAACAATTTAGGGTGAGTCAGTGCCTTCACGCCCCGCCACGTTTTATTTACAATAGCCGTTACTGTTTACTATCCCCTCCAACCATTGGCGAGGGGGCTTTCTTAGCCACCTCTCACTGGCCTGAGAATGAGTGATGTCATTAGACCCCCTCCCCACACACGGCCACACCGCACAGGCTACAATGGGAGATCCGGAGACCCACCCGTGCCTCCTGTGTACATCGATGGCTGCATAACTCCGATTCAGTGCTCTGAGACGTACAATATTGGATGGGGTCAAAAGCACGCAAATGAGGCCCTATTCAGCTGTGTGGTAAAAAGTGACGACGGACAGCGGCAACTCCTGGAGGTGGGGATTATCACTGCAGACCTGTACATAATGGACTGTAGATTCCCCTTGTCAAAACCCCACATCTTTCATGCATGCATGATCTCAGGCTCCTGTATGTAATATGGCAGACAAGCACTGGCAAAGCCAATCAATTGCACATTTGGGGCCTTTTTCCTTTGCCAATGGTTTTAGCAATATGTTACTGTATATAGATGACATACTGTACATAAGTAAAGACTTTGAGTTAGTTAACATTCATAAACTCTCTCTACTTTAGTGCACCTTTGTATTGTAGCTGGAATTTACTACGTTTTGCCAAAGCTAAGTCGTTTCGGCTCTAAAAGGCTGAGCTATCAGGTTTCTCAATGCTTGCATGATACATGTGAGTTGAGTCACATTTAGGTGTCCCTGAAAGTTCTGGTTGTAAGAGGATGCTTATAATGGGGCATGATTGAGCGCTCTGGAGCTGGGCATGAAGGCGGTGTAGGTCAGTGGGCCATAACAGCATTCAGATTACAGGCTCATTCAATCCTCTGCCTCTCTCCAGTGTGCACATAGTGATGGTTGCATATCTACCACGTTTAATGACTAATTCCAGTAATTTACAAGAAAATCATTGTATTTATATGAAACTGCTAATAACCGCTCACATAAAAAGTCTGGCTTGTTTTAGGCATATGTTTGATGTTGTGTGATAGATCTGGATGGAATAGCTCAAAACTCATAAAGAGTCTCCTAAATGATGGTCAGGCAGAATGCTGTGTAAAGCACAGGATTGGTGTTCACCTGAAGCAATACAGAGGGTGGAGGAGGCGGAATCACCGAAGATGGGCCTGGAAGAAGCACGAGTAGGATAGGTGTAAGCAACACAGAGGTCATAGGGATGGAAGCAAACTAAAAAAAAACACTTTGATTACCACACCGTGGTAAATAACTAAGGGCCATATGCATCAAGCCGTTTTTGAATCGCAAAGGCCGAAATTCTGCAAAGGCCGAAATTCGCAGAATTTCGGCCTTTGCGACTCGCAAACGGCCGTTTTGCACGTTTTGGAATGTATGAAACATTCCCAAAATAAGGAATTGCAAACTTGTGCGATTCCTTATTTTTCCATAGCATTTAGGGAATCGCAAATTTGCGATTCCTTAAATGCTATGTATGTAGCAATTTTAGTTTTGCGAATTTTGTTTAAGAATTCGCAAATTACCAACAACTTTCAGTTGATGGTAACTTGGGAATTCTTCCAGAAATGCACAAATTGGCATTTTTAAAGGTGGCATATGATGCACACACATGCCCATAGGGCATGTATGTGCGCCATATGCACACACATGTTCTTTTCAGGGGTGCAGCAGGGTGTCTTTGAGACACCCCTGCTCCCGTGCAATATTTCTCAAATTGCGATTAGCAAATTGCGAATTCACAATTTGAGAATTATTTTGCATTCATTCCTATGGGCCTCCTGGCAAATAAGGAAGCTTAAGGAATCGCAAATAAAAAGCTATTTTGTTCATACATACCATTTTGCATTTCCTAAACAGCGATTCCTTAAAATTCGCTATTTCGGAAATGCAAAATAGTTTGATGATACATATGGCCCTAACTCAGTTAGTTTAGAGAAGCACTGGTGAGCAAATTCACTGGGCAAGTATAACCATTTTCAAGATGGTTTATTGTTGTTGTTACAGTTCCCGGTTAGCTATTTTTTTAGTAGTTTTTTACATATAAATACAAATAGAAAGCAATGCACTTCTCTGTCCGGTTTACTTTTTAAAAACGGATAAAAACGGAAATGCTGTGTTATTTTGGGTGACCTTCAATGCTATCGGTTATGACCGGTAGGAATATAGATTTGCACTTTGATAGCACCGGGAGTTAAGAAGAAACGGGATGAGATTTTTTTAAATGGAGCTTAAATAAATGTGGATGTTTGCATGTGCTTGTATACAATGTCAGCTGTTTTCAGTAGAGAGCATTGCCTTATGAATGTGGCTATTTAGCAACTAAAATCATACAGACATTTAAGAGTGTGTCTATTTTTTTCAGGTTTAGCAACCAGATGTAAATATGGCTATTTTCCAATAAAATATCGGAAAAATAACATGGATAAATACCATAAAGATAGAGGTGCCATTCTTAATAACATTATTATGGTCCTGTACAGAAGGGCCCAAGGAAATGGGGGGCGGGGGGGGAGTTAGAGAGGGGGAGGGAGGGTTAGAGAAAGGGAGGGAGGGTTAGAGAGGGAGAGGGGGTTAGAGAGAGAGAGAGGAAGGGTTAGAGAGAGGGAGGGAGGGTTAGAGAGGGTGAGGGAGGGTTAGAGAGAGAGATTAAGGGTTAAAGAGAGGGAGGGAGGGTTAAAGAGAGGAAGGAGTAGAGAGAGGGATGGAGGGTTAGAGAGAGGGAGGGTTAGATTGGGCGAGGGAGGGTTAGAGAGGGGAGGGAGGATTAGAGAGGGAGGGAGGGGGGTTAGAGAGGGAAAGGGATGGCTAGATAGAGGGCGGGAGGGCTAGAGAGAGGGAGGGAGGGTTAGAGGGTTGAGAGGGTTAGAGAGGGGGAGGGAGCGTTAGAGAGAGGGAGGAGGGGGAGGAAGGGTGTGGGACGGTTAGAGAGGAGGATGGTTGGTTAGAGAGGGGGAGGGAGGTTTAGAGAGAGGGAGGGAGGGTTAGAGGGAGGGAGGGTTAGAGAGAGGAAGGGTTAGAGAACGGGAGGGAGGGAGGGTTAGAGGGAGGGAGGGTTAGAGAGAGGGAGGGTTAGAGTGGGAGAGGGAGGGTTAGAGAGGGGGAGGGGGGTTAGAGAAGGGGAGGGAGGGTTAGAGAGGGGGAGGGAAGATTAGAGAGGGCGGGATGGCTAGAGAGAGGGAGGGAGGGTTAGAGGGTTTAAGAGGGTTAGAGAGGGGGAGGGAGCGTTAGAGGGAGGGAGGAGGGTGAGGAAGGGTGAGAGAGGGTTAGAGAGGGGGAGGGTTGGTTAGAGAGGGGGAGGGAGGGTTAGAGAGGGGGCGGGGGGGTTAGAGAGGGGGAGGGAGGGTTAGAGGGGAGGAGGGTTAGAGAGGGGGAGGGTTAGAGGGGGAGGGAGGGTTAGAGAGGGTTAGAGAGGGGAAGGGAGGGTTAGAGAGGGGAAGGGAGGGTTAGAGGGGGGAGGGAGGGTTAGAGGGGGGAGGGAGGGTGAGAGATGGTGAGGAAGGTTTATGGCCGGATCAGATCATAAGTTCATCTTACCTGGGTGTGCTCTGCTCAGAGACATGAACCTTGTGCTTCTCGTGCAGGTGCACCATCCCCAGCCTTCCCATGACGAGGCCTTCATCGTCTTCCTCCTCCTGCGGGGTCTTCTCATCCTGCACTCCTCCATCTAGCCTGTCTCTCATTTCTGGCCAGATCCCAAGGTCACCTTGGCTTGAGTCCTGCTCTCCCCAGAGCTGGTGGATGGAATCATAGAACATCTTTGGCTGGCTCGGTTCCTGGGCAAGGGAGCCTGCCCTTGCCACAGGATCTGGCCACTGGGGTGTTCTGTTTGAAGCATCTTCCACAGGGTTGCTTGAGCGAGACCAGGATCCGCCATATTCTATTCCCAAAGCAAGCAAATTCCAACTGTTGTATCCAACAGAGCGAAGAGCTGGTGAAACAAACAAGAAGGCACTGTCTTACCAACTAGAGGAAATGAAAGTCAACTTGCTGAGAGCTACAATTGGGAGTGGAATCATCGGGTTCGCTAAACAAGGGAGGCTTGATTTTCATCCTAGTAAGGAAATTTCGTTAAAGACAACATCATATTTGGATACCTGGGAAGCCTTGTACAGTTCAGGTTGTCCATGTTGTAGATTTTCTTTGTTTAGTGCAGATTATGACCATTGCATTGGTATTATCCCTCTGGGTTATTTGCAAAAGTTTTAGCGCTACTGTTCACACTCACATTATGTGGCATATTTACAACGCCCCTCCTGCACATTAACACCGCCGGAGTGTCACTTTTATGATGCTCCAGAGGCGAAGTGTGCCTGCCCATATTTACAAGGCCACGTAAAGCCACCCTGCGTGACTCTTTATTACCTTGTAAATCTGGGCCCTTTCGCACATTACTCGGCGTGAAAGGGGCCTTCCATGGGTGTTGCTGTGGGTGTTCCCACGCATCACTCATCGAATCTGATGCTTTCCCAGATTTACACGTTTATGTAAACCTGGAAACGCGTCAGATTCCTGCGCATCATTAGAGCCTGTTTGCCCAGTACCAAAGCAATAAAATAGGAATTTGTAACTGTAGTGTCGCAAGAAATTGCTAGTTGCCTTTTGTCATATTTTTCATCTGGTTCCTTAGAAAAACCTTAAGATTATACAACTAAATTGAGTATGTCATGCATTTATTTGTTGACATGGTTCTCCATAAAACTTTCAGGCAGATGTCAAATGTCAATGTTTTGTGGAGAAATATGTCATCTTGCTTCACTGTTTGAAGTCCCCAAGGCAGAGCTTCCCAGTACAAAAATAAATAACGTCAGCATTTGCACTGGGAAGCTCTGCCTTCGAGTACTTCAAACACAGAAGCAAGATCTGCAGTCTGATATCTGCAAGCAAGCCAGGGTAGAGGATATGGTGTAATGGCCTACCAACTTTGAAGCTGGGGAACAATGTTTGAGTCTCGGCGCCGGCTCAGCACCCTGTGACTCTGGGCAAATGACTTAATTTTCCTGTGCTTACACAAAATGAATGTGTCCTTGTATAAAGTGCTCCAACACCTTCGGGTCGAGTTCACACTATAGAAAAGCTACAACAAAAACAAAAGTCAGAGGACCGAACAAAGGCATCTGGCCTCCTGGCTCATCTGTTGTGCTGGGTGGGAGCACGGCAATGGGAGGGAGGAAGGGGAACAATCAAACACAGACAGCAGATGGAGTAGATGACAGAGCCAGCTGCGAAAGATGCACTCTGTAGAGTGGCTCAACAAAAAGAAAAAAATAGCCCCCAAAAGCGCAAGCAGTGTAAGGACACAAGTACTAGGGCCATGCTCCAGGGGATGGTCACGTGCAAGAACAGGGAAGTGCTGACCAGATGAAGCAAAGCAATTGAGAGTGGCTTTGAAGTCCACCAATGGTAAGTAATGGACGCCCTCCAAGCCCACTAACAGTAAACAACATGTCTCGAAGAGACAGCGCATGTGATGTCTACGCAAAACCTAGAAATTAAAACGAATCAGAATGTCATTGTCTAGGTCTTTCGATGGCGGACTGCATAGCACTTGCGTGAGTTTTATCAAAACGTTTATAGAGTGCCCATGTTTTCGTTTGTGTTAAACACTTTTTTGCTCTAAAGCATCTGTAGACTGCCATTTCATAAAATCCATTATCCACCTGTGAAGCCTTTAAGAGATTTTTGGAGTTGGACTTCTTTTGAGTTTTGTTAGCACAAATTGTGCCTACTCTGGCTTCCTTTTCACTGCAATTGTGTTGTTCTGGATCCTAGGCCTGGCAGCATTGATTGCTGTTTACAGTGGAGCAGAGATGTACTTGAATAGATCTTTCTCCTGCATCTTGAAAGCGCAATCCCATAGTTGTATTCTGAAATAATAACCCTAATCTATTTCAAGGCAGACTTTTGAAACAACCCATATTCTGAAAAGGGGGCTTGGATTAAGTGGTGTAAATATTCCAAGTGCCTGGCCCTCTTTGCTGGAGCATGAGTGCTGAGTGCAGCTTTTTGTGGATGCAGATGTGAGCTGGCTCATTTCTCAGTGGTTAGAGTCTGCCCTAATTAAGCAGACATTTAGGCTTTGCTGGTGAACAAAGGGCCAGGAATCAGGACTAACAGGATAATTTTGCCCCTTGGGTGCCCACCTTGCCAAACGGGTGTAGATATGGCTAGACCGAGGGCCTTAGTGGATGCCACCCCCAGGAAGCTCAGCCCAGTCATCACATCATCATCAAAATACTTTATTCGGTATTTTCCAACCATAAAAGTACAGGACAAATGAACATATGTATATACAATCCACAAGATTAAAAATACAAAGTTAAAAAAGTTAAATCATATAAAAATATTAGAACCAATCTCATTACATTCAGCACAATTGGGACATATAAAAGATGAAAGCTAACAGTCCACTGCCTATAAAAATACCGAAAAGGGAGGCCACGTTAGGAAATGGACAATAATCCTAAGGAGACACAAAGCACATTGGGCTAGATGTAGATAATTCCCATTTACAGACTCTTAAATACCGAATTTTACCGATTCGGTATTTAAGAGTCTGTAAATGGGAAGGGGGCAGATTTAGGTAATTTTAAAATCTGAATTACTGAATCTGTAAAATTCGGTATTTACCGATTCTGTAAATACAGAATCGGTATTTCCCATTGATTCCTATGGGCTTTGAAGCCCATTGGAATCAATGGGAAATACAGATTCTGTATTTACAGAATCGGTAAATACCGAATCCTGCAAGGGTGCAGGGGGTGTCACTTTGACACCCTCTAGCACCCCAAGTACAGGCTTGTGTGCAATGTGGCACACATACATGCCCTAAGGGCATGTCTGTGTGTCACATTGCACAGGTGTTCATGCACAGATGTGCATGCACACCTGAATTCGGTATTTTACCGCACAATAGGATTGTGTGGTAAAATACCGACTCTTAAGGGCCTGTGGCACTGTAAACTGTGCCACCTACATTTGTAATTACAGAATCGGTATATTTACCGATTTGGGGCCAGATGTAGGTAAGTAACATTTACCGATTGTTAATTACCGAAAATTACCGAATTTTACCGATTCGGTAATTAACAATCGGTAAATGTGAGGGGTGGGTATGTAGGGAATCCAGATGTTCCCTTTTACAGAATCGGTAAAAATCGGTATTTACCGATTCGGTAAATACCGACCGGTAATGCTCCATTCATTCCTATGGGCTTTGAAGCCCATAGGAATGAATGGGGCATTACCGGTCGGTATTTACCGAATCGGTAAATACCGATTTTGACAAGGGTGCAGGGGGTGTCACTTTGACACCCTCTAGCACCCCCAAAAAAGGTTCGGGTGCCATATGGCAGGCATACCTGCCCTAAGGGCAGGTCTGCCTGTCATATGGCACAGGTGTGCATGCACACATGTGCATGCACACCGGAATCGGTATTTTACCATCAAATAGAATTTGATGGTAAAATACCGATTCTGTAATGCTTGTGGGACTCAGAAGAGTCCCACCTACATATCAATTTTACCGAATCTGATACAATACCGATTCGGTATTTTACAGAATCGGTAAATTTACCGATCGGTAAATTTACCGATTCTGTAAAATACAGGGCCCTACATCTCAATTTGCTTTTACCGGTCGGTAACGGCCGAAATCGGCCGTTACCGGCCGGTAAATGGCCACCTACATCTGGCCCAAAGTAATTTACCGAATCGGTAATTTTACCGAAACTGTAAATATACTGATTCTCTATTTTTCTGCCCCCTACATCTGAAAACCCTAATACCGGTCGGAAATGGCCAAAATCGTCAGTTTCCGACCGGTATTAGGGCTCCTACATCTGGCCCTTAATTCTTTAATAGAAGGTCCCTTCAACAGTAGAGGGGGAGCTAGAGAGCGCACACGCAGTATGGCCACACTTCAGTGAGGCTCCTGCCGCCTGGATGATTTATCCTACATTTAGACCTGTCCAACTGGCGTATGATAGTGCTGTGGAGATCGTAAGAGACGTGTTTGAGCCATCCCTAGCCTCGACGAAAGTTTAAAGACGAGCCGTCCAGATAGCGAACACCAGTGAGGTCCGAAACTTCCTGCCGAGCCCTGGCTGGAAGTGGGCGGTACGAGGACGGCGGGACACATGACTGGTGCGGGCTGGAGAGGAGGGGTCCGGCGGCCTCTGTCTCCGCGACCGAACAGCACCGCCTAATCGGACTATCCAAGTGACCTGGTGTACACCGCCCCACCTCCACTGGCCGCTACTCCTAAACTGGACACTGTGGTAGCCGTGACCTGCCTGCTCTGCCTTAGATGCAGCAGACATATAGTACGACACAACTGGCTGAGAGCTGGATGCGGACACTGCCGCTAAGGGGAACTTTCTCTGCCTGTATGCCTGTGAATCCAGCGGAGCACCTACATTGAGGCTCAGGCACCCTTGGAATACGCCACATGCTTATATTTCCCTGGAATACAGCCAAAGCAGTGCAGAAGACACATACAATGAGGTCTGAGTACGGTGGGGAGGCGGAAGTGCGAATACTAGAAGACGCTGCTGGCTCGCGCTGCTACCACAACGCCCTCATGGGTAAACAGGATACCCGCCAACCGAAGCTCAGCTTCGACGCCTCAGACAAGAGAGGCCCGAAACCCACGACGAGCTCTGGTGGCCCAAGCAGGACGGAAGTGATAGGAGAGAGGACAGCGACACCTGATGTGGACATGCAGCAGATAGTATTAGAAATACGACAGGGATTTGCGACAGTCGTGGATAAAGTAGACCGTATGTCTTCAAGAATGGACGCTATAACCCACAAACTTGACTAACGGATTAAAGAAGCTGAAAGGTGAATCTCTGACAGCGATGACGTCACGGCATCCCACACATCGCAAATTGCACGGATGAATAACCTCCTGCGAGTGATTGCGGCTAAAAATGAGGACTTGGAAGCCCGTAGCTGGCGCAACAACATCCGCGCGACGGACATTCCAGAATCCACAAACACTGGGCGCATGGAGGACTATATAGAAAAACGTCTTCTCACTGCTATTGGCTCAGAGGCATTCTCTTCACAGTTCATAGTTGAGAGGGCCCACCGATCACTTGGGCCGCGTCCCAAACCTGGGGCTCCGCCACGACCCATTATTGCACGCCTATTGAACTACTGAGATCGCGACGTGGCTCTGAAGGCAGCGCACACCCAGAAAAACTTGTCGTCCGACGGAGTCTCCTTCTCGATATACCCTTATTTCACGCCGATGGTACAAGAGGAATGGCGCAAGTTTATAGAAGTGAAGAAGAAACTGCGCGCAAATTGATTATGCACTGCTGTACCCTGCACGCCTCCAGGTAATACACCAAGGAAAACAGCGTTTTTTCACCAATCCGCAGCAAGTGGATGACTATCTGCGCACTGTAAGAAGATTGCCACAGATTGTCGAAGGTAGAAATCCTGCACAACTAAACGATGCACGAGACACGGACGAGGAGGCCTAATGCTTTAAAATTATGCTCCTATGCCACTGATTGCTGCATGCATTCTGCTGGACAGAGACCTCCATTTGAGACCGCTGCCGAGGCTGAGGACATTGGATGACTGAAACACTTTCCGAGGCTCACAGTACCGCCAGTGGTAATGTATTCCAGGCCCGCTTCCCCTCCTCAGACAAAGCCCAGAAGTCACCCAGGTCGTGGGCTCGAGGTGCGGGAGGCGACCGTGCAGCTCCCTCTGGCTGCACCCCTGTGGGTATTCCCCCCCATATTGGTTTGTGACATTTTGGAGTAATGGGGTTGTTACAAGGGTTGGAGGGTGGGCAACTCATACTGGCAAGTTGGGACGCTACAGTGAGTGAGGGGAGGGACACAGGGACAAAAAGGTGAGAGAACTTGTTATGTTGTAAGGCCTTTGATGGATACTTGGGTTATCAGTACACTTATCATTGATGTTGACATACGCAAGGCACCAGGGGCATTTGGGGGGGAGGAGGGGGAGACTGTTATAGAGCACAGTGTTCTGTTAACACACAACAGTTATGTTTAGGCCAGAGAATTGTTACTATAGCAAAAGTGGAGAAACAGGTCGATGTACACCTAATATTTCAAGGCTTTAGCTTTGCCCTCTATGGCGGAGGAGATCCACTTCTAGGTGAACTATCCGGCAGGCAATCTAGCAGAAGACACAGCCCACGCAATGGTCTCAACTGAACTAAATGTCATCACTTGGAATATCCGAGGGCTGGGGGACCCACGTAAGAAACGCCAAGTACTGTCATATCTAGACAGACATACCATACACGTAGCCTGCTTGCAGGAGACTCACTTTAATCCAAACACCGACAACACATTTGCTGGGCGATGGGCAGAACACAGGGTATTTGCCTCATATTCCTCATATGCTAGGGGCACAGCGATAGTGATAAAGCGAGGTAGGCGATTCAATGTGGTGGGAAACAGAAACGACTCCTCTGGGAGATATTGTATGACATGGGGAAGGTTGGGACACATCTCATTAACCTTTGTTTGTTGTTACGGTCCGAATGTCGATGACCCTCGATTCTTCACAGAACTCTGGGCTGCAACTCTGGCCACATGCACGGATCATATCATATAGGGAGGGGATCCAGCAGTAGACAGATCACACCCAGCCCCACATCACTACACCAAGTCCCACACTGAACTGCGAGCGATACTACAGGAATATGGGCTGGTTGACACTTGGACACATTTGCACCCTGACGCACGGGAAGGTACACATATCACTGCACAGGCCGCATCATGGGCACGACTAGATTGCATATTTATGTCACGAGAACTCTGTCCAATGATCACAACAGTTCAACACTTAGCCAGGACCTACTCCGATCATGCACCAGAGAAGCTCACCCTCTCTACAGAGGACTTGGGACCCCCCAGGACCCCCTGGAGATTGCAACCCACTAGGCTACTAGATATCAGCTTTCAGGAGGAACTCCGAGAAGAAGTGTTAGATTTTTTTCAGCGCATTAAAGGGTCTGTAGATAGTGTTGAGGTGATTTGGGAGGTTTTTAAAGTGACGCTGAGAGGGATTTACATAGCAAAGGGGGCAGGCGTCCTAAAAAGTATATTGACAGCACTCACCAATCTTGAACGCGATTTAAAGGGACTAGAGGAGTCCTTGACATTGCACCCTACGGCAGCAAAGCGCTCCCAAATCAGAGAGAAACTCACAGAATATAAAGAAGAGGCTGAAAGGGAATCGAAATTCAGAGGCCGATACTGGACAGCACGTAGATATGGGGAAGGGGAACGACCGGGGAAAGTATTGGCAGCGACAATTAAACTGCTGAGACCTGTGAATGTAGTGCTTGAAATCGAAGAAGGGGATGGGAGGATATACAGAGATACGATGCATGTCCTGAATGCCTTTACTTCACACTGCACTAAATTATACACCTGTACTAGGGCGGCCAAACTTGATCTCACTGAATATCTGGGAGACGTGTCGTTGGCATGGCTCAGTGACACACAACAGCGCTTCCTTAGCACTCCGTTCGAACTGGACGAAGTGCGAGATGCCATAATGCATATACAATCAGAGAAAGCCACTGGGTCAGACGGCATCCCTATAGAATTCTATAAAACATACATCGATTTCATGGCCCCAGTATTGCGGGAAGTTTACGAAGACGCACTTGAGGTGGGCCACCTGCCCCCATCCATGAGAATGGCCCTTATAACATCACTCCTGAAGCCAGGGAAATCGCCACAGCAGTGTGACTCTTATAGGCCTCTATCACTGCTTAACTGTGATGTCAAGATACTAGCTAAAATTATAGCCACGCGTCTTAACCTCCTCATGGAGAACTTGTTCTTGCCAGATCAATCAGGCTTTGTGCCCGGCAGAGCGACATCGCACAATTTGAGGACCTTCCTTACGGTCTTGAATAACGTTTCTGAAGAGCTACCCATGGCGGCCCTATTCCTAGATGCTACCAAAGCATTTGATTCCCTGGAGTGGGAATATTTGCTGGCAGTCGAGGAACGCATGGGTTTCCCCCCGATCCTCCTTCCCTGGATCAGGTTACTATATGAATCGCCCACTGCCAAAGTAGTTATTAATGGGAAGATGTCACAAGCCATACCCATAACGAGAGGCACTAGGCAGGGGTGCCCCTTATCGCCCCTGCTGTTTGCGATCGCAGTAGAGCCGTTAGCAGCTAAACTAAGACAACACCATAATGACAAGGCCCTGCAGTGCAACTTACGACAAATCCTCGTCTCATTATATGCAGATGACATCACTTTGTATATCCGAGACCCGCAGCAGAACATGAACCCTATACTCAGGGAATTCATAAAGTTCGGTAGACTCTCCGGAGTCCAAATAAATTGGAACAAATCGTGCTGTTTTCCCCTTACGATAGCGATGACTAGATTCCCTATGGATTACCCCATACCTTGGAGTGACGACGAGTTTAAATATTTAGGAATACATTTATTCAAGGATAGAGATGAGCTGATGAGAGCGAATTACGGAACCACAATGGTCCAAATCTCGGACAAAGTAACACGCTGGATTGCCTTACCCCTGTCGATGGCGAGCAGAGCTTCACTGATAAAGATGGTGTTACTGCCGAAGTTGTTGTATTTATTCCTTAACATTTCTTTTTATCCTGGAAAGTATTTTTTTCAAAAACTAAAGTCGGAATTAATTTGACTGGGCTGGGGAGGCAAAAACCCGAGGCTGAAGTGGGAAGCGCTTATGCGACCGTACGCGCAAGGAGGACTGGGGATTCCTGACCTCGAGCTCTATTATTATAGCGCGCAGGCACACTACGCCTTCTACTGGATACATCAGCCCCGATATATGCCCCAAATAGCGGCGGAACACTGGC
Organism: Lissotriton vulgaris; assembly: GCF_964263255.1. Classification (NCBI taxonomy): domain Eukaryota; kingdom Metazoa; phylum Chordata; class Amphibia; order Caudata; family Salamandridae; genus Lissotriton; species Lissotriton vulgaris. The sequence goes on from NC_141693.1 coordinate 185,281,758, forward strand.
TGGCGCACCCAATCCCCATAGAGGGCGCTTTATATATCCCACTTCCGGGCAGGGACAGATCTTCATCCACGGTGATGAGCACGAACAGCGCATGGGCCCATTTACAGGACATGCTGGGAGCACTCCTGTTATACTCGTCTCTTTTACCTCTAGTCTACCACCCCGATATGCCCCTGCTACAAGAAATACTCTTTCATAAACTATTGGAACGCACAAAGATTAGGACATGGGGGGGATCTTTATCATGAGGGTACATTTAGAACCTGGGAACACATGTTTATGGGTACACAGCAGTCTCCTTTGGATACTTTTTTATATATTAGGCTCCGACAAGGTATTAGGGCACTCACGACAGATTTTCATAGTGAACCTCCTATCTTTGCACCGCTGCATAGGATTTTACTAGGTGGAACAGCCAAGAAATTAGTGTCGACTATTTATAAAACTGTGCAAGGATTAAGAGAATTTGCCCCCCCAGGTGCTAGGGCTAAATGGGACCAGGAACTTGGTATAGAACTCTCGGATAGGCAATGGGATTTTTGCGCACAACAAACTGAACGCATATCAGCGAGCAGTAGGCTTAGAATTATCCACTATAAATTCCTTCACAGACTGTATTTCACCCCTGCGCGCATGCATAGGCATCAACTAAGAGATACAGACACCTGCGACGGTTGCCACGCTCCAGGGGCTGATTTTTTACATCTGGCATGGGCGTGTCAAGGAGTACCGGCTTACTGGACACAAGTCTTTAAGGCTTTATCAGACATGATCAATGAGGAGATATCCCCCTCCCCGATCCTAGCACTCCTGGGATACGTAGAATCAATTCAGGCACTGGCGTTACTCATGGCCAAAAGACGGGTGGCGTGTAGATGGGGTAGAGAGAGGGCTCCTAAATTCAAGGACTGGCTAGATGATCTTCTTTACTGTCAGGAACAACTAACAGCGTTTGCTGAATTGCTCCCACCAAATTCGAGACCGACAGATATCTGGGCACCCCAGACATGCTACCTGCTAGCGCAAAATGGCACAGATACCCCGTCGATTCTTGATGATTCAACACTCAGAATATAATGTGCAATCCTTGCTCACATCTTACGGTTAGAAAAGTTGGACTACCTGGGATGGGGTACGATCGATAGAGATTTCATGTTGGCTGCCCTCTACGCGCCACACGCAGATGGCTAGGGCACTACTATATACGACCTCACCAATCATTCCTGGCTCCTCTCCTGATTAGATTCTTACACTGTTCTAATGATTTGGAGATTTGTGCTGTAGCATAATACCACGATGTCCCTGCTGTACCATATGCCCTTGAGCTACCTAATAAGACTGTTTTGATGGAATGGCATTGAGGAATTCCCTACCGGCACAGCTATGTATGATTTGTACCTGCATCTACCTCCAATTACTACATGCTGTATTGAATGGCACTATTTTTCTTGGCCACACTGTGTGATTGTTAATGTATTGGGTTGTTCTGTACTTTGTATGATTAAAACTCAATAAACAAAGTTTAAAAAAAAAAGGTCCCTTCGACAGTACCATCTATGTGAGTAGTAACTAACACTAAGAAGACAAATTAAGATAGAAGGGAGAAGATGTTTTTACATAATATCTGGTTAAAATCGGAGCTGTATACCATGGAAAGTTTAACAAATGAGATTTTACCCCAGCATTTTAGATCTAATGCACCAGCTCCAGGGTAAGTATTCGGACACTGCGCCAACAATCGCCTGACTAGAGTCGGAGCGCAGCAGCCGTAGAGCATCCAGGTGCTGTCTGCATCCCAGATGCTGGCATATAGGGATAATCCAGGATTCTCTAGGGTGCATACAGGATGGACAAAAAAAGACAAAGTGAGCTAGGGATTCCTCTGCCTTCTGGCATGATGGACATGTATTGCTCACAACATCTCCTAGATTCCATTTTGCTTGTAGTGACTGTAATGGTAGAGTACATATCGGAATTTAAGATATGTGCTCTTAGCAGCTATCGGAATTCTATAACCTAAATAGACTCAAAGGCCAAGTCAATCTCAAAATCCCAAAATTGTCAGCAAGAGACCCTCTGAAGCATGCCTAAGTTCCTCTGCCCACATGTACTCACAGAAAGCTTTCTTAAGGGGCGCCTTTGTAAGGTGCTTTAAGGTAAGACAGGAGGTCCAAAATTGGCCAAGGTCAATCTTGTGTAGCATGTTTTTGATAAAGAGAAGCCATTTGATGTTAGCATCCTCATCATGGGTCAAGACTGATTTGAATATGGCTGGGTCCAAACTGGGGTGTTGCGATAATCAAAAAATCGATGGATTTAACCCAGATCTTTGTGACTGGGGATGACTGTTTGACATTGTTCAGCATTGCATCCATCAATTGCTCTTTTTACTGTGAGGGGTCCGCATCTCTTTGAGAGGAGTCTGGGAGGCAAGGGATGCATACAACACTAAAGGTGTGCATAATAAAAGCAACTTGACTTGGCCGGTCTCTCTTTACATATACCTGTAGAGAGGGCGGTGAACACCTCCATTGAAGGGGCCATAAACCAGCAGGGCAATCTTAAAAGCAGATAGCTCACAGGTACTGAGCCAGATTGAATTAATGGCCAGAATGCTACTGGATTCACAGTTTCCTGCTTCTAAAAATTAAAAGTATAACTTATTTTTTTTAAAATATCGATAATGAGTATTCAAACAGTGCATCACATCCACATCTTTATTGTAAAATTAAACTAAATAATGTGTTATTATGTTTCTTTAATCAGTGACAGCGGCGGATCAGGTGATCATTACATTTTAATCATAACCAGTTAGAAATGAAAATATATGACAATATGAAAATAAAATCTTAATGCATGAAAACTGTGCTGGGGTCTGTCCTGGCTATATGCCCTTTGTTCTCATTTTCTGTTGTGAGAGTGTAGAACAGTTCTCAGGTAATGGGAGAGAAGAGGACTGAGGCGGAGGGAGTGCATGGACTGTGCAAGATCAAATAATTTGGTCAGATAAAACTGAGATTGCAATTTAGGATTGCTTATTCCAAGACTCATGGTTTTCCTTATATCACATGAGACTGGGCTCCGTCTCCCTCAGGGCAATGTCAGTTGCATGTTAGGTTCCAGTGCAGTTTTCTGATCACATAATAACTACCAGTGTTAACTTGATTTTAACAATTCCCATTGTTGGTTAAAAACTTAAGTATAGAATAAGTGCAAAAAGGATTGCCCAAGAGCACACAATGTGGTCACTTGCAAAAGCCAGGATCGAAATTCATATCTCTTGGTGGAAGTTTTCAACTTGCTCACTAGACCACAACAGTAGAATTGTGGTTCTGATAGCGAAACTTCTAGAGTAGCCTCTCCTGGGAGGAACCTGTTGCTGTTTTGCGAGCCTTTCCCATAGATTTAATGCAGTGTTGTTGTCAGCAAATTTTGGTAAAGTGATAAATTGGAACTAGACATGAAGCTTTAGCTCCATGGCTAAAACGTACCCACTGTTCCTGGGGATTGGTGGCGGTGGTGTCTGCCCACATCTTGTGGCCTCTGCCAACCTCCACTATCTTCCCAGTCAATTACCAGGTTGTTGTGAGTTCTGTGAGGTGATATCTTTTTAAAATAATAAATGCTACCAGAATTGAGTTCGGCCTGCTTCTAAGTTCTTCTAATGTTTGTGGACACGGGCACAAAAGAAGACGATTGTGAGACTTTTCCTCTGCTCCAGTCAGTGATTACTCAGCAGTATCCTTGGGGGAAACTATAGTTCACCAGTGGTGTGCCAGGGCTTAAGATACTATTTCATTCCACTGGATAACCAAGCTTCTTGCCTTCTTCACCTGCCTCTTCGATGGTAGTGACAAGGAGCAGTCAAGCTGACTCCAGGAGGGGGCAGAGGAACTGAGACTAATATACATAGGACATAAGTAAACACACTTGATAAATGTAATGTCCTGTCAGAGTTTTAGTTTTTAGAGACATCAGAGGCCTAATTTAGATGGGGTGGTATTGTATAAAACCCACAAAATGTGCATTGTGTCTCATAGTCCCTCCAGATAAGCATCTTCTGGCGGTCCATGCACACAGTGTCCTGTGAAGTGATAACGAAAGGTTGGCACCGTTGGATGTTTGTAATAAAACACCTAGAAGCCTCTGGAAGAGCCCAGGGGGTCAGAGAAGGAGGGAGAAAAGCTGAAGAGGAAAACAGAGAAATAAGGATTAAGAGAAGGAAATGGATTGTGAAGACCTGGGAGGAAGATGGTAGTAAGAAGGCAGAAGGAGGGAAAGGAGAGAAGTCAGAGTGGAAAATATAAAGAAGACGGCAAAAAGGAAGAAGAGCAAAGTGGAGCAAAAAAGAGAACAATGCCAATGAGTGTAAAAAGAGTAATGCTGCTGCCTGGATGTGATAAAATCGAGAGGAAACGGGTGAGTGCTGATAGTGAGAATGGTTGAAAGGAAGAAATTAAGGCATGTGCGGGTGTAAACAAGGCACGAGGGCTGACAGTAAGAAAAAACAAAGGCTAGGGGAACAGAAACTGGAGGGAGAAAAAGAAAAAAGAGAAGAGAAAGGAAAGGAAAGGAAAAAAGAACTGGACAGGAGACAATAAAAGAGAAGAACAGGCTTGGTGATAGGAATGGTAGGAAGACAAGTGAAGTTGATAAAACGGAGAGGAGAGAACTTTAAAAGTGGTATACATAGTATAGGGGAGGAGATGGACAGAAGGGAGAAGAATGAAAATCAGAGGAAAATATCAGGGGAGGGGAGGAATGAAAAGGTCTGATAAAGCCTAAGAAAAGAACTCTTGTTTTGCCACTTTTCACCACCAATACTAACCAAGGGCACCTGGCAAAAGGTTGTGAATCACAAATGGGGCAAATATTTTTGGAGTCTGGGTAAGCTGCAGCCATTGGAGCCTGAGGGTTTCTGGCAACAGGCACAGCAGGGCATATGAGAGGAGGGGTAACGAGAGAGAGTTGAGATAAAAGGAGAGGATGGATGGAGCTCAACGAGAGGAACAAGAAAATGTAAGTAGAAAAGTAGAGAGACAAAGGGTGGAATAAAAGAGAGGGAGGGGAAACATGAATGTGGGGATGGTTTCGTCCATCATCTCCTTGTGTTTGCTTTGTTCGCCCTAAGTTGGCAGGGTATGCCCAGATATGGGTCCCTTGCTTACTTTGCCACTGATTCCAGCTAGCCTGGCTGATGAGGGGTGTTACCCCGAAACCGGATCCAGGATGCTTGTTTCCGGTTCAGGGCAAATCTGGCTTGCCGGTTCGGGCTGGACTGTTCCCATGAGGCACAGGGTCAAAACTGATTTGCATATAGCTGGGTCTGAACTAGGGTGGCGAAGTGAGCTAAACAACTAGGATGCATTCAACCCAGATCTGTGACAGGGGTGAGTGTTTGTAAAATTTCAGCGCTCCATCCATCATCTCCTTGTGGTTTGGGATTTTGCTTCCCTCCCCGGCTCTGTTCTTCCTGAATGCCATCTTCCACCTCAGCCATGGTAACACTCTCACTTCCTCTCACATTCCCGGGCAGAGATCATGAATGGCCTCTTGCAGGCTCAACCTAGTGTCTGCAGGGTTGGTCATAGGACAAAACATGGCTACATTTTACACCACCAGCAGGGGAGCGCTAGAGTGCCCCAACAGGCCGCAAAGGGTATCTGCACACCTCTGCACAGGTGATTCTGCCTTATGTTCACTCCTCGAGCCGATGCCATAGGTGCAGTCTGAAGAGCATTGGGAGAGAGAGCTGTGTCCTGTGGCCTCGGTATTCGAGCAGTATAGACAAGCGGTTCTTAACCTTTCGACTTCTGTGGATCCCCAGTGCATCATTCTGGAATCCATGTAACCCCATTGAGGTATTATCGGAACCTGAGGACCCCTGGCCCAAGCAATTTCTATGATTTGAACCTCAAAACAATACACAAACAAATGTTCATCAAAAAATTGCTCTTATCTTGAAATATTTCGTTTAATTCACAATCAATTATAGAAAACGTTTTCCCATTTTCAAATTTGCTTCCCTATTTGTTTACACTTAATTAATTCTAATATATTAATTTTAATATGATTTAATTTTGTAACAGTCGCAGACCCCCTAAATACGCCTCGCAGAACTCCAGGGGTCCTCGAACCACAGGTTAAGAACCACTGGCATAGACCACTTACCACAAGTCAGTATTGGCTTAGACCAGATCGTTGTCATCTTGAGTGGTCTGGAGGGGTTCCTTGATTAGTCACCCCATTCTGAATGGGTGCCATCATTGCTGGCACCCCCCAAAAAAGCTATTCTTGGGGAAGAAAATACTTGGGGTGTTAATAAAGTGCAAACCTCTCTCCTATATCAGGGAAAATGATGTTCTATTAACGAGGCGGAACCTTCCCAGCTGAAGACTTCTCCTCGCTGCGGCAGATAACATCCAGAGCGCTTCATCCCCCACCAATGCCGGGCCAGCCACACATCAATAGGAAAAGGAAATTAAAAAAAGGAACGATAGCCGAGGGAGAGGTGAGGGCGAGAGAAAGATGAAATGTGACTCGCAATCGCTGGCATCAAGCAATATTTCATCTACAGCCAGCGACACAGCTGGGAAGAGCTGCAGGGACCCCGGCCTTTGGGGACAGGCCCCTTTCACTTGCAAATCACCCAGTGACACAAACCTCCAGACAGCACCCTTCGTGCTCCCCCTCCAGAGTGATAACATCCCCCCCCCACCCCCACCCCCCGCATGGCCAGCTATAATCCTGACACACCCACTGTAGAGGTACATTAGGTTAGAAGACGCCATCTTGGAGCTCGACAGGTTTCTCACTGTATTGTATTGTATAGTACTGCATTTGTATAGCGCTTAGTACCCCTGTGTTGGGGGCTTAAGCGCTTATCCACATGAAGAGCAAGATGTACTATGTAGGTTGCATGGTTGAAAGGATATTATTTTTATTTTCAGCCGATGTGAGAAGTGTTTGGATATTGTGCATGCACTGAGAGGAAGGTATGGGAGAGATATACGTGCAAATTACATCTGTGAGAGGGATTAAAACATTTAGGGGTATATTCTCAAGAACGTGTGATAACCATCGCAAAAGTAACTTAATACAACCTTCAATATCGCAGTCTATCGAGGGAAATTTACGACGTGTTAACCAAGTGTTCACAACACGGCGGTACCCTGCAATAGTCTCCAAATAACGCGTCAACTGACCGCGTTGAAATCAACGCCACGCCGCAAATATGCGAAACACAAATGCAAAAAAAGCTGCGATGGGGCCAATTACGATACCTAAAGCAGCGAAAACCAGCGGCAGGCCTGCACATCCCACGCGTCTGGCGGGAAAATGCACTATAAAGGCTATAAAACACAATACACCAGAAACAATCCAAAGTGCGTAGCAGCATGGATGCACCCTGACCCAGCGTAGAGGCCAACCCGAACCCCACAAGCCCTACAGACCACCAGCAAGGTACGGTAAACAGTCAAAATATCGAGTTCTTAATTTCGACCTACACTTATATCGAGTTGCTAATATCGATGGGACAGAATATCGATGTCCAGAATATCGATGGCCAGAATATCGACCCTAAGGTAAGTAATATCGAAATTACTAATATCGATAGCATATATATCGATGTAAGTAATTTCGATTTACTAATATGTGTTAGAAATATTAGTTAAGTATTTAAATTAATTGTTATAATATGTGTTTAATATGTTTTTATAATTTAAAAATATATAAAAGTAAATAATATGTTTTACTACCACAGCGGGTTGTGGGTTTATAGGGGAATAGGGTGGGAAGTAATTTATTTGTAATTAAATAATTATTTTTCAATGATTAATTTATTTTGCAATTAAATATTAATTGGCAATGATTTATTTTAATTGATTAATTGATTAATTAATTGATAATGTATGTATATTTTTAACTAAATTATATGTTTTACTACCACAGCGGGTTGTGGGTTTATAGGGGAATAGGGTGGGAAGTAATTTATTTGTAATTAAATAATTATTTTTCAATGATTAATTTATTTTGCAATTAAATATTAATTGGCAATGATTTATTTTAATTGATTAATTGATTAATTAATTGATAATTTATGTATATTTTTAACTAAATTATATGTTTTACTACTGGAGCGGGTTGTGGGTTTATAGGGGAATAGGGTGGGAAGTAATTTATTTGTAATATTAATTAATTTTGGGTAAAGGGGTATTTTTAGGGTTCAGGGTCAGTTTTCAGTTTTTGGGTAAAGGGGTATTTTTAGGGTTCAGGGTCAGTTTTCAGTTTTTGGGTAAAGGGGTATTTTTAGGGTTCAGGGTCAGTTGTCAGTTTTCAGTTTTTGGGTAAAGGGGTATTTTTAGGGTTCAGGGTCAGTTTTCAGTTTTTGGGTAAAGGGGTATTTTTAGGGTTCAGGGTCAGTTTTCAGTTTTTGGGTAAAGGGGTATTTTTACGGTTCAGGGTCAGTTTTCAGTTTTTGGGTAAAGGGGTATTTTTAGGGTTCAGGGTCAGTTTTCAGTTTTTGGGTAAAGGGGTATTTTTAGGGTTCAGGGTCAGTTTTCAGTTCTTTGGTAAAGGGGTATTTTTAGGGTTCCGGATCAGTTTTCAGTTTTTGGGTAAAGGGGTATTTTTAAGGTTCAGGGTCAGTTTTCAGTTTTTGGGTAAAGGGGTATTTTTAGGGTTCAGGGTCAGTTTTCAGTTTTTGGGTAAAGGGGTATTTTTTGGGTTCAGGGTCAGTTTTCAGTTCTTTGGTAAAGGGGTATTTTTAGGGTTCAGGGTCAGTTTTCAGTTCTTTGGTAAAGGGGTATTTTTAGGGTTCAGGGTCAGTTTTCAGTTTATGGGTAAAGGGGTATTTTTAGGGTTCAGGGTCAGTTTTAGGTTTTTGGGTAAAGGGGTATTTTTAGTGTTCAGGGTCAGTTTTCCCTACTGTTGCACCCACTGGAGTGGGAATAGTAATTATTGTTAAGTAATTATATATTATATATGATTTATCATTTTATTTTTTTATTAAATATGTATTATTATTTTTTTTAACAATTATTACATATATTTAAATATGTTTAAGTAATTAATAAGTATTATTTACAGTTTTTTAATGTTATTTTAAATTTTAAAAAAATCGATATATTTAACAACGATATTTTTAACATCGATATTAATTTTTCGATATTTTGGTACTTACCATGTTGTACATAGGGCGTCGATATTTTTGCTATCGATATAATTACGCCGATATTTGTGTAGGTCGAAATTCTGTCTGTCGAAATTCTGTCATAGATCCGCAAGGTACAACTGGGTCAGGGAAGGCCAGGGAGAAGAGGGAGAGGAAGACGGGGTGCAGTCCGCAGCAACACCAGATCAGCGTCACGGAGGTGACAGAACACTACCACCAACTGACCCACAATTAGACTACGTTGAATGCAGACGGAGTGTCGGAGTGTAGAGGAGGCCAAGAGGTGCTGACATGATATGAAAATCTAAAGCAGGCATGTGCTTTCTGTCCTCAGTCTCTGCAGCTGTCTTCCGATCTGGAGCTCCACAGATGTGCTTTCTGTCCTCAGTCTCTGCAGCTGTCTTCTGATCTGGAGCTCCACAGATGTGCGTTCTATCCTCTTTCTCTGCAGCTGTCTTCTGATCTGGAGCTCCACAGATGTGCGCGCTGTCCTCAGTCTCTGCAGCTGCCTTCTGTTATGGAGCTCCACAGATGTGCTTTCTGCCCTCAGTCTCTGCAGCTGTCTTCTGATCTGGAGCTCCACAGATGTGCGTGCTGTCCTCAGTCTCTGCAGCTGTCTTCTGATCTGGAGCTCCACCGATGTGCTTTCTGTCCTCAGTCTCTGCAGCTGTCTTCTGATCTGGAGCTCCACAGATGTGCGTTCTGTCCTCAGTCTCTGCAGGTCTTCTGTTCTGGAGCTCCACAGATGTGCGTTCTGTCCTCAGTCTATGCAGCTGTCTTCTGATCTGGAGCTCCACAGATGTGCGTTCTGTCCTCAGCCTCAGCAGTTGTCTTCTGATCTGGAGCTCTACACCTCTGTTTCTGCCCTTGGTACCTGCAGCTCTGTCTGCTGATCTAGAGCTCTACACCTCTGTTTCTGCCCTTGGTCCCTGCAGCTCTGTCTTATGATCTAGAGCTCTAAATCCCTGTTTCTGTCCCCAGTCTCTGCAGCTGTTTTCTGATCTGGAGCTTCACAGATGTGCGTTCTGTCCTCAGTCTCTGCAGCAGTCTTCTGATCTGGAGCTCCACAGATGTGTGTTCTGTTCTCAGTCTCTGCAGTTGTCTTCTGATCTGGAGCTCTACATCTCTGTTTCTGCTCATGTCTCTGAAACTGTCTTCCGTTCTTGGAGCTCCACAGATGTGCGTTCTGTCCTCAGTCTCTGCAGCTGTCTTCTGATCTGGAGCTCTAAATCTCTGTTTCTGCCTCATGTCTCTGCAGCTGTCTTCTGATCTGGAGCTCCACAGATGTGCGTGCTGTCCCCAGTCTCGGCAGCTGTCTTCTGATCTGGAGCTCTACACCTCTGTTTCTGCCCTTGGTCCCTGTAGCTCTGTCTTCTGATCTAGAGCTCTACACCCCTGTTTCTGTCCCCAGCCTCTGCAGCTGTCTTCTGATCTGGAGCTCCACAGATGTGCGTTCTGTCCTCAGTCTCTGCAGCTGTCTTCTGATCTGGAGCTCCACAGATGTGCTTTCTGTCCTCAGTCTCCTCAGCTGTCTTCTGATCTGGAGCTCCACAGATGTGCGTTCTGTCCTCAGTCTCTGCAGCTGTCTTCTGATGTGGAGCTCCACAGATGTGCGTTCTGTCCTCAGTCTCTGCAGCTGTCTTCTGATCTGGAGCTCCACAGATGTGCGTTCTGTCCTCAGTCTCTGCAGCTAGCTTCTGATCTGGAGCTCTACACCTCTATTTCTGCCCTTGGTCCCTGCAGCTCTGTCTTCTGATCTAGAGCTCTACACCTCTGTTTCTGCCCCCAGTCTCTGCAGCTGTCTTCTGATCTAAAGCGCCACATATTTGTTTTCTGCTCTAGATCTCTGCAGCTCTGTCTTCATTGAGGCATGAACTAGGTGTTAAATCCGCTGAGCAGAACGCTGTACTATGTCCCATCCATTATTGGATAAGAATGTGGACAAAACCAGAATTGAAACCTTACCTAGACATTATGGCAGAGGTTTGGGTGCAAGCCAAACAAGTTAAATTACCATGGTTTAGTTATGTGGCTAATACCATGCAAACCATAGGATGTGCTGACTGCTGGTTTGAACCTAGAAAAATGTCGAAGGATGCTGGGAAGGCTGTGATGAAAAGGTTTGGGCAATATATAGCCATTAATCTGTCAGGACAGAAGAAAGAACAGCTTCTGACGTTCAAGCCTACCCCACTTTTGAACCATATCTGGAAGAGTTGTGCCCCCTTTTAAAAGATCATTGTATATTAGTTTTAGGCTAGGTACTCTGCCAGTGAAGCAGTACACTAGCTCATGTGAGAAAGGGTGGGGGAAGTCCATCTAATTGTGGATGTGAACTTGGGGGCGCTGAATCTGTAATAAACTTGGTGTTATTTTGTACTTTTAAGTTAAAACTCAGGAGAGAATACCAGTGCCTGCTTTTTATTGCTTATGCCACGAAAAATTGTACTAATTGTCGTTAGGTATGCGCACATATTCCGATTGTTAGACCTGGCATCATTGGCGTGAGTCTCCCTTCCATTTTTGATGGATTGCCTCCTCTGTTTTGATATGTTTTTGCTGGATTTATGCTTTGGGCACTGTGCCACTGCTAAAGTGCCACAGTGCAAGTGCTCCCTATGTTAAATTAATGTACTAATTGGTCATTCCATGATTGGGTTATTTGATTTATCTGTCAGCCCCTAGTACAGTGCACCATGTGTGCCCAGGGCTTGTATATCAAATGCTGCTGGTGGGCTTACAGCACTGGTTGTGCCACCCACAGAAGCAGCGTGTAAAGTGTGTCTCAAGCCTGCCATTGCAAGGCCTGTGTGCAGTCTAGCACTGCCATGTCGACTTGGCCAAGTGCACCCACTTGCCAGTCCCTAAACCTTCCCTTTGCTTCATATTAGACACCCCTATGGTAGGCCCAAGGGCAGGGTGCACTGCAAGTATAAGGTAGGACATGCTCTGATGTGTGTAGCATGTTCTAATAGTCAATTACAGCATTTTCGTTTTTCACTATTGAAGGCTTCCTGTTCTCATAGGCCAGAATGGGCAGTTAGATTATTACATTCTTATAATCCTAACTGACTCAGGGAACATGGTAGAAATTCGAATTTAGTATGCGTGAACTCAGAATAATAAAATACATATTTTAGTAAAGTTTATTTAAATATTCTGTGTTTGCAAATACTACTTTTAGAAAGCAGGTATTTGCTTGCCTAATCATTTGAGCCTCCCTCTGCTGGGTTGTGTATTCCTTGTCTGGGTTTGTGAATGACAGGGCTGGGGGATTCCAGGAGGCAGGCTGGGGCAGCCCGGTGGTGAATAGAGAGATCTGCATCTAGATGGGAGGGAGGAGTTGCACCTGGGACCTGAATAGGGCTGGCCTTCCCTCTACAATGCTGGCTCCACCCCCTGTGGCTTGTCTGATGTCTCTGCCCTGCACTGTGAAAGGAGAGGAGGAATCACGTCAACAGAGTGCTCCATAGCTATATCTTCCCTCCCCTGTGCTAGCTCCACCTCCTGACGGTCGGCTGATGTCTCTGCCCTGCACAGTGAAAGGAAGAAAAGAGTCATGTAAACAAAGTGCTCAGGAACTGGTTTGGACTAGACAGAGGCCTCTCTGCCTTCATAGAACAAAGGATTTTGGGGTATAAATATTGGGACCCTGATCCCAAGAAATTAGATCACTTCTGGAACAAGCAACCTTTCTGCCAATGAGAAGATCCAAGGAAGCTGCAGGAGCTGTACTGCCCCTCTGCCAGTGTGTTGTTTGCTGGGTTGGTCTGCAGTGGTTGCTTCATTGCCAAGGGAAAGGATAAGGATCTTTGTAAAGACCTTCATCTACAGAATATTCTCCAAGGGCTTGAACTGTGCTTGCCTCCTGCTGAAGTCTCAGGGACAAAAGACTTCACCTCCAGCTCCCTCCTGAATTTCCTTGCTGGGAATTCTGACTCCAGACACTTGTGTGCCGCTGGGAGTTGGAAGCGCGACGCATCGAGAAGAAACGTGTCGCTGTCGCAGCTGAAATCGCAGCATCGACGGAGAAGCGAGCCTTCGCCGCATCTCCCTGGAAGCGTGTGTATTCATCGAAGCTGTCTGCTGTCGCATCACCGGAGAAGTGTGATGCCATCGTGAGAGTCGCCATCACATCACCGGAGAAGTGTGTTGCAGGGCCTGTCGCGGCTCCAAAGTACAGAGTCGTCGCAAGGCTGCCAGGGTGTCATCGCATCGTCATCGCATCCCCGCATCAAGGGTGCCATCTTCTCGCATCGCAACCAGATCATCGCATCGCATCAAGGCGCCATCTTGCGCACCGCAACGGGCCCGCAGGTCGAGAATCTACGCATCACCTTCGCACCGGTAAGGCTCACAACGAGTCCCCTACTCTGCGCAAGCATTGAGGAAGGACGCAACCATTCCCCCGGGTCACGGAACCGACGCATCTCCCCTTTTGCGAGCCTTTTGTTCACTTTGCGTTACGCATCCAGGTACTTTGTTGAGAACTTTGTCGCATTTACTAACAACTTGAACTAAGAGACTTTAATCATATTTTAAGTAATCTTAAGTGTAGTATTGTGGATGTTTGTTGTTTGTGGTCTTTTGCTAAGTCTATATAAAGAATACCTATTTTCATAAAACCTGTGCTGTGTCCATCTGTAGTGTTATCACTGTATTACTGTGTATATTCACAAATGCTTAACTCACTGCCTCTAAGATACGCCTGTCTGCTCGTGCCAAGCTACCAGGGGGTGAGCAGGGGTTATTAAGGAGTGTAATCCCCTTATCCTGACTTAGAAGTAAGGGTCCCTATTTGGACAAAGGTGAATACCTTTGCCAACTAGATCTAACACCGATCAAATAAAATATCCTCATACATATATGCGGCTTAGAGTGCAACTAGACAACTGCACTAACCATGCTACTTAGAAGTTCTTAATTATGTATGTTAACTGTATATTGAATATACTAGTGACTGCGCTGGAGCTGCCTGTATTTGTTTGTGGCAGGTGGTGGGGTCGTTTGAGTGATTTGATTTATTTTTAATGATTTTTTTATGTATTTCTGCGACTTTCCAACCAGATATTGTTCTGGTTAGCTGTTACAAACCTATTTTATAAGTATCTACATTATGGTCCGGTTAATGGTTAGGCATGTGCACTTTTTATAGCGTCAGGGCCACTTTGAGATGCATTTTATTAGTTAGCCAATTTGCTCTAGTTGGTTCTAAAATTATCTATACGTCCCAGCAATAGATATCCATTTGGTTAGCTGCAATGCTGCGTTTTTACAAGAATTAATGGTCTAAAAGGCACAAGCACTTTTACAGTAGGGTAAATTCGAGAAGCATTTTTATCAATGTCTTAATTATATTTGCGGGCATATTATCAATACAGGCGATTAAATTATCGCCGCTTTAGCGGCAGAAAACTGCCACTAAAACGGCGATAATGGGCTTGGTAATGTGCTCTATGGAATTCCAATTTTAGCCCATGTTAGAAGTGAAGGGCATCTAACATGGGCTTCAATTGGAATTCCAGAGAGCACATTATCAAGCCCATTATCGCAGTTTTAGCGGCAGTTTTCTGCCGCTACAGCGACGATAATTTTATCGCCTGTCTTGATAATATGCCCCTTGGTTACTATTTAATTATCTACGTGGCTTTAAATTCTTGTGACTTAGCCCACCGTCAATGAATGTATTCTTATAAATATTAGTATTTTAGAGCTGGTTGGTTGCTATATATTAGCATATTTATTGTAAATGTTACGTTTTAACTATTGAAGTATGTTATTTATTTTTTGGTGTGTATCTTTTGTTATTGTATATTGCATGTCCTGACCATGCTTGTCTGACAAAAAAAACATTTTTGATTTGATCTTCTGATCTAGATCTCTGCAGCTCTGTCTTTTCATCTAGGTCTCTATAGCTCCCACTCCAGATCGAGCTCTCTGTGGGTCTGTCTCATGATCTAGAGAGCTGCAGTGAGACAGGAAACATGTGAGAGGAAGACGATTCGAAAGAGGGAGAATGGCTGCAAGGAGGAAAATAAGAGCAAGAGGGCGACTGAGGAAGAAAATGAATGAGTGGAGAGGAAAAGTGAAAAGGAGAGGGAAAGAGTGAACAAGAAGTGAAGAGATGAGTCAGAGAATGGAAGGAAAACGAGTGAGGGAAGGGCTGAGTGTTAGAGGTGCAATCAGAAAGAGAGGAAGAGTATGTGAGGGGTTTGTAAGTGAGAGGAGGAATGAGCAAGAGAAGAGAGAATGAAAAAGTGAGATTAAGTGAGGTGTTGAAGGAAAAAGGAGATAGGAGATAGGGGAAGCTGGCTGTGTATGTGAGTGTGTGAGAGGAAGAAGGGGAATGAGCAGGAGTGGAGATATAGTGAGATGTTGAGTATCGACGAATGAGATAGAAAGGGTTAAAGAAAGGGGTGAGAAACCAAGAATGAGCATTAGAGGAAAAGTAAATGAGGTACAGAGATGGCGAGAGGAAGAGAGCAAATGTGAAAGGACAAGTGAATGAGCGAGAGAAAAAGACAGCTTGTTGTAAACTTTAAGAGTGAAAGCTAGAGGAAGGGCGGGTGAGGTGGGAGGACTGAGGGTAGTAAAGTGAAATAGTGAGTCAGATTGAAATAAATGCATAAAAGAAGATGAGAATGAGAGAAGAGTGAAACCGAGTGAACATATGTGAGAGAAAGAAAGTCTGGTGTGACTGGGAGAATGCGTGAGAGTGCACGCATGAGTGAGAGGTGAGAGCATTGGACCGAGCATGACTGGAAGAGTGAACAAGAGAAGAAGAGAGTCAATGAGGTGATTGGGGGACATGAGTGAAAACGAGGAGGAATGAGTCGGAGTGTGAGAGACAGAATGAGCGAGAGAGACCATGAGTAAATAGAGGGTTAAGATTAAATGAGTAAGGATGAGGGTATGAGAGTAGAGTAAAACTAGTGAGAGTGCGTGAGGGAGAAAGAGTGAGATGGGAAGAATGAGTGAACAAGAGTGATGGCGTAAGAGAAGGAATATGCAAGACTATGACGTAAGCAAGGGAGAGAGCATGAGTGTCTGAGTGAGACAGTAAGGGAAGGGAGTAATGAGACAGCAAGTGTGATAAGTGCTTCCAGACACGAAGAGTGATTGGGAGTGACAGCAAATGGAGAGAGAGAGGAAGCCAGTGTGCAACAGTGTGTGAGTGTGAATGGGCAGAGTGTAAGGGTACACATGTGAATTGGCCTTGGGGATTGGCCAGGGCATAAGCTTGATTCTAAGTGGTCAATGAGCCCACAGCAAAGAATGGCGAAGTACCAATAAAAGGGCCCACACTCAGGGGGGGGGGGTAGAATACCCTATTTACCAACAACTGAATGTGCCACCCAATCACAACAAACAATGGGTGCAGAGGCGTGAACAGCAGGGTGGAAAGCTGCAGGAGAGCAGCGGTAAAGAGTGAATAGCGCTTCAAAGTAAAGAGTCCTAGGGACACAAGTTAGCCCAAGGGAGGGCATCTGTTAACAGAGCAGGCTCTGGGTCCACGGTGGCATAGGCAGCATGCCATGAGCCCTTATGCACATAGCAGGCTCTGACTCCACAGTGGCACAGCCAGTATGCCGTGGACCCCTGTGCACACATGAAGGAAGTGACCCTGAAATGGGCCACCCGGGTCACTAGCGGCCACCTCTATGCCTTCCCAACAATTAATAGTCAATCCGAAAGAGGAGAATACAAACCAAGGGATTTATTGGTCTTTCGCTGCAGCGGAGACTGGTTTGACCTTTCTCCTAAGAGGACGGCCAAGGGACTGACTTTCACAAGCATAAAGGTGACAATTATACATTTCAGCATGAGCACAAGACACACCCACCCAATAACTTTCCACATAAGGCAGCTAGAAACAAAGGGGGCACACGAAGATGAGCTAAGAGTCTGAGACCAGGCACACGGTATCTCTCTGGCAAGGTCATTCTGTCTGTGCCTGCAGCTGGGTCCGTGGGAGCAGACCTCCATCTCATGGGAAAAGTATGCACTAAAGAACAACTTTTCATACTTCAGTGAGGTCTGACCTTGGAGATGCAAATGCATCCCAGCAGCTTCCTGCTGAGGCAAACAATACAGATAATTGGGGCTTGAATCAGTCACCAACTAACATGGCCTGCGAACTTCAAAATGGAGCCGCAAGTGCTAACTTAAACTCGTATTATAAGGACAGCTCAGTGGGGAACATTTAAGAGCTGCGGCTACTGCTAATCATAGCCTTCTAAATGCTAACATAACATAGTGTATAATAAGTCCAAGTACATGCATAAATCGTCAAATTCCAACACACAGTCACTGCAATAGCCAGTTTGCTGTGGGCCTCTGTGCACATAGCAGCCTCCGGGTCAACGGTGGCATAGCCGGCATGCCGCGGGACCCTGTGCACATAGCAGCCTCTGGGTCAACAATGGCATAGCTGGCATGCCGCGGGCCCCTGTGCACATAGCAGCCTCTGGGTCAACGGTGGCATAGCCGGCATGCTCAAATGGACGGTGTTGTCCAAAATTGAGAATGACCCACGAGGAGGTAACATTGAGGCAAGGCTAAACCAAAGGGAAGCCATGCTTATAATGAAGTTCAACACCGCAACATCTGGACTTAATGAAATATCTGAAATTTACAAACCTGCCACGTAAGTTTGTCAATGTATCGCAATATGGACTACATTACCCAGAATCCTCCCACCTGTAACCACTCCCACAAACAGGAAGAGAGAGCCTGCACTCCGAGCCACAACAGATCGAAAGGGCTGGAGCAAGCGGCGCTAGAAGCGGTCCACTTTGATGACTGGTACGGAGTACAACTAAAGGTGAGAGCGGGTTCACGCGGGCCTTAGTTTCACAACGAAACGTTGAGCGGTAAGCGCTGATACACGGTTTCTCTTTCTTGTACCAGCAGACACACGCAATTGGAATCAGAACCGCGCATACGGAGGACGCCTCCCCGTCAGCGAAGACACGTTTAAAATTGGATTATGGATGTTGAGCTCCACGTAACGGTAAGGAGCACACTGTCCGTATACGAGTGCATTTAAAGATGTTAGGAAGTGCGGGACAGGTAGCGTTAACACACGCTCTTCTATTATTCCCGCAGAAACCGAATAGCACCCTATGAACCCCCGGAACTTCCCCATTTTCTACCAGCGCAGGTAAGCGCACACGCTCATAGAACGAGTGAAACTGAGCAAATGAGCACGTTTGTTTGTAAAGGCAGCACACTTATTTTTTGTTTCTCTCCACTTTTTCCAGTTCCACCCACTCTAAATAATTTTTTATACTGTTGGGAATACCATCACAGTTTGGAGCCATGACCCAACGTTGAAGGTAGGCTGATAGTGGTTAGGGTTCATAAGAGGTGTTGAGCTCCCAAGATGTTAGTAGTGACGATTGTTCCCTTCCTTCCTTGTAGTTGTAATTTGGTCCTGAAGAGAACCCTACCAGCTGCAGGGTTCGAAACGCGTCGACCGACCAGGTCCCGGGTCATTCCCCTGATTGAGTTGAAATAATTATAATGAAGTAGCTCAAAGACGGTTTTGCTTATTTGAACCATCGAATGCTAGAAAAAGCAAAAAACGGACAATTCATTAATTGAACAAAAAGTTTATTTTGACACTGGGACCATCGTGTATGTTTGTGTGTTTTGTATGAATGGACGGCCACGAATGTGTTGTATGTAAGTTGTAAACCCATTGTATATACCACAGTATTTGTTTATTTTCATTTCATGGTTGTGTGTGAATATATGTACATAAAATGCTTTGTATTCCCATGCAAAAGGATGCATAACTGAATAGATACAATATAAAAAAGAACAATTAAAAAGTTGCAATTAGTAAAGCAAGTGTCCATGTCAATGTCGTGTACACCAGTTCAAGAGTTTGTGTAAATTAATTCCTCAGCACTGGCTAGTGTGTTGTTTTGATAAAATCTGGGTCAACGGTGGCATAGCCAGTGTGTCATGGGCCCCTGTGCACATAGCAGCCTCTGGGTCCACGGTGGCATAGCCAGTATGCCCTTGGCCCCTGTGCACATAGCAGCCTCTGGGTCCACGGTGGCATAGCCGGCATGCCGTTGGCCCCTGTGCACATAGCAGCCTCTGAGTCCACGGTGGCATAGCCAGTATGCCCTTGGCCCCTGTGCACATAGCAGCCTCTGGGTCCACGGTGGCATAGCCGGCATGCCGTTGGCCCCTGTGCACATAGCAGCCTCTGGGTCCACGGTGGAATAGCCGGCATGCCCTTGGCCCCTGTGCACATAGCAGCCTCTGGGTCCACGGTGGCATAGCCGTCATGCCCTTGGCCCCTGTGCACATAGCAGCCTCTCGGTCCACGGTGGCATAGCCGGCATGCCGTTGGCCCCTGTGCACATAGCAGCCTCTGGGTCCACGGTGGCATAGCCGGCATGCCGTTGGCCCCTGTGCTCATAGCAGCCTCTGGGTCCACGGTGGCATAGCCGGAATGCCGTTGGCCCCTGTGCACATAGCAGCCTCTGGGTCCACGGTGGCATAGCCAGTATGCCATGGGCCTGTGTGCAAGGATGGATATTGCCGCCCTGTTCCCTGCTTGAAATGGGGAATGCAGCCATTATCGGGGTTCAGTGGGGCCCTTCAGGCCTCTGGACCCAGGTGCCACTGCACCCGCTGCGCCAATGGAAGTCCCCCCACCCCCCGCCCCCCCTACTCTGGGATGCCAACCGGCAGGGCCAGCTGGGAAATAGAAAGATGGGTTACCTCCCGCAGCAGACACGGCACTCGTCGCCCAAGGCTGCCAGGGGGCGGCCAGCAGGGACTAGCTGGTGGTTTATGGCTAGAGAGGAAAGCCTACAATCTATAGGAGAGTTACCTGTAGGTGATCAAAGGGAAAGCCACTCAGAGCAACTGGTCCAAGGGAGAAGGTGAGGGCCTGCGCGCCTGGGGTGAGGCTCCTCAAGGCGCTGCACTACTAGTGACAGAAGATGCATGTGTGCAGTACTCAGTGGCCCCGTGCACTGCACACAATTCCTCCCTTTCACTTCACGGGATGATAGTGGAACCGTGTGATCTAGTTACAATACAGTGCATTTTATAAGAACAGGCAGTAGTTTCATTTCTTCTTTATATGTTTTGTTATCCTTATGGTCGTCTGCCTTTCAACCGTTTAGTCTCGGCCCCAAACTCTGCCCTTTCCCCAAATATAACCTCGAACCCATGGCACTTCTCAGAACTAGCACTTTAAAGTGCACTTTTATTTGTTTACTGTCATTAAAATCCACCAGCCACATAATTGATATGGAAACCAGCAGATGCACCGGATTGGCACAGAGGGACAGTGTGTAATGCTCTGCAGTTTCCTTGGTTGTTGGTGAAGCCCCCCCCCCCCCCCTACTCGCTGTCTTTGGTTCCAAGTGTTGGCACGGTCGGTGCCCTCTCACCAATTCGGTCTGTCCCTCACACGGCCTGCGCCCACTCTGCGACGTGTCCCACTTTCACTGAGCTATGAATAACTCCCTGCCCTCCTACACCATGGTACCCATGCCATGTGCACCGTCTGCCACTGCGCCCCTCTCCCCCGTGCGCATCCCGCTCGTTTTGACTGGTTTCGGTTACCACATTTTAGAGCCGTCATCCGCTTTTTGTTGCAGTTTTTATATAGCGCGAACTCGACCAGAAGGTATTGGAGCGTTTTACATGAGTACCAATTACATTACACATCATTTTCGGTAAATACGGGGAGATTAAGTAATTGGCCCAGAATCATAGGGTGTTGAGCCAGCGCCGAGACTTGAACTTGATTCCCCACCCCAGCTCAAAAGTCGCCAGACCATCCTGTCCCTCTGTGCCGTCACTCCCTCTGCACCCTCACTCATTCTGTATCTGCCAGCTAGAATATCACACAATCTAGGACCTTAACCTCTTCTGTCCCAGCACCTTGTCTGCCCTCACCAATGCTGTGCCCGTCTCCCCCATGCTTTATTGACCAAGGCCCGCATCCATTGTACTGACCATGTACTCTTACTTTATGCACCAAGTCTTTCTGTACCTTTCAACCCCGGCGTGCCTCACCACGAACCCTGTGACCCTCAGCAGCCGACAGACTCAGACTCACCATATTCCAGGGAGCTTTTCGTCTCCTTCCACTCGGTGCGGCCCCTCAGCGCCTTCCTCAGCATCCTAAGGCCGAAGCTCGTCTCCACTCGGCGCTGACTGCAACAAAAAAGAATTTGAAAAAAACGGCCGAGCTGCCTGTTGTGTGCATTTAAGAGAAATGTCCGATATGTTGTCCTGGAACCCGCGGAAGAGACGCCGATCCCGGCGAGCCGTGACAAGGCTCTTCCTTCACAGGATGTCCCGTCAGCCATGTGAGGAAAGCAGTAAAATGAGACTTCCTACGCTAGGCGGGTCCCAGCCAAGACCCCAGCGGGCCCGGGGGGGGCACAGGCCAGGACCAGGGCCCCTCTGAGGTCAGAACAGGGCCCCTCTGAGGTCAGAACAGGGCCCCTCTGGGGTCAGGACCAGGTCCCCTCTGAGGTCAGACCAGGGCCCCTCTGAGGCCAGGGCCCCTCTGAGGTCAGACCAGGGCCCCTCTGAGGTCAGACTAGGGCCCCTCTGAGGCCAGGGCCCCTCTGATGTCAGACCAGGGCCCCTCTGAGGTCAGACCAGGGCCCCTCTGAGGACAGGACCAGGGCCCCTCTGAGGTCAGACCAGGGCCCCTCTGAGGTCAGGGCAGGGCCCCTCTGAGGTCAGACCAGGGCCACTCTGAGGTCAGAGCAGGGCCCCTCTGAGGTCAGGCCAGGGCCCCTCTGAGGTCAGACAGGGCCCCTCTGAGGTCAGGACCAGGTCCCCTCTGAGGTCAGACCAGGGCCCCTCTGAGGTCAGACCAGGGCCCCTCTGAGGTCAGACCAGGGCCCCTCTGAGGCCAGGGCCCCTCTGAGGTCAGACCAGGGCCCCTCTGAGGTCATGGCAGGGACCCTCTGAGGTCAGACCAGGGCCACTCTGAGGTCAGAGCAGGGCCCCTCTGAGGTCAGGCCAGGGCCCCTCTGAGGTCAGACCAGGGCCCCTCTGAGGACAGGACCAGGGCCCCTCTGAGGTCAGACCAGGGCCCCTCTGAGGTCAGGGCAGGGCCCCTCTGAGGTCAGACCAGGGCCACTCTGAGGTCAGAGCAGGGCCCCTCTGAGGTCAGGCCAGGGCCCCTCTGAGGTCAGACAGGGCCCCTCTGAGGTCAGGCCAGGGCCCCTCTGAGGTCAGGCCAAGGCCCCTCTGAGGCCAGGACCAGGGCCCCTCTTAGGTCAGACCAGGTCCCCTCTGAGGTCAGGACCAGGGCCCCTCTGAGGTCAGACCAGGGCCCCTCTGAGGTCAGACGAGGGCCCCTCTGAGGTCAGACCAGGGCCCCTCTGAGGTCAGAACAGGGCCCCTCTGAGGTCAGAACAGGGGCCCTCTGAGGTCAGAACAGGGCCCCTCTGAGGTCAGAACAGGGCCCCTCTGAGGTCAGAACAGGGCCCCTCTGAGGTCAGAACAGGGGCCCTCTGAGGTCAGAGCAGGGCTCAGGAGGCAGTGGCACAGCATGGGTGCCATGGGCCCTCAAGGAAGCGAGGGGAAAGAGGCCACCGGCGACTGGGTGGGTTCTTAAAAAAACATCTATCATTGGAGATGCAGTGGGTCCTTAAAACTCAGGGCCTGGTACCACTGCACCTGCTGAAATATTGGGAGCTCGGTGCCTGAGGGAGAGAGCTTACAAGCCCCACTTGTGAGGTGAGTCCCTAGAGCATGGCAAAGTGTGACATGGGCCACTATAGCATGGCAAAGCCTCACTCGTGAGGTGGGCCCCAGAGCATGGCAAACCCCACTTGTGAGGTGGGCCCCAGAGCATGGCAAACCCCGCTCGTGAGGTGGGCCTCAGAGCATGGCAAACCCCACTCGTGACATGGCCGCCTATAGCATGGCTAAACCCCACTCATGAGGTGGGCCCCTGCTGCATGGCAAAACCCGACTCATCGTGACGTGGGCCCCTGCTGCATGGCAAAGCCCGACTCGTGACGTGGGCCATATTGCAAAATCCCACTCGTGACGTGGGCCATATTGCAAAATCCCACTCATGACGTGGGCCCCTACAGCATGGCAAAGCCCCACTCATGCTTGTGGGGCGACCTGAGGTGAGAGTGCTGCTACTCCTGTGGTTAAACCGCAGGTGGTGAGAATGCCAAGGACCTTTGCCACACAACGGGTGCCATTTTGAGTTGTACCCATTTCGGAAAGGGCTGGGGGGTCCTTTGTGTTTCTGCGGACAGGAGGAATAGATGAGTTATTTACAGGTCCGTTTTATTTGAAGGGCCAGAAGGGCTCAAAACAAGGCAGTCACAGGGCTCTAAAATAAAACGCACGGCTAGTCTGTTCATGTGAGACCGTTAAGCCACTTCTCTTGAAATGGCTGCCTTTCCCTCTATTCTGAGCCATGAAAGCTCAGAAAACCTCATTCCTTGGTGCTAGTAGGCCTGCAGGGCATGGGCGAAGGCAGTCCACAAAGCTAGAACGAAGACACAGAGCGTTGTTTGTTTTGCTTCTTAAAATCCACCACTCCGGCTTCTAAGCACTGAGGGGCACATTTACTAAGATTTAATACCGTGTTTGTGTCACAAAAGCGATGCAAATTGGAGCAAAATCTTTTTGTCTGTTTTTCCTTCCACCGCTTTACTTGTTTAGTTCTGGAAATAATGTGAAAGTAACGCGAAGCAGCACATAGCGTTGCTTAGCACCAAGAGGGCATACCATGGGTCCCATGCAATCACCCAAGGTTTTTGACGCTAAACCCAATTTACTAAATTAAGTAGACCGGGTTTAGGGTCAGAAAGTAGCATCCACTTCAACCAGGCCCTATGAAGGAGAAATGCTTTTCCCCCCTTAATTTTCTGACTGCGCATATGTGCTGCTTTGATCACCACACATTCAAAGTGGGAAAATGTTTAAAATTAGTCTAAACATTGTATTTTAGACTGGAAGGCTATCCTTTCAGAACAAAACCTGTGCTAAACTCATGCACACACCCTAGCACTATTGTTCAATGGAGTCTCTGTGGCACACAGCAGCTAATTTCAATGCCGGTGCTATGGAGAGGGGAGGAGAGTGCCTTATTTTAATAAACTTTGCCCTCTCCTTCTCACGCTACACTTCGCTGCATGAGAAATTGGTAAATCTGGCCCTAAGGGCCATATTTCTTAAAGGGTTCCATCGTTTTTGCACCACGCAACGGGGTGCAAAAGCAACGCAACCCGTAAGATGCGATTTATCAGGCCATGAAAGGCCCCCAGCAGCACATACAGAAAGAGGAACATGCCTCCGGGGATAGTTTTTGTGCAGGAAAGTGTCACTACCTGCACAAAACAATCCTGCCAGCAACACAGGCTCCCTTGCTGTTAGACGGGGACCTGGAGGGTCGGCCGAGGACAAGGGGAGAGGCCTCCGGGGAGAGCCGTCTCCAGCGTCCGTACAGACGAGTAACTTCCCCCCCACAGATGGACACCACACAAAGATAAGGTTAACGCTCTTTATATGCAGTTCTTGAAGTAAGGTAGTACGGTACAATGAGATCAGGACATGAGGATCCTCTCAATTCTAGTCTCTGGAAGGGAAAGGGGGTAGCGGGACAGTCTTGTTACCAATCTGGTATTGAGATGGAATGATGGGTAGCTCACAATCCTCGAGCTCGGTGTTCTGGAAGGTCTGGCCGCGGCAACGCCAGCAGGTCCCGAGGAGGTCGTAGGTAGCAACGGGCCGCGGCAGCGCCAGCAGGTCCCGACGAAGATGGTGGTTGCAAGGGGCCGCGGCAGCGCCAGCAGGTCCCCACGAGGATGAAGGTTGCAAAGGGCCGCGGCAGCGCCAGCAGGTCCCAACGAGGATGAAGGTTGCAGAAGGCCGCGGCAGCGCCAGCAGGCAGGACGACGGTTCACAAGGCAGGGCTGCGGCAGCGCCAGCAGTCCGTCAAGGATGAGTTCTTCACAGTGTCTCTCGACTCCAGGATACAACTGCCTTCCTGCTCTGGAGCTGCCTCAGTTATAGGTCTGGCGCCCTTTGATGTCCGGACCCTCGCACTTGGAGGTCGGGAGGTCCGGGATGAGGGAGTCCAGACACCCAGCAGGAGGGTGGAGCCAGCGCCCGGGGAGGCTGGGGGTGATCGGCACCTGGCGGGGGAGAGCCATCGACACTCCTCTCTCCCATTGACCTGCCAAGTGGTCCGTCCACCTCCTGGGGGGATGGTGGTGCCGGGATGTCGGGGCCTGGCCAGGCCCAGGGTTGGGGTCGAGCTGAGGCCACGCGGCCTCGTGGTGCAGTGTCCAAGATGGCGGCTGGGTCCGGGCAATGGTGCTGACGGTGGCCCGGGCCAGTGATACAGAGATGTCCGGGGCAGGCGTCCCTTCTGTGGGTCGTTGGGGTTGTTCTTCGGGTAGCACCTGGAGAGCCGGTGTCCGGACCCTGTCATGCGGGGAGGGAGCGAGCCCTTCCTGGGGCCTGTCCAACATGCGTCCCCCCCAGCTGAAGGCGGGGAGAGTCACCCATCTTCTTGGGGACTCTCCTCGTCGAGGCGGAATAGCGTGACAGGCCATCCGCGTTGGCGTGGTCCTGGCCAGGGCGATGCTCCACAGTGAAGTCCATCCCCTGCAGGGAGATGGACTATCGCAACAGTTTGGGATTCTCCCCCCGCATCTGCATTAACCATTGCAGGGGGCGATGATCTGTTTGTACCCGAAAGTGGGTACCGAAGAGGTAGGGCCTGAGCTTCTTGAGGGCCCACACTACTGCAAAGGCCTCCCGCTCGATGGTACTCCAGCGCTGTTCTCGGGCCAGCAGGCGTCGGCTGATGAAGGCCACTGGTTGGTCGACTCCCTCGGGGTTCAGTTAGGAGAGGACGGCCCCAATGCCATGGTCTGAGGCATCAGTCTGGACGATGAACTCACGGCTTTAGTCGGGGGCCTGGAGCACAGGGGCGATGCACATGGCGGCCTTCAGCTTCTCGAAGGTCGCTTGACAGTCTGGGGTCCAGTTGACTGTTTTTGGGTGTTTCTTGGATGTGAGTTCCGTGAGGGGCCCCACAATGCTGCCATAGTCCTTCACAAACCGCCGGTAGTATCCGGTGAGCCCCAAGAAGGCTCGGACCTCGGTTTGGGTGACGGGGGGCTGCCAGGACTGGATGGCAGCGATCTTGAGCTGGAGAGGGGCCACCAGACCGCTCCCCACTTGGTGTCCGAGGTAGGTCACGGACCCCTGGCCAATTTGGCACTTGCTGGCCTTGATTGTGAGGCCGGCCTGTTGGAGGGCCTGCAGGACCGCTCGGAGGTGGCGGAGGTGGTCTGACCAGTGGCGGCTGTATACCGCGATATCGTCCAGGTAGGCGGCACTGAATTCTTCGAGGCCCGCCAATACCTGGTTCACAAGTCGTTGAAAAGTGGCTGGAGCGTTTTTCATGCCGAATGGCATCACTTTGAAATGGTAGTGTCCATCCGGGGTGGAGAAAGCGGATCGTTCTTGGGCCCTGGGGGTGAGGCCGATCTGCCAGTAGCCCGCTGTCAGGTCGAAGATGCTTCCCATGCGGTCAACCAGTTCATCTGCTCGGGGGATGGGGTGAGCGTCGGTTCGGGTGACAGCGTTCAGACCCCAATAGTCGACGCAGAATCGGAGCTCGGGGTGGTGCCCGGGGCAGCAGCTTTGGGGACCAGTACGACTGGGCTGGCCCAGGGGCTGTCTGAGGGCTCGATGACTCCGAGTGTGAGCATTTTGGAGACTTCTTCTTGGATGCAGGCGTGCACCCGATCTGGTACTCGGTACGCCCGGTGTCGGATAGGGGGACTGTCCCCCGTGTCCACGTCGTGAAGGCACCAGGGGGTGACCCCGGGGGTGAGGGAGAACAGGTTTGCAAATTGCAGCAGGAGGGCCCGACAGTCTTGGCGCTGCTCCGGGGTCAGGGCATCGGAGAGTCGGACCCCGTCCACCGAACCATCTTTTTTACGGGTCCTCAGTAGGTCAGGGAGGGGCTCGAAGTCCTCTTCCGCCCCACTGTCTGTAGCCATCAGTAGGCTGAGCTCCGAGCGCACGAAGTGTGGTTTGAGTCTGTTGGCGTGGAGGACCCGGAGGGGGTTCCGGGGGGATTCCATGTCGATGAGATAGGTGACGGGGCCCTTGCGCTCGACCACCTTGAAGGGTCCTGTCCATTTGTCCTGCAAGGCACAAGGTTCGATGGGGGACATCGCCCATACCTGCTGACCAGGCTCGAACTCGATGGAGGAGGCATGTTGATCGTACCATTTCTTCATGTCCTCCTGACTGGCCTCAAGATTGGCTTTAGCGATCTCCCTGAATCGCCTGGTCTGATTGCGGAGGGTCAGGAGGTACTTGTAGACGTCTGGAGGGGTCTTCAGGGGGGCCATTTCCCATTCTTCTTTAACTAGGCTGAGGGGCCCTCGAACTGGGTGTCCGTACAGGAGTTCGAAGGGGCTGAAGCCGAGGGACTTCTGGGGGATTTCTCGGTAGGCGAAGAGGAGGCACGGGAGTAGCACGTCCCACTGGCGGCGTAGGGGTTCTTCCAGCCCCATGATCATCCCCTTGAGAGTGCGGTTGAACCGCTCGACCAGTCCGTTTCCTTGCGGGTGATAGGGGGTTGTGAATCAGTAGGTGACTCCGCACTGTTGCCAGAGGGATTTCATATATTTGGAAATAAAGTTCGTGCCCCCGTCGCTGACGACCTCCCGGGGGAAGCCCACTCGAGAGAAGATCCCCATTAAGGCTCAGCCTACCATTGGTGCTGTTACAGTTCGAAGGGGAACGGCCTCGGGATAGCGGGTGGCGTGGTCCACCAGGACCAGGATGAATCGATGCCCTTGTGCTGTTTGGGGGTCCAGGGGCCCCACAATGTCTATTCCCACCCTTTTGAACGGGGTGGTAACGACGGGGAATGGTTGCACGAGTGCCTTGAGTTTTCGGCCGCTCTTCCCTCTGGCCTGGCAGGTGGGGCAGGTCCGGCAGTGGTTGGAGACGTCATTTCGCATTTTTGGCCAGTAAAAGTGGGTTACCAGGCGGTTGTATGTTTTGTCTTGCCCTAAGTGTCCAGCCAGGGGGACATCATGTGCCAAGTTCAAAAGGAAGTCTCTGAAGCGGAGGGGCACCACCAGCACTCGACTGGCCCCCAACTCCGCGATTCTTTGTTCGCTGTACAGTAGGACATTGTCCCAATAGATCCAGTGGGCCCCTGCGGTGTCTCCCGCGCTCTGGGCAAGTGCTTGCTGTCGGAGTCCCTCGAGGGAGGGACAGGTCTTTTGCTCCTGCCGGAATTGTTCCTGGGTGGGTCCCCCCTCTTGACGCCACTGAGCCAGTTCTGGAAGGTCTTGGGGCTGAGCGGGCCCTTCTTGGGTTTGTTCTGGGGGGTCGGTATGGACGGTGTCTTCCTCCGGAGTGATCGGGGGAGGAGGTGCTGGCCATTCGGGTTCTTCGGGTCTGGGGATGGTACGGGCGGCCATGGACCGGGTTGTTACGCACGCCCAGTCCGGGAGGCCCAACATCCCCAGGTGCTCTCTTCTTTCAACAGCCGCCCACGGGGAACTCTCGAGATCGTTTCCCAGGAGGCAGTCCACGGGGGCATCATCGCGGACAGTCACTTTTAGCATGCCGGACACTCCTCCCCATTCGAAGGGGATGCAGGCCATCCGACACAGGCTCTCAGAATTGTCGGCCGATCGGACGGGGCAAAGAACGTTTGGCAGGATTTGTTCTGGGGTCACCAGGTGACAGCGGACGGCCGTCACACTGGCCCCCGTGTCACGCAGGGCTTCGGCCTTGCCCCCATTTATGTTCACCCACTGGCTGTATTTCCTGGTGCTGGCGGGTAGGGGAGCTCGCGGGATCATGTCTCTTCCCCCTAGGCAAGCCAGGACCATGGCGGCAGGTTCCCACTCGGGCTGCTCCTGCTCGTACTCTTCATGCTCTTCGGAGATTTGCTCTTCTCCTAGGGCGGCGGCAGCTACCTGGCGGGGCCCGGGAGTCTGGTTCTTTGGGCAGTTCGGGTCGCTGGCATAGTGGCAAGTAACGTTGGCTCGGAACCCTGGGCGCATCGGGGGGTTTCCCCGACCGGCCGGGGGCGGGGTGTTGTTGGCGGGAGCTGCCGGGACGGCATCTCTGCCCCGGCCCTGGCCTCCTCCTCCTCCTCGGGGACGATGGTGACCTTGGTTGGTTCTGTTCTGCTCGTTTGGCCCACTCCGGGCCACTCGGGTGCTTTCCCATCGGTCAGCCTCAGCGGCGATCTGCCGAGGTTCAGTCAATTTACTGTCGAGGAGGTGCTGCCTGAGCTCGACGAAGCAATTGTTGGAGAGGTGCTCCCACACAATGAGGTTGAAGAGCTGCTCGTAGGTGGTTACGTGGCTACCCTTGATCCATCCCTCGAAGGCTCGGCTGAAATAGTTCACATACTCTACCCAAGTTGTACCCGGGATCCGTGTGCAGTCGCGGAACCTCTGGCGGTACATCTCGGGCGTGAGCCCATATCGAGTGAGGAGGGCGGCCTTCATGTGGTCATAGGACGTCATCTATTGGTCCGGGAGCTGTAGCAGGGCATCGCGGCCTTCATTGACGAACCTCCCCCATAGACCGGCTCCCCAGTCACTTCGATCGATCTGGTGGGAGGTCATGGCGATCTCATAGGCCTTGAACCACTGTTGTATGTCGTCGTTCCGATAATATTCTCGGACAACATCTTTGGGGATGTGGACCTTTTGTTCTGTAGCTCCTGGGGTGCGCGGTTGCTCGGGCACCCCTAGTTCTTTGTTCTGTTTCCGCATTTCTATCTCTGCTAGCTTGCGATCGTGTTCGTACGCCAGTATTTTCTCTTCGAGTTCTCTCTGTCTTTGCTTTTCTTCCCGCTCTTCTCGGAGCCGTAAGTGTTCTAAGTTTATCTTTTGTTCCGCCAGTTTCAGCTCTCCGTCCAACTTGAGCCGTGCCAACTCTAATTCGTGGAGTCTGCTTTTTTCTCGTTCTTGGATCTCTTCCCGGGAGAGACCCGCTCTCCTTTCTTCGGTCGGAGTGGTGTTTGTCTCTGGTGCTTCGACGTTTTGGTCCCGGGGTCCGGCGGCACTTGTTTCTGCCCAAGATTCTAGGGCGTGTTTGAAGTCCTCTTTCGTGCTCAGACCGGTGGTAGCAATGCCTAGTTCTATGCAAAATTGTTTTAGCTCTCGATGGCTGTACTCTTCTAGTTTTTCCATCTGGAATTTCTCTGTGGATCCGCTCTCTTTGGTCGTCATTGTGGTTTAGTCGTGGGGTGAGTTACTCTCTGTACGATTACGCGTTGGTTCGGATCGCGCCGCTGGCCACCAATGCTAGACGGGGACCTGGAGGGTCGGCCGAGGACAAGGGGAGAGGCCTCCGGGGAGAGCCGTCTCCAGCGTCCGTACAGACGAGTAACTTCCCCCCCACAGATGGACACCACACAAAGATAAGGTTAACGCTCTTTATATGCAGTTCTTGAAGTAAGGTAGTACGGTACAATGAGATCAGAACACGAGGATCCTCTCAATTCTAGTCTCTGGAAGGGAAAGGGGGTAGCGGGACAGTCTTGTTACCAATCTGGTATTGAGATGGAATGATGGGTAGCTCACAATCCTCGAGCTCGGTGTTCTGGAAGGATCGGGCCGTGGCAACGCCAGCAGGTCCCGAGGAGGTCGTAGGTAGCAACGGGCCGCGGCAGCGCCAGCAGGTCCCGACGAAGATGGTGGTTGCAAGGGGCCGCGGCAGCGCCAGCAGGTCCCCACGAGGATGAAGGTTGCAAAGGGCCGCGGCAGCGCCAGCAGGTCCCAACGAGTATGAAGGTTGCAGAAGGCCGCGGCAGCGCCAGCAGGCAGGACAACGGTTCACAAGGCAGGGCTGTGGCAGCGCCAGCAGTCCGTCAAGGATGAGTTCTTCACGGTGTCTCTCGACTCCAGGATACAACTGCCTTCCTGCTCTGGAGCTGCCTCAGTTATAGGTCTGGCGCCCTTTGATGTCCGGACCCTCGCACTTGGAGGTCGGGAGGTCCGGGATGAGGGAGTCCAGACACCCAGCAGGGGGGTGGAGCCAGCGCCCGGGGAGGCTGGGGGCGATCGGCACCTGGCGGGGGAGAGCCATCGACACTCCTCTCTCCCATTGACCTGCCAAGTGGTCCGTCCACCTCCTGGGGGGGATGGTGGTGCCGGGATGTCGGGGCCTGGCCAGGCCCAGGGTTGGGGTCGAGCTGAGGCCACGCGGCCTCGTGGTGCAGTGTCCAAGATGGCGGCTGGGCCCGGGCAATGGTGCTGACGGTAGCCCGGGCCAGTGATACAGAGATGTCCGGGGCAGGCGTCCCGTAGGGGACGGGTTGCGGGTTGCTTCTGTGGGTCGTTGGGGTTGTTCTTCGGGTAGCACCTGGAGAGCCGGTGTCCGGGCCCTGTCATGCGGGGAGGGAGCGAGCCCTTCCTGGGGCCTGTCCAACACTTGCACTATGGCTCAAAAGCTCCTGCATTGGCACTAGGCAGCACGTTGTGCGTCAGAGCTGGAAAAAGGCAGGAATGCGTTGCATCATGTTAAATATGGCGCATTCCGGCCCTTCCCTGTCACGCAGAGAGGCAAGGTGACCCGCTGTGCGGCGTGACTTCTTCATAAATATGCCCCAAAGCGTCCAATGTGCTATAAAGAGACTACGCACTCTTTTATTTGCACTCAACGATAACAATGTTTGCACTGCATAAACACGTGTGTGGGAGAGGAAATGTAAACGTGGTTGGGGAGTTGGCACCCTCTTCTACCAGGTTTGTAAAGGAGGTGGGAAAAAGGCCAGGGGAGGGAGCTGTCAGTGCCCAGGGGGAAGATCCATTCGAGTGTGTTGTAGCTATGCATCACCTGAGCAGAGCAGCAGCACACCCAGTTATGAGAATGAGTTATTGTGCCTTGGCATCTTATTTTACATTAGAGGCATTTATCCATTGTATGAAAAATAAAAATATTGGCCTGGCGGGACTGAGCTGCAATAGAACACACTGCATGCTGCTAGCGTGATGACCGAGAACAGACACCAAAAGTGGTGTTTGTGATGATTTTTTGTGGTTCTTATTTTAAACCTTAGTCACCAGGGTCGTAGTTATCGATAGTGCAGCAGGTGTACTGGAGCCGGAGCCCAAGACTGTAAAGGGGCAGTTGCACCCCAGTACGGTTTGTCTTTTATTAGCCAATAGGAGCTTGAAGGCTTACGCCTCTTGCTGGCTCTGTGGCCTGTTGTGCCCTGGGCGCGCCACAGTTTACAGCCATTGTATGATTCTACTTTTGCAGAAGCGCGCACACTATCACCTGCCTTGTCCCCTGGGCGCTGTGGGAGAGGCTAGGAAGATACCCAGAGAGAAGCCCTCGTATTTCTTCTATTTAACCATGCAAAGGAAAGTCAGGCAATGTGCTCTTTTTATTTCAAAACACGCACCCAGACGGACCTGCTGCACTGAGCTCGTGCAGGCGACGCAGTGACGTGTTTGCTTGAAGCAGAACTAGTGCGTGCCACTGAAAGCCGGAGGGGCAAAGGTTAAACCGCCAGGGTAATCCAATCCGCGAGTTTTCGCACTCCTAATTAAGTGACAAAGGTGATGGTGACAGTGCATTTATTTATATAGCGCTTGCTGCCCCTGATGAGGCGTTGAAGCGATTACTCCGGTTCAACACCAAATGTCTTGAGTACAAGCTCTAAAGTTTCGACTAATACGCACAATGCGCGTTTCTCTATACGCCGTGCCAATCTAAGCGTATAGTTTTCACTCTTCGGAAATTCATTCAGCAGTCTGGTATGCATGTTCAGAACGCGCATTAATTCGTTTCTGTTAATCTGCTTAATCAATTATTCTGCCTAACGAAGCAAAAGGTCTCCAGGTCGAACACGGGCTTGCAATTACCTAATGGTGCTGGTGGAAAAATAGGCGGCCAAGCATCACAATTGGGCCTTTTAATTATGGCTTTGCTCCCAGGTAGAGGCGTGAAATGACAGATTTCCTTTTCAAGTACCATTTTATGTAGACATCCTTTGTGGGGAGGGGAGGGGGGGTCGTGCTCCTCGCTGCAAGGTAGTCTCCAGCCTAGGCACCCACAACAGAGGCACAGTTAGATATGAACTATCTGCACCTGGCTATGAACAGACATATGTTGGCATGATACCGCTACAGGCGTTGGATGTGGATTGGTGTCTAACAATCCGTCGTGTATATTTCACCTGGGTGCAACCTGTTGTTCACTGCATCTGGTGACCCTTCCAGTGGGCACTGGGTGTATGTCTGGCTCTACAGATGCCCGCCGCCTTGGATCTTGAACTGCTGACGAGTCCCTTAGTGGCCCATTATCAAGACTGTTCCTTTCATTTGCGACCTCTACAATATCCGAGTCTGGAGCAAATGGCTAACTGAAGTTTTTGTGCATCTGCACAGTGGTTGCTGGATAAAAGTTTAATTGAAACCAAAACAGTTTTAGTATCTGCATCTGTTGGAGCCAAGGATCATACCTGTTCATTAGAACTTATGAACTGGGATGTAGACCTGGCTATCCACGTGAACGCGAACCCCATCATGGAGTCTTTTGCTGCTAACATGTCTGCTTACAACTTATGTCCTCAAGATGGCCACGACCCTTGTGTTTTAACCTTGACACAAAGTCCTCTATGTGATCTGGTGTTGGAGGCGGAAGCAATTTAGAGCACAAAATCAAATAACCTTCCCCCACGAAGATGGAATCTTCTGAATGACCTCTGACTTTGTCCCATGGGTGGATTCTAAAAGAGTTTTACCAAGCAACACACCATTATCCCTAAAGTTACCACCATGGTGTGTGCCCATTACTAAAACACTCCTTCTCCCCTTGTTGGGGAGGGATACAGTATTTATGCCCTGGAGCCTCAGAGACCCCTCTGAGAGAATCCACAGCGTAAAGGGAGCCACATACTGTGGAGGTGTGGGAATGACACCATTTCCACGGTTTTTCCTCCTCTTCCGGTTGTGTTTCCTTCACCCTCCCCCACCTCTTTCCCTCTTTCATTCTCTGTCTATCTCCCCTGCTCCTATCCTCTCCCCTGAACCTCTCCCCTTGCCTGCTTTTTCCCTTACGTATATGTTTTTAACGCATGTAACTACGCTCCAGCACTTTGTAACTATGCTCTGAAACTGTGTAACTTGTGACTATGTAAGTGGTAACTATGCTCTGAAACAATGGTCTACCTCATGTAAAGTGCTCTGATACCTCCGGGTCTAGCCAGTGCTCTAAAAAACTTTTCAAATAAAATAATATAAAAATATGACAGTGATCAGGGAAAAGACAAAAGGGTGATTTTAGCTAAAAGACTCTGAACAACAGACTGCAATCCCTTTCACCCCATCCATCTACAGATGAGGAGGGAGGAGACCGAGACAGTGAAGAGGGGACAGAGGAGCCTTGTCTCCTCTGTCCCCTCTTCACTGTCTGGGTCTCCTCCCTCCTGCATCTTGTGAAACATTTCCACTGTTTGGTAAAAGCACATCAACCCTGTTAGAATTGGGGGTCTATGGTTGGCACAGGTGAGTACTTGTGACAAGTAGGGACTCTCTCCTCTAGTCAGGGCAAGGGACTTACTCTTAAAAATAACCCCTGCTCACCCTAGTGTGGCGCACGCAGACAAGGCTAATCCTCAGTGCCGTAACGAAACTTGAGGGGGCCCCCCTGCAAACTACCTGGAGGGGGCCCCCCTCCAATCCTCCGTGCCAGTCTAGAGCTCTCAGGCCAGCGACCCGCCATACTGCAGGGGATGCAGAGCTATTGTTACGCCACTGCCACCAATCCAGCCATTATAAGTAACACTGGATGGTGGGGTTAAAGGTTGGGCTTAGTCTGCCAGCAGGCTATCGTAGGTGGTGGTCCATTCATTACAGGGTCCCTGCCATCGGTAGACCGGGGAAGTTTGCCCAATTTTTGGTGGGTTTCCTGATGCAGACTCCTGTCATGATATACAACGTCGGGCTCACTCATCGTTCAGTTTTGACAAAAGTGCATCCACTGCTCCTTCTCGTTTCAGTTTTAAAACATTAGACAAATTGACAATGCAGTATTTCAAAAACAGATGTAACTACAAAGAGCGCATTTTGATAATACATTTTTATTAGTAGACAATAGCAATCTTAAGAGGCATTGCATAGCTTCATACACACTTTGACCCCAATTCCATCACAGTCTCTCTCTCTATTTCTCTCTGCCAGTCAGTCAGTCTATCTCTCTCTTTGTCAGTCTGTCAGTCAGTCAGTCAGTCAGTCTATCTCTCTCTGTCATTCAGTCTCTCTTAGTCAGTCAGTCTCTCTCTCTGTCAGTCTCTCCATCTCTCTGTTTTTGTCAGTCAGTCAGTCTCTCTCTGTCAGTCAGTCAGTCTCTCTCTGTCAGTCCCTCTCTCTGTCAGTCTCTCTCTCAGTCTCTCTCTCTCAATCTCTCTCTCAGTCAGTAAGTCTCTCTCTGTCAGTCCCTCTCTCTGTCAGTCTCTCTCTCAGTCTCGCTCTCTAAATCTCTCTCTCAGTCAGTCAGTCTCTCTCTCTCTGTCAGTCTCTCTCCCAGTCAGTCTCTCTCCCTGTCAGTCTCTCTCCCCGTCAGTCCCTCTCTCTATCAGTCTCTCTCTCTCTCTCAGTTTCTCTCTCTCAGTCTCTCTCTCTGTCAGTGTTCCAGACAGTCTCTCTCTCTCTCTCTCTCTCTCTCTCTCTCTCAGTCTCTCTCAGTCAGTCATTCTCTCTCTCACAGTCATCCAGTCTTTCTCAGTAAGTATCTCTCTCTCTCTCTCTCTCTCGCAGTCAGTGACTCTCTCTGTCAGTCAGTCTCTCCCTGTCAGTCTCTCTTTCTCTCAGTCAGTCTCTCTCTCTCTGTCGGTCAGTCTCTCTCTCTCTGTTGGTCAGTCTCTCTTTCTCTGTCAGTCTCCCAGTCTCTCTGTCAGTCAGTCTCTCTCTCAATCAGTCTCTCTCTCTCTCTCTGTCAGTCTCTCTCTCTCAGTCAGTCAGTCTCTCAGTCTCTCTCTCCTAGTCTCTATCTCTGAGTCAGTCAGTCTTCCTCAGTCAGTCATTCCCTCTCTCTCTGTCAGTCTTCCAGACAGTCTCTCTCTCTCCCTCTGTCAGTCTCTCTCAGTCAGTCATTCTCTCTCTCTCTCAGTCAGCCAGTCTCTCTCAGTGAGTCTCTCTCTCTCTGTCAGTGACTCTCTCTGTCAGTCTCTCTCTCTGTCAGTCAGTCTCTCTCTCTGTCAGTCAGTCTCTCTCTGTCAGTCAGTCTCTCTCTCAGTCAGTCTTTCTCTCTCTCAGTCAGTCTCTCTCTGTCGGTCAGTCTCTCTTTCTCTGTCAGTCTCCCAGTCTCCACGTCAGTCAGTCTCTCAGTCTCTCTCACTCTCTGTCAATCAGCCTCTGTCAGTCAGCCAGTCTCTCTCAGTCAGTCAGTCAGTCTATCTTTGGCTCTCTCTGTCAGTCTCTCTTTATCAGTCTCTCTCAGTCAGTCTCTCAGTCAGTCAGCCTCTGCCGCTCTCTGTCAGCCTCTCTCTCTCTCTCTCTCTCTCAGCCAGTCAGTCTCTCTCTCTCAGTCAGTATCTCTCTACCTCAGTCAGTCAGTCTCTGTCAGTAAGTCAGTCTCTCTCTCTCAGTCAGCCAGTCTCTCTCTCTCTCTCTCTCTCTCTCTCTCTCTCTCCACTCTCTATCTCCCTACTCTGTCCTCTTTATCTCCACTGTCTCACTATCTCCACTGTCTCTCTCTCTCTCCACTCTCTCTCCACTGTCTCTCTCTCCACTCTCTCTCCACCCTCTCTCTCCACTCTCTATCTCCCTACTCTGTCCTCTTTATCTCCACTGTCTCACTATCTCCACTGTCTCTCTCTCTCCACTCTCTCTCCACTGTCTCTCCACAACCTCTCTACTCTCTCTCCACTGTCTCTCCCTCTTTCCACTCTCTCTCTCCAACCTCTCCACTCTCTCCCTCCACTCTCTCCACTCTCTGTCTCTACTCTCTCTCTCCACTCTCTCTCTCTCCACTCTCTCTCTCTCCTCTCTCGCTCTCCACTCTCTCGCTCTACACTCTCTCGCTCTACACTCTCTCGCTCTACACTCTCTCGCTCTACACTCTCTTGCTCTCCACTCTCTCTTTCCAATCTCTCTACTGTCTCCCCCCATTCTCTCTCTCCACTCTCTCTCCATTCTCTCTCTCCACTCTCTCTCTTCTCTCTCTCCTCTCTCTCTCCACTTTCTCTTTCCACTCTCTCTCTCCACTGTCGCCACTCTCTTTGTCTCCACTCTCTCTCCCTCCACACTCTCTCTCCAATCTCTCCACGCTCTCCCGCCACTCTCTCTCCACTCTCTCTCTCCACTCTGTCTCCACTGTCTCCACTCTCTCGCCACTCTCTGTCTCCACTCTCTCTCTCCACTCTCTCTCCACTCTCTCACTCTCCACTCTCTCTCTCCACTCTCTCTCCACTCTCTCTCTCCACTCTCTCCCCACTCTCTCACTCTCCACTCTCCACTCTCTCACTCTCCACTCTCTCTCTCCACTCTCTCGCCACTCTCTCTCCACTCTCTCTCTCCACTATCTCTCTCCACTCTCGCTCTCTCCACTCTCGCTCTCTCCACTCTCGCTCTCTCCACTCTCGCTCTCTCCACTCTCTCTCCCCACTCTCTCTCCCCACTCTCTCTCTCCACTCACTCTCTCTCCACTCACTCTCTCTCTCCAATCTCTCTACTCTTTTCACTCTCTCTCTCTCCACTCTCTCTCTCCACTTTCTCCCTCCACTTTCTCTCTCTCTTTCCACTCTCTCTCCCCAACCTCTCCACTCTCTCTCCACTGTCTCTCTCTCTCTGTCCAATCTCTCCTCAACTTCTCCACTCTCTCTCCACTGTCTCTCCCTCTTTCCACTCTCTCTCTCTAACCTCTCCACTCTCTCCCTTCACTCTCCACTATCTGTCTCCACTCTCTCTCTCTACTCTCTCGCTCTCCACTCTCTCTTTCCAATCTCTCTACTGTCTCCCTCCATTCTCTCTCTCCACTCTCTCTCCATTCTCTCTCCACTCTCTCCATCCTCTCTCTCTCTCTCTCCACTTTCTCTCTCCACTTTCTCTCTCCACTGTCTCTCTCCACTGTCTTTCTCGACTCTCTCTCTCCACTCTCTCTCTCCAATCTCTCTCTCCAATCTCTCCACTCTCTCCCTCCACTCTCTCTCTCCACTCTGTCTCCACTGTCTCCACTCTCTCGCCACTCTCTCACCACTCTGTCTCCACTCTCTCTCTCCACTCTCTCTCCACTCTCTCCCCACTCTCACGCTCTCCACTCTGTCTCCACTCTCTCGCTCTCCACTCTCTCGCTCTCCACTCTCTCGCTCTCCACTCTCTCGCTCTCCACTCTCCACTCTCTCTCTCCACTCTCTCTCTCCACTCTCTCTCTCCACTCTCTCTCTCCACTATCTCTCTCTCCACTCTCGCTCTCTCCACTCTCGCTCTCTCCACTCTCGCTCCCTCCACTCTCGCTCTCGCCACTCTCGCTCTCCACTCTCCACACTCTCTCTCCACTCACTCTCTCTCCACTCACTCTCTCTCTCCAATCTCTCTACTCTTTTCACTCTCTCTCTCTCCACTCTCTCTCCCCACTGTCTCCCTCCACTTTCTCTCCACTCTCTGTCTCCACTCTCTCTCCACTCTCTCTCCACTCTCTTGCCACTCTCTCTCCATTCTCTCTTTCCACTCTCTCTCTCCACT
Organism: Lissotriton vulgaris; assembly: GCF_964263255.1. Taxonomy (NCBI): domain Eukaryota; kingdom Metazoa; phylum Chordata; class Amphibia; order Caudata; family Salamandridae; genus Lissotriton; species Lissotriton vulgaris. Next base: position 185,320,659 of record NC_141693.1, read on the forward strand.
CACTCTCTCTCTCCAATCTCTCCACTCATTCCACTCTCTCTCTCTCCACTCTCTCTCTCCAATTTCTTCACTCTCCACTCTCTCTTTCCACTCTCTGACCACTCTCTGTCTCCACTCTCTCTCTCTTTCCATTAACTTTCTCCACTCTCTCTCTCCAAGCTGTCCACTCTCTCTCCACTCTCTCTCTCTCCACTGTCTGCTGGGACTGGACAGCAAACAAGGTGTATTGCTCTACCGTGGCACATTACTTTTAATAAGTCCAAATAAGACGATCAAGACCCAAGAGGTCTTCAACAAACATAGCGATTTTTGCCATAAGACTCACTCAACCCTCTTCGCAGCGCAGCACCCTTTCCTTGTTATCGGTCCTTGTTGAGAGTTACTTGTGTCAACAAATATATAAGAAGGTGGGAACAAGCGCCCGACCCCAGGCATCCAGAACAGTCAGCCACCTTCACACCCGCCTCTCATCTGCAACCAGAGCAACATAAACACAACTTGACACACTGAGCTCAATTACTAAACACGCCTGACTGAGGGCAGACACAAAGTAGTGTGCCTTCTAACAAGTGTGCTCTTACCTGAGGGCACCATTTTGCTGCCTCGTCCCTTCTCACATGAGCATTGCCGTGGAGAATGTTGTCTCTGCCCCTGCCACCCCCCCCCCCCCCTCCGCGCCCCCACCCCATCCTCTTTCCAGCTCCTGGCTCTGACTCTGACCGAAGAGGGGGCCCAGAGCAGGCTGCAGACAGCCTACACCTGCTTCAGAGCCTCTCACTCACAGATCTGATCTCCACCGAGGAGCTGAGGGGCCCCCTTCACCTACTCAAGGCTGAGGGGCCCCCTTCACCTACTCAGGGCTGAGAGGCCCTCCCCGCACTGCGGGGGTGTTCGTTACGCCCCTGCTAATCCTCAGAGCGTTTATGGGCTAAGCATTTGTGACAACGTACAGTAATTAAATGCCACACTACAAATGGACACCAGTCTAGCTTTATGTAAAAATATTGTATTTTATATAAGGATTACCACAAGTCTCAATAACATTTAAAAATATCCACCATACTATTTAGCAGCAACCAGTTCTTTAGAAAATGCGTGATTCATAAAGGTTCTGCAAGTCATATTCGTCTCCTGCGACTCGTGCGGTGTCAAAAGAAATGCCTCACAGAGTCTCACGCGCCTCGCGGACACTTCAGTCCGAGGCGCTGCACGCAGTGAGAAGGGTACACAGTACCTTTGCTTTACGGAGTCCGTAGCGGACAGTGCGATGGCAAACCAGACGTCCCACGCAGCGGTGCCTTCCTTGTGTGGTGCGAGCTACGGCTCGTAGGGCTCAATAGTCACTTTACGTGAGGGGGGCGATGCGTTGTGGGAGCAGGTTCTCCATTGCAGGGTACGCGTTCAGGGGGCAGGCTGACACGCAAGCCCTTGGAGATTGTTTAAAAGAATGCACAAGTTGATAAAAGTCACTTCAGTCTTTTTCCTCTATTTCTTGCAGCAAGGCACCCACCACAGGCCAGTCTCCCAGGTCAGAGACAGTACTCCTCCATGCAGCTTTTCCAGGTACTTCTCGTCGGGCAGAGGTTCTTCTTGGCTTAAACAGGATTTGATTTCTAAGGAGCAGGGCTCCTATTTTTATACTCAAAATCCTTTGTTCTGTCAGGCCAGGGGGGCCTTTGCCTAATCCAGTCCAGTTCCTGAGCACTTTGTTTTGCAGACTCTGGCCTCTTCTTTCAGAGTAGTATCAAAGGAGAGGGTTGACCCAATAAAGTCACTGGGACCTGGGTATCTAGTGTTAAGAATAGAGGGGTCCCAGTGAGGGAGGAGAGTGTATTGTTAGAAACAATTTAAGTAAATCAAATAAACAAAGAATGCATCTATAATGTTTAATTCACATTATAGGAAAAAGGCAATCAAAAACAAATTCACAAATTGCAGTTGTACTAGTGCCCCTGGGGGTAAGGGGGACGTGCAGTCGTGAGGGTAGTGTAGGAGGGGATCGTGACAATAAAAACACGTATCTATCAAACATTAGTATGAATTCAATGTCGGATAAACAGTAAAACGATCATAAATCAACATAATAGTTCAAAATACACATGCCCCAATGTCCATACTATACAGGAATCGTGGGTAGGGAGAGGCTGTGTTTGAAGGTGAAGAGGCGTGCCGACGTTTCGACCCTATTGGAGCAGGAATCAATGGAATCCTTGCATGTGGGTCTTCATCAGGACGGGAGAGGGGTAGTGGGGCAGACAACCTAATTAAAAAAAATATTGAACCAATTTAATGTCATTCTTAAAGCTGTCCAAATCGCAAGTTGTATAGGGGTAGACACATCATATTAAAGACATACCTGAATAAATCAGTGTTGGTGGGTAATAATCAGGACAAAAATCGATGGGAGACATTCAATCCTGAGAGAAATCAATAGTATGCCCATTAGAACTCTAGGAAAACGAATTGCATCATAATGTCAAGGGCTGGGAAAAGAAAAAATCCAGACTTACTTCTTAAGTAAAGTCCGATATCCCACGGGGATAAGGCAAAGGATCCGGGCACTGGGCAGGGAGAAACCACTCTACGTATCTGTGTAAAGGGAACAGTATTCAGTTGGGGCCAACCAATGTAGAATAACTCAAGACGAGAAATCAATGGTCGGCAAGGCTTACCGAATTGCGTGGAGATTCTCATTGTGTCCCCGATGTTAGAAGGAATACGTCCGTATGATTCTGGATACGTATCCTGAGAGGGGGAAACAGGGGGGGGGGCACCATTATTATAAGGTTATCGGGTTGGAAGCGCCATAGTCATTGTTTGTGCCAGGAGCCGATGTTAGGCGGGCTTACCGGTCAGTGAAGATTCAGCGTCTCTCTGCGGTAAACTCGAGGAGAACGCCGAACTTCCTGATGCGGTCGTTGACATAGCAACAGGAGGTCACATGGGCGATAGTAAAAGAAAAAAGACTATGAAAGTCGTCAGTTGCCGGGGTAATCAGATTGGATAGTAATCTGTAAAGTTTAAGGGAGGAATAAAGAGAATATTTATTATATCAAAGCAAAGGGCTGTCATCTCGTATATATTAGCAGATAGGGAATCATTGGATGGGGTCCGGGGATCGAAATTGTTGCTTCTGAGTATGTCAACATCCCTGGAGAAACTCCAGGTTATGGTGTATATCATGAGAAATAGAAGGAGCATGGTCACACTAAGATACTTCGTAGTCTGGACAGGCCAAGACAGTTAGATATGGCATACCTGTTACACGATAAATAGGGTCATGTTTTGAAAGTAAATGATTGGAATTTACGATTAGTAAAGCATAGTGGTAAAATGGAACATGCGCGAATATACTGCGTACCTATCTAAGGATGGTAAAGGCAGTTTCAATTAGGCACGAAATAACGATTTGCAAAGCATAGTAATGAATGAAAATCGAGCGATTATACTGCGTACCTATCACAAGATGGTAAAGGCAGTATAAATTAGTGCAGGACATGAAAACATTATCTATTCATAGTTTACATCTGTAAAGAAGGTAGATTTCAGCCATGTATATCAAAGAACAATCAGGTAGTATGTGATCAAGAAATGAACTGCGTACCTGTCACATGATGGTAAAGGCAGTATCAGTCTATCTAGGACTTATATGGCTACCAAAGGTAAACAGAGTCAGGTCATAACTTCAGTTGGAAAGCTGGATTGCAACGTTAAGGCAGAGTAGCAAGATGTGAGAAAGAGCTATCCTGTTCATTTAAACCTGATTGGATGGAGTCAAAAAAGAACATCCATTAAAGTTCCCTAATGTTCAGTATAGTGGAGACATTCCCTCCCCTGGGGCCTAAGGTAGCTTTCTCGATTACAACCCATTTCAGGCTCTCAGGTGGGTGTGCTGCTGATCTAAAGTGGTCTACAAGGGGGGCACCTGCCACTTCGCATCTGATTCTGCTCATATGTTGTAAGATACGTTGTTTGATCTTTTGTTGAGTTTGGCCAATATAGATGAGGTTGCATGGGCAGACGATGGCATATATCACGACTGAAGTGTTGCAGTTAGTTAGAGCTTTAAGCTGGATTTTGCTCTGGTTATGTTGGAACTCTTTGGTCTGTATAGTGCTGTTGCAGGCTTTGCATTGGCCACACTTGAAGTGGCCAGTAACTGGTTGAAGATTCCAGAGTGACCTGATGGTGGGTTCCTCCTTTGTGGGAAGGAGAGAGCGCACAACATAATCCTTAACACTTTTAGATTTTCTGAAGGCATGGAGAGGATTGCCAGGGTGTTTGATGTCGTCAGCAATCAGTTGCCAGTGATGGTTGACAATTTTCTTAATTTGGTTACTCTTGGTAGAGAAAGTGGTGACGCATACAATGCGATCCACTTGGTTGGTGGTGGAGTCCTTTCCTTTCAGAAGTTCCTCCCGGGGATAGAACCAGGCTCTTTTTCGGGCTTTCGTGACCAGTCTTTTGGGATATCCACGTGCTTTCAAGCGATCCGATAGGTCTTCTGATTGTTGTAAGTAATGCTCTTTAGTGGAACAGTTCCTGCGTACACGCAGAAACTGACCAAAGGGAAGATTGTCCGTTAGTGCACGGGGTGGTGACTGTTGTATTGAAGTAAGGAATTCCTCTCGGATGATTTTCTATAGAGTGTAGTTAGAAGTTGACCTTGATGGTGGTAGATGGTAATATCCAGGAAGTCTATACTTTGATTGTCGGATTTGATAGTAAATTGTAAATGGGGTGATTGTTGGTTCAACCAGATGTGAAACTCAGTGAGTGTGGTTGAATCACCATTCCAGATTATTAAAATGTCGTCTATATAACGAACCCATAGGTTTAGATGATCTTGGAAAGGATTTTGAATGTTTAGTATATTATTGTCTTCAAAGGCTGCCATATACAAAATAGCTACATCTGGGGCGAAAGGAGCCCCCATTGCCACTCCTTGGGTCTGTAGAAAGAATTCATTTTTGAATGTAAAGAAGTTTTTGGTCATTGCAATCCGAAGTAGAGCTGTAATGAATTCCGTTGGCACTTGCATAGGTGCCGGTCGTGATTCCAAATATCTCGTGATGACTGCTAATGCTTCCTCTTGCGGGATGCAGGTATAGAGAGATACCACATCACAGGTGGCCAGCAGTTGTGTCAGTGGATCAAATGGTGAGTTTTCAACCAGATTGATTGTTTGTAAAGTGTCTCTCAAATATGTTTGTGTAGCCTCTGCCAGAGGTTTAAGAAGAAATCAATGTATCTTCCGAGCGGTTCTAATATAGAGCCACACCCCGAGACAATCGGGCGTCCTGGTGGGTCGGTCATGTCTTTATGAATTTTAGGCAGTGTATAAATTGTTGCCAGGCGAGGATGTTGTTGATTGAGGTATTCAAATTCGTTTTTGGAGAGAAAACCTTGGTCCAATCCTAGTTGTGTTATTTCCAAAATCTCACGTGCTATATTGCGTGTGAAGGGTCAGAACGTAATTTCTGATAGCTGATCCCATCTGTTAGTTGTCATTGGATTTCGGATTCATACTTCTTGACGTCTTGAATAACAATTGCGCCGCCCTTATCAGCAGGTTTAATCACAACCTCTGTGTTATTGGCCAGCGATTGGAGGGCAGTTTTTTCAATTTTACTGGTGTTGTACTTAGTATAGGTATGATTAAGTAGTGCTGAGTTTACATCTCTCCAAACAACTGCCTCATATGCTAGGATTTTGTTGGTCATTGTACAGGAGGGCGGGACGAAGGTGGATGGAATCCTCAGGCCGGTATTAGAAGGATTTCTGTATGGTCCAGCGTTTCTGAAGAAATATTTGAGCCGCACTTTCCTGAAAAATTTAAACAGTTCCGTGCGGACTGTAAAGGGGCCTGGTCTGTTGGTGGGGACATATGATAGCCCTTTGCTTAGTGCGCGTAGTTCATGTTCATTCAAAGTGTAGTGCGAGATATTGACAATGGGGTTGGTGGTGGGTGTATCCCTTACCAACGATAGGTCTTGTTCCGTGTGGTTCTCTCTCCGTGCTGTTCTTGTTGGAAATGGACCTGTTTTTGAGCTTGACCACGTCCGGTGTCCCAGTTGGTGTTGTTCTGGTTCTGTCCGCGTGTTTGGCCTCTGTTGGAGTAGTTCCCTCTCCCTCTCGGAGGGCGCCATGGTGCGGGACGTTGTCCTAAAAAAGGTACGTATTGTGGTGACTGATATCCGTAGTCTGGGTAGTTCGACCGGTGACTAGGGCCTGCAAATTCCTGTTCGCCTTCAGAGCTATAGGAAGAGTCGGAGAAGGTAGTGTAGTTTCTTCTACCCCGAAAGCTCCCTCGGCCCCTGTTGGTGAATCTGCCCTGTTGATCTTGTTTATAATAGTCGTCTTGGAGGTATGGATAAGTTTTCTTTTTATCATGTAGTCTAATATCTCTGGCAAGTTTCTCTAGTTTTCGGTTCTGGGTGGTAAGGTCAAAGTCTTTTAGAGTAGCTTCCAAGTTATTGAGGGTTTCTTTAGCACCTGCTAGGTTGGCATCCGCAGCAATCTCCGCTCTAAGTGACTTGATTTCACTAGTCAGTAGTTGGATCTGTTGGGCAGCTGTCTCTATCCCAAGCACCATGCAATGGCGAGAGCAGTTGTTCGATATATGGCTAAACCCTTCCCTAAATTTAGGAACCTCTACAAAGATTGCTGGTTCAATCTTTATCTGTAGGCCAATGGGAATAATGTTCTCTTTAAGATATTTCGTGAGTAGATGTCCGTGCCAGCGGGTGCGGATCAATTTCTTTTCCAATCGTTCTAGGCGTTGAATTTTATCTTTCAGACTAAAGTCTATCGTGGGTAAGTCACTTGCTAAGAAATTATGGTCAGGATTCTCGAGGAGTTTGTCAATATAATCCTCAGAATAGGACAATAGTTCACGTTCGACCATGATGTGTGAAAGGACTCCACCACCAACCAAGTGGATCGCATTGTATGCGTCACCACTTTCTCTACCAAGAGTAACCAAATTAAGAAAATTGTCAACCATCACTGGCAACTGATTGCTGACGACATCAAACACCCTGGCAATCCTCTCCATGCCTTCAGAAAATCTAAAAGTGTTAAGGATTATGTTGTGCGCTCTCTCCTTCCCACAAAGGAGGAACCCACCATCAGGTCACTCTGGAATCTTCAACCAGTTACTGGCCACTTCAAGTGTGGCCAATGCAAAGCCTGCAACAGCACTATACAGACCAAAGAGTTCCAACATAACCAGAGCCAAATCCAGCTTAAAGCTCTAACTAACTGCAACACTTCAGTCGTGATATATGCCATCGTCTGCCCATGCAACCTCATCTATATTGGCCAAACTCAACAAAGATCAAACAACGTATCTTACAACATATGAGCAGAATCAGATGCGAAGTGGCAGGTGCCCCCCTTGTAGACCACTTTAGATCAGCAGCACACCCACCTGAGAGCCTGAAATGGGTTGTAATCGAGAAAGCTACCTTAGGCCCCAGGGGAGGGAATGTCTCCACTATACTGAACATTAGGGAACTTAAATGGATGTTCTTTTTTGACTCCATCCAATCAGGTTTAAATGAACAGGATAGCTCTTTCTCACAGCTTGCTACTCTGCCTTAACGTTGCAATCCAGCTTTCCAACTGAAGTTATGACCTGACTCTGTTTACCTTTGGTAGCCATATAAGTCCTAGATAGACTGATACTGCCTTTACCATCATGTGACAGGTACGCAGTTCATTTCTTGATCACATACTACCTGATTGTTCTTTGATATACATGCCTGAAATCTACCTTCTTTACAGATGTAAACTATGAATAGATAATGTTTTCATGTCCTGCACTAATTTATACTGCCTTTACCATTTTGTGATAGGTACGCAGTATAATCGCTCGATTTTCATTCATTACTATGCTTTGCAAATCGTTATTTCGCGCCTAATTGAAACTGCCTTTACCATCCTTAGATAGGTACGCAGTATATTCGCGCATGTTCCATTTTACCACTATGCTTTACTAATCGTAAATTCCAATCATTTACTTTCAAAACATGACCCTATTTATCGTGTAACAGGTATGCCATATCTAACTGTCTTGGCCTGTCCAGACTACGAAGTATCTTAGTGTGACCATGCTCCTTCTATTTCTCATGATATACACCATAACCTGGAGTTTCTCCAGGGATGTTGACATACTCAGAATCAACAATTTCGATCCCCGGACCCCATCCAATGATTCCCTATCTGCTAATAGATACGAGATGACAGCCCTTTGCTTTGATATAATAAATATTCTCTTTATTCCTCCCTTAAACTTTACAGATTACTATCCAATCTGATTACCCCGGCAACTGACGACTTTCATAGTCTTTTTTCTTTTACTATCGCCCATGTGACCTCCTGTTGACCGCATCAGGAAGTTCGGCGTTCTCCTCGAGGTTACCGCAGAGAGTAGCTGAATCTTCACTGACCGGTAAGCCCGCCTAACATCGGCTCCTGGCACAAACAATGACTATGGCGCTTCCAACCCGATAACCTTATAATAAAGGTGGCCCCCCCCTGTTTCCCCCTCTCAGGATACGTATCCAGAATCATACGGACGTATTCCTTCTAACATCGGGGACACAATGAGAATCTCCACGCAATTCGGTAAGCCTTGCCGACCATTGATTTCTCGTCTTGAGTTATTCTACATTGGTTGGCCCCAACTGAATACTGTTCCCTTTACACAGATACGTAGAGTGGTTTCTCCCTGCCCAGTGCCCGGATCCTTTGCCTTATCCCCGTGGGATATCGGACTTTACTTAAGAAGTAAGTTTGGATTTTTTCTTTTCCCAGCCCTTGACATTATGATGCAATTCGTTTTCCTATAGTTCTAATGGGCATACTATTGATTTCTCTCAGGATTGAATGTCTCCCATCGATTTTTGTCCTGATTATTACCCACCAACACTGATTTATTCAGGTATGTCTTTAATATGATGTGTCTACCCCGTTACAACTTGCGATTTGGACAGCTATAAGAATGACATTAAATTGGTTCAATATTTTTTTTAATTAGGTTGTCTGCCCCACTACCCCTCTCCCGTCCTGATGAAGACCCACATGCAAGGATTCCATTGATTCCTGCTCCAATAGGGTCGAAACGTCGACACGCCTCTTCACCTTCAAACACAGCCTCTCCCTACCCACGATTCCTGTATAGTATGGACATTGGGGCATGTGTATTTTGAACTATTATGTCGATTTATTATCGTTTTACTGTTTATCCGACATTGAATTCATACTAATGTTTGATAGATACGTGTTTTTATTGTCACGATCCCCTCCTACACTACCCTCAGGACTGCACGTCCCCCTTACCCCCAGGGGCACTAGTACAACTGTAATTTGTGAATTTGTTTTTGATTGCCTTTTTCCTATAATGTGAATTAAACATTATAGATGCATTCTTTGTTTATTTGATTTACTTAAATTGTTTCTAACAATACGCTCTCCTCTTCTTTCAGAGAGCAGGGAAGGGACATCAGACGCTCTCCAGGAGGTGGAGCCAGCATTGTGGTGGCAGAGCACAGCGCTATTCAGAGTCAAGGTGCACTCCTCCCACCCATCCTGGTGTAATCTCTCTATTCACCACCTGGCAGCCCCGGCCTATCCCCTGGAACTCCCCAGCCCTGTCACTCACAGAAACCAGACAGCAGATACACATCCTAGCAGAGGCGGGCTGATATGGTTAGGCAAGCAAATACTAACTTTCTAAAAGTAGTATTTGCAAACACAGGATATTAAATTAAACTTTACTAAAAGATGTATTTTATTATTCTGAGTTAAGGCATACTAAACTTGAATTTCTACCATGCTCTCTGAGTCTGTTAGGATTATAGAGTGTAATAATTCCAGCAGCCCATTCTGGCCTATGGAGAGCAGGTAGTCTTACAATAGTGAAAAACGAAAATGGCTGTAATTCACTATTAGGACATGCCACACACATCAGGGCTTGTCCTACCTTATGCTTACAATGCACCCTGCCATTGGGCCTACCATAGAGGTGACTAATATGAAGTTAAGGGAAGGGTTAGAGGCTGGTAAGTAGGTGCACTTGCGCAGTCAGCATGACAGTACCAGACTGCACGCAGGTTCTGCAATGACAGACCTTAGATACATTTTACCAGGCCGCTTCTGTGGGTGGCACAACCAGCGCTGCAAGCCCACCAGCAGCATTTGTATTTACAAGCCATGGGCACTTCTGGTGCACTGTACTAGGGACTGACACTAAATCAAATAAGTCAAACATGGAATCCAATCACATATCACAATTTACACCTAGGGAGCACTTGCTTTGTGGCACTGATTGGCAGTGGCACAGTGCTCTGAGCAGCTAACACCAGCAAAAACACATGAGGCAACAGCGAAAATGGAAGGGAGATCCACGCCAATGGTGCCAGGTCTAACACGTGTCCCCTCCAGCTGAAATGTGGGGAGAACTACCCTACCCCAGGGAGTTCTCATCACTAAGGAGGAAAAATCTAGACAGACCATCAGCATTGGCGTGATCTGTACCGGGGCGATGTTCCACCGTGAAATCCATACCCTGTAGGGAAATGGACCACCTCAACAACTTAGGATTCTCACCCCTCATTTGCATCCATCAACCATCTGAGGGGCCTGTGGTCTGTCTGAACCCGGAAGTGAGACCCAAACAAGTAGGGTCTTAGCTTCTTCAATGCCCAGACCACAGCAAAAGCCTCACGCTCAATTGCACTCCACCTTTGTTCCCGGGGAAGTAACCTCCTACTGATGAAGGCTACAGGTAGGCCCCAGCCCTCCTCTGTCATCTGTGAGAGAACAGCCCCATACCATGCTCAGAAGCGTCTGTATGCACAAGGAACTCTTTTGAGAAGTCAGGGGCCAGGAGCACGGGCGCTGTGCACATGGCAGTTTTCAGGGTCTCAAAAGCTTTCTGACATTTGTCAGTCCAGATCACTTTCCTGGGCTGCTTCTTGGAAGACAGCTCTGTCAAGGGGGCAACAATGGTACCATACCCCTTGACAAACCTCCTGTAATACCCAGTGAGTCCTAGGAAGGCCCTCGCATCTGTCTGGGTTTTGGGGGGTTCCCAAGCCAGGATGGTTTTAATCTTGGGTTGTAGGGGCGCCACCTGGCCGCTCTCCACTTGGTGTCCCAAGTACACCACGGAACCCTGCCCGATCTGGCATTTGCTTGCCTTGATCGTGAGGCCTGCCTTGCGCAGTGCCAACAACACTTCCCAGAGGTGGTGCAGGTGTTCTTCCCATGTGACACTGAACACTGCTATGTCGTCCAGGTAGGCGGCACTGAATTCCTCCAGCCCAACCAACACCTGGTTGACCAACCTTTGGAAGGTGGTAGGGTCATTCTTCATCCCAAATGGCATAACCCGGAACTGGAAATTCCCATCTGATGTGGAGAATTCTGACCTCTCTTTTGCCCCATCAGTCAAGGCGATCTGCCAGTACCCAGACGTCAAATCAAACGTGCTGAGGTACCGGGCAGCCCCTAACCGATTGATGAGCTCATCAGCTCTGGGGATGGGGTACGCGTCAGTCTTGGTGACTGAATTGAGTCCTCTGTAGTCCACACAGAACCGGAGTTCGGGTGTGGCACCCGGCGCTGCAGCCTTCGGGACCAAGACCATTGGGCTGGCCCAAGGACTGCTGGAGGACTCAATCACCCCAAGGGCAAGCATCTTTGAGACCTCCTCTTTGATGCAAGCCCTAACCCTGTCAGTTACCCTGTAAGCCTTGTGGTTCACAGGTAAGCTGTCTTCTGTATCCACATCATGGATGCACCAATCTGTGATACTGGGGACCAGTGAAAACAGGTCAGAAAACTGCCCCAGCAACTGGCGGTAGTCATTCTGTTGCTCAAGGGTCAGTGTGGGTGAGAGGTTAACTCCATCCACTGACCCATCTTGCTCTCTGGCTACCAGGAGGTCAGGAAGAGGCTCAGTCTCCTCCTCCATTCCATCATCTGTTGCCAAGAGCATGCCCACTTCAGACCTCTCCAAGTGGGGCTTAAGGCGGTTGACATGCAGGACCCTCAAGGGGTTCCTGGGAGATTGCAAATCCACCAAATAGGTAACTGGACTGTTGCGCTCCACAACCTCAAAGGGGCTGGTCCACTTATCCTGGAGCGTACAAGGCTCCACCGGGGCCAAGACCCACACCTTCTGACCAGGCTGAAGCTCAACCAGAGTGGCATTCTGGTCATACCACCGCTTCATCTCCTCCTGGCTGGCTTCCAGATTTGCCTCCGCAAGTGCTCTGAAACGCCTAGTCTGGTTCCTGAAGGCCAGCATGTAACTGTATACATTCTGGGGAGGTTTCCTGGGAGATTGCTCCCAGCCTTCTTTGACCAGACTTAGAGGTCCTCTCACGGGGTGGCCATACAGCGGCTCAAAGGGGCTGAACCCTAGAGACTTCTGTGGTACTTCGCGGTAAGCAAAGAAGGCATGGTAAGAGGACGTCCCACTTACGCCTCATGGGTTCCTCAAGACCCATAATCATGCCCTTTAGAGTTCGGTTGAATCTCTCAACCAACCCATTTCCTTGGGGGTGGTAAGGCGTGGTGAGCTTTAGGTTACACCACACTCTTGCCAAAGGGATTTCATATTCTTGGATATGAAATGGGTACCCCGGTCAGACACCACCTCTAGAGGGAATCCCACTCCGGAGAAAATTCCCATCAGTGCACGTCCCACCACGGGGGCCGTCACGGTCCTCAGAGGGATGGCTTCCGGGTACCGGGTGGCATGGTCCACCAGGACCAGGATAAACCTGTTGCCCATGGCTGTCCTGGGGTCCAGTGGCCCCACAATGTCAATTCCCACTCGCTGGAATGGGGTACTGACTACAGGGAATGGCTAGAGAGGAGCCTTCTGCTTCCTCCCACTCTTTCCACTTGCCTGGCAAGTCTGGCAGGTCCTACAGTGAGCATCTGAGTTCCTGTGCATTTGAGGCCAATAAAAGTGGGAGACAAGCCTTTCATAGGTCTTGTCCTGCCTCAAATGCCCTGCCAATGGCACATCGTGGGCCAGCCCCAGTAGGAAGGCTCTGAACTTCTGGGGTCCACCAGCAGACAGGCTGACCCAGGTTCAGCAACCTTAGGCTCTGAATACAGGAGGTCATTCTCCCAATAAATGAAATGTGTCCCGGACTGATCACCGTTAGCCTGGTCTGCAGCCTGCTGCTGGAGACCCACGAAAGAAGGGCATTCTTTCTGCTCCCTGCAGAATTCTTCCCTGGAGGGGCCTCCTTCTTGCTGCCAATGGGTCAGCTCAGGCAGGTCCCCCAGTTCAGCTATCTGTTTCCCGGTAGGCTCCAGGGCATCCCCCTCAAGGTCTGCTTCCTCCTGGGCCGTAGGAACTTCAGGGGCCGGTTTACCGTGCCTCCTGCGCCTTCTCTCTAAGGCCGGTTCCTGGGCCTCTCCCTCAGGCTCCAGGACCTCTTGAGCACCCCTACTGGCTGCCATTGACCGGGTAGTCACGCACGCCCAATCAGGCAGGCCCACCATCCTCAGGTGAGCCTTCTTCTTCACCTTTTACCAAGGGGAGCTCTCCAAGTCGTTCCCTAGCAAACAGTCTACAGGCATGGCAGTTCTCACAGCTACTTGAAGAGTACCAGAGACCCTCCCCCCCACTCAAAGGTAACCTGAGCCATAGGACAACGACTCTCTGTGTTTTCAGCATTGACAACACGGCAGAATGCATGGGGGACAACCTGCTCTTGAGACACCAGGTGCTGCTTGACAGCAGTCACACTGGCTCCTGTGTCTCTAAGAGCCTCCAACCTTTGGCCATTAACTGTCACCCAGTGCCCATATATCTTAGTGTTAGGGGCAGTTGGGTTTCAGGGACCATCTCACTGTCTCCTAAAGAGACCAGGGACATCCGAACAGGACCCCACTCACCTTGGACTTCTACCTCCTCCCCAAAGCCTACACTAGCCATCTGCCGGGGTGGAGCACCAGTGGGTGCTGGTTTACCAAACAGGCGAATGCAAAAACCAAAGGTGATGGACAGAATGCAGAACAATGTCATACATTCACCCCAGAACAGAGATCTGGGCCCAAATCCATCGTTTTTTTGCACTCCACACCACCCCAGTTCAGACATGGCCATATGCAAGTCAGTCTGACCCTGTGCCTCATGGGAACAGTCCAGCCCGAACTGCCAAGTCATGCCTTCCCTGAACCGGAAACAAGCTTCCGAGGACCGGTTTCTGGCATTCCAGCCGTCTTCAGCCCGGCTTGCTTGAATCCAGTGGTGGGGAGTGCATGGGACTCACGTCTGAGCATACCCATCCCACTCGGGGTGACAAATGCAAAAACCAAACAGGCGACACTTAGGATCATTGGCAAAATGACCCAGGTCACCACATGTATAACACTTCAGGGGCCCTCTTTGAACAGGGTTACCTGTCGGGGCCCGGTCTGCTTCTGGGGTGGGGGAGGCTGAGAACCTTTCCCTTGGTTCCCTTGGGGATTACTTCGGAACTCCTTCTGTTTACCCTTGGCCCCCCCACTCTTCTGCTGGAGACCCTGCCCACCCTTGGCGCAGTCTCCCACATGACCCTTGTGGACCCTGGTACTGACCCAGCGGTCCGCCTCCGCAGCAAGCTTCCTAGGGTTAGTCAGCTTGCTATCAATCAGGTGTTGGCGTAGCTCTGGAAAACAATTACTGGACAAGTGCTCCCATGTAATTAAATCAAAGAGACCTTGAAAATCATTCACTTTGCTACCCTTCACCCAACCATCCAGTGCTCTGCAGAAAAAAGTTACATATTCAACATAGGTACTCCCAGGAATCTTTGTACAACCCCTGAACCTCTGTCTGTACAATTTAGGAGTTAACCCATACCTGGTCATTAAAGCTTCCTTCATGTGTGGGTAAGAATCATAAACTTCAGAGGGCAAATCTAGCAGTGTGTCCCGCCCCTCGCTAAGGAACCGCCCCCACAACCCCGCTCCTCAATCTCTCTCAGGGACCCGGTGGGAACCTCATAGGCCTTGAACCACTGCCCTATGTCATCATTTTTTAAAAATTCCTTGACCACCTCCTTTGGGATGTACACCCTTGACTCTACCTGCACTGCTGTTGCGATGCCACCAGAGGGAGGATGCTCCAATCTTTTAGCTTTCAGCTCCAGCTCCCTCAATTTCATCTCATGTTCCAATTGGATCTTTTTCTCTTCCATTGCCAATCTTTGTTTTTCCATTGCCATCTGTCCATTAAGTCTTGCCATCTCCATTTCATGTGCCCTGGTTTCCTTCCTGTCTGCCAGCTCCTCTGGCGACAGGCCTCTACCAAAATCAATGATGCTTGTTGCAGGTTCAACTTCCACCACCTCCTCAGGATCTTTCCTAGACTCAATCCAGGCCCTGAGCGCCTTGAGTAGGTCTGCCTTGACCTTGCATCCTACATGTGGAACTTTGAACTTTCTGCAGAAGCCTTTTAGCTGGGCCTTTTTGTAGCTTTCTATTTTCTCCTTTTCCCTTTCTACGTCCTCAACTCCTGAGGCTTCAGAGGCTGCCCTTTCTATGCTGTTTGGGCCAGGCATGACTTTTCAAAAATGGAGCTCTCTTGGCAAAGCAAAAATTTAAAAGTAAGTTTCGGAATTCGGAATTCTCACCGCTGCCTCCAATGTTAGAATTGGGGGTCTCTGGTTGGCACAGGTGAGTACTTCTGACAAAGCAGGGACCCTCTCCTCTAGTCAGGGCAAGGGACTTACTCTTAAAAATAACCCCTGCTCACCCTCTAGGTAGTGTGGCGCAAGCATACAAGGCTAATCCTCAGAGTGTTTATGGGCTAAGCATTTGTGACAACGTACAGTATTTAAATGACACACTACAAATGAAGCTTTATGTAAAAATATTGTATTTTATATAAGGTTTACCACAAGTCTCAATAACATTAAAAAATATCCACCATACTATTTAGCAGCAATCAGTTCTTTAGAAAATGTGTGATTCATAAAGGTTCTGCGAGTAGTATTCCTCTCCTGCGACTCGTGCGGTGTCAAAAGAAATGCCCACAGAATCTCATGCGCCTCGCGGACACTTCAGTCTGAGGCACTGCACACAGTGCGAAGCGTACACAGTACCTTTGTTTTATGGAGTTTGATGCGACGGCGCGATGGCAAACCAGACGTCCCATGCAGCGGTGCCTTCCTTGTGTGGTGCGAGCTACAGCTTATAGGGCTCAATAGTCACTTTACGTGAGGGGGCGATGCGTTGTGGGGGCAGGCTCTCCATTGCAGGGTACACGCCGGTCCTGGAGAGGGGGTCGGTGCCTGAGCGTAGTGCAGGGCGGCGGTACGATTCAAAGAGGTACGAGATGTACTTCAGTCTTTTTCTTCTTCTTCTTGCAGCAAGGCACCCACCACAGGCCAGTCTCCCTGGTCAGAGACAGTACTCCTCCATTCAGATTTTCCAGGTTCTTCTCGTCGGGCAGAGGTTCTTCTTGGCTTAAACAGGATCTGATTTCTTAGGAGCAGGGCTCCTATTTTTATTACCCAAAATCCTTTGTTCTTTCAGGCCAGGGGGGGCCTTTGCCTAATCCAGTCCAGTTCCTGAGCACTTTGTTTTGCAGACTCTGGCCTCTTCTTTCAGAGAGCAGGGCAGGGACATCAGACGCTCTCCAGGAGGTGGAGCTAGCATTGTGGTGGCAGAGCACAGCCCTATTCAGAGTCAAGGTGCACTCCTCCCACCCATCCTGGTGTAATCTCTCTATTCACCACCTGGCAGCCCCAGCCTATCCCCTGGAACTCCCCAGCCCTGTCACTCACAGAAACCAGACAGCAGATACACATCCTGGCAGAGGCGGGCTGAAATGGTTAGGCAAGCAAATACTAACTTTCTAAAAGTAGTATTTGCAAACACAGGATATTAAATTAAACTTTACTAAAAGATGTATTTTATTATTCTGAGTTCAGGCATACAAAACTTAAATTTCTACCATGCTCTCTGAGTCTGTTAGGATTATAGAGTGTAATAATTCCAGCAGCCCATTCTGGCCTATGGAGAGCAGGTAGCCTTACAATACTGAAAAACGAAAATGCCTGTAATTCACTATTAGGACATGCCACACACATCAGGGCTTGTGCTACCTTATGCTTACAATGCACCCTGCCCTTGGGCCTACCATAGAGGTGACTAATATGAAGTTAAGGGAAGGTTTAGAGGCTGGCAAGTAGGTACACTTGCGCAGCCAGCATGACAGTATCAGACTGAACGCAGGTTCTGCAATGGCAGACCTTAGATACATTTTACTAGGCCGCTTCAGTGGGTGGCACAACCAGTGCTGCAAGCCCACCAGCAGCATTTGTATTTACAAGCCCTGGGCACTCCTGGTGCATTGTACTAGGGACTGACAGTAAATCAAATAAGCCAAACATGGAATCCAATCACATATCACAATTTACACCTAGGGAGCACTTGCACTGTGGCACTGATTGGCAGTGGCACAGTGCTCTGAGCAGCTAACACCAGCAAAACACACGAGGCAACAGCGAAAATGGAAGGGAGACCCACGCCAATGGTGCCAGGTCTAACAAACCCCATCTTGTGCACAGGAACAGGCTCAGGACTTCCAGAATGGAACCCACGGGCATTCATCACTCGGCTTCACTTAAACATTCCATACATTTACACCAATAGACACAAACACAGCATACACTTGAATGGTACTAGGTGACCAAACAGGATATAAATCTAACTGCACATTGGTGAGACACTTTCATCCAGTGCCAAATAACTTATTTATGAACCTTTAATTTACAGAATAGTGAGGGAATATTTTTCTTTTTCTGCACCAACTCTACATGTTCAGTGCACAGGCCTTGTACCAAGGTTGGGATTTTCAAGACTATGTTTACAAGAGCTCTCTTAGACTTCGCACCCAACAGGCTAAGGCTTTTAATGTTTAAATGATGTGCACAATTGGACCCACATGTTTAAACTCTCTGCCCCAGATACAGAGCACTATGTATGACGTTGTGTCTTTCTGCAGCTTACGTTCTCCGATTGCTTTTTATCGCAGAAAGACTCCTATCACTATACACCTAAAACCATGCATGAAAAATTGACCTTGATTTACTTTCCTTCCTCAGAGTGACCCTGATCTTACCTTCCATCCTCTGCACATCATCTATTTGTGAGTATAGCTTCTTATCAGTCTGATGCCTGCCTCCCTCAATCCTTATTGTAATTCTGCAATTGTTTGATACCTTATTTCATAAAACCCTATACCTTAATGTAATATTACCTAATAAAATATTTCTGGAGCTTTCTCCACAGAGAAGAACTTTGTGGCACTGAGTGATCTGTGAATCCATGTTATTTATTGCAGTGATCCTAGTCCTATCCAAATGAAATGCGTGGCAGCTTGGCCCAACCAGCACACCTTTTTAAACTCAACACCCTAATAATACTGAATGACACTTCTCTGAATATTGCTTAGATATATCTCATTTACTATCTGTGCTCACAACGTAAAAACCAGCCAACCTTGCATCAATCCTGACTTCCACTTTGCATGAGCCTAGGCAATTCCTTTTTCGCAGTGCTTCCTTTTTAGGTCTCGGACAAGCGTTGCACTGCGCAGCAGTGCTCGCGCAGCCCGAGAATTAATGTTTCTTAGTAGGGGGCTTAAACCCGCCCCTCTTCTCCATTGGCTGGCTTCCTAAACGGAGGCCAGCCATTGGAGGAGAGGAGCGTCACTCGGTTCAAGCCCAGTCTTTTCCAGATTCGGGGGCATGCTTTTTCTCTTCTTTCTTTTTTTTGTTCTCTCCTCTTCCCATTGGCTGGAATTTTACCTTCCAGCCAATGGGAAGAGGAGAGAACGAAAACCACGCCCCCGAATCGGAAAATGTTGGCGCTTTGCTGAAGCCATTTGAGCCCGACCGCCACCGGAAGAAGTTGTCCTCAGGTGAGTGCTTGCTGTCCTGCCCCCCTCGTTGCTCGTGCTTGCTGTCCTGCCCCTCCTCGTTGCCTGTGCTTGCTCCCCTGCGGCCCGGGAAGAGTTTGCTGCTCCATCAGCCCAGCAGCAGTTTTCTCTTTCCTCTGTGCGGTACTCCGGGGAGGGGAGGGCACGGCTGCTGCAACATTTCTCGCTCTTGGAGTATGCTCTCAGCGGTGGCGTCGCTGCCGCCGCCGCCGAGGGCCCAGTTTTGCGGCGTTTCCGGTGCCATCCAGTGGATACCGATAAGCAACAGGTGAGGAGGGGGAGGAGGAGACGGCCGCGGGCAGCCAAGTGCTGGAGCGGGGGGAGGGGCGCGGGCAGTGTGATGGGGAGCAGCCGGGCCTGTGCGTACTTCGCTGTAATGGATGAGGTTTCGAAGGAAAGAGGCGCATTGGGAAGCGGTTTTGGGGGATGTAGGGCCCTGCTGAGGTGAAGGTTGTTTCCTGAAAAGGTGGGGATGCAAGAATCTACTCCCTGTCAACTTTTTTTTCGGTCTATCCTCAAACCTCCACATTTTGACTCCAAAAACATATTTTAATTTTAAGACCATTGTGCATCAGCTTCCAGGAAACTTTTTAATTTCCCAGTCCCGTTTTCTCACCACACGCGGTGGGCAGGAAGGGCGCAGATAACGCTTGCCCCTGACGAGGCTTTATACGCTTTCATCACATAGAATTGCCATCTTTTACCTCCCCGTATCTCATCATCCTTGATTGGCTGCAAAAGAGGAGGCTACACTGCAGTAGAAAGGGGGCTGACCTCCGAATTTCATGAGAGACTCCAACACTACTTGAGAGAGATTCACAACACTGAAAGAAACAGCCCTGTATCAGAGACAGTATCAGATTTTAAGAGACCCCAGGACTGTTCGTGAAAAAAAGTCATCCAGTGACATATTCACTCCTGAGTGAGAGATACAAGCATTGCATGGGACAGGCGGTGAGAGTGCCCTGGGGAAAGGAAAGGTGACATCGCAGAGGTAGAGCACGGGAAGAATCTCAGCAGTGCCACGCAGGGGGTGAGAGTGCTGGGCGAGGAATAAACAGCGCTGCAAAAAAAAAAGTGTGAGGGCAAAGTGCTGCAGAACAAGACTGCACTGTTAGAGAAACAGCGCTCCCTGGGGGGCTTGGCCTCCCGAGCACTGCACAAGAGCGCGGTGCAGGCGAGAGGCGCTACTGCAGAAGAGGCTTCTCGGCACTATATGAGAGAAACAGCTCTTCCAGAGAGAGACACGGAGCGCTGCCCGAGAGCAAACCCAGCAGAAAGTGGAACAGGAAACACTGCGAGAGAGACAGCGCTGCGCGCGAGAGAGGGGAAAGAGACCTCTTGTGGAAGAGAAACAGCCCTGCGCAAGAGAGACCTGCGCGTGTGCCCCTCTGTCGAGTCTGTCTGTCTGCTTGCCCGGAGTGCCAGGCTGTTGGCCCGAGACGTCTACAGCCCTCTGCGGTGACGCCCAGACACTCTCAGCCGGACGCATCGGTGTCTCTGGCCACGACCCCTAGGACCAGACCATGGATGGCGATGGGCAGCGCAGCCTGATGGGTGAGTGCCCCCCACATCTGGCACCATAATTTCTAGCGCATCATTTCACTAGTGCCCACACTCTGGTGCGCACACCAAGGTTAATATAACAGGCTGGATGAAGAGCACCTTCGGTGTGGTCTCTAGGCGCTATCGACATAAATGGATATTTATTTATTACCTAACTCAACTGAAGTTATCGACCTCTGAAAGATGAAGGGGTGAGAAGTGGGGTTCAGTACTCTGTGCCCTCCGGGTCTGAGTTGGTGCCCCTGTGCACCGGAAACCATCTAATACTCTTTCTCTCTGGTATTCCCAACCACCCTGTACGGTGCGTCAGTTTGGTGTCTATGTGTGCTCTGACTGTTTGTACCCTCTCCGCAGTGTCCCCGAAGATCACTCAATCAGCCAGCCTCACTCCGGTGACCCCCAATGCTTTCCTCTGGTTTCCCCCCCCCCTTGGCAGAGTGGCATAGCGATAAATGGTGCAGCAGACGCAGAGGCACCGGCGCCTACAGTCCTGAGGGCTCATCGTACCCCGGTTATTGCTGTATTTTGATACTCAGCCATTCTCCTTGCTTGCATTTGGACCAATTACTACGCCACTCCCCGATGCTCTCCCTACCCTGCTTCATGCTGCCCCTATGCTTCGAAACCCCTGAACGCCACTCCTCCCAGGCCCAGGTGTACCGCGCCACTCTGGCGTCCTTTCTTCCTCTGGGACCTCCAAAGTACTGCGCATCTGTACGACAGCTCCCTTCCTCTTTATTGCTCCACCTACCATGCCCACAACCTGAACCCTTTCTCTGAGGTATCCCAATCCTCTGTGCCCCTATGTGATCGTTCCATGCCCCCACTGTAGCCCCACATACTGTGCCCCCTTGCCCCTGGTTCCCCCGTTTTCGTCTGTTGCCTCCATCCGTACCTCTCGCTGCACTCAGGGATGCCCTTGGCTGAGGATTTTATTTGTCTCTGGCGACTTGTAACATTTGGGCCGAGCTTCAATAAAGAGGAAAACCAGAAAAACTGCAAGTGATTAGCCTGGGAACTGATTCAGACTGGGCAGCAGCGCAGCACGCGTGACTGCACACGCGCGCACACAGCTACTTCTGAGAATGTCCTTTGTAGCTGGGCTTCTACACACTCACTCACTCTCTCTTCTCAGATTCGCTCTCTGCAAGGTCACTTGTGTCCACACAAACACACGCACGGCAAACACACTTCCATAGATTCGAACGTGTCAAACAGGGGTTTAGCTATCAACTGTGCATCACTAGTGGTGGCACCGGGCCTCGCCCCTGTTCCTCGTTGTGCTCGCTTTTCTGCCCCCCCTCCCCCTGTTGCCTCGTTGTGCTCGCTTTTCTGCCCCAACCCCCCTGTTGCCTCGTTGTGATCGCTTTTCTGCCCCCACCCCCCTGTTGCCTCGTTGTGCTCGCTGTCCTGCCCCCCTTGCTGTCCTGTATTGCTTGTGCTTGCTGTCCTGCCCCCCATTGCTTGTGCTGCTGTCCTGCCCCCCCTCGTTGCTCGTGCTTGCTGTCCCCCGTTGCTTGTGCTTGCTCCCCTGCCCCCGTTGCTTAAGCTCGCTGTCCTGTCATGCTTCCTGTCCTCCCCCCGTGTTGCTTGTGTTTGCTTTACTGCCCCCGTTGCTTGTGCTTGCTGTCCTGCCCCCCTCGTTGCTTGTGCTTGCTCTCCTCCCCCCTCGTTGCTTGTGCTTGCTCCCCTGCCCCCGTTGCTTGTTGTCCTGCCCCCCTCGTTGCTCGTGCTTGCTGTCCCCCCCTCGTTGCTTGTGCCTGCTCCCCTGCCCCCGTTGCTTGTGCTCGCTGTCCTGCCCCCATGCTGTCCTGCCCCCCCTCGTTCCTCATGCTTGCTGTCCTGCCCCCCCTCTTGGCTCGTGCTTTCTGTTCTCCCCCCTGTTGCTTGTGCTTGCTGTCCGGCCCCCCCTCGTTGCTTGTGCTTGCTGTCCTGCCCCCCCTCGTTGCTTGTGCTTGCTGTCCTGCCCCCCCTTGCTGCTTGTGCTTGCTCCCCTGCCCCCCGTTGCTCGTGCTTGCTGTCCTGCCCCCCTTGTTAATCGTGCTTGCTGTCCTGCCCCCCCCTCGTTGCTTGTGCTTGCTCCCCTGCCCCCTGTTGCTCGTGCTTGCTGTCCTGCCCCCCTTGTTGCTCGTGCTTGCTGTCCTCCCCCCCTCATTGCTTGTGCTTGCTCCCCTCCCCCTGTTGCTCGTGCTTGCTGTCCGCCCCCCCATTGCTTGTGCTTGCTCTCCTGCCCCCAGTTGCTCGTGGTTGCTGTCCAGCCCCCCTCGTTGCTTGTGCTTGCTGTCCTGCCCCCTCGTTGCTTGTGCTTGCTGTCCTGCCCAACCCTCGTTGCTTGTGCTTGCTGTCCTGCCCCCCCTCGTTGCTCATGCTTGCTGTCCTCCCCCCCTCGTTGATTGTGCTTGCTGTCCTGCCCCTCGTTGCTTGTGCTTGCTCTCCTGCCCTGCTATTGGCATTGTAAATGACAATGCCATTTATTTATGTTTTTAAAAAAAAGCATAAATAAAAATAATGTCATGAGCAATACCAATAGCTCTAACTTTAAAATGCAGAGACCATTGCATTGTAAATGCTTGTTATTTGTTGGAATGGTTTGAATTGTGAGGCAATATGTAAAATATCAACAAACAAAATTTGCTGCATTTTTTAAAACTTTTTAAACTCTTAGAATTTTAATGAATGGAATGAATATAACCCCTTGAATGCTCATGACGAGCTGAGCTAGTCATGAGCCACGGCGCTCCGGTGCTCATGACTAGCACAGCTCGTCATGAGCCGTGGAACGCTCGCATGCAGGGATAATTCCCCTGCTGTGCTGAGCGTTCCACGGGAACGGGTGTGGCCGTGACGAGCTGAGCTCGTCATGAGCACAGGAGCGCCGTGCCTCATGACGAGCTCAGCTCGTCATGAGCATGTGAGCGCTGTGCGCGTCCCCCTCCCCCCCAGCACAGCGGGGGAATATACCCCGTAGCGAAGGGGTTAACAAATAAGATACATGGCGATATATTGCATTATAAATCAGGTACCAATATTTATACCAGTTTTTGGGACGTTACAAAATGGCCACCACGTTTGTGGACTGTGTAGGAGTGAATTGAGATATCAGTCCTCTCTCTCTGCCCCCCTTTTTGAAAGAGGGTAACCTTTTTCATTTTGCACGAATGACACTGGTGTATTTAAGATATTAATTTGCCTTGGTTTGCTGACATTGACAAAGGCTAAGGAGCCGAAACGCGTTTGAAAGCCAGTGGTTGAACGTGTAAATGCAAATAAATATTGAGAGAAAGAAGCCCCGAGTGGCCAGTATTTTTTGTGGAGAAGAAGTGTTTTGTGGGCCCGTCATCGGGTGCTATGAGCACCTGCTGTGTGGAGAGCGGTAGTCAACGACAGGAGTTGAGAGTGAAAATATATATATATATATATATATATATATATATATATATATATATATATATATGGTGCCCTGGCCATGCACTGCTAATTACCTCTCGTATTACATCACTCATGGCGTGTTCTATGACATAGTTGATATTATCCCTGCAGGATCTGAAATGGCAACATTGATGACAACACTGGTCATGGCGCGAGTTATAGTTACTTTAGGGCACAATTTATAGTTACTTGAGATAACTATTAGAGGTGAATCCCTGTGCTTTTTTAGTTTACAACAGTATGTTTTTAACTCACATTTCATGCAAATATGACAATCCTGCTATTTTGTTGTTGTTGTTATGTATGTATATATATATATATATTTTTTTTCTCTCTCTCTCTCTTCTCTCCTCTCTCGTCTCCCCCTCCCCGAGCCACCAGCAACAAAATCACGCCCCCCCACCAGCAAGTAAAATGGCCCCAACCTATCAGCCCACCAAGAAAATGCCTGATGCCTGTTAAAACGAGTCCTAGCCTGCTTGTTATCCTTCATTGGTTTGGCACACACTAACAGTATGTGTGCCCTTTAAAAGCCTATGATTGTTAGGTATATTTGTGTAAAATTATGCTTTAAAATTCACTATTTGCCTCCTTGTTTTTCATAATTTTTGCAGGGGGGCCCATAATCCTCCTCCAAGAAGTCAGGCTTGAGAGGGCTATTATTATGACACCCCTCCTCCCCTAACTTTCAGAGATCACAACCTTACACTGGCCTTGTCAAAATATATTGACACGAGATGTCCCTTTACACCCCCTATCTTCATGGCTACATGCACAACCACTATCTTCATTCAAATCACAGAGACCCTGGCTGCATCTTGTTTACCTGTGCCAGCATTTGCTGTCCTCCTACAATATCCTCCCAATCACTTTCATGTTTATTATTGTCAAAATAGATGCCCCATTGGACTAAGAACTAGCACCAGTTGTTGCCAGATTTACTCTGCTTCCACTCAGCTGGCTAGGACACCAGCATTCCATAGACACAGTAGGCGGCTCATTATTTTCAGCCTTTGCCCAGCTGTTCGTTATAAAATATTATTCCAAAATAATTATTTTTAGTTAAACATTTTAGGAAAGCTGTTTTATAACATTAGTCATAGAACCACAATATAATTATAAAAGTCTGCATATTTAAAGCATTGCCTGATGTAGGTTTGTTCATGAGTAATTTTATATGAGGTCTATTTCCATATTAAAAATAATAACACATTGCCCTAGTTAAGCTAAAGAGGCACCTTTTAAAAATTTAAATTATCCACATTACGGCTGTGAGAAGCTGGCTTGGTATATGATACACACTTATGTTAGTGGGTACCCAGCACCAATCCAGACAAGCTTTATGGTGATTTTAGTGGTCTTAGACTACTTTACAAAGCTCTCTAAGTGGTAGCGGTGGAGACCAGCCTCCAGGCTTAGTCCAGAAAGAGTGTAAAGCATCTTGTTTTACCAGAACATATTCTTATAGGTATACATTAAGTGAAAAAGAACCACACAGTGTATTTATAAAAATATGTATTTATTATAAGACACTCACTAACACATTCAAATATCCCCTATCCAGAGATATACACAATGCACAATATACTTTTTTTTTGGGGGGGTTCAAATCTGCTTTATTGTATGAGACGAAGTGCAATACACTGCTTGTTTTGCCCACCACCCGGAGGCCGGCAGCAGAATGGAATGGTCAATACACAGCCATGTAGCCGGCATCCCGGGGGCCCGGCGGCGCGTCATACATGCATGGTAAACTTGTTCGGCAGCTGGTGTTGTAGGACAAGCAAGGATGAGCAGCAGTTGAACAGAGTTTTTTGCGAGAGAAGATTCTCCCCTTTTTGTTGAAGGTCATAACAGTAACACAAAAACCCCAACTAGGCAGCAACGTAGAGGCAGTTCATGACTGTGTAGTAGGATAGATGACAGTGTTCTGGCGTGGCAATCCAGGCAAGCAGAGGTGTGTATGATATCTCGTGTCCAGGATGCCTGACCTAACACAAAAGAAACCAACAAGGGCTGGTTGTAGGAGAGTGTATAAAGCCCTGGAGTGTCCCCCGCTGAAGATGTAAGAGCGTGCAGTGAGTATGGGATAGAGTATGCATGTACAGAGAGGGGGGAGCGGTAGGCCGGCCAAGGCGGGACAGTCTGAAATGTCAGTGACCCCCTAGGGGTACAGGGGGGCACGGACGAAGGAACCCAGTTAGCCCAGTCGTAACTTCAGGTTAGGTCTAGAACAGAGCTCGGGGTCCTAAGTTATGACAAGCTGACTTTCCGACTGAGCGCTGTCGTCCGGGCCTGTGAGCAGATAGCGCACCAGCGGATCCCAGATGTCACTGGGTCGACACGAGGGAGGCAGCAGTTCAGCAAAAGTAGTATGCTGATCTTGGCAGTATATCAAATCTGTGAGCCAGTCCTTGAATTTGGGCGCCCTTCCTCTGCCCCATCGGCACGCGACACGCCGCTTGGCCAAGAGCAGGGCAGTGTCAATGAATTTCCTGCAACCTCTAGGCATCTGCATCGTATACCCGAGGAGGGCCATCAAGGGGTCCGCAGGGACCACCTCCTCCAACATCTCAGCAAGAGCCTCCGTCACCTGCCGCCAGTAGCGAGCTACCTGGGGACATTCCCACGCCAGATGAAGAAAATCAGCATGGTCGGCACGACAGCGCTCACATCGGTCATCATCCGCCAGCCCAAATCTACGTTTCCGCACCGGCGTGTAGTACACCCGCTGAAGGAATTTATAGTGGATAATTTTCAACCTGCTACTGGCAGAGATGCGGGAAGTGAGCGCACAGCAATAGTGCCATTGGTGGTCCGACACATCAGCCGCAAGCTCAGCAGACCAACGTATTCGAGCATTGGATTCCGGTTCTGGAGCAGCACTGCGGATCTGACGGTAAAGGCCAGAGACCAAGTGTGTCCCGTCCTGCGATCCTAATAGGAAGTGTAGTGGAGGCAGGACCTCGGGCTCATCAGGGTAGTCGGGTAAGATGTCCCTCATCCCTGCACGCAAACGAATGTAATAAAAGAGCTCAAGGGGAGTACGCTCGTGTGTTGTGAAAAACAGGTCTACCGATTTGAAGTGACCCTTATGAAACAAATCGCCCCAGCAGGTGACATGTAGTGTATCACAGAGATGTCGGAAACCCGTTTCCGATAACAGGGTAAGCTCTGGGTGATAGGCAAGCGGTAACCTGGGTGAGTAGAGCAATGGGCACGACAAACCTTTAGCTATGCGGCGCCACGCATCCAAGGTGCAGGAAACTGAGATATTCGGCGTGGTTATGGACGCCTCAGGACAGTGCATCAGCCCATTGAGCGGGATTGGGTGTACGATCCAGTCTTCTACTGCTATGTGCGGCATAAAGGGGGTAGGAGTCATCCAGTGGTAGGTGAAGTGCGCCTGTGCGCACTGGTAGTATGCCTCAAAATCAGGGACATCAAAACCTCCCCTGTCATAGGGAAGGGTCAGCGTCGACCATTTTAGCCGGGGGCTCTTGCCTCCCCAGAAAAGCCTGCGCAACTCCGTGCGGAGCGTTTTGAAGAAGAAAGCGCCAGGGAAATAGGGAATATTGAGGAAAAGGTACAGAAAACGGGGTAGTATCACCATTTTTATGAGCGAGGCCCTCCCGGTCATGGAAAGTGGCAGCGTGATCCATCTGTCGACGGTGGCAGTTAATTTGGTCATGGCTACTCCATAATTGGATCGCAGCGTCTCGTCCTTATCGCGAGAGATGCGGATTCCCAAATAACGGAGATCCGCACGACACCACTCCAATGGGTAATCGAGGGGGAAGTCACGTACCGCATCTGTTAGTGGGAAAAATTGCGACTTGGCCCAATTGATGTGGACTCCTGACACCCCGCCAAATAGAATAAATTCCCGAAGTAGGGGATTGAGGTGTGTCTCAGGATATTTTACGTACAGCGTGATGTCATCCGCATAAAGGGATACGTCAATTTGTCGCTGCAGGCACTGCACTGCACCAGTTCGATGCAGCTGTCGTAAGCGACAGGCGAGAGGTTCAACCGCGATGGAAAATAACAGGGGAGAGAGCGGGCATCCCTAACGGGTGCCTCTCGTGAGCGCGATAGGGTGCGACAGGCGTCCGTTAATTAGCACCCTAGCCGTGGGATCCGTGTATAGAAGGCGGACCCAAGACAGAAACAATTTAGGGAACCCCATGCTGGCAAGTACCGAAAAGAGGTAAGGCCATTCGATCGAGTCGAACGCCTTGGTGGCATCGAGGAATACAGCTGCCACGTGAATGTCAGGGTGAACCGTGCGGAGCAAGGAGAAGAGGGTGCGAAGGTTGTGGGAAGTAGATCTGCCCGCTACAAAGCCAGACTGATCAGGCAATACAAGTCTGGTCATTAATAGCGATAGCCGGGTGGCCAGTACCTTAGCAAGTATTTTGACATCGCAGTTTAAGAGGGAGAGTGGACGGTAAGAATCACATGATGTGGGATCTTTGTCTGGTTTTAAGAGGGAGGTGATCACCACCTCGCGCATAGAGCAGGGAAGTATCCCGTCAGCGAGGGATTCCGTAAACACCTCACGGAGCACAGGTGCCATAACATCGATGTAGGCTTTGTAAAACTCGTCAGGTATGCCATCGAGGCCTGGAGCCTTGCCATTCTTGAGGGACATGATGGCCTCGCGTACCTCATCGAGCTCAAAAGGCGCCGCAAGAAATTCCCTGTCCCCATCACTGAGCCAGCATAACGCCACATCGCTGAGATATGCAGCATATGGCGCGTCCGCCTCCGCCGTGGAAGTGTAAAGTGAGGAGTAGTGTGCTGTGAATGTGTGCAGTATCGCATCCGAGTCCCTGACAGTGGTGCCGGAGGCATCAGTGAGTTCTAATTTAGTATGATGTACCCGTGAAGGTTGCGTGAGTGTAGCCAGCACCTTCCCGGGCCTATCTCCTTCACAGTATTTACGGGCTGTCCAATGTTTGCCTCGGTATTTCGCCTCCCTGGCAGCCTCCTCCTCATACCTTGACAGTGTCTCCCTAAAGGTAGCATGCAGTTCTGGGTCAGTGTCTGATATCATGCGGAGTTCCAGAGCCTGCAGTTCCTTTTCAAGTGTGGTAATGGAATGTAAGATGTCACGTAGTACCCCGTGGCTCTTAGATATGCAGTACCCCCTGATAGTGACCTTAAACGCCTCCCATATGTGTTCGACTGATTCAACCGACCCCATATTTCTAGGAAAGAAATCCGCTATCTCCTCCCCCAGCTCAGTGCGAAACAGGTTGTCAAGAAGTACGTCAGGGCGGAGTCTCCACTGCGGGCGCGGAGTGTCCCATCCAGGAGTACGGAACCGCAAAATCACAGGGCCGTGATCAGAGTAGGTTCTTGGCAGATGATTCACTCCCACCAGCTCCGCAGCGATATCCCTGATAACCAAGAAGTAATCCAAGCGTTCCCATGTCCCGGTATGAGAAGTAAAGTGTGTGCCCTCCCTTCTATGAGGATGTAAGTGTCTCCAGGCATCTAGAAGACCACCCTCCTCCACAACTCCCTCCAATGCCTCCCTGGCCCTAGGCTTATAGGAGCCAACACCATCCGCTCTGTCTAAATAGGGTACCAGCGCTAGGTTGAAATCCCCACCCCATACTATGTGTCGTGCCCCAACAGCCACAATCTTACCCCATAGAGTGGTAAAAAAGGCAGGTGAATCAACATTTGGTGCATATATGGACACAAACAGGTATATATCACGGCCTATTCTGCCCCACAGCAGAGCATAACGGCCCTCCCTGTCTGCCACTTCCCCACATCTTTGAAAAGGCACATTGCGGGCAACGAGAATTGCCACACCTCTTGCATAAGTCGAATAAGAGGAAAAAGTACGGTGTCTGGCCCATCTTTTCGCAAAAGTGGCGCTGCCCTGTGCGGGCAAATGTGTCTCTTGTAACATGGCAACCTGTATATAATGTCTATCGAGGTAGGCAATAACATTTCGGCATTTCTTAGCATTATTCAATCCTCGGACATTCCAAGATAAGCATGTCAGTTGCGCATTCGCATTCAAAGCAGCCATGGACAGAGCAACAATGAATAAGGTAGTGCCCGAGAGGGCCGCAAAATGTAACCACCCCCGCCCTGCCAGTGCCAGAGTATACACCAGGTTATCGTAGACATACACAGTTTAGTCAATGAAAGCCTCTCAGAGTCCATCCTCCCCCCACCCACCCCAGCATCCCAATCATGCCAGTGGCCGCATAGCCCCCCCCCAGAAACCCCCCCTCCCCCCTCCCTCCCCCCAACCGTAGTAGTACGAACAACAATAACAGCAACAGGTCTGTGGGGATCACCCAGTAGGGGTAAAACATAGAGTGCGCACAGCCACTTCCCGGTCCTTAGCTCCAGATCTGTACCGCCCTCGGTGGAGACTAGGGCCGAGAAAGTGGTCCTTGGTATACGTTACCACAGGGGTGCAGAGTCCATGCAGGGCCATCGCTCATGAATCACCCCGAGGTCCGAAGTCCGAGCCGCCGGATGACTGCCAGCTGACGTAGAGAAGACTCGACCCGTAGTGTATATGGACAGCTAGCCATCGTGTGGCGCTGGTGATAGGTCGGCATCGTCCTGCTCATCTGCAGCAGCGCCGTCTGCTCTGCGTGCCCTTTGTATCGATTTTAGGAAGTCCTCTACTTTTTGCGGGTTGGTGAAAAATCTCTGCTTACCCTGATGGGTCACTCGAAGCTTCGCAGGGTACAAGAGAGCATAGTCTATCTGAGCCTCTTGTAGCTTTTTCTTCACCGGCAGAAACTTGCGCCGTTCGTCCTGAACCATCGGCGTGAAGTCTGGGTAGACGGAGAAAGTAACTCCATTAAACTGCAGTGATTTTTGAGTCCGGGCCGCTCTGAGAGCAGTGTCACGATCACGGTAGTTCAAGAGCCGAGCAATGATGGGCCTCGGTGGAAGGCCAGGCTTAGGCACAGGCGCCAAGGAGCGGTGGGCCCTCTCCACAATAAATTGAGGCGAGAAAGCATCCCCTCCGATCGAGCCTCTGAGCAATTTTTCAACGTATAGTTCCATCCTACCCGTGTCTGTGGACTCCGGCACATTTGTGATGCGTATGTTGTTCCGGCGGCTGCGTGCTTCCAAGTCCTCGTTCTAATCCGGAGTAAATTATCCATCCTGGCCAGTTGCGCCGAATGGGTCGAGGCGACATCGGTGTTATCGGATATCCGCTGCTCCGGGGTCGTGAGTCGCTCCTCATGGCGGTCGACCTTGTGTACCAAAGCATCCAGCCGGGCCGTGACACCGTCCACTTTCTCTACGACAGTAGCGAAACCCTGTCTCATCTCCTGAATCAGGCTGGTA
The DNA here is from genome assembly GCF_964263255.1 of Lissotriton vulgaris. Taxonomy (NCBI): domain Eukaryota; kingdom Metazoa; phylum Chordata; class Amphibia; order Caudata; family Salamandridae; genus Lissotriton; species Lissotriton vulgaris. Next base: position 185,351,959 of record NC_141693.1, read on the forward strand.
AGGTCCACATCGTTAGTAGGAGGTGGAGTAGCTAGCGGGGAAGATGCGCTAGGCCTAGGATTCATCTGCACCGATTTGGCGCCTTTTTTCACGCTGTCGAAGCTCAGCTTAGGTTGGCGATTCTCAGTCCGTCCCATGGCGGTGTCCGGGGGATGGCTTCCTGGCCGTGGAGCAGAGTGGCAGTATAATCTGCGGCCGTGGGATAGATGAGCACAGTCCACCCAGAGAGGGCACAGCAGTCAGTGGACAGGAGAAAGCAAACGCGGAGCTGCCAAAGGGGCTGCAAGGGGGGCTCAGTCTGCAAGCAGTGCTACGTGTCGTCCAAGCGCTATGAAGGCGAGGGGGTCCAGCAGCCAACGGCAGGTAAGTGGGGTATTAGGCGCTCCCCGCCCAATGCCAGCAAGGAAGCGGCCCGGGTATGTGTCGCCACTGCAGGTAGCAGGATCCAAACCAGTGGATAAAGGAATGGCAAGTCCCCACTAGGTAGTGCGCTGTAAAGGGGTGCAGCACTCAGGGGGGCAGTCCAGGGTCCCTCCGCGGGGCAGCCACGCATCCATAAAGCAGGCGACAGCTTTCTCCACTTTTCAGCCAGTACAAGGGTTTAACTCCGGCAGGTGTGGCGCGTAATGGCGGCGCCGAGTGCGTAGGGGCCAGTCCCGACCCCCGGTCAGTGGGCCCGACTGCTCGCGCTGCTCAGATCAGGAGCTTCAGCAGGCGGAGGGTCGGCGCAATAGCTCGGGGGGGGCCGCTCGGCCCAGCAGGCCCCTCCGCCGAGTGGGGAGTAGATCCTTCCTCAGCGCCAGTAACGGGAGCCAGCAGCAGCAGGGGGGGGGGGGTTCTCGCGGCAGAGAGGATGGCAGCCGCTTACCTCAGTTGAGGCCCCCCCGCGATGGCTCCGCAGGAGATCGGGTGTCCGCGTTGATCTGCGGCCTAAAGCCTCGTGGCAGTCTCCAGGGTCGCGTGAGCAGCAGCAGCCGGCCACACGCTCACGTCAGCTCCAGAGCGAGCACCGGGCAGGATTTCAGCAGCTCGTAACTCCGGCCCCGGAGCACGTAGAGACTTCAGAGTTTGGTCGATTGTCGACAGCGATGACCTGAAGCAGGGTCCAAAAGGTGGAGGCGATACCGCACCCCGTGGCGCAGGATTTGTTAAGGATTATCTACCAAGGAGCGGGAGCTACGCACCTAGGCAGCCATTCTGCAAGTGCGCCCTCTAGCGCCCCCACAATGCACAATATACTTTGCAAGAAAAAAGGTAAGAAGCACCAAATACACAGTGGTCTCTAGGGGGAGACCAAACCATATATTAAAATAGTGGTATGTGAACCAAGACTCATGTCAAGACTATACTCAAAAGAGCTAGAAGTGCCAGGGACCCAGAGAACCACCCAAGGTAAGTAACCAGGAACCCCATGGAGGCCATGTGCAGAGTCGGAATACGACCATGGGCTCAATATAAGTCAATCGGTAAGTCGCGGTTGCAATTTTAAAGAAGAAGGACCCTTCTCAGTGGACCCTGAAGAAACCCAGAGGAAGACAGAAGGTTGGAGAGCCATCCCACCCGTGGATAGCCTAGGAACCAGGATACCTACACCAGGGAAGCCGGGTGCATAGGTGTGAAGTAATATCAGAAACCGCAGTCAAACCAAATTGAGGACTTCGGGGAGATACCGCTGCTGGAGAAGATGAAAGTGTCCGGTGGAACTCAAAGGTGGATTCAAGATGAGAAGAACCTTCAAGCAGAGGGGACAGAGTCTATGTCACTCAGGAGTGACCAGGGGGCATGGGAGACGAATGCCCACCAATGTCAAGTGTTGCAGGAGAGCTGACAGTCAATCAATCAATCAATCAGGACACTTGTAAAGCACACTACATACCCAACATGGTCTCAAGGGGCCGGGGGGGGGGGGTGCTGCTACTGATCGAAGAGCCAAGTCTTGAGTAGTCTTCTGAAGGCCAGTAGGTCTTGGGTCTGCCGTAGGTTGGTGGGGAGGGTGTTCCAGGTCTTGGCGGCGAGGTGGGAGAAGGATTTGCCTCCAGCTGTTGTTCTTCAGATGCGGGGGACAGCGGTGAGGGCGAGGTCGGCAGAGCGGAGCTTGCGGGTGGGGGTGTAGAAGCTGAGTCGTCTGTTGAAGTACGCTGGGCCAGTGTCATGGAGGGCTTTGTGTGCGTGGATGATGAGCTTGAAGGTTATCCTCTTGTTGACGGGGAGCCAGTGTAGGTCTCTCAGGTGGGGAGTGATGTGGCTGTGGTGGGGGATGTTGAGGATCAGACGTGCAGAGGCGTTTTGGATGTTGCAGCCGTCTTAGGAGTCTGGCAGATGCTCCTGCGTAGAGGGCGTTAGCGTAGTCTAGTCTGCTGGTGACGAGGGCCTGGGTGGCTGATCTTCTTGTTTCAGTTGGGATCCATTTGAAGATCCTGCGTAGCATTCGAAGGGTGTTGAAGCAGGAGGAGGAGATGGCGTTGACCTGCTTAGTCATGGGGAGGGTGGAGTCGAGGATGACCCCCAGGTTGCGTGTGTGGTCTGTGGGAGCCAGAGTGGTTCCCAGTGCAGTCGGCCACCAGGAGTCGTCCCAGGCTGAAGGGGTGGACCCAAGGATGAGGACCTCCGTCTTGTCAGAGTTCAGCTTCAGTCAGCTGTTCCTCATCCAGTCGGCGATGGCCTTTATTCCTTCGTGGAGGTTGGTTTTGGCTGTGTGAGGGTCTTTGGTGAGGGAGATGATCAGTTGGGTGTCGGTGTAGGAGATGATGTTGAGGTCGTGTTGACGGGTGACGTGGGCGAGGGTTGCCATTTAGATATTGAACAACATCGGGCTAAGGGACGAGCTCTGGGGTACGCCGCAGATGATCTCGGTGTCATTGGAGTGGAAGGGGGGAGGCGTACGCTCTGGGTTCTGCCAGAGAGAAAGGATGTGGTCCAGTCCAGGGCTTTCCCTTGGATTCCGGCGTTGTGTTGGCGTGTGCGTAGGGTGCAGTGGCAGACTGTGTCGAAGGCGGCTGACAGGTCCAGGAGGATGAGGGCTGCTGTTTCTCCGTTGTCTAGCAGGGTCCTGATGTCATTTGTGGCGGCGATGAGGGCAGTTTCGGTGCTGTGGTTGCTGCGGGTCAGCTGTTTGTTGACGATTTTCTCTGTGACCTTAGCTGGAAGTGGGAGCAGGGAGATGGGCCGGAGGTTTTTGAGGTCCTTGGGGTCCGTCTTTGGTTTTTTGAGTAAGGCGTTGATCTTGGCGTATTTCCAGCTTTCTGGGAAGGTTGCTGTCTCAAAGGAGATGTTGATGGCCTTGCTGAGATGGGGTGGGATGGATGCACTGGCTTTGTTGAAGATGTGGCGGGGGCATGGGTCTAGTGGTGAGCCGGAGTGGATGGTCTTCATGATATCGCTGGTGTCCTTGTCATTAACGCTTGTCCAGGAGAGTAGGTGGTTGTTGCGTGTGGTAGTGGTGGGGGCCGTGGTCATCGGGGCGGTCGTGGCTTTGAAGCTGTCTTGGATGTCGATGATCTTACGGTGGAAGAAAGTAGCCAGTGAGTCGCATAGGTCTTGCAACAGCGGGATGTCGTTGGCGTTTGAGCTGGGGTTGGAGAGTTCCTTCAAGATGTTGAAGAGCTCCTTGCTATTGTGTGCGTTGTTGTCTAGGCAGTCCTTGAATGAGGCCCTCTTGGCGGCTCTAATGAGTTGGTGATGTCTGCGGGTGGCATTCTTGTGGGCGGTGTAGCTGTCCGGTGATCGTTCACGGAGCCAGTTCTTCTCCAGTTTTCGGCATGTTCTTTTGGAGGCCTAGAGGTCTTCGGTGAACCAGGTGGCTTTCTTGCTGGTGTGGCTGTTGGAGGGTGTCTTGAGCACGGTGAGGGTGTTGGCACAGTCGTCGATCCATTGTCTGAGGTGGTGGGCGGCGGTGTTGGGGTCGGTGGTGTCGGCGGATGGGTTCTGGGCGAGGGTGGTGGTGAGCTGGTCATCAGTGAGTTTGCTATAGCATCGTTGAGGCAGCAGTTGGGTGCGGTGGTGCTTGGTGGGCTTCATGAAGGTGAAGTGGATGCAGTAGTGGTCAGTCCAGTGGGGTTCGGTGGTGAGGTTGAAGGAGACGTGGGGGCTTGCTGTGAAGATGGGGTCGAGCGTGTGGCCGGTGGTGTGGGTGGGTGGGTGTTGGCACGAGCTGTCTGAGTCTGAGGTTGGCGAGGTTGTCGAGCAGGGTGGTGGAGTTGGTGTCGTTGTTGTTCTCGAGATGAAAGTTCAGGTCTTCTAGGAGGATGTAGTCCGTGGAGGTGAAGGCATGCATGCTGATGAAGTCGGTGATGGGGTCGCTGAACTGTGGTTGGGGTCCGGGAGGTCTGTAGAGGAGGGTTACTCTGAGGGTGGTGTTGGGATCGGTGTGGATCTGGAAATGCATGTGTTCAGTGGTGCTGAGGGTGTCATCGGTGTTGGTCGATACTCCAAGGGTGTTCCTGTGGATGATGGCGATTCCTCCTCCTGTTCCGTTGGTGCGGTCCCTGTGCGTGATCTTCTATCCTTCCGGAATGGCAATGGCGATGATGGGTGTGGAGGCAGGGTTCAGCCAGGTCTCTGTCAGGAAGGCGACGTCAGGGGTGGTAGAGTCGAGGAGGTCCCAGAGCTTGACGGCATGTTTGCGGGCGGAGCGGGTGTTTGAGGAGGATACATCTGAGGTAGTTGGGTTCCTTGGTGGGCAGTGTGGCTGGCCGGATGCTGGAGAAGTTGCAGTTCCGTCAGGTGAAGAGTCCTTGAGTGTGCTTCAGGGTTGCCCGGTAGCAGGTGTGTTCTCGACCGGGGTTGAGTGCGTGGAGGGTGCTGGTGTCATAGTACAGTCGGGCGTCGTGGCGTCTCTGGGGTCCAGGGGTTCTGGCACTGGGCGCGATCCAGGCGCTGACGAGCACAGACGGGCTTGCCGCCATAAGAAGGGGAGGTGGGAGGGAAGAGCAGCTGGGAGGGGGGAACGGGCAAATGGGAGCGGGGGGCAGGGCCGCAGGGGACACAGCGGTGGGAGAGTGGGAGGAAGGGACGGCAAATGGACACAGAAGGCAAGGGCACAGGAAAGCGAGAGGGAAAGGAAAACGCTTACAGCACAATAAAACAAAATGCTAAATACAAAATACTAAATACAAAGGACAAGCTAAAGAATACAGTGAGCAGAAATACAGTGCAAACCTACGGCCTACAGGTGGGTCTCGAACGCAGATGACAGCGGTAGCTGGGCTATGGAGATGGGCACAGTCAGGTGGAGCTGCGCGGCATGGGGAGCGACCTGCCTGGGGACAGGGTCAAGGGTCAAGTGACTTTGGAACTGCAGCTGTGTGGACCAGGTGATGCTGTGGATGACCAGGAGCCACGCACAACCTTTTCACACATCGGATGCCGTGAGTTGAGGGGTCGGTGTTCATCGAGACACCAACAAGCCTTAGCAACAGCAACCAATGTGGAAAGTGTAGAAGGAACAGTGTCGGGACCAGCAAGGTCCAGGTGACTCCCCACAAGCAGGAGAGTCAGGGCTGACCCCGAACAATCAGGAGAGGCCAAAGAATTCAAAGATGACCCTCAAGAGGACCCACAGGCCAGAGGCACTGGAGTTGTGAGAGGACCTCGAGCAGCTCACCAAAGATGCAAGCCCACAATATAAGAGTTGCGGACAAACATCTTGGTCACTGGAGATGCTTGAGGTTGGGACAATTTGGAGCCTGAAGATCTTGGAGGAAGGAAGCCAAAAAGCCGACACAGTGCACAGGGTTTTCGGTTCCTGCGGCTCTGACAAGGGATACTGGCCTCAAACTTGGTGAGAGGACAGGGCAGGCCTCAAGGGTTGTGAAGAACCACCACCTGTGTTGCTGAGCCTTTCGGAGTCTGTGGGAGCTCATGATCAGCAGACCGATTGGATTTGTTGCGGTACCTGCAGATGTAGGGAAGTGACTCCTTCACTTCAAGGGAGATTCCTTCAGGTGTCTTGGATGTCCACAGGCCTTGGAAGGTTCCTGTATGGAGCACAGGCACGGATGTTGCAGCAGACAAGCAGGGTTAAGAGAGCAGGAGCAGCAGTAGTCTTCCTAGTTGCAGTTTTGAGGCCCAGAGTGAAGTCTAGTGAAGTCCAGAGTGCCCAGACAGTCGAAGAAGTGGTGTCTTGAAATTAATCATGTCCCATGACGAATCTTGGCACCCGCCAACAGGTAAGCTCTTAAGTACCCTAAGGAAAGGGTTGGGACGATTCAGTGTTCCCTCCCAGGGGAGGGGTCGGACAGAGGGGAGGATACTTCCATGTCTTTTGTCCAGTTTCACGCCAGAGCGGGAGCCAACAGCTCCCTGAACTGGTTTGGACTGGTGTATGCAAGGAGGGCACCAAATGCGCTCTTCAAGCAGACTGAGTGGCGCTGGTAAGCGGTCCCACCCGGCCTCAATTCACTAAACGAAACTGTCTGGAAGGTGGTCACACCTCCCTGTGACAAGATACCTATTGTTCTGCCTTTCCTGCTCGAGCTTGGTTCAGCAGCAGGAGGGAAGAATCATGTCTCTGGTCGGCAGCAGCCATATTGTTATCCTGGTCTTAAAGACAGGTACCAGGAGCACGGAGGGCCTCCCGGAAGAGCTTTACGATGCATGGAATCATACCTCCAACAACATTTACAGTGCGGGGGTATGATTCCAACATGTTTAATACCAAACATGACAGGGTTCGTTACAGCCAGTTTAGAGATGGTCATCGCATAATGACGCATGGCCACTCTATGTATCGTAATGGCTGATGCACTTACAACCTGGGAGAATGAACTCCTAAGGTTATAGGTGTGTCCTGCTCATGCAGTAGCACCCTCACACTTAAAACGGAGCACCCTGCCTTCAGGATTTAAAGGTCTGCCTTAAGGGTGACATATAGGTTTTAAGTGTAGTGACCTTAGATATAGGGAAACATATATCTTTTTTAAGTGGTGCTAGCACCAGCTTACACAGGCTGCAATGGCAGGCCTGTAGTTACAGTTTGAGTGGTCTCCCATGGGTGGCATAATACATGTTTCAGCCCATGGGGACCCCTGGTGTACCTATGCCCTGGGTACCTCATTACCATATACTAGGGACTTATAAGGGTACACCAGTATACAATCTGGGATGTACCCAAGTACTTACCATAACCAATGTAGGGGGGAAAGCACAGAGACTGGGGTCCTGATTAGCAGGATCCAGTCGGACTAGTAAGAAACCATCACAGCACCAGGCAAAAAGTAACCATACAGAAGGATCCTACCTTCCTACAACGGCCACAACATAGGTTAGGAAAAATGTATTACACCGTAACTCCTCGGATTGAGTTATGGCTTGTTTCATGTGGTCTGAGATTATATTGCCAGGATTTGGCAATTTTTTCAAAATGTGAAGCGGGTGCCCCCCTAGTCATTAAATATTTTCATTGTACCCGTGCCAGTATTTTGTCATGGGTGTTAACTCACATGTTGTGGGTGCCCTATTATGTTAATAATAGCCTAACCAGCCTCTTGTATTTCAGGGCCACCATTTATTTTGCCATAGTTGCCTGCAACCCTGGGCCGTACATATGTCCTTGCTGTCCTATATCATGCCAATCCCTATCTCTAGGATGCCAGCACCAGCATGTTGCTGGGTGCCCCATATGCCAAGAGTTCACTCTAGTGTGCTAGTGCCAGCATTTTGAGTTTGATTCCCCATATGTCAAGATTGCTTTAAGTATGCCTGTGCAGGCATTTTACCATAGTCACCACATATGGCAAGATTTACCTCCAATGTGCAATCATTATCATTTTGCTACCATTGCCCTTATACCAAAAACGATGTGTAGTATGCCAAGGCCAGCATTTTACCACAGTTGTCGCATATGTCAAGAATTACACCAAATGTGACAGCAGGAGCATTTTACCAGGGGCACCCCTTATGCCAAAATTACCTCCAATGTGCCAAGATTATGCAATGGGCACAATAAAAGCCATGACAGGGTCAGCAGCAGACTCACAAGCGTAACATACACACACATTTGTTCATTACATTTCTACTTACTTTCACTCACTCATTCTTATTCTCACTCACACTTATTTTTTCTCTCACTATCTTACAGTCATTCTCATTCATTCTGGTGCTCTCCCTTACTATCAAAGTCTTACTCGTTCATTCTTACTCAGTCTCACTTATTCCAACCCACTCACTCTCACTCACAGTTAAACTCACTTTTTCTCACTCACTACCCCGTCACTCTCATACATATGTACACACTCTCACACTCAATTATGCGCACTTACATTTACTCACACTCATTCTCACACTCCCTCACCTTCCCTTAAACTTGTACTCACAATTTCATTTTCACCCACTGTCACTCTCACTCAGTCTTACTCCCACTCCCTCATTCCAAGCTAGATTTACTTATCCTACCTCATTCTGGTACACTCACAGTTACACTGCCACTCACTCTCAGTTATTCTCACTAATTACCCTGTCATTCTCACTCCAGTTCACTAACAAACATGTCTGCACAAAGGAACACATACACACGTTTCACTCTTTTTTTTTACTTACTTTCAATTGCCTGCCCTGGTCCTAATCATCTGCCAACCGTGGATGGACCCTCAGGGCAGGTACACAACCACCTCCCATCTCAGGTTCTGCAGCGAAAAACTGAAAGCTGGGGTCTGCACAGCTTCCAATTTCAGAGCATTGCTTCTTTCATTCATTCATATCCTTTCTGCCTCAGGCTACACCAGTTGGTAAAAGCCCTCTCTCCCAGTGTAGGACGTCACCTGTGGCTCGGGTCTATAAATCAGTTTCAGGGCATTTAATAAATGGTACAGCCCTCATCAGTGTGCTATAAGGCTATTGTACAGTTTGGTTGGGGACTGTGCAGCAACAAAATTACCATTTTTATCAAGAAGGTCTCTCCTTGGTCCTCAAGCATTCTGTCAATAGGTGTCAGCCTTCATAATTGCTAACCGGGCCCGACTTTGAGACCCCAGTAAAAATCACCATTGCCAAAGCCACCTCCTTCATTAGTGACAATTCTCTGATGCTATTGCTGACAGCCTTTCTTTCCCTCCCAAATGCAAATGTGTCTGAAGCCTGTCTACAAAATATGTTAACTTCTGTCCTTATAGGTGAGTTATGCGAAACACTGCCACCCGTTCCCTGAAGCGGGGATAGTATTTAATCTGGATTTGCAATGCAGATCTAGCGGAAGTGTTGTGTACTTCCACACTTCTCCACACCCACTGCCAAGCATACACTGATGCATGTTGGCTAGAAATAGACCTTGGGGCTCACAGTGGCTCAAGAGGGAGAAACTGAGGTAACAGATCATCACACTGCCAGATACACAGCTGGGCTTGGTCTGCACTGCAAGACAGATCTGAAGACTGGAGGAGACTTTTAGCAATTTTATTATACTGACTTCTGCACATATCTTCAGATAATATATATGACATACCTTTTGACAAGCACTGTATTTCCAACTCCAGGTCGCTGAATGAAGGCCTGTATCTTCCTAAAGGTGAAACATCATTACAATGTATACAGCACATGTAAATAACATTGTTGGCTACCATGCACTATGAGTAGATCTAACGACCTTCAAAGTTATTCAGTAACATTCTGCAGTTTGAATTACTCGCAACATCACTGGTACATAAAAATTCATTTTTATCACATAGTTCACCTTCCAACCAGCCAACACTTTTCCATCTAATACAGCAATTCTTAACCTTAACATTTTTTCCACTTAGGTTTCGCCAACCTGGCTGTATTGTTCAGCCGTGCTCAGAGCCTGAAATGGAAAAATAGAAGTGCAGGTACTCTGTACCAAAGTACCTGCTTGTTTCTAAGAAGTGCCGGTACTCCAAATAAAGGTATTGCATTTCTCTTGAGAAGCGCCGGTACTCTCCCCCTCAGAATAACAAGCATTTACAATGCAATGGTTTCGCCTTTGGAAAAGTTAGAGCTATTTGGCATTGCTCACACACAGAGCCCCACACACAAATACACATACACACACACACAGAGCCGGACACACACACACAGAGCCAGACACACACACAGAGCCAGACACACACACAGAGCCAGACACACACACAGAGCCAGACACACACACAGAGCCAGACACACACACACAGAGCCAGACACACACACACAGAGCCAGACACACACACAGAGCCATACACACACACACTGAGCCATACACACACAGAGCCAGACACACACACACAGAGCCAGACACACACACACACAGAGCCAGACACACACACACAGAGGCAATCCCTGGTACATGGCACCACAGTTTAAATGTGAGATGGAGATCGCGCCAAATCCCGTGGGACAACGTGCATCCTGAATACGTCATGGACGACAGGGAGTGAAGCGTACACAGGGAAAAGGTTCAACATTCGGGCGGCCATACTGGAATGCGGGGATCAGTGCCTGGTGTGCCGGGGTGAATGCTATAAATAGCCCGCAAGTAGTGAGATATTATTAAACCCCAAGGTCGGTGTGAGTATAAATTACAAAAGTTAATATACAGTAAGGGCTTGGAAAAGCTGGACGCTCAATGTCCATGCCAGGTAACAGGAAGTATAGTAAAATCCCGGGGGACAACGTGCGTCACGAAAACGTCATGGAATGGGGCCTTTAGCTGGTGATTCCAGCAGCTAAAGTGCAAAGTCGCCCTCCACCAAAGCTATGTCAACCAGGCACTGGAGGAAGCAGATAGAGGTATGCACAGCCATAAAGCAGGCCAAAACGACCATTGAGACCCGTGAGGTGCAGCTCAAGCCTACCTTAAACACGGTCAGCGGGAGGGGGGCGGGCAGGCACACGGACAGCGGGTGGGGGGCGGGCGGGCACACGGACAGCGGGTGGGGGGCGGGCGGGCACACGGACAGCGGGAGGGGGCGGGGAGGCACACGGACAGCGGGAGGGGGGGCGGGAACGGCCAGCACTCACCTGGACCTGGACTTCCTCTGGCGGAGGTCGGCCGCACAATGACCTGGCACCGTCGATCAATGTTTATGAATCTGCTGCGCCTGTGCTCAGCGTCTGGGAGCAAAGTACCCTGTAAAGGGAAGGTTGCTATAGCATACAAGGACCAGTTCTGTCCCACTCTCTCTTAACTCACCTTGGGATGTTCAAGGAGCCAACGGGGCACGTCACATTTGCTGCATTCGCTTATTCCCAGCCTAGTTTCAACCAACAGCGCGTTGCACAGTAAGACTTGTAGCTTGCCCTTTTATATAATCCATATAGACCTGAATTCCTCGGCTTGTAAAGTCCTGTTGAATATAAGGGGAAGACTGGCTAAACGTGTAACATATGACACGTGGATCTAACGACCAAAAGCCTTTCTGCACTTGAGTTCCTGCCAGCTACATTTCCCCAATATTGTCCTTTATTTGAAACCGTACACAAAAACCCATTAATGAAATAAGAGCATACTGTTAATCAAATTATTGCTTCGTCATGGCAAAAAACATTATTCCATTTAAATGAAAAAAGGCCACCACTTCACTCTCGCCTACACGACAACAAGTGTCTTTTTCACTATCGTGATAGTGAAACTAACAGGCTTAAACAGTACTTTTAATTGTTTTGAGTATGAGAAACCAATTCCTTGCAAAACCAAGGAATTGAAACCCCTACATCCACTGTGACTCTCTGATTCTGAGTAAAGTGTAAATTGTAAGAGGTTACACCGTATATTGGCAACCACGGTGGAATGCTTTTCAGAACGCCGTGCCGACAGATTCAGGGGTCGCCAGGAGAAGAAAAGCCTCCTTAGTCATGCTAAATACACCTTCTGCCTAACGTAACAGCAGGGCGTTGAAGCCTCCCCAGCAGCATACAAGCCTTGTAAGCCAAAGCCTGCACAGGAGACCACAAACAATCCTTGGAATCTGTCTTGGTCACGCCCTCGCCAAAACATGAAACCTACCCCTGACTGCGCTGTTAACAATGAGCTTGGTGGGGTGCTGCCCGAGTACCAGCCGAGCGTGAATGCCTCTCATTACCATACCAGCCTTCGTAAAATCCAGCCAGTACCGGAGATAATACACAATCTTGCGCAGTCACGCCCTGGCAATAAACATTAAACATGCCCCAGGCCTGTGCTTTTTAGGATGAGCCGCTTAATCAGGAGTCCAAGCAAAAATGTTTCTACATTAAGACAGGCCACACACGGTGCAGAGCAGCAAGAGGTACTCGTAATTGGTATCCATTGAATAAACCCAGAACGAGTAAACTTGCAGTGCAATTAAACAAGTGCTTTCAAAACATCGCAAGCGCGGTCGTGACAATCACCATGGAGATTGCATACTACTGGGAGCCAGCCCCCAGCCTCGCCTGCTCAAAATTGCGCTCGTCCCTCACTGCAGGACCAGACAAGCCATCCATGCCAAGTGCAGCACACCATTCTGCGGCGGAAGTGGGCATACTTACACTATTCCGGTCCCCGCTGTCCCAACGTTGATAGGGATGCCCAGCGAAGCCTCCGGCTGAACTCCTGTTTGTGCCGCAAGGACAGCTGTTCTTTCTTCCACAAACAGCCACTGGACGCGCCCCTGCCTCTCCGGTCCCGAAAGCCACCGCTAACGAGAGCCCTAAACGGATCTGGGACGTGTCCCCGCTCGACGTGCTCCTGCCACTCAAGCATCCCTCCTCCTTCCACTGCAATCTGCAAGTTGCGAAGTCCCCAGCTGGAGCCAACATCCACGAACGCCTAAAAAGAAAACACACAGGGTGTTGTAAATCCTCGATGCGAGGCCGCTCCCAGCGCCGATCGATCCTCCACGAACTCAGGAGCGGAGATGGCGGGTCACAACCGTGCTCCTCGGTGTGAAATCCTCCTCGCAATGTTGGGCTCCAGGCGTGAACAGTGTTCCAGGACCTGGAAAATAAAACAAGAACAAGCAACGGAGAGTGAAAGGGAAGGGGGGGCGGGAACGGGCACACGGGGAGGGGGGCGGAACGGACACACGGACAGCGGGAGGGGCGGCGGGAACGGGCACAGGACAAGCGGGAAGGGGGGGCAGGGAACGGGCACAGGACAAAATGAGTAAACTTACAAAATGAAAACACATTTATAAACAAAATGCTCCTTACCTGATCGCTTTGTGGGAACTCGTATCTTGCAGCCATCTCCAACAACAGACACTTGTAAAAGGAAGAAAACAGGACGACTCGAAAAAAAAAAATAACACACACCCACCGCCGCGATGACGAACAGAAGTGGGTGGAGAGGAAAAAAATTGCGGGAACGCCCGCGAATCTGGTCCGGCCTTGACGGACAGATCCGGCTCCCAATGGCTAGCCTCCATTTATGGAGCTATCCAATGGGAGCTGAGGGACGTTCCTGAAGCCCATATTGTAAACAAAAGATTTCACCTGCGCTGAAAAGCTGCGCACAAGTGCGCAGCCTTCGGCCAGGCGAAACCTAAAAAAGTGCTGGTACTTCGTACCGGCCCATTTAAAGCACTGGCCGTGCTGGAGAAACTGCATAGACTCCCTGTCCTGAGTGGAGGGTCTTTTTAGCCCGCTCAGGCCAATCCCCACGCTGCCCTCATAGCATAAGGGCTGCGCGGGGAGTGCACAGGAAGTCTCTCCCAATGTGTATGCTGGGAACTTGCAGGTAGAGCACCGGAGGCGTGATGCGGGAGGCAACCTGCAACTGACAGCTTGGTAAGTTAACTTTAGAAAAAATAGTAAGCCCCCCAGCGCTCCCTCTTCCTGCCTTACCACCCTATGTTTGTGGTGGCCGCCACTGCAGCACACATTGAAACAGCATAAATGAGGAGAAATAAAAGCATTTCTCCTTGTGTGCCCTTTTAAGGCCTGCTTTTGCATGGTGTTAGTTTTTGTCACTGTCACAGGCTTACACCTCCTTATAAATCTGGGGCAGTGTCAAATAGCAATGGGTGTTGCGGTGGAACGCCCACAGCCACACCCATTCACGCCCTTTGCCGTAGAGGACTGCGGTGGAAAGGGGCATATTTACAAGGTGGCATTCAGCCCCCGTAAGTGGCTTAGCGCTACCTGGTAAATATTGAAAATGGTGCTATGCCAGCAGAGCGTCAAAAAAAGTGACGCTCCAGTGGCGATAGGGGCCCGAAGTGCTGCGGGGAACCCTCAAGGACCTTGAAAGCGACTTTATTGGGAAGAAGCGCTACATAAACACTTCGTATAATCCAGTGACCATATCTTGCTTTGACAAGGATCACAATTGATGCTTCCAGGCACTACGAGGTGGCTGACTGTACATGCACCTGGCGACGCCCGGTTTAGAATCTTTCAATGCTTTGAATGAGCCCTAATTGGCTTTAACGCGCCCCTGGTGCCAGACGACCTCAGCCTTGCCCAGGAATTTATGACGATCTAATTATCCCTGCACGAGAGTTCTCTGCCACCAGGTTGGTATTCACGGTTTTAAACAGCAAGTGCCTTCATTATAGAAATGTTATTTTCAAGGCACGCACCAAATTAAAATGAGTAAACAAAGGTTTTAATCAGCCACAGTTCACGTTTGCCATCGTTAGCAAGTGAACCACGGGACTTTAATCAAACCCTGATTACATTCCCCTGGTGGGGGGCGGCGACAGCGCGCGCTAAGTGCGGGTGATTAAAACCTTTCCGTGTTTTCAATTTAATTTGGAGCGCAGAGGGGCTCTCACCTCCGATGCCGGGCTTGTATGGTACATGCAGGGCCGATGGCAGGGCGGGGCGGGAAACCAGCCTTCTGCCTGAACAAAGTCATGGTCTGCCGAAAGCAAGAATCATACTTCGCTCACAGAAACAAGCATTGGCAAAGCCAAAAGGGCTCTCCAATGGAACCTGTAGGCTTTTCCAATGGCCTTTGGCATGCTGAGTAGCTCAGCTAAAGAAAAAAAAAGTGCTATGATGTGGCAGTCACATTATTTTGTAGGTGTGCGCACCACTCAGGGAAGCGTTTTTTTCTTAGTGTCAAGTTGGATCAGTGTACTAAAAATACGTGTGTGTGTGTGTTTGTGTGTAAAGGAATTAACACAGAGGGTTGGGGTGGGGAGGAGAAGTAGTGGACGAAAGAGGAGGGCGGGGCGGAAGCAACACAGAGGGTGGAGAACCGAAGCAACAGTTGACAGCAATGTGCAGCGCGTGGGAGAGACATGGGCAAGACATAAACAGGAGTGGAGGACACAAGGCGAGTGAACAAGGTGGGGTCATAGGGAAACAGGCATGCACCACAGACCAACAAGAAGTGCAGAGGGAGAGAAGTACACGAGAAAGTAGTGCTAGAAGACGTAGCAGTTAAAGCATAGAAGTTAGCCAATCAAAAGAGATGGTAATGAGTCTATGCTCCATGGGCGGGATGAGCAGAAGAGATGACAAGCTGGGACACGAATTAGAAGCAGACATATGAGAGTGATGCGAAAGCCAACATTTAGTAAGCAATACGCAGGCTCCAAACCCATGTATGTTTGGTAAGCCCACAATGTGTCTCACAACAGACAGTGCATGCACCATCTGGTAGGCAAGACCTAAAAATAACTTACCTCTGCCTTCTGCAATACGCCAATTCCCAAAAACCTCAAGCAGGCTGTAGGAAAGTGCCCCTTTTTGCATGGTTACCCCCTAACGGTCTGCCAGATACCTGATGCCAACTTGACTGAGTGTGTGCTGGGATCTTGCTAATCATGCCCCAACACATGTTCTTTCCTAAAACTGTACCTTTGACACACGCAATTGGCACACCATTGGGCCATCTGTAAGTCCCCTGAAAAAGGTGTTCCTGGGACCAAGGGCCAGGTGACCAGAGAAGGGCCCCTAATGGCTGCAGCATGTATAATGCCACCCTCAGAGGCCCCGCACCTTAACACCTGCACAATGCCATAGCAGGCTGCATGTTTTGGTGCAGACCAAACTGAAGACTTGGCATGGCACACATCCCTGTGTGCCATGCCCACCAATACTGCCTGTGGCATGGGTAAAGAAAACAAACAGTATCCCAACAGGTATTATTCTGGAGACGGTTAAACATGTATGCTAAAAGCATTACTAGTACAGAAATACGGAGACTTGAATCAAATTAAGTTTTGGTTGTTTTACATCATATAATTTTACAAGAGAAAAGGGAAAGAAAAATATTACAGTTAACAGCACTGTACGAAAAGAATCAATAACAAACTGATTGTACTTGGTGCTCAGGTATGTGCAAGTGACATAGGTGGCGACACAAGTGACAATAGTGGACAGCGTGAATGGCGCAAGGTGAGTAATTGTGCAAAATATATACAGTGAGTAGGACCACGTGGCTCAACGGTAATTCCAATTACGATAGTCAATGATTTAGAGGATTAGCAATTCAAATGAGCCATTGTAGAAACTGCGCCATGTATTGCGCTGTGTTGTCGATGACGTTTCGATCCTCATCAATTGGGATCGTCTTCAGGACGGGGTTGTGTTGTTTGGAGGGTGCTGGTTGCTTCGCTAGTACGTGGAAGATTAAGAGGGTGGTTCCACGGAGCAGTCGAGTCGGACGGGTTCCAAAAAGCATCTGAAAGTAAAAGCAAGGGCATCGCTGGTGAATTGAACACCGTCGCAGGACGTCTGCGGATACAGGATACGTGGTGTCCGATATACGGGGGTAGGCAGCCTGAGTAAATCAGCGGTGTGTCTGCACAGGATTCAATCCACTGGCCGTGTTGAGTTCGGCGAGGGTAAGTCACACCTCTAGCAGACCCTCCAGCCCTTAAGGCAGGTTGCACCATACCACCGGTGAGGGCATAGCTGCATGAACAATATGCTCTTACAGTGCCTGTGCCATTCACAGACATTGTTAGTGCAGTGGAGCCATTTTGAGTACATGGGTTGGGAGTTTGTCACCACGAACTCCACAGCTCCACCATAGCTTTACTGAAGTCTGGAAAGTTTGTATCAAACTTCCCAGCACATTAAACCCACACTGATGCCAGTGTTGGATTTCATGAAAAATGCACACAGAGGAAATCTTAGAGCTGTCCCATGAAAAACGACCATCTCTGGTATGGTTCCTGGCTGGCTCCTAGCCATCTTCCACCACCAGATAAGTTTCTGGACCCCTGGGTAGAGAGCCATCTGCTCTCTGGGCCTGGCAACAAAGCGCATTCTGGACAGAAGCGTCATGCCTCTTCCAGGATGGGCAGGGTCCTCGAAGAGGGAGCTTCAAAGGCTTGCCACCTTTGTCAGCTGCCATCAGCAACTGGCTCCCACCAGTTCTAACCCCCATCTTGGGTGCGACAATCGGTGGGAAAACCTAGCTAGAAAGGGAGGTGTGTCCAACTTTGCCTACGGCACCCCTTAAGTGGGGCAGGCGAGGTGAAGCCCACATTGCAGTCCCTGTCATCTTGTAGTTGGGTGACCCTCCTTTCAGGAAGAGGCTTATGTCCCCCCCGCTGGAAGGTGGCATACTAGGAGGTGTAGACACCTCAAGGAAGGGACCCATTGGTCCCAACTTGCACACCCCTGTAACGCACCTAAATCTAATATTTAGGGGCACCCCTGAACCTTGCCGCTTCAGATTCGAAGTGACAAGAAGAAGAAGGACCGAAGAGCCATGCTGCAGAAGAGGAGGACAACAATAACTGCTCTGTCCCCAGCCCTACTGACCTGTCTCCTGCTCTGAAACCCCTGCAAGCTGAAACCGGTGTGTCCTGCAGCCAGCAGCCCGCAAGAACCCCAGGGACCTGCCCTGCCTTCCTAAAGAACTCTGATCTCTTGTGTACACCAGATTTGTCCAACATCAACCCAAGCCAGCACTCCAGATCCAGCCAGATCCGTGAGTCCTCACCACTCTGCACCCGATGCAGAGGGCTAGAGTTCAAGTGGCCCAACACCCAAACGGGGTCCCCCCCAGCGATTCTGGCGTGATTCATCATTGGAAGACCTCCATCAAACTTCTTCTCAACGCCTGCAGCCTCATCCTGAAGGGCCCCCCCCCAACTGTGACTGGAACCGGTGAGAAGAACCCAACACGAAAGGACACCCCTGCACCCGCAGCCCCCGAGTCCTGAGGTGCCTGACTGATGGTGTCCTGGTGTCCAGAAACTCTTCATCTTCATCCTCCAGTTGTTGGTTCCCTTCATCCTGTCTTCTGGCTCCTGCTTGCAGTCCTTGACTGACATCATCCATTGAAAAGCATTGGGCTCCCAACATCCTCTGAGCACCCTGCACCCAGTCGCCCCTGATGGTGTGGACTTGGTGCCAACCTGGTACCCCCTGCCCTTACCTTTACCCTAGGAGCTTGGCTCCCAAGACCAAGTGACCTGCCCGTGAGCCGACCCCAATCGAGGTGCCCCCAGCCCCATTGACTAACATTGGCACCCAACACTCTGCACCCAGCTATCCTAGTGCAGCTGGTGGTACCCCTTGAGTGCCAACCTGAACCTTGGGGAATCATTATTCTACCCTCCAAAACTGCAACCCCAAAACTATTTACTTACCTGCAAACTTAACACTACATGTTTCTCAATTGAACTGAATGGTAGGTTTTCTATGAAAATTCTTCTAAGTGTAGATTAGTGCCTTCACAAGAGTTAACCTGTGTATCAATGTCCTGGGTTGCTTAAAGTGTGTTAAGAGTGTGAGACATGCCAAGCTAGAAAAGTATCAAAGGATTGTAAGATGCACACCTCGTGTAATCCACTTTAAACGGCAGTTCAAATCTTTCAACTGTAAATGCGTGCTCGCCTGTGTCGCACTCCGCCCAATTGCGCTTCTATGGTATAACCAAACACATATGGTTCCCTTGTGTTTGGTTATAAACTAGAAAAGTAATCACAAAGTAATATAAAAGTATTTATAAGCATTTTTTAAACAGTTTGCAAATTGTTTTCGCCAATGCAAAATTAATCTGAATGTTCCAGCAAAAGCAGTGTTCACTTTAAAAGTAACATTGTAAGAAAAGTTTAATTTACCTGCTACTAAATAAATCTTGGTTCTAGAAATAAAATAACAAAATTACTTTTTTATACAAACAATTGGTCTGAATTCAGTCTTTGAGTGTGACATAATTTCTTGCCTGAGTGTGTACAACAAATGCTTAACACCACCCTCCTGATAAGCCTGACTGCTCAACCACACTACCACAAAAGAGAGTACGCTACTATCTACTTTAGCCTCTGCTATACCTCTGGGGATCCACTGGACTGTGTGTACACTCACACTATACCTTACTTTGGTATAATAAATACAGAGCCACCTTCATACGGAGGCCATCAAGTAAATGTCTCAGTACTTCTCAAACCATAATCATTAGGGACATTCTGGAATGCTTTTTGTTGGCAATTGTTAGCAGTGTAAGTAAAAGTAAGGAGAGGTTTTTTCAGCCTGGGTTTTGACAACACAACAGTCAAACAGACCTATTCTAACAATGTACATAGAGTGGGCTGTGCTCCCCCCTTTTACAACCATTGGCATTCTCTGGCCAACCTCTTCAACCATTAGTTTCATACTTTGTCGATTTTGTCTTAGCTCAGCCCAGTGAAGTAGTTATCTCTCACCTAATGATACTGGCGGTTTGGGTGAGTCGCTCTGCCTCTGCTCAATTACTTGTGTTGAACTGCATGAAGGACTACTTTACAACTCTAGCCCTCTCTAGAGCGATACCCTCTCCCGGGTTTCTTGTTTTAATGAGCTAACACAGCTGAAACAATTTACCACTCTCTCTTAACACCTTTACCGCGGCAAACATTCCGCCGCAGTCGAGCGTTCGACGGAGTGGGCGGGGCTGCGCCGGCCAACCGGCAGGTAGTGCTCGCGTCGGCCAACAAAGGGGTTAAGGGATGGGTGCCCCTAGCCAAGGCAATGTTCCTACCCAGATGTTTGTGCACGTGACAAACTTTGATTTGCCCACTGCAGTAGAATCATTTCATCGAGTGGGGCAGCTTATTGATTTCTTTGGTGTAGACAGGCAAACAAAACAGGATTAAACCTAAAACACTGAAACTGAGCTGGGAGAAAGGTGGCCTGAGCCTGCCAGACCTGGAAGTGTATTGAACGGCTTTGCAACTCTAGACACCATAAGATGGGTAGACAGCGAGGAGAAGTAGGAGACCAAGCTATTGGATAGAATCTATAAGCAGGTCCTACTCTGAGTGGCTCATGATGGGGAATGACAAACCAAACACATACCCTTAACCAATCAGATGGGAGGCATTCCCGCCAAGAGTGATTTGAAAAATCATTCATAGCTCGTCCTTCCTAACAAATATGAACCTTTGGTACAGTACTTAATGTGGACAGGTGGTTGCAGGCAGGGCCCACCGGTACGCATTTTTGTGAGACAAGGCTTATTTTTCATCATCAGACTTTGATCAGAAAAGGGGAAAAGAAAGATAAAGAGAACAAAGGAGGAAGAGAACGACGACAGAAAAACAGCAATAAAGGGAGAAAGCAGGGAGGAAAACGAATATGCAAGGGAGAGATAAAGGGGAAGAGAGGGTCTGGTGGTGGAGGAAAGAGGCATGAGGTGGGACGTTTTTGGCACAGCACTTAATATTTTACAAATTAAGCCCTGTTTGGGTGTACACAAATGTTTAAAACAATGCGAAAAAGATACAACAATAGTGCAATGGAGGGTGGTGAAAAGATAAGTCCAAACAGTAGGTTAATTGCCTTTGCCTAGGGGCAGGAAAGTTATGGGGTGGGGCCAGGGGAGTTTGTGCAATATGGCAAAGATGCCGCAGACAGCTAGGGATTTCCTCTGAGACAATCACATTGGTACAGGGAGGTAGCTAGAAGGCCAACCTCTACAAGGCAATGAAGACTGATACAAGCTCAATGTGACGACTTTGCCAACTTTAAAAAAAATGAAAATAGAGGATATTCAAGCTACGTTTTCTAATACACTGAAGGCCTGTGCAGATGAACGCTTTCCAAGTGCGTCAGGTGGACTGAACGCTTTTTCCCCACTAGAGGTATCTTCATTCACCTCCTTGTTGTCTGCCATTAGGCCTGTCTCTCTGCTTGACCCATGCCCCCCTTCTAGGTTATAGCCCTGAATCTGCTCTCCTTAGTGTCGTGGAATGTCTGTGCTGCCAATTAGATTCTGGCAATTCAGCTGCACTGATTTTGCTAGATCTCAGCGCCGCATTTGACACTGTGAATCATTCGACTCTGCTGTGTCGACTGAAAGGAATGGGAGTACAGGGTACAGCCTTGGCTCTGCTTAGATCTTTTATGAGTAATCGCACCTTTCAGGTGCATTCACATCGATAGAGGCCGAAATCCCATATGTTACCCCCCCCGGGGTGCATCAGGGCCCTACAATGAGTCCTTTCCTGTTCAATCTATACATCAGGCCCCTTGCTGACTTTGTGTAGTCCCATGGGTTGACTCTTTTTTTCATATGCCAACGTCGCACAAATTGTGGTGCCCTCATCTACGAAGCGCAACTGAAATGCGGAAGTCCTTAGCACATGTTTGGCGCAAGTTTTGGCTTGGATGAAGGTCAATTCACTGAAACTTAACAGGGACAAAACAGAGGTCCTGTTAGTAAGCAACCATCCACACATTTGGGGTCCCTATATATGGCCTGCTACTCTAGGCTTGACTCCCTCTCCAATGCAGGTGGGCAAATGTCGCGGTATGGATAGATGATAAACTATCCCTGAGTCTCCAGATAAAGAA
This sequence comes from Lissotriton vulgaris, assembly GCF_964263255.1. Lineage (NCBI taxonomy): Eukaryota > Metazoa > Chordata > Amphibia > Caudata > Salamandridae > Lissotriton > Lissotriton vulgaris. Next base: position 185,373,589 of record NC_141693.1, read on the forward strand.
AGTAGCGGCCACATGCTTCGGTATCATTACATGATTAAAAAAAATGTTGGTATATCTACGGGCTTTGGCCCAACAAATGATAGTCCAGACGTTGGTGATATTCAGAATGGACTACACAAAAGTTCTACATGTGAGTGTGGCTAAATCTCTGCTCAAATGGCTTCAAATTGTTCAAATTATGGCAGCTCATATGCTTCTTCGCCCACTTACACATATTTCTACAGCCAGTTTGCTTTGTACCTTGCACTGGCTAAGGATTGAGCAGCGGGTCCAATTTAAAACCCTATTGCTTCATGACTTGCTAATACAGGGCCATTGTACTTAAGATTTCTAGACTTGTCTGTTCCATCCGCATGATTTGAATGAACAGTTTGAGCATTCTTGTTTAGTAAGGAGGAAAGTGCCGGGAAACCTGAGAAGGGAGCAATGTGCTTTACAAGTCACTTTAACATAAAAAAAGATAACATAACAAAGGAATGCATTTGGCATCAAAAACACGTCAGGAGGGTTGCACAGGGCCTAACAAGGAACAGGAATGGGAAAAGGTCTACATGCAGGTATAAAAATATTAAGCAATGCAAGATTCAAATTAGTACAGTTAAATTATCTACACAGGACTTCTTAGATCTGGTTAAAGTTAGGGGAATTTAGTGTGATGCAAAGTTCTGGACGGACAATCAAATAATCTGTAATACAGCTGCTGAGGGCTATTGCAGTTGTTAAGGCCCTGAACCCAAGTTATAGGCTCCAGCGCAGGCGAGGGCCTACAAGGAGGGTGAGGGCCTTAAACAACAGGTATAGCCTGAGGCATAGGGGCAATACGGCTATTAGAACATACCACATGTTCTAAATTAAAAAGGAGAAGCAGAAAGACACACATTGGAATGTTGGTGCTCTGAGCTTGTACCAGCCATTATAAGTCCTGAGCCACTTCATTGTCTTCAATGGAGATCTCAACATTTCAATGTTCTAAAATAGCCTTAGAGCCTGATGTAGCAGGCTCTACCGGCCCTTAAAGGCCTGCTCCAGCATTAAAGGCCCGAGCTGAAGGAGTGAAATCCCCTCGGGCTGCGTGAGGCCTCTGTTCACAGCTGTTGAAGTGAACAAACATTGGAATGTTGATGCTACGGGCTTCTACTGGCCATTAGACCGCCAGAGCACTTCAGTTTTCAATGTAGAGCTCAACATTCCAATGTTCTAATTGGGATTATGACACAACCAAAAAAAAGGAGAAATGTAATATAAAATTTGAGGCGTTGTGAGCGCGGGTTAGCATAGCAACTCTCTGTCAGTGGCCTCAAGGACCGCAGTGCAGGGCTGAGTGAGGGACATCATCGAATGGGCCATATCCGAACAGAGTCAAATGAGCTTTTTGGCCAACAGTGAAACATGAAATAATTGATAAAACACTTGGTATTGTTGTAAACGCAGGGAGTCATGTAGTGTGACCCCTTCTGGCTTGGATGAGCCCCAAAAGACGCCAAGATGAACGGACATGTAGGATAGACAAAAAAACTTAGAAAGAAAGGTAGACCTGTTCAATTTTCATACCGGTGTACCGCAATGGACATCCGATGGACTGTTTGTGATTGGTCGAGATCGGCGGCATTATGCACACGAATTGCCTCTAATTGTTATATTCATGCTACGGGAATGGTAATTGCATATTTACAAAAGTGAAAAATGATTTAAAAATTGGATTTTTGTTCGGTGTAGGATAGAAATATGGAGCAACTTCCTATTAGAATGCATTGAGCAGAGTAGGTGACATGGACAACGCAGAACAGCGGATTGCTGTATTAACAATTATACAGTAACCAACTCTGGACTTCCCCACCCACCCCCTGAAAAACGTGACAGCTGAGACGTGCCCTGGGCTGTAGGGCTTCTCTTGAGCTGCGCTTTCCTTCCCCTCCTCGAGCTGGGTGTGACCTTCAGGCACAAAGGGCCTTGCTCTGGGAATGACACATCACATCCGGCACTTCCTTGGTAATTACTTGTGTTGAAAGTGACGAAGCTGTTTACATCGAGCATTTTCTTAAACAGGACACAGCGCACCAGACACCCTGATGGCAGATTTCATTTTAGTTCCATCAGTGTCTCCGCCCATCACAATGACTGCATGAACGGAGATCTGTTTCAGCCCAACTTAAAGAAGCCCAAACAGTTTTCAGTTTGTGGGAGACTCGACATTTCTTCCAAGAGCCAACAACAGGCAGAGTCTGCTGGAGGGGACCAGCATCCCAGGTGCCCAGGACTCACAGCCCTTCAGTGTCACAGTAGGAGGAAGAGGGGGGGGGGCGATGATGGAGTATGTGATGTTTGGGCTGCACTGCTCTCTTGAGGGGCGGCGATGCTTCTGGCATTCTCCCTAAACTTGTCCCGCACATCTGGCCCTTGCTGCTGGAATTCAGGGCCAGTGCTAGGCCCCAGCATAGGGTTCCTCACTGAAGATGAGGACACCTTTCATGGGAAGTTCTCCTACAACTCTCCAAAGTATCAACCACATGTCTGCGCTCTTTGGGTGTAAAGGGCACTTCCTCTCTACGTTTTGTTGATGTTGTTGTTTTTTGGAACAGCAAGACAGTGGCTTCAAAGACGTGGCTGTGTCACCCCGTCGAGTGGTATCAGCCATTGGACCCTTTCCTTCTATTATCATGCAAGGATGAAAATTGTATCACAAATGGAACTTGCTCCTGGGCAGGCTCTTACACTTGCCTCCATTACTTCTCCAGCTCCTGTCCTGCTTTTATTGAAAGGAAAAATAAGATTCGCCCGTGCCACAAGGCCATGGGATGACCCGTTGCACCCATGTACAGACCCCTCACCTTGTCTTTGAGTCAGCTGCAACCTTGAAAGAAGCCTGTGCAATCCTCTCCCTTGCCTTCACATGCCCTGAATGCAGAATGAATGAGTGAAGTATATCCTCCATGCTGCAGCAGATGAGGGTGCCCGTGCCCACAAGGCACACACACACATGGGCATGTTTACAAGCCCCTATGGCCATCAGAGTCACTTTTTTTGATACGCCGGTGGCATAGCGCAATTCTTAATATTTACATGGTGGCACTAAGCCAATTAGCGTGGCTAAACATCACCTTGTAAATATGCTCCTTTCTGCCGCAGTCCTCTGCGGCAAAGGGGCGTGCAATGCATCCATAGCTTTTTGATGCTGCTCCAGATTTACAAGTAGGAAGTGTAAATCCGTGGCAGCACCAAAAACGAACGTTATGCAAGAGCAGGAGTTAGAATGGCACACAAGGAGAAATGCTTTCGTTTCTCCTCGTTTCTGCTTTTTCTATGTGTGCTGCAGCTGCACACATCGAAACAGTAAAAAGCCATTCATGATTGTTTATGTGCAAGAAAATGTCCCTTCCTGCACATAAACAATCATTAAATAATGGCGATTCGCTCCGTCTATGTGTGCTGCGGGATGCAGCACACATAGAAGGAACAAATAGCCATTATGGATTGTTTATGTGTAGGAAGGGAAACTTTCCTGCACATAAACAATCGTTCCCTGCAACGCAGGCACCCTTTCATGGTGGTGCAAGGGTGCCTGAGTTGGCACTAGGCAGCAAATTTTAGAGGGAGCGCTAGTGAAAACAGAGGGGTGCGCCATATTGTTGTAAATACGGGGCACACCTGCATTTTGAAGTTATCAGAGCGCGGTGCTGCCAAATTTGACGTTGCTTCACGCTCTGACATTTTCTAGTAAATAAGCCCCAGTATTTGGCATCCAGACGGATGTCTCCATGATACACCTGCCTCATGAGCGTCCACTTCAAGGGAAGGGAAGTGGACTTGTAGTGAAAGAGCCACTTTTGTAGTCTGGTACACTACGATGACCTCCAACTATCACCATTTTTATTGATTTTAGTGTGTTATTTTACCCTAGCCTTAATGTAGGATGGTTCTGCATTTGCCTCCTTCTCTTCTGTTCTGTGATCTTTCTGTCTTTCAGTGGGAGCTGTTACTGAGTGGAACAGTCTTGCCAAGAGCAGAGCGTGTGGGATGTGTATCTGAAGTTGTGCAGGAATGTGTATTGTATTGTGCATTGGTGAGAATTATGAGTTCTTACTATTGGCCTTGACCATTCTGTTTTCTGACTTTATCTTGCTTAATAGCAGGGCTTGCCTATTGGCTTTGGCATAATCTTATGCCATCTTGCATTAGTGGCCTATGCTTAAGCGACTCCATCTTCTGAGCCTTTCAAGGTGAGAAGTGATGTTTTGCTTTCACTTGTTTTCTACACTCTGTGTGCTAGTAGAAACCGGTTCTTATCAGAGGAATGTGCAGGCTCCTTTTCGAAGGCATAGCAAAGGCCTGATCAACCAATGCTGTGTCCTGGGCACGGAATCTGATGGGAAAAGGAGGCAGGGCTTGCTAGAAGCTTCGACCAATGTTTTCACTTGTAGTAAAAGGGGGAGCCTCCACTGGTCTGGTGGAAGTTGGAAGTGGAAGTTTGGATTCCGAGTGAAGGCTGACGTGTCTATCTCGGATTGAACCCTGATTGCCGAGCTCTGATCCCCGGCTGTGTGAAGACTTCCCCCAGCCAGAAGTGGGCAGTGTATGCATCAGGTGATGTATTGAGTTTTGTGATTATTGCTAGTGATGTGAGCCAGTGGCTGTGAACAATTGAGGTGTTTTCTTTGTGGTGTGGGAGGTGCACATCCAGAGTGATCCTCTACTCTGTACATATATCTTTCTGATCTCTTGCAGAACGTCCAGTGTATCTTATCTTATATCAGTTATTGCTTGTTTATTAATCAGTATTATAGTTTGCTCAGTTACTGATACATGCCTTTAGATTATAAGTTTGCTACATATACTTGAATATAATGCATTTGGTATCTGAGACAGCCTTTGTTTAGAGAGTATTATGTAATAAACCCCAAGCCTTATTCTTAAAGTGATAGTCTTTGCATTTTGTTAAATAAAACTCCTTTTCCAAAGGTGTTGTTTGTTTTGTGTTGCAGTCTTGTTGTGCCAGGGGTGGTAAGACATGCTTAAAACTGAATATTATTCAAAGGTGTAATTATATATTTGCCTTCCAGGTGGGGTGGTGTTTGGGTGTGGCTTATTGGTGAGAAGCCACATTCAAAACAGGACTCCACTTCCAAAGGTAACAATCTACATTTGATTTGACTTCATCCTTCTCCACTGCTTAGCTGCTATGAATTTCAGCAGTAGTATTGATCAATGGGATATCCAGTGCACCTTGTACTTGGAGGCAGAGTTGGGTCTTATCAAATCTGGTTCAGACATGGAAGGCACTAAAACTACTTCTGTTTTCTCTACACCATTGCTCATGATAGATACTGCAGTGGCATCATCCAGAAGGGCATACATGTGCCCCGACATTCCCAATACACCACCCACTGTATAGGGGACTCCCTAGAACGTGACCATCCATAAGACCTTTCCAGCTCCAGGGTCGCCTTCATGATGGGTCAGGCTCATGAATGATAAGGTATTGTAGTTTTCCGCATGCCACCAGTGTATGATATTTCATGTTCTGTCGCCATTAAAGTTCAGGCGCTGGCAGACTCCAATGATCCAACCACAGGGCTTTTGCGTCACCTGGCAGATGAGGAATAACGCACAGTCAGGGTTATGCAAAGGATGAAATAGAGTTCAGGACTGCCATGTGGTAGTTATTGTCCTCACCTTTGTTCGGTGGTAAGATGATGGGAACATACTCACCAGTTAGGCATGGTAGACAAGGTGGTTTGGAAACTTGACTAGTTGTTTTGGAAGTCTTCAAGTAGTTTGTAGTGTGGCCAATCCCAGCATCCATTGCGACTCTATGGCCAGCAGTGCCACTTCTCAGTCAGGCTGATGTAGCAGGGATCTTTCTAGGGCTACAGCACTGTGAGGAAATGAGGTGTATTATATGGTGTGGTAGTGCAACCTCACTGTGTAATACGTTTACCAACCCCTTTAAGACCCTTGAGTTTAGTCTGTCTAACCCACAGCTCAATCCTGGGTAGCTGTGGCACTGAGCACCAAGTCTTACACAGAGGAACAAGAGTTAAGCATTTAAATAGCACCAAAACAATTGAAGAAGAAATTGACACCACACTTAGGAAATCCGACACCTATATATCTGAAAAAGGTTGTATTTTTATAAGAATTCAGACACTAGAACAAAACAAGATCCACCAGAGGGTTCTAGCGATATACATTTTACAAGCAATAATAAATAAATGCAATTACACTCAACCATGAACAAGCTCAGGCAAAGTAAATTAATTGGACACTTAGAAAACGTAGGTAAGTGTCAGTGGGGTCGGTTAGAAGTACTTGGGGGGACCACCTCTAGCAGGGGGATAGTTAGGAGGACCAACAAAGTCCTCCAGGACAGTTACTCTCATAGGAGAAGCCATCCTTAAACAGTTCCAGGCACTTTACCCACGTTGTAATGAATTCCTATGGAGTGGTCCTGATGCAAGGGTTGAAGGATGCTGAAGATGCTCCAAGGATGCTGTGAATGCAACACGATCGATGGGGGTCTTTATGCATAGAGATTGCTTAGTCCACAAAGCTGGTGAGGTGGTCCAGATTGCAGGGTCGACATTCGCAAAGTCCTCTCTGGTTTGGCAGAATTCTAGTCACCACTGGACTACCAGTTCCCCGCCCATTGTTGCAGTCACAGGCCAATCCTTAAAATAAAGTAGTTACAAATACAAGTGGTGAAAGGCATGAAGAAAATATGAAAAATACTGAAATAGGTACAGTCTGAGAGTGGGGCCAGGCAATGCTTAGTGTTGGGAAGGGGCAGAGAGCTGATACTTGTAGATGATCTTGTTCCACCAGATAGCTTAAGTGTGTTTGTCAGGTAGGATGGGGTGTTGTGGAGCAGGGCTTTTTGGGTAATACAGGCAATTAGCTGGATCCTAGCCACGCAGGGTAGCCATTTCAGAGAACGGAGGTCAGAAGTTATTTTGGCCTGTTTTTTTTAGCCTTTGATGAGCTTTGTTGCAGCATTCAAGGTAGTCTTCAACAGATTAAGATTGATTTTTGTAAGGCCCACAAGGGTAGCGCTCCCATAGTCTAATTGTGATATCATAAGTGTTTCAACCACTGTTTTGAGATCAGTTGTGGGAAGTAAAGTTTTAAGTTCCCCAAGTACATGAAGTTGGCGATTAGCTCCTCTAGTGGTGGCGCTGATATGATTTTTCATGGAAAGTCTATTGGCCAAGCTTATTGCAAGGCATTTTTCTGACGCAATGATGTGTGGAGTACAATTCAGGGCAGTAAGATGTGGTATCCAGTTTTCGATACATAGAGCGATAGTGGGTGGCAAGATCAGTAGAAATTCAGTTTTTGTGGCATTGAGTCTGAGATGGTTACGAGTCAGCCATTGTTGATTAGGTGAGAGAGTAGAGCCTTGGGCGACACCAAGAATTGCTGATAATTGATCAAAGAGTGTGGTTGAAACACACGGAGATCTGTTTTTAAGGAATGAGCAGAACTATTTTAGTACTGTACCAAAGGAAGCCACCCTATGTTCCAAAAGGTTCAATAGAGTTTAGTGACTGTCAGTTTTGAATGCAGCAGATAGATCAAGTAAAATGAGTAAGCAGGATTCATTCTGGTTGAGTGAGTGTAGAGCATCATCAACTATATCGATCAAGGCAAGTAGGTAAGTAGAAACTTTATTCGGTTATTATACAAAAAACAACCAAAAAAGTACAATTAATAAATCACAATTTAAAAGTATATAAAAACATTCATGATACAATAAAAATAAGCTTGTTAAGTTTCATACTTGAATTGATTTTCGTGATCTAAAAACATTTTTTTTTAAACGCAGAGACAGATGCAACAGTTAATAGATTATCTAGTTTCTGGATAGCTAAAAAAGCAGGGCGACACTGATTAAATTCCATGATCTTCAATATGGGCACAATCCATCTTTTCCTTGGAATCGTATAAAACTTGCAAAATAACAGGATATGAATATCTGATTGATTAGACAAGTCATCACATGGACATTTATTAAGTTGCATTGACCAGTCATTCATACCAGGGAAGCTAAAAAGTCTAAATAAAATGTTTAACCTAAAACGCGTTAATAGAAACCTTTCAAAATCACTCATGTGTAACTTAACATATGGTTGGATATTGCTAGTGGTCATTGTTAATTGATGGGCAACCACTGTCTTTTTTGTCATTTTAATATTGATTCTGAGGTATCCTAAGTGCATCATACAGAGATTTCTAAGTTCTTTTCTAGAAACATGACACATCAATGAGGGATCATCATAGTAACCACGGTGACCTATTTTTGTGAGAAACGTCTTTACAAAACATAATCATCCCATCTTGCTGACGTTCTCAAGACTCATCCCATCCCTCAAAATGGACCGGTTAAAAACGCACTCCTCAGTAGTCCATACACTGTGCCACAGAAGAACCGGTTATACCTTAATGATGTCTTCTATGTAAGGTTGACCAAGTTCAGCGTGACAGACATAGGTGGAGACACTATCCGGGACTGCTAAGAGGTATCTCATAAAAGTGTTTTCCACCACCTGCAATGATTTCACGTTTGCATATCCCCATATTCCTGCACCATAGATAGCAGTTGCTACACAAGTCGCTCTATAAACGGTTAAAAGTTCCCCAATCGGTTTTTACCCATCATTTTACTAAAATTAGTCAGGGCCATTATAGATTTACAAAACAGCAGCCTCCTTGTTTTTATTCCAATTTTCCATGAACCAGATTGATCGAACAATACACCTAAATATGGGAAAGTTGGGGTAAAATCCAGTGGCCTTGAATTAATGTACATTACTTTTTTCTTTTTATCTGCCCCGGAACCACAGTTCATGCAGAATGTTTTCGTACAATTAATTCTCAAGTCCAGATTAGTCATAAAATGAGAAAAAGATGTGACCATCCTTTGCATAGCCAAGGGCGTCCGGGCCATCAAGACCGCGTCGTCCGCATATAATAGTGCAGGGACAGATCTGTTAGCTATCATAGGCATGTCCCTGCACTCCCACAGCAATTTTCTTTCCAGATCATTGATGTAGATTGTAAATAAGAAGAGGGCAAGAACGCATCCTTGCCGCACTCCTCTTGCGATGCTAAAGGACTTGGTGCACTCTCCATTTTTACGAAATCTAACTGTGGCTAGTGCTCCCTAAGGAAAAAAATTATGTTTTTCTCTACCCCCAGTTTATCCAGAATCAGCCAAAGCTTACTATGGGTGACTCAATCAAAAGCTGACGTTAAGTCAACAAAGGTTAAAAATATGCGACCTCCCTTGGCTTTGGTGTATTTTTCTAAAAGAATGTGCTAATTAAGGCCCTGGTCAGTAGTGCCGAGGCCCTTCCTAAAACCATATTGTAAATCACTAATTATTGAGTGTTCATCAGCCCATGTTTGTAATCTATTTAAAATCACACGGCCAAAAATCTTAATGGATGAGTCTAATAATAATATTGGGTGATAGCACGAGCAACTAGTTCTATCTCCTTTTTTGAATATAGGTACAATAATAGGCTTGAACCATGATGGTAATAGACCATTCGAACAGGATGCGTTAAACAGTTGCGTAAGAAGTGGACCCCATATGTCCATGTTATTTTTATACAGGTCAACTGGCACCCCATCGGGACCCGGGGCCTTTCCTCCCAAACTAGCTTTTATACTTAAAATTACTTTGTTCAGGGTAATACCCAGATCCCTTTTCATATTAGTATGTGAGGTCTCCTGATCCACTATATTCTCAGCTAGTATTTGGTACAATAAAATTGGAGCACTATATAAATCTGCGTAGTGCCTCACCCATTCGTTCTCAGAAATAGCTATTTCTACCCTTGCCTTAGTTTTATCATTAAAAAAAGGGGCATTAACTGCTTTCCAAAAAGCTACAGTCTCTCTATTTAAAGAAGCCTCACACAAAGAATCCCATGCTTCCTTTTTCAGAACGTCCTTTCTCTTTTTCAAAGTCTTCTTATAAACCTTTCGCAACTCGCTGATTAAGATCTGATCTTTACCAAGGGCATTTAGGGCATGCTTGAGGTTCGAATAAGCCTTAGTGCAAGATGTATCAAACCAACTCACTGTTGTTTCCTTAGGGTTTTTCGTTTCTACCCACAGGCTATTTTTCATATGTGAGACAATAATTTTTTAAAAAATAATTACGGAATTATCTGAGTTTTCATCCAGGCAAGCATCAATACTGGATTCACATTTCTAAATTAAATTATAAAGGAAATCCTCTGGAACCACTTTAGTCCATTTTAGGGAGTAACCATTTTGTCTGTTCAAGACAATGTTACTTATAGGCTGCCTTGGTGTACTAAGATGTTCATAGTGTGGATTTAAAATTTCTAGATATCTAGAGTGTTAAACTTTTTGACCTGTCCTCCATATCTAGCCGATATCAGTAAAAAATCAAATGTTGAGAAGACACCTCTGCCATTAAAGATGGGACAAAAAGGGACCTCCGATTGGCAAATTCTATTCGCAAAACCCATATCATAAGAAAACATAATTTCATTCAAGACATCCCCACATACGGTATGTTCAAAATGCGTTAAACTGGTCTCATCGTTCAGCATTATGCCACATGTCCCTTGTTCTCCTCTTTTACTTAACCCCTTCGCTGCTCATGACGAGCTCAGCTCGTCATGAGGCACGGTTGAGCTGTGCTTATGACGAGCTGAGCTCGTCATGCATAATGGAATTCAAAGAATGTTAGCACAGGAGGGGAAAACCATCAGCAGCCAAGGTGATAAAGAGCAGTTAAAGTCCCCTCCCCAAATAACAAAAACTTCTTTGGATTTCCCTCCTAGCAAACATTTAACATCTGTGCCCAATGCTTTTAGCAAATCTTCTATTGCCTCCGCGGGAGCATTATTGTAAAAGTTTACAATAATTAAACAAAACACTTTGTCAATGTGTATCCTAACCATGTGATAATATCTATTGTTAAAAGCTATCTCTATTTTCTCACATTTAAACAGATTTGATACATAAGTACACAGCCCCCCTTTGGCCCTACCATGTGCTGAGCTTATTGCAGGTGTAAATATAGTTTTGAAATCGCACAAATGATGTGCCTCTTTAGCCCAGGTTTTTTGTAGACTCACTATATCATGCTCATTTACAAGATTAACCCAGATTTGGTTGGACACTTTTGTTTTTAAGCCGGCTACATTCCAATACATTACCAATCACCTGCCCGCTTTAACTAAAATATCCGCCTGAGCAATGAAGCCAGAATTATCATTAAGATTTTCAGAAGGTATGTTCACAACTATACCACTTTCCTTCAATGCGCCAATCCCTTCAGAGTTAGTTATCCCAGATCTTACCCTAGGATTCACCCGTAAACAGTTTACTCCTTCGCGCGGATTGCCAATCAAAGGTATCACATTTGAGAAGTTGGATACTGGGTTAATAGTAGGGTTCCCAGTTCTAAGTCAGTCTACCCCCTCAAGCCCACAAAGCGTGTCAAAACGATTAAACGTAGGGATATAAAATTTATTTTTATGCGCAACCATAGAACCTCTGCGCTGAACCCCAAAGGCCACATATTTGATGGAGCAAAAAAGGATGGAGGATAAAAATAACTTAGATTGAAAGTTTGTATACCAACCTCTCCTCTTTGATGGTACCAGTCGCAAATATGACAAACCACCCGTCTATCCCTAAAGTTAACAATGATGCAATCACCAGCTAGGTCCTTTGATCTGTGACCCACCCAACTTACTCTTCGAACATACAGGATTTCGCCATGTATGTTAGACGGAGGGGTCTATTCTTATTCAGCCAAAAGGTTACCTTGTTTTTTAATTCGGGATAAGTATCTATTTTATCATAGTCCAACTCAGGGACCCCAGATAATACAACAGTATATTGAAATATGGAAAATAATCTGGTGGTAAATCAATGCATGGATAGATACTCTTTTGTTTTGCGACATTTGATATTTCCTTAGCTGTATGTATAACTTTTTTGACATGTCCCACAGCCCCAGAATCCTTTACCAGCACTCTCCCCCCTCCCCCCCACCCCTTTGTCGTCCCTCCCCTTCAGGAATCAGTTTCATAATTCCTGTAGTTTTATCAACTTGACTAATTCCATTTAGTGACAGGGAGGGTGTGTTGATTATTGTCGGGGTTGGCAACGGGGCGATAGTACTTGTGGGTTCTTTGATTGCATTATGTCCCGCTACACTTTGGTTATGTGTGTTATCAGCAAGAGTTTTCAATATATCAGAACTAGCAGTGATAACCCTAGTTCATAAGGGTAGCAGGAGGTGAAAGAAATCATTGATGAGTTTAGAGGGAAGGGGGCTATTGAAGTGGTTGAAGTATTTTCAAAGAGGAGAGAAGTTTAGAGATGTAATTTTCATTGAAGGCTTGGAAACATGACCAGGTGGCTTTTTTTGTATCTGTGGGAAGAGTGTCTCGTGCATATGCCCATGTCAGACATGGTGGGGTGAAGGGCGGGTTATGGCGGTAAGACGTTTGAGGCAATATGGATATCGGCAGTTAATAGCCTCGGTTCCTCAAAAAGAAGAAGGCAAACGTTTTGCATTTGGGAAGTGATTTGCATTCTGAGGATGGAGCATTATGTATCAGGCTCATTTGGTTTAGACCATTTCAAATAGTTTTTTTGGTTCATTAGTTGCTGTGCCGAGTCGATTCCGAAAGAATTAAGTTTTGGAGTTTCTGATGCGTCTATTGTAGTCCTTTCATTTGTGTCGTAGTAGTTTAGGGTTTAATGAAGAGGGAGAGTGTCGCCATGGTCTCTCAGCAAGTCTAAGGCATAGTCCTTCCTCTTTAGGTTATGGCTGAACCATGGATTTGATCTTTTACCCACCGAGGCTCTCTTAAGTTGTTTGGGTGCAATAGTGTCCATATTTGGGCCATGGAGTTGAGCGTCGACCATGGTTGGGGGAGGAAGCAAGTTGTAGTTAACAATCAATATTCATCATCAAGAGTGGGTTAATATTACGGGTGTCTCTGAGCCAGTGTTTGGCCTTCCTAGGCTGGCCTTTAGAGAAGGATGCCTTTACAGTTATGAGTAAGGTGATGCAGTGTTGGTCAGTCCAGTCACAAGGTAGGATAGATCCAATTTGTAAAGTGCTCTCTTTTGCAATGATTAAATCTAAGGTAGCCCCTTGTTATGAGTTGGGCTACTGCAGACGTAGATACAGTTGAGGTCCTGCAGGAAGGATTTAATGCTTTTCACAAGAGGGTCATTAGTGTTGTTCCAATGGATATTGAAGTCACCAAGAAAAATCTGTGTGGTATGCTCATCATTGTTGGAGGAGGTAATATCAATGATCTGCTCAATAAATGGGAGGTTGTCACCCAGAGGGTGGTAGAATGTGTGAAGGGAGCATGGCAAGTTGTTGATGGTGATGTTGCTCCTGAGGTATTCTCAGGAGGGTAGTGAGAGAGAATATGTTTGTATCAAAGAAAGTGTGGATCTATAAATGCATACTAGGTCACCACAAGAACACCCTGCACGGTCTAGTCTGATGACGTCATGGCTGGGAAGGACTAGTATGCAGAGGATAGAGGAGGAGGATTCATTCAACTATGTTTCAGTGAGAATAAGGACGTCAAGGTTAAATATAAGATCCAATAGGTCAGCTGCATGTTTCACCGCTGAGCGAACATTAAGAAGTGAGCATTTAAGGGATGATTTGATAACATTCGGTTGGGGTATGGGAGATGGGAACTTGCTTTAGGTTTGTTTTCTTGATATGTCTAGAGCTAGGGTAGGATACCCTGAGAGTGAGTTATAATGGACTGTTTTTTATTTTCAGAATGTATAGAAAAGGCAGTCGGAGCATGGTTATAAGTAGCGAAGAGAGATAGGATCTCATTATTTGATAGCTTTCGACTAGTCTTTTGGGTCTAGAAGAGTGGTCATGATTGGGTTTGTAACTCCAGTAAGAATGAGGAGCCCATGTATAGGCAGGGCTGGCAATAGAGTGGGTTTTTAGAATTTAGTGTGGTATTGTTCTGAGAATGGTGCATGCTAAGGGACTAGTTATGTTCCAGGTTGGGGGTGATATGAACAAATTTACAGATGTCCGACCTGCTCTGCAGTTCTGATATTATGGTGTTAAACACAGAGTGTGTGTGACTGTACTTACTGGGTTCCTGAAGGTGTGACAACTGTGGTGAGGGGAGCTAGTTGAGTCAGGGGGGTTGAGGGGGGGAGAGGACGTGGGTATTTTCCACAGATGGAGTCATGGTAATGTCTCTTTGATAGGCTGTGGTGGGTGTACTGTCTCAAATTAAGGGAGTGTTGGAACATGGAGCTTTATAGGATTGGGAAGTGGTGAGGACAAGTTGTTGATGACAGGGGGCAATGTCAGTAGTGTCGATAAAGTAAGTGGAATGATGGTCTGAAATATTAACTATGGAGGAGAGGGTGATCGCAGTGGGAGAGAGGAGAGCAGTAGAGAGCGAAGGCGTGGAAATGGTGAGGGAGTTGGTGGGAATGATGAAGAAGTCATATGAAGGGAGGCCTGAAAGGGTTTTAGAGGAGGTGGGAAGGGCAATGGCTGAGTCTAGGTTGTGCTTCAAGGTGGCGAAGAGATCGACATAGAGATCTACATTGTGGCTCTAGGATTGTATGACCCCGGTGCCATTGTTATAGATGGAGATGATGGCGTCCGCCTTGTACAGAGCTGAGGGCATGATAGTGAGTTTATGGCTGTGTGGCATTTGTTTGGAGGTGGTGGCATTCAGTAAGGAAGAGTGCATGTTTCTCGATTGAGTATGCCTGTTTTTCGAGAAGATAACGTTGTTCAATAAAATACCCTTGTTGATGGAGAAGTAGGAGTCAGTGATTAGGGTTTCTTTATTAAGATTGAGAATTTTTTGTTTCATTTTTTTGGGGTGTTTTTTGTTAGATTAGGAGGGTAATTTATTATGAAAGTGTTGTTTCCTGATGGGATAGTAGGGTGTTCAAATTGCTGGTCTGGGGTAGATCCATATTAGGTGGTGTAGGCAGGGGAGAGGAAAAGGAAGGGTGGGTATGAGGTGAAAACATCCTCTTTCAGGATGGCTGACTTTATAGATGCAGGAGTAGGCTATTGTAGAAGGAAGCTGGGGAGTCCCTTTTCTATTTCAGGTGAAGAGCAAAAGAGAGTCCTATGTCAGTTTCTGCAGCAGATTATGCACAAAAGCTCTAGGTGAGGTGAAGGAGCCATCTTGCGTGGTCAAATAGTTGGCTATGTGTCACACACAATATTACTGTGCTTGCGGGGCAGTGGATTAAGCAGCAGATGTGTCACAAACAAGAGTAATGTGCCAGCAAAAAAAATTGATTATTGTGCCAAACAATACCATTGGCAAGCAGCGCAAAGGGGTTACAGAAACCTCAACGGCATGTATATCTCGAGCGAGCCAGAGCTTCCCATGCACAGATCTGGAAGTAGCAAGGCCATCACCGAGAGGAGACACAAAGAGGGTGGAGAGGCCATGTAGTGAAAGAATCACCGCAGGGTTCCAACTCAGATGGAGAATGCCAAGATTCGGCCCGACCTAATGTACCTCGTCAGCAGGAAAGTGGGAGCCCTCTACTGGGGAAGACAGCCAAAATAAAAGCCCAGGTCCAGGCAACAGAACTAGAGTGGTATCAGGGGTCAGAGCAATGATGTAACGCACAGCTCAAACAACACATAGCAAGGAAAGACAGTCACGGGCAGGCAAAGGAATGCCAAACACAGCACCTGCTCAAACCCAAAGCATTTGGGTGGACTCTTATCAGCCACTGCCCAGAACAGCACAGCACAAACATCCGGGGAGTCCACCGAAATCAGAAGCTATGTCCAAAGGTGGCTCGATCGAGAGGAGTCCCTTGCCCAGCCACCACAAATCAGTCAGAATCATGGTTGGAAAGGACGTCAGACCACGGCACCGTCACAGCTCAGAGCAGGCGCTCAACGCCCATTGAGCTAAAAGGGCTTCAGCCACCCCCATTGTGTGTGTGAGCCCGGGCTGAGACAGCTTCCCGGGCACACACACAGACAGTTTTTAAGCTTATCTCAGCCATACCCGAGTACTTCACAGGTCTTTAAAAGACAATTTACGAGTTTATGAGGTTTTGTTGTTTTTTCACCCCTTTATCTCCACTCGGCCTATTGCTGGAAGAATTAGCCCCCATGAAATGTTTAGTACACCCCCCGACATTTGGCCCCAGTTGCGCCTCTGGCTCAGAGCAACATGGCAATGATGGAAGCAATCAGGCGGACTCCTCCACCCACCGCCTGAAAAAGCACACACAGCATAGACTCCTGGGGAGCCCCAACCAAATCAGATAAAATCCAGAGGCAACTCGCCCAGGGAGAATCCCTCTCCTGGCCATGTGAATCAGGATCGGGATGCTTACCTCCAGTCGGAGTCCAGAGTCAGGAGCCTTGGGGACAGCCAAAGGAGGAGTCTCCAGCGGTCAATACATCCTTAGGAACAAGCGCCGTGTAGATGGAGGGTTAGCAAATCAATTTCCTCCAAGTGAGGGTATCAATGGTTGGCTGATGCAGGGATATTCATGAAAGGAGTAAGCCCAAGCTCAGAGCCTCTTAGAGGCTCTGCCATCCGGTGCCAATTTTGCCACAACATAGGTTGATAACTTACATTCTGCGGGCCCCAGTAACTTTCGGATAATACTCCTGGGCTCAGCGAACTCAGGTGCAACTCTGCGTTAGTCTTGGTCCTCGGTGCTACATGGTGGCGGTGGTAGCAGTTTGAATACTTTTGGCTACAAACTTGCCCCAGCAGGCTATTTCAACTATTGCGTCCCTTTGCTGCAAACAGGAGGCCAGCCAGCTGTATTGGTTTGACTGGGCTCTGGAGACGACTTCTCCCTGAGCAGGATGCAGCAGGTACAGTCCCTCTCTTCGATAGTCACCATGTGCATGAGGTGCCGTCTTCGTTGATGCAGCCTCTCTTTGATGGTCTATCCATGCAGCAAGGCAGTCCTTCTTTAGTCCTTCTTCATCCAAGTCAATAGAGATATGAATTCTGGGTGCCAGAGGGGCCCTATTTATCTACAGAAAATGCAATCAGGGTAGGAGGCTGTTGGTAGCCAATGGACTACCAGGTTCCCTCCCACTGATGACCACTTCCTGGGAATGGTGGCATTTTGCTATCCCAGATTTCACCATTCTATCCGCTCCCAAGATGGTGAGGCCCCTCTCTCAACACTCAGAGCTCCCTATCCTACCCCCAGAAATGCGGCTACCAAGCAGCTTCATGCCCCTTAAAAAACTGGTTTGACATCCTGCTTCTCCTTTTCAGCCCCTAGTGCCAGCCAGTCAGCATATAAAATAGAGCAACCCTTCTCCCAAGTGTTACCCATTTTCCCTTCAGAGGCAACTTCTCCTTTGAAGCTCTCCTTTTGAGCGAATACCTGTGTGACTTCCTGCAAGAGGAAGGTAACAACTCTCTCCAATGCAGGCCCCTATTGATATTACATTTAATTTAATGTAATCATTAAAACTGATTTAATGCACTGATCCTTTCGATACCTTACCAACTTTAGTAGTCCCATTCAGAAGTTAGCAGGGCTGAGGAGTCAGCCTGCAACTCGGTACTTGCCAATGGGGCTACTAGCCTTCCCACAGTAGAAACGACAAATTAGGGCTTATACTGCTGGAACATGTAAAAGTACATGTTTCACTTTTTAACATACAGCGCCCTTCCTTAGGGGCCGTTAGGCCTACCTCAGAGGTGACTTACAAATATTAAAAAGGGAGGCTTGGGCTTTGTCATTACCCTAAATGGTAAAGTCGAGTTAGCAGTTTCAAACTGCCTTTCCAGCCTGCGGTGGCAGACTGGCAGCCATGTTTTACCTTGTCCTACTCAGGGTGGCACAACAAGGGCTGCAGTCCGTGGGGATACTCTTACTTACAGGCACCATATACTAGGGACTTACAAGCAAGCTAGGCTATGCCAATTGGGGAGACGTCAATCAAACATACACCAATTTAAGGGTCAGAGCACATACACTGAGTTCTATTTAGAAGAGCTCAAGGCATTTCAGAGCCATTACACCAGTACCTAGTACTCAAAACGGGGGCAAAAAAGTCAGGGTAAACCTGCATAAAGCTTGTTTTCTGACAAGCACCCACTGAACTGTATGTGAATGGGAGTGATTTCAGCACCCGCATGTCACCAGTGTTATGAAAGAGTGTACCTGGCCCCTCAGGTACACAAGACAGACATAGATGGCTGGTGTGCCTACCAGAGCACGAGAATCTCATAATTGTAGTGTGACCCACAGCTACACACTGACAAGCCTGCCAAGTGGCTCATATCACACCTGACTCCTAACTCAAAGCTGAGAAATAGTTATTTTTTACTAAAGACTGGAATGTAAAACATTTAAATACTATCGCTCTTCAAAGAATAATACGTATTATTCAACATCTTACATTTAATTTAAAGGGCTCAATGATTAAGCTAAAAGGTTAATGGATCATTGAAGAATAATGTGAAAAGACCATGCATGCCAACATTTGGAAACGTCTAGGAGGGACATGTGGAGAAAGGAAATGAGGGAAATTCCCTTTTAATGAGGACGGTTTGAGGAAGGAAAAGGTAAAATAACAATTTTAACCAAAACAAATCAAGAGCCTTTCACCTAAATGGGGATTGTTTACATGTATGCTGAATGGATGCTCTTTGAAACCCTACTGTAATATAAATAACTGACTACTGTGGTTTCCACCAGGTTTCCAGAAATACAAGGGTTACAAACATACGCAGAAACTGGGTCATATATGTAGCATCCTTCCCAGCCTAGGTAGTCACCACTGACCACACCACACACGGAGCTTAGTATAACATGTCTCTATTCGTCTGCGTGTATCGCAAACTCAACATTGTAAACCTGCATTCACTTCACTACGCCTTAACGCTTACGTCACAGTTCTACAGAGTCCTTCAGTGGGCGACAAAGGATCCGCCATTACAAACTCGGGACAGGCAGTAGAAATGTCCATGACCACTCTTGGCGATGGAGAAATAGCAGCAGTCAGGGATTCTTCACTTGTCCTTTCAAACCCAGTCTCTATAATGGAATCAGTGTCTGACGAGCGATGAGTCACATGTCGGAAATGAAAGGAGTCCCGCGTCTTCCCAGGACGTTGGGCAGTCAACATGTGTCCTTTGCTGATTGCAACATGAAATGGTTCAGCTTTGAAAGGAGCATCAGACTTTCATTTTATAGGCTGATGAGCGAGCACTCGATCTCCTGTATTGAAGTTGACAGTTTACAAGTCATCGCTTATCCGCATAAGCTTTTAGTTACCTCTTATGATCCAAGTCTTTCATGCACGTTTCTTCCTTTGTATTTGCCCTTCTGTTGATCTTTTGAGGTCACTTAGTCGTCATGGCTCCCCCGAACATCAAGGTTGCAGGGCTTTCATCTATGGTCGGTTGAGGGGTCGAAGAGTGGAATTCAAGACAGCTTTAAGGTCGAGATTCTCTAGTACAGCATGCTGGATGGCTTTCTTTAGAAGACTCACAAAATGTTTGACAAGGCCATTGGCCTGTTGCCAAAGCAAGGTGCTCTTCTGATGCTTCACATTAAGATGACTGAGACAGTTCCTGAATTCTCGATTGTTGAAAGGTGGGCCGTTATCACATTATAAGCTCTCAGGAATACCTAAGGTCACGAAGATGCTATGCAATATCTCAATCAGTTCATGAGAGACAGATGAGAGATCTGGGATCAATGGAAAATGGGAATATTCATTAACGATCGCCATCAGGTAATGTCCTTTGTCAAGAGGAACGAAAAAGTCCACTGCAATTCTTTCATATGCATGCATTGGCAACTGTGACTTGGTTAATGGGCGCTAAGTAGTTTTCGATGACATGCAGTAATTAATATCCAACTCTCCTCATTTGTTGAGACCCACAAGTTGTTTCACCCGTCACAGTCTGGTTTTAGGGCTTTTCATAGCACCGTATATGTTCTACTCGGGGTCACAGAATGTCTTGGGCAACACCTTGATTCTGGCGGTCCTGCCGCTCTCATCCTGCTTGACTTAAGTCGCCATTTGATACAGTGTTGCATCCCAGCATCAAGATCTTTGTGCTGACTGATACCTGTTTGATCTCGGCCTCGTAGCGCTTCTATAATTCCTTATGAATTTACGGCTTTGAATTGCATAGTAGTGCAGTACCTCTTTGTGTGCCCTTCCCACAGGCTCTCAGCCACGGATGTGTAGACGTCTCAGTAAAGCTTTCATTAACCTCAAATACTTTACACGGAACTGGGGCTGAGTTTTGACTCCATATGCATCAAATGTCAATTCTGCACTTCGATGGAGGTACACGTGGCACACACAAGCAATTTGCTGGACCAAGGCAAATTCTCTGGGAGACCACTGCCGAGCTTTTGGGATACTTATCCCCTATTCAGTCACAAGTTGCTTAGTATAACACATCTCTATTCTTCTGCGTGTAACTGCAAACTCAACTTTCTAAACCTGCATTCACTTCACTAAGTTTTAATGCTCATGTCATTGTTCCACGGAGTCCATCAGGAGCCACAAAAACTCTGTCATCACAAACTCACATGACACAACAATATATAATTAGGAAACTCATTTGTAAATATATAACATCAAGTCTTTTTTAAATTTATACTCTGGTACTAGTAGTTCTTCAAAAGAAACATATAAAAGGACAAAAAAAAGAACATAAAGTAAGTTGAGCTCTCCAAATTTGATATGTTTGATATTGTAAAAACAAATCAGGATGTGATTTTGCTTGAAAACATTTTAACACGGATCCAAAGAAATAGGAATCTAATCCACAAAGAAGAAAGTAGATTAGGACTTGACATTATGACACTTTCAGATATTCCTCTACTCGTTTCTTTTTCGGTTGTATTCTCTAAGGAGTCATTTTTGTGTTTTCATCAGACAAAACTAAAGATCCCTGAAAGCAAATAATGTCACACATTGTGCATCAAAACGTCACACGAAGGGACGCTGCAAACATAGAAATACCATTCTGATACACGCAGAAAAGAGCCATGCGCAAAGTGGGGGTCTTACCTGGACACCTACCCAAATAAGGTAGCTGCCTTCATTTGCCAGCTTCATAGAGCTTCTTGAGTTGTGAACAGATATGTAGCTGATACTTCTAACCTTAACACTTCACCTTTGGTGCAGGGCCAAACCCGATTCTTACTCATTAAGCATAAGCCATCCTTTTGGGTATTTCCTGTGAGATGAAAAACTTTCTCTTACACCTGATGTCTTGCATACATTACCTACCCACTTGGTAGAATCACTTCCACTCTTCAACCACTACCAAGCAATGTATAGAACACACTGTTTGAGAGCGCGCATTGCCCTGACCCTCCTTCCGAAAACCGCTAACCTCATGAGCACCTTTTTTTCTAATGTGGTCAGATTACCACCTCCATGTACCTTTGTTTTATCTTTATTTGTGCCCATGAACAACTACGCTTTGCCTACATTCTATGAAGCACCTGATTTAGGGTTTAGCAGTTGGGTTACTCTGCAAAATGTGACCTTTATTCCATCTTCCTTTTCACAAGTGCCAATGGATATAATGAACTTGTAGTAAGACAGATGGGATATTCAAAACGTTTGTGGCAGAGTGAGGAATCCATCTGCCAAACTCTAAATCAGGTTCTTAGATGAGCATGGGGGCCCTGAAGCTCACAATCCCCCATCATAGTCCCCTTGGAATCCAGCATTCACACAATATCAAACCTTTCCTAGCCCTCCCAGAGACCTTTGCACCTGGTGACAGAACTTCAAATTTTCTTCTGACAAAGGACCACAAGCTCTCTTCATGCTCTTTGTGGCAGTCTCAAGTCATCAGACACCACTAACCTCTAAGCGGGCACCTTTCTATAAACTCTTTTCCCTTCACTGCACAACCCTTGCTAATAGTTATAATTGTGCATCTCTCCATTCGCACCTTTACCTATCTACAGTTAAAGTTTGATTTACATAGTTGCCCTGATACACACCACCTTCCGGTCTAAGTTCATTGCTCCAAAATATGCCATTTCACAAGCCACACGGAAAAAGGAGTAGTTTCTTTTCTGTAACTCCAGTTCTGTAGTAGGGGTATCTCTGTTATAGTCATAATCTAGTGAATAGTCCCGCCCATGTGCGTGGACCCCGGAGCAATCAAAAATAATCTCTTAAAGTGTCGAAAAAAATGCAGAACTGCACAGACACTGAAGAGAGAATTTAAAGACATATAATGCAGCCTATAAACAGGCTACACTGTCCAGTATTTCAACTAGAATATCCACCAAAAATCCACAAAACAGCAACGCCTGTCCAGATTTCCCTTGCCTTCAGCAAAAACCCCTCTGGAATGATAGAGAGGAAGACATGGACAGACAAGCCCCATAGGCTGCCATTATGTGGCTCAGAATAGGATACTGTGCCTTTAAGAGAACTTTCCAGAACTTCACAGTATCCCAGAATGCCCTGCAGGTCCCTCTTACTTTCAGTTCTTTTTTCCAGCTCCTGATAGCAGGACCCTGGAGCATTGAGCTCTCCCTTTTTGGGACTTATTTGGTGTTTTTTCACTAATTTTCGAAGTTTTAGTACTTTATTGTGCTGTGGGGCTTTTCTTCTTGGTTTCTCACTCAGTTTTTTTGTCGAACATGCCTGCATTATTCGACAAATGCCCGGAGTGCTCCAGGAAAAAGGCCAGGTCGGACCACCATGAGGTGTGTATCCTCTGCCTTCCAGCTTCTCATGTTCCAGAGGAGTGTGTTATCTGCCAAGGCTTCTCTGGAAGGACCCTGAGGGAAAGGAATAAGATCAGACTTCAGGGTCTCGAAAAAAGAAGACTGAAGGCTCAAGGTGGGTCTGAAGGGGCTTCTTCTGCCCATGCTGAGGCCCCTGGGGGGCTCCCCAGGGGCAGGAAAACCAGCAAGCGTCACCATTCTCCGCCTGGGTCCATTGCGCCCACTACGGCGTCGAGAGGAATGACTGCGGTCTGTTCCCCATCGTCGGAGATGAAACGACGTCGAGGCTCGACGTCGAGGGATGTCTTTAGACCTTCGAAGTCTCCGGTGACTGTTTCATCGTCATCCTCGTCGGCATCGACGTCGACGAGCCAGGCGTCGGCACTCGCCGTCGTGGCGATACAGCCGTTGGCGAAGAGGAGGCGGACGTCGTCGTTGAGGTCCTCGCCGCCAAGGTCGCCGTCGAGGCCCAGGTCGCCGCCGTCGAGGCACAGGAGGACGCCGTCGAGGCTCCAAGGATCGCCGTCGAGGCACCGAGGTTTGCCGTCGAGGCGCGAAAGGTCGCCGTCGAGGCACAGAAGGTCATTTTTTTCGACACTTTAAGAGATTATTTTTGATTGCTCCGGGGTCCACGCACATGGGCGCGACTATTCACTAGATTATGACTATACACAGAGATCCCCTACTACAGAAGCACAGCTCCAATTTCTCTCTGCAAATTAGACATAACTGTTGGCATCCTTACTGGCCACATGTCACCACTGTATGACCAATGAATATTGCCCAATAGTCACTGGTTATGTCACATCTCTGACTGTGTGATGCCACCAGCGTTATAACACCCATAAAAAGTCAAGCATCTCTCTGTTTTGGACCAGTCAGCTCTCTGTATGGGTGACAATCTACACCTGGCTCATTCTTCTTATTCTTAAACTTCTGGTTATTATACACTGGGGCAGACCTTGAATTCACAATCATCCTGATGGCTTCGAGCAAGACTGGGTTTGTTTCTTTTGCCACGGAGACTACTGTTATATGCCACCTGCTTTTGCCTTCCATAATTACTCCAGTTTGTATTCTTTGGAGCCAGCAGGACTTCCACTGTGAACTGTGAACAAGGCAAAGCATCATCGACGTTATTCAGTATTTCCGGCAGTCACACCACTTCAATATTGCTGGCACCTGAACAGATCTGAAAATGAGGTTTACCAGTAAACACTTTAGCCCAAGTACTCTCAACAGCTGCAGCACCCTGGCATGCCCAGCTGACTGCTTATTTACCATTTCCAACACCGCCTTGGGTGGGACTGCGCCCTCACAATAGGCACTCAGTCAATGTGAACACGATCAACTTAATGGACAGGTCTGCCTTTACAGTAAATGCACACCTAGCCTTTTGAAATTATAAAGTAATAATGAAAAAAAATCCTACACATTGCATACATTTGGTAACTCCATCATCTCTCAGAGTAAATGTCGCTCCAGTTCCGTCTAGCCATCACAAAGACCTCACTCTTAAAAGTTCCACGTTCTGACCACCACTACTCCAGGATCATTGTGAACTCCTAATGTTGGCTTCCAGTTTTGGTCTCATTTGGATGGGTGTCTTTAACTCCCCCTTGAAACATGTCCATGCCAATTTGTCTGTCCTCTTCCGCCCAGGGATCCTTACAACCTTGTGCCTCCTGTCCGCCCACCTCTCTGCCTTCACCCAAACGCCATCCTGTTTCATGGACGTTCATTCTGATGGACAATGTGTGCTGTAGCAGAAGTGATATAATCCACCCTCAGGCCCTCAATCTACTACTGAGGGACTATGGGTGGAGCAAAGAATGGAAACTATAGAACGTGGGCTCTTCAAGAAGTCCCCTTAAGAGTTTCCCCATCTCTGTGTTCCTTCTTGTCCGACTCACACCATGGACAAGGTTGTACCTTGTCATTAGTACTTGGACCATCCAACCCGGACCACATGAAGGTCTCCTGCTCCCACCAGTGATCATTGTCTAGTACTACTACTTGTCAACACCTTCAGTATCACATTTCCATTTGTTCTTCCCTCTTTACTCCCCTGTGTCATAATTAAGATCCATCAGCGCCTCCTTCACCATACGCCCACTTCCAACCCCTTATCTTTAATTTGTTAGCACATGTTCCATCCTCCACCTGTTGCATGACTTGCACACCTCCTTTCCTCTCCACGATTGCTATCAGAGGGGGTGCAGACCCCACCTTTCCTTCATGCCAGCACCATTGACTCTCCCTAACCTCCTCTATCTCTCTTCCTTGGTATTGTCACATATCATTACAGTCTCCGAAGTGTGCATGTTAGTCTGTCTGAACCATGTGGATGACACATTCTAAAGAGTTGTATGATAGAGGCACGCTAAACCACACGTGCCTCTACCACACAGCCGGAACCACAAATTCATCTTAACCACACATTCCTTTAACATTCATGCCTTTACCATGCAATTTCGTTGCACAGGAATGAACGGTAAGGGGGAATGCGTGGTTAACTTTGCCACTACTCCGACCCCCCTTCCTCCTGCCCTAAGCCTTAAATTATGCCCGCACCGAGGCCCAAAACCTGCTCTGAAAACTACCCCTTTCCCTCCCCCTGTCCTGATGCCTAAAACCCTGTCCCTTGACATACACTACCCTGACCCCCGCCCCCGGGCTGTCCCCACAACTATCCCAACCCCTTCCACTGCCTTGAGGCCTAAAACCCTACCTCCAATTAAAAAAAAATCTATCTTGATCCCCCCACCCTAAAACCACCCCATTACTAAAAAAAACTCCCCCAAACCCAGCCCTTAAAACTACCCCAACCAACTACCCCCACCCGGAGCCCTAAAAACCTGCCCACTTCTTAAACGTATCCTGATCCACTTCCTGAAATCCTAAAAACCTGCCCCTTTCCCAGAAGTACACCAACCCCATCCAAAAGCAACCCCCCGCCCCCCCTTACCTGTCCATGTCCAGAGCTTACAGTTTCAACGCTTCTCTCCAAGTCTCCGCCTATCTTGAGCACTATCTACCTTAACCACGCATATGCGTGGTTAATGCAGATGCATTGTTCGGGCAAGTATGGTTACACTTGTAGTGTTATGGCCCGCGTTGTTCCAGGCGTTTCTCATTCTAAAGCACATTTAGTAGGATTCCACCAGTGCCTCTACTCTGTCATGCATGGGTTGGGAAGAGCCATTCCCAACCATTCTCATTCACATTTACTTTCATTTATGACTTCATGTTTATATGTTTTACATTTTCATCCAGTTGAGGGCCCCTATGGGTAGCCCTACTCTGCCTCCCTATTTAGCATTTTGTAAACACTTTGTGGATACAGGGACTGAGTTCCTGTGTGCTGTAATGGTGGCCACAACTTTTTTTCGCATGTTACTACCCTCAAACAGCGAGTTTACCTCTATTGGACTAATCAGTCACGCAGAGGCGGAATGATTGACAGGAGAAAAAACCTGCTCGGCCAATCTTAATGCTTCATTTTTTTTTTTTTACTTACCAAGGGGTTAACTGTCAGAATAGCTATTTTTGTCACCTGAATTTCTCAATAACTACTGAACAGATTTACATCAAATATAGAAAAGCATGCTTTCTAGTTAAAGATCTAGCTTTCTGTTAAATTTGGTGTAGCCATTTTCGCTTTATGACTGTCTAATTTTCTCTATGCAAATTGCATGGGAGAACTGCATTTAGGGACCCTCCCTTCTTCTCAGCCCCCTGCTTGGTGGATCACAGTGAAACATGCCCGGGACTATATGTAGAAGCTGAACTTTTTGGGGGAAAGTTTCAACAGCTCCAAAGTTCTTAGCAGAACAAATAACGGTTTTCCAATGGATAGCGGCAGGGGGGGTGGGGTGGGGGTGGTGGTGGTGGTGGGTGTGTATACACACACACACATATATATTTATTTTTTTCTATAGAAAGTTGCTGGCCACTTGAGGATTATAATTTATTGATGGTTTATTTTCAATTCAACGTGCAACCTAAAGCAAACAACGCGTTTCGGCTCCCTACACTTTGACAAAGGCCAGGCAGCCGAAACGCGTTTGGCCGCTTTAGGTTGCACGTTGAATTGAAAACAAACAATTTAGAAATTACAAGGCTCAAATGCCTAGTGTCTTTCTAGAGGAAAAAAGTGTTTCCGCAAAACCATCCTTGCGAGCTTCGAGCACCCGCTGTGTGGAGAGCGGTAACCATTGACAGAAAGGGTGGATGAGCGATATAGAGATATATATATATATATTTCTTTATACATATGTATATTTATGCACAAACATACATATGTTTATGTATTCATGTATTCACACAAAAAAACAACAGTTAAAGTAACGTTATAGTTAGGTGTTTGAATGCGACAAGAGCGAAAGTTATAAAAACCAAATAACATTGACATACGCCAGTTATAGTTACATGAACTAACGATAACTTGCGTTCCCATCTTGCAGTGCAACTCACATATTACATCATATATTGCACCAAATCACAAAAAGCACGCTTTTAGAGTAAAGGTCTAACCTTTTGCTATATTTGGTGTAAGTGTTTTTAAGCCATTTATTCTATATCAGACACCAAAGTTTTGCATGCGATTTACCCCGAGACATAGGACTTTTGGAACCATCCCTTTTTCTTGGTTCCCTCCTGATGGATCAGCACAAAACTTTCGATGAAGAAGCAGAGGTGGATGAACATCAAGGTAATTAAGAGAATGGAGGGTCTTAGTACGCTAAAAACACAATTTTATGTCTTTATGAAGAACCGGATCTGCTCTGTTGTATTGTGTATACTTTACATGCCAGTCCTCCCCCTCACTAAGATAAATTGTACGCTTGGATACTGCACTGAATGGTGATTTGTGTCTGTGAAATAAATCAGGAACAGCGGCGAGGCAATTCCTTGTCTTGTCTAAAGTTTGTTGAATTTTATAATACTGTCTACTTGTAAAGCGCACTTCAACATTATCATATTTCAGTGAAACTGTGTAAAGCCTTCAACATCTTCATCAAGGAAAAGCTCTGCTGGTACTTGAGTAATAAAGATGAAGTATGACTGAGCAATGAACCTATCGGTAAAGCGGATGGGATCCGAGGCCGCCTGGATAACAAACCTTGAACAAAGTAACGAGTGTATTCCCGAGGAGTTTAGAACGCAATGGATTCAGATGCAATCTAAATGGAACTAGTAGCTCCTGTCAGTCCATACTGGGCCCAGTACTAACCGTCTCAACTGCAGGTCTCCGGCCATGCGGTCCAGCTGAAGGAAGGATCCATACTGGTTTATGTACAATGCCCCCACCCATTCTTAAAGGCTTCCTGGCCAAGGCAGAGTTGATGGTAGGGCCATGACTGGCGATGTACTGCACATGAAATGGTGTTGCTAAACCCTCCTCTGTTTAAACCATTCCAAAGACACATCAGTATTCTCCCCCCAAAAAAGTCCTGTCTATTAAAATGGCAAAGTGATCAGCTTGACCCGCCCTTTCACAGGAAATCCAGGTGCCCACCATGGAACATGCCTATATATATCACAGCTGTCATGGACATTGCCCAAGCCACTGTGTCATTGGTGTTTAAGTTAGTGTCAAGACCTGTTGTGAGGCAGCAGTTTGGTTGTTCACTGGCTATGAGGAAGAGCCCGGCATGTGGACAGGTCGATGCGAAGTTATCAAATCTGCCACATTATCAAAGAGCATGTTAGTACTTTGCTAGTAGCCCAAGGGTGGCTCCTCCGCTAAGGCCGAGGAGCGTTGCCACCCGGCTCTCAGAGCAGGAGAAAGGAAAAATAAAATAATAATAACCCTGTTATTATCATTTTATTTTTCACTTCGGAGTTAGGTTGGACAGGGCGAGCGGGGCTGGGGGTCACGGGGGGAGGAGTGGTTTGCTCTCCCTACGTGTGCATGACTGTTTAGCCGGCCCTCTTGTGCCGGCCAAACAGACAAGCGCACTTTACACAGCCTGGTAAGGAACATGCCCAGGCTCCCATTCCCCATATGAGCGCCGTAACATAGCACTCAGACCAATCACAACGCTGCATTGCAGTGTTGTGGTTGGCTTAGGGGAGGGAGCCTGTGTGTTTCCTGCTTCCGCCGAAGCGGAGGAGAAGGTGGTATTGGAAAGGGGTTGAAGCGAAGGAGGAACGGCAGTTGGCAAAAGGTAAGTAGGTTTAAAAAAAATATTATTTTGGCCTGCCCCCCCCTTCGACCCGCCACCCCTGTTCCCTGTCAGCCGCCACTGTATTAGCCAGGAAGCAATGAAAGTCTGTAGGGTCAAACTGCTTGAATATGTATTTATTCTTTTTGAAGACAAGTGGTAGAAATGAAGATGTCTGCACCATCAATGTTTGAGAAGTCAGTCCCAAAATGTTGACCTGAAGGAACTCGTGTTATAGTGTTTTACAAAATATGCAAAATGTCGTGTTAAAATTATTTTTAATAATCAGTCTTTTAAATGATGTATATATACGTGTCAGATCAACTAATGATGTTGCACCTGAAATGAGTTACCAATGTATGTGTCTTAGAAACGTGAATTAATGCCATGAATAGTTATGCCACATTTTATTTTGGTGTTCTGTTGAACATACTCCTGGTCATTGCCCCTCTCAGTGTCCAGCTGCGAAAACATCCCTCCCCTTTGTTTCCATGGAAAATCAAGTGAATGATGTCAATATATTTGTTAGAGAAAGTGTATTGTGACTGAAGCTTCCATGATGTACTTAAAGAATCATTATTATTATTATTTTTTTTAAATCATTATTTATGTCATTTTATCCCAAAGTATCGTTTTCAAGGAATTCCACTGGAAGTTTCGCTTAAGACACGATAGTGCTAGTTCTATGAGCCATTGTTTAAGAAATGTTTCATTTCAATTATACATCTCCGGAGTGCAGTTGCTGAGGAAGCAAGAAGAGGATTTTTCTTACCTTGAGAAATGGGTTACTGGTAAATAATTGCGTAGATTTCAATTGTTAAGTTGTTGTTTCTGATTTGCCAAATGCGACCCTAACCATGTTCATTCAGACCTTGCTGAATCTATTAACAGCTTGTGTGATTGGTCTATAAAAACCTTTGAGATTCTGTTTTTCGTGTAATTCTTTTACCATTTTGCTTCAAGGTAATTATAAAACAAACCTGACATTTTAGCAAAGGTTTATCTATCCAAAGACAACAGTCTCATCTAGACCAGATCTATGCTGGGAGGAAGAAGTTGGATGGTTTCCTTGTATTTCATTTCTTGTGATTGTGCTGGTTAGAGTTATAAGATGAACATAACCTCAATTCTTTCTCCTATCCATGGGTTGCTATAAAGAGTTTGAATTCTCTCTTCTCTATTGCTTTATGGGTTATATTAAGACATAGGTTGCATGATCCAGCATCGAAGTTAAGAAGCTATAATGTATAATCATAAGGACTGGCTGCATATAATTGAAGACCAATGCCACCTAGTCTTGTTTACACCCCATGCAATTTTCTTCTACCTCGTTTTACACTCTCTCTCACCTTATTTTTGCAAGTTCTTTTTCATCAAACCTTTCTCGTTTTTTCCCCATCATATTCTTTCTCGTCCCTTCTTCCTTTTCATCCATTCTCTCTCTTGCTCTGAATCAGAGACGGGTGATGAACAAGAAGTCCTAGTTCCCAAAAACGTGGGACGGTGCCCACACCTCAAAAGATGGGGTCATCCCAAACCTCATCTTACTATTAGGATCTCCCAGTAAACAATTTCTTGACTCTTCCCTCTTCTATCCCCATTTTCCTTTTCAATCCAGCTAACAGACTCACATGTCCACCGCTCAAATTAACTCAAAGTTCTCTATACTAATCCACAACTAATCCTTTTTTGGGTTGAGGAGTAGCATACTACTAGCCAACAAGCACTTTGATGCCTCGTCAGGGGCAGTAAGAGCTATATAAATACAATACAGAAAATCATAATTTTCTTTTTACACTCTGATAAGAGCATAAAGCTGGAGACTTTCCTAGGCAACAATGCATGAATCAGCAGAAATCAAGGCACAAACTCAAAAACATAAAAAAAATCAAAAAAGCCAGAGAGGTTGGGATCAAGATCTGGCATCAGTGGCACTCTCTGTTCTGCATTCAACTCCTTCACTGCTTGTGGGAATATCTGTGGGGCTGGAAAGTTTTCGCAAGAAGATAGTTGTCATTTTATTTTGATCAGGAGAGTGCAAGTCTCAACCGCCCATGTACGCGGGTCCTGCTTTACCTTTTGTTTCATCAACCATCCAGCCCTATTATCACGTTTTGGTGCCATGTAAAAATTTGTGAGGAGGGGATGATGGGGTGGGTTGTGAATTTGTCAGTTCAAGAACTATGAATTCCAAATCACCACAATGATATTTTTTACTTACTCATTTTGGCTTTCCTACTTCCTTATGGATGATCACAGAGAATCTTCAGTCCTCTTTCGATCTTGGAATCATTTTTTGACACTGTCAATCTGACTGGATGGTGTATGTTTAACCATTTTTCTGAAGTTAGATTGGGGCTGTGCTTTGTGGGCAAGTGGTAGTGTGCGCCTTAGAAGACTACAGATGCAAGACAATCCAGATGATGCAACACCTTCCAATTCTGAGCCAAGATTATCATATGAAATGTGTCCACAAGTAGGAACCGAGTCAGTTGTGAAGCCTCTTCCTTGTCTTTTTTAGTTTTTTGGACAGTGAAAAATCTTGAATAATATCCAAGGCCTTTCAAGTTACCTGAAACCAGCTGGACAGCTCTCAGATGTAGAAGCTTCAAAATCTGCTCACCACTCTGTAGAAGAGTTCTGACATTTTGTCAGCGTAGTAGGGGGATTGGCAAGAGTCAGGAGCAGCTTTCTTATATGATCTTCTGAACCCAAATGGGTCCGGTATCTAATAAGACCACTGCGTTTGGAATAGGGAAAACATAAACCGGAAGGAGACACACAATTTTTATCAGTAGGAAATAAATAAATAGATATATTTCAAAGGACCCGTGCTCATTTTTTGGCTGCCTCGATGGTGATGGTGAAATGCGCAGTAGTTTTGTACTTGTACTAATTTCTACACTTCCTTGAACTTGTGATAGACATATTAGATGTTGCCCTTTAAACAACTGCTACTTACATTTTTTATGACTATTGGGATGGAAATGTCCCTTGCTCTGGATGCCAAACTTGAGTATCTGGTTTCTGGATTTTTGACACCAGGCTCCTGCTAATCGAGCATGTGTGGCCTGCCCTTGATTTACAACATACCTCGATCTATAGGGGCCCTCCAAGTGAGCCCTCAAAGGTGACTTGACTACCATTCCTGTCATAGGTTCATGCGTGTAGGAAGGTGGTGGCAGCAAACCGTTTTGATTCTCATGTGAGCAGGCTTTCTTATCTGTGTCACAGGAACCAGAACCTACTGGGTCCATTGATACAAAAATCCACTGGTAACGGTAAACCAAGAATCCCAGCGCAGAGATCCTGTGCGGGTGGAATATGCATGTATGCTAGCGAGGTGAGGTATACATAGGCTTGTCCTGTTTTCGGTTTCTGTTTTTTGTGAAGTTTTATCAATGTTCCTTAGGTCTCGCGCCTGCGATGGCAGGGCGAAGCCCTACTGTCGCAAAGCGAGCCATAGTGATTGTTTCTGCTTTCAAGGACTAAAGAGGAGAGGACAAGAGACTGGCACGCGCACGCAGCCTGGCGGAATCAGATCAGGTCGCACGCGTGAACACGCGCTCCGATTCCGGCAGGCTGTTCACACACACACACACACACTGGATATGGACGCGCACACACAGACAGGTACACACAGACACAGGTACACACAGACACACGCACACACACACAGACACATGTGCGCGCACACACACACACGCAGACATATGCAGACACACGCGCACACACACAAACATGCACCCCTCCCCCCACCACTCACCGGGCTCTTTCTGGTACAGGCTCCGAAAATGCGGGGCTCCCTCAGCTCACGGGAGCCCCGGACACTGCTACAGGCTCCGAAAACGCACGGCTCCCTCAGCTCACGGGAGCCCCGGACACTGCCGCGCGCTCCATGCCCCAGGCAAAGTTGGCAGCACGCATGCGCAGTGCGTAAGGAATGCGTGTGTGTGCTCTTTCGCTTCGGCTAAACCCGTGCTGGGCATCCCTTGTTTTAAATAGACATGCTACCAGGCTTCCTGTTAAGGATTTTGCATGGAAGTTGTTATCGGGTTGAAAACATATTATCTCTGGGGCCCGTTTATTTTTGAGCTGGCGTTTTGACCTGAAGTTTTTCTGCAGTGACACCTCCACACACGCAGGCCCACGCAGCTCAATAGAACAGTTCTGGGAGATCTCTCTGTTGAAGAGTTCAGCTGCTACGAGGCTTCCTGTTGAGGATCTTGCACTGCATGCAAGATAAGTCTTTGTTTTGACCTTTTAGTGCATATTTCTATAGTTTTTACAATACAGCCCAACCTCGATCCGAAGGTGTTGGATCACATTACAGGCGCACCACTTACGTACATTGTGGCCAGGTCATGTATTGTTTATAGTAGGCTGCTCCGGCTAGAACATCACATCTCAGGTTAATGCACTTCTCCATGGGATTGCATATGGTTAAAACTTGGTTTTTTGTAGCATTTATTCAGATGACTAGGCAAACTCCTCTTCCTTGCTTATATTTTGCTCACGAGTGTCACTCCTAGTCGTTGAAATGTCTCATAATTACACTGAATTTATAAGTATGTCACACATAGCAATTTCAAACCTTGGCAGTTATGATCAGGTTATAATATGAAAAGTCTCTTTAGAATTGAAAACTCTGTATTTCTTTAACACACTGAAGTGCTTCAGCTTAATTCATAAGATTTTGTAAAGTTTATTCTTTAAAAGTGTTATGTTTTTAAACTTCAACTGAGTAACGTTCCGGTGCTTAACCTCTGCCCAGATGACAACAGCACCACTACTTAACTTGGGCTGTTATTTGCCAGCGAAGGTTCTTATTTTTTTTTTTAGACCAATGCTCATTTTACTAGTGCTACGGGAGGCCGTCCTGATCCAGTCCTTCAAAAGTGGAAATGTCACATGCTGCATTTCCTTTTGGCAAAGACGCCAAGGCACTATGTTGAATACTCTGCGCCAAAGTGCATTAGGATGCAGTTGATCTTGGGCAGTGTGTGTTGTTATACAGCACGGGCACAGCCAGTACTGTGCAGTGCAAGTAAAGTATTGTGTTTGCTGTCCTAGTAGTCTTTCTTTACAATGGTCGAGGTGTCTCCCAGAGGCTCACATTATCCCTGGCTGTGTACAGGCAGCACAGGAGACTGCACAGAAGGGACTCGGGAGAGGTCCTCAAAGCGAGCAGTCACAGGACTCTTGTATAGAAATAGTGAGCTTGCTAATTCATGCCTCCATTCATGCTCTGGTATCGCCAAATAAAACCTGCCATGATGAAAAGGGAATACTGTTGTCCGGCCCGAGCCTAGGGTTGTTGAGTCGAGGCAGTGTACCTACCTGCAGTACTGAGGGTGCTTTCTTTGCCCATAAATCAAAGAAATGGGACACCTGTTGCGACCAGGCATTACCAAAGACCATAAGTTACTGTACTCTGATCTATGAAATTTGGAATAGTTGGAGCGTGTGAATTCTTAAATACTTCTGGTAATATTTAAATACATATTTAAAATGTTGACACCTTTTAAATTCTGCATTTATTAAAAAAGAAATGATGCATTCAAAATGCACTGCACGTACAATTAAAGTTCATTTGAAAGTCTATCTTTTCATGAACCAATCTTTAATGCCATGATTATGTGGATTTTCTAGAGTTGAAAATGTACTTGGGTTAACAGCAATGAAACTCTTGTTTGTGGGCTTGTTTTATAGTCTAGTGGGGCAGGTTTCACTGTTGATTCTCCGAATCTTGCAACAAACATTACCTGCACGATGCCGTCTCCCATGCCTTGTGAAGTACAAAGCACGTTTTTTTTTACATTTCTTTATTGGCATTTAGTCAAAAAGCACCTCCAGTGTACATGACATTACGTGGACAGACATATACATCCCATCCTGCATACATTAAGAATGTCCTGGTAGCAGCATCTGCCATTGTATGGAAGGTGACAGGCACAGGGGGGAAATAGGACCGACAGTAAGCACCCTGTTCCATAGGAGTAGCCAATATGTACATTATAAACAAAAGGCTAAAGAATGACTGTTGACCCCTTCTGGCAGTTGCTGGCAGCTAAGTGGAGTGGCAAGAGTACACTGCCAACACTTACACAACGTGTGTTTACAAGTTCAAAACTGCCCTATTTTCAGATTTTCACGTGGGACGCTTTCATTTTGCTATTAGATTGGGTATTTGGAGCAATTTCATTTTTATACCCTGGCCTGTTTTTTCCTGCTCCAATCGGTCCCTGTGAAAGATGTGGCGTTATGTCCAGAACTACTAAGCAATTGAATGTTGAAGAACAACGATGTCACGTCAAAGGCTCTCCAAAATTACACTTAGATATGGGTTAAGTGATTCGCTTCGTGGATGTTTTGTTAACAATGCTGTCAAGCTTTCACCAGGCACACACACACCACCAGCTGTCAGTGCACGCTTCCACCATGCACACACACCACCAGCCTTCAGTGCACGCTTCCAGGCACACATACCATCAGCCGTCAGTGCACGGTTACAGACACACACACCACCAGCTGTCAGTGCATGCTTTGCCACCAGGCACACACACCACCAGCCGTCAGTGCATGCTTTCACCAGGCATACACACCACTGGCCGTCAGTGCACGCTTTCGCAAAGCACAAACACCACCAGCCATC
This sequence comes from Lissotriton vulgaris, assembly GCF_964263255.1. Classification (NCBI taxonomy): domain Eukaryota; kingdom Metazoa; phylum Chordata; class Amphibia; order Caudata; family Salamandridae; genus Lissotriton; species Lissotriton vulgaris. The sequence continues at coordinate 185,409,169 of NC_141693.1, forward strand.
AGTGCACGCTTTCACCAGGCACACACACACCACCAGCCGTCAGAGCATGCTTTCACCAGGCACAGACACCATCAGTCGTCAGTGCATGCTTTCACCAAGCACAAACACCACCAGCCGTCAGTGCACACTTTCACCGGGCACAAACACCACCAGCTGACAGTGCACGGTTTCACAGAGCACAAACACCACCAGCCATCAGTGCACGCTTTCACCAGGCACACACACACCACCAGCCGTCGGTGTACGCTTTCACCAGGCACACACACACACCACCAACCGTCAGTGCACGCTTTCAACAGGCACACACCACCAGCCATCAGTGCACGCTTTCACCAGGTACATACAACACGAGCCACCAGTGCACGCTTCCACCAGGCACACACATACCACCAGCCATCAGTGCACGCTTCCACCATGAACACACACCACCTGCGGTCAGTGCAGGTATCAGAGCGCTTTGAATCAGCATGCTTATAACAAGCAAGACTAGCACATTATATTACTGCCAACTTTGCTTAGCATAAGCAACAGCTAACCATTCACAAACAATGTTTATATACCAATTGCAAATACAAATAAATAAATATGCAAAGCATTGTCATTTACAATGCCAATAACGCAAACTTTAATGCTGCAAGACCTATTGCACTGTAAATGCTTGTTTTGCTCTGAAAATAGAAATTGTGCAGGTGGTGTTTTTCCAGTGCTTATAAGCAATTTGGCTTATACTTCCCTTTTTTCCCTACCTCATTTGTAGTGTCAGTCCTTACTTCAGTCTTTCATCCCCCTTATTCCATTCCATATACCTTTTCCTTGAATTTGCTCTTACAAGTAACTTTTCATCATTTCTCACACCTATATGTCAGTCTCTTTTCCCAACACTCAACTCTTCTTGCCACAAGGCTAATCCCAGCCCACGTCTAGGATGTACATGGAAGGCAATATGTTTACACCTCATTAAGATTTAACGGCTGCAGATAAAATGTTAATTGTAACCACTTACCACATCTTGCTGCTACTCTGTTTTTCAGACAAAGATCAACTGGCGATTTTCTACTTAGCACATGAGATATGTATTGCAGGTACTGTTTTACTGCAAGACAGTGACACACTACTCTGTTCTTGGTCTTGTGATACCAAGAAAGAACTGGGCTAATAAATGTGGTCTTTCTCTCCGATCTGTCCTATTCCAGCCCTGTGGTCATTGGGGAGTTGTCTGCTAAGGAAGTATTATGCTTTCTGTGATTACTGTCTTTGCATGTGGTTGTTACAGTTTAAAATTGCAGTTTTGACATGCCTGTGATTGCATATTTTATCACTCGTTTTGTGTTTTAAACTTGTGGTTTCCCCTGGCCATGATTGCTTGCATTTAACATGTTGAATTGCGGGATTTGCAATCCAACCTCTGTAGTTTGTCCCTCTCATTCCTTGGTTACAAATCTGTTTCCCTCCAAATTTCTCCTTTGCTCTGTGCTAAGACCTGTGTGTTAAAACAGTGCACCCAGCCACCATTTTGTGTTCACAAGCCAGTGAGGCCAGGATTTCTATTGGAAGTAGGGACTAGGGCTACCTGTACCATTGGTTGCTTGGACTTGGGTTGGGACTACTGGTAGGGCTAAGGCCTTTATTGGACGTAGAGATCAGGGTTTTTGAACTGATTGGGTGCTTGGGGTAGGGCTAAGATTGGCAGTAAGGTCCTTGTCTCCTACTGGTTCTAGATTTTAGGGCTAGTGTTGTGATTGGATAATGTAAGGGCTAGGGTTCCCATTGGCTGAAGGGGTCACCTGATTACTAGGTCTACACGAGGCCAGGGTTAGTGCGTCTCAGCCCCAGCATCGAGGCTAAGGGCGGAGAGGACAAGGGTAGTGCCTGTTTGAGCCTGCTCGGGACCAGGGCCAGAAATGCTGCCCTTTTTCTCATTTCTCTTCCTACTGCTAAGACCTAACAAAAAAAACAAAAAAACTTTTCCTCTTTTATCCCTCCACTATCCTTTTCAATCAAAATTAACAGACTAACATGTTCACTTCTCAAATGCCATATTCAACTATACAAATATACTGGCCAAATAACTGAATAACATATCTACTACTCAAATTACTTCATATGTATACTATACTAATTTTAAACACAAATCCTTTATGGGTTCTGGAGTGGCGTGCTACTCGCCAGAAAAGCGCTTCATCACCCATCAGGGGTAACAAGTGCTATATGAATGCTAATCTTTCTTTCCCTTTTATCCCTCCGCTATCCTTCTCACTCCAAGTAACAGACTAATATCCACCACTGAAATTACCTAATATTTCACCATATGAATTCACCACTAATCCTTTATAGGCTTCCGGAATAGCGTGCGTCAACAAGCGATAAATAAATACAAACCTTTGTTCTCCTCTTTCCTTCTGCTATCATTTCATATCCAAATAACTGACTAACCTATCCACCACTTAAAATGTACTTGCATGTTTCACTATACTAATTCAACACTAATCCTCTATGGGTCCCGGAGTAGCGTGCTACCCGCCGAAAAAGCGCTTCGACGCCTCGTCAGGGGTAGTAAGCGCTATATAAATGCAATTACAATACAATGTGAATGAAGTTTATTTTATATTGTAGTTTATTTGAAAGTGACCATGAGGACTGCTAAGAATTGATTTTCATAGTGCCAGTGGGGTTTTGTTTATTTGAAAGCAGTGGTGGGAGAGGATGTGCCTTCACTGGCTTGTGTGAGTTGCACAAGGCACTTTATCTATGTGTTCTGTGCAGCCTTCACTGTTCTAGTGTATTTTCACCTAGGTAGAAAAAAGGATAGATGTATATGCCTCCATTAAATATGGTCACTGTGGTTTTTATAAGTGAGTTCCAGCACCATATTTTCAAAGCTTCATTGTGCCATACCTGCTGTACAAATGAACGTTGAGCTTGGTGAAGCTGGATCATGAACACATTCTACTTTGGTACGCCTGTTCAGAAGGGGCCCATACACCTGTTTTTGAGAACCATGTGCTGCCTGCAGCAGCTGCTTCTTCATGTTTTGAAGTTGCAGTGTCTGTATCTCATACAGGAACTCATAAATGTTCAAAGTTACCATATACACTGGAGGCAGAGCAGTTTTAGGAAAAACTGTTAATCAACCCTTTTTTTACCCTTTCTGGACTTGAGCATAACTGCAAAAAGAGTTCATAGTATTGTCCTTATCTTTCGGTACAAGGAAATGTGGCCCTTAAAGGCCCGCGTTTCAGACCATCAAACTGAAATACTAAGAACAAGGTTAGGTGGAGTGCTTTAGGGAAGGTAATTGTTTCTGGAGGCGTCCTTGTGCACAGCCATCTTTGTTGCCACAATCCTAATACTGAGCTTTGAGAAAACAAAGTTCCGACTCAGTCTCGGTGAAGGAGGATTACATCATGGAAGTGTCTCTTTCTGTGGACAGAGATCCTGCAAACCCAATGTTCCTTATACAGCAATGTGCAGGGGACAAGGAGATGAAGCCGTATGTAGTCATGCTACCAAAACAGGAGATGAAATAGGTCCAGGGTACTTGTGAATAATCAAAATGCATTTTAAGTGACTTTCCATGGACCATGTGGGTCAGTGATGGAACATCTTCCAACTAAGAAGCTGCACTTATACTGCTTTTACACTCCAGTGCTACAGCAAACAAATGATGGTCGGAATGCTGACAATGCAAACATTCTCCCCAGTCAAAAGATCTGGGTTCAATCCATCGTTCTTTTGCCCACTACACCACCCCAGTTTGGACCCAGCAATATGCAGATCAGTCTTGACCCTGTGCCTCATGGGAACAGTCCAGACCGAACAGCCAGACCAGGTACTCCCTGGACCGGAAAAAAGCATCCTGGGACCGGTTTCAGGGTATGTCACCCTTCTTCAGCCAGGCCAGCTTGAATCCAGTGGCACAGTGAGCAAGGGACCCACGTCTGGGCATACCCATCCCACTTAGGGCGAAAAGTGTTACAGCTAAACAAATGATGGACGGAATGCTGATAATGCAAACATTATCCCCCGTCAAAAGATCTGGGTTAAATCCATCGTTCTTTTGCCCACTGCGCCACCCCAGTTTGGACTCAGCCATATGCAAATCAGTCTTAACCATGTGCCTCATGGGAACAGTCCAGACTGAACTGCCAGGCGAGGTCCTCCCTGGATCGGAAACAACCATCTCTCTGCCCCTGGCACGTCTTTAAAGCAACTTCAAACACCTAAGAAATTAAAAGAGTCTGGAACACAGGTGAAATAGAATTCATGTACATCTTTCTATGGAAGTGCGTGTGCATTATGGCATGAGAATCAGCTGAGAGCAGAAAAATGTGGAAAGAGGGAAAGGCCCAAAAAGGAACATTTTTAGACAATTATTAGCCTTATGAAACCAGCAACGTTATGGAATTACTCTTAGTGAGCCAAAAAACAGACTAACTGTCTTGCTGGGCGTCTAAATAAAGGTTGAATACTTGGTGTATTCTCCTTAATTTAGAAGTCCAAAACAATGCCGAAGGGACTCAGAAAAAACAAATGCCCCCAGAAGGATTATTTCTCTGACCTGGTGATCCTATTGTCGAAGACAGCATAAAAACAGGTCTCTTTTGATGTCAATTGATATCCATACTACATTTGTACTGCACAATTACTATTAAATGTCTTTCAGTTTTTTTTAACCTTAACCGAGGACTAACAGCATTGTCTTGTTTAGAAAATACTTATTTCTTGGCCCATAAAAAATGTCTACATTTTAACTCCCATCAAATGTACCTGTTGTTAGAGTACAATTCTTTTCAGTATTTTTTTTTATGTGGTTCACAATCTGTCATGGCGTGTAGAAGTGATTGTCCTGTTAGAGGGTAGTTAAAAATGCCCACAATATGAATGTCAATTGCACTAAAAATCACGAAGGAACATTAATTATCTGCAAAGCTGCCATCACTTGCTATGTGGCTTCCCAAAAAAATACTGGTGCATAAGACTGCCTCTGGCTGTATCCATAAGTTAAAGTAGGGTCAATTTATAGTTAAAATACGTACAGATTTTTTCCAATTGTGGAAATGCAAGAATTCCATGATTTGTTTTCAAGAATATTCCCGAGAGAGCACACTGCAGAAGGGCAGAGTGAGCATGACCCCAAAAGATAACTGGACTCTTACTTGTCAATCTATGCTCTCTGGGTGTTTTAAACTAATATAAGGCAATTTTCCCATTCCTCACAGCTGTTTTTCCTGTTTGGAAAGGCATGAGCTTGATATTTTATTCTAATGGTTAAGAATTTTAATTAAAATACAATTTTAAAATGCCTGCGAAGTGATACTATACAAAAAGTAAATATGTGAGATACCAAGAAGGAGGAGAAAATTACCTGTGGCACTAGTTATGCATTATGGGTATCTTCAATAAAGTCATAAATAACCCACTCTTCACCCGATATAGCCAAAAGAATGGAAGCTGTGAGAGGTGGTATTTCTAGATGCGTTTTTTCTTCTTTTAAAGGTAGGAAAAAACTTTTAGCAGGAATACTGCTATACGTTTTTCAACCTCCTTTTGATTTTCTATATTGTGTTCGTTTTAACTACAATACAAAATTGAACATGCTCCTCCTACAAAGGCACGGTTTACAGTACCAAATTATTTATTGCTCTCTTTTGAAGGACTTCTACAGGCCTGTGTTCCATTATTTATGCGTTTAATGAAGATACCCCATAGGATGTTTCTTGTAGAAAGCAGAACTCTTTGAAAAACTAGAAGATTCGCTAAAGACATTAGGAAGGCCCTGGATGTAGTGACACAGACAAAAGTAACTGGTGGCTACAAATAGGGAGGCGTTTCTGAAAACACAAGCACAATATTCCACAATCCACACACAGTTTGACATTAAACATATTTAGAACATGAGGAATTTGCAGGGGGTAGTACTTCATTATAATCAGACAGTAAATACAAAACACCGCGCTGCCACTGAAAGCAAGGTGTTTTTTATTGATTTCATTGAAAACATCACATAATGGTGGGAGCAAAACAAAAGGTTGCCCCTTCAACTGCCAAAAACATCTCTGAACAGACGAAAATAAAAATGACTGCATTATGATGGTTTAGAAGACTTGCACAAGGAGGGAAATATATATATATAACAGTTACTGCACTAATTACAGTATTGAAAAAGAAAGACAAAAATATATATTTATAATGGGACCCGCCAGGCCATCGCACAAAAGTTGATGGCAAATGTATTCACACTGGGGTAATACTAACAAGTTTAAAAAGTGTTTTTCCTTACTGCAGCTTATAATAAAATCATTTTGTTCTTTTTGTAAAATGGATAATTGTATGTTCACTTGGTGAGTTAAAAACGTTAACAGATTCAGCACCATGTGTCTCAATAATTCTTTCATGTTTTATCCCAGTCTTCACAATCCTGGAATGAAAATGGGGAAGGGGTAAACCCAATGGCATATTGGCTCAAACAATTGATTGGAAATTGTGAACTGATATGGCCAAGGTTTGGAAAATTAGACCACAAGGGTGGGAGAATGACAGACAGTTTAAAAACTGAGGTGGGTCTATGAGCCGTACTTGGCACCACCTCAAGGAGCAGTTGGCCTAAACGTTTTGAAAAATGACGTTGACCTGGAAGCAGCCATGATGTAAATAATGATCTTGTGCACAGAGCAGTCAACCTCTGCCTGGATATTATGCCAGTCCAGATGCAGTCTTTTTCATTTCAAGTTTCTTGCTAATATCAGAGGAATGATGCGGGAGCAGCACAAAGCATGGATAAAATCATGACCTGAGTTCTTAAACGACTTTTACTTCCATCAGGGTAGAAAGATGATATGGTGTTCTGCACCATTCCGCTGAAGCTTTTGCTCTTAAGACACAATTTACAGGGGAATCCAATAAAGCACACGAGGCCCGTATCCATACTACATTTTCAGGATAATCACTAAATAAATAACTCCGCTTTGATTAACTGCATTTGCATTTGTCCCAAGAGGATATTCTGGAACCCTGGCATCAAAGCGGCCCTCGAGGAGCAATACTAGATACCCTTGACTAGGCAGACTGAATTATTGCCTCTGATAGATAACAATGATTTGCAAGATTGGGGAACGACAATCAGTTTCATGATGCCTCAAAAATGTAATAAAGAGGGTAAATTAACCTGGGAACCTGCAGGTAGGGAAGGGACAGAGTCTGAACTACCAACCAGGGCAGGTGAGGGTTTGTGGGGGGATTGAGAATCACCCACCAGATCTCGAAACAGGTGTTGCTGCACCTTAGTGTAAGGCCAACAATGAAAAAGACCAAGACACCCTCTCTTATAAAATCCTAGGAATGTAGAACATGTAACACAAAGTAAGAAACCGGCTCTGCATACTGTCTGCACTACGGCTTAATGTACTGGGAGACATGAAACCTGAAAATCTATCTTTGTGAGAGGCATCCATTCACTTGGCAGCCAGTAATCAAGACTGTTCCATTTATTGTGCATGTGTTTATATACTAAACTATTTAATTCAAGTAAGTGTCTTGGACTTAAGCAGGGCAAATTTACAAATGTTGTGCGTTACTCCCAAGACATTTTGATCAGAAACACATTATTATTAAAGATTGATTATAGTGACCATGGGATGAGAAAAGGAGGAAGTAACATTAGGAGTGGAGAATGCAATTGACATTCCACTTTAGTGTGCAGCAGACAAGCAGACAACGAATGTGTAACCGTAGGCAGGTACTGGAAACAAGAGAATGGAAAATTGTGAAGTTGATAAGCCTCAGTTAAAAAAAATAACTGTCAAACAAAGGGTGAGTTGGTATCAACGTCACTAGTGACACACACACGAGATGTAATTGGACAGTAGGTGGGGAAGGCCTAATAAATTATATGAAACTTGAAACAACTCTGGTAGGCTTCACGCTAGGTATGGGGCAATTAACCAATCACATCCTTTTTTACCAATTGATCCATTATTCCAGAAAAGACGTATTGCATCACTGGGGTAGCGTGGTGGTCCCAAGCAGGCATCCTGTTGGAGACGTGCATTTCCAAGGGAGACGTCATTTTCATTCCTTTTCCCCCCCGCACAGCGTTGAGTCTCATTTCCACTAACGCCGTTTCTCTAAGTCAAGATGGAGGGGGCGGGATACAAGTTTTGCAGAGAATCAGGGAAGCCATTGCGTCGACCGTCAAGATTGGATCTTCATACGAAAAAAAAAGGTTTTCATTTCATAATTGTCAAATAACGGAGCCAACGACACTGCCCCCTGTTAACAGCATGATTTCTAGGGTCTTTCCGTCTGGGACGCACAGAACAGAGAACTAAAGAATCCTTCGAGAGGGTGAACTCTCTCTCTCTCTCTCAAGAAGGACTGACTGTCACGGTGCTGCTGGTGTCTGGTAGTCCATTCTCCTGTGGCTCAGGTGGAGGTGTGATGGCTTGTTGTTTCTCCAGGGCTGTACTAGAGTATCTGCACTTTGAAGACCCACACTGGCAGCTAAATAGTTTGCCTTTTATGTCCCAGAATCTCTCACCATAGTCGAACCTACAAAAGTTAAAAAAAGAGAAACTAGTTAGATTACACAAAGGATTACTTTAATTACTAACCCATTTGGTGTTGCAAATACAAGTACTCCCTTTCAGAGACATCTTGTGGTCACTGGAGTACATGAACTAGACAATCCATGCAGCAAATACTTTTGAACATAAGTATCTATTTTGAGCAGAAAATATGCCTGTTTTTGTAACTTTTTAATAATAGGTTTGCATATGTTTTGTACATGCTTTTATGGTTTTCTACAAAGAAATCGAAAAAAGCTATGCCAGAACTTCTACATGTAATTTGTTGGCATTCTAGAAATACTTTGTTTTTGTTACATCAGATGCCATACGGCATGTCAGATGAACAAGTTACTTACCTTTGGTAATGCCTTATCTGGCAGAGACTTTAGATAGCTGCAGATTCCTTACCTTAGGCACCAGACTAGACCCGAAAGATTCTTGAGCAGTACCCCTGCACACAGTTATGTGGCGTCATCTGTACCAGAAAGACGTGTGTGCTACCTATATAGGCACCACCCTGCGCACTAACGTCAGCTACTTTTGCGACTTTCCAAGTCATGATTGCAGACATGGTGTGGAAAAACTAAGGCTGTGGGAAGGGTGTTACCGCACACCAGGGAGGATTGGTAAGTAATTTGCAGCTAGATAGGGTCTATCAATAAGGCCTTCCCAAAGGTAAGTAACTTGTTCATCTGATAGAGACTTCAAGCTGCCCTCCTCTACGCCGACTATGCTGTGCTTATGTCTCACACTCCAGTGGGGCTCCAACGAGTATTAACAAGCTTCACTAATTATATGCCCAAATTAGGTCTGTTAACCAACAAAGATTAAGCTCTTTATTATGAAGTGTGGTAAAAGGACCTTAAAACGTTGGGATGTAATTATTGAAGATGTGCAGATTGGATATGCTAAGACATTCTTCTACTTGGTTATCTTGTATGACCAGGATGGTTCTTGGAGTCAGGCTACTAGTGCCAGGAAGCTCCAGTTTATGCAAACTACTACAGCTCTGTGCAATTTTTCGATGAAACATGGTAGAAAACCACACAAAGAACAATTAACTATTTATAATTCAGTGTATATCAACAACTGTATATGGGGTTGGGGCATATTGACTGGCAACCCCTGCAACTAGTGGAGAATGCCTTCTTGAGGTATTTCCTAGAGGTACCAAGTAGCTGTACCTCCTACGTATGCCATGCTGAGCTGGGGCTATCCATATTAACTGATTCAGTTAGGATCCAGCCAATTTTTTGTGGCATAAGATTTGGACCACTGAGCAAACTACCCTCAACCGTGAGATCATTAAGGATTTACTCAAATCTCAATTTGCTTTTCAAATACCATGACTGAATTATATTAAAAATGTTGTGAGTGATCTGGGCCATCCAGAGTTTTTGATCAGTCTGAATCCTTAGAACACATTCTAAGGATGGCCTCTTTGTTGCCCATCCCTGGGCGCTATTTTTCCTCACCCCCCCTGTGCCCACATCTCACATTCCCGCCGCTGCTGCCCCTGCGGCCCGCCCCCATTCGCTGACCCCTGCCTCCCGCCTCCCAGCTGCTCCTCCCTCCCAGCTCCCCTTCAAATGGCGGCAGCTGCGCAGTGAGGAGAGCGGCCCTTAACCTTCCAGGTAGGTCGCCCCTGCCCGCTGCAGCTCCACCTGCGCTTGCGCCCTGCATCCCTGGTCTCTTTGCTGCTCATCCCTGGGCGCTATTTTTCCTCGCCCCCCTGCCCACTGCTCACTTTCCCGCCGCTGCTGCCCCTGCGGCCCAGCGCCCATTCGCTTTCCCCCTGCCTCCCGCCTCCCAGCTGCTCCTCCCTCCCAGCTCCCCTTTAAATGGTGGCAGCCCGTCATCGTCTGGACCGCGGCCAGCGCCAGAACCCCTGGACCCCCCGACCGAAAGCCACAACACCAGACTCCACTACGACGCCAGCAGCTTCCACGCACTCAACACTGGCCGAAAGCACACTTGCTTCCAAGGCCACCCCGAAACGGACCCAAGGACACTTCTCCTGCTGCACCTGCAGCTTCACCTGCGACAGAACCACCAACCCTCCAAGGACTGGACCCAACCACCTCCACTGCATACTCCTCAACACCTGCTCTGCACGCAAACACGCAATCGAGCTCTGGGATCTGCTCGACACCTCCGCCCCAGACGTGGCCTTCCTGACCGAGACCTGGTGGAACGACTCCTCAGTGCCAGACATCGCCATAACCATCCCGGACGGCTACAAGATCACCTGCAGGGATCGCGCCAACGGAATCGGAGGAGGAATAGCCATCGTCCACAAGTCCACCCTCAAGGTCGTCACCCACGCAGACAACACCTTCAACAGCGACGAACACCTGCACTTCCGGATCCACACCGATCCCAACACCACGCTCAGAGGAACACTCATCTACAGACACCCCCGGACTCAGTTTAGCGACTCCATCGCCGACCTCGCCAGCATCCACACGCTCGCCTTCACGGACTACATCCTCCTCGGGGACCTGAACTTCGAAAACTCCTTCCCGCTCTCAGTACAACGCATGTGGGTGGATAACATGGGTAGAAATGCAGCGATATCTGGTCAATGGGAGGGCTCAGCCCTTAACCTAGTGACAGTGTACGTCCCTCAGGGACTTCAGAGCCTGACGTTTAAAGATCTGGGTGTTCTCTTACTGTCACTCCCTGAGGGCTACTTAGTAATGGGTGGAGACTTTAATTCAGTGGTCTCGGGGCTCCTGGACTGCCACCCTCCACGGGAAATTGGACCTACGCAGAGATGGCTCCCCGACTTCATGGATGCAATGGGAGTAGTAGATTTGTGGCATGCGTTCCACCCTAACAACACTCATACCTTTTATTCTGGTGCACAGGGAAGCCTCTCCCCTATCGATTATCTACTGGCCCCTGGGGGCCAGATCACATAGAAACAGGAAGCTAGACACATGGCAAGGGGCATATCAAACCAGTCTCCGCTCTGGGCCCATCTGGTCCTGGGGGAGGGCGGGTTGAAAGGGTTGCCCTCATTAACCCCTGGTACCGCCGTAACCCCGTTAAGAAAGCACTCCTCCAAGCTACTGTTAACTATTATCATGACAATGAAGGCACGGTCCAATCTGCACAGGTCCTGTGGGAAGCGTTTACGACAGTGCTTGGAGGACAGGCACTGTCCTCGATTGCTGGGACTCGGAAGGATAAGCTGAAAGATCTAGTGCAGGTAGAGAGCGAGATCCTTCGCCTCGAAAACTGAGGTGGAAGTATTCACACAAGAGTCGCTCCATACCCTGAAGCTTAAAAGATACTAGTACAGAAACATTGCTACAGACATGGCCGAAACACTGGGGAGATAAAAAGCTGCAGGCTGTATGATCCTGGAGATAAGGCCAGGAAACTGCTGGCCTGGCTGGACAAGAAAGAACTGGCCAATCGGCTGGTCCCTGAATTGATAGACGAGGGGTGACACAGTGACTGACGCACAAGCAATCTCACATACGTTTGCAGATTATTACAGTTCCGTGTACAGTTCGACTTCCACTTTCTCCGTTACAGACTCTGAACATCTCCTAAAAGACATTCAGATGCCTACCCTCACAGCTGGCGAAAGGGATACGCTCGATAGTGCCCTTACGGACGATGAACTGGCACAAGCGATCCGGGCCCTTCACCCTGGCAAGGCTACAGGCCCCAATGGACTGCTGATTGAGCTCTACAAACTGAAATCTGCTGCTATTGTTCCTCACCTGTGTGCTATATTTAATGAGAGCGGAGACAAGGGGCTCCCACCATACGACCAGTGAATAGCCACACTTAATGATACATAAGGAAGGTAAACCCAGGAATCAATGCTCGTCCTACAGGCCTATCTCCCTGTTCAATGCCGGACCCAAAATCCTAGCCAAAGTGCTGGCAAACAGCCTTGTGTGTGTGATCTGTAAGCTGATACACCCTGACCAATCCGGTTGTATGCCTCATCGTAATACTTAGTTGAACCTCCGATGCCTTAACAGCATCTTGGGAAGACTTAACACAATTCAAGAAGCGGCGATAGTGGTTGGATGCCTCAATGGCGTTCAACACGATTGAGTGGTCTTATCTCTTTGCTGTCCTTGAAAAAAATGGGTTTTGGGCCTGGTTTCATCGGCTGGGTGCGGATCCTGTACTCTGAGCCCCTGGCACAGATGGTAGTCAACAATAATAAATCAGAGATCTTTGGCCTGGGCACGAAGACTCGTCAGGGATGTCAACTTTTGCCCCTCCTTTTTGTCCTATCCCTAGAACCTCTAGAGGCATGGATCCATTGGAGTCCCTGTATCCGAGGACTCAAATGGACGGCGGTATGGGAGGATCGCATTTCGCTGTACGCGGACGACATCCTCCTATTTCTGGCCTCCCCAAAGTCTTCCCTGCGAGTCGTGCTTGATATTTTTACCATTTTTGGGAGATATTCGGGTATAGGATTAAACTGTGGTAAGTCCCTTCTATATGTTCTTAGCTCTGATTCCCCCCCATCTTGTGACTGTCCCATGCAAATAGCAAAGGAGGGTTTCCGCTACCTGGGAATCTTTATCTCAGCTGACCCCAGAATCCTGTAAGAGCGTAATCTACTCCCCCCACTCAATAGGTTTAAACGTGATGTCGCCACTTGGAAGAAACTTCCGCTCTCGCTACTAGGAAGGGCAGCATTATTCAAAATTACGTCGCTGCCGTGTTTCTTATACACTCTGCACAATTTCCTCGAGTTAATCCGAGCCAGATACTTTGGCGAGATAGAGAACCTGTAGAGAGATCTGTTGCGAGATGGAGGGCCTCGTATTGCGCTGCAGAAATTGATCTTGGATTGGTACGACGGGGGTATCGGTCTACCCGACATAAAACGATACTACTGGGCCGCACACCTGGCGGCAATAAACCACTGCATATATAGTTGGAGATGACCCTGCTTATAGGATGGACAGATGGCTATTACCGGGGGAGGAGGGAGTGGGGGGGGGATATTGGGGGTACTTATTACAGAGCTCTCTACTCTAGGCCCCAGAGGTATCACCTTACGGGACAGACTAAACATTCAGAAGCAATTTGGCACGCAGCAAGTACGACTCTGGGGTGGGACTAGAAATTCACGCTGGCCAGCCCCCTATGGGACTTGCAACGACTGGGTACAATCGGTACCACAAAAGGGTTTGGCAAGTGGGATCGGATCATAATCTCTAGATGATACTGTTCGCCGCTCTGCGACAGAGCCACAGACTCGGGAGTTCTTCAGGTCCTTGCAAATCAGACATACACTACAGTCGAATCTACCCAAAGACACCTCCCTACCTGATGCTTCGCCACTAGAGGACAGACTCTTAGATGGTTATTTGCCAGATGGAGTTCTATCTTTGACGTATATAAAGCTGATAAACAACACTCCCGGTTCTCTGATACTCCTTAGACAGCGCTCAGAGGGAGAAGGGCTGGAGATGGACGATGAGGAGTGGCAGGAGGCTGCAATCTTTTCCATGCTGCGTCTGGTCCAGTTAAAGATCCTACACAGGATATAGATTTCCAGGCCAACCCTGGGTAAAATGGGAAAGATAAAGGAGGGCAGCTGCAGGCGCGGATGTGGGCAGCTTAGTTGATTCATGCATGTAATATGGGAGTGCCCCCTTATCCAGTCCTATTGGTCACGAGTGCACGAATGTATGAGCCATGTGTCTGGGTAGTCATACGGCCAGAGACTAAGAGATGTATGGTGAACCTTGCTCCATCTCTTCCATCAGAAATAACTTGGGAGGGTATGGCTCAGGACTCCTCCAAGACCATGGCAGCACTTGTGCACCTGGATCCAATATCATATGGGACTAACGGCTCAAAAGACACTGTGTTCACTGTCCAAAGTGCAAGGCTGGCGGAAGAGAACTTTTGCTTTCCTAAGTAGCATGCCTTTTGGATTCCTAATCCGATGGGAGTGGTACGGAATGTGCCGGCGTTGATCAAAGAACTGGAAGCTTAGACCACTAAGCTTCTCTGGGGTGGGGTGCTGGGTAACGAAACTGGGGTCTCCAGGAGCATAGCGAAGGCAGTGAACAACTGTCCTATGCACAAGAGACTTTGTGCAGGGGTTGGATCAGGCCCAGGCCCAGGCCTATGCCAGTTTCTCTGACCAGTTCTCCTGCTCATCTAAGGGATGCTGATAACCAAAGGGGTCCCCAGACCTCTCCCATTGTTCTCCAGGCCAATCAAGAGTAAAAGGCACCTGTTTCGATCTAGAAAGCATGGTCCTGGGCGGCAGTGGATCCGGCGTCTGGCCTCGCCCATCAGCAATGGGAATGAGTTTGGAGACGGCATTGCTTGCACAGGAGCGAGTGCCAAGGAAGGTCTTGGTCTCTCCTGCAGCTCCACTCTGTGTCCAGCAATAGTTCCATGGGATCGACGGGTCCACCTTCAATCCCTGGCACCCAAAGGCGCCCCATAGGTGCCAGGCCACTAAAAAATAAATGAGGTGCAGGCCTCATAGAATTCTTTGAGCTGGGCAGGGATCACTCTGGCTCCCGGAAAGTCAGGGAAGCGCGGAGCCGACCTGGACTCTGGCTCCACCAAAGCGCAAGGCCTGGAGTGCCAACACTTCCACTCCTTGTCGGATGACTTCGACGGGCACTGTGAAGTCAAAGACCTCTTTGACTTCTTGGAATTTTTATGTTTGTGGGACTTATCCGACAACTTATAGTGTATCAACTATAGTTGGGTGCAACTCCATGGACAATCTTTGAACCTACAGGGGGACTGTGATCTTGAGCAGCAAATAGTATGAGGGATCGCTCTTTCAGCGTGTTCAGATGCATGGCGCAGCAGTCCTCACAGCTCTTGGGGTCGTGGTCAAGCTCCAAGCACCACAAACAAACAAAGTGGGGGTCTGTTACCGACATCTGTTTGTGACAGGCACAACATGGCTTGAAACCAGCCAGTTTCTTGGGTGACATTCTCACACCAGGAGAAGAATATCTCAGAGTACATAAAAGTTGGCAAGAAAGCCAGTAAAAACATGACTGAGGGTAGCTCCTGGAGCGGAAAGGAAAGAACTGACATCAGTGTGTCGGGATGGCGCCTATATATGTGTTGCAGACGTCACTTCTGCCAAGGATGATGGCGAGCTGAACGAACCTACCTACCAGTGCACAGGGGTGCTGCTCAAAAATCTTCAGAAGTCAGTCTGGTGCATGGAGATCATTCTAAAGTAAGCAATCTGCAGCTAGAAAGCTCTACCAATTGTTTGTCTTCAAGAGGAAAAAGAGAAAATGCATATACGTTTTACTTCAAATAGACAAGACAGACAAAGACCAACACTTAATCTTTGGATGAACTAAGGTATGGATTAAAGGCGATCTGGTCCACAGGAACAAGTTCTTAAATCAAGCTCTTTTTGTTGGATTATCTACCTACCCGCAGATGTTTTACTTTTAGAACACCACCATGAGCCAGGCTGATTCCGAAAACTCAGGCAGCAACTAAAACTGGGTGCTGATAGATAGCATCTGAATCCTGGAAGCCTTGACCCACCTCCAGAAGTGACAGAGCCCAGTACATTGACATCAGTTAACAACAACTAATTCCATGCTCTTACAGGAGGAGCATCAGAAAACAATGAACAACTTTACTTTGTGTAGAATCGAAGATGGAACCTTAGTAGTTAGGAGTCAGTGGTTAGATTAAGCATCACCAGAAAAAAGCATCACCGAAGGTAAGTAACTTGTACCTCTGATGGATACTTTGAACCACAGATGATGGACCTTCAGAATACATATCAAAAACAGAACCTCCAAAAAGGTGGAGGGGCCCAAAAAGTGGACTTCACACCAGTAAAACCTGCAGGACTGACCAGGCAAAAGTGCCCTCCCTGGGGATGTGAGTCTCAACGCGGTAATGCCTGGGGAAGGTATGGAAGAATGCCCATGTAGACACAAGGCAGATGTCCACCCATACTGGTGGTTTTAGCTTTGCTAGAAGGAGCCAAAGGCCCTCAAGAGCCTTCTTTTTGGCTGTGTTTTGGCACATTTTTGTGCTAAGATGGGCCCATCTGGATAGGGTCCCAGTTCTGAACAGCTCTTTCATAACACTAGACAAGTCCATAAAAAGTAAAAAGTTAATCATGCACTTGTTTCCTCTTTACCATGCCTGTGTCAAGCCCTCCTTCATACAACCAGTTTCTAGGGTAAGGGAATACATGCACTCCGGACCTGCGAAAATCCACTGCAACCACTGTCACCTTTGTAAATACATGGCGGGCCGAGGTAAAGCCAAAGGGCTGGATGGTAAATTGAAAATGGTCCTTGCATACAACGAAGCAATGGAAATATCAGTGGGATTGAAAAGCATGTACATGAAAGTAAGTACCCTACATTCTTGAGGATCTGTCTAGCAAAGTGTGTGTGTGGACTGAACCTGACCTAAAGTACAGAAAAAAACCTGACCATGCTCTTTAAATATTCCATTTTGACTTCTTGCTGAATTGCAAAAATTGAAGTTCATGCAAAATATATTTTTGTTAATTTGTAATGGATTGCAATGACATACTCTGATAGCACTGCCCCGTAAGAAGCAATTCTATACATTTTGTCAGTCAGTCAGTCAAAACAAACTTTATTTGGTTTGTTACAACCATAAAAGTACAATTTACCTCTTATCCTAATAAAAACAACAAAAACATAACACAGTGGTATCACACAACATATTACTTCTCGAAATACATATAGTTTGACTTTCATTTTTAAAATCGGAGTATTATAACAATTAAATTATTAAAATCACTTAATTCATACCTATACAACACCTCCTTAATCATACAGCACTTACTACAGTAAACACTAATTGTTCCACCCTTATATATTGTCGAGGAGTAGCATTATTTGTGCTTACTCTGTGCACATGAGGAACACCTTAGCTTTATTCATATATTTCCCCAGAGCACAGGCTATATCTAAATTTCCCATTTCCACTAAAAGATTAACGGCTTGTATCCTGTTCGTAATATTATAAATTTTAAAAATCGGACATAACAACTCCTTTCGTATATCTAAAAACTACATACAATCTAGTAAAATATGTAAAATATTGCAAGTAGTACCTAAAGTGCAAGTGCAATTACCATTACATCCTATCATTTGGTTTTGAACTCCATTATTAGCATAACATGGGTTTATTCCAATTCGCATTTTTAGGACTTCCTGCCTTAAGCTATGACTTGGTAGCCGGTCCACATAGGGAAAATGTTGCTCGAGCTCCCAGGCCGATGTCATGTGGGCTACCGAGCTCTTTTGTGAAAGGTACGCCCGGTCATAAGTACGGGACATATCGGTCCCTTGAAGCCTTAGTTCTTTCTCACCTATTATTATGTGGTCTTGCAGCGAACATTCCTTCAGATTGAGCACCCTATATGCATTATTATTGATACTCTAGTCTCTTTTGCCCAGGGTAGCTCGCTCGTGGCAATTTCCTCTTTGGCCCACTGGGAGATTTTGAAAAGCTTCTCTGCTCCCAATCGTTGCCAGAATCGTACAAGGGCCATACAAGCAGTTATCGCCCACGAGGTGATTCCCAGCTCAAGTCTTGCCGCCTGTACCATAGATGATTTAGGCAGCACGAATAAGCTTTTTAGTATATTTCCCTCCTCTATACATTTGATCAGCGTAAGGACATTATTTCTTCCAGATTCTTAGCAAAGGAAAGGAACCTGATGTTCTCATTTATGTTCAATATTTTGTATGGAAATATTCTAGCAATTCTATCAGTGGCAAATAGTCAGAAATGGGTATAATACAGTAACATTAGGTCTCCACTTGTTGGAGAAAGACAACAACTTGCATACTGTATTCAAAACGTATATAGTAATGAATGTGTGTGAAATCTAGAAACTTCACAAGATACACTTCCATAAGCCCCCTGTAAACTATCAATATGGTAAGCCACTGTACCGATAGAGCTAAGGAGATGAGAAAGGAAATGAGAGATAGAATGAAGGATAGGGAATCAGCAATAATGGCTAAAAGTGTGTGTTGCACTTTTGAGCGAGGACTGTATAGAGAATTATGGGGGTTGAGGTAAGATGTAAAGGTTCTGTAAAAATCTGTCTAGGGATTCCATATTTTTGGAAAAATATCAGTCGAATTATGAGATGTGCTAATCTTGAATGTAGGTAACCCAAGCCCACAAGGTGTATTTAGATTTTTGGCTAGAAGATCTCCCCTCTATCAAGAATAGCTTTGTCGTGAATGTTAGAGTAGATCCAAGAGTCTATCTTACATCGACAGCTGGAGGATACTGGGGGTTGCTTGTGACCCCAATAAGACAGACACAAAGTCCAGTTTTCTATGGGTTTTGAAAAGACAACACAATACGTTTTCAGCTAAAAAATACATGTGTTAAGTAACCAAATTACTCTTTGTATTTCCAGCTGTGTTCTGAATCAATAAGTCCCAGTTTAGAGAGCTTGGGCAGGGTCGAATAGTCAGGATGGAAGGAAAAAAAATCTGCTTGGCACAAAGGTGGAATGAATTAATAAATATATCTGCTATGATATATGTTAATATATTCAAGCACTGTTTTCCATCTATATTGAAGCAAGGACAGGGATTTGTCTTTAGGCTAATAATCAATACTTGGGAGGTCTGGGGTTTTCATCCCACAGTTCTCTTTAGATCTCCTAGATCAAGTGAATATCATTTTAGCTTTCATCAAAGGTCCAACCTAAGCATGTACAACTGTCAACTCTTTCCAGCAAGCCCCCCTTATACTCTGATTGCCTTATACACTGAGGTTCTTGAACCAATAGTTATAACATTTTGACTTACAAAAGTTGGAGCTAAATGCCAAGATTATCCATAACAGAAACGTACTTGGGTGCAAATCACATCAGGCAAAGAGCAATCTTAGAGATAAGGAATGCATCATCTTCATAAAGCAACATTAGGCAAAAAGTTCAAAAATCCTTTGTGGATTAGACTAAGCTAACCTTAAATCCCAACCTAGTCTACATAAAGAGATAACCGAATGGCTGCATTCCTGTAAACCTCTTTTTCAGACCTACAGGTTCAAATACATTGTCCACTATGGCCGTTGTGAATCATGAACATGAGGCGTGTATTCATCCTTTGAAGAATAATGACCAGCCTATCGTCAACTCCCATAGTTCTTAAGAAC
Organism: Lissotriton vulgaris; assembly: GCF_964263255.1. Lineage (NCBI taxonomy): Eukaryota > Metazoa > Chordata > Amphibia > Caudata > Salamandridae > Lissotriton > Lissotriton vulgaris. The sequence goes on from NC_141693.1 coordinate 185,428,905, forward strand.
TGCTAAAGTCTGGAAATGTTAATGAGATTAAAAAGCAGTCAACAGATCCATGAAGGCCAGATGCAGGCTACTTATTTTTGGCCACTGCAAATTTTTCTACTTGTTCTCTAGTGCACAAACCTTGGTGAAAACCAAGCTATATAACACATAAAATCTTACTTAGTGCCCAATTTAGAGCCTGCCTACATACCCTTGACAAAAAAAGCAACAGATGTGGCTATTAGGCCAATTGGTTATAGTAGTCAACTCCATAACCTTAAAATTGTGATCAATAATAGACTTTCAACTAGTGGTCTGTAGGATACCCGTATAACAAACTGCATTAAGAACCCTGATCAAGAGCAGGGCACACAAGCCAGAAGTGTACTTATTTAGGTCAGCGTGACCTCAATCTGGTCCTAGAGCCTCATTAACACAACCTTTATTAATTTTTGGTCGTATGGTAACTCAATAGCAATCACGCTCAGCATCTGCAAAGAGACAAAGCATATATGCAAATCCTTTTAGTCTCACCAAATGCCTCTCAACATTTATTAAGCAGCCATCTTCGGGCACTGCCTCTTCTTATGAGGCAGTGCCCGAAGATGGCTGCTTTTTGTGCCATTTGTTTCCAGAGATTTCTAAAATCACATGCCCACACACTTCTTTTATTTAATCCCAAATTTGCACATTTCACTCGATTCATTGCTCTGGTTACTTCTCTATAAATAGCATGTTAAATGTGCATCTTCAGTGTCCTCATATCACTGAGCCGGCAATTACTTGTGGCACGGACCCCTCGAAACCAACAACAAACCTAGTGCCGAAATGCTGCCTCAGAGATGAGCTACCAAGGCCTAAAACACACTGGCAACCTGGTGTAATCCCAGGACTGCTCTATGTTATGTATCTATCCTTCCTTCCCATCTCAAAATAGGTATCAGCACCTCCAAGTTCCTCTCCAAAATCTAAATTTCAAGTTTAGTTAACGGTCTCAAGCCATGACTCCATGGAAGGGGATATGGGATTAAGCAAGTTCTTAAAGATTTCCCTCCTAGTGAGGAGCAACAGATAGATCAGGAGAGAGCATTGTGTGGCATCCAGGGACTTGTATGTTGCGATATCTGCCTTAAATAAAACCAATATGGAATTGACCACAATAGCAACTCCAAAGATACCGGACATAACCTTGCTCACATAGTCCCAAATGTTCAATAGCGAGACGCAGGAGAACAACATATGTTCATTGTCTGCATCTAGACAGCAACATCTTCTACATCACAAGATCTGGTTTTTTTAGTAAATCTCATAATCTTTTAGGGGCTTCAAAAAATGTGATTACACGTGAGGCGAAACCTCTTTTTAAGTTAGCTGGTCAAACAAATTTATTTAAGAGCGTGAGGGAAACATGTAATAGATCTGTGTGTGGAATGTAGTCTCAGATAATTGGAAGCTCTTTGCGGTGGGTGAGAAGGGCCAGTTAGTGTTATATTACGGGTGTCATGGTTTTAAAAATGGATATCTAAGAAGACTGCTACAGTAATGTCTAAACTGTTGAACTGGATTTATCCTAAATGTGAATGCTGTTCTTGAATGAAAACCTGATATAGATACATCCTAACTGCAGGGGCAGTAGAGTGTGAGGGAAGATTGCCACAAGTATTGCAGATCTGCCCCAGGTATCTTGCCTTCCCAAATCGAAAATGGGGCTTGCGATTTACTTTCCTTGGGATCTACTAGCATCCAGTACAATAAGGCAATTTTTTTTATTGCAAATGTGCCCAGTAACCTCATCTCAATCTCCCACAGGGCACCAATTTCTTGCCTCTTGCTTGTACATCACAAAAGCAATAGTACATATTTAAATCTTGAAAGCCACCCCGTAGTCTTGCTCATCAAATTCTCCCAAGGAAGCAGACCCTGTACAGTAAGGAGATCCCCCAGCATATTATTATACCAGCATCCCTTAAAGAATGACTCAAGGTATCTAGAAGGCATTCCAGGGTGCTCTGTCGAGTCCCAAATAGAGGGAAAATCTTAATAATACTTATCAAAGCCTAATATGTGCTTTTAAAACCTTTAATCTAACTTTTTTGAAATATTTTGGGCCCCCAAACTAATACAGAAGACCATGGATTCCCAAATCCTTAGTCATAGCTGCCAACAGCCAAACTCACTTTGAACAATGTGAAGTCCCTAACAGCATCTATAGTTCTTAAACTGAAAGGCATCATAGTACTTCCTCAATTCAGGTAATGCCAGGCGCCCTTTCTCCAATCTACACCTCAATTTCGTCAATGCCAGTCTATCTTCCCCAGAGGTTCATATGGCAGTTATTTGCCCCTGGACCTTGTCAGTTAATATTTGGGGGAAAGGATGTGGGATACATTTGAAAAGATATGTCAGCTTCTGTGAAATACTCATTTTTATCAAATAAACCCATCCATATACGGCTAGCTGGAGGTTTCTCCACTTAATGAGCAGCATGTTGATTCTTCTAGCGATCCTCTTCCATTTGTGAGTTGCGATTGCCTCTAGAAGATGGACGATAGATATGCCCAAATATTTGAATTCTGGCTTCCAACCTCCCTTCAGGCATAATAGATTCCATCACATGATATCTGCCTTACCTTCATTTATGGAGTATCCAGAGAAGGGCACAAACTCTTCTGCTAATTTCTTCACCCTTGGAATGGTCCTATCTGGGTCTACGGTACAAATAATCAAGTCATCGGCATACATGCCTATCTTTGTGCTAAAATCCTGGAGTCCAAATGGTACCACTTGCTGATCTGCGGCATTTGAGCAAATGGCTCCATATAGATATCAAAGAGGGGAGGGAACTAGGCAACCCTGCCTAGTTCCTATGTAAATGCTAATACTTCTAGCCAGCGCCCCACTGAATAAAATCCGGGCTGATGGAGCACCATATAGCCTTTGAAGGATGGCAATGAAGTTTGGGCTAAAATTCAGCACCTTTAGGACCTCCAACAGATATTCCCAGCAGACTCTCAAAGGCTTTGGCTTCATCCAATGTGGAAACGGCCAACGGAGCAGAATGGGTACCTGCAAGATGGATTGTGTCTATGAGCTGTTGTGTAAGCTCACTGATCTGCCGTTTAGGGACTAAACACTTCTGCTCTGGATCGATTCATTGGGGAGCCAAAAGAGCCAGCCTACTTGCCAGGATACTAGTAAACGCCTAATAAATCTGCATTTAATAATGAAATTGGCCAATATGAATCAGACTTTTTAGGACCCGTAGCTAGTTTCAATAGCTCCTGATCAGGAATCACCCCCCCACAAAGAGATGAAAATAAGGTGAGTAAATGCTCTTCCATTTCATCTACCCTCTTAGTGACATCTACCTGTGGACTGACAACCAAATCTTATATGCTATTCCTTGCTGTCTATGCTCTCGCTTTCCATGGAAGTAATGTTCCACTCCTCTCCCCATGCTCAAGGATCTTTGCACAATTCACCTGCCATTTTTCCCTACACTTCTCTTCAAGCTTGATTTTATAGCTTATCTTTGCTGTCTCCAAAATGGTTTGCTGCCGGTCTACCCTCTGGTACTGCACGTCCAGTTTGCCTCTTTCTAACTCAAAAGAGACCAGCTCTTCTGTCGCCTGTTTATACTTACAGAATGCCCGTCTCCTAAGGGTCTCCCGTATAAAAGATTCATGTGTCCCAAACCACAGCTAGGGGGCAGACCGTATATTATCGATAGAGAAGGCCTAATTGACCTGCTCCAAAGTTTGACCAGTTCCTATGCCCGTCAGAAGAAGCCGATTGGCAGTGCACCTGGTGTTTTACAGCACAACACGAAGTTACACCGTCGCACTCACAGCTAAATGATCGAAAAGTTATCCTGTCAGTTATTTAATCTCCCTGACTCCTTCCACCAAGGAATTGTCTAAAAGTAAAGAATCTAGCCTAGTAAAATAGCCATGCTTCTTATTGCGGTATATGTACCCTCTCTGATGTTCCCTTCGACGTGCCACACGTCCACTAGACTCACATCCTGCAACATACTTTTCAGGTCCTGTCTAGTCTTTGGTGGATTAATGATGTCTCTCCTAGTAGATCTATCAAGATTAAGATCCAAAAGTGTATAAACACCCCTCCCCCCCTCTCCAGACAATTGTCAATAGTGCCTCTAGTGGGCTCCACTACAGTCCAGGGTCGAAAGGTAAGAGGGGTTGTTTGAATTTGGACCATAAAATCCAGCACAGAAAAAGCTGTAGTTAGAGCATCTGCCCTACCACCCATCTTCCTGAACAACCGGTTTTGAAACCTATCTATCCTGGCCCCTTTCCTTATGATGATTGCAAGCCCCTTAGAGTGTTCAGCTTGATCGAAAACAGCATATGATCCCATCGAAAACAGCATATGGTCCCAACAGAGTTCTGCTCTCAGTCGCAGTCAGGTGGGTGTCTTGGAGAATCATTATATGAGCTGTACTCTCTTCCAAATATTTTCACACCAGATTCTGCCTCCCCCTAGATCTAAGCCGATTGATAGTCCATATAATTAATCTTAACTCTTTACCCTTCGCCATCAAATCTAGCCATGGCTCCCCCACCCATAGAGAGAGCACCACTAACACTAGTACCATTTGTAGGTACTGTTACCATGGGGTCCGCAAATAAACAGTGATCATGAGGACTACCAACATTTTTGGGGATTTTCTCCCACTGCTCCCCACCCAGTGCCCACACCCATACCCTCTTCCTGGGACCCTTCCATTATTCCTTTACATTATAGAATGCCATTTGGATGCTGCACTAAATGGTGGGAAAACACGGCGGCTACACCCAAGCGGGTCACAGACGCGGAGGAAGGCAATGTGAATCCTGGTGCTTGGTGTGTCATTTTCCACTCATCTTGCACCTCCCTACTAGTTTTCCTTCCTGATTTTTGGAGTGGGACAAGGACGGTTCGAGTCTGGGGATCAGAAGCCAGTTTGCTTCTTGGGGGGGCTACCTGGAGGGGTGTGAGAGCCGTGTGCCATTTCCTATCCATGCTCAGGATGCATGAGAAGGCGTTCTCTTGCTCAGCTGGGATCTGTGTCTGGGAGGACGCCACATGGGAGCTGTGGCGCAGCAGGATGGTGCTGCTTTGGAAGGCGGGGTAGCGCCACTGTGGGTTTGGAGGAGTCAAAACGAAGCAAAGGTAGGTGTGAAAAAACTACACCGCATACCTCAGTTTTCAGCATAACTGAGGTGTGTTTGGGCAGAGAAGAGAAAGTCCTGGCTGCAGCTACTGCTTTCCAGGGGCCAAAAGGAGGAGAGACATTTGGGAACATTAATTCTATGGAAGAGGCAGGCCCAAGTCTGTGTTCCAGATGCGCTCTACGCACACTGCCCAGTCCGGCCCCCTTTTGAGGAAGGTTCAGACATAAGGCCAGAACCCCAGTTAAGCACTGGCCACTAGCTGGAAGGTCCACAGGGTCTGGCAAAGAAGAGCTTTTGTTTGGGGAAAGGCAATAGGAATATTGCTTCCAGGCTCAAAATAAATAAATAAATTAAGGCCAGTTCAATAAACACACTGGTGTTTCAGGGAGAGGAAAGAGAAAGGCTAGTGTTCAGCCCAAAATTACTCCATCTCTAAACTCTTTCGTCCGAGTTAAGGCATCACCATGTATTGCACACTGACTAAAAAGAAACCACTCACTGTGAGCACTAACCAGTTAATATTGGGTATTAAGGATGGGGACCAATCGACCAATACTGACAGTGTACAAGGTAAGTTGGAAGCAGGGAGTGCTATTCAGATAAGGCCTCTAATACATGTCAGCAACAGGTTTGAGGCACTTGTTCTGCCAGCGGAGATTGAAGAGTCTGGTCTAGGTGTTGAGCGGCAGTGGACTCCTGCCATTTCAGGCAACCTGAGTGATCAATAGCTTCAATCTTGCTAGGCCTTAAACTGCGCTGAAGAACAGGTTTGCAATTTCAGAGGTTAACCAGAGGGAAATCCAAGACTCCTGCCAGGTTTTAAGTCAGAAATTGGATGAAGGAGTCAAACTCACCAGAGTTTTGTAGGAAGCAGTTCCCCAAGCCAAGCACAACATCCGAAAGAATGTACAGGCATTGATAAGCCGACAAAGCAAAATCAACTATTGAGGGATGACTTGGAGAGGGTAGGGAAGCATGAGCAGAGAAACAATATCTTGATTCTTAACATTCCGAAGGAGAAATTGAAGAGCTTTGTTATCTCTCTCCTCAGGGATACAATCCTTAAAGATAGAACTGAAGTGAACCTTGAGTCCAAAATGGTTCTAGAGGGTGCATAGGGACCCATTTAGTAGGAATCCCAAATGGCAAAGACCAAGGAAGATCTTGGCAAATTTCCTCACATACACAGTGAAAGAGCTTTTTCTAGGGAGAGCACTTAGAAATTTCCCTTTCGCTAGTAAAGGGGTATACCTTCACTATAAGGTAAGATCTATGCAAGGCCACGGAAGAACGACAGTGGGAGTTGGGCAGAAGGATGGAGGAACTCAATAAGCTGGGTGCTAAGGCCCAACTAAAATTAACAGCTATGCGCTGATAATGTGGAACAATCAAATGTATAATTATTGTAGCTTGGAGAATGTGGACATACTGATTGAGTCCAATAAGGGTGATTGAGGCCGCTGAGACGGATTTTATGCTTTGGGAATATTAGTGTGCTATAAACTGACAGTATGGTGACCGTTTTTAGGTCTCGCAGACCTGCGTTGCTCCGCGCATGCACTGCTCGCTCTGCGAGTCTTCTTGTAATCAAGCAGATTGTAGAAGTGGAGTGTAGGCTTTGCCCCATCTTTCCACTGGCTTGCGTCATCGTTTATGGTAAACGCTCGGCTCTGATTGAAAATGGAGCTTCTTAGTCCCTCCTTGTTATCGCCCTGTCTCCTTTTGGGACAGCCCATCATGACTAGATCTTTTACTTACGTCGTTATACGGTCTCCTTTATTTAGCCGCTAAGCACTTTTGTGTGCATTACCGGAATCGCAACGCCCTGCAGAGGAGCCCTCCGTTGTGCGCTCTTAGGTAATGTCGGCCGTGTTACTTTTTGTTGTGCGCTTTGACGTAATGTCAGCCTTGGAATACTTATTTTTTCTTTTAACAAGCGGACCTTGTGCGCTTTCACGTAATGTCGGCTGTGTTACTTTGTTTACCTGCGGATGCAATGCTGCTTCTATTGCCTCTCACATATTCATCACATGTGCTCTTAAAATATTATTGAACGCCCTGAGGCGTCTTGGCGCTGGGGCAGATGCAAGAGTCCTGGACTGCCCGAGTTGGTAATCGGGCTAAGCTGAGAAGAGCCAGGTTTTTATGGCTTTCCGGAATACTACAAGTGATGGGCTATTTTTTATTGATAATGGGAGCTGATTCCAGGTCTTGGCTGTATGCAGCAGGAAACGCCCCCCGCCGCCCCCCCCTTCTTAGTTGTTTAAATCTGGGGTTCGTGATGAGCTTCGCCTTGCTAGATCTAAGATTCCTTGTTGGTTTATATTGTTTTAGGTTGGTTTTTAAAAATCAGGAGCCAATCCTGTGGAGAGCCTTGTATGCCAGGCAAGCTGACTTGAATCGCACCCTTTCATCCATCGTAATCCAAGGCAGGCTCCTGAGTCTGTGGGGTACTGGTTCGGATTTGGGAATGTCCAGAACTAGCTTAGCAGCAGCGTTTTGCAGTCGTTGGAGTTTTAGCATCAGTTGGTTTTGAAGCCCTGCATACAGAGCATTCCCGCAATCCAGCCTCGAAAGAGCCAGCGTGGAAGCCGCAAAACACACACTAGACAGTACCTATGGACAGTAACTAAATACACTGCGTAGTGGCAGCTACTCGGTCACAGAGTGCACTGCCAACTTACAAACACACTGCAGCCATCAAGGAGAGCGCTAGCCACCAAGCACTGCGCTGATACTGGCTTCAAGGCACCTAGGCATGTGCACACGATGTCACTCAGTCACACTCTACCTCTCACCCCAGTCTTTTCTCTCTCTGTTCCTCCTTGGCTTCATGTGTTTTCTTGCTATTTTTTTTTCTCTCTCCACAATGCTTGTATCAGTGTCCCACCTTCCTGCTCCTTCCATGTTCTCCCTTTTCTGTTCTGCCGTTCCCTTGCCCGACCCTCTCTGCGCCCCCTAACCCTTTCTTCACCCCCTCATCCCACCTAACGCTCTCATTGCGCACTCTCCGCATCTTCCTTTGACATACTTCTGCCCTTCTCCCCACCCCCAAGCTGAAGCCAGTGAAGGGGGGTCATCACTCCTCACCAGACAGAGGTCAGTGAAGGACTGGCACAACAGTAGCTCCCTCCCCACCCCCCATAGCCCCGTCCCCCTTCCCACAGCCCCCTGGCATCGCTAAACACTTGCAATACAAAAGGGGGATGATGGACGGAGCGTTTGAGCAAATCAAACACTCACCCCCAGTCAACTGATCTGGGTTTAATCTATAACCATTCTTCAGCTCATTCAGCCACCCCAGTTCAGACATGGCATATGCAAATCAGTCTGCCCCTGTGCCTCATGGGAACAGTCCAGCCCAAACTGCCAAGCCATGTCTTCCCTGGACCGGAAACAAGCATCCTGGGACCGGTTTCGGACTCATAATCCTCATCAGCCAGGCTATCTTGAATCCAGTGGCCAAATGAGCAAAGGACTCACGTCTGAGCATATCCTGCCAACTTAGGGTGAACAAAGCGATACAAAAGGGGATGATGGATTGAGCGTTTGAGCAAATCAAACCCTCACTCCCAGTCAACTGAGCTAGGTTTAATCGATCACCATTCTTTAGCTCACTCAGCCACCCCAGTTCAGACATGGCCATATGCAAATCAGTCTGCCCCTGTGCCTCATGGGAACAGTTCAGCCCGAACTGCCAAACCATGTCTTCCCTGGACCAGAAACAAGAATCCTGGGACCGGTTTCGGATTCATAATGCTCATCAGCCCGGCTATCTTGAATTCAGTGGCCAAGTGAGCAAGGGACTCACGTCTGAGCAGGTAAGCTCAAACGCTCCGTCTCTCGTCCCCTTTTGTTTCGCTTTCATCGCTAAACACTTCTAAGGTCCCAAAGGCCACTGCACTCCAAACCAAAACGCATAGGTAAAAGGCATTCTCATTTACAACCCCAATAGCTCTAACTCTCGCAAATGCAAGACCTATTGCATTGCAAATGCTTGTTCTTTTCGCTGTTATGTGCAACGTCCATATGGCATTCTGTACCTGAAACTTAACCTTAAAGGCCTTCCAAAGGCCCCGTTTGACATTCCTTCATATTTATTTAAACAAGTTACTGTTTCATAGTATCTGCTCTTGTATTTTCAAAGAAAACAGTAATTTGTACAACTGAGTTAAATTCCTAACTGCTGGTTCACAAAAGCCAAGGTCTAAATACAAATTAACTGCTTTAAAGCAGTCATATCTACTGGAAAAATATGTGACAAATGCAAACGGCTAATGTAACTACTAGGTGTTTCCTCTAAACCATGTATTAACTGAGTGGATGCCAGAGATCTTTGAGTAAATACATCCATATACAATGTTAGAGGGGTGTGATAATTTTATTCTCTGTATACAACCTCAAAATAACTGATCCAGTAAATAAAAAAATGAAAAAATAAAAAAATAAAGAATGTAGACGTGGGGTGAGCAAGCTGGTCTCTGGGGAAAATAGCATATATATTAAGAAACGTTTGTAAATTTCTACCCTGCATGTTATTTTTTGTTTCCCACCTCTGCTACTAGATGCCCTCTACTGCCTGTCCCCTTTATTGGCAACTTTGAAAAACCAGAAGTACAGGTTAGTTACAGGGTTGGTAACACTCTTTTTGCTGGATAACTTATCTAATCTCAGATTCCTCACCTTTAAAATATGCGCCAGATTCGATCTGGAAGTTTTCACAGCAGTGCTCCTGTGTGCCGCTAATTCGGACCATGTGGATTTACATTGGCCTTGTTCCACTCCGAAAGTGATGGTGCGGAGCTACCTATATAGTCATAACTTCTAAACAGTAAAGTCAGTTTCATTTTTTTACTCTTTTCACACTCTTCAAAGTAGAGAATTAATTGGAGGTATCAGTTTGCAGGTATCTAATTTGGGCCATTTTTAGATGCAAAAAAGGAGGCCACGCTACAAAACAGGGGCAATGAGGTACTGAGGTTAGATCAGTGCTTAATTTGTGCCAGTATTGGCTGGCGCTCAATAATTCCATCAATTTGTAAACACTGGAATGTTATTTATTAGAATCCACCACATGGTGGCACTGTGTGAATTGTTTTGCAGAGTTTTTTTTAGTGGAGCATTAGTGTACTTTTGTGAAAGTTTAAAAAAACATGACCACTAGTTAGGAATGATTTTCCACCAGCAAGACAGTGGTAACTTTATGCTCTGATGGACACTTAACTGCACATTCTTAACCTTTAGAATAGATGCAAAAGCAATGGAGTGGCCCTTGCCAATAAATGTGTTGCAGGCCTGAATATACAAAATGCCCTCCCTGTCACACCTGCTGTCAAGGCAGTTTAGCTTCATATGCGTGTGAACTGAAGCCCACGTTGTAGCCGGGCCCATATCAAAAACAGGCACTTCGAGTGCCAATGAAATATTAGCAGTCTTGGACCTTGTGGAATGAACCAAGAGTCTTCCAAAGACTGATTCTTGGTCAAAGCATAGAAGATCTTATTTCAGAGGACTACTGTGAGGAAATGGTGCGTATTATATGGCGTGATTGTGAAACGTCACCATGTAAAACACTTACCAACCCCTTTAGGTTCAGCAGGTTTTGTCTGATAAACCCTCGGTTCAATCTTGGGTAGCTGTAGCACTGAGCAGCAAGACTTACACAGAGCAAGTTTTGCAAATCATTCACACAACAGCAAAATAACTGAAGAAATCAATACAAAAATCATGAAATCCAACAGAAATCCGAAACTTATAAAAAATAAAAAAATGAAAAAGTTACTTACCTTCAGTAACAATATATCTGTAAGAAATATAGGTTAGTTATAGATTCCGTACCTTAGAACTACCCCCAGGCGTAAGACTGGATCCGGAATTTTTTTATCAGCAGTACCTCTGCCCGTCGATCGGCTCCGCGTCCGTCGTTGGCATTGTGGTCGCCAGGATGACGTCGCTGTAGCTACTTAGATGCCGCCCTCGTGTGCGGATGTCAGTTCTGTACACTCCTTTCTGCGTCAGAAACGCAGAGCCATGCAAGACACTGACCACTGGTGCACAAAACTAGGGCCCTGAAAGGATGTCCTTAACCCCAGAAGTCAGTTCACAGAACGGGGAGGACGGGTGAGGCAGTAAGGAATCTATAACTAACCTATATTTCTTACAGATATATCGTTACTGAAGGTAAGTAACTTGTGCATCTGAAATAAACAGTTAGACATAGATTACTTACCTTAGAATAGATACCCCAGCAATACCAACCCCGGTGGAGGGTCTGCGAACCAAGTTCACACCAGAAAGTCCTGGACAGCAGAACAACCAAAGAAGCCGTCTCTCCGGACTTGGCCGTCCAGGCAATAGAGATCAGTGAACATGTGCAAGGATGCCCACATCGCTGCCTGGCAAATGTCATTTAGAGGGTCACCTCATCCCAAAGCAGTAGTGCTGCTGTGGCCCTGGTGGAATGGGCACGTAACCCCACAGGAGGCTCCTTTTTAGCTAGAGAATAGCATGATTTAATACACAAAACGACTATCTAGAAATTTTCCGTTTGTGTATGGCCCGACCTTACTTGGCCGTCCGAGAAGCCAAATAAAAGAGCTGGTCATCCGTCTGGTGCGATCCATATAAAAGGAGAGCACACGTTGGAGCCTCTCTTTCTCTTTCGAAGGGTGCGGAGGTGGAAAGAGGCTGGGCAAAGTGATGGTTTGCCCAATATCAAAGGAGGTGACCACCTTGGGAAGGAAGGATGGACGAGTTCTTGGGACTACCTTGTCAGGATGTAAAGCCAGAAAAGGAGGTTTGAATGATAGAGCCTGGAGCTCACTCACTCTTCTGGCAGATGTGATGGCTACCAGGAATGCAGTCTGAAGAGTTAAGAGTCTGTGAGGACAGTTGTGATGTGGCTCAGAGGGAGCACACATCCAAAAGGTCAAGACCAGATTCAAGTCCCACTGAGGCATTATGAAGGGGATAGGAGGAAAGAGTTGAGTAATGCCTTTTAACACCTTCAATTCTACGGTGATTCATCTTGGATGCTGCACTCCCTTGAATCCCATTGTTCATGACGAGCTGAGCTCGTCGTGAGCACACGAGCAGTGTACTGCATGACGACCTATGCTCGTCATGAGCATGGAAGGTGTTAAGAAATGATTTATAACTGGGGACTTGAATAGAGAAGTCTGATAGGGAAGCCTAAGAAAGGCAGAGGTGGCCAAGAGAGAGCCCTGGATAGTGCCCATAGCAGAGCGCTGCTGGGCCAAAGAAAGGAGGAACAAGGGAACCTCACAGCGGGGGGGGGGGGGGGGGGGGGGGGCAGATAGGGGATCCCCAGCCCTTGCTGTGCACCATGCCACAAATTTGTTCCATCGGCAGGCGAATACCGTCTTAGTGGAGGGACGCCTGGCTGCCAAGATTACATCACAGACTTCAGGAGGAAAGCCAAATGATGCCAACTGCCACCGCTCAATCTTCACGTAAGGAGGTGGAGGACCGTCCCCTGCGACAGAAGATCCTCCCGAAGAGGCAGTCAGAACGGAGGATCGATAGCCATGTTGAGTAGCTCAGGATACCAGACTCTTCGGTTGCGCTTGATCTTCTTTAGAACTCTGGGCAGAAGTGGTATAGGTGGAAAAGCGTACAACAGCCCGTAACTCCACTCGCAACGAAAAGCGTCTCCAAGCGAGTGCCGCCTTGGAAATTCCAGGCGCAGAATTGCTGACATTGCGCATTCTCTTCGGTGGCAAATAGATCTAACAAAGGCTCTCCCCATTGCTGAAAGAGACCTTGCACCACCTCCGAGTGAAAACACCAGGTGTTGAACCACCAGGGATAGGCCCTGATGTTTCAGCCATGTCCAGAAGCGGAGGGCCTCTTGACACAAGGTCCACGACCCCACCCAGTCTTGTTTGTTGCAGTACCACATGGTGGTGGTGTTGTCCGTGAACACCTGCACTACTCTGCCCGGTAAAGAAGGAAGGAATGCTTTCAGGGCAAGATGGATCGCCCGCAGCTACAGAAGGTTGATGTGGAGCCCGGACTCTGCCAGAGACCAGAGCCCTCTGATCTCCGCCTCTCCCGTGTGGCCGCCCCATCCCAGAAGTGATGCATCGGTCACCACTGTGAACTCTGGTTGAGGAAGGGAGAGGGATCTGCCGTTGACCCAATGCTGGTGCGTAAGCCACCACTGCAACAGGTGTGCAGTGCCCTCTGAGATCTGAATGCAATAGGACAGATTCCCCTAGTGTTGCGCCCACTGGAACTTCAGGTCCCACTGCAGTTACGTTCACGGAAGCAGCAGTTCTAGGAAATGCATCTACATTACAATGGATTCCTATGGAGAGGTCCTGATGCAAGTGATGAAGGATGCTGAAGATGTGCCCAAGGATGCTGTGGATGTGATGTGGTCCTCCCTGCAGGGATTCCTTGGTCCACGAAGATGGTGAAGAGGCCCTGGTTGCACAGTCTATGTCCCACGGGTCCTCTACGGTCTGGCCAAAGTTCAGTCGCCCAGTGCTGCGGTCAATAACTCGCCCTCTGAGGGTCCCAGCAAATCTCCAACAGCACTCCACGGCTCAGCGAACTTGGGTGCAACTTGGTGCTGCACAGTGGCTGCTGTATTGGTTTGAAAATACCACTCGTCCCAGCAGACTTCTTTAGCTGTTGTTGGAGAGTAGGGTCTGCTTCCTATGGTTACCCCCACTTCTTGCTGTGATTCTCTGGTTTTTCGACTTTAGTATGGCTGTGGTCCTGCTAATCAGGCCCACAGCCTAGCTGTTCTCTCTGTAAATTGATACCATGTACTTTAGGTACATGGCAGATTGGTTAATGGGTCACCGTTGTGAGCCCCTGTATAGTGTACCCTAGGTACCCAGGGCATAGTGGCACCCTAGGCCTACCAGGGGCTGCAGCATGTATTGTGCCACCCCTGGTTAGCCTTCCAAACGGACACCACAGGTCTGTTCTTATAGTCTGGGTAAGGTGGTGTAATCACCCGTTACTTAGATATAGTATACCTATATCTATATACCTATATAGACACATATTAACCTTTACGCCACTCCTATGGCAGACCTCGACAATCCTGGAGGTAGAGTGCTTGGTTTTGTGTGAGAGGGTGCCCTAGCATGAGCTGAGCCCCTCTGCAGCTTTCGGAACCATCTCCTTATAGCTGTTCTATGATATAGCCATATCATACACTCTTAAGTGCATTATAATCCTCGCGGTTAATGCTAACTTTGGTTTGGCTTTATCAAAACATGTTGTGTAAGGTGTATAACACTTTGGAATACTACCACTCCGCCAATTCTGGCGGCCGGGTAGCATTCCACCCTTTTAGAGGGAGAAGACATGTAGTTGCTGTTAAACCCGGTTAAAGTTAAACAGAGCCCCAGCACCACAAAATGGATGCTGCTGCCACAGACACGAGTTTGCCCTTCTGCTGCTGGATGAAACTCCGGCAGGGGCGGCTTGGACAATAGGTTTCCTGTCCAGGGAGGTGCTGATACCTCCCCAAACAGGCTTTAGTGTATTGGTGCAGGGAGGGCTGCATTCAGTCAATGCTTTCCAGACACTGCCTGGGGCATACAAGGTGCTCCTTGCATTTCCCAGTTCAAACTGGTTGCTGGGGCACTCAGCCCCAGCTCTGGCGCGAAACTGGACAAAGGGGAAGGGGTGGAACTACCCCCTCCCCAGGTCCACCCATAGGAGGGACCTTAGAGTTAGTCCAACCCCTAAACTTACTATAAGTATAGAACCCCAGTCCCTAGGACTTTAGATTACCCTGGACGAAACTCGGCAACATATATCCTGGACCTTCAACATTCCATATCGACTGGAAGACGGAAGAAATCTCCCTTGTGGTGAATGAGTGACCACCCTGTTCAAACAGGCACCAAAAGCATCTTTGCCAGTCTGCATTTTCGAGGCTCCCGCAGTATCCCGAAGAATCTGCGACACAGGACACGGACTTCCAGACATCTCTGACGCTGATTTGCGCTCCCAGTAAAGCTGAGACCTGTGGCGGACACGAGAGACGTGGGACCGGAACTCTTGGACATCCTGCATTTTGCTACCTGCACAGACTTCCCGAGGTATCCCGAAGTTGTGCATTGGGGTGCTTGAAGCCCCAGCCCCGAGCACCTTTTGCACCGAAGCTCAGAGGCCCACGCTCCACGAGTGTCCTGTGGGCCCACTTTGTGCATTTCAGCTCGACGCGTCTTCGCGGTTCCTAGTCCGTTGGCTAGTGAGCCCCCAAGAAGACCAATCCTTGATTTAACTTGCTTTCCTGGTTGCTCCAGGCTTGCTCTAACTTCCCTGCAAAGGAGAAGTTTCTCAGACCTTGCTGGTCTGCACTGAAGCCATCTCAACATCCTGCGTGGATTGCGTTTGCCAAGGCTTGTTGGGTCCAATCCGGATACCAACACCGCAGTCAACTAGATCCTTCGTGGGACAGCTCGAATCCAGCTCCTGGTCGTCGTCGACGCCTCCTGGACCTCGTGGTCACCTTCTCACCTGAATTCACCAGACATCCAGTGGCATCTTCCTATCACCATCCTAGGCACTGGCTAGTGGCCCAGACTCTGTCTCCTCTGCTTTCAGGTTCTTCACATCTCCGATCCACCCTGGGTTCCACCTGGACACTTTTCCTCTGGTCGCCTGCAGCACTTCTTTGCAGCTTTCCATTGGAATCGACGACGAAACCAGACACGAAAGACACCTATGCACCTGGCTTCCCTGGGTGAGGTAACACGAGTACTCCGATGCTCCCGTGGGTCTTGACTCTCGAAGTGTCCTAGTCTAAAAGAGTTCCTTTATAGTTCACCTAGAAGTACCCTTAAATTGTAAATTTGTTACTTGTTCGTTTCCCATAGAAAGTCAATGGTAACCCGCGGCTGTGTTTAGACACTGCACGCGTCTCCCGTGGGCCTCCCACATCCTAACCTTTGGTTGTGCCTAGAAGCCACAGCGTTTCCACAGGCCTCATGCCTGCTTTCTAACTCTCACATTGTTCTTATACCAGTATTTTAGTATATGGTTTGTGAGACCCCTAGAGCAAAACGTGTACTGTGCAACTTATCGTATGCTAATTAAGTTCCTTGTATTGTACTTTTACCTCTGACCTCATAATGAGTGCAGAGGGGTTGTGTTTAGAATAAATACATATATATTTGATATATACCTTGTGTGGTGTAGTTTCATTTGGTACTCAAGAGATTATAAATGGTAAAACAACTTGCTTAACTCGTCTCCAAGTCTTAGCCTGAAGGCTGCTCTCCACAGCAACCACTAGGATAGCTTTCTATAAGGTTGACTTTATAACTGACCATCAATAAGGGTCGATAGGACTGGTGCAAGGTGCCCACTAGAATAGTGGACATCATATACCAGGCCAACTTCTCACATTGATGTGCAGCGGATGGGATAAGAGCTTGCTGTTGTTTTACCATATAATCTTGAGAATATCATTTGAAAAATCACATTAAGGTACCAGTAGGTACATAGGAATCAAGACTTATAATACATAAGTTCTACTGAACTTAGCAGTTGTAGGTGGTAAGGGCTTAGCACACCCGGACTACAACTTCTAGAGAGGTTCTAGTAGGAAACGTGCAGGTAGGTACACATACCACATCTCACTAGTCATGGCGTTAGGGCAGGAGCTAGTGCCTCTCTGCCAGATGTCAGCATATGATACATTCACTTTCCAAGAATTGAGAGGATTGTGTGCCATAAGTAAATTAAAGCAAGGACAGTGTCCAACCACCAAACCCCTCATAGATAATTCTGGTGGCAGATGACTTAGCAAAAGCATCAGATCCAGATACACTAGTTAGTAGGGAGGGGGCCACCCCTCGTCTGAGGAAGATCCTGGTGGGGCACACCACCAGGACTCTTGAGGATGATGAGGGTGCAGACCAGGAAGTGGTTGATGAACCCAACCTGGAAGACAAAGGGCTACCTGGAGGTGGAAATGGCCATAGTGGGCTTTCCTTCATCCCCCCAAGTAGGCCTACTGGTGTACCTAGAAGACAAGAGATCTCTCACAGGAGAATCTCACCATTCTAGTTCATCAATAGGGTCCTCTGCCTCATCTCACAGGAGGAGAACTTCCCCTGAGTGAAGAGAGCATGAAGCTAGAATGAGAGAAGTCAAGCTTAGGATCAAGAGGCAAGAAGTTGTCCTTGAGAAAGAGACCCTAGCTCTTAGGAGAGAGAGAGAAAATTAGCAGGGCTAGAGCCCTCTGGTGGCAGCAGAATCCCTAGTAGTAGGGATAGGTCTTATGACCATAAAAACCTAAGCAAGATTGTCCCTCCCTATCAGAGTGGGGATGACATCCACAAATGGATAACTGCTCTGGAAAGGGCCTGCAAAGTACAGCAGGTACCTCCTAAGCAGTGGGCAGCAATATTGTGTCTCTCCTTGGCAGACAAAAGGTAGAGATAAGCTCCTCACTGTTAGAGAAGAGGATGCTGACAATTACAATGCCCTGAAGAGTGCTTTAATATATGGATTTGGCCTAACCACTGAACAGTATAGGTTGCTGTTCAGAGATACCCAGAAGACACAGACTCAGGACTGGACTGACTTTGTAGATTGTGCTACTAAGGCTATGGAAGGCTGGTTACTGGGCAGTAAAGTAAGTGACTATACAGGATTGCATAACCTTATAATGAGAGAACAGATTCTTAATAATAGATTCTTAATAATTGTCAGAACCAGTTTTTGCATCAACACCTGGTTGACTCTGATTTGACCTCTCCTCAAGAATTGAGTCAGAGGGCAGAAAAATGGGTCAGAACCAGGGTGAGGCAGAAGGTACAGAACCAAGGTGGTGAGTAGAAGAAGCAAGACCAAAAGGGTGGGGAAAAGCAAAAGACCAGAAGTCTTCTCAAAGTCCCCAAAAACCTAATGGTGGGGGTCCCCAACAATCCAAAAAGAAAGAAGGTTCAACCCTGGTGCAAGATTTGTAAAGTTAATTCTCACTGGACCAGTGATTGCACCAAAAAGGAGACCACTCCAGCCACCAATGCCCCATAGGCAACTGTTGCCCCTAGTTCAGCTCAAAGTGGTGGTTCTCAACAGAAGGGTGTACTAGGGGAACTGAGATGGGTTCTGGCCTAGTCAGAACACCAACTCAAGCTGTTTTGATCTGCGAGGGAGGCATGGATATGTCCTCCTCTGTGATTCCCAATAATCTCGGCAAGTACAGACAAACTCCTTTACTCAATGAGAAAAAGGCTCAGGCCTACAGGGACACAGGTGCCAGTGTCACAATGGTGATACCTGACTTTGTGGACCCTGGACAGATCATACTTGGTGAAACCTACCAAATGACCAAATCTAGCAATGTCACTACCACACATAGTATGGCAGTTGTTAATTTCTCCTGGGGAGGGGTAGCTGGCCTTAAGAAGGTTGTTGTTAGTTCAGACCTCCCTGAATAATGTTTGCTTGGAAATGACCTATAGAATTCAGCATGGTCTGAAGTGGAGTTTAGGACACATGCAGAAATGTTAGGCATCTCAGCACATGTTCTTGCTGTGACTAGGTCACAGGTCAGAAATTGCAACACTGAACAGGCACTGGATTCTGGAATAATGGACCAGTTGCCTACCAAGAAAAGGAGCAGTAGGGTTAAGGCTGTAGGATGAGGATCAGCCTGCTGAGGAAGCAGATTGTGAGCCTGAAGAAGGAACTGTCCTAGAAGAGTTTGAACCTGATCAGGTTGAGTTTCTTGGGACAGGGGGACCTTCCAGGGCAGATCTAAGGCAGGTACAGTTGATGCTCTGCCAACTCTTTTGGTCAAAGTGTGGCGGGAGGAGGTGGGGGGGGGGGGGGGTCGGAGGTTAGATGAACTTCTTCAATTGCTAAGCAATAAGCAACCCATCAGAGGAACAGCCTAGAGAGCAGGCTGCATCATGTACCTTCGATTTGAAGTTGCACTTACGGAATGCCTGAGACTTCTTGTGATGTTTGGCGAAATAAAGCTTTGCTTCATGCTCCTGAATCACCTTTGGTAGCACGAGGGCATATTCTTCGAACGACCTGGGAGTCGTGACCCAAACCCAAATCCTAGAGATCTTGTGCAGGTTCTCCACTATCAACATCTGTTTAAACTAGTCAGTTTGAAACCTGTACGCATTTGCGAGTCAGATTCATTCAGGATGAGCTATTTTTAGGTCCAACTCGCCCTTTCTGGCAAGTAGGAAGACAAACTGACACTTGATCTCTGCCTCTGAAAGTAGAGGAAATGTGACAAGATAGCAAGATTTAAAGGCATCTTCATTGCTCACAAAGTACACGAGCAATACAAATGCTTTTAAATCTTGTTAACTTGAAACATTTGCTCAGGTTTCAGAGTCAGACGTCAAGTCCATTTCAGTTAGGTGAGGAGATTTTGTAGGCTACTGGACCTGCAGGTCTAGTACAATTTTTATAATTTTTCGAGCACTGCTGTAGTCTTCGGTAGGGATATTGTTTCCTTGCACACTGGAAAGAGCACTTGAGAGAATTTATAAATCAATGAAAAATGGGGGAGAAGCTCCAGATCCATACTGAAAAGAGCAGAACAAAAATGTACTTACCCTGTAAGCATCTATTCATAGCGAGTAGTGCTGTAGATGCACAAGCTCTGCATACACTTGCCATCTAGTGTTGGGCTTCAATTTTTGAAAGTTGTTTTTCATTCAAAGTAGTCTTTTGAGTCACAAGTTAAATGATTACTCCTCTTTATGCTAGTATTGAATATGGGTACCAGTTGCTTTTACCCGGAGGGTGAGAGTAGGATGGAGCGATAGGAAAGGGTCCTGCACATTGCACTGTTAAAGGTTTTGTTTTTATTAAGAAGAGATCAGCATCCCAATCCAGTCACTCCGAGGATGGAGGGAGGATGCATGTTATCTACAGCACTACAAGCAATGAACAGATTCTCACAGAGTAACATTTTCTGTTTGTAGCATGTGCTACTATGCACAGACTGTAAAGCAGTCCATCCGAATAAGCAGTGCTTAGCGTGTACATGGGGCGATTTCTGAAAGAGAGTCTTAAGGACTGTGGCAAACTGGATCCTGCTGCCTAGCAATAATATCCAAGCAGTAGTGTTGCATAAATTTGTGTTGCATTGATCAGGTAGCTGTCAGGGGCGTAACACAGGCCCCCGCTGATCACGCGGTGCGGGGGGGCCCCTCACTCAGCAGAGCGAGCTAGCCTCTTGTCTTGATGGTGCGTGCACGCCACAAACTCTTCTGGCTCTTAATATGGCTCCTAATTTATTAAATGTTGTTGGCTCTTACTCTTAAATAATTAAATGGTGTGCGCACGCCCGGCCACTGAGGCTCTTCTGCCTCTTTATTAAATACGAGGCGCACAGATGTCTCCGCGCCTGTAATGTCGGGTGGTACATAGAGTGGGGCTGGTGACTACTACTGTCAGTCATGCGCATTTGCTGTGCAACAATTAAAAGTGCGCAGTAAGTCGTGGCCAGTAAAGAAAGACGAGAGCAGGTGCCTCTGAGGAAGGTAGGCCCAAGAGAAGCGGGTAGTGCAGAGGATTGCTGGGATTTTGGGAGCAGCAAGTTAGAAGGCGCAAGCCGAGGCTGAGTGAGAGCAGGTGTGTAGCTGTTTGCCAAAAATGTTTTTATCTTTCATGACGGATGTTTAAAGGCAAGGTGACATGTTTCACAACTGTGTGAACATGGCGCTTCATCTGTATTAGCATGTAGGCCTCTATGGAGAACACATGACTCAAAATTAATGTTTTCGGATCAAAACAAACAGTGCAACCTGGTGCAATATTACAATGAATGTAACAGCTTATTACGAACGCTAGTTTCACTGACAATTGAAAGCACCCGTGAATTACTCGGAAGGCTCTTTATTCTACATGCGAACATGACATCAGGGGAATAGGCAGTCGGACTAGAAGTGTATTTGTGAACAATTTCAAGCTATAACGTGGCAATTCACTGTAAAATTCTTCAGTCATAGGTCGCCACTGAGCACCGCAGCCACCGCCCGTCCATGATAGCCCCTCTCGCGCCCTCAGATCATTGGCAAATTCAATCAATTGTTGTATATTAGAAAAAATATTTTTCTTTAAAGTAAAGCATTGTTTTGGAAATAACCTGCTGCAAACATTACTATAAATGGCCTTTTGTTAGGGATACAATGTTCCATCGGTCTTAAAATAAAGAGAGTAATATCCCGACACAGCAGTTCGGGCGAGTGTTGTCTCAAACACCTCACTGGTGCATTCAGACGTCACATCGCCTTTATCACCGGGCATATGCTCGGGATGGGGGTACGAAAGAGAGAGGAGGCTGCAGCGAGGAAGGACTCAAAGGCTATATAGAGAGCAAAGGGGAGGTGGAGAAAGAGAAAGGAGAGGGATAGAGAGCGCGCATGAGGGGGGGAAGTGATATAAAGAGACAGAGAGCAGAGGGATAAAGAGGGAGGAGAGGAATGAAGAGAGAGGGATAAAAAGAGGGGGAGAGAGCAAAAGGGGCAGAGGGATTGAATGAGACAGGGAGAGCAGAGGGATAAAGAGAGAGGAGAGGAATGAAGAGAGAGGGATACAAAGAGGAGGAGAGAGCAAAAGGGAGAGAGGGATAGAAAGAGAGAGCAGATGGATACAAAGAGGGGGGAGAGCAAAAGGGAGAGAGGGATAGAAAGAGACAGAGCAGAGGGATAAAGAGAGAGAGAGCAGAGGGATAAAGAGAGAGAGAGCAGAGGGATAAAGAGAGAGGAGAGGAATGAAGAGAGAGGGATAAAAAGAGGGGGAGAGAGCAAAAGGGGGAGAGGGATAAAAAGAGAGAGGATAGAGAGAGAGTGTGCGAGAGGGAGAAGAGGGGTAAAGATAGGAGAAGGACAGAGCGAGCGTGTGATAGAGGGATAAAAAGAGACCGAGAAGAGGGAGAGAGAGAGCGTACGAGAGGGGAAGAGGGGTAAAGACAGGAGAGGGACAGAGCGAGCACGTGAGAGAGGGATAAAAAGGGACAGGAGAGGGATAGAGAGAGAGTCTGAGAGAAGTGGAATAAAGAGCGGTGGATAAAAAGAGGGAGAGAGCAAAAGGAGGAGAGGGATAAAGACAGGAGAGGGCTAGAGACAGAGCGTGTGAGAGGAGGGAGAGGGATAAAGACAGGCGAGAGGGATAGAGAGTGAGCGCGTGAGAGAGAAGGATAAAAAGAGACAGGCGAGAGGGATAGAGAGAGAGCGTGCGAGAGGGGGAGAGGGGTAAAAACAGGAGAGGGATAGAGCGAGCCCGTGAGAGAGAGGGATAAAAAGAGGCGAGGGATAGAGAGAGAGTCAGACGTAGAATAAAGAGGCGGATAAAAAGAGGGAGAAAGCAAAAGGGGGAGAGTGATAAAGACAGGAGAGGGATAAAAAGAGACATAGGAGAGGAATAAAAGGATAGAGAGGAGAGGGATAAAAGTATAGAGAGGAGAGAGAGTGTGTGCGAGAGGGGGGAGAGGGATAAAGACAGAAGAGGGATAGATTGTGAGCGTGTGAGAGGGGGCTTTTGGCAGTATAGTTACAAATGGCATCGCTTGTATGTTAAGAGTGCTTCCTACTTTCTCATTAGAACTTAGAGAGACAATATGGGCGGTAGGGAAAAGTGGTAGGTGGTGGACTGGGCCACCGTGGGGGGCCCCTTCCATGTGCTTTGGGCCCCTTCAATTTACGTTACGCCACTGGTAGCTGTGTTGCATGTCAGCTAGTGAAATATTTCCAAGGAAAGCCATGGCGGCGGCCTTTTAGTGTGTACAGTGTGCCCTAGCGGGAAACAGGGAGAAAGGATTTCGCTTTTTTCTGAGGCAAGTTTGGATGCACTCGACTATCCATCTAGTAATTTTTGCTTTTGAGATTGGCTGACCTTTCTAGGGATTGTTAAATGATAAAATACAGCTGGTCCGCTTTGTGAAAGGGTTTAGTTCTGTCATTGTAGTTGATAAGAGGCTGTTTAACATCTAAATGTGGATGGCCCTGTCTGCCACGGTTTCTAGATGTTGAAAAATAACTGGAGTGATATAGTACAGTTTAAGTGAGAAGGGGAAATCACCTTAGGCAAAAACTTAGGGTTCGCCCTTATACTTACTTTTTCACTGGGAACTTGAAAGTAAGGTTCCTTTAGTGTTAGCGCTTGAAATACACTAATACGCATGAGTTAAGTTATTGAGACTAGGAATGTTACTTTCCAGGAGAGATTCTGGGGAGGGCAGGAATGTAGGGACTCGCCAGGGAGCCCTTGAGTCTGGAAAGGACTACATTGATATCCCACTCAGGGGAGGAAGGCACCATTAGGAGGATGACTTTGAAGGCCTTCCAAACCTTAAATGATTGTTAGACGGACAGTTCTCTATTCTACATATAAGTGGCTATGGGTGCTAAGAGGTGACTCGCCAGGGAGCCCTCGAGTCTGGAAAGGACTACATTGATATCCCACTCAGGGGAGGAAGGAACCATTAGGAGGATGACTTTGAAGGCCTTCCAAACCTTAAATGATTGTTAGACGGACTGTTCTCTATTCTACATATAAGTGGCTATGGGTGCTAAGAGGTGTATGCCAATCCAGAATGTTGTAGATGAAAACTGTATAAAATAAACAAACATTAGAGTAAGTTGACCCTGTTTTCTTGGTGCTGCAAGGAAACAGATTTCATGACTGTGAGAAGTTGGCCTGATATATAGTGCTCACCATTCTAGTGATCACTGTGTATCATACCAAATGACCCTTATTGAAGATTGGTTGTAAGTCAACCTTATAGACCAGCTATCCTAGTAGCGTGGACAAAAGCAGTCTTCAGGCTAAATTCTAGAGGGCGTGTTAAGCCAGCTGTTTTACCATCACATATACCCCTTGAACACCAAGTGAAAGGACACCACACAAGTTGTTATGAAAATAAAGGATATTTATTTATAACAAGTTTACCCTGAACTCTTTATGAGTCAGGGAGCTAAGCACAATACAAAACTCTTAAGAAAATACTTCAAGTTGCACAATTTACACAAATGCCCGAGGGGCACGAAAAACCATATACACTAAAAGTGGAATGCGAAATACTAGCAGGTAAGTAACAAGATCCAGAGGCTTCAGGATCGCTAGGACTACACTACTGAACCCTAAGGTTAGGAGCAGGAGGCCTAGGGAGATCGGGTGCAGAGTGTGCACTCTCACGCGGGATGCGGGACAAAGTCTATGGAGGCTAGTATTTCTAAAGTCACTGTTTTAGGACGAATCCGACTAGGTAGACTTAAAACGAAAAAGGATCTGGACACTTAGATAGTGAATCTGCGTTGGAGCACCGAAATGCTTGGGTTACCTAGCCCAGAGGCTGCGGCTGCACAGGGTTCAAAAGACGTCGGGAATCCTCGTTGTAGTCTATGGAGCCTGGAAGAAGAAGTTGCTGGCAGGCGACCAGTGAAGATGTTCGATGTGATCCAAGCCTGGATCGGTGATGGAGACGACCTGAAAGCAGAGGGGACTCAGTTCTTAATCACTAGCCACTGATTGTGTGGGCACCAGGATGGCACCGGACGAAGTCACCTCGACCAGGTGAGTGGGCGACGCTGGACTCTGCAGTCACACGAGCTAGGAGGCGTTGTCGGCGACCAGGCTGGAGGTGCGAGCTGTCCCACGCAGGTGTCTGCTGTCGGCGATGCTGGACCCAAGATGGGTGCAACAAACCTTGGCAAAGGCAAGCCCACGCGGTGGAGTCAAGATGGCGTCTGGAGTGGACCAGGAGGGTCCGGGGTGCTCCTCTTTTGGAAGGGAGCAAGGGCCAGTCTGGAGCAACCAGACCAGCGGTGAAATCGTCGTGGTACGTCGTCAGGAGGGCCACTAGCCAACGGGCAAGTGACCGGACAACGCGGTGAGCAGCAAAGAGCAGAAGGGCCCCACGCAGATCTCGTGGATGCTGGGGGGCTGGACTTCGGTGCTGGAGCTGCTCAGGGTTGGGGCTTCTCAAACCCCAGTGCACTCACTCGAGGATCCCTCGGCGGTCGTGCTGGTTAAGCGTCGTGCAGTTTCAGAAGATGGCCGGTCCCTCAGGTCTCGTCACACCCACGAATCTCAGCTGGGCTGATGATGCAGGTAGAGGTCAAAGATGCCAGGGAAACCGGGTCTCGTCGAGCTGGTCAGTCTTGATCCGGAGGATGGACGTGCAGCAAACCGCGATGCTTAGGTGGTGCCTGCGGGTGCAGGGTGGCTACTCCTTAGCCACAAGGGAGAGTCCTCAAAGAAAGTCAAGAGTTCCTTTCGTAGAAAGTCGTTCAAGATTCAGGATGATCTCATTTGGGAAGGGGGCCCGCTCCTAACTTTATTCTAAGAAAAGGGGCTGGCACGCGACTAGGTCCTGCCCATGGGTGGGACCAGGAGGGGGGTGGTTACACCCCTCTCCCTTGTCCGGACTTTCCCCAGCTCAGGGGCTGGGGTGCCCCTGGAACTGGTTTGAGCCGGCATATGCACAGTGAGCACCGGGGTGCCACTTGCAGTCACCTTCCTCTCAGCCCTGCCTACCTGGGATACACAAAACCCTGTCTGCGGTAGCACCGCCCCGGACAGGAAACCCTTTGTCCGAGCTCTCCTCGCTGGAAGGACTCCCAGCAGCAGGAGGTCAGACTTGTGTCTGTGGTGGCAGCATCCATTTTGTGATGCTGAGGCTTGAGTTAACTTTAACCGGGGTTCACAGTTACACACATGTCGTGTCCCTCTAGAAGGGTGGAATGCTAACCCCGTCGCCAGAATTGGCGAGGGGTTAGTATTCCAATTCGTATGACACCTTACTCGACATGTTTTGATAAAGCGATACCAAAGTTGGCAAATAACCGCGAGGATTATAATGCACTTAAGAGTATATGGTACTCGTTATCTTGGAACAGCTATTAGGACTTGGTTCCGCAAGCTGCAAACGGGCTCAGCTCATGCCAGAGCACCATCTCACATAATTCAAAGCACTCTGCCTTCAGGATTGTTAAGGCCTGCCATAGGAGTGACTGATAGGAATATATGCGTCCATTTTAGGGTTAGATATAGGAATACTATATCTAAAGCAAAGGGTGATTACACCACCTTGCCCCAGCTGTCGTGCAGCCAGTTGTGTCAGATTTGGATGGCCAGCCAGGGGTGGCATAATACATGCTGCAGCCCCTGGTAGGCCCTGGGTACACCTATGCCCTGGATACCTAAGGTATGCTGTACAGGGACTGATAAGGTGGCCCAGTACCAATTGGTAAATGCACCTAAGGTACATGTGAGACAATTTAGAGAGAGAACAGTAGGCCTGGGGCCCTGAATAGCAGGGTCCCAGGTCAACTAAGTCGAAAAACCAGCAAAACACCAGGCAAAAAGTTGGGGGTAACCATAGTCAGATATCCACCTTCCTACACTGACCCCTTCTTGTAGAAGGGCTTGCACCTCCTTCTCTAGAAGGAGCAGATGTTCTTTGATCAGGTGAAAGGCAAAGGGCGATATGTTGGGAGGGTATGTGAGTAATTCTAGGCAGTAATGGTGTTGCACCATGATTAAAACCCATTTGTCTGAGGTGATTTCCTAGCAGCGTGGTAGGAAATCCTGGAGTTTTCCCCTGATAGATGTGTGAATTAGGGGATTTGAGGGCGAATATTCACAGAGTCAATGCTTCAGGGTGACCTCCTTGCTGCCGGAACCTCTCTGTAGTGATTTCCTTTATATGCCCCCAAGTGCATCTAAGGGGGTGTAGGGGTGGTACGCTTGTTGATGCTTTTGCTAGGAGCCTGAATATAGGAAGGTAACCTTAGAGGCGCTACAATACTGTTGTTTCAGCAAGGAGCCTCCAGGGACAAGGATTTGTATGGCACCCACAGCATCTGCTCTCTGAGTATCTTTTTTTAATTGTTTCCAAAATCTGGTCAAACTGCGGTCCAAAGAGGTGTTCTCTATTTAATGTCACGTTGAGCAGATATTGCTATACTTCAGGTGTAAACCCCGAAATGAGGATTCATGATGTCAATGGATAAGGAAAGTGACATTAACCACAAGGGCTGCGGTAAACACTGCATCTACGGCACAATGAATAGATGTATTCAACACAGACTTGCTCTCTGTGACCAGTTTCTCAGCTCTCTGGCAATATTGTATTGAATTGTATAAACATTTCTAAAGCGCGCTGTAACCCTACGGGCATCCTGGAACTGGAGATGCTTTAGCAGACGCTGCATTTAGTCCCAATTGGCTCCATTATATCTTCCCAGTAAACCTATCGAGGTGGCAATGCACCAATGGTTAGAGGCACTTTTAGCCAGCTTTTTCCCCACTGCGTCGAACTTTTTATTCTCCTAATCGGGAGGGGGAGTACCCCATGCCTTGAGAGTGTGCACCTTTACGTGCAGAGTGGTCAACTAGTGAATTTGGTTCTACGTGTCTTCCGATGTATGGATGGTCATTAGACAAGGCCTTATGTTTATATTCTTCCCTTGGGGTTATTACCTGAGGTTGTTTATTGGGCTCTATATGTAGCCTTAATTATGCTATATGTAGCCTTAAATATACTAGCATGGTGCCGAAACGATGAGTCGGAATGGTGTAAGTAAGTACTGAGAAACTCATTAATTTTGAAGATCTGGACATGAATGACCAAACCTACTGGCGGAAAAAAATCTAACACTGAGTCTATGCCCATGTGCGATACCAGCATAAGAAGGAAACGCCGTGTACCTCGTAGTTCGAAACACTTCTTAGAGGAAAAAAAACTTGCAAACATCAGAGCCCAAATGCTACGAACAGAAAAGAACTGCTGTTGATGTGCAGAGGCGGCGGTTATATGCTTCACGTGGGAGCCCAGTTGTGAAAACTTCTGGCATCTCAGGAACATTTTAAAGGTGAAGAATCTGGAGTCCGAACATCCACCAGAACCCAAGTTTTCAATAACGTCTCCTAGGATAACAAGACTGACTTTGCAGAACTCAGTACAAGTTGCAAAAATTTGTTATAAAAAAATTGAGAAGGGGAGTTGGAGCAATTGATCCGCAAAATGGTTAATTGAAAACCAACTAAGAATACGCATTAGCTATTTCCAGACATGAGCTCTGCCACTAAAATCTTATTTGACTTTGCCTCCAACTTTCAGCAGAGAAGCGATATTGATAGACCCTAACAAAAGCAAACACCCTGGTGGACGCTCCTATTTTCCATAGCAGCTGCTAACAAGAAAGAATGCTAGCCATTAAGATGAAATGATTTCTGGGACCAAGTTTACTGTAAAGTTACATATGTGCCAGTATTTCCAGGCCTGGGGTTTTACCAACACATTTGTCTTCCTACTGTTGAACAATGTATCCCTTCGTTACAAATGAGAAGCATTAAGCAACAACCCCTCCAGGCCATGGGTTCTTTGGGGAGCAGTAAACCAATAACCTTAGGAAGTCATTTGTTTTGGCCTAGTGTTGGCAGAGGGTGATTAAGCATTTTTGGTGTCAAATGCTCTTCTCCAATTCGCATTTTACCTCTATATGGCCCTCTCCCAACCAAATCAATAAGGCTATGTGTTGCAGAAAAACCCACCAGACTCTTCTAGGATGCAGGACTAGGGAAACTCATTCATCCTTCTAGTCTCTGAAGAGTTAACCAGTCCGAATACCCACAATGGCTATCTAAATATTTTTTTTCTCTTATAAGAAATAAGATGTCATATGTACTGCTCTGCGATCCACCATGTTTATTGTATGCAAGCTCCTTAAGCTCTTCGAAGTGAGCTCCCTTTCTTGGGAGGCACCCATCACGTTGGTAGCGTCACCATACGTTTCTAGTATTATACAGATTATCAGTTTTTCTCTTTTCATTCAACACAGGAGAAGATGTAAATATGCCTCCAATTAAATCAATGTCTTCCTTATTAAGAGAGTGCTGATCCCACTGCACCTTCACACATGCCTGTCATGGTCTCATTTGAAGTCTTGCACTGAGCTGTATAAATATGCATTAAGCCATCGACCTGAAGAGAAGCAGCTTGCTAAGGTAGTGAGTTATGTTTGTTGACTGGCACATCTGTTGGATGGATATCTAGTTCTCCTCTAAAGGATACACTTGTGGGTTTTGTATATTGCAATGCTCCTAAAAGTATGGGCATTTTGAACTGGAGTGCGTGTTGGCAAGCTGTAGATTATGTGGAAGCATGACTGCTTGTTGTTTGCAAATTTTGGCACACTGATTTTTGAGCTTGTTTCAGTGGCCAGTAATTGCGATACGGTCATTCAAATATCTCCTAATGAGCAAACGTACAGGCATACAGGTGTGGGTGATGTGTCACAATTTATGTTCAAAAGCATCAACATACCCAATAAAGCACACAGGACACCCTGTGAATTAATTGACTTTAGTATCATACTAAGCCTCACAAGCAATAGCATTTACAAAGAAACACAGGACACCCTGAGAAATTATTGAGTTTAGTATAATTCTAAGCCTCACAAGCAATAGCATTTAAAAAGATTACTGGGAGGATTTGAAAGTGGTGTAATACTACACTTTATGAACAATGTAATGAAACCCTTTCAGGAAAAATGAGTTTCAGGGTAAAAAGACATGTACAGAAGTCTAAGGTGTTCTAGAATATAAGATTTCAGATGACTATAAAATAAAAGAGGATATAGCTAGTGATAGGTATTGTGGGTGCTGGCTGGCTAGCAACCATAAAGGGTCAAAACCAGAATTTACTTTGCCACAGTGCCTTGCATGTCTTTAATAGGAGGGGTGGGTGGGGCGGTGGGGTGAAGGAGGGGTGGGGGCAGTGGGGTGGAGGAGGGGAGCACCTTAACCTTCAGAACATTGAAGCACTGATGTTTAATAAAATGTCTTGGGGTCACAATACTGGCTACGTCAAAAGCTAGGAATAAACTGAAATGCAACAAGAAACACCAATATTGTGCGGAACTGCACTGCCATTAACCACAGATCGCATTTATTTACAAAATTCAACCTAACTCCAAACACAAAGTCGACAGTCTCATGGCTCAGTAATGCATGCAAAGCTCAAAACAATTGTTTCTTACCCAATTTGCTCTCCAGCTGCAATATGCCTTGTGCTGAAGAATGCAATTCGCGGGAAGCGCAGATCCTGATGAGAAACGTAGACTCGCACTGGGATAAGGTTTGGCTCGCAGAGGTGGTTTATAAAACGGCTCACATTTCCGTAGAAACGAGCATCAATGCAGTACACTTCTCCGTCCTACAGATACAGTATTTCAGATACAAAGACAGTATTTGTTCTGGTACACAAATCGCTCTCCAAAGACTCAATAAAATAGTTTTTAGTTAAACACCAGTCAGAGTAAAACATTGAAAACCAAAGTGTATTATTTTGGCAGAGAATAGCAAAATGATAATGCATAGCCCTATTTTTCAAAGGTATCACTTCAGTAATCAGAATGCCCACTCTATTGGACTGGAGAACCATATATTCTCATATGCATAATATTATAGCTCATCACGTCTGTCAATTATATTTACTACTAAAATCGTCAGCAGACAATTAGTAAGTCAAACCATGTGCTAACGTACGAGTTACTTACCTTCGGTAACAATGTCTCTGGTAGAAACGTTATCTAGCCGCAGACTCCTTAACTTAGAATTATCCCCAGGCATCAGACTTGATCCGGAAAAATTTTGCAGCAGCACCTCTGCGTGCCGGGAGACGGCTCCACACGACCCAGCCCTGACGTCGTCCACAGATGTGACGTCAGCGAGGTCATATAAGTCCCTCCCGGCGCGCTGACATCTGTTTTCTTTGGAGAAACTTTTCCGCGGCACAACGCGGAGCCACCAACAAAACTGTGAAAGTATGGGAACAGTGTGCGAAGAAGGAAAAATCCGTAAAACAAAGAAATCGGATGGTGCATATAGCATCATAAAGAACAATGTCAGACACTGTAAACAAAAAAACCAAGAATTAAGGCAGAGCACCGCTCTGAGAAACAACCCAGCGAAGCGTAGACCCTCCCCAGAGGCTGAGGAAGAAGAGAAGAATGTCCTGATAGACAAGAGGAGGGCTGCCATTACAATGCAGAACTGTGCCGGCCAACAAGGGCGGAACACAGGAAGAACAAAAATCCACTGCCAGTTAACATTACAAGGAATGGCACATTCCCCTGTAGAGACCGAAAGGGAGAGTGACTGCCCAATAGATCCCAAAAGATGCGACTGCAGAGGAGACAAGAAACCCTAAACATTTACATACATTTACACACATTAAACAGATGGAGGAGGCGGGAGGGAGGGAAAAGAAAAACACCCCACACTGGAAGGACCAGAGTGGAGTAAGGCAGAGAAAGGGAAAAAGGAATATAGTGTTGAAGGCGAAAGCGACAGGCACTGTTCCACAGGAAGAGAAGCCACCCAGAGGGAGGCAGCCGCAGAAGGCAAAGTCTGAGAGGGTCGCACCAACTTGAGCCCCCTGAATGAAGGCCAGAGGCAAGGCGGAGAACCCCACCTGGAAAGGTCCTCACAGAACGGGAAGGATGAGTGGGGGTTAGGGAATCTGCAGCTAGACAACGTTCTACCGATACATCGTTACCGAAGGTAAGGAACTCGTACATTTGATAGAGACATCTAGCCGCAGATTCCTCAATTTAGAATAGATACCACAGCCGTACCCCAAGGGGAGGTGGGTCTGCGACAGAACAATAGAAAGTGCCCGAAAGCACAGAGCCGACAACAGGGTGACAGACTACGGTGAAAGCTGTGGCGACGCAGCCAATCAGCAGACCAAGCAGCTCGGAAGAGCAAAAGACAAGATGACCAGAAGGGCACGAGACCCCACCCGTGTGAATACGGGCTGGAATAACTGCACTAAGCCGCAATTCCAAAACTTAAGAGAGAGTGCAAAGGAGGGAATGAAGAAGAACCACTCCAGAGCCCAATGGGCGCTAAGGTGTCACCAACCAAGACCTAGAGGACAACAAGGAGTGATATAACCAGATCCTTCCCGGCGGACCTACGCAAGGGAGGCCGGACAGGCAGCAGCCAGGAAGCGGAGGAAAAGAGGCACGTCCCAGAAGCGCAAGCGTGAAACACAAGACACACCAAGTGCAATACTCAGTAACAAGAAAGTGACAGTGGCGGACAGCAACATGCTGAAGCACACTGAGGCGGACCACAACGAGGAACATGCACGTAGCAGACAGCTACGGAGACAAAGCAAGCGGTGTGCTAAGATGATGAAGGAACTGCCCAACAAGGCAACGTGAAGGCCAAGGGGAAGAACGCACCCAAAGAGAGACAGAGATACAGGGCGCAGCACCTGGGACGACCCCCAGAAGAGGAACTTTCCCGTAGGCACCAAAGACACAGAAAAGGGTGACACCTGAAGGAAAAAAGACACATCTGATGGGTGTGTTCTCCGAGGCACCAAAGGTGCCAAGAGGGACCATAAAGAAGTGCACGCAGAGCTCTGGAGAACAAGCTAAAATCTCCGGAACCACCACCTCCGACTTGGAGGAGAAATACACCCCCACCGAAGAGAGGGACTGTTTAGCACAGGAACGGGACAGACAAGACCCCCAAGAAGAAGAGCAGTCAGAAGAAGATGCAAGGAAAGAAAGGTAGTTTGCATAACAAGCCCCTGAACGTCCGGGTGGACAAACAAGCAAACCGGATCGTGCGGGGCAGGGCAGTGGCGGTGCATGATGTAACGAGCCACCGGATCACCCGAAGATGGCTGAGCCCAGGTACCCAGAATGGCATCATAAAGGGAGACTTTGAAAAGGCAGAAGGGGCTCTACATTACCCGAACCATGGTGGAGAACATCTAACAGGGGGTCAACAGGCAAGGGAATCGAAGGGAGCTGCATACGCAGAATGCGGGCGGTCATGGAAACAACCCTCACAAAGGCTGCACTAGCCTCGGTAGCCCTCCGAGGAGGGGACAGTAACTCACCGGTGGGTGAGGGCTATAAGCTAAGCCGCCCACTCCAAGGGAACTGTGTGAGGAAAGGAGGAGTAGACCAATGTCCAAAAGGAGGAAGCCCCATGGACGAATGAGGGTCATGAAGGGGCTCTTGAGGAGGCGGAGAGTTCGCTGGAGCCACAAACTCCATGGGAGGGGGGGGGGGGTGGAAGAGGCAAGGATGGATCCAGTGTCGATGGACGTTGGGGTGATGCCGAACTTTCTCCGGAGAGGAGTCGATGATCTGTCGCTGACCTCCCAGAGAGGAGTCGACGACCTGGTGTTGAGGAAGCGCCAGGGCATCATCGGCCGGCGCCGACTCGGCATCATCCGGCACCGACTCGGCCACAACAACAACAGGCTCCGGTTCCGAAGTAAGGAAAGGAGCCGGGCGGCAAGTCTACAGCGCCTGACCGGCGCCGGCTCGGCCTCAACCACAACAGGCTCCGGTTCCGAATTAAGGAAAGGAGCCGGGGAGGCAAGTCTATGGCACTGGACCGGCACTGCCTCCGAAAAGGCAGCCGCCCGTCCGAGAGCAGAGGGGGACTCAGAGACGAGCTGCGAGTATCAGCAACCACCTGCGACGCCACAGGGAGCACCAATTGACTATGCAATGTGTTAGGGGTGCTATGGGCCGAAGAGGGGGACCCGCCGGGCCGCATCCTGACGACGTCATACCTCTGTAACCCGAGGCAAGGTGCTCAGCCTGCGCCGGAGGCGAACCCACAGGCGAGTCCACCGTAGACCCCGCACGCAGTGGGGGGTCCGAGGATGCCCCAGGGAGTGAAGGGGAGGGGATCCAAGGGAGGTTTGCATGGCCGCGGCATAAGCCACCATCTGGGTCCGAGTTGCCCCCGCGCCAGGAAATGGTGGATAGGGGGGGCAGACCCTTGGGGGTGCACGCCTGGAAACTAGTGCCCCCTCCAACAGGAGGAAGGGAGGGGATAGGTGCCAGGACTTACCAGGGACAGGTGACCGCCGCTGCAAACGGAACCCTCTGCTACCGGGACCTGCCGCCACAGAGGAGGCCGTGAGGACTACGACCGGGACAGGCGAGCCGAAAGTAGCTTCATCCAGCGCTCCCGCCGGGAGTTCACTTCAGTTGTTGGCAGGCATCGCAATCCGTCATGTCGTGGTGTTTGGCCATGCACCACATGCAGATTAGGTGTGGGTCCATCGGGGACATTTGCCGGGGACATTTGCCGCGAACAGGAGGCACACATCTTAAAGCCCGAAGGCATCGCACACTGTTCCAGACGCAAAGCGTCAAAAGGGCCTGAAAACAGGCCAGAGGAACCGCTTACTCTGGATCCGGAAAATGACGTCAGCGCGGCGGGAGGGACTTATATGACATCGCTGACGTCACATCCGTGGACGACGTCAGGGCGGGGTCGTGTGGTGTCATCCCCCAGTGCATAGAGGTGCTGCTGCAAACAATTTCCGGATCCAGTTTGTTGTCTTGGGATAATTCTAAGGTAAGGAATCTGCGGCTAGATGTCTCTATCAGATTACATTATTCAAGAGCTTTGCACAGCCCTCCTCCATTTCCCCCCAGCTTGAACGCATATGAATACCTTCACAGATCACAGCATAAACACAGGAAGGTTAATGGGAGGCTGTACCGCACCTGTGCTTGACTGATTTGCAGATAAACCCATGTGAGGGCCCATCTGGATTATTACAGCCACTTTTGGAGATAAAGAGGATTGACTTGTGTTCTCCTTGTGGTACATACCCTTTAAAATACATGTATTTCCTAGATGTATTACTATTAACTCCACCAAAATAGAACTTCCATAACTTCAGTGCAGAGAAGCCTTGACTATTTCGAAAGGCATTGGCAAAGCAATAGGTCTGGTCTTGGCGGCAAACTGGATAAATGGTTACTTTTTTTTCCTTTTGTTATTGAAAGCAGATGAAAAAGGAGTAAAAAGGAAAACAATGCTAACAATACACAACCACTGCATGTAAATTTAATAGAACAGATTGGGTGATTCCTAGTGTACTTGTGCACAAACTCTTAAATAACCTCTGTACTCTACAGACTAAACAAACAAGTTACTTACCTTCTGTAATTATCTTTGTGGTCGATACATTAACTACGGATTCCTCACCTTGTGAATAGTTGTAGGAAGCTGCCTTTGTATATTCTATACCAAAATGAGGCATAGTGTGCACAGAGTCCAGTGGAATCCCAAAGGTAGGCAGAGATAAAAGTAGATAGCACCTTATTTTTTTATTTAAAAATAAAATGTATTTATTTATTTAAGTTTTGTATAGCGCTAGCTGGACCCGAGGGTATCAGAGCGCTTCACAGCAAATACAAATAAGCATCAAAAGACAAGGAAACAGGGCAGGGAGCAGAGGGGGAAGTAAAAGCCTGAACAATAGCAACATGAGCGCACAACAAGGCGGAGATCAAGGGTGAGTCATTCGGCTCTCCCTGGGAGCATAGAGATGGAGATCTGTCAAAGTCAAACGAGGGGTTCTTGTTATGATCCAGCCCACCCAAGAAAGAGG
The DNA here is from genome assembly GCF_964263255.1 of Lissotriton vulgaris. Classification (NCBI taxonomy): domain Eukaryota; kingdom Metazoa; phylum Chordata; class Amphibia; order Caudata; family Salamandridae; genus Lissotriton; species Lissotriton vulgaris. The sequence continues at coordinate 185,464,491 of NC_141693.1, forward strand.
GCTTTGAGTAGCATCTTGAATTTCGGGAAGGAGGCGGTCATTCTGATGTGGGGGGGATGGAGTTCTTTATTTTGGGAGTATTACCCGCAAAGGACTTACTAGATGTTTTATGTTTCTGTGATTTCAGCGGAATGAGTAGGAGCTATTTGTGGTAGTGTGGGCGATCAGTAAGGCTTCATCAAAGGGTAGTGTTAAGCATTTGTTGCACACAATCAATCATCAAATTATGTCACACACTCAAAGACTGAACTCAGACCAATTTGATTTGTATAAAAATATAATTTAGTTGTAATTATTTACTAGAACCAAGCAAGCCTGGCACAGGTAAGTGGATATGGTACTTTTCAAAGCAGGTTGAATAATACAAGCAAGCTGAATGAAAATGACTTTGTTACAGGTTTGTAAATGCTTTCAATACAGTGAAAATTACTGTTAGATTACTTTGATATCACACTGGGACATTTCCTAGAGAAAAGGTAAATAAGCAATTTATAGTTCTTTGCAGTTTTTCGAAGTTCCATACAAAACCAACTCCACACAGAACATTTTTCAAGGAAAAACAGTCCATGTATTCCTATGGAGAGAAATGAAGTTATCAGTTAACCCCTTCCATGCTTATGACGAGCTCAGCTCGTCATGCAGCACAGTGCTCGTGTGCTCATGACGAGCTGAGCAGCCACTCAGCCTGGACACTAGTGTTAGGTCGTATTTCAGCGGCCATCTCTGAGATGCACTCTGTGTGCATTTTTCATTAAATCCCACACTGGCATCAGTGTGGCTTTAAAGTGCTGGGAAGTTTGATACCAAACTTCCCAGTTTACAGTAGAGACATTATTTTGTTGTGGAGTTCGTAATGACAAACTCCCAGTACCATATACTCTTAATGGAATTACTGCACTTACAATGTCTAAGAATTGGCTTAGACACTGTAGGGGTCAGGGCTCATGCACCTGTACCCTCAACACTGGTATGGTGACCCCCCCAGCCCCTTTCTCAACCACTCTGCAAACGCGACCACTACTTAAAAAAACATAGAAATTCACAGAAAAAAACAAAGGATACATGGACGTTTTAGTTAGGAATTACCATTTTTTTTAAAACGTAGAAATTCACAGAAAAATAAAGGTTATAGGAACATTATAGTTCGGCTCAGGATTCACTCGTACAAAACCTGTGAAATTCAGCTGTTATAGTTAGTAAGATCCTATAACTTGCGCCCCCGCCATGCACTGCTTATGACCTCACATATTACATCACTCTGTACATGGTCAGTGACATCACTCATGACATCTCAAAGGATACCTATAACTGGTAGAAGCACCAATGATGTCCTGGTCTTACCTACAATCTAACCACTCAATTGGCACAAACGGAAGATCCACGTCATCCTAAGCCATTTGAATTCCAAAGTGTCCAGCCAGGGACCCTTTGAGGGCCAGTGACAAGAAGAAGCTCCTTTACACAAAGGGACCCAATATCCTCTTGGAAATTATACATTAGGCCTTCCTCGCAACCAACATATTGTTGTCCTCAAACTCCTTTGTTGACATGTTTCTAGGCTACTTTATGACATCCAACAAACGTAGAGACCTTAAGTTAAGACTTATGGAATTCCTCCCAGGTAGGACTACCAGTAGCTCAGGCAGTGACTCAGACTCCAACACCTGATCTGCTTTGGATATCTCACTTTTCATTCTGTCCAGAGAAGAGGCAGTGGATGTCATGCCCTGTATTTTTTCGGTCTGCCCTTATTCGCTGACTTCCTTGTTCTGGTCTCTGCAAGTCAAGAAGGATTCCAGCCATTACCTCACTAACTCCTTGTAGTGAGGTAATGGCTACTATGAAAGCCACTTTCCAGGTTAGAAACTGAATCTCACAAGAGTGCAGAGGTTCAAAAGGTGGTCCCTTCAGTCTGGTGAGGACCACATTGAGGTTCCAGACTGGTGAAGGCGGGTGTCTGGGAGGGATCACTCTTTTGAGTCCTTCCAGAAAAGCCTTAATGGCAGGCACTCTGAATAGTGAGAGGTGCTGCCTGTTTTGAAGATAAGCTGCTATTGCGGATAAATGTATACAAATGGAACTGTACGCCAGATTACACTTGTATAAGTGCAGCAAATAACAGATAATGTTTTGAATAGATGCATCCAGTGGGTTAATGTCATTGTTGTTGCAATATATGACAAACCTTTTCCATTTAGCCGCATAGCATGCTCTGGTTGTGGGCCGTCTTGCCTCCTTGATGATATTCATACATTCTGGCGGCAAGTTGAGGTAGCCAAATTCTAAGACTTCAGGAGCCAGATCGCCAGGTTGAGGTGTTGTGGATCTAGAGGCTGAATGTCGCCATGGCTCTGCGTCAAAAGCCTGGGTGTGAGGTGCAGCCTTTGATGCGGTACCACGGATAGTTCTAGAAACGTGGTGTACCATGGTTGGCGTGCCCACATTGGAGCAACCAGTATGAGGGTCATCGAGTGTTGCCTCAGTTTGCGTGCCACCAGCGGTATTAGAGGTGCTGGGGGAAAAGCGTACGCAAATTTGCCTGACCAGTTCATCCATATCGCATTGCCCTGCGACTGTGGATGTGGGAACCTGCTGGCGAAGCTTTGGCATTTTGTGTTTTCTCTTGTGGCGAACAGGTCTATCTGTGGATGACCCCACTGCTGGAAGTACGGTTGGAGTACTGATGGATGTATCTCCCACTTGTGCATCTGGTGGCTTTGTCTGCTGAGCAGAGCCACCATCTGGTTGTCCTTGCCCGGGAGGTGTTCCGTCAGGAGGAAGATGTTCCTCTGAATGGCCCACTTCCACATGCTCTGCGCTAGATGAGACAACTGTGGAGAGTGTTCCTCCCTGCTTTTGTATGTAGTACATGGCAGTCATGTTGTCCGTCCGGATCAACACGACTTTGTTGCACAAGTGTACTTTGAAAGCCTTCATTGCCATGAAGATTGCCATCAATTCCAGAAGGTTGATGTGCATCCTCTTTTGCTGTGCTGTCCATAGTCCCTGCACCGTGTAATGGAGTACATGAGCTCCCCATCCTTGGAGAGATGCGTCCGTTGTCAGTATTAATTGTGGTACAGGCTCTTGGAACGGTCGGCCCTTGCAAAGGTTTCGTGGGTTCCACCAATGCAGAGAGTTGTATGCCCGACCGCTCACCAACACTAGGTCTGTCCATTGTCCTTGAGCCTGATTCCACTGAGGTGCTAAGCACTCCTGAAGCGGGCGCATATGTAGTCTAGCGTGCGGGACTATGAAGATGCAGGAGGCCATCATGCCTATCAACTGCATGAACACTCTTGCTGGAAGTGAGTGTTGGGGTCTGAACTTCTGTATCAGCAATTGCATGCTGTTTATCCTCGCTGAATTTGGCTGAGCTTTGGCTGCCAGAGGGTTTATTGTCGCGCCCAGGTACTGTCGCATGTGGGCGGGCTGAAGATGTGACTTTGGATAATTCAGTATTGCTCATACCTCTTGGATTCCCTGTCTGGTGGAGCCGACGGGAATGCCTTCTGGGAATTTGATGCCTGGATGACCAAGCTCTCGGGGGTGGGGTGGGTGGACAGGAAACATGGGTCGCCCAGGGCCGGGCGGTGGCGTCTGGCCACGTTCCTATCTACGGGCGAACCCGTAGCGGGCGTGGACGAAGTGCCCAAAAGAATGTCGGTCAAGGCCTCATTAAAGGGCAGCAGAGGCTCGGCCGAGCTTGACTGCGGTTTAAGGACCTCAGTGAGGAGGTTAATCCTCATGGCCGCGATGGGGAGCTCAAGGCCCAAGGCCTTGGCTGCCCTCATCAACACCACACTGTAGGTTGCCCCCTCCTCCGTAGCCACGGTAGGAGGTGAGACAAAGCCAGTGTCTGGTGATGTGTCCAGACCACTGCCATCCCCACCTGTCCACTCCTCTTGAGACTGACAATCTCGGGTCAGAGGTTCCTCAGACCCCTCCCAATACTCCTCTTCACCCATCCCCTGATAGTCAGGGTTGTCAAACGACGAGGCCAGTTCATAGACGCTAAACTCCCCAAGCGGCGTCGAAAGCGGCGCCGGTCCGACGCCGGAACCGGAGCGAGGGAGGCATCGGGGATGGTGCCGCCCGAGGACGGTGCTGGAGGTGACACCCGAGGGACCGGCGCCAGTGAGGTCGTTAGGTCAACCGGCGACGACCCGGATCCCGAAGCGGATCCAGAGGGGCCCTGCGGCGCCGGGCCGAAGCACCCGACGGCGTCGGGGCCGGAGCCCCCGACCCGCTAGGGGCCCCAGACGGGTCCGCTGGGCCCGAAGGCGCCGCGGAACCCGTCGGTGAAGAGAGGTTCCTCATGGCCATGAGGAAGCGCTCTATCTCCCCCGGCGTCGCGTCCTGCCCAGGGACCGGAGGGTGTGGGGCAGGCCGCGACGCCCGCGATTATGACGGAGCCGCGTGGGCGGTGTCACCCAAACCCCCAGTCGCGTCGCACGAGCGTCGGGGAGAGTCAGAAGAGCGATGACGTCTCTTCAACTTCTTATGCTTACCTGACGACGACTTCAACCCGGAGGAGTGATGCCGACTCTCGGAGCTGTGATGGCTCCGACCCCACGACCTGTCCCTCGACCCCTTGTGGGACCGGGACCTCTCGCGGCGCGGGGCCGACTGCCAGAGTTCGAGCCGCTTGCGGGACCGCTCCCGCCTAGCCTTCGAAGTCAGGGCCCGGCAGTCGAGGCAGGCCTTGTTGTCGTGGTTGACGCCGAGACAGTGGAGACACAGAGGGTGAGGGTCCGTGACCGACATCAGACAGTCGCAATCCTCACACGGCTTGAAACCAGGCATCCCTAGGCACCGTCCGGAGTCGCAAGACTCAAGAAAAGATGATCAAAAGGGATCAAAAAAGACTAGTCAAAAAGTGACTAAAGTACTGCTTTTTCCAGATCTGCGCTGCTGGCAAATTAAAAAAGAAGAACTGACGTCAGCACGCGGAGGCGGCGTCCAAGTACTCCGATGTCATCACGGCGCCCACAACGCCAACGACGGACGCGGAGCCGCAGACGACGCCTACCGACGTGCAAGGGTACTGCTACGCAAAAATTTCCAGATCCAGTCTGACGCCTGGGGATATTCTAAGGTAAGGAATCTATCACTAAAGTGTCTCTTTCAGATATAAGCTATCCCTTTGGGCTTGGAAGAACTTCCCTGGCCTTCCTTTCCATTTATTTGCTCCTGACTTTGAATCCAATTCACTTACTGCATTTATCCCCCTTTGAAACCTTGCGATTTGCCCTGGCACTAACTCTCCAGTTTAGGGCCAGTCTGTGGAGAGTTCCTCTCCTCCTCTGGCTTAGAGCCACAATGCTCCACCCCTTTCTTAAACCTGCTGGCTAACCAATTATTAGCCAACACTGCAATTTTCTGGATTATTTTCTGAAAGACCAGTTAGGTACTGCCCGAGTGGGGGAAGAACAATTCTCTAGGAGTCTCTCTCTCGCTCTTTCTTTCGCTCTCTCTCATTGTAAATGGTTCAGGGGATACAAATCCTTGAACTCCATACCTCTAAGCCAGTCACTCCAATCATGTAACATTCCTGAATTTGTCTCAAATGGTCCACAATCTACTTTCATTTTTTTTAAAATTCTTTTTCTATTTTTAGTCCCCATTCCTCAAAACGTGCTCTTAATTCAAGAATATGGCCCTGGTCAAACCAATTGCTACAGCCCAATGCGACGAAGGGTGGGTGGGTTAGACCCCCGGGCACTATTTTCTGCAAAGCTTATATGGGGTAACCAGGGCTTTCTTGCCATCCTTAAACCTTTGTAGATATTCAACTGGCTTCATGCCAAATCTTCTGAACAAAGCTGCTTTCACCAGCTCATAAATCATTCGCTCAGTAACAGGCATTCTTCCAATGCCTGTAGTCCTTCCCGTGGGCAAGCATTTCATGAGAGTGGCTGCCTTAGACTCATCATCCAAAGACTGGGCAATCTCAAAACTGAGAACCCATTCCAAAATATTTTGTCCCACCACATACATATGCATAAGCTCTTTTGAAACCTTTGCAAGAAAGCCTATAGAGCTGTTTCTCAAATCACTTTTCTCAGATGTAGTTGAGCGTCATTTGAGCTCGTCTTTCTCTAAAGTAAATCTCGCTCTCCTCCATTTCGAGCCTTTCCCGCACATCATGCTCCCACTTTCACTCTTGATGGGCACACTGTTCCGGTTTCTCATCCTACTTCCCTCTTATTCCCGGTAAACTGGAATTTACTACTTCCTCTTAAACTTCCTAGGCTTCTCCTCTTCCTCAACTATAGCATTCTGGAGAGCCAAACACAATTTCAGGATCTCAGCTAAACTTAAAACTTCCAAGGGAAACACTCATGGAGTTGGCAACAATGGTATTCTAAGAATCGGTGGCAGTGACTCTCTCAGAAAATTGGTGGAAATTAAATTATGGCATACACACTGGGTGTGCCTGTGCTACTGGGCTATGGAAGCCTACAGCACTCCCTCCTTGGGCTACTAACATGTTGTCTTTCCCAAAGTCTACCCCATGTTTTCCTGCTCCTCCCGTTACTCTAACTGGCTTCTAATCGAATCCCCAATTGGCAGGCCTAAACAAATAAAGATGCAGCTATTCTATCTCATTATCACACATTAAATCAGAAGAGACAGCTATGAAGAATAAAGTACAGAAACACTTTGCAATACTTTTAGTTACTGGAGGAAGAAATAAGAGTGCTTTAGAGAGCACGATTTTATAATTTAAAGAAACAGTGCTGCCTGGGTGTGTCAGAGTTTTCTATGGAAAATGCAAGCACAGCAACTTGATAGTTGATGTTCTCATCTCTTTTCAGCAGAGAAACGGCAGGATCAGCAACTTGATGGAAGACAATGAAGCAAATATAAGTGCAAAGAATCAATGAGCATCACAGCTCTACTTATCCCACGGACAGCACCAAACATTTTCTAACCGGTGTTTACAAAACATGAAAAAGTCAAAGGAACAAAAGGTGAAATGGTTGTCAGTTACTAAAGCGAATGTTAGTTAATCTTCATTCTTAATTCTTGATTAATTAAAATCTTACAATGAAACAACATACATAAAATACTCCTGTATAAAACAGTTAAAACAACAACAATAAAAATGCAGTATTTTTTTACTAAGTTACAACTAATAAAATTAATTTCACAGTATTTTTATATAGTAATTATGGGTTTTGACTTGTGCTCTACTAGTTTTGTTCCTATTCTCACAAAAAACTTTACAAAAGCAGAATTCTTTAGTATATCAGAGTGCAGACATACTATCAATGCTTGCCTACATGTCCTTACTCCTCGATCATTGAACAGTCTCCTGAGTATGGTTTTTCTTTCATTATCCAGTTTAGGACAGACACACAGTAGGTGAATAATGTTCTCCTCTCTTGATTTACATAACCTACATAGTGTGTCCTTCTTCTGACTTTATCCATGGCGTTAGGTGGCATAATCCCGGAAATACACCAAAATGTGCTTTTGATTAAGATTTGTTTATTTGTTAACGACCATGGCGTTTCTAAGTTTGTTGTACCTTCTTTTTTTTAAATCCATTTATTATTGGCCATGCATGTTTTCTTTGTACTAATATGTCTTATCTTTTATCAGCGATAGATGATTTGTTATTTTGTTGATGGCTTTTTGGAATGATTCCTGGGTTATTGTATTACCCCAGATTGGCATTACACCAGATTCTTTTAACGCTGTCTTTTGTATTTCCAGGCCTTCAATTTCCTGTTTTCACTTATTTCCTGCCATAATAGTTGGAACATTTGGTTTTCATGGTCATTTTTTATTCTATTCCATACTTTAATAAACTGACCTTTTCGCGCATACAAATGGTCATTTAGGCCAAACTCCAGCCTTATTTGCGTTGGGGATGCGTTATTAGGCAAACGGAAAAGGTTTTTAAATGTTTTTGAGCGCATTATTTATGATTACAGCACCTTTCCCATTTAAAGCCTCACTACCATATGTTAAAGTGGGCAACAAGTTTGCGGAAATAATCTTTAGGAGGGGACGGTAAGTCAGATCGCTTAGTGATTTCTATAGGATCCTAAATGCTGTTGTCAAAGCATTTGCTTTCCTTTGAATTTCCAGTTTTTGCAGGAGAACATTTCCATTATCATTAAATAAAACACACAGATATCTATAGGATTCTACTTGTTCTAATTAAAATTTTTCCAGAAACCATTTGGATTTATGTTTTAGTCTTGCATTTTTAGTAATCACCATAACTTTAGTTTTTGTTTAGTTTATTACCATCCCATTTTCTTTCGAATACGATGATATTCGATCAATTAGCCGCTGTAACCCCTCTTTTGTTTTGCTTTAAAGTATGACATCATCAGCGTATAGCAAGTTCAATATTTGTTTGTTGGCTAATTTAGGCGGGTGCGTGTTTATGTCATTCAGTACGTCTGTAAGATCTGCTAAAAACTGATTAAAAAGTAATGGGGACGGGGCACAGAGGAGGCCGCACAATTACTGATATGCTCTCCAAAGGGGATAAGACCTCGTCCCCCCAGCGATGGCAGGCGGCTCGGGGCAGGAGGATGGTGGGGCTCCTATCACCAAAGCCTTCCGCGAATCCCTATTCAATTCCCTAAGGGAAGACTTTCAGACCCTGAAGCAGGATTTGGCAGGGGAACAACGCGAACTCCGGCGCAATGTGGATACCCTGGGGGTACTGGTGGCATCAATGGAGGAGTGAGGAGGTCGAACACCTACAACAAGAAGTCATCCGTCTCCGGGAGCAGCAGGTGGACCTCGAAGCACATGCAGAGGACCTTGAAAACCGCTCCCGGAGGAACAACATCCGAGTCCGCGGAGGGCTATCTAAAGCAGAGGGGAACAGCGTGACTGAATACCTACAGGGGTTGTTCAGAGACATTTTAGGCGAACCTGCAGACTTTACAATCCGCATAGACAGAGCTCACAGGGTTGGCTTGGCAAGACGTGCGCCTGCCCCCCCCGCCGGACATCCTGGCCTTTCTACCTGATTTTCCTCTGAAGGAAAGAATCTTGAAGGAAGCCCGGCAGAAACAAACCCTTCACTTTCAGGGTCACCCGGTGGCCTTATACCAGGACCTCTCTGCCGTCACCCTACAAAAGCAGAAGGCCTTTCGGGTGGCCATGACGTTCCTGAGGGACAACGGGGTCTCCTACGCTTGGGGTCACCTTTTCGGGCTTATCTTCAAGTGGAAGGGTGCCTGCATCAACTCCGCTCCCTTCGAGAAACTTGCACACTGCTGGGGATTGACCCCGAGGACGATGAGCTAGGGGGCAAAACAAAACCGCGACGTTCGCAGGAGCGGCCCACGCAGCAATCCAAAGGCGAATGGCGACGAGTGGGGCGCCAACGTTCCCCCAGGGCGGAACTCAAACCGGACCCCACGACCATGGCCCAGGAACAGGCGGCGGCCATACAGGAAGTAGTCAAAGACACAGCGGCCACACAATGAGACAGCATCGACACAGGATTTGCAGTCATCGCTTTACGTCCACTTGGACAGGGGGGGGGGGGGGGGGGGGGGGGGGGGGGGGGGTTGGAGGGGCCAGCGAGGTCTCCACTGCCACACTTCCCTCTAGATGACTTACCACAGGCCGAACTGCTTTAGTGAGGCCTGGGACTACGGTTTGCATTTTGGGGTTCCCAGTTGGGGTAATGGGGGAGGCGGAGTCAGGGGGAGTGGGGATGGGGGTAGGCGGGTTGCGGGAGCGGGGGTTCGGGGACGGGGGGCCACAGTTGGGGGATGGGTTGGGAGGGAGGGGAGGCTCTGGTTTGGGCTTTCTGGAGTGTTTATAGGGGGGGGGGTAGTGGTGGTAGCAGGGGTCCGATCCTTGATGGCACAAAGCGAGTTGAGGGGTTCCCACACACTAGATGATGCCGCTAACTCTAGGGACGTGGAGTGTTAAGGGTCTGAACTCCCCCCCAGAAGCGTCAAAAGATTTGGAAATATATTATTGATCACCAGCTTGATGTCGTGGGCCTTCAAGAGACCCAATCAGACGACTCCCGCCTTAAGCACAAACAATTCCCACTTATTTATAGGTCGTCCACCTCCACGAAGCAGAGGGGAGTGGCCCTTATGTTCCGCTCGGCCTTGCATTTCCAACCCACGGGAGTACAAAGTGATAGAGTGGGGCGCTGAGTCAGGGTGAAGGGCCTCCTGCGGGGTAGACTGTGAGAAGGTGGCCTGATATGCAGTGCTCACTATTCTAGTGAACACTATGTATCAGTCCAGCAACCCTTATTGATGATTGGTTGTAAGTCAACCTTATAGACCAGCTATCCTAGTAGCGTGGATACGAGCAGTCTAAGGCTAAAGACTCGAGAGGGCGTGTTAAGCCAGCTGTTTACCACACATATACCCCTTGAATACCAAGTGAAAGGACACCACACAAGTGTTATGAAAATAAACAGTGTATTTATTAAAATCACAACAGCCCTGTACTCTTTATGAGGACAGGGTACTAAGCACAAAACAAAACTCTTACGAAAATACCTAAGTTAGCACAGTATATACAAATGCCCGAGGGGCACAGAAAACCATATACTCTGAAAGTGGAATGCGAAATTACTAGCAGGTAAGTACAGTACTAATAGGCTTTGGAATCGCTAGATCTTGACTATAGAATCTTCAGATTACTTCTAGGAGACCCAGGGGACTCGGGTGCAGAGTGTGCACTCTCACGCGGGATGCGGGACAAAGTCTATGGTAGCTAGAAATTGCAAAGTTAGTGTTCTCGGGCGAACCCGACCTGGTAGGAGGAAAACGAAAGTGGATTCTGACCCTTGGATAGTGAGGCTATGCTGGGGCACCGAAATGCCGAAGTTACCTAGCCCAGGGGCTGCAGCTGCATAGGACTCAAAGGACGTCGGGAATCCTCGTAGACAGACCAGGAGCCTGGAAGAAAGAAGTTGCTGGCAGGCGACCAGTGAAGAAAGTTCGGTGGATCCAAGCTTGGATCGATGGAAGATGACACCTGAAAGCCGAGGGGACCAAGTTCGAGACTACTAGCCAGTAGTCAGTGGGCACCAGGAGGGCACCGGATGGTAGCCACCTCGACTAGGTGAGTGGGTGACGCTGTGCTCGCAGATCTCACGGACCAGAAGGCGTTGTCGGCGACCAGGAAGGAGGAGCGAGCTGTCCCACGAAGATTGAGACTGTCGGCGTCGCTGGACCCAGGATTGGGCAACAAAGCCTTGGCAAATTCAAGCCCACGCGGTGGACTCAAAATGGCGTCTGGAGTGGACAAGGAGGGTCCGGGGTGCCTCTCTTGAAGAAGGAAGCAAGGGCCAGTCTGGAGCAACCAGACCTGCAGCAGTGATGTCGTCGGGCATCGTGTAGAAGGCCACAAGCCAGCCGGCTAGTAGCCACACAGTGCGGTGAGCACGCAAAAGCAGAAGGGCCCCACGCAGATCGTGGAGATGCTGGAGGGCTGATCTTCAGTGCTGGAGCTGCTCAGGGTTGGGGCTTCTCGGACCCCAAAGCACTCACCAGTGGAAGACTCGGTGGGCTTGTTACAAAGAAGTCGTGCAGTCTTGGCGATCGTCGGTCCCTCGAGGTCTCGTCGCACTCACGGTTCTCAGCTTTGCTGTAGAGGTGAGTAGAGGTCAGAGGTGCCAGGGAAGCCGGGTCTCGTCGAGCTGGGTCGTCGGATTCGTGAAGAAGGACTTGCAGCAGACCGCAGTGTTCTTAGGATGGTGCCCGCTTGATGCAGGGTGACTACTCCTTAGCCACAAGGGAGAATCTTGAAGAAGGAAATCTTGATGCCTTTCGTAGAAAGTCAGGTCTTGATTCCAAAGATGATCTAATTTGAACAGGGGGCCCGCTCCCATCTTTATACTAAAAAAGGGGGCTGACCCGGTGACTAGGTCCTGCCTATGGGTGGGACTAGGAGGGGGGTGGTTACACCCCTCTGCCATGCCGGACTTCCCCAGGCCAGGGGCTGGTGTGCCTCTGGAACTGGTTCAGACCGGCCTATGCGTAGTGAGCACCGGGGTGCCACTCAGCAGTCACCTTCCTGAAAAGCCCTGCCTACCCAGGATACACAAAACCATGTCTGGGACGGTGCTAGCACCGCCCCTGACAGGAAACCCTTTGTCCAGGCTCCCCTCGCTGGAAGGACTCCCAGCTGCAGGGGGTCAGACTCGTGTCTGTGGTGGCAGCATCCATTTTGTGGAGCTGAGGCTTTAGTTAACTTTAACCGGGGTTCACAGTTACATACATGTCCTGTCCCTCTAGAAGGGTGGAATGCTAACCCCGTCGCCAGAATTGGCGAGGGGTTAGTATTCCAATTCGTATGACACCTTACTCGACATGTTTTGATAAAGCAATACCAAAGTTAGCATTTAACCGCGAGGATTATAATGCACTTAAGAGTATATGGTATGCGATATCATGGAACAGCTATTAGGACTTGGTTCCGCAAGCTGCAGACAGGCTCAGCTCATGCCAGAGCACCATCTCACACGATTCCAAGCCCTCTGCCTTCAGGATTGTCAAGGCCTGCCATAGGAATCTGTGTGTCCATTTTAGGGTTAGGTATAGGTATACTACACCTACAGCAAAGGGTGATTACACGACTTTGCCCCAGCTGTCATGCAGCCAGTTGTGTCAAATTTAGGAGGCCAGCCAGGGGTGGCATAATACATGCTGCAGCCCCTGGCAGCCCTGGGTACACCCATGCCCTGAGTTACAGGGTCTGATAGGGTGGCCCAGTACCAATTGGAAATGTACCTAGGGTACATGGAATCCATTTTACAGAGAGAGCAGTAGGCCTGGGGTCCTGATTGGCAAGGCCCCAGGTCGACTACGTCAAAAACCAGCTAAAACACAGGGCAAAAAGTTGGGGGCAACCATAGTCAGGATGTACCTTCCTACATAGACTATGCACTTTTGTCGTACTGTATGCACCCAACACTGGTCAGAATGGTTTCCTCCACACTCTATTGGGTAAGGTCATAGATTTTGCTGAGGGACCGCTGCTTATTATGGGGGACTTCAATCTGGTTTGGCAGAGGGACATGGATAGTACTCACGCTCTAAGATCTGACATGAGCTCCCTTTTCCTTGAGTCGCAACGGAAGGTCTTGGTTATGGGCCTTTTTGACGCATGGCGGTTCTTATACCCCCGATCTAGAGACTACACTTTTTTTCACATGTTCATCGCTCATACTCCCGACTTGAACACCGTTTCCCGAGTCAATCTCTTCGGAGCGAACTCCGCGAGGCCAAGATTTTTCCTTTATCGGTGTCCGATCACAGCTTGCTCGCGGTGTGCCTCCAATGGGAAGTGAAGAGCAAGACTGCCCTAGGTGGTACTTCCCAGCATCCTTGGTCCGGGACAAAACATCCTGTAACACCTTGAGGGGAGCTATAACGGAGTTCCTTACCCACAATGACACAGGGATACCTCAGTCTTTACCACATGGGGCGCCCTTAAAGCGTGTATTCGAGGGCAATGCATGGCCCTGAATGATGCGCTTAACAAGCAGCGAGGTCGTGAAAGGGAGCAACTAGGGGAGGAACTCTCCGCTTTGGAGAAAGCACACAAGGAGAACCCTTCTAGGCGCGCAATACGGCAACTTACGGCAGTCAGGGGTAAGCTGCGGGCGCATTACAATAATAGGGCAGAGTACACTCTGCTAAAACTACGGCGTCTGTCCTATTCCCAGGGCAACAAGGTGGGGAAGCATCTCGCCAGGCAACTTCCAGACAAGAGAGAAAGGGAATACGTTGGGGGAATTCGGGATACGCAGGGAGAGCTGACGCATCAAGACGAAACTAAAGCCGAGCTTTTCTGTGCCTTCTACTGAACTCTTTACTCCGGGGAACCTCTTGATGCTGTTGCGCAGAAAGATTACCTGCAAACGTTACCGATACCCCAGGTGTCAGTGGAGTGGAATGATGCGCTCACTGCTCCCTTCACTAGAGACGACCAGATGGCAGCTATTAAGGCCTTGAAACCCCATAAGGCCCCGGGGGCGGATGGGTATACGGCCATTTTCTATAAAACATTTGCCTCTGAACTCAGCTCGTATTTAGTTCGCCTGTTTTAACAGCATGGGGGGCCTTCGGGTACGATGGCTGAAGCCCTGATATCGGTCATACCCAAACCCAGGAAGGACCCCAGTGCATGCGCCTCGTATAGGCCGATTGCTCTCCTGAATCTGGATGCGAAACTTTACTCCTCCATCATTGCTCAGCGGCTCAATGACCTGATGCCGGCACTCATACATCCGGACCAATCCGGGTTCATCAAGGAACGACAGACCCACGAGACGGGTGATACACCTGATTGAAAAGGCCAATAAGTTCAAAATCCCAGCGGTACTGGTGGGGCTCGACGCCAAAAAGTCGTTTGACAGGGTAGAATGGGGGTTTCTATTTCACACGCTGGCCGCCTTTGGCTTCTCCTCTAAATTTTTGACAATTATTCGGGCGAATTACCTCTCCCCCAGATCCAGAGTATCGGTGAATGGGCATGCGTCCTCCTTCGCATACTCACGGGGCAGTAGACAGGGATGTCCTCTTTCACCTCTACTTTTTGCCCTAAGCATAGAACCTTTGGCACTAGCGGTGAGGGCCAACCCCGACATTCACGGCCTACCCTTTACTGGAGAATCGCACAAGATCACTTTTTTCGCGGACGATGTCCTTCTCTCCCTCTCTGAGCCGGCCCAATCCCTCCACCACGTACAAGCGGAGCTGGAGCGCTTTGAAGCAGTGGCGGGATTCAAGGTCAACTATGATAAATACTATGTACTTAACCTCACACTTCCCCAGTCTGAAGTCCTCCGTCTCACGACGCTCATACGCCTACCATGGGCCAGTTTCTCTATTCTATATCTGGGAGTCCATCTGACCTCCACGCCTGGAAAACTCTACTCTGCCAACATCCCCCCCCTTGTTAACCAAGATTCAGGCCGACTTGAACCGCTGGAAGCCAATGTTCATATCATGGCTGGGAAGGATTCATGCGATCAAAATGTCCCTTCTCCCCAAGCTCCTATACTTATTCCAGGCCCTGCCCATTGAACTCGACGGAGAATTCTTCCGGCGAGTGAAATCAATGATGCTACGCTTTATCTGGCAAGGGGGTCGAGTGCGCTTCTCCTTAGCCATACTGCGCAGATTGAAGAAAGATGGGGGGGGGGGGTTGGGACTGCCTGATATACATCTATACTATAAAGCAGCTCAGCTTCGAGTGCTAGTAGAGTGGTCGCAACAAAAGTCGGAAAAGCATTGGCTACATATGGACCGGAGCGTTGTGGGGAGGACGATCTGGGACCTAATGTGGAAGCCCAAGAGTGACAGGCCCAAAAATGCTTACATCAGTACCCCCACATGCACCACCCTGAAGGTTTGGGACTCCGTCGCCAAGGACGATAGGTGGACTACATTTCCCTCCCCCTTTATGCCTATACACTTTAATCCTGCTTTTCCCCCGGCAACGTTTCAGGGGCTCTTTGACGCCTGGGGGGAAGGGGGTTGTCTGGCACTCACACACCTATTCCACAGCTTTGACCCACTCACCTTTGATAACTAAGAGGAACTACGGTGTTCAGGAGAAAGAACATTATCACCACGCTCACTACTCCACTGGGCAATGTCTCCTCCAGTGAGAGGTGCAGCCACACGCCCTCTCACAAAGTTTGAAGCCTTTCTGACCAGTACCTCCTCCAAGAAAGGTGCTATCACTTTCATATATGGATTCCTACTTGCCACTGCGATCTCACCCAGACCCCGATATATGTCCATGTGGGAGGGAGTCCTTCAGCGGGACATTTCTGAAGCAGAGTGGTCACACTTGATGTCAGACATATCCAAGTTTAACCACTCTATGGAACTTAGGGAGGCACACATGAAAACCATGATGGATTGGTATCTTCACCCAGTCAAACTGCGACAGATATTTCCTAACACTTCCGATAAATGCTGGAGGGGGTAAGGGCTGTTAGGAGATTTTCAGCACATCTGGTGGGACTGCCCTGTCATTCGCCCATACTGGGAGGAAATACTTGCCCAAATTAAGGAGATACTGGGATACCCAGTTCCTACCTCGATAGCTACTACCCTACTGTGTCTCCGTGATCCTAGTCTCGAACATCAGACTAGGGCGGACAAGAAGGTTCTGTGGCTTTGCATTGGGGCAGCCAAGTTCACCCTTGCTGCGGCGTGGAAACGGGGGGAGGCGCCGGCCATCTCCCTCTGGCATTCGCGGCTTTGGAAGCTATTGAGTTTGGAGAGAATGGCGGACATCTTCTTGGATGATTTCAAGAACTTTGAATTCCGTTGGGGCCCACTAGTCAGGTTTCTGTCCCAGGGTTTGTCATCCGCAGTATGCCCTGCTAGCGTTAGATCCCTCCACCTATTTCAACTTTGAACTCCCATCACCATGTACCTTGACTCATGTCCTCTGAAGTAGCTACCACCACTGGAGAGGGGAGGGCGAGGGTGGGGGAGCGGGGGATGGGGGGGGGGGGGGTTGGGTTTTGTTGTTCTTTATATGCACCCCGCATAGCGTTTCTTCCATGGCATTGCCCACCAGGGTACTGGCAAGTAGCTGGGCGCCGTCTGAACTAGCGCATGGAGGCAACTGTTGAGTCCTGCCTGGGGCGCATAGATCTCCGCCAAACTACTATGGGGGCATTTGTTCAGACTGTCGCTGTCCCCCCGCTTGCCCAACAGATCACGTGGAGTTCCCACCCATGTCAGACACTGTGCCTATTGAAGCGTTATCCTGTATATTGCGGGTCTGGTTAAGGGAACACTAGTTGGAGTAACAGGGTCGGTTCAACGCTACCCCGTGTGGGATGATGTGCGGGATTGTCGCATCTTTTCTCTGTGTTTAAAAAACTCAATAAACATACTTTTAACAAAAAAAAAGGAATGGGGTCACTACACACCCTTGCTTTAGTCCTGCTGTCGTTAGTATTTCCTTCGTTAATATCAGGGCATCCCCCATCCGCACTCTAACCCAGGTGTCGGTATACAAAAGTTGAATTGATTTTAGCAATGGAACTGGGATATCTTGTTCCTGTAATTTTCTCCACAAGTGTTGTGTGTGCACGCAATAAAAAGCCGATCTAAAAATCGACAAAGCACAAATAATAATAATAATAATCCTGAGCTTATACAGCGCCTGGTTACACTAGCCAGTGTGTCCCAGCGCTAGTCCTTGGCCCCCAGCACCCAACTGTTGCAGCCTCCTTAAACCCGCCCCAATGGAACTAGTCCCCAGGGAATAGATAGGTTTTTAGTTCTTTACGGAAAACCACCTCAGAGGTTTCCACACGAAGCCTAAGGGGTAGGGCATTCCAGTGACGGGCAGCCAAAAGACAGAAGGATCTTCCTCCCATTCTTACCCTTCTAATTTTGGGAACCTACATCATGCCAGCCCCTTGCGATCGCAGAGGCCGGGTTGGAGTGTACGATGTTAACAGACTGCGAAGGAAGCAAGGACCTTTCCCCTGCGCAATCCCGTGACTGACACAGAGGGCTTTAAACAGGACACGCTCCCTAATGGGCAGCCAATGCAGCGATTCCAAGGCTTTTTTTGAGGCGGCTCTCTTAGGTAGCATCAGTACCAAGGGGGCGGCAGCTTTCTGGATATGTTGTAGTCTTTGAAGACCTTTCACATTAGCTCCCAGATAGAGGACATCCCCATAGTCCAGCCTGGAAGTAACCAAAGCATGGACCAGGGCCTTCCTAGCTGTAACAGGGAGCAGATCCAGCGTCTTTCTAAGACTACGCAGAATGCCAAAGCAAGTTCCGGCCACACGTTTGGTGTGATATTCAGAAGAGATTTTAGAATCAATCCAGATTCCAAGATTTTTAACTTGATCATTAGGCACAGGTAAAGGACCCAGTGACTGGGGCCACCAGGCCGATGTCCAGACTGACGGAGACTTGCCCACAATCAGCACCTCCGTTTTATCACCGATCAGTCTGAGACAATTATCGGCCATTCAGCCAGCAAGGTCTTGAAGACAAGACGCAAAATCGCTGGCTGCACGCTCAGCAGCCTGTGTCAAAGCCACAGCCAGCTGCGTATCATCTGCGTACGTCACTACTTTCACTCCATATTGCTCAGTTATTAGCACCACAGGCGCCACGTAAAGATTAAAAAGGGTAGGGCTTAGGCTGGAGCCTTGAGGAACCCCTTGATCCAGGTTAATAGCCTTAGACCTATGGGACCCTTGGTAGACACGAAAACTACGCTTGTGGAGAAAAGATTGTAGCCAGTCCTATGCCTTCCCTACCACTCCACCCTTCCTCAGACACTGCAGCAAGGTGTGATGCGCCACAGTGTCAAACGCGGCACTGAGATCAAGGAGAATCAGTGCCGCGGTATGACCCTCGTCCACATGTCTCCGTAATGCCTCTGTGGAGAAAAGCAAAGCTAACTCCGTAGAGTGGCAGGCTCGGAAACCCGCCTGTGATGGATGTAAGAGCCTATGTGTTTCAATGTGAGCTGTCAGTTGCTGATTAACCAACCTTTCAGCTATTTTAGCAAAGTAAGCAAGGAGTGATATGGGCCGCAGATTACTAAGCTGTTCCATACTAATCTGTGGCTTTTTCTTTAGTGGAAGAACCACTGCTTCTTTCCAGGTTATCGGCACCATGCCAGATTCAAACGACAGCTCTAACAGGTATCTAATATAAGGTGCCATGGCCTCAATATTTCCTCTCAGGAGTTTAGCTGGAGCGGGGTCTTTAGGTGAGCCAGATTTCACACCCCTAGCTACTTTATGCAGCAAATCATAATCTGGAACCCTGAACACCTTCAGGCCTTCTTTTTCCATTAACCCAACCATAGGTGTGTCCTCACTACCAGATCGAACCCTAGCCTCCTTCGGGAAGGTAGAGTAAATATCCTTCACTTTGTTGGAAAAAAATTCTGCTATCTGATTACAAGATTCCGCAGAGCCAGCCTCCGGTTCCCCAATAGAGGTCAGTGAGGATAACTCTTTATATACCAGGAACAGTTCTTTGGGGGAGCAGTCCGCCTTATCAATCCGCTCTTTATAGTAGGCGGAGCGGGTTTTCCTTATCAAGGCATGGTACCTCTTAAGGCTAGATTTATATACCCTCTCCAGGGCTGGCAGGTAACATTTCTCCAGCTTCTTTCAAGTCGCTTACAAACAGTCTTAGCCTCCCTTAATTCAAGAATATACCATGCAGCAGATTTAGTTCGCGGAATGGGGCCCGTGCTAGACCAAGGCGCTGTCTTGTCCAGAGCGAGATGAATGCGATGGTCCAAGGCCTCACTGTCACCATCAATTACCGCGCCTAATCCTCCCGGGGGCCCACCCTGGGCCAGGGCGGTAAAAAAGTTCTCAGAAGAGAATTTAGCCCATTTTCTCTGCCTTTTGTTAGTGCCTCCCGATTTCCCAGAGGTATTGCCCGGGCTATAATTAATTTGGAACAGCATCAAAAAAAGGTCCGTCCAAACCATCGGCATTGGAGGATCAATTTTAAGAGCTTCCTAATTACAAAAGATAGGATCCAGAAGATGTCCCAACCGGTGTGTAGGAAGCTCAGATTTTAGTAGTAATTGCAGTGTTATTAAGTCCTGTCGAAGCTCTTGGGCAGGAGCATTAGAGGCATCCTCGAAGTGCAGGTTCAAATCCCCTAACAAAACGAGCTTCTCATATCGCATAGCGGGGGGCGCTCAATTATGAATAAGGCTCGCGGAGAATTGAGTGCTACCTCCTGGCGGTCTATAGACTAAAAGACCCTTGATTATATAATTATTTAACACTGTTATAGAAAAGACGACAGCTTCCCTATCGGATATTATCACTGGCTCCAGAGTACACTTTATGTTGCCCATGTGGATCCCAGCAATCTCCGCCCCCCTTCCACAGGGTCTATCCAACCTACATATACCATACCCAAGAGGCAAAGCATCCAATATTTCAGGAGCTGAATCCTCATCCAACCAGGTTTCAGTTATAAAAAGTATGTCCAACTGACTATCAACCAGAAAGTCTCGTATTTCCACATTATGCTTCTTAAGAGACCTACAGTTGATTAAAGCGCATCTGAGCTCCTTATTAGTCCCTCTTGTCCCTAAAAATGGATTAGTAGGGAACCCGCAGTACCTACAATCCTTAGTTTGGCCTGCCCCATTAGGGTCCATACTATGTCTGCAATTGACCATCGCACCAGTGCGGAGAGCCAACAGCTCCTGCTGCGAATAGGTTTGGCCTGCCTGAACTCGACCAGGGGTTCTGGCCCCGAGCCCCGACCGGGGACGGGTGCAGACAGGCTTGCCTTTGGCGCGCCCGCTGCACGCGTCTGCTGCGCGGTTGCAGGGGCATGTGAAATTTAAGCAGGATTCTCCCCTGCAACTAGACCGCTAACCTGCTAAAACAGAAGTGCCTGACTCTACCTACCACGCCCTCCGCGCAACGGTAGTAGCTACCGCGTCGGACCAGGGCGGGTAGGACAGGTCACCGAGAACAGGCCTTCGTTCCCACCAGGTAAGTGCTGAGTGAGCCCAGTTAGCGCGTGTGCAGCAGGCTAAGTATTCCCCGCAAAATAGCAGAGTGTCACCTTCACAGGTAAAACAGAGTGCACAAATAGCTTAAAATTCCATCAGGTCAGGATAAAAGCGACGTAAAGTAGGATCCCCGTAGGCCAACAAACGATTCAGGAGGGAGCTGCCACCATCCCCCTTCCTCATATACAAGGGTTGTTATGTTAAAATAGTTTTGTCCATCAATAGCGATAAGGCTAATATATTTGTAGTAGTACCTAATCATTTAATAAAACCTGTTTGATAAGGCGGGAGTATCTGTTTATCCTTTGCCCATTCAAATCAATTTAAAAGTAAAATCCCCGCAAATAATTTGGCATCTCTATCTTGAAGAGTTATTAGACAATAGTTTTCTGGATAGGCCCAATTTCCTTTCTTATAAATAGGGGATATTCGAGAACCTCTCCAGGATTCAGGTATTGCCAATGTCTCCTTCTTTAAAAACTTCTGTCAGATGTTCTGACCATAGGTCCGGTTCTTCCTTGTAAAGGGCAAAGGGAATACCATTAGGACCTGGTGTCCCATCTTTTAGTTTTATTATAAGTTTAGACACTTGTAGCTTTGTTATATCAATTTCACCGTCCATTTCATGATTTAGTGTATCCATCCTGTTAGGATTGCCAACCCGATTCATTACGTTCCCTTCAGAGTTTAAATGTTTTACCAGAAAGTCAACCCATTCATTTTCAGTTAATACATATGTTACCAAAGATGTATTAGGTCTTACTAGACCATTTATTATTTTCCAAAATTCCCTTGAGTTTGTTTGGTTGCTAGCATAAAATTTTTTTGTCCCTAGATCATGCTAAGCTTGTTTTTTTTCCGTTCCAAATTAATTTCCTCAAATTTTGATTAGCAGTTTTTAGTTTAATCAATACTTCTTTATTGTATGGAAACTTGGTTAACTGTCTCCAGAGATGGTTACGAGTGTCTCATTATCCTTATTGTATAAGGAAAATTAATATTATTTTTCTTTTTATCCATCCGTATAACTTGTTTTTCTTTAACTTTAGGTGTAAAATCATACGGTTTGGCTATTTTATCTGTAAAATGTACCCATTGTTCCATTGGGGATTTCATGGTTTTATCTCCAAAACAATCTTTAACCGTTTTTTTGGCCAATTCATTTGTATCATTTTTATTGTGAGGTTTCCAGATACGTTTTCTACAGTTGATGGTTCTCTTCTGGCCTTGCGTTGTTAGATACTTTTGGTGTTTTTTTACTAAACAAATTTGTAGTGATTTGCTGACTATGATCACTATCAGGCACCTTCCTTAGATAATACGAGGTAAAATTGTTAAAGATATTCAGTGATACCATCGTATAGTCAATTTGTGACTACAGATTATGTGAATGAAACGTCCATGCAGGTGGTGAATTTAACGGGAATCTCCCATTTAATATTCGTAGTCCCATTGCTTCTATGTACTTCACAAACTTTGCTCCTACTTTACTTTGCCTGGACTTTATTATTGAATTAAGTGTCTGCTCTGGGATTGCCCATTGATGATCTTGTGACTGTGTAGTATTAAGGGTAGCACACAGATTAAACCTAAAACTCGGTGTTGGATGATATATATATATATATATATATATATCAGTATTAAGGTGAAATGGTTGTCAGTTAATAAAGGGAATGCAGTTTAGCCATCTCAACATTGTTATTCAATGGCAGGAAAGACTCAGACATTAAGCCAAGAGAATATTCCACCATAAAAAAGGAATCAACATTAGTATAAATGTTCACTGTATCAATTAATAAAATACAACACACCAGCATAGACAGAGCAGATTTGGCAGCAGTATTTAAGGAAAATGTTCAGAAAATAAAATTCAATGGGTGTCCTTTTTGTAATTTATCTCATCTCTGAAAAGGGTCACTCCCAAATTATTGTGCTTTCATCTCAATTTAATAAGACTGTTTTGCTCACATGCTCCCCAAATTAAGAGGGAGTTAAATCTGAATTAGGACATTATCTGCCTATGGACCAACTGGTCTTATCTGGAGTCGCCCTACCTTGTTGTCAAGGTCGAAGAGGTAAGAATCTTCCTCACGAACGTCTGCTTCTGCATCAGAAATCATCTCTCCAACATACCTGGAAGATTAGACATAAAAACTAAACACTTAGACCACCCTCACTTTCTTGGACTCAAATTATTCAGCTCATGTCTCATCATACACTGTGTGAAGAAATGGGGTGTATTATATGGTGTGGCCATGAGACCTCACTGTGTAATACACTTACCAGTCCCTGTAGGACCAGAAGGTTTCATTTGTCAAATCTGCAGCTTAACCCTGCATAGCTGTGGATCTGAGCAGCAAAGCTTAAACAAAGGAACAAGTGAAAAGCATTTAAATAGCACCAACACAACTGAAGAAGAAATCAACACATCATCAAGGAAATCCAATGCCAAATTATGAAACTAAAGTTGATTGTTCTATATTTTTAGATACCACAATGAAAAAGATCCACCAGAGGTTTGCAGAGATACAGATTTTATATCCGATAATGTTCGCAGCACACCACTTATCACAATCCATATCTAACAATGATTTTTACAAAAACATAAGACAATCCATTGGGCTCTTGATGATTTCTTCTTTCTTTTTAATTTTTTTTCTCAACTCCAATCCCTTATGCCATGCCAACGCGTTTCGCTGTGGTTGAGGTAACCACCAGCTTCCTCAGGGCTGGAAATGATACAAAGAGTGCTTTTACAATATCATCTTGCAAGCGCTACATATATTATTAGAGCCCACAATTAGCCAACATTCCTGTGCATGTATTAAAATTCTGTGAAGCATGCATGAAATTGACAAATATATATCCGCGCTATTCAATTCGTTAAAAGCCATTATACTTATTACCATTATATACTTCCAGTCAATTCTGCAATCAAATCGGGTGTATGTGACCAACCGTAATCAAATACCAGCTGAGACCACTGTATCAGTTAAGTTTACATCGCCCGTGTGCAAAAACCAAATAAAACTACACCCATAGATGTAGTTAACTCAGCTTTGCGTTATTCCGTGGTACCAGGTGTGAAAACGAGATTTGAAACACCATTAGAACCTAGGTCGATCATGCGTTTGTGGGCCGTAGAGGACGGCCTAAATTTTGATCAGGAGCTACAATATTTTCGTGGTGATTGAGTATAGCGCTTTGAGGTTAAGTACTGTTGAACTGATGAATTGAATTTAGTGAATGGAGAGGAGCTCTCCTGTTAATGGAATGAATGGAATTGAGTTAATCTTGAAGGTAAGAGGACGAAATGGGACATTCGGATCAGAATATTTAAACTTTATTGATATTTGGAAAGAGTAATGATAGTTCATGTTTTACAATTTGGCATGGGAAGACTGATTGAGTAGCAGGCGGCTGTGAAAGAACTTTACTTATTGATTGAGATCGGCACGTTACCGGCAGGTTTGGTGGATATACCTCTGTCTTGAGAAGAGCAAAATCGGAATATTGGAATGGGAACTAAATAGCTGTTTCGGTTGGTTACAGATAATTGGGAGTAATGGGTAGCTTTTCAATGAAATTAACGCAGGCTGCCCTAAGTAATTTTACACCGCTCGCTAGGATTTAGACTTACAGGTAAGACTGGCCACTTGGCAATGCACGCATGTATGTTGTATTATGAAGCACGTCTGGATTGAAAATGTACTGATGGTAGTACAAAACTTGTTTATCTTATAGCACGGATACCGATGAACACAGTTCTAATTTATGAAAAACTTCAGAGAAAGATCCGTGACTGGAAGTTAACTGTTTTTCCCAAGGAGGTAGAGAATCGTCTTGTCAATATTTTAATTACTGAACAATTGCGCAATGAATCTAGCCTTGCCTTGTCTGTCAGGTTCTAATTGTGTTTCAAACAAATCTCGTTTTCACACCAGGTACCACGAAATAAAACAAAGCTGAGGTAACTACATCTATGGGTGTAGTTTTATTTGGTTTTTGCAGACAGGCAATGTAAACTTAAATGGCACAGTGGTCTCAGCTGGTATTGGATTACGGTTGGTCACATACACCCTATTTGATCTAAGTTAAACCCATTACATAGCTAAATGAATATTTGAGGATTGCAGAATTGACCGGAAGTATATAATGTTAATAAGTATAATGTCTGTTAACCAATTGAATAGCATGGAGATATATTTGTCAATTTCATGCATGCTTCACAGAATTTGACAGTAATACATGCACAGCAATGTTGGCTAATTGTGGGCTCTGTAATAATATATGTAGCGCTTGGCAGATGATATTGTAAAACCGCTCTTTGTATCATTTCCAGCCCTGAGGAAGCGGTGGGTTACCTTAACCACAGCGAAATGCGTTGGCATGGCATAAAGGATTGGAGTTGAGAAAATAAATTAAAAAGAAAGAATAAATCATCAAGAGCCCAATGGATTGTCTTATGTTTTCGGTAAAATCATTGTTAGATACGGATTGTGATAAGTGGTGTGCTGCGAACATTATCGGAAATATTGCTCAATCTTAGGATTGTTTAGAGAGAAGTAGGGTGTTCTCTTCTCCCATCTGGTTTGCAAGCACCCAAGGGAAGGAATATGCTACTTACCAGTATGCATCTGTTCTTGGCATGTAGGGCTGCTGACATTCATATCTGTGCATAGATCGCCGCCTAGTGTTGGGTCCGGATGATTGCACATTGTTGTCCTGGAAGAGTCTTCGAAGTATCACGAGTTAGGTGGCTCCTCCCCTGGACTACAGTGCGCATGGGCATCCTCTCCATCCACAGATTGTTTTTCGCCATTGTGGCAGAGATGGAGTGTAATACAGTAAGTGATGACCATGCCTGAGAATGATTCTGAGTGCTACAGCTGCGACAGGCACCGGGGAAGAGGGTGGGCGATATGAATGTCAGCAGCCCTACATGCCAAGAACAGATGCATACTGGTAAGTAGCATATTCCGTTCGAGGCATGTGGGCTGCTGAATTCATATCTGGGCATAGAATAAATAGCAGTTACCTCCTTATCTGCGGTTGCCCGTGCCAGCTGCAGCAGTCTGAAAGAGAGTTCTGAGAACAGCCGGTCCTACAGCCGCTTGCTGTTTGGAGTGTACATCTACGCAGTAGTGTTTGGTAAATTTATGCATGGTGGTTCATGTGGCTGCTCTACATATATCCTCTAGAGGAATGTTACCCAGGAAAGCCATGGATGCCCCTAGCTTGCGTGTGGAATGCGCTCTTGGGGGAACTGTTAAAGTGCGTTTAGCTTTTTGATAGCAGATTTGAATGCATTTAACTATCCACCTGGCTATACCTGATTTGGAAATAGGGTTGCCTTTATGTTGTGGAGAGAAGGCAACAAACAGTTGTTTAGTTTTGCGAAAGTCCTTTGTCCTGTCGATGTAATACAGGAGAGCTCTTTTGACATCTAAGGTGTGCAGTGCTCTGTCTGCCACTGAGTCAGGGTTTGGAAAGAAAACTGGCAGTTCAATGTTTTGATTAATGTGGAACTGCGAGATTACCTTTGGCATGAAATTGGGGTTGGTGCGCAGCACCACCCTATTAGCATGAATTTGTAGGTATGGCTCTTGAATTGTGAGGGCTTGAAGCTCGCTGACTCTTCACAGCAATGTGATGGCTATTAGAAAGGCCACTTTCCAAGTAAGAAACTGTATCTCACAAGAATGGAGAGGCTCAAAGGGGGGTCCCATGAGCCTGGTGAGAACAACATTTAGATTCCAGACAGGCGAAGGAGGGTGTCTGGGAGGGATCACTCTTTTAAGGCCCTCCAAAAAGGCTTTGATGGCAGGCACTCTGAAAAGTGAAAGGTGCTGTCTGTTCTGAAGATAGGCTGCTATAGCAGCCAAATGTATCCTGAGGGAACTATATGCCAGGTTGCATTGGTACAGATGCAGTAGGTAACATATGATGTTCTGCGTGGATGCATCTAGCGGATTAATGCCATTGTTGGAACTGTAAATGACAAATCGTTTCCATTTGGCTGCATAGCACGCCCTGGTTGTAGGCCGCCTTGCCTCCTTGATGATGTTCATACACTCAGGGGGCAAGTTGATGTAGCCAAACTCTATGACCTCAGGAGCCAAATCGCTAGGCTCAACTGTTGAGGATCTGGGTGCTGAATGTCTCCATGGCTCTGAGTGAGGAGGCTGAGAGTGAGGCGCAGCCGCTGGTGAGGCACCACTGAAAGTTCCAGGAACGTGGTGTACCAAGCCTGCCGTGCCCACGTTGGAGCAACCAGGATGAGCGTCATGGAGTGCTGCCGCAGTTTGCGCGCCACCAGCGGTATGAGTGGGGCTGGGGGAAAAGCGTACGCAAATCTGTCTGACCAGTTCATCCATATCGCATTGCCCTGAGACTGCGGGTGTGGGAACCTGGCGGCGAAGCTTTGGCATTTTGCATTCTCTTTTGTGGCGAAGAGGTCGATCTCGGGATGACCCCACTGTTGGAAGTATGGCTGGAGTACCGAGGGGTGGATTTCCCACTCGTGCATCTGATAACTGTGCCTGCTGAGCAGGTCCGCCATCTGGTTGTCTACTCCCGGGAGATGCTCCGCCATGAGGAAGATGTTCCTCTGAATGGCCCACTTCCACATGCTCTGGACTAGGTGAGATAGCTGCGGGGAGTGTGTGCCTCCCTGTTTCTGGATGTAATACATGGCAGTCATGTTGTCCGTCCGGATCAACACGACCTTGTTGCACAGGTGCAACTTGAACGCCTTCAGTGCCATGAAGAATGCCATCAGCTCTAACAGGTTGATATGCATCTTCTGCTGTTGTGTTGTCCATAGTCCCTGCACCGTATAATGGAGGACATGCGCTCCCCAACCCTGGAGAGATGCGTCCTGCGTCACCACTATCTGTGGGACAGGCTCTTGGAACGGTCGTCCCCTGCAAAGGTTTTGTGGATTCCACCAATGCAGAGAGTTGTAAGCACGACCGGTCACCAACACTAGGTCTTTTAGATGCCCATGAGCCTGGTTCCACTGTTGTGCCAAGCATTCTTGAAGGGGACGCATGTGCAGTCTCGCACGCGGGACTATGAATATGCAGGATGCCATCATGCTGATCAGTTGCATGAACACCTGCGCTGGGAGTGATTGTTGAGGCCTGAACCTCCGAATGAGCAGCTGCAGGCTGTCGACCCTGGCAGAGTTTGGCTGCGCTGTCGCCGTCAGAGTGTTCAAGGTTGCCCCTAGGTACTGTCCCACATGGGCTGGCTGCAGGTGTGACTTTGTGTAGTTGAGTGAGAACCCCAGACTGTGAAGGAGGTGAATCGTGCGCGACATGTGGCTGGCACACTGCTGGGATGACTTGGCCTGAACGGGTAGGGATAGACGTGGATATGTTGTCTGCGAAGGTGCGCAGCCACGGTTGCTAAGCCCTTGGTGAACACTCTGGGGGCAGTTGTGACCCCAAAAGGCAGAACTTTGAATTGGTAATGCTGATTGTTGATGGTGAACCTGAGATATTTCTTGTGACTTGGGTGAATGGGAATGTGGAAATATGCATCCTTGAGGTCCAGGGTTGCTAGGAAGTCGCCCTGACTGAGCAACGGCAGGACCTGCTGTAAGGTTAACATATGAAAGTGTTCTGAAAGGATGTATTGGTTGAGGGGTCTGAGGTCTAGAATGGGCCGCAGGGATCCGTCCTTTTTTGGGATCAAGAAGTACAGAGAGTACACCCCTGTACCTCGCTCTTCTGCAGGCACGAGTTCTATTGCCCTTTTTTCCATCATGGAGAGTACTTCTTGCTGCAATAAGTGCGTGTGCTCTGCGGACATAGGACGGTGCCTTGGGGGTATGTTGGTGGGGGGGGGGGGGGGGGGGGGGGGGGGGTTGAAGGTTAGTTCTAGACAATAGCCGTAACGGATAAGTTGTCTCACCCACCTGTCCGTGGTAATGCTTTCCCAGACTGGCAGGAACTGCTGGAGTCTTCCCCCGACAGGTGTTAGATGGTCGGGGGGCAGTGACAGGGCGTTTGTTGGGGGCGGAGGATCTGGCGTTGTTATTGCCACGTCCTCTGCCTTTGGCGCTGTTCCCACGGTATCCACCCCTGGTATTCTTAGTGTAGGTGGATTGCGTGCTGCCTTTGGTGTACTGCGCCTGCTGCAAAGCCTGTCCTCTCGAGGCTCCCCTATTACCGGAGCGACGAAAGGAACTGCCCCGAAACTGCTGAGATTGCAGAGTCCCCATGGATTTGGCTGTCTCAGTGTCTTTCTTTATTTTCTCAAGTGTTGTGTCTACCTCGGGACCAAAAAGGAAGTCCAGGTTAACCGGCTGATTGAGCAGAGTAGTTTGAATCTCTGGCTTGAAACCAGAGATGCGGAGCCATGCGTGACGTCTCAGCATCACACTAGTGTTTATGGCCCTAGCTGCTGTGTCTGCTGCGTCCAGTGCGCACTTTATGGACGCATTAGAAATCAGTTTTCCTTCTTGTATAATCATCTCAGCACCCTCCTTGTACATATCAGGCAGGTGTTTCAACAACTGTTCTAGGGTGTCGTAGTGTGCCCCGTCGTATCTAGCCAACAGGGCCTGTGTATTGGAAATCCTCCAAATATTTGCAGCCTGCTCTGCCACTCGTTTCCCTGACACCTCTAGAATTTTCGATTCTTTGTCCGGAGGCGGAGCGTCACCAATGGTTTGAGAATTCGCCCTCTTGCGGGCATTGGCCACTACAAGTGAGTCCAAGGGGAGCTGGCCTTTGATGTAGGTGGGGTCCACTGGAGCAGGCCTGTACTTTTTCTCAATACGTGGGTTAATAACATTAGCTTTTGTAAGTTCCTTGAAGATGTCCGCAGCATGCTTGAGGACCCTTTTAAGCATAAGCAAAGTCTTAGTGGAACATTCAGAGGTGGAGAAAGTGTCTAACAAAAAATCTTCGTCCACTGGCTCCGCATGCATCTCTACGTCATGGTTGAGTGCTGCCCTTTCAATCAAAGCGTTAAACGCCGCAGTGTCCTCTGTTGGCGATGTTTTGACGTTAAAGGACTGAGCGTCCGGAGCAGCATGTGGATCATCAGGGTCCACAGATTGATCTATAGCCTCAGACCACTGTTGTGGTTCATCATGATCAGTGTCAGCATTATAAGCATAGGCCGCTTGACCATAGTCGTACCCCATGTCCTCCTCACTCCGTGCTGGAGAACATGCAATTTGCTATGAATATTCCAGAACGGGCTCGAAGAGAACTGGTGAGGTGGCCGAGTCCTTTTTTCGTTTGAGCGGAATTTTGTAACTCTCCAAGGGATGTTCAGGCGCGATCTTCCGCTTGTGGATAGTGAGCCTGCCTGATTCCGCGTCGATAAAGAGTTTCGACTGGTTGTCGTAGGAGGGTTCGTGGAAAACCACCCCTTCTGTGGCGGGCTTCGATGGCGTCGACGACGTCCTGGAAGGTTCGGCGCCTTTATGGAGGTCGAGCTGCTTTGCTCGAGCCGTTGGCGGAAGACCGAACTTAATCGGGGTCTGTCCGACGGTCTTGGAGCTTGATGTGGTAGTCGATTCAGGCTGCTTCAGCACTTGAGGAGGACGCTTGCTTGATGGCGTCAACCAGAGCTCCCGGCGTGGAGCGTCCCCAGCCTTGGGCGTCGACGAGACCTGCTGCTTTGGGTCGGCTTTGGCCTTCGGCTCGAGGTGCTTGCTGAGCAGCGGCTTGAGTCCTGAGATTTTCGGCTCAACGGCCTTCTTCTCCTGGAGGCCTTTGGCCTTGTCGCCATGTTTGTGCGTCGACGCCGACGTGTTTGCTGGTTGAGCTCTGCTTCGACGCTCCAGTTTTTGGGGCGACAGGCACTTTCGGCGCCGAAGGGTCGTCGAACCGACCACCATCTTAAGTAGTTTCGGTTTCTGCTCCGATGGTTTTGGTTTCGATTTTGATGAATCGACCGATGGCTCCTTCGGTGTGTTCTTAGCCTGGCTTGGACGCGGGTCTATAGAACGGGTAGAAAGATCTTGGCTAAGGCCTTTCGGCGATGCCTCGACCTGAGCCGAAGGGAGCGTAATGTCAGATATAGGCCCCGCTACTGCGGTTGGGCCTGGCTCATCACTGGAGTCGTCATCGACGGCTCCGATGGCCCCTTCGTCGTCCCCTACCTCGACGATGTCTTCTTTGTGGACGTATTCTTCAGTCTGCTCGCCCATCTGGAAGTTGGAGTCATGCTCCGACGCCGGTTCCGACCGTTCTTCGGGAACCTCTTCATCTTCTTCTTAGTCATACTCAACGCCTTCTTCGTCACCGGCCTCGAAAATGTTGACTGGCTCGGGTGCCGACTGTTTCGCCGACTGCCTCGCTGCGCGCCGAAGTTTAAACGTATTCTTGGAGCGGAACTTCGAGCAGGCCATACAGCTGGCCTCGTCGTGCTCGGGGGACAAACATTTATTGCACACTGGGTGGACATCGATGTGGGGGTACTTGGAATTACAGATGGGGCATCGTTTAAACGGGCTCCGGTCCATCGTCGTCGTAGTCTGGGCCCTTGGTGTCGAAGGCGAGAAACAGCTTCCGACGTCCGGTTCGAAGAACTAGAAAGAAAAAAGGCACCGAACGAGACAATACCGACGCTTCGAAGGCCTTTTGGCCGTAGGAAAGAGTCAATACAAAGTTTCCGAACTAGAGTCGAGAAAGTACATCCAAACCCAATGGAGGAAAAAAACAATCTGAGGATGGAGAGGATGCCCATGCGCACTGTAGTCCAGGGGAGGAGCCACCTATCTCGTGATACTTCGAAGACTCTTCCAGGACAACAATGTGCAATCATCCGGACCCAACACTAGGCGGCGATCTATGCACAGATATGAATTCAGCAGCCCACATGCCTCGAACCTACATTTAAAGTTTACAAACAGGTGTATTTCTATATGAGCTCTATAAATCTCCCAAACACCCAACGTTAGAGACAATATAGATTTTATAGGTATGGCAAATCAAAGCATTTCACTTTATCGTGAACAAACACTGAAAAATTAAACTGAATTTGACAATCAAACTTTTTCAGCAAACAGTTGGGCCAGTTGTAATGTGGTTACTTAGAGTCACTTAAGGTGACCAACTGTATGGAACCAGGCAGCGGGAACAGCAAGGCCCTCAGAAACAGTTACCACCACAGGAGAAGGAGCCTTCAAGCAAGTCCAGGAGCTTTATCCTCAGTCCAATAGATTCCTATGGAGTGGTCCTGGTGCTTAGAATACGGGATGCTGAAGGATAATGTGGATGAGACGCGTGTCTACCTGTAGGTACTCCTCGGTCCATGAAGGTGAAAGGTGTGTCTTGGGCACAGGTTTCAACGTCCCATGAGGTCCTGTCTCGACTGGCTGAAATCCAGTCAGAACTGGACTACCAGTTGTGCAGAGTAGCGGACACAGCTAAATCCTTCTCCAGGTTGCAGCTTGGCTTCTGGGTATCCAAGCTACTCTCGGACAACTCTCCTGGGTCCAGCAGACTCAGTGCAACTTCTGAGCATCGGGTCATTGTCCCTTGTCCTGCATGGAGCAGCGATCTGACCTTCAACTTGCCCTTAGGAGGCTACTTCAGCTGTTGTGTCCCTGTGCTGCGCACAGGAAGTCAGTCTATTGACTCTGAAGTCTCTGTGCTTTGGCTGGGCTCCCAGGACAACTTTTCATTGAGCAGGACATAGCAGGTACAGTCCTTTTTCTTGGCTAGCTACCAAGTGCAGCAGGTTCAACCAACACCAGTGCAGCCTCGCTTTGCTGGGAACTTGGTGCAGAAGGGCAGTCCTTCATCCAGTCAAGTTGAGATCGGAATTCTGAATGCCAGAGTTGCCCTATTCTATTTATGCACAGAAAGTGCTCTCAGGGTAGACACGGTCAGTGGCAAATAGACTAATAAGTTCCATCCCTCCTAAAGAACACTTCCTGGGAAGTGTGCAATAGGACTATCCCAAGGTGCACTATTCTGCCCACTCCAAACATGGTAAAACCTCTACCTCTGCATCCAGAGCTCCCTAGCCCAACTCAGAGGTGTGGCTACCAAGGGAGCTACATGCCCCTCAGCAACCAGATTAACGAATGGCTTACTCTTCCCTGTCCCTAGTGCCAGGTGGTCTACCTAAACAATCGCGCAGCCCCTCTTGTAAGTGTTGGCCATTTGCCCTTCAAAGGGGGCTTCACCTTACAAGCTTGCCTTTTGGACTAACACATGTGTGGCTTTCTTCAGGAGGAAAATAACTCTCTCCTGTGCAGGAACCTATTGTCTCCTGTTCTGAAGGCGTTCGCATGTCTCCCCAGAACAGCAGAAAGCAGTCTGCAGGATAGATCCTGAGTACAACAGTAAACAGTAAACAGGCACTGGAAAGTTGCATTTTGCCCAACAGCAACATTACACTTGATTTAACCATTAAATTGGATTCTCTTGATACCTTACAGTACCAACTTTAGAAGTCCCATTCAAAAGTTAGGAGGGCTGAGATGTCAGCATGACCCTCTG
Organism: Lissotriton vulgaris; assembly: GCF_964263255.1. Lineage (NCBI taxonomy): Eukaryota > Metazoa > Chordata > Amphibia > Caudata > Salamandridae > Lissotriton > Lissotriton vulgaris. Next base: position 185,497,490 of record NC_141693.1, read on the forward strand.
TACTTGCCAAAGGGTCTACTAGTTTTTCCACAGAGAAACGACAATGTAGGGTTTTTACTGCTGGTACAGGTAAAAGTACATGTTCTACTTTTTACCATACATCACTCTGCCTTATGGCCTGCATCAGGGGTGACTTCCATATATTAAAAAGGAAGGCTTCAGCTTTGCCACTACCTTGATGGCAAAGTCAAGTTTGCAGTTTAAAAATGCCCTTCCAGTCTGCAGTTGAAGGCTGGCAGCCATGTTTTACCTTGAACCACGCAGGGTGCCACAGCAAGTGCTAAAGTCCCAGGCGGAGGGTAGACACCCTAACTTACAGGTCCTGGGTGCCACTGGTACCACAAACTAGTGACTCGCAAGCAAGCTAGGCTATGCCAATTGAGGAGACACCGATTAAACATACACTATTTTAAGGGTCAGAGCACACGCACTAAGTCCTGTTTAGCAGAGCACAGTGCATTTCATAGCCATTACACCAGTACTTAGTGGTCGAAATGGGGGCACATTATGGGGATGACGCTGCAAAAAGCCTGCTTCCTTGCAATCTGATATTCAAATGGACAGTAAAAGGGGACAGGCGCCAAACCTTCAGTATCTAAACTAAATGTAATTGTCATCTGCATGCCTGAACTGCTCTCAACAATTGGAATCTTTTAATCACTTAGTACATACACCCCAGCCATAGCATTCTTGAAGAACAAGTTACTTACCTTCGGTAACGATATATCTGTATGCCATGGTAGAACCAACACTGGTGCCAAGAAACTAGGGCCCTGAAAGGGGAAGAACCTTAACCTTAGGTATCAGTTCGCAGAACGGGGAGGATGGGTGGGGCGGTAAGGAATCTAATACTAACTAATGTTTCTTACAGATATATTGTTACCGAAGGTAAGTAACTTGTTCATCTGAAAGAAACACGTTAGTATTAGATTCCTTACCTTAGAATAGATACCCCAGCAATACCAACCCCGGTGGTGGGTCTGCGAACCAATACTCACACCAGGAAGTCCTGGAGGACGGAACGGCCAAAGAAGCCATCCCTCCGGACCTGACTGTCCAGGCAGTAGTGCCTCGCAAAGGTGTGCAGCGAGGCCCACGTAGCCGCCTGGCAAATGTCCTGCAGGGGAACTCCCCGACCCAGGGCAGTAGTAGCCGCCGTGGCCCGAGTGGAATGGGCCCTCAGCCGAACTGGAGGCTCCTTTCTAGCCAAGGAGTAGCACGCCGAGAGATGGTCCGCTTATGAACCGCCCGTACCTTCTTCGCACCCACGTAGCCAACAAAGAGTTGGTCGTCCACCCGGAACTGGCGTGTGCGATCCACATAGAATGAAAGCGCACGTTTTGGGTCCAGACGATGGAGCCTTTCATCATCCTTTGAGGGATGCGGAGGCGGGAAGAAGGAGGGTAAGGTGATGGACTGCCCGATGTGGAAAGCAGAGATTACCTTGGGCAGGAAAGATGGTTTTGTACGCAATACCACTTTGTCCGGATGCACAGACAGGAAGGGAGGTTTGCAAGATAGAGCCTGGAGCTCACTCACCCTTCTGGCAGAGGTGATGGCAACCAGGAAAGCCGTCTTTAAGGTGAGAAGACGGAGAGGACAAGAGTGAAGTGGCTCAAAGGAAGCGCACATCAGGAAAGTAAGAACGAGGTTCAAGTCCCACTGGGGCATCACAAAAGGGACAGGTGGAAACATGTGTGTGATGCCCTTCAGAAAACGAGTTACTATAGGGGACTTGAACAAAGAAGGTTGATCAGGTAGCCTTAGGAAGGCTGAAAGGGCAGAAAGGTAGCCCTTGAGAGTGCCCAGAGCAGAGCCCTGCTGGGCAAGAGAAAGAAGGAAGAGAAGAACTTCAGAAAGAGGGGCAGAAAGGGGATCCTCAGCCTTTGCTGTGCACCATGCCACAAATTTGTTCCACCGGCAGGCGTATACCGACTTAGTGGAGGGACGCCTGGCTGCCAGAATGATGTTACAGACTTCAGGAGGCAAGTCAAATGGCCTCAACTGTTGCCGCTCAGTCTCCAAGCATGGAGGTGGAGACTGGACAGGTTCGGGTGGAGGACCGTCCCCTGCTGCTGCGACAGAAGGTCCTCCTGAAGAGGCAGACGGATCGGGGGACCGACTGACATGTTGAGTAGCTCGGGATACCAGTACCTTCGAGCCCAGTCCGGAGCCACAAGGATTACCTGGGCCCGGTCGCGCCTGATCTTCTTCAGCACTCTGGGCAGAAGTGGTATAGGCGGAAAGGCGTATAACAGACCGCAACTCCACTCGGGACGAAATGCGTCGCCGAGCGAGTGCCGCCTTGGAAATTCCAACGCGCAGAACTGATGACATTGCGCGTTCTCTTCGATGGCGAATAGATCTAACCAAGGCTCTCCCCAGTGCAGAAAGATGCCTTGCGCCACGTCCGAGTTCAGACGCCATTCGTGATCCATCGAGCACCTTCGGCTGAGTTCGTCCGCCCTGGCGTTCAGAGAACCTGCCAGGTGTTGAACCACCAGGGACACGCCCTGATGTTCCAGCCACTGCCAGAGCCGTAGAGCCTCTTGACAGAGGGTCCAGGACCCCACACCGCCCTGTTTGTTGCAGTACCACATGGCGGTAGTGTTGTCCGTGAACACCTGCACTACACTCCCCCGAACAGAGGGGAGGAATGCTTTCAGTGCTAGACGAATCGCCCTCAGCTCCAGAAGGTTGATATGGAGCTGGGACTCCGCTGGAGATCAGAGGCCTCTGATCTCCGCCTCTCCGAAGTGGCCTCCCCAGCCCTGGAGGGACGCGTCCGTCACAACCACGTGCTCCGGTTGGGGAAGGGAGAGGGATCTGCCGTTGACCCAATCGCGGTCCGTAAGCCACCACTGCAACTGTCTCGCAGTGCCCTCCGAGATCAGGACATGGTCGGACAGGTTGCCTTGATGCTGGGCCCACTGAAACTTCAGGTCCCACTGCAGAGCCCGCATCCGCCACCGGGCGTGATGCACCAGAAGGATGCAGGAGGCCATCAGCCCCAGGAGCCGCAGCGTCAACCTGACCGAAACCCGGGATAGCGGCTGGAAGATGGGAATCAAAGCCTGAATATCCCGGACTCGCTGCTCGGGAGGATAAACCCGAAACTGCGCCGAGGAGCTTCTGAGAGGGGCACAGGTGTGATTTCGGCACGTTGATGGAAAACCCCAGCTGCTGCAGGAGATCCGCCGTAATCTGGAGGTGGCTGACGACTGTCTGGGGCGAGCCCGCCTTCAACAAACAGTTGTCGAGGTAGGGGAAGACTGAAACCCCCAACCTGCGCAGATGAGCTGCGACCACCGCCATCACTTTCGTGAACATCCATGGGGCGCTTGTGAGGCCAAAGGGGAGCACGGTGAATTGAAAGTGCTCGAGGCCTACCGTGAACCGCAGGTAACGTCGGTGGGCCGGCAGGACGGGGATGTAAAAGTAGGCGTCCTGCAAGTCCAACACCACCATCCAGTCTTTCGGGTCTAGGGCAGTCAAGACTTGAGCTAAAGTCAACATCTTGAACTTCTCCTTCCGGAGGAAGCCGTTGACGCTCCGTAGGTCCAAGATAGGGCGTAGGCCCCCTTTGCCCTTCTTGGGGACCAGAAAGTAGTGGGAGTAGCAACCACACCCTACTTCTGGCCCATTAATGCACTCGATGGCCCCCTTGGCCAAGAGGGCCGTAACTTCCTCTTGCAGAAGTTGCAAGTGGTTCCCCGACACGCGGTGGTACGGCTAGAGGGGTCGACTCGAAGGGGAGGGAGTAGCCCCTTCGAACGATTTGCAGCACCAACCTGTCCGATGTGACTGTGCGCCAGTGGAAGAGGTGATGGCGGACCCTGCCCCCCACTGGCGTCACATGGGCCTGAAAACTCGGACTAGGAAGGTTTTTCTGCGGGAGCGGGTGCGGACTGGCCTCGCCTGGGACTCCGACCGCCTCCGCGGCGGTTTCCACTGCCGCCACTGCGCTGGACATTCTGCTGCAGCGTGTGGCTGACGGTCCGTGTGGGGCGCCCCTTCCTTGGCCACGAAAGGAGCAAAAGGCACCCATTTGCTGGCGTGGGGCCTAGAGGGCCAAGGACTTGGCCGTAGCCCTGGAGTCCTTAAAGCGCTCAAGCGCGTGGTCTGGCTGGTCACCAAACAGGCGACGGCCATCAAACGGCATGTCCAGAAGCGTGGCCTGCACATCGGCCGAAAAATTGGCGCACCATAGCCAGGCGTGGCGTCTGACCGCCACTGTTGTGGTCATTGCTCTGCCTAGCGTATCGGTGGTATCCAGTCCGCACCGGATTGAGTACCGTGCCGCATCTCGACCCTCCGCTAGGGCTTAGGTGAGTTTCGCCCTGACCTCCTCAGAGCATTGTGGCAGCACATCCACAACCGTGTCCCACAGGGTGTGGGTGTAGCGGCCCAAGAGGCATGCGGTGTTGACTGACCGCAGTCCCAGATTAAGGGACAAGAACACCTTCTTGCCAAACTGTTCGAACCTCTTGGATTCCCTGTCGGGAGGTGCCGACGGGAATGCGGTCTGGGAGTTAGAGGCCTGGATAACCAGGCTCTCAGGGATTGGATGGGTCGACAGGAAACTTGGGTCACCCGGAGCCGGGCGGTAGCGTCTGGCCACGTTCCTGTCCACAGGCTGTTCTGAGGCGGGCTTGGACCGGGTGCCCAGCAGAACGTCACATAATGCCTCATTGAACGGAAGCAAAGGCTCGACCGAGCTTGACTGCGGTTTGAGGACCTCGGTGAGGAGATTAGTCCTAACGGCCGCTGAGGGGAGCGTAAGGTTTAAGGCCTTAGCCGCCCGCATCAGAACTACGCTATAGGCTGCCCCCTCCTCCGTAGCCACGGTTGGAGGGGAGACAAAACCAGTGTCTGGAGAGAGTCCAGGCCGCTGGCTTCCCCAAACTCCTCCGTCCAGTCCGTTTGGTCCTGACACTCCTTTGACAGAGGGTCCTCAGACCCCTCCCAGTTCTCTTCATCACCCAATGCCTGGTAGCTAGGATCAACAATTGGGGCCCGTTCATTAAAGTAGAATGTACCCAAAGCAGTCTCGTACGGCGCCCAACGGGGCAGTGTCGACGGCTGAACGGGATTGACAGAAGAACTGGGGCCGGCGTTGACCGAAGTCGGCGCCGGTGGTGACACCCTTGGGGACGGCGCCGGTGAGGTCGTGAGGTCGACCGACGCCGACCAGGACCCGGAGCCGGATCCGGCCGGGGCCTGCGGCGCCAGGACCGAAGTCGCCGGCGGCGCCGAGGCCGAAGCCGTCTGCGGCGTCGGTGCCGAAGCACCCGACCCGCCAGGCCCCGGAGCCGGACCCACTGGGCCCGAAGGCGCCATGGGGTCCGGTGGAGAAGAGAGCGACCTCATGGCCATGAGGTACCGCTCGATCTCCTCCGGCGTCGCACCCTGTTCAGGAACCCGAAGGTATGGGGCAGGATGCGGCGCTAGCGACTGCGGAGCCGTGTGGGCAGTGCCACCCAAAACCCCGGCTGCGTCGGGCGAGCGTCGGGGGCGGTCGGAGGAGCAATGACGCCGCTCCGACCTCTCATGCCTCTTACCTGAGGAGGAACCAGAAGACCTATGCCGACTTCCGGAGCTGCGAGGGCTCCATCCCCGCGACTGATCCCTCGACCTCCCATGGGTCCGGGACCTCGAATGGCAAGGGCGGACTGCCGGAGCTCGAGGCGCCTAGCCTTCGACGTCAGAGCTCGACAGTCGGAGCAGGAACGGTCGTCGTGGTCGAGGCCTCGGCACTGCAGACACCGGCGATGGGGGTCGGTACTCGACATCAGTCAACTACACCTCGAGCAGGGCTTGAACCCGGGCATCCCTACCGGCACCTGAAGAGTCGAGAGCGACTCGAAGAAGACCAAAAATGATCAAAAAGTTTTAGTCAAAAAGTGACTAAGGGGTAGAGCTTCTCCGGATCTGCGCTAATTGGCGCGGAAAAAAGAAGAACTGACGTCAGCGCGCATAGGCGGCGTCTAAGTACTCCGACGACGTCATCCCGGCGCAGACGACGCCGACGACGGACGCGGAGCCGGAGACGACGCGCAGGGGTATTGCTACGCAAAACATTTCCGGATCCAGTCTGACGCTTGGGGATATTCTAAGGTAAGGAATCTAATACTAACCTGTATCTTTCAGATCTAAAGGTATTTAGAGTCATTTTAATGTACTCGTAACAATTGCTTTTTTTTGTAAAAAGCATAACTTTACATCAACAAAGTTTATTTTATTTTTTTAGTTTGCCAACGGTAAAACTCAAACCATGCAGAAACAAGGAAGCTCTCTACACATCCTAAAGAAATGCACTCTGATCTGGAAGTAGGGCTAACCGAACTTGCAGCACTTGATCAGAAGCTCCCAAAAGTCAGGGTTACTACATATTTCCATGTCATCTGGAATTGAGGTCACTGGTGGTTGTGTGCTTTTTATACTGTCTGCTTAGGACTAGCAACGATGTTGCAGAATGCGGCACTGGACTAAGAAGGCTGATGCCTGGGACTAGTGACTTACTATGGCTGAATTTTTTTTTAAATCAAATCTGCCATCTGGGCAATCGTTTCCCTAATGAACGAGTATCCATTAAAAAATATTTTGCATGATAGAGATGTGCACTCGTCTACTTTGGTGAATGACATTTCAAATAAGGGCAGGACTTACTCGCATACAAAGGTTCCCAGTGGAATATCTTGCTGCGTCTGGACACCCCATCCCATATTTTTGGTTCGGTAAAGCTGCAATCGAACCCTGTAGAAATAAAAACATATATTAGAAACACTTTTAGAAAAAAAAGCCTGTTAAAACAGTGCATAACATACTTTTATATTCATGGAAAAAGATCCTGCAGTTGGATAAAACAAAAAAATAGGATACTTCACAGACAGTCCGTTACTGCTACCAGCACTACAATTTGTAAAATAAATTAAATGAAAAAAGTCTTAATTGAAGAAACACAGGATGCTAAATCAGGAGCTCGCAACAGAATACTACTGCTCCATAACCATGGGTCATGATGTAGGTATGTTCTCAGGAAGCAAGTGTTAGTAGTGCTCCCAAATAACTTGTGGTGGTGGTGGTGTGCCACAGAATCATAAGTGACAGTGCTGTGCAATTTCCATTGGAAGCAGCTTGAGCAGCAGCCAGATGATACAGCTGGCAACGCCCAGGGAATGCTGCACAGGCACCAAATGGAGGCAGCTGTGGCACTTTAGAAGAGTAGCTGTGAGAGGTGATCAACCTGCAGACAGCTGTTTGAGTTCTGAAGCAATAGTATTCCCCCTTTTCTTAAAGAAGATTCAGTTCCCCACGAGGCTTGTAAAGTCAATTCCTACTTAATCACATACACGAAAATTCAAGGGGCAAATTTACTTGGTTTCTTTAGAACATGTTTTGGTTTACTGCGGGCTATCATATGCAATGTGTAACAGTTTAGTGTAGTGGGCAGGTTTGATATAATGGGATATAAGCTGCTCTTTTTTTTTTACCAGAATAAAGCAGAGACTTCTTACCCAAGACCTTGCAAACGTGGATGGTTGTTGGTTGGAATGTGGAGTTTTAGTGATAGGAAATTTCTTTAATATTTCAATAAGACTTGCTCTTCAACACTTTGCTCAAGTTTATTAAACCCCTACGAATACTAAACGAAATAAAACCGTCCGCTTTCTCACCTGAGACCATTTTGTACCACACGATTGCGGCATGTCCTCCAACAAGAGCAGGCATGGTTACACTCAAAGATCAAAGGTGGCTCCATCATATTAAACTCAGGCAGGAGTCGTCCACTCTGTAGCAAACGTGTAAGTAAGAGGGAAACATTACTTCTGTGAACTTCATCAGGGCAATTAACATTATAATCACAAATATGACTATATGTTCACGTGCAAGAACATGCAGCATATTTATAAGGAGAATATCTCAGTTCTACAAAAAAAGTCAAGTTATTTACATTTAGTAATGCAGATTCCTCACCTTTAGAATAATCTTAGGTGCCAGACTAAATCCATATTTTAACAGCAAATGCGGTTGCTCCCTGCTAGGCGTCAGAGTTAGACTGTGATGCACTGCCTTAGAGTGATTTAGGCCCAGATCTCTGTACTGGGGTGAATGTATGACATTGTTCTGCATTCTGTCCATCAACTGTTATTTTTGCATTTGTCACCCCGAGTGGGATGGGTATGCTCAGACGTGAGTCCCATGCTCTCCACAGCACTGGAGTCAAGCTATCCTGGCTGAAGACGGCTGATAGCCAGAAACCGGTCCTAGGATGCTTGATTTCGGTCCAGGAAAGACATGGCTTGGCAGTTCGGGCTGGACTGTTCCCATGAGGAACAGGGTCAAGGCTGATTTGCATATGGCCATGTCTGAACTGGGGTGGTGCGGAGTGCAAAAAAACGATGGATTTAGGCCCAGATCTCTGTACTGGGGTAAATGTATGACATTGTTCTGCATTCTGTCCATCAACTGTTATTTTTGCATAAGAGTGATGGCACAGATTTGCCAGCCCTGTGAGCAGACGTCAGTTTTGTTTTGCACTCCTCTGCACCTTTAATTAGTCAAGGTAATGGCTACAAGAAAAGTCGATTTGCAAGTCTAAGTCTGTAAAGACATCATATGTGTGGGCTAAAATTTTGGACCCCAGGAAGGACAATGGTAAGCTCTCATGGTGGCAATGAAGACCAAGTGAAGGAGAAAGGAGTTGTGGAGTGGCAGGGGGGTTGGATTGGCATTATCGCACAAGTTACTACTTGTGTAACGATATATCTGTAAGAGACATTAGTTAGTGATAGATTCCTTACCTTAGAATATCCCCAGGCGTCAGACTGGATCCGGAAATTTTTGCGTAGCAATACCCCTGCGCGCCGGTAGGCGTCGTCTGCGGCTCCGCGTCCGTCGTCGTGAGCGCCGGGATGACGTCGTCGGAGTATATAGACGGCGCCCTTGCGCGCTGACGTCAGTTCTGATAACACAGCTTTTCCGCGCCAGATACGCAGAGCCATGATAGAACTAACACTGGTGCCATGAAACTAGGGCCCTGAAAGGGGATGACCTTAACCCTAGATATCGGTTCGCAGAACGGGGAGGATGGGAGGGCGGTAAGGAATCTATCACTAACTAATGTCTCTTACAGATATATCGTTACACAAGTAGTAACTTGTGCATCTGAAAGAGACACGTTAGTGATAGATTCCTTACCTTAGAATAGATACCCCAGCAATACCAACCCCGGTGGTGGGTCTGCGAACCAATATCACACCAGAAAGTCCTGGAGGACGGAACGGCCAAAGTAGCCATCCCTCCGGACTTGACTGTCCAGGCAGTAGTGTCTTGCGAACGTGTGCAGCGAGGCCCACGTGGCTGCCTGACAGATGTCCTGCAGGGGGACACCGCGGCCCAGGGCAGTTGTCGTTGCCGTGGCCCGAGTGGAGTGAGCCCGCAATCCAGCCGGGGGCTCCTTCCTCGCCATGGAGTAGCATGCTTGGATGCACAAGATGATCCACCTGGAGATGGTCCTCTTGTGTACAGCCTTTCCCTTCTTCGCGCCCACGTAACCAACGAAGAGTTGGTCATCCACCCGGAATTGGCGAGTGCGGTCTAGGTAGTAGGAGAGCGCACGTTTTGGATCCAGACGGTGGAGCCTCTCCTCCTCTTTCGAGGGATGCGGAGGCGGAAAGAAGGTGGGCAAAGTGATGGACTGCCCGATGTGGAAGGCCGTGACAACCTTGGGCAGAAAAGAAGGTCGTGTACGCAACACCACCTTATCAGGATGAACAGACAGGAAAGGTGGAGAAGAAGAAAGAGCCTGGAGCTCACTCACCCTCCCGGCAGAGGTGATGGCAACCAGGAAGGCCGTCTTTAGAGTAAGGAGACGAAGAGGGCAGTTATGAAGTGGCTCAAAGGGAGCACACATCAGATAGGTGAGAACCAGATTCAAGTCCCACTGGGGCATCACGAAGGGAACAGGAGGAAACATGTGCGTGATGCCCTTCAGAAATCTACTCACAATAGGGGACTTGAATAAAGAAGGCTGATCTGGTAGCCTCAAGAAGGCTGAAAGAGCAGAAAGGTACCCTTTAAGAGTGCCCAGAGCAGAGCCCTGCTGGGCAAGGGAAAGAAGAAAGAGCAGCACTTCCGAAAGGGGTGCAGAGAGAGGATCCACAGCCTTTGCTGCGCACCATGCCACAAATCTGTTCCACCGGCAGGCGTATACCGACTTCGTGGAGGGACGCCTGGCTGCCAGAATGATGTCACAGACTTCGGGAGGCAAGTCAAATGGCCTCAACTGCCGCCGCTCAATCTCCAAGCTTGTAGGTGGAGACTGGACAGGTTCGGGTGCAGGACCGTCCCCTGCTGCTGCGACAGAAGGTCCTCCCGAAGAGGCAGACGAATCGGGGGATCGACTGACATGCTGAGTAGCTCGGGATACCAGTATCTTCGTGCCCAGTCCGGAGCCACAAGGACGACCTGGGCCCGGTCGCGCCTGATCTTCTTCAGCACTCTGGGCAGAAGTGGTATAGGCGGAAAGGCGTACAACAGACCGCAGCTCCACTCGCGACGAAAAGCGTCTCCGAGCGAGTGCCGCCTTGGAAACTCCAACGCGCAGAACTGCTGACATTGCGCGTTCTCTTCTGTGGCGAATAGATCTAACCAAGGCTCTCCCCACTGTCGAAAGAGACCTTGCGCCACGTCCGAGTTCAGACGCCATTCGTGATCCATCATGCACCGGCGGCTGAGTTCGTCCGCCCTGGCATTCAGAGAGCCTGCCAGGTGTTGAACCACCAGGGTCACGCCCTGATGTTCCAGCCACTGCCAGAGGCGCAGAGCCTCCTGGCAAAGGGTCCACGACCCCACACCGCCCTGTTTGTTGCAGTACCACATGGCGGTGGTGTTGTCGGTGAACACTTGCACCACGCTCCCCCTGACAGAGGGGAGAAATGCCTTCAGTGCAAGACGAATCGCCCGCAGCTCCAGAAGGTTGATGTGGAGCTGGGACTCCGCCGGAGACCAGAGGCCTCTGATCTCCGCCTCTCCCATGTGGCCTCCCCAGCCCTGGAGGGACGCGTCCGTCACAACTATGTGCTCCGGCTGGGGTAGGGAGAGGGGTCTGCCACTGACCCAGTCGCGGTCCGTGAGCCACCACTGCAGTTGCTTCGCAGTGCCCTCCGAGATCAGGACATGATCGGACAGGTTGCCCTGATGCTGGGCCCACTGAAACTTCAGGTCCCACTGCAGAGCCCGCATCCGCCACCTGGCGTGACGCACCAGAAGGATGCAGGAGGCCATCAGTCCCAGAAGCCGCAGCGTCAACCTGACCGAGACCCGGGATAACGGCCTGAAGACAGGAATCAGAGCCTGAATATCCCGAACCCGCTGCTCGGGTGGGTAAACCCGAAACTGCGCCGAGTCGAGAACCGCTCCGATGAAAAGGAGCTTCTGAGAGGGACACAGGTGCGACTTCGGCACATTGATGGAGAACCCCAGCAAGTGCAGGAGGTCGGCCGTAGTCTGGAGGTGGCTGACGACTGTCTGGGGCGAGCCCGCCTTCAACAACCAGTCGTCGAGGTAGGGGAAGACTGACACCCCTTGCCTGCGCAGATGGGCTGCGACCACCGCCATCACCTTCGTGAACACCCGTGGGGCGCTGGTAAGGCCGAAGGGGAGCACGGTAAACTGAAAGTGCTCCAGGCCTACCGTGAACCGCAGGTAACGCCGGTGGGCCGGCAGGACGGGGATGTGGAAATAGGCGTCCTGTAAGTCCAACGCTACCATCCAGTCTCCTGGGTCCAGGGCAGCCAGGACCTGAGCCAAAGTGAGCATCTTGAACTTCTCCGTCCGGAGGAAGCCGTTGACGTTCCGCAGATCCAAGATAGGGCGTAGGCCCCCTTTGCCCTTCTTGGGTACCAGAAAGTAGTGGGAGTAACAACCACGTCCTACTTCTGGCCCAGGAACGCGCTCGATGGCCCTCTTGGCCAAGAGGGCCGAAACCTCCTCTTGCAGAAGTTGCAAGTGATCCCCCGACACACGATGGTATTGAGGTGGCATGGATGGAGGGGAAGACTCGAAGGGGAGGGAGAACCCCCTTCGGACAATTTGCAGCACCCACCTGTCCGAAGTGACTGTATGCCAGTGGGAGAGGTGATGGCGAACCCTGCCTCCCACAGGCGTCACATGGGCCTGAAAACTCGGACTAGGAAGGTTTTGAGGCGGGGGCTGCTGAGGGAGGTGTGGACTGGCCTCGCCGCTGACCCCGACCACCGCCGCGGCGGTTCCCACGTCCGCCACCGCGCTGCTGGACATTTTGCGGCGTGTGGCTGGCGGTCCGTGGTGGGGCGCCCCTTCCGTGGCCACGAAAGGAGCGAAAGGCACCCGATTGCTGGCGTGGGGCCGTAAGGCCCAAGGACTTGGCCGTGGCCCTGGAGTCCTTGAAACGTTCCAGCGCATGGTCTGCCTTGTCGCCGAAGAGGCGACGGCCATCAAACGGCATGTCCAGGAGGGTGGCCTGGACATCGGCCGAGAAGTTGGCGGACCTCAACCAGGCGTGGCGTCGAACCGCCACCGTCGTTGCCATCGCCCTGCCCAGTGAGTCCGTGGTATCCAGCCCACACCGGATAGAAAAGCGTGCCGCATCTCGGCCGTCCGCAAGGGTTTGGCTGAGTTTAGCCCTGACCTCCTCAGGGCATTGTGGCAGCACCTCCGCAACCGTGTCCCACAGAGTGTGGGTGTAGCGGCCCAAGAGACAGTTGGTGTTCACTGACCGTAGCCCTAGGCTCACAGACGAGAAGACCTTCTTCCCGAACTGCTCATATCTCTTGGATTCCCTGTCGGGCGGGGCCGACGGGAATGCGGTCTGGGAGTTGGAGGCCTGGATGACCAGACTCTCGGGGGTGGGGTGGGTGGACAAAAAGCAAGGGTCGCCCGGTGCCGGGCGGTAGCGTCTGGCCACGTTCCTGTCCACAGGGGGGCCTGTGGCGGGCTTGGACCAAGTGCCCAGAAGAACGTCACACAAGGCCTCATTGAACGGCAGAAGGGGCTCCGCGGAGCCGGACTGCTGTTTGAGGACCTCAGTGAGGAGATTAGTCCTCACGGCCGCGACGGGGAGCTGAAGGTTTAAGGCCTTAGCTGCCTTCGTCAACACTACACTGTAAGCAGAACCCGCCTCCGAAGCCACAGTCGGGGGCGACGTAAATCCAGTGTCTGGCGAGGTGTCAATACCACTGGCCTCCCCAAGCTCATATGTCCAGTCCTGATGCGACTGGCAATCACGTGCCAGAGGGTCCTCGGACCCCTCCCATTGCTCCTCGTCACCTGGCTCCTGGAGACCAGGATTAACAGCCAGGGCCTCCTCGTGGAGATAGAAATCTCCGAAGGCCGACGGAATCGGCGCCCAGCGGCGCCCCTCCGACTCCTGAGGAGGACCGCAGGAAACATTGGGGGCGGCAACCACATCGGCCGCCGGGGACGACACCTGAAGGGACGGCGCCGGCGAGGTCGTAGGGTCGACCGGCGAGGTCCCGGATCCGGAGCCGGATCCAGCGAGGTCGTGCGGCGCCGGGACCGAAGTCGCCAGCGGCGCCGGGCCCGAAGTACCAGACGTCGTCGGGGCCGAAGCGCCCGACCCGGAAGGACCTCCAGACGGAACCGATCGGCCTGAAGGCGCCACGGGAACCGACTGAGGAGGGAGGGCCCTCATGGCCATGAGGTACCTCTCGACCTCCTCCTGCGACGCGCCGTGCCCAGGGACCCGAAGGTGTGGGGCAGGCGGCGACGCTTGCGACTCCCGCGGAGCCGCGTGGGCGGTGTCGCCCGAGTCCCCGGTCGCATCGTGCGAGCGACGGGGCGGGTCGGAGGATCGATGGCGTCGCTCCGACCTCTCATGCCTCTTACCTGAGGACTTGGAACCAGACGATCGGTGTCCACTCCCGGAACGTCGATGACTCCGACCTCGCGACCTGTCCCTCGACCTCCCGTGGGACCGGGACCGGGACCTGGAGCGGCGCGGGGCCGACTGCCTCAGCTCGGAGCAGGTTCGATCGTCGTGGTCGAGGCCTAAGCACTTCAGGCACCGGCGATGGGGGTCCGTGACCGACATGAGTCGGCCGCACTTCGAGCAAGGCTTGAACCCGGGCATCCCTGGCACCGATAGTCGAGAATCGACTAAGTAGAGGATCAAAAAGATCAAAAAAGTTTTCAGTCAAAAAGTGACTGGGGGTAGAGCTTCTTCCGGATCTGCGCTAGCTGGCGCGGAAAAAAGAAGAACTGACGTCAGCGCGCAAGGGCGCCGTCTATATACTCCGACGACGTCATCCCGGCGCTCACGACGCCGACGACGGACGCGGAGCCGCAGACGACGCCTACCGGCGCGCAGGGGTATTGCTACGCAAAAATTTCCGGATCCAGTCTGACGCCTGGGGATATTCTAAGGTAAGGAATCTATCACTAACGTGTCTCTTTCAGATTTCCTAATACTTCCAAGAAATCGTTTTCTACAGGTATTCTGAAGAAAACAATATTTGAGGAGGAGATTTCCTATAGGCAATGGCTGCTGCAAGGTGTACCTTAACTGAGGAAAAGTTCCATCTAGATTGCGTTAAATGCAGAAGATACAGGATTCAAACATTCTAGAGAACTGAAGGGAGGGTAGTTGTTTTGGATGCAGAACCATTTCTATTTGACAGCATATGATGTTCTGGTGGAAGGACGCTTTGCCTCTTTCAGAATGTCCATTTAGTCCTGTGGCAAAATATTATGGAAAATGCTACTTACCAGTATGCATCTGTTCTTGGCATGTAGGGCTGCTGACATTCATATCTTAGCATAGATAGCCGCCTAGTGTTGGGTCTGGATGTTTGCACCTTGTTGTCTTGGAAGAGTCTTCGAAGTATCACAAGATAGGTGACTCTTCCCCTGGACTACAGTGCGCATGGGCATCTTCTCCATCTTCAGATTGTTTTTCGCCATTGTGGCAAAGATGGAGTATAGGAAAGTAAGAGATGACCATGTAAATGTATGTAAAGAAGATAACCCTGCAGATGTGACGGGCACCGGGGAGGAGGGTGGGCAATATGTCAGCAGCCCTACATGCCAAGAACAGATGCATACTGGTAAGTAGCATTTTCCGTTCGAGGCATGTGGGCTGCTGAATACCTATCTTAGCATAGACTGTATAGCAGTTTCTCCTATAGCGGTGGTCGCCTGTACCAGCTGCAGTGGTTTGAAAAAGAGTTTTAAGGATTTAAGGACAGCCTGGCCCACACCAGCTTGTTGCTTAGCTTGCACGTCAACAGTAATGTTTAGTGAAAGTGTGTATGGTAGACCATGTAGCTGCCCTACATATTGTGAGAAGTTGGCCTGATATGCAGTGCTCACTATTCTAGTGATCACTATGTATCATTCCAAACGACCCTTATTGATGATTGGTTGCAAGTCAACCTTATAGACCAGCTATACTAGTAGCATGGACAAGAGCAGTCTTTAGACTAAACTCTAGAGGGCGTGTTAAGCCAGCTGTTATACCATAGCTGCGGGGCTTCTTTTTAGCCCCACTTCAGTGGCGACAGCCTTTTCTCCTGTTTGCATTTCCTTCATTGTCTTCATGATAATCCTTGTTCATTCACGCTTTAACACTTATCCTCCTTGGTTAGCCTAATCCTTTTGATTACTTCTTCAACTTTTCCTCGTGCAAGGGAATGCTAATTTCCCAAGTTACATATGTCTTGGTGGGCCCTCAGAAGCTCTCTTCCCAAAGACACGACTGAAGCATGGTTCATTTCTAACAGTTTATTATCTTCCAAAGCATTTCGGACTCATTGGTCCTTCGTCAGGGAACAAACTGCAAATAACAATGGAACATGTCTTACAAACTCATTATTAAAAACAATGCATATATTACATTTTCCGTCATTTACCCTTCATATCTCGCCTGGTTACCACTAATCTAAAACTCAATCGGTTCTTCCGTTACCCGCCCTTTCCTGTGCCTTTCAACTACTCCCGTCTGGGTTCTCACTCAATAAATTCCCGTTTGCTTTAACCATTCTGTGGGTCAACCCCCGTCGCAACCTACTCACACCCTCCTTCGCTTATACGGTTGAATTTGACCTTCTGCCAACCTCAAACTTCTCCGTTTCCCACTTCACTATGGCATGCCTACTCATTGCTATATCCTCCCTTCCCTTTGGACTTCCTTCTATTCTTTCCCTTTGGCCGCCGCTCATACCTGCTGTGTAGAAGCCAGCTGTTACACCATCACATATACCCCTTGAACACAAAGTGAAAGGACACCACACAAGTTGTTATGAAAAATAAAAGGATATTTATTTATAACAAGTCTACCCTGAACTCTTTATGAGTCAGGGAGCTAAGCACATAACAAAACTCTTAAGAAAATACTTTAAGTTGCACAATTTACACAAATGCCAGAGGGGCACGAAAAACCATATACTACAAAAGTGGAATGCGAAATACTAGCAGGTAAGTAACTGGATCCAGAGGCTTCAGGATCGCTAGGACTACACTACTGAACCTTCAGGTTAGGAGCAGGAGGCCTAGGGGGATCGGGTGCAGAGTGTGCAATCTCACGCGGGATGCGGGACAAAGTCTATGGATGCTAGATTTCGTAAAGTTAGTGTTATCGGACGAATCCGACTAGTTAGGCTAAAAACGAAAAAGGATCTGGACACTTAGATAGTGAACCTACGTTGGAGCACCGAAATGCTCAAGTTACCTAGCCCAGGGGCTGCGGCTGCATAGGGTTCAAAAGACGTCGGGAATCCTCGTTACAGTCTATGGAGCCTGAAAGAAGAAGTTGCTGGCAGGCGACCAGTGATGATGTCCGGAGTGATCCAAGCCTGGATCGAAGATGGAGACGACCTGAAAGCAGAAGGGACTCAGTTCTTAATCACTAGCCAGTGATCAGATGGGCACCAGGATGGCACCGGATGAAGTCACCTCGACCAGGTGAGTGGGCGACGCTGGGCTCTGCAGTCTCTCGGACCAGGAGGCGTTGTCGGCGACCAGGATGGAGGTGCGAGCTGTCCCACGAAGGTGTCTGCTGTCGGCGCTGCTGAAACCAGGATTAGAGCAACAAGCCTTGGCAAAGTCAAGCCCACGCGGTGGACTCAAGATGGCGTCTGGAGTGGATCAGGAGGGTCCGGGGTGCTCCTCTGTTGGAGGGGAGCAAGGGCCAGTCTGGAGCAACCAGACCAGCGATGGAAGTGTCGTGGTTCGTCGTCAGGAGGGCCACAAGCCAGCAGGCAAGTAGCCGGACAACGCGGTGAGCAGCAAAGAGCAGAAGGGCCCCGCGCAGATCTCGTGGATGCTGGGGGGCTGGACTTCGGTGCTGGAGCTGCTCAGGGTTAGGGCTTCTCAAACCCCAAAGCACTCACTCGAGGATACTTCGGCGGTCATGCTGGATAAGCGTCGTGCAGGTTCTGAAGATGGCTGGTCCCTCGGGTCTCGTCACACCCACGAATCTCAGCTGGGCTGATGATGTAGGTAGAGGTTAGAGATGGCAGGGAATCCGGGTCTCGTCGAGCTGGGCAGTCTTGATCCGGAGGATGGACTTACAGCAAACCGCATGCGCTTAGATGGTGCCCGCTGGTGCAGGGTGGCTACTCCTTAGCCACAAGGGAGAGTCTTCAGAAAGGTTCAAGAGTTCTTTCGTGGAAAGTCGTCAAGATTCAGAATTATCTAATTTGGGAAGGGGGCCCGCTCCTATCTTTATACTAAGGAAAGGGGCTGGCACGCGAGGTTCTGCCCATGGGTGGGACCAGGAAGGGGGGTGGTTACACCCCTCTCCCCTGTCCGGACTTTCCCCAGCTCAGGGGCTGGTGTGCCCCTGGAACTGGTTCAAGCCGGCATATGCACAGTGAGCACCGGGGTGCCATTTGCAGTCACCTTCCTCTCAGCCCTGCCTACCTGGGATACACAAAACCCTGTCTGGGATGGTGCTAGCACCGCCCCTGATAGGAAACCCTTTGTCCAAGCTCTCCTCGCTGGAAGGACTCCCAGCAGCAGGAGGTCAGACTTGTGTCTGTGGTGGCAGCATCCATTTTGCGATGCTGAGGCTCGAGTTAGCTTTAACCGGGGTTCACAGTTACATACATGTCGTGTCCCTCTAGAAGGGTGGAATGCTAACCCCGTCGCCAGAATTGGCGAGGGGTTAGTATTCCAATTCGTATGACACCTTACTCGACATGTTTTGATAAAGCGATACCAGAGTTGGCAAATAACCGCGAGGATTATAATGCACTTAAGAGTATATGGTACGCGTTATCATGGAACAGCTATTAGGACTTGGTTCCGCAAGCTGCAAACGGGCTCAGCTCATGCCAGAGCACCATCTCACATAATTCCAAGCACTCTGCCTTCAGGATTGATAAGGCCTGTCATAGGAGTGACTGATAGGAATACATGTGTCCATTTTAGGGTTAGATATAGGAATACTATATCTAAAGCAAAGGGTGATTACACCACCTTGCCCCAGCTGTCGTGCAGCCAGTTATGTCAGATTTAGATGGCCAGCCAGGGGTGGCATAATACATGCTGCAGCCCCTGGGTACACCTATGCCCTGGGTACAGGGACTGATAAGGTGGCCCAGTACCAATTGGTATATGCACCTAAGGTACACGTGTCAATTTAGTGAGAGAACAGCTAGGCTGTGGGTCTGATTAGCAGGCCCACAGCCAGGGAAGTCGTAAACCAGTGAAGCAAAAAGCAAAAATCTGGGGTGATCATAGGATTGCAGACCCTACTCTCCTACACATATGTCTTCTAGGGGAATATTTCCTAGGAAAGCCATGGATGCCCCCATTTGGCGCGTTGAGTGGGCTTTTGGGGGAACTGTTAAAGTGCGCTTTGCCTTTTGATAGCATATTTGAATGCATTTAACTATCCATCTGGCTATTCCTGTCTTAGAAATGGGATTACCCTTATGTTGTGGTGAAAAGGCAACAAATAGTTGCTTTGTCTTTCTGAATGATTTAGTTCTGTCAACGTAATATAGCAGGGCTCTTTTAACGTCTAGTGTGTGTAGAGCTCTTTCAGCCACTGACTGCGGGTTTTTAAAGAAAACTGGCAATTCTATGGACTGATTGATGTGGAAAGTGGATATAACTTTTGGCATAAATTTAGGGTTTGTACGAAGCACTATCTTATTGTGGTGCATTTGCATGAAGGGTTC
Source organism: Lissotriton vulgaris (assembly GCF_964263255.1). Classification (NCBI taxonomy): domain Eukaryota; kingdom Metazoa; phylum Chordata; class Amphibia; order Caudata; family Salamandridae; genus Lissotriton; species Lissotriton vulgaris. The sequence goes on from NC_141693.1 coordinate 185,516,677, forward strand.
CTGAATGGTTAGTGCTTGTAGCTCACACACTCGCCTGAGGGAGGTAATGGCAATTAAAAAAGCCACCTTCCATGTTAAGAATTGTAGTTCACATGAATGAAGTGGTTCGAAGGGTGGTCCCATAAGTCTGGTAAGTACTATGTTTAAGTTCCAGACTGGCAAAGGTGGATGCTTTGGAGGGATAATTCTTTTAAGTCCTTCCATAAAAGCTTTGATTGGTGGTATTCTGAACAGGGACACATGTTGTCTGTTTTGAAGATATGCTACTATAGCAGCAAGGTGTAGCCTTATGGATGAGTATGCTAGATTACATCTTTGAAGATGGAGCAGGTAACAGATTATGTTTTGGATGGAGGCCTCTAATGGATTGATTTGGTTATTATTACAATAAATTACAAATCTTTTCCATTTAGCTGCGTAGCATGCTCTGGTAGTGGGACACCTTGCTTCCTTGATAATGTTCATGCAGTCTGGAGGCAAGTTAAGATATCCGAACTCTAAGACCTCAGGAGCCAGATCGCTAGGTTCATCTTATTAGGATCTGGGTGCCTGATTTCTCCATGGTTCTGTGTTAGCAACTGTGGCGAAAGGCGCAGTCTTTGGTGAGGAACTACTGAGAGTTCTAGGAGCGTTGTGTACCATGGCTGTCTTGCCCATGTGGGAGCAACCAGGATCATTGTGAGTGACTGTTGCCTTAGTTTGCGTGCCACTAATGGAATCAGTGGGGTTGGTGGAAAAGCGTACGCAAATCTGCCTGGCCAGTTCATCCATATCGCATTGCCTTGTGACAACGGGTGTGGGAAACTGGCGGCAAAGGACGGGCATTTTGAGTTTTCTTTTGTGACAAACAGATCTATTTCTGGATGTCCCCACTTTTGGAAGAATGCTTGTAGAACTTGAGGGTGAATCTCCCATTCGTGTATTTGTTGAATGTGTCGGCTTAGTAGATCTGCTATCTGATTGTCTATCCCTGGGAGGTGTTCTGCCAGGAGAAAGATGTTCTTTGGAATTGACCCCTCCATATGCTCTGTGCTAGGTGAGATAGCTGCAGAGTGTTTCCCTCCCTGTTTTTGGATGTAGTACATGGCTGTCATGTTGTCCGTCCGGATTAACACAGCCTTGAAAGGCCCTGAAAGGCTTTCATTGCTAGAAATACTGCAAGTAACCCTAAGTGGTTTATATGTAGTGTCTTTTGCTTGACTGTCCAGAGACCTTGGACTGTGTATTGAAGGAGATGTGCTCCCCAACCTGTCAGTGATGCGTCCGCTGTTAATACTACTTGTGGAACTGGCTCTTGGAACAGTCGCCCCTTGGAAAGGTTTTGTGGGTTACACCACTGGAGAGAGCAGTAAGTGCGGCTGACTACCAACACTAGGTCTATTAGTTGTCCTTGAGCTTGGTTCCACTGCCGTGCTAGGCATTCCTGTAAGAGACGCATTTGAAGCCGAGTATGAGGGACAATGAATATGCAGGAGGCCATCATGCCTATAAGCTGCATGAACACTTGTGCTGGCAGGGAGTGTTGTCGCTGAAAGATTTGAATGAGAGACTGTATGTTTGCCATCCTGGCTGGATTTGGATGCGCCTTCGCCACGGAGGTATTTATTGTTGCTCCCAGATATAGTTGTATGTGGGAGGGTTGCAGATGTGATTTTGGGTAATTTATGGAAAATCCTAGACTGTGCAGTTGCTGGATTCTCTGCGACGTATGGCTTGCACACTGTGCGTATGAGTTGGCTTTTATGAGCCAATCGTCGAGGTAGGAGAACACATGGATGTGTTGCCTTCTGAGGTGTGCTGCTACTACTCCTAGGCATTTTGTAAAAACCCTTAGTGCTGTAGTTACCCCGAAGGGGAGAACTTTGAATTGATAGTGGTGACCTTCTATTGTGAACCTGAGGTATTTCCTGTGAGCTGGATGTATAGGGATGTGAAAGTATGCATCTTTGAGGACTAATGTAGCAAGGAAGTCACCTTGCTGGAGTAGTGGGAGTACTTGTTGTAGAGTAATCATATGGAAATGCTCTGAGAGTATGTATCGGTTCAGAGGCCTGAGGTCCAATATTGGTCTGAGGGATCAGTCCTTTTTGGGAATGAGGAAGTATAGAGAGTATACTCCTGTCCCTTGATGTTGAAAAGGTACTGGCTCTATGGCAACCTTTTCCAGCATGGATAGCACCTCTTGTTTAACAGTGTGTGTGTTCTTTGGACATTGGACGGTGTTTGGGCGGTATGTTGGGTGGAGTAGAAATGAGTTCCAGGCAGTAACCATACTGGATAATTTGTCTCACCCACCTGTCTGTCGTAATGGCGTTCCAGACTGGTAGGAATTGTGCTATTCTGCCTCCGACTGGTGTTAAGTGGTCTGGAGGGAGTGTGAACAAGTCACTGTTTGTTGGCGGTGGAGGCTCTGGTGTTATTACCACCACGTCCTCTGCCCTTGTTATTGTTCCCTCTATAACTTCCTCTGTTGGAGCCTTTATTAAAGGTGCCTTTGTAGTACTTTTAAATGATGAAGAGGTTTGGGATGTCTTGCCTCTGCCCGAGCCTCGAAAAGCGGAGCGACGAAAGGAGCTCCTGGACTGTTGAAATTTAAGTGCACCCATGGACTTAGCGGTGTCAGTATCTTTTCTCATCTTTTCTAAGATGGTATCAACTGCAGGGCCAAACAAGAAATCCTGGTTAATGGGTTGATTGAGTATGGTAGATTGCACCTCATTTTTAAAACCCGAGATGCGGAGCCAGGCATGCCGGCGTACAACACACTAGTGTTGACAGACCTAGCGGCTGTATCAGCTGCATCAAGGGCGTATTTTATGGATGCGTTAGTGATGAATTTCCTTTCCTATATTAGGTCATTAGCTTTTGCCTTATAGGGTTCATTTAGGTGTTGTAATAATCCCTCCAGTTCATCATAGTGTGCTCTGTCATAGCGTGCTAGGAGAGCTTGTGTATTGGCAATTCTCCAGGTATTTGCTGCAGGAGAGGCCACTCTTTTCCCTGAGGCTTCTAAGATTTTTGACTCCTTGTCAGGAGGGGGGCAAGGGGGCGGGGGAAATCACATGTTTGCGAATTTGCCCTTTTCCTAGCATTAGAAACAACTAGAGAGTCTAGTGGTAACTGAGACTTGATGTAAGAGGGGTCTGTAGGGGTTGGTTTATATTTCTTTTCAATTCTTGGATTGAGGACACGCGCTCTGGCTGGGTCTTTAAAGATGTCTGGTGCATGCTTTAGTACTCCTTTTAGCATAGGGAGTATACGTACACTTTTCTCGGATGTTGGGAAGGTGTTAAATAGGAAATCCTCCTCTACAGGGTCAGTGTGCATGTTTACGCCATGATACTGAGCTGCGCTGTCAAGTCCTTTTTCTTAGGAGGAACAGGAGAAGGAGCCTCAGTGTCCAGTCTTCTCTTGTTCTTATTGTAAACTGCTATATGTCCTGTATCAGGTTCTATATACAGTCTATTTTGGTCTGGGCTCACTGGATCAGGATGAAAAAGCTCTTCTTCCACTGTCCGTGGCTTTGGCGCCGATGTTTTTGGATCGGTCGCTTGCTTGTTTTTATTTTTCTGTTGAGCTTTTTTCGGCTCGACGTCCTTTGTCGGCTCGACAGCTCTTTTCGGCTCGACGGCCTTGTTCGGTTCGACGGTCTTTTTCGGGTCAACAGCCTTTTTCGGCTCAATCAGTTTTTTCGGCTCAACGACTTTTTGCGGTTCAACGGCCTTCTTCAGCTCGGTGGCAGTCTTTGGATCGACAACCTTCTTTGGGTCGACAGTCTTCTTTGGATCGACTACCTTCTTCGAGTCGACAGTCTTTTTCGGATAGACGTCCTTCTTTGGCTCGATGGTCTTTTTCGGATCGACGACTTTTTTAATGTCGCCGCCCGTTCTCGGCTCTGCAGCCTTTTTTGAGTCGATGGCCTTCTTACAAAGTGTTTTGCTCGGTCCCGGGGTACCGGAAGGCTTGATTATGGTCTTCGGAGCCGAGCCGGAAGGCGGGGCTTCTGAAGCGGTGTTTCGGTCGCGGCTAAGGCTTTTAGGCGATGCTTTGACCGGAGCCTTATTTGGAGGTGGAGGCAGGGAAGGGGCTTTGGTACTCACTGTTTGCCCCGGTGGGATGTCGTCATCGGAGTCCGACTGGTCTTCTACTGTGACTAGTTCTAGGTTGGAGTCCGCTGCCTCTGGGACTTCATGTTCGTCGTCGAAAATATTTTCCGATTCAGGTGCCTGTCGCTGCATCTCTTGTCGAGCAGCTCTTCGGTTCCGGATAGTTTTCTTCGACCGGAACTGAGCACAAGCTGGACAGTTTTCTTTGTTGTGCTCCGGAGATAGGCACCTGTTGCATACTGTATGCTTGTCGCTATGTGGAAACTTGGATCAACATTGTGGGCATCTTTTGAACGGGGTCCTTTCCATCGGCAGGAGGCCCATGTGGTGTCGAAAAGGCCCAACGGCCCGCGTCAACTACCAGAGATAGATGAAGAGTTGTCGAGTCGAGGGATACCGAGCAGAAACAATACCGTCGAAAGTATAAGGTTTTTGGCCTTAGAAAGTTGGAAAACTTTGGTCCCGAAGTTGAAGTTGTCGAAGTGCATCCGAACCCCATGGTGGAGAAAAACATTCTGAAGATGCCCATGCGCACTGTAGTCCTGGGGAGGAGGCAGCTCACTAGGCGACAATCTATGCTAAGATGAATTCAGCAGCCCACATGTCTCAAACATATATTTTTGCAGGAGTTAAGGTCCCCCTGGAGCTATGTAATATAAGGAATACTTGTATAGCACAACTGCCACCCAACGGATATCGTGGCGCTATAAGGCTCAATCTGGCCATCCAATGGGACAGGGAATCATTCTTGGGATTAGTAGAATCGAAGGGAACGTGTAACAAAACATCCATGCCTAGTCTGTCAAAAGGGCTTTCCTGTTCAACCCTGGTTGATAGTACTTAGAGACACTGTGGGTATTGTTTTGTGAGTATGCAAATAGATCTAGAAGTCAAAATCCTCAATTGTGAAAGACGCTTTGCAGAGCATTGTCACTGAGGACAAACCCATGGTTTTCTTTAAATAACCTGCTGAGCCAGTCTGCCTCAACATTCTGAATTCTTAGAACGTGAACCTCTGTGGTGTGCAAGTCTCCTGCAAAGAGCAATTTCTAATTGATTTGTGCTTCTAGAGCTAGAGGTCTGTGCGTCATTCTCTTTGCTTCTTCAGATAGTAAATCGCGGTTGTGTTAACTGTCAGAGCAATAACATACCTTGTCTTCAATGATTAAATAAAAAACTTGCAGTACACAGAAATGGGACATTCTCTCCTTCTCGGCTGACGTTTCTAAACCTGAAAAGGGCCCCTAAGAGCACCCTATCTAAGAAGAGAGACATTTGATGATGGCCTGTTTTTAAATTTCATGAAGAAACTTCTTTCAGAAGATGTCGAGAATGCCACTACCAAGAGAAACACTGAATCGCAGGCTGGGATTGAGTGAGTCCATGAGCCTGGAATGGGGAAAACAAAAGATAGAAGAGGGCACTGATCCTAGTAAAGATTAGATCTCCTGTGCCTCTGGATATGTAATTCAGAGAAGACTGCGACCCTTCAGATAGCTACTTGACAGTCTCTCATCCTAAGGATAAACTCTTGCAGGTGAAGTATCCAGAATTGGGCCAAAGTAGTTTATTGATTGACCTGGCAGAACAGTGACAGTCTCTCATCCTAAGAATAAACTCTTGCAGGTGAAGTATCCAGAATTGGGCCAAAGTAGTTTATTGATTGACCTGGCAGAACAGTTGACTTCTTGAAGTTTACCTGCAGCTCCATTCGGAACAGGGTCACTGAAGAAACTCAGTAATGATTTAGGACCTCCTCCAACATGACATCCCTGATCAACCAATCATCAAGTAGGAGAGAGAGAGATGATTTTTTTTTGTGACCCCCGCCATACGTTTGGAAGTTCTTGGTGTTGAATTTACCCCGAATGGTAGGACAGTGAACTGGATATGATCGTTCCCCACTATAAACCTTAGGTACTATCGATGTTTCTATACAACTGGAAAATGGAAGTAAATGTCCTGAATTTTTAGCGATCATATCTGGACACCTTCATGTAATGGTGGGTAAATATGATGTAAGGCCAACATTAGGAATATTTCATATTTATGCATGATAGTCATTCTGAGATTGGAATTAGGCCTGAAGAACAAGTTACGTACCTTATGAAAGGATCTGTACAGTAGAAAATATCTAGCTGCAGATTCCTCGTCTTTTGAATATTCACCAGGTGTCAGACTGGATCCCGAAACGTTTCAGCAGTACTTCTGCATACCAGTTGGCTGGCACCATGCAGCTCCGCACTAACTCCGTTCCACTCAGGAAATTGCATGCAAAGCTTATTTAAGTGCAACTCCCGCAAGCGGACCTCATTTGATTTTGAGGCTGTTTGCGCCCAGAGATACACAGCCCCAAGAGCAAATTGGTTGTGATGCGTGTGCAGATTCCTACACTTGGGATCTTATTAATGAATAGAGTCTAATCACAGAATGGGGAAAAGGGAGGGTGGGTGAGGAATTTGCGGCTTGGAGTAGCTAACAAAAAAGAGCATTAACAAAGGTATGTACTTTTCTCTTCTAATAGAGACTTTTAGCAGTGGATTCCTCATTTTTTAATAGATGCCACAGTAGTACCTAGTCAGAGGTGGGTTTGTGAATAGACTCAAATCAGAAATTTCTCCCGGACCGAGCGGGCAAAATGCCGCTATTGGCGCACCCGACTGCCCAGACAACATTGCTTTGTGAACGTATGAAGGTGCATCCACTTAGCCGTCTGGCTAATGCCCAGAACAGGGATTCTGCATGCCAACACAGTGGCAGCAACTTTAGCTCTTGTGCTTCTGAAAGCTGCTTTTTGGCCAATGTGTAGCAGATCAAAATGCAAAGCACGATCCAGCTGGAGGTGGTTCTCTTCTGCACAGTCTTGCCTTTTTTCTGTCCAGAGAACTCCACAAAAAAGCAGACGGTCCACCCAGTCAGTGTTCCTTGGTACAATCAATATAAAAGCTTAGAGCTCTCTTGTGGTTCATAGGCTAGTCTCTTCTCTTCCTTAGAGAAGTGAGGCAGAGCACAGAACACAGGCACGGTGAAGCTTTGATTGATGTGGAACAGCATCACAACTTTAGGAATGATGGATGCCCATGTCCACAAAAAAGCTGGTCTTAGAAAATGGTGGTGTAGGGCAGGTTGACAAGGCCTAAAGCTCACTCAACACATGACGCCAATGATATGGCGATGAGGAACACGGTCTTGAGGGTGAGAAGTCACAAGAGACAACTGTGAAGTAGCTCAAAGGGACAGCACATCTGATCTAAGAGGATCAAGTTACGGTCCTACTGTGCCATGACAAAGGGAGGAGGAAATATTATTAAAATTTAGGATTTGTAGAGCGCCTGAATGCCCTAGGGCTTCCCAGTGCTAGGAGACAGGGAGCAAGGGGAGGCTGGACGGAAGTTCGAGCTACTGCTTGAATAGCCATGTTTTAATTGACTTCCGAAATTCTAATTCTTTGTCCAGGGTGCGAGATTCCCGTGGTAGAGAGTTCCAGAGTTTGGGAGATAGGTGGGCGAAGGATCTACCTCCTCACCTTGCTTTCCTGGCACCTATTGGTTTTAGGAGTCCTTCCAAGCTCAATGTCAGATTCCTAATTGGGACATATGGGAACACTAGGTTTCCGATTTTTCTAGGACCCCTATTGTGTAATGCTCTGTGCGTTATAATCCGAGCTTTGAATTTGACCAACCACTAGATGGTGAAATATGCACAGTATTGTGAATCTAGAAGACGTCTATGCTGCAAAACCATAGAATGGACAACAGTCTTCCTAAGATGTATGGGAATCTGATATAGGATTTTCCAAAGACTTCTAAGTAGTCCGAAACAGGTGCCTGCGACTTTCTTGGCTCATCGTTGATAGGTCCTTTTCGAGCTAGAAGCCCAGGTTCTTGATAGATTCTTTTGGCATGGGTGGGCTGCCAGGCAGTCAGGCCAGCTTAAGGATGGCCTGGGAATGGTCTTATTCCTGAGAATCATTAGCTCGGTTTTATCACCGTTTAGTTTTAAGCAGCTGTTGGTCAACCATTCCATGACTTTCTCCATACATGCCGATAACCTCTCCGGGTCCCCGTTGGTTCTAGGATCTAAAATCACCAGCTGTGTATAGTACGCGTAGGACCTCATTGAATTAGCGAAATCTTGGGCAATCTGAGATAGTGGCTCCATGTAAACATTAAACAGCGTGGGGCTCAGCGAGGAACCTTGTGGCACCCCACACGTTAGTGACATCATTTTAGAGAAGCTGGTGTTTTCCAAGACTTAGAAAGTTCTTCCTTTCCAATAATGAGGACAGCCACTATAGCATGGAACCTTATACCCCGATGGCCAAGAGTGCTTCTCAAAATGTGGAGGTCCACTGTGTCGAAGGCAGTACTCAGGTCCAAGAGAAGTAAAGCTGCTGAGCTTCCCCGACCTAACAATGTTCTGAGTTCCTCCACCTCCGCCAACAGAGCAGACTCAGTGCTGTGTTGTGCGCGAAATTCCATCTGGGTGGAGTGGAGACAATGGTTTGTTTCGAACAACTCGGCCAGTAATCTATTGACGTGTTTTTCCAATAACTTGCCAACGAACAGCAGCATCGAAATGGGGAGGAAATTCCCTAGTTGCATTGTATTTTTTAAGCAAACAAGGGTTAATTATAGCGGGCTTCCGTGCCCCTGGGACCATGCCCGTCTCCAGAGACTGGTTCATGATCTTCACTATAGAAGGAAGGACGGCAGGTGTAACTGTTTTGAGGATGTGCGGCGGGGGCTAGGTTTAGTGGTGATCCAGACCTAGTCCATTAACAATTCTACCTCCTCTGCCTCCACTGAAGGGAGATTGGTGATATTTTTAAGGGGGGTTACCAGCTGATCCTCTTCCCACCTTGCGGTTGCTTCCCTGCCCGCCCTCAAGGAGCTGTAGATGTCCGTGACTTTTGTGAGGAAGCAAGTGGCTAAGACGTTGCACCTCTCCTCTGAGGTCCCTGTTGGGTGGGAATCCTGGCCTGGAGAGGTTAAAGCCTTGACTACCACGAACAGTTCCTTTGGGGAGATCTGTGCCTGGCTGATCTTCACCTCAAAGAACTTGGACTGCGATTCTTTGATACTGTTGTAGTAGACTCTAATGGCTGACTTGTACAAGGTTTTTAGTTTTTCCTCCAGTCTCTTTCGAGTTTTTTGCAGATTTTCTTCAACGCTAGTAGTTGGGTCGTCTCCTCTAACAGTAAACGGATTTCTGTTTTATGTTTGGGCAGGGAGCAGCAATTAATCAACTCTAGCATCAATGCCGGAAGCTCCTTTAGCTCCTTGATATTGCTTTTTCCTGGCTCGGGAGGTGCTTTCCTCTCTAGTTTGCGATGTTGACAGGACTTATCTGATGCTGGCTCGCCCGCGAAATCCCAGCCCCAGGCACAACCAGCTATCCTGGGAGCATTGAAGCTATGTAATTCCTTACCAGAATAGGAGATTCTGAAATTTGTATAGGGTTCCTGGCCCCTGGGCGCCGACTGGCTTGCTTTTGGCCCGTCAGCAGCACACTCGGGCCTTCATTTATGGGTGTCAGGTTAACTGGGCCGGTCAAGAAGACCGCTGATATGCGTTTCCCAGAGTGCACTCTATGGTAGAGAGGGGTAGCTCTACCTCTCTACCGCACTCTATGATCCTGCCTGCCTGCCAATGTGCTACCTATGCTGACTTGCAACGTTCCCTGCTCACCGTAGTGCATGGTGGCTTTTGCAGAATGCCAGGATCAGTGTAGTTATGGGGACTTCCAGTGAGAAGAACAAAAGGGAAAATATGTAGTAAGTATAATTCAAGGCTTTTTGCAAAACCGGCTGTCAAGGTTAAAAACAGTATTCTGTTAGCGCAATTAAATTGACAGTGTTATTGTCAGTAGCGCTCATGTCCCACTCGTACTGCGCTGTCTCCGCTGCACGCCCACTGATTGGCCTTCATTTAAGGGAGTCAGGTTAACTGTGCCGGCCAACTAGACCACTGACCTGCGTTTCCCAGAGTGCACTCGATGGTAGAGAGGGGTAGCTATACCTCTCTACCGCACTCTATGATCCGTCTGACTGCCAACGTGCTGCCTATGCTGACTTGCAAAGTTCCCTGTTCAGCGTAGTGCATGGTGTGTTGTGCAGAATGAGACTAGGAGTGTGGCTATGGGAACTACCAGTGAGAAGAACAAAGGAAATATATAATGTAAACCTTTCAAAAAGCACATAACATTTGGAGAATTAAACAATGAGGGCTGATACTCCAATTGTAAAGGCCGGAAGAGCCAAAAGGTACCATTCAACTGTGTCCAGAGCAAAGCCCTGCGGAACTATGGTCAAAACAAACAACAAAACATTGCATGGATAGGATCTTATCTGCTAAGCACCGCACCAAGCCACAAGTTTGTAACAAGGACAGGTGTGTACAATGTTTGTCGAGGGACACCTGGCTGCCAAGACATCAACCACTTTTGGAGGAGGGAGTGAAGGTGTTCAGTTGTTGCCATTCTAATCTCCAAGCATGAAGGTGCCTCGGCTCCTTGAGACCATAATGGGTGAGTAGCTACGCTATATAAACTCCTGACTGATTGAAGGTGAAGATTGCACAAGGACGGGTGCAGAACCCGGCCTTGATGCTACGACAGGCATTTCTCTCATGGTTGCAGCCTGAACGGAGGATAGATGCTCATTTCCTGAAGTTCTGGATACCATATCCTGCATCTCAATCCAGAGCCTCTAGGAGGACTGGGCTCAGTTGGTTCCGATTTTCTTGAGAACTCGAGGCAGGAGTGTTATGGCTGAAAGGCATCCACAAGTCCGAGTTCCACTCGAGGAGGAACGCATCTCTGAATGAGAGATGCCTTGGAAACTCCAAAGAAGATTTGAACAACATTGCACGTTGTCGGCAGGCAGTGGCGAATAGACTGAGCCAAGGTTCTCCCAATTCGGAGAAGAGGCTTTGTATCACCTCAGGGTATATCTGCCATTTGTGATCTGCTAGGCGCCGATGGCTGAGCTTGTCTGCCCAGTCATTCAACAGGTCCTGCCAGGAGGTTCCCTGGTAATCCATTCATTTCCAGAGGTGCAGGGTCTCCTGACCCCACCCACCCAGCTTGCTGCAGTACCACATAGCAGTGGTGTTGTCAGTGAGCACCTGTACAAGCCTCTCCTTGATGGAATGAAGAAAACCTTTAAGCGCCAAGCAGATGGCCCTCTGCTCTGGAAGGTTGATATTCAGGCAGGTCTCTGCCAGAGGTCTGATTTACACCTTTCCCAGATAGCCTCCCCAACCCAGAAATGATGCATTAGTCACCTATGTCAACTCTGGCTGGTGTAGGGAGAGGGATCTGCCTCTGAGACAACTGCGGTCCAGTAATCACCACTGCTGATCTTTTGCAGTCGCCTATGAATCTGTATGTGGTCGAAGAGGTCCACTTGATGTGAAGCCCACTTAGACTTCGGATCTCACTGCAGAGCCCACCTTTAACAGCTAGTCACCAAGAAAGAAGACTGGAGCCCCTGAAGGTGTGATGCTACCACAGACATCACTTTTGTGAACACCTGCGTAGAACTGGCGAGACCAAAAGGGAGCAGAGTAAACTGGAAATGCTCCTGTCCCACCATGAACTATAGGTGGCACCGAAGTGCTCGCTGAACGGTATGTACAAATAGGCATACTGCAGGTCAAACAGGTAGACAAGACACGGGCAAGCTGGAGCATCTTGAATTTTTCCTTCTGGAGGAAGGTGTTGAAAGGGTGCCGGGCTACAATAGGACAAAGGCCTCCATCCTTCTTTGGCGCTGGAAGGTAGCGGAAAAAACAATCATGACCTCCTTCTGGAGCAGCTAGCCTCTCAATAGCCTCTTTGGCTAAAGGGCATGCCTTTCCTGCAGCAAAACAGAAAGATGGCCCTCTGTCAGTCGGTTCTGAGATGGTGGAAGGCAAAGTGGTGTGGAAAGGAAAGGTAGGACATACCCCTTCCGAGCAATTTGCAGGACTCACCAGTCTAATGATGTATGGCCAAAAACAGTGGATTACCCATTGTAGGAAGCCGGCTCTGTATATACTATACCAAAGTGAGGTATAGTATGCACAGAGTCTAGTGGTACCCCAAAGGTGGGCAGAGGTAAAGTTAGATAGCGCCTCACTCTCTATTTGTGGTAGTGTGGTCGAGCAGGAAGGCTGTATCAGAGGACAGTGTTAACCATTTGTTGTACACACAGTCTGCAAATGAATTCACACACTCAAAGACTGAACTTCCGACCAATTGGTTTTGAATAAAAATATTCTTTTAGTTATTTTATTTTCTAGAACCAAGCGAGCCTGGCACATAGCAAAAAATACTTTACAATAGTAATGCATTTTGAATTGAAATTGTAGATGCACTTTGTTTTGACTTACAGTATGGTTGCAGAGAAATGCAATACTTTGTAAATACAGTGCAAAGACTTGAATAGGCTTTTCAGTAAAATACCAGGTAAGTTACTTTTTAGATTACTTTACTTACTCAGAGTAGTATACCTGGATACTACTCTGGGACATTTCCTGTAAACAGGTAAGCAAAATCGATTTGGTTAAATAGTAACATTTTAAAGAATTTCTTTAGGTCATCAAACTTCACACTTAGAATTTTTCCAAGAAAAACACCCAATGTTATCCTATGGAGGAAAATAGTGTTATTGGTTTTGAGTTAAGTATTTGGTAGTGGGAATTGGGGTTCTGGGGGTAGACTCAGGAGTCCTTCAGGGTAAAGGATGCCCTCTTGTTACACCCTCAGCGGCACTAGGGCATCCGGTTGGTGGCTGCTGACAAGCAGGCCACTTGATTATGAGAGCAAAGCTCCTGGACATTAGCTCAGGGCAGATGGGGAAACAAAGTAGCACCAAAGGTGCACCCTCAGCCGCACTAGGGCGGCAGGGTGCTGTTTCGACATTGGGCGCCCTGTTGTTTGCAATGGGGAACCTCCGGTTTGCAAAGACACTGCAGGCTTGGGGACGAAGTTCTTCTGGGTGCGACCAAAACTTTGAGAGGTAAGTTGAGAAGTTAGGGGTTGGTTAGGCACCAACAGTTTGGCTACCTAAGGTCATGGGGAGTCATGTGCAGGGGTGCCTTTTGGGTCGGATCTTTTTACCAACTTCTGGTCGCGATTGGGGGAACCTTCTGGATTTAGGATGCAGGCATCGGCTGGAGGCTTGTGGCAGGTCAGGGGTCGCTGGATCTCATATTAGGATCGCCGGGGGGATCGCCTCGTGGTGTTTGCCCACTCGAGCTCGGGCCATGGACGGCGGGTGCAGAGTGGGGCGGATCCGTGGTATCCGGCCAGAACCAGAGATGGCAGATGAACAAATCTGGTGTTCAAGGGAGATAGAGTCTGAGGTTGAAAGCAGGCAGGTCCTCCGGGGTTTTCGAGATTGCTGGCTGCAGGACACTAGAATTTTGCAGAAGCAGGTTCAAAGTGGAGACAGGCCGGTAGGGCTGGGGCTAAGTCGGTGGGCGTCTTCCTCTTGTAGATTCTGCATGACTGTTCAGTCCTTCATCTCTTGTAGTTTCTTCTGGTCAGAGCTGCTGTTCACAGGAGATCCAGTCTTTGTTTGAAGGCAGACAAGTCCTCCCAGGGGTTCTAGTGGTAGCTGGCTGCAGGACAAGACAATTTTTAGCGCAGGATCTCTGATCGCCAGTAGGTCTCCTCTGCTCGACGTCTTCTTTCGTCCTTTTTCTTCTTAGGTTGTGGGAATCTGAGTTCTTGGTACAGGGCTGCCCCCTAAATATTGTATTTACGGGGTGTTTTAGGGGTTTCTGGGTCAGTAGCCAATGGGGTACTGACCTTAGGGTGACTACACCCTTAGTGTGCTCACCCCATGTGGGGGAGTGGGCACGATCCCTAATCCTGATAGGGAAGTGCCTGCCATCTGCAAGATGGCAAGCACTGAAAAGTGGGATTCACCTCGCCTCGTTGGCATGGGTGGGCACACCTTCTGGGCTGGCTAATTTTTCCCGGCTGTCTTCCTGCCGAGAAGGAGGGGAGACAGGACGGGGACACTCACCTGCTCGTTGTTGGCGGAAATCCCTGGCTCTTCCAGCGAGATTCAGCAGCGCACCAGCCCACCAAGCCCACTCCTCGCCGCACCCGCTCCCCGGGTGCCGCTTCGCCCGTGTGTGACGAGGCATCGACCACCAGAGAGGACCACTACTTGGCAGCGGCGGCAAGGCGGTAAGGGCGTGAGGCTTCAGCGGGGCTGCGAGCGTGCGGGGACTTCAATACCCAGAAGTCCCTGCAAGACCGACGGCTAGCTTCCGGTCCTCTCTCCCTGCTGGCCCGCCCCCTGCCCATTACGCCCCCTCTATGATCACACCTTACTCCCGCAGCGCGGGACGCAGCCCGGGCGAAGACTGGGCAAAGACAGGGCCGTTTGAGGCCGTTCGAGGACGGCAGAGGACGGCCCTGGCCCTGAACCCCTGCATCATCGCCTTCTATTTATTGGCAAGGTAGGCGGCACTGTGATTCTCATCCTTTCTTCCAGTATAGAGTGGCCGGCTACTAGACCTAATATTTACTGTCTCTGAGGGCCACTTTGTTGTATTTGGCCCTGCAGCGCAGATGTCAACCATGCGCAATAGAACCAGAAGTAGCACCAAAAAAGCTATGGCCGTGGCACAAGTGACTGGACCTATAGACCATTTCATTTCACGGGTAAATGAAACCATCGACAAGAGCATCATCCTGTTGGAAAAAAGAGTTTCCTTGGATCTCATGAACGCTAAGCGCTCGTCTTTGGGCTCTCTTGCAACTGCAAATTCTCCCTCCCAGCAAGCTTCGAACAATTGTTTCCTTCCCCTACCCCTAACTACTGCTGGCACGTTCACAGTCCCGAACGCTGTCGATCTATCAGTGACTCAATCTGACTCCGATCCGTCTTATGTTGACCTTGAGGCCACTCCAGATCTAGAAGCCTGCCAGCCACCTGACAAGCCAGAACTGAGTGCAGATAGGTAACCTGACACAGGAGCGGCTCCTGCATTGATTGACTCAGGGAGAAGGGCTACTATTTCTACAAAGGTTGCGCCTAAGACCAAGACTAAGGAAAAACCCAAAGCTAAAGCTAGGAATCACAACCTGATATCGCCCACCCCGTACTCTGCATCAGGCATACCCTGTTGGGTCGAAAATATGGTAATAGATCTAAAATCGGATCTTGAAGCCACAATAGCAGCGCAAATCAAGCCCTTAATTTCTAAACTTGATAGACTAACGTCGCTAATAAATTCGAAATGTGCTAATAAGACGAGTGGGGTTGGGCCCACGCAGCCGCAAGGGACAAAAGAAGCACCTCCCAAAAATATACCTTGCACTAAGCACGTAAAAGACCCATCCATCAAGGCTAATACTCCATTAGCTAGTAAGGATCCAGCTATACTACACTTGACCCAAACAGGGAACAATCCTGCTTTACCCTTACCCTTACCTACCCCTAATGTGGTGGGCTCTGCTCCAGCATTACAAACATCTACTGGTCTAACTAAAGCAGACAACTCACAAGCCAAAGACCCAAATGGGAATTCCACCAACTCAACAGTACCTTCTTCCTCAAACAAGCCTCAAGGTTCTAAGTCAAAGCAGGCGCGCTTTAAGACAATTAGCCTGCCACCGGAAGTCTCTCCATTTGTGGTTGTGTTGACGGCCGTTCCGCCACTGAAGGAGGGAGTAAAAGAAACCTTTGTAGAGCTAAGAAATAAATGCGCCCAGTGGCTCCAGTTACATAAACCTCTTCCTAGCCATATGAGTGGTGAAATTCTCTCTGTGCGTAGAGGGGATTGGGTGGGCAGGAATACGAAGACTATAGCAGGCGATGTAATTACAGTTAACTTCAGGGATATAGGGGCAGCAAGTTATATATGTAACACACCCAACAGCGGACCTGCTACCCAAATCAATCCACTCCCCTTGTCCTACTTTCTTCCCATGCCCCCAAGACTAAATTCTCATCGGCCTGTTTTCCCAAATAGCAGAGGGTTTATGCATCCTCCACAACATACCACCTATCAATGGCAGCAACCTCTACATTTCCCACAACCTCCACAGCATACTACTCTTCAGTGGCAACAACCTTTTCAACCTCCACAACCCCTTCATCATCCTGCTCAGCAGTGGCAGCAACCCCTTCAGCCCACACAACTTGTAAACCATCAGTGGCAACAGCCGTGGCAAGGATTGCCTCCTCCCTTTGATCCCTTTGTTTCACAGTTTGCCCATCCAAATAGATTTTGTGTGTTAGATGAGGTTGATTGACTTAACCTCATGGAAGCTTCAGCCCTAAACCCTGAAACTAATAGGGATATGGAGGATGTTCCCTTAGCCATCCCTCACCCTATTTGTCCCGAATCTCCAACAGTGGCAGCTGTTATACCACTATCCCATGCTCCAACTAGGGATTGTGAAGACCTAACTAACCCCAAAATTACTACCAACATTGGAGGTAATCTAACATATGGTGAAATAAAAATTCTTAGTTGGAACCTTGCAGGGATTACTAGGAAATTAGGTTTGCCTGAGTGGAACGTCCTGATTGAAGCCCACAAGATCTGTGTATTCCAGGAGACCTGGAGCACTGAGCCACTGTATCGGGTTGGGTTTGTTACCATCTTTGTACCAGCTGAAATACCCAAGCAAAGGAAGGGGCGTCCCTCAGGGGGGCTTATCATTTGGGTAAGCATCTCGCTCAATTGTCGAATAACCATTAAGCGGACAGATAACCCAGATATCCTTGGCATTTCTCTATCTGGCCATCGTGGGGGATTAACTGTAGATCTCTACGATGTCTATGCTAGAGGTTCCAAAAATGGGTGTACTTCACCTGTAATATCCGAGCTTGAGGCCCAACTTGGGGATCATAGAGAACCTGATCACATTATAATAGCAGGAGATTTTAACTGTACATATGAGCCACTTCCCCAGGAAGGAATACCTGATCTAGGAGAAGAGGACAGTAGATGGGGTATTCCCACACTCTCTATCCCTCCTATCAAGCGCTGGACTCGTAGTGCAATACAGCTTAATGCATTGACTCTAGAGTTCGGACTAAGAGCAGCTAATGGCCGCACATCTTCTGACCGGATGGGTGCCCCAACATTCAACAGAGTTGGTCATTCCTCGAGGATTGACTATATTCTGTTGGACCGGGGGCTTTGGAGCTCGGTCATTGATATGGCTATTATCCCGACCATAGAGAGTGACCATAATTCACTTTCTTTATCCATAATGAATCCCTGGTCCTCCGGAGTGCCGTTAGTACCACCGAACTGTCCACAGGGGGTTACTGTCTCCTCTTGTGGAAGACGCCTTAAGTGGAATAAAATCTCGAGCAATGTTGATAAACTCTCCACTATCGAAGAAGTGCTTAAAGGCTCACAAGAAGAAATCAGTTCCATAGATCCACTCATGGCAGCAGATAGGGTAACACCTATATATGAAGCAGCCGTAAAAACAATAGGGGATGTTTTTTGGGTAAAAGGGACTGCAGGGAAAACAATGCCCCAAAGCAAAACTAAAGGGAGACACGACTGGTACTCTGCATCATGTAGGAAAGCCAAAACACGCCTAATTGAGGCGGTCAAGGGAAAGTCCCAACCACTAATACAGACGGCTAGGCGAGAACACAAAAGATCTTTGGAGCTAGCGAAAAGGGAGTGGGAAGACGCCTACTGGTCAACTCTCAAAGAAGCTAGCTCTAAAAAAGATTCGAAATGGTTCTGGGATACCATAAGAGCCCGTAATAGACCAGATAGTGATCTGATAACTTGTAATATCCCAAGCCAGGCGTGGGTCGATCATTTCTCTAAACTTTATACTTGTCATGATGATTTTGATGAGGGTGGGGTGGTTCTACCTTCGTTCACTCCAAATTATGAAATCTGGCATACTGACTTTGATTTTACGATCAAGGAAGTGAAATATGCAATAAACACTATTATTCCACAAAAAGCGGCTGGTCCCGATGGCATTCCTGGTGACCTCTTAAAGTCTGATAGTGCAAAATGGGGTAAATTGATTCCTTCCCTCCTTGTTGCCATTTGTAAAGGTGCCCCTATTCCCTCATCGTGGAAAGGGGCCGAGGTGGTCCCTATTTACAAGAAAGGATCGAGGGATGATCCATCCAACTATAGGCAGATCAGCTTGTTAGACATTGGCCAAAAAGTTGTCGGCAAAGTCCTGTTAGTCAGAATTTTAAATTGGGTAGAAGAAAACAAAATCCTTTCTGACTTTCAGGCAGGTTTCAGAGTGGGTACTGGGACGATTGAGCAAGCCTTCAGGCTCATGATGGTGTACTGGAAGGTGGTGGTTATAGGCAAGGGCAGTCTTTATCTCGCGTTTATCGATTTAAAGACTGCCTTTGACCTTGTACCTAGGGAATCACTGTGGAAAGTACTCGCTGACATGGGGCTGCCCATTATTTGCTGTCCCTACTAGTTAGGTTGCACCAAGATAGCTTTGCCCAAGTCAGGTGGGGCCCTGGAGGGGAGAAAACGGGTAGTATTCCGGTTGAGAGAGAGGTGTCCGCCAGGGATGTGTTCTGGCTCCCACCCTTTTCTCTCTTTACATCAATGGGGTGGTTGAGCATCTCCTGAAACATCCTTCTGATGAACCATCCCTGGCTGGTGAACGCATACCGACCCTCCTCTTCGCGGATGATACGCTTTTAATTTCTAAATCCCCAATGGGACTCCAGAGACTTTTGGACAACTTTCAATCCTTTTGCACCAAACGAGGTCTGGTAATAAACACAAATTAAACGAAGTACCTTGTGCTGAATCCACCTAAGCAACAAGTGCGCTCTCCCACTCTGAATGCCGAGCTCTTGGAAAGGGTAAAGGTCTTTGACTATCTTGGGATACGCCTATCGCACAAAATGGACTGGACCCCACACTTGGATAAAATGTTGATGAGTCACAAAAGGATTACAGGAGCCCTTTTGAAAGAGCAACGATCCTGTACAACAAGGCCTATAGCTACAGTCCTCGAGATTTATTCAGCTAAAGGTGTTAGCTCTGCCCTCTATGGGGCTGAACTTTGGGGTTCATCCACCACTGATGCTCTGCAGAGATCTGAAAACAAATTCTGTAGAGCAATTATGTCCCTCCCACAAGGCACCCCTACACTTCCTTTAATGCTGGACTTAGGCTGCTCCCAGATTGACGATATTGCAAAATTTCGTCCATTATTGCTATGGGCACGCATCTGGCGGGTGGAAGAACTAAGTGGATATGCCAGAGGTCTAGCAGAAATCATGTCATCGCCAAGTTGGCATAAAATCAAATGGCTGAGAGACATGAAGAGCTTACTAACAAAGTTGGGCCAAATTGAATCATGGTCGAATAGAACTTCACCCCCGAAGCTAGTCCTCAAAAAGCTTTATTGGGACTGGATTTGCTCACAAAGGAATTCTAGTACCACCCTGGGCAGGCTCACAGAGGATTTCCTGAGGTTTAAAGATTGTCCTAGACGGTAACTGTACCTTGGTGCAATTGGAAAACCCTTTGATAGGGCCTTGTATTTCAGGTTCAGAGCGGGAACCCTTCCACTTAACTCTTTTACCGCAAGATGGAAATCCCACATGGAAATGTCCGAGTTATGCCCAGCCTGTCTCGCCAAACCGGAGTCATTGGCACATTTCATGTTCGAGTGCAGCGAGTACGCAACTCCAAGGAGGGTCTGGCTCAAAAACGTATGCCGCCAGTTGGGGACTAGGAGCCATGACGTGGCAATTAGGATACTCATATCCGATAGTAGTGTACCCTATGCTTGCGCCCTAGCCAAATTTCTATCATGGGCTTGGGCTATTCGAGCCAAAAGGCTAAAACTAACTGTTTAATTCTATTTTAAAAAAATGTCTTAACTGAATGAACTGCCATCTTTTCTCGATTAAGAAATCTGTAAAAACTCAATTAATTAATTGGCTAGTTTTACTTGTGCAAACAATTATTACTGAAACTACTGTCCTTTTTAATGTTATGCACACAGACAAAAAAATCTTTTTTAATCTATTACTGTTTTTACTTGTACTATATGATCTACTGAGCTGCTTTTATGATAATTGTTTTATCGAAATAAAGCTTTTTGACTTGACTTGACAGGACGGGGGGCCTGCTCCTGATAATATGAGAGTCTGAGGATCACATTACAAAGGCTGCAAGGCCTTTGAAGCTCCCCTGCCACAGATGGCTCGTCCTGACCTGGGGGAGGTGTGAACATCTTCGCCCAGGAAAGGCTTTGTTTCTGAGCTCAGGGAGCGTAGGCTCCCACCTCAGGGGTCCAGAAACATGTCTCGTGGTGGCAGGCTGGTGTGTACCAGTCAGGGAATCCACCAGAGGCTGGTCGTGTTTCAAGGGGGATTCTCTAAGATGCCCTCTGAGTACATTTTTCAATAAATCCCACACTGGTATCACACTGGTGGAGAAGTGTGGCTCAGGGGTTAGAGGCGGCAGACCCGGAAGCTGAGATCGGCCCTGGACCAGGGTTCAATTCCCCGCCTTGGCGGGTCTTGGGCTAAAAAAATCCAAGGACTCGATAATTCTCGCTCCGGTGCCTTCTCGACTCACGGGTTCACACTCTGCGACTCTGGGCAATAGCTTGCTTAATCTCCACAACGGCCCCTCGCGGCGGGATGCCTGGCTTTCACCTTGTGGATACCCTGCCGGGGTTATCTCACAGGGGAATACCAGGACGGGTTCCCTAAGCAAGCGCTTAGATACCGACCTCAGTCAGTGATTTGCGCTATATAAATACATGTACATTTACATTTAGTGTGGGGTTTAATGTGCTGAGAAGTTTGATACCAAACGTCTCCGTTTTCAGTGTAGCCATTATGGTGCTGTGAAGTTAGTAATAACAAACTCACAGCATCATATACTCTTTAATGGTAGCACTGAACTTACGTCTAAGAATGGACTTGGACACTGTAGGGGTAGAGGGCTCCTGCACCTGTACCCTCACCACTGGTATAGGGCACCCAGCTAGAGGGTTGACTGATCTATGCCAGGGCAGTGGGCTGCAAGCATGGCACACAGGGATGGGTGCCATGTCGACTCTTCACTTTGTTTTGCACCAAAACACGCAGCATGCAATTGCTCTGTGTGTCTAAAGGCACAGGGCCTCTAAGGGATGCACAATAAGTGCTGCAGCCCTTTGAGGTCTTCCCTGGTCACAGTGCCCTGGGTACCTGTGGTACCATTTACCAGGGGCTTACCTGTGGCCAGATATGCCAATTGGGTTTGGGTACAGTTTTGGTAAGAAGAACACAAGCCCTTGGAACCCGATTGGCAGGGACCCAGGGCACATCAAGTCAAAGTGCATCTGGGAAAAAGTGGGGGAATTACTGCAACAGAAACCCAGCTTCTCACACCCATCCACACAATGGGAAACTGAAGATGCTGCATACACAGCTGACCCAGCTGGAGGCCAAGATCAGTGAGCTTGAACTCACATACTTTGCGATGGGGGATCCCCAGACACATGATGCCCTTAAAAAGAAACGGGCTGAGTATCATAAGCCTGCAATTAGAGAGACACATTACTTGGGCATGGAAGCAATAGCCAGATGTTTATATTTGAATAGGCACTTCAAAGTGGATGACATTATCCAGGCTATCCAGGGCATGCCCAGGGGAAGGTGCCAGGAATGGATGGTCTCAGTGTGGATTTCTCTTAGAATATGCCTCACTCTTAGCACCTCACCTACTAGCCATGTATGAGGACTCCCGATCACTTGGCACACTACTGCCTTCACTATGCGAAGCAGTTGACACCATACTGAAGACTGGCAAGCCCAGACACAGCTGTGTTTGGTACAGACTTCTATAAATGATCAATATTGATAAAGTTCTGGCAAAATGTATTCCCTCTTGATTAGCCTCCCCTCTTACCTTACATTGTCTTACCCGATCAATCTGTTTTTGTTGCGTTCTGCTCCACACCGGACATCCTCTACACAACGTTTTCACTCATGCACCCCATTGACCACCAGTTGAGCGCAGCTGTTTTATTTGATGCCTCTAAGGCATTTGACTACCTGGCCACACCTCTTTCAGCTGCTTGCCTGCTTTGGGATTCTTGCGCCTGATTAAAATACTCTACTCTACTCTACACTTCCTCAACTGCAAAGCTGTACATCAACAGAGAAATTTCAGCCTCAGTCCCCATACCTAGGGAAACCAGACAGGGATGCTGCCTGTCACCGCTTCTTTTTGTGATGGAATCTTCAGCAGCCAGTCTGCAGTAACACCATTCACACCGAGGACTTGCCTTTCCTTCCCATATGATATTGGTATACATGTACGTGGATGATGTTACACTCTATATCTGTGAGCCTCAGACTAATACTGCAGCAATAACAGTGTAGGTGATCCCCTTTGGAGGACATCCAGAGATTCTTATTAACTCGTCTAATTGTCAACTCCACCCCTCAGGTGGGAGAGGCGAGGTGAAGCACAACTCCGGGCTTCCGCCATCCCGAGGATGGGGAGCCCTGCCCAATCAGAGATAGGCCCCGGCTCCCCTGCCACAGGAGAGGAGCAGGATAGGGGGTGTACTCACCCCAGGACAGGGACCCATTGTTCCCTGCCCTTGCCCTACCTGTAACACCCCAAAATGTAGTATTTAGAGGCACCCTGAACCTTCCTTCCTCAGATCTCGATATGAAAACAAGAAAGAAAATTAAGAAAGAAGACCTGCCGTGCAGCTGCTAACAAAAGGACAACACCAACCGACTTGTCCCCAGCCCTACCGGCCTGTTGATCCTTGAACCTACTCAAGCTAAATCCTGGCACCTCCTGCGGACAGCAACCTCGAAAACCCCGGAGGACCTAGCAGCCTTGCTCATCTATAGGCTGGGACTCCCATGAGCAGTGGTTCTGCTCAAACAGCAAAAACCCTGGGTGCCAGACAGGAACCGCAAATCCAGCACACTCTGCACCTGCCGAGCTCGGCCCGTGCCTGAGTGGACAAAGACCACGAGGACGTCCCCCCTGCGATTGTGACCATGAATCCAGTGCCCAAGGACCCTCCTCGACGATCCTGACAGCGCCTGCAGCCTCACAACAAGGGACCCTCCCAACCGCGACCAGCTGAGGGTAAGATTTCCCGACGCCAAAAGACACCCTTGCACCCATTGCCCCACGGCCCCCTGTACCCAACTCCTGGGTGTCTACCTATCCTCCAACATCCCAACTTACCTCTCGAAGTGGTGGTCGCACCTGAAGAATCTCTGTCCCGAGCCTGCAGCCTTTGTTCAACTTACAGCTTCCCATTGATTAACATTGGGCAACCGAAGGCCCAAAAGCACCCTGCACCCAGCCGCCCGAGTGCCCCTGGGAGTGCAGCCTCTACCCTACTCTACTTCCCCACTTGCCCTGTGTAAGTGACCAGGAGCTCAGCTCCAACAGCCACATGACCTGCCTGCTAGCAGCTAACAACCAAAGGCCCCCTATCCTCCATAGGATAACATTGGGCCTACTCACTCTGCACCCGGCTGCCCCAGCGCCGCTGAGGGTGTAACAACTGTACGTACCTGACCCTGGGAGACCCCGGAGTCTACCCCCAGAACCTTAACTCTACCAGCCAAGAACTTACCCAAAGACCGATAATTTGATTTTCTCCATAGGGTAACATTGAAGAATGTCCAAGTGAAACCAGCCAAAGTGTCGATTTTCACAACTTTTAAATATTCCTTAAAAATCGTCCGAACATCAAAAACGGAATGACTCACCTGCAATCAGTAGACATCCCAGTGCTGTACCTTTGAGCCCAGCACTGAACCTAAAAAATAATTATAACCGTGAATTACTGTTAACCCAATTTTCTCCGATAGGAATGCATTGCCTGGGTTTCACTAGAATTTCTTCTGTTGATTTTCAAAACTCAGAAATATTCCTTAAAAATCGCCTGTGTGACAAAAACGTTTTCTTTCACCTGTTTACAGGAAATGCACCAGGGCTGAATCCAGGATCCAGCCCAGAGTTAGAAAAACATACGTAAAGTCATTTTATTGCATTTACTTAAAAACTCCCATTAAGCTCAATGTTATTTTGTGTTTAAACTTGTGTTGCATATTGCAACAACTGTGACTGTTGCATTTAAAAGTCAACTGCTATTTGAAAGTATTAAATTGCAACATATAATTCTGAGAAAGTATTTATGATACCTACTGTGGTTCTAAAATAAAGTAACTATATATATATATTTTCATATACAAAACAATTGGCCTAGAGTTCAGTTCTTGAGTGTGTGAGACCATTTGCTGACTGAGTGTGTCCAACAAATGCTTTGCACTGTCCTCTGATACTGCCTTACTGCTCGACCAAGTTACCACTTTAGAGAGTAAGGTTATATCTAACTTTAGCCTCTGCCATAACTCTGGGGACTGTGGACTCTGTGCACACTGTACCTTACTTTGGTCCAGTATATACAGAGTCACTTTCTTACAATTGGTGAACAGTCTGGTTCTGAGGGGCTACAACAAACATAAAAGTCAATGGAAAATTGAGATACTGCTCAAAAAAGGGGGACTCGTCTTTGAATCACTAGGACCAGGCATCACTTGAGAGCTAAATGTATATGAAAGGGACGTATTTTTGAATTTGCAGCTGTAAAAAAAATAAAATAAAAAAGGAACGTTTTACTTTAATAAATAGCAATATGAACAGCACTTCAAAATTGTGCATTAATCAAACAAGGGTTGGGTGCAGTTACAGGCACCACCTACATTACAGAGCAATATTATCCTCACCTTGTCATACCAGCAGCGCATACTAAGCTGGCCACACATGCAGTTAGTGGAGGAGCAGTCATCGATACATACGCAGTACTGAAAGAAAAGAAAGGAAACATTCAGCTCCTATATGAGGAAAAGAAAAGGCACCAATAAAGAGGTATGTTTCACGATGTCTGGACAGCAGAAATAAGTCCTAGAAAACCTCTAAAAAGAGGCAAGTCAAAAATACGCAACACTGCACGAGGAAAGAGCCACAAGTAAATCCTACACAGGTCTCCATGTCATATTGGAGGAATTACTGCACAAAGGAAAGATCAGCATCGGAACAAATCAACGGAACCTGCTGAAAATGCAACATATAGACTTCATGATGTTCAAGAGAAGCAATGATTCTTACTGCTGGAATACATTCCACATACTCATTTGTCCTAGACTGCCCGGTTAGTATTTTTTCTCTGAAATGTCTGCTCTAGATCTTCACTGTTACAAGCTAACAATAAATTATTTACAAAACTGTGTGCCAGAGTGATGCAGCCTGCAATAGAAAGGGTGTGTGTTTGGCAAGAGATTTCTCTTTCTCTGTTACTGACAGTAATCAGACTGACTTTGCCATCATATGCAAATAAATCTAGTCTAGCACTGCAACTGACCCACCCACAGCCTCATTTGTCCGACACAGACTGCCTCATGGGTTAACATTCATAAACACAAAGTGATGACTGTTTAATACACAAAAGAGGTCTGGATCCATATGCAAATATTAGACTAAGGATATGAAAAACAGAAGGATCGATGTATGGGATCCAAAAGTACTTTTTACAAAAGGATCAAGTTACTTACCTTCAATAACTCTTTTTGATGGATACTCCATCTAACCACAGATTCTTCACAGTCAGCTTATCTCCCGGGCACCATACTGGATCAGGAAAACCTTCACAGCAGTGCTCCTGCATGCTGCTAGACGTTGACCAGAGCCTAACAATATTCAGAGGTACCCATGTGCAGTTCTTTAGTTTGGGACCTTTTAAATGGAAAAGAGACCATTACATAAAAAGGAAAGGTGGGAGAAGAGGAATCTGGGGCTCGATAGAGTATTCCTAAGAAGGATAATGTTACTTACCCAGGGAAATGCCTCTGACCACGGACGCTTTGTGAAGTGCCGAACCGGCCAAGGATCAAACCTGCTACGGACTCTCCCTGTGAGCGCAGGATTTGATCAACGACTTGCCTGGAGCAGCGGGGCTGAGGGGGTTTGCGGGACTATACGGAAGGTGAATCCAGGTACCGGCAGGGCTGCGAGTGGCATAGCAGGGACTCAACTTCCCAGGAGTCCCTGCTTCTAACACCTGTGGCCGCTCTTCCTGCCGGTCACGCCCCCCGCATTAGCTCTACATTGATGGTAGAGGAAACCGCTGCGCGGTAGCGTGCGGGAGCGCCCGGGGCTAAGCCCCGGCAAAGGGCGGGCCCTCAGAGGCCAGAAGAGCCTGGCCTGGGCACCCCTCTATATGTTCGTTCCCGTGCCAGCAACGCATTCGAGTGGTGCTCTAACGTTTCCCTGTTTCTTTTATCTTATTGTTTATTTGGGTGTTAGGTAGGACACCGTTTATTATTTTTGCCCCAGGTTATAAGTCATTTGTTTTTTTTTGTGTTCCCCTTGTTGGCTTGATAAATTCATTTGGGGAAATGTCTTTAGCCACCCCTATATTAACTGAGGATGCGGGAGTTAAACGGGGCACTCTGGATAATTTTGTTATCAGATCGGCTTCTACTGCCGATAGGGATCTAGTTTTAGCTGAGCGACGCGCCAATAGGCGCCGATCGATTGAACTCATTAAAAACAATAGATCCACACAGGGCCCCGTTCTCCCTGCCTCGCCATTGGTATCCGACAGAGCCGATGGCTCCAAGTCCCCATAGCTCTCGTTGGACTCCAGTATTCCCCTACTACTCCAAGATAGGGATCCCTCCCCGACTGTTATGCCTGACACAAACTCTATCATTAACCTTTCCGCCTCGCTAAATAGCATCCATGACGAGGTGGAATTCTTGAAAGAAGATTTGCTATTAGTGACTGCGCAATCTCCCAAGACCAATGGGAGACAGGAAGATGTGGCCATTCACCGTGGTCCTGGTCCTCCGCCTAAGAAAAGGCGTAGAAAGGGACCCAGCTTAGCTAAGAAAAAAACGGTGCCCCCCCCTTTGTATTAAGAAGTCAGCCCAGTTACCTTTAAATTTACCCTCCTCCCCTGTGATCACTACTCTGGCCTCAGTTCAGCAGGGACCTGACCTTATGGAGGCTATCGAGAAATTGTTTAGATCTTTCACCTTGCCTCTGGTAGAGAGGTTAAAGAGGATAACTGTGCAATTGGAGGAGTTAGACAAAGCAATTAAGGGGTCCCATACGAGTACTAAGGGTTCTACGGTGATACCCCTTGCTCCTACTCCCAGTAACGCCCCCCAGGCTTCTGCCCCACGGTCCCAGGAAAAACAGCTCAGAAATATTGTGTCACCTGCTGGTTTATCTTCTAGACAAGTACTTAATAAGCCGGATAGTGAAATAAGGGGGTGTCCGTCTAAAGGTAATACCATGTCTAAGCCCGTAGTTGCAAATGACCCAGCTAAGACGTTTATATCTAAAAGACACAGAGTAAACCTCCCCCCAGAAGCAGCCCCTTTTGTAGTGATTCTAACGGCTGTCCCAGTTTTAGAACCGGGAAAGAAAGAAGATCAATCTCAACTTAAGAATAAAGCCATTTATTGGCTAAACCAGAATCGGCCACTACCCCCACACTTAAATGGCGAAATACTTATGGTACGACGTCTTATGTGGTTGGGTCCCAGCCCAAAAAATATCCAAGGGGACATCGTTATAATTAGCTTTAGGGATAAAAGGGCGGCCAGTTACATTCTGAATGAGTCTTCCCCTTCAGGTGGCAGCTCAATTATCCCTAGAGATTTGCCCTACTTCTACCCCAGAGACTTGTTAAGCCCGGTCAGGAAGCCAATTACAAGGTTCCACAAAATGGAGAGACTTATTAGACCATTAAGGCATCCACAGACTAATTTTACGAGGAGATCTGGTTATTACCAACCAGAAGGTTTTCATAATGTTCCTATACCACTAATGGCACCACAGTTTGTATCCCCTACTTACCCTGCTCGTCAGGCCCACTCAGATTTTTGGAATTCGAACCCCAGTATTGCATATGCTCCATCTGTCCCGTGGCCTTCTAACCAGTTCCAAATTCCCATCTATAACTGTTATGATGGCTTGCGTGACCTTGAGGGGGTGGACTGACTGAGTGGGAAATCTCCAGTACTGACCTGTTCGTTACATTCCCCAATGTTGACTCCCCCTGACATTGGCCCAGATGTCTTAGTAGGTCAAAGAAAAGGATCAACCACTGAGAATGCTTTGGGGATTTGTGTGGAATCCGGTTTAGCAATCGCCAATGATATGGCTTTTGCAACTCCGGAAGACCATGTCACCGTTTCAGAAGCTAATATCTGTAATCTAGGTCCTGTAGCTGTGGAAGCACCTGCCGCTGGAGTAATCGGGCAGTCCAGCGTACATTTTACTGCACGGTGTATGAGTGCAACAGCTCCCAATTACAACTTTCTATTTTGGAATATTGCAGGTATCAAGGATAGGGCTTTGGATTCCTCCTGGGTTGATTTTGTAAATGCTTTTGGTACACTGTGTTTCCAGGAAACTTGGTCCATTGATCCGGTTCATCTAAACGGGTATAGCACATTTCATGTTGCGGCTCTTCCACCCAAACGTGGGAGGAACAGCGGCGGGCTTTGTGTATTTGTCTCCAACCTACTGAGTGTTGTGAAAATTAAGGTAGTTAACCAGGGAAGTCACTTCCAGATCCTCTCAATACGGTTGGTTGTAAAGGCTGATATTATTCTGAATAACATCTATAATAACCCGAATAAATGTATATTAAATGATACGGTTTTTGCACTGAACAAGGCTTTACAGGGGATTCGTGTCCCAAAGGGGAGGGATTGCATTATTGTAGGTGGGGGGGACCTTAACCATAATTTGTGCGATCGAACAGCAGGGGGGTGTGGATCTATTGGGGAAGGTGTAGACGATCTGTCCCCTCATTTTTCTCATCATGACGGGGGGACTCATTGAATGAACTGATGGCATCTTATAATCTAAACTTTGTAAATAGAATATGCACTCCCTGTGCTGATTTTGGTGCAACTTTTGTGGGGAGAGGTTACGGTACCACTATTGATTATATCATAGCCTCTGAAAGTCACGCCTCCTGGTATACAGATTTTTTCGCCCACCCGGTAGGGTTTAGCGATCATCTTCCCCTCTCTTTTCCTATAAGATTTCCTCAGGCACAACACAATTCCCTAATAGAGAGACTGTCATGGCTGAATCTTGTGAAATGCCCAGACTTAACGGGTATACTATTAAATGGAGTCACATCGATGCAGAGATCATGCACAATAAGATAGTCAGCGGATCTCTTGCCCTAATTGAGAGGTGTTTAGATGAAGAGTCTTCTAGCGAAGATGTGCAGAAAGCTTTTGAAACTATCTCACATAACATCAGAGATAGTTTGTTACGGAGTGGGCGAGATTCTTCTCTCAAGACATCAACTAATACATGGTTTGATGCGGCCTGTTCTAAGGCACATTCCCTCTTGATGGTCGCTCTTCACAAAAAGATCAGGGACCCAGCAGAGGTGGCATACTACAGAAAAATCTATCGACTGTCCAGAAGTAACTGTAAGAAAAACATCAAACAGGAGGCCTGGAACAATTTGGTTATTGCTGCTCAATCTAAGGACTGTGCCCAATTCTGGCGTGCAGTTAATGCACCGTTTTTCAGTACATCAACGAACACGAGGATAGAGGTTGCCATTAGCGAAACTTCTTGGATCGACTTCTTCTCGGAAGTCTATAACCCTGGGGAGACCCTTAAACTAGTTGACATGGAGGGTATTGAAAAAGAGGCAACTCGGTCCTTTAAGCAAGTTAATCTGGGAATTTCAACAGGTGAAATAACTTTAGCCATAGAGCAGAGCAAGGGAAGTAAGGCGCCGGGTATTGATGGGGTACCTATTGATTTGTTTAAATACTCGGCTGATTTATGGTCCCCTATCTTGAAAAGAGTGGTGGATGCAAGTGGTGAGCTGGGCCTTCCTAAAACTTGGTCCGACTCCATTATCATTCCCATTTTCAAGAAGGGAGATAGAGAGAATCCTTCGTGTTATTGTCCTATCTCCCTTCTTGATTCCTTTATGAAGATAGTGGGAAGGGTTGTCCTAAACAGATTATTATCATGGGCCAAAGATGTAGGAGTCCTATCCCAGGTCCAATATGGTTTTATGGAGGGGAGGGGCACTGTTGAACAGGTTTTACACTCCTCCAAGGGAAATATGTACAGGCTAAAGATGAAAAACTATGCGGCATTTGTCGATCTCAGTGCCGCGTTTGATTGTGTAAGGCACGATCGTTTATGGGAGGTGTTGGAAAATCTTAAAATTGATGAGTCCATTATTTTATTTTTAAGGCAACTGTATGCTGGGGCTAGGGCAAGGGTGAGATTTGGAGTCAGTGGGGAATGTACCAAGCCATTTTACGTGAAACGAGGGGTGAGACAAGGTTGTGTCCTTGCGCCCCTACTTTTTAATCTTTATACGAACGATCTTGAAGAGGTCCTGGAGTCCAAGGTAATCGATTCACCCAGAATCAACTCTAAACAAATAGTGTCCCTTTTATATGCGGATGACGCCGTTATTATGGCCAGAACGGAGAGGGGTCTGCAGCTAGCCCTAGATACGTATATTAATTTTATGGATTCTAGGGGTTTGTCCCTAAATGTTAAGAAAACCTTTGCAATGGTTTGTTCCAGAGGAAAGTCCAAAACATGCAAATTGTTTGCTGGTAGGGACAAAGTGCAGACCACTAAAACTTTCACATATTTGGGAGTAGTACTGGAGGGTGCATGACACTGGGGCCCAGCAATTAGAAGTAGAATTTTATCGTTCAAAAAGGCCACAGCAGCACTTATGGCCTTCTCGCGTAAAATGGGAAAAAGACCCCCTGTTATTTTACTCAAGATTTATTCAGCCAAATGCGTAAGCACAGCGATATATGGGGCAGGCGTCTGGGGCATACTTGATTCTAGAGAACTACAATCCGTAGAAAATGCTTTTTTAAGGTTTATTTTAGCTGCCCCGTCCAGTACTTCTGTATATAATTGCCATGCTGAGCTGGGTATCCGTCATATTAGTGATCTGATCGCGATGCAACCTTTACTTCTTTGGCACCGGGTCTGGACCGCAGATGAGCTAGCCTTAAATAGAGAAATCCTGATTGATGTAATGGCCCTTGATAACTCTCATAATATAGCATGGCTAACATATTCGAAAGTTTTGCCATGACTTGGGCAAAACTGAGTATTATAGTGATCCGAAGGGATTAAGCAGGATCACGAGGGCAGCCCTAAAGAAAGAATGTTGGGCACACTTGGATTCTTTGAGGTTAGCAGTTGAGTTGAACAAAGTTTCGGTATTGCGGCACCATTCTTTGCTCACCTCTGACAATATGCAGTCTTATCTGATCTGGTGCTCCGGCGGCTTTGATAGGTACCTACTCACCAGATTCAGATTTGATATTTTCTACCGCCTAGTGTCTTTCCCTCAAACTAATGATTGGTCAAAAAAACGTATCAAATGTCCCTGTGACGGGAGTTCTGACCAATCTACATTGCACGTGATCTGTTTTTGTGGTTTTTACCAAAACTAAAGAGCCCGTTGGATTAAACCTCTACTGAATAAATATGGCCCTTGGCGACACTGTCGTCCTGCCTTGTTGTATCTCCAGCTACTAAATGATGAATTTTGTGTGGCAACTATGACTAGCTTTTAAAAGAGTGTCTTTTTAAAAAGGAAAAAATTAATATGTTGTTAATTTATTGTTAATATTGTCATGTATTTCTTCCATTATAATGTTTTATGTATATACATGTGTATTGATTCTCGATGCTGCTGCTTTTATGATTTTTTAATTTACAAAAATCGAATAAAGCTTTTCTACTTCTTCTTACCCAGTAAGCATGTTCTTGGCATGTAGAGCTGTAGATTCACATGCTTTGCATACTCCTGCCATCTAGTGTTAGGGCCGGATGTTTGAAATATGTTTTTCTTCGAAGAATCTTTCCCTGTCACAAGGTAAGGTGACTCCTCCTTTCGGTGATAGTGCGCATGGGCATCAACTCCATTGTTTTCCAACAATAGGGTGAGAATGGTGTAAGTAAGCGTAGTATAGAGATGTCCATGCATATGAATGTATAATGAAGAACTGCAACAACTATAGGTACCCGGGAAAGCGGGTAGGCGCATGTGAATCTACAGCTCTAACTGCCAAAAACAGATGTTTACTGGGTAGGTAACATTACCTGTTCAAGGAAGGTGCGTTGTAGATATACATGCTTTGCAAAGACTACAAAGCAGTATACTTCCAAAGCGGTGGCTTACCTGTAGATGTGGCAGTTGTTTGAAATAGTGTTTAAAGTACTGCTTAGCCTACATTAGCTTGTTGACGTGCTAACACATCTACACAATAGCGTTTGGTAAATGGGTGTGGTGTAGACCATGTAGCTGCCTTACATGTCAGCCAGAGGAATGTTGCCAAAAAAAGTCCACAGAAGCTCATATTTTGTAAGGGGAATGCGCTCTAGGGGGTATGGATAAAGTTCTTTTAGCTTTAGCGTAAGATGTTTGAATGCATTTAGCAATCCATTTTGCAATACCAGATTCAGACATGGGATTGCCTTTGTGAGGTGGAGCAAACGCAACAAACAGCTGTTTTGTTTTGCGAAAGTCTTTTGTTCCATCTATGTAGTACAATAATGCTCTTTTAACGTCAAGTTTGTGAAGAGCGCGTTCTGCTACAGAATCAGGTTGAGGAAAAAACACTGGTAACACAACCGATTGGTTTATATGAATTTAGGGTTGGTGCAGAGTTTTAGTGTAGTTGAAAGAAGGGTTCTTCCAAGGTTAATACCTTTAGCTCACCAACTCTTTTTAAATGATGTAATCACCGATGAGGAAAGCAACTTTCCATGCGAGGAATTGCAAAGGGCACTTGTGCAATGGTTCAAAAGGTGGACCCATGAGCCTTGTGAGGAAAATTTTGAGATTCCATAGTGGGGTAGGAGGAATCTTTGGTAGTATTACTCTTTTCAAGCCCTCCATGAAAGCTTTGATTACTAGAACTCTGAATAGTGATGGATTTTATTTATTTGAGGAGTTTTGTATGGCGCTGGCCAGACCCGAGGGAATCGGAGTGCTTCACAACAGTTTTTGAGCAGGATTCATACAATGAAGCAGTTCTCTATACAGGTTCGGGAGTCTGAGTGTGCTGAGCAGTATTGAGGTAGTACGTGAGTGCTGAGATAACGTCATAGAGCGCACTGTGTTTTATGATTGAGCCACTTTGGTAAGTTCGGAAACCCAGGTGTGCTGAGCAGCATTGAGGCAGAACATGAGTGTTGAGATAACCTCAGAGTGCACATTGACTTGGGGTTGAATCCTTTAGGTAGGTTCGGAAATTCAAGTGTGCTGAGCAGCATTGAGGTAGTACGTGAAGCCTGAGATAACCTCGTAGAGTGCACAATGTCTTGGGGTTGATAAAAAAAAAGCAGTGTTCTATATATAGGTTCGGAAGGCCAAGTGTCCTAGCAGCATTGAGGTAGTCTGTGAGTCCTGAGCTAACCTATAGAGTGCACGTTGTGTTGGGGTTGCACCACTTGGGGTGGGGGTGGGGGGGGGGAGCAGTTGGGGTCAAATAGCAGGGAGGAGGTAAGTCTTAGAGCTACAAGGACTGGGAGAGACAAGGCAGCAGAAATTTGTGTTTAGATGGTGGCTATCCATTCGGGGGGAGTGGTTGAGGAAAAGGACTTTTACCGCTGCGATATGCAAACAAATAGATGTATAAGCTAGTCCAGTTTGCTGTAAGTGCAACAGGTAACAGATAATGTTTTGTATAGAAGCATGTAAAGGATTGGTGGTTATTGCAGTAGACAACAAATGTTTTCCACTTTGCTGCGTAGCTATTTCTGGTGGTAGGGTTTCTTGCTTTTTTTTAGAATATTCATTCAGTCTGGTTGTGGGTTTAAATAACCAAACTCTATGACTTCAGAAGACAGATCGCTAAGTTCAGTTTTTGGGATTTGGATGTCTGATTTCTCCATGGCTCTGGGCGAGGAGTCTGGAGGTGAGGTGCAGCTTTTGAAACAGAACTAGTGACAGCTCCAACAGGGTGGTGTACCATTGTTGATAAGCCCATGTGGAAGCTACTAGAATTAGTGTGAGGGATGTTTGCCTGAGCTTCCGAAACAGACATGGAATGAGCGGGAGAGGTGGAAAAGCGTAGGCAAATATACCAGACGGTTCATCCATAGGGCATTGCCCTTTGAGAGCGGGTGTGGGCACCTAAAGCCAAAGCTTGGGCATTTTGCGTTTTCTGCTTTTGGCGAACAAGTATATTTGTGGGAATCCCCATTGTTGAAAGTGTGGAAGGAGAACTTAGGGAGGAAGTTCCCACTCTTGAATTTGCAGTCTCCTGCTACTGGGAAGCTCGACAATCGGATTGTTTACTCCTGGGAGGTGTTCTGCCAGAAGATAAATCTTGTGATGGATTGCCCAATTCCAAGTGGCTTGAGCGAGTGTTGACAGTTGGAGAGAGCGTACCCCCCTCTTTCGCACATAATACATTGCTGTCATGTTGTCTAGTCAGACTAGGACAGTTTTGCCTATGAGGCAAGTTTGAAAAGCTTTGCGCGCTAGAAAACTGCTCTAGATAGTTGGTGTGGACGTTTTTGTGATTATTGCTCCACAGGCCTCGTATTGTGTAATCTTGGTGATGGGCACCCCAACATGGCAGAGATGAGTCTGCTGTTAGGACAATCTATGGAATAGGGTCGATGAAAAGCCATCCTCTTGATAAATTTTGTGGGTTCCACCACTGCAGAGAGCGATGGGTACAGCCGTCTACCAACACTAGATCTGTTAATTGACCCTGCAACTGATTCCATTGACGTGTCAAGCACAAATGTAGTAGACGCATGTGAAGTCTTCCATAGGGTACAAAAGCTCCATCATTCCCAGCAGTTGCATGAACACTCTGGCTGGTAAGGCTTAGTTGGACTGAAACTGTAGTATTATAGCCTGAATATTGTGAATTCTGACTACATTGGGAGAGGCTAGAGCTTTGACTGTGTCTAGAGTGGCTCCTAGGTAAGACTGCATCTGCAAAGGATTCAGGTGAGATTTTTGTGCCTTGACCGTGAAGCCCAGTTGATGAATTAGGTAGATTGTGATCCATGTGTGTCGAAGACAATTCTGGTAAGTGCTCACTTTGATGAACCAGTCCTCTAGATAGGGGAAGAAATTAATATGCAGTCTCCTGAGATGAGCGGTGGCTACTGCCAGACATTTGGTCAATAATCTGGGCGCTGAAGTCACTCCACACGGAAGTACTTTGAATTGGTAATGCTTGACTGCTATCAAAAATCTGAAGTATTTGCGATGAGCCGGGTGAATTGGAACATGAAAATATGTGTCTTAAGTCTGAGTAGACATAAAATCTGCCTTTTGTAAAAGTGGAAGTCCCTGTTGAAGGGTCAATGGGAAAGTGTTCTGATAGTATACATTGGTTTAACTCCCTTAGATCCCGAAAAGGTCTTAGGGAACAGTTCTTTTTGGGAATGAGAAAATACAGAGAGTGTGAGAAAGTGGCTCTATATATACTGGACCAGAAAAAGGTACAGTGTGTATAGAGTCCACAAACCCCAGAGGTATAACAGAGGTTAAAGCCAGGTGTGACCTTACTCTCTAAAGTGGTAGCTTGGGCGAGCAGTAAGGCAGTATCAGAGGACATTGTCAAGCATTTGTTGTACACTCTCAGTCAGCAAATGGTTTCACACACTCAAAGACTGAATGCCAGGCCAATTGTTTTTATATCAAAGATACAGTTGCTTTATTTTTAGAACCAACAGGTATCAAAAACTACTGTTCTCAATATGAGAGGTCTCAGATGAGTACTTTGCAGAAAGGCAATAAACTTTGTAAACACCAAAGGTACAGGGGTTGCAGTAGGCAACACAATTCTGCACACAATTTAGCATTGAGCTCAATGGGTTTTTGCATATAAACACAGTTGATTACTTTGTAGATTACTTTGGTAGTTCCAGGACTGGATCCTAGATTCTAGGTCTAAGCTGAAAACAATTTAGTAAAAACGTTTTAGTTATTGCAGTGATTTTTCAGGAATATGAAACTATTTTAAAAGTTCACACTTCGAAACGTTTCAACAGAAATCTGGCACTGTTATCCAATGGCAGAAAACTCAGGTTGCAGGTAAAGTACGATCTCATTACTTTTGTAATCCAGTACTGGGCTCCTAGGTCCAGCACTGGGGCCTCAGTTTAAAACAGGTAAGCAATTACGTTTCAGTATTTGGCATTATTTTTAAAGAATATTTTAAGTTTTCAAAAGTAGACACTTCGAAAAAATTTCACAGAAAAGCACACAATGGATTCCTATTGAGAAAATTCAAGTTACTAGTAAACCCGACTAGGATTACTTTTGCGGTTCAGTACTGGGCGACAAGATGCAGTACTGGCTTCTCTTCTGATCACAGGTGAGTACTTCGGAATTCGGTTGATTTTATGTGAATATTTTAGGTTTTCAAAAGTAGGCACTTAGAAGATTTTTCGAGTCAAACCAGTCAATGTTATCCAATGGCAGGTACGTGAGCTACCGGTTGCCAGGTGAGTACTCGGCTGGGGAAGTTAGGGTTCTGGGCATAGACTCAAGGGTCCCCCAGGGTCAGGTAGGTACAGTTGGTTCACCCTCAGCAGCACAAGGGCAGCCGGGTGCAGAGGTAGTTAGGCCCCTATGTTATCCAATGAGGGGCAGGGGACCTCCGGTTGGTGGCTTCTGGCTAGCAGGCCACGCGGTTGTGGGAGCTGGGCTCCTGGTCACTTGCTCAGGGCAAATTAAGAAGTAGGATAGGGCACAGGTTGCGCTGCCAGGGGCACTCGGGCGGCTGGGTGCAGGGTTCCTTTGAGCCGTTGGGCGCTCAAGGTTATTCAATGGGAAAGGTAAAAAGGGAACAAAGGCTGCAGACTCGGGGACGGCGATTCTTCAGGTGCGACCACCACTTTGAGAGGTTAGTTGGGATCCTGGAGAAGAGGTAGGTACCACAAAGGGAGGCACAGGGGGCCAGGTGTCTTTTGTTGTCGGGAAATCTTACCCTCGGCTTGTCGCGATTGGTGGGGTCGCGGGTTCTGAGGCTGCCGGCGTCGTCTGGTTCATCGAGGAGGGTCTTTGGGCACTGGACTTCGGGTCCCAGTCGCTCGGGGACGTCCTCGTGGTCTTGGATCACACGGGCATGGGCCGGGCTTGGCGTGTATAGAGTGGGCATGTCTTGAGCTAGCTGGCTGGCACCAGGGGTTGGTTGTTGAAGCAGAGCCTCTGCTTATGGGAGTCCCAGTCTTTAAGAGGGTCAAGGCAGGCAAGTCCTCCAGGTGTCCCAAAGTTGCTGTCCACAGGAGTCGCCGGAATTAAGCAGGAGCAGGTTCCAGGATCGACAGGCCTGTAAGGCTGGGGCCAAGTCAGTGGGTGTCGTCCTGTTAGCATCTGCACGGCGGGTCTTCTTCTTGATGTTCTTCCTTCTCTTCTGATCGGGATCTGAGGAAGGAAGGTTCAGGGTGCCCCTAAATACTACATTTAGGGGAGTCACATGTAGGGCAAGGGCAGGGACCAATAGGTCCCTGTCCTGGGGTGGGTGCACCCCCTAGCCTGCTCCTCTCCTGTGGGAGGGGGGCAGGAGCCTGGCTGTGATTGGGCAGGGCTCCCCCATCTTCAAGATGGCCAGAGTCTGGGGTCGTGCTTCACCACGCCTCTCCCACCAGAGGGGTGGGGTTGGCACAGGCTGGCACACCCCCGTTCCTGACGTAGGGTTTCCCGCCAGTCTTCCCGTCAGAGTGGGGGTTAGAACCAGTGGGGGCTAGTTGCTGAGTACAAAAAATGGTCTGGAGAAGCTCATAGAGGCGGCATGCCTTTGAAGCTTCCCCCTGCCCATCCTGGGGGAGGAGACCTAGCACCTCGCCCAGGATGTGCATTGTTGCAGGCCCAGGAGAGTGGGGGCTCTCCACCCAGGGGACCAGCAACATGTCTGCTGTGTGGTAGCTTCTGCAGCCACTCAGCCCAGATGTGGATTGTAGGTTAGGTTTTCAGGGAGCATCTCTACGATGCCCTCTGGTGTCTTTTACATTAAATCCCACACTGGCATCAGTGTGCCGTTAATGTGCTGAGAAGTTTGGTACCAAACTTGTCAGTCTTCAGTGTAGCCATTATGGTGCTGTGGAGTTCGTAATGTAAATGTAAATGTAGTATACTAGTAAAGCGCACAGCTGCCCCAGCAATGGCGCGTCCCGGCGCTGTATAACGCTGTGGAACCCTTCCTGGCTCTCCCTGTGAGAGGCCCCTCCTGGGCAACCCCAAGGTGAAGCCAGGCATCCCAGCATTGTAGGGGCCATTGTGGAGATTAAGCAAGCTATTGCCTAGAGTTGCAGCGTGGGACCCATGATTAGAGTAGGCGCAGAGGCGAGAGAATTATCGAGTCCACGGACATTAAGCCCAAGACCCTGCCGCGTCGGGAATTGAAACCTGGTCCGGGGTCTGATCTCTGCTTCAGGGTCTGCCGCTTCTAACCAGTGAGCCACACTTCTTGACAACCTCCCAGCATCATATACTCTTAATGGTATCACTGCACTTACAGTGCCCAGGAACGGCCCTGGGTACTGTAGGGGCACAGGGCTCATGCACCTGTGCCCACACCTCTGGCATAGGGCACCCAGCTAGAGGGGTGACTAAAGTATGCCAGGGCAGTGGGTTCTGTGGGCATGTGTGCCATGTCGACTCTTTGTTTAGTTCTGCACTTAGACACTCAGCCTGCAAAGGCAGTGTGTGGGTGTCAGGGTACAGAGCCCCTGAGAGTGGCACAATAAGTGCTGCAGCCCTCAGGGGTCTTCTCTGGTCACCATGGCCTGGGTACCTAGGGTACCATTTACTAGGGGCCGACAGGTGGCCAGAGATGCCAACTGGGTTTTAGTTTTAACACAGTTTTAGGGAAGGAACACAGGCCCTGGGTACCTGGTTGGCAGGAGCCCAGGGCACACTCAGTCAAAGCACATCAGCAGTTCCGAAAAAAGTGGGGGCATACCAATGCAAGAAAGATGCCAACATTTTTGGTGTCGGCATGGGCTGGCCTTTCAGTACGGACGTTTTCGGCTCTGAAGGCTGCTTGATTTTCAGCATTGAGTATTTCAGTTCCGAGCCGGATTTGTGACGAAGATTTTTGCCAACTCAGTACGGAGCCAGAAGGCTTGACTGACTGTTTCAGAGCCTGGAGGTGGGGCGTCGGAAACATCGTCTCACTGCCAACCTTGGCCAGAAGGCACAGGTGGTGCCAAATCCTTGTGCTTTTTGTGAGGAATTTGGAGGGGCAAGGGGTCTCCTGTACTCACGTCACCTTGTCCCTGCGGCAGTTCATCGGTGTCGAGGTCTATCTTGTGCTCTGTGTCGGAGTCATGCACGGAGAAGGCTTCTTCCTCGTCTGCCGCTGATGCCTCAACATCTTCTAGACCGGAATCTTCACCGAAGATGTTCAGCGTGTCTTTGATGCTCTGACGCTGTATCTCTTGACATTAAGCCCAACAATCACAAAGAGTTTTCTTCGATCTAAACAATCTGCAAATGTCGCAGTTTTCTTCCTTGTGCTCCGGAGACAAGTTGCACACTTTATGTGAGTC
Organism: Lissotriton vulgaris; assembly: GCF_964263255.1. Classification (NCBI taxonomy): domain Eukaryota; kingdom Metazoa; phylum Chordata; class Amphibia; order Caudata; family Salamandridae; genus Lissotriton; species Lissotriton vulgaris. The sequence goes on from NC_141693.1 coordinate 185,556,377, forward strand.
AGTGCGTGGATGCTTCGTGTGGCATTGAGGGCAGAATTTGAACGTGTCCGTTCCATCGACGGATAGCTGATCCAACTTGGTTAGGCCCGAAAGTCATCCACAAAACTTTCCGATCGAAAAGTGGATTCCGTTGACCGAAATGATATGCGGAGAAGTGGGAAATGAATGAATGAAATAAAATGTATAAAGCGCAATGGCTACCCGGAGGCCTCCCTGCGCTGCGAACAGATACAGGAGACAGAGCAGTAAGATGAATACGGATCTAAAACAGTCACGTATTTAGGAGTTTTCGGAATGGGAGCAGATTAGGCTCTTTCCGCAATTGAAGTGGAAGGGCATTCCAACCGATGGCACTATTATATGAGAAGGAACGCCCACCACATCTGGCTCTCTGTATTCTGGGTTGAAGAGCAAAAAAAGAGGCAGTTGACCGAAGGTCTCTCCTCGGTTGATAAGGGGTGATCAGAGATTGGAGGGGTGAAGTAGATTATTAGAAAGGCTACAAGTGTAGTATTGATATGTCTCTTTGGAATCTTACTCACCCAGGGCAGAAGGGAGATGGTACGGTAGTTAGCCAAATTGTCCTGATCAAGATTAGTTTTTTTAAGAAGGGCTTTAACTATAGGGCATTTCCAGGCCAATGGCACTTCACCTGTGGAGATAGAAGAGTTCAAAGAGTTCAAGAATCGCAGGACGGATAGTATCTGCGACCAAGGTAAGGGCCTGGGGGGAGCAGGGTCCATGGGGGAGCCCGATTTTATGTTTGCCATAATTAAGTCCCACGAGGCAGGATCCAGAAGGGGAAATTGTGCTAGCAGGGTTTGGGTTCCTACAATAGTTTCAGAGGGGGAAGTCGTGAGGTTGGTGGACTGAGAAGACGAAAAAGCCAGATAAATATTCAGAATTTTATGGTGAAAAAACTCTGCCAGACTATTACAGTGTGTAAAAGCATAATTAAGCATAGGAGGTGTATGAGGCAATTTGATTAGGGTCTTTGCAATTTTAAAGATTTCTTTAGGAGAGTTTGCAGCTGACAAGTTTCTGTTCGTAAAAGGTAGCTTTAATATCAGATTTGTAGGATCTAATAGATTCCCTATATTCAGTTTTGCTAAGATCTGAATAATTCAATCTCCATCTCCTTTCAAACCTTCTGCAGCATTGTTTGAGTTTCCTCAAGTAAGGAGTGAACTAAGGCGCGTTTTTCAGCCGGTTAGTTACATGGGAGGAAATTTTAGGGAATACTACATCCAAGGAACATTGGACCCAAGAGTCACATTTCTCAACAGCATTGGCCAGATTAAGGTTTAGTCACAGGTAGGTCTAGTAGTTTCCAGAACCGATTTCCACTGATCGGCAGGAAGCCTTGACCAGTTCTACTCTTGGACTGGAATTATATTGGGAGGGCATACAGGTCTGGGAATGTTGCAGGTTAAAGGGACCAGGAAGTGATTAGTCCAGGGAAGAGGGACGGGGAGTCCTACCGTAAGTTCACTACAATTGCTAAAGACTGGATCCAATAGATGACCTTTGCTGTGAGTGTGTTTCAACACTTTCTCAGTGAGGCGGAGTGCCGAAAGATTCTCCATCAGTTCTTTAGCCAGATTTTCAAAGGAATCGTCTAAGTGTACATTAAGGTCACCAAGCACAGTGAAGTTGGCTGGTCCCAGGGCTAAATCGGCAACTGCAGAGGGGTGTGATTCAAGGAATTGTCTAGGGCTGCCTGGGGGGCAGTAAACTAGGATGCTGGAGAAGGTGCTGGTCGAAGAGACTTTTAAAGAAAAAGCCAAGCTTTCACAATCTAGTAAGGGGTCTGCAATGATGCGACAGTTAAAAATATTTTTAAAGGAAAATGCTACTTACCAATATGCATCTGTTATTGGCATGTAGGGCTGCAGAACCACACACTATTGCATTAGATCACCATCTGGTGGTGAGCCCGGATGATTACACTTTGTTGTTGTCTTGGAAGAGTCTTTGTCTGTTGGATGACTCCTCCCTTAGATGGTAGTGCGCATGGGCATCGACTCCATCTTCAGATTGTTTTCGCCATTGAGCAAATGATGGAGTTATATGAGTACAGATAAAGATGACCATGTGTTGTGTATTTAAATAAGATAATACTAGAACAGATACAGGTAGCTGGGGAGGCGGGTGAGCGTATGTGGTTCTGCAGCCCTACATGCCAAGAACAGATGCATACTGGTAAGTAGCATTTTCCGTTCGAGGCATATGGGCTGCAGACCACACACTATTGAATAGATTGCACAGCAGTTTCTCCCTTAGCGTTAACCACCCACATCTGTTGCAGTAGTTTGAAACAATTTTTTGAGTACAGCCTGGCCCACACTTGCTTGTTGTTTTGCCTGCACGTCTACACAGTAGTGTTTTGTAAATGTTTGCGGAGTAGACCATGTAGCTGCTCTACAGATGTCATCTAATGGTATATTTCCTACGAATGCCATAGATGCCCCTAATTTACGGGTAGGATGAGCCCAAGGGGGAATGGATAGAGTGCATTTTGTTTTTTGGTAACACATTTGAATGCACTCAACAATCCATCCTGCAATGCCTTATTTTGAAATAGGATTGCCTTTATGTGGAGGACAAAAGGACACATACAGTTGTTTATTTTTACGAAATGGTTTTGTCTCATCAATGTAGTAGAGAAGCGCTCTTTTTACATCTGATGTATGTAGAGCTCTTTCTGCAACTGTTTGCGGTTGAGGTGGAAAGGTGAAATGACCTTTGGCAGAAACTTTGGATTTGTTTTAAGAACCACTTTATTGTGATGGAGTTGTATAAATGGTTCTTGAATTGTTAATGCCTGGATCTCACTTACTCTTCTAAGTGAGGTAACAGCTACTAAAAAAGCAACTTTCTTATGTAAAGGTTCGAAAGGAGGACCCATAAGTCTTGTGAGAACAATATTTAAATTACATACTGGAGAGGGTAGTATTCTGGGAGGAATTATTCTTTTGAGTCCTTCCATAAATGCTTTGATTGCAGGTACTCAAAACAATGACAAATGTTGTCTGTTTTGAAGATATGCACCTATAGCAGCAAGATGTAACCTGATTGAGGAGTTCGCTAAGTTAGATCTTTGCAGATGTAACAGGTAGCATATGATGTTTTGTATGGAAACATCTAAGGGGTTGATGTTGTTATTTGTGCAATATACAACAAACCTTTTCCACTTTGCTGCATAACATGCTCTAGTGGTAGGGCGTCTTGCTTCTTTTATGACATTCATGCAATCAGGTGGTAAATTTAGATATCCAAATTCTAAGACCTCAGGAGCCAAATCGCTGGATTGAGCTGCATTTTATGTAAATGTACATGTATTTATATAGCGTAAATCGCCCACATCGCAGGCATCTATGCGCTTGCTTAGGGAACCCGTCCTGGTATTCCCCTGTGAGATACCCCGGCAGGGTATCCACAAGGTGAAAGCCAGGCATCCCGCCCCGAGGGGCCATTGTGGAGATTAAGCAAGCTATTGCCCAGAGTCGCAGAGTGTGAACCCGTGAGTCGAGTAGGCACCAGAGTGAGAATTATCGAGTCCGCTGCATTGGGTCTGGATGCATAATCTCTCCATGGTTCTGTGTCAGTAGATGTGGGGAGAGTTTTAATTTGTGATGTGGTACTACTGAGAGCTCTAGTAGCGTGGTGTACCAGGGTTGTCTTGCCCATGTTGGTGCAATGAGAATCAATGTGAGAGAATGTTGCTGTAGCTTGCGTACCACTAATGGAATTAGTGGGAGAGGTGGAAAAGAGTACGCAAATGTGTTTGACCAGTTCATCCATACCGCATTGCCTTTGGATAATGGGCGTGGGTATCTGGCGGTGAAGCTTGTGCATTTGGAGTTGTGGTGTGTAGCAAACAGATCCATCTCTGGTTGACCCCACTTTTGAAAAAATGGCTGAAGAACTTGATGATGAAGTTCCCATTCGTGTATCTGTAGTCTCTGGCGAAATAAACAGATCTGCAACTTGATTGTGAACTCCTGGTAGATGTTCTGCTAAGAGAAAAATGTTCTGAGGAATGGCCCACCTCCATATGCTCTGCGCCAGCCGGGAGAGCTGTAGGGAGTGTGTTCCTCCTTGTTTTTGAATGTAGTACATTGCTGTCACATTGTCCGTCCGGACTAGTACAGCTTTGTTCGATAGGTAATGCTGAAACGATTTTAGAGCTAGAAAAATCGCTAGTAACTCCAGATGATTTATGTGGAGTAGTTTTTGTTGCAGTGTCCATGTACCCTGTACTGTGTGTCTTTGTAAATGCGCTCCCCATCCTGTGAGAGATGCGTCTGTGGTTAGTATCATTTGTGGAACAGGTTCTATAAATGGCCGGCCCTTGGAAAGGTTTTTGGTGTTCCACCATTGCAGAGAGCGATATGTCTGGTCATCTACCACCACCAGATCTGTTATTTGTTGCTGAGCCTGATTCCACTGACTTGCCAAGCACTCTTGTATGGGGTGCATTTGTAGTCTTGTGTATGGTACTATAAAAATGCAAGATGCCATCATTCCTATTAGTTGCATGAACACTCGAGCTGGTAGTGATTGTTGTGGCTGGAATATTTTGATAAGAACCTGCATACTTTGTATTCATGTTGGGTTTGGTGTACGCTATTGCCTTGGAGGTATCTATTGTGGCACCTATATTACAAATCAAATAAAGTATTATTATCTCATATCTATTGTGGCACCTAGATACTGCTGAGACAGGGACGGTTGGAGATGTGACTTCTTTTGATTTACTGTGAATCCCAGTTTGTGTAGCAGGTATATTGTTTGATACGTGTGCTGTACACATTGGTTGTATGACTTGGATTTTATTAACCAGTCGTCCAGACATGGGAAGACATGAATGTTGTCCCTTCATAAGTGTGCTGCTACTACTGCTAGACACTTTGTGAACACTCGAGGTGCTGCGGTTACTCCGAAAGGGAGTACCTTGAATTGGTAGTGTTGACCTAGTATGAACCGTAGGTACTTTCTGTGTGATTGATGGATGGGTATGTGGAAGTCTTGAGATCTAATGTGGTAAGGAAGTCGCCTTTCTATAGCAACGGTAGAAGCTGTTGTAGTGTGACCATATGAAAGTGGTCTGATCGTATGTACAGGTTTAGGGGCCTTAGATCTAAAATAGGTCTGAGGGACCCGTCCTTTTTGGGTATGAGAAAGTATAGGGAATAAACTCCTGTGCTTTGATGTTGTTTTGGGACTGGTTCTATTGCACTCTTTTGCAGTAGAGATGCCACCTCTAGTCTTAGCAGTATGAGGTGTTCTTGTGACCTGATACGCTGCCTGGGTGGTATTGTTGGAGGAGAGGAAGTGAGCTCCAAGCAATAACCTGACTGAATTATTTGTCTTACCCACCTGTCTGTGGTGAAGGAGTTCCAGACAGGTAGGAACTGTTGTAACCTCCCACCGGCAGGAGTGGAATGGTCTGGGGGGATGGAAGGGAAGTCACTGTTTGGGAGTAGAGGCGTAGCAATTGTTGTTTCCTCCACCTCTGCCCTTATTGTTGTTTCCTCTATACCCTCCTCTATAATATCCCTTACTGGGCGAGGTTTGGTTAGGCGCTTTGTAAGAAGAGGCGGTATTATCAGTTTGGAAACCCTTAGAGGCGCCCCTATATGAGGAGCGACGAAAGAAAGGTCTATGGGCTTGCGTTTGTAAAGCTCCCATTGATTTTGCCGTGTCTGTATCTTTCTTCATCTTTTCTAGTGCACTATCGACTGTTGGATCGAAAAGGTGTTGTTGGTAAAATGGCTGGTTTAAGATACTGGCTTGTACTTCTGGTTTGAACCCAGAGATGCATAGTCATGCATGTCTACGCAACAGTACTCCTGTATTTATTGCTCTAGAGGCTTTGTCCGCAGTGTCTAGTGCACAGCGTATGGAGTTATGTGTAATAACCTTGCCTTCCTGTATTAGGTCAGAAGCCCTGGTTTTATATTGTTCTGGCAAGTGTTGCATGAGTGACTCTAACTCATCATAATGAGCTTGATCATATCTTGCTAACAAAGCTTGAGTGTTAGTAATCCTCCAGACATTGGCTGCTTGTGAGATGGTGCGTTTCCCTAAAGCATCTAAAAGCTTAGACTCATAGTCAGGGGGTGGAGCATTCCCTGTTGTCTGCGAGTTAGCTCTTTTTCTCACGATTGACACTACTAGTGAGTCCAATGGCAACTGCCCTTTAATGTATGCAGGATCAGTTGGAGCCGCTTTGAACTTTTTTTCTAGTCTGGGGTTAATTACCCTGGCTCTGACTGAGTCTTTAAATATTTCGGGTGCATGTCTTACCACTCCACTAAGTATTGGAAGTGTGGTTGTGGTCTTTTGTGATGACAGTAGTGTGTCCATTAGGAAGTCTTCCACTGGATCTGTGTGCAAGTCTACTCCATGGATAGTGGCTGCTCTATGAATGAGCTGCGTAAACCCAATAGTGTCATCTGGGGGAGATGGTCTAGACGACTATGCATCGCCTTGTGGTAGATCTGGTGCATTATAATCTTCCCATGGGTCACCTGATGGCCCAGGACTATCATCTGGGTCATTAATGTCGTCTATGTGATGTTCACTCTCTACCTCCTGTGAGTAGCTATCCTCATCTTGTGGTATAAGACTATGCGTACTAGATGGTGAATGTACAGGAGAAATATCTATTGGTATTTCTACTTCTGGTGAAGGAATTCTTATGGGGGAAGTTGGAGCATGCTTTTTTAGAGGAACTGGCGGTGGTTTAGGATAGTCCATTTTCCTCTTTTCAGGCACTGTAGTGATATGTCCAGTCTTTGGATAAATAAAGAGTCTTTTGCTTTGGGTCAGGTTTAAAAACCTCTTCTACAGGAAAATCCTGTTTCGGCGCCAATTTATCTGCTTTGGGGCCGACATGCTTAGTTTTTACAGTGTCTATTGTCTTTGGAGCAGGTTTTGGTTTCTGATCCGAAGACCTGTTATCTTGTTTTTTCTTAGGATCCGTGCTCTTTGGATCCAAATTCTTTGTTCCCGGGGTACGTTTGGACTCATCTACCCTCGGAGCAGAAGTATGTTTCGGTACCGGAACCGTCTTCGGGTCCACTTTTTTTGGAACCGGGGTGGTTCTTGGTTCGGTAGCTTTGGGAATCTCTATTGGTGCCGAACTTGCTTTTCGGCTCGTCCGCTTTCGGTACCGAAGGATGCTTTGGTGCCTGAGTTAATTTTGGCTTAAGGACCTTCTGCTTTTCGGGACCGGCAGACTGACTCAAACCGGAGTCGACTGGAGGCTTTTTTATATTCTTTGCTGCGAGCCAGAAGGCAGGGCGTCGGAAGGTTTTGGTTGGTGTGCACCTGGACCCGAAGGTGGAGGTAGAACCGAAGCCTGTCCGGTTACGGTGGGGTTAACAGGGTCGACACTTGTACTCACGACCTGTTGACCAGCTGGAAGATCGTCATCTTCGGATTGATCCTCGGCTCCAGAAGCTGAATCCTGCGCTTCGGAAGCGATGTCTTCGTGCTGCTGTTCTTCGGCGTCTACTTCGATCGGAGCCTCGTCTATAATGCGGTCTGGTGTCGATGAAGACGACTGCACCATTACTCTTCGAGCTAGACGGTCCATGATGGTTTTCTTGGACCGGAACGAAGCGCAGGCCTCACAAACTCGACTATCGTGCTCTGGAGATAAGCACAGATTGCAAACCTCATGAAGATTGGTGTGAGGGAATTTGTGTCCACACCGAGGGCACTTCTTGAAGGGTGTTCTTTCCATGAGCCAAAGGCCCAGTGGCGCAGTTGGGCCCGTTGGGCCCGACGGCCCCGACGAACGCTGGAATCGAGAAGTGAAGCCTTTCTTCGACGCGGGTAACCGGAATCACTGTCGAAGTATTATGGTATTATGATTGATTTATGAATTCGAAAAGAGATCGGTAACGGGACCGAACGATGAATACATCCGGGCCCGATGGCGGAAAAAAACAATCTGAAGATGGAGTCGATGCCCATGCGCACTACCATCTAAGGGAGGAGTCATCCAACAGACAAAGACTCTTCCAAGACAACAACAAATTGTAATCATCCAGGCCCACCACCAGATGGTGATCTAATGCAAGGTGTGTGGTCTGCAGCCCATATGCCTCAAACATAATGGCTATACGCCACCTCTACCGGTCTTACGATCAGTCCGAATGTGTATGAAACCATACCATCGAGGGTAGAGAGGATTGCTCATCGAGAGGAAGCCAAAGAACGGTTTCAAACTGGAGCACAGCAACACACGTCCGATCCTGATGGTGGAAAAAAACAATCTAACGATGGAGTTGATGACCATGTGCATTATAACCGAAAGGAGAAGTCACCTTACCTCGTGACAAGGAAAGATTTCTTAGAAGAAAAACAACTTGCAAACATCTGCACCCAACACTAGATGGCAGGAGTATGCAAAGCATGTTTATCTACAGCACCCATGCCTCAAACAGAGTGTTACCAAAGGTAAGTAACTGATGAATGCTTTCAAACAAAGATAACTTACTGTTAGAATAAATACCCAAGAAGTGTCTCCTAAGGCAAAGGGTCCATTTAGACCAAAATTTCCCGCACAACTGAACAGACAAACACCCTACAAGACCGATCTAGCTGTCAAGGCAGTAGTCCTTCATTAACGTCTGCACTAAAACCCACGTTGCATCTTAACAGATGTCAAGAACAGGCACTCTAGGTCTCAACTGAATGGTCCTAGCTTTGGGAGCCTGTAGGGTTTTTCAAGGCTGTTTCTTAGCCAATATGTAGCAGATTTTAATGCAGTGTAGACTATCCATCAACAGCTCGTCCTTTTTTTCACCACCTTGTCCTAGAGAACCGCACTAAAAGCTAATAGTCCACTCACCTTGATCTCTTGGGGCCCAAGCGATGGAGTCTCTTTTGAGGGCTAAGGTGGCGCAAAGAAGGTCAAACACCTTGTTGAAAGCGAAAATTCATCACTACCATTGACAGCAATGTAGCTAGAGTCCTGAGCACCAGTTTGTAGAGGAAAATGGTGCTACAAAGAAGCTGAATCGAGGGGGCCTCAAGTTGATCTACCTGGCATGCGTATGCAATTGCCAACGCAGGACCATTTATTTAAGGGTAGTAGGTGCAACAAACTGTGAATTTGTTGCAAGGGATACATATCAGAAAGGTGAGGACTACATTTTACTCCCAATATTACTTTATTGGGTGTTAGTGGAAACACATGCTCTAAACCATTTATAAAAGAAGATCACCACTGGTGATTTGAACAAGAACAGCTGGGCCAGCAAACGTAAAAAGACAGAAGGAGCCAAAGGGCTACCTTTAACTCTGCCCAGAACAAGACCTTGCTTTGCTAAAAATAAAGTGAACATCAATACATCAGATAGTTTTGCCTGTAATGGGTCCCACTTCCAGTACTACACCAGGCCACAAACCTATCCCAGCACCTTGCGTAAACAGTTTTAGTGGAAGGGCACCTGGCCTCTAAGATGACATTTGTAGCAAAGTACCATTTTTGGCATTGCTACCCCACACTTTTCGCCTGACTGATGCATCTTTGACTGGATGTGCACTGTGTTGCTGCTATCCAGGTTCCCAGTGCTTGAGTTCTTTCCCAAAACAATAACTTTGTTTCTACAATTGGCACACCTTTGGCTCACATGTAAGCCCCTTGTAAAAGGTACCAGTGGTACGAAGGCCCTTGTGACTAAAGACTGTCTCTACGAGCTGCATCATGCATTGTGCCTCCCTAAGAGAACACTCACCAAACACAAGTATACTGCTACTACAGCCTTCGTGTTTTGGTGCAAATAAAAGTGAAGTCTCAAGCAGTCCCCAGAGGGAGTGGACGTGCAAAAGGAATAGTTACCCTTAAGGTAAGTAGCCCATTGTCTACTACCTTCTAACCACAGTAACACCCCAAAACGGACTTAACAAGGGCTCCCCTGAACCATAATCCTCAGATTACCGACGACCTATGAAGAAGGGTACAAATAACAGCCGAACCCTGCACGACAAGAAGCTCCAGCCGCTGACTAGATCCCAGACCCGCCAGCCAGACTGCAAACTTCGAAAGCTTCCACGACTCATCCCACAGACCAGCGACCTTCAAATACCTGGGAGAACTGCCTGCCTTTCATAAAGATACCTGATCTCCCATGGACAGTGGACCCATCCAAAAGAAAACCAAGCCCAAAGACCAAAGCTCTGCATGTGGAACCGTGAAACCGAGCACTTCTGCACCCGATGCCTACGGCCAGAGTCCAAGTTGCCCATCTGTCTAGAAAAAGTTCCTCAGGGAACCTGAGCAAGAGTCCCTTGTAAGTTGACCCTTGCCGGACTCCAAGTGCATGCCTGCAGCCTCCGCATGATGACCTGTGTGACCTGCACGGGTAAGTTGATTTCCGACGCCAAAGGACACCCCTGCACCAAGAGCCCCTGGGCCTTGGAGAGATTTACAGATGGTGTCCCAACGCTCAAGTACACCCCACCTTCCCTGTGCAGCTGTAGGTTTTTATTGTCCAGCCTTTTTTAACCGAAATTTCCCATTGGTGTGCATGGTGCGCCTGATACTGTGTTCACATTCTGCACCTAGCCGCCCCTGTGCCGCTGAGGGTGCAAGTTAGGCACAGCTTTGTGGCCCTGCGGTGCTTACATTAAACCCCGGTGACTGGGTTAGTAAACCATTCTACTTACCTGTGAGTAGTACCACTTTGATTGCCCACTTTCTCCATTGGTTAACATTGGCATCAGATCCAGAGTTTGACCTCTGCACCAGCACCAGTGGTCGTGCAGTGAGGTCAATTACCTGAACCTGCCTGGTACTAATTCTTCATCTAAAAGCTCAATAGTGTAAATCTTTTGCTTACCTGCATATTGCTGAATGTTTTTCCTCTCATAGGATATTGTGTTGATTGAAAAAATGCAATAAGCATCCACTTTTTACATTGAAAAACATTTTTACACCTTTTACATTGATATAGCAAAACGTATTTTATTGCAACAAAGTATCTTTGGTTCGATAAAATAAATGTACTAAAAGTTCTATTTACAAACCATTGGTTTTGGATTTAGTCACTGAGTGTGTGTAATAATTTCTTGTCTGTGTGTGTACAACAATTGCTTTGCACTGCCCTCTGATAAGCCTAACTGCTCGCTCACACTGCCACAAAACAGAGATTTTTTTTTATCTACTTCAGCCTCAGGGGATTCACTGGACTGTGCACGCTATACCTTATATTGGTAAAGTATATCCAGAGCCAGCTTCCTACATCATCAACATCAGTACGGAGATCAAAAGAACTCCACTATGGTCTGTCAATCTTCACACATGGAGGTGCAGATTGCACAGGCTCAGGTGCAAGACCCTACCCTGCTGCAGCAACATGTGGTCCTTGTAAGAAAGGATTTGCCACCCACTTTTTGTGCCACCCTTAGAGGCCCTGTAACTTTACACACACACACTGCCATTGCAGGTTGCGTGTTTTGGTACAGAACAAAGTGAAGAGTCGACATGGCATACATCCCTGTATGTCATGACTACAACCCAGTGCCCTGGCATAGGTCAGCCATCCCTCTAGCTGGGTGCACTATACCAGTGGTGAGCGTACAGGTGCCTGAGCCCTGTAACCCACCTGTGACTAACCAATTCTTAGACATTGTAAGTGCAGCAATGCCATTAAGAGTATATGGTGCTGAGAGTTTATCATTATGAACGCCATAGCACCATAATGAAAACTGGTATCAAACTTTTCAGCACAATAAACCCACTCTGATGGCAGTGTGAACTTTAATGCCAGTGTGAAAATGCACTCAGAGGGCATCTTAGAGATGCCCCCTGAAAAAAGATCTAACAGTAGTGTCCAGGCTGAGTGCCTGCTCACCAGCTGCAATCAATCAATCAATCATGCTTTTGTTAAGCGCTACTACTCACCCGTGAGGGTCTTAAGGCGCTGGGGGAGGGGGTTCTGTCGAAGAGCCAGGTTTTGAGGTTTCTTTTGAAGGTGGGGAGAGATGTCTGTCTGAGGTGGAGAGGGAGGATGGTGTTCCAGGCACTGGCCACGAGGAAGGAGAAGGAGCGCCCGCTTGATCTGGTATTTCTAGTGGGGGACCACGGTGTAGGAGAGCTGGGCTGATCGTAGGGTCCTTTGAGGTGCGTGAAATTTGAGTCGGCTGTTCAGGTATCGCGGAGGGCCTTGTGAGCGTGGGTGAGCATCTTGAAGGAGACTCTAGCTTCGATGGGGAGCCAGTGGAGTGTGTGCAAATGCTGGGAGATGTAGCAGTGGCTTGGCAGGTTGAGAACCTGTCTTGCGACGGGGTTCTGGATGTTCTGTAGCTTGCGTGTGAGGTTTTTGTTTATTCAGGCGTCGAGTGCGTTGCTGTAGTCGAGTCTGCTGGTGACCATGGCGTGAGTGATGGTCTTTCTGTGTTTGAGGGGGATCCATTTGTCTTGTGTAGGAGGCGGAGGGTGTGGAAGTAGGAGGACAAGGCGGCATTGATCTGGCAGTCCATTTTGAGCTCGGAGTCCAGGATGATTGCCAGGTTGCGTGCGTGGTCCGTGGGGGTGGGTGGACTTCCAAAGGCGGGGGGCCACCAGGTTTCTTTCCAGGTGTCGGGTGTGGGCTCATGGTGAGTACTTCTGTTTTGTTGGTGTTTAGTTGAAGCCAGCTGTTTTTCATCCATTTGGCGAAGGCTTCTATGGCTTCTCGAAATTTGTGTCTGGTGGTGTGGAAAACGTGTAATATTTTACTTGCCATAAGCTGCAATTTTGGCGGTGGTATATTTAGGTTTCCTTCATAATTCTCCCATCCTCTGCTGCTCATCTTTTTCCCTCCCTGTGCTGTCTATTTTAGTTGACTCCCTGACTCAGCTAAAAGCAATATGCATGCTAAAGAGTTTGTAGCGGCCAGAACACCTGGTCTCAGACTCAACTGTCAATCTCTTAGTGCTGCCATAAGCACTCCTGCTCCCCCTCCCACTTTGCTGACTAAGGGATTTCCGATCTGCCCATGTTTGTCGGTAACTACTGCTGTGTATGCTTGTACCTTCTATTTGTAACTACATGCTTACCAGTGCAGAAAACTCTGTATATAAGCACCATGGTCTGTGTATTCAAGCCACTACCTCCTGGAACACTTGCGGGTGGATGTATGGACGTAGTCTCACTCATGAGTAAATAAACTTGTTATTTTGAATTACAGCTTCAGTGCCAATCTCAATTTTGTTAGTCTAAGGATCTGCGGACAGAGAAGGGTGAACCCTGCACTGGTGTGCCCCTTGAAAAAGCACATTTCCATAGTTTGGCGCCCAACGTGCGTCCTCATCGGAGACGCGGCCGCCTAGTGGAGTGGTCTTGACAGAAGAATGGAATTCTACTGAGGAGATGTCATTCATGAGGAGACCCTTATCTTTGCAGCCGAAGTGTTTTTTTTCCTGTTTTCTTGATCTGACCCTCAAGGTGTTGGCCGGTTCTGACTGTGGTATCCTTTGGCGCAAGTATTTGAGTGACCATTAGGTCGACCAAGAGATTGGCGGTTGGAGACTCTTGTTTGGTAAGGTCGCTGAAGAGACACTATTTGCTTGGCCAAGATTCTGGTTATGTTTTTTTATTTATTTTTTGCAAAAAAATAAAGGCAGGTATTGTGGAGATTTTTCTTTACTTTTGAATATATTTGATAGGTAATATTTTACACAAAATTGGTAGCATGCCTGTTCCCAGCACATTACGTAAGTTGTCTTGCTGTCTTGGAGGGTCCAAAATGGATTTAGAAAAGTCAGCCGGCTCCCCCAGAGGGGACACCTAATAGGCATATGTACATTAAATACGTTAATTCTTCCATAATGTATGTACACTGTGGAACAAATATATGAAAAAGGATCATGATTTAGATGGCCTGTCAATGGGTCATTTCACTATAAAAAGATTCAATTTGTAGAGCAGTGTTTGTTCAAACGTAAAAGTCAAGAAGATAGGTTTGATTGTGTATGAATGTGGGAGAAAGAAATGCAAGGAGGAGTGAGGAAAGAAGAAGAAGCTATATCAGAAAAAGAGCAGCGTAAAATGAGATATCAAAAAGCATTGGAATTGAAAAATAAGGAAATGAAGGAAATAGAAGACCAAGAGGAAAGGGAGCGTCGTTAAGAGGTAACTGGCCAGTTCCCTTTCAGGCGCCCTATTTATCCCATACTTAATAAACCTCAAGATGATTCCATTTTGTTAGATAGATCTCCACCCCCATATAAATTCCCTAGTGCCCCTGAGAATGAGGTTTCTGACGAGGAGCATTTGTCTTCAGATGAAAAAGATAAAGATAAGCAAGGTAGGCGGCTAACTTGCTCTACTTTGACCAAGGAAAAGAAAGATAAATTACGGGACATTGCCAGAGAGGGAGCACGTTGTACTACTACAGCGACGGTCCTCACAGTTACAGTTCAGACTTGGGAAAACGCCAAATAGTTATCTTTTTTAGAAAAATTCTCTTGGAAGGTAATATATTGTTGGCGGCATAATTCTAATGAAACAGAGACAGATGATATAAGTATTGATTATAAACAGTTAGTAGATGGGACTTTCCTTTTTTTAAACTTACCTGATATGATTAGGCGAGTGGTCAAATTACGAGATGAAACATTGCGTTTACGAAAAGAAAAAGGGTTAGCTAGAAAAATTAACATTTTAGAAATAGCTCCATCTCAGACAAAGGTAGTAGATGCGAACAAACCTAGTAGTAGTGTTCCCTCAAAGGGAGCAGGAATGGATTAGGATAAAACCTCAGATGATGCAAAGGGATATTTTATTTATAATTGGGTATATGCCCCTTGGAGTAGAGCAGATGTTAAGGCTTAAAGCTGCTTTCCCTGATCCGCGGAAAAATCCAGCCGCTTTTTATGAAGAAGTGGAAGGAGCTATTAGCTCCTGCACTATGACCCTGCCAGATATTGATATTTTTTGTGACTTATTTTGCCCCCTGATATGTGGAGAACAATTCGGAAGGTAGACAATATTGCAGCTTATGGTGATACTTGGGTGCATTTAGAGGAAATAGATGTGGCTAGAGAGCCTGCTCAGAAACCGTAACCGGTGATATTAGATCTTCCCAAAGCTATTGCAACTAAGTTGAAGACTCTCATACTCCCTAAGAAAATAGATTGGACCACGTTAGCGTCCTGTAAACAGGAAAAGGATGAGTTCATATATGATTTCTTATCAAGATTTGAATAGACATTCCATGATTTTAGTGGTCAGTCATTGGCCAATGATACGGGTAAGCATTTGTTTGTTGATAAATTTGTCACTAATATGTTACCTTAAATTGCTAGTCGCTTAAAGGCCAGCGAGAGTTCTTGGACCACGTCTTCCCCAGGTTCCCTTTTTACTATGGCCCAATATTATGAGCGTCAGGAACAGGAAGCAAAAGGCACGGAGGATAAGAAGGTTAAGGAGTTATGTTGGCTCAAATATTTGGTCCACCATTTAGGGGAGGTGGAAGAGGCGGACGTGCAATGTATACACCTGAGTGCCCCCTCTCCCTTGAGCAAATGTGTCCCCTGATCAATGTGCTTATTGTAAACAGACTGGGCATTGGCTTTCTGAGTGCCCTCTTTTGCAAAGTCAGCAGTACCACCGGGGAAGGGGTAGTGTGAGAAGACGCCCAGGGAATTCAGGAAACAGGAGAGGTACAGGAGCTCGCCCCAGATTTGAAGCAGTTGAACAAGGACGAAATCAATATCAAATGTCTGATTATTTTGCTGATGCTCTTGCAGATTCCGATTATGCATAGGGATGCCTAGGATGGGGTAAGGGACCGGTTGAGGTGCCAGTAGATCAAATGGGTCCTTATGTTGATGCAAGCGTCTTGGTCTGATAGGTTTCTGGTTGACACAGGGGCTGCCTGTAGTACTCGGTCTAAAATTGGTTCCTAGGGCTCTCCTGTCCGGCACAATGATAACATCGATAGGATCCAATGGGACATCTACACCTAGCCCACTTTCACAGTCACTTGAATTCGGACTTGACAAATTCAAAGCAGTATGTCCATTTTTTGCTTTCCCCTACTACACCTGACAATATTGTGGGTATCCCTATGCTTAAATATTTTCATGAAACAATAAGTAGTTCTCCGGAAGGTGAGCGTGTTATTTTAAATAACAATTATTCAATGGTTGAGAGATCCTGTCTTATCAATTAGGATGCAGTTCTGGCGTCCTTACCTAGTGTGAAGAAGGAACACTGTTATTGTTCCTATTTCTTGCCTCCCATCATCACAAAGTCTCAATTTTGTAGTTTCTAAAGGTTACCTAATTAGGTCACCTCCTGTCTAAGGGGGGACGTGTACTCACACCAAGCCGCATTCAGATCATTTTAGACCTCCTGTACCCCACACTCAGAAAGATGTCCGTGCACTGATTGGCCTATTATTAAACCTTTGTTGGCCATTTTTGAATAAAGACACTCTGATGGCCTTTCTCATGGACTACTGAATGTCAGAATGCCTTCCAACAGACACGCCAAGCTCTTTGTTCTGCCCCAGTATTAGGAATTCCAGACTACACTCACTAACAAGAGTATGTGAGCTTAGTACAGATTTACTTGTCAATATTTTTACCGACAGCCAGTACACATTCAGGGTGGCATATCATTTTGGGCGCTTATGGAAAGATAGGGGTTTCGTCACCTCACATGGGACACAGATAGTGTATGGAGAATTAGTGCATAATCATCTTATTGCCCTAACCTATCCTAAGAAAGTAGCAATTGTTAAATGTAGTGCACACAAGAAAGTGACTGATAAAATAGGAGAAGGTAAATGCATTTGCGGATCACAAAGCCCATGAGACCATAGTGTAGCAAAGTACCATCTTCATGTATGTGGTGAAGTCACAAGCTGAATGTTGGTGTGATGCCAGGCAGAAAGTGCTGGACATGCAACAATCTGCCTCTGCTGATGAATTAGATCAATGGTCTAAGGAGAGAATGCTGGATGATGAAGGCTGTTGGAGGAATAAAGATATGACCAAATGGAAGTTACCCACAACCTACTTATATCCCTTGATTCACATGGCACATGGGCCGGCACATGTTGGTGCATCCTCAGTAACAAAACAACGTATTTAAGTTTGGGATCATCCTGATATTGCCGGCACTGCAAAAAAAGACAGTCCAGCCTTGTCTGGTCTGTCTCCAGTATAATCCTGGAAAATGAACCTTAACTCCAGTAGGAGGTTTTGCGACACCAACTGCACCTTTTAAGGTCCTGCAAATGTCAACGGACCTCATTTAATTGGGCAAGTTGTAGAATATGTCATGAAAGGGTTGGGGATTAAGCAGAAATGTCATGCCGCTTTTCACCCACAGTCAGCAGGCCTGGTGGAGTATTGCAACTCCAGCACTACTTTCTATCAGATCAATAACACATACACGATCTGTCCTCACACCCTATGAGGTGGCTTTTGGAAGGCCAAAACATATTTGGGGAGTCCCTAAGCCTCGCCCAATACATGATGTACCCCATATGTTGATGAGTGACTATTTGTCCCAGTTAACTGACAGCTTGTCTTCTATTTATCAGCAGTTATGGGTAATTCTTCCAGACAGGTCACAGGAGGATGGCCCTGATCTGCGCCCTGGTAATTCCAGCCCGCTTTCTTCGTGAGCCCAGCTGCGTTGACAGACCACCACGACGTTTGGTCACCAAGAAAGGGCGAGCTGCTTCACCTGAAGGACCTGAGGAAGTCTTCTCGGACCACACGATCCCTGATACATCTACATATCTGCTTCGATCCGGAAAGATAAACAATTCATCGCAGAAAGACTGGGTAGTTAAAGACTGTCTACAAAGGGGGGTAGCCTATTAGTGACTACTCGTCTCAACGTTAGTGGAGAAATCAATGCCTGCCCAGGACCTTAGGGCATCATCTGTTTTGTTGTTTTCCGATGAAAATGAGCTTGCCTCAGAAGGAGATCGCTGCGAAAATGTGCAATGGCTGTACAATCTGCATCCTTGGTCTGACCTGGACTGCTGCCATCATCGCTACTGTAATGTGGGTAGTGGAGAAAGTAATGCCTGGAGCCTCCTTACCCAACATTACTTTTACATCACTTGCTGCAAAAGAGCACCATCATTTTGATTTGCGCAACATGAACTGGGATGCTGGCAAAATCTGAGAAACACTTACTTTCTTCAAATCAGACACACCAGCTAAGCAATGCTACTAATTGTTGGGTTTGTGGCAAGATTTCTCCTCATCAGAACATAAAAGGAATCCCATTGTCATAGCTGCCATTCTCTCACAATGGCTCATGCCCAGCTTGGTTCAAACTTCTATATGCCTCTAATGAACAAAGTCTGTTACCCCAACGAAGATGGGGACACATGCGCAAAAAGGACTGCTTTAGAAATGGAAGAACATAGTAAAAGAAGTGCAGCAACAAACTGTGTATTCAAACTCTAGGTTGGGTAAAGGAAATTGACCTCTTGTTATCTCTGTTGCCATGACCACTGGCCCCATTTTTGTACAAAGTACAAGCCATGTGCCAGTGGGCCACAGTAACTGAACTGCAGTGTTGCAGATGTCTATGAGAGGCCGAAGCAGCTTCCTTGCATCACGTCACACTTATTTTGTTCATGGAACTAAGGCATGGAACTAAGGCATACTACTTCCCAGCTCCAGGCTGGTCTGGTACCGGTTACATAGCCTTCCTTCTACCACCTGGGTTTTTAGCTCCCCCCAACCTACCATCAAGATTTGCAATTGTTCAATCACTATGCTGGTAGTAGGGGAAGTGTGCAATCGATGTCTCTGTAGTCGATCCGACAGATGCTTTGTTCCCTCTGTATTACCACCTACTACTTGTCTACCATTTAAAACTGCCCAAAATTTAAATGCCCGTTTAGCAGTAGATCAAGAAGTCAGCAACATGATGCGAATTGATGTTTACAACATTTATCGTACCCCTTTTAAAGCACAAGAAAATGTCTAAGCTTATTCACAAAGAGCAGTCTGTGGAAAACGTGTAATATTTTACTCTGCATAAGCTGCAGCCATTTTGGCTGTGGTATCCATTTAGGTTTCCTTCATAATTCTCCCATCCTCTGCTGCTCGTCTTTTTCCCTGTCTGTGCGGTCTATTTTAGTTGACTCCACTCAGCGAAAAGCAATATGCATGCTAAAGAGTTTGTAGCTGCCAAAACACCTGGTCTCAGACTTAACTGTCAATCTCTTAGTGCTGCCATAAGAACTCCTGCTCTCGATCCCACTTTGCTGACTATGTGATTTCCCATCTGCCCAGATTTGCCGGTAACTATTCCTGTGTATGCTTGTACCTTCTGTTTGTAACTACCTGCTTACCAGTGCAGAAAACTCTGTATATAAGCACCATGGTCTGTGTATTCAAGCCCCTACCTCCTGGAACACTTGAGGGTGTTGTATGAACGTGGTCTCACTCATGAGTGAATAAACTTGTTGATTGAATTCCAACTTCACTGTCAATCTCTTTTTTGTTAGTTTAAGGACCCGTGGACAGAGAAGGGTGAATTCTGCACCGGTGTGCCCCTTGAAAAGCACATTTCCACAGCGGTGTTGGGTTAGTTGGATAGAGCGAGGATGAGTTGGGTGTTGTCTGCGTATAACGCAATGTTGAGCCCATAGGTTCCAACGAAGGGGGAGAGCGGAACCATGTAGACGTTGAAGAGCGTAGGGCTGAGGGATGACCCCCTGAGGGATTCCGCAGGTGGTTGGTGTAGGGTCTGAGAAGAAAGGGGGGAGTTTGACCCGCTGCCTCCTGCCGAAGAGGAAGGACCGGATCCAGTCGAGGGCCTTGTCTTAAATCCCTGCTTCATGGAATCTGTGTATTAGGGTGCAGCGAGAGACTGTCGAAAGTCGCTGAGAGGTCGAGGAGGATGAGGGCTGCTGTTTCTACTTTGTCCAGTAGGGTGCGGATATCGTCTGTTACGGCAAGGAGGGAGGTTTCCGCGCTGTTTTTTTTTTTTTTTACTGAAGCCGTATTGGGAGGAGTCGAGGATGTTGTGCTCTTTGATGAATGTGGTGAGTTGGCTGTTGATGGCTTTCTCGATGACTTGCGCTGGGAAGGGGAGCAGGGAAATGAGTCTGTAGTTTTTGAGGTCGGTGGGGTCCGCCGAGGCTTTCTTGAGGAGGGTGTTGATCTCAGCGTGTTTCCAGTCGTCGGGGAACGATGCGGTTGATGGTGTAGCGGAGCATGGGTGCGATGGTGTCAGCGGCTCTGTTGAAAATGTGGTGAGGGCAGGAATCAGAGGGGGCCCCGGAGTGGATTTAATCCATCGTCTTAAGTGTGTCTTCGGTGGTGAGGGCTGTCCAGTTGTTGATCGTTGGCTTCATGATGTCGGGGGTGGTTGGTGAGGGTTTAGTGTGCTGGTTGTCTTCATCGAAGTTGTAGATGCTCTAGATTTTGTGGTGGAAAAAGGTGCTCAGTTTGTCACAGAGGTCTTGTGAGGGTGGTATGTTGGTGGACTCGCTGGTAGGTTGGGCGAACTCTTGAGGATGCTGAAAAGTTCTTTGCTGTTGTGTGCGTGGGTGGAGATTCTGTCTTCGGTCCCTTTTTTCCTCGCTTTTCTGATGAGTTGCTGGTGGACTTTGGTGGTGGCTCTGAAGTGGTTGTGGGCTTCTGTGGATTTGGTGTTCCTCCAGTTCTTTTCGAGGCGGCGGCAGGTGCGTCTGCATTCTCGAAGTTCTGTGGTAAACCAGCTGCCTTTCTTGGCGTGGGTGTTCCTGAGTGGGGCTACGGTGTTGGTGCTGTCGGTGATCCATCTGTGCGGGGTTCGGGCTGCGGCGTTGGGGTCATTTTCCGTGATGGTAGGGGTGGAGTTGCTGAGTAATGAGGTTAGCTGCCACCACCAGACATGTTTCTGGACCCTTGAGTCGAGAGCCTGTTGCACATCCTAGGACGAGGTGTCAAGCCTCCCCCTAGGATGGGTACGGTCCACAAAGGGGAAGCTTCAAAGGCTTACCACCTTTGTGAGCTACCCCAGTCCTTTGCTGCTTCCATCAACTGGTCCCCACTGATTCTGACCCCCACAAAGGAAGGGAGGTGTGTGCACCTTTGCCAATCCCACCTCTCAGGAGGGGGAAGCGAGGTGAAGCACAACTCTCAGTCTCCGCCATCTTGCAGATGGGGGCACCCAGCGAACCAGAATGTGGGGACAATGTGGTGTAACCACCCCAAGGAAGGGACCCATTAATCCCAAACATTACTTATCTGTAACGCCTCTAAATCTAGTATTTAGGGCAACCCTGGACCTTGCCTCCTCAGACAAGAATTGTAACGAAGAAGAGAAAAGGAAGGACCGAAGAAGCCATGCTGAAACCAGACCTCTGACTTGGCACCAGCCCTACCGGCCTGTCCCTACCTCGAACCTGCCCCAGCGAAATCCCTGTGTGTCCTGCAGCCAGCAGCCTCAAGAACCCGAAGGACCTGCCCTGCCTTCCAAGCCAAAGACTGTCTCCCGTGAGTACTGGATATGTTCAACCACAGACTCAGGGCTCAGACAAAACCACGAGTCTGCATCACTCTGCACCCGATGCCCACGGCCAGAGTTTAAGTGGCCCAACACCACGAGGAGGTCTCCCCAGCCATCCTGACCTGAGATCTGGTGATCTCTGACCTGCCTCAAATCCCCCAGCGAAGCCTGCAGCCCCTTCCTTCCGACCAGAGCGGTTTAGAAAACCTGAAGCCTAAAGATACCCAGGCACCCGACACCACACCGCCTTGGGTGGCCCGACCAATGGTGTCCCAGCATCCCTAAGTATCCCAACTTACCTCTCCAACTGGTGGTCAGCTCCAGACGATCTTCGTCACCAAGCCTGCAGTCTTTGTTGCAACCGGAGAAACCCCATTGACAACAATAGGGCACCCGATGCCAAAACACCCAGCTGCCCCTGCGGGTGTACTTTGGGTCCTAACTCGGATCCCCCTTTGCCCTTAGCCTAATACTAGGAGCTTTGCTCCCACAATCTTGTGGCCTGCTCATGAGCAGCCACCAACTGGAGGCACCCTATTCCCCACTGGTTGACATTGAACCTCAACACTCTGCATCCGGCCGCCATACTGCCACTGAGGGTGCTTCAAGAGTGCATTCTTGACCCTGGAGGAACCCTGGTTCTAACCCCAGAATACAAACTCCCACAAACTTGTACTTACCCCCAAAACCATTGACCTCTTTTTTCACCATACAACTACTTTGACTGTTTTTCCTTGAAAATTGTTCTAATGTGGAGTTGGTTTTCTAGGAGAAGTTGAAAAACTGCAAATAACTAAAAACTGTTTTAATTACCTTTAATGCGATATCTAGGCTATATCTAGGCATATCACACTAAGTAGAAAAATTTATCTGAAAAGTAATCTAATTTCCACAGCACTGAAACGATTTACCAACCTGTAACAAAGCCATTTTCATTCAGCTTGCTTGTATTGTTCAACCCGCCTTGAAAAGTACCATTTATACTTACCTGTACCAGGGTTGCTTGGTTCTAGAAAATATATATAAATACGTAACATTTTTATAAACAAATTGGTCTGAGTTCAGTCTGAGATTGTGACATCATTTGCTGCCTGAGTGTGTACAACAAATGCTTAACACTACCCTCAGATAAAGCCTTACTGCTCGCCCACAATACCACAAATACAAAGTAAGGTGCTATCTATTTATATTGTGCCTAACTTTGGGGAGCCAGCTTCCTACAGTCCTCCCACAGTGGAAGCCCGACTGGAAGACAGATGCTCATGTCCAGACGTTCTGGCTAACACACTCTCCTGAACCAATCGGATCAGATACTTTTAGAATGACTTGGGCCTCTTAGTTCCAGATCTTCAAAATTTGGGACAGGAGAGGTACTGGTAGGAAGAGATACAGCTGTCTTGTTTTTTACTATATATCAAATGCTTCTCAGAGAGAGAGTTTTTGATAACTCCAGGACTTAAAATTGCTGACATTGCGTGTTCTTGGAGGTGTAAACAGATCTAGCCCGAGTCCTCCCACTGGCGGAAGAAGCCCTGTGCCACTGATGGATGGCAACTGTCATTTGTTATCCGCTAGGCGTCACCGACTGAGTTTGTTCACGCTGGCGTTTAAAGATCCTGCAAGGTGGTGCATCATAAGGAAAATCCCCACAAAAGTCAGTCAGCTCTAGAAGCACTGAGTCTCCTAGCAAAGGACTGTCACCCAGAAACCCACCATGCTTTGTTGCAGTACAACATGGTGGTGCTGCTGTCTGTGAGAACTGGCACCTTCCTACTTAGATGATTGTCAGGACTGCTTCCAACATCAAGCAAATGACCTGCAGTTCCAATAGGTTTATGTGTTAGCAGGACTGTGCGAGAAACCAGAGTCCTTTGCTCTCCATCTCTCCCAAATGACCTACACAACCCAGTAATAACGCACTCATCACCACTGTCAGCTCTAGACGGGGTAGGAGAGGGGCTTGCCTCTGACCAACTGCGGGGTCGCCATTGCGCATCTGTTGCAGTCTTCTCAGACAGAATTCCTTGGTGTTGGACCCGCCAAGACTTCAAATTCAACTGAAGAGACTGCATATGCCACCTGGCATACTCCAAGAGCAGGATACATGAGCCCAAAAGGGACCACTTACTAAGACCCAGGACAGCGGATAAAACATTAGGTCCATAGCTCAAATCTCCTGGTCTCGTGCTGGAGGGAAGGCCTTGTACTTCAACACATAAAAGACTTTAAAGGAGTCAGTTTTCACTCCAGCAAGTTGTTTGAGAACCTCAACGATGTAAGGAGGTTCACCATTGTCTGGAGGGGGTCTATCACTGACTGTGACAAGTGCACCTTCAACAACCAGTTGTAGGGGGCTGGGGAAAGTGGAATCTCCAAACTTTAAGATGTGCGGCAACCACTGCCATCATTTTTGTGAACAGCCATGGGAATCTAGTAAGCAAGGTGAAAGTGCTCTTGGCCTACCTTAAACTGTAAGTAATGCCTGAGAGACAGCAGGACAGGTACATAAAAGTACAAGTCCTGCAAGTCCAGGACTACCATCAAGCCTGGATACAAGGTAGACAGAACATAGACAAGAGGGATTATTTTAAATGTGTCTTTTCCTAATTGGTGAAGATCTAAAACAGGATGAAGGCTCCATCTTTTTGTTGGTATGAGGAAATAGTAGGAGTAACAACCAGTCCAGCTTTTTGCATCCAGTTCCCTATATATAGCCCATCAGGCCAGTAGAGCATGCACCTCTTAGAACAAGATGGAGAGGACCGCTTGTGAAAGCAGCTCTGATGTTGGCAGAAGATGAGGCGAGTTTGAAAGAAATGGAAGGGAATAGCCTGACTGAATGATCTAAGAACATATCTATCAGATGTAACAGCTTTTCACAAGGAAGAAATGCCTGATGCTGCCTCCCACAGAGTAGTTGTGTGCCACTAAGGCTAAACCAAAGCAGTTTGGATGCTGATGCTGCAGGGGAGAGGGACAGAGAAGATCTGTGGCTCTGGGAACCTGCCATTGCATTTCTGATCCTCAACCCCAAAATGTCTGGGTTGACTGTTGCAGGGGAGGTGGGCCCTGGTGGTGCCTGTACGTCAGACCTCATTTACAGTCCCAAGAGGGTGGACACTTTTGAGGCAGGTGTCGAAATGCCCAAATAAAGCACTGTAGCCCAGCCCTCCTTTGTGTATCCCAGGGAAGAATCAGTCTTATCATTAAATAGGCGAGATCCTTTGAAAGCATATCCACAATTGCTGCCTGGACATCTCCAGAGAAGCCCCCTAGACCTCATCCATGCATGGCGATGAAGTATAAGACTAGTGCTAACAGTTCTTCTTGAGCAATGGATGGTGTCTAGAAGAGAAAGAATTACATATTATGCCAAATCCTAAATGGTTTGAGCCAAGGAGGACCGAACATCCCCAGGGACCCCTGGGAGGATCATGTCAACAATGTCCCTAAGGGTATGTGTCTAACCTCCAAGTAGGCAGCTGGGAGTGACTGGCCTTAAGGCCATTTTGGCCAAAGGGAACATTAGTTTGTGAATGCCTTGATCCTCTTATTTTCTGTACGAGGGGATGGGTGGTTGGCTGAAGAACTGGGGTTCAAATTGCTGGAGGAAGCATGTACCACCAGAGACTCCGCATTACAATGTGGAGTTGAATTTTAATGGTCACCTGGCACCAGCCTGTGGCGCCTGGCAACCTATCTGTTCACCAATGGATAAGATCAGGCCTTAGAGGATGAGCCTATTAATGATTCTGTTAGGGCTTCATCAAACGTTAGTAATGCGCAGGCTGCAAGTCTTTTGTATGTACATTAGTTTTAACTTCCCGAGAGGCGAGTTGTAGGTTAAAAACTTCAGCTGAATATCTACTCACCAACAAAAATGAAGAACTTCTGTTACAGCCCTCAATTCAAAATAGCTCCTCCTGACGATATCAGGAAAGGTGAACTGGTATCGTAAGATCTGGCTAGTGGTTTCTGGGGGGTAACCAAGCGCAACATAGCACGGGCACGGTATATGGCTGCTCCCTCAAGAATTGAATATTGGGAGTCGGACCTTGATTGGTGCCAGAGGGCAGAACGGGTAGTCTACCAGAGCAGGGGCTGTCCCAAGAAATGGGAGAATATATGGGGGGTCTTGAGTGACTTTAAGGGTTACAGATGGAGGGGTGCAAAGTGGCAGCGTGGGGGGGCTTTGAGGAAAAAAGTCTGTTGAGCTAACAGTTCCATGAACTTCAACAGGCCGTTTAAGTATCATCATGACTATATATTCAAACTTTGACAATGTAGATCTTAAATGCTACGTTTGACATGTGATAATCTGCGTTCATTTCTCATAAACGCAGTAAGTTTAACAATTTTTAAATAAAAAGAATAACAAATTTGTTTTTTAAAAGGCACTTTGAAGCAACACTCTTGGACCCCAATCTAATCTTTTATTGTTTCCCTGAATTAAAGCTGGGGCAAAAAAAGGAGCATGGGGAAGGAGTGGTTTTGTGGTTGAATCCAATACCTCCTCTTGAACCAGTATGTAGTGTGATTCTGGTACCGTCAATTTATCACTCCTTACACTGAACGAAAAAAGAAAAGAAAAAGGAGAACTGAAAAGTTGGCATGCTGTTTCAACCTCTTCAGCAAACAAAACGAGTACTGATCTCAACCCTTGGTTGGGGGTTTACCATTTTAAGTGACAGTAAACAGAACAAGCATTTGCAATGCAATAGGTCTCGCATTAGGAAAGTTTGAGCTATTGGCATTGTAAATGACAATTTTTTTATTTATATTTTGTTTTTGAAAATAACTAAATTAATAGCTTTGTCATTTACAATGCCAATAGTTCTAACTTTTGCAAATGTGACACCTATAGCATTTGTAATGCAATATGTGTTTTTACGTGACTTACATGTATTGATATTACAAATAACAATGGCTTTTAATTTTTTTTTAATAGTTAATAATTAAATAAAAGTTATTGTAATTATAATGGCAATAGCTTAAAGTTTTGTAAATAACTTTTGTGAAGATTATGTTCAGTGTATTTTATTGTGACGAAATTCCAAGAACAGAAGTGAAATATTAGCATGTTTTTGTTACATTTGTAATAAAGCTTCAAACATTGAGAGAGCATATTTGAACCAGGTGTTGTTGAATGGTCGCAGAGATTGATGATGTGGTGGGGCTGAGTGATGTTGTGATGGCAAACGAGTGATGCTGTGGCATTCAGTGATGCTGTGGTAGCACATAGTGATTTTGTGAGGGTGAGGGAGTGTGAGGGTGAGGGGGAGTGAGGCGGTGTGAAGGTGAGAGGGGGTGAGGGTGTGTGTGAGGGTGAGGGGGGGTGAGGGTGTGTGTGAGGGTGAGGGGGTGTGAGGGTGTGGGGGTGAGGGGGTGAGAGGGTGAGGGGGTGTGAGGTTGAGTGAGGGTGAGAGGGGGTGAGGGTGTGTGAGGGGGTGCGAGTGTGAGGGTGAGTGAGGGGGTGTGAGGGTGAGGGCGTGTGAGGGTGGGGGGGTGAGGGGGTGAGGGTGAGGTTGTGTGAGGGTGAGGGGGGTGAGGGGGGTGTGAGGGTTAGAGGGGTGTGAGGGTGAGAGGGGGTGAGGGTGTGTGAGGGAGAGGGGGTGAGGGTGGGTGAGGGGGGGTGAGGGGGGGTGAGGGTGAGTGAGGGTGTGTGAGGGTGAGGGTGTGTGAGGGTGAGGATGTGTGAAGGTGAGGGTGTGTGGGGGTGAGGGTGAGGGGTGTGAGGGTGAGAGTGTGGGTGAGGGGTGCAAGGGTGTGAGGGGGAGGGTACACGATTGGTTCGGGCCTCATGCTGGTGGGCTGAGTGCGAGGCCCTGGGCAGCTGCCCACGCTCCCCATGCCTAGCGCCGGCCCTGTGTATACGTACCTGCTTTTGTTATGTATATGTCTACTAGACCTCAATGAAACGTTTGTTGTTATCCTATCGTTTAAGCTGTTTTTTTTAACAATCCCCCCAATCTGTTGTTACCCTCGCCTATCCTTTGACAAATTTCTACCTCACCTACAGCTCAGCCCTGAAGCATGTTCCCCTCACCAGCCACTTTATATGCAAATTTATATGCTTTTGTAGTGACCATGCTTATCAGACCACAATGGAACGTCTGTTTTTATTGTATTGCATATTCTGTGTTTTTGATCAATCTCTTGGAATCTTGTTTAGGCACCTGTGAAGCGCTCGGATACCTCCGGGTCTAGCCAATGCTATGTAAAACCTGTAAAATAAAAATAAATAAATACCCAAAAGGAACCTCCGATCTTCTAACCTCGAACTGGCCAAAATCCCTCGCATCCGCAGAGCCAGAGCAGGTGAAAGATCCTTCTCACATTGCGGCCATAACCTGGAAAGAGCTCCCGGCAGGCGGCAGGCATCAGACTCAGGAAGGCCCTCAAGACCTGGCTTTTCAACTAAACAGAGCTGCAGAACCCCCACCCCCTAGAGCCTTGAGACTCTCACGGGCGAGTAGCACGCTTAAAACCCCTGGTTGATTGATTTATTGATTGATTGAAGATCTAGAACTTTCCACTCTATTTCTGAGCTTCGGAAGTAGTCTAATGTGTGCTTGCTCTCAATGTGTGTTTAGAACAAACACACATTGTTTACATACAGTAGAGTAGCAGAACCTAGCATAACATAATGCAAATTAATTTTAATGACACATTTTCTGTAGCTTAAGTACTAGCATTGAAAGATAAATTATATTTACAAACTTTAAGCCCTTCATTTCAACCCCATCATCTACTTTAATAATGCAGTGTCGCTCATTCAAGACCAAAACGTCCCTCATTCAAACCCCAAATGTCTGACTTTTTTTTCAAAATGTCTTTATTTAAACCCAAAAATGTTCCAGATATTCCATATAATTTCAAACCCAAAGAGTACAACGCTCGAACTACAGTATTCATCCTCAGCACCGCTCAAAGCTAAGTCTCCGTACCAAAACCTGTAAACACCCCCTCCTTTAAATACCTCACACGATTAATATTAAAAAAGTCCCTCGTTTAAACATGTTATAGTTAACAACAATAACATGAAAGAAAAAAGCTCAATAGACTATTGAACTACATTGCGTCGCTTGTATGGACGGGGGTACCAGGAACTACAATTTCATATAACATCATTTAAAGTGCTAAAAAGGCAGATATTTTGCCGGCAACAAACAGTAACACAAGTGAGGAACGAAGGAACAACAGAGATAATAGGCATAAGCTCGAATAAATCTATTTTTTAAGAAGAAAAGCATCGCCTGAGGAAATGCCGCACTCACAGAATTTCCGGCCTTAATCTAAAACGCTCGCGCACTGCTCGTCGTGTCTTGACGCACGTGCCACTCTCACGAGTCATGGCCCGTAAACTCCCGCTAACGAGCTTGCGCAGTGTGGCGGCCATGTCATACCCAGGCAAGATATCAGTATTTTCCTATGCTGTTACGAGATCAAGTACGCATTAATCTTCTCTACTCGAATTCCGAAAGCGAGGCACACTACCCTTTTGCGATCAAAAGCACGTGAACATATTGAAATAATTACATTTAAAAATAGACTACTTAGTGGGACAGAAAATGTCAAGGAATTAGACGTAAAACAAACTTCTTACGCACTATACTATCTAGAAAGAAGTCCAACCAGCGAAAGCCTAGTTATGGGTATAAAAAGATACAAAACACCTTCTGCGGCGTGCGAAAATCTACCCATGTGCATTTATTTATTATTTATTGGGTTGATTATATTGGGGGGGGGCATTTCCGTCAGCAGATAGAGGTCTGACATCCACCCAATTACATACAGAAACAACAGTGGCAACTACCAATACTACTAGGAACGAGAGTGCCGCTGCGCTGCCCGCGGCGACCCGGAAGCTCTTGGCCGGCCGGCCAATCCGCTCGCGGCCGACCGGAAGTCCCGCCTCCCGAGGTCCGCGAGCTGCCGGCGCATGGAGCGCCCTGCCGTCCGGTGTAGCCCGGGTCCCCAGGAGGGGGCCGGGGAGAAGGAGGAGTGTGGCGCCTGTTGCGGGGCTCCTCTGACCTGAGGGAGCCCCGATTTAGATGAGGAGACGCGCCGTGAGGAGCCCCGCCGGAAGAGTGCAGTTGGTGAGTGGGGCCCAGGGCAGAATTGAAGTGCGTGTGTGCCTATGTGTATACCTGCGGAGGGGGGCGCTGGGGGGTGGGTTGGGGGTGTGTGCGCGCGTGTGTGCGCGAGGGAACGTGTGTGCGCATGCGTGACTGTGTGTGATTGAGAGAGAATGCGAGGTAGGGGATAGTGTGCCTGTATGTGTGCCTGTATGGGTGCTGTATGCCTGCGTGTGCATGCGCGCGCCTGTGTGTGCGTGCGTGCGTGCTTGCATGCAGAGGGGTGGGGGATGCCTGTGTCTGTGTGTGAGCAAGGGCTTTGCACCGCGCATGCGCAGCTACCAGACACTCGCTCCCGAGGTGAAATCTGACCTCGTCAAAGCGCGCGTCTGGTAGCTGTCCGCATTCCTAAATACGGGCCACAATAGGTCTGAAGCAGACACCTTCAATGCTCACGCATTGAGGGTAGGTCTGCTCGACCTAAAAAGGTGTGCCCATATGGGAGCATAGGGAGTGCAATGCCAGGGTCAGTGCAAATGGGAAGTAGTGCCTGTATATGGGCAGGGCTAGAAGTTTGCCTGTGTGAGGGCAGGTTGAGAGATGTGTACGTTTGAGGCCAAGCTGCGATGTGGGTCCGTTTGATGGCAAGGTAACTGGCTTGTATTTGTGAGTACAGGAAAAGTGATCTAGCCTGCTTGCATGAATACAGGATAAGAGTTTTGCACCTGTAAAGGCAACGTGATAGGTGTTGTGCAGTGTGAGATGATGGGCCTTTGTAACTGCAGGGTGAGATGATGTGCTTGTGCGACTGCAAGGAAACAGGCTGGGAGTGTAAGGTGAGATAAGTGCCTGTGTGAGTACAGAGCAACAGGTGTATTGTGTGAATTACCAGCTTAATGTTCGCCTATGAGAGTGCAGCTCATTCAATCAATCATTCATCATTTGCAAAGCACAGCACTGTCACCCCTAGGGGTATCTGGGTGCTGAGGATGCCTTGTCTCTGCCAAAAAGCCAGGTCTCGAGTTTCTTTGTTAAGTCTGCAAGGGAGGGTGCAGTTCTTAAGGTAAAGGGCAGGTCGTT
Source organism: Lissotriton vulgaris (assembly GCF_964263255.1). Lineage (NCBI taxonomy): Eukaryota > Metazoa > Chordata > Amphibia > Caudata > Salamandridae > Lissotriton > Lissotriton vulgaris. The sequence goes on from NC_141693.1 coordinate 185,587,022, forward strand.
CCAGGTCTTGGTGTCTTGGTGGTGATGTAGGAAATGAAGCTGCGCCCACTGCAGCTGAGATGGATGAGGTGGAAGTGGGCGAGGGCATGTGAGGAGGAACCCCACAGTCTGGAGGGTTAAAACTTCAGTCAATGGTTGATGTATGATGGACCTTAATTGTGGAGGGCTTTGTAGGCATGTGTGAGGAGCTTGAACTGGCCTGGGGAGCAAGTGGAGGTTTCTGAGTTGGGGATGATATGTGACAGTTAGGGAAGATCCAGGATGAGTATGGCTGTTTGTTCCGTATAGTCTGGAGTCGTCTGAGGAGCTGGGGGGAGATGCAAAAATAGAGAGTTTTGCCGTAGTCAAGACGGCTAGGGATGAGGGCTTGAGTGACAGTCTTCCTGGTGTTTATGCGGATCTATCTGAAGATTCTGCAGAGCAAGCGGCGGGTGTGGAAGCAGGAGGAGGCGACCGCGTTGACTTGTCCTTTCATGGTCTGTGGAGGAAGCCACCAGCTGTGGTCCCAGGCTGAGATGTTAATGAAGATCAGTAGTTCGGTCTTGTCGGAGTTCAATCTGAGGCAGCTGTTTATCATCCAGTAGAAAAGGTTGGTCATGGCGCTGGAGAAGTAGGTTTTGGGATAGGTGGGCTAAGTTGAGTGTCGTCTGCGCAGGAGATTATGTTGAGGTCATGGGATCTGACTATGTCTGAGACCAGGGTCATGTAGGTGCTAAATAGGGTGGGTCTGAGTGATGATCCTTATGGCTGTGGAGGTAAAGGGTGGCAGTCGGATACTCTCTGCATCTTGAGAGGAAAGAGGAAATCCACTTAAGGGCGTCTTGCTGTATGCTGATGTTGTGGAGTCTGTTGATGAGGGTGTTGTGGGAGAATGTGTCAAACACTGCAGAGGTCGAGGAGGATCAGGGCCATTGCTTCTCCGCGGTGGAGGAGGATTCTGATGTTACCTGTGGCACCAATCAGCATAGTCTCAGTGCTGTGGTTGGCTCAGAATCCTGATTGTGTGGCATCCAGTAGGTGATTATATTCCAAGAATTTGTTGGTTGATTGCTTTTTCAGGGAGTTTGGCTGGGTAGGGGAACAGGGAGATTGTTCAATAATTCTTGAGATCGCTGGGGTCAGCTGAGGGTTTCTTGAGCAGGAGTCAGACTTCTGTATGTTTCCATCTGTCCGAGGTTTCTGTGCTGATGGAGGCGTTGAGGATGCAGGCGAGTTTGATCATTTGGCAGGTGTTTGATGGTTGGTGGAGGGTGGTGGGTCGAAGTTGTTGTAGATGGCTGCAATCTTGCTGTGGAAGTAGTCAGAGAGGGAGTCGTAGAATTCTTGTGAGGGGTGGGTGATCCAAGCAAAGAAGTTCTGGACGGCCTGGTCAAGGTTTGGGACTGGGTGGTGGTGAGGGACTGTGCCCACTGGATTGCAGTCAGTGACTTTGTTCCAAGTACGATGGGAGGAGTTGTGGCACTCAGTGATGGTGGGCTGGGCATCGGAGATGGTGAAGTGTACACCGATATTGTTAGTCCAGGTAAGTTCTGTGGTGTAGCTGAATTTGATTCTGTCGCTGGCAGTAAAATTGGTTGAGTGTGTGTCGGGACTTGTGTGTGGGTCCGGTGACCAGTTGGACGAGGCCTACGTTGTTCAGGTTCTCCAGGAGGGCGTTATTAAAGTCAGATAGTTTGGCATTTCCAATGCTCGTCTTCTAATGGAACAGATGGCCTTTTTGACAGTAATAGTTAGGAGGTGCTGGGAGACCAATACTTTCAAATATCAATATATATTTATGTGCCAAGCTGTGCAGAGCAATCCAAAAATAGCTACTAGTTTTTAGTTCTGTTTCATTTTATATACTGTCCTTGTGAAACACTTATGGCATTACAATCTTAGTACTGCTCCATTTCTCAGCCCATCATACTACTGATCTGCAAACAAAGCAGAAGGCCAAACATAATAAAAAGTATTACACTTATAATTTAAGAGGCTGTTGTCATGTCACTGTGATGAAAGTAACAAATATCATATGCAAATGATTCTAACTTCAAATAAAGATCCTAGACCCACTTCTGACCTCATGTAATAATGCTCATCACCTAAACTAAAATCCATTAATGCTTGTTGCCCTCTCATGAGACTTGCTGCATAGGTGGGCATGAAAAGAAGCCAATTTATGGAAAATGACATCACTTCAATATTTAGAGGAGGTGGGTCATTATAGTGCAGGACAAGGGTTCTCCACACAGGGTAGAAAGAGGAGGTCGCCTCCTTACCTGCAAGTGTGTAATATTTCGATCCACATTCATTGGTGAAGTTACACAGTTGTGCGACACATATTTATAGTCAGTAGGGTTCGGCTCCTCATCCACACCATTGATGCATGGGATTGGTATTCTTTCATAACCTCGACCAATGTCTCTGTAACACGTAACAAGAGAATTGCTACTTCAGTCTTAGTATTTATATCAGCATTGGTGCTCACAAAGCAAGTGCATTCTAGGTGCATGTTTCGCCAGACCTCATTTAAACAAAATTCTAGTTTCTCTCAAATATAACGAACACCCAAGGATACAAACAATGTGGAAAAACATGGTACTGCGTCTAAACAGGCACCTACATCACAGTGTCAATACATCTCACTGCATATGGTGTGCATAGAAAAATAATTGTATTATTCGGAAACATTACATCAGGTGCTATCTCTAACACAATTAAGAGGCTATGTTTAAATAAAATTTTTAAAAGTATCTACATTTACAGTGCTAAAATTAAACACTATTACAAGCTGCACTCAATATCTACATGCACAATGAGCAGTCAAAGATACTGAAAACAAGCAACTTTCCGCTCAAATAAAGACACATCATGCTTTTGAAGCAATCTGACAGCATATTTCAATTGACTTTCAGCTGTATTACTTAACAATTCACGATCGATAACTTCATGTAGCCAAGAATGCGATACTATTTAGAAATAGTTGGGCTAACCAAAAAAGGAAGATACATCGTTGGGGGCTTTCTCTGACTTTAACTAGGACATCATACACTTTCCTTGCTCATGCAAAACGAGTTACCATGGCAAGGAGCAACATGAATATAACTCTCTCCAGCTCTTCTCGCAACTCATTGGGTGATTGAAAGAACTACCAGTGCCATCATGTAGGAAGCTGGGTTTCTGTTGCAGTAACATCCCACCACTTTTTGCAAGACTACTGATGCACTTTGAGTTGATGTGCCCTGGGTCTCTGCCAATCAGGTTTCCAGGGCCTGTGTTCTTTCCCCAAAACTGTACCTTGTGTAATCAATTGGCACTCTCTGGCCACATGTCACCCCCTGGTAAATGGCACCACAGGTACCCAGTGCACTGTGACCAGGGAAAGCCTTCAAGGGTTGCAGCACTTACAGTGCCACCCTAAGAGGCCCTGTACCTTTAGACTCACACACTGTCTTTGCAGGCTACGTGTTTTGCTACAGAACAAAGTGAAGAGTCAACATGGCACACATCCCCGTGTGCCGTGCCTACAACCCACTGCCTTGGCATAGATCAGCCACTCCTTTAGCTGGGTGCACTATACCATTGGTGAGGGTACAGGTGCAAGAGCCCTATACCCCTAGAGTGCCTTAGCCAATTCTTAGACATTGTAAGTGCAGTAATGCCATTAAGAGTATATGGTGCTGGGAGTTTGTCATTACGAACTCCCCAGCACTATAATTGCTTTACTGAAAACTGGGAAGTTTGGTATCAAATTTCTCAGCACATAAAACACACACTGTTGCCAGTATAACGATTTAATGAAAAATGCACACTGAAGGCATCTTCGAGATGCCCCCTGAAAAACGACCTATCACTAGTGTCCAGGCTGAGCGTCTGCACACCAGATGCCACCACCAGACATGTTTCATTTAGGCACTCAATAGCTCATTACACTCACTTTATTACTTATCATTGCACTTTCAATAAGATACACATGCAACAAGAGTATGCAAAATAAAGCAAACTATTAAAATTAGAAATAATACATGCTTAAAAAAGAGGCACGCTTAGAACTGCAATTAAAAAGAATACAATTTGCACCACTCCTGACAACCAGCAACCTTTACCCCATTTGCTCGCTCGCACTCACTCACACACACACACACACACACACACACACCAGCCACCCGCTCAGACAGACCGAACACCACCCACACATCACGACATGCAAGCTCTTTAACACCCGCTCGCTCACCAAATACACCATGGAGATAAGGGACCTACTGCACAATCATGCTCCAAACCTGCTCTTCTTCAGGGAAACAATCTCTGCACTGGACATTGCTAAAGCCATACATGCTGGCAACAAAATTGCCAGGTAAGACCCTTAGCACAAACCCAGAGGTGGAATTTCCAACATATTCAAAGATACTCAGTAGCTGCACTACCTCATCGGACACCCCCACCAGCTACATGGAACACCTTATGTTCAGTTCAAATAACTTTATTTCGGAATAAAATACCATAAAGTACCAATAAAAAATACGTAAGTACAATATATCCCCAAATAAATTCCTTAAACAGGGAAAAAAAGCAATAAAACATATGTACAATAAAATAAGAGACTTTGACACAAAGTTAGATAAGAAAAATCTTCAAGCACAGTAAACAGATAAATATATGCAGTTAGAACATATGCACAATATAATATAAAACAAAACTTTGAACAAAATTAAATGAGGACAATCTACAAGCTTAGTGGGCAAGCAAATATATACAGTTAGAACAGGATGGCAAGTCAGATGGCCCACATACGCTTCAGAAATTTTGCTATAGAGGATACAAACAAAGGACAAGTAGTGCTTCTTTAAATTCTAAGGACAATCAAGAAACTTCATGTTCCCATCGGTCGGCAGTGGTTTAATCCATACATTTCTAGGTCTATCATACGTGTGGGATGCAAATCGTACATGGGGCACAGTCTCATTCATTTTTTTACAGGATGGACATAGCAGTATATCGTTGTCCCTCCATCTGCTTGAATAAGCATAAAAGGGTAGAGTGCTGGTTCTAAATTGGAAACACAATGTTCTCTCTAAGGGGACCACAATACTGTCCCAAAAGATTTCTAGGGCACTAATGCATTTGAAATCTAAAAACTCCCATCAAGGTTGCAGTTTCATGTATTAATTTCTAAAAAGTCCACGGTCCATAGTGCCTCTTCATTTCCGTTATGATAGGGATCAGAGCTGATGATGGCGATAGCCGCAAATCCGACCAACCCAAGGAAAGCAAGATGTGTTTGAGGGTAGTAAATCATGTCACTTTCCCGTAGGTATCGGAATTAATAACATCCTGTAGGCCTAAGGCATATTGTGCAAGTTCTGGTGTAGTCTACACCCTTCTCCAGTACAGGAATGGACACAGCCTTTGTTTGCTTTCAATGGGTTTCCTACCCATGTCAAGGAGCAGGGGGAGTGTTGGCGTACTTGATGGGAGATTGACAATACTCTTCCAGAACTTGTTCTCGCTCCTCCCAAGATCTAAAGAATTTTAAAACCTCCATAGGTCTGCACCGCATAAGGCAGAGCACACAGCTTTAGTCTCTAACCAGGACTCGGAAAACAGGTTTGGTGTACGAAGACTGATGTTCCCTCAAGATCACACCTACAATTTGTTTATGTTTGATAGTCTTTTTCTCAAGATGGTACTTCCAAATCATTTTACGATCATAACCGAACCCCCCGATAGTCAAAGGAGTCAATTTTCATGTGTCAAGCCTCTAAGGGCAGGCCTGCCCTTGTAGGATCTATGCTCATTAAAGATGTATATTTATCAGCAATCAACAGGCATCGGCTGCCAGGAATAAAATCAGAATGTTAATACTAGGAAGAGTTGCGCGTCAGGTGGAATTTCTACAAGGAACTTAACTATGATATATATATATATATATATATATATATATGAAGAAAACAGTGTTGGGGCAAGAACACAGCCCTGTCGCACACCAGGGACTACCCGGATACACTTGGTAAGTTGATTTTGTATTCCCCAACTGATCCTAACATAATTAGCCTTACGTAGGCAAATTAACAGTGTCAGATATAGGCATGCCCAGATTACCGAGCACCTGCCCGAACTTGTTATGGGGGGACAGATCAAAAGCGGACTTGAGATCGAGAAAGGCAACATACATGTTGCCCTTGCCGATCGCAACTATTATCCAATATACTGCCAAGAACCGAAAAAACTGGTCAATGGTTGAAGTTCTCTCAAGAAACCCAGCTTGACATGATGATAGTATGCTCTCTTCCTCAATTCAGGACTGGATTGTATTTAGCAACCTTCTTAAAAAGTATTTTTGTAAGCAGTCTAACAGACACCTCATGTTCAAGATACATATAACTGCCAACCTCTCCCTGGGCAGAACCCTTGTAAACACACCAGCAGGACCACTCACCTATTTAGCAGTCACATAACAGACTTCGTCAACCCCTTATCATCAATGCCTGCACATTCAACCTCCTCAATGACCTTAACTATCACCTAGAAGAACGTACTGATCAAAACTCTACGTTTTTTTTTAGGAAACCATGGCCTCGCCGAGCACATTATCGAACCCACCCACCCCACCGGACACCTATTGGTCCAAAAGATCTCCTCAAGCAGCAACAGCACAGGAGAAAAGCCAGCAACCCTGACCTGGACAGACCATACCCTTTTCAGCATACACATCCTGCACCACCACAGAACTACCACAACTAGAACCGCTTGCTGCAGCTGGAAGAGCATCACAGGACAGGAGCGGGCTTCTGCCCTCTACATGCACTGGCTTGAGAACACCAGAAACTTGTTGAAACTCATTGAAAACCTCAATAGCTCGATCACTGCATGCGCTGACACCATTGCTTCTGCCAACACCATGGCTCCCCTCTAAAGTGCAAACCAAGAACCAAAGAGCCCGACCACTGGTCAGTTGGTAAACAAAGGAACTCAGAATGATAACACGCAGCTGCAAGCAACTGGAGGGCAAAAGGAGAACAAGTCAAGACAACATAGATAAAGACATCTTCCAAACAGCCCTAAGACGCTGCCACCACCAGATACAGCACAAGCACAAGGCTCTTGCAGATCGCATCCACACCGACAGTAACAGCAGCAAGGATATCTTCGCAATCAAAGATTTCACTGTGACTCCTGCTGCCTTAAGCAACATTTCATACCTAGAAAAGGTCTTACAGAAACGAATTTACTGACACCTCAGCAACTACTGGCTCCTGAACACCACACAACCAAGATTCAGGCCCAACCACAGTACAGAACCCACACTCAGTGCCACAACAGACGGCATCCACATGATTAGTGACAGAGGAGACATGGCAGGCTTCATTCTTATGCACCTCTGCATAATTTGACATGGTCTCACACCCACTCCTCATCAGGCCCCTGCACGAGATTGGCATCCAAGGAACTGCTTTCTGCTAGATCTCCCTCTAGCAGAACAAAAGCTGTCAGAATGGAACCTTGCTCGTCGGAAGCCCGCAAACTCATCTACCAAGTGCCTCAAGGTTCATCGCGGAGCCCCACCCTCTTTAACATATAAATGACACCTCTGGCCAACATAATTTGTGCAAACAATACCAACCTACAATACCTACGACGTGCAGCTCATACTTTTCCTCTCGGACAATATCCCCAACACAATAAACAAGTTCACTGAATTTCATGACCGCAGTTACTAACTGGTTTAAGGCCAACTGTCTCAAGCTCAACAGTGACAAGATAGACGTTGGGACCTTATGCAAGAACACCTCAACATGGAATTCCAACTGGTGGCTGGCTGAACTTGGACCCATGCAAGGAAAATCATACAGCAAACTGGATATGATTGCGCAACTCAACACGGTCCACTGCATCCTATTTCTCCACCCAGAAGATGCAGAGGAAGATCTTTAAATGGATCCAAGCAACACTAGTAAAAACTGTCACTCACACCCTAGTCACCAGCAAGTTGGACTACAGGAACACCCTCTAGGTTGGGATCACCAAACAACTCACTAGAACACTATAAACTACCCAGGACCCGGCTGCCAGATTTATTACCAACCTCCTACATGGAATCATATTACACCACACCTCAAGGATCTCCAATAAGGCACTACACAACTTGAGTCCATCCTACCTGAACAGAATTATCTCCTTCCACCAACCACTCAGGCACCTCCGCTCTGCAGGACTGCTACTTACCCACATCCCACTCGTACAAAAAGCCAGATCAGGAAGACAAGCGTTCTCTTACAGCGCTCCTAAAGCATGGAACAGCCTTCCAATCCACATCAGAGTCCGCTCCTCTTCTTGAATTCCACAAGAAGCTGTAGACCTGACTTTCCAATTAACTAGCCTATCAGAGGCAGGGTTAGCACACACACCTGCTTGGAGACAGGATACCCCCACAGGTGATAGGTTATGTGTAGTTTTAAAGCACACTAACATAACTTTGCATAGCGAGGAGGCCATGCAGTGGTATTTACATAGTTTACTATTAATTTAAAGTTCCTTTCCTGGCCACCACGTTTCAAAGCAAAGATGTTGGCAATTTTGGAACAGTAAAACAATGATGCACTTTGGACAATACCATTCCAAGATGACCACCCACTTCAGAAGCATTAGCATTGCGGGATGTAGCACACAGTAGATGAAATGAGCGTCAAGCAGGAAGCCCTGGCAATGTATGTGCTTATGAGCTGGCAAAATGCTCTCATTCCAAAGTTAATATAGCCAATGGCTGAAGCAGACTGACCCATGTTCCCATGCTGTAAGATATTATGGGTAGAAGCGGAGTAAGAGAGGCTCTCAAAGCCCCTCTATATATGTGTTAATATGTAGTTATATATTTAGATGTATTTTTTTAATCAATGGTTTGAATATATGAGACAAACGCAGCTAGCTAAACCTCTTGGGCACTCCTAAATGGGTCTGGCAAGGTTTATCACTGTGGCAATCTTTTAACCACAGGTTTTATCAAGTGTGGTAAGCAACACAACAATCCTATCTTTGCCTTCTAAAGAAATCTGTGTGATTCCAAGTAACAACATAATTCTCCAGAGGCTTTAACACAAAGCAATAACAATCCACCGTTTAATACCTATTGCCTTTTATACATGATTTTCTAAATAAATGTTAGGCCTAGAGCCTTGTCCATTGCCTTATTGCCATAACCGAATAAATTCTGCTGTACCGAGCATCCACTTATTGACGAGGCAAAAAGTGCATATTAAGCACTCCTTTTCAGTGGGAGCACAAAACCTCTGCCTACGCAAATGTTGTATTTTTGAGAATCAAAAATGCGGGTGGAGCTAAAGCACCTCTTTCCACAGTGCTTCTATCAGCTCTTCTTCTGTTGGTCAAACATGACCTGGAGACAGACACACTGTCATGCCAGAAAAAAAAAAGGAAATTGCCAAGCAGACACCATTATCAGTTAGAGGGGTGGTGAAACTCCAGCCTCTGAAGGTGTACTGTGACCACAAACATCATTATCGTTAACACCTAGGGGCACTTGTGAAGCCAAAAGGAAGTAAACTGAAAATACTACTGGCCTACTGTGAAGCGCAGGTAGCACCTGTGAGCCTGCACAACGAGGATTTGTTAATAAGCATCCTGCAGGTCAAAGCCACCATTCAGTCCTCGGGTCTAGGCCAGGCAGACCCTGAGCTACAGTGCCTATCTTGAGCTTGCCCTTCCACTGAAATACGCTGAGAGACTGGAGACCTAAAACAGGACAAAAGGTTCAGTCCTTCTTCGGCACAAGGAAGTAGTGGGAATAACGCCTAGTTCCCACCTCTGAGGCCAGAACACTCCTTTGACCAAAAGTGGCTGTACATCCTGCTGCATGATGGACAAATGGTTGTGTGACTGCCACATTGATGGTGGTGGAAGGTGCAGCCGGGTGGACAGAAATGGGAATAAATAGTTGATACAATTTGTAGGACCCAGTCGCCTGAAAGAAACTATGAATCCCGTCTCTGACAGGGTGGCTGTCTGCCATCAGGGACACTGCAAAGCAGTTTTGCGGCTGAAGTAGGAGTGAGGGACTGAGGTGCAAAGTGTCTCTGCTGCCCTGGGTGTTGTCCTTGTGAATCACGGACATGGCTATAAAAGGGCTGAAATGAATGTAGAGCTGGTGGAGGGGTCTGGCGGTGGTCAAAATTAAAACACCAACCAATGCCACAGGGAGGGATAAATGGTGGAACGGTCTGAGAATAAAGACGAAGAAACAAGCTGTGGGCCTGCTTAATTTAAACCATTCTGGGGCCAAATCCACTTTATCGCCAAAGAGGCAAGAGCCATCAAATGGCATGTCCATTATAGATGCTTGGACATACCCAGAAAACCCTATAGAATTCATCCAGGCATGACACCAAAAGGGCCTCACGTGTACCCATAGCCTGACATAGGCAGTCAAGTCAAGCCCAAGCCATAGCAGATCATTAAATTTTCTGTGTTGCGGCCATCCTGGATAGCTTGCATTAGGGACACTCGCAGGTCATCCAGAACTGCAGATACAACTTGGGACACAGTCTTGTAGGCCGAGGAACTAGCTGCCCAGAAAACAGCTGGAGTTTACTGAGCACAGAGCAAGGCTCAGCTGAAAAATACACTTGTCAAATATTTCTATTCTCTATGACTCACGATTAGGTTGAGTGAAAGGGAAGGCGTTGGGATTAACTTTGCTGTGGAATCCTATACCACCATATTCTCTGGCACAGGATTTTGAGTAAGAAATGCTGGGTCACCTGATGTTGAGTGACCTGCCCAGAGAGTTTCACCCAAGTGCCAAAAAAGGATATACCTATGGGACTTAAAAAATGGCAATAGAGGTTGTATAGGGGCCTGAGCATGCTGGAGTACCTTGGTCAGAACATTAATCTTCACCTCCATAGATGAAGTTGTAGGTATAATACTTCTGCCGCCCTTCACATGACTAAGGCGGTTTACTCAGTAGCAGGACCAGGAGGAGACATGAGCGAGGTATCTGGAGCAGTATCCACACCACTGGAGTATTAGAGTTCTTCATACCAGTTTTCCTATCATATTGGGGGACGTAATCATCTCCCTCATGAAGATTGTCGTAGTCCAAGTCAATGTAAAAAAGATTTTTTAAGGCTTGTGCCCTACCTTGTGGATTCTGTAAGGTTTCAGAACCTGAAGGATTTCATGTTGGCTGCACTTTGGTGGTGGGTGGGGGGCGGGTGGGGTAGATGAGTTTGCCTCTGTCAAGGTAATGGTAGAGTCTGCCTGGAATCTGATAGCACAATAAGGTACAAATGCTCCTCCAGCAAGTCTGCACCGAAGCAAATCTAGAACTCCATGTGTGGTCAAGGGACACAAGAAGAGGAGGAGGTGTGGTGCAACGGCCAGGGCAGTTGACTCTGGAACATGGGGGCTCATGGTTCGATCCCTGGCGCCGGGTTAGTCCAGCACCGTGTGACTCTGGGCAATAGCTTGCTTAATCTCCCCGATGGCCCCCAGCACCGGGACACCTCGCCTGAGGTAGCTGCGCGCTTTACAAATGCCTGTATTAAATACAACAGACAGCACACAGCAGACCCACCGTCGGTAGCACTACTGGATCCCCTGCAAATCCTTGAGGTTCTGAGGTTCACTAGAGATAACCGGTAAAGTGATGAAAATGCTCAGCATGGCCTCCATGAAGGCCTCTGCTCGCTGCAAACCTGAGAAATTTGAGATAAATCAGTAACAAACACTGGATCAGCTACAATGGACATCAGGTGCAAGACTGGGTGACACGTTGAAGCCTTCACGCTCGAGTTAAAGAGTGCCAGGAAGGGGCAGATTCCTACTTCGGGTTTTTGTGCTTCTTCTTTGACTTACCCGAAGACTTTGAGTGCAGCAAGGATCAGCTGAGGGAACAACTGAGTGAGCTGAAATGGGACCTTCCTTTTGACCTATCATGGCACAGAGTCTTCTGATGTTTAGCAGCATACAATTTTGCCTCGAGGTCCTGTATGGCCTTTGGAATTATCAGAGCCCAGGAGTTGCAGGCCCTGGAATCGTGCTCCGACCCCAGGCACCATAAGCCTAATTCAAGAAGGTCCACCAAAGATATCAGTTTGAGACAGTTCACACACTGCTTGAACTCTGTTATATACTGTGTAGTAATTTGGAGAAAAAAAAAAAAAAGGAGTTGCTCCAAATCCACATCTGAAGGTGCGGAATGAAAGAAACTGACATCAGATATACCACCAACCAGGGAGCAGGAGTACTGCTTTAAAGTTTCTGTATCCAATGTGACACCTGAAGAATATTTAAAAGGTGAGGAGCCTGTGGCTAAAAGTATCCATCAGAAAATAGGCAAACAATGATTCAGTATCCTTCAGTGAGTGTAAAAAGACAACCAAACTTCCTGGCCAATCCTGCAATTAATGTTGGGACAGTGGCAGAATGAAACTAATGAAAACCTTAAATAAGGTACTGCCCCACTTCTTTTTTACTTTTCACATCTCAAGTGGTGGTGTTATATATATTTTTGCACAATTTTCAAAAAGGAAAATGTTGGCAACATGTTGTCAGCATTTAAAATGTATTCCTGGATCCCACAGATAGAGGGATTCCTCCGTATGTAATGTAATCCTTGACCAGGACCACTGCACAACCTTAGACATAGGGCAAAGTGAACTACATCTGACAGATGTGTTTTTAGCAGATTCTCATTTTCCTCCGCACATAATGCGAGAAAACAATTCCATTTCCCTGAATAGATGGACGTCATGGAGAAGCAATTAGCTAACAATATGATGTAGACCACCTGCATTGGTGAGTGGAAGGAGCTTAAATGTCCCTTCTCAATCTCCAGGCATGAAGATGGAGGCTTGACTAGTTCAGGTGCAGAACTTCTCCCTCTGAAAAGGCAAGGAGGTCCGGCCAGAATGGAAGATGAAGGGGTGGATAGAGGGAGAGTTTCATAAGGTCTGTGGACTACACCCTAATTGCCGATCGGAACGACTTGGGCCTGTCCTGTTAAATCTTGGTCAGAATCAAGTGTATGAGAGGAAATACATAGTGAAGTGTAATATTCCACCTCATCCAAAAGCCATCCTCCCAGGGCTCTCTGCAACAGATTCTGAAGGGCACCGTACTCTTTCCCTACAGTTATACAAATGTTAATTGTAACCCCATAGGCAAGAACTTTAGCACCTGTGTAAGTCGTAATAAATGGTGCCCAGGTCATGGGCACTAAAGAGTCTTTAAAGTCTGCAGCATGTATTATATCACCCTTAAGGACCTACACACAAACTGCACGCAGACTGCCATTGCAAGATGCACAAAATGGTGCGAACTATTCCGAAAATATGACAGTGCTTGCTCCCTGTGTGAAATGCCAAATTAAACTGCATGTCCTATATGTAAGTCGCCCCTACATCAGGCCTTTAGAGCCCTAAGGCAGGGTGCATTGTAGTACATGTGAGGGCCATGTTAATGAGCAGATGTGCAGTTGTGATGCCTAGTTTCAATGTTAAAGACACACAATTGATGGACAGAATGCAGAACAAATCAAAACATTTACCTCAGTCAAGAGATCAGGGTTAAATCCATCTTTCTTTTTCTCACCATGCCACCCAGTTTAGACCTGGTCGTATGCAAATCAGTCTTGACCATGTGCCTCATGGGAACATTCCAGCTCGAACTGCCAAGCGAGGCAAGTGGTCAGGAAAAGGGTCACTACTCAAGAGAGGGCAGCGCCGGCCCCTTGCTATTTGGATACTCTTCGATAGGAGAAGTCCAAGTGCAGGGTTCTGGAGAGGAGATGGAGGAAGTCAAAGGGGGAGCAAGATGAACTGCTATATCAGAAATCACGTAGAGCCTACTTGAATAGCTGTAATACAGCAAGAAGGACACATCTGGGTGTACACATTATAGAGGCCAAACATTCTTCCAGGGAACTATATAGGATACTGAAGTAATTTACAGCAGGAACTAACCCCCTCCTACACAGATACTATGCGAAGATTTAGCCAGGTATTTCACCAACAAGATTGACCTGATCGATCAGTCCTTTGATTCGGCGATAGAGGAGCAGGTGGAGGGAGACGTACCTAGAGATCCCCCACAGGAAGAGGGTTCTTCCAGTGGTTTGGATTCCTTCGACGATATAACCAGAGAGCAAGTAGGCTCTCTACTAAGCCGTGTAAAATCGGGCTCGTAATCTGATCCTCTACCACCGGCGGTTATGTCAATACTTAGCCCGGTCTTAGCAGACACGCTCTTTAAAATATACAACATCTCGTTGGAGACGACTATATTTCCGAATGAGTGAAAAAGAGCGTGGGTTAAACCACTCATAAAGAAGGCGACAGCGGATGCGTTTGAGTTGCAGAACTACCGGCCTATTTCGCTCCTCCCCTGTTGTGTGAAGGTTCTGGAAACTCTGGTGAACCAACAGCTGTCCTGCTATCTGGAACAAAATCACCTCTTGGATCCCTCGCAGTCTGGATTCCGTGCATCATATAGCACAGAGGCCGCACTGTTAGAAGTGACGGATTCCATCAGGATGACATTAGACAGAGGGACTCCAGTGATCCTAGTCCCCCTATTCTGTCAGCGGCATTCAATACCATCTCACACAGGATGCTGCTAGACAGACTAAGGGGGTTTGGGGTGAGTGGTAAGGCTCTCGAGTGGATTCAAAGTTTTCTAGCGGGGCGTACACAGAGCATCCAGTTGTCACAGACGACAGGGGTGGACAGGGGTGTCCTGCAGGGTTCTGTGCAGAGTCTTACCCTGTTTAATGCATATTTGACACCCCTGGCGGATATCATCAGAGGCTATGGCTTTGAAACTATCTCATATGCGGATGACACGCAGCTAATTGTTCCCATTGGGGAAGATATTATGTCAACCCAACAGAAATGTAAAAGCTGCATGTCTAGCATCGCCGTTTGGATGAGGAGGAATTTTCTACAACTTAATTCCTCAAAAACAGAAATTTTGCAATTCGGGAAGGCTGATGCAATCTGGTCCCCGGAGTGGTGGCCACCCGAGCTGGGTGAAGTTCCTTCACCCAGGAGATGGGCTAAAAATGTGGGCATCAGGATAGATGATAAATTATCTTTGGAGGAGCAGGTCAAGACAGTGTCTGGTACGTGTTTTGACACAATGAGGATGCTCATGAAGATCTTTCCCTGGATCCCTTTGTCAGCGAGGAAAACACTTGTCCAGTCACTCCTGGTGAGTCGGCTGGACTATGGTAACTCGCTGTTGGTGGGTGCCAGGGAGGATCTACTATCACGGCTGCAGGTAGTGCAGAACACTGCAGCCCGCCTCGCCCTCAACAAGCCGGCACGGACCCCATCGGTCCCTCTGTCGAACCAGCTAAATTGGCTCCCGGTGAGGAAATGAGCTATCTTCAAGATGCTCTGTGTGGTCTTCAAATCATTACAGGGGAAAGGCCCTGTCTATCTCAGCAATAAACTCCGGCGGTATCAACCGACCCGGCAATTAAGATCTAGCAATGCCAACCTTCTGTGTGGTCTTCAAATCATTACAGGGGAAAGGCCCCGTCTATCTCAGCAATAAACACCGGCGGTATCAACCGGCCCGGCAATTAAGATCTAGCAATGCCAACCTTCTGTGTATTCAGAAGATACAGGGTAAGGGTATGGAAGGGCGGTAGAGCCTTCTGCTATTTGGCTGCGAGCCACTGGAATAAAATGCCATTAAACATCAGGGCCTGCAGCGAGCTATCCAGCTTTAAGAAACTTATAAAGACATGGCTGTTCTAGATGGTTGTGCCCTACTTACTTTCTCCTATAGTGCAGCCCTTGGGGATGATTCGCCTGCGCTCTATAAATCCACAAAGTAAAGTAAAGGTATGTATCAGGCACTGGTCATTAGGAGTTACCTAGCCACATAATGGCTTCGCTGAAAATAATTGTGCTAGGTATCAAACACCTCATCTTAATAAATCCGTACTAATGCCAGTATCAGCTTTATGAAGACATGCAACCTGAGGGCACCTTAGAGGTGCCCCCTGTAAGCCTACTGGTCTTCTTACGTGTTGGCTGACTGGTATATTCCAGCCTGCTACCACAGACGACTGTCTGACCCCAGCAACAGCAAGCCTGCGCTCTCAGAGGTACAGGAACAATGCCTGCTGCAGAAGGTGTCCCAACTCCTCCAGCAGGATGGCTAGTGATTTAGCATATCAAGGCCAGAGGCTTCAAAGCTTCTGCTGCCTTTGATATGCGATTTCAGCTTCCCGTCAGAACTGGGGAATGCAACGCCTGGCCTTGGGGCACACTTGGAAATTAGATATTCTGGCGGCATGTTTCACTCACTGGCTAGTCACACCCCAAAGGTGGGATACCTGAAGTGGACAGCCAAAAAAGGGTTCCACTATCTTGCTTTTGGGTGAAATAGTGTGTCAGGGTTATGTCCACTTCCTACAGGAAGTAGTCATATAGGGGGTGTAGTAACCTCAGTGGTAGGTAGCCCATTGGCTACTACCATATACTCCGCTAAACTCCCTTAAATGAAGTAGTTAAGGGTCCCCAGCACCACACCAACAGATTCGACTTCCTGGGAACTGAAGACTACCACAGTAGAGACGACACCGCAAAAACTAAGAAAGTGTACTGAAATTGGCACCAACCCCTGCCTGGCTGCTTGCTTCTTGAAAATTGCAAAGACCTGACTCGTCCTGCGGCTGTGCATCATGCCCAAAAATTGTAGGACTGCCCAGCACTTGGATATCCAGTTATCTCCCTTGGGGTGGAGGAGCCATCCCTCTGCACGTGCAGGCACCAACCACATCTGTCTGGTCCACTGTGTTGCGGAGCAACACTTCAGGAGGAGGCTTTTGTAACTTTAGTAGGTCAGCCTAGTCTCTCTGCCAAGTTAGAGACACTAGACCCTTCAGGAGACCCCCTGCACCAATACCCTGAGTACCGGGGTACTTGCACCAGCCCAGACACCACCGCCTTGGAACTCTTTCAACACATCAAGGGACTTCAAGACAGACCAGATCCACAACCAGAGAGGCCCTGCTGTTTTGTTTTTTCTCTCTCTGCAGAGCCCCCTGTCAAACCGGGAGAGCCTCGAACTCCAGTGGCCAGCCAGACAAGATCCATTGCACCGAGCTCCACAGCCCGGTCTGTGGCTCCTGACTGTGCCTTTTTGGCCTAGACGTCTTCACGACCCGAGCACCCCTTTGGGTTCACTCACCTGTACTTGCCCCCAAGTCCCTACTTGCAGCCTGTGTTTCAGGTCCCCATTTACTTCTACAGAGTAGCACTCAAGGCTACCATCATGACTAGCACCTCTGCACCTGGAAAACCCAGGGCAGGTAACCCGAAACTGCCAGTGGTTATTGGTTCTTTGGACCTTGGCCCCCCTAGCACCTCTTGTTCAAAAGGGCACCCCCGAATGCAGACTGCAAGTATCAGTTTGCTGTGTATGTTTTTTCCATCCATAGGATAACATTACTGCGTTTGAGGCTCATACTTCCAAAACCAAGCGTTTTACTGTTTTATTTTAAAATCCATTAACTCCGAAAGTACTAAAGTTATTCTAAAGATCTTGGTATCTAAATTTATATAAAAATCGACTTTATTTTTATAAATTGGTATTGTATTTATGGAGGGTGTAAACCATTTATTGACTGTGTGTGTACGACAGATGCTTAACACTCTTCTATTATAAACCTAAGGTGCTTGACCACACTATCACAAATAGAGCACTTGTGGTTTAAAGGGATTACTCTAACAATCCCATATGGGTCTTCTGGACTTTTTGCATGGCGTGCGCTTAAATTGGCAACACTAAAAGTCAGCTTCCTACATTTGGTGGATTAAGAGTGGGATACAAGACTTGCATATGTTGATACCACTTGGTCAATAGGTAATTCCACTTAGAAATCCATAATTGACACTAATTAAAACTTTTGTTTTGAAATTGTCGATTTTGTAATTGTTGCTACATTCTCTAATTGAAACTGCTAGCGCCTTGTTTTAAGTTCCCCATTCCACTGCATTAGAAATGTAAAAAGAGTAATAGTCAGTTAGGCCTTTAAAAGTCTGTTAAGAATATTTTGTACGATTTTCTAAAAATGTCCAAACTATACTAAATATGTCTGGCCCATGGGATACAGTGCCAGAACTCACCCTCAGCCCTTATCTGCAGCTTAGTATGCAGCAGTTAAGGATTGTCTGTAAAGCCATTAAAATTGCTACTGGCTCAAACACTACAGAAGCAAAGCTCCAGCAGGCTCTGGCAGACTTTGATGCAGCCTAGTCGGCAAAAGGTCCTGTCACCTCTGAGGAGGAGACTTACAGTGACAATGGGACTGTTGTCAGTTACCAAGAGGGTAGCCCTCCTAGCCTTACTAGAGATGACGAGGTACAAAACCAAAATCCATCCCATCCCTGTACTTCAAGTGCCTTCCGCTTTGGGGGAAGGTCAGGCTACTCAATGCACACAAACATAGAAGAACTAGACATTGTAAGACTAGCCAAAAGAGCAGCCCTTGAAGCCAAAATCCTGGCTATGGAAAGAGAAAGTTCTGAGATGGGCCAAGCACCCATGAGAGGTGGCAGCAACAAAATAAATAGGGAGGAGGAAACCTTTGATCCAAAATCCCTAAAGGGGTTGTCCCTAAATATGCATAGGGTGAATACATTACTAAATAGTTTACAGCCTTTGAGAGGGCTTGTAAAATGAGAAAGTTACACCAGAGACACTGGGGCTCTCTACTGTGGGAGTTATTCTCAGGAAAGTGCAGGGATAGACTTCTGACATTTGATGAGGAAGAAGCTGAGTCTTTGAACCTCATGTAGGGTACTCTGATTAAGTAATTTTGTTTCCCAACTGAAGAGTAAGGGTTTAAGTTCAGGGAGACTTACAAAACCCAGGGTAATCTAGGGTAGACTTTGTTGACTTCTCTGTCAAAACACTAGGTGGCTGGCTGAAAGGCAGTATTGTGCAAGAATACGAAGGGCTCTATAATTTGGCGATTGTGGTGCAACTGTTGAGTAATTATATAACTGAAAAATTGCATCAGTACCTGGTGGACCTAGTGTTAGTCTCTCCTAAAGCGTTTGGAGAAGAAGGCTGACCACTGAATCAGAGCAAGGGTGTCCAGAAATACCCCGGGTAGGGGTGACCAAAAGAAAGGGGATACTGCTACCTCCCTGGGGAAAGAGATAACAACAAAAATAAAAAGAGACTTCTAAAGGTCTTGTTCAGAAGGGTGGGCCTGAGACTCTTCCCAATTCAAGGTTGGGTACCAGAGTAAAAACCGGGATCCCAAAAAGACTGGATATTTAGGCAGAGTGTTTCACTCACATGAAAGTCACATCTCTAAGGTGGGCTACCTTGAGCAGACAGTCAAAGAAAGGTTTCACCATATTGGTTTTTAGTGAAATAGAGACTTCTGGGTCACAGTTATGCTCACCCCCCCCACAGGAAGTGGTCATATAGGGGGTGTAGTAAACCCCAGTGGTAGGCAGCCTGTTGTCTACTACCATGCACGCCCATAAACCCCCTAAAATGAGTATTTAGGGGTCTCCCGCCACCACGCTGACAGATTCGACTTCCTGGTATCAGAAGAAGACAAAATAAAAGACAACACTACAGGAACTAAGGACCTACACTGAAATTGGTGACAAACGCTGCCTGGCTGCTTGCTCCCTGACAACTGAAAAGACCCAACTCGTCCTGTGGCTGAACATCATCCACAACACTTGGAGGACTGCCCAGCACCTCATCAAACAGTTATCTGCCTTGGGATGGAGGAGTCATCTTCCTGCATCTGCAGGCACCTACCATATTTGTGCGGTTTACTGTGTTGGCCATCGAACCCACCAAGAGAGTAAGAGAGGTATTTGTGGTTCTAGGTGGTCAGTCCAATATCTGTCGAGTTTCGAGATGCTAGACCTTCCAGGAGCCCCCTTGCACCATTACCCTGAGAACAGGGCACTAGCACCAGCCAAGGCTTGTTCAAAGTCAGCCCAGACACCATCACCTTAGAAGTCTTCCTACACGTCGAAGGACTTCAGGACAAATGCAATCCACAACCAGAATGGGTCCGCTGTTTTTGTTTTCTTTCCCTCTGCATAACTGATCGATAAAAAAAACACTTGAATTCCAGTTGTCGGCCAGCCAAGACCCTCTGCACCCTAGCCCCACAGCCGGGCCATCACTCCTGACGGCGTCCCTTTGGCATAGGGGTCCTCACGTCCTGAGCCCCCCTTTGGGTTCACCCAGATTTGCCCCTCTTTACAGCCTTTGTTTTAAGTCCCCATGGGCTTCTACTGTGTAGCGCTCAAGGCTACCATCCAAATAGGCACCTCTGCACCTGGACACCCCAGGGTAGGTAACCCGAAACTCCTGGTGGTTCTCTGGACCCTGGTGACCTAGAACATTAAGTCTAAAAGGGCACCCCCGAACTCTGAATGCAAGTATTTGTTTGCTGTGTATATTTTCCCTCCTATAGGTTAACATTACCACGTTCAAGGCTCAAACCGTCAAAACTGTTTTTTTTGAGAAATGTACATTTTCTTTTAAATTCGATAACTCTGAAAGTACTTAAGTTATTCTGAAGTTCTTGGTGTCTAAAATCATATAAAAATCTTCTTTATTTTAAAAATAATTGGAGTGTGTGAATGATTTTTGTACTGAGTGTACGACAAATGCTAGGCACTTCTCTGTGATAAGCTTAAGCTGCTAGACCAAACTACCATGAATAGAGCTCTCGGGATTATTAAAGTAATCACTGTAAACCACAAGAGGGTCTTCTGGACAATTTGCATTGTCTGCCCTCACCTTGGAAACACTACATAAAAAGTCAGCTTCCTACAGCGAGATGATGCAGACTCAGATGTTTGGCCCTATTGTTCAGACAACCAGCCAGCTTTAGGCAGCTTCCATAGCAGAACACCCAAGCCTAGGGTCTCAAAGCTTCCACAGAGAGAAGGGGAGACAACCCCTACGCTTGTTAACATACTACAATGCCATAACTGTCATATTGTCCAGCAAGATCTGGAAAGAACGGTTGCAAAAGGAAGGGAGTAAATCCTTCAAGGTTAGGAGGACTGCTTGCAGTTTGAGCAGATTGATGTGAAGAACTTGCTTTTCTGGAGAACAAAATCCTCTTAATCCGAGCCCCATCACATGACAACTCCACCCTACTTCACTCAACTGTAGATTGGATGCATCCTTCACCACTGTAGGTACTTCTAGAGGAGCAAAAAAGGCCATTATTTGTGACAGGTGCTCCTCTATCTACCACCTGCTTAGGCCCGGCAGTGTCCAGGGAGATCGTAACAGAGCCAGAAGAACATGAGCCAGAGATAGGATCTTGAATTTTGTCTTGCGCAGGAAAGATTTCTAGGTAACTGGGAAGTACAGAGAATAGCAGTTGTGCCTTATTTCTAGCTCAGGGACCAACTCTACATCTTCTATCTCCTACTGGAGAATCAAACAAAAGGGACTGTGGGGAAAAAGAACCTATGTAAGAGCATGATGGAAGGGTAGGGTCAAACCTCTTTCTATTATTTGTAATACTCACAGGTCCAAGATAATGAAATAAGACTGTTTCCTTTAAACAAAATTCAGTTCAAAATCCTAATCTGTGAGATTTATTAGGAAGTGAGCATGGTGAAATGGATTATGCATAAGAATTAAATTGTTGGAATGGCAATAAGATAATAGGCAAGATCTCAAGGAACTGTAGGAAACAAATGAGAAAACAAAAAGTGTTTTACTTTAAGCTCTGGTCGCAAACCCTGCTGTTCTTGCTTTCCTTCGGTAATTCTAATAACATTTTAATTTAAAGATGGTTAATTCAGATATATTTCTCATTAATTATGCTAAGGTCATAACAGTTTTCAGTTGAAGAATGAAGTTTTCTAATAGTTTTACTATAATTATGTCAGGCTTGAATTATAAGCATTCCTTAATGCATGTTTTCTCAATATCGCAAATATACCTGTTCACAACTTTTTCCACCTGTGCAGGCTTATTGTAGGATGCTTCTTTCAGAGTTTTGCTCATATGTAGGGTCTCCCACACCTCGGAATTCAGAGTGCTGCACTCCAACGGGGTCTCTCCTTCTTTATTTTTTACAGTAACATCAGATCCACGAGAAAGGAAGAGCCTGGAGAGGTTAAGAACACAAGCAATATAACACCAGCGACCTAAAGAAGCTGGTCAATAGAAACAAGGCAAAGAAATATAGCCAACCTTAAATGCAGCAAAACGGTAAACGTTCTAGATTTTTACCAATGACAGAGGTCACCTGACTGACTGATTACAAATGTCAAAGAAGAATTGTGTTTACAAATGCAATCTTTTCTCTTTGAATATCATGAATGCTTTGAATCGCATGTGAACCATGTTAAAACCTTCAGGTGTCTTCTCTAACAGCTTCAATCTCTGTTTATCACTGGGTGATCACAGTAGCAATGCTAAATGAAATTTGATGTACAAGGTGTAGAGACAATATAAACTTGTTCTGCATTCTTGACCATCGTCATCCTATAATCCTAAATTGACCATTAAGGGAAAAAGAAATTCTCTTGGTACAATTGTCCACTATTTCCCATTTATTAGCAGTACAGAAAAATATCTTAAACAGAAGCCCATGTACACTGAAATAGTGATGAAGGTTATCATTTTTTAAAGAAAAGTTTACTAGCAAAAGATGGGACACATTAATCACAATATACTGTAGGATTATTGTTATAAACAACTCCATTGTGAGAGAATCCCCGGAATAGTCCACTGTTCAACTACTTAAAAGTACATTCAGTAGGGAACCATTCTTGGTCCATTGGGATGGCATACCATGTTGGAATGTTCTCTTAAAAATAGAGAATTGATTAAACAAAGTAGAAAAATATTCTGAATACAGCTAAGAAACAATAAAACAGCTGTTAAATTACAAAAGAACGAAGATCCAATATAGGATACAGAAAAAAGGTTTTGCATTAAAACTAATGTGCTTTTTTCCAATCACAATTAAGCAACAAATGCAAATTAAGAGCAACCTTGAAAATATACTGATTGATGGGAATTATTGCAAAGATATACATTGCAGTAACAGTGAAACAATGATCATTCTTTTAGGAAGATCATAAAACTGATAATGCATATTATTAGTATAGATCTTAGAAGGGGTTAGACATTAATTAACCAAGAGTGAATTGTAGGGAGCGGAGTTCTTGTTGCAGTACCCCTCCCCCATGCACATGCTTGGTATTTAATGCAACTTTGAATGTAGTGTACTGGTTTCCTGCTAACCAGGACCCCAGTACCAGAGCTCTTTCCCTAAAAATGTACAATAATTTCCCTAATTGGCAAAACCATTGGCACCCTCAATAAGTCCCTGGTAATGTTACCCCAGGTACCTAGGGCCTGAGGCACTACAGAAGGTCCTCAAGTGCAGCAGCACAAAGCGTGCCACCCTAATGGAGCCCTCACACCAAGCACATGCAAGGCTACCATTGCAGGCTACATGTCTTAGTGCAGACAAAAGTGAAAAAACAACATGTGACATCGCTGTGTGCCATGAACCCTAAGGATAAGTTACTTACCTGTAATCCTAGTTCTCTTCCACCTCATTAAATTCATAAGCACATGAATATTCCCGCCCTGGAAACACATCACACACACACACACACACACATCATACACACACACACACACACACACACACACACACACACACACACACACACACACACACACACACACACACACACATCAAACACACACATCAAACACACACACACAATGCAACCTTCCATAGTCATGCTGAGCAATGTTGCAAGAAATTCTTTTGCACATAAATACATTTCAATAAAGCAGGGAGAAAAAAAAACCATTTGAAAACTGCCTTAATATACAGCAGAAATCACAATCCTGCAAGGAAGAATGAAAAAACATTGTCAGCACATAGGCTGCATTGTAGAAACATTAGTGTAGGAAGCTGAAAAGCTAAACCACAGAAACACTCAGAATAAACTGGCACTGTGTCTTTAAGGCAGCCGTGTCCTCTAGCTTCCCAACATGCCTCAGGTGTGACAGGCCATTTTCTCTTTGCGGATACCCGCAGACCATTTTACAAAGAGATGTATGCATCATGTTCACTTGCCCGGGGAGGAGGGTGGGTTGCTTACGACTTTGATGAGGATACCCCTGGAAGAGAACTAGGATTACTTGTAAGTAACGTATCCTTCTCTTCCAGGGAATCCTCATCAATAGTCATAAGCACATAAATAGAATGGCAAGCCCATCCCCTCATAGCAGCCATGAGGTATATACAGACGGGGCGTGGCCAGCCAGGCAACATGGCGGACGCGACTCTCTAGAGCTCCGTCCGCAGGGCCCCGATTTCTCCTGCAATTATCCTGTGAGAGTGCATTACGACCGCTCACACCGGACGAAGTAGTTGCGGGATTGCCAGAGGAGCCTGCCGGTGTGTAAACGAGACTGCAAATGAGGCCCTGGCGGTGAGGAATCGGCTGACGGGGCGCAAGGATGCTATGAAGGCGCGAGACCCGGCCGGGGCCTAGCCGCGCAGGAACACCCCCGGCCTCGGCGCTGGGAAGGAGGCGAGGAAACCGGGCCTGATCGGCACTGCGGACCCCCGGGCAAGCCTGTGGTGTGCGGTGGCGGCCCCGGAGCAAGCGGCTGGGTGACGGGTGGCGCCCAGGGAGGCTGAGAGGGGGGCCGTGAGGCGAGGCCCTGAAGCGGATGGTTTCCCGGCGCCGAGGGCGGACGATGGCGCACCGCATTTGATCACTACGGCGGAGGGACGAGGGAGCCCTCACAGCGCGCCCAAGGGAGTGCCCCGGAGCAGGAGAGAGCGGAGGAAGTGGGGTCTTGACTACCGGCGGACCCCGAGCACAAGCGGCATCAGTGAGGCAGGCAGCAGCGCGCTCATCCTGGCACCGGCGTGACCTGGGGACTAGGCACGGGCCTGGAGGCGACAGCGGAGGGTTAACGGACCCCTGCGGTACGCAGAGGCGGCCCAGTGGCAGACGGCAGGAGTGAAGCCTGGCCCCGGTGAGCGCACGCTATGCAGACATTGTTGGTATCTGTCACCACCCAGTGAGTCACTGGGGCCCGAGACGCTGTGCGCTGGCTGTCTGGCAACTGCGGGGGCATCAGGTATTGAAGCAGGAGCCAAGGGGCACAGCAGGGTAGCGGAGGCCGAGGCCTCGAGGCCAAGAGGATGCGACAGGCCGCAGAATACGCCATTTTGTCCCGGGCGCCATTTTGACCACCCGCAGGATGAGAGGCCCCTGTCCCTGGGCCACATCAGACACTATGAAAAGGAAGGAGAAAGAGACTGGTAGGCATGCGCGCAAACTGAGGGAACTTCGCCGAGAGCATGCAGTCCTGCTTGAACGGCTGAGGTGCCACAACTACACAGCGCATACAGCCAAGATGCATGCCAAGGCAGATAGAGCCGGCCGTCTGCTAGCCTGGTTGGTGCGGAGGACAGAGCACATGACTCCGATTGGTGCCATCCGTGCGGAGGACGGGGCAGTGGTATACACACAGCACGAGATCCATGGGGCGCTGACCGATCACTATTGGGAACTCTATAGGTCGCGAGGCACTGGCCATGCACACTCGCTGACCGAATTTCTGGAGTCGCTCGCTCTGTCTTCCGTCACGGAGAGTCAGAATGAGGAGCTTGGCGCCCGCTCACGCTGGAGGAAGTGGGAGACGTGATTCAAGCATTGGCAACCGGGAAAACACCGGGACGGGCCGGCCTGCCGGCCGAATATTATGAAGCAAACAGACATCCGAGCGCCTAAGCTCCTTCGGGTGTATAGGGCATCAGTCGACGCCGGCCAACTCCCACCATCTCTGAGGGAAGCGTTTTTAGTGTCCCTGCCTAAACCTGACAGGAACCCCATGTCCTTGAGCTCCTATCGCCCATTGGCGATGCTGAACACTGACTATAAGGTATTCGCCAAACTTCTTGCGGAGCGTTTGGCACCGGCGGTTCCGCACTTAGTACATCCGGATCAGAATGGTTTCGTACCAGCGAGGTCCACATCCCTGAACCTCAGGAGGTACTTGAGGGTAGCAGCAGAAGCGACGGCGGCCTGGCCCAGGGCGGGGTGCCTGGTGCTTGACTTAGAAAAGGCTTTCGATTGTCAGGAGTGGGGCTACCTGTCGACAGTGTTGGAGGCGTATGGACTGGAGGCGAACTTTCTGCAGATGGTAGGACTCTTATATAATAACCCTGTGGTCTGTGTCCGGATGGGGCCGTGTGTCTAGGAAGCAGTGGCAATAGGCAGGGGTACTCGTCAGGGATGTCCCCTGTCGCCGCTGCTCTTCGCGTTAGCCATGGAACCCTTGGCTGCGGCCATGAGGCAGCTTCTGGCAGATGGTATCCCACTAGATGACGGTGTTCATCGGGTGTCATTGTACGCCAATGACCTGCTGGTATTTGTCCGAGACGTGGGCCACATACCGGAGCTGCTGGCCCAATTGCTAAGCCGTTTCGCCGATCTCTCGGGGCTCCGAGTAAACGCAGGCAAGTCATGCCTATATGCGTTTAGCAATGAGGTAACTGACCCGGAGTATAGTCTCCATGGCACGCGAGTCCAGTGGCGGGCGGACACTTTCAAGTATCTAGGGGCGTACCAAACCATATACTAAGAAAGCGGTATAAGAACCACGATAGACAGAGACCAGGCCTAGAGCCTGTAGAACCGCTGGGGCAACCAGGAACCACCCAAGGTAGTGACACAGGGGACCCACGGGGGACGCGTGCAGTGTCTAAACACAGCCGAGAATCACCACTAACTTCTAAGGAGAACATTGCATTTAGAATTTTAAAGATGAGGGACAGTTAGAAGTGGACTTGGACCAAACCCCTTTAGAAGTAGGCAGTTCTGGAGTCAATACCCACGGGAGCACCGGAGCACTCTAGTTACCTAACCTAGGGAAGCCAGGTGCATAGGTGTCTTTCCAGGTCGGGTTTCGTCGTCGTTTTCTATGGCGAGCTGCTGAAAAATGCTGCAGGCGACCAAGTGGAAAGTGTCCGGATAAATCCATGGGTGGATCGGAGATCTGAAGAACATGAAAGCAGAGGGGCCAGTGTCTGGGTCACTTGCCAGTGACCAGGAAGGCGATGAGACGATGCCCACTGATGTCGGGTGATTTCAGGTGCAGAAGGTGAAGCTTGACTCTTCAGCCACGAGGACCAGGAGGCGTCGACGACGACCAGGAGCTGGGTTCGAGCTGTCCCACGAAGGATGTAGAGTGCTGTGGTGTCGTTATCCGGATTGGACCCAACAAGCCTAGGCAACAGTAACCCACGCAAAAAGCAAAGATTGGCTTTGGTGCAGACCAGCAAGGTCTGAGGGACTCACCTTTTGGAGGGGAGTCCGAGCACGTCCAGGAAAGCCCAAGAAACAGAAGAGTTACCTTTGTGGGGACCCATCAGTCGACGAACCAGGGATGGTGAAGGAGCCCCGAGCGGAAATGCAAGAAGCGGGCCCACGGAACACTGGTGGAGTGTAGGCCCACAATCTTCGGTGCAAATGGTGCTCGGGGCTTGGGGTACAAGTAGCCCAATGCACAACTTCAGGAAAGCTAGGGAAGTCGATGCACTTGCAAATGTGCACGGTGTCCAGGAGTTCTGTTCCCACTTCCCTTGTGAGGGCTGCGGGTCTCAACTTTGCTGGGATCTCGTGTCGGCCTCTGACAAGTCTGGAAGTCCGTGTAAATGCAGACCGGCAAGATGGTTCTTTGGTGCCTGTTTGAACATGGGAGTCACTCCTTGACCCCAAGGGAGATTCTTCCGTCTTCTGGTCGAAATAGAATGTCGAAGTTCCAGGATATATGTTACAGAGTTTCGTCCAGGTGTAAAGTTCTGAGGACTGGGTCCTATACTTATACTAAGTTTAGGGGTTGTACTTACTCTAGGGTATCACCTATGGGAGGACCCAGGGAGGGAGTGGTTACACCCCTTTCCCTTTGTCCAGTTTTGCATCAGAGGAGGGGCTGAGTGCCCCTGCAACCGGTTAGAACTGGGGTATGCACAGGGACACCAAGTGTGCCCCCAGCACTGTCGGAGAAGCATTCTATGAATGCACCCACCCAGCCCCAATACACTAAAGCCTGTCTGGGAAGTGGTGCGACAGGAAACCTATTGTCCAGGCCTCCCCTGCCGGAGTTTCGTCCAGCAGCAGGTCTGTGTCTGTGGAATCCATTTTGTGATGCCAGGGCTCTTTTAAACTATGTCTTCTCCCTCTAGAAGGGTGGAATTCTACCTCCGCCGCCAGGAGTGGCTGGGGTAGGATTCCAAAGCATCTGACACCAAACACAACATGTTTCCATGAAGCCAGCCATTCCAAAGTTAGCATTTACGTCGAGGTTATAATGCAATTAAGAGTACATGGCCTGGCTACATCACAGAACAGCATCAGAGAATAGATTCCGAAAGCTGAAGAAGGGTCCTGCTCATGCATGGGCACTCTCACACAAAACAAACCAGATGATGGACAGAATGTTGCAGAATGGCAAAACATTCAACCCCAGTCACAGATCTGGGTTGAATCCATCGTTATTTTGCTCAGCAAGCCACCCCAGTTAAGATATGGCCATGTCTGAACTGGGGTGGTGTGGAGTGCAAAAAAACGATGGCTTCAGGCCCAGATCTCTCTACTGGGTGAATGTATGACATTGTTCTGCATTCTGTCCATCAACTGTTTGTTTTGCACCCTCGCACAAAACCAAGCACTCTGCATTCAGGATTGAAAAGGCCTGTCATAGGAGTGACTTATCGGTTTATATGTGTGATGAAAGGTAGATATAGGTAACCTATATCTTAGTAAGGGGTGCATGCACCACCTTACCCAGGCTGCAGTGGCAGACCTGTGGTGCCATTTTGAAAGGCTTCCCAGGGGTGACCTAATACATGCTTCAGCCCCAGGTAGGCCTCTGGGTTACCTATGCCCTTAGTACCTAGGGTACCATATACTAGGGACTCACAAGGGTAACCCAGTAACCAATCTGGAGTGTACCTAAAGTACATGCAATCAATTTAGAGAGGAAGCAGCTAGGCTGGGGTCCTGAATAGCAGGGGCCCAGCCAGACAAAGTCGAAAAACAGTGAAACACCAGCAAAAAGTGGGGGTAACCATAGTAAGCAGGTCCTACTCTCCCACACAGTGGAGTTCGTAATGATAAGCTCCCAGCACCTTATACTCTTTATGGCAGCACTGCACTTGCAATGCCTAAAATGGACTTATACACTGTAGGTGTACAGGGCTCATGCATCTGTACCCTCACCACTGGGATAGTGCACCCAGGCAGAGGTGTGGCTGACCTATGCCAGGGCAGAGGTTGTAGGCATGGCACACAGGGATGTGTACCATGTGTACTCTTCACTTTGTTCTGCACCAAAACAAACAGCCTGCAAAGGCAGTGTGTGTGTGTAGAGGTAAAGGGCCTCTAAGGGTGGCACAATAAGTGCTGCAGCCCTTAGAGGTCTTCCCTGGTCACAGTGCTCTGGGTACCGGTGGTACCATTTACCAGGGGCTGACCTGCGGCTAGAGATGCCTATTGGGTAACTTTTGGGGAAAGAACACAAACCCAAGGAACCCGATTGGGAGGGACCCAGGGAACATCAAGTCAAAGTGCATCAGTAGTCTGGAAAAAAACAACTTTTCTACAGTGGGGCGTCAGTTAAGGGCAGGAGTGACTATTTTGGCCAGTTAATGTTTTTCCCAGACATTCCGCCAAATTGGAGCACTTCCCACAACACCAGATATAAATTTTCTACTGTTTTTGGACGTACAATGTAATGTCATCGCGTAGCCCTTGAAAAGTGTGGTGTTGAAGTATTCTGGCAGTAAGAGGCTCCATCGCCACTGCGAATAGCAGCGGCTAGAGGGGGCATCCCTTTCTGGTTCCACGTGTTATAGGGAATGGCTCTGACAGCAGGCCGTTTGCTCTTAAACGAGCTGTGGGCTCAGTATAGAGCAGACTAATAAGCTTGATGAAATTGGGACTGAATCCTAGTCTGGGCAGTATAGTAAACAAGAATGGACATTCAAGGGAGTCTAACGCTTTGGTAGTGTCGAGGAATGCAGCGAATGGCTGGCAGCGGAGGATCAATCTGGTGGACAGCAGCGAAGAAGGTACGTAGGTCATGGGCTGTGGATCTTCCAGGAATGAAAGGAGTAGTTTCTGTCCTGTAACTCCAGTTCTGTAGTAGGGGTATCTCTGTTATGGTCATAATCTAGTGAATAGTCCCGCCCACGTGCGTGGACCCCGGAGCAATCAAAAATAATCTCTTAAAGTGTCGAAAAAATGCAGAACTGCACAGACACTTAAGAGAGAATTTAAAGACATATAATGCAGCCTATAAACAGGCTACACTGTCCAGTATTTCAACGAGAAATTCCACCAAAAATCCACAAACCGCAAAGCCTGTCCAGATTTCCTTTGCCCTAGCAGCAAAAACCCCCTGGAATGATAGAGAGGAAGACATGGACAGACAAGCCCCATAGGCTGCCATTATGTGGCTCAAAACAGGATACTGTGCCTTTAAGAGAACTTATCAGAACTTCACAGTATCCCAGAATGCCCTGCAGGTCCCTTTTACCTTCAGTTCCACCGGGGAGGAGGGCGGGCGCTTATGACTATAACAGAGATACCCCAACTACAGAACTGGAGTTACAGGACAGAAACTACTCCTTCTGTAGTAGGGGATCTCTGTGTATAGTCATAATCTAGTGAATAGAATGGCAAGCCAATCCCCACACCAAAGCGGCGGTGGAGAAAGAAATCAACACAACTACTGTTCCGCAGCGAAGCCTGTCCAACCTGAGCATCTGCCCTGGCATCAGTGTCCAGACAGTAATGCTTAGCAAAGGTATGAACCGACTTCCAAGTGGCGGCCTTGCAGATTTCTGCAATCGGCACATTACGGAGCAAGGCTGTCGTGGCAGCTTTGCCCCTGGTGGAAAGAGCCTTAGGTTTACCTTCTAAGGTCTTATTAGCTTTCTGGTAACACAGTTGTATACAGGACACAATCCTCCTCGAGATGGACTGTTTAGAGGTCGCAAGACCGGTCCTGACTGATCCATAATTGATAAACAATTGGTCTGACCTACGAATATCTTTGGTCTTATCCAGATAAAATTTCAACACCCTCCTAACATCCAGGGAATGTAAGGACCTTTCCGCGGGAGATGAAGGATTCTGAAAAAACGTAGGCCCAGCTATAGTCTGGTTGAAATGAAAATCAGAAATAACCTTGGGAAGAAATTTAGGGTGAGTACGCATAACAACCTTAGCAGCACGAAATACAGTATAAGGTTCTTGGCAACACAACGCCTGAATTTCACTCACCCTGCGGGCCAATGTAATGGCCACGAGGAACGCCGCCTTCCAGGACAGGTGCTGCAACGAAGCCTTATGAATGGGCTCAAAAGGCTCCTTCATCAATCTGGACAGCACCACATTCAATTCCCATGAAGGCGAAGGAAACCTGACAGGAGGGAACACTTTCTTCAAGCCTTCCAAAAAATCTTTGATCACAGGGATCTGGAAGAAGGAAGTCTGTGAAGGGCTTATCCTGTAGGCAGTCAATACAGCGCGATGAACCTTAATGGAATGAACATTAAGGCCAGACCGCGCCAAATGTAGAAGGTAAGGAAGGATGACATCTTCCTTGCACGTCGTTGGGTCAAAGTTCTTGGACGCACACCAGATACAAAACCTCTTCCACTTGTAGGCATAGATTTTCGAGTGGAAGGTCGCTTAGATTCCTTTAGTATGGCCATGCAATCTTCGGGCAGATTCAAGTGGCCATATTGCACTGTCTCAGGAGCCATGCCGCCAAACTCAAAGACGAGAGGTTGGGGTGCAACATCTGCCCCCCGAACTTCGTGAGAAGGTACGGCCTGCACAGCAGCTGTATGTGCGAAAGGAGAGGCCGGTGAAGCAGGTCCGTGAACCACCACTGCCGGGGCCATTCCGGGGCAATCAGGATCATCCGTGCCCTGGACTGGGACAGCTTGATGAGCACCGCTGGAATCAGGGGAATGGGTGGAAAAGCGTACACAAAGCTGTTCGACCAGTTGATCCATAGCGCATTCCCCAGCGTCCCTTGCTGGTAGTACCTGAAGGCGAAGTCTCGGCATTTGCTGTTTTCGACGGTGGCGAACAGATCTACGTCTGGAGTCCCCCACCTTTCGAAGACTTCTCCTAGTACTTCGTTGTTTATGACCCATTCGTGGTTTTCCTGAATCAGTCTGCTCAGTGCGTCTGCCTGAACATTCTGCACACCTGGTAGATGGGTAGCCGTTATCGTCAATCCTCTGGCCAGGAGCCAGTGCCAGATCGTCCGCGCTTCCCGAGACATGGTGCGCGATCTCGAGCCCCCCTGCTTGTTGAGGTAATACATTGTGGTCGTATTGTCCGTCTGTACAAGCAGAGAGCTGGTCTGGAAGGACGGATGAAAGGCCTTCAGCGCCAAGTGAACAGCTCTGACTTCCAGGAAATTGATGTGATACGTGGACTCCAACGGAGACCACGTTCCTTGGATCTGTAAGTCTCCCGAATGCGCTCCCCAGCCATGGAGAGAGGCATCCGTCACGATAGTCTGAGTAGGAATGACCTTGTGGAAGGGAACCCCTCTGAGGAGATTCTCCGCTGAACACCACCACTTCAGAGACTGAAGAGCATGCAGAGGAAGTTGTATCTTGTCGTCCCAAGATCCTTTCCTCTGGTCCCATTGGTCCTCCTAGCACTCCTGCAGAGGTCTCATGTGTAGTCGTGCGTGAGGAGTGAGGAAGATACAAGAGGCCATCGACCCCAGTAGAGAAGACACCGTCCTCACTGTTGTAGATAGAGCGGTCATAAGAGCCTGAGCCTTCCGAAGGATCGATCGCCGTCGCTCCTCCGAAGGAGACGCGCTTGCTGACAGCGTATTGATGGTGGGTCCCAAATACTGAATGCACTGGACCGGGATCGGGACAGACTTGGACATGTTGATGTGCAACCCCAACTTGTTCAAGAGAACGCATGTCTTCTGGAAGTGTGCTTGAGCTTCAGAGAAGGAGGAGGCCTTGATCAACCAATCATCCAGGTACGGGTAGACAAACACCTTGTTCTTCCTGAGGTGTGCCGCTACCACTGCCATGCACTTCGAGAATGTTCTGGGCGCAGATTTCAGCCCGAATGGCAGCACTGTGTACTGATAATGATTGGTGCCGACTTGAAATCGCAGAATCTTCCTGTGTTTGCACGTGATAGTAAGCATCCTGTAGGTCTATGGCACAAAGCCAGTCTCCCTGTTGCAACTGAGGATAAATCTGATGCAACGTCAGCATGCGAAACTTTTCTCTGCGAATCCACTTGTTTGCCTGCCGCAAGTCCAGAATGGGCCTGAACTCGTTCTTGTCTTTCTTGCGAACCAAGAAGAACCGGGAGTACAGACCACTTCCTGTTTGAGACAGAGGTACGTCTTCTATCGCCCTTTTCCTTAACAGGATATCGGCCTCCGCCTGGAGCTCGCGTAGTTGATACTGCGAGATGACCAGAGGGATCGCTGGAGGAGGGCTGATGAACCGAAGACTGCATCCATTGCAAACAATATTCAGCACCCACTTGTCCTGAGTAATTTTTCTCCACTCTGCCAGAAAAAATTGAACGCTTCCCCCCACCGGAGCGGGTAACGGATGAAGGGGAAGTAACCACTCAGGGTCGAGACCCGGCCGGGCCCTTGTTCGCGGTAGAGGACTGCTGTCCCCCTCTACCCTTCTGTCGTTTCTGGAAGGGTCTCCGGAACTGCTGCGGTTGTTGCTGTGCTGTCCCAAAGACTGCCCCCGTCCTTCCTTGTGCGCCGTAGCGCCTTTGGAACGGCCGGTAGGACTTCTTCTCTTTGGGCTTCTCCAAGCCCACAGCCGTAAGGGTCTCCGCCTCCGCCTTCATGCGGGCCATCTCATCATCTGCGTGTTTTCCGAACAAGGTATCCCCGGAAAAGGGCAGGTTGGCCACCCGCTGCTGGGCCTCCGGCTTGAGTGACGTGAGCCGGAGCCAGGCATGTCACCGCTGATTGATTCCATGGCAGTAACCATGGGCAGCCAACAAGGAGGCATCCGCAGCCGCGCTGATGACCTGATTGGACACCAGCATCCCTTCCTTGAGAATCTCTTGGAAGTCCTCCCTCTTGTCTCTTGGTAGTAGTTCTATGAACTGTTGCAGGGAGTCCCACAGCGCCCAGTCATAACGTCCCAGCAGAGCTGTATCGCTGGACGCCTTCATGGCTGTGGAAGCGGTCCCACATGCCCTTCGTTCCAGCCGAGTCGATCCATCGACTTTCATTATCTGGCGGCACGGTGGAGGACGGGGAGGCAGAGTGTAATTTCCTGGCCGCCGTCACTATCACCAAATCCGGTACCGGATCTACTCTCAGAAAGGCAGGGTCCGAATCCGGGGCCCTGTACTTCTTTAGAAGTCGGGAGGGAGCGGCCTTCACCACCGCTGGTGTGAGGAACAGCTCCTCTGCAGGTTCCTTCAATCCAGGTACTAGTGGTAGAAGAGGGTGAGACAGATGCTTCTTGTGAAGTGTCTCAAATATCACTGACGTCGAAGGTGTAGGAGCCGTCACAGCGATACCCAACTTCGCAGCCCCCCTCAGGAGAACCTCCTGGAAAGTGGCAATGTCATCCACTGGAGAAACCCTGGTCTCAGGGGAGTCCGATAAGGTCGGTGAGTAGGAATGGGTCCTGGAAGAGTCCGTGCGGGACCTAGACCCCCGCCTCCTATGGCGACGCCTTGATCTGGTGGAGGATCTATGACGACTACTTGATCTTCCTCTCCGTCCGGAGCGTGAACGTGACCTCCTCGGCCGAGGACGATCAACTGGATCCACCGGAGCGGGTGACTTGGGCTTGGACGGGGCCTTCGGTTTAGGCGTACCCTTGGGAGGCGTCGGAAGAATATGTAACGAAGTCGACCTAGGTGGTACCGGAGGCAACTTCACTGGCAACCCTGACCCAGGTTGTGGTGGAGGAAACGGAGGAGGAGTAGGCTTCCTCGGAGGGGGATCCCTCGGCAAAGGAGGAGGGGGAGTCACCTTCCCTGACGGGGTATACACATCGGAATACACCGAGCCCGGCGAACCTCCTTCTCTACCAGCCTGGGACGTTGGCGAACTTCCCACGGCGTCAGGCCTCCTTCCACCTCTCTTCGACGTCAAAGAACGGCGATCAGACGGCGAGCGCCGGCCCCTTGACGTCGAGCGTCTCTTCCTCGGCGACGAACGCTTTCGCCTCGACTGCGACCTTCTGCGCCTCGACGGCGACCTTCTGCGCCTTGACTATTATCTTCTGCGCCTCCACGATTATCTTAGGTGCCTCGACGGCGACCTTTGCCTCGACTGCGACCTGTGCCTCGACGGCGACCTTGACGACGAGTACCTCCTCGACTACAAAAGTCTCCTCTTCGCCGACGGCGAACGGCGGTGTCGCCTCGACGGCGAGCGCCGACGCCTTGCCTGTCGACGTCGATCGCTCGAGGACGACGATGAAACAGTCACCGGGGACTTCGATGGTCTGGTAACATCCCTCGATGCAGAGGGTCGACATTGTTTCGACTCCGACGATGGGGAACAGACCGTAGTCATTCCTCTCGACGCCGTAGTAGGCGCATTAGACCCAGGCGGAGAATGGTGACGTTTGCTTGCCTTCCTGCCCCTGGAGAGCCCCCTAGAGGCCTCAGCATGGCAGAAGAAGCCCCTCCAGACCCACCTTGTGCCTTCAATCTTCTTTCCTCGAGGCCCTGAAGTCTGATCTTCTTCCTGTCCTTCAGGGTCCTGCCAGAGAAGCCTTGACAGATCACACACTCCCCTGGAACATGTGCAGAAGGAAGGCAGAGGATACACACCTCATGGGGATCCGATTTGGCCTTCTTCCTGGAGCACTCCGGGCATTTATCGAATAATGCAGGCATATTCGACAAAAAACAGAGTGCAATAACCAAGGAGAAAGGCCCTGAAGTACAACAAAGTACTTAACAATGAAAAAACTCGTGAAAAATCACCAAACACCCTTAAAAAGGGAGAGCTAAATGCTCCAGGGTCCTGCTTGCAGCAGCCGGAAAAAAGAACTGAAAGTAAAAGGGACCTGCAGGGCATTCTGGGATACTGTGAAGTTCTGGAAAGTTCTCTTAAAGGCACAGTATCCTGTTTTGAGCCACATAATGGCAGCCTATGGGGCTTGTCTGTCCATGTCTTCCTCTCTATCATTCCAGGGGTTTTTTGCTGCTAGGGCAAAGGAAATCTGGACAGGCTTTGCTGTTTGTGGATTTTTGGTGGAATTTCTAGTTGAAGTACTGGACAGTGTAGCCTGTTTATAGGCTGCATTATATGTCTTTAAATTCTCTCTGAAGTGTCTGTGCAGTTCTGCATTTTTTCGACACTTTAAGAGATTATTTTTGATTGCTCCGGGGTCCACGCACATGGGCGGGACTATTCACTAGATTATGATTATACACAGAGATCCCCAACTACAGAACCAGACTGATCTGGCCTGGCTATAAGCGGTAGGAGCAGCTGTAGTCTATTAGCAATCAGTTTGGAAAGAATTTTAACTTCTACGTTGATTAGATAACGTGGCCTGTGTGAATCACAGAGGTTGGCAGCCTTGTCTGGCGTTAGGAGGAAGATAATCACTGTTTCTCTCATTGTGGGTGGCAAGGAACAGCAATCTCAGGATTCTTGATATACTACTAGTAGTCGAGGTGCGAGCTCTTCCGAATAGGTCTTATGGAACGAGGTCATCAACCTATCTAGCCCTGGGTTCTTCTCACCTGGCAAGCTACCTATAACCTGTACTAAGTCTTGCGCTGAGAAAGGCTCGTCCAGATGGCCCTGTGGGCCTCGCTGAGCCAGA
Organism: Lissotriton vulgaris; assembly: GCF_964263255.1. Classification (NCBI taxonomy): domain Eukaryota; kingdom Metazoa; phylum Chordata; class Amphibia; order Caudata; family Salamandridae; genus Lissotriton; species Lissotriton vulgaris. The sequence continues at coordinate 185,623,938 of NC_141693.1, forward strand.
GCAGTTCAATGGAGTCTAAATATGTCAGCAGCTCTCGGTGAGGGGCGCTCAGCATGGCTATGTATAATGAGGAGTAGAAGCTGGTGAGGTCTGCGGGAGTTGCTTGTTGTCCTCTGATAGGAGTCAAGTCATCATCTAGTAGTTTAACTATAAACGTTGAGGATGTGTGTTGTTTAAGTGTGTTTGCGAGGACCTTACCCAGCCTATCGCCTTCTCCGTAGCTGCGTGCTTTAGCGTTCTTCCCCAGGAAGTGGGTCTCTATGTCCTCCTCCTTACCGAACTCAAGAGATTCCCCCCGCAGATTTGCAAGGTGTGTGGGTGCCCCTGATTGATAGAGCAGCAGTTCTGTGGTCCGAATGTCATGCTCCAACACAATAGTGTTGCTCTTATGGATTTCAGAACTCTTGATTGCTTGGCGATCCATGCACTTCTTATAACTGTCTTAAAGGCTTGCTATAGGGTTGAGGGCGACTCTACCGACCCTTCGCTTATGGAGAACAACTGGGTGAGCTAAATTCTGGTTTCCTCCCTAAATGCTGCATCTAATAAGGCTTGTGGTTGTGGTCCCCAGCTGAACGCACGGAGCAGAGACTGTAGCATGACCCACCGATGTATTACCGGGGCATGGTCAGATAAGGTGCGTGGTAGGTGCACGACATCTACGGTCCAGGAAGCTATGTCACCCGTGACAAGCCAATAGTCCAGTCTGGACCAGGCGCTTTGATGTGAAGTTATACATGTGCCCTCCCTAGCTACTGGATTCCTGCTGCGCCAAATATCTGAAAAACTATGATCTAGTATGATGGAGTTCAATTGCTGAGATGCCCTTGGATGTGGGCTGCGGACAGCGGCAACTCTGCCCACTTTATTTTGTAGGATAGTGTTGAATTCCCCGCCCCAAATGACCATATGGCCTCCCATTGCCAGCAACTTTGCCCAGACAGTAAGGAATAAACTTGGATTATATATATATATATGGCAACTAGGGTCACCTGGGTGGACTTTAGTGTACCCTTTAAAGTAACATATCTACCCTATGGGTCGAATGGTGTATGAGAAGTTGACCAGCCCAACCCACGTCTTATCAGCATAGACACTCCTCTTGCATAGTTAGAGTCTGTAGCCAAGAGTATCTCGCCCCAATATCTGTTGTGTAATTTAGGGTTGGTTCCGCAATGCAGGTGAGTCTCTTGTAGGAAACAAACATCAATGTGGTGCCTAATTAAGTATGCATGCATTAACCTCGATTTCCTGAAATCGTTGAGCCCTCTGATGTTCCAGGTTAGGAATTTGGTCTCGTTCATAACGTAGCTGTGTTGTTGTACAGTGTGCTACACATTTGGTGAAAATTCACATTGGAATGAAAAATTAGACATTGGATTCTGCTAACCTTACCTTGTAAGTGCATGCACAATTTTAAAATAGCAGCTAAATAACGAATATGCTACTTACCAGTATGCATCTGTTCTTGGCATGTAGGGCTGCTGACATTCATATCTGTGCATAGATCGCCGCCTAGTGTTGGGTCCGGATGATTGCACATTTTTGTCCTGGAAGAGTCTTCCAAGTATCACGAGATAGGTGGCTCCTCCCCTGGACTACAGTGCGCATGGGCATCCACTCCATCCTCAGATTGTTTTTCGCCATTGTGGCAAAGATGGAGTGTAATATCGTAAGTGATGACCATGCTAAGAGTAATTCTGAGTGCTGCAGCCCCTACAGGCGCCGGGGAGGAGGGCGGGTGATATGAATGTCAGCAGCCCTACATGCCAAGAACAGATGCATACTGGTAAGTAGCATATTCGGTTTGAGGCATGTGGTTGCTGAATTCATATCTGTGCATAGAATATATAGCAGTCCCTCCATTAACGGCGGCCTCCCGTGCCAGCTGCAGCAGTCTGAAAAAGTGTTTTTAGAACAGCTGCCTGCTGTTTGGAGTGCACATCTACGCAGTAGTGTTTTGTAAATGTGTGTGTGGTAGACCATGTGGCTGCTCTACATATTTGTTCTAAAGGAATGTTTCCAAGGAAAGCCATGGAGGCCCCCAACTTTCGCGTGGAGTGGGCTCTTGGGGGAACCGTTAATGTGCGCTTAGCCTTTTGATAGCAAATCTGTATGCACTTAACGATCCACCTTGCTATACCTGCTTTGGAAATGGGGTTCCCTTTGTGTTGTGGCGAAAAGGACACAAACAGTTGTTTTGTTTTCCTAAAATCTTTTGTCCTATCTATGTAGTACATTAGAGCTCTTTTGACGTCTAGTGTGTGGAGCATTCTCTCGGCCACTGACTCTGGATTTTGGAAGAACACTGGCAGTTCTATAGTCTGATTCATATGGAACTGTGAAACCACTTTAGGCAGAAACATAGGGTTAGTGCGTAGTACCACCCTGTTGGAGTGAATCTGAATGAATGGCTCCTGGATAGTCAGTGTCTGAAGTTCACTAACTCGGCGTAGCGATGTGATTGCTATCAGGAAAGCCACTTTCCACGTCAAGAATTGAATCTCGCATGAGTGTAGAGGCTCAAAAGATGTACCCATCAGCCTGGCGAGGACCACATTTAGGTTCCATACAGGTGCTGGTGGGTGTCTGGGAGGAATAACTCGTTTGAGTCCCTCCAGAAAAGCTTTGATGGCAGGCACTCTGAAAAGTGAGAGATGCTGCCTGTTTTGGAGATAAGCTGCTAATGCGGACAAATGTATACGAATGGAAACATAGGCCAGATTGCATTTGTATAGATGTAACAGATAACAAATGATGTTGTGAGTAGATGCATCTAGCGGATTGATGTTGTGGTCGGCACAATAAATGACAAACCGCTTCCATTTTGCCGCAGAACATGCTCTAGTGGTGGGCTTTCTTGCCTCCCTTATGATATCCATACAGTCAGGAGGCAAGTTGAGGTAGCCAAATTCTAAGACCTCAGGAGCCAGATCGCCAGGTTGAGCTGTTGCGGATCTGGATGCTGAATGTCGCCATGGCTCTGCGTCAAAAGCCTGGGTGTGAGGTGCAGCTTTTGATGCGGTACCACGGAGAGTTCTAGAAACGTGGTGTACCATGGTTGGCGTGCCCACGTTGGAGCAACCAGGATGAGAGTCATCGAGTGTTGCTTCAGCTTGCGTGCCACCAGCGGTATTAGAGGTGCTGGGGGAAAAGCGTACGCAAATATGCCTGACCAGTTCATCCATATTGCATTTCCCTGCGACTGTGGGTGTGGGAACCTGGCGGCAAAGCTTCGGCATTTTGCGTTTTCCCTTATGGCGAACAGGTCTATCCCTGGATGACCCCACTGCTGGAAGTACGGTCGGAGTACTGATGGATGTATCTCCCACTCGTGCATCTGGTGGCTGTACCTGCTGAGCAGGTCCGCCGTCTGATTGTCCTTGCCAGGGAGGTGTTCTGCCATGAGGAAGATGTTCCTCTGAATGGCCCACTTCCACATGCTCTGAGCCAGATGAGACAACTGTGGAGAGTGTGTACCTCCCTGCTTTTGTATGTAGTACATGGCCGTCATATTGTCCGTCCGGATCAACACAACCTTGTTGCACAAATGTACCTTGAATGCTTTCATCGCCATGAAGATAGCCATCAGTTACAGAAGGTTGATGTGCATCTTCTTCTGCTGTACTGTCCATAGTCCCAGCACCGTGTAGTGGAGTACATGAGCTCCCCATCCCTGGAGAGATGCGTCCGTTGTCAGTATAATCTGTGGCACAGGCTCCTGGAACGGTCGGCCCCTGCAAAGGTTTTGTGGATTCCACCAATGCAGAGAGTTGTATGCGCGACCGGTCACCAACACTAGGTCTTCCAATTGTCTGTGAGCCTGATTCCACTGACGTGCTAAGCACTCCTGAAGCGGACGCATGTGTAGTCTCGCCTGCGGGACTTTGAAGATGCAGGAGGCCATCATGCCTATCAACTGCATGAACACTCGTGCTGGAAGCGAGTGTTGTTGTTTGAATTTTTGTATCAGTAATTGCATGCTGTTGATCCTCACTGAATTTGGTTGTGCTTTGGCTGATAGAGTATCTATTGTCGCGCCCAGATACTGCCGTACGTGGGCGGGCTGAAGGTGGGACTTTGGATAATTCAGTGAGAACCCCAGATCGTGAAGAAGGTGAATGGTGTGGGACATGTGGGCGGCACATTGCTGGGCCGACTTTGCCTGTACAAGCCAGTCGTCCTAGATAAGGGTAGACATGAACATTTTGTCTCCTTAGGTGTGAAGCCACTGTCGCCAGGCACTTGGTAAACACCCTGGGTGCTGTGGTCACTCCGAAAGGGAGGACCTTGAACTGATAATGCTGATCCTGAATGGTGAACCTGAGGTATTTTCTGTGTGACGGGTGTAGCGGTATATGGAAATATGCATCCTTCAAATCTAATGTTGCGAGGAAATCTCCCTGACTGAGTAACGGTAGAACCTGCTGTAATGTGAGCATGTGAAAGTGTTCTGAGAGAATGTACTGGTTTAGTGGCCTGAGGTCCAGTATGGGTCTGAGGGACCCGTCCTTTTTTGGGATCAAGAAGTACAGCGAGTACACCCCTGTACCTTTTTCTTCCACAGGCACGAGCTCTATGGCTTCTTTTTGCAGCATGCCGACTACCTCCTGCTGCAATAATTGCGAATGCTCTGTGGACATAGGACGGTGTCTTGGGGAAATGTTGGGTGAAGTGGATGTTAACTCCAGACAATAACTGTACTGGATAAGTTGCCTCACCCACCTGTCTGTAGTGATGGATTTCCAGACCGGCAGGAACTGTTGTAGTCTCCCCCCGACCAGTGTGGTATGGTCGGGGGCAGTGACAAGACGTCACTGTTGGTTAGTGGCCGAGGATCGAGAGCTGATGTTTCCACGACCTCTGCCCTTGGTGCTGTTTCTACGATAGCCACCCCTACTGTGTTTGTTGTAGGTGGTCTGCGTGCCTCCTTTACTGTACTGTGTGTGCTGGGACAGCTGGCCTCTGGAAGCTCCTCTATTGTTGGAGCGACGAAAGGAACCACCCCTGAACTGCTGCGACTGTAGAGTCCCCATAGACTTTGCAGTCTGTGTCCTTTTTGATTTTTTCCAAGGTGGTGTCTACCTCTGGGCAAAATAAGTGATCTGGGTTAACAGGCTGATTTAGTATGGTGGTTTGTATCTCAGGCTTGAAACCGGAGATTCGCAGCCAGGCATGTCGCCGCTACATCACAATGGTATTAATTGCCCTGCCTGCGGTGTCTGCTGCGTCCAGCGCACACTTAATAGATGCGTTTGATATAAGTTTCCCTTCTTGTATTAGCATCTCAGCTGCCTGTCATTTGGCAAGTGTTGTAACAGGGTTTCAAGTGTATCATAATGAGCCCCGTCATATCTGGCTAAGAGTGCCTGTGTGTTGGAGATTCGCCAGATATTGGCCGCTTGAGCTGCCACCCTTTTCCCTGATGCTTCTAGCACTTTAGATTCTTTGTCAGGGGGAGGAGCATCACCCGTTGTTTGCAAGTGCGCCCTCTTCCGGGCATTGGAAACAACTAGAGTTCAACGGCAACTGTCCCTTGATATACGTAGGGTCCACAGGTGCCGGTTTGTATTTTTTCTCAATTCTGGGGTTTATCACCCTTGCCCTTGTGGTCTCCTTAAAAATGTCTCCAGCATGTTTTAGGACACCCTTTAGCATTGGTAGAGTCTTGACAGTTCTCTCTGAGGTTGAGAAGGTGTCAAACAAAAAATCCTCTTCAATAGGGTCAGCATGGAGCTGGACATCATGATTTTTTGCTGCCCTCTCAATAAGTGCATTAAACGCAGCCGTGTCTTCTGTAGGCGAGGTTTTAATAGCATAGACATGACTGTCTGGGGCAGTTTGTGGATCTCCTGGGTCAGCAGCGTCTGTCCAGGGTTCAGTGTGATCTTCTGGATCAGTGTCTATAGGATAACTGTAATCCTCATTGGCACCATCCCCTACTTCCACATCTGAGTATGTGGGTGAGACAGGAGCAGTGTCTGTCCATATGGTGTTATAGGTTCAAAGAGAAGAGGTGACTTAGCAGAATCCCTCTTTTTCTTTAATGGACTTTTATATGACTCCATAGGCTGTTCTGGGGCGATCTTTCGCTTGAAAATGGAAAGTCTACCCGTCTCAGCGTCGATTAATTGCCTCGACTGATCCTCTGTCGGAGGCTGTCGATGCTTGGTGGCCACCTCCGTAGTTATAGGCTTCGGCCCCATGGACACCTTCTTGGTCGCTTCGACGGCCGTCTTAGGGGCGAAGGCCTTAGGTATCACTTTCGGCGGCAGTGTGAACTGGATGGGCGCCGACGACTTTGGAGGTTTGCTGACAGGCTTCGGGGTGGAGTAGTCTTTGGTCCGACAGTGTAGCCTTCTCTTTAATGCGTTTCAACGAGTCCGACACCTGCTTCGAAAAGGAGGCGGATGGCTGTGTTGACTCGACGGGTTCCTTCGAGCCACTGCCAGTTGTGGACTCTAGGTCTATACTGCTTTTAGCCTTGTCGGGTCGACGCTCAGGATCGAGAACTTTCTGAGTTCCGAGTCCCTTGTCTGTGTCGACGGCCTTCGGCGCCGACTTCTTCGGGTCGACGGCCTTGACCAGTTTCTTCGGTGCCCCGGTCTTCGGCTCGACACCCTTTAGCGACCTCACCGGGTCGATAACACTCTTCTGTTTTGTCGGTGCCGATGGTTCAGAGGTCTTCAAACCGACCAAAGTAATACGCACTTTCGGTTTCGATTTAGTGTCCAGTGCTTTCGGTTTTGTAGACACCGATACTTTTGGTTTAGATTTCGATTGGTCAACCGATGGCTCGTTAGAAATGTCCGTAGCCGGGCCTTGAGGCGAGGCTGTAGAACCAAGCGTACGATCTTGGGTAAGGCCATGTGGCGATCCCTCGACCTGAGCCTTATCGAGTGTTTTGGGTGCGGCCCCCGCAGTAACGGCTGGGCCTAGCTCCTCGCTCGAGCTATCTTCCACTGCCCCAAAGGCCTCATCGTCGTCTCCTACCTCGTCGACGACGTCTTCAGTATCGAACATTTCTACATCTGCGTCGTAACTGGAGTCGATCTCCGATGCAGGATCAGACAGGTTTTCTTGAACTTCCCGCTCGACTCCCTCATCATCCTCGGCATCGAAGATGTTCACCGGATCAGGTGCCGTCTGCTGGGCCTCCGTTCGCGCTGCGCGTCGAAGGCGAATCGTCTTCTTGGAGCGGAACCGAGAACAAGCCATACAGCTGGCTTCATGGTGATCCGGAGACAGGCACTTGTTGCACACCGGGTGGACATCGATGTGAGGATACATGGAGTTGCAAACGGGGCATCTCTTGAACGGGCTCCGTTCCATGATGGATCGTCGATAAGGCCTCTGGCGTCGACCGGGCCTTCAGTGCCGAAAAGCCACGCGGCTTCTCTTGATGTCCGGCTCGGGGACAGAGCTTGAACAAGTACTGGGCACCGATCGCAAAGACAATACCGACGATAACTAAAGGCCTTCCGGCCAAAAAGAAAGTTGTTTATATCGATCCCGAACTTGAGTTAACAAATATACTTCCGAACCCAATGGTGGAAAAAAAAATCTGAGGATGGAGTGGATGCCCATGCGCACTGTAGTGCAGGGGAGGAGCCACCTATCTCGTGATACTTCGAAGACTCTTCCAGGACAACAATGTACAATCATCTGGACCCAACACTAGGCGGCGATCTATGCACAGATATGAATTCAGCAGCCCACATGCCTCCAACAGCAAGTTACGGTCTACTGTATGCTTATGCTACATAGTTGACGTCTTTCTGTCTGAAAATTCATTTAACATCCATACCCGCCCACCTCCCACACCAACCCCCCAAATAGGGTGTGTTGAATTACCCACCCTTAATTCCCCAGTTAACCAAAATACGAAAACACATGGGAGATCTTGCAGTGGGGCATGGGACGCCAGCATAATACCTGCCTGGTTGCAGGGTGGCCAAGCTGAATCAGAGTAGTAGGAATTTGCATAATGTGGATCTTAGGCCGATACACTGCCGGAAGAGTCAGCTAATAATGGACTCGACTGGTACAGCAACCAGAAATGCTATACAGTATAACACCACACAAAACTTAATGAACTGTCCATCTGAATCATATTAATCACATCAGTCATTATCGCTCAAGTTACGTTCTTATTCAGTTTGCTGTGAGGAGCGAGGAGATATGTTTAGTGTACTTCAGGGCTGCTTTGGCGTCAATTATCGCTCAAGTTACGTTCTTATTCTGTTTGCTGTGAGGAGCGAGGTGATATGATGAGTGTACTTCAGGGCTGCTTTGGCATCAGTGAAGTACTGCGATTGCCCTTCGTGCATGATTTTTAGTTTGGCCAGGTAGAGCATTGCATACGGGATGGAGGATTTTTATAGGAAACGCTTCACCGGTGTTAACTCTCTTCGAGCGGCTTGCACCGTTGGGGTGTGATCTGGATAGAAGGAGAGGGAATAACCCTGATGATTTATTGGGCTTTGGTCTCTGGCGGATCTGAGGATCGTATCTCTATCATTTAGAAGACGCACAATTATGGGACGTGGCGCAATACCCACTAATGGTCTAGGACCCAATGAGCGCTGGGCCTGCTCAACTATCATGACTGATGACAGCACAGGCCAAACAGATCATGCAATAAATTTTATATGTTGGTTCCATTTTCGAGATAGCAGTGGATTCAGGCAGTCCAAGAATTCTGAGGTTGTTTGCGCCACAAGCGCGCTTCTAAGTCCTCGTTTTTGCCTTTGATTACCGCCAGAAGTTTTTGCATTAGAAGTAGTTGTTCCATGGATTAGTTTTGAAAGTCGTCGGTGTCCGAGATTATATTTTCCAGTGTGTTTAAGCGGGTTATATTTGTCTACACATTTTTTAACCTTGTCTAGGCTAGAGATGAGCGAGTCAATTTTATTGTCTATGGTTTTTATGCTGGAGCGCCCGTCCAGCAATATGGTGCGCAAGTCATCCTCATGATTTTCCCCAGAGTCCTTGGCGCTAGGGTCAGTGTCTGGCTTCGAACTTGTAGCAGTTGTTCGAGTTTGCCACTTACTATCGAATGGAAGCTTAGATTGCCTTGGGTCAGTGTTCCCCATTGTGTCAATTGGTGCGCAGGCAGCTCAGGACGCCGAGGGCTTTGCAGAAATTACCCCTTTAATGACAAACAGCGGATCGGTGCGCTGTTTAAGGCGGTTGTGTCCTGGGTTCCACTGATTGCGACATGGTTTTTCTTGATGCACCAGCACAATGACCTTACGACTGGTATTCTCACATCTAGTCGTAGCCTAGAACACGAGGCCCACTTCTATTGATGGCACAGCGCTTATGGGCAAAGGGGTGCTCCCATAGAAACAGGCCACCTGCGCAGGTGAAGTTAGAGCAGCCCCAGAGCTCAAATCTATGGCGCCTCGTACTGGGAACCCACCGCCTGCGCGAGGAATGCCACGCTTAACACTGCCCCAGCTTTGGAGTTTACACGGTACCACGCAGGCTGCGAACAGAAGCATGCGACCCACAAGCCTGAGCACAACCCCCCCCCTCCCCCCTGCGGCCTCCAGAGCGACAGGCTGGGTATAGGCCCAGTCGGCAGGGAGTGCGCAAGGCCACACACATACCCGGCTCATGCCTGTACTCACTGTGCTTCGCTGGACTGCTCCAATGCATGTGTGTGGCCGGTCTCTACACAGCCGGTGTTCCGTGCCGTCATCGATTATTTCGCCTCCTCTTCCCGCACCCCGATACCGGCCGCGGTAGCAGCCAGAGGTGGCCGCTTGGGATTTAGCTTGCCGCAGGCCGTCGCCCAGGTGTCACGTAGGACAATGGGGCAGCAGTCGGCGCAGGCCCTGCCCCCACACTGGGCCATAGCAAGCAAAGATGCACTTGGGGAAAACACAGGCGAGCCCAGCCTCTACAATCGTGGCGGATTCACACGGCGTCCATGTTTGCAGCGCACACTAGGCCGCGGTGTGTTGGGTCTGCAAATTAGCTTGGTGTCTCCTTCCCAACGGCCAAACTTTCACAGAGTGGCCATCGACATGTGGAGGTTGCTGCCATTGTGTTTCAGCAGCGGATTCCGCTTTAAGGATGTCAATGTCGCAGGATCAATGAGCCGGCCTTCAGAGCCTCTCTAGAAAGGAGCCACTCTGCAGCTTGGCGAAGCCACGCCCCCCCCCCCCCCCCCCCCCACGTCTCATTCATAAGTTAGCAGTGCTGGAATGCTAGCCTGTAACTATGATCTTGCTAACTGGGCTCCTACCCTTTCCACAGTAAAAATTACAACTTAGGTGTTTTTACTGCTGGAACATGTAAAAGTCGATGTTCCACTTTTTCATATACAGTACCCTGCATTAGGGCTAGTTAGGCCTGCCATAGGGGTGACTGAATTACATTAAAAAGGGATTTTTCAGCCTTGCCGTTACCTTAAAAGGCAAAGTCGAGTTAGAAGTTTAAAACTGTCCTTTCAGCCCAAAGTTGCACACTGAGAGACATGTTTTACCTTGTCCCACTCAGAGCGGCACAGCAAGTGTCACTCTAACTTACAGGCCCAGGGTACCCCTGGTACCATATACTAGGGACTTATAAGTAAGTTAGATTATGCCAATTCTGGACAAGCCAATTAAATATACATCATTTTAAGAGTCAAAGCACATTTGACTGTTTAGCAGGACTCAGGGCACTTCAGAGCCATTACACCAGGTGCCAGTAGTCAAATTGGTGGCAAAATGTAGAGGGTATACTGGCATAAAAGCCTGTTTCATTACAAGGAGGCTCTAGAAACCCATTTGTCCAGACATTCGCACAGCAAAACCTAGTGAACAGACATACAGACTTACTTACATGAGGCATACCATCCTAAGGAAGATTACATTCATCAAATTGTGAGATTCATGAGCCAGGCTATTCTTACATTAAACAGAGAAAATTAGAAAATGCTTGCTTGCACCATTGAGGCTCACACAGAGTTTAACTGTTTTAGGCAATGGATTGTAAATAACAGAAGCCTTTTGACCAATGTTCTCATCAAAAAGGGATAATGTTTCCTTTAAAGAGATTCAAGAATAAACTGCTGGGATTTGCCCCCAAATTTAGCACCAGTTTAAGACTGGGCTACATAATGGATATCCCAGTGGGATTGAGATAAAGTTAGTTTCCAGGACCAAAGAAAAGTGCATTGTATATAAAGTTGCTGCTTTCCAAGTCAGTCTACTCAAATGATTAGGCCTGCCACATTGAAGTAACTGTTGCCCAAAAGGCCCTGTTATCTGGTCTCCATTTCACTTTGTGGTGGGCCACAGTGTCTAGTTGAGGCACACAACAAATTCAGGGCAGTTCTACAAACATTTATGGGCTCAGATGTTTGTAATAATTTGTTTCAATTGAAATATAGTAGTTGATCTCAGAGGTACCTAAAACCTACCATAGAAAGAAGGTGCATGACGTGTCTGTAAGAGATCTACCAATGTTGGTGGCCTTTAGCTGCAGTTAAATATTTTCCTCTTCTCCGGCAATGCAGATTTAATAAGTTCACATGAAAAAGTGATAGGCTATCTTCAACTATACAAATTTCTCAAGGGCTGCCTAACAACACGCTTCTCTATGCTGACATTAGTGTCCACCTAGTTTAATTTCTGGTAAATGTATGCTATTATTCACATTAACACAGTGCAGATTTCTTGCCAACAGTCCTCACTATCCTTCTTGTGGAGTGATGTCTGATTCTGGCAGTGCTTAAAAATAAATTGTGGTAGGAGATGAGCACTTTTAAGATTTCTTCAATGTGAATGAGTTAAAAGAATCTATGCAGTTTCATAACGGTGAAGTTAAGCCATCCACTGGACGACTAAGCATACCAAATAATAGGGTGCTTAGGTCCTTCTAGAGCATATGTAAATTGTAAATTGATACTAGTATAGCGCACTACTCACCCGCAAGGGTCTCAAGGCGCTTGTACGAATACCGCTGTGGAACCCGTACTGGCTTTCCCTGTGAGGCGTCCACTCCTGGGCACCCCCAAGGTGGAGGCCAGGCATCCTTAGCGTTGTGGGGGCTGTTGTGGAGATTAAGCAAGCTTTTGCCCAGAGTTGCAGAGTGGGACTCCATCATTGGAATAGGCACCGAAGCGAGAGTTATCAGGCCCGTGGAATTTTGAGCCCAAGACCCGCCGAGGCGGGGAATTGAACCCTGGTCCCGGGCTAGACCTCTGCATCAGGGTCTGCCGCTCTAACCATTGAGCCACACTTCTCCACATGCATAGCACAAGTGCATTACTGTATTTTAAATGTCAGATAAGTAATTGCTATAAGAACACAAAGTAAAGGGGTATCAAGTAGAGTGCCCTGCTGTAGGAAGCAGGCTCTTCATGTGGTATATCAACAACTAGGTAGATCGTGTGAAGAGTCCAGAGATTCCCCCAGAAGTGCACAGGGCTTAATGTAAACTGGAAGTGCTCTACTTGTGGTAGTATGGTAGTATGGTTGAGCAGGCTTAGGCCTACCAGAGGAGTGTAAGACATTTTCCATACACACAGTGATATACACACAACTCAAAAAGATCCAACCCAATTTAAAAAAAATCAGCTTCTTTCATGATTCATTTTAAGACCAAGAAGTATGTTAAAAGGAAAGTACGTTTTTAAATAAAAATACTTTTCACTTTAAAAAGGGACACCTTTTCATTTCAGCAATGTTAACCTATGGGAGGAAAAAAAGAATGCAGTTTGAAGGCAAGTACAAATCTAGTCTTCGGGGTTTCAGGCCAACACCAGGCAGGGTTCAAATTATACCAAGAGTGTACCACCAGCGGCACAGGGACGGACAGGTCCAGAGGTCAAATTTGGGGGTGGGCACCAAATGTTAACCAATGGAGACTGGGGGTGATCGAAGATGCCTGCTCAAGGGTGAGTAAAACGGGTTCTGGGCTCGGTCTACTGGGGTAAAGTAAGCACAGGGGCACAAGGCAGCGTCAAACTTACACTCTCAGTGGCACAGAGGCGGCCGGGTGCAGAATGCGAACACAGAGTCTGGCGCCCAATTTAACTCAATGGGGGACATAAGTTTTGAAAAGGCTGCAGGCTCGGGCAAGGAAACTGAACAAAGAAAACCCACAGAGGCCCTGGTAAGTTCTTCTGCTAGGGGACGTAGGGTTGGGGTCGCATTACAAAGATGGCAAAGCCTTTGAAGCTTCCCTCTTAAGCACTGTGCTCAGCTTAGGGGAGGAGGTGTGACATCTGCCCAGGATGGGATTTGTTTTTGGCCTCAGAGGGCATGGGCTCTCGACCTTGGGGTCCAGAAACATGTCTGGTGGTGGCAAGCTGTCTAAAACCAGTCTGAGACCACACCAGGATTTATAGGTTTTTAGGGGGCATCTTTGAGATGCCCTCTGAGTACATGTTTTAATAAAACCAACACTGGCATCAGTGTAGGTTTATTAAGAGGAGTTGTTTGGTACAAAATACTCCTAGGTTCAGTGAAGCTATCATGGTGCTGGGGAAATCGAGCTGTTGAGTTTCTGGCCCCTTTACTCTCTATGGCTTCCCTGGCACCTAGGCAGTGTGCCAGGTCGACTGCTATTTTCGTCTGAACCAAGGTATGCAGGCTGCAGTGGCAGTTTGCATGCCCTTGCTGAGGGGTCCCTAGGGGACCCTCTTCAGTCCCAATGCTCTAGGTATAAGGGGCACCATTTACGGGGGACATACAGAGGGGTCTGAAGTGGTTCGAACCAGGGACAGTTTTAGGGAAAGAACACTGGCACTGGGAAATGGATTATCAGGAACACAGTAGTTTACAGTCAGAATTGCATCAAAAGCCAGGCAAAAAGTGTGTTTGTGTGTGTGTGGGGGGGGAGAGGTGGGGGGAGGGTTACTGCAACCGAAACCCACTTTCCTACACCTATGTTACAGCCAAGAGAGAAGAACAAAGTAGAAGTACCAGGAAAGCTTATCCTATCGCCAATTTCTGTACACCTGCCTCATTACAAAAAAAGTTTGTTCTGCTACCAACCAACATATCTCTGTAATTAAAATGCACTGAAACAGATACAGCACAGGCCAGGATTTACAGATGACCTTTCATCTTGTAGACTTTTGGAATCGGATAAACAAATTTGAGAAAAAATAATAATGAAATAATGGACTATACTTACTGTACACATTCAAAACGATTCTCTCTAGCTGCAATATGAAGTGGTGAATCCCCATGAATATTGACAGCACGCAAATCACACTTGGCTGCTAACAGTATCTCAGCAATCTCAACAGAACCAGAAAAGGCTGCCCAATGTAGACAAATATTTTCCTCCTCCAGGAAAAAAGACAGAATAAACATAAGTGGAGGCTAGTTTCATGGTCACAAAACTTACAGCAACAGAGACCATACTATAACAGATTGCATGCTTTGTTTTCTCATCCTGTGAACCCACTGGAAGATGAAGGCACCCTAAACAAAAAGCTTGCATGACACTTAAAACATCATGAACAAAAACTTCAAAAATATCTACTTTTAGTCAGCAATGTTTTACATAGAGCACTAGACTTGACATTATTCACAGAATATGTTAGTGATCGGACATATTGCAGGGAATAGTTTATTAACATACATTGCTTTATGAAGTCTCTGAGAAATTGGATTGTAATTTGGACGTATTCATGCAATTCAAATAGCAGTGGCACATTGCAACCATGAGGTATGCAATACATAATATAGATTGACTCTTTCGAAGATGTTAAACAGAATGAATCAAGATTTATTGCACTTGTTAACTGCGCAGCATTCAAAGCCAATAATGCCTGGCAACAACTGGCTATTATCAACTATCCACCGAATCTCGAACCGTAGCCTGACACACAGGCCTTCTTGCCCAAGTGCTTCAAGTCACTGATCCACACTTTCACTGAATTTACAATGTAGGAAAAACATCTGTATTAAATACTAATTTTCTAAGTCTTCAGAAAGGGTAAGTCAATCTATTTACCACAAAGTATTAACTGTTCGTTACACAGAATTAAAAGGTTCTGACACATAATATGTTTTCCAAGTATTTACAAGTATGGATAGCAGTTACGCAAACTTCAAACAAGTAGCAAGCCAAGTTTATTTCAAAGGCACTTTTCAATGTTTTCTTACCACTGTGAAAAACAAACAAACATACATGAAAATCTAATTTGCTTGTTATTTCATTAGGATTATGTAGGGAGCAGAAAAGTCTGAATGTTTTACAAGATAGGCTCTGAACATACATGGAAATAATGAGGTGTCTTTAATGCAGTGAATATCCAGCATACCAACATTTTAAGAGTAATAACCCAGTTCTTTTTTTACAACCACCTATACAAAAAAAAAAACATTTGGTACCATGTACAATATTGGAGGGAACACATTTTGGCCAGAGACAATTGGAGCCAGCACAGCCAAGAGGGTCCTCAAGCTGCATTATTATAAAGTTTGCCTTGGAAATCTGAACCTTAATTGAAATCAGTATCCATGCGTGAATACAGCACATTGACTTCAGACTATATCAGATGTGACATTTAAATTGCAGAACAGTGCGCACAAGAAATCTTAAAGAATTGGTCTTTGTAAAATGAGATGGCTTTCATGTACGGCAGGCCATGAAACCTAATTACTGTGTGTAACAACTTCAACAACACTCACATTTTGAATCAGTACTGAAGTGAACCAAGAAATATCTTCACTAAGTAGTGATTTTGCAAACTATTGATAGAAGGACAGATCTGAGTAGATACCCCTATAAACAGGCGTTTTAAAAACACCCTCCAGGCAAGGAGAGTATGAACCGGAGCCACATTGTAAAGAAAGGAGCACAGTAATCCTCTATAAACAATCCTATTCTGTTTGATGAGGCCAATTTCATAAGGATATACAAAGAAATCCTCAGCACACGTGTTCTTGTACTCGAACTACACGGAGAGCGACGTTTAGGACGAGACCGTCAGACTCATAAGCTCAGGATGTGGGGACAAAATAGGTTCCCTCAGATGCATGGAGTGCCTTATTGACGTCGCTCAAGATACTGAATCCCTTTGTGGGTTGGAAATATCACCACAAAAGAAAGTTCTTTATCAAAAAGGACATAGCCTTGAGAAAGTCGCGGGACGATTTCCCTTTGTAAGCAACGAAACACATGTTCGCTGTCTGAAGCAGGACCAAAAGAATAAAGAAAGAAAATAAGAATTGAAATAACTTGTGTATTTTGTGTGCCGACATCGTACACTTAACGAATGGTTGATACACCTATGACGTGTGCTGAGGATTTCTTTGTATATTTTGTTGGCTTTTGCCTCTATTTTGGGGAAGTTGATGGTTTTCCTCACCTTAGAGCATGGACTTCCAAATAAGTCGTTTTATGTACAAATACATGTGTTATTCTCCTGAGTGGCGACAAAATACCTAAGCATTATACCACTGTTCGTTAGTAGTTGCAATTTCATAAGGTTATTACTCTTACTTTTGGTCATCCTACTAGAAATATTACCACAGGAGCACTTGACATAACGTAAGATAAACTGGTGTTACTCACGTTGTCCCGGATGTTAATATCGGCCCCTCGGTCAAGCAGGAGCTTTACCAGTTCAACATGCTTATATTCTGTGGCCCAAATCATTGGAGTCCAGCCACCATCATCCTAATTTTAAGAAAAGCACAGGATAGAAAGTGTGTACAAGATCAGAGCCAAAGAAAGAATGATTAGCACAAAGTGACATTGATGGTAAATCAAGGAAGTCTGGTTTGAGGGAAAAAAATATAGCCTACTGAAGGAAGCTCGCTCTGTATATAATATACCAAAGTAAGGTATAGTAAGCACAGAGTCCAGGGGATCCGCAAAGGCTTACAGAGGAACACTTAGATAATACCTTAATCTCTATTAGAGGTAGTGTGGGTGAGCAGTACGGCTTTATCATAGGGTAGGGTTAAGCATTTATTGTACACACTCAGGCAAGAAATTATTTCACACACTGAAAGACTGAACACTGACCATTATTTTGTATAAAAGTATTTCATAGTTGTATTTTATTTTTAGGAACCAAGGAGGACTTGGTGCAGCGGAGCAAAACTAGTATTTTCAAGAAGAATGCAGTTGAATGCAGTTGCTTTACAAGGAGGCCAAATGTTCATAAACAGTTGAAATTACTTTGCAGTTACTTTGCAATTACTTTTTCTACTCAGTGTGATATGCCTAGATATCACACCGGGAAATTTCCTGGAGAAAAGTCAGTTTTAGTCAAAACACAGTTTCTTAAGTTTTCATACAATTCTCAAGTCCATACTTGGAACCTTTTCCACAGAAAAACGGTCAATGCAGTTCTATGGGAGAAAATCAGGTAATTGGTTTAAATTTGAGTAATTGGTCTTGGGAGTTGGGTTTATAGGGTTAGACCAAGGGTTTCCCAAAGGGTGAAGGATGCACTTAAAAAGCACCCTCATCAGCACTAAGGCAGCCGGGTGCAGAGTCCCGAGGCACAATGTTATCCAATGGGGGATAGGGGGTCTCCGGTTAGTGGCTGCTCACGGGCACACCACTTGGATGTGGGAGCAAAGCTCCTAGGGTTTAGCTCGGGGCAAAGGGGGATCCAAGATAGCACACAAGGTGCACTCACAGTGGCACTGGGGTGGCTGGGTGCAGGGTGCTGGATCGACGTTGGGAGCCCTGTTGGTTTCAATAGGGAAGCTCTGGTCAGAACAAACACTGCAGTCTTGGGCATGAAGATCTTCTGGAGGCGACCGCCAGTTGGAGAGGCAAGTTGAGATGTTGTGGGATGCCGGGACACCATCAGTTGGACCACCCATGGCGGTGGGGCGTCGGATGCAGGGGTATATTTTGTTATCTGCTTTTCCTTACTGGCTCAGATAGGGTTGGCAGGCATCAACCGGAGACTTGAGGTAGAACAGGGACCACCATTTCCCAAGTCAAGATCGCTGGGGAGACCTCCTCGTGGTGATGAGCCACTCGAACTCGGGGCGTTGCGTACAGACTCGAGGAATTGGTTGGAGCCAGAGGCTGTTGGGTGAGAAAATCCGGTGCTCACAGGAGGCAAAGTCTTTTTAGTGAGGGCAGGGCAGGTCCTCGAGGTTCAGGGTTGTTGCTGGCTGCGAGACGCACCGGGTTTCCATGGGAGCAGGTCGAGTCGGAAAGGCTGGGGCCAAGTCAGTTGGTGTACTCCTCCTCATCCTTCAGTACGACTCTTCAGTCCTTTCTGCTTGTCTGAGGAGGCAAGGTTCGGGGTTGCCCCTAAATTTAGGGGAGTTTCAGGTAGGTACAGGTTGGGACCAATAGGACCCTTCCTTGGGGTGGGCACACCCACTACTATGCCACCCTCCATTGGGAGGGGGGCATAAGCCTCACTATGTTGGCTGGGTACCCGATCTTCAAGATGACAAGAACCGAGAGTTGTACTTCACTTCGCCTCCCCCACCTGAGGGGTGGGGTTGGCAAAGGTGGGCACACCTCACCTCCTATCTTGGTTTTCCTGCTGATTCTCTCCTAAAGTGGGGGTCAGAACCGGTGGGGGTGAGTTGCTGGGAGCAGCAAATGGCTTGGTCAGCTCACAATGGTGGCAAGCCGTCAAGCTTACCCTTCGTGGACCCAGCCCATCCTGGGGGAGGAGGTTTACCACCCCTGCCCAGGATGTGCTTTGTTTCAGGACCCCGAGAGCTCCAAGAGCGGGAGGTTCTCAACCCAGGGGTCCAGAAACATGTCTAGGTGTGGCAGCTGGTGAGCAGCCAGTCAGCCAGGACACTAGAGTTAGGTTGTTTTTCAGTGGGCAGCTCTAAGATGCCCTCTGTGTGCATTTTTCATTAACTCCCACACTGGCATCAGTGTGTGTTTAATGTGCTGAGAGGTTTGATATCAAACTTCTCAGATTTCAGTAAAGCCACTATGGTTCTGGGGAGTTTGTAGTGACAAACTCCCAGACCATATACTCTTTATAGCTTAATTGCAATGTCTAAGAATGGATTTAGATACTGTAGGGGTACAGGGCTCATGCATGAGGGGTGGCTTACCTATGCCATAGGCAGTGGATTCTAGGCATTGCACACAGGGATGTGTGCCATGTCAACTCTTCACTTTGCTTTGCACCAAAACATGCAGCCTGCAATGGCAGTATGTGTGTGTTAGGGTACAGGGCCTCTAAGGGCGGCACAATATGTGCTGCAGTCCTTAGAAGCCTTCACTGGTCTCAGGGCACGTGGTACCATGGTACTTTTTACAATGGACTTACATGTGGCCAGAAAGTTGCCAACTGGGTGTGCAACAGCACAGTTTTAGGGAAATAAAATAGGCCCTGGGTACCTGGTTGACAGGAACCCAGGGCACACTTAGTCAAAAAGCAACAACATCAGGCAAAAAGTGAGGGAAAACCATGCAAAGGGGCACTTTCCTACACCGAGTTTCTCCTTTAATGGAATGTTGCCAGGTTAGAGGGGTGATTAAAATTTTGTTTTAAAAAAGCACCATTTTATTCTGCAATCGCTCGAATGCCTACAGATGAAAGGCGTGTACATTTTCCTCCCATAGAGGTATACACAAATACAACAAAGTTTAAATGACTGTTGCACTGTCACAAATAACTTTGTTTTTATTGTAAGAACAAACATTCCTTTCAGAACGGTTTCATAAGTGATAGCCAGCCAGGTTTCGTTTGAAAACCATAACTCATTCCTGTGAAGCCAAGAAAGATTCAAGCCCTTGTAGCTTTCGCAATATTCGGAAACAGTATCTTAAGGACGATTCTCCTTTTTCAAAGTGTACTGGGACCATGAAAATCACACTTTATCATAACTGTGACTGAGAACAACTAAGTAAACTTCGTGCTGTATGCTGTGGTACAGTTTAAATCCAATGTTAGTAATTACACAGGGAGAGCTACCTAAGGTAGTGATTTAGGTACACAACATGTGGATGCCAATTGGAGGGTACCAATGTGATCTTTGCATTTTCTGCATTTCATGTATTAGTGCATTTTAGTGCACATTTTTCATTTATGAAGACATGCTACATTTAGTATTAACTATGTATGTACAAACCATTTGCTTTATTATAGTTCAATAGGGCATCAATTGTTCATATATGTATTAATGTAATTTATGTGTGATAGAATTGAGTGAAGGTGCAATAAAATTAGCATGCATAATTTTAATGTCTTCTATTCCAGTGGAGAGCCTGTTTTCTTTCTTGTTTGTTTGATCACATGGCTTAAAGCACATTGTACACCTAATTTTACAATGTAATATATTGTCAACATATCAACTATTTTAAGGTGAACACCTTCTTATTCAATAAGAATGAACTTTTTGGAATCTTCAGAGGGTCCAGTAGCACGACTTGTTAACAGGTAGAGGAAGCACCTATTCTAACACATTCCTTTAAGCAATCAAGCCAAATATGAACTTTTTTGGAATTTTTCCTCGGTCACGAGCTCTCGTGATCAATCATGATTCTGTTTAAGGAGTTTAACCTAATATCACATTTCTCAGCCGTGCAAGAAACAGGTAGGCGCAACAAACAGAAGACACTGAGATACTACCAGAGGCCACTTGAACTCTCTACTCCATCTTATCTAATAAAAAAAAGTAATACAACAATACATACTTACACAGAAGGGCTTTGCATCAGCCCTCTTCACTCACTGACTCATCCCATCCATCATTTATTTTTGCATCCATCCACTGTAGCCTGTTACATGGTTAAATGGGTCAGCACACTGGGTTCCTTGCAATATCATTTTGTGTTGTCACGTGTGCATATGGACTTAAAATGAAATGCACTTCACTACCAATACTGCTGAAGAATCCTAGAACATGCTAATATATTTTTCATTCAATTTTTTAATGCAAAGTTACACTTTTTTATTTATATTTTTATTGTAAGCGGATAGACACGTTTGTTGCCATGTATTCATTTTCTTTTTTTTTACACTGGCACAGGCTCGTAATACAAAAATAAAGACTATTAGCTTGCCAATGTCATGTCTACTGTGTTTGACGATGATAGTCTTCTCTTCCACATGACCGGAAACTCACAGAAAGAATACACAGCAGGATGCTCAGAGCAAAAACAAAACTGGAAAATTCGTTTTTTTACTTCTAATCCTAGTTCTCATAAAAGTGAAGCTTAACTAATGTCATGAGCACTGAAATGTCCTGCCAGTGTGCAGAGATCCCAGACAACCTTCTATGTTTAAGTCTAGCATTAGCAAAGGCCTTTTAAACTTTACTCAAATTTGATGTATTATGTGCTTACTTAGTGGGGCCTTCAGGTAGTCACCTTCATCTAATGTCTGCCTTTGTGTCATTCACATTTTCCTTCAGCCCACTGCAGCATACAGCATGGGGAAATAGGTGAGCCCACTTAACCCACTAGCTAACATCAATGGGAGGGAAGGCATTATGCACTTTCACAAGAAGTCCAACGACTAACAATGCAGTCCCTGAGGTCCCATGCAATCCTATGCAACAAAATGCTTTTCGATATCAAATATATTTATGATTTTAGACAATAAAGAGGGCAGCTTTCCCGACAAAGTTTTGTGAAGACCATAACAAAAACAAGTGTTTGCAATGTCAAACTGCTAGCAACACTGGCAATACTTGTTTCTGTATTGCATACTTTCTCTCACACACACGGGGACACTCATACATACCTGAGGGAAAGAAACCAGTTACTTACCAGTAATTATGGTTTTGCAGCTTGAAACTGCTGCTTTGCACAATACCGACATCTAGTAGTTGGGTTTGGAAGTGTCTTTGTTTTCCCCAAACGTTTGTTTGCTTGTGGGTGGGAGTCAAGGACAGTAATCTCACAATGCTCATGCACATGCCTACCATGTTAGATGAACCACACCTCCTTCCTTGAGCCTCCGAAAATGGGGAGGAGGGTGGGTTGCATATGGATCTAGAAGAGTTTCAAGCTGCAAAACCCTAATTACAGGTAAGCAACTGGTTATATTTGCAGCATGAAATCTCGTTGGGCGACTATAAATCCACACAGGAATGTTTTGTGAATGTATGCTGGGATGCTGATGCTTATGTTTCCTGCATTGAGATATTGGCCATAAAGACCATCCTAATCTCTTTCTTCCTAGTAGTGTGTGCTCTTGGTTTGGTGAGAAAAGTATTGTTTGGTAGAGAGTAACAAAGGTGCATTGTCTGTACAACCCATTTAGAAATGGTGTTCTTGGGCAGGGCCATTCTCAGAGTTTGAATTGATTGCCCTACAAAAACTGTTGTGTTTTCCTGAAGCTGTGTGTCGTTTGCATGTAATACATGGATTTGGAGATAGTCTGGTTTATGTGAAACGGTGAGATAACCTTTGGTGGGAACTTTGGATGCGTCCTCATTGAAAACGTATCCTTCTATATGGATATGTATGTTTCCTGTACTACCAGTACTTGTATCTCGCCAATTCTTCTTAGTGATGTAATCGGTACTAGCAACACCGTTTTCAACGTAGAACGTCCGAGCGTGGCCTTATGTATTGTTTCTAAAGGTGCTTTCAACATCTCTGCCAACACTAGATTAAAATTCACTCTGCAGGACGTACCTCAGTACTAGGGAAAAGCCTTTTTCCTCCTTCCATGAACATTGAGATCAGTGCAAGTGAGAAAATATTTTGTGTGCAGTCCTTTACAATAGGCTGCATTGACTGACAAAGCTTAGCGAGGCATATGAAAGTGTACACTTCGTAAGATGTATTTGGTATCAAACTATTACAGGGTCCTGATGGAGAATGTGTTGGATTGACATCAAATGATGTACCTTTTCCACTTAAATTCATAACACCATCTGGTGGCTGGCCTTCATATCTCTCTGATGCATTTGGTGGGATCCTTCCCTTGTTGCAGGTTTAGGGTTCCCTGTGCAGTAGAATTTTGAGACACTGCTTCTTTCAAAATGGGAGTAAATGTGAGAACCATGTCTGTCGAGGTTACCTTGGATTTATGATAATCATTATGTTGGAGATCCTGAACTTCTCTAAAGGAGTTGGGATCAATGGTATTGGTGGAGAAACGTAATAAAACGATCCCTTACCAACGTATAGACAGGGCATTCCCCAAAGATTGGGGATGATATTGTCTAGACACAAAGCACCTGCATTTTGTTTTTTTTGGTGTTGCCAAGAGATCTACGTCTGGTGTTCTCCATAGATCGAAAAGTCTGCCCACAATAGACTGCTTTACCTCCCTCTAGCCAGCATCCTCTGCTGTCACAACATCTACCTCCTCTACTACGCCTATAATTTGCAACTCATTCTTTCCCTCACGGACAAAACGTTCAGTACCCCAATCAAGTTCAATGCCTGCATGGCTGAAAACGCCTATGTGATGAAGACAAACTGTCTGAAGCTGAACACTGACAAGACCGAAATTGTGATCTTCGGAAGGAGCACTTCACAATGGGACTCGACCTGGTGGCAATAAAGTATTTTCGATCTAATTTTGCTAGGAAGTCCCCTTTGTCTAGCAAAGGTATTACACATCCTATAATGTTATCATTTGAAATATCTGTCTCTTTCTGTTTATATAGTGCCATGGAATCCTGGCGCTGGGTGTGTGAACAGGATCAACGCACTGTGCTAACCGGGGGACCTATGCGGAAGCAAACAACCATGTTTTCAGATCCATCCTGAAAAGCTGCAAATTAGGTTGAAGTTTCATAGTTATAGGCATTTTATTCCACAGCTTTGCAGCACATTGTGATATCGTCCTGCCTCCTCATCGTGCCAGTCTGGTCTTTGTGGTCCTAATAAGACCCAGACTAGCAGATCTGAGAGTGCGTGGGGGAATATAACGTGCGCATAGTCTTTCAATGTCCTCAGCACCGCCACCATACAGTGCCTTATGCACAATGCATAGAGACTTGAATTCCACCTGTTGTGAGACAGGGAGCCAGTGTAGCGATTTAATTGCTGCTGAAGTTGACTGTCTTCTAGGTATGCCCAGAGGACAGGCATTCTGTAAGGATTGCAATTTTCTCATTTGGGACTTGTCAATGCCCAAGAATTGGGCATTGCAATAGTCTAGCTTGGACAAGAAAAGTGCAACCATCTCTGTCTTTTGCAACTCTTGTGAGATGAATGGAAAGATTATTCTCAAAGTTTTTAATAGAAAGAAGCAGGAGGAGGTGAGTATTTACCTGGGCAGAGAAATTCAATTGGTCGTCAAAAATGACCCCAAGATTCTTAACCTTGGGGACAGGATGTGGGCATTCTCCAGCCTCAGTTGGCCACCAGGACTTATTCCATAGGGGTCGGCCCCTATGAAATGCAGTCTACAGGTCTAAGACATGTCGCATGATCAGGGCTTGTTTTGGTACAAGAAAGCGAACTACGTTCACACCTGTGTTTCTCTCTTCTCACAGCACCTTCTCTATAGCATTGTTTGTCAGTAGCTCTTGGAACTCATTCTGCAGGATCTGCAATTGCAACTTTTTTTTTTAACACCGATGTTTTGGTGGCTTTGTTGGCAGTTTTTGTAGTAAGTCAATAAAATAACTGTGAAGCAATATTAAACAAAAAACACTTGCATGTGGAAATGGCTTCCCAGTTTTTGAAGATATCATTTATTCTCCTCCTAGAGGAATGTAAGTGGGGGAGGGAAATTCAAGTCACTTAGAGGAGACCGAGGCAGATCCTCTAGAGTTTACGCTTCATGATTTGTCAATGTCAAATGTTTTTGTAGAGCGCACATATCACCGGGGAGGTCTCATTGCGCTGGGCAAAAACAACAGCAGAAGGACAGTGAAAGAGAGCTTACTGGGAAAAGAGCCAGGTTTTTAGCTCTCTAAAGAAACGTCTATGATCAACTATGGATAGGAGGTGTGGTGGTAGCTTATTCCAAAGCTTGGGGGCCAAATAAGAGAATGTTCGGCCACCATTTCGGGAGGTTCGGATGCGGGGCCGGACAAGGTACGATTTGGTACCAGACCTTAAAGGTCTGCCAGGCATGTACTATTGAAGTTTCTTAGCTAGGTATCTTGGGCCAGTGTCATACAGGGTCCTGTGGGTAAGACATATGATTTTAAAATAGCCTCTCTGCCGCAACGGAAGACAATGGAGAGTTTTAAGGTTGGGGGCTGAGGTGGATCTAGTGAGTCTGGTAGCAGTTTTCTGTAGAATCTGAAGCTTGGAAAACAGATCTTCATTGAGTGCCACCAGCAAAGCATTCCCGTAATCCAATCGACTAATAACAAGACCTTCCACAAGAGGTTTCCTGGCTTCAATAGGAAGCAGCCATTTGAAGATTCTACGAAGGTTACGCATGATCCCATAGCAAGCACTGACTACCAAGTTAACATTGGTTTTCATGGACAATGAAATATCGATGGTTACTCCGAGATTACGTTCTACTTGCTTGGGGGAAGGGCATGGGTCCAATTCTAGGGGCCACGAATTGGGTGCCGAGAATTCCTCTGACAAACAAAATGATCTCGGACCATTCAGTTTTTGAATCGAGATTTTGTGGCCACATAATCTGGGCCAAAAGTGACCAACAGTTGAGTGTTGTCAGCGTACAACACTGTTTCAAAACCATATAATCTAATGATACCATCCAATGGTGTTAAATAAAGGTTAAACAACATAGGGCTCAGAATAGAGCCCTCTGGGAGACCTACACTGACTGGTCAGCTGCACGAGGCAAAAAAATCAACAAGGATGGTGGTTGAGCGATCAGTTAGATCATTCTTAAACCACTCCAAAGCCTTCCCTCTGATTCCCACCTCCCAGAGTCGATGTTTTCAAAATACTGTGAGAGATGGTATCAAAGGCCGCAGACAGGTCCTAGAGAACTAGTATTGCTGATTCTCTGTTGTCCAGTGTAAGCCTGATGTTATCGTCTATTTCAAAGACCGTAGTTTCCTTGCTATGGGTTGCACGGAAACCCGATTGAGAGGGGGTCCAGCAGACCATGGTTTTCAAGATGGCCATTGAGGCGTATGTTAACTAGATGTCCTAACACCTTCCCAAAGTAAGGTAACAACAAAATGGGACGATAATGAACTGGTACACTGGGGTCAGCCAAAGGTTTTTTAAGAATTGGCCTAACTTGTGAACTTTTCCATCGAGTAGGGACTTTGTATTGTTCTAATGACTTATTAAAGATTGTAGTTCGTATATTTGCAAGTAGAGGCATTATCTTTGAACAAGAACGGGGCGGAAGGGGGTCAACAGGGGAACCTGATTTAATATTAGTTAAACCTCCTAACACTTAATGAACAGTTGGGCGATTACCTCTTCCTCGAAAAAAAAGGTGCTTGGATTGTTGTTGCTGTTGCCACTTCCCATTGCCTGGAAACTGGCTGGCCCATGGCTGCGTCTGACCCTGTGTGTCAGACATCTGCCTGTCCTGTCCTCTTTTTCTTGACGGCTTCCTCTTTTCAATGAAGGTCTGAAAACCTGAAGGCCTTCCACAGCCTTTGCCTTCATCTCCTCCAGCACAGGGATTGTACCTAAGGGATAAAACCAGCGAAGTGCAGCCATGAAGGTCTCCTCTTGACCACACCTATGGCCAGCTACCTACATGCTGTGTCAGCAGCGCCGAAGCCTGACTTGAGCCATGGGTAAGAGGCGTTCTTTCATCACTCAATAATGCTTTTCACACTCTTTTGGTACTCTTCCAGGCGGTGGCACTTGAGGTCCTCAATATCTTGCCAGTACAGGTGGGCATGTCAATTCACCCGGGAGTTGGACTTTTCTATTCACCATTGTGTGGCTGCAACCTCCTCCATTTTCCTTCCTATGGCCTCTGTCCTTTTATTTTCCTTATCCAGCGGAGGCTGGGGCATGGCTCTTTCCCTCGCCAAGGAGACAATTCGGGAGTCTAGTTCCACATGGCCTTGAATATATTTGGGGTCTTGTGTTGGGGCCCTGCATTTCTTCTCCATGCAAGGTGTGACTGTCTTTGCCATCGCTGGTTTAGAGAAAACAACTTTACCTTGCTAAACACAGGAGAGCATGGTGAGATACTGGTTCCTCTTGTACGTTGGAGTAAGTGTTTTGAGGAGGAAGAATGTCTCCTTTCCTACATCTATTTTCACGCCCAAAGCATCTAACACCTTCTTCACAGCTGTTTGATATGAGGAAAGGGTGTCTAGAGGGGAAGGCCTCAAGAGATAGGAATCTATCATCTTCTGAGGTAAGTCTGCCTCCAGGTCCTCCTGCGATTTATCTACCACCAAGACTTTGGGGTCAACATCAAAGAAACATTCCTCCTCTTCCCCGCAAGTTTCTATGATGTCTTTCCCCGACAGCTTCTTCCTGCTTCGTCAGTACGATGTCTTCGGTGGATCTCCTAACCCCACCTGATCTTGCTTCCGCAAAGGCCTTCTTTTCACCACACTCTCTATCTCCATCTTCAAAGCTCTTTCTCACTACATTTGAAGTCTTAGGTTTCCCATGAACCCCTTCCTTCAAGAGCGCCCATCCCTCCTTCCCTCTCCGTACTCAATAATCCTCAGAAGTTAAGGTGACACCTTTAGTCGTATCCTTACTGGTGTTTTTCTTCCATATTAAGATGCAAAGTTCCTTCCGCTCCGTCGACTGTGCATTTCTTTGGCACGAGGACTTAGCTTTTAGCAGCTCTGGGCTATTGCTCAAATAGCCAAGTCTTTGAAGGTCTTCCCTTCGACAAATCAGGTGTTTTATGGGCAAGGGGCACTGATAGCTTATGGTCTCTATATAGGGTGTCTTTTTGACCTTTTACACCTAGTGTTCAATGTCTTTGTTTCCCCCGAGCTTCATGCGCCTATACCTAGTCTTCTTTGAAGAAACTCATCTCCTTCCACCAACAAAGCACCCCTCTTTGATTTCTCCTTCTCCAAGCCTGCCAGGTCGGTAAATATATAGGTGCTGGAAGGATCTTTTCTCTTTGAACTAGGGTCTTCTGTAAATGCGAGCATAGGAGATAATCCTATGACTTATGGTCTCGAGGCGGACATAACATACAGACCAGGTGTTCATCACTGAGAACAAACTTTCAGTGGAAGATCGGGCAAGTGTGGTGATACTCTAAAATGAGGTTGAGGAACCCAGGTATCCCACTACGACCGAGTGGTGTTCTCTGAATGTCGATCCCTCTTGACAAAATCCTCAAATACCTCATCCAGGGTTGAGGGCCGAACTCAGTTCTCTCGACTGCTTTCCTTTGTTCTTCAACGCCTTCACAACAACCTCAAACGGGAAAAAAATCAAAGGTGCTCTCTGATGAACTTCTGTACCAACCAACAAATAAAGATAATGTAAGATGATTGGCACGCACTTTGTGGCATTACTATCGACCTTATATATGGGCTCCGCCTATGTCGACTTCCTACCCACAGGTAACAAAAGGTTTGGAGAAAATAAAGACACTTCAGGACCCAAACACTACATGGGGGGATTGTGAAAAACATGTGAATCAAGATGTCATGCTGCAAATTTTAATAACCCTGTATGCATCTGTGTGTAGCGTGTACTGCTGTTAGATCACATGCTTTGCGTAATGCTGCCATTTAGCGTTGGGCTCAGACATTACAACTTTTGTTCTTAGATGTTTCAAATTACAGGATGCTGTAGGTCTCCTCCCTTAGTCCACAATGTACACAGTTGGAGACTCCACCGCAGATTGTTTTGTGCAGATCAGGTGAAAGTAGAGTAACAATAATATGATGTGCAATGTGTTTTGTAAGTTGGTAGAATGGAGTGTAATTGACAAAATGTGCTACCTCTGCCGCCTTCTGGGGAGAACTGGCTGGCACATGTGAACCTACACCTCTACCCACTAGAAATCAAAGCTTACAGGGTAACATTTTCTGCTGGCAGCAACTGTGTCTGTAGGGATACATTATTTGCATTAATAGTAAAGCAGTTTGATCCTAGCACTGGCTAGCGGGCTGATGATGTAGATGTTTGAAACAAGTTCCTTAGCAAAGTTCGGCCTACCACAGTCTGCTGATAAGTTAGTATTTCCACACTCCTATGTGGACATTCTGACTTGTCAGTAGGCTGTGGTTGGCCTGTCTGTGTTAAAGAACTTTGTGAATGTTTGTGGCTTTGAACATGTCGCTGCGTTGCATGTATCAGTTACTGGGATATTACCTAAGAAAGTCATGGCGGCTCATTTTTTACGTGCAGAGTGTGCTATTGAGGATGCAAAAAATACACAATTTATTCTGCCACAGCAAATTGGTATGCTATTGACAATTCATCTTCAAATGCCTGCCTTAGAAATAGGGTAACTTTTCTAATATTTAGCAAAAACGACAAAAAGCTGGTTGCTTCTTTTTGCTACTGAAATGTATTGTGGAAAGAATACGGGCAGCTCAATAAACAGGTCAATGTGAAAAGGTGGGGGGCGTGGCTAGCCGAGCAGCGAGATGGCCGCTCTTTGAGTGAGCTCCGCCGGCTACTCCGATTGATCCTTGCATAATCCTGTTCCTGGCGACTGCGGAACCCCACACCTCCCGGGTTCTGCTACCTACACCCTGGTGATCCTCCGACCCGAGTTGGGAGCGCGGGGACGGTTCCCCCTCGAAGCGGAGACGAACTACTTTTTTGCCGGCTGGCGGGCTGGTCCTGACCCGCGCCGGAAGTGCTTCTCGCTGGATGCCGCGAGACACTGTGGGCCGCGGCTGTGGAGGCCCACGCTGCTTGAGCGATAATTGCCGTGGGCGCCTCGCTGATAACCCCCGCTGCTGCCGACGGAGAGTTGCCCTGGCGGAAGGCTGCGGAGAGATAGCGGAGACCGGCGCGGCTTGGCAGAACAGCCGCGCCGCGGTGCAGTGATCCTTCAGCAGCCGAAGGTGGCGCTGGCCAGTGTCGTGCCCGGTGGAGATCGGTGAAGTGGGCCTGCGCCAGCTACATCAAGGCGACGACCGGAGAGGAGGTGAGAGGGCGCCAAGGAGGGACGGGGAGCCCTGTCGATCCTGCCGTTCCGCAGCAGCGCCGAGACCTCCCGCTGATCTTCAGCTTGGCGGGACACACAATTGCACGCACGGAGAGGCGCCTTGCAGCCCTGCATCCCCTGAGCCCCAGTGCGGAGCTTTTCTAGTGGTGAGAGCGGACCCCTCATTGCACTGCGGGAGCCCGCCACTTTGGATCCAGAGAAGGCCCTAGTTACCGCTGACACTTGCTGAGCTCACTGGGCACTTACAGAGGTCACTAACGCGGCTGGCCCTACTTGCCGCGTGTGTATAGTCACGCCTGGCGCGCACTGGCACCGCCTGGACAGTCACATTCATTCAGGTCACTTGCTAGCGGTGGCACAGGGGGGTGCTACCCCATTGCGTGGCTGGTGGCTATCTCTAGACTGCTGAGATGGGGAAGACTGACGCCAAACAGCCTAAGCTGACTTTTGACAGTAGAAAGCCACCAAAGAACGCGACGATGGAGCCGGATGTTGGCGCATCGTCATCGCAGGGTGCTGCCCCGGACATAGATTTTGGGGCCCTCATCATGGAGGTGAGGACCAGCCTGAAGAGCATAGATGCAAAACTTGATACCATGACGGCGCAACTCGAAACCGTGAAGGCTAAAGTGGACACCCACGAGAAGAGACTGGACTGTCTCGAAAATAGGCAAACTGAGTGTTGCGAATTCCAGCAACAGGCTAAGCGGCACATCACGACGCTGGAGCGGGAACTCGACAATTTGCGCGCCAAGTCGGACGATTTGGAAGCGCGCTCCAGAAGATCCAACATCCGCATTACGGGCATTCCAGAGACTACAAACACGGGAAAGATGGAGTCGTTTGTGTCGAGCCTCCTGCATGAACTGTTCGACCCGGACTTGTCCCCGGTGTTCACGGTGGAGAGGGCACACAGGTCCCTGGGGAAGAAACCCCCGGTGGGAGCCCCACCGCGTCCGATCCTGGCTAAACTACTGAACTACCAAGATAGGGACGTCATTCTACGTTTGGCGAGAGAGAAGGGTACGATCACGCATCAGGGTAATCACATCTCCTTCTACCCAGATTTCACCCCTCTGGTGCAAGCGGCTCGGAAGGAATTCTTACCAGCGAAGAAAGTTCTACTACAAGCCGGCGTGCCCTACTCTCTCCTATACCCGGCAAAGCTGAAGGTCCACCACGAAAACACCTCTCACTTCTTCACTGACGCCAAATCAGCCCTCAAATTCGCTAAACACATTTGCGCTGGGGCCAGGAGAAAATCGCCAAGACTCGAGGAAGCTTCGGAGCACCTGAGTGACAACGACTGAGGGCTCTAACATGCTCACCCGGCAGGGCTGCGGATTTCCTCTTTGTGTCACAGTTGAAAGCCGGATTGAACTCTCGCACAGGTTTGCTCCTCCCGAACTGACTAATTGGGGGTAAGTTACAGAGACGCCATTGTGCACCAGCTTGTGCTGCCGTCTCCGCGCTCCAACTGGGACACTGGTTGGCTGCGGACCTTGAGGACTACGGGGTGGGGGCACTGCCAGAACCCAGGAACACTAAAGTTTGATAGTAACCACCCCGCGTATACGGGGGTGTTAGCCGAGCGCACCACGCCTCATGGGGTGCCTCCCTTTGTTGTTGCTGTTGGGGTATTTCCACGCATTGCGTACATGTTACTGGGATATGTCACGACCTGATTGGGGGGTTGCTGAGGGAAGGGGGTGGAGGGGGGGTTTTCATATGTTGCGAGTTTTTGTTCGTATTAGGTGCAATGTACTACTACACATGCCTATATTTCTATGCGCTGGGTCTGCGGATATGATGTCTAGGTGCCAGGATAGCTTCCGGGGGCGGGGTTATGGGATGGGGATTCGGGGCTGTCAAATGCTTTAATGGGAGGTATCAAACTCTGGACTTGGAACATTAGGGGCCTTGGGGACTTCAAAAAGGCCCGTTTGCTGCATGGCGTGTTGTCAAGACACAATGTAGATGTTTGCTTCCTACAAGAAACACATCTGAATGTCACCCCCTCAGCTAGATTGAAAAATTCAAGATGGGCGCACGTTTATTCTTCCATTTACTCGAATTATGCGAGGGGTGTAGCTATACTCATTCGCAGAGGGTTGGATTGGCGGGAGTACTCCCATGTGAGGGATGCGGAGGGAAGATACGTCCTGCTCCATGGGGCTTTACAGGGGCGACCCATTGTTCTAGCTGCAATCTATGGCCCGAATGTGGATGATCCTGACTTTTTTAGAAATGTTTGGGCGAAAATTGTGTTGCTGGATTGCCAGACGGTTGTGTTGGGGGGGGATTTCAATGTTGTGTTAAATGATGACACGGATCGCAGAGGTGTGAGCAGACCGCAGCACACTAGAGCGCGTCAAGCGATCTCTGACATCATGAGTGAGGGTCTACTTTCAGATGTGTGGCGAGTTCGGAATCCGGGTGCGAAAGTGGGGACCTGCTACACCTATCATAAGGCTGCTTGGTCGCGACTAGATTTCTGGTTGGTGTCTCCTGAGGTTGCGACATGGGTGTCACATGTTGATATTATGGCTAGATCACTATCAGACCATGCTCCGTGTATGTTGGTATTACATCCCCCGGACGCTGCACATAGGGCGTTCCAATGGCGCCTTCCCCCACACGCGCTCACGGACCCTGTGTTTGTAGAGGAGATAAGAGAGGATATCACTAATTACTTTGCTGAGAATGCTGGGTCTGCCACTTCTGAAGCCATTGTGTGGGATGCATTTAAAGCTGTTATAAGGGGTCAATGTATTGCACGAAAAGCAGGGGTCCTGCGCACCATAAGAGACGCGCTAGCTAAACTTGAGGGGGACCTGAAGGACCTAGATGTTGCTTTTAGCTCCGACCCATCGTTGGCGACTGCTGGCGCTCTGAAAGCTAAACTGTTGGCATTTAATGAGGAGGCGGAGCGAGAGGTGCGGTTTCTAGGGAAGCAGGCAGAGGCGCGCAGGTATGGGGAGGGAGATAGGCCAAGCAGGACTCTTGCCAGACTGATTGCTCCTCGCACACAGTCGAACTACATACACACTATCTATGATAACACCGGACGTCTAATAGTAGGCCAGGAGGCGGTGTTGGGCGCCTTCGCGGACTTCTATGCTACCCTGTACACCTCAAGACAGCCCACGGTGCCGGCGTCACTGCGAGACTTCCTTGACTCCATAGCACTCGTGTGGTTCAACAACAACCACAGACAATACATGGACCTCACCGTCACTGTGCAAGATATCGCCCAGGTGATTAAAAGCATGCCGGCAAATAAGGCTCCTGGCCCGGATGGCCTGACCACCTCCTTTTATAAAACCTACGTGGCTGAACTAGCGCCGAGACTACACTCTGTGTTTGTCGAGGCTCTCGAGTCGAATTCCCTCCCGGACTCCATGCGTGAGGCTCTCATTGTCACGCTCCTCAAGCCAGACAAAGATGAACAACAGCTGGACTCTTACAGGCCCCTGTCCCTTATAAACGTGGATGCCAAGATATATGCAAAAGTAATTGCCGATAGATTACAACCGATGTTGCCGATGATAGCGCTCCCAGATCAATCGGGATTCATCCCTGGCCGAGCAACATCACATAATCTCAGAACGATCTTTTCGGTCCTTCACTATCTACACCCGTCAGTACAGGCAGCGGTGGTGTTTTTGGACGCCACCAAAGCCTTCGACTCCTTAGAATGGCCCTACCTCTTCAGTGTACTAAGGCGGATGGGATTCAGCCCAAACTTCATGACCCTTATCAAGCTCATCTACACGAAACCCAGAGCCCGAGTGAGCGTTAATGGTCTCGTCTCCAAGCCATTCGATGTCTCAAGGGGTACTAGGCAGGGCTGCCCTCTGTCCCCGCTCCTCTTTGCGATTGCAATGGAGCCACTTGCGGCTCGAGTTCGGCAGCACCACACTGCCAGGGGCATCGGATTCAGTGCTAGGAGCTTACTGATCTCGCTGTACGCGGACGATGTCACCCTGTACGTCCTGAACCCTAAAGACAACCTGAGCCCACTACTCCGGGAATTTGTGAGATTTGAGGGTTTGGCAGGGATATCCATTAATTGGTCGAAGTCAGTGGCCTTCCCCCTGACGGAGAGCACTGTTAGACCTGCCCCTGACTACCCCCTCAGGTGGGAGACGAAAGCTGTCAAGTATTTGGGCATCTGGATCAGCCGAGATGTGCAGGAGTTGTGGTCGCTGAATTTTGGTAGGGCGGTGGACTGGCTGGAAGGAAAGGTCGAAGTCTGGAATAGGCTACCGCTGTCCCTGGTCGTTAGAATTGCACTGGCCAAAATGGTGGTCCTTCCCAAGTTCTTGTACTTGTTCGTCAACGTACCACTACCTATGACAACGCACTTCCACGCCCGGGTCCGCTCACTGCTGCTGAAACTGGTGTGGGCCGGCGGCCAAGCCAGAGTCTCCTGGGACCTACTCACGCTTCCGCTCCGACAGGGAGGCCTGGGGGCCCCGGACTTGAAGCTCTATTCACTCTGTGCGCAAGCTCAGTTCCTGCATTTCTGGGCCTACCCCACCCCCTACCAGCCGCATGTGGCGGTGGAACTGGCTGTGGTCGCCCCCTCACCATTACGAGTGGCACTATATGGAGAGGTTACGTGCCCGTCGCGTGAGGTAGACACAGTGGAAATGGTCCGCTGGTCCTGGCGAGAGCTTCAGAAACGGGCTGGTCTCTCCCTGCTTTATGCGCCGGCGGTTCCTCTGAGGGGCAACCCGATGCTGCCTTGTTTGACGGCAAGAGGTGACGTCCTCACTATCCGTGGGAATCGACTTCTCACCTTCGCTGACCTATATCCGGATGGCTAATTTTTCGAGATGCCTGCGGATGGGGATGACCAGCCCTGCTCGTTTGCTGACAAATTACTATATCATTCTCTTAGGGAATCTTGCAAGAAGATAGGACCGTGCTTCCCGGAAGAGCCTTGCGCACTAGCCGCCCTCCAAAACTTGCTCTCACGACCTTCCCCTAAGAAGCTGGTGTCCAGATTATATAACTGCATGCAGGAACAAGCCCCGGTGACAGTAGCCAAGGCCAAGACAGCTTGGGCTGAGGACCTGGGAGACCTGCTTCCGGATGACGCATGGGAGTATTGCTGCGCACAACTCACAGCTCTATCCCCAAGTTACAGACTGCGGCTTATCCACTTCAAATTCCTACACAGATACTACCGCACTCCGACACTATTACGCCGAATGGGTATCCGTGAGGATGCCTCTTGCTGGAAATGTGGAGGTGACGATGCAACCTTTATTCATGTGGCTTGGGGCTGCCCCAAGCTGAGGGCATACTGGTCAGAGATCTTCAATGCCATCAATCAAATCACACAAAGGAGTGACTCACCGTCTCCACTGCTGGGATTACTGGGGTATGTTAAGAATACTGAGCCCTGCGACAGGAAACTACATGCGTTACTCCTGTTATATGCCAAACGGCAGATCGCTCTACACTGGGGCAGGCCGGCCCTCCCCACACTCGAGAGCTGGATCAGGGATGTGACTTACGGCCACACACAACTGACGCACTATTGGGAGTCCATGCCCACCGCTTCCAGACCCACTGACATATGGGGCCCGTTTGTACAGTGGACCACAGAACGCACGGCCCCTGACTCCCCAGGTACCTCACGTGCCACGAGTATTTCAGACGACATGGGCTAAAGGTACGCGCTGCGTAGTTTAATGATTGGGGTCCCGCGCTTACATTGACAGGAACTGCCCAGACGCAAGTTATGCGTTTACTGCCTCCACTAACCCGGATGGAGTCCCCTGCCACCCCCCCCCCCCCCGTCCTACCGGTCCTCCTGTGGACAATTCACTACCCCTCCCCCCCTTCCCCCCACCCCATACGTCCTTCGCTAATTCGTACACAGCCAAGATGCCTCTCCGTGCCCGCCCTGAACATGGCTGGCCCTCTATCTGGACAACCTGTGGCAGGCCCGCACGACCCCTTTGTGGACTGGAGTGATGTATGGATGCTGTTTCCAAGTACTTGCACCTATGTTTGGAGTTTATGGTTTAGCTTGTTGGGGGGTCCTGTTGGGAGAAAAATGGTGCTGACAGACACATCCTATGTATAGGCTGCTGCGGCGGGTGGTTGACTGCTGCTTACTCAGGGGCGGCTTCATTGATTTTCGCTATCTTTCAATTGTCAACAGCACTGTAAGAAAAGTATGACCGTTTACTCGCTAGAGATGCACTGTAAACACTGAAGATTTTATTGTATCTAAAGTCTACCTCTGAATGATCAACCCGGCCGGATATTGGCCTCTGAGATATTTCTATGTAAT
This sequence comes from Lissotriton vulgaris, assembly GCF_964263255.1. Lineage (NCBI taxonomy): Eukaryota > Metazoa > Chordata > Amphibia > Caudata > Salamandridae > Lissotriton > Lissotriton vulgaris. The sequence continues at coordinate 185,660,144 of NC_141693.1, forward strand.
CTTTGTATAACCTGCCTGATAGCGGCCTGCCTCCGGGTTGTTGGTGTGACGCAGTGTGCATCTTCTTTTTCATTTGTTCATAATAAATGTCTTACGACAAAAAAAAAAAAATGTGAAAAGGTGAGGCAGCTTTAGGTAAGAAGCTAGACCTGCTCTTCAGGACTACCTCCTCTGTGTGCCTGAATTAAAGGCAAGAGTTTGAAACTCACTGAAACAAACTGAGACAAGAGAGCTAAGGTGTTCAAATGACTCCCCCATAAGTTTTGTGAGAATCACACTAACCTTCAAACTAATGCTGGAGGTTCTTGGAGATATCACTGTTGCGTCCTCCCATGAATGCCTTGATCACAGGAATAATGCCGAGGGATGAGTGTTCCCTGTTCTGCCATATATGCGGCTACAGCGAATTAGAGATACATGCTAGACTTTCTGTGCTAATGAAAACCCCACTCTGGCGATGCTTGGCCGTTAAATATTAAGCAGCCAAGGCCTGCCGCTGACACGCTTGAAGCTCCCTACTGATAGCAGGGTGAGGTCACGACCATGCCTCCCCTTTAAGAGGCAGCAGCGCCGCGAGCGCTCTGATATGTGGTTGTTTTGGGTCTGAGGACGGGAAGTGGAGAGAGATGCGGTTTCGCCTGCGCCTTTAAGGCTTGCCACACGTGCTCTGGTTCAGCAGGTTTGGAGCCAAGGGGAAAGGAAGCAGGAAAACAGTCTGGAAGAGAGAGACGCCAAGAGAGGAGAGAGGTAAGGGCAGGAAATGGGGAGACACACTCAGTGCACTCTGCTTAGTCCGCATGAGAGGGGCTAGTGCTTTGAATCTACTCTAGATCTGAAAATGCCCCTGTGAGCTATTAACAGGGATTATTGGCACAGTTAGACATTCACACTGTGCTCGTATAATGTGGTGTTTTAGAAACGCTGTAAGCACGTAGCCGGTGAGTGGGGCTCAGTTGTTGGGGGGGGGGGGGGGGGGGGGAGGGGGGGGGGGGGGGTTCAGAGGGTGCGCGCTTGTGTATGCAGTGTGTGTGTGTGTGTGTGTGTGTGTGTGTGTGTGTGCCGTGTGTGTGTGTGCATGTGTGTACATGTGCGTTTCCGCACTTCAGAGAATGTGAGGCAGGAGATGTGCACGGCGCCAGCCTGGACGTGCGCGTCCACAGACACCAATCGCCGCGCGTGCCCGACCCCTGTCTCAGATTCCCAGGAAGCAGATAACATTAGATACTTCGCTGGACGCAATGCTTCGCATTGCTTTCTCCAGCTTGACCTAAAAAATGGGGGACAGGGAGGATGGTTACTGTCTGTCACATATCCTCCTTGAACTCACCCACTAGAGTAGGACTGGGCGGTCGAACTGCAGATGCACTAAAGCTGCCACAGGCACTGTATTATGCCGGATTGAAGGTGGTCAACAGATTTTGGAGCACGTCAGTTAATGCAAATGCTACTTACCAGTATGCATCTGTTCTTGGCATGTAGGGCTGCTGACATTCATATCTGTGCATAGTCCGCCACCTAGTGTTGGGTCCGGATGATTGCACATTGTTGTCCTGGAAGAGTCTTCGAAGTATCACGAGATAGGTGGCTCCTCCCCTGGACTACAGTGCGCATGGGCATCGCCTCCATCCCCAGATTGTTTTTAGCCATTGGCAGAGATGGAGTGAAGAATGTGAGTGATGACCATGCTATGAGCATATGTGTATATATGAATAAATACTGCAGCTGCTACAGGCGCCGGGGAGGAGGGTGGGCGATATGAATGTCAGCAGCCCTACATGCCAAGAACAGATGCATACTGGTAAGTAGCATTTGCAGTTCGAGGCATGTGGGCTGCTGAATTCATATCTGTGCATAGGATACATAGCAGTCCCTCCATTATCTGCGGCCGCCCGTGCCAGCTGCAGCAGTCTGAAAAAGCGTTTTTAGAACAGCCTGACCAACAGCTGCCTGCTGTTTGGAATGCACGTCTACACAGTAGTGCTTAGTGAAAGTGTGTGTGGTAGACCATGTGGCTGCTCTACAGATATCTTCTAAGGGAATGTTACCTAGGAAAGCCATAGAGGCCCCCAACTTCCTGGTGGAGTGGGCCCTCGGTGGGATAGTGAGAGTGCGCTTAGCTTTAGCGTAACAGATCTGGATGCACTTTACTATCCACCTAGCAATCCCCGCTTTGGAGATAGCGTTTCCCTTGTGGTGCGTGGCAAAAGCAACAAAAAGTTGTTTGGTCTTGCGGAAATCTTTTGTCCTGTCTACATAGTACAGCAAGGCCCTTTTCACATCAAGGGTATGGAGCATGCGCTCCGCCAGCGTCTCTGGGTTTTGAAAAAACACCGGCAATTCTATTGTCTGGTTTATGTGGAATTGTGAAACCACTTTGGGTAAGAATTTAGGGTTAGTGCGGAGCACCACCCTGTTAGCATGTACTTGGAAGAAAGGTTCTTGGATGGTGAGCGCCTGCAGTTCGCTAACCCTCCGTAGCGATGTAATAGCTACTAAGAACGCAACCTTCCAAGTTAGAAACTGGAGCTCACAGGAGTGCAGTGGCTCAAAGGGAGGACCCATCAGCCTTGTAAGAACCACATTGAGGTTCCATTCTGGAGCTGGTGGGGTCCTTGGTGGAATGACCCTTTTGAGTCCTTCCAGAAAGGCCTCGATAGCAGGGACCTTAAAGAGTGACAGGTGCTGCCTATTCTGAAGGTATGCTGCCATAGCAGACAGGTGAATGCGGATGGAAGAGTACGCTAGATTACATCTATACAGGTGAAAAAGGTAACAGATGATGTTTTGAATGGAAGCATCTAGCGGGTCAATGTTGTGGTTAGCACAGTAGATGACAAACCTCTTCCATTTAGCCGCATAACAAGCTCTAGTAGTGGGCTTCCTTGCCTCCCGAATGATGTCCATGCAGTCGGGAGGAAGATTGAGGTAGCCAAACTCTAGGACTTCAGGAGCCAGATCGCCAGGTTGAGCTGTTGCGGATCTGGGTGCTGAATTTCGCCATGGCTCTGCGTCAGAAGGCTGGGAGTGAGATGAAGCCTTTGATGCGGTACCACGGAGAGTTCCAGAAACGTGGTGTACCATGGTTGGCGAGCCCACGTTGGAGCAACCAGGATGAGCGTCATGGAGTGCTGCCTGAGCTTGCGTGCCACCAGCGGTATCAGAGGTGCTGGGGGAAAAGCGTACGCAAATCTGCCTGACCAGTTCATCCACATCGCATTGCCCTGTGATTGGGGGTGTGGGAACCTGGCGGTGAAGCTTTGGCATTTTGCGTTCTCCTTTGTGGCGAACAGGTCTATCTCTGGATGACCCCACCTCTGGAAGTACGGTTGGAGTACTGATGGATGTATCTCCCACTCGTGCATCTGATGGCTGTGCCTGCTGAGCAGATCTGCCATTTGATTGTCCTTGCCCGGGAGATGCTCTGCCATGAGGAAGATGTTCCTCTGAATGGCCCACTTCCACATGCTTTGAGCCAGATGAGACAGCTGCGGAGAGTGTGTGCCTCCCTGTTTCTGAATGTAGTACATGGCCGTCATGTTGTCCGTCCGGATCAACACGACCTTGTTGCACAGATGTACTTTGAACGCCTTTAAGGCCATGAAGATTGCCATCAGTTCCAACACATTGATGTGCATCTTCCTTTGCTGTAGTGTCCATAGTCCCTGCACAGTGTAATGGAGTACATGCGCTCCCCATCCCTGGAGAGAGGCGTCCGTTGTCAGGATAATCTGTGGGACAGGCTCTTGGAATGGTCGGCCCTTGCAAAGGTTTTGTGGATTCCACCAATGCAGAGAGTTGTATGCCCGACCGCTCACCAACACTAGGTCTGTCAGTTGCCCATGAGCCTGAGTCCAATGACGTGCTAGGCACTCCTGAAGCGGGCGCATATGTAGTCTCGCGTGCGGGACAATGGAGATGCAGGAGGCCATCATGCCTATCAACTGCATGAACACCTTCGCGGGAAGCGAGTGTTGGGGTCTGAATCGTTGGATCAGCGCCTGGATACTGGCGATTCTCACTGAATTCGGCTGCGCAGTGGCTGCCAGAGTGTTGATTGTCGCGCCCAGATACTGTCGCACGTGGGCGGGCTGGAGATGGGACTTTGGGTAGTTCAGAGAGAATCCCAGATCGTGCAGGAGATGAATGGTGCGGGACACGTGGTCGACGCACTGCTGCTCTGTTTTTGCTTGAATGAGCCAGTCGTCCAGGTATGGAAAGACGTGGACGTGCTGGCGACGGAGATGCGCCGCCACAGTCGCCAGGCATTTTGTAAATACCCTTGGTGCCGTGGTGACCCCGAACGGCAGGACCCTGAACTGGTAATGCTGGTCTAAGATTGTGAATCTGAGATACTTCCTGTGGGAAGGATGCAGGGGAATATGAAAATAAGCATCCTTCAGATCCAGCGTAGCCAGAAAATCCCCCTGTTGAAGCAGGGGAAGCACCTGCTGCAATGTGAGCATATGGAAGTGCTCCGAGAGGATGTACCAGTTCAGGGGCCTGAGGTCCAGGATCGGTCTGAGTGATCCGTCCTTTTTGTGGATCAAAAAATACAGGGAGTAAACCCCTGTTCCCCGCTCTTGCAATGGAACGAGCTCTATCGCCCCTTTTTGCAGCATAACGAGAACTTCTTGCTGCAACAAGGTCAAGTGCTCGCCGGACATAGGACGGCTTCTTGGCGGTATGTCCGGTGGAATGGACGTAAGCTCTAGACAGTACCCGTACTGGATAAGAGACCTCACCCACCTGTCCGTGGTGATGGTCTTCCACGCTGGCAGGAACTGCTGGAGTCTCCCCCCGACCGGTGTTGTGTGATCGGGGGGCAGTGACAAGACGTCACTGCTTGTTGGTGGTGGTGGACCTGGAGCCATTGTTTCCACGTCCTCTGCCTTTGATATTATTGCCTCTGTAACCCCCCTCTACCCTTGTTGTTATACGAGGGTTGGGTGTTACCCTTGTAGTATTGTGTGGACTGGGATGCCTGTCCCCTTGTGGTGCCTTTTGAATTTGAGCGGCGAAAGGAACCACCCCGAAACTGCTGACTTTGTAAAGCCCCCATTGACTTGGCAGTTTCGGTATCCTTTTTCATTTTTTCTAGGGAGGCATCCACCTCAGGGCCAAACAAATGGTCAGGATTCACTGTTTGACCCAATAACGTGGTTTGGATGTCGGGTTTGAACCCCGAAATTCTGAGCCAGGCATGGCGTCTAAGTAACACACTTGTATTGATAGCTCTCGAGGCTGTGTCTGCCACATCCAGGGCACATTTGATGGATGCATTTGTAATGAGTTTACCCTCCTGAATGAGCATCTCTCCCGCCTCCTTGTATTGGTCAGGCAAGTGTTGCAGAATGGCCTCTAATGTGTCATAATGGGCCCTATCATAACGTGCAAGTAGGGCTTGGGTGTTAGATATTCTCCAGATGTTAGCTGCCTGTGCAGCAATGCGTTTGCCTGAGGCCTCAAAGATCTTGGACTCTTTGTCTGGGGGAGGAGCGTCACCAGTAGTCTGTGAATTCGCCCTCTTCCGAGCGTTGGAAACAACCAAGGAGTCCAATGGCAAGTGTCCCTTGATATAAGTGGGATCCGTGGGCGCCGCCTTATATTTCCTGTCGATGCGAGGGTTGACCACCCGCGCCCGGGTGGGCTCTTTGAAAACCTCCGGTGCATGTTTCAGCACCCCTTTAAGCATCGGTAGCGTTTTGACTTGCTTTTCGGCTACCGAGAAGGTGTCGAATAAGAAGTCCGCATCCACGGGGTCCGAGTGCAGCTCGACGTCATGGTTCGCCGCAGCTCTCTCTATTAAAGCATTGAAGGCCGCCGAGTCCTCCGTCGGGGACGTCTTGGCGGCGAAAAGTTGAGTGTCCTGACCCGACTGCGGGTCTTCTGTGTCGCCTCCTGCGGCCCAAGGCACATGCTCCTCCTCCGGATCCGAGTACGCAGGATAGTCGTACTCGGCATCTTCCTCGTCCGCATCAGCCGCGGGGGAGTGCGTCGGCGAGTGTTCCAAGGCCTGTGGGGACACAGGTTCCACCAGAACCGAAGAGTCCTCAGAGTACTTCTTGTTCTTGAGTGGGATCTTAAAAGGTTCCAACGCCGGCTCCGACGTAATCTTACGTTTGAGGAGCGACAGTTTCCCAGTGTTCGCGTCGATGATTACCTCACGACGTTCCTCCACCGCAAGCGGCTGGAGCCGAAGCTTCGACACCACCAAGGCAGCTTTCGGCGTCAATACCTCCTTTGAATGTCCGCCCTGTTTAGGCGCGAAGGCCTTCGGCGCCGACTTGGGTGGAAGGGTAAAACGAATGGGCGTTTGCTCTTTAGCAGGCTTAGGCGTGGGTTTAGGCACTACAGTGTCCTGATCGGGAACCACAGTGGACTTTCGGATCCGCTGTAAGGATTCCCCCACCTTCTTTGTAAAGGCTGCCGAGGGCTGAACCGGCTCGAGCGACCCCTCATCTCCGAGAGCCTGATCGCCAGTAGGCTTCTTCTTCGGGGCCGACGCCCCATGGCTATGCGCGCCGTCGGCCTGACGCTTCTTCGGAGCCGTCTTCGGGTCCACGACCCCTTTCGGCGCCGACGCAGCCGCGTCGGAGGCTGTCACCTTCGGCGCCGACCCGGAGGGCTTCGGGTCGGCCATCTTGGCGTGGCTCTTCAAGTCGGCCATTTTGGTGTGGCTCTTCAAGTCGGCCATTTTGGTTTTTGTGGAAGTTGACACCTCCAGAACCTTCTTCACCAACGCCACTTTCAGTTTCGGTTTCGCATCCGAGGGTGCGAGACCAGTTGGCTTCACTTTCGTTTTCTTCAACATAAGTGATGGTTTAGAAATGTCCGTGACCGGGCCCGGAGGCGGGGACGTAGGACTCATAGTTAGATCTTGGGTAAGGCCCGAAGGCGATCCCTCGACCCGGGCCGTATGACGGGGAATAACCCCTGAGTCTGGTTGGGGATGCTCCTCCTCCGAGCTATCTCCCATCGTGGCACAAGCCAGTTCGTCGTCCCCTACCTCGTCGGAGACTTCGTCGTAGGCCTCCTCACCCGCGTCGTAGGTCTCTTCCTCGGACGCGGGGCCAGAGTCCGACCCTCGTACGTCGTCTTCTCCCTCGACAGATTCCTGGAAAATGTCATCTGGTGGGGGTGCCGAAGCCGATAATTGAGCCTGGAGCCGATTTGCCCGGAGAATCTTTAAAGTCTTCTTACTTCGGAATTTCGAACACGCCATGCAGGTGTCTTCGCGGTGATCCGGTGACAAGCAGGTATTGCACACGGGGTGCACGTCGAGGTGTGAATATTTAGAGTGACACAGCGGACACTTCTTGAATGGAGTCCGCTCCATAGCAAAGGGTGTAGTGTAGGCCCGTCCGCGCCAAAAGCACGTGGAAGGGCAGTAGGAGATCGGAGCTGAGAGTCAGAAAGAAACCCGTACGCAACTATACCGACGCCCAGCCTAAAGACCTTTTGGTCTCGAGTATAAGTTGAACAACCAACGGTTCCGATAGAGGGAACCGAAACTCATCCGAACCCAATGGCGGAAAAAAACAATCTGGGGATGGAGGCGATGCCCATGCGCACTGTAGTCCAGGGGAGGAGCCACCTATCTCGTGATACTTCGAAGACTCTTCCAGGACAACAATGTGCAATCATCCGGACCCAACACTAGGTGGCGGACTATGCACAGATATGAATTCAGCAGCCCACATGCCTCGAACCTTAATTGAGATTACTCACCTACATTGGTTTAAACATAGTGTGATGTAACCATCAGTTTCAAAATTTTCCTAAATTAGTAAGGCTACAAAATGAGGACCTGATGTAATTCCAACTGACACTTCTGGGTACTTAAGCGAGAAACATGCGGACCACTGAAGAGATACCTCTGAACTACTATTGTTCAATAGGCCTCAGTATACATATTTGTAATCTTGTCAGAGATTTCTTGATTTCTTCATTTAAACGGACCTCTTAATGGGATATTAGACAATTTTAATAGCCTTTTTTCACACTATACCCACTATCTACACTGACACATTATCACAGATCACAGGCATTGAAAAGATCTCCACTAAAGTGCCCTCTAGGCACTGTAGTACCCACGTAAAGTGGAGTAGAACATTATTATTAAGCATGCCACTGAGATGGGTGAGGGTTTATGCTCCTGAATAATAAAACACTGAATCTACATTGCCACCACTGACAGACACTTGGTAAAGACTCTTGGAGCAGTAGTTACCCGCAATGCAGTACTGTAAATTGATAGTGTTAGTGTTATCCATTTACCACAAACCAAAGATACAGTTGAAGACAGAATGGATAGGGGTATGCAAGTTAGAGCCCTCAAGATAAAACGCTGTCAAGAAGTTCCTCTGATGGAATAGCGGAATGACATCCTGTAGGGTTCTTACCGGAAAGAGCTCAGAGAGGATGTACAGATTGAATAGCTTCAGGTCTAAGATTGGCCAGAGGGTGCTGTCTTTCATTGGAATAAGGTTGTGCAATGAAAAGAAGACATTGCCCCACGTTTGGTGGGGGGGGGGGGGGGGGGAGTCAATGAATTTATCTCACCCTTTGGTAGAAGCACTGTGACCTTGTTGGACCCGGCCTCGTGGCGTGGTCCCACTCCTCCCGCATGGCAGGCCCTGGACGACATCGACCCCTGCCCTCCGGCCTGAAGCTACTCCCTCCAACCTTCACGAGAGCCGCCACTCATGGCGACCCCCGGCTCTCCCCCTCCAGAACATGGCGACCCCTACTCTCCCCACGCTGCTGGTCAGACCCCTACCCCGGGCCACCCTCTCAGGCCCGACTCCATCTTGGGCCTTCCACGTCCGGGCCCCGTGGCCTCGGCCCGACCTCGGCCGCAACGAAGCCCCGACATTGAGGCACCAAGATCCGACCAGGTGGTAAAGCGGCCACTTGACGGATCAAGGAGGAGGAGAGTTTCGATGGCCCTCCAGCCGTCCCCGGACGCCTGGTTTCGATCTTCAGAGCCCTGCTGGCGCTGCCGCGGCCCGACCTCGCTGAAACCATCTTCGGAGCCCTGCTGGCGCTGCCGTGGCCCGACCTCGCTGAAACCATCTTCGGAGCCCTGCTGGCGTTGCCGCTGCCCGACCTCGCTGAAACCATCTTCGGAGCCCTGCTGGCGTTGCTGCGGCCCGACCCCGAGGAACCCCCCAGCTCAAGGATTGAGAGCTGAGCGTAGGGTATCCCTGTACCAGGCGGGTACCAAGACTGTCCGCTACCCCCTGCCCGCAGATACTGAGACCTTAAGGATCCCTCGGTCCAGTTGTACATATATTGCTGAGATAACCTGCCTTGGTTGCTGATAAAGACGTTAAGAATCTATACTTGTGTGGTGTCCATCTGTAGTAGTGTGATTGCTCGCCTGTACGATCCTAGGAGAGGAACCTCGCCAGGAGGCCTCTCGACGGCGCTCGGCCAGTTCCATAAGGAGAGGTGGGTCTCGGGGTGGTCGGCCAGCTAGCCTCTGCCTCCCCCCTAAGATCGCCTTTCTAACAGACCTCTTCTTGAAAAAGAGTGAGGTGGTCTTGGCCAAGGGTATGGTGGTATGTTGGTGTGGGCTGGTGTGGAATTCTAAGCAACAGCCCTGGTGAACCACTGCTATTGCACAATGATCTGAGGTGATGCATGAGCAGAGGCTCATTTGCCAGAGTGAGCTGTACCTCTGTCGTTGATACCACATCTCATCCAACAAACACAAAGCCATGCATGACGTAGAGACACGTTGCTGCTCTTGACACTGCAATCGGCAGCACTCAATGCACAATGCAAAACGAATATTTGTGCTAATGGATAATGTTACTTACCCAGTGAGCATCTGTTCTTGGCATGTAGAGTTGTAGATTCACATGCTTTGCATACTGGATGTTTTCAAGTTATTTTTCTTTGAAAAAGTCTTTCTAGTCACAAGGTCGGTGACTCCTCCTTTAGGTGACAGTGCGCATGGGCATCGACTTCATTGTTAGATTGTTTTCTCGTACAGGGTGAGCATGGAGTTAGTAAAGGTAGAATAGAGATGTCCATGCGAATGTATGTAAAGTAAGAAAACTGCAACAGGTATAAGTACCCGGGGAGGCGTGTGGGCGCATGTGAATCTACAGCACTACATGCCAAGAACAGATGCTTACTGGGTAAGTAAAATTATCCGTTCGAGGCACATGAGCTGTAGATCACAAGCTTTGCATAGACTATGCAGCAGTAAATTCCTAAACCGGTGGCTAACCTGTAGCTGATGCAGTTGTTTGACAAAGTGTTTTTAAATACTGCCTGGCGGTTCCCCTGAATGAGTTTGTGTGGGAGCTCTGAGAAGGTGCAAAACCACTGTAGGATGTTATAATTATTTTTGAGTAGTTTTAACTGGTTTTAAAGACATATTTTATCCTGTTATTAACTTTTCTTATGCTGTTTGAGGTGCATTCTACTTTTCACCGGGCACGGTTGGGAGATACTGCTGGTTTTTAAGGGCTCACCTCTGTAGTCTGGAGCCCGATTCCTACCGCTCTCTGGTCCACGATGGGCTATCCCGATTGCTGTAGAGAGAGCGGCGGAGAGGAAGTGAGGAAAACTTCATACTACTTAATCTGTATGCTGACGCGCAACGGGAGCGCCGCTGGCATGCCGAAGGCAAGTCCGTCTGCGACCGTCCTGTGCTCAGCGCCAGCCACTCAGCCAATTTTACCCTGGATCCTTACCATTATTCACATGATAAGCTGCTTCCAATACGAGGTACAAAATTAAATTGTCCTGGGCCACTATTGAACCCTCTGCACTTTCGGGTCCTGAGGTATTGCCCCTCTCTGTCATCCCCCCTTGACTAATCATAAAATCAAGGTTACTCCATCCAGAAACTGGACCTAGCGTTTGTCACAGAAACCTGGGCAGATGCTGGGTCACACCCAGATCTTATTATGACCGCCACCCCCGAAGGCTTTACAATCTCATAGGGACACCTAAAAATGTCAGTTGAGCCCCTCCAAAGCATCTCTAACTGTGAAGCATTGGTTTTTAAAATAACTTACACCAGCCAGTCTCATTTAACAGCGTACTACTTTACAGACCCCCTGGCCCCAGCGCCACCTTTCTTAATAATAGCAGCCACCTTCTGGCCATCAAAGTCCTCTTTTCAGACTACACCATCCTAGGGGACTTTAATCTTCATCTCGAAAACACTGCAACCAAACATGCAGTAGCCCTCACCGACCTTATGGGTGGTGTGGGCTTGGTCCAACTAGTAGATGGCCCAACCCACAAAGCGGGGCATGCATTAGATGGTATTTTTTCGGACAATCCTTTTCTAAAACTCTCCTCAATTGTCCCTCTTACCTGGTCTGATCATTTTGCGGTTTTGTTTAGTATTTGTCCAGAAGTAGGAGCAGAGGCGAGATTTCCCTCTCCAATCAAAATTGTCAAATGCCCGTGGCATAATATTACTCCGGAAAGCCTTAAGCGAAATCTGAACCTCACCAAACCATGTCTGCCTGGAAGCCGGGATGAGGCCACAAACACCTCCCATAAATGGATTACTAGAAACCGTGACTCCATAGCACCATTCAAGTCTGCAATCATTACAAGAAAGTCGCCCTCCGAACCGTGGTTTGACGAAAACCTTAGACAACAGAAGCAATTATGTCGGAGGCTGGAAAGGAAGTGGTGCTCACACTACAAAGTAGACGACAAGCTCATACACAAAAAAGCCATGGCAGATTATAAAGAAAACATTTTAACTAGTAAAAAACAATATTTCTCTACCAAGATAAGAGCTTCTCTCAACTCCACCAAAGAACACTTTTCAACTGGACAGAAACGAAGTAAACTTCCTGCCCAGAAAAATACTGGAGTATACCAAGATTTCTGTAATCAGCTAGCATCCTTCTTTCAAGCAAACGTAAAGGCAGTTGCAGACTCTGTTTCTTCAGCCCAGGGAGCAGGAGGAATGCTGACCGACGGGCCCTCCATTCTCAAGACTGAGATTTCTTGCGAGGGAGACTCTTCAGTTGACACAATCCCTTGCCTTTACAACTTTAGTAACATCTCGGTATCACAGGTGATGTCTATACTTAGTTAGATGAGATCAGGATCACCCTGGGACCCCTGACCCCCTAAAATTCTCAATCTGGCTCCAGAGCCTGCAGCCCTTTTCCTTACGGGGATCTTCAATCAGATGTTTTCAGCTGGGTATTTATTGACTGCTTGGAATAAGGGATCCATTCTTCCATTATTGAATAAACCTAGCTTGGACTGTCAATACGCGAACAGCTACCGGCCTATCCCGCAGCTTCCCCTGCCCGCAAAGATCGTTGAGAAGGACATGAACACAAAACTCACCAAGTTCGAGGAGGACAAGTTATTGGATTGCGCGCAGTATGGCTTTAAAAGTCAACATGGCACCGAGCTGGCTCTGATAAATGTGTCAGAGGAAATCAGAAAGGTTCTGGATGAAGGCAGGAAGGCAGCACTGATCCTATTGGACCTCTAGGCAGCCTTCGACACAGTTTACCACAGCCGCCATTTTAGTTCTCGCGTGCGAACGCAGCGCATGCGCTGTTTTGCCAGCGAGACACTTGTTGCCGCTTTCTGTGCCGAAGGGAGACAGGAGGTGACACGCGCGGCCAGGAGATGTGCACACGTACGGACAGCGTGCACATCTCCTGTCCGTGCGTGCCACCTCCTGTCTTCCTTCGGGACAGAAGCAGGCACAGCGCGCGCTTTCACTTTCCCTCCCCCCTGTCTTCTTGTTTTATCTCTCGCAGACTGTTCTGGCGCTGGAGGGTGGCTCGGAGTTCACCGAATCCCTTTATGGGACTGCGGTGCCAGGCACAGCGATGCCTCATTTGGCGCATATCTTCAGAGAGCTCCTCTCTTGATCCCGAGCACGGGCGGCCTCCTTGAGGGGGACGTTTGCCTTGAAGCCGGGCCCGTGAGGTAGTTCGGGGACTCGCCGGCTCTTCTCGTCTCACTATGAGAAGATGCAGGGAGATACGCTCGGAGATGCAGTGAATGGCAGAGCAGGGGTTTTGTCGCCCTGGTTGGTGCTTAAAATTCACGTCCTTGAGGGGTCGTGGGCCATGTGCAGAACAAAAAAACCACAATTATAGAACACATGGGAGTGGGCACCAAGGCGCGCGCCGGATCTAGAAGTCACAAGGGCTCGGGCCACTGGGCACGGGGGTGGATGTCCCTGTACACGGGTCGCGCGGGAGCTGTGTGGCACGGGGCAAAATGGAGCCAGAAAAGAGCCAGCTCGAGGCCTGCATGACGTAGCTTTGGGCGCACAGCACAATGGGTGATTCAAGGTCAGAGGTGACTGGGTGGCCGATGCCGCTCTGGATCTAAGTGGTAGCGGTAGAAGGCTCGTGCCCAGATTGCACTGGGAGATTGAGGCTATAAATATGGCTGATTAAACGTACCTGCTGTTTTACAATGCAGCATTGTTTCTAGACTTGTTTTTTTAGGTGCTGCTTTTTTGTTTGTTTTCAAGCACTTTAGCAGAGTGCATACTTTTCAGCTGGCTCCCTCGCATACTTCTCCCAGCTCTGTGTTCCCATTACCATCCTCCTGTTCCTCCCCTGTTCGCCTCCTTCCACTGTCCATGTTACCTCTGCTCCTCCCGCTATTTGTGTTGCCTTTGCCCTCTCCCTCCCACTGTCTGTGTTGCCTTTTGCTACCTCCCTCTTGCTGTCTGTGTTGCAAGGCACTCAACTGTCTGAGCTGCCGAGCGCCCACCTTAAAACAAGCATTTGCAAAGCAGTAGGTCTCGCAATTATGCAGTTTGAGCTATTGGCATTGTAAATGACAATGCCCTCTATTTATGTTTTGGTTTTCAAAGCATAAATAAAAGGCCTGGTCATTTACAATGCCAATAGCTCAAACTGCATAAATGTGAGACCTATTGCATTGCAAATGCTTGTTTCTATGGGAGTCAAGGGCAAGGCTATGGCCCTGCTAAAATCCCCTCTCACTGACAGAACAGCGGGTGGTGCTCGATGGGCATAGCTCATCTTGGTTCACCCTGCCCTGTGGAGTGCCAGAGGGCTCCTTACATAGTCCAACACCTTTTAACTTACATGTTACATAATGTTGAGTCCAAACTATCCTTTGAGGGGCAAATTAATGCAATGACCTCCTCTTGCTTCTTTTTCATTAAAACCATCAAAAAGATCCTTCCCTTCACTCCGTTAGAGCTCCAGAAAGCAGTGGTGACAGCGATAACACTGTCCAGACTGGACTATTACAATGGGCTGTTTCTCAACATACGTACCCGTCTCCTCAACAAAATGCAGGTCCTACAAAATGCAGCAGCCAGTCTGCTGCTCGATATCCCTAAACAGTAATTGGTAGCACATGCTATCAAGACATCTATAGTGACATCTATAAATGCCGCATCACCTCTTCCTCTACACCGACGTGTGAGAGCTCTCTCTTCACCCTAGAGTTCTCACCCACCACCTCATTTTCCAGTATGTTGGCCTATCGCCCTCCTGGCGCCCTTAGCAACTTTATTCCTGACCTGACAGATATTGCTGCTAGCGCCCTGTTTTCCTCAGCAAATTTTACATTGCTGGGTGATCTCAATCTTCATCTGGACGACCCAGGTGACACCTCAGCCAACAACCTCAGGACCAATCTCCTGGCTATGGATCTCTGCCAAAAGGGTTTCCTTGCGACACACAACAGGGGACACCTTTTGGACCATATCTATAGCAATTTAGATAATTTAAAAGCTGAGACCCCATTCCACTCCCATGGACAGACCATTTCCTAATACCTTTCACTTGGTCTATAAGTCCCCCCCCCCCCCATTCCTCATAATCCCAATAAGCATCTGGGAAGGAAATGGCCCTCTCTTCCATTCCCCGAGTGGGAATTGGCCCTCATTGAAAACCCTCCCCAGAGGTCCATCAACCCCATTGTAGCTACGACACACTTCAATAACTGGATTTCCAGTACCCTCAACCAAGTTCTCCCCTTCACCCCCCTAAAATCTACAATAAGATCTAAGGTCGCTCCATGGTACACACCCTCCCTTAGAACCATGAAGCAAAAATGTCGCAAACTCGAGCGAGCCTGGAGGCAGGACCGTTCTCAACGGAAGAGGGCCGACTACAGAGCCGCCATAAGACTCTATAAAAAGGAAATCAATGCCACACAGTCTCGCTTTTATGATGAAAAAATCAATATGGCTGCCAACGCGCCTAAGGAAATTTTTAAAATAGCTAAGTCCTTAATTTCTCCACCCCCGGAGCGTCCATCATCTGACGGCGCGCAAACTCGGTGCAATAATCTTGCCACTTTTTTCTCCCAGAAAATCCAGACTATCTATTCTTCATTCACCACTGGAGATGGCAACACTGACCCTATCGCCCCCCCCCCGGCCCCTGATTCCCCCACCCCCTGTATACTTGAAAAATTTCCACTTCTTGACCCCACCTCATTAGATAGGCTGATCCCTAAGATCACCTCGGGATCTCCTAATGACCATGCACCTCCCCAGACTCTCATTAAGGTCATAGACATTATCAGTCCGGTCATCTTAGACGTCCTTAATGCCTCCATCGCCTCTAACACCGTTCCGCCCTCTTGGAAGTGTGCGATGGTCAAAGCTTTGTTGAAAAAGCCTACTTTGGACCAGAACAACCTAGCCAACTTTCGACCCATCTCCTTACTTCCATGGATGAGCAAGCTACTTGAGAGGCACGTTAACATCTTAGTGGACTATTTCGAGTCCAATAGCCTGCTCCGTGCCTCTCAGACAGGCTTCCGCCCCCTGCACGGAACCGAAACTGCAATCCTCGCGGTAACGGAGGAAGCTAGAGCTGTGTTGGACCAGGGAGGCAAGGCTGCCATCATCTTACTTGACCTCAGCGCCGCGTTCGACACGGTCAACCACTCCACTCTATTACATCGGCTGAGTGGTTTGGGCGTGTCGGGCGCGGCCCTGGAATGGCTTACCTCCTTCCTGGATAATAGATTCTTCCAGGTGTTTGAGGGTGAGTCGGTCTCCCCTAAACATCCTCTTAGATGTGGAGTACCCCAGGGCTCCTCCCTAAGCCCTACCCTTTTTAACGCCTATATGGAGCCTCTAGAGAGGATAGTCCTTCCCTTTGGTGTGCGTATTGTCACCTACGCAGATGACACCCAACTGGTGGTCTCTCTGGACCACTCCGCGGGCTCATCTTCCACCTTAGGTCCCTGTCTAGAGGCTGTTGCCAGATGGATGCATTCCTCATATCTCAAGCTTAATGGAGAGAAAACAGATATTATGCTGTTGGGCAATTCCCCTCCATCCGCCCTAGCATCCATCTGGCCTCCATCCCTCGGTCCGCCTCCTCCCCCCAAACCCCAGATCAAGAGCCTGGGAGTCTGGCTAGACAAGGCGCTTGATTTCTCAGCCCAAGCTACAAAAACTGCCTCCACGTGCATTGGGATGATGAAAATGCTTCGTAAGGTGCTTCCCCTGCTCCCATTCCAGGCTAGGAGGGTCATGGTCCAAGCCCTGATCCTCTCCCGCCTGGACTACGGGAATGCCTTTTACATGGGAGCCTCAGCAGCAGTGACACATAGGCTTCAGGTCACACAAAACTGTGCTGCTCGCTTACTGTACAACATTCCCCGTTGGCAGTCAGCCAAGAAAGCTCTTAAAGAGCTTCATTGGCTCCCAGTAGCGGCAAGAGTGCAGTTCAAGGCCATGTGCATTGTGCACAAATCTTATTTATTTTATTTATTTATTTATTATAGAGTTTTGTATAGCGCGAACAAGACCCTTGGGTATCAGAGCGCTTAACATAGGAGAGGTAGAGGGTTAACATATATAAAAACAGTTAAATTACAACAACTATATATTCGTAACACGCGAGGCGTTCGCGTTAAAATATGCTATGGCTAAACTTGTAACTAAATCAGGTATATATAACAAATAACCAATATGAGGTAGCTCAGTATATGTTCGTATGGGGTGCTGTTCTCGTGATCTGTCAAAATATCCATTAGTGGTGGCCTTTAGGTTATTCTCATATCAAAGCATACGTGTTCCTTTTAGTATTGACTATGCTTCCCTTACTCGTGCCATACAAGCTCAGTACTAAGGCATTAGTATATCAGAATCGTGAACAGTGATCTTCACTAGGTAATGTATCTATTCATCAGTAGGCTCTTCACTTCCCGCTTGAATGTTACCAGATTCTGGATCTTCCTGATATTTGGAGGGAGTGAGTTCCATATTCTGGGGGCAGCTCCTGAGAACGCTCTGTCATAGGTTTTTTTCTTTCGGAAGATGGCTGGCCGTAGCAGCAACTCCTTAGCACTCCTAGCTGGTCGGTTGCCGCCGGACAGTTGAACTTTCTTGGCTAGATACCTTGGTGTGTTGTTGTGTAGCGCTCTGTGTGTGATACATGCTATCTTCATTTGGATTCTGGCTTCATAAGGTGGCCAGTTTAAAGCTTTCAGGTGCGGGGATATATGATCATATTTCCTGGTTCCGGTGATAAGTCTTGCCGCCGCGTTAAGGCAGGCTTTTAGAGGTGCCGTAGACATTTTTGGTAAGCCAGCTAAGGTGGTGCAGCCATATTCAATCCTCGAGATAACTAAGGATTGGATTGCCAGTTTGAGGTCCGCCTCTGAGATGAATGGTTTCAATTTTCTTAAGTGGTTCAAGTGAAAGCGGGCACTTTTCGCCATTGAGTTAATGTGGGTTTTCATGTCAAGATTCTCGTCTAAGGTGATTCCTAGTGATTTAGCTGAGTTGACCAGGGTTGGGGTGCAGTTTAGCGCAGTCACGACTTTCGTCCATTCCTTTATTTCTGTATTGTTCCTTGGTGATGAGATTAGTAGGAACTCTGTTTTATGTGCGTTCAGCTTCAGATGGGTTGTAGTTAACCATTGAAGTGCCATTTTTAGTGTCTCATTCATTAGATCCAAGTCTTTTAGGGATGCGATCTTTAAGTATATTTGCGTGTCATCAGCATACATGTGATAGGATAATTGAGACTTTTGGAGAATTTCTGTGAGTGGTTCGACGTATAGGTTAAAAAGATCAGGGGATAGAGTCGATCCTTGAGGGACTCCTAATGAGATAGGGCATGGAAGTGAGATTGATTGGTTAACCAGGAAGCGCTGCGTTCTGTTCTGTAGAAAGGATTCGAACCATTTCAGCACAGTTCCCGACAATCCCATCCTGTCCCGTAGCCTGGTCAGTAATGCTTCATGATTTACAGTGTCAAATGCCGATGACAGGTCAAGGAGAATCAGTAAACATGCTTGATTTTGGTCAAGAGCCTGTAGCGCATCATCGATAATATGGAGGATCGCTGTTTCCGTGCTGTGCCCTGCTCTGAATCCTGATTGGCATTCATCTAGCAAGGAGAACTTGGTGATATGTTGGCTCAGTTGGTTCTGCACACATTTCTCAGTCAGCTTGGCCAGTAAAGGGATGTTGGTCACTGGGCGAAAATTGTTTGGATCTGATGCATCCGCTGTGGGTTTTTTGATTATGGGAACAACTTGACCTGTTTTTAGGCAGTCGGGGAGGATCCCTTGTGAAAGTGACGCATTTATTATTTCGGTCCATATTGGAATCAGGATGTGGTTGATTTGTTTTACGCATTTTGCAGGCAGGGGGTCTTGGTAGTGGTTGTTTGGTTTGATTTCTGTGAGCATCTTGGCAATCATGTGCTGGTTGTACAGTTCGAATGATTCCCAACTTGCCTTATTTTTTGCCTGTATCCTGTAATCTTTTCACCGCACTGGCCCAGCAATTCTGCACCCTATAGCTACACCTTACGTACCGTCCAGAGCCTTACGCTCTAGTTCCTTGCAACTGTTAAACCACCACTAAAATTAACAAAGCCCGCTGGGGTGGCCGATCCTTCTCTTATACTGCGGCCAGGCTTTGGAACTCCCTCCCCCTGTCCCTTCGAGAAATCAACAACCTCCTGTCCTTCAGAAAGGCTTTAAAAACGTACTTGTTCGCAAAGATGCGCTGATCTTCCATGAGCTCTCCACCTGTTTTCAGTCAAAAGCGCTGCGAGGCCTCCGGGTAGTTACGCGCTATATAAGTGCAATTTCCATTCCATTCCATGCCCATCTTTCCTTGCACTGGCTACCGGTAAAAAGAAGGATCGAAGTTAAGGCCCGTGTACTGCCTTCAAAGCACTCCATGGACTCGGACCGGATTTCCTGACAAATAAATGTCAGTGGTATCTCCCTGGTAGGGAGCTTCGCTCTGCAACTTCCGCCAATCTTGCAGTCCCTAAAGTCAAAATGGCTGTTTAACATGTAGTGGCCTTTCTTTTCGTTCCCCCGCACAGGCTCACACTTCAGATTTGAGCCGCCGCGCCTAGACACCTCCAGGTATTAGTGCGCGTTATAAATCCCAATTTCATTACATTAGCCAACACATCTACACAATGGTGAATGTGTTGTAGACCATGTTGCTGCCTTACAGATGTCATCTAGGGGAATATTTCCTAAAAAAAAGCCATAGTAGCCCCTATTTTGCGGGTGGAATGCGCTCTAGGGTGTATTGTCAAGGTTATTTTCGCTTGCAGATAACATGTTTAGATACATTCCTCGATCCATCTTGCAATGTCTGATTTAGAAGAAAACAAGTTGCTTACTTGTAACTTTGGTTCCCCAGTATTGGTAACTTTCATAGATTCCCATGCTTTATATCATTCCCCCGTCGTCGGAATGGGAGCCTCGGTAAAAAGAAAATACCATAGCAGTAGGTACAAAAGAGAAGCCTAGGCCTCATCTCATTTTGTAGCATATCCACCTCTTTTTGTAAAAGAGACCAAAAAAGTTGCAACAACCAATCACAATAGCCTTACCCCATAGAACCCTCCTGAGAGAGCCGCAGAGCCTCAGATTTTCGTAGCCGTTGTGTAACAGTAACAAATCTGTAAAAGGCTGAGCTTTTCCCAGGGGAGGAGGGTGGGTGCATGGGAATCTATGAAAGTTACCAATACTGGGGAACCAAAGTTACAGGTAAGTAACTTGTTTTCTTGCCCCAGTATTGGAACTTTCATAGATTCCAATGCTTTGTATCAGAGTAGCTAGCCGTAAGCGATAACAGCACATTTTATTACATGAGTATCAATACATCCTATTATACTTGTTATCTTAGGAAGCAAACGTAACATGCCACCATAGAAAAGGAAAACAGTATGCAATACAAAATGTGCAATACAGGAATGAGGGATTGTAGGGAAAGCTCACCTCTCATTGAAAAAGATTTCTCAAGACTGCTTGTCCAACTACAACTTCGCTGCTCATTTAAGAGTCCAAGCAGTAAAGCTTTGTGAACATGGGGTACTGCTCCACGTAGCTGCTCTACAAATGTCTCTGATTGGGACCCCAGCGAATAGAGCCACAGATGATGAGACTGATCTTGTTGAAGGCGCCTGAACACGTCTTTCCAGCGGCTTGCCTGATTTTTGGTGACAAAAGTGAATTGCATTGGAAATCCAACTAGAGATGCCTTGTTTTGAAAGTGGAAACCCCTTCCTCGGAGCACTGTAGGAAACAAACATCTGGGAAGATTTCCTGAAGCTTTTGTGCGTCCAGATAGAATTTCAAACATCTTTGGACATCCAAGGAATGTAATGACCTTTCTGCTGGCGAAGATGGTCGAGGGAAAAAAGATTTCAAAACCACCGGCTCATTCAAATGGAAATCGGATGGGACCTTTGTAATGAATTTTAGATTTGTTCTGAGAATCAGAGTGTCTTTCTTGAACTGCATAAAAGGTTCCACATTAGTGAGAGCACCTATCCTTCTTGCTGATGTTAAGGCTAAAAGAAGAGCTACTTTCCATGACAGAAATTTAAGATCTGCCCTGTGAATAGGCTCAAATGGGGTTCTCATGAGCTGGGCCAGAACTAAATTGAGTTGCCACACTGGAGGCGGAGGCCGGACTGGAGGAAAAACCCTGAAAAGGCCCTTTATGAATTGTTTGATAATTCTCGCAGACCAAAGAGAAGGACCTAAGGACGTCCGCCTGAATCTGGAGATAGCAGTCAGGTGCACCTTCATGGAGGAATGGGCCAGACCTGACTTAGCTGGAGAAAGAATGTAAGGCAAAATCTGGTGAGGAGCTGAACTGTACGGATGGAGATTCTGCCGCTGGCACCATACGCAGAAACGTTTCCATTTAGCATGGTAAGTCTTATTCGTACTTGGTGTACGGGTTTGAGATAGTATCTCCTTACACTCTCTAGTGAGGTTAAAATTCAGGAATTCTCTGTGTTCAGGAGCCACGCTGTCAATTGGAGTGAAGTCGGATCTGGATGTAACACTTCACCTTGAGACATTGTCAGTAGAGATGGAATGGGCTGCAGGTGAATTGGCTGGTCCTGAGAGAGTAAAAGAAGCTCCGTGTACCAGAACTGCCGAGCCCACGCTGGTGCGATCAGGATCATTCTGCAAGGTTTCGCCTTGAGTTTCCTGATGAGCCTAGGAATCAGGGGTATTGGAGGAAAGGCGTAAACAAATGCGCCGGACCAGGCTATCGAAAGAGCATTCCCCAGTGAATCTTGATGGTGATCCCTGTTTGCGTAGAATTGGCATTTCTTGTTCTCTGGAGTCGCAAACAGGTCTATGGTCGGAGAGCCCCAACAGGAGAAGACCTTGTCGAGGGTGCCCAAATCTAGTTCCCATTCGTGACAACTTGATCTTAGACGACTTAAGGCATCCGCTGAAAGAGAAATCCTGTGGAGAGTTGCCCAATCCCATATTTCTTGGGCTTCCCTTGAAAGGACTCGGGATCTTGTTCCTCCCCGTTTGTTTATATAATGCATGGCCGTCGTGTTGTCCGTACGGACCAGCACCGTGGCATTCCCAATCCTTGGAAGGAAAGCTTGCAAAGCTAAATGAATGGCCTTGAGTTCTAGCAGATTGATGTGGAACTTGCACTGCTCGGGCATCCAATGACCGCTCACATGTAAATCCTGCAACACTGCTCCCCAGCCTTTTAGTGAAGCGTCTGTGGTGAGAACCATGGGAGCTGGAGCGATCGTGAAAGTGAGACCCTTTGAGATATTGTCTCTAATCGTCTACCAGCCGCTTGCCCTTCTCATTACTGGTGTCACCGTTATCTTGTCGTCGAATGAGCCTCCCGCTTGACACCACTGCTTGTCTAGTTGTTCCTGCAGCGGACGCATCCGTAGCCTCCAGTGCGGAATTAATGGTATGCAAGATGAAATCGATCCTAGGAGCGACTTGTACAGCCGGACTGACAGAGAACTCTTCTTTTGCAAGAACCGAGCTGAGAGAATGAGTCTTTTCTGTCTTTCCTCCGAAGGGAAGGCTTTGCAGCGATTTGTATCCAGTATGGAACCTAGAAATCTGACCGACCTGGATGGGCGGAGGACAGATTTGGACTTGTTGAGTTGTAGACCCAGTTGATTGAAATGTTGAATGCAGCTGGTGATGGCTGCTGAAACTGCTTGAAAGGATGGAGCCTTTATCAACCAATCGTTTAGGTAGGGAAAGACCTCTAGAGATTGTCTTCTGAGAAATGCCGCCACTGTGGTTAAGACCTTTGTAAATATCCGTGGGGCGGACCCGAGACCAAAAGGATGTACCTTGAATTGAAAGTGGCTCTTCGCTACTGTGAAGCGTAAGAATCGCCTGTGAGCTGGATGGATCGGTACATCAAATACGAGTCTTCTGAATCCAGAGTTGCCATGTAGTCTATTGGATTGAGAAGACTTAGAATATCCTGAAGGGATATCATTCTGAATGACAGTTTTATGAGATAGGTGTTGAGCTCCCTTAGGTCTAATATTGGACGCCACTTCTCTTCCGTCTTGCGAACCAGGAAGAACCTGGAGTAGAATTCCTCTCCTCTTTGAGCGTGAGGCACAGGTTATATAGCCCCTTTGATGAATAATTGATGGGCTTCGAGACGCAGAAGTCGCAGATTTTGACTCGGTGGCGCAGGGAGCTCTGGATGGTGGAAGCTGTTGAAATTCCAACGTGTGGCCAAACCGGATGATGTTTAGGACCCACCGGTCTGATGTATTGATTCTCCAGCTGCGTAGGCAATGAGAAATCCTGCCCCCCACTGATGTTACCAAAGGGGGAGGAACAGTAGAAAGAGCCAAGAGGCCGCTATTGTCGTTTAGATGAATCTCTCCCCTGGCGACCCTGTGGACCTCTTGTTGGTTGGCGAGAGAAAGATGTCGATCGGCCTAGTTTTTTGTGAATACTGTGGCTTGTAGGTCTGTGACAATTGGCCATATGAGGAGTATTGTTGTCGATATCTTCCTCTGTAGTTGGAAAAACTCTTGCCTTTTGCTCCACGGAATGGTACCTTACGGTAATGTAGAGTGCCTAAGGACTTGGCTGTCTCAGTGTCCTTCTTGATATTTTGTAACGCATAATCTACATGCTTCCCAAAAAGCATATCACCATCAAAGGGCAAGTCAAACATCTTGTTTTTAACCTCAGGGCGAAACCAGGTAGCCCGAAGCCAGCCTTGTCTTCTTAGGACAGCCGAACCTGTCAAGGCACGAAAAGCAGTGGTGGCGATGTCCATGGCGCAGTCAAATATTTCCGAAGAGGATCGCTCCCCTTCCTCTAAAATCCTCCGCCTTAGCGCTCTCCGGTAGCTGATCCACAAACGGACACATATCGCACCACATTTGGCGATCATATTGTCATAAAGCACAAGTTACTTACCTTCGGTAATGATATATCTGTAAGAAACAGTAGTTAGTATTAGATTCCTTACTTTAGAATATCCCCAGGCGTCAGATTGGATCCGCAAACATTCGCTTAGCAGTACCCTTGCGCGTCGGTAGGAATTGTCTGCGGCTACGCGTCCGTCGTTGGGATGACGTCGCCGGAGTACATAGACGCCGCCCTCGTCAGTTCTTATACACAGCTTTTCCGTGCCAGAAACGCAGAGCCATGATAAAAACCAACACTGGTGCCATGAAACTAGGGCCCTGAAATGGGATGACCTTAACCCTAGATATCGGTTCGCAGAAAGGGGAGGTGGCTGATGACTGTTTGGGGCGAGCCTGCCTTCAACAACAAGTCATCGAGGTAGGGGAAGACAAACCCCTAATCAGCGCAGATGAGCTGCAACCACCGCCATCACTTTCGTGAACACCCGTGGGGCGCTGGTAAGACCGAAGGGGAGCACGGTAAACTGAAAGTGCTCGTGGCCTACCATGAACCGCAGGTAGCGTCGATGGGCCGGCAAACGGGGATGTGAAAATAAGCGTCATGCAAGTCCAACGCTACCATCCAGTCTCCTGGGTCCAGGGCAGGTAAGACCTGAGCCTAAGTCAGCGTCTTGAACTTCTCCTTCCGGAAGAACCCGTTGACGTTCGGGAGGTCCAAGATAGGGCGTAGGAACCCTTTGCCCTTCTTGGGAACCAGAAAGTAGTGGGAATAACAACCACACCCTACTTCTGACCCAGGAACGCGCTCGATGGACCCCTTGGCCAGGAGGGCCGTAACTTCCTCTCGCAGAAGATCGAAGTGATCACCCGACACGCAGTGGTACTGCGGTGGCATGGCTGGAGGGGTCGCCTCAAAGGGGAGGGAGTAGCCCTTTCGGACGATTTGCAGCACCAACCTGTCCGAAGTGAAGGTGCGCCAGTGAAGGAGGTGTTGGCGAACCCTGCCCCCCACTGGCGTCGTGTGGGCCTGAAAGCTTGGACTAGGAGGGCTTTGAGGCGGATGCTGCAGGTGGATGTGGACTGGCCTCGCCGTTGTCCCCGGGCACCGCCACAGCGGTTACCACGTCCGTTACTACGTTGGATGTTAGTCTGCGGCCCGTGGCTAGAAGAGCGTGTGGGGGCGCCCCTTCCTTGGCCACGAAATGAGCGAAAGGCAGCAGGCTGCTGGTACGTGGCCGACAGGCCCAAGGACTTGGCCGTAGCCCTGGACTCCTTAAAGCACTCAAGCGCACTAACTGCCTTGTCGCCAAAGAGGCGACGGCCATCAAACGGCATGTCCATAAGGGTGTTTTGGACATCAGCCGAAAAGTTGGCGGACCTCCGCCAGGTGTGGCGACAAATCGCACCGTCGTTGCCATCGCTCTGCCTAGCGAGTCCGTTGTATCCAGCCCACATCGGATGGATAACCGTGCCGCATCTCGAACCTCCGCAAGGGCTTGGGCGAGTTTAGTCCAGGCCTCCTCCAGACATTGTGGCAGCACGTCCGCGACCTTGTCCCACAGAGAGTGGGTATAACGGCCCAAGAGGCACGCAGTGTTAACTGTCCGCAACCCCAAACTCAGTGAGGAGAACATCTTCTTACCATACTGTTCGTACCTCTTGGATTCCCGATCGGGGGGAGCCGTCGGGAATGCGGTCTGGGAGTTAGAGACCTGTATGACCAGTCTCGGGAGTGGGGTGGGTAGAGAGGAAGCAAGGGTCGCCCGGAGCCGGGCGGTGGCGTCTTTTCAAGTTCCGATCTACAGGGTGACTTGTAGCGGGCCTGGACCAGGTGCCCAGAAGAACGTCAGACAAGGCCTCATTAAACGGCAACTGAGGCTCCGAAGAGCTTGCTTGCGGTTTAAGGACCTCAGTGAGGAGGTTAGTCCGCGACAAGGAGTTCAAGGGATAAGGCCTTGACCACCCGCGTCAACACCACACTATAGGCAGCCCCCTCCTCTGAAGCCACGGTAGGAGGGGAGACAAAACCAGTTACTGGCGAAGTGTCCAAACCACTGGCATCCCCTAGCTCACCTGCCCAGTCCTGATAAGGCTGGCACTCACGTGCCAAAGGGTCCTCAGACCCCACCCAATCTGCCTCGCCACCTATCTCCTGGTACTCAGGGTCAAATGATAGGCCCGGGTCATAGAAGTAAAAGTCTCCCATCGGCGTCGAGAGTGGCACCGCTCCGGCGCCGGACCCAGATCGAGGGGGCAACACTGTGGGGGCCAGGGAGGTCGTAAGGTCGACCGGCGATGACCCGGATCCGGAACCGGATCCAGCGGGGCCCTGCGGCGCCAGGACCGAAGACGCCGACGGCGTTGGGGCTGAAGCACATGGCCCGCTTGGGCTCCCAGTCGGGGCCGCTTGGTCCAAAGGCGCCGCAGAACCCGACGGAGGAGTGAGAGACCTCAAGGCCGTGAGGAAGGCGTCGATCTCCTCCGGCGTCGCGTTCTACTCAGGGACCAGTGGGTATGGAGCGGAGCCGCGTGGGAGGTGTCACGCGAACCCCCGGCCGTGGCGCGCGAGCCTGAGTCGGAAGAGCGATGTCGCTTCTTTGACTTCTTATACCTCTTACCGGAGGACTTGGAGCTCGAGGTGTCGATCCTCCGAGCCGTGATGACTCCGGCACCGCGACCGGTCCCTTGACCTACTTCCAGACCGGGACCTCGAGCGGCGTGGGGCCGACTGCCAGAGCTCGAGTCGCTTGTGGGACCGCTCCCTCCTAGCCTTCGACGTCAAGGCCCGGCAGTCGGGGCGCGACTTGTCATCGTGGTCGGGCCCCAGGCAATGTAGACACCAGCGATGGGGGTCGGTAACTGACATCAGTCGGCTGCAGTCGACGCAGGGTTTGAACCCGGGCTTCCCTACCGGCACCTTCGGAGTTGTTCTACTTCGAAAAGTGATCAAAAATGATCGAAAAAGTTTAGTCAAAAAATGACTATGGGTACCACTTTTTCCAGATCGGCGTTTGCTGGCGCGGAAAAAAGAAGAATTGACGTCAGCACGCGAGGGCGGCGTCTAAGTACTCCGGTGACGTCATCCCGGCACCAACGACGCCGACGACAGACGCGGAGTCGCAGACGACGCCTAACGATGCGCAAGGGTACTGCTACGCAAAAAGTTTCCGGATCCAGTCTGATGCCTGGTGATATTCTAAGGTAAGAAATCTGATACTAACCGGTTTCTTTCAGATATTGCAAGTGCATTGGAGGCACGAACTAGTAGACTTGACATTGACAAAAACCTTTTGCCCACATTGTCCAGGCGTCTACCCTCTCTATCCGGTGGGGAAGCCAGAGGAGCTGATGGATTCTTCGACTTCCTTTGTGCAGCCTGGGAGATCATAGAGTCCGGCCTTGGTTGGCCAACCAGGCAAGCAGGACTACCATCAGGGGCCTTGTACTTCTTCTCCAGCTGCGGTAGAACCGGAATAACGGTTGCTGGAGACTGCATGACCTTCACACCCCCAGATCACACATGCTCTATGATGGGAATAGTATTTACAACAAGGGGTGGTGAGGGACAGAGTCTCTGAATTAAGCAGAAAGCTCTCACCCAGTCAAGAGATCAGGGCTAGATCCAACACCGTTTTTTAGCTCACTGCACCATCCCAGTTTCAGAACCTGGCTGTATGCAAATTAGTCTGTTCCTGTCCCAGTGCATGATGGGAACAGGGCAAACCAAACTACAAAAGCCAATTCTTACACTGGGAAGGAAACAAGCTCCCGGGGACCGGTTTCTGGCATTACAGCCGTCTTCGGCCCGGTTTGCTTGAATCCTGATGGTTCTAAGGTAAGAAATCTGATACTAACCGGTTTCTTTCAGATATTGCAAGTGCATTGGAGGCACGAACTAGTAGACTTGACATTGACAAAAACCTTTTGCCCACATTGTCCAGCCGTCTACCCTCTCTATCCGGTGGGGAAGCCAGAGGAGCTGATGGATTCTTCGACTTCCTTTGTGCAGCCTGGGAGATCATAGAGTCCGGCCTTGGTTGGCCAACCAGGCAAGCAGGACTACCATCAGGGGCCTTGTACTTCTTCTCCAGCTGCGGTAGAACCGGAATAACGGTTGCTGGAGACTGCATGACCTTCACACCCTCAGATCACACATGCTCTATGATGGGAATAGAGCGGATGGATTTCCTGTGTGGTTCTTTGAAATCATAGAGGAAGCAGTCCAATTGAACCGTTGTCTGCCGGTTCCTGTACCATTGGCTGAAACTCAGCAACTGAAGAGGAAGGAGGCGGTGGTGGAGGAGGTGGCTGTATGGATTCGGAGGGTTCGGAGGGAAATCTTCTCTTGTAATCCATGAACATAGCTTGCAGGTCATTTATCAAAGAGGAGGGCATAAAGACCATACCCTGTTGAGACTGTTCTTGTATTCTCCCCCTAGGAGGAGGCTGACGCTGTTCTTCGTAACAGCCATCTGAGTCAGAGTTCTGGTATTTTACCCGGAGCAGAGATGGGTTGTAAGCATCTCCATATGGGCCATCCTCATCATCATCCGAGACTGGAGTTGAGATGCAGCTTTTGGTGTGGAACTACTGAGAGCTCTAGCAGGGAGGTGAACCAAGGTTGACGTGGCATGTGGGAGCTACGAGAATGAGTTTGAGGCAGATTGTCTGAGCTTCCGAACTACCAGCAAAATGAGTGGGAGGGGCAGGAAAGTGTAGGCATATATCTCTCACCAGTTAATCCATAAGGCATTACCTTTGGAGAGCGGGTGTGGGAACCTGGAGGCGAAGCTTGGGCATTTTGTGTTTTGAGCAGCAGCAAACAGGTCTATGTGAGGAAATCCCCATTCCTAAAAGAGGGAAGAAGAATTTGGGGATGAAGTTACCACTCGTGGATTTGTGGTCTCTGTCTGCTGAGAAGGTCTGCAACTTGATTGTTTATTCCTGGAAGATGTTCTGCTAGGAGATAGATTTTGTGATGTATGGCCCATTTCCAAATGACTTGTGCTAGGTGTGACAGTTGGAGAGTGTGTGTCCCCCCTCGCCCTCCCTGTTTTTGTATATAATACATTGCTGTCATGTTGTCTGTGCCGACTACGACCATTTTGCCTATTGGGTGAGTTTGAAAGGCTTTGAGCGCTAGACACACTGCTAGTAGCTCTAGGGGATTTATATGGAGGCTCTTGTACTTGAGAGTCCATAATTCTTGGATTGTGTGACTTTGTAGGTGAGCGCCCCAACCAGTGAGCGATGCATTTGCGGTGAGGACTGTCAGTGGAACAGAGTGGGGAAATGGCCACCCTTTGGATACATTTTGTGGGTACCACCACTACAGAGAGCGATGGGTGCAGCCTTCTACCAACACTACATCAGTCAACTGACCCTGCGACTGGTTCCACTGACATGCTAAGCGTTCTTGAAGGGGAAGCATGTGAAGTCAAGCGTGGGGAACAATTATAATGCAAGACTCCATCATCCCTAGCAGTGTCATGAATGCTTTTGCTGGCAATGATTGGTTGGGCTGAAACTGAGTGAGAAGGGACATCAAAACTGTGAATCATGGCTGTATTGGTTGAGGCTAGAGCTTTGTGAGCGTCTACTGTGGCTCCCAGATAAGTTTATGTGTCGGAAGTATGTAGATGACACATTTACTGTAAACCCTAGTTGGTGAACTTTGTAGATGAGACACATTTACTGTAAACCCTAGTTGGTGAACTAAGTGAATAGGGAGTGTGTTGGAGACACATTTGGTAAGTGCTGGCTTTGATGAGCCAGTCTCTCAGGTATGAGAAGACATGGATGTGTTGTCTTTTCAGATGTGCTTCAACTACTGCCAGGCATTTGATAAATACCCCAGGAGCAGTGAGGACTCCAAACAGTAGTACTTTCAATTGGTAATGATGACCTGCTATCATGAATCTGAGGTATTTGCGATGAGAGGGATAAATTGTAATGTGGAAATATGCATCTTTTAAGTCTAGAGTAGACATAAAACTGCCCTGCTGTAGAAGTAGTAGCACTTGTTGAAGTGTCACCATGTGGAAATGCTCTTAAAGTATGTAGAGGTTTAGTTCTCTGTTGTCTAGAATAGGTCTCAAGGAGCCGTGCTTTTTCGGCATGAGAAAGTACAGGGAATACACGCCTGTCCCTTGATGTAAAGGCACATTTAGTGAGAACCTGGTGGAATATTTGGAGGATTTTTGGTAAGCTCCAGGCAATAACCAAGTTGGATAATTGCCAACAACCATTTGTCTGTGGTGATTGATTGCAAAATGAGGAGGAATTGTAGAAGACGTCCCCCGACAGGTGGTAAATGATCGGGGGAAGTGTAAGCTAGTAACTGCTTGTTGGGGGAGGAGGAATTACGTGGTGTGGAACCCCTGCCTCGACCTTTCTTGTTGTTGCCTTTGGATCCTCCTCTAAAGAAGCCCCTTGCAGAGGAAGATTGACTGTTGCCTTTGTAGGAGGTGGCAGTATTGTCTGAGGACATGGTTTTCGACCCTCCGTGTAAAAGGCGCAACGAAAGGAGCCCGATTAGCAGGATACTGCTAAGGTCCCAATCATTCACCGCAGATGTCTGGTGTGTATTTGACGCTTTGACTATGCATCTCGCGACGTCAAGCCAAATGATCGCGGAGTGTTTTCTTCAATCGGAACAATCTGCGTGATTAGCGCCCGGTTTGTAGTGCTTCGGAAACAAGCACAAATTGCATACTTCGTTCAACTCAGTGTGCAGATGCTTGGCATGGCACAGGGATCTGAAGAACGTCAAACGTGAGTTCCTCCCCTAAAGTTATTTTCCAAGACTTGGAATTGGAGGCTGAGTGTTTAACTTTTGTCCAGCAGTGGCTTACAAGTGGTCTTCAAAGTATTTCAGTATATGAACAGCCACCATTGCCTGCAGTCGTATTCCTCTGCTAATGTTGGTGTCTCAAGGATGGGTAGCTTAGGCTATTCGGACCTCATCGTTAAAGGGGCCCTCGGAGTTGACTTGGCGCACAGTTTGGGAGGTGATCTTGGTGTCAATTTCATCTCCAAAGGGAGAGGCTTAGTGTGCTTTAGACCAGACTATGTTGAGGACTGTCATCACTTGATGCTCTTTGTTGGGAGTTTGCTCGGCTACAAAACCTTTTCTTGATACTGATCAGAGTTTTAAAGTCACAGTGTTGTTCCCCAGCAGTAGCTCCCCAGCGCTATACGGATGCAGCTGTGACACGTCCGACCAGACACGATGTCAACAGCATGCAATGGGCAGAAATCTGCATTCTTAGGTCAGTCCATTACATTTTTCTGTACTCCCAGTAGAACTAAAAAAGCATCAGAAGTCGCAACAATAACAGCACCTATGTTTGCATGTCTCATCCTCCACTTCTGAAGCTTTGGCCAAAAGAGCTTCCAGGATTTGCTCTTCCTGACATACATGGATACATGAAGCCCGAGTCTCTTATTGTTGGGTGCCAATGAGGACCTCGTGTCAAAACAGGTCTGATGTCTTCAAAGAGTATTGGTGCTACATCATGTGCTGTGCTCAGTGGCATTCACATCTGTAATGGATGGTCTTCTTGCAACTGAACCTTTAAACACCAAGCAGATTGACTAATTGTGCTCCAGAGACAGGCAGAAGCTAGATACAAATCTGTTGGGGATATGGAGATTTCAAAGTAGACTTAAGACAGAATTGGAAGGGCATTTCCTTCAAAACGACGCCTCCCCAACAATCATTCTTAAGATGACCGGAGTTTCCTCGTAAAAGCAGCATGGAAGTTAAAGTAAAAACCTACCCAGCCCTTGATCTAGTGTAAAGTTCTTCTGTCACTGGAGCCCAATTCTCAATGATTAGCACCCACTGGAGGTTACAGAGAAGAGGTTGTTGGTCCCAGAACTGGAAGATGTGAATGCAAAGGCAGAAAAAAAATCTGAGATGGCGCCTTTGTCCTGGTGCAATGAAAGTATCTTGTGACTCAAAACGTTTTTGAAGTAATACAACTTGCAAGCATCCACATCCAACACTAGATGGCAGATAAATACATTGCAAGTACACAAAGCTACAAACGTCATCTTTTTTTGTCGTGTCCCAGCTTTGGAAGAAAAAAATGCAGTGAATGATCCTCACAGCCTTTTTTTGTGAAAAAATTGATCTTTTGCCATAGTAAGGAGAAAAGGGGAGAGAAGAAAGCAGATTGTTAGCCTTAGAATCCTCATATTCCATGCAATCATAATCCTTCACAAGACTGGTAATGGGTTGAAACCCGGAGTATCTCCCCAACTAGCTTAGTTTCTGGGCCCTAGGAATAGACAGTTCTTCAAGGCAAGTTCTAACCTGCTACCCGGATCATTTTAGAAGACTTTTGGGATTGTGCTGGCAATTACTCAAAGCACTGACCAGGGATGTGGATGGAACATGATCGAAAGGGACTGCGTGGTCCAGGTTTTTTTTGTAGAGGCAGAGTCCAGAGTCTGTGAAGGCACGGAACTGGGAGCTGTTGGGGTTGGAGCCCACAGAGTCACCAAGTCCGATGGAGTAGATGTGGAGAGCTACTTCTGGATAAAAGCTTTCCCAGAATAGTCTGACAGATGGCAACTATCCGTAAGGTGAGGAATGTGCAGAAAATAAATCGACCAGAAGCACAGGAACCTGTTCGAAAAGTGTTTTCTGTTCTAATGTGAGTTTTTTTTTCCATCTCGTCTCAGCAAAAGTGGATCAGGAAATATATGGATGCAAGTCTGGTAGCATGCTTTACCTGGCAGTTGACATCCACTTGTGAGTTGCAGAGAAGATACTTCACAATATCGTAGTGGCCCTTTTTGGCAGCCAGGTGCAGGCATGTTGATCCTTCCGCATCCTAGAAAGAATAGCCATCTCAGTTTAGAATAGTCATCTTAGTTTTCAAAAATCTGAAGTATTACAAAAGCAATGTGTCATGGGTGAATGAGCTGCATATTTTGGTGGAAAAGAAGTGGCAATGAACATTGGCACAGCAGAGGTGAAAGAACTGGTGTCAGACGACGGGTAAATGAAAGTAAAAAAATCAAGCCGTAGTCATTCTGGCAAAGATTCTGAGCACTTTCAATTTACAGTTAGACTAGAACAAAAGGAATTTACGTCCCTGAACCAAATCCCACACATATCCAGGCATGCTACAGATTTAAAATTTAGAATAATAAAGATGAGCATTTAGTTAATTTATGATATTTCGACATGCATTTACATTAGATGAGGTCAGTGCGCTTTACAATTAACTAAGGCTATGAGGCAGAGTTGCTAAAGTGCATTAAAATAGACCAAGCAAGAGATTCAAAACTATAAATCTACAATACATGAAAAGGAGAGTAAAAGACTACAAATGGGGAGAGATGAGAAAGATGAAATAGAATTAAGTGAGGTAAGAACGTAGATTTGTCCCTCATCTTTAGGTTAGTAGGGGAAGAGAAGGAGTTAATAGTTGAGGTAAGGGCTTCAAGGGTGTTTTCAGAAAGAGAACATATTTTCATAGCATCTCACCTCCTCAGACAGGAGAGTTTTACAACGACGGAGCAACCATAGCATCTTTTTTTTCTTTTAAACAAAGCCAACTGAAATTATTTAGGATAAATATACGCTGGAGCTATGCAAAGTACTGATGTCCGAGGGCTTTGAATGGGAGGCAATTGAGTTTGAAATTAATTTTGCCTCCAAAGGCAGCCACAGGAGCACTCTTAACACCAGTTAGGTTGTCATCCTTTTTGTTTCCAGAAAATATTTTGGCAGATCACTGCAGAAGGGTTTTTATTTGTGAAAAATTTGAAGAAAAGCTGTTAATTTTAAGTTCCATTGGCCAATTTACATGATGTTTTTATCAGTGTCCTATGGTAATGAGAAAAAATTCTCTTTTCTGACTTTAAACGAGGAGCATTTTCCATTTTTGAATGTTTATTAGAGATTGAGCTTGATAATGTCAGTGAACTCGACAATATTTGCATCTACAGACTGACCAGCATATTAATGGATGGACACCTCCATCCATCTCCTCTAACGTAACTTGTGAAACAAATTAATTGATCTGAGCAGACTTTAAAGAGTCAAGGAAAATAGCTTCCTGAAAGAAGGCGTTTATTATGTGGCGCCAAGTTTTGGGAAAAGAAAAGAAGTTGATTTTGATAAAATTAGCAGTTCCGAATTGAAGGACAAACTGGTTTAAAAAATGAAAATTTTGATTAGTTATTCTTATGAAAAGTAAAGAAACGTTTATGCTTGGGGTTTTCCTAATAGAATGAGGTAGTCAGTACATATTACTTACATGTACATATTACTTACATTTTATCCGAAGAAATACGTAAATTCCATGCATTTCTACTTAGATGTTAAGATGAGGTTTGTTCAATTAATGCATAGAACAGATCTTTAAAATTGTTAAGAGATCTTTTCAATCTTTTGTTGAAGTAATCTCACTTTTGCAGTAATCACCTCATATCTGTATTCCTGCCTGCCATTCTTTAACTCCGGTAGCAATCTGGGTTCCTATGGGTTCTCAATTTGCCTTTTGCCCTCTGAGATCTTTCCTTTTGTGGCATACTTCACATGTGAGGACCTCAGATTTGAAACCTTCTTGGCATTTGTTCAGTTTCAGAACTAACAGTTTGTCAGCAATATCCAAGTTGGAATTAATTATGTTCCACTGCTGAATTTACATCAGCAATCAATTCAATGTCAGGTATGGATTCTCGGAGGTAGATTTCTACAGCTTCTTTTGCAGTAGTTTCTTTACTATGGTTTTGTTTTCAGAATTGTTTGGTATGACTTAATTTTAAAAGGGATGAGAAAGTCTACTAAAGATTTTTTGAGAGCCAATTTTGGGTTGCAAAGAGATTAGGCCAAGTACTTTCCCTTTTTTGAGAGTTAAAAAGACAGAACTTATTTACTCAGATGTGATATATTCTGTGTATTCTTCGACAATGCTTTTATTCTGTTTGAGAGGGTCGAAAAGGATCTCAATGAATATAGTTTTCTTGGGGGGGGGGGGGTGGATTGACTGAAAGCTACTTTTAGGACTGCAAAAAGAAGAGGATACTAAGTGTATTGCGAGACATAATAATTTAAAAACAAATGAGAGACTAGTGACTACTGCTCTGTTCTTGCTCATGAAGGAGTTAGCTTCATGAAAATCAGTGAAGTCAGAAGAATACACAACTGTTAATAGTTCAGCAATTATGAATTAAGCATCTGATGTCATTTGTTGGGTTGCTGATCCAATGGTTGCGATATGAAAATAGGTACGTGCATTAACCCTTTCCATGGTCCGACGTCACAGTGGGCGTGTGCTTTGGACGGCCTGGGGCCATCCGAATTGCGCATGCGTGAAATTCGTCCGCACCGCAGGGGAATTCCACTCGCATTCAAGGTGTTAAGGTTACACTTAGCTACCCTGAGGGGGTTTTCTGTGCCATGTAAGAGTTACAGTGATGTGCTTTGATTTAAATGAACATATGAAAGGTAGAAGAATAAACACGGGCACGCAGTGTATTAGGAAAAATGTTACAACTATTTTGTTTTAAGTGCAGCGTTAAAAGTGCATTGTAATACAAAATGTTCCAGATTTTAAAAGTGACTAATTGGATTGTATTGTTATTTGTAGTGACCCCCGAAGAAGGGCACATGGAGGCCCGAAATGCATTGGGTTTTTAACTACCGAATAAACGACTATTGACGAAGGACTTCTTGCATTTATCGCATTCTTTCATGAAGGCCTGGAATGGCACAGTTGGAATGTTAAAGACTGAAAATTGGCATCTTACCCATTTGTGGATTGTAACAACTAATCAAAAACGTCATAAAAAAAGAGTCAAGATATGGAAGAAAATGGTTAAAATTTATATCTGAACTAAGGAGTGTGAATAAGTAGTGCACGCAATATTTAGCGGCACATAGCTGTGCATTTGAATATGGGGCTGCGAAGTCCCTCCTTTCATATGTTTCTTAACTAATGGCAGCAGGGCATGCCTATAAATCTCATTTGCACGCAATCAAAACGAAGGATGGAATAACTTGGACAAATTAATAATGTTGGTTTGAAAATTGGTGTGCATCCCCCACTGTGATGAAATTGATTTAAATGAAGACATATCTGAGGTGCTCAAGCAACATCTTTCAAAAGCCTGGAATTAAAGTGCAAATAGATGGTCCAAATGCCATTCCTGTTGCCTCTTATTGATGGTAGATGCCCATCTATGCAATAATTCTCAACATACACAGTCACATGGCAAGATGGCCGATTAGACACCTTTTCTTCCCACTCCGGAGCTTTAAATCCTGTGTCATCCTGCATCAAACATGCTGCAACTCTGCTAAAATCGTTGGGGCGGCCTCCCCAATTACCGGAGACCCAGAGAGCGTCTGCCATACGGCCACCGCAAGGCACAAACTGAAAGACCTGCGCCGACTGGGACCCTGATGGTTGCATGTGAGAAAGTGCCCTCTTGCCTGAGTATGCACTGGGCTCCTGCCAAACAGGCACCCAGTGGGCCTATGTTCTTTCCTGAAAACTGCATTAAAAACAACTCTGGCCACAGTTCAGCCCCTGGTAAATGGTGCCACAGGTACCAAGGGCACTGTGGTCAGGAAAGGCCTCTAAGGGTTGCAGCACATATTGTCCCACCCTTAGAGGCCCTGTACCTTTAGACACACATACTGCCATTGCAGGCTGCGTGTTTGGCGCAGAACAAAGTGAAGAGTCAACATGGCACACATCCCTGTGTGCCATACCTAAACCCACTGTCCTAACATAGGTAAGCCTCCACTCCAGCTGGATGCACTATACTAGTGGTGAGGGTTCAGGTGCATGTGCCCTAAACCCCTACAGTGTCTAAACCAATTCTTAGACATTGTAAGTGCAGTGCTGCCATTAAGAGTATATGGTGCTGGGAGTTTGTCATTTCGAACTCCACAGCACCATAATGGCTTCACTGAAAACTAGGAAGTACGGTATTAAACTTCTCAGCACATTAAAAGCACACTGATGCCAGTGTGGGATTTAATGAAAAAAGCACTCAGAGTTTCCTGGCTGACTGGCTCCTTACAATCTGCCATCATCAGACAGGTTTCTGGACCCCTTGGTCGAGAGACGGCTGCTCTTGGGGGTCTGAAACAATGCACATCCTGGGACAAGGTGCCATGCCTCATACCACAGGATTGGCAGAGTCCACAGAGAGGAGGCTTGCCGCCTTCGTGAGCTACCCAGCCATTTACTGCTTCCAGCAACTGGCCCCCACTGGTTCTGACCCCTACTTTGGGCAGGAGAATCAGCTGGAAAACCAAGGGTGGTGTGCCCACCTTTGCCAACCCCACCCCTCAGGTGGGGGAGGAGAGGTGAATCACAACTCTTAGTCCATGCAATCTTGCAGATGGGGCTACCCAGCCAACCCAAGAGAGGCATTTGCCCCCCTCTAACTAGAGGGTGGCATAATTTATGGTGTATCCACCCCAAGGAAGGGACCCATTGGTCCTGACCTGTACCACCCCTAAAATTTGTATTTAGGGGCAGCACTGAACCTTGTCTCCTCAGACAAGAACCGACCAGAAGAAGTACTGATGAAGCCACGCTGAACTAAGAAGAGGAGGGCGCCCACTGACTTGGCCCCAGCCCTACTGGGCGGTCCCTACCTCAAACCTACTCCAGCGAAATCCTGGTGTGTTCTGCAGCCAGCAGCCCCCAAGTACCCAGAGGACATGCCCTGCCTTCCCAAAGTAATGACTTTGTCTCCTGCGAGCACCGGATTTGCTCACCCACAGACTTTGGCTCCGGCCGAATCCGTCAGCCTGCACCACTCTGCACCCGACGCCCATGGCCCGAGTGGCACAACACCACGAGGAGGTCTTCCTTGCGATCCTGACCTGAGATCTGGTGATCTCTGACCTGTCTCGAATCTCCAGTCAATGCCTGCAGCCCTTTTCTGGAGAAAAAACTGCAAATATACAAAAACTGTATTACTTAGCTTTTGTCTAGGAGATGTCCCAGTGTGGAATCTAGGCATTTCACACTGGCTAGCAAAATTAACTTAAAAAGTAATCCAATAAGTAACATGCACAGCAATCTGTAAAATAAATGAAAAGTAACTTCGATTTGTTGCTTTACCTGTAATTCAACTACGGCATTTGAACCTGCTTTTGACTGTAATTCACTACCTGCCGTATGTGGGTAGGGAGGGTGTTCCAGGTCTTGGCGGCGAGGTAGGAGAAGGATCTGCCGCCGGAGGTCGTTCGTTGGATGCAGGGATAGTGGCGAGGGAGAGGCTGGCGGAGCGGAGCTGGCGGGTGGGGGTATGGAAGCTGAGTCTGCTGTTGAGGTAGGCTGGTCGGGTGTTGTTGAGTGCTTTGTGTGCATGGGTGAGGAGCTTAAAGGTGATCCTCTTGTCGACGGGGAGCCAGTGTAGGTCTAAGGTGGGGGGTGATGTGGCTGCGGCGGGGGATGTTGACGATCAGTCGGGCGGAGGCGTTTTGGGTGCGTTGTAGTCGTTGTAGGTGTTTGGCTGGGATTCCTGCGTAGAGTGCGTTGCCATAGTCCAGTCTACTGCTGACGAGGGCCTGTGTCACAGTTCTTCTTGTTTCGGTCGGGATCCACTTGTAGATTCTGCGGAGCATGTTGAGGGGAGGAGGAGATGGCGTTGGCCTGCTTAGACATGGAGAGGGAGGAGTCTAGGATGAATCCTAGATTGCGTGCATGGTCGGTGGGTGTTGGTGCTGTTCCCAGTGTGGTCGCCCACCAGGAGTCGTCCCATGCTGAGGGGGTGGGTCAGAGGATGAGGACCTCCGTCTTGTCCGAGTTCAGCTTCAGACAGCTGCTCCTCGTCCAATCGGCGAATGCCTTCATTCCCCCGTGGAGGTTAGTTTTGGCGGTGTGTGTGTCCTTGGTGAGAAAGAGGATGAGCTGGGTGTCGTCAGCGTAGGAGATGATGTTTAGGTCGTGATGGCGGGCCACTTGTGCGAGGGGGGCCATGTAGACGTTGAACAGCGTTGGGGTGAGCTCTGGGGGACGCCGCAGATGATGTTGGTGGCTTCGGATCGGAAGGGTGGGAGGCGGACGCTCTGGGTTCTGCCGGAGATGAAGGACGTGGTCCAGTCAAGAGCCTTCACTTGGATTACAGCTTCTAGGAGGCGTGTCTTTAGAGTGCGATGGCAGACCGTGTCGAAGGCGGCTGACAGGTCCAGGAGGATGAGGGCTGATGTTTCGCCGTTGTCTAGTTGGCGCCTGATGTTGTCTGTGGCGGTGATGAGGGCTGTCTCGTGCTGTGGTTTCATCTGAATCCGGACTGGGACGGGTCCAAGATGTTGTCTTCGAGGTGGCGGGACAGTTGCATGTTGACAATTTTCTCGATGACCTTTGCCGGAAACGAAAGCAGGGAGATGGGCCGAAAGTTCTTCAGGTCCTTGGGGTCCGCTTTGGGCTTTTTGAGGAGGGCGTTGATTTCGGCGTGCTTCCAGCTTTCTGGGAATGTCGCTGCTTCAAAGGAGATGTTGATGACCTTCCGTAGTTGGGGTGCGATGGCTGCGTCTTCTTTGTTGAATACGTGGTGTGGGCACGGGTCAGACGGAGATCCTGAGTGAATGGAGTTCATGACCTTGCGTGTCTCGTCGTCGTTGGACCAGGAGGTCAGACTGTTGGCGCTGGTGGTGTTCACAGGGGAGGTGGAGTCTGGCGAAGTCGGGGCGGTCGTGGTGTTGAAGCGGTCGTGGATGTCAGCAATCTTGCGGTGGAAGAAGATGTCTAGTGAGTCGCACAGTTCTTGAGAGGGCGGAATGTCGTTGGCGCTGGGGTTGGAGAGTTCCTTTACAATGCTGATGAGCTCTTTGCTGTTGTGTGCGTTGGTATCCAAGCGGTCTTTGAAGGAGGATCTCTTGGCTAATCTGATGAGGTG
This sequence comes from Lissotriton vulgaris, assembly GCF_964263255.1. Classification (NCBI taxonomy): domain Eukaryota; kingdom Metazoa; phylum Chordata; class Amphibia; order Caudata; family Salamandridae; genus Lissotriton; species Lissotriton vulgaris. Next base: position 185,699,677 of record NC_141693.1, read on the forward strand.
GTGGTGGTGTCTGCGGGTGGCGTCCTTGTGGGCTTCGTGGTTGTCCGGTGTGCGTTCGTGGAGCCTTGTCTTCTCCAGTTTCCGGCATGCACGTTTAGAGGTCTGGAGCTCGTCGGTGAACCAGGTGGCTCTCTTGTTGGCATGGCAATTGAAGGGTTTCTTGAGCGGGGCGAGGGTGTTGGCGCAGTCCTCGATCCACTGTCTGAGGTTTCGGGCTGCGGCGTCTGGGTTGGTGGGTGGGTTCTTGGCGAGCGAGGTGATCAGCTGGTCGTCGGTGATTTTGCTCCAGCAGCGGAGAGGCAGCTGTTGGTTGCGGTGGTGAGTGGTTGGTTTCTTGAAGGTGAAATGGAAGCAGCAGTGGTTGGTCCAGTGGAGTTCGGTGGTGTGGTCGAAGGCGACATGGGAGCCTCTGGAGAAGACGGGATACAGCGTGTGGCCGGTGGTGTGGGTGGGTGCAGTGTCGAGTTGTCTGAGGCCCAGGTTGGCAAGGTTGTCGATCAGGGTGGCGGAGTTGGCGTCGTTGTTGTTCTCGAGGGGGAAGTTCAGGTCCCCGAGGAGGATGTAGTTCATGGAGGCGAGTGCGTGGGTGCTGGCGAGGTTGGCGATGGAGTCGCTGAACTGAGCCCGGGGTCCGGGGGGTCTGTAGATGAGTGTTCCTCTGAGGGTGGTGTTGGGGTCAGTGTGAATCCGGAAGTGCAGGTGTTCGGCGGTGTAGAGGGTGTCGTCTGCGTGGGTGGCGACCTTGAGGGTGGACTTGTGGACGATGGCTATTCCTCCTCCGGTTCCATTGGCGCGATCTCTGCGGGTGATCTTGTAGCCGTCTGGGATAGCTATGGCGATGTCGGGCGCCAGGAGTCGTTCCACCAGGTCTCAGTCAGGAAGGCCACGTCTGGGGCGGAGGTGTCTAGCAGATCCCAGAGCTCGACAGCATGTTTGCGTGCGGAGCGGGTGTTGAGTAGTATGCAGCGGATGTGGTTGGGTCAAGTCCTTGGAGGTCTGGTGGTTCTGTCACAGGTGAAGCTGCAGGTGTGGCAGGAGAAGGGTCCGTTTCGGGGCGACCTGGAAGCAGGTGTGGTTTCGGCCGGCGTTGAGTGCGTGGAGGGTGCTGGCGTCGTATTGGATTCTGGTGTTGTGGCATTCGCGGGGTCCAGGGATTCTGGCGCTGGGCGTGGTCCAGGCGCGGACGGCCCGGCGCACCAGCGGCACACATCTGCTGTGCAGCTGCTTTTCGGCCTGCATATGAGGTGGCTTGGGAGGGAGAAGCAGCTGGGAGACGGGGAGGCGAATGGGTGAGCAGGGGGGGGGGCGGGCCGCAGGGATGCAGCGGCGGAAAAGGGTCGGATCGGGAGCAGCGGGGGGAACTGGTGCACAGAGCAGAAGGGAGGGAAAAACCCAGGAAACAAGGAGGCAGGAACCAGGCATTCAGGTGACTAGCAGCGGCGTGGGGGCGACCTGGCTGCAAGCAGGGTCAAAGGTCACACAAAAAAGCACAGAAAGGTCACAAAAAACGGGGGAAACGAGTGGCACAGAGGCAGAAAGGTCACAAGAAAGGGCAGAAAGGTCACAAAAAACGGGGGGAAACGAGTGGCACAGAGGCAGAAAGGTCACAAGAAGGGGCAGAAAAGGTCACAAAAAACAGTGGGAAACGAGAGGCACAGAGGCACAAAGGTCCCAAGAAAGGGCAGAAAGGTTACAAAAAACGGGGGGAAACGAGTGGCATAGAGGCACAAAGGGGAGTAGATGCAAGAAAAACGAATACAATCAGGGGAGCAGAAAGCAAGAAAAACCAGTGCAATCAGGGGAGCAGAAGGCACGAAAAACGGGTACAATCAGGGGAGCAGAAGGCAAGAAAAACGAGTGCAATCAGGGGACCAGAAGGCAAGAAAAACAAGTGCAATCAGGGGAGCAGAAGGCAAGAAAAACGGTACAATCAGGGGAGCAGAAGGCACGAAAAACAGGTACAATCAGGGGAGCAGAGGCAAGAAAACGAGTGCAATCAGGGTAGCAGAAGGCAAGAAAACGGGCACAGATAAGAATTCAGGCACAGGGGGTAGACAGGCAACAGCGGTCACAGACACCAGAACACAGTATGGGCAGTACAGGGAAGACGGGCAGTACAGGGAAGACAGACAGACAGCGACAGTGATACAAACCTAAGGCCTACCACTGGCCACCAGGGATGAGGCACAGGTGGTAGCCTGCGGGTGGAGGAGGGCCACAACTTCTACAATAGCGGCAGGGTCAGGACACACAGAAGGAGCTGTGTGGTGGGGGAGAGACCTACTAGCAAGGTCAAGGGTCGCCTTGACGTTGGCTTGGCTTGGATTGATTCCAGAAGGATAATGTTTCTTACACAGTAAGCATCTGGTCTTGGCATTTAGAGCTGTAGGTTCACATGCTTTCCATACTCCTGCCATCTTGTGTTAGGTCTGGATGTTGGCACTTTGTTTTTCTTCGAAGAAGTCTTTCGAGTCTCTAGGTAGGTGTCTGCTCCTATCGGTGATAGTGCGAATGGGCATCGACTCCATTGTTAGATTGTTTTCCCGCAGAGGGCGAGAATAGAGTTAGTAAATATAGAATAAAGATGTCCATGCGTATGTATAAGAGTAAGAAACTGCAACAGGTGTAGGTACCAGGGGAGGCGGGTGGGCGCATGTGAATCAACAGCTGTACATGCCAAGAACAGATGCTTACTGGGTAAGTAACATTATCTGTTCAAGGCATGTGAGCTGTAGATCACATGCTTTGCAAAGACTATACAGCAGTATTACCCCAAAGCGGGGGCTAACCTGTAACTGCTGTAGTTGTCTGAAAAAGTGTTCTAAGAACTGCCTGGCCTACATTAGCTTGTTGTCTCGCTAACACAGCTACACAATAGCTGGTCTAACGGCTAGGGTGGTTGACCTCGAATCTGGGGAACTGAGTTAGAGTTTCGGCAATGACACTGAACATCCTGTGATTCTGGGCAAATCACTTCATCTCCCCCTGCCTAACAAAAATTAATGTGTCCTCATGTAATGCAACTGGTGCTATGCTGATACTCGACTCGAGTCAAGTTCGCGCTATATAAAGCTCTGGAGGAAAAAAAAGTGCTTGGAAAATGTGCGCAGTGTAGACCATGTTGCAGCTTTACAGATATCAGCTACGGGGATGTTTCCTAAGAAAGCCATAGTATCCCCTAGTTTGCGAGTGGAATGTGCTCTAGGGGGTATTGGTAAAGTTCTTTTTGCTTCTGCATAGCATGTTTGGATACACTTCACAATGCAGCCTGCAATACCGGAGTTAGAAATAGGATTGTCTTTGTATGGTGGAGCTAATCTACAAAAAGCGGTTTAGTTTGACAAAATGGTTTTGTCCTTCTATGCAATACAATGCTCGTTTAACATCGAAAGTGTGTAGAGCTTGCTCTGCCACTGAATATGGTTGAAGGAAGAACACAGGCAACTCAACAAATTGATTGATGTGAAAGGCAGATACCACTTTGGGAAGGAATTTGGGGTTAGTGCGAAGAACCACTTTGATTTTGTGTAGTTGGAAAAATGGTCCCTTTATGGTTAGTGACTGAAGCTCACCCACTCACCTCAGTGATGTAAGAGCAATGAGGGAAGCAACTTTCCAAGTGAGTAATTGCAATTCACATTTGCAGTGACTCGAAGGGCGAACCCATTCGTCTGGTAAGGACAATGTTAAGATTCCACATCGGAGCCGGTGGAAGTGTTGGTGGAATAACTCTTTTGAGTCCTTCCATAAAGGCCTTGATAACAGGTACTCTGAAAAGAGACAGATGCAGTCTATTTTGAAGGTTAGCGGCCATTGCAGCGAGATGTAAGACTATGGATGAGTAAACCAATTCTGACTGCTGCAAGTGTAGTAAGTAACACATGATATATTGAATGGAAGCATCTAAGGGGATAATATGGTTGTTATTACAATTGCAGTATATAATAAACCGCTTCCATTTAGCTGCGTAGCAAGCCCTTGTAGTAGGTCTAATGGCCTCTTTAATGATGTTCATACAGTCTGGTGGACGGTTCAGGTAACCAAACTCTGATTTCAGGTGCCAGATCGCTAGGTTGACTTCCTTGGGATCTGGGTGTCTTATCTCTCCATGGCTCTGTGTGAGGACCCTGGGTGTGAGATGTATTTTTTGAAAAGGAACTGAGAGCTTCAACAGGGTAGTGAACCAAGGTTGACGTGCCCATGTGAGAGCTACTAGGATCAGTGTAAGGGATGTTTGTTTGAGCTTCTGAACCACTACTGGAATGAGTGGGAGAGGCGGAAAAGCGTAAGCCAATATCCCTGACCAGTTCATCCATAAAGCATTGCCTTAGGACAATGGGTGTGGATACCTGAAGGTGAAGTTTAGGCAATTTGGGTTTTGGTGTGTGGGTGAACAGATCTATCAGTGGAAACCCCCACATTTGAAAGAATGGGGGCGAACCTGAAGGTGAAGTTTCCATTTGTGAATCTTTTGTCTCTACCTGCTGAGAAGGTCTGCGATTTGATTGTTTACTCCTGGGAGGTGTTCTGCTAGTTGATGATACATTTTATGATGTATGACCCACTTCCAAATGACTTGTGCAAGGCGTGACAGCTGCATAGTGTGTGTCCTGCCCTGTTTCTGTATGTAATCCATTGCTGTCAGGTTGTCGGTGCGGATCAAGATGGTTTTGCCTGCAAGGCGAGTCTGGAAAGCTTGGAGCGCTAGAAATACTGCTAGTACCTCTAGATGATTTATATGAAGTTGCTGTTGTTTTTGTCTCAACAAACCTTGAACTGTGTGAGTTTGGAGAGGAGCTCCCTGTGAGAAAGTGCCATCTTTCTTGCCTTGGTATGCCCCCACTTTTTCTGAACTGCTGGTGTGCTTTGACCGAGTGTGCCCTGGGTTCCTGCCAACCAGGTACCCAGGGCCTGTGTTCCTTCCCTAAAATTGTGCTGAAACTAAAAACCCAATTGGCATCTCTGGCCACCTGTCAGCCCCTAGTAAATGGTACCCTAGGTGCCCAGGGCATGGTGACCAGAGAAGATCCCTGAGGGCTGCAGCACTTATTGTGCCACCCTCAGGGGCCCTGTACCCTGGCACCCACACACTGCCTTTGCAGGCTGAGTGCCTAGGTACAGATCTAAACCAAGAGTCGACATGGCACACATCCCTGTGTGCCATGCCCACAGAACCCACTGCCCTAGCATACTTCAGTCACCCCTCTAGCTGGGAGCCCAATGCCAGAGGTGTGGGCACAGGTGCATGAGTCCTGTGCCCCTACAGTACCCCGGGCCATTCCTGGGTACTGTAAGTGCAGTGATGCCATTAAGAGTATATGGTGCTGGGAGGTTGTCATTACGAACTCCCCAGCACCATAATGGCTACATTGAAGACTGACAAGTTTGGTACCAAACTTCTCAGCACGTTAAACCTGCACTGATGCCAGTGTGGGATTTAATGTAAAATGCACCAGAGGGCATCTTAGAGATCAATCAATCATGCATATTTGTATAGCGCGCTTCTCACCGGCAAGGGTCTCAAGGCGCTGGGAGGGGTACGCTACTGCTTGAACAGCCAGGTCTTGAGTTGTTTCGTGAAGGAGAGGTGGTCCTGGGTCAGCCGTAGGTGGGTGGGTAGGGAGTTCCCGTCTTGGCTGCCAGGTAGAAGAAGGATCTTCCTCCGGCGGTGGCTCTGCGAATTCGCGGGATGGTGGCAAGGGCGAGGCTGGCGGAATGGAGCTGGTGGGTGGGTGTGTAGAATGTGAGGCGGTTGTTGAGGTATTGGGTCCCATGTTGTGGAGAGCCTTGTGTGAGTGGGTGAGGAGTCTGAACGTGATCCTCTTGCTGACGGGGAGCCAGTGCAGGTCTCTCAGATGGGCAGAGATGTGGCTGGACCGGGGGATGTCCAGGATGAGTCGTGCAGAAGCATTCTGTATGTGCTGGAGTCTTTTCTGTAGATTGGCTGTAGTCCCAGCGTAGAGTGTGTTTCCGTAGTCCAGCCGGCTGGTGACGAGGGCCTGGGTGACCGTCTTCCTGGTCTCGGTGGGGATCCACCGGAAGATCTTTTGGAGCATGCGCAGGGTGTTGAAGCAGGATGGCGAGACGGCGTTGACTTGTTTGGTCATCGTTAGGAAAGAGTCCAGGATGAAGCCCAGGTTGCGTGCGTGGTCCGTGGGTTTGGGGGCGGTGCCCAGTGCAGGGGGCCACCAGGAGTTGTCCCAGGCGGAGGGGGATGATCTCAGAATGAGGACTTCTGTCTTGTCTGAGTTCAGTTTCAGGCAGCTGGTCTTCATCCACTCCACAACGTCTTTCATACCTTCCTGGAGGCTGGCTCTGGCGGTGGCGGGGTCGTTGGTGAGGTAGAGGATTAGCTAGGTGTCGTCAGCGTAGGAAATGATGTTTAGGTTGTGTTGGCATGCGATGGCTGCGAGGGGGCTCATGTAGACGTTGAAGAGGGTGGGGCTGAGCGAGGATCCTTGAGGTATGCCACAGATAACTTCGACGGCCGCGGATCAGAAGGGGGGAGGCGGACTCTCTGGGTTCTTCCGGAGACGAACGAGATGATCCACTCCAGGGACTTTCCTTGGATTCCAGTGGTGCTGAGGCGCTGCATTAGTGTGCGGTGGCATACGGTGTTGAATGCTGCTGAGAGATACAGGAGGATGAGGACAGCTGTTTCCACGTTGTCGAGCACGGATCTGATGTCACCGGTAGCTACGATGAGGGCGGTCTCGGTGCTGTGGTTTGCTCGGAAGCCGAACTGCGAGGGGTCCGTTTGTCTTGAGGAAGGCGGCGGGTTGTTCTTTGACCGTCTTCTCGATGACTTTGGCAGGAAAAGGGAGGAGCGAGATGGGGCAGAAGTTCTTGAGGTCCGTGGGGTCCGCGGTGGGTTTCTTCAGGAGGGCCCTGAGCTCTGCATGTTTCCAGCTCTCCGGGAAGGTGGCGGTTGTGAAGGAGCTGTTGATGATGTCCCAGAGTTTGGGTGTGATGGTGGAGTCGGCCTTGTTGAAGATGTGGTGTGGGCAGGGGTCGGTTGGGGAGCCGGAGTGGATGGTACTCATCATGTGGGTGGTGTCTTCAGTGCTGATCGGGGTCCAGGTGTAGAGGGTGGTGGTGGGGGGGCGCTGGTTCGGTGGTTGGGTGCATGGTCTGTGCGCTGAAGCTGTTGTGTATGTTGGCGATCTTGCGGTGGAAGAACGAGGAGAGTGAGTCGCAGAGGTCTTGTGAGGGTTTGATGTCGTTGTTGCAGGCGTTGGGGTTGGAGAACTCTTTGACGATGCTGAAGAGTTCCTTACTGTTGTGGGCGTTGTTGTCTATTCGTTCTCTGAATGTTGCCCTCTTGGTGGTTCGGATCAGCTGATGGTGTTTGCGGATGGCTTACTTGAGGGCGGTCATGTTTTCTGAGGACTGGTCGTGGCGCCTGGCTTTCTCGAGGGTGCGGCAGGATTGCTTGGAGTTTTTGAGGTCGTTGTTAAACCAGGAGGCTTTCTTGCTCCTGGGAGGAGTTTTCATTGGTACAAGGTCATTGGCGCAGTTGGTCAGCCACTGAGTGAGGTTGCGGGCTGCTTCATTGGGGTCCGTCGCATTGGTGGGAGGGTTCTGGCTGGGGGAGGTGGTGAGCTGGTCTGCGGTTATCTTGCTCCAGCTTCTTCAGGGGGCCTGTGGAGGGTGGTGGTGGGAGATGCCCTCTGAAATCCTAAAATACAATCCACGTCTGGGCTGAGTGGCTGCAGAGGCTGCCACACAGCAGACATGTTGCTGGACCCCCTGGGTGGAGAGCTCCCCGCTCTCCTGGGCCTGCAACAATGCACATCCTGGGTGAGGTGCTAGGACTCCTCCCCCAGGATGGGCAGGGGGAAGCTTCAAAGGCATGCCGCCTCTGTGAGCTTCTTCAGACCATTTGCTGTACCCAGCAACTGGCCCCCACCAGTTCTAACCCCGACTCTGGCGGGAAGACTGCCGGGAAAAACTACGTCAGGAAGGGGGGTCTGCCAGCCTGTGCCAACCCCACCTCTCAGGTGGGGGAGACAAGGTGAAGCACGACCCCGGGCTGCGGCCATCTTGTAGATGGGGAGCACTGCCCAATCCCAGCTAGGCTCCTGCCCCCCTCCCACAGGAGAGGAGCAGGCTAGGAGGTGTACTCACCTCAGGACAGAGACCCATTGGTCCCTGTCCTTGCCCTACTTGTAACGCCCCAAAATTCAGTATTTAGGGGCTCCCTGAACCTTCCTTCCTCAGATCCCGATATGAAAAGAAGAAAGAAGATCAAGAAGAAGACCTGCTGTGCAGCTGCTAACAGGATGACAACAACTGACTTCGTCCCAGCCCTACCGCCCTGTCGATCCTGGAACCTGTTCCTGCCTAATCCCAGCGACTACTGCGGACAGCAACCTTGGGACACCTGCCTGCCTTGACCCTCTTAAAGACTGGGACTCCCATCAGCAGAGGCTCTGCTGCAACAACCCACCTGGTGCCAACCAGGAAGCTCCGGACCAGCCCACTCTGCACCCGCCGAGCCCGGGCCGAACAAAGACAAAGAGGACGTCCCCCCGGCGACTGGGACCCGAAGTCCAGTGCCCAAAGACCCTCCTCGACGAACCAGCCGACGCCTGCAGACTCAGAACCAGGGGCCACCACAACCGCTACCAGCTGAGGGTACGCTTTTCCGACACCCAAAGACACCCCTGCACCCTACAGCCCCCTGTGCCTCCCTTTGGGGTACCTACCTGTGCTCCAAGATCCCAACTTACCTCTCGAAGTGCTGGTCACCCCTGGAGAGTCTCCGTCCCCGAGCCTGCAGCCTTTAATCCTTTTTGACCTTCCCCATTGGATAACATTAAGTGCCCGACGGCTCAAGACCACCCTACACCCAGCCGCCCGAGTGCCATCGGCGGTGCCACCTTTGTCCTATCCTACTTCCCACCTTGCCCTGAGCAAGTGACCAGGAGCCCAGCTGCCACAGCCGCTTGGCCTGCTAGCCAGCAGCCACCAACCGAAGGCCCCCTTTCCCTCATTGGATATCATTGGGCCTACCTACCTCTGCACCAGGCCCGCCCTGTGCTGCTGGGGCGGAAGCGACTGTACTTGCCTGAGTCTATACTCGGAACCTTAACTTCACCAGCCAAATACTCACCTGGAAACCGGTAAATTACTTACCTGCCATTGGATAACATTAACACATTTTGACTCGAAAATTTTCTAAGTGTGAATTTTTGAAAACTGCAAATATTCATATAAAATCAGCCGAAGTCCGAATTCCGAAGTACTCACCTGCAAGCAGGCGAGAAGCCAGTACTGTACCTTGCAGCCCAGTACTGAACCGCAAAAGTAATCCTTACTGGGTTTACTAGTAATCTGTATTTTCTCCATAGGAACCCATTGTCTGCTGTTCTATGAAATTTCTTCCAAGTGCCTACTTTTGAAAACTTTATATATTCTTTAAAAATCATCCGAAATACTGAAACGCAATTATATACCTGTTTTAAGTTCAGACCCCAGTGCTGGCCCTAGAAGCCCAGTACTGGATTACATAAGTAACGCGATCATACTTTACCTGCAACCTGAATTTTCTCCCATTGAATAACAGTGCCAGATTGTCATTGAAACGTTTCGAAGTGTGAACTTTTAAAACAGCTTTATATTCATGAAAATTAACCACAGTAACTAAAACGTTTTGCTAATCTGGTTTCAGCTTAGACCCCAGGACTGAATCTAGGATCTAGACCTGGAACTACTAAAGTAATCTGTACTGTAATCAACTGTACTTTTATGGTAACAATCCATTGAGCTCAATGCTAAAGTGTGTCAAGACTTGAGTTGCCTTCAGCAACTCCTGTACCTATTGTGTTCACCAACGTTATTGCTTCCTTCAAAGTAATTACATGAGAGTTCTCATATCTAGCAAAGTATATTTTTATGCCTGTTTGTTCTAAAAATAAAACAACTATATCTTTGGATATAAAAACCATTGGCCTGGAATTCAGTCAGAGTGTGTGAAATCCTTTGCTGACTGAGTGTGTACAACAAATGCTTTGCACTGCCCTCTGGTACTGGTACTGCCTTACTGCTCGACCAAGCTACCACTTTTGAGAGTAAGGTCAGTCCTGACTTTAACCTCTGTTATACCTTTGGGGGTTGTGGACTCTATACACACTGTACTTCATTATTGTCCAGTATATATAGGGCCACTGTCTCACACTCCCCAACCAGTGAGCAATGCATTTGCTGTTAGCACGGTCAGTGGAACTGGGTCGATGAAGGGCTGCCCTTTGGATATATTTTGTGGATTCCACCCCTGCAGAGAGCAATGGGTGCGGCCGCCTACCAACACTAGATCAGACAATTGACCATGAGACTGATTCCACTGATGTGCTAAGCATTCTTGAAGGGGACGCATTTGAAGTCTTGCATGAGGAACTATCATGAAGTAAGATGCCATCATGCCCAGTAGCTGCATATATACTCGAGCTGGTAGTGACTGGTTGGGCTGAAACTGTGAGATTAGAGCCTAAATATTGCAGATTCTGGCTGCATTGGGAAAGGCTAGAGCTTCTTAGGTCTCGCCTGAGCCAGTTTGCATGCACTACTCTGCGAGGCTTATTGTAAGAACTTCCAACTGGACTTCCAACTCCCAGAGCTTTTCCTTGAGTTTTTTTTTCTGCCACGCATTTGATTGGCCATTGCATAATGCTTCCACAAAAGAAAGCATGCAAATGGTCAAAGGCTCGGGTACGTCCTGCCTTATCTTCAAATGTCCCCTCCCATAGCCAATGTGTTTTGGGAGCAAGCGGTTACGAGTGGAGCGAGCAGCGTGCCAGCTGCATTCCTTAAATTGCGTGCAGCGCGCGCCCACCGCTCGGGGGCTTGTTTATTATTTTGCAGGGCGCTTATTCTCTAAAAGTTCCCTCCCACAGCCTAATGCTGTCAGGAGCTAGCAGCGGCTTTCCTCCCTCATCATGGCTCATTAAGCACAGCATGCACTTTTGCTCCAAACGCGGTCGCTTTCACGTACCATGCTTGTTATTTGTCCGTTCCCTCCATTATTTTCATATGTTCCCTCTCTCCTAGCGCATTATTTTAAAAAGATTTTTATTTTTCCTTACTCCTTGTTACTAGATGTCTTTTGTCCCGCAATCTTGGCGAGCTGGGTGAAAGCGTGACCCCTTATTGTCCATCGCAACCAATCACCTAAGTGGAAACATTTTCTGTTAAGCGGGGGTAAGTGAGATTACCTTAGAATGGATGGAGAAACTCTTCTTACCATATAGGCTGATTGAGCTCTTGTCAATTTTTAATTGGTTGCAACTACAGAAGGCTTGCATTTTGTGAATTCTGATTGGCTGAGAACACACATACCAGCTAGTCATTAGTTGAGAAGTTAGAGTATGCACGTTACCCGACGAAGCATTTAGTTGCTGCACGCCCCGCCTTTCGTCGTAGGGGGGTTGAGATAGCTGAGGTAGAGAATGCCAACACGCCTACTTTTTACTGGGTGAACGGTGTGTCCTTATTTGCCTTAGTGAATTGACACACGAGACAGGTGGAATACCCTGGTGATCAGTGTAAACCGAATTGCTGCTCGTAAGTACTTTCCCTTAAGGTTTCAATCACACTACGCCCCCTGTCTTATTTGGCAAGTTCCATCGAGAGCCACGTGGTCACTTTGTCAAGCGCGCGTCACTCCAGGTGCCCCGCCCTCCCTCGCTCCGACCTCAGTGGCTTACCCCTGGAAGGTCCTTCTCCTGCTTCCCTGTCACGGGCCTGCACCCCCGGCCGGGTGGCTAATAGTGCAGCGACTATTTCTTTATAGTCAATCCTTCATCGTCAATGAAATGTCCATGTTTTAAACGTTCCATCGTAATTGTCCTCGTTGCACCCTGACATGATGTGACTTGGCTGTGTACTAGGAATTTGAGCAAGACTAACTTTACACACCCCCATTTGAAAGGGCACATGTGGTACATGAAGAGTTTTACTTGAACAGGTACTGAGTACCTGTATTTAACTTCATTTTGGTAGGAAACATGCCTGCAGTTCTTAGAAACGATGCAATACTATTAGTGGGAGACTCTTCCCAGGGGCAGACAGGTACTCTTGAATAGCTTGTACTTGAATTCGTTCAAAGCGCTAAAATCATGTTATTCGGAACTAAAATATTTACTGCAGCCTGTATGTAGCTTTCGGTCTTTCTCCGTCCCCGAGCCTGCAGCCTTTAATCCTTTTTGACCTTCCCCTTGGATAACATTAAGTGCCCGACGGCTCAAGACCACCCTACACCCAGCCGCCCGAGTGCCATCGGCGGTGCCACCTTTGTCCTATCCTACTTCCCACCTTGCCCTGAGCAAGTGACCAGGAGCCCAGCTGCCACAGCCGCTTGGCCTGCTAGCCAGCAGCCACCAACCGAAGGCCCCCTTTCCCTCATTGGATATCATTGGGCCTACCTACCTCTGCACCCGGCCCGGCCTGTGCTGCTGGGGCGGAAGCGACTGTACTTGCCCGAGTCTATACTCGGAACCTTAACTTCACCGGCCAAATACTCACCTGGAAACCGGTAATTCACTTACCTGCCATTGGATAACATTGACGCATTTTGACTCAAAAATTTTCTAAGTGTGAATTTTTGAAAACTGCAAATATTCATATAAAATCAGCCGAAGTCCGAATTCCGAAGTACTCACCTGCAAGCAGGCGAGAAGCCAGTACTGTACCTTGCAGCCCAGTACTGAACCGCAAAAGTAATCCTTACTGGGTTTACTAGTAATCTGTATTTTCTCCATAGGAACCCATTGTCTGCTGTTCTATGAAATTTCGGTAACTATTTTGTGAGGGAGTGAGTGGTCTGTACCCACTTGTAGCTGTTTACAAATATGAACACCTTTTAATTTCGTATATATTATAATGAAGTAGGAGGGCCCTCTAAAGTGAACCATGGCAGGTACTGTCAGGATATCAACTCTTCATACAACACCCCCCCTTTCAGCATTGACATCAGCTGATTTTAGTGCATCACGTCTCTCAGTAATACAAACGCTTTTTCATTGTGTGAAGTAAGCGTCTTTAATCCAGCATGTCCGTGCCGCAGCATCCATTTTACAATTGTTAACAGTTGGCCTTGTGATAATTTCAATAACTGCTAAATGTTGTCTTGGCAACTACACATGTAGTGACCAGAATCTGTTGTACCAGTGTACCTAATGTCGATGTGCTAAAACAGGGTCACACCAAAAGGCAGATTTACAGTAATATTACCTCTAAACACGTGCTGCAAAGGAATGCAGATGCCCCAAAACAAATGACTTCTATTATGGGCAGATTAATCCATGATATTTTGGATTAACTAGTAATAATTGTATCTTGTTCTTTGGTAGGTGTAGGCTGTCTGGGCCAAACATTAAAGTGGTAACTGCTATTACTCATCCCTAAGAACAAAAGAACCATTTCCACACAGCAGTGTTTACACTGCTGCTCTCGACATGGGGAAAGGGTGGCATGGATCCTAGTCTAAGGACAGAAAACTTCCAAACTATTTGCTTGTTTCAAAGTAAAAAACATCTAACCGTTGTTTCTGAATTACGTTGAGGAAGAGCTCACTTTCAATCTAAACAATACACAAAGTCCCGAAAGCCAGGTCCGGTATTCTGCCTTTAATCTTAGTTAAAGATACAACAAAAACAGTCAACGCATGTCGTTCCTTCTGACTGACTTCGTCAGAGCGAAAACATTTTCCATTCATCCCACTGAACTGCTGATCAATTCATTCAGTGTCTGATGTGTTTTTACAAGCAGTTACATGGCATGTGATCCACATATATGGTGATGTTGGTCACAAACAACAAATAGCCATTTTTATGTACAATCTGGTTGCAATGGGCACCTCTGACCTGGCGCTACTGCACCTGCTACACCACTGATAACCAAGCCCCTTTTCCCCTCACAGAGAAGAACCGTGCCGGAGCTCTCTCGCGAGATCCCTTTTGTGCACTCCGTATGTACGCAGTGACCCTGCAAACATGGGGGGGCCTCCGTTGAACACTTCCACCCACCTACCAACTCTGCACACACACAACTATGCACAATTCCGGCTCACAAAGAGTATTCCGGATACACTCTTCTGATGTCACCATGCCCAGACCCTAGTCTCTCTCCCTTTTCACAGGTTTATTTTTTTTTAAGGTGACACACGTGCACACAACTTTACCATATTTCCATTAAATAGCACAGAAGCCCATCTTGGGAAGGGGGGGGGGGTGAAGGGGGGGGGAGGGGCGTGAGTGTGTGTGTCTGTGTGTGTGCATGGCCTTTCACCACTGCACATGAAGTAACAGTAGATGTTGTAGCATCAGGATAATCTGCTGCATGGCTAAAACGTAAAAGCTCCAAACGACGAGACCTACTGGCTATGCCAATGGTTGTTGTGTATTGAAAGTGGCTCCCAAACATGTTTGTGTGTTGGAGGGTTGGAGATGGGACTTCAACAGATTTCCCGTGAACCCCAAATCGTGCAGTAATTGTAGTGTTATTTGAGTGTGCTGGAGACAATTTGGGAAAGAGCTGGCTTTAATGAGCCAGTCGAACAAGTATGGGAACACATGGATATGCGGTCTTTGCAGGTGAGCAGCGACAACTGTCAGGCATTTGGCGAATACTCTGGGAGCAGTGGTTACTCCGACTGGAAGCACTTTGAACTGGTAGTGTTGTCCCGCTACCACAAAACTGAGCTCTTTGAGATGAGAGGGATGTATTGGAATATGGACGTATGCGTCCTTTAAGTCTAGAGTAGACAGAAAGTCGCCTTGCTGTAGGAGTGGGAGCACTTGTTGAAGAGTAACCATATGGAAGTTATCCTAGTGAATATATTGAGTTAGCTCCCGGATGCCTAATATAGGCCTGAGAGAGACGTTCTTTTTGGGGATGAGAAAGTATAGGGAGTCCACACACAATCCTTGCTATTATAATGGTACGGGCTCTATAGCTCCCTTTTACAGAAGAGAGTGAACCTCTTGTTTGAGGAGGAGTAGATGCTCTGGTGACATTTTGAGTGAACGTGGAGGAATGTTTGGGGGATTGTTGGTAAGCTCCAGGCAATAACCAAATTAGATAGTTCCTAGAACCCATCTGCCAAACGGGGAGGAATTGAGAGAGATGTCCCCGACAGGAGTGGAATGATGAGGAGGAAGTGGAGGCAAGTCACTGTTTGTTGATGGGAAGGTGCGGGGTGTGGAACCTTTATCTCTTCCCCTGCCATTATAGCCTCTAAATCCACCTCGTAAGTAACCTCTTGAAGAGGATGACTGACTGTTGCCTTTATACGATGTAGAGGTGTTGTCTGTAGATATGTTCTTGCAGTCTCCCCTGTACAAAGAGTGACAAAAAGAACCCCTATTGGATGGGCACTGTAGGCTCCCATAGATTTTGCAACGTCTTTGTCCTTTTTAATTATCTATAAGGCAGTGTCTACAACAGGACGAAAGAGATGCTTTTTATCAAAAGGTAACTTTAATATAGAAATCTGTACTTCGGGTTTAATTCCTGAAATTCTAAGCCAGGCGTATCTTCTTAGTAAGACACTGGTGTTGATTGCACGAGCCACAGTGTCGGCTGCATCTAAAGCGCATCTAACAGAAGTGTTTGAAATTAGCTTTCCTTCCTGAAGTAGGTCACGTGACTTAGCCTTATGTTTATCAGTTAGAAATTGGAGCAATTGTTCCAATTCGTCATAGTGCGCTCTGTCGTATCTAGCTAAGAGAGCCTGGGTATTGGAAATACGCCAGTGATTGGCTGGCTGTGCAGCTATTCTCTTGCCTGAGGCATATTTCAGGTTATATTCCTTTCCTGGAGGAGGAGCATCTCCCGATGTTTGTGAGTTTGCCCGTTTACGGCCATTAGAAACCACTAAGGAATCTAGTGGTAACTGACTCCTGATGTAAACTGGATCTGATGGTGCAGATTTATACTTTTTATCGACTCTTGGTGTAAGATTTCTTGCGCAAACCGGATCTTTGAAGATGTCATCCGCATGTCTTAGCATACCCTTAAGCATAGGCAGTGTGTGAGTGGATCTGTTCGATGAGCTTAGTGTCTTAAAGAGAAAATCCTCTTCAAGTGACTTTTTATGAAGCTGAACTCCATGATATTCAGCAGTCTATTTATTAGTTCTATGTACTTTACATTATCGTCAGGCGGAGAGGGTTTTGCAGGGTATACATCTGGATCATTATCTGCGTTTGGATCTCTGTTCTAATCGTCGCATGGATCAGAGCTATTATCTTGGACCCCGTCCCAGTCATTTTGGTTGTCAGGTGTTTGGGGTCGTGGTGAATTTGTGGGTGTTATTAGCAAAATTGGGTTAAGTGGGGAAGGAGGTGTAAGAGGAGGAGGAGGAGACGGGTTAGTACCAACATGTTTTCTTTTCAGAAACATCTTTGAAGAAAAACCAAGTGCAAACATCCGGACCCAAAACCAGATGGCAGGAGTATGCAAAGCATGTGATCTACAGCTCACATGCCTCGAACATAAAATAAATATTTTTGATACAAACAAATTGGTCTGAGTTCAGTCTTTGAGTGTGTGACATCATTTCTTGCCTGAGTGTGTACAACAAATGCTTAACCCTACCCTCTGATAAAGCCTTACTGCTCACCCACACTACCACCAAATAGAGAGTAAGGTATTATCTACTTTGACCTCTGCATACCTTTGGGGTTCCACTGGACTCTGCACACCATACCTCATTTTGGTATGGTATGTACAGAGCCAGCTTCCTACACTTGTGTGGTGGGAGCAGTACCGTGGACAGCGTGGGCCAGATCGGGGTGGGGGTTGATAGATCATGACTGGACATGGAAATTATTAGGGGCCCGATCCCCCCGACTAGGCCCAAAACAGTGTTGTGGAGGGTGCACCAGGCATGATAGCGATGTGCGATGTGCAGAATACCAAGCTTGGCTGGACTGGTAGTGCCCCATGGGAACAGTCCAGTCAGCCTCTCATCAGCCCGGCTAGCTTGACTCCAGTGGTGTGGAGGCTCTGGGACCCACGTCTGAGCTACCCCAGTACACTCAGGGAGAAAATTACAAAAAACAATTTGACGTGGTCCCCAGAGCCTCCACACCACTGGAGTCAAGCTAGCCGGGCTGATGAGAGGTGTTACCTCGAAACTGGTCCGGTCCTCGGATGCTTGATTCCGGTCTGGGAAAGATATGGCTGTTGTAGTTCGGACTGGACTGTTCCCATGGGGCACAGGGTCAGAGCTGATTTGCATAAAGCCATTATCTGACCCAGGGTGGTGTGGAGTGCAAAAAACGATGGATTTAGGCCCAGATCCGTGTACTGGGGTGAATGTAAGACATTGATCTACATTCTGTCCATCAAATTGTTTTTTGTAATTTTCTCCCTGAGTGTACTGGGGTAGCTCAGACGTGGGTCCCAGAGCCTCCACACCACTGGAGTCAAGCTAGCCGGGCTGATGAGAGGTGTTACCTCGAAACCGGTCCGGTCCTCGGATGCTTGATTCCGGTCTGGGAAAGATATGGCTGTTGTAGTTCGGACTGGACTGTTCCCATGGGGCACAGGGTCAGAGCTGATTTGCATAAAGCCATTATCTGACCCAGGGTGGTGTGGAGTGCAAAAAACGATGGATTTAGGCCCAGATCCTTGTACTGGGGTGAATGTAAGACATTGATCTACATTCTGTCCATCAAATTGTTTTTTGTAATTTTCAGCTTATCCATAGGGCAGTCCCCTGTGATTGTGCTTCTGGTTGCCTGGATGCAAAGTATTGGCATTTTGCATTCCGGCGTGTTGCAAATAAGTCTATTGTCGGAGTGCCCCACCTCCTGAATAGTTTCTCTGTCTCCTGTATGTTGAGTTCCCACTCGTGGGATGCTGAAGTCTGCCTGCTGAGCCAGTCCGCTTCTACATTGTCCTTCCCTGGCAGGTGTATGGCTAGCAGGTCTATTTTGAGTGGTATTGCCCATCTCTAGATTTCCTGTGCCAAGTTTGACAGGGGAAATGATTGAGTTCCCCCTTGTTTGTTTATGTAAAACATCGTTGTGGTGTTGTCTGTTTGTATCAGCACCTTCTGGCTGTACAGGTGTCTCTGAAAGGCCTTGAGTGCTAGCAACACTGTCTTCAGCTCTAGGTAATTGATGTGTCTGACCGCATCTGTAGGGCTCCACAGTCCTCTCACTCTGAGCTTGTTCATGTGTGCGCCCCACCCTTTCTGGGATGCGTCTGTGGTAATGGTCACTGTTGGGTCCGGTGGCGTTAGAGGTTTCCCTACTGTTATCCGTTCCTTGGTCCACCACCTTATTTCTTCCTGCACCCTGTGCGTTACAACCACTAGATCCTCCCAACTTCCTGTAGCTTGTGACCATTGCTGTTGTAGCCACTCTTGGAGCGGTCTCATCTGTAGGCGTACATTGGGGACCAGGTGTATGCACGACGCCATCATCCCTACGATCTTGCTCACTGTCCTCACTGTCAGAGCTCACCCCTTCAGGTAGTGACGTTTCTCCCTCAGTAGGCTGAGTGTTCTTTTTTCGCTGGGTGACACCCTGCATTGGACGGTGTCGATTTGAGCACCCAAGAAGATCTTCACCTACTCCGGTTCCATTGAGCATTTTCCCCAGTGTATGGAGAAACCTAGGCCTGTTAGCGTTCTCGTGACTTGCGTTCTTTGAATGGGACTGTTTCGATGGCCTCTTGGAGGAGTAGTTCTTGAGCTTCCTTTTGGAGCAGTTGTAGCTCTGTTCCAGAGTGCTCTCTTCTCTTTGGCTTTCTGTTTGGTGGATTTCTTAGCAGCTCTATGCAGTATCCGAACTGCATGATGTTCAGTACCCACTTGTCTGTGGTGATTTTTCTCCACTCCTGGAGAAAAAATCTTAGCCTGCCTCCTACTGGAGTTACATGATCTTTTGTGTCCTGTCTGTGTATCCCTCTCCTCTTTGTTTCTCCGTGCTCTCCCCCCGGAGGGTTCGGGTGGGTGAGCACCTTTTCTTGTGAGCAGTCACTTAGAGGGGGGTTGTTCACCGCCTCTTCTTCTTTGTCCTCGTCCGTTTCCTCTTGAACGAAAGGACTGGCCCCTGTTCTGGTAGTTCCAGTTTTGTCTCTGTTGGCCCTGGTGACCTTGGTTGTCACTCTGTTGTCCCTGGTGGAACGCCTGGTGAGAATCTCCTCGCTGGTTTCCACCTCTGCCGTTTGGCCTCCACGTAGGAGTGCCCCTTCTCATCCCCCTGAATTGCAGGGCCCCCATGAACCTTGCCGTCTCATTGTCCTTCTTCAGTTGTGTGAGTTTCTCATCAACTGGGGCTCCGAACAGTGTTTCACCATTGAAGGGTGTGTTCAGGATGTTGTTCTGAACCTCAGCTTTGAAGCCTGAGATCCTGAGCCAGGCTTGCCTTCTCTATGTGACGCCTATAGCCATCAGTCTGCTGGATGTTTCAGCCCCATCCAAGGCCGTCTTCAGGCACGAGTTAGCAATACTTTTCCCCTCTTCCACAAGGTGTGATGCCCTCTCACGGTATTGCTCCGGGAGGTGCTTGAGCAATTGTCACATCTCATCCCAATGTTGGTATTGATGTCTATTCAGGAGGGCATTTGAGTTTGCCATCCGCCAGTGCGTTGCGGCGTTTCTCTCTATTTTCCTGCCCGTTAGGTCCATCCTCCTGCTTTCCTTGTCAGGTGG
Organism: Lissotriton vulgaris; assembly: GCF_964263255.1. Taxonomy (NCBI): domain Eukaryota; kingdom Metazoa; phylum Chordata; class Amphibia; order Caudata; family Salamandridae; genus Lissotriton; species Lissotriton vulgaris. Next base: position 185,719,343 of record NC_141693.1, read on the forward strand.
AGGGCCAGATGTTGTTGGGACGTTGGCCCTTCTTCTGGCCGTCGCAGCGATAATGGAGTCTGCTGTGATGGACCCCTTGATATAAGCCGGGTCCTGTGAGGAGAATTTGTATTTCTTTTCTGTCCTCGGCGTTACTGATCTGCATGTAGCCGGGTCCTTGAAGGCTTCCTTCCCCTGGTCTGTGATGCTTTTCAGCATGGGAAGGAATTGGCTTCTTGTCTGTGTGGGGAGCAATGTTTCTAGCAGGAAATCTGCTTTTGGCTTTTCCTCCTCTAGCTTCACCCGATAAGCTGCTGCTGCCTTCCTGACGACCTCGTTGTATGCCCCGATGTCATCCGGTGGCGAAGGCCTCGACTGATATGTCTCCACCGCCTCCTCCAGGTTTTCGGCCTTGATGTCCCGCCATTTCTGGTCTTGGGCCATCGAGGAACCCAAGCCGTAGCTTGACTGCTGGTCCCCGTAATCCTCTTCATTATAATAGAGGTCTTCTTCCTCTTCGTGCTATGAGAGCTCCGGAGTTTTCGGCGGTTCTTCGACGTCGAACTCCTCCTGCTGTACCACCTCCGCGACGGACGTTGCCGGCCTCGAGGGGATCTTGTAACTTCTCATTTTGTCGTCAAAGTCTTTCTTCCTCTGGAGGATGTTCTCCATTTCGGCCTCGAGCCTTCATTTCTTTCTCAGCATCTCTGCGGCCTGGTCGTCGTCGAGCGTTTCGGCCGCTCTCTTCGGCGGCGGCGACGTCAAAGCTTTCTTCAGCTCCTTTTCCTTCGAAGTCGAAGACCCTTTTTCGGGGGCTTGCTTCGACGACCTTTGCTTTTCGCCGGTCTTCTGCCTCCGGGAGTCCTTGTCGAAGGATCCGCTGGGCTCTTTTTCAGAGGATGCAGCTTCGGCCGTCGAACTTTTTCGGCGCCGGTGCTCCTTTCGAGGCTTTGGACTCTGTTTTTCGAGGGTCCGCCTCTGGCTTTCGAGGCCCTGAGGGGGTTTTCGGTGTCGTAGACTCTCCTACCTTATCAGGCGTTTTCTTATCGGTCTCTGCGACCGTGAAGTCCTCTGGACCTTCGGCGATGTTGTCCTCGTCATCAGTGGAGAGGTCCAGTTCGTAAAGCGTGGGGGCCTGGCCCTTGCCCTGCATCGTGCGAGAGCTATCTTCTGCTTCTCTCGAACTCTTAGTGTCTTCGGCTTGAAGACGGAGCAGGCGTTGCAGTCTCTGCTCTCGTGATCGACAGGCAGGCAGAGGTTGCAGACCGGGTGTTGGTCCTTCTGCGCGAACTTGTGGTGGCCGTTTTTGCAGAATTTAAATGGAGTCATGTACATCCCTGCGCTCAGGGAGCCCCCTGTATGCGCATTCCTCCAAGGACGTCGATGATCTCGAAGTTCTTCTCTTTCTTTGTCGTCTCCTCTCTGATGGTCTTCTTCTCCTCAACTTTTCCGGTCTTTACCGTTGAATAGTAGTTGTATTTTCTCCTTTTTTCCTCCAAAACTTCTGGAGCTTCATGCGACGATCCAGACCCAACGGCGGAAAAAAGAATCTGAAGATGGCACCCAAGGGTGGTACCTTTCGCCGGAAGCATGCCGACGTCACCGAAAGTACACCAGAAGGTGGGACGTCGACGCCCACCTGGGCTACAAAAAAAAAAAAGAGAAAAAAGACTACGATTCCGGACCCAACCACCACATTGCGGAATATGCACAGCATAGTGAATCCAGAAAGATTCACGCTGCAAAAAGTGTGTATTGAGTCAACAAACCCCAGCGGTTAAAGTCAGGTCTGACCTTACTAGCTCGGTCCAGCAGTAAGGCAATACGAGAGGGCAGTGTAAAGCATTTGTTGTACACATTCAGTCAGCAAAAGGTTTCACACACTCAAGAACTGAACTCTAAGCCAATTATTTTTATATCAGAAGATATAGTTGTTTTATTTTTAGAACCAGCAGGTATAAAAATTTACTTTTCTCAAAATGAGTATTTTCAGGTAATTACTTTGCAAAGATGCAATAAACTTTGTAAACACAATAGGTACAGTAGTTGCAGTAGGCAACACAATTCTAAACACAATCTAACATTAAGAACAATGGGTTGTTCTACATAAATGCAGCTGATTACTTTATAGATTACTTTTGTAACTCGGGGACTGGATACTGGATTCAGTCCTGGGATCTAAGCTGAAAACAGTTTAGCAAAAACGTAATCAATGCAATTATTTTTAAGGAATACAAAGGTATTTTGAAAGTTGACACTTAGAAACTTTTCAGTGAAAAACTAGCAATGTTATCCTATGGAAGGAAATTCAAGTCACAGGTAAAGTAGGTTCTCGTTACTTTAGTAATCCAGGACTGGACTCCTAGGTTCAGTACTGGGGTCTCTACCCAAGACAGGTAAGTATTTACGTTTCAGTATTTGGTACGATTTTTAAAGAATATTTTTTAATTTTCAAAAGTAGAAGAGAAAAACAGTCAATGGTTTCCTATGGGAGAAAATTCAGGTTATCGGTAAGTATAGGTAAAATCACTTTTGTGGTTAGGTACTGGGCTGAAGGTACAGTACTGGCTCCTCTCCTGATTCCAGGTGAGTAACTCGGATTTTGTTACTCGGCAGATTTTAGAGGAATATTTTAGAGCTTCAAAACTTCACACTAAGAAGATTTTTCGAGTCAAACCAGTCAATGTTATCCCATGGCAGGAAAATGAGTTATCAGTTTCCAGGGGAGTACTCGACTGGTGAATTTACGTTTCTGGGCATAGACTTAGGGGTCTCCCAGGGTCGGAAAGGTACAGTAAGTACACCCTCAGCGGCACAGGGGCAGCCGGGTGCAGAGATAGTAGGCCCAATGCAATCCAAAGGAGGGTAGGGGGCCTTCGGTTGGAAGCTGCAAGCAAGCAAGCAGGCCACACAGCTGTGGGAGCTGAGCTCCTGGTTACTTACTCAGGGCAAGTGGGGAAGTAGAGTAGGGTATTAGTTGCACTTCCAGTGGCACTCGGGCGGCTGGGTGCAGGGTGCTTTTGAGCCGTCGGGCGCCCAATGGTATTCAATGGAAAAGGTAAAAAGGGAACAAAGGCTGCAGACTTGGGGACGGAGATTTTTCAGGTGCCACCACCACTTCAAGAGGTAAGTTGGGATCTTGGAGAAGAGGTGAGTACCCCAAAGGAGGGCACAGAGGGCCGTGGGGCGCCGGGTGCAGGGGTGTCTTTGGGTGTCGGGAAATCTTACCCTCGGCTGGACGCGGTTGGAGGGGGCCCAGGTTCTGATGTCTGCAGGCGTCATCTGGGTCGTCAAGGAGGGTCTTTGGGCACTGGACTTCGGGTCCCAGTCGCCGGGGCGGCGTCCTCGTGGTTGAGATATCACAACATCAAGTACAGCTTGTTTTTACCTGCCAAACTACGAGTCCAGTACGATGGCCGAGTCCACTTTTATGAAACCCCAGAGGAGGTGCTGGAATGGCTGGACATGTTAGGACAGAAAGGAAGTGCTGGTCCTCCAAGACAAGTTGATTCTAGAAAGGGCCCAGTGTAGCACAGTAGGAAGACAACATCAGATACTGCGGCGAACCAGGAGGTTACAACTGCAATTAAATTCTTGTTTGCCAGGAATGCAACATAAGATCAGAGGTGCCAGGATCATTGGATCAGAGTGCCTTTTCCCAGATCAGACTGGTGCCTGACACCCTGAGTGACAGTACAGACGCTGGATAGCTCTTACGTGAATGACTGTCACCAACCACAGTATATAACAGGAGAGGGGGGATCTTGTGTTATTTTTTGTCTTGGGTTTTGCCAAAATGGCTGGGAGTTGTGCAGTGGCGGCTGGTCCATTAGGGGCGCTGGGCAGCGCCCCCTATGCATCATCGACAACAAGAAGAAACTGTTCACTGCAGTTCGGGCATGTAAACAGACAAATTGACATCTTTGACAATTTGTCTGTTTACATTTCCGGCCTGTTCTTCACTCAGGTGAAGTGTGCATGTCACAGCGCACGCAGGCAGGCGAGAGCAGGAGTCCGGTAGATGGGCTGCGCATGTACGAGAAGGGCGCTCTTAACCTTCAGCTCCCCACTCTATTCACAATACATTAGGTATGCTGTGCATGCCTAGTGTACAGCAGGCGTCGGAAGATAGGGTCCTGCTCGCCCCATGCCCTATCAAGTGCCAGGGATACAGACGAGTAGCAGCCCGCAGTCTTCTGATTTGGCAATGTATTACTTTTGAGCGGCAGTTTGACGAAGAGCACAAAAGAGCGGGCGAAGTTAGTTCTCAGCCTGGCTCCATCTCCCTCTGTGCCTGCGATCCCGGTGACTTTATTTGGCACACACAGCGTTTCTTTGCCAGCGCTGGTGTTGTATTTGGGGTCATGCGGAGGATGTTCAGCAGCGCCCGCGGCATTGCCCTTTGGTTTACAGAGAGGGTCCTGGCCGGCAACCAGGATTTCATTCTGCAGAGAAGAAAGGGGCATGGCAAAGGCAGACAGAGGCAGCGGGCTGACAGGTAAGATGAAGAGATTCCGAACTGCCTTGATGTAACCTAGGCTCAAAACAAATATTGTTATAAAAAAATATGCACTCCGTGTAAGTATGTGCAGTGAATGCATGAATACAGTTCTGTAAATGCATGACAGCCACGAGCCATAGAATTACTGAGAGCTGTGTTTCGGCATACATTGCGTACCACAAAGTAAATAGACTTGTCAATTCTGCCTCTGCTTTCTCCAATGTAGGAAACTGCTGTTCGACCACCCGCTGTCTTCAACAGAGTATACCCCAGTGTGCACATTTATACATACACACGCATACATATTTCTCATCCTCTCTCCCAACATATTCATGCTTATGTAAACGCAACTCCTTTCTGTAGTTCAGCCCACTGATGAAATAAGGCCCCGATAATTATTCTTTTCGCGTTACCCAGCGCCTGCCTCAGAACCTTGCCAGGGTATAACACAAAGTATGCTGCACAATTTGTGGAGGAAAAGAAGGCCTCTCTATTTAAAACACCAAATATGTGTGAAAACACCCTTTGACTTTAATGATGCTATTGTTCAAACCACTCAAAATGAGTGCACATTCGAAACATTTCGAAGCAGGGCTTCTATATGGGCATTTTTTCAAGGTCTCCCCTTCCATTACACCCCCGCTTCATGAACACGCATGCACACTCTGCACAGCGACGATTCTGCAACCCAGCACTGCAGTTTTTCTCATCTTTACATTGGCATTGTTCATAATGTAGTGCCAGCTGTTTGAGCTTTTCCCGGGTCCTTCAGCCTGTGCACTTATTACCATGGTAAGACGTTTTGAGGGCCGCGTTGGGCCGTTGCTCCTGCGATGTGGGGGAAAAAAAAGAAATGTAATAATAAAAAAATCTAATAATAAAAGTGCTTAAAGGCCTCTGCTGCCGGACCGGCACGTCACTAAATAGACAACTTTCCAGCTCACTGCAGATGAACCAGGGACGCGTATCGACACACGGAGCTTCCGAGCACTTCAGGGTAACCAGCAGAGCTTTTAACAGAGCAGAGTAATCCGTTTGTATAGATGCATATTTGAGAGAGTCTGTCTGAGAGTTTGTGTGTATCAATGTGTGTCTGAACGTGGCTTTTGTGTGTGTGCAGTGCATTTTTTTCATGTGACAGTATATTTATGGGTGCGTTAGGGTTTATGTATGTTTTAGCGTGTGTAATTGGATGTGTCTTTGTATGGGGCTGTGAGTCTGTGTATTAATCTACTTGTTTCTATTTCCATTATGAACTGGGGTATTTTTCAAAAGCCTTGCATGCTGCACCTCTTGTGGTTTTAATGTCAACTGATTTACGAGTTCCTGTTCCTGCCTGCAAAAGCTGGAGTGGGCAGTGAATGCACTGTTGCTAATAGGCGATGAAATTCAGTCCAGTGTGCGGCTACCAATTGACACAAAACACTATGAAAGGATAATCTACACATACGGACCAACATCAACTTAACCTTCCAAGGGATTGATGACTCCCTCATTCTTAAATCGCGTCCCCTACACATTCTAGCACCCTGATGCCCTGAAATGCTGCATTTTGATGTTGCCAGTTAGGTTCACGCTTTATAAAATACAAACACAATCTTTATGCAAATTCATTATGGGTTTAGGTGGACCACCTGCTGGGTGTTACCTATACACATCTTCCAAGAGCGAATGGCTGAGAGTTCTGAACAGCAATAGCAGAGTGTGTTGTCCTTTCCCTGTGTTTGCATGAGGTCTGCTCTTCATGGAATCGAAGAATGTTGTGACACTCAAGAAATGTGGCATCCGACCATGAAAGATCAGACAAAGACCATGCACGGACCGATGCATTCAAAATGTAAGCAATTAAAAGTGCTTTCCTGAGTTATTAACTTTTCTAATTGACATGGCTGCTTTTGTTACTCTCGGAGGCTGAACAGCTCCTATGGAGCAGGGTCAAGACTGATTAGCATATGTAGTAGAATTAGAGGGCATGGGATGACCACAATACCACTTAAAGAAATTATTGCCACCGCTAATTGTGTAATATTTTCCTTTTCTGCATTTGTTACAACCTGAAGAAGTGCACATCATTTTTGGACAGAGAGTGGTTGCGTAGAATCCAACCTCCTTTTCTGCTTTTCACAACCTCAGGGTTTAAGGTGAGGGCACTGACACTATTTTATTTTTACAAAGTAGTTAAGGGCTATACTGTATTTATGTATGTGGTCTTTCACAATTGCTTTATTACCTTCTTGCTTTCTCAAATTTGCTTGAAAATGCACCATTTGCACACTCATTTTTCAAAATTTTCTCAGGGGAGAATCCCCCCTCCCCAAACATCTTATGCCGGTCGGACATTCTCCCTACCCTCACTCGCCACACTGCACTGAGCCACAACTTTTACACCGCACCACTTTCTAATGTCACCAGCCGCCACTGGAGTAGAGCCTCCTAGAGGGTTCAATCCTTGATGGGATGCCAACACCTGCTGCAACAAGCAGTTCTGAGAGGATCCTGCGCTGTTGACAATAAGTGCATGAACTATTCAATTCAGATTGTATGCCTGTCAATGTTGATAATTTAGGATTTCAGGGTGGTCAGGGGCTGCTCCCTTGGGAGTGACGAGACACATGGGGATGCAGTGTATGATACAGTATACAGTAATTGCATGTACGGTGCAACATTTGTCTGCTCTGTTGTGGGAAGTCCATCATTTAGTGGTCTGAAAAAGTGCCTACATAGGGCCTGAGGATCGGGGTGACACTGCTTCCCAACCAGTATCACACTTAGAACTTGCTTTAGTCGGTAGCTGGGTGGGTCGGAGAGTGGCAAGCGGGGTTGTGACTGATTTCCTTCTGGCCATAGGGTGAGCTGGACGGTGAACGGTATATTCTGCTGGGAGGAAGGGGGAGTTGGAAATTCGTTCTTTGTCTATTCTTATGTTATTGTTTGGTTCTGGGACAGTTCTCTTGAGGTTCATGACACCATCGCTTGACCTCCAGTAATGACATAGTCCAGTGGGAGGGCCCTCTGAACCTGGACAGAGAGTCTGGTTGGGGAACAACTAGGTACCTTACGTTTGGTAGGTTTTGGGTCGTATGGGGGTCAGCAATCAATATCTTAAATGGGCTCTGCTGCTTTATGCAGCTCCTGTTGCCAGGATACGGGTGGGCAGAACTGTTTCAAGACAGATAAACTTGTGTAGAGGGACTAGACAGGCGTGCCCGTTGTTCCCCCTGCTTTTTGCGGTCGCTCTGGAACCACTGTCAATCCGTGTAAGAAAGGTAATGGATAGCTGAGGAATAAAACTGGGGAACACCCATCATGTGATATCGCTACATGAGGATGACACGAGGGTCTACCTGCAACAGCCAGAGAGATCCCTCCGTATATTGCTACAGGAGCTGCGGATATTTGGCTAACTCTCGGGACAACATATCAATCCCGGCAAGTCTAAGGTGATGTCGATTTATTTATTTATTTATTTATTTTTGGCAATTTTTAAAGCGCTGCAAATTACCTGTAGGTGTCTCGGCGCTAGCAGCTAAAGGTTAACTTACCAGATAATAAACAGTGAAACAGTGATTAAAGTGATCTACAGGAATGTCATTGAGAAAACAGCCAAGTCTTTCTGAAGACAATCAAAGAAGGACTGATCTTTATATTAAGGGGAAGAGAGTTCCACAATTTCGCCGTGGGCAGTTTGGCAATGCCTCAGCTGGAATTGCGACCCGAGATAGACCTGCCGTGGGCTGCAGAGGGGGAGAGATACTTAGGGATATGACTGACCAACTCCGATGATACCTTTCATGCAGCCAACCTGGGCCGTATTTTGGAAGGATTGCAGGGCTCTGTTCGCTTCTGGGCTGATTTACCACTTTCAATTATGGGACGTATAGCAATCGTTAAAATGATTATACAGCTGCGGTGTCTCTACATACTAAAACACTCTGTTTATGTGATGCCGAGGTCGTACTTTAGTACCTTGGACGCCCTAATTGGTACTCTTCGGTGGTGGAGGGGCGAGGGGGGGACGACAAGTCAGACTGACTACGTTGCAGAGGACATGGGAAGGGGGTGGACTTGAGGTCCCACGGTTAGACTTGTACATATGGCATCTCAACTTCAATACACAGTACAATGGTTCGATGATGGGGACAATTGGGAGAAGGATTTACTGGGAGGGAATCCCTGGTGGAAGTCTTAATGATGGGGTTATCGATCCCTGATACTCGCCCATATGTGATATGACATGTGGCAATACTGTAGGAACGAGCAATAAGACAGGTATTCCAGCGTAAATGTCACTAAGTCTTTGCCTACCTCAAGCGCTATTGGATATTGATCGCTTTTTATGCAAGAAACCCAATTATGGGGCGCGACTGTGTGGCCTCACTCCGTTAGAGATGGAGGGAACAGGGGCAACTTCTTATTCTGACTTTGCTCGTGGGACCCTTCCTTGGGTGGTCCCTGGTGTACCTTTCAAAAAATTTGCGGTGACGGCAGACCTGGATAAGTGATATGGTATTCTGCATGGCACAGAGGATGCCCATGAATTCTGCCTGGTCAATGTATACACTCCCCCGAAATATGACAGGACTTTCTTTGGGGCTGTATTAACAGGGGCGCAGCGGTTTCTGCCCGCGGAGTTGATTGTAGCGGGGTACTGTAACTGTGTGCTCGACGAGGCCATGGGCTGGCTCCTGGTGCAACAAGGTACAAAGCAATTCTGAAAGACGCCCTGAGGCAACTGATAAGGGGCATGGGGTTGTTGTGCATCTGGAGAGCTCAGCACCCCCAGACATGCACCTACTCCTGCCTCACACAGTAGATTATACTACTTCCTTACAAAGGTGGAGGTCACACAAAGCATGACAGAGACTACATACTTGACCAGATACATCTGAGACCACTCAACCTTACTTATGACTTACTATCTGACTAGGAGAGTGCTGCGGTTCCCACTGTGGCGCATGCGGCCTGAGACCAACACAGACCCAATCTTGTAGGGGTGTGACAGTTGATTTCCTAACGGATTACCTTACCATGAACTGGGAGAGCACCCAGCTGAGGGCGACAGAGTGGGATGCCATTAAGATAGTCAGGCATGGCAAACACTAGGGATATCAGACAAAAGTTAGAGAGGAACCTGAAGACAGAGGAAGAAAAGCTGGCTAGTCAAAAGGTTGCTACAGCAAGATCCGAGGATGCGTCCAGAGTGGGAGATACTAAATACCAAGTTCTTTTCTCATGGGAGCACCTAGAAGAGCATGTCCGGCTGTCTTATAGACTGCAATTATATATAGAGGGGACAAAGCAAGTAGAATATTGGCCAGGATAATCAAACAAGAATGCCACCCAGAACCTGTACTAGTAATTAAGGATTCATCAGGAAAGAAGGTTCGCATGCAACAGGCCATTAATGAGGCCCTGGTGGTTTATACATCACCTGGCATGGTCTCAGATCATGAGGTGACAGTCTAACTTGATTTGTTGCCGCTAATAAGGCTGGAGAAATCTGACTGGACGTAACTCAAAGGGTCATTAACCAAACAAGAATTATTGCAGGCCATGGACTCTAAGACAGATAAGGCCCCAGGTGGAGATGGTCTTTCTGCTGAACTCTATAAAGCTCTTCTGATAACTATGGCCAATAAATTACGACTGGTCTATCTACCTGCTGAACTCCATAAAGCTCTTCTGATAACGATGGCCGATAAATTATGATTGGTCTGTCATGAAGTTCTAGAGAGGGGAGTGCTCACTGTGTCCATGCGTGAAGCGCTCGTAGTGTTAATACACAAACCCGGGAAAGACCTTCTGGATGCAGCCTCCTACCGCCCTGTGTCATTATGAAATGTGGACCAAAAGATACTTGGCCAAATACTATCAAAGCGCTTCTGCCACCACCTCCCGAAATTGGTCCCCCCCTGACCAATCTGTATTTATCCCCTGTAGAAACACACTATGCAACCTGCAAAGGTTGGTGCATGTCTTTCATGTGCCTTGATTGGCATAGGATCAATATGCACTTGCTTTCCTAGATATAGAGAAGCCGTTCGATTTGGTTAGCTGGGAAAATATGTGGCACGTGCTTGAAAGAATGGGGCTGGGTCACAAATTTGTTTCCTGGATTAAACTGTTATCTGCTCAACCACGGGGGCGCTTGCATAAGGGTGCCTGGCGTCGAAGGCGATCACGCAACAATGGGGGGAACTCAACAGGGGTTTCCCCTTTCCCCTTGCTGCTCCAACTGGCTGTTGAACAGGTGGCATGTAGGCTGAGACAGGTGTTGCATGGCTGGGGTAAACGGGTGGGCCAGACGACTCATGTCATGTCCTTCTATACTGATGTCTTCATGATTTATCTGCGTCAACCAGACATCTTCCCCAACCCTTTAAACGTGATGATGGAATTTGGAGAGCTCTTGGGACTGCATGTTTTGATCAAAACCTGCATTGTTCCCACTGGGCCAGTTGAGGGAGATTGAGGCCACTTGCCTTCCTGAGTCAGGACTGCCTTGGGATAACAATAGTGTGAATTACCTTGGCATGCATGTAGCACATGGAATACACACACATGTGCCATAATTTAAATCTGGGGCTAGTGATTGCTTCTCTTAGGCTGTACATTAAATTCTGGAATACTCCGGTTCTCATTAATGGGAAAGATTGCCCTAATTAAGATGACCCATTAAAGATAATGGATTAGACCCTCGTCATTCAAAACCTGGGTATTAGTAATACAATTTACAATGGGTTCTGTAGAAAATAACCAATTGCTTTGTAAACAATGTTCAATAAATTATATAATATACATTTTTCACGCATGTTGGAACAAGGTCTAATAAGCATTTCTTAGACACCAAACAAAACACACCGAAGATACAGATTCAGATGTTCATATCAAATATTTAGTACTTTTGTATATGGCTGTCACATATATGATTTAAACAACAGACCACATATATAATGTGACTTTTGTGAGTCAAATGACATAAGGTGAAAGGTGGTGCGACAAACATACTAGGCGTACAGTTTACAAACATGTAATGAAACAATGTGGGTCTGTCCTATTAGATTATCTAACATGCTCTAACCACACTCTTAATTTCCTTTTTCTTGCTATTGGGGTGAGGAGACTATGGACATGAAATTAACCCAACAAAGATGATGCCAACGCTTTTATTTGCTGCAGGAAACAATGTACTAGATACCCCGGAGTGTCTTTTGGGAACTGGACAAGCTACCCCCTACGGGCTGGGAAGCGTTGTAGAGTGGGACTCAACAACCTGCAGCTGGATTTGGGATAGAGGTGGTATCAAAGTCTGTGATCTCAAGAATGTACTATCTTGCACAGCATCTACAGCACGCTGTGCACTGGTTCGACAACTAACCCAAGTGGCAAAAAACCCTACTGGTCGACTGTAGGGGTGTGGAGTCGGGGAGAAGAGGACATGGGAGCCATGCTATTGCAGGATAATAGTATGCCTGGGACAATGCCTGATGTGTTGAGGGTGATATGTGGCGTCTGGGAAAGTGTTGCAGGTAGTGGAGACATTGAAAACCTGCCATTCTTGCAAAATAAACGATCAAAGTCAGGAAGGGGCTGTATTATTCTGGGAGAATTCTATCCATCGGGCTGATTTTACACTATTCAGGAAGCGTGGAAGACTTTTGGGGAGGGCATGCATAGGTCAGTTCCTTCAATATGCCAAAATGACGGACAAAGATCGAGAAATTTCGCCAAGATTATCAGATGCCCTAGAACCTACGCAGACGATTGTAGCAATGCTAACGCTGGTGGTCGGTCGAAGATTTATTACCCATATATACCATTCCCTGCGGGCAAACAGGCCCACGCTCCCCCCTTGGGGTGGAGGCCACATTGCAGCGGGTTAGTGAGTTCTCAATTACGACTGAATAGTGGGTTAGGATTTAGAGGGGTATGTGAAGTCTCTGCTAAGTCACAGTTTAAACTCACTCAATATAATTTAGTGCTTATTACATACCTCTCACCCAAACACATCACACTATATACACACACCTCCAGGAGTGCGGGTTGCACACAATGTGGATACACAGCAGCAGACTTCTTTCACGTCGTCTGGAGCTGCCCAGAGACGGTTTGTTATTGGGATGAGATACTGGGACATTTACAAAGTGCTAGGGGTAGGCGATCCTTAGGAACCTAAAGCAGTGCTTGTTACGATTGGTACTTGGTAGGAAGAACAGAAAGCTCAGTATGAAATTGGTACTGCTTGAATTGACCCAAGCTAAGCGACATATAGGTATACAATGACAGAGACCGACCCCCTCCCCATGAACTGGCTGCAAGACATGACGGAATGGGCTGGGGTGGAAGATGCACATATGAAAAAGTATGGAGAGATGATAAAAGAGCAGATGAACTGCTATGATCCATGACCTTGATAATGCCAACCCCGCTGCCTCTCTGGCAACACAGTATGTGAATGATTTTTTTTTTGAGGGAGGGTGGTGAGCCTGACCAGGTGTAGTGTTCACGATCTATGATGGGGATAAAATGTCATTAATGAGGCTTTGGGTTGTGATGTGATGACAGCAGCTGGAGGTGGTCTGAGGAAAATGCACCCGTTGCATTGTCTGCTGTCCTTCAAAATGTGAATCCGTACTGAGCGAGAGCGTGGGGGTGGGAGGTGGCATACAATTCGATTTATTGAGTTTTACTACATTGTACTTTAAGAAGTTCTCAGGGCATTCAGTGTTATATAATATTAAGGCACTCGATATGGCACCTTGCATGGTGACTGGTTATCCTGTGGAAATTCCTATGGATATATTGGATGCTGTTCTGTCTCCATTAGCATTTCGAAAAACATTTCACTATAGAGACACAAATCTAACTAAATGCTGGTATGCCACTGTTACACTTTACCTTGGGGTCCAGAAGAGCTCCGGCTTTGACCAAGTACTTCACAGTGTTTAAATGGTTGTTCTCTGCGGCCTCCATTAGTGGGGTTTTCTGTTCCTCAGAGCAATTATCTAGGTTAGCACCAGCCTGAAGAGGAAAGAAGAGATTAATATTGAGCCAAATATTTACCTTTTGGGTATTAAATGCATTTCTGGAAGGGATGATGGGAAACAGAAAAATCCTCTGTCCAAAGATACCTTAGTTACAGGGGTTAGTTAAAGCAAAACTGTGGTGTAAAAAAAAAAAAAAGGAGTAAAGCAGGGGGGAGCCACAAACGTAGTAGATATCCCATCCACTGATTTCATCAAGTTATGATCAATCCTCACTCCAAGGGCACAGCACCACCAGAACATTTTCCCAGGGATAACTGCATCATTCCCTGACTAGGTGAGCCTTCCAAAAGTCAATCAAAACCCACCTTCAAGGTTTTAACTCTCCCTGCCCCACCAAATATTGGGCAATATTGCTCACCTGCCACTGGCGTAGCACCCCATCCAGCATTGCAGAAACCTTGCGTCTACAGTGGCAGGGTCCAGTCAGCCAATACACTAGAAGTTGGTCGTTTTTCAGGGGGCATCTGTAAGATGCTCTCCAAGTGCATTTTATAGCAAATCAAACACTGCCATCAGTGTGGGTTTATTATGCTGAGAGGTTTGGTACCAAACTTTCCACTTTTCAGTAAAGCTATCATGGAGCTGTGGAGTTCGTAATGACAAACCCCCATGAACTCAAAATGGCTTAACTGCACTTACAATGTCTGCGAATGGCACAGACACTGCAGAGGCTATGCTGTCACCTGTGGTATGGCGCTCCCTGCCTTATGGCTATAAGACCTGCTGGAGGGGTGACTTACCCATACCACAGCAGTGCTGGTGGTATTGGCACAAAGGGGGATGATGGACGGAGCGCTTGAGCAACCCCAGTCAACTGATCTGGGTTTAATCCATCACCATTCTTTAGCTCACTCATCCACCCCAGTTCAGACATGGCCATATGCAAATCAGTCTGACCCTGTGCCTCATGGGAACAGTCCAGACCGAACTGCCAAGCCATGTCTTCCCTGGACCGGAAACAAGCATCCTGGGACCGGTTTCGGATTCATAAACAGGGATGTGTGCCATGTCGACTCTTTAGTTTGCTTTGTATCAAAACACGGAGTCTGCAATGGCAGTGTGTAGGTGTTAAGGTTAGGGGTCTCTGAGGGTGGCATAATACATGTTGCAGCCCACAGAAGCCTCTCAGGTTACAGGGCCCTTTGTACCAGGGGTACATTTTACAAGGAACATACATGCGGGCCAATTGTGGAAACACAGGTATGTTTTCTGGTAACAAACAGGTGCTTGGGTCTAGTTAGCAGGGTCCCAGCACACATTCAGTCAAGTTAGCATCAGGCATCTGGCAAAATGTTAGGGGGTAATCATGCAAAAAGGGGCACTTTCAGACAAGGTTAAGCTAGTTTTGGCACCTACTTGTCCTTTCCAATGCCTGGGCTTAAAAAGTTTAAACAAAAATACAGAAGTGGCTTCTTGCAAACACAAATGCACATCTAAGACAAAGTTACGGGGTGTAGTCATTAGTAGTTAATAGTCTTTGTGGTGCTAACTTGGCACTAGGCCCCCAAGCCACCCGGAGGGTACACTCCCCAGATAAGGCTCTTGGGAAAAACGTATGCAGAAAAAAAGTACAGAAGCGCACATTTATTAGTCCATACAGTAATGCTAAATCTAGGCAAGTAGAAACTCTAAAATAAAGAAGACAAGGTGAATATCTGTAATGTTCTCTTCTTTTACACCTTTTTTTTTATTCTTTGAGTACATCGCAGGTCTTGATACAAATAGCGCAAAGAAAGGCAGCCAACATGTGTTTAGTCTTTTGGACTTTTTCAAGGCTAGAGGGTCTTGTCCAAAAAAGTAAAAGAAAGGAAGCAGAACTGTTTTTTTTTCGTGGCGTACTAAGATCAGCTATGTCTATGCTTGTGCAAGCCGTCTGTTCTGCATATACGTGGATCATGAATTGGGGGAAAATAATCCAGAAAGTCATGCAAAAAGCACCTTTAAACGTTACGGACGAGTAGCCCCAAAGGACTGAGGCGAAGACAAAATAAAAAAGAGGGACAAGGAGGCCGTGATAAGCCTATCACGAGCTCTGCATTAGACGTGGCTTCCCCGAATTAAAAATTTGTTCTATTCATTCAGAAAGTGAATGAGCAATAAATACCTTTATTTTTTTACTAATTGTTTCTTATCGGGAGGGGGGGTTTGTCAAGTGAGCTGTCTTATAATTATTGTAAAACAAAAGGCTGTAAAATGTCAGGGATTCTTTTTCTAACACACATTTAAACAGCTTGTAAATGAATAGTACAAGTATTTCGAAATATATCAGAAAAACAAAAGATTTTGTTTGGGGTGATTCAGAAGTGTGATGCAAACAAAGATTTAAGTAGGAGCAAAGCAAATCACAACACTTTCTTAGGCGATGTGCAAATGACATATTTGCATAATCTAAACTTCCAAACATTCTATACTATATAGTTTTATCAGTAAAAAGCACATGTTAGTGGTAACTGTTGTGGCCATTTCAAAGGAAAATCTGCTGATCGTAAATAAGTGAGCTACCACTTCATGCACGTATTTATTGAATGTGATAGTTTTTAAACATGATATGGGAAACATTCCCGCTCTGATGACAATGCGGTTAAAGACCTAGGAGGCAAATCAGCGGTTATCTGTAGCCTATATGTGGTTAGAGTCTTATTTTTTATGGAGAAAAATGTAGTAGTCTATTAAAAAAAAGAGTTTTTGCACCGCAGTTAGGCTGAACTTGAGCATTTTACGGTACTCTAAATGAGAACTGAATGTGATAAAGAAGAAAATGGTAGGTCAGCAACTTAATATTTTCTCTGGATAACAATTTCAAACCAGTTTATGAATCAAGAGCATTATTATGAGGTCAAGTAGATTATTTAAGTCACTGGAATAGCAGTTCTAGTAACATTTTCAAGATTATACGAGGCCGGTGACAACAACACCAAGTCCAACTCTAGCTTATCATTTGACCCGCTGATGTCTCGGAATTTGTCTCAAGCTAATAAACAAATGGATGGAAGGCACCTACCAGAAGTGTAACCCTCATATTCATCAATAGCTAGAAACAACCAAAGAAGCAATTGTGGCTCACTGACATAAACCTATCTGAATGACCCTCAGCTGTCTGGCAATGTAAACCCATTTGGGAACTTCCTCGAAACAAACCTCGACACAAAGACAACAAACATAGCTTGGTACCATCCCTTTCTCCTGAAAAAAATAACATCTTTCCTTAATGAAACAGACTACAGAACAACAGTGCAATCTCTAGGCCCAACACTTAAACAAAGGCAAAACTCTGCTCCATGCCCCACACCACTCTTGCATCGCTTAAAAACATCCTACACACTGTGCTGCATCTCAAAGACCTTTGGATTAATGACCCCCTCCAGATCTGTATCATCTTCGAGATTAGCTGCATCACTTAAAGGGCCACTCCTAACTCAACCCTGACTTTACCAGGCCAAGAAACTAATCACCTTAAGCAGGGAATACCTAACCAGAAGCCATGGCATGCTAGACTGGGGCTAAATATGTGCTACAAGGTAAATAATTACCAAAAGCAGGTCCTCTTTAAACACCTCGCCAGGGAAAAACATCTCCATTGACATCAGAAGTTCTCTATCCACCTGAATTTCTGAAAGAAACGGAAGACTCGCCTCTTCAAGCCATCCTACACCTCCCCACCCCCTCACCCCCACACACAGTAGGAGCACACACTACTACTACTGAACTACACTGAACTGAACCAATGGACTCTTGCTTTTTGGTCTAGTGCTCTTCTGCTTCCCGTCAGGCTTACACTATAGACGTACCATGCATAAAATAGTGTAACAACGTATACAACATAATATTCTAGGAAGTGAGGAGAGTGGTGCTTCACAAAAGATCTGTAGATTTGTGACTGCTTGTATTAAACAGAAGTGCATTGTAAGAGCACGATATCAGTGTCTATAGTTTGGAAACAATACATGTTGCAGATTTAAACAAAGCTACATTGTGAGAGATATCTGCCTTGTATCTGCACTGAGATATCCATGTGAGGCACAAGCCCAGTCAGTGTGGCATTATGTAAGCTCTGAACGCATAACAGTATTAGGCTAACAATACATGTTGTATGTTACATTAGAGATGTCTTGTGGGAGCTTCGTGGATGTCTGTGAACGGTAACAGCAGTACACAGAGAAAGCCAGGATAGAAATGTTTTGCAATCAAATGGGAATGTCTCAGAGCTTGGATAGTACAGCAGTATATGCTTCTAGATAGGGATGCATTGTCAACGTATGATTGCCGTCTCATCACTAGCTTAGCAGTGCAGATAAACACAGAGGTGAATTGTGAGAGCTATGAGGCTGTCCCGGCTCCCACCTGCACACACATCTTTTAATAAAAAGTGCGACTTACTTGACCACAACAAATCGGGGTTAAAGGATAACGGCACCAGGAGCAAGACCAACCCGAATGGTCCTTACCAAAGTTAAAGTTTAGTCTTGTGGAGCTATAGGATGAGCTCAATTCCTTTTAGAAGTTATAATTTTCACAGAGTATCTCATAACTCGAAAATAATCCATACTGGTTGTTTTTGTGTCATTTTTGCACAATCGATCTTTTTTTAAATGCTGTACAGCTAGGCAACATGTGTTTTGAGGGATAACCCTCTTCTTCAGGGCTGATATTGTCTCTTGATATTTGCATCCATGCTACATTGTTACCAAATAATATCTTAGATGTAAGTCAAAGATTGCCCCATTTATGTGTCAGCAATGCTGTAGCATCTGCGACCATCACTAGTTAATGTTGCTTGCTTATACAATGACTAGCAGCCCGTCCCGACGTTGTCCGGGTATGAATTGCTGCCGGCCAGTAGTATATTGTTTTGTAGGATTTCGTTTTGATAGCATTTCTTATCTGTGACAGGCCTGTGAAACGCTCCGATTCACAGTGCACTGCTGATGCACTTAAGAGTGCGCGTTCAGTAGTGTGTGAACTCGAGTTTCCCTACTTTATTTTTCCTTGCAATATTATATAGCGCAAACTCGACAACATGGCATGAGCACAATTTACATTACAGAAGAACACATTCATTTGTGGTAGGCACGGGGGGACAAAGCGATTTGCCTGGAATCACAGGATGTTGAGCGGATGCCGAGATTCGAACGTGGTACAAAAGGGGGTGGTGATGGACAGAGCATCTGAATCAATCAAACACTCACACCCAGTAAAAAGATCTGGTTTTAATCCATCACCGTTCTTTAGCCACCCTGATTCGAACTTAGTTCCCCAGCTCTAAAGTTCGCAATTCTAGAACTTGTGGCGGGAGGTGTGTCTAAAAGTGTATGTCGGTGCTGGCCATCAATGAGAGAGACCTGTGCATTTTTCAAATTGGTGGTGAAAAAATATGAGTATGTTGCTGGAGATGTGGGCCCCCATGCCACCAATGTACTTACCAATGTATTTACTGGGGGAGGGTAAACACCCATTATTCCGCAACTTTCTTTCCGCATACCATCACTCCGCATACTTCCATTACAAAAGTAACATGACTCCGCAATGCCATTATAACGCATGGCCTTACATTTTATATGCTTTTACCACGCATACATTTACAACGAAATTCGTTGTAAATGCATGAATGGTAAAGTCATGTTTTTTTTAATGTTTGGATAAGGTAAGTATGGGTATAGGGGTATATGTTTTGGGGTTCTGAGGTATTTGTTTTGGGGTGTTTGGGTATTTTAAGGGTTCAGATATAGTTTTGGGTTATGGGGTACAGGGGTGGGTTTACGGATAGGTATGGGTTTTGGGGTACAGGGGTATATTAGGGTTCAGGCGGTCGGTTTGGGTTTTGGGGTACAGGGTTATTTTTATGGTTCAGGGGTAGGTTTTGGTTTTGGGGTACAGGGGTATTTTAAGGGTTCAGGGCTAAGTTTGGGTTTTGGGGTACAGGGGTATTTTAGGGTTCAGGGGTAGGTTTGGGTTTTGGGGTACAGGGGTATTTTTAGGGTTCAGGGCTAGGTCTGGGTTTTGGGGTACAGGGGTATTTTGGGGTAAAAATATGAGTATGTTGCTGGAGATGTGGGCCGCCGTGCCACCAATGTACTTACCGGGGGAGGGTAAACACCCATTATTCCGCAACTTTCTTTCCGCATACCATCACTCTGCATACTTTCATAACAAAAGTACCATGACTCCGCAATGCCATTATAACGCATGGCCTTACATTTTATATGCTCTTACCACGCATACATTCACAACGAAATTCGTTGTAAATGCATGAATGGTAAAGTCATGTGTTTTTTTTTAATGTTTGGATAAGGTAAGTATGGGTATAGGGGTATATGTTTTGGGGTACTGAGGTATATGTTTTGGGGTGTTTGGGTATTTTAAGGGTTCAGATATAGTTGTGGGTTATGGGGTACAGGGGTAGTTTTAGGGTTTAGGGATAGGTATGGGTTTTGGGAAACGGGTATTTTTAGGGTTCAGGGCTAGGTTTGGGTTTTGGGGTATAGGGGTATTTTTAGGGTTCAGGGGTAAGTTTGGGTTTTGGGGTACAGGGGTATTTTTAGGGTTCCGGGCTAAGTTTGGGTTTTGGGGTACAGTGGTATTTTAGGGTCAGGCGGTCGGTTTGGGTTTTGGGGTACAGGGTTATTTTTATGGTTCAGGGCTAGGTTTTGGGGTACAGGGGTATTTTTAGGGTTCAGGGGTAGGTTTGGGTTTTGGGGTACAGGGGTATTTTAAGGGTTCAGGGCTAAGTTTGGGTTTTGGGGTACAGGGGTATTTTAGTGTTCAGGGGTAGGTTTGGGTTTAGGGTACAGGGGTATTTTTAGGGTTCAGGGCTAGGTCTGGGTTTTGGGGTACAGGGATGTTTTTAGGGTTCAGGGGTAGGTTTGGGTTTTGAGGTACAGGGGTATTTATAGGGTTCAGGGCTAGGTTTCGGTTTTGGGGTACAGGGGTATTTTTTAGGGTTTAGGGATAGGTTTGGGTTTTGGGGTACAGGGTATATTTATAGGGTTAAGATGGTTTAGTGTTTAAGGGTGTTGGGGTATTTTAAGGAGTAAGGGTGGGTTATGATTATGGGGTGCAGGGGTATTTAAAGGGAGCAGGGTGGACACCCGGAGCTGGAATGTACAGAACCTGGGAAGAAAAAACAATGAAATATTGGTCACAGCACTCGCTTTTTTTCCCCCGTAATCCCGCGCCCCAGCACACGCCCTCAGCACACGCCCACAGCACACGATATGAGACATGGCATGAAGGGTAGAACGTATCACAAGCCCCCAGCGTTTGTCACACCTCAGCACACGCCCACAGCACAACACAGACACGCCCACAAGGGACTACTTTGCTGGCACAGTTCTTTTATCTTTTAAATGTGAAGTAGTGTGGCTCACTGGTTAGAGGCGGCAGACCCGAGAGCAGAGGACGGCCCGGGACCAGGGTTCGATTCCCGGCGCGGCAGGTTTCTGGACCAGGGTCAGCGGACTCGATAATTCTCTCGCCTCGGTGCCCACTCTGATCAGAGATCACACTCGGCAACTCTGGGCATTAGCTTGCCCCATCTTCACTAACGGCCCCACCAGACCGCCGGGGATGCCTGGTCTCACCCTGGAGATACCCATTAAGGGACCATCTCTCAGGGAAGCCAGGAAGGGTTTCGCAGCGGTCGAAGCGCCTTGGGACCCTCCGGGTAAGTAGTGCGCTATATAAATGCCTATACATTTACATTTATATGGTGGGCGTCTGCATAGCCTATGTCCTTCTGCTGCAACTGCACTTTCCAACGCTGTATTGGGTGTTGGGATTGGTGCTGTGGTTTCTGAAATTACCTGCCTCAAAGGTTTGGGCTCTCTCTTTATTATATTAGTATAGATTTCAAATAAAGTTAAATTTTGCAAAAAATACACAACAATGTACTTAAACTTGTCTCCTGTTTCAGGTTTACCCTATGTTCACAGTATATGGCCTCCAGAAACCAGTTTAATCATGTGCCTGTTTATTATGCCTTCCAACAAGTAAAACCTGAAAATGTAATCTGAGAGTTTCAAATGGAAGTAAATTATACCTCTACACAGGATCACATGTGGCATATGCATTTTAAGAAAGCCAAACAAGAAGCAGTGCTTTCAAACTGGCCCATGTCAGATCAGAGTAGAATGCCCAGTCTTTGATTTATCTTTGTAGTTTGGTGGCTGTTCTATTGTCCAATAATAAACTCAAGAACACAAATATCACAATGCAAATATGATCACGGCTGGGTAACCTGGTTGCTCGTGTGATATAAGAGCTCCAGAAGCAGTAACACAATATTTTATAAATATTCGTTTCAATTCACATAAATAGACTTTTCAGAGCTATGCTCTAATGCAGCCAACCCAAACTGTAGGTTGCGAGGTGATTTTGTTGAGGGTTACAAAAGCAATGAAAAAATTATGCCTTTAAAATCTGTATTTTTGTTGTCACGTTTGCTGAGCTTCGTAGAAGAGGTCAAATGTTAGGCTATGACTTCTGACAAATTGCGGCTTATTACTTTAACATAGATTGGTGTTTACAAACGCACCTCACTTTGCAGACAGAGAAATAAAGTGTATTATGTGACAATCTTGCTGGCATAAAAGGAAAGGGTGTTTTTGTAACAACAAATTACAAATACCTGCAAATGAACTTTACACATACAGCAATTAGGAAAGCAAAAGCAAAGCACTTTTTTTCAATTTTAAGTGCGATGGAAACGAATATTGTAATAAGAGCAAATCAGGGCACTGTACTTGATTCTACACAAATGTTAAGATTTTCACTGAAACCGTATTTCTACTCATTATCATTTATGTGCAATTTAGGTTTATCAGTAAAGCTGCATGTCTGTGTAAATTTAGAGGCCATTTTAATGGAAAATGTGCGGTCTGTAAATGACACACAACGCTTACATTACATTTTTTTAAAAATCGCACTTCATCTCTATTAAAGCGGGAAAATTTGTTGTTCTAAAAATGTGGTCCAGTTTCTAAAAGATTTGGGAACACTGCTCTAATGCCTATTTTAACTAGTCTATCACTTCTCTGACTCTTTTACACCTGTGATGGGCATGGTCTATGATGCTTCGAAGAGATCTGAGATTTACAGCAGATGCCCATTGGTGGTCTTGGATAACAGGGATCTTGAGAAACACCAAATAACAGTAAAGGGGCTGTGTTGTGGCTTCTGTACGCATGTGGTGGAGGGTTCCAGATCGAAGGGCAGGTATTCATGGGACACTCATCTTCATCAGATGCTCTTGAGTGGGAAGATGCATGGGTCTTAACTATAGTCTGAGTTAAATAATGTTGATCAGCGAACTGTTCAGGTTCCTCCTTACCTTTTATTCATACAATTACATTTTTTAAAAGGCTAAAGCTAAGAAAATACAATGTTCAATTCCAACGGTCTCAAATAATACAAAATCAGAGATTATTTTAATTTATCTGACTAGTGAAAATTATTTTGAGTCAAGGAACCAAAACTCTGTATTTGGCCTCAAGTGAAAGAGTGCACATCTGTATTTAAATCGGACTATATATTTTGCATATGCTTAGTCCACTCTTCACTTTTGTTTCAATCTACTTTAGGTCAAATTGCAGATTTTAGATGAAAGAACAAACTACCGCACACTAACTCACTTTGAGCTCAGCATTTGTCAAACCCACATTTGAAGCACCCACATGAAAAGGCTTTCTACCCTACGTTCTACTCTTTAAATCTTGTAAATGCACATATGGGACTACTAATCTGTACTCTAAATATTCAAGTTTAGCCACTATGAAAAGCAAAAATAGTCGTAAGTCTGAAGGGGTTCCTAACCCACTAATAAAACGAAGATGAAGCTTTATGCAGTAAAAAGAATGAAGTAACTGAAAAATAACTGCCAAGGGCAATGAAGTATGGTTTGCAACAAGAACCATGAATCAACACTGAAGCTTGTCATTCTCAGCCCTAAACGTAAAAATATGAACACCACTGTAATTCAGAACTAACCTGAACAAGCATGTGGCAGATATCAACATGTCCAGTCTCTGCTGCTGCATGCAGTGGGGTTCGCTTACTATGCTGATCCATCTTAAAGTTGGGGTCAATGCCATCCACTGGAGGAGAAAAAAAACATTGATGCATAAAGTTTTTCATAACATGAAAGAGCTTCCCACATGGAGATTGACAGTTAAGTATCACATAAAAAGATGCTACTTCTAATAAACAATATGCAACTCTGTAATGTAACAATGCAGGCATCAAAAAAACTGTATGAGTAGATAAGAAAAATAAAGAGGCTGAATCCATGGGAAAAATATTACTGGTATTTTTTAAATTAAACTTATGAACACAAAATAATCTCTCCAAGTAAATCAAAAAGACAACATATACTTTGCATGTTTTAAGTCTCTAAAAATCTATATATGAGGGGAAAAAATGTAAGGGCAATGGTTAAAAAAAAACAATGAGGGTGTGGCCGGGCAAGATGGCCGAACAGACGTGATCTGTGTCTGCTCCTGGTCCGCGCTTGGCTCTTGCGGCACTTTTGGGCGGTTTTGCTAACTCACGGTCCTTTCGAGTGGCTACATGGTGTGCTGGATGCGGGGCTAAATGAGAGGGTGCCTTTTCCCCTGCACGGTACCGGTGGAGTGTGACTAACGCGCTCCGATACTTGTGCGGAGCCCACCGGCGGCTGGCCTCGACATGGCGGACGAGTGCCGGTGCGGCGATCAGCCACATGTGCCTGGCCCTAACATGGCGGCCGTCTTTCCTTGGAAGAGAAGATTGCGGCGCTGAAGACCCCTGCGATGCGACCTGCTGATTGGAGCCACGCGCTGTTTCCCTCGAATGGCTGGTCCCGTCTGCAGGCTATTCCACCGCAGATGACACGGGAAGATAGGTACTCTGCCTCTGAGGCCACCTGATCTTACCTCCTGCGCTGACGCTGAGGGCATCCAATTATAGTTCCTGCGGTGCCACTCACCTCCTCTTTTAACATGTCTGTCCCTGGGTGAGGGTCCCCCGGTGGTACGCATTATTTGCTCTCCTATAGTGGGAGGGCCCGCGCTGGAGGGGAGCTCTACTGGTCGCCACCTCACACACTTACTCCCATAAGCGATATTTGTAACTCTCACGCTTTGGCTAGCTGCAACCCTCCCCGGGGGACACTGCCATATGCCGCCTAATCTCCGTATTAGGGACCTGGAGGAAGGTGCTGAGGGGCCGGACCTCGAGGTCTTCATGATGGGCCTCTTTTCAGAAATAATTGCCCCCCAGTCTCTTAAGATAAAGTTGGACAGGGTCCACCGGGTGGGGCCTCAGCAGCAAGGTGAAATGAAGCGACCGCGATACATCTTAGCAAAATTCCATTCCCACAAGACCAAAGAGGCAATCCTACAGGTGGCGCAAGCTAAAGATAATATCTCCTTTCAGAATTTCTTATGCAGCATTTTCCAAGATGTCGCTCCCGCAACGCTAGCTCGGAGGCAGTTGCTCAGGCCGGTGACTTCCAAACTTTGTGCCGACAACATTAGGTACCGATGGACTTACCCCTTCTGGCTCAGCTTTGACCTTCAGAACAAAAAGCGTCACAACACCGATCTTCAGGAGGGGCTCGATCTGCTTGGCATCTCTGTGCCTACAGAGTCACCATCGTCGTGCACTACTGACAGCTCGTCAACAGGCGGCCCCTCCGCCTCTGCCTGGTCTCGCAGCTCGAGACGCTGATATGCTCTTCATGCTCGGTGAGAGACAATTCTGCCCCCCCCCACAGCCGGGCGCCATGTCCTAAGGTGTCTTCCCCTACGAGCTGATCTTCGGTGGGAGCCTGCATCTACCGGGTGCGCCGAGGGGACCGCTCCCTTAAGCCCCGCTGCGGCCCCTGCCTCTCCAACTTTGGGACTCCACGTCTACAGCTGGTCCCCTGTTACCACGTGTCCAGCTTTAATGGATGGACGCTGCACATGCTGAACTTTACTTTTGTGGACCTTCCAATGGCAGGCCTGTATAATAAGATTTTGAGCGCTGATTGTGCTTTTGAATGACTAGTTTGTGGTTTTCACTTGATTACTTACCGATGGTCTGGAGGGAAGTTATAATGTGCCCATCTGATGATTGACCATTTAATTGCTACGTTCTTAGTTACCGCCATGCATGGCTTCTGACTAACCAGCCCGCTGGAGTGGGCGTGGACCGGGTCCTCGGACCCGAAGTCCTCGATGATCTCACGGGGGTCCTACCGACCCTGTTTTGAGATCGCCATTTTTGTTTCTCTCTATTTTTGCGGGAAGATGTGGAAATGGTCTCTGTGTTGTTTTTTTGTTCATCTTAGTTTTTGGTTTAGTACTGGGTTGGGGGGGAGGGGGGGGATATAGTGGTGGCCTTTGCAATGGTGACAATAGGGGGGTTCTCTGCTCCTTATATCGGCTCAGTAGTTTCACACTCCTTTGGCTGGGCGGTTGGAAGGGAGGCGCGGTGGGGGGGATGGGATGCGGTTGATGGTGCGCTGGGTGAGAAGCACCTGGAACGTTAAAGGTCTAAATTCCCCTCAAAAACGTCAGAAAATATTAAAGTATATAGTCTATCACCACTTACTCATAGTGGCCCTTCAGGTCAACCACCTAGCTAGGGCTGAGGATACACGTCTTAAACACAAACACTACCACTACCCGCTCATTTATAAGTCCTCAGCTCCCACAAAACATAGGGGGTGGCACTTATATTCCGATCTACTATACAATTCCAGCCCCTGGGGGTTCAAAGCGATAGGGATGGTCGCTGGATTATGGTCAAGGGATGTCTGAAGGGGAGGATATGTACCTTTGTAGCACTCTACGCCCCTAACGCTGGACAGACAGGCTTCCTGCATGCTTTGCTAGGGAAAATAACAGACTTTGCTGAGGGGCCTATGTTCCTTACGGGGGGGATTGCAACTTGGTATGGCAGACAGACCTGGATAGTACACACACACGCCGCTCTGAACTAGGCTCTTTTACCAGTGACACACAAAGGCGTATTCAGGATCTGGGCGTGCTCTTTATCCCCAAACTCGGGATTATACATTCTTCTCCCACGTCCATCATTCCTACTCCCAATGGGACTACATCTTTGCCAGCCAATCCCTGCAGGGTGGCCTCCGAGAGGCCAAGATATTCCCCTTGTCCGTCTCAGACCATAGTCTATACTCTATCTGTCTCAATTGGTATGGGAACGCTCCGACTGCCCCTAGATGGTACTTCCGGCATCGTTGGCTCGGGACAAGGATTCCTGTACCCAGCTCCACAAAGCTATCAAAGAATTCTTTGCTTTTAATCAGCCGGAGGACACTTCAGAATACACTACCTGGGACTCATTTAAGGATGTGCTGCGAGGTAAATGTATCGCTCTCAATATGGCCTTGAACAGACAGCACGCTAGGGAGAGGGAACAACTAAAGGCGGAACTATCGGCCCTTGAACATACCCATAAACTTGACCCCATTAAACAGACCTTGCGCAAACTCGGGGCGACCAGAGGTAAACTCCGGGCTATCCATACCAATAGGGCGAAGTTCAAGCTTCTTAAACTTCGTCACTTGTCCTTTACACAAGGTAATAAAATTGGGAGACATCTCGCTAGGCAATTAAAAGATAAGATGGAGAGGGAGTATATAGGGGGTATTCAAGACCCTTCGGGAGACATTGCTTATAGAGACAAGGATAAAGCAGATATTTTTGGGACTTTTTATAAAACGTTATACTCTGGGGACTCCCTAGATTCAGACATGCAGCAACACTTCCTTCGAACGCTGCCCATACCTCAGGTCTCCCCTGCATGGAATGAGGCGCTCACAACCCCAATCACTCTAGACGAGGTCAATTCGGCTATTAAGGCCTTGAAGCCTTATAAAGCGCCTGGCAATGATGGGTATACCGCTATTTTTTATAAGACATTTTCCTCTGACCTCAGCCCTCACCTAGTTAGGCTTTTTAATGGAATGGCTGCTGACGGGGAAACTTCTGGCTCTATGTCCGAAGCCGTGATCTCGGTGATTCCCAAACCAGGGAAGGACCCCACAGGCTGCACCTCCTATAGGCCTATTGCCCTCCTGAACATGGACGCGAAATTGTATTCCTCTATCCTAGCAAAGAGGTTGAATTACCTCATGCCGATCCTTATTCACCCGGACCAATTTTGCTTCATTGCGGGTCGCCAGACACATGACAACACCCGACGCATTATTCACTTGATAGAGAAGGCTAACAGATTTAAGATTCCAGCAGTTTTAATTGGGTTGGACGCCTAATAGGCGTTTGACCGAGTCGATTGGGCTTTTCTATTCCACACACTCACGGCATTTGGCTTTTCACCCCAATTTCTGAATATGATTCGGGGAACTACAAGCACCCCCGCTCTAGAGTGTCGGTGAAGGGAGTGCAACCCTCCACCTTTATTCACTCCAGAGGTACTAGGCAGGGATGCCCTTTATCTCCCCTGCTCTTTGCTCTCAGTATTGAACCACTAGCACTAGGATTAAGGGCCTGCCTTTCACAGGGGAATGCCATAAGATCTCTCTATTTGCGGACAATGTCCTCCTGTCCCTTTCTGACCCGGCTGCGTCTCTCCCACAACTGCAAGGGGAACTGGAACGCTTTGAGGCAGTGGCGGGCTTCAAAATTAATGTAGATAAATCCTACATACTCAACCTCACCCTCTCACAGAAGGAGGTCCTTCAACTCCAGTCCCTTACACCCTTGCCGTGGGCCCCTTCCTCCATCCGATACTTAGGTATCCAGCTGACATCAACAGTAGGGAAATTATATTCGGCCAACTTTCCACCCATCCTCACTCGCATTCAAATAGACCTTACAAGATGGAAGCTTCTCTTTTTGTCATGGCTGGGTCGCGTACATGCAGTAAAAATGACTTCTCCCTAAACTGCTATATTTATTCCAGGCCCTACCAATAGAACTAGAGGGGGACTTTTTTAGGGGTGTGAAAGCTATGATCCTGCGCTTTATTTGGCATGGGGGGCGTGCCTGTTTTTCCTTTTCTCTGTTGCGCCACTCCCATCGGGAGGGGGGAGTTGGTCTACCTGATATCCATCTATACTACAAAGCGGCACAACTCCGAGTGTTGGTTGAATGGTCACAGAATGAATCTGAAAAGCACTGGCTCCATATGGATCGTAGTGTGGCTGGAAGGACCATATGGGACTTAATTTGGTGCCCGAAAAATGATAGACCCAAAAACTTCTACATTAGCACTCCTACACGCACCACCTTACGATTCTGGGACTCCATGGTGGAGATGATAGCTGGACTACCTTCCCTTCACCATTTACACCACTCCACTTTACCACGGCGTTCCCCCAGGCTTTACAGGAGGGGCCCTTTGACGCTTGGAGGGAGGGGGATGTCTTGCCCTGACTCACCTATTCCACAACTATGACCCCCTTACTTTTGATAATTGTAAGAGAGAATATGGATACGGAACGATACCATTACACCCAGTTCATGCATTGGCCACTTACACCTCAGGTGCGCGAAGGAGCAACTCGTCCCCTTACTAAATACGAAGCCTTTCTTACCAAGACTTCCTCTATGAAGGGAGTAATTTCGTTCCTGTACAAATTTTTTCTCTCCACTACACTCTCTCCTCGTCCGAGGTATATGTCCATGTGGGAGGGGCTGGTTCAGCGAGACATTACGGACGAGGAATGGTCACATTTGTGGTCCGATATCGTCAAATTTAATCAATCCACGGACCTATGCGAGGCACATATGAAGACAATGATGGACTAGTATTTACACCCCTCCAAACTTTCTCAGATCTTTCCCGGCACTTTAGACAGATGCTGGCGGGGGTGTGGTCTGCTTGGAGACTTCCAGCATATATGGTGGGATTGCCCAACTATTTGGCCCTTTTGGGTGGAATGTCTGGCACAGGTAAAAGACATGCTTGGGTACCCCAACCCCACATCTATGGCAGAGGTCCTTCTGAGACCCTTCTCTAGAGCACCAGACCAGAGCGGATAAAAGGATAATGTGGCTTAGCATTGGAGCGGCTAAGATTACTTTAGCAGCAGCATGGAAGAGGAAGGAAGCGCCGGCAATCTCTTTGTGGCACTCCCGCCTCTGGAAATTGCTTAGCCTGGAGCGCATGTCTGATATCTTTAAAGATGATTTTAAGAATTTTGAGTTTAGGTGGGGTCCGCTGGTCTCCTTCCTTTCACAAGTTCTTCCATCGGCTGTCTGCCCTGCTACGTTTAGGCCTCTTCATCTCTTCCAATTTTGAGTAGACCCCACTGTTGTAGGCTAGTTCTAGCTTTCGTATTTCCGCCACCATGGTAGGGGAGGGGGGTGGGGTGGGAATCGGGGGGGGGGGGGGGGTAAAGGGGGTGGGAGGGGGGGGGTAAGGGTGTCAGTTGGTTTCTTTGTGTGTTTTTTTTTAAATGTTCTTTCTGTTCCTTAGGGGGAGGGTCATGCTATGCCAGCACCCACCGTGGATTCGACTCACCGGTGGGGATGTCAGGGATGTCAAGAGGATTAAGCTTGACAGAGAAGAAGTCAGTTTACCATAAGCCACTATTGACATACCTTCTCTATCCATCTGTATTATGAACCCGTAAGTATTAGAAGCTGTACCCCTCAGTTAAGCTACTTGCTATAATCGGGACTGCCAATATACAAGACAATGTTCTCTGCCATGTATTTGTGTACTTGTTACTGTATGTTTCTCCCCTGCGTGGGATATTGTGCAGATTTTGTTTTGACTTCATGTTGGAAAATCAATAAAAATATCCTTGACAAAAAAATACAATGAGACTATGAAGCAGACGTTAGTTACCCCTGTAGCCCAAATAGGTTTTTTCCTTTTCCCATTTTTACAAAAAGAAAAAAACCCAGTAAAGTACTGTTTAGCATGTAGCCTAGCACACAGAAAAGCAACACTGACAATGTTAGGCTGCTCATCGAATATCACAATCCCAGCATGCCGCACAATGGCAGCTAGGTCTTCAGAGGTTTTGTTACAGTGCTCCGGTGCTGTGTGCCTGATAGAAATCTTTTTTTAAACTGTTCCAAAATTTTAAAATTTGTAAAATGTACTATGCTGCTACTTTTAAAAAAATACAATTCTAATTTGCACTGTGGTTGGTGATATACCCTGCCCGCCCGCTCCCCGCCACCGTCCAAGCGGCCACGCCCCCTTTTCGTTTTGTGCCCTCCCCGCTCCCGCCTCCCAGCTGCTCCTCCCACTTGGCCATAAATGGCGACCGCGCGGCGCAGGTGAGTGTGACCTGTTCCCAGGACACCCCTGCGCCGCACGGCCATCAGCTGTGTGTGTGCCCCTCGCCTCGCTGCTGCCCGCAGCCTCGTTGTGCCTGCCTCACTGTTCCCTGCCCCTCCACCGTATTTGCGTTTGTGTGATAAATATTTTTTTCTCCCATTTGTTTTCATTTTCCTTTGTATTGTTGTCACTGCTGTCCCCTTGCACGCTGTTGTATCAGCTTTTGTATTTGTTCATCAGTCCCCCTGTGCCCTGCCCGCCCCGCTCCCCGCCGCCGTCCAAGCGGCCATGCCCCCTTTTCGTTTTGTGCCCTTCCCGCTGCCGCCTCCCGGCTGCTCCTCCCTCCTTCCCTCCCACTTAGCCATAAATGGCGTACGCGCAGCGGGCACGCCGATTGTGTGCCGAAGGCACGCCAAAGGCAAGCCCGTCTGCGCCCGTCAGCGCCTGGACCTCGCCCAGCGCCAGGACCCCTGGCCTCCACCGACGCAAGACGACCCGACAAACCTACGGCACCGCCGCCCTCAACGCACTCAATACCAGCCGGAAGCCCACCTGCTGCCGCGCCGCCCCGAAACGTTTCCACGGACCCTTCACCTGCACAACCTGCAAGTTCACCTGCCTCCGAACAGGCACCGCACCCGCCAAGCCAAACTCCAGCAGCGACCTCAAGTGCATCCTGCTCAACACCCGCTCCGTCCACAGACACGCCGTCGAACTCTGGAACCTGCTCGACACAACCTCACCAGACATCGCCTTCCTCACTGAAACATGGATGAACGCCGCCTAAGCCCCCGACATCGCCATCCCCATCCCGGATGGATACAAGATCATCAGGAGGGACCGCGTCAACCAGACCGGAGGAGGCATCGCCATCGTCCACAAGAACACCATCCGCATCACGACCGACGCCGACGACACCTACACCGCCTCGGAACACCTCAACTTCCAGATTCACACCAACCCAAAGACGACCCTCAGAGGAACCCTCATCTACAGACCCCCGGGACCACACGCACAATTCAGCGAAGACATCACGGACTTCATCAGCCCACACGCCCTCCCCTCCGCCGACTACATCCTCCTAGGGGACCTCAACTTCCACCTGGAGAACAGCAAGGACTGCAACACCGTCACCCTGCTGGACAACCTCGCCAACTTTGGACTCAAGCAACTGGTCAACACCCCCACTCGCTACGCCGGACACACACTTGATCCCGTCGTCTCATCTAGCAAGCACATCGCCTTCAGCCACTCCACTGGACTTCACTGGACCGACCACAGCTGCGTCCACTTCAGCTTCAGAAAAATCACCACCCACCACCACCCGCAACAGATCCCTCACAGAAGCTGGAGCAAGATCACCACCGACCAGCTCACCACCTCCCTCAGCCAAAACTCCCCGGCCAGCACACCGGACCCCAACGAAGCAGCCTGCAACTTCACGCAGTGGCTGACCGCCTGCGCCGACGACCTCGCACCACTGAAGAACCCCCCCAGCAAACCCAGAAGCATGAAGGCCCCCTGGTTCACCGTCGAACTCAAGGACTCCAAGAAGACCTGCCGCACCCTCGAGAAAGCCTGGCTCCTCAACCGGACCACTGACAACATGACCGCCCTCAAACACGCGACCCGCAAGCACCCCCAGCTCATCAGCACCACCAAGAAGAAATCACTAAAGAATCGACTGGACAACGCCCACGACAGCAAGGAACTCTTCAGCATCGTCAAGGAGTTCTCCAACCCCAGCACCGGCAACATCGACATCACCCCTTCACAAGATCTCTGCGACTCCCTCGCCTCATTCTTCCACCGCAAGATTGCCGACATCCACAACAGCTTCGGCGCACCATCCACGCACCCAACCGTCAAACCAACGCACCCCACCGCCACCCTCCGCACCTGGACCACGGTGACCACCGAAGACACAGCCCGCGCGATTAACATCATCCACTCCGGATCCCCGACTGACCCCTGCCCCACCACATCTTCAACAAGGCCGACTCCACCATCGCACCCCAGCTCCGAGACGTCATCAACACCTCCTTCGACACCGCCACCTTCCCGGAGAGCTGGAAGCACGCTGAGCTCAGCGCCCTACTGAAGAAACCAACAGCGGACCCCACCGACCTCAAAAACTTCCGCCCCATCTCGCTCCTCCCTTTTCGTGCTAAAGTCATAGAGAAGATCGCCAACAGACAACTTGCCGCCTTCCTCGAGACGAATGGATCCCTCGACCCCTTGCAGTCCGGTTTCAGAGCCAACCACAGCACCGAGACCGCCCTCATCGCAGTCACCGACGGCATCCGAGCCCTGCTCGACAACGGGGAAACAGCGGCACTCATCCTCCTGGACCTCTCCGCAGCGTTCGACACTGTCTGCCACCGCACCCTAGTCCAACGCCTCAGCAACACCGGCATCCAAGAGAAGGCACTAAAGTGGATCATCTCGTTCCTCGCCGGAAGAACACAGAGTCTGCCTCCCCCCGTTTCGATCCGAGGCCACCGAATTCATCTGCGGCGTCCCGCAAGGATCATCACTCAGCCCCACCCTCTTAAACGTCTACATGAAACCTCTCGCCACCATCGCACTCCAACATACCTCAATATCATCTCCTACGCCGACGACACCCAGCTGATCCTCTCCCTCACCAGAGACCCCGACACCGCCAGAACCAGCCTCCACGAAGGGATGAAAGACGTCGCCGGGTGGATGAAGAACAGCCGCCTGAAACTGAACTCAGACAAGACGGAAGTCCTCATCCTGGGACCATCACCCTCCGCCTGGGACGACTCCTGGTGGCCCCCAGCCCTGGGCACCGCCCCCAAGCCTACAGACCACGCACGCAACCTGGGATTCATCGTGGACTCCTCCCTCTCGATGACCAGACAAGTCAACGCCGTCTCCTCTTCATGCTTTCGCATGCTCCGCAAGATCTTCCGATGGATTCCGACCGAAACCAGGAAGACGGTCACCCAGGCCCTCGTCACCAGCCGACTGGACTACGGAAACACCCTCTATGCCGGAACCACAGCCAAGCTACAGAAAAGACTCCAACGCATCCAGAACGCCGCCGCCTGACTCATCCTGGACATCCCCAGACGCAACCACATCTCCGGCCACCTCAGGGACCTGCACTGGCTCCCCGTCAACAAGAGGATCACGTTCAGGCTCCTCACCCACGCTTACAAGTCTCTCCACGACCTGGGCCCCAAGTACCTCAACGACCGTCTGACCTTCCACACACCCACCCGCCAGCTACGGTCTGCTAGCCTTGCACTTACCGCCCTACCATGCTTCCGAAGAGCCACCACCGGAGGCAGATCCTTCTCCTACCTGGCAGCCAAGACATGGAACTCCCTCCCCATCCACCTCCGGCTGACCCAGGACCACCTCTCCTTCAGGAAGCAACTGAAGACCTGGCTGTTCAAGCAGTAGCAGACCCCTTCCCCAAGCACGTTGAGACCCTTCCGGGTGAGTAGCGCGCTATACAAGTGTCTTGATTGATTGATTGATTGATTGATATACGGGGCACGAGCTTTCTCTCTACCACTTCCGTTTTCTTGTTGCGGTCTAGTGGTTGGGAGGGAAGTCTGCTGGCCTGATTGACGGGGTGGGGCGAGACACGCAAGGCGTACATAACTGCACGCTGGAGCAGCCACGCAGCCCAGAGAGGTTTTGTTACAGTGCTCCGGTGCTGTGCGCTTGATAGAAATCTTTTTTTAAACTGTTAGTGAATTTTAAAATGTGTAAAATGTACTATGCTGCTACTTTAAAAAAAATACAATTCTAATTTGCACTGGGTTTTGTGATATACGGGGCACAAGCTTTCTCTCTACCACTTCTGCTTTCTTGTTGCGGTCTAGTGGTTGGGAGTCTGCTGGCCTGATTGACAGGGTGGGGCGAGATACGCAAGGCGTAATAACTGCACACTGGAGCGGTGGCGCAGCGATCGCGCTGCGGTCACGCCTAAGGCAAGCCAGTCTGCACCCGTCCACGCCCGAATGGGCCCAGGGGCCAGGACCCCTGAATAAATCTTGACATACTCAAGCGCTGAACTGCATGCTCTGAATTATATTACACCGTATTTAGAGCCGCAGATCAAGAGCCGGCTCTCAGTAGAAGGTATTCTTACATCTCTTACTATGAGTGTGGCAGTGGGGGTAGTATACCAACCCCCCCGAGAACCTCCCCCAAGTTTATTGACCATTTCACTGAAATTATCACTAACCTATGTTCACGGTTCAAACAACTCCTGGTGGTAGGGGATTTTAACTTTCATTGGGACCAACTACCTAGAGAAGCACGAGCCCAACAGTTGGATGAAATAATGACCACACTAGGAGTGTACCAGTTGGTGGACACCCCCACTCATGAGAAAGGCCACACTCTAAACTTGGTCTGGTCCACTCAGTCACTGGTTAACCTAGTAGAGGCATCCCGGTGTGAATGGTTCGACCATTACCTCATTAGGTTCCAAATGACCTTTACTAGCCGGTCCACCCATCCTCTGCCCAGATGGAAAACTGTGCGGAGTAGGAATAAGATTGAGACCAATAGTCT
Source organism: Lissotriton vulgaris (assembly GCF_964263255.1). Lineage (NCBI taxonomy): Eukaryota > Metazoa > Chordata > Amphibia > Caudata > Salamandridae > Lissotriton > Lissotriton vulgaris. Next base: position 185,754,671 of record NC_141693.1, read on the forward strand.
GAGTGAAACTATACGAGCGATGGCTCCCAAGGAAACATGATCCGAAGATCCTGAAGTTAGCTGCGACTATCTATAAGCAACTGACTACGGCCATTAATAAACTCGCACCAGCCCGTAAAATAAAAATGGGAAATAAGGGGAAGGGCGCCCCCTAGTTCACTGAAGAACTCAGGGGGATGAAGCGGACCCTCCACCATTATGAAAGACAATGGCGAAAAACCTATGAGTTATGTTATGTTATGTTATGTTATTTAATCTTTTCTATAGCGCTCGGCTACTCAAAAAGAGTGTCCCGGCGCTTTATAGGAGAAAGAAAGGAAACTGCGACATACTAACATAACACCAGATAAAAAAGAAGAAGAATCAGCCAGAAAATTTACAAAAGACAGGCTACTGAGTGAACAGCCAAGTTTTAAGGCCCTTCCTAAAAGCCAGCAGGCTAGTGGCTCCCCGCAGAGCCAGCGGCAGAGAGTTCCACAGCTGTGGTGCCAGCAGTCCAAAAGAGCGGCCACCGAGGCGTACTTTCTTAACCCGTGGGACAGCAGCCAGGTACAGGGATTCTGACCTCAGAGACCTGGTCGGTTGATAAAAGACCAGTCTCTTTTGGAGGTACTTAGCTCCCCCCTTGTGAAGAGCTTTGTAGGCCAGGGTCAATGCCTTAAAGGCGATCCGCTTGCGGATGGGAAGCCAATGCAAAATTGCCAACAGGCCAGAGGCACTGGAACGCCTATTAAGACCAAAAATTGCCCTGGCAGCGGCGTTCTGCACCACTTGAAGCCGCTGTAGCAAGTACTCTGGAAGGCCCAGGTAAAGAATGTTGGAATAATCCAACCTGGACCCAATCAGAGCCTGGACTGTCAACGTCCTATGTTCCTCGGATAGCAGGGGAAGAAACCTCCGCAACATCCTAAGGATGCCAAAGCAGGTGCCCGACACCCCCAGGATCTGGGATTTCAAGGTTAGCCTGTTATCCATCTTAACCCCCAGATTTTTAGCAACCTGAGAGGAACAAGATGGAGGGAACATATTCATTGGCCACCAGGTCTGCCAGTCTGGCTCTGTGTCACACCCAAAGAAAAGCACCTCGGACTTGTCGGAATTGCACTTGAGGCTGTTCAGATGGAACCAATGAAACACAGCCCCAAGGCAATCCCGAATACTCTCCCCATCAAAGTCACCTCCTCTTTTACAAGAAAAGAGGAGCTGGGTGTCATCCGCGTAGGATACGATCTGGGCGCCATGCGACTCCACCAACGCCGCCAATGGGGTCATAATGATGTTGAAAAGGGTCGGGCTCAAGATAGAGCCCTGAGGGACCCCGACTCCCAGAGGCGGCATCGCGGCGGAATCAGGCGGAGCCCAGATCGTTTGCCGGCGGCCGGCTAGAAAGGAGGAAAACCAGTCGAACACCGTCCCCCGTAGACCTATCTCGAAGAGTCTAGCGAGAAGACCATCATGGGGAACGGTGTCGAACACAGACACTTTTGGATACAGGCTTAATCTTAGTAGTTACAAAAAAGCCATTCTAAAAAGAAAGGCCGAATTCTATGAAACCAGGATCTTGGCCGCCGATAATAAACAAAAGGAAACTTTCAAAATTTTAAAAGAGCTTAGCCAAAAGCAAATGCAAGAAGCTCCCACCAGTCCAGAACTATGTAATAAGTTCCTGACGTTTTTTTTTCAGACAAAGTCAAAGATATCCTAGCTGACATTCATAATACTCCTATCAATATACAGGTCCTGGGAAGGAGAAAATTAAACATGAATATAATGGAATCTATTACCACCTTCCCTAAAATAGATCAAGACTCTTTGCTTTATATTGCATCGAAGATAAAGTCAGGCTCACCGGCAGATCCCTGCCCCCCAAAGACTTTTAAACAAGCCCTGCCAGCGATTGAGGCAGAAGTCCTTTCCCTACTTAATCTCTCTCTGGAAACAGGGATAGTTCCCAGGAAACTTAAGGAAGCCAGAGTAATTCCATTAGTCAAAAAAGTGGGAGCTGATACCACCATTATGAAAAATTTTAGACCTATCTCCCAACTTCCATTTATTGCCAAAATCCTTGAACAACATGTTCTTAAAACTTTATCAGGGTTTATGGACGACTACCACTTACTTGGGGATCGGCAGGCTGGCTTCCGAGCCCACCATAGCACGGACCTAGTGATGTTATCTGTACTGGATGAAATCAGGCAAACCGCAGATAAAAAGAAACTGTGTGCACTGATCCTTTTAGACCGGTCGGCTGTGTTTGGCACAGTCAATCATGATCAACTCCTGACCAGAGTTCGGGACATAGGTATTGATGGGATGATTCATCAGTGGATGGCCTCATTCCTGACGGACCGCACTCAAGTAATTCAGATGGGCGATTGCGTGTCAGATAGAGGGTCCTTAACCAGTGGAGTTCCCCAATGGTCCGCTCTATCACCACTGAGGTTTAATATTTACTTGCGCCCGCTGGTGATGGACCTGGCCCAGATGGAGTGTCAAGTGTTTAATTACGCTGATGACACCCAAATTATCCTACAAATCAAAAATACTCCGCGAGCTCATGCACGTGTACAAGATATTTTGAGATTCGCAGTGAGTTGGATGACTAGCAACTCACTAAAGGTCAACCCAGACACAACTGAGGTGCTGGCCACTACCTCAGATAATAACCCATGGTCTTATCTATTTTGGCCACAGGAGCTGGGAGACACTCTGTCTCCAGCACCAGGGGTAAAAAGCCCGAGTATAAAAATTGACACTAATCTCTCTTTGTCTAACAAAGTTTCTGCCGTCTTTGGGACATGTGAGGGCCTACTAAGGCAATTGAGGAAACTTTCATCTATCCTCTCTCTCTCCACCATGCGTACAGTAGTGACAGCTATGATCCTGTCTCGGTTAGACTATGGCAATGCACTTCATATTGGGCTACCGGATAACCTGCTAGACAAGCTGCAGGTGGTAATGAATGATGCCGCGAGACTGATTTTTTAAACTCCCTAGATATACAAGAGCAGCCTCCCTACTGCAAAAACTTCATTGGCTCCCCATAAAGATAAGGATCAAATTTAAGGGACTCACAGGCGGCATACAGAATTTTATTTAAAAAAACAAATATTTAACTGCTTGAAGTGGGAACGAACAATGAATGATCTGTTAATCCATACGGTCCTTTAGAGTTTTCGTGGTGATCTTGTCTTTTTCTATTACATGCACAACAACTCCCATGCCGGACACAGCATCCCTGTCCACTGCGTTCAACATTGCCTGAGAGATCGTTTCAAACAGGTCGTCAGGCTCCATGTCGGGTTCCCATAAGGACTCACACATTCCGTACATCTGCTCTGCGCAAGTACCACTGACAACAAAATCCTCTGTCACCATTGGGCAGCCAATCAGATCCAAAGAACATATGAATGGTTCATAGGTTTTGGGGTCTAGTCCAGCAATAACCGGCTCAACGTAGTAGGGTCCGAACCGCTTCTCATACAGAAGGTTGGAAACCAGGCTCATGAATGTCTTAGGCTTGATCTGACGGCCTTCCTTTAGTTCGCAGAGATTTAGCCGGAATTTCAAACGCTGGGACACTGTCAAGACGTCGATTGCCAATCCTGCTAGTCCAATATATAGGCGCTCTCCCATTGGAAAGATCTTCTGAAAATCGGTGGTCACCATCTGGGCCTGGACTCCAAACCGTCTGTCGGCTGGGATGGCAACACAGTTCTTTCCTCTCATGGCCATGACGGCCCCTCCATTATATGACATAATAGACATTGCTGAAGCTGTAGCAGGACCCCCGACACTGGCCAAAAACAAATCGAAAGCTACCGGCCACACACTTCTTTCCTTTAAGGGACTCTGTATCGCCCATAAGGCTCAGTATGGACAAGCCCCAAGTTACATCAAAGAGCGCCTTGTGAAATATGTCCCAAGTCGCTCTTTAAGATCCTCTGCAGGGAATCAATTATCCTGTCCGCGGTTCAATCTTTCGAGAAAAGGAGGGCAGGCCTTTTCCGTCTGGATTCCACAATTGTGGAACAGGCTCCCACCCTATCTTCGATCTGAAGAGGCCCTCCTGCCGTTTAGGAAAAATTTGAAGACTCTTCTGTGCACTGAAGCCTGGGCTTAACTCCACTCAGTTAGATATCATACTTACCCGGGGTGCTGTAGCTTCCCTCTCATAGCGCTTAGAGACCTGGTGGTATTAAGCGCTCTATAAATCACAATTAACAATAACAACATGCATAAATATGACCAGCTTAGATATTGAACCTTTTGTCTGAGGCTTTTCTTCCACTCCTTGGGCTCTACCAAGGAGAAGGAGCAAAGAGGTTTATGAATTTAACGAGGTTACCCTTGACGATCTTTGTGAAATGCAAAGGTGTGATGCTACAACCAAGAAAGTAAAGAAGCACAATACCGCTTGTTGATGTAGCCATTCTAATTTAAAAAGGTAACATAGGTTTGTCCATGAACTACCCATTACATAGAAAATACTTTTAGAACAGATAACAATTTAACCACCTACATGGCAGGCAATTTCTCATGCTCTGTTCGGGAAAAAGAAGAAGTTCTTCAACTTGAGATTAATATGATTTAAAATGGATGCAAATATCCAAGATATCGGATCTTTTTGAAGAAGTTAAACTAATATGTCTAGAGGTGTTTCTTAAAATGAACAGAGGAAAGGAGGTATGCTAGGTACAATTGTTATAGAATCACAATGAAGTATCTATCTTCCAGGGATTTGAGACTACTGTTTTATTCAGCAGAAAACCATCAGAGTTGAAGGAGTGAAAGTAAACGACACCATCACTAACTTCCACATCAATTAAACAGAACCTCCTACAAACTGGCATTATTTTACAAAGCACACATGCAGGATTATGTTGACTAATTTTCAGATAATTTGGCAATGGCTCCAAACCTTCGAGTTCCACAAACTTGACAAGCTAGAATCCCAGAGTTAGATCTAGTGTCCACTTAAGGAGACACAAAGGGGCAGATTACAATAATGCCAGTAAAGGTCGGAGCCTTTAGGGCTGCATCGTAATGGGCCTGTTGGTTTCCTTTCCGACCGCCTTTTTTATGATGGAAGTGGTCGGAAAGGACACCAGTCGGTCATCCAGCTGGCTTCCGACAGGCTCGGAGAGCCCATCTGCCAGTGAGAATCCAGTCTGTAAGCTCAAGGGCGGTTCTTTCCACCCTTGAGATTACAATGCACGGTTTCAGACATGGTTTCCATGCAGTCAGTCCGACATGGAAACCATGTCGGAAAGCGTGTTAGGAGGCTCCAGTAGGGACCCTTTTGGAGCACAGCTTAGGGTTTGATGCAGAGGGGGCACCGATGTTGTCCCCCTGTTGATCCCTGCATTTTGTGGCAGGCACCTTGAGGTGTCTGCCACGGGGTGCAGTGATGAACCGCACCTCCCATTTCACTATGAGAGCATGCATTACGGACGGTTTACTGCTGTAATGCATGCTCCCATAGTGAATTATAGGAATGCGACCGAACAGTGTTCGGTCACATTCTAATCGGGTGGTTGGGACCGCCGACAGTGTGTTGGTCGAGACGGTCCCATTACCGAGGCGGTGTCGGGCAGAAGGGATTTCACCCAACACTGTAATGAGCCCCAAAATATCAAGAACGTTATACTAAGTTTGCAGGGAATTCTATTTTGATAAGACTGGTTACACAACTTCCATGTCAGTTTCACATTTCAGAAGCTTATATCACTGAGCATGCCCAACGAGAGATAATTCCATAACTGGGATTTTCAGCTTGGAAAAAACTTTATGGAGAGCTTAAGAAAGGCCAAATATCCTGCTACCAAAGTCTTGTATGCCCTCAAGTGGAAAATATTCTGCATAAGATGTTAAGAGAAGAAGGCTAATCAGAGCATGTGCAGAAAAGATATGCATTACAAAACCTTCATCTGAATAACAATATTCTTCTGTGACGGTACAACTATCAGTGGCTAATAACATACAGAAAATTCCCTACTCAAGTATACTTTCTAAATATCATAGCTATTAAGTACTTTTTAGAAGGGCTCAAAATTAGGTCTGGGTGGTGAACTTGCGGAGTTCTTCCGCACTCCATGGAGAACGCGGCGTTTAAAAAAAACTACGCTCTTTCCTCGCATAATCTGGCGCTAAAAACAGTGTGAACGATGTAATCTAACGCACTTCGCCACCGTCTGCAGGTGATACAAAACGCCGCAGTACGCTTGCTTTTCTCCCTCCCAAGGAGATCTAGCGTGCGTAGCCACTTACGCAGCCTGCACTGGCTACCAGTCCCTCATCGAATTTTATTCAAAATTCTTGTGTTGGCTTTCAGAGCAGTCCACGGCCAGGGACCAACATACCTGCAGAAAAGGTTTTCATTTTACACTCCCAACCGTGCCCTTCGATCGGCCAACCTGTGTTTTTTAATTACCCCCAAATTCAAATATGCACGCATAGGAGGACAATCCATTTCAGTCAAAGCTGCCTCTGCCTGGAATGCTCTCCCTTTTTCTCTCAGAGCTTCGCCAACCATTGCTTTGTTTAAAAAAGATCTCAAAACCCATCTGTTCAATGCCCCTTATTAGTAGTCCCCCCAGACTCTGTTTTCAGTTTTTTCTGCTCTCAAAATTCACTCACCGCGCCAGGATACCCCGTGGTAACAGAGCGCGCTACAAAAGCTTTAATAAACATAATAAACATAAACATAAACTTGCAGAACTCCACAAAGCGCAGCTGAGTTTTTTGGTCACATCGCAGAGTTCTGCATAGCGGAACTCCGCCCTGGCCTACTTAAAATAGTTTCCCCTCCATTATAAGACTCTCCCACACTTATAAATGAAAGGGCTTTCCTTTTGTACCTGCACATTTGTCCGATCACCTGCATCCATTTTAGAAGGCAATCGACTCAGTAGCCACTGTGTAAAGCCTCATCTGATAGAACAAATTCAAAGCAGCATCGCAGCTAATTAAGAGCTTATCCATCCGTACTTCCAAAGGTCATTTCAGATTTGTATAGATATTTCTTGAGCTACTGTCCTCTTTTTGGGCTTTGCAATAGTGCTCTGAAGAGACCAAATACAGACTTATTTGTGCCTAAATAGCAATTTTTTTAAATAAGGTAGAATTAAACCCTTGCATGCGAGACTTTCTGAACACAAAATATAGCCTTCACTATATGGATAGTACCCAGGAGCACCGCTAGTTATCAAAAAGCTAATGGGTCCTTTCTGGTAAACAAACAACTTTTTGTAAGGCTGGAATGTCCTCATCATTAACCCTTTCGCTGCTGATGACGAGCTCAGCTCGTCATCACCCACGGGTGTCGTGTGCTGATGACGAGCTGAGCTCGTCATGAATATATGGCATCAGTGATTTTCCAGCACAGGGCAAAAATCCCCGCAGCAGCCATGTGGTTAAGATTAGCATATTAACGACATTGCAAACAGCTCAATCTTTTGGTAAGCATTATAAGTTTGATTCCAACTCCAAAACTGTCAGAGTTGTATGATTAGCTGGCTTCACACTGCTCAATTTTTCTCTAATTTACTGTCAGTCAGTCAAAGATTTGCTTTATTCGGTTAAAAAGTTTAAAACCATCAAAGCACGACACATTATTTCATCCCACAGTTGAACATATTTTCCTACCACAATTAACACAGCTAAATACATTAAAATGTAAAAAGTGCTATACAATTGGAAAATAAATATACAGGATAAAAAGGTTATCACCCAGTACAGAACATTATTTTAAGAATTCCAAAATTCATCCAATTAAACGTCACAGCGAAGAATTTCTATCGTGCTGCAGATAACAATATAAGAAAAGGCGGGGGAAGGCAATTAAGGTGGCAATAATTTGTTTCGGCATCTAATAGCCCCGGTAATGTAACTCGCCACCCCAAAACACACCACAGGGGACCCGACCATTTGTAAGTAGGCCATGGCAGGTCTAACCTGCTCAGAATTACAACCTCTTAAAGGCAAAATAAATTACGTTGCAATACATAAAATTTACAAAAAAAGATCACGTGGAGCACATTTTGCTCAGAATTATTATCATATGGGCACGGCCCCAACGTCCCAATGTTAGCATAACCCCTAGGGAAAGATAACAACCATGTTAGCATGTTATGCTTAAATCTTAATAACACAAACAGATGGTATGGCTTGTTTCTATAAGTTAAGTAGGGCTGAATGTCTCTCCCTGTACTTAGCATGACAACATTTCTAACTGATGGTTTTACCAATTCATCTTCTTCCCTCTGTAGCCTTCGCCTAATCAGGAACTGGGTTTTTACTGCCTTGATTGCAGCTTTGCCTAAGGTGCTAGGGTTAGTAAAAAGATCAGGGCTACCTATTGAATCAATTTAGTTTTTGATATAACGAATCCAAGGTATAGCAAGGGCCTTATCTAAGGATAAACAATCTTGAATAATTAATTGATTTAAATTGGGAGCTTGCTGTGCCCAAATTCTTAGCCACCCTAGTATCGGTCCAACAGCAATCTGATCCGCAATATAGCCAACCCCCAAGTCTTCATGTACATTAAAAGTACCTACAGATTGGGGGAGCGACAACACTTTTCTGCAAAAGACATTTTCTACAACTTGGATCTCACTTACTTTAGTATAACCCCACACCTCACTCCCATACAACACCATGGGCACACATTTCGCATTATAGATTTTCATAAGGGCCGGTGATGGCTTACAGCCCAATCGTTTGGCAAAGGCCAGCAGGGCCCCTGTGGCCCTTGCTAAAGTATTCTTCTTTAATGCGCGTTGCATCACCCATGACCCATGACCTTCTATCATCAAATACTATCCCCAAGTATGGGAAGGTAGGTACTTTAATGAGCTCCTGCCCTTTACAGAAAAACGAAGCTTTTCTCGCCCCACCTCCACCTAACGACATAGCATGTGACTTTTTAAAATTAGTTTTAAAATCCAAGGAGTCCATAAAACTAATAAAACAATCTAAAAGCGATTGTAATCCTCTTGCCGTCCTAGCCACTAGCACAGTGTTGTCTGCATATAATAATGCGGGAATCTTTTTTAGGCCAACTCTCGGGATGTCCTTACATGCTAAATTTAGAGCATCACCCAATTTGTTTATATAGTGTGTAAACAACAAGGGGGCAAGGATACACCCTTGCCTTACCCCTCCGCTTTACTGGCCAAGCATTCGTCAACCTTCCATTTTCATTGTAACGAACTGCTGCACTCGTGTTCTCGCGGATAACTGCTAGGATGGCTATCAATACGGGATACAACCCCATGTCAGACAGGGAAGACTAAAGTTTTTATCGGTTTACAAGGTCGAAAGCAGTGGAAAAATCCATAAAAGCTAGATGTATGTCCCCCTGCTTTGCGACCGTGTACTTCCCTATAACAAGATGTAAATTGAGGCATTGGCCAGCAGTGCCTCTTCCTTTTCTAAACCCATACTGCAAATCTGAGACGACTGCATTCTCTTCCAACCAATCTGTCAGTCGCTCCAGTACGGCTTTTCCCATTATTTTCGCAGCCGAATCTAAGAGAGAGATGGGCCGGTAGCATGCTGGGTCCTCTCTTGAACCCTTGTTTTTTTTTTTAAATCTTTTTTATTATTTTAAAAACAAGAGAAAAATAAGACATATCGGGTGTCATACATTCGAACATAATAGTAAGGTGAACAGGTACAATTACGGGATAGATGTGGAAAAACAACAGAATAATTGAGACACCTACGCTATGCATTACGAAGCAGGAGTTGCAACAGAACAATCAATGATACAACTGAGCGCAGGCCCTCAGAACACGTCCACCCACAAAATCAGGATATTAAAAGCAGCACGGCACCAGATATTGGAACATATTCAAAATCAGGATATTCCATCAATATAACTCGAGAAAGAAAAGCAAAAAGAGAATATGAAAAAGAAGAAGACAGTGCAAAACGCGCTACTCCCCACCCCCCACCCTGCACCCCTGCATATGGCCATCACCTAACCCCAACTAGCAGTGTGCCTGTCGCCCCATCTAACTAGTTACTAAAAGTAGAAATAGAAAAAACTGGAGGAGGGTATTTTCGTATATGCCCCCGGTCACCCCTCCCCCCGCCAAAACCAAGAATCCCCCAGTATGGATCCACAAATCTATTAAAGCTAAGGCATTACTCAACAGGGGAAACTGTAAACACCGCCCGACCTCCCATAAGCATTTTAGTGGCAAAACCCGCATCCAGCAAAACCACGACGTCAAGCCCAGTCAATCCGTCTCAACCTTGCCCTTTCCGATCGGGCTTGCGAACCCCTTCTGGACAATCTGCCACCTCCATAGGATAGTCAAAGTATGTAAGTATTGCAGCAAAGTTCATACTGGAACGAGGCACGGATAGTAAGTCACTGAGAACTCCATCATTTCCAAAGACTCTCCTCACCGCCCAGAACACCCAACGTTGTTTCCTCCGCCATCTTGATGGAGCTGTGGGGGGAGGGAGAGGCACGGTTTCAAGCCGAAAACAGTTCCCAGCTAAAGTCTCCGGAAAGGGGCCACCGATGAATCCTCCCATAGTCTGCGACAATAGTAGGCTTGACAATCCAATCGAAGCACTGAGCTCGCCCTTGTCGGCCATCACGCTAGCCCGAGGCTCCGGTGCCTCTCGTTGCATGGGGCCCATTTCCTCCATTACAATGGCCTTCGTGGGTATCTCGATCCGCTTCATGTCAGGCAGTGGGTCCGGTCCAATACGCCCAGTTTCAGGCGAATCCGTTATAGGTTTGCAAAAAAGGGCCTCCACGTGGGAATGAAGAGCCCCAATGGCCGCCAGTACTGTCCGTAACGACGGTTTACTCTCAGTCTGCTCCTCCGCTCCTCACTCGGCAACCACCATATTCATGTCCCCGAGGGAGACCGCCCTCCCCAGGGGAACAGACAACTGCAGAGGGAGACTTGTAGTTCACCACAGTGTTACTCTGTACTCCGTCACCGCAAGCGAAGACCCCACCGCAAGCGAAGACCCCAACCCAGCGGACGCCGGCGGGGGACAGACCAGGCCACCTAGTCAGGGACCTCCGCCCACAGCCCCAGTCGTACGTCGTCGACCCTCCATCGATGTATAATGACTCAGCAGACCGCCATCAAAATCAGCCAAGAAAACTTTCATGGCAATGGACCGGACCCTGCCACACACCCATGGCCGATGTTATTCAACTGGAACCCGGCTGGGCCAGTACTCAAGGCCCCGGCTTCCAAACTGGCCTGGGCCGCAAACTGAAACACTATCTATCTCCGTCTACCATATCAGTAGAAATCCCGGGACCGCACCATCAAACTGTAGTCAGGTTCATACACACGGAGGCAGGGCCTAAACGCAGGATAAATGACAGGATAGTCCGGTAGGAGACGGAGGTCGGCGAAGCGGGGACCTAAGCAGCCATCTTGTTCGCTAGCGTAGCTCCTCCCCCTCTTGAACGCTTCTTAAATATTGGGACAATAACTGCTTTGCCCCAGGACACTGGGGGACCCACTTTAGAAACTGCGTTAAAAACAGAAGTTAAAATCTTTGCCCAATAATAGGGTTCTGCCTTATATAAGTCTGCCGGCACCCCGTCCGGGCCTGGGGCTTTCCCATTTGCCGTGCACTCAATAGCATCCAATACTTCTTCCTCAGTAAAACTAATTTTTCCGGCCTCTATAGATTCATTATGGGTCATAAAAGGTGAGTGGTTTATTACCGCATAGAGACCACTAAAGTGCTCCACCCACTTTTCTGGGGGAATCAGACAATCCTTGTTTGTGTTTTCTGTCTCGTTAAACAAAGGACTGTTAATAACTTTCCAAAACTGAGTGCTACTTTTCAGAGCACTCGCTTTGGTCAATTCCTCCCAAGCCATCTCTTTTAGCTCAATTTTGCTCCGTTTAATAGCCTTTTTATACGCCCTTCCTGCCTCTGCAATCCTATATGAATTCTTACCAGGCTCTTTTAGAACTTTTAAAAGATCTGTATGGGCATTGCTACAAGCTTTGTCAAACCAGCTTTTCAGTTTCTTGGACCTTATTTTGCTATTTCTGGTCAGGTTAGCCGCTACCTTTTCTGTAATACGATTAAAAGCACAGAGGAAATCCCTTGGGTCTGAGTTCACCCCTAAGCATACACTCAGATCCTCAGTTTTACGCCTATGCAAGTCTTCCAGAAATTCAGCAGGAGTAATCACCTCCCACCTTAATCTAAGGCCTTGACATTTGGTGGCTATATTTGAGTGTAGGATACTGGCCGGTGCAATTTCAGTTTTCAGGGCCTTTATATTAATATCCATTGTGAGAGGGTTATGATCACTGAAACCATTCTGGTTGACCCTGAGGGAACTTATTGTATCTCTCAAAAGGCACGACACTAAAATATAGTCTATAATAGACTTATTACCTTGACCGTTAAATGTTGGGACAAGGGACTGTGCTTCACTTTGTACTGGGGCATACAAATAATGTAAAGATAAAAAAACTCAAGATACATCCCACTCTTTGTATGCTGAAAGTGGGTACTCCCAAACCGGTCGTTTTATCCATATTCTGTAAACATTTCAGGTGACAAACATGAATATTAAAATCACCTAGCACTAAAAGATAATAAAAGGTGTCATTGTGTGCATCATAGTCATCCAAAAACCCTGACAGTGCTCTGAAATGGTCCAATTCATCTAACCTTGTAAAAGAGTTATAGAAATTTACCACCAAAATTGTAGGCAAATAATCAAACTGAAGTCTTACTGCTAAAATATTTAGGGAACTTGTCGCTACTAACTCCGATTTATATTGCATTTTTAGACTAAATAACAATAGCCCCCCCCCCCGGCTTACCCCATTATAGATGGTGTTGCAAATTTACTAAATGATTGATATCCAACCAAGTAATAGCACTCTCTAGCTTCCCAAGTTTCCTGCAGTGTAGGGCAATAATATGGTGGGTTGAAAGAAACTCCTCCCAATTTGGGTCCCCTCTGTTTGATCTTTTTGCAATATTCCATGATAGGATCAGCATCTTATTCTCGGGTACCGTAGGTCTTGTTTGCTTAAACTCCTTGCTCCCTGTAATCACTGGGTCTGATACTACTAAATTAGTACCACCATCTTCCACTACAGACCTTATAATTGGAGCTTCTGCGCATGTAGTCCACCAGTCTACTACTCTTCTCAACACAGGCCCGTTTTTCACAAGATCCACTTCACTGGGCAGAGAAATTGGGGATCTATCACAGATTAGTATAGCGCTATCTACGCCTAGGACACAGACAGGATCCTGTAAGCCCAGTTCAGTAGGCGGGCACTCTCTATGCTCGTCCACTGAGCTGACCGTTCCTAATTCTGAGCTCTCCCCGCACCCAAGTCAATCATTAATATTCAGTGAACTTAAAGCTCCGTATCTGTTACTCAGTGCCAGTGTGGTGGTCGGGTAAACTAACTGGGTTTTACAAAATCGGAGTGAATCCTAAGTGACCCTGCCTGCTTTAAGATGTGACCAACCAATATGGGGCAACCAAAACTTACCACCACACAATCACCCTTAAGAATCTTCTTAGTTTTTCCCACCCATGGTACCCTTCTCACCATTGTGAAGTTGTTGAACAAATGTTCGCCTAACACTGTTTTATTAGTCAAGTAATGTAGGGCCTTATTTTTGAGTGTGGTCCAGTGCTCCTCTGTACCATCCTGTACTTTCGGGACATTAGCCAAGATTATCGAGTACGGACATGCTTCCGGAGGGAGATGCAGCACTCTTTAACGTGGAAAGCCCTGCACTGGGGGGTTTATTCTCCCCGCAGATTCCCTAGGACCCAACTCTACTCCTTGAATGGCTCCCACTCCGGCAGCTATAGGTGGGATAGTTGGTGCTACAATTTGGGATGCTTGGTATACTGGGATCAACATAGGGTCCACCAGACTAGTTACTGTGGTTGCAAGTGCACTCAGCGTGCTCTTTAGGTGGCATTGCCCCAAGAATTGGGACTTTTTGTTGTGCAATATGTTTTTCAATAGTAATTAATCTCCCATCTATTTGCTCTAGTTTATCCATAAGTGGGGTGATAAAAACCCTCAACCGTTCTTCCATAGCCTTCATAAAATCAGACGTATTACCCCCCAAGGGATTTTCTACTTTTTGTTGCTCATACATCAGGCCCCCCCTTGCCCTGCCTTCTATAGCCTGATTTGAGACATTTTCAACCGGTCTATCCAGCCCAGATGCAAAAAATGTATTATTCCTAGGCTATTTCACTTGTTGCCGGCTACCTTTTGGGGCATTACTAGCCTTTCTTTTCACTGGTAGAGTTTTGCTACTAATAACTGATGTTGATCGTAGCTGCCTAGTACATGTAACTAAAGGAGTAGGTGGTAGACTAGGCACAGGAGATGAGTCAGTAGAAACGGACAGGCTTACATCTAAGACTGCTCCATTTGAAGCTAAAGGAATGTCCAGGGGGACCGAAGACGCTGCAGTGATAATTGTTATCTCTATGCTTAATCTCAGAGGAAGGGTATAACCAGATGGATCCAAAGATAACCTTCATTCTACGAGCTCAATTTCCTTGGCCACAACAGTTTCTGCACGCTTTAAGAATGCATCCAAAGTCCCAAACCCCCCCTCCACCCCCCTGCACCCCCTTTTGAAAGGGATTTAGCCAAATGGTATATCCTCAATAGTCCAAAAATAGTCCCGCACACAGCGAAAGTCCACAATCCACGGTTTTTACAATATCAGAAAAATGTCTCCCACCTTATTTTTCTCCTAGAATTGTCAACCACCGATGAAAAAGAGGTGGCCCAGCCCGGCCTCCTCTGGCCCCGGATGGCCACAGATGGCCGCGCCCTTGACCAGGACGCTCCCGCGATGCGAGGAAAGCTGTGATGTTTTTAGCGCCTCGAGGCGCGGAAGTCGGCGTGGGTTGGCGGGGAAGAACCTCCAGGAATTGTGGGCTTTGTAGTCCCCCCTGCTCTCTGGCCGCTTGATAGAACTGGCGGGGGCGGGACAACCATTCAAGATCCCAAAGCGCTCGCAGCGCGATACAACGTCAGAGGGGCTGAGGTTTAAACGGAAAAGTAGGCTCCAGGGACTCCAGATGTAGGTAGACCGCACTTCGGACTAGCAACCCTCTAATTTACTGGTTAACCCTGATCTCCATGTGGGGGAGTGTGCCATTATATAGAAATAATTAATATAAAGACAATACCATGGCAAGAAGAAAAGTTACAAAGATATAATCCTATCCTTCTTATTAGTAACTTCCCTGAACTCAAGAACACGCCTTTTGCCTCCCTGTGTAGCCATGAGTGCAACTATCAATTAGCAATTAAGATACTTACTCCTGCATTGCACTCACAATAAAATGTCACAACAAACTGCTCTGCATTGTGGGGCAGTAGGAGCATACTTACAGCCTCGTGATAGTCTTCCTGAATGCACCATTTAAAAAAGTTTATGTTCACAATATGATTCCATTTAGATCCAGGTAAAACAAAACAGGAAAAGCATGTTCACTCCATAACATTAACTTGCATGCATTCCAGCATCCAAAATAAGGGCAGAGATATTCTTGTGTTTGGTATCCTCTTTAAATTACTAATGATAGAAATCTAGAATGCTATGTAAGCCACAGCTCATACTATCCCAGTTTCCTGTGATAGAGAAGAATTAAAATCGGTCTTTAGTTCATGTTTAGACTTTTTTTTGAATTGTAATTTCAGTTAGGCCAGTGTAAAAGAGAGAGACAGAGACAAAAAGATGATGACTAAGAGCTAAAACTGTGTCTAACAAGGAAGTGCATGGCATATGTTTTTTAATAAAGCTTCACCCATAAAAATGTTTGTTCATACTACAGACCGGTGAAGATAATATATGTTTATGAATGTTGCTGAATAATCCATTACGTAAATGATATACGCGAGTAAGTACATGGAAAGTGGCATCAACAGCAGTTAGATCTGCACCGAAGAACAACCAGACAACAGGTTAGTGTTCAGTTCTCTAACCTAGCATTTAACTTCAATACCATAGCTTGAGTCTGAAGCTCTACAACAGTAGTCTGTGCCACATCCATGGATAACCTTGTGAAAAGAAAGATGCTCAACATTTACAATCTCAAACCTGTGAGAGAAGAACAAAAGTAATTCCTCCTGTAAACTATACAATGCCTAAGCTAAACAAATATTTGAACAAACTGCCAGAGTAAGAAAAACAAGGCAATGATTAATCTGAGAACAAATACAAATATTTACTTAATTCAACAAACTGAACATTGCCTACATTTTCTATATGAATTAAGAAAGTTTTATAAAGATAAGATCTTTGAACAAAAAATATAATTTTTATTCTTTGGTTTATTTTCCCTCATTTACTTTATTATGTTATTTTTAAACAGCAAAAAAAAGTTGGCAGTGAAATTTCATCTTCAAGATTGTTGAGTATCAAGACTTGCTGCACATGCTGCAGGTATTTTTAAACAACAAACATAATAATTATATATTTTGAGTATGTTTACCAGTCTTTTGATCAATATTTTAACGGTAATATGGGTCGCAAACGGTGCCGAAAGGAAAGCACAGTTGCTGGTATCTGTCAATAAGGACTTAAATAGCATAATCATCTGAACTATGACATTATTTACTGAATGTTTTCACTTACCCAGCATAATCAAGACCTTCTGCAATTCCCCAAGTCTGGCAGAGAAGAAAAGTTGCTTGGGGTGGAACCGTAACTTCTTGGGCCTGTCGACAATTAAGAAAAAAACTCAAATCTTATGATACGTGGCCAACAAACCTTGATTCTAGCAATAAAATCCATTACAGAACTCACTACCTCGACTAGTGACGTTAAAGGCACAAAGAAAAGTTTTTTTAATAGTTCTCACCTGATTTTAGACCTGCTAAGCAAACAAGCCAAATTCTTAAAGCTGTCTTTAAGGTTGATATGATCACAGAGTAGCATGGGTACCTTAGGTACTATGGATAGCTACAATCGGAGGAGGAGGCACATGGAAATAAAGGGAAAATAATACACGTTCATACAACATAAAGCTTTCTCACCACGGGCAAACAAGTTGAGTATACTCAACAGCCAACCATTGCCTCAGAGAGTCTTATGCAACCACCTTGATTTTCGCATAGCTCTTAAAACTAACTTTCCACTTAAACATTTGGCACTACCAGCCTCCCATTTTCGGCTTCAGGATGCCTCTTGTTCGCACATTACAAGACATTTTACGGTCAGTCCTTGTACTCTTTGAAGAGCCACATCAACTTGAAAGCAAGTTAGAAAACAGATGTGCTTTACAAAATTTAAGCCATGTCCTGAG
This sequence comes from Lissotriton vulgaris, assembly GCF_964263255.1. Lineage (NCBI taxonomy): Eukaryota > Metazoa > Chordata > Amphibia > Caudata > Salamandridae > Lissotriton > Lissotriton vulgaris. Next base: position 185,772,000 of record NC_141693.1, read on the forward strand.
AGGAGCCAGGAAGGTGTCTCCTCACACAAACCTGAGGCTTCTTTTCACCAAACCATAGGGGCACTGGAAGTGATATAGGGAAAACGTACTTGGTCATCAAACTTTGAGGCATAGGGAACTGGTATAGGCGACTTCATACTAAAGGCAGGTATGAAATGATTTTGGATTTGCCTCAATCTATGGAAGCTTTAAAGGGGTGTGACTAGATAATTCCCAATGGCAATTCAACAATCTGTCAAGTTACAAGGCCATGCTTGCAGACAATTTTAGAAGAATGGCCTTCTACAGCAAACGGATGCTGTATTATACGGCTTCCAAAATCCCCATAATATACCAAGGGGTAAGATCCAGCAGGGATTGGTTGCATATTATGTTTACGTGTACGTGTTTGAAAAAAGTTTGGCAGGGTATCTTTGTAGAGGTAAGCAAACGACTGGAACGCACCTTCGTCCCGGATGCACATGGGGTACTGTTTGGCAATGCGGTCTCCTATATAGGAGGGATGATAGGGAAGCGCCACATGTTATTTTTTTCAATATTAGCGGCTAGATTGTTAGTTATAGCCAAATGGAAATTTGATTCAGTTCCAACAGTTGCCCAATGGATCCCAAAGATACAAAACAAATCTGCATTCAGGAGGCTATTTACACCAAGGTAGTTGGGTAGACTGTTCGAGAAAATAAAATTTGGTGCAACTGGGATCAGGGCATAGAACAGCAGTAGATGATATTGTTGTTTTTGTTTTTCATTTGCACACTAGGTTCCAAGGGTGATCATTTGAAGAACCCCTGATTAAATGTATTAATGTTGATTTTAGCCTGGATGAAAAATGTTTCTAGTGCAATTATGGGAAGTAAGGCAGACTGAAATTCATTGTGTACTACGATTTGTATGGAAAGGATTTATTGCATAAACAAATGCTAGGTTTTACATATGGCAAGAATAATGAGCTAAGAAATGCGTTAAAGATTTCTGCAAAAATTGTTTTGTGAACAACTTTGTAATTGTTATATCCCTGAATAACATTTTTTTTTTAATATTGTTTGGAGGTAACCATTGGTGGAGTCTATATGCACAGACTAGGTGTCTGGGGGGATTGGGGGGGTTTCGGGGGTTGGGTCTTTGGAAAGGCTTGCCGTCAATGGTCCTTTAGACCGATCAGCATGTTCTCCATCTGACTAAAAGTCCTTCAAGCTGTTTACCGCACTAATTGACCAGGGTCCCTAGTCCCATCCACTAATTTGAGGTAGAGCTGGTGCCATCGGGGTACACATTGTGGCCGAGAAATTCAGATTCATGCTCTCAAGAGCCATCTAGTTGCAGTGATACGGTCGAACCGTAAGGCTGATAAGTAGGGTCTTAAACTTGTTGAGTGTCACAAACCATGAAGCAGTTGAACCAGAATCGGACAGTGCCACTAACCTCAACATGGTGTGTCAGGCGATTAAGCTGATTAATGCAGTAAATGATGTTAAACGCCACCAAGCAGAGCAGAAGAATAAACCACATGCATGAACTTGATCCTGAATGACTATAAGTTCCTACCTGATGTAAACAACGTGTTTTCTGTTCTTAGGGATGTACACCGCAGTTTGTAGAACCCATGTACAGCAGGATAAGCCAGAGATGACACAGTAGTTGAACAGAAGTTCAGGCATAGCCTTCATTATTGTTAGAAATAGCATGATCATAGCAAGCAAAAGTTTGTGGTGAACTACGCAAATGGATAAAAGATGAAGATTATGGCAAGGAAGAGAGCTACAGCGAACAGAATTTTGAATAGTGAGCCAGCGCTGCAGATGTCCTAAACTATGAAAGATAAATCAATCGTTAATAACCCCTAATTCTTACACATGGGTAAAATAACAGAAGGGGAAGGCAAGCTGGATACAGCACATGCCAAGATTCGAATGTAGGGGGCCAAGTGAACAGCAAAAAACTTTTATCATGTTGGCACTTTTGCTGTGAAGGAGGGACCTTATGGTTTTCAAAGAGGCCAAGGCAAATTTCAGCATGTGGCAGTCTACTGTTTTAAGAGGGCAGGGCGATTCATGAATTGTTTGTGGACTATCATCAAGTATAGTGTATGTGAATCTCCGGCACAGCAAAAATCACTTTTCGGAGCGGCACCACAATATACCAAGGATACTGCCATTCTCTAATAAGTTACAGCCATCATTCCAACAATGTAGGAATATATCAGTCACGATGTAGGCATTTTAATGGTGGAAAAAGAAGGGTCAAAGTTTGCGTAGAGTGATCGAGTAGCCCAGGACCAATGGACATAGTACTAAGTTGTTTAGGGGTCTGACAGCAAAGTGCTGAAGGGTGGCAGGAACATTTGAGGGAAGGTATGATGGACAACGTCTGGGAACAGTGAAAATATTTTTCTTCTTCCAGGCACAGGAACAACCAAAATCAGTGGGGAAGACACAGAGTGTAAGGGAGTAAACAACAACAATACTAAACTTTAACAGCATGTGTTAGAACGATTTTGTGAAAAAAAGTCAAAGGAAAGGTTGACAGTTTTTAGTCTAGCTTTAATATAAATATTTTCGCCAATAAAATATTTTCTTGGCTTGGAAACACCACGACTGTCTCCTTATCCGCAATTTCCAATTATCTTAACTACTGGTTCAAGGCCTGAATTTTAGACAATGGGTTAAGTTAACTTTGATATTTGTCTTACTTTTCTTGGTCAAGGGCTATCAAGGCGCTCTGAAGTGTTTCTTTCACAGGTCCCGAAGCTGGTGCAGGTGGTGACAGGGTGCTGTCTGGTTTTGTCACAGCAGGAGATTCAAGCGATTCACCACCTTCTGTGGTTACGGATGCAGAAGAACTAACTGGTTTGTCATTTTCTGGCGATGAAGACACATCATGTCCACTACATACAAAAAAGAATTTAAAAAAATTGACTTTAGGCATTTATTTATATATGCATTTCTCCCACATAAAAAAAACTGATTTGACAAAATGTGTTGAAACTCGTGTATGCGTAGCTGCGGTTTGGGGCTTTTTTGAAGTAGAGGGTGAGATTCACATCAAAGTGCCATCTCTGTGCAAATGACGCACATCAAATAATCCAGTTGGCGCATTCCTTAAAGTAAATTAATGGCAATTCACCCAACAATATTTTTCTTGAATGATACTTTGTAAGAAAGGATACTGTGTTGGAAAAACTACGAGCAGCAAGTACATTATCTCTGGGAACACATTGTTAATTCCAGTTAGAAAATTGAAGGAATTAGAGGGGAAAAGATGGGATGAGGAAAAAGTTGGGCCAACCAGGTAATCTCATTCACTATTTGTCTCTCCTGCAGATATCACAAGATATGCCACACCACAGAAAACAACACATTTATATCCATTACATTAGTTTTGCCTAGCACAGTACCCATGTTGCGCATCTTCAGATGCAAAATCCATGGGTGAAATGATACAAGTTTTCACTTTGAGTATACACCATTCCAGGATACAGATAATTGATAAATATGTGTAGAACAAAATAAAATAACAAATATAATCTGTAGATTGTGTCTTGATACAGTGAAGTACGTTCCAGTTGATAGCCAAAACATGGATTATGGTTGCATTTGTTGCACACAAGGGCTGAATATATGTTCCTACAATCAATTGTGAAAAGGAAAACAAAAGGATGGTTTGATTAAGAAGTTACTTTCAATGCTGAAGTGCTACTTTTAGAGCTTGGGCTTTATTGACTCAATAGTATTGTTAAAAACTTAGATATCAACTTTATTATAGGTATATTGAAGACTGAAACTCCCATAACAGCTGACTATAGAATTAGAGACTTTGTTATATCTGAGAAACTAAGTAACGTGAGAAAGAAGGTGCATCTGAGTAACATGCTAAATTTGGTACAGACTATGAAATTAAGTAAAGTATACTTCATGTGCTATATTTAGGAAGATTACTTTGAAGGGAATTTCACCTTGTGTGGTTAGCTGATAGTAAAATGTACACCCCTATCATCAATTCCCTTAAAAACAAGTACAAATTTAAAATTAGGTTGGAACCTTTTGACTACATATTGTTTACCCTTTTTGTTAGGCTAGGCAGAACAATCATGCTTATGCGTACAGGACATCTAGGGCTCCCTACTGAACACAAATCACATTCATCAAATTACTTTTAGTGGGGATATTAAAAGGTAACTGGAGTTATAGAGCACCTGGTGATTTAGTCCACTTCTACTAATTGTTCCGCTATTTTTAATGAAAGAAGAAAATGCGTTGGAAGCCTTTGATTGAGATGAAAGTACGTACTGTAGACGAAGGCTGCTTGTTTATAATTTAATGTTGTACTCTGTGAGTTTGTCTCTGTGGAGAATTATATTAAATCTTATGTGGAAAAATTGAGCACTTCATAATTCTTTTTTGGTGTATAATATGAGTAATGCATTATGAAAATGAAGTGTTTGCTGTGATTGTAGTAACGAACATGCTATGCTGTGTGTAGTGTGTATATGGACAAATTACCCTAATAAACTCAAAATGTTCCTACTACAGACTTCAATCATTTTAATGAATTTGAGTGTGCATTTGTTACGAGAATAAGTACTTTAGTCTATCTTTATTTGACTGAGATTATCCAACCACTAATTTCTAATCTAGTTGTATGCTTATAGTTCGTTCAAGTCAAATACACTTTTATATCACATAATTAGCATGTACTGGCTGCCTCTAAACACAAAGACAGTTATGATCTAGAACATAGATACACACAAACATTGGAGAGGTGTTAACAGAGAAACCAATTATGTGTACACCCCACAACACTCACTTGTTATGCTAGAGTGAGGCCTCAGTAAAGAGATCACTCCTTCACCATACGGTAGTATGGAAACTCTCATATAAGAGAGAGGTCTTGGCACAGAGGCAGTCTGCCTCCATACTCTACAACACATACCAGTCATTCAAGAGAGTGGTAGGTTTTTCAGAGGTCAAACTCTCTACATACCCTAATATGCATGGACATTAATCTGTTAAGATGTTTCAGCTGAGATGCAAGCTCCTATCTACACCCTACTACGCACGCTTGTTACTCTGGGGACTGTTCTAAGTAAAGAAGAGATCCTTTCCTCACACCCTAGGCTGCATAGCTGTCATCCCTGGGAAAGTACTCAGAGGAGAGACTATTCCCACTGCACATCTTACTATGTATAACAAGCATTATCTTGCACAGAGGTGAAAGAACGGGTCTGTGTCTTCTCACACTCTACTACTTCTGCATGTGAGCTTGGGGAAAGATGTCAGCACATATGCGGTTGTTTGACACAAAGTACTGCACATGCACATCACCCTGTAGAGAAGCATGAGTGGAGAGGACAGCCTCTCTTTACACTCGATTACATACCCCTCTTAGTCTGGAGAGAGGAGGCAGTTTCTGTTTATACATTACTATATATAACTGTCACTCTGAGGAGAAATATGTACTATGTATATCTGTTACATTGAGAGGAGGTTTGATCAGAGAGAACAATCTTTTTAAATCGTACTGTGCACAACTGTGTTCCTGCGGAAAGGTGTCAGTAGCAAGCTCTCATTTCCCATGCTCTAATATAGATGTTAACTCATACCCTCCCATGCACACTAGTCACTTTGAGGAGAGATCTTAGTGGACTAAGAACTCTCTTTTTACATGGTACTATGTACGCCTGTCTCCATGGGCAGAGGTCTTAGTTAGAGGTAAGTCTTTCCCCACATTCAACTATGCAAATCTATCATCTAAGACAGAATTCTCAGCGTATAGGTCATTTCCTTCCTACGTACTACTCGTACATCTGTCACCCTGAGGAAAGTTGTTAGCAGAGAGGTAAGCCCCTCCTCATTCCACAATATGGAAAGGCCAGTACCTTCACACAACCGTCATGCATTAGAGTTTTCAGATATGATGCAAGTCCCTCCCCCATCCTTCTTTGCATACTGGTCGTCCTGGGGAGAGGTAGTGTCTTTGTAGACCCTATTATGCACACTGGTCACCTTGAGCCGAGGTATTATTGGAAAGGTCAGTCCCTTCCCACACCCTACTGTAAACAGCAGTTGCCCTACGGTGAGGTGTCAGAGAATAATCCAGTGTCCCTCACACCGAACGATGCACTTCTGATAGTGACATACTTTCCAATTAATAGCCAACCCATGGATTATAGTTGTATCTGTTGCTCTCAAGTGCTGAATATATGTCGCTATAATCAATTGTGAAAAGGAAAACAAAAGCATGGTTTAAGAAATGACTTTCAATGCTGAAGTGCTACTTTTAGAGATTGGACTTTATTGACTCAATAGTGTTGTTGAAAACTTAGATATCAACTTTATTATGGGTATATTAAAGACTAAAACTCCCATAACAGCGGACTATAGGTTTAGGGACTTAGTTATATCTGAGACACTAAGTAACGTGAGAAAGAAGGTGCATCCGAATAACATGCTAAATTTGGTACAGCCTATGAAATTAAAGAGAGTATACTTCATGTGCTATATTTAGGAAGAATCCAGTGTCCCTCACACCTGACTATGCACACCTGTCATACTGTGGAAAGGTCTCCGTGCAGAGGGCACTTTCTTCCTATACCATACTAGTGGGGACTCTAAAGCATAAGTACTATAATGAAGAAGAGTGAAAATTATTTCTCAAAAAAAGTTTATGATCCTGCAAGACTCTCGCAGGATTGCAAAAAGTTGGGAGGTGTAGAGAAACTGTGTCTCAAGAGAGGTCTCCGTGCAGAAGCTTGTATATTTGCACGCTGTACTACACACCCCATACAATGCACAGCCGTCATCCTTGAGGTGCAGGTCAAATGTTTGAGCTCACAAGAGTTTAACAAATACAGGAGAGGCAGGAGGGTTTTGGGTGCTCTCGTGAGAGTCTCACAGGTATCAGTATATCCCAAAAAAGGGAGTAATAAAATGAAAGAATCACAATATGTAGGAATAGGGTGGCTTCAACGAAACCCTTTGTGCTTATAGTGTTTAGTTCCACATAGAATCCAATGCATTCCATGATGTTATTAAGGAAGACCCAGATTCCTTCTGCAGTGAAAAGCACTCCATTGCGCCTACAGGCACCTGGCATATCAAGACAGATTGTTATGATAAATAGAGCTCAGGCCATGATTACAAAGAAATGCAGAAATTAGTTCATTAAAATGATTGAGGGATTTCTCAATCTTCGGACAAAACTCTTTTACCCATTGCCATTTTTGCCTTTGGCATATATTAAAGGCTGGGTGAGAAAAGAGGCAATTAATTGGGAAAAGGACTCCTTCATTTGGATTTCAAGCACAACCCGCTTGATTGTGCCTAGATCATGGCAACCTTGGTGCACTATCAGGAGGGTCTGGGTGCTCACCACCCAAAATGCTCTCAACTATTGGTAACAATTGATGCCACTTAATACCTCTATGGCCAATCCAAGTAATGTCCACGTTTGGAAATCCAAGGTTTTTGTCAATGCAACCGTCAATGGCATGTTCTCTAGGCCAGTGGATGGGGCTGTGCCCCACAATCCAGAGGTGAACCATGGTGTAGCATGGAAGTTTCAGTCACAAGAAGAGTGCACAGCAGAATGAGTAAGCTTCAGGAGCAATATGGCATTACTTGCAAAGAGAAAACATGGGAGGGTTGTAAAAGTATACATTTAATTGGCAGAACTTTGACAGCTAGAAAAGTAGGTTAGGCTGTGACCAACTGTTGCTTGTATGGAGGAGAGTTACTGGTTGAATAGTAGGAGCTTTTCTATTGGATAATTTTGAAATCTTCCTATGATACCGCAGGAGTAATTTACAAGCTTTTGGACGTGAAGATTGCTGTGTGGCCTTGATCTTGCGAGACTCTTGCAAGAGATGCATGGAAATTTACAGAGTGACCTCGCCACAACCTCTTTTTACGATCCTGCAAGTGTAACGCGAGCTCGACTGTACAGGGAGAGATAAAAGTGTGTATTAGCACAGTACAAATGACAAACTGCTTAGAATAACCATAAAGGAAAACGAATAGTTTCTTACCTGGATTCACTATGCTGTGCATTATCACGCGGTCTAGTGGTTGGGTTTGGAATCGTAGTCTTTTCTTTTTTTTTTTGCCCAGGTTGGCGTCGACGTCCCACATTTTGGTGTCCTTCCCTGACATCGGCACGCTTCCTGCGGAAGCACCCACCCTTGGGCGCCATCTTTGGATTCTTTTTTTTCTCGTTTTGTGTTTTTGCGAATCCTTGGCAATGTTCAAGTAAGTTATTTTATCTGCTTTGTCCTTCAAGGTGTCCGTTTCAATATTGTCCTTGTTTTTTACCACCTGATTCTCCAGCCTCATCTTTCTGGCGGAGGTGGGTGGGTTCGCTAGTGAATCCAGAAAGACCTTCAAGCTGCAAAACTACACCGACAGTTAAGAAACTATTCGTTTTGCAGTGTGAATCTTTCTGAATTCACTATGCTGTGCATAGACTTTGTAGCGGTTTGTTATGTTTGTGGCGGCTGGGTGGAAGATGAGCGTTGGCTGTTGAATATATGTTGAAGCACTTTTTGTCCTACTTGTGCTTCCTTGTTCATTTGTATATCCACACAGTAGTGCTTAGTGAACGTGTGCACTGAAGCCCATGTTGCCGCCAGGCACATGTCTTGAATGGGTGTGTTAGCCAGGAAGGCTATTGTTGCTCCTTTTTCCTAGTTGAGTGGGCACGTGCCATCTCCGCTGGTTCTTGGTCTGCTTGTTTTTGGCAGAATTGTATAGTTTGAGCGATCCATCGCGCGATAGTCCCCTTAGTTACTGGTCTACCCAGGAAACTGCTTGCGAAGGACACAAAGAACTGTTTCGTCTTCCTGTGTTCCTTTGTTCTTTCTATGTAGTGCATTACTGCCCTTCTAGCGTCCAGAGTGTGGAGTGCCCTCTCTGCGCTTGTGGTTGGTTTTTGAAAGAAGCTTGGTATTTGTACTGTCTGGTTGATGTGAAACCTTGACACCACCTTTGGCATGAAGTGTGGGTCCGTTCTCATCACCACCCTATCATTGTGAATTTGGATTTAGGGTTCTTGTAGCGTTAGCGCCTGTAGTTCGCTCACCCTGCGCAGGGAGGTGATAGCCACAAAGAAGGCTGTTTTCATTGTTAGCATTTGTAGGGAAGCCTTATGAATCGGTTCAAAAGGCGCCTTCATGAGATCTGTTAGGACTAGATTAGGGTCCCATGCTGGTGGTGGCATCCTCTTAGGAGGCGCGATCCTTTTCGCCCCTTCCTTGAATCTCTTTACTATCAGTGACGTAAAGAAACTCTTTCCAGTCTCTCCTCTTGTGTAGGCCACAATCACTGCCAGGTGTACTCTCAGTGAGGATGAGCTTAGCCTTGCCTTCAGCAGGTGCGTGAGGTACTTTAGCACTGCTGACTCCCTTGTCATCTTTCTGTGTAGCTTCTTCTTGCTGCACCATTGTGTGAACCTTTTCCATTTTGCCAAATAGCACCTTCGTGTACTAGGCCTCCTTGCCTCTCGCAGTACCCGCAGAGTGCTCTCCGGTAACCTCAGGTGCGCGAACTCTGTCTTCAGGAGCCATGATGCTAGGCTGAGGCTCCCTGGCTTCGGGTGTAGTACCTCTCCGTTTTGCATGGACAGTAGGTCTTTTCTTCTCCCGTACTTATGGGGAGCACCTTGTGCCATTTCCATTATCTGTGAGTACCATGTCTGCCTGGCCCATTGTGGTGCCACCAGGATCAGGGTCTTGTTGCTGCTCCTGCACTTGTTGAGTACTCTGTGTATCAGAGGTATCGGGGGAAAAGCGTAAGCAAATGTCCTCGACCAGCTTATTCATAGGGCATTCCCCAGGGAACCTTCAACTGGTTGCCTGGATGTGAAGCTTTGGCATTTTGCATTCTGGTGTGTTGCAAATAGGTCTATTGCACAAGTTACTACTTGTGTAACGATATATCTGTAAGAGACATTAGTTAGTGATAGATTCCTTACCTTAGAATATCCCCAGGCGTCAGACTGGATCCGGAAATTTTTGCGTAGCAGTACCCTTGCGCGTCGGTAGGCGTCGTCTGCGGCTCCGCGTCCGTCGTCGTGGGCGCCGAGATGACGTCGTCAGAGTATTTAGCCGCCGCCTCCGCATGCTGACGTCAGTTCTTAGACACAGCTTTTCCGCGCCAGAAACGCAGAGCTATGCTAAAAACCAACACTGGTGCCTTGAAACTAGGGCCCTGAAAGGGGATGACCTTAACCCTAGATATCGGTTCGCAGAACGGGGAGGATGGGTGAGTCGGTAAGGAATCTATCACTAACTAATGTCTCTTACAGATATATCGTTACACAAGTAGTAACTTGTGCATCTGAAAGAGACACGTTAGTGATAGATTCCTTACCATAGAATAGATACCCCAGCAATACCAACCCTGGTGGTGGGTCTGCGAACAAATAATCATACCAGAAAGTCCTGGAGGACGGAACGGCCAAAGAAGCCATCCCTCCGGACTTGGCTGTCCAGGCAATAGTGTCTTGCAAACGTGTGCAGCGAGGCCCACTTAGCCGCCTGGCAAATGTCCTGCAAGGGCACTCCTCGGCCCAAGGCAGTTGTAGTCGCTGTGGCTCGAGTGTAATGAGCCCTCAGCCCAACAGGGGGTTCCTTCTTAGCCAAGGAGTAGCACGCATGGATACACAATATGATCCACCGCGAGATGGTCCGTTTGTGTACCGCTTTTCCCTTCTTAGCACCCACGTAACCAACAAAGAGTTGGTCATCCACCCGGAACTGGCGTGTGCGATCCAGATAGAACGAGAGCGCACGTTTTGGGTCCAGACCGTGGAGCCTCTCTTCCTCTCTCGAGGGTTGCAGAGGCGGAAAGAAGGTGGGCAAGGTGATAGATTGCCCGATGTGAAAGGCCGTGACTACCTTGGGTAGAAAAGAGGGCCTTGTCCTCAACACAACCTTGTCCGGATGGACCGAAAGGAAAGGAGGTTTACAGGATAGAGCCTGGAGCTCACTCACTCTCCTGGCAGAGGTGATGGCTACCAGGAAGGCAGTCTTCAAAGTGAGAAGGTGAAGAGGACAGATTGTGAATTGGCTCAAAGGGAGCACACATCAGAAAAGTAAGAACCAAGTTCAACTCTATAATTAATGAGGCTGCACCTATGCAGCTAAAAAGAGTCTCTACTAAAATCTCCAAACCATGGTACGACGGGAGTCTCAACGAGGATAGACGAGACATGCGAATGGCAGAACGGACCTGGAGATCTACTCCCTCCGCAATGCACCTAAAAGATCTTAAGAAAGAGAGAAACGCCTACTTCAGGAAAATAAAACGCTCAAAATCGGACTTCTTCAGCCTCCAACTCGACCAAGCAAAAAACCGCCCGAGAAAACAGTTTGTGCTAATCAAGTCACAATCCAAGGAGCAACCACAACCACTCAACACTGGGCATGAGGCACCCTCCTGTGAAGACTTTGCTGCTTTCTTTATCCAAAAAACTGACAAAATAAAAAGCGATCTCCTCATTGACGCAAGCCTCTACTCCAAACCCCAATGCCTAGCACCCACTGAACCAAAAAACAATGCTACATGGTCAACCTTCAGCACATACTCGGAAGAAGAAATTGGCAAACTGCTCAGCACCCTGAAACCATCCAATCACCTCACGGACCCCCTCCCTGCCTTCTCAGTAAAAGACTTTACCCCTTTGCTTCTCCCTCTCTGGACTAAAATTATCAACAGCTCTCTCCAACAAGGAAACATACCCGACTCCCTCAAAGTTGGTCAGGTCACACCTCTACTACAGAAACCTACAGCCGACCCCTCTGATCTCAACAATTACCGTCCCATCACCAATATCCCCACTCTCGCCAAACTGCTGGAAAAATGCGCACAACTACAATTGACTAAACACATTGAGCAATTCGATCTCCTCAACCCTCACCAGTCAGGCTTCCGAGCAGGACACAGCACAGAAACTGCTATGACTCACATAGACGACGCACTTCAAATGCTAGACCAAAACGACACCTGCCTCCTCATCCTTCTTGATCTCTCCTCAGCATTCGACACCGTTAAACATGAGAATCTACTAGAACTACTAAACACAAGAATGGGCTTATCTGGAACTGCCCTCAAGTGGTTCACTTCCTTTCTTCACAACAGGTCGCAGAAATTCAAGAGCAACAACCTGATGTCCTCGCCAATACCTGTAACGCTAGGCGTCCCCCAAGGATCCTCTCTATCCCCAACTTTGTTCAACCTAGTCATGGAACCTCTCACCACCTTGCTACAAGCATCCAATGTACACTTTCACATGTACGCCGATGACACCCAACTTTACCTCAAATTACAATCACCCAATGACATCCTGCTCCTGAACTCAACGATCAGATGCACCCAATCCTGGCTTGCCGATAATCACCTCAAACTCAATGCCCTGAAAACAGAGTTCCTTCTGATCTCACCTCCAGCGAAGATCTCCACCACTCAACATTGGCTTAAACTCCTAACCGCACTCAATGTCCAACCCACCATCGTGGACTCAGCAAAATCTTTAGGCATAACACTCGACACCAATCTCAACATGCAGCAACATATCAGCAAGGCAACAAAGGGAGCGAACTTCCAGATCAATACTCCGAGGAAACTTAAACCCTACCTCCCAGCCAAAGACTTCCAAACTGCAGTACAAGCACTAGTCATCCCAAGAATTGAATACGGCAGCACCGCCCTCTGCGGACTCCCCCTAACTACAACCGCACCACTAAAAGCTTCTCTAAATGCTGCAGCGAGACTCATCACTGGGTCAAAAAAGCACTCCCACATTACCCCCGACTTGAAATCCCTGAATTGGCTGCCTTTTGAAGCCAGAATACATCTGAAAATCGCCTGCATGACACACAAGGCGGTACACCTAAACTCACCCGGCTACCTCGCTCAGAAATTGACAATCTCTGGGGGAATTAGAAACACGAGAGGCACAAACAATCTTCTGCTGAAACCTCGAAGATTCCGGAAGGAAAAAACATACAAGCGCTCCTTCTCAGGAATGGCGCCTAGGATTTGGAACTCACTCCCTCCCGAAACCAGGCTTATCTCCTCCACTACACTCTTTAAAAAAAGAAGTAAAAGCTATCCTCATGGCTAACTACTATCTCGAACCCTATTAACACCCAGCACCGATCTGTACTACATGTGTGACACCTTTACGTATTTGTTTGAGTCGTCTTATTACTCACATGATTGGCTTTGCAGTCACTTATTTGTACTATTTGTACTGTGTGATCTATTGATTTACTTGTTTGACTATGTTCCCTCATGTACCCTTCTATGTAAAGCGCTCTGATATCTGAGAAGATCTTGTTCGCGCTATATAAAACTTTAAAAATACATAAAAATAAATAAGTCCCACTGAGGCATCACAAAGGGCACAGGAGGGAACGTATGTGTGATGCCTTTCAAGTATTGTTTAACAATAGGGGACTTGAACAAAGAAGGTTGATCAAGCAGCCTCAAAAAAGCTAAAAGAGCAGAAAGGTAGCCCTTGAGAGTGCCCAGAGCAGAGCCCTGCTGGGCAAGAGAAAGAAGAAAGAGAAGAACCTCAGAAAGAGGGGCAGAGAGAGGATCCACAGCCTTTGCTGTGCACCATGCCACAAATCTGTTCCACCTGCAGGCGTATACCGACTTTGTGGAGGGACGCCTGGCTGCCAGAATGATGTTACAGACTTCAGGAGGCAAGTCAAATGGCCTCAACTGTTGCCGCTCAGTCTCCAAGCATGGAGGTGGAGACTGGACAGGTTCGGGTGGAGGACCGTCCCCTGCTGCTGCGACAGAAGGTCCTCCTGAAGAGGCAGACGAACCGGGGGATCGACTGACATACGGAGAAGCTCGGGATACCAGTACCTTCGTGCCCAGTCTGGAGCCACAAGGAGGACTTGTGCCTGGTCGCGCCTGATCTTCTTCAGCACTCTGGGCAGAAGTGGTATAGGCGGAAAGGCGTACAACAGACCGCAACTCCACTCGCGACGAAAAGCGTCTCCGAGCGAGTGCCGCCTTGGAAATTCCAACGCGCAGAACTGATGACATTGCGCGCTCTCTTTGGTGGCGAATAGATCTACCCAAGGCTCTCCGCACTGCAGAAAGAGACCTTGCGCCACGTCAGAGTTCAGAAGCCATTCGTAATCCATCATGCACCAGCGGCTGAGTTTGTCCGCCCTGGCGTTCAGAGAGCCTGCCAGGTGTTGAACCACCAGGGTCACGCCCTGATGTTCCAGCCATTGCCAGAGACGCAGAGCCTCCTGGCATAGGGTCCACGACCCCACCCCGCCCTGTTTGTTGCAGTACCACATGGTGGTGGTGTTGTCCGTGAACACCTGCACGGCACTGCACCCCCTCGGACAGAGGGGAGGAATGCCTTCAGTGCTAGACGAATCACCCGCAGCTCCAAAAGGTAGATATGGAGCCAGGACTCCCCCGGAGATCAGAGGCCTCTGATCTCCGCCTCTCCCATGTGGCCTCCCCAGCCCTGGAGGGACGCGTCCGTCACAACTACCTGCTCCGGTTGGGGAGGGGAGAGGGATCTGCCACTGACCCAATCGCGGTCCGTGAGCCACTACTGCAGCTGTCTCGCAGTGCCCTCCGAGATCAGGACATGATCGGACAGGTTACCCTGATGCTGGGCCCACTGAAACTTCAGGTCCCACTGCAGAGCCTGCATCCGCCAACAGACGTGATGCACCAGAAGGATGCAGGAAGCCATCAGCCCCAGAAGCCGCAGCGTCAACCTGACCGGGACTCGGGATAAAGGCTGCAAGATTGGAATGAGAGACTGTATATCCCGAACCCGCTGTTCGGGCGGATAAACCCGAAACTGCGCCGAGTCGAGAACCGCTCAGATGAAAAGGAGCTTCTGAGAGGGACCCAGGTGAGACTTCGGCACATTGATGGAGAACCCCAGCTGGTGCAAGAGGTCTGCCGTCGTCTGGAGGTGGCTGACAACTGTCTGGGGCAAGCCTGCCTTCAACAACCAGTCGTCGAGGTAGGGGAAGACTGAAACCCCTAACCTGCGCAGATGAGCTGCGACCACCGCCATCACTTTCGTGAACACCCGTGGGGCGCTGGTAAGGCCAAAAGGAAGCACGGTAAACTGAAAGTGCTCGTGGCCTACCGTGAACCGCAGGTAACGCCGGTGGGCCGGCAGGACGGGGATGTGGAAATAAGCGACCTGCAAGTCCAACGCTACCATCCAGTCTCCTGGATCCAGGGCAGCTAAGACCTGAGCCAGAGTCAGCATCTTGAACTTCTCCTTCCTGAGGAAGCCGTTGACGTTCCGTAGGTCCAAGATAGGGCGTAGGCCCCCTTTGCCCTTCTTGGGTACCAGAAAGTAGTGGGAGTAGCAACCAAGTTCTACTTCTGGCCCAGGAACGCGCTCGATGGCCCCCTTGGCCAAGAGGGCCGTAACTTCCTCCTGCAGAAGCCGCAAATGATCCCCCGATACGCGGTGGTGTTGCGGTGGCATGGCTTGAGGGGTCTTCTCGAAGGGGAGGGAGTAGCCCCTCCGGACGATCTGCAGCACCCACCTGTCCGAAGTGACAGTGCGCTAGTGAGAGTGGTGATGGCGAACCCTGCCCCCCAATGGCGTCACATGGGCCGAGAAGCACGGACTAGGAGGGTTTAGAGGCGGATGCTGCGGGGGAAGCTGTGGACTGGCTTTGCCGTTGTCCCCGACCGCCTCCACGGCCGCCACCGCGCTGGTAGTTAGTCTGCGGCGTGTGGCTGGCAGCACGTGTGGGGGCGCCCCTTCCTTGGCCACGAAAGGAGCGAAAGGCACCCGTTTGCTGGCACGGGGCCGAGAGGCCCAAGGACTTGGCCGTAGCCCTGGAGTCCTTAAAACGCTCAAGCGCATGGTCTGCCTTGTCGCCAAAAAGGCGACGCCATCGAACGGCATGTCCATCAGTGTGTTCTGGACATCGGCCGAAAAGTTGGCAGACCTTAACCAGGCGTGGCGTCTAACCGCCACCGTCGTTGCCATCGCTCTACCTAGTGAGTCGGTGGTATCCAGCCCACACCAGATAGAATATTTGGCTGCATCTCGGCCCTCCACAAGGGCTTGGCCGAGTTTGGCCCGTACCTCCAACGGACACTCTGGCAGCACTTCCGCAACCGTCTCCCACAGAGAGTGGGTGTAGCGGCCCAAGAGGCATGCGGTGTTGGAAGACCGCAGTCCCAGACTAAGGGAGGAGAAGATCTTTTTTCCGTACTGCTCGTACCTCTTGGATTCCCTGTCCGGCGGAGCCGACGGGAATGCGGTCTGGGAATTGGATGCCTGGATGACCAGGCTCTCGAGGGTGGGGTGGGTGGACAGAAAACATGTGTCGCCCGGGGCCGGGCGGTGGCGTCTGGCCACGTTCCTATCTACGGGCGAATACGTAGCGGGCCTGGACAAAGTACCCAAAAGAACGTCGGTCAAGGCCTCATTAAAGGGCAGCAGAGGCTCGGCCGAGCTTGACTGCGGTTTAAGGACCTCAGTGAGGAGGTTAGTCCTCACGGCTGGGACGGGGAGCTCAAGGCCCAAGGCCTTGGCAGCCCTCATCAACACCAGACTATAGGTTGCCCCCTCCTCCGAAGCCACGGTAGGAGGAGAGACAAAACCAGTGTCTGGGGAGGTGTCCAGACCACTGGCCCCCCAAGTTCCCCTGTCCAGTCCTCCTGAGACTGAAACTCATGGGTCAGAGGGTCCTCAGACCCCTCCCAATCCTCCTCATCACCCATCTCCTGATACTCA
Source organism: Lissotriton vulgaris (assembly GCF_964263255.1). NCBI lineage: Eukaryota > Metazoa > Chordata > Amphibia > Caudata > Salamandridae > Lissotriton > Lissotriton vulgaris. Next base: position 185,788,752 of record NC_141693.1, read on the forward strand.
GGGTTTTCAATTAATGGGGCCGGTTCATTGAAGTAAAACACCCCAAGCGCCGACGTCGGAACTGGAGCGAAGGAGGCATCGGGGACGGTGCCGCCCGAGGACGGTGCCGGTGGCGACACCTGACGGACCGACGCCCGGGGGGGGGGGGGGGGGGGGGGGGTTGTTAGGTCCACCGGCGACGACCCAGATCCCGAAGTGGGTCCAGTGGGGTTCTGCGGCGCCGGGCCCGAATGCGCCGGCGGAGTCGGAACCGTTGGGCCCTGCGGCGCTGTGCCCGCCGGCGGCGTCGGGGCCAAAGCACCAGACGGCGTTGGGGCCGATGCCCCCGACCCGCTAGGGGCCCCAGACAGGTCCGCTGGGACCTGCGCCGCGAAGCCCGTCGGGGAAGAGAGGTTCCTCATGGCCATGAGGAAGCGCTCGATCTCCCCCGGCGTCGCGTCTTGCCCAGGGACGCGTGGGCGGTGTCACCCGAACCCCCGGCCGCGTTGCGCGAGCGTCAGGGGGAGTCAGAAGAGCGATGACGCCTCTTCGACTTCTGGTGTTTCCGACGAAGACTTCGACCCGGAGGGGTGGTGCCTACTCTCGGAGCTGTGGTGGCTCCGGGCCCACGACCAATCCCTCGACCTCCCGTGGGACCGGGACCTCTCACGGCGCGGGGTCGATTGCCGGAGTTCGAGTCGCCTGCGGGACCGCTCCCGCCTGGCTTTCGAAGAGAGGGCCCGGCAGTCGGCGCAGGCCTTGTCGTCGTGGTCGATGCCTAGACAAGTTAGACACAGGTGGTGAGGATCCGTGACCGACATCGTGCGGTCGCAATCCTCGCAGTGCTTGAATCCGGGCATCCCTATGGCACCGATCGGAGTCGAAAGACTCGAGAAATGATCAAAAGTGATCCAAAAAATTAGTCAAAAATTGACTAAGGGTTACTGCTTTTTCCAGATCTGCGCTTGCTGGCGCAGAAAAAAGAAGAACTGGCGTCAGCACGCGGAGGCGGCGTCTAAGTACTCCGACGTCATCACGGTGCCCACGACGCCGACGACGGACGCGGAGCCGCAGACGACGCCTACCGGCGCGCATGGGTACTGCTACGCAAAAATTTCCAGATCCAGTCTGACGCCTGGGGATATTCTAAGGTAAGGAATCTATCACTAACGTGTCTCTTTCAGATGTCGGTGTTCCCCACCTTCTGAATAGCCTTAGCGTTTCCTTTGCATTGAGCTCCCACTCGTGGGATGCCGATGTCTGTCTGCTGAGCCAGTCTGCTTCCACACTGTCTTTCCCTGGTAGGTGTATGGCTAGCAGGTCTATCTTTAGTGGGATGGCCCATCTCCATATCTCCTGTGCTAGGTTCGATAGCGGCGGAGATTGCGTTCCTCCCTGTTTGTTTATGTAGAACATCGTTGTCGTGTTGTCTGTCTGGATCAACACTCTCCGGCTGGAAGGCTTTCAGGGCGAGGAACACAGTCTTCAGTTCTAGGTAGTTGATGTGTTTGACCGCATCTGCTGGAGTCCACAGACCCCTCACCCTGAGCTTGCTCATGTGTGCTCCCCATCCCTTCTGGGATGCGTCTGTGGTGATGGTCACCGTTGGGGTCGGTGATGTTAGAGGTTTTCCCTGTGTTATGTTCTCCATGTTCCACCACGACATCTCCCCCTGCACTGCGTGCGTTACAACCACTAGATCTTCCCAACTCCCTGTAGCTTGTGACCATCGTTCTTGCAGCCATTCTTGGAATGGTCTCATGTCGAGGCGTACATTTGGTTCTAGATGTATGCAGGAGGCCATCATGACCTTGCTCGCAGTTTTCACTGTCAGAGCTCGTCCCTTCTGGTAGAGGCGCGTCTCCTTCAGTAGCGCCTGTGTCCTATTGTCGCTGGGGAACACCTTGCTCTGTATGGTGTTGATCTGCGCCCCTAGGAAGATTTTTACCTGCGCCGGTTCCAGAGAGGATTTCCCCCGGTGAATGGAGAATCCCAGGTCCATCAAAGTATTTGTCACGCGCTGGGCATGTTCCTTGCATGTCCTGTGTGAACTTGCCTTTATTAGCCAGTCGTCCAGGGTAAGGGTATACATGGATCCCTTCCCTTCTCAGGTGCGCTGCCACTGCTGCGAGGCACTTGGTGAAGACCCTTGGTGCGGATTTTAGGCCGAACGCTAGGGCTGTGAACTGGTAGTGATGTTTGTTGATGGTAAATCTGAGCAGATGTTTGTGCCTCCTGTTCATCGGGATGTGCAGGTAGGCGTCTTTGAGGTCTATGGTGGTCAAGAAATCTCTGCCCCCAATCTGGGGAAAGACCTCCTGTAGGAACGTCATTTTGAATTTTTGTGTTTCTATGTATTTGTTCAGGAACCTGAGGTCCAGGATGGGTCTTAGTGTTTCGTCCACCTTTGGTACCAGGAAGTAGGTGGAGTACACCCCCTTGTTCCTTTTCTTTTCCTGACTGCACCCTCTTTTTTGGTTTTCTGTTTGGCGGTGTCCTTTCCAGTTCTATACAGTATCCGAACTGTATGATGTTCAGTACCCACTTGTCTGTGGTTATCTTCTTCCACTCTCTGAAGAAGTGACTTAGCCTGCCGCCTACTGGTGTTACATGTTCTATGATATTTGGTCCTCTTGTGCTCCACCCTGGGAGGCGTCGTGCGGGTGGGCACGTACTGTGTGATGGCGTCAATTAGAGGTGGCTTGATGGCCCCTTCTTTTATTCTGGCCACGTCCGTTTCCTCTCCCGCGAAAGGAGTGGCCCTTTTGCTGGTGGTGCCAGTTTTGTTTTTGGTGTCCCTGCTGTGTCTGGTATCTCCCTGGCTGGCCTGCTGGAAGGTCTGGTGTGACGTTCCTGGCTGGTTTCCCCCTCTTCCGTTCGGTCTACGTGACGGGTTCCCTATTCATTCCTCTGAATTGTAAGGCCCCCATGGACCTTACAGTGTCGTTTTCTTTTTTAAGCTGGGTGAGTTTTTCATCCAACGGCGCTTCAAACAGTGTCTCCCCATTGAATGGGGTGCTAAGAATGTTGTGCTGAACCTCTGGTTTGAAGCCTGAGATCTTGAGCCAGGCTTGCCTTCTTCCAGTGATTCCCAACATCATCAGCCTGCTGAATTTGTCTGCTCCATCCAAGGCTGTTTTGAGGCAAGCGTTCGTCACATTTTTCCCCTCCTCCACGAGGTGCGAGGCTCTTTGTTGGTAATCTTCTGGGAGGTGCTTCATCAGCTGCCCAATTTGGTTCAGGATTTGGTACTGGTGCCTATTCAGTAGGGCGTTTGAGTTCGCCATGCGCCAATACATTGATGCATTCCTTTCTATCTTTCTCCCAGTCAGGTCCATCCTCTTGCTTTCCTTGTCTGGTGGTGGCCCTGATGTCGTTGGCACATTTGCCCTCTTCCTTGCGGTCACCGTGATAATGGAGTCCGCAAGGACTGTCCCTCTGATGTACGGGGGATCTTTCGTGGAGTGTTTGTATTTCTTCTCCGTCCTCGGCGTAACGGACATGCATGTCGCCGGTTCCTTGAACGCCTCCTTCCCCTGAGCCATGACATTCTCAAGCATTGGGAGATACTGGCTTCTGGTCTGCGTGGGGAGTAGGGTCTCCAAGAGGAAGTCTGACTTTTGTTTTTCTTCATCAAGCTTGACTCCAAACGCCGTTGCTGCGTTCTTGATCATATTGTACGCCCCACTGTCGTCTGGCGGTGAAGGCCTCGAAGGGTACGTGTCTACAACCTCTTCTGGACTTTCGGTGCCGAGGTCCTGCCACTCCAGATCCTGCCTCCCCGAGGATCGTCCGCTGGTCGTCGTCACCCTCCTCATCATAGTAGAAGACTTCATCCTCTTGATGTTCTAGAGTTTCGGGGTTTTCCGCAGTTCTTCGGCCTCAAAATCCTCCTCCTCTTCTTCTAATTCGACAAGACCCGTCGGTGTTTGAGGGAATCGTGAATCGCTTGAGCCGTTCGTCGAACTCCTTCTTTCTTTGTAGGATGTTATTCATTTCAGCCTCGAGACGTTTTTTCTTCCTGGCCTGTTTGGCGTCGGACCGTTCGGCTGGTCTCTTCGCCGTGTACTTAGACGTCGACGCGGGCTTCGGGTCCTTTGTCGAAGTCGAACGTTCCTTTGCGAGGACATGCTTCCACGACCTTGGATTTTCGCCCGTCTTCGCCGCCTGGGAGTCCTTCTCGAAGGATCCGCTGGGCTCTCTGTCCTTGGATGCAGCTGAGGCTGTCTAGGTTTTCGGCGCCAGTGCTCCCTTTGAGGACTTAGACTCAGTTTTTCGAGAGTCTGATTCAGACCTTCGATGGTCTGTCGGGGATTTGGGGTCGACGACTCTCCTTCCTTCCGTTTTTTTGTCGGTCTCTACGACCGTGAAGTTGTCCTCTTCTCCGGCGACGTTGTCTTCTTCGTCGGTCGAGAGTCCCAGGTCTCGAAGGGATGGTGGTTGGCCCTTCCCCTGCATGGTGTAGTTGGCCCCTCTCTGTCGCTCTCTAATGCGGAGAGTCTTCGGTGTGAAGGCAGAGCAAGCGTTGCAGTCCTTGCTCTCGTGGTCGAACAGTAAGCAGAGGTTGCAAACCGGGTAATGGTCCTTCTGCGCGTACTTGTGGTGGCAGTTACGGCAGAATTTAAAAGGTGTGTTGTCCATTTCTCGCGCTCAGGGGGCCCCCAGTGTGCGCATTCTCGGTTGGACGTCGTAGTTCTCCTTTCTCGTCGTCCCGGCTTATTGGTGTTTTTCCTCGTCGTCTTCTCCGTCTTTTCCTGTGCAAAATTCGACTCTTCTGTGTCTCTTCCCGTCCAAAATTCTGGAGCCTCTCGGGAACGATCCAGACCCTACGGCCGAAAAAAGAATCTAAAGATGGCGCCCAAGGGTGGTAGCTCCCGCAGGAAGCGTGCCGACGTCACGGAAGGACACCAAAAGGTGGGACGTCGACGTCCACCTGGGCTACGAAAAAAAAAAAAAGAAGACTACGATTCCGGACCCAACCACTAGACCGCGGAATAATGCACAGCATAGTGAATCCAGAAAGATTCACGCTGCAAAACCACAGGTTATCAATTTTAATCGGAAGTTAAAAAAATTATTTTGAACGGCCATGAAAGGGGATTGTGGTACGTGCAGTACACGTCCTGAGGAAGAGCTACATTCGTTGTGTGAAGAAAGAGGTTAAATTAGGGTCAACCAATAGCCAACATTCTCTCTATGCATTTCAAAGAAAGCTATGATGCGATTGTCTGCAAGGCTTGAAGGCTCAGATACTTATATCTGTTGCATAACCTCAAACCACTGAGATTGCCCTAGGTGGTTTGGAGGTAGAGGAAGTGTAAACTCTCTGAGTGGTGCCCTGCAGAGGTAATTAGTTTTTTTTGAGCAAAGGAGATTGGTGTATTCGGCTGCCTTCAACATACATCTTCATTTGCAGGTTACTAAAAATAGAGTGCAATTAAAGTATGAGGTATGTGTGTAAATATATAAATATAATACATTTAGAAATTAGTTTTAATATCTTTGTTCATTACGAGAGTACTAATAATTTGAATATTTAAAATGCAATTACCAAACTGCTTTTGAGCAAGATTGGAAATTAATATTGAAAGTTGTATAGTAATACTGTTGCTCTGGTGCCAATTCCACTTCTGTGTTTATTTTACTGTTAGTTGCGGTTTCAATTTCATAATGTTTATAAAATGAATTGTGATTTACAAAGTAGGTGTGCTTTCTATTGAACCTTAAGTAATTTTAAGTTTGATATGTTGTTGAGTTCTTAGGTGGCAATTGAGATATTTTTGAATTAAGGTCTCTGTATCTCTCTGGAGTACTTAATGTATATTTCAAGTAATGTAGTCAGTATATATACACATTTGGCAAGTGAATGTCCTAAACAAAGTGACCTATCATGTGGACTAATATAAAAGGTGGTTCAGAGGGGTTAGGCTTTCTCAATAAAGCTTATAGAAGTTAGTTATTGCTCAGTAGACAAGTGTTATCTAAGAGGATATGTGATCATAAAAATGAAGTTATTACCCGCAAATTAATAAGGACATGTGCTTCAGACCCCCATGGGGCAAGCGCTAGCAGGGCAGTCCTTGTGGAAGGTACCCTTTTTCGGCAGAGCCTCCAGACCCCCCGGATTATACGGCTTGCCCGAGGTGCGGCTACCTTGAAAGCCTGGGATGCCACAGCTACATGCAACAATGTGACCACTTTTCCATCGCCACTCACACCCATCACTGACAACCCGGATTTCTCCCTGGACATTTGGTCACTGGGATAAGGCGGGTCACAGGTCTATTGTGCATTTATTTAAAGTGGAGGGCCCCCTATTCTTCGAAGATCTTAAATCCAACTTCGACATGCCCGAAACTGAGCTGTACCATTACCTGCAGATAAGGCATTGGGTTATGCAGCCCCAGGTCCACCAGGGAGCAGAAAGTCTCCTCACTCAGTACAAGCGATGGCTGCTTTCTAAGCAGTCCGCTAAGCAACTTATTACAGAATTATACCACATCCTACGCCCTCCAGAACAGGCAGTTAAGTATGCGGGTCAAAGACAGTGGGAAATGGAGCTGGGGCGGTCATTGACTCCCAAGGAATGGGTGGATATTCATTACAGAACTCGACACTCGCGTACTATTTCTAGCGTGGAATCAGCCATTAAATAATGATGTAAAGGAATCTAACACAGACTACACAAAAGCGACCCCGACCGTGAACCCACTTGTTGGAGAGGTTACGATGCTAACGGCAAGCTATTACATCTGTTATGGGAATGTTCTACTCTCACAGCTTATTGGACGCAAGTATTAGATGAGATTGACCACAACTTTGACACTACACTATTACGCTTCCCTGAATATGTAATTTTGGGCGTATCTGAAAGGCTCACATTTCCCCTCAAGTCCCGCAAAGGCAAGCAGGTGGGAATAGCTTTTGGGGTTGCGCTGCAGAATATATTGTCACATTGGGGCACAGACAGAATTCCCACGGTGCAGGGATGGTTTCACCGGCTATGGTATGTGCTTGGCAAAGAACGCATTTCTTTCTCACTTCAGGAAGATGGGGCTTCTTTTGCAGACTTGTGGCGAACCTTTATTGCATTGCTGTTCTCCGAATTCCACGAGCTCTCCTGCCCCAGGTATCTGCGGCTATTGCGCCTCCCTGAGCTGATACAAGAAGTGACCCAACCTCTACCACACTGATGAGCTATGCGCCAGGTTTGCTTTCCCCCTTTTCCTGACTATGCAGCTTGGGTGGGGAGAGGGGTGGAAGGGGGGAGAGAGGGGGGTAATGTGGTTCCTCTTGTTTAATTTTGATGCTCTGTGTTGCACTATGATGATCTTTGGCCGATGTTCGGGGTATTATTGCTTACTGCATCTCGTTTGTTTATCAAATCAATAAAAACATTTCAACCTAAAAGTGAAGTATTGAGCCTATGTAGAGTACAAAGCTAAGCAGCTAATGTATAAAAATGCACAATAAAGATTATATACTCTGTTCTAATAGGTGGGAAAAACAGGTTATAGTACATCTGTTATAAGAATCTACATAAAGTCTTTACTCTGTAGCAATAGGTTACTGAAGAAGTGTTTTTTTCCAAACCTGATTAACCCTGTGTACTGACAGAAGTGTCTGCAGAGAACTTAGTTCCTCACGTTCACACCCGTTCTTTAATTGGTACAGAGCTATTAGTAGAGAGGGGCTGTTTTATACAACTCTGCCATACGGAATGTATAGCATGTTGAAATGTACTAGCACGGGCCCAGTTTTTGTCTTAATCCATCTACACAGACTGACTATTCTGTTCAGAGCCTTTCACAGCCAGCCTTCTTTCATCTTGAAGAGAGAGGTCACCAGAGATGCCACCCGGTCATAAAAAATAAGAATTCACCCTGGATAGAGATATGACATAAGGAGCCACTCTTTCAAACTGTAACAGACAATCTGCACCCTCTTGAAATGTGATAATACAATGCCAAGTGTTTCCATGGACCCTTCTATCCAGGTCCTTTTTCAGAAGTGTCAATAAACAGATTGCTATTTGTAAAAGGAGTCAAACACCTGCTTCAATCTGAGAAAATACCTTTTGAAAGAGATGGATTCATTAGTAAAGCCCTTCACACTTCACTGTTTAACCTGTAGAGAGGTGTCAGTAAAATTGGGTACTAAAACTGTACCATTCACTCTGTATAGACTTATATGAAAAAGTTACCTTTTCATGAAACTCTACCACAGACAATTGTACACTGATTAAATCTCTTGTTCAGAGGTATGAAGAGAGAAGAGAGACCTTGCTCTCTGTATATCCATTCATACACCATGGTCTCTCAGTAGAGACGCCTTTGTACACAGCTGGATTACTCCTTAAAGCTTTTTACAGCCAACTTTTAACCTCTACAGACCAAGTTGTAGAGGGAATCTTCTGATAGATGTGAGCCAATCACTCTGTATAGAATTGCATTATAACCCTCAGGTTTTACATCAAACCGTACTATTTTCCTTCTCCTCTTTGATAAAATGTATTAGCATAGGAGCTACTGTTTGTCTGAGGCCTTCTACACATACTCTTTACTCTATCAGTAGAGAGCTTGCTGTTTGTAAAGCAATGTAACACAGGCAGTACTAGTTGTCTAAGGTCTTCTACAAAATCATTAGCCTTCTGTTGAGCTGTTACTTACAGAGACAGTTGTTACTGAGTTGCATGAGACAGGATCACGTTTTGCTCTAACTACCAACATGCTGTAATATACTTATTATTATATATACTACTCATTCTCTCTGTCCCTCTACACATAATGTCCATTCTGCTCAGATGAATCATTATATAGGCTGGTCTTACTGCAGTGAACTAAACACCCTATTCACTCAAACAAAACATCGTTAGAGAGGTTTGATCTTTCTCAGTAAAGCCTTTCATACCCAGCATTCACTTCGAAGAGATGTCTCAGACAGGCTATTTTGTTATAAACTTCCCTCTCTCATGAAACTAAACCATATATAATATGTGCCATGTTAAAATGTGATAACACAAGGACTCTGGTTTCCATGGACGCTTTTACACAGATCCTTTGTCCTTTTTAGAGGTGTCATTAGAGAGATTGCCGCTTGAAAACAGAGTCAAACACCCTGTATACTCAGAGAAAAGATCTGTAGAGTGGGATGGATTAATTAGGAAAACCCTTCACACTCACGGTTTAACCTGTAGAGAGGAGTCAGTAGAGATAGTGTGCGTTATAAAACTGAACCACTCTACACCATGTTCTCTCCCAGCTTGTAATCTGTACAGAGCTATTAGTAAAGAGCGAATGCCGTGATGAAAGTGAGCCATTCAATCTGCATAGAATTGTATAAAAATGTTTACTTTTGCATCAGACTTTACCTTGCTAAATCTGCATTCTATTACTGTGTTATAGCACAGAAACTAGAGTTTCTCTGAAACCATTTACTCACACCCTTTACTCTGTTCTACACAGACCATTAGGTCTCTACTGAGGTGTCACTAGAACGGCTGTACTAGAACATACGATAACTGTTGTATAAAACTCTACCATACAGAATGTATATCATGTATATGTACTAGCGCAGGTCTTGTTTCTCTCTTAATCCTTTTACACAGACTGATTTTTTAGGAATACCTGTGAGAAGCAGAAATACATATCATGTATTTTTCTCTGTAGGGCTTGTTGTCAATTAAATATGCCAATGAAAGAGCAGAAAAAGAAGAAGACAAATCAGTGGTACTACAAACAATTCTAAAAAATGTAGCACAGCCACAGAAAGGAAACCAATGGTAAAACAAGCATTCGCAAAGCCAATAGCTCACCTATTTGAAAGCTATCTGATTACCTAATGTCTTTTAGCAATGTTGTACAGCAGCATGGCTAAAAGTTAGTGGCATGGCATAGAGGAGTAGAGTGGCGTAGCGGAGAGTGGAGTAGAATGTGATTGTGTAAATGGGGTGGCGTGAAGAGGAATATAGTAGACTGCCGTAGAGTAGTAGTATTATCAATGTCTCCATAATGGTGTATATACCACTGTTAGAAGGTGGTTCTGACACTATGGGCCGCCCGGATTTTTCGCATTTTTGAGCATCAAAATGTTGAGCTTTTACTAAAGGGGAGCCTCATAAATTGGGACTCACCCACAGTGAACTCATGATGTAAGAGACTGCATGGGGATTTTACGGGTGTCCCCCTGGCTTGACCAGGCCACTGTGCTGCAGCTGGAGTAAGGGTGACCAGGCCACTGCGCAGCAGCTGGAGTAAGGGACACCAGGCTGGTAACATGCAGACACATGTGTACATGTGTGTGCACACGTGTAGGGGCTGCGCAGGGGAGATTGCTAGCGTGAGCAGCCAAGGAGCAGATGCAGATAGACTGGTGTGGCAGGACTTTTGCAGAATGGGGTGGTGACATGGAATAGGCTTTATAAACTGGGAAGAAACATGCCGGACAAAGGGAGTGTTTTACTGTGTTTCACTTCATTATTTTCCTATCGGGATGTGGAGCTCATGGGCTACAGTAACATTCATAAGACCTACAGATTCCAGACACGTAATAAAGTCCGCTGTAGCGGATGTGATCAGAAGTATTCCGCAAAGTCATATTTGTACTGCTTTTGGGCCATACAGAACGGTCATATTTCTCTGAACCAGCCATAACCAGACCCTGGCTGAGGGCTGACCTCAGCAGGATGGATTGATAACCTTTCTTCCACAAGCTAAGGCCTCCTCTCCAGGAAGAGAAGATGGGTGAGGCTACCGGCTCATCCATCAACAGCTATTTCTGGGTGCCAGGTACCAGGCTGCACCAAGGAGAGAAGGCAGCGAGGGGGGAAGGGGCTTTGTTTCAGAGACCAAGTCGCCAGAGACCCTGGACAACGCCATCTTGAACAAACCCAGAGGCTGGACAAGAAGGAGGGGGAAGGGGCAGGGAAGTGATGTGTTGCTGTTTGATAGGACCAACAGAGACTTCCTGCCAGCCCCCTACTCAACTTTTAAAAAGTGCTTGTACAGGAAGAGAAGCTCTCTCGGGGAGTGGTCTGCTGAGGCGGAAGGTGCTGGAGCCTGGCTATGGGAAGTTGGAAGGAGGACCTCCCCCCCCCCACTCCCCCCCTTGACTGCCCCCCAGGGCACAAACAGCGCCAGAAGAGCCCAGAACCAGTGCACAGAGCAGGGGGCCTCTGCTCAGGGAGAAGAGAGGCCCATGACGAGAGCCAGGCGAAAGACTGGTGCAGGGAGCCAGTGAAGACCACTCCTGCAGAATGCACTCTCTTGGAGACCGGGAGGGCGAGGGAGAGTGCTCCCAGTGGCTGGGGGTCGCCACCAAGAGCAAGAAGACGTGAAAATGGGCAGATCGGACCCCCAGGGGCTGAGATATGGCCTGGAAGGTAGGCGACCTTTGATCCCTAAGAAGAATGACGATGAAGCGCGTGGGGCTCCACCGCTGTTCTCAGAGATGCCCCCGGGGTGGATCAGGTCCCGAAGGCTTCCCCCAAGGAGAAGGGAAGCTGGGGAGCACCGTTGCGCTCCCCGTGAAGGTGCCCTGCAGGGAAAAGGGCCCGGGAACCCAACTACGGGACCCGTTGAAGTCGGGGTGCGCCATCGCGCACCCTGTAAAATTATGCCCTAAGGGCCCGGGATCCCATCCCTGGGCTCCAAAGTAACGAGGGGGCCTGAGACCCCATCCCTGGGCCCCGAAGTAACTGAGGGGGCCTAGGACCCCATCCCCGGGCCCAAAAGAACTGCCCGAGGCGTGCGGCCACACTCCCCCGCAGTCCAGCCGGACCGGAGGAGGCGGATGCATCTGCCTGCTGGAGCAGGCACACCAGAAGTACCCAGCCGGCTGCCGTGGCCGCACACAGGGGTGCGGGCTGGGAGGGAGTCAGCAGGGGCAGCCGGGTGTGGGCTCCCCGGGCTGCCCTCAGCCCAGCAATTCGTGCAGGGTGCCCAGGTGAGAATGAGCACCCCGAAAATGGTGATGAGTGGCTGGGGGTGGGCTCCCCGAGTTGTAGAACCTATCTGAGGGTCCGGACCCTCCAACGGGCAGCCAGAGTGGCCGGAGGCCCACATCGCGGCTCTCCCCGGAGCAGCAGGAGAGCCGCTGTTCAGAAATGCATGAGGTCCCACAATGCCTTGCAGGCCAGGACCAGCCTGCAAGGGAAAAACTGTGTTTTCTCTGCTTGTGGTGGCCCCTGGAGGGCGGGGTCACCACCACATGAATGCAAAGGTGCCGGGGGAGCTGCTGGAGAAGCGGAGTCTCCCCCCAGCACAAAGAGAAAAGTCCCACCCGAAGTGCCTTGGGGACTTAAAAGAAACAACCCCTCAAGGGCTCAGCTAAGATTGCATCACCTTCTAGGCTGGAACATTTGTTCTACAGCTGGGGGCGCATTGAGAAGTGCATCATGGAGTGAAGAGCTAAGTTGAGGATGTCTAGAGAAGTGAAGAGGTGTAATTGCACTGAAATGCATTTACTAATGGTTATTTCTTTTAGAGGGACTTAAGTTCACGTGTTTAATAAGTACATGCAAGGTGATCTCATAAGCAAAAAGGGGTTATGTTGCCAGACATTCCAGCTAGGGTGTCTGGCTGTATATCCCTAATTCAGTGATGCCTTTAGGGGCTGTAATTGCAATGCATTCTAATAATACACAAATGTGAGGAGTACTGTCATTCTAAAGTTATGCTTAAACATGTATCCTTGCTGCTGCTGTTAGGTGAGGAACAACCAAGACTATTAGCCCTTAAGATGTAGAGATGCATACTTTATGGTCAGTAGGAGATGCTCAGTGAGGGTTATGTGTCACCAAGGCAGGTGTACCCATTTTTAATGCTGGTTGAGGTAATGGGGTGGGTCGCCACTGGGAAGGTGCCAGTGTGCAGGGCCTACGCCCCAGGTTATGATCAACTAACTGCATTGGGGGCAAGAGGATGTGCATACATAATAGTGGTGGTACCAGACCCCACCCCCCCTGAGGGAGGGGTGGAGATGTTATGCAATGTCATCTCCAATGTAGTGTGTGAGTTTAATAAATGTACTCTTACTTTTATTGAGTGTTATTTTTGTGCACCTGCAAATGGAGATTCCTAGCCCACACCACCTCCCTTGTGTAAGCCTCAGACTTCTCTGCAACGCTTCCCTCTGAGAGTCAGGGCTAGAAATGGGTGTTTGGTTCACAGTGAAGGACAAATGTAGTCATGTTATTTGTGCAGGCCTCACAGATGCCTCGTTTTCCAACAACCACATACATGGAACGAATAAACTAGAAAAAATACCAACCAACACGGCCTCCCGTCTTAACTCGCTCTATATCTTTAAAATCTTCTGTGTGCTCCAATATCTTGTGTCTTCTATCCTTACAATAAAGGCCTGACTCACAAGCAACATCACTGAATAACGGCCCCACAGCTCACTGTGTATTGAGACACGTGTGACACTTTAAAGTGGTGTCGGAGTGGATAGTCAGAGGCAGTGGAACGGTCTTTTGATCACAGAACATGGAATTTCCTTGCATCAATTTGCAAAGGGATCTACAAATTGATCCAAAACCTTAAAACTTCCTAGACCGAATGTCAATAAATTTTGAAAAGAGGCGTCCATTGGATAATCAGGATTGATGGATACCACTACACTGCTGTCTTTTTACCAGCTTATGATGCTGAGCACAATTATGCTAGTAATGAGAAATGTAATGCCCCACATATTTCCTAGAAATTAAATAGAATTCCACTTAAATTAAAGTCACATTTTGCCTTTGCAAGCATTGAAAAATACTTTTCTTCTGAAACCCAGCTGAAAATAGTTTTATTGAAAAGCGCACAGACATCTTTTGAGTCAGAGTCTTAATTAAATGAAACTGAACTGCCTGGTTTGCTTATTCCAAATTTTCAGTGGTATTTATTTTGTATGAAACACTTCCACTGAAATATCCTCTCGAAACACAGTGGGGTGGAGCAACAGGATATCATTGCACCGCAAGGAAAGATTCCAAAGCACTATATACTAGAGGATTGAAGGCATTTTAGAGAGGATCAGTGAGGTGGGAGGGCATTTCAAGCAGTCCGTACAGCACCAGCACCCACACCTTGGAACAACTCAGTTCCAGAGGCCAGCGCTTGATCTACCATTCAAAGAGTGGCGCTCTGGCATTAACAACAAGGATAATAGGGAAATTAAACTTTGTCGTTTGCGCAGATCCTTTGGAGTCACAACAGGTGAAGAATGCAAACTCATTAACTGACGAATGGGAACCGCAAACTGCTGATGTCACCTGAGGCAGGTGCAGTTCTTCAATAGACTTTAAAAAAAGACTCTGCGTAATCAAATACCATAAAGGTATACTTATGTACTGTGCCATTCACAAATTCTCGATGAACAGTGCCAGTCAGTGGCTGAATGCATCACAATTCAGTAATGGGAAGAGGTCTACAACAAAAGGAAAACAACGGACTGGGTGCTGGGGGGGAGGCGCAGGTAATCTACAATACCAACACGGGTCAAGCTCCAACATCGACGGTTGCAGGAGGGGGTTAATCTGCAACAGCGATGCCCCACAAGCTTCATGAATGACAGACGAGGAGAGGGGCAATGTATGATGACGAAACGTGGCATTGTACGACAATGAGGCCATCTGCGGCAATGGACACAGGATGGGCAAGTTACATCAATAAAAAAACAAGCGTACACTGGAAGAGGAAGGAGAGGTAGTTGGAAAGTTTATGGAGCAGCTGTAAACAGTAACCTGACCCACAAGGAATGCAGCTGCCACCCTGTGCACCGCTTCCTGCTCCAGATAGCAAAACGTTGTGGGATTTAACATTACAAAAGAGGTGGGACATGCGCCCGCCATTTGCGTGCTTTCATTCTTGAAAGACACATGCAAAAGCCAATCCTATGTGTGGGGGAGTTAGATCCACACAGAGTAGTTTAGAGTAGTTACAAGAAGCCTCGCAGAGCAGCGCATGCGAGCTGCGCTAGGCTCGACCTAAAAAGGATTGAAATCAAGTAAGAGCACAGTCTCTTATATAAAAAATGTATATCATGCAAACATTTTTCAGGTGTAAGTAGTATTGAAGATCTGTCAACATTGAAAAAAACTAATTGTTTAAAAAAAAGAAAGGAAAAAAAAAGAAAAAGAGATCAGACAGATTTAAGAAGAAGAAATTCAAAGAACTTTGTCAAATTATGAGAAGCACGAAGACAGTAAACAGCATTGTAAAAGCAGAGTTTGTGAGTGTCTAGAAGACAATGCCTTTGTATTTAAGAGAACACTAGTTATTCTCATTTTCAAGAGAATGAGATGTTTAGATAAACTGGTTAATTCCCTTACACAAATGTTGTCAAAAGATTTGATCTAGTAAAACATACTTTTGCAATATTTTCCAGGAAGAGGAAACAGTAGGGAACCATTCTTTTAATGAGGAAAGTTATTTACAGGCAAACGAGTTATTGTTTGCTATCGACAAAGATGTTTGTGCATATAAAATCATGAAGGTACACAGAGTGAAAAAAAAACATTTGTGCTTAGAAAAGTAGAAGAAATAACCAATGAAGAGGTTAGCATTCTCAAAAACTAGTTTATGAATGGAAGTGTAGAAAAGTATGCAACATAAGACAATTTATTAAGAAACTTAGACTCTTCTTAAACAAATACAGCAGAGGAACTGTGAAACAAAACAATGAAACTAATGCAATGCCTTGATCTTTGTCAAGTTAGGAGAGTAAAAAACCTTCAAGGACATTCATTGGCCTGCTTATCACAACAGATTTGTAACATTACTTTCCATTGTATATGGATGCTATATGTGCACCACACTAAAATGCATAATCTAGTAAAATGATTGTATATTGTGAAAAGTCCAGCTCTCCAGCTTCAGAAACTAAATGATAGGTTATTAAGAGGTAGTCATTCTGAAGTCAGTTCTCTTCTAGATAATACTCAGATAGCATATTTTGGGTTTGAAAGACCAACTGAAGAGAATGAGATGGTTGTGTAAACCGACACTGACATTTCTAATACTAGCACAGTTTTAGACAATTATGAAAGAATATTGATGCATTTGCAAGAACAACTTCAGAAATACCAGACAAAATGTGTTTGTTGTAGGCAAACTCATTACAGATCAGAAATTTAAAAAAAAACATTTGTGAAAAACAGGAGAGCGATCTAGTTCAATAGTATAAAAGTGCTCTTTTGACAGTAGATTTTGACAGGCAGATTTTCTGTAAATATTGTACGGACAAACTGGACATAATAAAAAGCATGCTATAGCGGTTTATAATAAATTGGAGGTTTTTTCCAATTCCTACTGTGTTTAAAACCTGAAAGTATATGAGTTTATTCTCACACAGGCAGTACATTCCTTCCAAGCAATTGTTAGAATGGAGACCAAAAATAAGAAACTACCTCCTACTGGTTATTTAAAGGTAAGGTTGTGTGTTTGCCTCTGAATATGAGGCAGAATATTGAAACTATAAGTATAGATCATGAAATAAAACCACTAGTGGTACTAGTAAATGGAGTACCTACTAAAGATAAAAACAATTGGCAGGAACATGTAAGCACTGATAGGGTTAGGAAAGCTTTGCAATATCTTGCATTAGAAAATGTGTTTTACAAAGAGGTTGATATAGATGAGCAGGTTAACTGTTTTAGAACAGGAAATTTTGAATTGTGCCAGATGAAGTAAGCACATGATGAACCGTTAGGTGTGTAGGCAAAAGAGCTTAGAAGCACGGTGGTTTACAATTTTGTTCCCTACAGGGGAAGGTGGTTATGATGAACGTCCAGTGCCAATCCCTGATTAAGAATACAGATCAAGTAGATTATACTCTGAAAATCATTGCATTAGTCAAAACATTCAATACAATACGTTGTGGGTCATTTTATGATAACAGGGACCCAGTTTAATTAAATCATTGCAAGATAATTAGTGGAAAACGTACTTGGGAAACATGAGGTAGTATAGAGTAACTTAATGAATATCATGTCTTGCCAATGTGGTACAAGTAAATATTGGTTCCGTTGACACCGTCAGCTGAAGCGTATGTTATGCAATCTAGTTGCATGTGGGAGGAAAAAGAAACGAGGATGCTGATTGTATTTCTTAATGATGGAGTATTTATTTTGATGATTGCTTAAATGAATGACACCAGATTTTCCTTGTGCTATCCAGTCTTGTAGAAGATATTTTCCTTACCTCCTTTCTTCTGTTTTCTTCTAGGGTGTCTACATCGCAGAGGAGGGTGTCACCCGGAGGCTCAATGATAAGAAGAAATGAGCAGCAGCAAGAAAAAAGTACTTATTTCAGTACTCATAAGGATAGGTACAGTCACCACACCCAATGGACTGTAAAGCCTCATACTGTTTGTAATTTAGTAAGAACAAAAAAATGGGGAGAGGGACAAAAAAAAGGAAAATAAACGCTATGGGCCATAATTTTTCTGGGACTTTCTTCGTTTCTTGGGTGAAAATTACAGTTTGGTAGATTATAAGGACTTCTGTATAATAGGATACATTTTCTTCAAGCTAGTCATGTTTGAGGCATTAACACCCTCAGGAAGAACAAAACATACAAACTGCTGGGGATATTATTGACAATATTGACCACACTGCCCCATATTTCCGGAATGGCTTTTGCCCTGGGATACTTTAGGTAAACACCAACAACTAAAAAAAAAGAGAAAAATCCCTATATTACATACAACTAGAAATTCCATGGTGTGGTCAATTAGACATCAAGAAGCAGAAACAGGAGATAAACATCGGCCCTCTCCCCAACCTCTCAGCTATCCCGAGCTCAAACCATTATCAACACGACCCACCCCCTTCTAGCCCTTTCCCCAGCACACATACTGCGTCTGCCACAACTCTGAGTTGCGGCAGCTTGTATGCTTACTCCATAGGTGACCACCACGCCTTGCTCCACTCGTCAGGACTTTCTTCAGGGTAGACGCCCCTCTGTCCTTCGTCTGCCGTAGTCATTGCTCTTGGTGTTTTTCAGAAACTGCATCTTCCGGGTTCGCATTTCTGCCTTGGCAAACCATGGCTTCTGGCTCTGACCTACTGTGATTGGTGAGTTCATTTTCTCCTCCTGGCCTCACTCTGGATTCGTCCTCTGAATCCGAGAAAGACAGAAGAAAGTTAGGAGCTGTGCAGAGTATGCTTGGGATAATCTTCATCACTTTCTCAGGAAAGCTAATGCAAACATTGCAGGGATTAATTTCAAGACTCCTGGTGAATTGTGTTCTATTAATCCTGCCAATGTTTGTAGACACTTCAAGCACAGATATAAAGCAATGCTTCATTTTATCTGTAACAAAAAGAATCCACCAGGGGGCGTAGCATAGCAGTCCAGCAAGCCTTAGGCAAGTGCAGACGTATCCCTAAACGTTATCTGCAAAAATCCTGCAGTACTACAAAAATTTCACTCCCCTGCCTCTCATCGCATCTGGTACCTGCTGGGACCTGCTATTTCGGAAAGGAGCGTTGATGATGTGCGAGGATGACGCAGAGAAATCCGGCATCCTATGGTAAACGTGGGCAGCCGAGAGAGGAAATTCGGCGATGGCAATCTGTGATTGTTTTGTCCTGGAAGGTGTTCTGCAAGGAAAAACATTTAGTGACGTATGGCCCATCTCCAGATGGTCTGTGTTAGTTGTGACAGCTGGAGAGTGCCCCCCCCCCCTGGTTTTGTATGTAGTACATTGCTGTCATGTCTGTACAGATCAGGACAGCTTTGCGCTTGGAGCGCTAGAAAAATCGCTAGCAGGTCTAGAAGATTTATGTAAAGTTGCTTTTTCTATAGGCTTCAAATGCCCTGAATTGTATGCATCCGAAGAGGAGCTCCCCAACCAGTGAACGCATCTGATGCGTCTGCTGTTAGCCTTATCTGGGAAACCGGGTCTATGAAGGGCCGCCCTTTTGAAAGTTTTTTTGTATTCCACCACTGCAGAGAGCAATGTGTGCGGCCGTCCACCAATACTAGATCTGATAATAGACCCTAAGCCTGGTTCCATTGATGTGCTAAGCCTTCCTGAGGGGGATGCATGTGAGGTCTTGCGCAAGGAACTATTAGTATGCAAGACGCCATCATCCCTAGTAACTGCATGAATACTCGAGCTGGCAATGAGTGTTGAGGATGAAACTAGAAGAGTAGAGTCTGCATGTTGCGGATTCTATTCGGATTGGGGTAGGCCACAGCTTTTTGTGTATCTATCGTGGCTCCCAGATATGCTTGTGTGTTGGATGGCTGTAGATGGGACTTGGACAGGTTTACTGTGAATCCAAGATCGTGAAGCAACTGCACTGTTTTGTGAGTATGATAGAGACCGCTTTCTTGCAAGCTAGATTTTAAGATTCAGTCATCCAGATATGGGAAGACGTGAATGTGTTGTCTTCGAAGATGAGCTGCGACTACTGCCAAGTACTTGGTGAAAACTGTGGGTGCGGTAGTTACTCCGAATGGGAGCACCTGGAACTGATAGTGCTGGCCTGCTACCACAAACCCGAGGTATGTGCGGTGAGCAGGATGTATTGGGATATGAAAATAGGCGCCCTTTAACTCAAGAGTGGACAGAAAGTCGCCTTATTGAAGGAGTGGGAGCACTTGCTGGAAAGTGACCATGTGAAAGTGGTCAGACTGTATAGATTTAGTTCTCGGAGGTCTAGTATAGGCCTGAGAGAGCTGTCCTTTTTTGGGAATAAAAAGTACAGAATACCCCGGCCCCTTGATGTTTTAATGGGACTGGTTCTATCGCTCCTTTCTCCTACAGAGAGAGAACAACTTTTTTAGAAGGGTAAGATGTTCTTTTGAGATTGTGTGTGATCTTGGAAGAATGTTTGGGGGAGTGTCTGTAAGTTCCTGGCAGTAACCATATTGGATAATTTGTAAAACGCATTTGTCTGAGGTGATGGTGTTCCAGACAGGGAGAAAGTGAAAGAGACTTCCCTCTACAGGAGTGGAATGATCGTGGGTAGCGGAAGGAAGTCACTGTTTGTTATTTGCGGGGAAGTGCATGTGGAGTTGCCTCTGCCTTGTCCCTTACCCTTGTCTCCTCTAAAACCTCCCCTAAAATTGCCTCTTGATGAGGGCGATAGGCTGTTGCCCTTGTAAGAGGAGGAGGGATTTTCTGTGGTAAATTTTTTGAGCCACCCCTGTAAAAGGAGTGCCAAAAGGAACCCCTAATCGCAGGTAACTGTAAAGCCCCCATGGACTTTGTGACCTCAGTGTTCTTCTTCATTTTGTCCAGCGAGGTGTCAACTGCTAGACCAAAGAGGTGTTCCTTATCAAAAGGCTGATTGAGAAAGGAGGCCTGTACTTCAGTTTTGAAACCTGAAATTCTCAACCATGCATGCCTATGTAGCAGTACGCTGGTGTTTACTGTGCATGCTGCTGTGTCTGCTGCTTCTAATGCCCACTTCATGGAGGTATTTGGGATAAGTTTGCCCTCCTGGATAAGATAATTTGCCTTAGATTTGTGATCATCAGGCAGAAATTGCATTACTTTTTTCTAGCTCATCGTAATGAGCCCTAATATATCTGGCTAGCAAAGCCTGAACATTAGCAATGTGCCAGTGATTAGCTGCTTGTAAGGCTACCCTTTTCCCAGAGGCATCAATTAACTTTCACTCCTTATCAGGAGGAGGGGCCTCACCTGTGGTCTAAAAGTTAGCTCTCTTGGGAGAATTAGACTCCACAAGATAGTCTAAGGGCAGCTGACCTTTGATGTAGGCAGGGTCAGTAGGTGCTGGCTTATATTTCTTCTCAACCCTAAGCGTGATGATTCTTGGCCTTACAGAATCTTTAAAAACCTAATACATATGATTAAGCATCCCCTAAGCACTGGTAGTGTATGTGTAGTTTTCTGAGTGGAGCTTAAGGTCTCAAACAAGAAGTCCTCCTCTAAAGCCTCCTTATGTAGTTCCACCCCATAGTAATGAGCAGCCCTATTAAGAAGGTCAATGTACCCTATATTGTCGTCAGGTGGGGATGGCTTAGACGGGTATAAGTCAGGGTCAGCATCTGTGTGTGGATCAGTATCGTAATTCTCCTATGGGTCACTTCTTGTGGCCTATCCTCATCTCCATCCCCATCCCCATCCCCTTCATCCTGCGGGTCAGGTCATAGTGGGGGTGGTGAATTAGTGGGTGTGATGAGTAATTGAGGAGTAGAAGGTGAAGGAGGTGGCACATAAGGTGGTGAAGGGTATGCACCCACATTCCTTTTCTTCAGGGGCATGTGGTGCTCATCCTGTTGACCCAATTTCCTTTTTTCAGGCAATTTGGCAATAATATGTCCAGTGTCTGGGTTATTAACCAGTTTTTTTTGGTTTCGGATCTGAAGATCGAACATCGGACCGAGGCTCTTTTGTCAAAGTTTTTTTATCTTTACTTGCAGTTTATGGCATTGAAAGTTTCAGCCCCGGAACTCTTCAGTAATAAAGATTTAGGCTTCAAAAAAGATGGAACGTGGACCAGGACGTGCTTGGATTTTGGTGCTGAGGATTTCGTCTCGATGTCGTCTTTGGGCCGACTTGAGCCCAAGCTGGAAGGCTTTTCTTATTGTTTCGGCACCAGGCCTGCAGGCGGGGTGTTCAAAACATTTTCATGCTACCGATTTTGGCCCGCAGGCAGCGGAAGGACCAGAGCCTTCTTTGTCTTTGGATGTTGGGGCAAGGGGGTTCTGTACTCGAGGTACGCTGACCCGGTGTAAATTTCTCCTTTTCTTCCATGTCAGAGTCAGCATCTGACACGGAGATTTGTTCCTCTTCCTCTGCTTTTTGAGCATGTGTTTCTTCTCAGTCAGAAACTTTGCTGAAGATGTCCAGTACGGAGCCGCCTTGGTGTTGCATCTCATGACGTAGAGCCAGACAGTTATGGAGCGTCTTCTTTGATTGAAACGATCGACACATGTAGCAGTCTTCCTCGTCGTGTTCCGGGGACAAACAGATTGCACACTTCGTGCAGGTCGATGCACGGAAACTTGGTGCGACACCCAGGCCAGAGCTTGAATTGAGTCGTTCCATCGACTGCATGCAAGCCCGGGGCGGGAAGGCCCAACAGCCCTCCACAAGCTTTCGGATCAAAGATGTATGATTGGAAACGATACGCGGAGAATTGGAAACGTGATTGAGAAACAATACCGTCATGGGTAGTGGATCGCGCTTCAAAGAGAACCCAAGAAATGGTGCCGAACCAGAGCACAGTAATTCACACCTGAGTCTGATGGCACACAAAAAACTAACAATGGAGTCGATGCCCATCAAAAGGAGTTGTCACCTCCCTTGTGACTGGAAAAGACTTCTTCGAACAAAAACAATGTGCAAACATCAGGACCCAACAATAGATGGCGGGCTATGCACAGCATGTGATCTACAGCTCCCATGCCTCGAACCAACAGATTCCTCTGTGTTTATCCTATGCTATCACCATTCAGGAATCTCAAGGATTAAGTTTGGATCCAGCAATAATAAATGTAGGTCACACGGTGTGCAAGAAGGTACGTCTTATGTTGCTTTATCACGGGTTAGGTCATTATCAGGATTGTGCCTTCTAAAGTTTGATGAGAGCAAAGTGAATGCTGACTCATGTATGATAAAATACAACTGTTTGAGAGGGCTGCCTGCACCTCATCTGAGCTTATATCCCATTGTTAAGAACATCCAAGTTATTGAAAGCGAAAAACATATTGCTGAGCTTGTAGATTCAAAGGTTTCAAAACTAAGATGACAATCTACAGAATTCCAAAAAGCTAAAAACTTAAACTAAAAGTCAATAAACTAATAGGTTTTCAATTTCCAACCACTTCTGGAGTTTCATGTTACTCTAATGTAGTAATTAATGTTTTATTCCAACTACAACCGGTGACTGAAAACATTCGACAAAACAAAGAGAAACCTTTAAGTCAAGTTTTCACAACTCTTCAGTTTAGTACACACTGAAAAACACGTGTGTAATTCAACTTCATTTATACGTGAATTTGTTGATCACTATGAATGTAAAACAGGATGCAAAGGAGTTTTTAATGGTAGTGCTAAATGTGTTAGAAAATGAGGGAATTGCAATGATTTACATATTTAACACAAACAATTCATATAACCATGCGTGTGTTAATTGTTGCTATTCAGGCAAACAATTAATTGAATGGAGCAAATTGTGTAGCTTATAGTACCATTGTAAGTCAGTAGCTTTGGAAAAAGTTTTATAAAAGCTGCCCAGAATAACTGCTGTCCAGTTTAAACATCAGAAGTACTGTCTACATTAGTCATGAGACAGTTCAAATAATGTATTTTCATCCTATAAAGATGTCGAGCTGATGGGAGTAAAATCAAAAGTGATATAGCCAACTTTAAAGCTGGTCAGATATCAATTTATAGAAAAACATACACTGCTATTGCCATTATTTTTTATCATGTGCAGTCAATCAACTCTGGCCACTACAAAGTTTACCTTAAAAATTCATGTGGCTGGACTGAATGTGATGACACATGTCTTACAGTAAAGCATAGGCTATCCTGGAAACTTCCAAATTCCTATCTCATATTTCTGGAGCCAAAGTTCTAGAGAGAAACAATGTTTACAAAAGTTGATGTACATAACAGACGAAAAGCATTAAAATTCATGTTCATTGTAGTTATGCGGCCTTACCAAAGATAACTATATAGCGACAGAACTCTTTTTAAAGGTAAAAAATGAAGTTGTCATACAGTAAATTACTTGGTATCAATGTTTATATTAG
Organism: Lissotriton vulgaris; assembly: GCF_964263255.1. NCBI lineage: Eukaryota > Metazoa > Chordata > Amphibia > Caudata > Salamandridae > Lissotriton > Lissotriton vulgaris. The sequence continues at coordinate 185,812,460 of NC_141693.1, forward strand.
AAACATATTACATCACTTTAGTAATGATATTCTCTTGTAAATTAGCAAATGCAAATTCCAGTTTCTGCTAGTGATGTCAAGAAACTATTTTAAAATGCTAATTTGATACATATTAAGTATGTGGTTTATTTTTTATAAATGTAAATGATGTCTTTTTTCCCACAGTTCAACGATGGATTGTATTGCAATTAATTATTCAGACTACACACACTGTTCGTATTTGGGCAAATATTTATTTTATCTATTTTATCAGGATATTTACAGTGTAAATGCAATTTGTGAGAACGACAGGAATCTTAAATAAATGAATACATTATACGAGTAACAAATATACCAAAAATAAGTTAATATGTTCTTTTGTATTAAGCTAGCAAGTGACATGTAAATTGTCAGTCTCCTTCCACATCCTGCTTGAAACCATTATCACCCAGAGAAGAGGTGTCAACTGAGAGAGCAGTCGTTCTGTACACTGTACAATTCACATGCAAAAACAAAAGTGTAAGTATATAATGTACTCATTTATCACTGACCTACATATACTACTCATCCAAACACCTCTTACCCAGACAAATGTAATCATTTATATTTGACTTTTCTATTTATACTACTGTATTATACACGCATGAGGAAAGATCTTAAAAGCGAAATTATTCCCTTTAAACTCACCAGTAAGGATACTCATCACCTTGAGAAGGTTGAATATTTTTGTGTTTCATACACAAAACACGAAAATACTGGACTATACCACTATGCAGAAGGATGGGCCTCAATGACTGCATTACAGCTTTGAGAATATGATTTACAGATACAAGTGGACCAGTTGTCTTTTTAATTGGTACATTTCCCACCGCCATATGGTATTTGAGGACCAAGAAAATTAATGTGGAAGAAAGGTCTTAATGGAAATTTGAATTTTTTTAAACTGTTTATACTTTTGTCAAAAGGGCTGTTATGTGTTTTTTATAATTTTTTAACTTACAGTATTTTTATATTTACACATTTATGTGGTGTTTTATACTGTTACCTTTTATGAACCGAAATAAAGGAAATTAATGAGAAGAGGGGTCATTGACAACACAATGTCTGTGTATATCCTTCCAGATATGTAAAATATACTGTGGACCTTTCTTAAAAGATACAAACTGCCTATCTCCATTCTTCTATGTACATTCATGATCGAACAGTTTTCAACAGAAATGCAAATTACTAACTAAACTGAATTGCATACAATCATTACAACATGTAGAGGTTTTATAGAGGCTGTAACTAGTTTTACATACTCTACTATAAACATTCATTAGTATACTGCAGAATAGTACCCTTTTAGAGCTCTTGTTGTGAATGATCAACAAATACATATTATTAGATATGTTTAAAAAAACCTACAAATTCCCTTAATCAAAGGTCACTTTGGGGAGAAATGTCAGCAGAGAAGCAAGTCTCTGCTGATACCCGACTAACTATGGTTATTACCCGGGGTATGTATCTCAACGAAAAAGTCCTCTCTGTCTATACACATAGTACTACAGTCCTGTCCCCTTTTGAGAACACCTGAAGAAGAGATCAGTGTATGTATAGCCATTCACAAGGGAGCGGTCTTACTAGAGAACCATGCCTGAATCCTTCTCTTTAGCACTAGTGCCAGATGATAACTAAACACTTTTGAGTAACTCTCCTCTAGCAAACATACTGGGTGCATTGAACGCATATGGCGGCACATTCCAGTAGTGGCAAAAGAATATTGTGTGTGCGTGCCATGTGAGACTTTTTCAGCTTCTTTCCAAATTGTAAAGAAGTGCCAATAACAAAGAGTCCTTGGTGGTCTATGGAGACTCAAATGAATTGGATGGTTTGGCTCTTAATGTGTAACAGTAGAAGACAACATGATTTAGGACAGTTATTCCCCCCAGGGAAAAATTTAATATTCTGTAAACAATGAAATGAGATACTGAAATTAGCAGTAGATGTCAATATACCCAAAATATTTTCCCATTTGAGGCAAGTAGAATCTATAAAACCAACAATAGCGTCATTAAAATGAACAAATGTCTTGTATAGTGTCTATGCTTCCGCAGACCTCTCACAAAATGCTAGCTGGATTGTTAAAAAGTTTGCAATATTGTGTACTGTACTTCCTTTATGCCCATTTCATATAAACAGTAAGATCAGGCTTACTTTAGTGTATCTATTACATAGTATTAAAAACTCCATTACCAAAGTACGGTCTTGCGAGCGGTGTGCAAGAGTTTAACAGGAAGCTCTACCCCCTTGGACTGCACACGGGGGATTGTGTACCGACTCTTATGAGCCTCTCGCAAGAGCAATCTATTATAATGAAATGGAAATAAAAATAATAAAGATAGATCTATCACATCCTTCTTCATCATTTGTATTAAATACACATGCAACTGATGAATAACCTCTAAATAAAACTATAAAAAAGGCAATTAATAAGTATACAATCCCAAAAGTAACTTGAGAGAGGCTCACAAGCGTCCCATGAGAGTAGACACATACCAAGGAAAAACAATTTGATTGGTTAACAATATTGCTATGAATTATTGAAGATAGTGGTTAGCCTTCTTTGCTCATTTAGAAGCAGCTCTTCGATGTGGAAACCTCTAAAACTACAGAGGAGGATCTTCTCTTCTAATTGTGCAGAACTTTGTTGGGAGGAAAACATGCCATTATCTTATAGTGATGAACAAACAAGCTGTGCCAACTGCATCTCCTAAGCCACAAAAGGAATCTACTGTGTGGCAATTCTTTGAGATAGCGCCTGAGGGAAGAAAGTATCTGCTAAGCATGTGAAGTGCAAACTGTGCCAAAAGGAATTCAGCAGAGGTGCAGTATAGTATATAAACAACAGGGATGTTGTAGCACTTAAGGGTAAAGCATCCCCAACATCTTTCTCGAGCTTAGGTGCAAGGGAGCGCAGGTACCTTATGTGCCTCTACATCTGTTCAAGCACGCCACAAGCACCATATCAGGTTGTGGCAAGTCGGGCTACAAACAACCCAGCATTCTTGAATAAAGCACTTTTCTGTTGTCTTTGCAAGACAATCATTTTCTCTTCGCATGAGAATGCAGAAGCCCGGGACAAGATAGTACAAAAGCACCAATAGCCTCCATGGCATTAGGTTCTTTTTTTTACCCATACTCCATATACAAGTTTAGAAACCCTTATTTCTCTGAAGTCTCCTCACTTGTTTTCTACAAATTAAAATCAAAAACATTCATAAACACACACACAAAAAATCAACTTGAACACCAAAAAAAGGGTCTTTGAAAACCATTGAATGTGGTAAAGATCAGAATTAAAATGTTATATTTATGTTTGGTTCATTGGCATCTCAAGCTCCTGCAAGACTTACACAAGATTTTTCGGGGTTTTTTTTTAGATAGAAGGGAAACTTAGAATAGACAAATGGTGGATAATTAACATTAAGGGTAGCTCTGAAATTAACTTGTTCCGTTTTGTAAAAATAAAAGTGAAACTATGTCTTTTTTAAGTTTTTCACATCTCTTTTTTATTTTAAAACCAAATAGAGCTAAAATAATACTCGGAAAAAAAATGTAAAAAATTGAACAACATTTCCATTGAAAGACACAGGAGAAAAAACGTGGAAAAAATTATTTAAAGAAACCTTTTGCTTTGGGGGGCACGTGTACGAGCTTATTCTGTACAGCTATACTGGTCTCAGCAGCAAAAAATTATCTACTTACACAAGCAGGAGAAAAGAGCTTTATTTAAGTTTGCAGGATTATCTGCCTGAGCAGAAAGTGCCTCTGCAAGTATAGTGTCACCAGGGTGAAAAGACTTTGAAGCTCCTGAGGACCTGTCCATTTCTATAGCACAAGCTAGCATTTGTGGATGCATTCATTTTAAATATCTCCACATTCCAGTAGTGCTTATGCTATGTGGTTGCTTAGTCCCTCAGCTAAAGTTATACAAAGTTTGCAGGATGCAAACTTAGCAAACACTTTCTTCCATCCTGGTCTCATTTCAAAGAACTGCCAAACAATACATTCTTTGTCTGCTCATCTGAGTCAGAGGAAGACATTGTATGGGTCTTACAGTACATTTCCTATTAGGAACAGAAGAACTAAGCACGATCTGCCCACAGCAAAAAAAGACACAAAGGAAGCTGAAAGGATGGATTCTTCCATTTGCAAGTGATGACATTGAACCAATAATAATGCCTTCCTTGGAGTGTGTTTACTCTCACAGACCTCTCGTGAGTAGCTCACAAGGATTGTAAAAAAAAAAAAATCTTGATTTATATATTAAATGATACAATATCAATTCTTTTAAGTTTACCAACATCTCAGTGTCATACTTTCTTAAGAATTACAAGAAAACACTATCAACAAAATTTCAACTACAGGATCTCTCAGGTGGTTCGTGAGAGCCGAACAGGAAGTACAGTCCCCTCAGACTCCAAGCATGGGACTGTGTGTTTGACTCTCGCAGGAGTCATTCATTTGTATAAAAAAAATGCATTAAAATAAGTAAAATGACACCCTAATTATATCAAAGTATTAAACACTAAGCCAACACAAGAAAAACAACTCTATAAAACACTTTGGAATGAAATTTTAGGACTCCACGATCTCGTGAGAGGCTCAAGAGATTATCACGAGGGTGATATCACAATCACAAAAACACATTTAAATGGTCAATACCAGAGTTGCAAAGCCCTCCAGCCATATTGGCGTAAGGGAGCCAATTGCCTGGAGACAGTCTTATCTTGTCATCTCTCCCCGAGCCTAAAGTACAAGTTACTTACCTTCAGTAATGGTGTATCTGGTAGAGACCATTCTAGCCGCAGGTTCCTTAACGTAGAATTATCCCTAGGCGTGAGACTGGATCGCGAAAATCTTCTGCCCAGCATTCCATGGCGCCAGGGGGACGGCATCACGTTGTCCGCGTACGTGACGTCAGCGAGGTCACATAAGTCCCACCCCGGAACTTTTCCGCACCATAACGCGGAGCCGTCAGTCAAAACTGTGACAGTATGGGAACAGTATAGGAACAGTGTGCGAAAGAGCAGAAACATAGACAAGGAATGATGAGGAACGACACCATAAGGGGCAGTGCTAGACACTGCATCACCTAAGGGCAGGGAAAAGAATAAAGAACAGAGCACCGCCCTGATCAGCAACCCTGCCAGTACAGAAATGGCACCCCCCTGAGGACAAGAACATATGAAAAAATGTCATGATAGCGTGGAGCAGGACCACAACCCCAATCAATAACAATGAAGGGGAACCAGTCCGGGACAAACCAGGTACGACACACCCCAGAACAGCCCCAGCACAGATTGTGACAGCCCCCATAAGGAACAAGGTCAGAGGCCTGGCCAAAAGACCCCAACCCAGAGGGCAGCAGAGAAGCATAGGGGCCAGAACCCCTGGCACTGAAAGGGGGAAGAGGGAAATGAGGGAGGGTGAAGGTAGCCCCAACCTGGAGCAACCAGAGCGTAAGGGCACAAAAGCACCCATAAACGTATGCTCCAATGACCAAAAGGGAGGAATCAGACAACATTCTGCCAAAAAAGAGCAAAAGAATGCACTCACAGAAGACAAAGCCACCTACAGGGAGGTGAGTGCAGAAGACCAAGCCAAAGGTCCTCGCAGAAAGGGGAGGAAGGGTCGGTCGTGAAGGAATCTGCAGCTAGAATCGTCTCTACCAGATACACCATTACCGAAGGTAAATAACTTGTACCATATCTGATAGACAATATTAGCAGCAGATTCCTTAACGTAGAATAGATACCCTAGCCATACCCAAGGGGAGGAGGGTCTACAAGAGGACCCCACCAACCTGGACACACTAGAGAGTCCACAGGGGATGAGGCCAACGGACAGGGAAAGAATCCTGTCACTCAGGCAAGGGGAACCCCTGCATCCAAAAGACCCCCAACCCTAGAGGGGATGCTGAAAGACAAGAAGAGAGGCAGCCCGCCGTCAATAAGCAGGAGAAACGAGAGCCAGACGCCAGCCGAAGACAGAGACAGGAAGACCAAGAAGGCCCCGGTCCCCCCCCCCCCCCCCCCCCCCAAAGGAGAAGTCCACACACACGGCCGAATCACTAAGAAGTGGAAACAGGCAGAGCTACGACGCCAGACAGCAAGCCAGGCCAGGCCAACAACGCAGCTACCCTGGAGAAGGACAGACTGGGGCGCAGCGTGAGCCATTCCAAAACCCTCAGCAAGAGGAACGCACCAGCGACATACCGTGACGCCACGGAGAGCAGAGGCACGAAGGTGACCACACCTCCCCAGCACATGACAGAGCTATATAATAGCTACCAGAACCCCACATAGGGCATGTGACATCCGAGGAATGAGAACCCTCTTAGGAAAGACTTTCCGCAGTAGAGGAGAAAACAGAAAGGACCTGCGGAGAACCCTAAGACGGTTTGCCCATCAGCCAAGAAGAACAACAGAAGGCCTAATCTCAGGGCCAACAAGGCTCAGCAAAAGGCACAAAATCACCAAGCCCCTCCCAAAAAAAGGCCGGCCAACAGCACCATAGCTCTAAACAAGGGACTTGAATTCACAGTATCATACAGAACACACAGAGGGCGACCCGCCCCAACATGAGAACACCAGATCAACTCCCAGGTCACTGAGGGGGGGGGGAGGAGGAGGGGGGGTAAGGAGGATGAGGAGTGGGAGGCCGAGGTCCCGCTAAGAACCTCTGAACATCCGAGTCCACAGGGGCATGGAACAAAGAGCGCCAACGAAAAAAAGGTTCTCTGTGAACACACTGTCTCGAAGCCAGCCATGCAGATGGTGTGCGACTGAAGAAGCCATGGCACGACCAGGCACCTCCGAGATGTCCAGAGCGGAGCGAAGAATAAACGCCGCCAGCTCCCGGCCATCAAACACATGGTACCGCAGATCAACGCAGGCACCCTCCTGAGAAGCGGCAGACATAAGGGACTCTGCAGAGTTCCACAAGGAAGAAGTGACCCTAGCCAAAACACACAGGGTGTTAAGGCCCCTCAGAGCCGCACTGGTGGAGGCGAACATATTGCGTCCCCAAGAGTCAAGCCAACGGGCCTCCAGCGACGGGGGAGACAACAATGGCGGCAAAGAGGGGAAGGCATTCTGCAAAAGAGAGCCCCTGCTAGAAGGGTGGAGAGGATGACACACAGGATCATGCGGCGCCGGATGGTGGTGGTACAGAAGTTGTTAGGGCACCAGGTCCCCCAGGGCGGCCCCAAGCCCCCAGAAGAGAAGAATGGAGAGAACCCTCGAAGGGAAGCAGCAGCTCTCTACCACCAGAACCCTGATGGACGACCTCCAAAAGATGATCCGCTAGGAAATGGGCAGCTGGATCACTCATGCGCAAAATTCCCACAGCAGTGGAAACAGCGCGCACAAAGGCTGCACCCGCCTTCGAAGGACCCTGCGGAGGAGAAAGCAGCTCCTCAGTAGGCGATGGCTGCAAGCGAAGGCGGCCGTCCCCCAAGCCAACCGGAGGAAGGAAAGGCCAGGACCGGAAAGGAGGAAGAGGGACCGAGGAGTGAGGGACCGGCGGCGCCTCCGGCGAAGACTGCGGTCACGGTGACAGGGAGGAGTCGTCCTCAGACGACGTCAAGGGAAAAAGCCACGATGCGGCGGCCCATCTCCAGCGAGGATGAAACCAGCAAGCGCCGAACCTCAGGAGAAGAGGAGGTGTCAGAACACGAGTCAGCGAACCGACGTCGGCCTGGCGCCGTTGAGTCCTCAATCTGAGGCAGGACATCGTCGTCCGATGCCAGGGGAGACGCCGGGACGACCTCCGCCACAGCGCACGAGAACGGGGCGGGCCGGAGCCGACCCGACCTCAAACGAGGCAGCCGCCTGTGTGGAGGGACAAGAGGGACCTGTGTAGGGACGAGAGGGACCCGGAGAGGGACGAGAGGTCCCCCGCCAGTCTTGGCCCGTGACAGGGCGAGAAGGGCCCTCCGCCAGCCCCTGGGGCGCGGCCAGCGCCTAAGCAGCGTCACCTCTGCCTTGGACGAGGCCACCGCCTGTCCCGAGGGCAGAGGGGGGCTTGCGGTGTGACCCGAGCCCCGCCAACCTCCCGCGACACCAAAGGGACTCCCGCAGGAGTTTGCGGCGAAGCAGAGGCGCTGTGGTCCATCCGAAGGAGGGACCCCCGAAGGGCCGCACCCCAACGGCACCACATCCTCCAAACCTGGATCCGAGCCAGTTGGCGCCGGAGCCACTGGCGACTCATGGAGGGCCCCGCATACGGCAAGGGATCTGCAGACATCCCAGGAGGGAAAGGAAGAGAAGGAGATGCCAGCAAAGCCTGCAAGGCTGCCGCATACGTCTCCATCTGGGCTCTAGACGCCCCCACACCGGGAAACGGCAGATAGGGGGACAACACGCTGGGCGCCCGCGCCCCCAACAGGCCGGAGCCAGCCCTCGGGGACAAACTGCAACACTTACCGACAGGTGAGCGACGCTCTTGCGGCCTGGGGTAAGGCCGATGTCAAAGACGGAAACAACTATTCCTGAAACCCTCCGCAGGGGCCGGATGTGGTGACGACGCCGACATCGACATGTGGGGTGAAAGAAGTTTCATCCGGTGCTCCCGCTGGGACTTCGGATTCATCTGCTGGCACACCTCACAATGAGGGGAGTCGTGGTGTTCCCCCAAACGCCACATGCAGATGGGTTGAGGATCCCTTGCCGACATCTGTCGTGCACAAGACGAGCAAGTTTTAATGTCCGAAGGCATTCGCACACTGGTCCCACACACATGCGAACGGGAAAGGCCCAAAACAGGCCAGGAGCACGTTCCGGATCTGCATTGCACGCAGAAAAGGAAAGAACCAACATAAGCGTGCCGGGGTGGGACTTATATGACCTCACTGACGTCCCGTAGGTGGACAACGTCAAGGCGGAGTCGCGTGATGCTGTCCCCTCGGCACGCAGGGATGCTAGGCAGAAGATTTTCTGGATCCAGTCTCAAGCCTGGGTATATTTCTACGTTAAGGAATCTGCGGCTAGTAGTCTCAATCAGTTCTATTTTTATTACATAGTACTGATGGGATTGGGATGAATCACTATAAACAGCACCTCCAGTTTCTTGGTCTCTCTCTGGCCAAAAGGGACATTACCCAATATTGGAAGGGGACCAAGCAGTCATCACTTGGGGTGTGGAAGCGAAGCTTGGACAGATGTATGGGATTGGAAATAGCAGTTTTCAAGGCGAGAGGCTGCCCGCAGAAACACAAAAAGATCTGGGCCCTCTTGGCAACATACAGGGGCATCGACCTACCCTCTACACACCCAATGGACCCATCCTTGACGGGCAGCATAAACACCAGCTGTTGACCCCTTTTTTGGTACTGATCTTGGCCGCATGCAAGTCTGAATGTAATTCCAGTGAGGTTAGGGAGCATAATGTACTACCTGTGTTAGGGTTCTAGTTTGCTTGTGTATTTCCTTTGCAGGCACTTTTTTTTCACGCATACTATATCAGATTTATAATTGCGTCTATGTTAGCGGCCTGGCCGCTTGTACTGCTAAAATTCAATCAAATCTTTTCAAATAAATGGTGTATACAAACAGTATACATTATTGAAATAAGTGATCACTCTTTCTGAATTACAATGAACTCTAATACATGCAAATAGCCCTTGAACAGTCTTGCGTTAAATTATTATTGAACTTGTTAAGACAATCTCTCAATGTGACAGCAACTGAGGAGATGGGCAACCTCAACAGAAATATTGTCTTATTACACTCAAACATCATTTACTACAAAGATTTTGCAAACAGTGCACACTCTCCGGTTATGTTACAATACAAAGCCAGTCCCTTTAAAATGATGAGTGCAGACAGGATACACTCTTCAGTCATCCTACCATGTATAGATACATTGAGGGTAAAAAAACGTATTTACTTTAAAAAAAACCTTATAACTTTATGATAAAAAGAAAGGTTAAAGTAATGTTTTAGTTAGGTATGATTATAAAACATGTAAAAAACTAAAATTAAAGTAACATAATAGTTAGATAAATATGTTAGCGATAACATTAATGTTTGGACCTTAAAAAAACAATGAAATACAGCAGTTAGAGTTAGCAGAGCTAACTATAACTTGCATGTATGTCATGCACTGCTTATGACCTCACATATTACATCACTAGACATGTTCTCAGATACACTGATGACATCTCAAATGACATCATTGATCACATCACTAAAGTCATCTAAGCTTCCTTTGTATGCATTGCTATTTAAATTAGTATAGCATTTGAGGCCTGAAAGCAAGTACAAATAGCTCAAAATAATATAAAGCATCACTAATGCAATCACGGATACTGCTCCCTTATGTGTAGCAAGCATGAGTTATGAGTAACACTGACCCTATACCATACACTTCACGGTTAGCGTAGATCACACTACCAATCACAACAGATATACAGGGATCCCCTCATTGCACACAGTCTTCAATATGTAAACAACTGTTCAGAGAAAACCAAGCTACTCAACGTCGGTTCTAAAATGAATGTCCTATTTTAATCTGCATCAAAACTCACAGTCACTGAACCTACACTGAGAAATCAAGTGGATATGAGTAGAAAAGTTGGTACTGTTAGCAAAGTTTACTCTATGGAGACAGATTACCCTGTACCACATGGTTCGCAGACAGTAAAACTCTTACGAGAAATACAGCAAGGAGAGACTATGAATTTAAAATAACCAAGCTCTGAAGGTGCTAAGTATCATACTACCTGCAGCCTTCATACTGTGGTGAAAACTACAAATAGCCCATCTTCCGAAGCAAAAGAAGCACATGTATATAGGTTAGTACTTGTTGTTTTTCATGTTATGTAGAAATTGCCACGCTGAGATGATTCTAAAAACTCAAGGCTGCTTACAATACTTAGTATTTACTATGCAGAATCTTTGCCATTCTGGAAACATTTCCTGCAGTACTGAAAAACTTGCATGGAATATAATGAACATAAGTCGTCAACTGTCACCTGAATAGAGTCACTTTTTAAAACAAAGATTTAAAACGTGTTCAATACCTCTGCACAACTATGATGCATAAGGAGCACATGTGTTTTCTAAACAGTAACACCCAATAGCTGGACACAATCTGTATAATAATAGGTACAAAAGGAATATGGTTGCCACCCGCAACTATGTAAACCATAAAACAAACACATTTCAACTGATTTAATTTCACAGGTCATGAGTGATGTAAGATGTGAGGTCATAATCAGTGCATGGCGGGGGAGGAATTATAGTAAGCTCTGCTTACTATAACTGGTTTATTTTTGTTCAAAACGGTAATGCAGTCACTGACATTGACCTAACTATAAGGTCATTTATTTTATTTCAAACATTAACCAGCTGCATACAAGAAGATATTAATAAAGGTCATACACAAAGGAAGGAAGGGCTAGTGTGTGTGTATGCTACCACATTTTTCTGAATATAGCCACTATGTTGGAGATCGCATAGCATGTGCAGCTAAAATAGTGGCATCCAGCAAAATGTAAATGTTACAGTTTCGTGTATTTCCACAGCGTCCCTTGCACATTGGGGGTCAAAACAGATCACGAGACAGAGGAGGATCACACTTGCATCCATATCAGGAGAGTGTGTCAGACTTTTATTCCTTAACAAAAGTCAATATGAGGCATGGAAAAACATTCATATACAAGTGAGGCCCACTCACTGGAAAATCTTCCAATACTGGGCATTTGTGGCAGCTAGATAACATACATGGGTAATGCAGACCTGTACTGTTCCTGCAAGATTTCCCTACCAAAACCCCCAGATCAATGCTCAACACATGGCAATAACAGAAACCAGAGAGCTATATATGTTTGAAAATAGGCAAATCAGACAGAGCCTGAAGGGGTTTCTGTAAATACCCTACAACTCGAGAATAAGTGACAAAATGCTAGAGCTCTACTTCAAATCATGGAGATAAAGTTCGTCTACTTACATTTCTGTTGTTGTGTCTGCCCTTCCCTCAGAGGCAACTGATTTTTCCTGCTCACAGTGGACCGAGACAGATGAGGTGGTATCTGCTCTTGCTATTGTCACCTCCTTGGCCTTTTGAACTTCTTCCCCACAGTGTGGACAGTAACTTGTGTTATTAACAATGGACGCACACGTCTTATGGAAACGATGAGAGATGCCACCTTCAGGAAGGCACTCCATAAAGGTGCCCTATATCATCCAAATGGGGTAAAAGAATAGGCAATCAGTACTGAAAGTCATTTAACAAGACAACTAGTTGGTATTTACTTGCAATTATAAGCCACACAAAGAGCTAAGGGTGCTAGTACACAAAGTGCATGGGTTTAGTGAGAAAGTACAGCACAAAGGTATATTTATATATATATATATATATATATATATATATATATATATAATATGTGGTATTTTTATACGTGTGGGAATGATACTTTCTGACTTTCTGGCATACTTATATGTGCTGTATTTTTGTAATGTATCAAAATGGTTCATTGAATGTGTATCCGGAGCAAACAAATTATACAATTAATTGCAGCATTTCAGATAGATATTTAGCTTGAGTGAAAGGATTTTGTACATCACCTGCAATACGAAGATATGATCAGATCTGTATTAAAACCTCTATCAGTAAGTGTCTATCTAGTTCTAAGTAAAACACCAAACAAAGGCGCCATCCTCCTTTCCTAGGAAGCACGTCTCAGATTATTAATGGAAATGAAAAGTCATTAAAAATAGCATAACGGTTCATTTTAACAACAAACAAAATAACACCCACCAAGACAACAAATTAATGAATTAGTCTTGACTTCTATATGCGGTAAGTCAAATATTTTTGTTAAATGGAGAATGCATATCCTCCTGTCATAGAAACAACTGATGTTGGAGCATTAGCAAGAATCGGTGCTTCCCTTTGCTTTTAATCATTGAAATACGTAGCACAGTTGTTATCAAATGAAGTCATATGCACATGGTGGTGTGCAAACAGCCCAAATAGTCACAAGTAGCTGCACGTATGGTCCAGGTTTTTCTGAATTCAATACAATTCACAATTCTCCTAAGGTCAGTGGGACTAGTCATGTCAAATGACTGGCCTTGCAGAAGGTAAAGAGTGGTAACAAACAGAGGTGGATTTGAAGAAATAAGGGAAAGATGATTTTGGCTCCATATAAGAAAGCGATTTTATGACATTAGTAAAAGTAAGAATGTAGTCAGTATGGGTTTGCAGATTTTCCAATTAAGTCCCAATGGCTGGAAGCTTGATTATAAGTTAGTTTTAGCAATACATACATCAAAGAACTGACCACACAAGAACAACGGCACGGCATGCAGAATATATAAAATGAGTTTAACATAATACTGTATAAAGCTCCAGGATGTAATTACTCGTTTTAACATACAACAACAACTATAGTTTATAATAATTTGTCTTGGGCCTATGAGGATGAAAGATGACTTGAGTAAAGGACGATGCTTGCACATGCTATGAGATAATGGGGCTCTGAATGAGATAAAGTGTACAGTGTTCAGAACGGAGTTGAAATGAGCAGTAAGCGTACCAACTAAACAGCCTAGTACACTTGATAAACCCCAATAAAGTAATTGTATATGGATCTGCCGCATATCTAAAGGACAAATAGCTACTCACCGCCATACAGAAGTAGCCACAGCCAGGGCAACACTGATGCTTCACCATTCGCCCTCGATGCGTCTCGCACAATACTAACTGATGTACCTTGTTGGATGGGCGCATGAGCTCATACTTTATCACACTGTTTGTGCACTTACTCAGCTAAAAGAAGAAGACAAAGAATCTGAGTCAAGTAAATTACAGTTTTTGTTTTCAATAACAACCTGGCAAAACTCCCTGTTTCAGGGATTCATGAGTTGCATTCAATAGCATAGGGTGTATCCCTGAATTAAAAGTAACTGGCATGCAAATCTAATACTTCTATGTCTGGATCTGAATTGTATTCATAACTCGGACTACCTCTGTAAACAATATTACAAAGTAAAATAAGATCTACCAAAAAGAGTGTTTTCTTTTTATCATACCCATATAACAACCAATATGAACTGAATTAACCTTTTTTTCTCTTCAAAATAAACCAAGTTAGAAAGTGGCCATCCCATACAAGACATGGAAGGGCTTAACCAACCATTTCTCAAGTAATTGGAAAGAGAAAGGGAAAAGGAAGCAGAGTCAGATAGGTAGCTACTTTCAAAAATTGAAATGGGGCACTGCTGCTTTAAGTGAGACAGTAGGTTCACACTTACATAACGGACATTTCGGCAGTTGAACACTTGTTAATCGTGTACAAGGATCCTACTCCTTCCCCAAATATTTCATCAGAACACTGAGTTCACTAGAGACAACAAAGAATTAACATTTCCCATCATGGAATATTCACTGGTCTCAAAGCGTTTTTGAATATATTTATATTTTACACAGTGGCAGCTGCCACTTTGTAGTTATTGTTAGGACAGATTTTCCATAGCAAGATCGTTTTTGCTTTGCGAATAACTTTAGTGCTGCTTGACGAATCTTGGAAAAACTTTTTTTTTTTTAATTTAATCACCACGGCTTTGTCCTTGAAGGTATCAGGGTGATCTGTCAAGTGGGGGCATAGAAAAAGGGTTCGGCTCAAAATGCAATTTTATCCATGCAATTTCCATAGGCAATTAGCCCTTCTTCACATGCCATCTTGGGGCCGATTGAGAACTGTCCCGGGGAAACCATCCCCCAGAAAAGAGTAAACATTAGGCAACCGCCTGCCCTATCTGAGGTGGATGTATAACAATACAACGCCTGGTAAGTATTAAAAGGTAAGTGAAACCAATATATATATTTTTTCTTTGGGGGGGGGGGGAGGCAAACCTTCCAATACACCCCCCTTTTACCCACGTTACTTCTAACCTTCCTTTTACCACTACTCACCCCTAAACCCTAGATTTTATCCATACCACCCTTCACCACTACTGAGCTGTAGGTGTCATAAGTGAGACCAGGCCACCCAACAAATAAATTGAAAAACGCAACGAGAAGTCGGCGAAAAGAATAATAAATGAGCGGCAGGGGATGCTCATTTTAGTGTTCACTTCTCATGGCAAGGAGCATCCCATAATGTCCTTATTGGGCTAATTCGCATATTTTATTTTTGCTTTGTGGTGAACCCAATTTGGGCAGGGGTATCACGAACATGTCTTCGGAGTGGAGCGGGGGTGGAGGGGGGCTGCAGGGAGAGCCCCCCCTAGAATTAATTTACTGAAATTAACCATAAGTTTTCTGCAGTCTCAAGAACGTAACCCAAAGAAAGGTTTATATTGTTTTCTAGCATTCCTAAAGTTGAGTATTTGGCTCTTCAGATTAGGAGTGCAGGAACCCTTTGTGGTTAGTTTTATGTCTTTATTATTTGTAATAGCAGAATAATGCAATACATGTGGACCCAGAAAGGATTTATGTGGAATAAACTGTTAATTTGAAAAAATATGCTTTATTTAAAGGTTTATTGATGCATATCGTTGTACTGGTTATTAATAATGAATGCCTTTGAATATGGTTAGTGTTTCAACTGTTTTTATTATGGAAGCTAACCGGAGTGACTCCCTTTCAAAGCCAAAATACTTACCTTGTGTATTGATGCGCTCACTCCTTGGCAAAGTGAATAGGGCGGTTGGCTGCGACCAGGCCATGTGTCAAACCAATGCACAAATGGCCGCAGACACATTTGAGATGTCAGTTATGTCATCAATGATGCCACTGAACAAGTCATAGTATTATAATATGTGAGGTCACAAGCAATGGGAGGAAGGAGTGCAAGTTATAGTTAGCTCAGATAACTAACTGGGGAATTTCAGTGCTTTTGGAGTTTAAAATGGCATATTTTAAGTGACATATGTTGATAAATGGATATCCAGGCAAAGTTATGAAAATAACCAAATGTAGATTTATTCAATGACAGCACAGTACGTCTGCTTAGGAGAAAACCTCAGGTAGTCTGTTCGTTGGAACATGGAATTCCATGCTCCATAGCAAGAGGTTGCAGTACAGCATTTGAAAGAAAGCAATACAAGAATTAAAGAAACATGAGGATGAGAATATAACACATCTCACCCTTGTAAGATAAACATTCACATGTAAAAAGAAAATAAAATACAAATAAAAAATATAGTTTGAAAACTTAACAGCTGAGTTGGTGGTAAGCTCCAGGCAATAACCATGGTGGATATTTCCTAACACCCATTTGTCTGTTTTAGATTGCTAAATGGGGAGGAATTGTAGAAGACGTCCCCCGACAGGTGTTAGATTATCAGAGGGAAGGGCAGGTAAGTCACTGCTTCTTAGAGGAAGGGGAGTTACGTGGTGTGGAACCCTTTCCTCTATCTTTGCAGTTGTTGCCTCTATATCTTCCTCTAAAGAAACCTCTTGTGTAGGAAGGTTGATTGTAGCCTTTATAGGAGGAAACACTGGTGTCTGATGATGTGGTCGTAGACCCTCCCCCCTTTGATAAAAGCTGCGACGAAAGGAGTAGTTTCTGTCCTGTAGTTCTGTAGTAGGGGTATCCCTGTTATAGTCATAATCTAGTGAATAGTCCCGCCCATGTGCGTGGACCCCTGAGCAATCAAAAATAATCTCTTAAATTGTCAAAAATTACAGAACTGCAAAGACACTTAACCCCTTCCATGCTGATGACGGCCCCCATCCGTCATGCATTACAGTGCTCGTGTGCTGATGACGGCTGGGGGCCGTCATAAAGCCATTGATTCTTTAAAAGCCTAGCACACGAGGAAAATCGGCCCAGCATGGAAGGGGTTAAGAGAGAATTTAAAGACAGATAATCTAGCCTATATACACAGGCTACACTGTCCGATACTTCAACTAGAAATTCCACCAAAATAACCACACAAACAGCACAGCTTGCCCATTTTCCTCACAGAGTAAACTTGCCTCTACCAGCAAAAGCCTCTGGAATGATAGAGAGGAAGGTATGGGCAGACAAGCCCCATAGGCTGCCATTATGTGGTTTAAATAGGATACTGAACTCTCAGTATCCCAGAATCCACAGCAGGTCCCTTTTACTTTCAGTTCTTTTTGAAGGCGTAACATGCCAGACCTGTAGCATTCCTTACATGAATATCTTACTCCACCGGGGAGGAGGGCGGGCGCTTATGACTATAACAGAGATACCCCTACTACAGAACTGGAGTTACAGGACAGAAACTACTCCTTCTGTAGTAGGGGATCTCTGAGTATAGTCATAATCTAGTGAATAGAATGGCAAGCCCATCCCCACACCAAGCGGCGGTGGAGAAAAAGACATAACACCACTACTGTGCGAACAGATTCCGCAGCGAAGCTTGCCCAACCGGAGCGTCTGTCCTGGCATCAGTGTCCAGACAGTAATGCTTAGCAAAGGTATGGACCGACTTCAAAGTGGCCGCCTTGCAGATTTCTTCAATTGGAACATTACGTAGCAAAGCAGTCGTGGCAGCTTTGCCCCTGGTGGGATGAGCCTTAGGTTTACCCCCTAAGGTCTTATTAGCCTTTTGGTAACACAATTGTATACAGGACACAATCCACCTAGAGATGGACTGCTTGGAGGTAGCAAGACTGGTCCAGACTGATCCATAATTGATGAGCGATTGGTCTGACCTACGAATATCTTTGGTTTTATCCAGATAAAATTTCAACACCCTCCTAACATCCAGGGAATGTAAAGACCTTTCCGCTGGAGATCAAGGATTCTGAAAAAACTTAGGCAAAGTTATAGTCTGGTTGACATGAAAATCAGAAATAACCTTGGGAAGAAATTTAGGGTGAGTACGCATAACAACCTTAGCAGCATGAAATACAGTATAAGGTTCTTGGCAACACAACGCCTGAATTTCACTCACCCTGCGGGCCGATGTAATGGTCACGAGAAACGCTGCCTTCCAGGACAGGTGCTGCAACGAAGCCTTATGAATAGGTTCGAAAGGCTCCATCATCAATCTGGACAGCACCACATTCAATTCCCATGAAGGCGAAGGAAGCCGTACAGGAGGGAATACTTTCTTCAAGCCTTCCAAAAAATCTTTGATCACAGGGATCTGGAAGAAGGAAGTCTGTGAAGGGCATTTCCTGTAGGCAGTCAATGCAGCGAGATGAACCTAAATGGAATGAAAATTAAGGCCAGACTGCGCCAAATGTAGAAGATAAGGAAGGATGGCATCCTCCTTACACGTCGTAGGGTTAGTTCTTGGACTTGCACCAGATGCAGAATCTCTTCCACTTGTAAGCATAAGAAGTCCTAGTGGAAGGTCGCTTAGACTCCTTCAGTATGTCCATACAGTCTTCGGGTAGATTCAAATGGCCATATTGCACTATCTCAGGAGCCATGCCGCTAAACTCAAAGACGAGAGGTTCGGGTGCACCATCTGCCCCCCGAACTTCGTGAGAAGGTCCGGCCTGCACGGCAACTGTATGTGAGGAAGGAGAGACCGGTGAAGCAGGTCCGTGAACCACCACTGTCTGGGCCATTACGGGGCGATCAATATCATCCGCGCCCTGGACCGGGACAGCTTGATGAGCACCGCCGGAATCAGGGGAATGGGTGGAAAAGCATACAGAAAGCTGTTCGACCAGTCGATCCATAGGGAATTCCCCAACGTCCCCTGCTGGTAGTAGCTGGAGGCGAAGTCTCTGCATTTGCTGTTTTCGGCGGTGGGGAACAGATCTACGTCTGGAGTCCCCCACCTTGCGAAGACTTCTCCTAGCACTTTGTCGTTTATGACTAATTCGTGGTTTTCCTGAATGAGTCTGCTCAGTGCGTCCGCCTGAACATTCTGCACACCTGGCAGATGGGTAGCCGTTATCGTCAGTCCTCTGGCCAGAAGCCAGTGCCAGATCGCCTGCGCCTCCTGCGACAGGGTGCGTGATCTCGAGCCCCCCTGCTTGTTGAGGTAATACATCGTGGTCGTATTGTCCGTCTGTACAAGCAGAGAGTTGGTCGGAAAGGACGGATGAAAGGCCTCCAGTGCCAAGTGAACAGCTCTGAGTTCCAGGAAATTGATGTGGTACGTGGACTCAGACGGAGACCACGTCCCTTGAATCTGTAAGTCTCCGGAGTGTGCTCCCCAGCCGTGGAGAGATGCATCCGTTACTATCGTCTGTGCGGGAATGTCCTTGTGGAAGGGAAACCCTCTGAGGAGATCCTCCGCTGAACACCACCACTTCAGAGACTGAAGAGCATGCAGAGAAAGTCGTATCCTGTCGTCCCAAGAACAAGCCCTCTGATCCCACTGATCCTCCAAGCACTCCTGCAGTGGTCTCATGTGCAGCCGTGTGTGAGGCGTGAGGAAGATACAAGAGGCCATCGACCCCAGTAGAGAAGACACTGTCCTCAATGTTGTAGATGGAGCGGTCATAAGAGCCTGAGGTGTGGTGCCGCGGCCAGGGCGACTGACGCTGGAATCTGGGGATCATGGTTCGATCCCAGGCGCCGGCGGCAGGTTAGCCCAGCACCATGTGACTCTGGGCAATAGCTTGTTTAATCTTCCCGACGGCCCCCAGCGCCTAGAGACCCTTACGGGTGATTGTGCGCTTTACAAATGTGGATTATTATAATTATTCTGAAGGAGTGATAACTGTCGCTCCTCCGAAGGAGACACGCTTGCTGACAGCGTATTGATGGAGGCTTCCAAGTACTGTATGCATTGGACCGGAGTCAGGACAGACTTGGACATGTTGATGTGCAACCCCAGCTTGTTCATTAGAACGCACGTCTTCTGGAAGTGTGCTTGAGCTTCCCAGAAGGAGGAGGCCTTGATCAACCAGTCTTCCAGGTACGGGTAGACAAACACCTTGTTTTTCCGCAGGTGTGCCTCTACCACTGCCAGGCACATCGAGAACGTCCTGGGAGCAGACTTCAGCCCGAATGGCAGTACTGTGTATTGACAATGATTGGCGCAAACTTGGAATCGCAGGAACTTCCTGTGTTTCTGTGCAATGGGCACATGGAAGTACACATCCTGTAGGTCTATAGCACAAAGCTAGTCTCCCTGCTGCAGATGAGGGTAAATCTGCTGCAACGACAGCATGCAAAATCTCTCTCTGCGAATCCACTTGTTTGCTTGCCACAAGTCCAGAATGGGCCTGAACTTGTTCTTGTCCTTCTTGCGGACAAGAAAGAACCGTGAGTACAGACCTCTTCCCCTTTGAGGCTGAGGTACGTGTTCTATCGCCCTTTTCCTTAATAGGATGTCGGCCTCTGCCTGGAGCTCGCACAGCTGAAACTGCGAGCTCACCGGCGGAATAGCTGGGGGCGGGCTGGTGAACCGAAGACTGTATCGATTGCAAACAATATTCAGCACCCACTTGTCCTGAGTAATTTTTCTCCACTCTGCCAGAAAAAATTGAACGCTTCCCCCCACCGGAGTGGGTAACGGATGTGGGGGAAGTAAACGCTCAGGGCGTAGACCCGGCCGGGCCTTTGGTCGCTGTTGCAGACTGTTGGCTTCCTCTGCCCCTCTGGCGTTTCTGGAAGGGCTTCCGGAACTGCTGCTGTTGTTGTTGCTGCTGTCCGGAAGTCTGCCCCCGCCCTCTGCCTGAGTTTCCGAAGCGTCTCTGGAACGGGCGGTAGTTCTTCTTCTTCTCAGGCTTTTCTAACCAGACAGCCGTCAGGGTTTCGGCTTCTGCTTTCATACGGGCCATTTCATCGTCCGCATGTTTGCCGAACAGGGTTTCCCCCCCGAGAAAGGCAGGTGGCCACCCGCTGTTGCGCCTCCGGTTTGAGTGAGGTGAGGCGAAGCCAAGCGTGACACCGTTGATTGATGCCGTGGCAGAATCCGTGTGTCGCCAAAAGAGATACATCAGCAGCCGCGCTGATGATCTGGTTAGACACCATCATCCCCTCGTTTAATATCTCCAGAAAGTCCTCTTTCTTGTCACGAGGGAGGAGCTCAGCGTACTGCTGGAGGGACTCCCATAGGGCACCATCATATCGCCCCAGCAGAGCCCCGGCACTTGCAGCCTTCATGGGGGTAGATGCCGTCCCACAGACCTTTCTGCCCGATGAATCCAGCCACCGGCTGTCCTTATCAGGCGGCACTGTCGAAGAAGGAGTGGTGGCATGCTGCTTCTTAGCCGCTGTCACAATAACGGAGTTTGGTGTTGGGTCCATTCGAAGGAAAGCCGGGTCAGATTCCGGAGCCCGGTACTTCTTGAGGAGCCTGGAGGGGGCTGCCTTCGTAACTGCCGGAGTGAGAAACAACTCCTTGGCGGGCTCCTCCAATCCGAGTACCAACGGCAGCAGCGGTCGAGACAAATGCTTTTTGTGAAGTGTCTCAAAGATCACGGACGTCGTAGGTGTTGGCACCTTCACCGTGATCCCTAGCTTAGTCGCACCCCTCAACAGCACTTCCTGGAAGGAGACGAGTTCGTCCACGGGCGACACCCTCGTCCCTGGAGACTCCGACAGCGTCGGTGAATAATCCCTGGTGGAAGAGCCTGTGTGGGATCTGGATCTGCGCCTCCTGTGGCGTCGTCTAGATCGAGATGACGACCGGCCACGGCTCCACGATCTCCCTCTCTGGCCGGAGCGAGATCTTCTTGGCCGATCCGCAGACCTCGCAGGAGCAGGCGATGTCGGCCTGGCTGGGGCCCTCGGCCGAGGTGTCCCCTTAGGAGGTGTTGGATAGCGTGGCAACAAGGCTGTCCTGGGTGGAGGCACAGGTGGAGGAACGGAGGGAAGAGGCGGTGGTGGGAGCTGAGGCGGCGGTGACTGACGAGCAGCCGGCCCACGATGCGGCGGCGGTGGTGGTGGTGGAGGCGGGGTGGGGTTCCGCGAACACCTCCTCGATGGCGAGGATCCCCTCTACGCCGTTCTTCTCCTCTTCGCCGACGGCGAGCGGCGGTGTCGCCTCGACGGCGAGCGCCGAAGCCGGGCCTTTTCATGACGTCGATGAATCGACGATGACTTCGACGATGCTGTCGACGGTGGTCTGTTCAGCTCCCTCGACGCCGAACGTCGAAGCCGCTTCTCCCCAGAGCCCGGGAAGATGGGGAACAGACCGTTGTCATCCCCCTCGACGCCGCAGTCGACGCAATCGACGCTGGCGGAGAATGGGGACGCTTGCTGGACTTCCTGCCCCTGGGGAGCCCCCCAGAGGCCTCAGCATGGGCAGATGAAGCATGCCCTGACCCACCTTGTGCCTTCTGACGTCTTTCCTCGGGGCCTTGGAGCCTGATCTTCATCCTCTCTCTCAGGGTCCTGGCAGAGAGGGTTTTGCAGATTTCACACTCCTCTGGGATGTGAGAAGTGGGGAGGCGGACGATGCACACTCCATGTGGGTCGGATTTGGCCTTTTTTCTATCACACTCTGGGCAATTGTCAAATAAGCCAGGCATCTTGACAATATAGTGAAGACAAGCATTTACAATGCAACGGTTTCGCCTTTGGAAAAGTTCGAGCTATTGGCATTGTAAATGACAACATTTTTATTTATGTGTTGGCTTTGACAACATAAATAAATGGCATTGTCATTTACAAAGCCAATAGCCTAATCTCTCGCAAATGGTAGAATTGGTAGACAATTAAAGTGGGGTTTAAGAACAGATCTAGTCGTATTCTAAACATGTATGTTTTCTTTATGTGAATATTTTCAGAATAAATATTTTACCTTTTGGAATGGGTTTTAGTATCCCACACGTAAACAACGATTTTTCAGTATCGATGAACGTAAAGAAAACAACTAGGAAGAAGAAATAGGACTACAAGTTATACATTTTTCTTCATTGCATCATCCGGGTTTCTCACTGAATAGAAAGACATAAAAATACTTTTAGGAGCTATTATAGACGCAAAGAAACTAGAATATTGCTTAGTCTGGAGAGAATGTCCTCATTACAGAAAAACCTCCTGAGGTTCCGTGACGGTTCCGTGACGATTTGAACCCGTGTTTTCAAGTTTGTCAGAAATACATAAAATTGGTATCAGTGAACCGCAAATGATCCATTTAGCATACGCTGGTGTTTTCGCTACGCTACAAGCAAGAGCACTCCTTTTATTAACACATTTCTAATCTACCCACGGCATCCATCTTAGATCATGGCAGCCATTTTGTGTTTCTTGCCCTCACATACGCAATAACCTCTGATCACTTCATTTCGACTAAGGACACGTAGCCTTAGCCGGAGATTCACCTTTTACATGACACGTGCACCTTAAACCAGATCACGCTGTAGCTGCATGACTCGACAAAAGCTGCCTCCTCTGCCCGAGGCCAGTCCTGCCAAACTGGTCTTCGTGTCCATTGTCCTGATCATGATTAGGCGGCCGAAGCCGGTAGCCTTGCCCATTTACAACCCTCAAACATCCCTTATCCCACTTTTCTATCTTCCACACCTGGCTCCGTTTCTTTCTTTCTGAATCTTTATTAGGGGGAGGTAACGAAATTTACGATGAGGCGGTCCGGCTCTTGAATGCAATATTGACAAGGGATTGTGATGAACTAGTGGGAACCCCTCTTCGTAATGTTTGGCATCAGATTTTATCAACGGTTCCTATGCACGCCAAATATTTATTGTTTATGACACAAAGGTTTTGGGAATGTACCAACATGTGAAGAATTCGCCTGAAGGCCAAAAACTAGTATATAAGGAGCAACCCACTTTGTACAATTTGAACAGGCTCCTAGATTCTGCCCGTGTGTAGTATCTGTGACTTCTGTGTCCCTGCAGTAATAAACCTTTGGTCTTTGACGCCACCATCGAGAAGCCCGTGTTTCTGTTCATTTGTGCACCAAGGCAGGTGGAACTCCGGGGTCTTTGGGTGTTGTTCCCTGACACCTCTGGACGGAACCAAAAAGTCCAGAACTCCAATTGGCGCCCAACGTCGGGCGACGTCATTCGGTACCGGTCCAAAAGCCTGAAGAGTTCGAGAAGCTTCGTGTGAAGATTCCTGAGGGAGGCGCCCCACTTCATCGATCCCGGCATATCGCAAAAGTGGCCCGAAGTTCTCTTCCACGAGGGTTTCCCGTTCAGGACGGCTGCAGTGGGCCGTTGCCTTGACCGTCGCCCTGTCTTGGACCCGAGGTGCAGTCCTTAGTACGGCGAAACGTGACGGGTTTCTCCTTGGTGACGTCTTCAGTGCCTCAGTTAAGTATTTAGTGATAGCTAGCTGGTTACTTTGTGAGGATTGTTAAAATCCTTGATTGGTTCTTGGTTTGGTTTGGTTCTTGGTAGGATTATCACAGGTTGTTCTGGTTAAGATAATCTATTTGGTTTAGTTTGGGTATCGATACAACAGTTCGTTTTGGTAGGCCTAAATTCTTGGTTCAAGTGCACATATCTGTTTTGTGTTTTGTTTGTTTTGTGTTCCGGACTGAAAAATGGTAAGTCGGAAAATGTTGTCGTGCTTTGGTTGCAACCGTGACTCACGATTGGAGGACTCTTGTCTGGTTCCTCCGATTGGGACTCCTCTATATGATTTATATTGTAAACATGGTGTGGGTCCTATATCTTATAATGAGGTATGGGTCCGTTACACTGCGAAGGATGGTGTCCTTAGTTGGCCACTGCATGGTAGTTTTGAACCCGAGATTCTCGACAACTTAGAAGCGAAATTGTTTAGGAAGAAAGCCCGGCCGGCAATGTTTGATTCTTTCCGTTATTGGCGAAAAGAATCCAAACAGAGAGAAATGAAAAGGTTGAAGAAAGAACAGAAAGAACAAGAAGAGTTGACTCTAGAACAAGCGGCTAAGCAGTTGCAGGCTAACGAATGTGAGAAGGCCATAGATGTAGCCATTAGAGAGCATAACTTAGCGATTGACAAGTGCTATCCTGCCTTGCCATCGAAAATGGCTAAGATACTGGAGGATTCCGAAAACGATCCTCTGTTATCTTATCTGTTACGGTCACCTCCACCGTATGCACAAGGTGCTACGGCTCCACTTGTCCCAAATGTTCAATTGCCGGTTGCTGGACAACCTGGTGTTCCTGCTCCTGTCCCCCAGAATCAAGTTCCCGTACCTCCCGTGATGAATGTGAATGTTCCTACAGCTCCTTCTCTTCCTGAACTGCCAGCTTCTGTACCTACTATTCCACAAACTATTTTTCTCGATACTCCTACTGTTCCGTTATCTATTCCTACCTCTACTGCGTTCTCCACGTCTGCGAGTGTGCTAACTCCACTTTCTGTTCGTCGAAGAATCACTGATTCTGTTACTAATATGCTGTCTCCTTTATATAAAACTTTAATTAAGACTCCTACTCCTGACTCAGTTCAGAGACGTAGTCAGCTTCCAAGTACTGAGGAACGGGGAATTTTAGATTCCACGGCTCTCAGATGGATTTCGAAGAGTAGAAGATATAGTACGAGAGATGTGCTAGACACATTTATGCAGTGGAAGGAACCAACACAACGGTATGTCTTTGATGAGATGTGCTCGTTGTTACGTGAAGAAATAGAAGGAGATGATGTTGAATCAGATTTGGAAGATTTAATTAAAGTTCAGAAAGAGTTTGCTGCTGGAATGATAGTGGGTGAGAATATAAAAGAAGCGATGGAACTTATTTTAAGTTTTAGGAATGATCCATCTCTTCGTTCGCCGAGAGATTTAGAAAGAGGAAAAATGAAGCTAAGTCGCCAATATCCTATGAGGGAAGTTCCTCCAATCTGGCGCGAAGCAGTGGCACGTGATGATAATGCTGGTATTGCAGGTTCCAAAGAGTGTGGATACACATTCCGTGGAAGCGAGCTGAAGTGCTAGCGGTGAAGCAGGCCTTGCCAGATCCACGTAAGAATCCTGCTGGATATTACAAGGAATTAACACAGACAGTTGAGGCTTGTATAATGAACTTAGCCGACATCGATATGTTATTTGGCAATGTAGTTCCGCAACCAGTGTGGGCTAAAATTCGTAGAGAGGATCATCAAGCTGCCTTAGGTGGTGATTGGGCAGCTATCACTGCAGCAGATGGTCAGCAAATAGGTGGTGCGAAACCCGAACCCCTAATTGCTAATCTACCAGGTAGAATAATTGATCTAATGAAGACTCTGATGCCAGCATTGCGTGTAAATTGGGACAAGCTGTCAGCATGCAGGCAGAAGAAAGACGAAAGTGTCTCTGACTTTTTCACAAGGTTTGAAGAGACTTTTGTAGATCATAGTGGTCAGGACATGAGTACAGAAGGAGGACAAAGACTGTTTGTCGATAAATTTGTGCATAATTTGTTACCTGAATTATGCAATAAGTTAAAAGACTCAGAAAGTGCGTGGGCTGTATCCACAACCGCGCAAATACTTGCGACTGCGCAGTACTATGAAAATAGGGATAAAGAGGAAAAGGAGAAATCAGAAAAGAAAACGAAAGATTTAAAAACTAAAGTTCTTTTGCAGCAGGCGTATCCGCCTCGCATGAATCAATCTAATACACAGCAAGGTTCGTACCAAAGGACAGATTATAGCTCATCAAGACCTCAATATCAGTGGAATCAGTGTGCGTACTGTAAGAAAGAGGGTCACTATAAAAATGAATGTCCGATCTTAGCGCAAAATAATGCAGCAGCAGCTCAGAGAGGTCGTGGTGGTTTTGTGCAGAATTCTAGAGGTCGAGGACGAGGTGCTATGCCTCCACAAACAAATGATCGTCCTTCCAATCACTTTGATCAACGAAATGGACAATCTACTCAGCAAAATAGATCTCAACAATATCTTGTTGAGGACTATTGTGAAGTAGATGAGGGTTTTCAGCAAAATGGGTACTAGGACAGCCATGGACAGAGAGAGGGAGTAGTATCAGTTCCAGTGGATCAGAGTGGGCCTTATGTCGCAGTAGCAACATCAGGTGTAGTCGAACCGTTTCTGTTGGATACTGGTGCCGCAAAAAGTTCTATCATTCATGCGAAACTCCCTGGCGCACCTTTGTCCGGCTCAACAAATGTTTCCGTAGGTTTTTCAGGCGCCCCTGTTTACAACCCGATATCTGGTCCTTTGTCTATTTCTGTTGGACCGTGCCAGTTGAAAGCACCCCTGATTTT
Source organism: Lissotriton vulgaris (assembly GCF_964263255.1). Classification (NCBI taxonomy): domain Eukaryota; kingdom Metazoa; phylum Chordata; class Amphibia; order Caudata; family Salamandridae; genus Lissotriton; species Lissotriton vulgaris. The sequence continues at coordinate 185,839,487 of NC_141693.1, forward strand.
GACGACAGGTTGTAATGAAAATCTGCTTGGTTTAGATTTGTTAAAACGACTATATGCGACATTGTACTGTTCTCCGGAAGGAGTACAACTCACGTTGGGTAAAAATATCACCTCTCCGATGTACTTGTCAATGGACGCACTTCCGCCAGAGCTTCGCTCACTCCCTGATTCTCTTTGGGCGACTGGTCCTAATGATGTAGGTCTCTTAGAAATTCCACCGTATGTGGTAACCTTGAAAACAAATGTAAAATTTCCAAGAATTCCCCAATATAAAATATCTAGTGAAGGAGAGCGTGCACTTTTATTGATTGTGCAAGATTTAATTAAGAAAGATGTGATTGAAGAAACTAGGGGAAATGTCTGTAATAGCCCTGTACTACCGATTTTGAAACGAACTGATCCTACAAAACCTCCAGTGTACAGGTTTGTCATAGACCTTAGAGAAGTTAATAAGATTGTGGTTCCGCAGTTTCCTGTGGTTCCGGATATTACTGCCTTGCTAACATTGATTCCTGCTACAGCCACATGGTTCTCAGTTATTGACTTAAAGAATGCCTTTTTCAGCATTCCGATAGCCGAAGAAAGTAGAGATATTTTTGGCTTCTGTTTAGGAGGACGAAGCTTCAGATTTAAGCGAGCTCCACAAGGCCAGTTAGATTCTTTTGTCTTTCCTCCAGGTTCTGCTCTAGTGCAGTACGTAGACGATCTTCTAGTGGCTGCCGATGACAAGGAAACTTGCAAAGCAGCTACAATTTCCTTATTGCATCATTTGTCTAATTTGAATCACAAGGTGTCTCCTTCCAAAATGCAATACTGCTGCCAAGAAGTGACCTACCTAGGCCATCTCTTGTCAAAGGAGGGAAGGAAGTTGACCCCAGAAAGGATAAAAGCAATTACACAGATGAGTGTTCCACGCACACAGAGAGAAGTACGTGCCTTTCTAGGTATTACCTCTTACTGTAGGCAGTGGATCCCAAATTTTTCTCTTTTAGCGAAACCATTGGTAGCCTTGACTGGGAAAAATGTTCCGAGTCCAGTGCCATGGTCTGATGAATGTCAAGAGAGTTTTACTGAATTACGAAAAGCATTGTGTTCAGCTCCTGTATTGGGTACACCTGATTACAGTAAGCCGTTCACGCTCTACGTTCACGAGAAAGAAGGTTGCGCGTTGAGTGTTCTGACACAGAAGTTTGGTGATAAACAACGCCCTTGTGCGTATTTCTCATCAACATTAGATCCGGTAGCCAGAGCGTTACCTAGTTGTTTGAGAGCTACAGCGGCAGCTGCGGCTTCCATTCGACAATCTGCTGGTTTGGTGATGAACAACATGCTAGTGGTCATGGTTCCTCATGCAGTGGATACACTCATGAACCGAACGAAGACACAACACCTTACTAGTGCGAGATTATCTGGTTACGAGCTGACATTACTAGCGAGTCATATTCAGATCAAAAGATGTAATGTATTGAATCCAGCAACACTGTTGCCGACTGATCGAGAGTCGAGTGATTCCGAGCCACATGATTGCTGTTTTAAAACGGAGGAAGAGACAAAAGGACGCATTGACTTGAAGGATACTCCGTTATCCGATCCGGATGGTACGCTGTATGTGGACGGGTCATGTTTTAAATTGGAGAATGGTGATGTGACTGCTGCTTACGCAGTAACGACTTTGAAGACGATTGTGGAGACTGCAAGAGTGAGTCAGAATTCTGCCCAAGCTGCAGAATTAATAGCTCTAACGAGAGCGTGTGTTTTAGCTGAGGGAAAGAGAGTGAATGTGTTTACAGATAGTCAGTACGCATTTGGTGTGGCCCATAGTTTTGGCCGGTTGTGGAGAGAAAGAGGTTTCATTACGTCCCATGGGACTAAGATCCAACATGGCCAGCTAGTTAATGACTTGTTGGAATCTCTAACCTTGCCGACTGAAGTTGCGATTGTGAAGTGCAGTGCTCATAAAGCAATCACGGATGATGTTGGTCGTGGGAATGCTTTTGCTGATGAAATTGCTAAACAGACAGCTAGAGACACGATGAGCAGAATGTATGTTGCTACGTCTGCAAGATGGATTGCTGAGTCTGGAATGTGCGAGGATACTATGGAAAGTGTGAAAGAGATTCAGAAAGAAGCAACTGAGGAAGAGAAACGTGTATGGAGAGAAAGTACGGGCAAGTTGGACTCGAATGGATGTTGGATTGATTTGACAGAACAGCAGCGTTGGATGTTGCCCGATGCGTATGTGCTTGCAGTAGTGACGATGGCGCATGGAGTAGCGCATATAAGTTCTAAAGGGATCTGTAAGATGTTGGCTCCGGTCTGGAAGAATGAGGGAATCAGTAAGTGTGCAGAGAGAGTGGTGAAAAATTGCATGGTGTGCTTGGTGCATAATCCTGGCAAGGGAACTCCAACTCCAGCTGGTCATTTCGCTCCTCCTTCATGCCCTTTTGAAGTGATTCAGTTAGATTTTATTCACATGGACCGCTGTAATAATTTAAAATATGTCCTAGTGGTGGTCTGTGCTTTCTCCAGGTGGATAGAAGCATACCCACTAAAGGACAACACTGCCCTATCAACTGCCAAAATTCTTCTCAAAGAATATTTCCCTAGGTATGGAATGCCACGGATTGTATGGTCAGATAACGGAAGTGAGTTTATAGGGAAAGTTATGCAGAGTGTGTGTGCCGGCCTAGGGCTGAAACAGAAATTCCACAGTGCAAACCATCCCCAGTCTGCTGGTTTAGTGGAGGGTTACAATGGCACCCTCAAGCTGAAAATAGCTAAAATACAAGCATCCACAGGTTTAGCCTGGCCAGACGCACTTCCTTTGGCCTTGTTATCAACGAGAGCAACGGTACATTCTAGAATAGGGCTTAGCCCTTATGAAATAGTCTTTGGTCGCCCGGCAAATATCTGGGGTGTGCCAAGGCCTAAAGAATTTTGTTCCATAGAATATCCTATGTTGATAGACTACCTTTACGACTTGACTGCTAAATTGAGTCTTATTCATCAACAGGTTTTCGATGCTTTGCCAAAACCTCCGGAGAGTCCAGGGCATCAGCTGAAACCGGGAGACTTCGTTGTCATCAAAAACTTCGCGAGGACGAAGAACCTTCAGCCGAGATTTGTGGGGCCCTTCCAAATCCTACTTGCAACGAGGACAGCAGTTCGTGTAGCTGGCCGCAAGCACTGGGTACACGCATCCCACGTTAAGCGTGTCCCTTTGCCGCTCCCTTACGACGACTGGGTGAAGAAGGGAATTGGTGCCTCCGAATCTGAAAGCACACCGAAGTTCATCTCTTTCAGCGATGCCGAATTGATTACTGACACTCTAAAACCTGACTCTCCTCCTGAAAAGACTCCTTTGAACACTGAACATTTGTCTCCAGCATCAGAAGAAACTTTGCCATCTGCGAACTTAAACACTGCAACAGCTGCTAGTGATACACTATTTGCCGATCAGACAGTACCAGCGAAACAGAGATATAACTTAAGAAGCCGTAAAATGGACAAATAAAGCAGGCAACTGCATATTGTGATTTTGATATATTGAACTTTTGCCTTCAGCCAGGAAGTTTGCTATTGTTTATTGTTTTCAAAATTGCCTTGCCGTCTGGGTAGCCGTAGGGTCGTGGCTGTGTGCCTAGTTGAATCTGCAGGGGTCTGACACAAGGTCGATCTTTCTGTTGGTTCTGGGAACTCCCAGGGCTGATAGAGGCATTTTCATCTACGTACACATCATCAGTGGTCGCGAGCGGATTGTAGAAGATGGAGCTTCCTGCGCTGCAACGAGAAAATGTGATTTATGTTCGCAGAAACAGACTTCATAGAATTCTTCATAGCAAATGCTTTCTGATGCAATGTGCCATTACATTCTTGATTATTTTAGCAACATTGGTGGGTGGAATCGTCTTTAGTATAAATTTGATTTTTGTGCCAGCTACTACAGTACCTCCCCTTGATCCTGCCATTTCTACTGTTTCCTCTATACACTCTTTCCACTCGTTTCCGGAACATGAGCAAGCCCGACGCTCAGAATTCACCAACAACACTTTTGTACAGCTCTTGCACCAACACCAACTGGTAGTTAACACTACAGACTGCTGGGTGTGTGGCCTGATACCCCACACTATGGATAAAGGTATTCCCTATCTGGTTTTGCCTTTCAGCTACAATGGATCATTTCAGGCCCTCCAAACCATCTTTGCTTATGCCCTTGAAACCTATCCTCCACGTCCACCACGTTCCACTAAATATAACTCTGCCAACAAAGCGTTAGGGAATTATTGACATGGTCAAGGACGTCAATAATACTCCATCATACCCTAGAGACGAATTACGAGTATATTTAAGTTGGAACACTTCAGAGTATCGCCTTAGTTTAGGAGAAAGCAAGCGTAAAAGCTCAACTCCAATCTGGGTCGTACCTCACCGAGGTCAGGTCTGTTTGCAAGGTAATGGGAGAAATCCAAGAGCTCAGCTAGGGAGGAGTGAGTGCGTAGAGACTTATGTGTTTCCGGCTAACTCTTCCCCTGCCTTTCTCACTGCTAGGGGTACCTACTTCATTTGTCGAGACAGAGCTTATACATGGTTGCCTGCCGACTTTTCAGGATCATGTTATATTGCTCGATTGTTGCCTCCGACATATACTGCTTCATCTGATTACCACAGAACCAGAGTAGCGAGAGGTGTCTTCAGCAAGGAAGATACCGCTGGTCAGGAAGCTGGAGACTTCTTCAAAGGCTTCCTTCCGTTCTGGGGGCCTATGGCCAATAGTAGAAACATACGTCAGCTAACACGGGTAGTTGAATCTACTATTACCGAAACTGCTGGTGCCCTTAGCAACTTGACAGCTGAGCTTCAGGCGGATAGACTCATGACGTTGCAGAACCGTATGGTTCTAGACGTTATACTTGCAGATCGAGGTGGGGTATGCAGAATGATCCAATCAAGCTGCTGTGTCTTTATTCCTAATAATGCTCCAACAGTCTATGAGGCGATCTCTAAGCTACACAAGATTTCCGACTCCATACATGTAGACAAGGGAAACTGGTCCTTCATGGAGTGGTTTTGGACTCTGATATCAGCGTGGGGATGGAAGGTTCTAATGGTCATTGGTGTCATCTTAGTATTCCTATTCTCATGCTGCCTGATTATCCAGTGTGGTCCTGCTCTGTGTAGTCTTTGTGCTGCAACTTGTCTCAGAAAACCACCTGCATTTGGAGAAAAGGCACGAGAAAGGATGATGATACAACAGCATGTCACTGACCTGATGAGCATAGAACTAGATTCTGACATAGACTGAGTAATTGCCTATGTAAGGGCAAAAGGAGGGTCTGAGGTTCCGTGACGGTTCCGTGACGATTTGAACCCGTGTTTTCAAGTTTGTCAGAAATACATAAAATTGGTATCAGTGAACCGCAAATGATCCATTTAGCATACGCTGGTGTTTTCGCTACGCTACAAGCAAGAGCACTCCTTTTATTAACACATTTCTAATCTACCCACGGCATCCATCTTAGATCATGGCAGCCATTTTGTGTTTCTTGCCCTCACATACGCAATAACCTCTGATCACTTCATTTCGACTAAGGACACGTAGCCTTAGCCAGAGATTCACCTTTTACATGACACGTGCACCTTAAACCAGATCACGCTGTAGCTGCATGACTCGACAAAAGCTGCCTCCTCTGCCCGAGGCCAGTCCTGCCAAACTGGTCTTCGTGTCCATTGTCCTGATCATGATTAGGCGGCCGAAGCCGGTAGCCTTGCCCATTTACAACCCTCAAACATCCCTTATCCCACTTTTCTATCTTCCACACCTGGCTCCGTTTCTTTCTTTCTGAATCTTTATTAGGGGGAGGTAACGAAATTTACGATGAGGCGGTCCGGCTCTTGAATGCAATATTGACAAGGGATTGTGATGAACTAGTGGGAACCCCTCTTCGTAATGTTTGGCATCAGATTTTATCAACGGTTCCTATGCACGCCAAATATTTATTGTTTATGACACAAAGGTTTTGGGAATGTACCAACATGTGAAGAATTCGCCTGAAGGCCAAAAACTAGTATATAAGGAGCAACCCACTTTGTACAATTTGAACAGGCTCCTAGATTCTGCCCGTGTGTAGTATCTGTGACTTCTGTGTCCCTGCAGTAATAAACCTTTGGTCTTTGACGCCACCATCGAGAAGCCCGTGTTTCTGTTCATTTGTGCACCAAGGCAGGTGGAACTCCGGGGTCTTTGGGTGTTGTTCCCTGACACCTCTGGACGGAACCAAAAAGTCCAGAACTCCACTCCATCTGAGCCAAACATCACAGTCTCTGATAGCGTTGGATATGATGACCTCCCACATTCATCTACCTCTGAACGTCAGATTGCATATTCTTTTATTTATTGCAGCATTTGTATAGTGCAACTGTGAAGGTTTAGAACAATAGAGTTGTATTTTTGACACATGGTCTGGCTGCTAATTGTAAGGCAGCTCTGAGCGAGGCCGATTATGTAAATGGGACAGTAGCCAGTATAGCGTTCCTAGAGTCCCCGCCTAAGATGATAAGTGTATGTACAGCAGTTTTAGGTTGGTCGGGTGAGATGAGTTTACTGCATATGAGATCATTGCAGGAGGGTTGCACAAGAAAGGGCCACGGGCGTTTGAGGTGAGGCCAGGGATCAGTTTCTCGTTTGTTTGCTACACAGAAATTAGCCAGTTTCCCAGTCCCAAATGGCCACCATGACAGATTCCCTTTTGATAGGTTAGGGAATGTACTTGATAGCGCTGATGGCATAAACAAAAACACACAAGACATCTTTGAACGAATACAGATGGGTAAATACGCTGTATATGTAACTTGCACATTTAGGCATGCTGTGTACTCCTGGAAATGGTCATTCTTGTATGTCTTTAAATATGTGCGCGCGTAGGACCAATGGGTGCTCTGTCAGTGCACGCGCCATTGAAGAAGCATTTAATTTATGAGTGTCTACACACCAGCGTCAGCACAGACTGGTTTTATGTTCATATTTATTCTCCTCTATAAGACGAACTTTCCCACTCCGTTACTGTGCGCGTGTACGTCTCCCCGTATTGCACTGCATGCGTGTGCGAGCCCACTGTGTGCCCTGCCATGTGCATAAAGCCTTCTGTGTGACTAACTCATGCACAGCAAATCCCAATAATGAATACTGCTACCCTCTGCCCGCGTCCATACAGGACGAGCTCACGATTGCGCGCCCCTTAGAACCCGCAGAGCGTCGCACCGCAGACGCGGGTCCCTGATGTACCCCCCTCCCCGAGCGAACCCCTCCCACCTGAAAACGCCCCCTCACCGTATGTAGTCATTAATTCAGACACAGGCCGGGTGTGCCCGACAAGTTGCCCTGCAGGGAGCAAACACACTTTCCAGGGGTTGGGGGGAAGCTTGGATGTACCAAAAACATGCATGGGGGGGGGGAATAATCAAAGAGGCGCCACAGGTGAAACTAGGGAGTACCTGAGAACTCATAAACATGCAAAGAGGGGTCCCGGGTGAAGATAGAACGGAGGCCTGCACACGCAAAAAAGTACAATTTGCAACACACTAGATACAACGTGTGTATTTGTTAATAACCACGAAGGTATAGTGCACATGTAAAAAAAAAAAAAAAAAAAAGAGCATGCACGTGCTTAAAGACAGTATCATAAGCACTTCAGCGCTTAAGAGCGCAATGAACAATTTCCGCCCGTTTATAAAGAGATTCGGTGATTTATTATATGTATGCACTAACACTGTAGAACCTTTCTCTACGCCTGTGTGCCCACAGGGTACGAAGCGGCACATATGATCTAATTCGCACATATGTGTGCCATTGTTGTATGCAGGTCTATTTGTTTTTGTATTTACTTGTTTTAAAATAATGTTGAAATATTATTGATATGACAAATAGCATGCATTCCGCTCAGTTGCGTAAAGAAGCTTGGGGGGAGATAGAGGATGGGAGGGGCCTGCACAGTACACTTTATTTCTTTCCTACAAACACTGTTGTTCTGCTACTTGAAAAGACTACAAGTCACCCCCTCACAGGGGATTGACATATAAATAAAATAAAGGGTGTGTGCCCGGAACGCAGTCCTGGTCTGTTCGGATATGTTCCTCAACAGACCGCCCGAGTTGTCTCTTGCATATACCCCGTTCTGCCTGCCTGTGTGCCCAGCGCCTGCCTGTGTGCCCAGGAGCCTGTCTGCCTGCGTGCCCAGGAGCCTGCCTGCTGCTGGGCCCTGTGCCCGGTACACGGGCATAAGTACGTTCCTGTTCAGATCCCTTTATGCACTCCAATGACGAAGACCAAATGAGAGCAATGAATTCAGCATTTAAAGCACTGAGGAAGATTACAAACGCTTATAAAATATATACCGTGGCCCTTTCATGCAACTCGTTGGGTTCTAGTGACGTTAACAATATAGCGACCTTCGACCTTGGTAACAAATATTATATTGTCTCATGATAGCACCTTCTGGAATAGCACATTAACTCATCAAATTCGTGTTACCGGAAAGCTCTGAATGACATTAGATGGAGTTAAGAAAGGCCTGGTACGTCAGTGTTCACTCTACTGTTTACTGTGCACCACGATGCACTTCCGAGGAGTACCCCCGGAGTAAAGATGCCTGGGAGTGCCATTTAGTGTAACTCGTTTTCTGAATTGCAATAAATGTGTTTTACAAAAACAGCCTCACTCCATCATCGCACGTTCCAGTTTACAGGGGTACATTACAACATTGCACACACATACACCCCCACCATCCCACATCAGAAACTCTTGAACCCAAAGGGATGTTCTAACTTTTCTGCTCATGAAATATCATTGCAGTTTGGTTTCAACACAGTGTTCGCGCGGCCATGCTGCGGACAGTACAGATATAGCACAGAAACTCGCCCGCCGGTAAACAGGGCTCTCTCTGAATGATTGAGTGAGAGCACGGACACCAGCACCCCACGTCCTGCGGACTCTTGCATTGTGCACGCATTTGGGGGGTGGAGGTAGTCACAGATGTAACAGCATTTTAAGGTGATGCGTCTCTTAACACCTGTCTGGTTGATTCCTAAAGGGTTGTTTTCCAAGATGGACGCCTCTTCCTCCAGTCTCCTTTGCTCACAGTCAGACCCGTCGTTACCTCTTGGCGCAGCAGCACCCCCCCCCCCACTCCCCCCCCCCCAACCCCGCTCTTCAGCCTGTTTATCGATCCCCTGTCGCCCTCCTCATAAATGATCGCCCTCCAGGCAATAAAAGTGCTGTTCCTAGAGCCCAGGCACCGGCCCTTCTTTGTGGTGAGTTCGGAGGGCTGGTTAAGAAGCAGCAGATATATTTATGTTATCAGCAGTAAGTGCAAGACACACCCAGACATTATCTGTGTTTAAAGTGCACATTAGCCAGGGACACATGATTAGGAACCAGAGTCCCACCTTGGTAGCCCAACCCGTGAGTGAAGCACCTAGCGGAAAGATGGTCTCTGTGTCGGCTTTCACTTCCTGTTATTTGTTCTCTGGTGCAAGGTATGCACGAGAGGCGGCACAGTGAGTGTAGACTAGATACGTCGCTCGATTGTAAAGCGCTGTGACACCTCTGGGTACAGTGCGAGGCTATATAAAATCACAAAGAATAAATAAACATGACCTCTTGCTGCACATACTCCTTGCAAAGGACGGCTTTGTGCGGGGCGCGACAAGACACCCTGGGCCCTAATGCACACGCGCACATGCAGTGGTTCAGACACTCGGCCGGGCATTGAGAAGCCTGCATTATTTTAGTAAAGACAATCAAATCACAATGCACGGACAGCGGGAGGGGGGACGGGAAAGGCACGGACAGCGGGCGGGGGGCAGGAAAGGCACGGACAGCGGGAGGGGGGGGGGCGGAAACAGCAAGAAAAAGCACTCACCTGGACTTCTTCCGGCGGCGGTCGGCCTGCAATGACAAAAACAAACCTTCCCCAAAATAAAAAATAGGAACCGCCCACTGCCGCAATGACGGCAACAAAGGGGCTGGATGAGAAAGAATCTCAAAAAACGCCCATGAGTCGCCTCGCAGAATGACGGACGCCTCGGTCTTCCAATGGCTAGCCTCCATTTACGGAGCTAGCCAATGGAAGACTGAGGCGGGTCTTTTGTCCATACTGGCAAGCAAAAGTTTTCGCCTGCGCGAACCACTGCTTGCGCAGCTTTTCGCCAGGCGAAACCTAAAAAAGGGCTTAGTACTTAACAACAAGCATTACACACAAGAAAAAGTGAAAAATCACCAAATAAACCCTTGAAAGGGAGAGCTCAATGCTCCAGGGTCCTGCTAGCAGGAACTGGAAAAAAGAACTGAAAGTAAAAGGGACCTGCTGTGCATTCTGGGATACTGAGAGTGTTCTGGAAAGTTTTCTTAAAGGCACAGTATCCTATGTAAGCCACATAATGGCAGCCTATGGGGCTTGTCTGTCCATACCTTCCTCTCTATCATTCCAGAGGCGTTTGCTGGTAGAGGCAAGTTTTATCTGTGAGGAACTGGGCAAGCTTTGCTGTTTGTGTGGTTATTTTGGTGGAATTTATAGTTGAAGTACTGGACAGTGTTGCCTGTGGATATAGGCCGGATTATCTGTCTTTAAATTCTCTCTTAAGTGTCTTTGCAGTTCTGCAATTTTTGACAACTTAAGAGATTACTTTTGATTGCTCCGGGGTCCACGCACATGGGCAGGACTATTCACTAGATTATGACTATACACAGAGATCCCCTACTACAGAACGAGCCTGTTACACTGAGTGTAGAGCTCTCACAGACTTAGCTAATGCAGTGTCTATTTTCATTTTTTCTAATGCCTGATCAACCTCAGGCCCGAAAGTATGCTCTTTATCAAAGTGTTTTTAAGGTGAGTTGCTGGACTATAGGTTTGAAACCGAAAATCCTTAACCAGGTGTGTCTCCTGAGTAACACACTAGTGTTAATCTCAAGAGCGGCAGTTTAAGCAGCATCTAAGGCACATCTAATTCAGGAATTGGAGATGATCTTTCCTTCTTGTACTAAATCCTGTGCTTTAGCGTTGTGCTCATCAGGGAGATATGACAGCAATTGCTCCATTTCGTTCCAGTGCGCTCTATCATGCCTGGCTAAGAGGGCCTGGGTGTTGGTAATGCGCCAATGATAAGCCGCCAGGGCAGCTACTTGTCTGCCATAGGTGTCTATTAATTTTTATTCCTAGTCCAAAGGTGAGGCATCCCCCTAGGTTTGTGAATTAGCCCGTTTATGGGAATTAGAGACAAGTGAGTCAAGGGGTAACTGTCCTTTAATAAAGACTGGATCAGAGGGAGCAGACTCATACTTTTTATCTATTCTGAGAGTCACAATGTGAGCACAAACAGGGTCTTTGAAGATGTCATTGGCATGTCTCAGCATGCCTATGAGCATAGGGAGAGTCTGACTAGGTCTGTGTGGTACTACTTAACGTTTGGAACAAGAAATCTTCTTGGGATTCTTTGTGTAGTTGTACCCTGTGATGTTGTGAAGCTCTAGCAAGCAACTCTAAATAACCTACAACTCTAAATAACCTACATTGTCAGGAGGGAAAGTTTTTGCAGGGTAACGGCCTGGGTCATTATCTGTAGGTGGATCAATAGTGTAGTCTGTCCAGGGATATGCAGGTAATTGAAATCAACTCCATCATCATCATCAGGCTGCAAGGGTGGAGAATTGTTTGGTGTGATAAGTAAATGTTCCAACACTGGAGAAGGTGGTGAAGGTGTAAGGAAACGTGGTGGGAGAGGAGTAGAAGGGTTAGTACCAACATTCTATCTCTTTAAAGGAATCTTATATTGTATGCCCTCTTGTGAGAAAGTGCCATCTTTCTTGCATTGTATGCCCCCACTTGTTGCTGAATGGCTGATGTACCTTGACTGAGTGTGCCCTGGGTTCCTGCCAACCAGGTACCCAGGGCCTGTGTTCCTTCCCTAAAACTGTGTTGAAACCTAAACCCAATTAACAACTCTGGGCACAGGTCAGCCCCTGGTAAATGGTACCCTAGGTATCCAGGGTAATGTGACCAGAGAAGACATCTAAGGGTTGCAGCACTTATTGTGCTATCCTTCGGGGCCCTGTACCTTGACACACACACCCTGCCTTTGCAGGCTGAGTGACTTGGTGCAGAACTAAACAGAGAGTCGACATGGCACACATCTTTGTGTGCCATGCCCACAAACCCACTGCCCTGGCATACCTCAGTCACCCCTCTAGCTGGGTGCACTATGCCAGTGGTGTGGGCACAAGTGCATGAGCCCTGTGCCCATACAGTACCCAGGGCCATTCCTGGGCACTGTAAGTGCAGTGATGCCATTAAGAGTATATGGTGCTGGGAGATTGTCATTACGAACTCCACAGCACCATAATGGCTACACTGAAGCCTGACAAGTTTGATATCAAACTTCTCAGCACATTAAACCCACACTGATGTCAGTGTGGGATTTAACGTAAAATGCACTACAGAGGGCATCTTGGAGATGCCCCCTGAAACCTAACCTTCAATCCAAGCCTTGTCTGAGAGGCTGCCTAGGCTGCCACACAGCAGACATGTTGCTGGACCCCAGGGGGGAGAGCCCCCATCCTGGGCAAGGTGCTAGGTCTCCTCCCCCAGGATGGGCAGGAGGAAGCTTCAAAGGCATGCCGCCTTTGTGAGGTTCTCCAGGTCACTTGCTGTACTCAGCAACTGGCCCCGCCCCTGGTTCTGACCCAGACTCTGGCAGGAAGACTGGCGGGAAACCCGACGTGAGGATAGGGGGTGTGCCGGCCTGTGCCAACTCCACCCTCAGGTGGGAGATGAGAGGTGAAGAAAAACTCCTGGCTCCGGCCATATTGAGGATGGGGAGCCCTGCCTAATCAGATAGGCTCCTGCCTCCCTCCAACAGGAGAGGAGCAGGATAGGGAGTACTCACCCCCGGACAGGGACCTATAATTAGTATTTAGGGGCACCCTGAACCTTCCTTCCTCAGATCCCGATTTGAAAACAAGAAAGAAGATCAAGAAGAAGACCTGCTGTGCAGCAGCTATCAACAGGACGAAACCAACTGACTTGGCCCCAGTCCTACCGGCCTGTTGATCCTTGAACGTGCTCCTGCTAAATCCCGGCTTTTCCTGCGGATACCAACCTTGAAAACCCTGGAGGACCTGCCTGCCTTGAACCTTTTAAAGATTGGGACTCCCATGAGCAGTGGTTCTGCTCCAACAGCAATACCCCTGGTGCCAGCCAGGAACCGCAAATCCAGCCCACTCTGAGCCCAGCCTGTGCCCGAGTGGACAAAGACCCTCAGGCCGCCCCCCAGCGATTGTGACCTGAAATCCAGTGCCCAAGGACCCACCTCAACGACCCAGACAACGCCTGCAGACTCAACAGGAGACCCCTCCAACTGCGACCAGCAGAGGGTAAGATTTCCCGATGTCAAAACACACCCCTGCACCCGGCAGTCCCCTGTGCTCAACTCCTGGGTGTCTACCTATCCTCCAAGATCCCAACTTAACCCTCGAAGTATTGGTTGCTCCTGCAGATGCTCCGTCCCCGAGCCTGCAGCCTTTGTTCACCTTCCAAGGTCTCAATTGATTAACATCGAGTGCCCGACGGCTCAAAAGCACCCTGCACCCAGCCGCCCGGGAGGCCCTGGCAGTGCAACCTTTGTCCTACTCTACTTCCCCATTTGCCCTGAACAAGTGACCCGGAGACCAGCTCCCACAGCCGCGTGGCCTGCTAGCCAGCAGCCACCAACCGCAGGCCCCCTGCCTCTCATTGGATAACACTAACATTGGGCCTAACGACCTCTGCACCCAGCTGCCCCTGTGCCGCTGAAGGTGTACCAACTGTACCTACCTGACCCTGGGAGACCCCTAAGTCTATGCCCAGAACCTTAACTCTGCCAGTCGAGAACTTACCTAAAAGCCGATAACTCACTTCTCTTCCATAGGGTAACATTGACTGGTTTCACTTGGAAATTCCTATAAGTGTGGAGTTTTGAAACATTAAAATATTCACCTAAAATCAGCTGAACAACGAATTCCGATTTACTCACCTGTTATCAGGAGAGAACCCAGTGCTGCATCTTTTAGCCCAGGACTGGCTCTGAAAAGTAATTTTAACCGTACTTACCAGTAACTTGTATTTCCTTCCATTGGAACCCATTGTCTGGTTTTCACCAGAAAAGTTTCTAAGTGTCGATTTTCACAAACTACATGTATTCCTTAAATCGCCTGGATGACTTAACCGCATTCTTTCAACTGTTTACAGGAGATGCACTAGTGCTGGATCCAGGAATAACCACTGAGTAAGAAAAAGTAACGATATCACTACTTACCTGCTAAGTGAATTTCCTCCCATAGGATAACATTGGTGATTCTATGTGAAAAAGTGTCAACTTTTAAAATACAATAATATTCCTTAAAAATCACTACTGTAACCAAAACGCTTTTACTCAACTGTTTACAGGAGACACCCCAGGACTGGATCTAGGATCCAGTCCTGTGGTTAGAAAAGTAATCCATAAAGTAACTAATTGCATTTAACTAGAAATTCCCACTGAGCTCAATGTTGCATTGTGTTTGAAATTGTGTTGCCCATTGCAACAACTAACTACTGTACTTAAAAGTCTATGGCCTATTTGCAAAGTATTTAACCTAAAGTAATTCATTCTGAGAAAGTATATAATGATACCTTTTTGGTACTAAAATAAAACAATTGGCATAGAGTTAGGTTCTTGAGTGTGTGAGACCATTTGCTAACTGAGTGTGTACAAAAAATGCTTTACACTGTCCTATGATACTGCCTTACTGCTCGACCAAGCTAACACTTTAGAGAGTAAGGTCATATCTAACTTTTGCCTTTGCCAAACCTCTGGGGACTATGGACTCTCTACACACTGTACCTTACTTTGGTCCAGTATATATAGAGCCACTTTCTTACACCTCTGACTCAGGTTTGCGTTTGTGAGGCAGTTTGGTAAGAAGGTGTCCTGTTTCAGAGTTAATGTAAAGCGCCTTTTGTTTAGGATACGATTTGGGGGTGGTAAGTCGAGAATCGAATGCTGCGGCTTCGAAGGAGCATTTTTCTGTTTCGGCGATGAGGATTTCAGTGCCGGGATAGAATGACCTTTGGGTGCAGACGTTTTGGGCTCCAGTCCAACCCAAACTGCCAAGCCAGATCTTCTCTGGACCAGAAACAAGCATCCTGGGACCAGTTTAGGGTAACACCCCTATTCAGCAAGATCAGCTTGAATCCAGAGGCAAAGTGAGCAATGGACCCATGTCTGGGCATACCCTGCCAACTTAGGGCAAACAAAGCAAACACAAGGAGATGATGGACGGAGTGCTGAAGCTTTTCAGACACTCACCCCCAGTTACAGATCTGGGTTGAATCCATCATCCTTCTTTAGCTCACTGCGCCAACCCAGTTCAGATCCAGCTAGTATGATGGTAGCCAACTGGACTTTTGCAAAATAGGAAAAGCAAGGCCTGCTGCCGAAAGCAGATTGGGAAGGCTCAAAAATGGTTAGCCGGCGATGAGGACTGAGCCACCAGCAGTAGTGCAGCTAAGGTCACCAATAACTATGTGGGGCCGGAAGACGCGCCAAAGAAATGCGGAGCTTGGTTGAAAATTTGCGGCATGTTCTTTTTGAATGCTTGAAGAGGAACTGAAGACAGCCTGGGAAACTTGGAGCATTGCTTCTACAGGACTGTAAGAACTGAGAGGAGTTAGCAGAATGGACAGATTACTCTGACTCGCAATAGAACGGGAATATCTGTAAGTCGAGGAGTCCTGTTTATGGTGCTTTTAATGCATTTTTTTCGAAGCCTTCGGTTTCAATTTACACAAGAAGGGGACCTCGAACTGGAAAGTTCTTGCTTCTAGAGTTCTGATTTGTACACCTTGGTCTTCTACTCCATGATTACCTCCAGATGCATAATGTAACATATCACAGGGCTTGGAGTCTTGTCAAAGCCCTTGACCATCAAATCAGGCCCAGAGTTCCTGCGTTTGTTGTGATTCTGCATAAATATATTACTGTTTCTCCCCTCTTAACTTTTCGGGAGGAGAAGGGGTACAATTAGGTATGGCTGGTGAATGGCAATACACTAAACAAGAAAAACCTGCCTGATTCAATAGTTAGGTGGAATATCTCATAGTCACAATGGAGCCATGTGACTTAAGACATGCACATCATAATACTCCAATCAATTAATATAAGACAATGGATATCATTCTAGTTCATAATCTTCAATGTTTAATATAAATCATTCTAAATGAATACAAATACAAACAATGTCTGATAGAATAGAGATAAACGCTTACATAACCAATGAAAGTACACTTTCGCTCTGAAGAACTCCAAATGCTATCCTCCACCATAACAATCATACTAGTCATCAAACTACATATATATCATCAAAACCACATACAACTTTCCTCTACAAACATGAACCGGACATCAATAAAATCAAAAAACTATTTTAAGGATAACACAAACCAAGTAGCTATTCCTCCACTCATATTTATGGATGCTTTGCAGAGATATATTAAACAGAAATAATATGTTTCATATTTCCTATTGGATCAATATGCTCACAAAAAGTTGTATTGCTAGAATATTCTGGTCCTTTTATTTCAATTCTCAATATGCGCTGATGAGCGTTTCGGCGAAGACCACAATTAAGGTTGCACGGCTGGTGAATAGCACTCTTTACGAAGCGAGTAATTTAGCATCCATCACGATTACAGATTGGGTTCTGTTAGCATAATTTTGGCTTACTGCCTGCTCTCTTTTTCCTTTCCATTTATGCACATTGCTGGATTCTCTGCAGCCCTTCCTGGATATGACAATATGTTTCCACTCGACCCTATAGTGTGTGAATACAGGGGCATGTCTCCTACGCCACCACCGTGACATACTTGTCCCTACTCTTTAGGGAAAGTCACCCTGAGCGGTTCCCGGTTCAAAAACAAATGGAGTTTTGGGTTTGTTGGACTGGTACCACTGAAACCAAACAACTTGAAATGTATCCTCAGGAGTGGAGTCTCATGGCCACATGCTAACAGGCATGCAGGCTAACCAGGAACTAGGGGTATTACGAGGCAAGCAAATGTGTTTTCCAATTTGTTTGGCTAACTTGTCTTGGAATGCAACACCAACAATTTCGCCATAGGAGACATTCCCTCCGAGCTGGCAGGGATTTGTTTTTTAGTTTCTTTCAGTCCGGCCTGATGTACTTTTTTCTGGAGGGGAAAACCAAAATGTAAGTCATTAGAAAGCATTTTGCTGAAAGGCTGAATGCATGACGGCTGTACTTTTCTCCAGCAGATCTCGAAAGTTTAGGATGTTGCCATTAATGGTGGTACCACAAAGATCTTTTTCATCAGTGGTTAAAAGTGTATTTTCTTAGAAAGCACCCACACTGCATGGGGTTTCGATCGCGCCAGTTGGGATGGTGGGCATATGAGAGGTACTGATTTTTATACAAATATAATGTAAACATGGGAAGTGCTTCATACTTGTGAAATCTGATTTTTTTGTGTTCCATTTTCCAAAATTACATAACTGCATTTAAAAGTACAAGATATCGGCTAGAGGGACTGGTATGAGGAGTAAAAATCTCCTCCAACTCTCTAGTTTAGGGACAAGCAATGAGTCAGATATGATGCTCGTCAGGCAGGGCTTTAAATGGGATGAAAAAATGGCATCTCACAAAAGTGTGGGGCCGATGTAAATAAGAACGTGGCTTATAACACCTACGCCAAAAATCTGTGCTTAGAATAATGTGCCACCCATCTGATATTTTGATGTTTGTCATTGTGTTCAGCTATACAGTGCAACACGTAACATTATACCTACAACAAGCTAAGGCTATTGGCTTTGTCAATAGTAGTTAGTTGCATAAGAAAAAAACAGCAAAAACTGCTTCATTGTATATAATATAAAAAATGCATCAGTTCTGAAATGATGAGACTGTGAAAGAACTTCACAGAGTCTCATTGAAGTTACATCAAAGGCAGTGAAGGGTGGAACTCCTGCAGAGTTAAGATTAACTCTACTTAGGGTGGACATAGATAGCAGATCAAGAATTTTTGGCACTCCACAAGCTGCACAGGAATTCTTCCGCAACTTCAAGCATAACAAGAGTGGTTCGCAGGGTGACTCACGTCCACACTCCCCTCTGCAGCAGTCTTCCCCATCCAGCGTGGACCTCTTTGCCCAATCTGGGAGTGGCTGAATAATTGCTCTGTTTTATTCCCTGGTTCACCAAGTAACTGATGGTTGTTGCTCGTTCTAATGCATATTTACCATTCTACTGTTTTAGTTCTCTGAATGCTGGTAGCCCGACTGGCGTTGTGTTGCCACGCCTCATGGTGAATACCTCCATGGTTTGTTTTTGTGGGAACGGTACTTGGGTATTCCTCTTTCTAGATAGGGAGAGGGTGGGTGGGAGGGTTTTTTTGTGGTTTTTTTATGTTAACTATTGCAGATTGCAAAGAATGAGGATGTTTTGGAGTACTATGGGTTGCCGATGCCTACATTCCATTTGTAAATTATTGTTGATATGGTTGTGCTAGGAAATGTGCCCGGTCCCTCCGGATTATCTTTGTTAACTTGGAATGTGCAGGGCCTGAACGACAACAGGAAGCGGAGACAAGTCCTGAATTATGTGACACATCATAAAGTAGATGTCCTCTTTATGCAGGAAACTCATTTGGCGGACGCCAGGGCTAGTGGCCTGGTTTCGGGATGGGGCCCGCATAGGTATTTCTCCAGTTGTAGCTCGTACTCAAAAGGGGTGGCTATCTTTGTACATAAGTGCATCCAGTTCGCACACTTTGCCACAAACTGTGACCCTGAAGGTCGTTTTTTGATCGTCACTGGTCAGCTACTGGGTCATAGAATGTCATTGCTCTGCGTTTACGGCCCGAACACTGACACTCCCTCTTTTTACCAATCCCTTTCGGCCCACCTCCTAGCGATTGATACTGGACTCTTGATTATTGGCGGGGGACTTTAACCTGCTCATGGATCATTATAGGGACAGTACCGCTTCCACCCATGACTCTAAACTCCGTTCCCGCCAGGCCTTCGTGATATCTGCACACACTATTCCTTTGTAGATATTGAGGCACATTTACACCCTATCAATCCCGCTTTCACCCACTACTCACAACACATGGACCAGACTGGCTAATCTCTCCCATGATTGCCCCTGTCCGACACTCGTTTAGCGCTTTATGTTAAGTTCCGTGACGCGGCGGATAGGGAACTTTCCTTTCTAAATAAACACTGCGTAGCACGGCGTTATGGAGAAGGCGAACGCAATGGTCGCCTGTTAGCAAACACACTGCGGCCTCCTAGAGGCCCAACTTGTATAATTTCCATGTCTGTTCCAACCGGCTTTTCAGTACAGTCCACACGAGCAGTCTGTGAACTCTTCCTCACATATTACAAGACCCTTTACACTTCACGCTTCTTGGGAATCAGGCCAATCAGGAAGAGTATCTATCGGAAGTGGGCCTTGTGTATCTGGAGCGTTCCATGCAGGAGTTTCTTCTAGTCCCTATTACCACAGACAGCATTATAGAGGCCATTGACGCCCTACGCGGCTCTTCGGCCCCCGGACTAGACGGCTTCTCTGCAGACATTTATAAAACATACAAAGACCTACTAGTGCCTCGCTTGGTTGAGGTCTACGCGGAGGTCTTGGATGTTGGCACCCTCCCCCGACCTTTTGTGAAGCGGTGATAATTTTATTGCCTAAACCCGGGAAGGACCCCAAACTTTGTGGTTCATATAGACCGCTGTCACTATTGAACACAGACTAAGAAATTCTAGCCACGGTGATGGCAATCAGACTGTCGCTTCTAACGGAATTCATCATCTCTCCCTGCAATCGGGTTTTGTTCCACATAAGTCTACTTCCCTTAATCTCCGCACCTTATTTACAACCTTACACCGTATCAACCCCATTACTCCAGCCACGGCGATTTTATTGGATGCGGAGAAAGCATTGGATTCATTGGAATGGCCTTTCTTCCTCTCGGTCATGCGCCATATGGGCATACCTGAGACGGCTGCGACTCAATGGTATATTGTCGGACCCATTTCCTCTGTCACGGGGTACTAGACAGGGTTGCCCCCTTTCCCCTCTTTTGTTTATTTTAGCTCTCGATCCATTAGCCAGACAGTCCCAGGAGAACCACCTCCAGCGCGGGTTACAGTTTCGAACTGGCCCGTTATTGATGTCTATGTATGTGGATGACATGATTCTCTACGTCAGACACCCCCACTGCAACTTATTCCCGTTAATACGGGAAATTATACGATTCGGAGCGTTCTCGGGACTAAATATTAACTGGCACAAATCGGTCATTTTTCCACTTACTACCAGCACTACTCCCTGGGCTTTTGAATTTCCGCTAGAATGGTGCCAAGATTCTGTTAAATATCTAGGAATACATATCCATCTAGACACTGCATTGATGATACGGCTCAATTATGGCGCTGCAGTCTCTAGGCTGGAAACACAGATCAGCCGCTGGATTAGTTTACCCCTCTCCATGGCCGGGAGGGTTGCAATTAAGATGGTGGTGCTCCCACGATTTCTACATTACTTTTATAACATACCGGTTCCCGTGACCAATGCCTTCTTCAAACAATTTCGCTCCCTGCTGCTTCGCTTGGTGTGGGGTGACCGCACTCCCCGTGTCAGTTGGAAAGTCTTGACCATGCCCGCCGACAGGGGGGGGCTGGGTGTTCCAGACTTCCACTTGTATTATTTGCTTGCCCAATGTACCTATGCCTATTCACGGTTCCACCCAAACGCGCAAATTCCATACTTAAGTCCAGAGGCTGATTTGGTTCTCCTTAGACAGCTTCTTACACTTCTCCCCACGGGATTCCCTCGTGATCCACGCGACATACAAACCGTATCCACCACATGCTGGGCCTGGGTTAAACTGCGTAAACTTCTAGGACTGGATATGCTTTACTTTCCGGTGCTGCCCCTTCCCAATGCCTCCCTTCTTCCCATTACCGAGGAGAAGTTGGTGACACGCACCTTGCAGAAATTTGCCATCGACACCCTCAGCGATCTTTTCCCCGATGGGCACGTGTTCTCTGTGACAGAGGAGGCCCGATTCTCTGACCGTTCCTTCATGGACATATTTAGTCTCACCCGGCTTCGATCTGCCTTGCGGGCCTGTTTCCCTTCCTTCCCTTTAGTCCCCGAAGAGGTCCCCCCACTTACACTGGTGATACAAAGCCCCTCCAATACGCACCCGATCTCCAAGTTATACAAACAATGCATTGCACTTAAACCTAGTGATGACTCCAAGCTTAGGGCCGACTGGGAGGCAGACCTGGGCGGTCCTATTTCGGACGAGCAATGGACATATTGTTGTAGGGCCACAACAGATGTTTCCTTGAATAGTCGGCATAAGTTGTTATAGTTTAAATTTCTCCGGCGGCTGTATTTTAACACAGCACGTGCACACAGGATAGACAACTCCCGGCCTCACCACTGCCAGAAGTGCCTTCCCCTTTTGCAGACTTCGCACACTTAACATGGATTTGCCCCAAGCTACAGCAATATTGGTTAAACGTTCACTCTGTATTAGGGGACATACTCTCTATACCTCTCATGCCTGCTGGGATATGTTGCGAATTTCCCCAAGAACATTCGTAAATTGGCAGCAATTGGCTTTATGTTGGCCAAGAGGGAGATAGCACTGCTCTGAGGTAGTAAGAAGGTCCCCTCTCTCTGAGCATGGTTAAACAGTTTGGCATTTTGTAATACTAACTGCGGAGAGTTCAGCACTTTACTCCCCCCCCACCTGTTGATATATGGGAACCCTATCGTGCCTACATTTCCAGGCAACAAACGACCCAAGAGGCACTGACACAATCTGGCATCACCCCAACCGGGTTGGGTTGAGCCCCTCCAGACTCTGCATTGGGGCAGTGCGGTGCCGGAGTCTGCATCCCTATCTAGCTGATGTTACTTTTTTGTTGGTACTAGATTAATATAAGTAATTGTATCATTGGAATGATTTCCGATCGGTAGGATGTCTTGGATATAAATCAATACTGAGATATCATGATACTCCCTCCTCAGAATTTATTTTGATATTTGTCATTTCTGTTCATATTTACTGGACAAGTTTTGCTACATTATTGTCATTGTCAATACTCGATATACTTTTGCACTGCTATCGTTTGATTATGTCTTTATTGTTTTATTATGTTTATTTTCTTATGCCCCTGCGCTATTTCCACCTCTTTGTCATTTACATGCCTGTGTAACTTCAAATAAAGGTTTAAAAAAAAAGGTATCGGGTGTGTCTCGATAAACAGCGCCCCCTGGCCCTTTAACTTATAGGATATAATTAGAGAAGCGCAGGCATCTGATCACTACTCTCCGTACCTCCGGGCCACCCAATACCGTCCTCTAAATTTAGTCTTGTGGGCCGCAGTGTCCTCGTAATCTGACAGTTTCTCACGAAAACCAGTTTGTACCTGGCCTGTCTCCCCAGTCCCCATCCGCACCTCTAGCCCTCTTAGGTCCCGCTTCAACGTTCAGAGCCGTGTTTGTATATCCCAGAGTATACCAAAACTCTTTGCCATACAGTATCCCCGTATTATGACCTTAAAGGCCTCCCAGATGGTCGCTACATTGCCCACAGAGCCCTTGTTTCTTAAGAAAAAATCTCTTCCCCCCCCCCCGTTCAGTATGAAATACTGTGTACAATAAAGCAGTAGGCTGTAACCGCCAGCTAGGTCTAGGTGTGTCATAACCTGGAGGTGTAAGTATGAGTTTACTGTTAGGTGATCAGAAAAGGTCTGAACTAAGTGAAGTACCTTCTGGATGTTCTGGGCCAGACCCCTGGAAAGTGAACAATAGTCCAGTCGCGCCCAGGTCCCAGCATGCACTGTAAAGTGTTTTCCTTCCTTGACCTGTGGGTGGGTGTAAAGCCAACTATCTATCAATCCCCCCTCTGCCATTATGCCCTGTATGGATGCCTGAGAGTTAGTGTAATGATGTGGTAAGACATTAGACCGATCCAGGACTGGATTGAGTGCAACGTTAAAATCACCACCCCAAATTACATGTGTGGACCCCTATGGCCGCAACCTTGCACCATATGATATTAAAGAAGTCAGGTGTGTCGACACTGGGGCCGTAGCAGTTAACTATAGTCACGAATCTCGACCCCGGCGACCCCATATTAACACATAACGTCTCTGTGGATCAGTTAAGACACCCACCAATGCGAAGGGAGTTCGCTTCTTTATAAGGATGACTGTGCCTCGAGCATACTGTTGTATACTGTTATTATCTGTGACCACGAGATGGCACATGGCTCTGCCTGTGACATCTCGTGGCTGTCTTTGGCTGTTGTGCACATGCCTTGTTCTGCATCTTTTAAATGTGCTTGATGAGATCTTTTGTTGAGAACTGGCATTCTGAACTGATGCACTGACTTGTTAAGACGTGCTTCTAATAAACTCCTGCTACTGATTTCTCCTCGAGTCCTCCAGTCTTTCCTACACTGGCGACGGGGGTAAAAGGACGTTCTCATCATTTTACTGAGGATTTTTTTGTCAACATTTGAAAAGAAAAAGAAGAGTATTTTCAACAAAGTTTCCCTTGGTTTACTTGGTCTGGCGATCTTTACAGCGACAGAAGCGGATCCTCGCAGCTACTCCGACGACGATTTCGGAGGTATTTAAACTTGTTTTCATCATTTTTCAGACTCTGAAAATTTTCTTTCATAGCGCGAGTTCAGCGCGAGTCTTTGTCCGTTTCTGAAGCTTCTAACTTCACGCGCGCATGCGTGAACAACGTAAAAGACGTCTTCACGTCACACGCTATCGAAACAAGGACAATTTCCTCTAAAGAGGAAGCAACAACGTAAAAGACGTTTCCACGTCACACGCTATCGAAACAAGGGCAAATTCCTCTAAATAGGAAGCAATTTCCACGGCGGCCATTTTAAGTTGGTCACTATCATCGGATTGTTTTTTTTTTCACCCTTTTTTTTATTTTCAAGCTGTTCTGTTTCCCGAAATCCATTCTACACGATCGTCTAGCAACTCGACCTCATACAAAGATATTTTCCTGATATTAAGAGTACTTTTAGTTAGACTTTCAAAAAATAATTTTTTTTTAACACATCAAAATATTGTTTTACATCAACAATTCTGACATGAGTGGAATCGTTCCTCCTCCTTCGTTTTTGGCTAATAAAGGTGACCCCCCCATGGAGTGGGAAATATGGGAACCTGTTTTTCTAGCCTATGTTGAAGTTATGGATGGCACTGAATGTGAACCTGAGAGAAAATTATCTCTTTTAAAACATTGCCTAGGTGGAATTGGATTAAAAGAATTTGTTACTCTTCCAGCTTTAACTAATCCTGGAGAAAAAAATGTGTATGAATGTGCAGAACAACTAAAAATTAGATTTGGAAAGAAAAAGAACGTTGTTATGGAGAGATTTATTTTCTATTCTCGCAAACAATCCGCAGATGAGCCCATTGATGACTTTGTATCATCTCTCAGATCTCTTGCTGTAACATGTGATTTTGAACATATAACTTACGAACAGGTACTAAGAGACCAAATACTGATGAGAACAAATAATAAAAAGGTCCAGGAAAGACTTTGGACAACCTCGGATATGTCTCTAAATGCAGCCATTGACATTGCAAGGTCGATTGAACATTCCGAGAAATTCGTAAAGGAGATAAGAGGAAATGAAAAGGGAGATGTCTTTAGCGTCTCCAAAGAAGGAGAGAAATTCAGGAAACCGTTTACTTCTAGAAGTGATTCTACTAGTAATAAGAGTGACTCAAAATTTAAGTACACTAAAAGTGATAAGAAGAGCAACACTCAGTGGATTTGTTTCAGATGTGGAAGTCCAAACCATTTGGCAAACTCTAAAGTTTGTCCTGCCCTTGATAAAATGTGTATGAAATGCAATAAGAAAGGACATTTAACAAAATTTTGTAAATCTACTACGAAAAAAGTTAACATAGTTCAAGATTTTGATGAATACGATTCAAATGAAAATGATATTAATACTGTTATTAATATTTGTGGTAGTGAAGGTGTAAGTAAATTTCCATCCTGTGATGTGATTATAGAGGGGAAAACAATTAACATTTTTGTGGACACCTGTGCATGGTATACATTATTGGGTTTAGATGTTGTAAAAAAAAAATTGGCCCAACAAAATTTTACTTGAGTCCGACATTTCCCCAGGGGGTTACACCGGACACAGGATTGATTTGGTAGGTTATTTTTGGGGGAAAATCACCTTCTCAGGGGAATCCACATACGGTAAAATATATGTCGCTAAGTCTGGACAGCCTTTGTTAGGATGGCCACACCAAGATCAATTGGGCATTAAGATAGATCCTAGAGCTAATCCACCTGTTTACTCTGTTACTAACACCAATGATCTAGATCGTGATCTCATGGTTGATAATCTAAAGTCTGAGTTTCCTCATGTTTTCAGTGGAAAACTCGGTCAATTTTTGGGTTTTAAACACACTATTAAACTCAACGATGGTGTAGTTCCTGTTCGGCACAGAGTCAGGAACGTCCCTCTTACTTACAGGGATAAACTTAAGGTGCTTCTCAAAGATTTGTGTGACAAGGATATCATTGAGCCCATTGAGTCCTCCCCGTGGGTTTCCCCGATCGTTATTTCGGTCAAATCCAACGGCGAATTGAGACTCTGTGTTGACCTTCGCAGTTTAAATAACTCTATTTGGGTGGATGCTCATCCTTTGCCAAACTTGCATGAGATGGTTTCAACATTGGGAGGTGCAGTGATTTTTTCGTGTATCGATCTGGCAAGCGCCTATCATCAAGTCGTTCTAGATGATGATTCCAAAAATTTGACGGCTTTTATTACGCCAGAAGGCCTCTTTAGGTACAAACGCATGCCTTTTGGGTTGGCTAGTGCCGCCTCCGTTTTCCAAAGACTGATGAAAGAGACACTTGAGGGGTTGACAGGGGCAATCGCCTTTCAAGATGATATTCTTGTATTTGGAAAAAATGTAGAGGAGCATGATATTAATTTAAGGAATGTCATTTCCGCCTTGTCTTCTAAAGGTCTTACTCTTCGTCTTGATAAGTGTAAAATAAGAGAAAGAGAAGTTGAGTATTTAGGACATTCCATAAGTGGTTCTGGGATCAGACCTAAGCAAAAACACATAGAGAGCATCATTAAAGCTCCTGTGCCTGTTTCAAAAGAACAATTGGTAGTTTTTTTAGGATTAATAGAATTCTATGCAAAATTCATCCCAAATTTCTCTTCCAAAGTTGATTCCTTTAGACCACTTCTAAAGAAGAACGCAAGATTTGTATGGTCTGATGTTATGACGGAGGTATTTCACAATCTTAAAGGGTTTGTTGTGAATG
Source organism: Lissotriton vulgaris (assembly GCF_964263255.1). Taxonomy (NCBI): domain Eukaryota; kingdom Metazoa; phylum Chordata; class Amphibia; order Caudata; family Salamandridae; genus Lissotriton; species Lissotriton vulgaris. The sequence goes on from NC_141693.1 coordinate 185,865,939, forward strand.
CACCTTGTTTAAGACCCTTTGTTATTGGGAAAAAATGTACCATCATGGTAGATGCAAGTAGCACAGGGTTAGGAGCTGTGCTCATGCAGAATGACTGTGGAAAAGAATGGATAATTGCTTATGCCTCAAGGGCTTTGAGGGACGCTGAAAAACACTATTCAGTTATTGAAAGAGAGTTATTGGCGTCAGTTTGGGCAGCCGAACATTTTAAAACATTTTTGTGGGGAACGAAATTCATTATCAAGACGGACCATAAGCCTCTCATTTACATGATGGCACCGGGTGGAGGTCGAACTTTATCAGCTCGCTTAGCCAGGTTGGCATCTAGGCTACAGTCTTTTCACTTTGAGATGGTGTATGTAAAGGGGAAAACTAACATTCATGCTGATTGTATGTCTAGGTTGCACACTTCCTGCGATTTTCCATCTGACAATGACGAATGTGAAGTTGCGTTTACTTCACAAGACATCATGTTAGTGTTTGGGGAGAAGTTTGATTTAAGTAAAGAGTCCTGGGCAAGAGAAATGGAGAAGAGTGTTGAATTGACTCAGGTTAAGAATTACATTCTACAAGGATGGCCTGAACTAAGAAAGTTTTCAGGTGATATGATGAGTTATGCCAAAGTTCAAGATGAGTTGGCTGTTGAAAATGGGGTTCTGATGCGAGGTGATAAATTCATCCCTCCTTTTGCTTTGAGAAATACCATTATTAGTATTGCCCATGAGGGACATTTAGGAATTTCTTTTACCAGGAGACGCGTAAAAGATTTTTTTTGGTGGCCAGGAGTGGATGGTTGTGTTGAACACTATGTCCAAAAATGTCCAGAATGTGCTAACAGTGATAAGTCTGCTGTTCCTTTACGTCCTGAACCTTGTCCTGTGGCATGTCCTTTTGGTCCTTGGCAGAAATTAGGTCTTGATTTCATTGGTCCATTTTCTGTTCTACCTGAGCGTGAGAGATTTGGGATGGTCTTGATAGATTACTTCTCAAAATGGCCAGAGGTAAAGATGGTTAAAGAGATAACAACTAGGAACGTAGTAGAGTTTTTGGATGATGTTTTTTGCAGGGAAGGAATTCCAGAAGAAATAGTAACGGACAATGGTCCACAGTTCACTATGCTCCAGTCTTTCCTACACATACGATGAATACGAAGAAAAACATCTGCCATCCAACTACTTGCTAGCGAAGGTACCCGGGGATCGAGGGTCTATATGGGTTTCCTGGGGCAGTGCCACACTTATCTGCTGCCGGTTAAATACGCTAATATCTGCCTACGCTTCCTCGGATCTCCTAGACTCCTGACATTCCAGGGCACTATATTCACGGAGTTTCTATCCATTCCATCCCCCATGTTCCTCCATGATATAATAACTGTTAGAGCACCAAACCATACAGTACCACAACCGGATAACATGAGAAGCACCATAACAGGAACAAGTCCTGATTAACGTCCAACATAAAATACGTTCGTCCAACCCTTTATCACCCCCACCCACTTAAGCATCCCAATCATGCCAGCGCTAAATATCCCACCCCCCTCCCTTATGCCCAGTAAACAAACTAGTGCTACAAACTTTAACGGTCAATGACCTGGGTCTCGTGTGAGACAAAAAAGGGGGATCACCCGTTAGGGGGAGAGAACCAACTAGGTGGTCCACGGGTAACCCTTCGCCGTTCTAGGAATGCCTGTGATGTCAAGCACGTCCACTAGAGGCTTCAAGGATGCCTGGTCAGTTTCAGTCATCATGCCCCCATGTGGAGAGTCTTTTAACCAATCCATTGAGTGCCCCGTTGACTCATGAATCATGTTAGAGGCACATTCCATTCAGTTGCAGGGCGATATCTCCGTTAATGAGTAAATGACCTGCTGAATATCCAACAGTCAATGTAGTTATCAGTCCGATGATGGTGACTGATCTCAGCGAGCCCGCCTGTTTAAGGAAGTCCTCGACCTGCTGGGGCTTAATGTAGAGCATTTCCTTGCCCTGATATGTGTCCGAAGGCGTGCTGGATAAAGAAGGGCATAATCAATTTGAGCCTGCCGCAGTTTTTGTTTCACTTGAAGGAATTAGCGTCGCTCCTCCTGTACATTTATTTTTTATTTATTTATGGTCTTGTATCGCGCCTGAATCAGCCCCGAAGGGGTATCTCTGCGCGTAGCTTCTGCATGAGTTGGTAAATTTGTAGTGAGGGGGAAAACAGAGAGAGGCCGAATTATTCTTGTGCGAACAGGTGAGTCTTTAGTTTTTTCCTGAAGGAAAAGAGGTTGGTGATTAGCCTCAGTTGGGGTGGAAGAGAGTTCCACAGCAGGGGGCCTTTAAGGGAGGGTGCTCGCCCTCCCTGCCTAGCTCTGGTGACTTTGGGTACCTGCAGCAGCATAGTGTTGCTGGAACGCAGAGCACGTCCAGGGGAGTAGGGAAGAAAAATCTCTTTTAGGTATTTGGGACCCGACCCATATATGCACTTGTGCATGATACAGCAGATTTTAAAATGTATTCGCTGTTGCACCGGGAGCCAATGAAGGTGGGAAAGAAGAGGGCGAGAAGGGGTGCGGGGAGGGGCATTCAGGATGAGTCTTGGCGCAGTATTCTGCACCACCTGCAGTTTGCGTAGTTGTTCTTGGTTGGCGGAAATGAGTAGACTATTACAATAGTCCACTCGTCCAAGAACTAGTGCCTGTACCAGTGTTTTCCTATGGGTGTTAGGTAGGAAAGGGAAGATGCGCCGTAGGAGACCTATTGTACATGTGTGGTAAAGTCCGGATACATTGTGAAAGAAACCCCTTTGAAATGCAGCTGTTTCTGTTCCCTTGCCACCTTAGGGGCCACATCATGATCCCTATAATTCAACAAGCACGCTATGATGGGATGGGGAGTACCACCCGGGGGCGGTCTTGGTCCAAGAGAGCGATGGGCCCTTTCGGCTATGAAGTGAGGAGATAACAATTCCACCCCACCTCCTCTCGACGTACTGCTCTAGCCTGCCCGTGTTGGTACTCTCCAGAATGCCTATCACGCGAATATCATTTCTCCGACTTCGCGCTTCAATGTCCTCATTTTTCGGGGCTATTATTTTGAGAAGCTTGTCCATTGGTGTGACCGTGTTGCGGAGGTGGCTTGTGGTATATTCGGTCTCCTATATGCGATGTTCGGCTTCCTTTTTTCGCATCTCGTGGCCTTCAAGATTGTGGACCATTGCATCCATATGCGTAGATAGGGTATCAATCTTATCAGCCATTTTCGCAAACCCCTGTCGTACTTCCTGTAGGATTGCCTGCATGCCATCACCAGGTACAGAATGTGAGTCCTGTGTTGAGCACTATGGGCCATTATCCACCTCTGTGGTCTGCTGTAGTGGGCCTTTTTTCGCGTCAAATGAGAGGCGTGGCTGGCGCATGTCATGCTTGCCCATTGCGCCTTGTTAACAGTATGCTCCTAATGTGGACTGCAAGAAGGCCACTGGTATCGATGGCAGGGGGGAAGAGGCGGGGAGATAACAGTCAGCGCGTGCCCAGCGCAGCTTTTCAGGATGCCACCCAGGATGTGTAGTTTAGGCCGCCTGTTCCCCCGTCCTCAATTCTCCGATGTCCCAGCAGTGATGCCCGCAAGCTTCAGGGGACACACGGGAGCCATACAGCAGCAGTGTGATCCCTCCTGCGTGGAAAATCACTCCGCCTTGCCGTCCAAGTGACAGCGCCTCAGACCCTCACCCCAGGGCTCAGGATGAATATTTAGCACTGTATAATTGCGCTGCGTGTCCTCCGTTATCAGAGCCTCGTGCAGCGGGGAGCCTCTTGTGTGCTGCTCTCATGCATACCGTGCTCTTCACAGGCAGGCATCAAGGGCACACACGGACTATGACCGCCACCTATGGCCGATCCTCCACCCGTGTGGACCTCAGGCCCGATAGCTGCACACGCACTCTTCCTCCTCGCAGCGCAATTGTTTGGACCCTCTGTCGTGGACATACCTATGCTCTCCAACCTCGCTGCAATGCCACTCACCGCACCTCTGTCGCGGTCCGTGCAGCGCCGCGGCCTTGTCACCACGTTGGCACCCCGGCACTTGCGTGTCAATTGTGCCCGGCAGGCAGTTCCACGCTATGCATGGTCTCGTTACGGGGGTTCACTCCAGAGGCTGCAATGACACCATCCTGCGACGAATTGTCCCCAAACTGAGCGCGTAGGTGCCCCAGACGTTGGGCTCCACTTGCCTCTGTTTTTCAGGGTGAGTACTTTCGTGAAGGCAAGGATAATTGCAGGATTTCTGTGCCAGGCTGCGGGAGCCTCACACCATGGCGGCCATTCCGCTTGTGCGCCACCTAGCGCCCCCTGCTGTAGGGGTGATTTACATATATTAGATGCAGAAAGTTTGGCATAACACACAATTGTGCCAAGTCAAGTTTTTACTTATGGTTTGCTTGCTCCATGTCATGCAGCCTGCAATGGCAGTCTGTGTGAAATTTCTATCTGGGTCCCTTAGGTTAGCATAAGCTATGCTGTAGCCCTTTGGGATCCTCTTTAACACTCATGCCCTAGGTACCTGGGGTACCATTTACTAAGGACTTACAGGCTGCTCAAGTCCTTAGCATATTGTAGCACAATTAGACAACACCTTGTTTTAGGCAACGAGCACTGGTACCGAGGTCTGGTTAGTAGGCCTCAGTGCACTGTCAGTCAAAAATCAGCACCTTGTAGGTAAAGAGGGTGCAAAAAGTGGGGAGAAAACTGCAACAAAAGCCCAGATTCCTACAGTCACCAATAACTACACAGATTCCTAAGAAAGTCACAGAGGTGGGTGGGGGGTTTCCTTGAAGGTAAGCAATACAACTGCGCTGGCCTATCTTTCCGCTGTGAGAAACTTGCGCATGTCTTGTCTCTGGAGTCACAAATCCTGGCTTTGAAGCACAGGGCGTGGACTGTGACTTCAGAGGCTCTTGCCCGCCATCTGGCAGTGGCCCATGTGGAGTTCTGACATGTTTTCCTGGAGGATGCCTGGCAGTGTTGGAGGGCGACAACCGGGTGCTTCTATGAGCATGGTGACAAATCTGGGAAATTAATTTACTGGCTGAGATCCCTCTCCTGTCGATCCCACGCTCACTAGCTAGCAATTTGGATCAACTGATCACAGCAGACGAGATTGGGGTGATGCGCTCAGCTATGCCCTAGGGCAAGACCCCAGGCCGTGAAAGGTTCCCTATTCAGTATTATTGCCGATTTAATTCCGTTTTGATCCCACCCCTGTTGGCCATGTATTCAGAGCCTGTGAACAAAGATGCCCTTTCACCTGGAGCTGGACATGGCCTCAATTGAAGTGATCCCAAAACAGGTCAACTCTTGCATAATTGCACCTCATACAGGCCCCATTTCCCTCATTAATTCGGAGATCAAGGTTTTTTGTTAAGTTCTTGGCCAATTGGTTGCAACTGCCCCTGCAGCACTTGACCAGTGCGGCATAATGCCGGCCTGCAGCACGCAGCACTACATCAACAGTGTTCAGCTGGCTCTGTCACGGGGCACCGCTTCCCGCTCCAGACAGACTTTGAGAAGGTCTTTGACACGCTCGATTGGTCCTTCGGGAGAACAGTCCTGGCACGGGTGGGGCTTGGCCTTGCCCCCTCCCTTCCGGCTAATTAAGCTCATGTATTCTGAACCTTTGGCCCAGGTCCGCATAAATGGGTGGGTCTCCTCCCCCGTCCCTATTAGTTGGGGTGCTGTCAGGGCTGCCTTCTTTCTTTCCTTCCTCCTCATTGCCTTCGTCATTGAGCTGCATGCGCGGCTCTTGAGATGCAATGCTTGGGATAGGGATGGCCGTGGGACAATGTTCCAGAGTAGCATATTGCGCTCTACCAGGACGATCTTCTGCTCCTTTTGGATAATCCTCAGTCCTCGGGCACCTGAAGTCTAGAACTTTTGAGCATATATGGGGAAGCCTTGGTTTCCTGAGTTAACACCGCAAAATCGATATTAATCCCAGTTCGAAGCAATTCGAGCCTCTGGTCTTGGCGAGCAGCGATTCATGTACATCGCCAGACCATTCAGAATCTGTGTATCCATATTTACCAGCTATTCCAGCTAACATGGACCCCTAACCTGGCTCCCCTGGTGGTTAACATGAAGAAAACCGCCAGAAATGGGGATGTCTACCTCCTCGGGCGTGTAGCTCTCTTCAAAAAGATGGCGCTCCCTACTTTCCTTAGTTTAAAAAATATTTCCCTTCCCTATCCGCACCAAATGGTTCACAGTCCTTAACTCCACTGGCCCTGTATTGCCTTGGATAGTTGACACCGGTCGCCTTATGATGGGGGTATGGGAATGGCGCACCTCCATCGATACTATATTGCCTCCCAGGTATTTGTGGTCAACGACTGGCTTAATGGAGGTTGGAGCGACCCAACCCACATGGCCAAGTTGGCCCTGATGAGGGTTGACCGAATCATGGGCATCCTGTACCGTCCTCAGACTCCATAGTACCTCTCAGACATCACCGGTGCTGTCTTCTTGAGCTGGACAGTGGCGCTCTGACTTAAGGGCTAGGACCAGAGATTGATGTGCAAGTTTCCTCTCTGGCTGGGCACCTGGTTACATCACATGGCAGGCCTGGCTGGGTTTGCTAAAATGGACAGTATAGTTATTTCCCACTTAGAGGACCTCTGGGCCAGGGAGCAGCTTTCAGTTTTCCAGGCTCTACAACAGCAACAACTATCTAATACTCAATTACCTAAGCACCTGCAGTTCCGACATGTTCTCGTGGCCCACCTCTCATTAGACATTGCGATCTCGGATTTAAGCCTGCCGGGGGCTAAACTGCTCACTGGCAAGCTTACAAATGGCGCTATATCGCAGGTTTACGGTTCACTGGTCATTAACTTCCCCAACCACTTTGCGAGGCTGAGACAGAGGTGGGAGGAGTTTGTTGGGGAACTGGAAATCACTGACTGGAGGTCAACTAGGATGGCCCCATGGGAACTGGCCATCTCCACATGCCTTAAACTGATCCGATTCATCTATCTCCATTTAACCTATGTGACCTACCAGCCGCTCCAGGGAGTGGGTAGGATTTTGCCAGGCAAATGCTTTCGCTACGATGTCAAGTTTTTCCATGTGGTTTGATCCTACCCAGTGTTAGTCCCGTACTGGCAGGAGATATAGCAAGAACTCTTGTCAGTCCTTGACCTGGAGGGGGAATTTAGGGGGTGGGCAGACAGACTGGAATGCGCCTTGGTGGGGGTGGGGGGGGGGAGGGGGGGGGGCACCCTGTCACCAGGACATTGCTTGGGGGTGGAAATCCCTGTCTCTGCCTTTATTGGCAGTTTGGCGAACGGGGATGGAATGGTGTGCCCAACAGGAAATGCTAATATACATGGTCTGGTGATGTCCCCAGAAACATGGGAAGATTTGAGACAAATGGAGGGATTCTTACGGTTTGGATTTAGATGACAGATGGGGTTAAGACTATGTATTTGGGGTGCAACTGTGACAAAATGAGTTTGACTGTACTGATGTTCATGTTTTATGAACAAAATAATAAAAATTGGTATAAAACAAAAACATCTTGGGAGGATGTACATTCTTATTCACTTCATATGTGCATTAACTAACTGCCGAACCAATATACCACTGGTATCTCTTCGAGACTAATAAGTGGTGGACTGCTGCGCTTTACAAAAGCAACACACCCCACCCCACAAAACATATCCTTCAACACATATCAATGTTCATACCTCTCCATCCGTGCTCTCGGTCGCCATGCACTGCTCATTAGCAAGCATGGTAATCTCATCTTTCTTTGGTGTTTCCATCCTGCAGCAGCAGAGCGGTACTTCCTGAAGCCCATCTGTCTCCACCAAGTCCTCGCCATTTGAAGGACCTGCAATATTATGTTAACTCTAGTTACTGAGGTAAACAACCGTTGTAGATTATTTTACCAAAGAACAATGTATTTCAGTGTTTGCCAGAAGCACACACAAGATTGTTGTGCAATTTTATCAGAGATGAAAACACATCAACAGCTCAAATGTTACATAAATCACTGTAACCTTGGCTTCACAGTCAACTACTGCAAAGTACTCTACTCACACTTAACGAAGAATCAGGCACGGAGGCCACAATACCTAATACTTTCATGAAGAGTACACATCAGCCACCCCTCTTTTCTCACCCTGAGAACACAAATCAGACAACCACCATCAGCGATCCAGTGCCAATAAACACCTCTTATATAGAGATGGCAGACATACTATGAAGCTATGCAGGTGGTTGTGTTTCACACTATGGAAACACCCAAAAAGTAAACAAAACCAGTCAAGCAAAGGTAAAGAGTTAAAGGCAGAGAGACAAAATGAGAACTAATCACAAGCAATAAGCTGCAAAACTACATTTCAGTCATGGACACGTTCTCTGGATTCAAATGCTTTGATGTCTCTGGTTGTCAGTCTAAATGAACATGGAACTCAAAGGTGTGATAAGTCCCCGGAGCAGGAGTTTTGACCTCAAAACATGCTCTGCTCCTGAGTAGTTCATGCCATTCCTCTGACAGAAACGACTGAGTCATGCTGGCAAGTTTCGCCAGGTACAGGTATGCATAGTCTTTCGTAAAGATTTTTCTAACTTTCACTAGGGTTTTACTCATAGGGCATGCAGAGGGACAGCAAAGGTGGCCTCTACAAGGAAGTGACACTATGCAAATAACTTGCTACCTTACAAACAAAAAGACTTCCAACCTCCAATGAGGAGAACCTGTATTCACCTCCCAATTCTTCGTGCTGGGGACTAAATCAAAAATCTTTAACAGTTGATGAACCATTATTCTGCATGCTATCCAGGCAGTTATGCTTAGACCTCATAACAATGGCTATCCCACAAGCAAGAGGAGGAGGTTATGTAGTAAGTTGCTGGCCCACACAAAGGTCTTAAAGCTGGATTACTGCAGCTTTTTACCCATGTATGATGAAAGGAGATGGGTCAATGAGAAAACAAAAATCAAAGAGGCAGACCAAAAAGTGGCTAAAATGCAGGCATTAGGCCGTATGTGTAATTTACTGAGCACTTGAGAAACAGGATTGGACCTATACCGAAGATAAGGTTAGAGGAGGCGGGGGGAGTTTATGCAGAGATGGGGTACACCATGTATAACATACATTTGTGTATGTGGTACAACTGTGCAAAGTTATACATGTTAAAGCGCAACAGAAGTAGTTTCCAACCCCCCTCCAAAACCCACCCAAACCACACCACCCACCCAACCACACCCCCCCCCCCCCCCCACCACCCCCTACCCCCCTCATCACGTGAATACTCACAGGTTCATGAAAGAAAAGAGCCAGAATGTTACAAATTTAATCTTGGCCTATTCTCTCAAATATTGCAAAGGTCCCTGAAAAGGTAGGAAAATAGAACAATGCACATGAGTGGGTTATTTATAACCAACCCATGGATTATATAAAGTGTTATGGCTTAAGAGGACTTCTCTCTCCTAACTTCTACTTTGTATTTTAATCAGCCAAAATTCGAAAAACAAGATGAAGTCCATACAATTCCAGGTAGCAACTGCTGAATCAGGAGGAAATTTAAGGCATCCAAACTGTATGCATGTGCACTCAATAAGTGTTCATTTTGATGACTCTTGGACCTGCACCTCTGCTAAAAGCTTAGCGGGTACTAACAATATGCTAAACATGAAAATATATGTGCTGAAAGGAGCCAAGATCTGTTCTAAATGAACACGATCAAAAATAACATTGTGACTTTGAAGTCCTGCAACACAGCCAGCACAACATATGTTATATATTTGTTTTACCAATTCTTTTCCTCATATGCTATGGGCATTTTATGAAAAGCTGGATAGCTCACTTACATTTCTTGTGATTATCCACCAGAGAACATTTACCAGATAGACAAGTGTATGGAAACAAAGAACCAACCGAGATGGTGCTGCCAACACACGAGCTCCCAGAGGACTACTAAAAGCATAACAACGAAGACAAAGAGAAACAAAGGCACAGCTCTGAAAGCAATGCAGAGAATTCAGACAAAACACAGCTATATTTGATATACCAAGCCTTACTTTTGTTGAAAAAATGCATTTCAGCTAGAACAGTAATGACTGTAGAGTGATGAGACCTTAGTTTTCCGTGTACGAAGATGGGTGGCTTCCATCATGACGAGGAGGCTCTAATTACTAAATCCGGCCACAAAACAAGCAACTGGCAAGGATCTGGGAGTTGTTGGGAAACTGAAGGTCACTAAATGGTCCTTCACAGCTGAGAACTCCCCTGTACAACTCAACACTTGCTAACATATTCGTATCCAGGACTCTCTCAAAAGTCCTAATCTGAAATGAGGCCCCTGTCCTGAGATGATTTCCGCCCTTTCAAAGCTTTATACATAAAGAGCTCACATATTGACAACATTCCATCTCATTGTCAAGGGTAGACATAAGAGAGTATATCCGGGTGCTTCCGAGAGCAAATCATACCGCTATTCAGTAGATTTTCATTGCACCTGTTTAACGGCCCCATTTACTTTAAATTGCTAATGTCACATCTTCTATCATACCATTGTCTGATATTCATTAACAGCTTATTTCTCAAAGGATCCAGTCATTTTTTAGAAAATGATGCCCTCTCCTCGGTGTTGAGACAAAACATCGAGTTGCTATTAGCAACTTGCAAAAATATTGAGTCAAAGATATTGTGAAATTAAATGAAATAAAACATACATTTGTATAGCGCATGGCTACCCGGAGGCATCCCAGCGCTGGTAGCAGCAGGTGAATAGAGTTCGGCCAATTTAGGGGAATAGCCACGTCTTTAACAGTCTGCAGAAGGCCAGATGATTAGTTTCCTTTTGTAAGTGTAGGGGAAGCGCATTCCATAGCTTTGCTGCATTATATGAGAATAGCCTTCCTAATCCTAGGGACGACGACAAAATTCAAGGCTTCTGAACAAAGACGTTGTTTAGGCAGGTTGGGCTGAAAGAGGTTTTGAAGAATGGAGGGACCCTTTCCCACTAGTGACTTGTGGACGATACATAAGGACTTGAAACTGATCTCTCCTTAATAGGGAGCCAGTGGAGGGATTTCAGGACAGGTTTAACGGATTGATGTTTGCAAGTGCCCAGAAGAAGCCAGAAGAAGTCTTGCTGCCCAATTCTGTGTGATCTGGAGTCTTGACAAGGTTATAGCGGGAGCGCCCAAATAAAAAGCGTTCCCGTAGTCCAACCGTGACAAAATGAGAGCCTGGACCAGGATTTTTCTTGCTTGAAATGAAGAGGGAGGACCTTTTGCATCATTTTTAGGATGCTGCAGCACGCAGCTGCCGTCTTCCTTGCTTGAGTCTTGAAGGTAGGATCTTGGTCCATCCAGACTCCCAGACTTTTTAGTTAAAGTTTGGGGGAAGGGTGGGAGCCGAAGGCAGGCGGCCATATCGTTTTTAGATCAGTGCGGGAATGATTCTCCAAGATTATCTCGCTTTTGTCCCCATTCAGCTTAAGGAATCATTCATCCTATTTGCGATTTCTTGTAGGCAAGGACTAAGACTAGAGGTGGAGTGTTGTCTGCAGAGGTAATTATATGTCCGCCAAACGGTAGCACCACCTCTGCTAAGGAGCCCATGTATACGTTGAATAAGGTGGGGCTCAGGGATGACCGCTGGGGGGCTCAGGGATGACCGCTGGGGGAGTCCGCATCCGAGGGGCAACTGAGTGGAGGTCACCTCTTTCTCAAGACCTGAAAGGATCTGTTACTCAGATAGGACTGCAACCAAGCCAGAGCAGTTCCGGTGACTCCCATTTTTATGAGCCTGTGGACCAGAGTATGACGGTTTACTGTGTCGAAGGCAGCGCTGAGGTCCAACAGAATGACGACAGCGGTGCCCCCTGACTCCACCATTTTCCTTGCCTCTTCAACTACCGATATCAAGGACGTTTCGGTTCCCTGAAGGGGTCGGAAACCTGTCTGGGATGGATGAAGGAGATTGTGTGTCTCTAGGAAGGTGGAAAGTACTGAGTTGAATTGTTTTTCAGCGATTTTGCTGACCCCGGGAAGAAGGGATATAGGGTGGTAATTTCCCAGGACTGTAGGATCAAGGCTAGATTTTTTTAAAATTAACGTTACCAATGCTTCCTTCTAAGAGGGAGGAACCACTCAGGAAGAGAATGAGGCAATGATCAGCTCTAATATGACAGGAGACACAACTTCCGCCACCTGCCTCAATTTCATTTTAGGTGCCGGATCTTTAGGAGACCCGCTTTTTATCTTTAACAAGATGTTTTCCAATGTTGGCTTATCCATCAATGGAATACTTTCCTTTCCAGGAGGGGTTGGTAAATGGAATTAGAAAGTGGTCAGTTATGCAGCACAATACCCTTGGTGCAACCACATTAACTGTTGCATGGTTAAACACTTATAAGGCCCTAAAGGCAAGACCTACTGGCTTTGCCAATATGTTTTAGCCATGTTGTATACCAGAAGAATATCGGAGGGATAGAAGAGGAAGAAAGGTTTGTATTCATATAGCACCCGTTACCCCCGATGGGTGTTGAAGCAAAATGACCTTGTTTATAAAGAAAAAAGTAGCTCTAGCAACAAAGGAAGAAGATGAAACTTCCAGGTACTTCTTCCTTTTATCCACGTGGCACAGAAAAGAAACAGGGGAAACTAAGAGAAAGGAAATGGCATGCAATTGGCAATAAAAAGCATGGATATTTAAGTAACAAGCAAGATTAATATTTTTAATTTACAAAAGATTTCGAAAGCACAGCGCAAGTGAAACCTAAAAAGGACTTCAGCCATTTTACGGTCGAGCCAACCAGTCCCAAATCGGTTAGACAGTTAAGCAAGAAGGAACGGCTTTTTGAAAGGTGCAGAGGGGCGCCAGCAGGTCAGTGAGAAGACTGTAGTCTCTGGTGAATCTCAGAGTACAGTGGTTTTGTGCTATAACTTAGCTCAACACTTGCATGCATCCTTTTAAGGCCATAGACTTTGTAATACCAAAAAGCCATTTGGCTAAATGAGGTACCGTAATTATAGGAAAGGTTGAAAGTGAGGTATGGGTCTAATTTTTCGGATCCCCTGGCTTAGGCAATTTGAAAAATTACAGGCGTATAGCTCTACTTCCTTCAAGATCCACAAAGTTCTTCAAAAGGGTTGACTATACATTTTATTCTCTTTGAGATACATGCCCGTCTGTCTTAATCTCGGTTTCTGTACTTCTGCAAATGGCCCACATATCACTTCCTAGATCACAACCTCTCCTTTAAAACCCTATCACTGCAACCTAACCATACCGGATCACTGCCAGCCGATCTATTCATCTCACCAATTATTTACATCAACCTACATAACCCCCTGCTAATTATCATATCTAACTCCTTTTAATGTAATCTACCATAAGAAACGGGAGTAAATGCATGCCATGGAATGTTTTCTTTGAAAGCACAAGTAATAACAATAACCAACAATTACCACTAGACTAACCACCATTTTGGGATTCTGAAATAGCGTGCTAATCGCTGTAAAGCCTCATCAGGTTTAAAAAGTGCTACATAATACAATGATAAAACCGCTCTTCTCTGTTGCACGCCTGCAACACACTAATCTTGAAGCAGTCCGTCTGACACGTACAGCACTGCTTAAAGGGAAACCGAAAAGCTATGAATAAAACTAATACCGTTACGGCACGTATTTAGTATAGACTTTTGAAAATGAAAATATGAATTGATCCCACGGCGGGCGGGGGAGGATTCCAAGCCCGCCTTGTGCAGTTTCATACAATGCTGCTACAATATAATTAACCCGCTGAGCTATGCGTTTCTTTTTAAATATAAATCGTGCAAGGCTGAGATTTGGGTCTATTTTTAATCGGGTTCTGACAAATGGACGCTGGCTTCTCAAGGAGCCAGAGCCGACATCTGATATACATGATGCGGAAATCTGTGGTTTCGGCACAAATGGCGCTTTCTTATCTAAGAATCGCACCGGACGCTGCTGATGCAATCTACAGACCTAACCGTCATTGTACAGCTTAATTAGATCAGCCGAACACTAAGCATCTGTGTGGCAGCGGAGCAGCTCGGTGCCAACAATCCTCGACAAAGGTCACGATCACACGGTGCATTCAAAGCGGCACTGGGCATGAATGGAGCACAGTAGATAGATGCAGTGCTTTAACAGATTATCTGAGCCGGCTCGAATATTAGACTGGTGTATACGTGCAGAAGCAGACCAGGCTCGAGAGGTTATGCTGCTCTTTTAACAAGAGGCTTATTGCCTGCGTGGATGGTCATTGAACTGAATTCTGTTAGACATGACTGGACTTCAAGTTCAAATATGCGTAATTCTGGAGTTCTTGAACGAGACGTCCCTCCTATAAACAAAAATATGCTTTACGGCCAGATCCCTAAACCTTGGGGTTTACTTGCTTGCAATGGACCGCTGCAGCCTCTGGCATGGGACACCCACATCTCTAAACCTGGGGTGGGGGACTATACTGCATCTGCGCTGCCCTCGGTACGTGGAATTCTGCTGGACAGTTCCTTCAATGCCACTTCTGCCTTTGTGTTCTCCCGCTGCCGTTTCCTCGCAGAACCCAGTGTTCTCGACTCACCTGCATACAGCTAGAATTAACTCAGACCCGGACAAGGAGTAAATGGCTCCAGATAAATGCCTCGCAAGCACCAGGGATCATAGCTGTGCCCAGATGAAGACAAATAAGGAACCTATGGACTGCCAGTGACCTCATTCCTTTTCCGAACACTAGAGCTAAAATCCAGAGTTAAAAATACAATGAATTCTGGTACACCGGGTTAGGTCGATATAATGCTTACACAAGGTTGAAAGGAAATCCGAATCTATCTGAGGAAATTACTTCGGGGAGTATATTGAGAGAATGGGAGCGAAAAGGACTTAGAAAGGTTGGTGATATCATGGGACAACAGGGAGTTTACCAGTTTTCGGACTTACAAACTAAATTTGCATTGGATAGAAGGCAATTTTTTAAGTATCTACAATTCAGGAGTTTTTTACATGATAAGAAGGGCGGCCTGATAGGATTTGATAAAAATGAAATTATGGAAGTGATAGAGGTAGGGGAGGATTGTACCATCAAGAGATTTTATGCAGAATTATTGGCCTCAAGAGAAGACGACATAGAAAAATGGTCAAGCAGGTGGAAACTTAGTTTAAACATCAGTGAGGAAACTTTTAATATTTCCTTAGAAATGGGATGCACACTGCTATGCTCAGCTCCCTTACAGGCACAGCACTATAAAACATTATTTCATTTATATCATACACCTGCAAAAATTGCTCAGTGGGGTGGCATAACGGGAATTAACTGTTTCAGGTGTGGGGATCCCGATGCTGATCTTTTACATATTTTTGCAACATGCCCTCATTTACAACCATTGATAAAAAGTATTGAGGGTTTTTTTCAAAACCTAGGACTAGAGCTGACCATTACAGCTTCAATTATACTCTTGGGGGTAAGAGAAGAAGGGGAGGATCAACAACAGAGTAGCTGTAGTGATGGTGAGGCATGGGAATACTTTCTGTTTATGGCTATGGCAGTATTAAGACTTACTATTGCATCGGCCTGGCTGGATCCTAAAGTTCCATCATATCACCAATGGCTAGCAAAATTGCTTTCAATTTATAATTTGGAGATAGAAATCTATGCAAGAAAGGGGAAAAGGCGCAGGAAAACTGGTAACCAGATCTGGGGGCCTATTATGCGATGGAAAGAGGAGAGATTGGATTGAAGAACAGAGCTATATATCTTTGTTAGAAGGAATAGGATATAAAATGTTATTGATTCTTGTTATTGATGGAATGTACAAAATACTGTATTATTTGCCTAAATTTCTTTTCTCCTTCTTTTATTTTTTTTTATTTTTCTCTTTCTTTTGTCAATATGATTAGATATTTGTAAAGTAAATGCTATTGTCGTGCCCTGTCTGCAATGTAAAATATGGGAAAAACTTGCTAATAAAAAAAATTTAAAAAAAAAAAAAAAAGAATTCTGGTACACCGAGATTCGTCTTTTTATCTGCCTATTAAGGCTACAGTAAAGGACACTTCCATGTACAGAGAGCATGGAGAATTCTGGACTTTCTTCCCAGCAATACTAGACGAGGTGGGCACAATCTAGATTTTTCACTTGGAGCATCCTATACACCCCCACGAAGGTGATTACAGTAATAATGCACAGAAAATGGAAACCTTTAGTGTTATACTAGGTTTGAAGAAAATATAATCTGCTTAGCTGTTAAGCGGAACTCACAAGCAGGGGGTGGGAAGGGACTGGGGGTGGAGAAGAGATTTATTTTCAGGATTGACCATTTTACGTGTAAAAGCCCCTAACAAACGTACATACATTTCGTGAAAAATTTTACTTCACGCTGTCAGCTTTCATATCTGCCAAAGTTCAGAAGTGCGGGGGGTGCTGAGTGAAGAAAACTGATAGAGAACAGAGTAGAGAAAGTTCAAGAAAAGAAGAGGAAAGACAACGAGCGAGGGAAGCGGGAGACAAGAGGAACAAGCACGCTTTCAAGTACCGTCTTCCCCTGCCAAGTTTTAGATGTCAACAAAAATGACCAGAAGCGTTCACGTTTCAGGTTTCTGCAAATCAATGGTTAGAGAGCTTCTGTATTACAAAAGTGAAAATAAGTAAAAATAAAACCCGAGAGTTACGTGCGCTCACGCTAAAAGAAAATGTAAAAAAAACAAGCAAATGGTGTGTGCGCGTGCAAGAGATGGCAAAAGTGAAAGCTGATCAGGCGCTGAAAGCTGGCGGCTGCGCGCGTGCTAGCGTGAGTAACTACAAGCACTAGGCCAGCAAAAGCGTATGGTAGCACTTCTAAAATCCCACTAACTATATGTCTCGCAGAGCAGCACATGCGCTGGTTCAGGCAAGACCTAAAAAGATGAATACAAGCAAAACACATTATTGAAATCATCAAGGGCAATCCCCAGGGTCCGAGGTTCATGAAACATGGTAGCGTAAACGGGGATTTTAGTATTTTCCTCTGTAACAAACAAACATATTACTGGATGCCCCCAGCAACAGATGTCTGCCAACATCTCTTCATTTAGAACCCACTTATGTTGTTTGTTTTCTACAAACAATAAAACTTTTCTTCTTTTGAGTTTAGCAGGTCAAAGATGCATCGTTGTCACTTGAAATCCACTGACAATAATCCAGTGCCAAATCGACTGAGCCTCCTAAGAGCGCACCCAGGACTTTGTTGCCTCTTGCATGTTCATTTAGTAGACAGTCAACATATTGTCCATTTGAAGCAATAGAGAGGGCCTGGCTCACAAGCCAGAAAGATTTCAGAGCAAGATGTACTGCCTCCCTCCAACATGCTGATCTGGTCGTCCTTCTCTGTTGAAGACCACAACCCCTGAGTGGGAGGATTGCCTACATAAGCACATCATCCTACTAAAGAGGCTTCTGTCACAAATGTTAGAGAACGAATCCCAGGTCGGAGTGAGACACCAGCCAGAAGAGTCTTCTTCTAGTACCATCACTTCAAAGACTGGAGGGCATGACAGCTATACCTAGTCATCCCTACTCCATGACCACTGATACAAGCATTCAAGCAGAGGTCTAGGGTGTGACCTTGCATCCCAGACTAGAGAGATGCATGAGGCCATGGATCCCAGAAGAGAGGCCACTTGGCAAACAGAAGGATACTGTCCTGTTCAAAGATGAGCCATTTCTGACGAATGGCAACACATTTATTTTGAAAAAGAGACTTGCTTAGATTTCTCAAGTCGAGGGCCATCCATAAATATGCAACTGTTTGCAAGAAATAATGTTGACTTCTTGACAGTCAGATGAAGACTGTTAAGTGCAAGTCCAGAAAGAGTTTGGTTTATCAATGCCTAGTCTTGTCGCCATCCTCCAAGTAAGGATAAATATTCCTTTCCTGTAGAGACATACTGGTAATACTGCCACACCGTTTTGAAAATCCCTGGCAGCTCATTTTTGTCTATAGTTAAGAACTTTGAATTGGAAATATTTTTGACAAAATTTGAATCTTCGGAAAAATTTGTGATGCAAATATGGGTACATGAAAAATAAGAATCCGGCAAAACAAGAGTGCACATCCCATCATGTTACTGAAGATGTGGAAAAATCTGATGGAGTCAGCAGCCTGAATTTTTCAATAATCGCCCATTTATTTGCCTTTTTCACATTTAAACTGAGATGGAAATCTTGTTTGGACATGTTCTAATGAAAACTAAATAATGTGAATAGGCTCCTTTAACGTTTCAAGGCTAGTTCTATAACACCTTTCTACCAAAGTGTCAAAAGGCTTCTGAATTAGTGACCCAGCATTGCAGGACTCAAACTACTCTGTGGAAACTGGGGTGAGGTGTGGGGGGGGAAGGGGGTGGATCTAGAAGTTTTGTATAATCTCTTTCAATGCTGGGAGAGCACCAGAGTGGTTCTTGATAGAGGCAAAATAGCAGTCATTTTTCTGCTGGGCCTCCCTCAAGGTGGCAGTAGGCTATTGACCACTACTTTGACCACAAGACGACTTAGGTCTCTAAATGGACTGTAGCTGATTTTGCTACAGTTGATGCCTTTCCATAAAGAGATATGAGAGAGTTCTTTACCATTGCCGAAGGATCTAAGCTGAATGCATCTACATTCCTTCCTCCTTTGAAACCCCCATAGCCTTCATGGCCTCCAATTTCATTTTCTGGATTTTTTTCATCTGCCAGACAACCAAAAAGAGAAGACCACTTAAAAGCTAACTGCAGCATCTTGTTCCTGGGCTTGTAAGGTCAAAGGTCCCTATCTAAGCCAAGAACAACACCTCATACAGACTTCATTATAAAAATTCACAACAGTCACATCTGCAGCATCCTTTGCTATACCCATCTGTAGCAAGCTCCCCTTTGCTGCCTGAGCAGCAGGTCTTTGCTTGCCGCCCACCGATCTCTACAAGACACCTCAGCCCTCTGCCTCGTTCTACTGCTTTCTGCTGTATTTTCTGCTGCTCTTCCCTCTTGTCTACTGCTTCAGTCTAGTTTCTTACCTGCATTTCCACTGTCCTAATGATTCCTCCTCCTGCTTTTTTCTCTGCATTGCCCCTTTTTGTGTCATCCTGATCGTTTTCCACAGTTTGAAATCTGCCTTTTGCCTCCTCCTACTGCTTTCTCCACTGCTTTTGCCAGTTTTTTCTATCTTCTACTGCTGATTGCCTGCTTTAACAGCCCCTTCTGCTGCCTCGCTGTGCTCCCACTTGTCACCTCCCGCAAACCCACCCCACCGCCACCCAGCACCCCTCCCACTTCCCAGGTCCTACTTAATAGAGGCTGCAGAGCAGCCTTACTGAGTAGGTCCTTAACCCAGCTGCCCCTTTCTGCAAGAGCAGCAGGTCTTCAAGTGCTGCCTGCTGCTCCATTCCTGAGAGCCTTTGGCCCCCTGTCTTGTTCTCCCACGTTTTGAAGAGTTTTCTGCTGCTCTTGCATCTTATGCACTGCCTTGTTTCCATCTGCCTTTTCACTGTCCATCTGCCTCCCCTTCTGCTTTGTTCTCAAATTTTTGCCCCTTATCTTCTGTCTACCTGATTGTTTTCCAAAGCTTTAATTTGCCTTTGGCCTATTTCTACTGCTTTTTTCAGCTTTTGCCCCGTTTTTATCCTACCTTCCACAGCTGTTTGCCTACTTCTCCCACCCATTGTGCAGCCTAGCTGTGCTCCCGCAAGCCCCAAAAGCCCCTCCCTCCTTTCAGGCCTACTTAATGGTGCCAAAGACAAGCCCGACCAGGACCAGGACCCCTGCCTCTTCCACCAATTACAGCTACACTACAGCCGAGCTCTGGAATACAGATTTCGCAACAACTGCTACCACTCCTCTCCTTGATCAACAATAGGACCTTTTAACTGCCTGCATTGCCTATTCTGCTGCAACAGAGGTGCACCTGCATGCACTATAACCACCACTACCACACCAACCAGGACTTCAGATTAACTCAACTGCCTCCTACTCAACACACAATCATTTTGCAAGCACTCCACCGAAATCTGGGCCATTATCACCAGCCTCGCAACCAATAATCTTCCTCATCGAAACCTGGCTCACCACGGCATATGCTTCCAACATCGCCTCAGCAACACAGGGTTACAAGATAGCAAACTGGGACCGCAGCAACAAACAAAGGTAGGATCAACATCATCCACAAAGAAGGAAAATGCTACTTAACAATATGCATCTGTTCTTGGCATGTAGAGCTGCAGATTCGTACACTTTTGCAATAGATCGCCACCTGGTGTTGGGCGCGGATGATTGCAGGTTGTCGTCTTCTTGGAAGAAGTCTTTGTAGTCACGAGATAGGTGACTCCTCCCTTGGACAATACTGCGCATGGTCATCGACTCCATCCTCAGATTGTTTTTAGCCATGATGGGAAATGGTGGAGTTAGGAGAAGTAAAAAGAAAGGATGTCCATGCGTGTGCCTCTAAGTAAGATGAGTACTGGAATGGATTCAAGTCCCGGGGAGGCGGGAGGGCGTGTACGAATCTGCAGCTCTACATGCCAAGAACAGATGCATACTGGTAAGTAGCATTTTCCGTTCGAGGCATATGAGCTGCAGATCGTACACTTTTGCAACGATTGTGCAGCGGTGGTCGCTTGTATCCGTTCCAGTATTCTGAAACAGTGTTCTAAGGACAGCTTGGCCTACTGCAGCTTGCTGCTTGGCTTGCACATCAACACAATAGTGTTTAGTGAAGGTGTGTATTGTAGACCATGTTGCTGCCTTGCATATGTCCTCTAGTGGTATATTTCCTAAGAAAGCCATAGAGGCTCCTAGTTTGCGAGTGGAGTGCGCTCTAGGAGGAACCGTTAGTGTACGTTTAGCTTTTTGATAGCATATTTGTATACACTTTACAATCCATCTGGCAATTCCTCCCTTAGAGATGGGGTTGCCTTTGTGTGGGGGAGAGAAAGATACAAATAGTGGTTTTGTCTTTCTGAAGGATTTAGTCCTGTCTGTGTAGTATAACAAGGCTCTTCTAACATCTAAGTTGTGCAAAGCCCTTTCTGCAACAGAGTCCGGATTTTGGAAAAACACAGGTAGCTCTACTGATTGGTTAATGTGAAAAGGAGCAATAACTTTTGGCAGGAATTTTGGATTAGGCCTAAGAACCACTTTGTTAGGATGTATCTGAAAAAATGGTTCTTGTATTGTGAATGCTTGTATTTCACTAACTCTTCTGAGAGAGGTGATGGCAACAAGGAAAGCGGTTTTCTATGTTAGGAATTGCAATTCACACTTGTGTAAAGGCTCGAAAGGGGGTCCCATAAGTCTTGTAAGGACCCCGTTTCGGTTACATACTGGAGCAGGTGATAACCTAGGTGGGATTATTTGTTTTAATCCTTCCATAAATGCTTTGATTGCAGGTACTCTGAAGAGAGATCGATGTTGTCTATTCTGTAAATAGGCTGCAATTGCTGCCAGATGCAGGCGTATGGAAGAGGAAGCTAAATTGGACCTTTGTAGGTGTAGAAGGTAGCAAATAATATTTTGGATGGAAACATCCAATGGATCAATGTGATTGTTACAATATATTGCAAATCTTTTCCACTTAGCGGCATAACATGCTCTGGTAGTGGGTCTTCAAGCTTCTTTAAGTATGTTCATACAGTCTGGTGGTAGGTTTAAGTAACCAAACTCTAAGACTTCAGGAGCCAGATCGCCAATATCAGTTGGCTTGGTTCTGGGTGTCTTATTTCTCCATGGTTCTGTGTTAACAGGGAGGGCGTTAGCCATAATTTTTGATGTGGAACCAGTGAGAGATCTAGTAATGTGGTGAACCACGGCTGACGTGCCCATGTGGGAGCTACTAGTATTAGTTTGAGAGACTATTGTCTGAGTTTGCGCACTACTACTGGAATGAGTGGGAGAGGCGGAAAAGCGTACGCAAATCTGCCTGACCAGTTCATCCATATCGCATTCCCCTCCGACCATGGGTGTGGAAACCTGGCGGCGAAGGTTGGGCATTTTGCATTTTCGTGGGTGGCAAACAGATCCATCTGTGGATGCCCCCACATTTGGAAGAATGGTTAAAGAACTTGTGGATGTATCTCCCATTCGTGAATCTGTTGTGACTGTCGACTCAACAGATCGGCTATCTGATTGTGAATTCCTGGAAGGTGTTCTACTGTCAGGTGTATGTTTTGAGGAATGGCCCATCTCCAAATGTTCTGTGCAAGCTGGGACAGTTGCAGAGAGTGTGTCTCCCCCTGTTTTTGTATGTAATACATGGCTGTCATATTGTCCGTACGGATTAAGACAGCTTTGTTTTGTACTTGTACTTGAAACGTTTTGAGTGCTAAGAAAATTGGCAGCAGCTCTGGATGGTTGATATGGAACTGTTTTTGTTGGTTGTTCCATTGCCCTTGTGTGGTATATTGTAAGAGATGGGCTCCCCAACCGGTGAGGGATGCATCTGTCGTGAGCACTATCTGTGGAACAGGTTCTAGGAACGGCCGTCCCTTTGTCAAGTTTTTGGTGTTCCACCATTGCAGAGAGCGATATGTACGGCTGTCTACCAACACCAGGTCTGTGAGCTGACCTTGAGCCTGATTCCACTGCTGTGCTAGACATTCTTGTAATGGGCGCATTTGCAGTCTTGCATGTGGAACTATAAAGATGCAAGACGCCATCATGCCTATCAGTCTCATGAACACTCTGGCTTGGAGAGACTGCTGGTGTTGAAAAATGGAGACTAAGGTCTGAATGCTTTGCATCCTGGCTGGACCGGGATACACTAGAGCTGTTGATGTGTCTATGGTAGCTCCTAGATACTGATGAACGTGCGAAGGCTCTAGGTGCGACTTTGTGTAGTTTATTGTAAACCCTAAGCCGTACAATGTCTGAATTGTTTGTTTTGTGTGTTGGACACACAGGTTGAACGATTTTGCTTTTATGAGCCAATCGTCGAGGTAAGGGAAGACATGTATCTGTTGTCTTCTGAGATGTGCTGCTATGACTGCTAAGCACTTTGTGAACACTCGTGGTGCTGTTGTGACCCCGAATGGAAGGACTTTGAACTGATAGTGCTGTCCTTGTATGACAAACCTTAGATACTTCCTGTGAGCAGGATGTATAGGAACATGAAAGTAGGCGTCCTTTAGGTCTAGTGTTGTAGTAGTGGGAGTACTTGTTGTAGAGTGATCATGTGAAAATGATCTGATTGTATGTAATGGTTGAGGGGCCTGAGGTCGAGAATTGGTCTTAGTGTCCCGTCCTTCTTGGGAATTAGGAAGTACAGGGAGTAAACTCCTGTTCCCCGTTCCTCTAAAGGAACTACTTGAATAGCATCCTTTTGTAGAAGTTCTAGAACTTCCTGTTGAAGCAAAGTCATATGTTCTGTGGACATTGGACGCTGACTGGGTGGTATGTTTGGGGGGGGTTGCTGTGAGTTCTAGGCAGTAGCCATGTTGGATAATCTGTCTTACCCACCTGTCTGTTGTAATGGAATTCCAGACAGGTAGGAACGGTGATAATCTGCCTCCCCACAGGAGTGGAATGCTGTAGGGGAAGCAGAGGGAAGTCACTGTTTGGGAGTGGAAGAGGAGCGGTTGTTGTTATTACCTCTACCTCTTCCCTCGTTATTATTGCCTCTGTATCCTCCTCTAAAGTAGCCTTTGTTAGGGGATGTCTGTGTGTGCGTTTTAAAAGTTGATGTTGTATCTGTGCCGGCTTGCTTAGAGCCTCCTCTATAAAAGGAGCAGCGAAAAGAACTTCTAGTTTGTGTGGATTGTAATGCACCCACAGACGTGTCGGTGTCTTTTTTCATTTTTTCTAGTGTGTTGTCTACTTCCCGCCCGAACAATTGGTTTTGATTGAAGGGCTGGTTCAAGATGGTAGTCTGTACCTCTGTTTATTAAACCTGAAATGCGTAACCACGAATGTCGTCTGAGTATAACACTAGTATTGACTGCTCTGGATGCTGCGTCAGCTACATCTAGTGCATATTTAATTGAGGCATTGGATATTAATTTGCCTTCTTGTATGAGCTCTGCTGCCTGATCTTTATATTGATCTGGGAGCTCCATAAGTTTTCCTAATTGGTCGTAGTGAGCCCTGTCATTACGTGAGACTAGGGCTTGTGTATTTGCTATGCGCCATATGTTTGTTGCCTGCGCAGCAATCCGTTTCCCTGACGCATCAATAACTTTAGGTTCTTTGTCAGGCGGTGGCGTGTCCCCAGAAGTCTGGCAATTGGCTCTTTTACGTGCATTAGACACTACTAAAGAGTCTAGTGGCAGATGTCCCTTAATATAGACTGGATCAGATGGTGCTAGTCTATACTTCTTTTCTATTCTTGGATTTAATACCCTACATCGTACCGGGTCTTTAAATATTTATGGAGCATGTTTAATGACTCCTTTGATCATGGGTAGTATTTGCGTAGACCTTTGTGACTGCTCAAATGTATCCAGTAAAAAATCCTCATCAATGGCATCAGAGTGCATTGAGACCCCGTGGTAAAGGGCAGCTCTATTTAATAGATGATTAAACCCAATACTATCTTCTGGAGGGGAAGGTTTTGTTGGGTAGTACGGAGGATCAGGAATGTCGGGCACATTGTGTGGTGGGAAACGATATACATTGTTATCCTTAGGATATTCTGGATTGACATCTTCATCTAAAGGGTATGCATGAGGCTCTGGTACGTCATTCCCCCCACCTAGATCATACTCTTCGTCAGTGTGGTGTGATGATGCAGGAGATTGAACAGGAGAAACTGGATTGATAGGGACTTTTCTTTGTTTAGGATCTGGTCTAAACAATTCATCCTCCTCTACAATCTTCTTCGGCGTAGATTTTTCCGGTGCCGATAGGGGTTGTTTTGTGTTTTTTTTGCTGTAGGAGGCGTTATTGAGTCCTGTGGCAAATTTTTCAGTGCTGAAGGTGGTTTCGGCTTGGTAGGCTTGTTAGAGGGTTTAGGTGGCTCTGTATCAGGCCTTGGAGGCTTTGGTACCGAGGTTGGAGATTGTGGAGTGGAGACAGGTCTCGTTGGCCCTGCGGCGCCGGACTCTGGCTTTCCATCTTTATTTTTTGAACCGGAAGGTTTCGGAGTCGAAGCTTTCGGATCCGGTACAGTCTTCGGCTTCAGCACCGATGCATCTTTTGGTTTGGGTGCCTTAGGATTTTTGTCTTTGTGCACCGAAGGGCGTTTTGGCTTCGGTGTCGAAGAGTCCTTTGGTGTCAAAGGATGTATGTGCTTCGGTGCCAATGGAGGAGGTGGAATTGGCACATGTGGTTTTGTTGGTGCCGAGGCACCGGAAGGCGTAGTCTTTTTCCTCGGAGCCGAGCCCAAAGGCGGAGCGTCTGAGGGGATATCTCGGTCTCGACTGGACCTCATGGGCGGAGTGCTGACCGTTGCCTTTGTGATGGGTAGTGTATGTAGTGCAGGGGCAAGAGTACTCACGGGTTGCCGAGATGGAATCGAGTAGTCTGAGTCCTCTGCCCCCGATATGATCTGGAGATCAGGCGAGTCTTCCTAAGCGACGAGTGGATCCTCGTCCTTGGAGACATCCTTTACGACGATCTACTCCTCGAAGATGGCCTCCGGTGCTGGCGCTGATCTCCTCATCTCGTGTCGACATGCCCTCCGATCCCGAATGGTCTTCTTCGATCGGAAGGATGCATAAGCTGTGCAGGCCGACAGGCCATGTTCCGGCGATAGACAGAGGTTGCAGACCTCGTGATGGTCACTATGAGGGAATTTTGCTCGACATACCGGGCATCACTTGAATGGAGTTCTGTCCATGAGGCGCAGGCCGTACGGCACCGATAGGCCCAACGGCCCGCGTTGACGCACCGGAATGTAGCTGATGATGTCGAAAAGTCTATTCGATGTCGAAAATGTTTGTATAAAGTTTCATGCTTCGAAGTTGCTGAAAAAGTCTTTTCTAGCCAGAGAGGAAAACTTTCATCCGAACCCAGTGACGGAAAAAAACTATCTGAGGATGGAGTCGATGACCATGCGCAGTATTGTCCAAGGGAGGAGTCACCTATCTCGTGACTACAAAGACTTCTTCCAAGAAGACAACAACCTGCAATCATCCGAGCCCAACACCAGGTGGCGATCTATTGCAAAAGTGTACGATCTGCAGCTCATATGCCTCGAACAACAAATACTTCACTACCACCGTAGACGACACCACCCCCATCATGGAAGACTGCAATTTCAAACTCCAAACAGAAGCCAAATACACAATCATGGGCACCCACGCTTACAGACCTCAAGGGCCTCGCCCTAGCTTTTGCAATGCCATTCCCAACTTCTTCGCCTCACTCACCATTGACTCCAAGGATTACATCTTTCATTGGTGACCTCAAATTTCACCTCAACAGCACCAACACAGCCAACTTCCTTGAAAGCATGAACAACATCAGCCTCTCCCAGCTAGTCATCAGCTCCACACACATATCAGAAAACACACTTGACCCCCATCTTTACATCCTGCAAAAGAGTTAAGTACATCAAGTCACCAAACTCACCTGAACAGACCATGCTTCGTCCTCTCTGTCATCACCAGACCCCCTGCGCAGCAAGCCTCCCAGTGCCCACTACCGCAGCAGGAGTAAATTATCAGCAACCCAGTGGACTGAATACCGCAACATTTCCTGCCCTGACACCGTTTCACTTGGCGCGGAAAATAAGACTTGATTTGGTTTCTTATATAGAAAGGTAATCTTTACTTGCTCTTTATGCTGCCTCAATATCTCTCAATATTGTCAGTCTGAAACTCCTGTATGCCAGCATCCTCTGCAAGAAGGTAAAGGCCAGGTAAATTACTGTCACCTTTTGTTGCTTTCCCTTTTGTGAGGTTTAGTTAGGTGTCTTCCTCCACTTCTCTTTCTATAATGTGGGGTTAGCAAAAGTAACTCAATAAGCGACTTCCCAAATAAAAATAAAAAGAAAGGAAGAGGTGCTCTCTCTATAGACAGCCCTTCCCTTTTTGTACTGCAGAAAATAAGGAAATAACTGGAGAAAACTACTTTTTTAATAGACATTTCTAATTGAGTAGACTATCCCTTTTCCTTCCCACACACCTTCCTCTTGTGAACCTCCCCTTTAACCTGCCGAAGCCATACTCCTTCAGGGACGTGACGGGACACCAGGTTCACCGGCATACAGGTCCCAACCCTGCTTCCCCACTGACCTCCTCAGTTATCTTCAGACAACATTCAGCACTCTCATCAGTCGAGTAGACCTGGTGACGGTGGTCCTCCACTCAAGTTACTTCACGTTCTGACTTAGTTTTCTTATTTGACCTCTGTGGCCATTGCACTGGGCCAACCCTCTTTTCGTACTCTCTCATCCTTGTTGGAAGATTTCGGGTCCTTCCTTGGCTTGACATGCAGGTCCTGTGAGGATCTCATCTCAACGGGAGGTGTCTGACTTCCTATTCAGGGGTCTTCATCAGCATATTTCTGCAAGGAGAGAAGTGCGTATACAGCTCTGGGTAGCCAAGGACTACTGTCCTCATTCTTAGTTTTGGGACATCCTCATCCAGGATTTTCCCGATCAGGTAAAAGGGGACACCAAGGCAGAATGTCTGTGCATATAATATATTTCCCACTCTTATGGAAGACTTCAAACTGGAAAAGTTGCAATCAAAGGAAACAAAGAAGAACCGTTTGAGTGTTTCCAATGGTGGTCAACTATGTCCCAAATTCCATTGACTTCATACAGGATATGGGCCCCTGCTTTTTAGGTCGAGCCAGGGCAGCACATGTGCTGCTCTGCGAGGTATGCTATATTAGAGTATGGACTTCAAGCCCCACCCACTGTCCGCCCACATTTGTCATTGGCTTGTGTCATTGTCCTTCGTAAATGCTGGCTTCTGATTCATTAATAGGCTTGTTAGTCCCTCCTTAGTACCGCCTTGTCTTCATTTGTAACCTCCCATAAGGACAGGCCCTTTTACTTCAGCTGTTACACAGTAGGTCTTATTTAGTCTGTAAGCACTTTTTCTTTCATGAGTTTCTCCTACTGCAGACACAACATGCTTTCCTGCAACATTCAGTGCGTCATGCACGCTTTCACATTCCAAGCACCCTGGGACAATGGCGCCTGCTTCTTTGAAAAGCAATAGGTCGCACATTTACAAGAGTTTGAGCTATTGGCATTGTAAATGACAGTGCCTTTTATTTGTGTTAATTATCAAAAACAGATTTACCAAGCCAATAGCTTAAACACTTGCAAATGCAAGACCTATTGCATTGCGAATGCTTTTTCGTAAGTGTGCAGACGGACAACTGCCCTATTGGATTCTAGTTGCAAACTGTTGTACAAGGGGATTTAGTACTCCCGTCCCACATAATACCAGGGAATTTCTTTAATGTCAGATGTGTACCTGGAGACGCAAAACCTATTCTGTGGCACAATTGATTACTACAACCTCTGATCAGGAGATAGAAGTTGAGGTAGGAGTTCTGCAGGATCTTCATGAGGATGTTATTCTCAGGAATGATAATCCCCATTTTTTTCTTAGATCGAGATACTGTACTTGGGTAAATGAATTAAACAAAGACAGCCAGAAGATAAAAGGTCAACCCCAAAGGATGCTTTCTTGACTCCAGAACCCTGGATGACTGATCACAACTTTCAATTTATACAAATGAATGATACGCTATTACTAACTATTTGGGATAAAGCTAGACGGAATAATATGCCCGTTTAACCTCATTTTTGAGTACAAAACGGACTTCGGTATAGAGACTGCGGACCCACGGAACCACCACAACTCTTGGTCCCCAAAGAGTTCCAAGAGCTAATTATGTTTTATGCCCATACCCATTATTAGCTGGTCACTCAGGACCTGAAAAAACAACTTGAGATATTTCGAAATTTCTGTTGGCCTGGTATATTCGCATACATAAAGGATTATGCTTCTTACCCAGTAAGCATCTGTTCTTGGCAGGCAGAGCTGTAGATTCACCTGCTTTGCATACTCCTGCCATTTAGCGTTGGGGCCAGATGTTTGCAAATTGTTTTTCTTCGAACAAGTCTTTCACAGTCACGAAGTAAAGGGACTCCTCCTTTCGGTGATTGTGCGCATGGGCATCAACTCTATTGTTAGATTGTTTTCCCGCAAGAGGGTGAGAATGGAGAAAGTAAGTGGAATACAGAGATGTCCATGCGTATGTAATGTAAATAATGAAAACTGCAACAAAAGGGGAATCCTCATTGTTGAAAGTATAGAAGGAGAACTTGAGGATGAAGTTCCCACTTGTGTATTTGTTGCCGCCGTCTGCTGCGGTTAGCAATTTGATTGTTCATTCCTGGGACGTGCTCTGACAAAAGAGGGACTCTGTGATGAATTGCCCAAAGACAAATGGTCTGAGAGAGGTGTGACAGTTGCAGAGAATGTGTGTGTGTCCCCTGTTTTTGTACATAGCTGTCAAATTGTCTGTGCAGACTAAGACAATTTTCCCTATGAGGTGAGACTATAAAGCTTTCAGTGCTAGATACACAGCTTGAAGCTCTAGATAGTTGATGTGAAGACGTCTGTACTTGTTGTTCCATAGACCTTGAATTGTGAAAAGATGGGCACTCTAACCAGTGAGAGATTGCGAGATGCGCCTTCTGTTAGCACGATCTGTGGAAGAGGGTCAATGAAGGGCCGCCATTTTGTTTGTGTGTTCCTCCACTGCAGAGAGCGATGGGTGAAGCTACCCACTTTAACTAGACCTGCTAATTGACCCTGAGACTGATTCCACTAACGTGCTAAACATTCTTGTAGAGGGCACGTGTAACCTTGCATGAGGCACTATTGCAATGCATGATGCCATCATTCCTACAGTTGCATGAAAGTCCTGTTAAGTATTAATTGGTCAGAAACTGTAGTAGCAGAGTTAGAATATTTCGAATTCTGGCTGCATTGGGATAGGCTAGAGCTGTGCAAGTGTTTAGAGGAGCTCCCAGATAGGACATCATTTGTTTAGACTGAAGATGAGACTTTGTGCATTGTCCGTGAAACCCAAGTGGTGGAGTAGGTCTAATGTAGTCTGTGAATGTTGTAAATACTTCTGGTGTATTCTAGCTCTGATGAGCCAGTCGTCTAGGTATGGGAAGACATGAATTTGTTGTTTTCTGAGATGTGCTGCAACTTCAGCTAGACATTTTGTGAATACTCTGGGAGCAGTAGTTACTCCGAATGGGAGTACTTTGAACCAATAGTGCTTTCCTGCTATCACAAATCTGAGATATCTGCGCTGTGCTAGGTGAACCGGAATGTGAAAGTATGCATCCTAAGTCCAGTGTGAACATACAATTGCCTTGCTGTAAAAGCGGAAGTGCTTGTTGAACAGTGACCATGTGGAAATGTTCTGATAGTACGTACAGATTTAACGTCCTTAGATCCAAAACTGGTCTTAAGGAGCCGTCCTTTTTGGGGATTAGAAAGTACAGAGAGTAGACCCCTAAACCTTGGTAGTGTAATGGAACTGGTTCTATGGCTCCTTTTGCTAAAAGAGCTTGTGCCTCTTGTTTGAGAAGAGCAGGGGCTCTGATTAGAGATTGTGAGTGTGAGGTGGAATATTGGGAAGATTTCTGGTGAGCTGCAGACAATAACAATGTTGGATAATGTCTAGCAGCCATTTGTCTGATGTTATGGATTTCCAAATGGGGAGAAATTGTTGAAGTCTTTCCCTGACATTTGTTAAATGATCGGGGTTTGTGTAGGTACGTCACAGTTTATTGGGGGAAGGGAGTTACGCGTTGGTGTGCTCTCACCCCAATCTTTGAAACGGTTTCCTCTGTACCCTACTCTGTAGAAGCCTCTAGAGGAAGAGAGTTGTGTGTTGAATTTATAGGAAGAAGCGTTAGGGTCCGAGGATGTCGTTTTTGACCCTGCCCTATAAAATGAGGGGTTAAAGGAGCTCTGTTGGATGGGGACTGAAGCTTTACCATGGATTTCGCCACATCCATGTCTTTTTTCATCTTTTCTAAAGCCTCATCAAGTTGAGGTCCAAAAAGATATTGCTTATCACAGAGGTATTTAAAATAGGTTGTTGGACTTTCGGTTTAAAACCTGAAATCCTAAGCCAGGCATGTTGACGTAAATGAATGCTGGTGTTAACTACTCTCGCTACAGTGTCAGCAGCATCTAGAGCACCTCTAATAGAAGAATTAGATATAAGTTTTCCTCTTGGACTAGCTCTTGTGCTTTTTCCTTGTGCTCTTCAGAAGGTACTGAAGCAGGCCTTCAATGTCGTCCCAATGTGCTCTGTCATACCTAGCTAGTAGGCCATGCATGTTGGCAATATGCCAGTGGTTAGCGGCTTGAGAAGCCACTCTTTTACCAAATGAATCAATGAATTTCGATTCTTTGTCCCGGGGAGGTGCATCTGCAGAAGTCTAAGTTTGCTTTTTTACAAACATTTGAAACTACAAAGTTCGAGACGTAAAATTAACATGTGTTTCTCATATACGTTCCCTCAAATGTCTGAATCTGTATTGTGCACCGTTATTTCACCACATGATGTCATGCAATTTTTGGATATGTGAGCCAATTTCATTGAAATTTCTTTTTTTAAAAAGAGTTTAAAAATTGAAACTACCAGGGAGTCTAAGGGTAGCTGTGCTTTAATAAAAACAGGTTCAGATGGTGATGGTTTGTATTTCTTGTAAACCCTAGGTGATAAAATACAGGCACGAACAGGGTCTTTAAAAATCTCATCTGCATGCACTATCATGCCTTTCAACATAAGGAGAAGCTGACTACTCCTATATGAAGACTCTAGTGTCTCAAATAATAAAGCCTCTTTGTGCAGTGTAACTCCATGATAAGCTGCTGCCCTTGAAATCTGCTCTTGATAAGACACGTTCTCATCTGGAGGTGAGGGTTCAGCAGGGTATAAATCTGGATAATTATCCATGGGTGGATCAATCTTATAATCATCCCATGAATCTGTTGGTGAGGGAATATTGTTATCCTCATCTCCTAAATCGGGATGTGTATGAGAAGACCCCTGGGGTGTTATGTGCAGTGAATCTGAGGCTGGCAGTTGTGGTAATGGTGAAGATGGTGGATGTGATGGCAAAGTAGGGTGGGTAGGCCTTGTAGCACTGTCCTTTTTCTTAAGAGAAATCTCATACCCAGTGCCCTCTGAACTAACTTTCCTTTCTGAATGAGTTTTAGTTAAAATGTGTCCAGTATCTGAGTTGGTTGATAGCTTTTTCTGTTTCGGGTCTAATCTGACCTTCATGACATCTAATATCGGCTCAGGGGGGTCTTTATGATCTTCTTTGGATTTCGGCGACGGGGTTTCAGTGCCGACCCGGTTTTGCCCTTTTTATACTTCAAAGCAGAAGATTTCGGCTTCCAACTAGATTTGTCTTTCGGAGTAGAATGTTTTGGATCGAAAGACATTTGCCTTGACTCGATCCCGAGGCAGAAGGCTTGACTATTTGTTTCGGTGCCGGGCCAGAGGGAAGGGCGTTGTAAACATCGTCTCGGTGCCAACAAAGGCCCCAAGCCAGAGGTGGTGCCGAAGCCTTATGTTCAGTGGAAAAGAGTTTATGGGGTAAGGGGGCTTTAGTACTCATGGCACCCTGTCTCACTGCAACGTCTTCTGACTCTAATTCGAATTCTAAGTCTTCATCAGATTCTGGGACCTAGAAGGCTGTCGCTTCTTCCTGTTCGGATTCCTCTCTGATGCAGTGCCAAAGCCCTCCGGAGTAGGGCTTTGGCACTGCATTTCTCATAGTCGAGCCAGACGACTCCGAAGGGTCTTTTTTTATCAAAACGACCAACAAGCCTCACAATGTTCTTCCTTGTGATCCGGTGAGAGGCACAAGTTGCAGAACTTGGTGTAGGTCGGCGCAAGACGTGGCACCGAGGACAGAACTGAAATGGAGCCCGACCGGAAGGCTGGGCCGACGTGGCTAGAACCGAAGGCCACTCGTGATGTTTTCGAATGAAGATGGAAATTTTCAATATCAAATCGATAACGCGGAGAGAGGGAAAACGTATAAGATAACAATACTGTTGAGGGTACAGTGGATTGCGCACAGAGGGGAATCCAAAGGGCGGTTTCGAACCAGAGCGCAGCAATAAACGTCCGAACCCAATGGCGGAAAGAAAACAATCCAACAATGGAATCGATGCCCATGCGCACTGTCACCGAAAGGAAGAGTCACTTTACCTCGTAACTGGGAATGACTTCTTTGAAGAAAAGCAACTAGCAAACACCCGGACCCAACACTAGATGGCAGGAGTATGGAATGCCTCAAACAAAGTATTTTGATGGGTTTGTGACAGGATGGATGTAATCCACTCACCACCCCTTTATATAGTGGACACCGGTATTTCTTTCCCTTCTGTACTGGCATAGTCATACTCAGAGGTTTCAGCTTGATGCACATCTGTGAAGTGTTGTACCCGTTGACACACAAGTTACTACTTGTGTAACTATATATCTGTAAGAAACATTAGTTAGTTATAGATTCCTTACCTTAGAATATCCCCAGGCGTCAGATTGGATCTGGAAAGTTTTTCGTCAGCAGTACCCCTGTGAGTCGGAAGGTGGCGTTGTGTGGCTCCGCGCCCGTCGCTGGCATCATATGCGCAGAGATGACATCACAGAGACTACTCAAGCGCCACCCATGCACGCTGAAGTCAGTTCTTTTCTTTTTCCGCGCCAGCAAGTGCACATCCGGTTAGAGCACGTACCCTAGTCACTTTTTTACTAACTTGTTTGAGACTTTTGTCTCCACTTTTTTTGAGTCTTTGAATCCTGGTGCCTGGGTTAAATCCTGCGGAGCCTGTCGCCATATGATGCCGTTGGCCAACGCCCTTGGCGTCTGTCTCTAATGTCTGGAGTACGACCATCACTCCTGGTCATGTTCAGACTGTCTGGCCATAGCTCCGAAGGCCTTGCGGGAGCGGTCCTGTAAGCTGCTGGAGGCCCAGCAGTTGTCTCCACCCCGTTCGAAGTCCAGGGGTCGCTTGAGGGACCGACTGCGGAGCCATCATCACCACCCCTCGGGGTCGAAGTCTTCACACTCGGAATCAGGAATGCGGACGAGGGGGCTCCGTTTGAGCCTGTGAGTCCAACAGCCTACACACCTTACCCGGGTCCGTCAGCGACTCCAGTCCTGGTGAAGGATTTTCTTGCTGCCATGGACCGCCTTTACAGACCTCTAGCTCCCGCGCCTTTAGGCCCAGCGGTCCCACCTGAGAGTCCTCCCTTGCTGCCAGCTAAATACACTGTAGTGCTCTGTCGAGCAGCTGAGGTCCTTGACCTGCATACGGTAACTTTGAAAACATCCTCACTGAAGTCCTTCAGCCGTTCACTGAGGCATTAACGGATGTGTTAATGGGCACCTGGTCTAGGCCAGCCACGGGGGTCCTTGTGGATAGGAAAGTGGCCAGGCATCATCGCCCGGCCCCGGGTGACCATCCCTTTTTAACAACCCACCCAACTCGGGAGAGCCTGGTCATCCAAGCCTCCACCTACCAAAGCGGTGGTGGTGGTGTTGTTGTTGGAGGTTCTATTGATGGGTCCATCAATAATGATCTCATCGACAAGCAAGCTGCTGGTTCTTTCTTTAACGATGAGTCAGTCTATATTTTCCCAGTTGAAGGTGGTGTCAGCAAAAGGTTTTCCAGACAGTGACCTATTTGGGTTCGCTAGTTGTTTTCTCACTTTTCTTGGCATCAAAGTAGGCTCGTATGGGGTCGTCGTGGCAGAGGTTGCCAGCGTGCTTACTGTCAGCAGCAGGGTAATCTTACATTTTTTTTAGTCAGCAGAGAGGACAGTGGAGAAATAGATGTCAGAGAATGTCTATTGTTAAGCTACTTTTCTAGAGAATGGGTGCCAGTTGACTTCTTTAAAGATACTTTGTGCCTCTTTTTCTCAGGTTCACCTGGCGAAACTTCCTGCGGCCTATTTTTTCCTTTACAGTACTTGGCGGTATTAGGCCTCTTTTTTAGGTCTCGCCTATACAGCACTCACCTACGCAGCGCATATGCGCTGCATAGGAGGACCTTTAGCTGTCACTCTGCTCTTTTTGGATGCACACACTCGTGCTTGTTGCGGCATCGAGTAGGGGAGCGCCACAAGCACAAGTGTGTGCTTCAATAAAGAGCAGACTGCGCGCACGCACCACTCCCCAGCTTGTTAAGCCATACGTTAATACACTGGTGTGTGATTCATTCAGCATGTTCTAGCCCTTTAGCCAATTGGGGTACAAGTCTGTAGTTGCTAGACCTATACCTAAATTACATGTCGCAAATGCAAAATTATGTTCATCAAAGCGTGAGGAGAGTTTCGTACACATGGTGGCTATGCCATGTCCCTTGATTATGCTATCAATACTCGCAAAGTGGGTAAATCTGGTTGATCGAAAGGAATGCTTGTTTGTCACAATTATTTATTAACATTTTCCCGCTATAGGAGAACAGGAAAAGGAAATCTTGTGCTGTTATTTTTTTTTCATCACTCACATAATTCCCATGTCTTGCATAGTGATCGAAGGATTTTTTTTTTTTTTTTAAAAACACTTATAAAGCGCGAATGAAGGCCCTAGGGCATCTCGGCGCTGAGGTTTCTGCAGTATTTAACCAGCAAGGGGAACTAAAGTTTATTGCTTAAAAAGCCAGGTCTTAAGTTGCTTGCGAAAAGACCAGAGGGAGGGACTTGTTTTAATAGCGAGTGGAAGGGTGTTCCAGAGTTTCGGTGCGGCTACGAGGAATCTTCTGTCACCCCACGCGACAGATTTGGTGCGTGGAACCAGCAGTTCATGTGAGCTGGATGAGCGTAACGTTCTCGAGGGATGGTAAGGAATGAGGTTTTGGGTGAAGAAGGCAGGTCCGAATTTATGTAGAGCTTTATATACTAAGCAGAGGGACTTGAATTTTATTCTTTTCCTTACCGGCAACCAGTGCAGTTGTCTTATGGTTGCTGACACTGATTGGTGTTTTGGAATGCGCCCAAGTAGCCTGGCGGCTGCATTCTGAATAATTTGCATTTTTTGTAGCACCTTCTCTTAGGCACCCAAAAACAAGGCATTACAATAGTCTAAAGTAGACAGGACCAGGGAACTAACCAAGGTTTTTCCGGCATTCTCAGGTAAAAAAGGCAAGATTTTCTTTATGAGCCGTAATTTGTGAAAGGCTGAGGAGATCTGATTTGCGTGGGGTAGGAAGTTCAGGTGGATGTCGAACATAACCCCTAAATTCCTTACCTTGCCAATCGGGTCTGGGGGCTGACCCATGGATGACGGCCACCAGAGGGGGGACCATTCCGGGGATAAGTTGCCAAAAACGGCAACTTCTGATTTATCGGAGTTCAATTTCAGGCAATTGGAGACCATCCAGGTCCCAATTGCCAACATGCCTTGATTAAAATTGCTGGCAATTTTAGGCCCGTCATTCTTGACAGCGAGGACCAGCTGGGTGTCATCTGCGTAGGATGTAAGACTCATCCCATGTGCCCTGATGACTTTGGCAAGGTCCGACACATAAATGTTAAATAGTGTCGGACTCCGGGATGAGCCTTGAGGAACTCCGCATGGCAGTGACAAGGGGGATGATTCAAAAGGTCCGATCGTGACAATCTGGGATCTGTTCGCCAGAAATGAGGCCAGAAGTTTCTTGGCGTTGCCCAGGATGCCCATGCCTTCGA
Organism: Lissotriton vulgaris; assembly: GCF_964263255.1. Taxonomy (NCBI): domain Eukaryota; kingdom Metazoa; phylum Chordata; class Amphibia; order Caudata; family Salamandridae; genus Lissotriton; species Lissotriton vulgaris. Next base: position 185,902,610 of record NC_141693.1, read on the forward strand.
CACGATCGACCAAGGTGACATGGTCGACCGTGTCGAAGGCTGCCGATAAGTCCAGCAGGATCAAGACTGCTGTTCCTCCTGCATCCCAGATGGCTCTAATGTCGTCCGCCGCCTTAACCAGGGCAGTCTCTGTTCCGTGGAATTGGCGGAAGCCGAACTGAGACTCATCCAGTAGCTTATGTTCCTCGATAAAGGACGATAGTTGAAGATTCATGATTTTTTCAGCTATCTTAGCCAAGAGTGGAAGGCTAGCAATTGGGCGGTAACTTTTAAGTTCTTCCTTATCGAGGTTAGGTTTTTTAAGGAGAGGTTTTATGAGGGTCTTTTTTAAAATCTCTGGGTAGACGCCTGTACAGAACATAGAGTTGCAGATAGCAGTCATAGCCGGGAGAACCGCTTCAATAATCGGGCGTAGGACTTTCACCGGGCATGGGTCTAGGGCAGAGCCCGATTTAATGGATGATATAATGTTCCGTACCTGAGGGTGAGCAGTGTCTGTGAACTGCAGAAAGGTGGGGCCATGGTGGAAGGTGGGAGGTTTCGGCAAGTTGAGTGCATTGTTTGCGAAGACCCGATAGATGTCCTCAACTTTACTAAAGAAAAAGTTAGATAGGTCGTCGCAAAGAGATTGGGAGGGGGGAGGAGTTAAATCGGTGGAAAAAACAGCTAGCTGTTTGGTAGTTTCATATAATGATTTGTTAGAATTTTTAGATAATTCTATTCTTTCACAATAATATTTTTTCTTTGCCTCGCAGATTAAAGTTTTATATTTAGCCACTGCTTCTCTATACTTGGATTTGGCTTCATCAGTATAGTCTTTCCGCCAGTGCCTCTCTTTGTTCCTACACTGCTGCTTATGGGTACGTAGCTCCTCTGAGTACCATGGGGCCGATGGGGATCTTAAAAATATGTTCTAAATGATTTTTGCGTTCATGTTTCCTGCTTTTTTTCCATCTAGCACATTTAGAATGTGACACGTAAGCGTTGTTTCGGGTCGGTCTGCTGTGTACTGTTTTCTGCTGGACTTGGGTAGTTCTATTTTAGCAGCGCTGTGTGTGTCTCCCCTCATTACAGTTTTATTTCTGTCTCCCTGCTACTGCCTCGAATGCCACCGCTGCTGGCTGGGATGATAGCAGAACCCGCTTTCCTCTCTGAGTACACTATCTTTGCTGTGGAGGTTCCCAAGCGGCATAAGCCACAGACTGGCAGCGCGGTGAGTCCCACCCGCCCCCGCCCTGCTCTCCCCACAGCAATGCCTGGAGCTGTGGGACAACAGTAATTCTAGCACGCAAACTAGTACTACTGCTTCTGGCTTCTAGTTTCACTAAGGTCTGTAGTGCAGACCCTCTTCTCGCCTCTCTAGACATTTAACCCGTAATATTAGCTCTGCTGTACCCGCCTATGCACTGACCTTCCAACAAAAATACTAACATCTGCCTACCTTTCGTCAGCAGCTGTTTCCTGCTCTATGACAACATAGTCACGGACGCAGTCCTAAACCTTGACGAAGACAAGTGCTTTCTACTACTGAGGTAAGTGTGCAACGCCTGCTGCTGCGAGCTCTTCAGCGTGCAGTGAGTGTGCACTGCACCACGATCACAACAGGTGTGTTAAACTCGTCTCTCTGTTGAGTAGGTTCTCTCCTCACTTCTCTGTTGAGCTCTCTGATTGTTGCTTAGTTTCTCCCTACGCTACTTTTCTCTTTCTCCGGGAGTGCTTCATTTCATGTTCTTCCTTCTCTTCCCCCTCTTGGGTACTACTTCCCTTGACTCCTCTCTGTCCATCTTTCGATCGGTCTTTCTTTTTGCTCGACTGTCTCTTGAGCTGCCCGCTCCCCGACCCCCACTCAGCCCCGCTACTTTCTTGCCACCTTTTCATTTCCTTTCCCCCTTGTGGTTTCTTTTTCCCATCCCTCGCTTCCTTGAATTACCCTGCCTCTTCCACTGTTTGCTGCCTCTCACCCTTCCTCCTCCACGGTCACATCATGTTTCTTCACACACTTCACGTCCTACACTGTGCCTCATGTGCTGTCATGCACCCACACCCAGCAACAAGAGGACATGTTACACAGACTTTTCACATCGACACAATGCAGTGCAGGAAGGACACTTACACCACCCACTAGCCCCAGTCAATGCACTCACTTACCACCATGCTGGGCACCCTGCAAGCTAGACATCCCAGATACCCCCTATGCACATCTGGAGTCCCCAGGCCACACCCAGAAAAAAAAGCTATCTTATAGCTCATTGAGCAATGGATGATGTAGTGCAGTGAGCTGAAATCATGGCACTATGTGAAGGGCACGTCCCACCACCATCCATTCTATAACAGGGCTTTTCCACCATTAGAGTTTGGCCCAGAGTAAGAGTGACAAGCATTGGCATAGCCAATAGGTCTCGCTTTTGGGACCTTATAAGTATTTAGCTATGCAGCACAATATCTTTGGTGCAATAACATCAACTGTTGCATGGTTAAACACTTATAAGGTCCCAAAGGCAAGACCTCTTGGCTGTGCCAATGCTTGTTCTCCCTTTCCTTCAGGAGATTTATAAAATCTGGTCTCAAATTCATCCAATGAAGAAGGTTTAAAAAATCGTCTCTTGGATTTTTCAATTGTTTAGAGCCAGTAGGGTTCAAATGTAAATCAAAAAAACAAGAAAAAGGTTACAAAGTTTACTTACCCGACTTTAGGCAGTAGCAAAGCCCTAGAACTAACTTCCACACAACATGTAATAATAATCTCAGGCATAAACACCTGTGGGGAAGGGTGACTCAGAATGCACTTTAACCTCATTGGCTGGTTAATTTAGAATGCAGTTGATGTGCTAACAAAGTGGGCACTGCTAATGGCCTTCTTAAGCGGTCAGTGCCTTGCACTACTATGTTAAAGCTACTGAGGGAATTAAACATTTCCTAGTAACCATGACAGAAGGTTTCAATTCTATTAAGGACGCAGAGGCGAGGATTATGCTCATCTTTCATTATCTTCCTACTCCCAGCACTTCAAGTTAACATTCAAAAACTCCAAGCCCCATGAGCCCTGCAGTTCAGGGGTTATGCACAGTCCACCAATCAGTATGGCTGACGAGTGCGTGCTGCTGCAAACACCTTTCCTCTTTCTTGAGTGCGACCTTGAAAACATTGAGGTATGTTATTCCGTCTTCAAACCCTCAGAGCCTAGGAGAAACAAAATATTGAAACTAATGAATATATTCTCCGAAACCGTGAATCAAGTAGAGGGTACTGTAAACACACATTACTATATTAACAAGTCAATGAAATAATCAGGTGGGAAAACACAGTACAGCAGCAAACCATTGTAAAGACAAATACTTATCCCAAACATTGGGAAATCCTCTTGGTGAATCTCAAATAACTCTAAAACTTGGGGTGGGTATAGGTCTCTCGTTATGTCAAGTAACTTATCATGACACGACTTCCAGGATCGATTGATCCCTATTTTTGGGTCGCAGATGTACTTCTGCAAAAAGGTCGCCATCCTAGGGACAACTTCGGGAGTCAATGCCACTTTGCCCGGTAGGCACACCGCCCTGAGACAAGCTCTAGCCTCCTTTTCAAGAGGTTCACGCAGGAGGCCGGCTACAAACGCCGAAGCTTTGGGCAAAGAGGTCCACTCTGAGGAACGGGGATGGTCCTCAGGGACCAACATGTCCAAGTCCTCCTCCTTGGCATCAGGGACTGGGGATTCTACAGGGTGCCATGGTCTGGATGGGCCTGCCTCGTCCGCGGATTCCTCCCCCTCCTCTTGAAAAGTAGAGGGTTTGGGGGCCTCTGGGAGAATAGGCTGGGATCCCCCATCTGGTCTGGCCAGAAACGCTTTCTTGAGGCTATCAAAGGCGCCTAAATCGATGCCAGATGTGCTCTTGTGCTTCGGAGGGCATTGGGACTGGCACTTGTAGGCAAACTGCATGATGCGCCACTCAAAAGGTCCCATGGCAGCTGAGACTGTCTGGTGGATTGATGAATCTAGTGCGTCACAAAAGTCATCGATGAGGGGAATAACCTCAAGGGAATCCTCTTCAGTATATTCCTCCTCCATGACGGGCAAAGAAGGGTGTCGTGAAGACAAGCAGTAAGTACCCCAGGCACTTAAATCGCTTGCTATATTGGCACAGAGTGTTAAGAAAAAAGTGGGGGCAATGCACTTTGAAGTGATTAGAATCACAGGCATTAGGTACCCTAAACCAGTAACTTTGTATTGGGGAAATACTTTGGCATGAGGCAGAGACTACGTTTTGGGCACTCAGAAGTGCAATAATGCGGACTAAGTAGGTCCCCAGGGGCGACTCACCCTTTGTTCAATAGGTATCAAGCTCTGGGGCCCGCCCCCAATCAGCGCTCCACACCGCAACCAAGGAAATATTCAAATCTCGCCAGACGGCGATTCATACAGACCCGCTGAAGAACGGGCATAGGGGAGATCAGTATTACAATACTAACCCACGCGCGTGGTCGTAAGGGCTTCCAAGAGCACTGAGGCGGTGGCGATAGGGAGGACGTCTGTCTCATTCTCGTTGGGTCCGCCGCAAAAGCGCGTGATGGGAACCAACAAGACGGACACGCACCCCCACCTTAAAAGTTGTCTACTGCACTACCCAACGAAAGACGGCCGCAAGTGGAGCGGGAAAGCTACCGCTGCCCCCACGAAAGACACACTGCCAGAGAAAAAACACAAGTGGTACAAAACGCAGCACAGCGCGACATTCACAGAATTAAATGTACAATGCGAAACAACAAATAAGCATGAAATTTCCCTTGCCCAGTACGAGCAAGAGAAAAACAAGACTTATCTGGTGCTGAGAGCAGGAAAGAAAGATGAAAGGTGTTGGCAGCAGCACGCACTTGTGACCCACAGGACGTACTGATTGGTGGACTGTGCATAACCCCTGAACTGCAAGGCCCATGGGACTTGAAGTTTTTGAATGTTAAACTGAAGTGCTGGGAATAGGAAAATAAAGAAAGACTAGCATAATCCTCGCCTCCAGTCCGGACATAGAATTCCACTTCCACGGCAGGGAAGGTTTCAAGCTTGTAAATCTATTAAAGTGCCAATTCTGCAAAGCCCCGTTTTCCACGGACGAAGAAAAAAATAGGAATCTGCTGGTTATGTCCTTGTTGTTGAACAAAGACACATAAAAGTATTAATATAGACAAAAATAGATTTGAATAAACAGTTATGTTTCCAAGATCTTCCTCAAAGAGCTTAAAAAACAAACCAACACCATGCTGATTTTGATGGGAAAGTGGAGTCTTCCAAAGTTCTTAAAATAAACCAACACCATGCTGATTTTGATGGGAAAGTGCAGTCTTCCAAGGTTCTTAAAACAGCTGGTGTGAATTTTTAATGTGTATAGTGTGTGAATTTTGTTGGGGCACTATTTCCTGTTTTTATTTAATATAGTTCATGCTTTTTAAGTGGTGTTTCCCAGCCAACTGCACTACTGTATTAATATGCTGGCTAGCCAGGAAACAAAATAAGTTAATGTTGTTATTTTAAGCAGGTTTCCTTTTGACTGGTTTTCGAACTTGAACATTTTTTAAATCAGTATTCCGGATCTTGCAAATGTATGGACATGATGTAGAATCATGCACACGTGAAAAGATGTTGCAGGATCATGCTTAGGCATATTGAAACTTTTATTAACATCAAAGGAAATTCTATGGTGAAGAATAGAACACATCAATGGTTTCTGTAGAACAAGTCGGATTTAAAAAGGCTGGTCACAATATCGAACAGCACCTTCCAAGAAGGCATGGCTGCCAAGTCTAGGAGTCAACACAACCACTTCATGGAGCCAGAGAGAAGATGAAAACATTTAATCGACTGAAACAGGAAAGAATTAACTGATTTAATTATTTAAATCAACAGCCATATATATTCCTTTTGACAGCAAAAAATATATATTCATGCAAATCTATTTAAGAACACAGTCTGAAAAACAAACAGCTACTTTCACTTTAACCTGATATGATAACACTCACCTTTTGTTGGCATAGTAAGGATCTCTGGTACTTGGAGACCCAGAGAATCAAGTGGTACTTCTGTGTATTCCTTATTGCTTTCTTGGAAGTCAACCTCACTTCCTACAAATAATTAAATTAAATTATACTATTAAAGTACAATATTTTAGTACTTTGGATTAAGAAGAAAAAAGAAAAAAATGCAATTTAGCGATGGTTCACAGCGCAGAAAAAGGTTCCATATAGAGTACACTGCAAGCTCCTAAAGCAGCTAAATGAGTCAACTCGGTTTCCTAAAAGTACTTTATCCACATGTACAATGGAGATAGGTTTCAGCCACTTACTCTGTAATGAAACTAGTTTGTGGATTTCCCAATAGCCTCCAGTGCACTCATGTTACCAGAAGAAAGGCCAGGTGTGTAAGGGTTGATTCCTTCAACCTCATGCTAAGCAACTGTTAGGAGGTATGGAAGCTTTTTTCAAGCCTGCAAGGTACCTGACTTCAATCCCCTGCTAAAGGTTCAAGAACTACAAGACCCACCACTGCAGAGGTTGCGATTACTGTGACTTTCTGACAGCCGAGTTTTCTAGAATGCACTTGAAATCCAGAAAGCGGAGAAAGAGAAAAGGCACAGAAGAACTTGTGTGATCAGTTGTGCACAAGAAAAGATATTAAATTTAGTATTTAAGTGGACTGTTTCTGCACAACCCCAAGCTGCAAGGATACAGTACAATGCTTTCTTGTTAAAATTCGGAATTATGGGGCATGTGAAGATATCTGTATCCATGTAACTTATTATACCTGGTTAAAGATACTCAAATGGCCAATTTATATATTTCTATTGATGGTAGTTTGGAAAGGAAAGTGTGCAGCCTTGCATTTAGCTGTATATTGGAGGTGTTTCTCCTATTAAAAATGCACAGGGAGAATGCCTCCCAATTGGCTATGTCCAGGAGGCCCGGTGACCTTCCGGAGCGTGTCATGCACGGCCCGCCAATAAGCCTGAAGGGCCAGGCAGGACCACAGCATGTGCATATGCTTGGCATCTACAGTGCAGCAGCGGGGGACATTTTATCGCCTATGTAGTATGAAATACTGTATATCCATAAAACGTGCATTACGAGAGACCTTTCTGGAAGTCGAGTGCACGTTGTCACCACTTTTCATGGAGGGCTCGGACAAATTCCTCCTCCCATTTGTGGTGGAGGGTGAGGAGGGAGGTAGCTGTCAGGTCGCGTACGGCCAGGTGATGAGGTGGCGTCCGGCCCTAAGGTCAGGATGGCCTGCAGGAACGGATGCGTCACAGGCTCCCCTCCAGAAAGGTCCCACAGAGTCCCACAAGTGTGGAGGAGCCCTTGCTTAAGTAGGAACTGTCACAGAGGGAGTCCTCTCTCTCTTCAGCTAATCTAGCAAAAGGTATAGGATCCTGCTCTGTGAAAAGGTCCCCCACCACGTGAAGGGAGTGCGCAGTCCAGACCAGCATGTCTTTTGTAGTGTAGTAATAACACCTGTGAGGCAAGCTGAACAAGAACAGTTCAGGAGACTAGAGAAGTACCATCCGAGAGAGGCGGTGGATCTTGACATGCATGTCCGTGCCACTTCCACTTGCAGGGACCAGGTAGTCGCAGGGCGTGAGCCAGGCAGGAGTAGGCGCCGGAGAGCGGGAATGGGTAAGGGGTCCGTCCCCTCAGAGGCCTCGAAGTATCAGCTATCTGGCCATCTGTCCAACAAGACGGCCACTGCAGCTGTGCCGCCAAGTAGTACATCTCAAAGGATGGTGCTCTGAGGCCTTCCTAATCAGTCGGCAGTTACAGCTTGGATAAAACCAATTGGCGATGGCTTGACCTCCCCCCAGATGCGGGAGACGAGGAGGGAATCCAGCTCCTTTGAAAAGTAGCCGGGGGAACCACTGGGAGGTTCACAAACTGATAGAGGAGGCACAGGAGTGCCACCACTTTCACCACGGCTATCCAACCCAGGGGGACAATAGGCAGGGTGCTCCAGAAACGCATCTGAGCTCGGATGCTCATCAGTGTCCTGCAGAGACTCCCCTTGTACAGGTCGTCAGAGGTTTGATAAAGGATGATTCCCAGATAGCGAGGGGCCCGGCTCTCGAAGCAAAGACGTGTGATCCCCAGGATCCCCTCTTTTGCAGAACTTGCTCTAGGTGAAGTGGGTATAGGGCTGATTTCTCCAAGTTAACTGGTAGTCGTGCCACACAGGCAAACTCAGTCAGGGCGTCCTAAATTTGTTTGAGATCAGATGTGATATTTCTCACATAAAGGAGTAGATCATATGCACATAAAGATGCTGCATGGGTCCGGTCTGCTAGAGGAATGCCCCAATCCTGGCCCTCCCCACAAAGGTGTAAGGCGAGCAGCTCCATGGCAAGCGCAAATAATAGGGGGAATAGTGGACACTCTTGACGTGTTCCCCAATGGATCGAGAATGGGGATGAGATGAGATGCGATAGCACAGGTGTACTCGGGAAGCTGGACCGGAGTATAACAATTATGTGCAAGCCAAGAGCCTAGGCCCTATTTCCAGCTGGGCTAGTTAAGCAAATTAATAGCGGATCTCAAACGCCTTTTAAAAATCTAGAGTAAGGCATGCGGCCCGAGGGAATTTCCCATGCACCTGGTCTTGTATATAAAAGATGGCGGAGATTCTGTGAGGTGCTACGTCCCGGGAGGAACCTGTTCTGATCCTAAAGCACCTGTCTCAGAAGGATCTGGGCATCGCCTTGCCCGGGATCTAATAGGTGGCTGCAAGTTTGGCAATGGGCATGTATGAGTCAAGTAGCGAATTTGCTACTTACCAGTATGCATCTGTTCTTGGCATGTAGGGCTGCTTTAATTCATATCTGTGCATAGATCGCCGCCTAGTGTTGGGTCCGGATGATTGCACATTGTTATCCTGGAAGAGTCTTCGAAGTATCACGAGATAGGTGGCTCCTTCCCTGGACTACAGTGCGCAGGGCATCCTCTCCATCATCAGATTGTTTTTCGCCGTTGTGGCAGAGATGGAGTGTAGTACAGTAAGTGATGACCATGCTAAGAGTAATTCTGAGTGCTGCAGCCGCTACAGGCGCCGGGGAGGAGGGCGGGCGATATGAATGTCAGCAGCCCTACATGCCAAGAACAGATGCATACTGGTAAGTAGCATATTCGGTTTGAGGCATGTGGGCTGCTGAATTCATATCTGTGCATAGAATATATATAGCAGTCCCTCTATTAGCGGCGGCTGAACGTGCCAGCTGCAGCAGTCTGAAAAAGTGTTTTTAGAACAGCCTGTCCTACAGCTGCCTGCTGTTTAGAGTGCACATCTACGCAGTAGTGTTTGGTAAATGTGTGTATGGTAGACCATGTGGCTGCTCTACTAATTTCCTCTAAAGGAATGTTTCCAAGGAAAGCCATTGATGCCCCTAACTTTCGTGTTGAGTGGGCTCTTGGGGGGAATCGTTAATGTGCGCTTAGTCTTTTGATAGCAAATCTGTATGCACTTAACGATCCACCTGGCTATACCTGCTTTTGAAATGGGGTTGCCTTTGTGTTGTGGTGAAAAGGCAACAAACAGTTGTTTTGTCTTCCTGAAATCTTTATTCCCATCTATGTAGTACATTAAAGCTGTTTTGATGTCTAGTGTGTGGAGCATTCTCTCTGCCACTGAATCTGGATTCTGGAAGAACACTGGCAGTTCTATAGTTTGATTCATATGGAACTGTGAAACTACTTTAGGCAGAAACTTAGGGTTAGTGCGTAGTACCACCCTGTTGGAGTGAATCTGTATGAATGGCTCTTGGATAGTTAGTGCTTGAAGTTCACTAACTCGTCGTAGCGATGTGATTGCTATTAGGAAAGCCACTTTCCACGTTAAGAATTGTATCTCGCATGAGTGTAGATGCGCAAAAGGTGGACCCATCAGTCTGGTAAGGACCACATTCAGGTTCCATACAGGTGCCGGTGGGTGTCTGGGAGGAATAACTCGTTTGAGTCCCTCCAGAAAAGCTTTGATGGCAAGCACTCTGAAAAGTGAGAGATGCTGCCTGTTTTGGAGAGAAGCTGCTATTGCGGATAAATGTATACGTATGGAAGCATAGGCCAGATTGCATTTGTATAGATGTAATAGGTAACAGATCATGTTGTGAGTAGATGCATCTAGCGGATTAATGTTGTTGTTGGCACAATAAATGACAAATCGCTTCCATTTTGCCGCATAACATGCTCTAGTTGTGGGCCTTCTTGCCTCCCTTATGATATCCATACAGTCAGGAGGCAGGTTGAGGTAGCCAAATTCTAAGACCTCAGGAGCCAGATCGCCAGGTTGAGCTGTTGCGGATCTGGATGCTGAATGTCGCCATGGCTCTGCGTCAAAAGTCTGGGTGTGAGTTGTAGCCTTTGATGCGGTACCACGGAGAGTTCTAAAAACGTGGTGTACCATGGTTGGCGTGCCCACGTTGGAGCAACCAGGATGAGAGTCCTCGAGTGTTGCCTCAGTTTGCGTGCCACTAGTGGCATTAGCGGTGCTGGGGGAAAAGCGTACACAAATATGCCTGACCAGTTCATCCATATCGCTTTTCCCTGCGACTGTGGGAACCTGGCGGCAAAGCTTTGGCATTTTGCGTTTTGCCTTGTGGCGAATAGGTCTATCTCTGGATGACCCCACTGCTCGAAGTACGGTTGGAGTACTGATGGATGTATCTCCCACTCGTGCATCTGGTGGCTGTGCCTGCTGAGCAGGTCCGCCATCCGATTGTCCTTGCCTGGGAGGTGTTCTGCTATGAGGAAGATGTTTCTCTGAATGGCCCACTTCCACATGCTCTGAGCCAGATGAGACAATTGCGGGGAGTGTGTACCTCCCTGATTCTGTATGTAGTACATGGCAGTCATGTTGTCCGTCCGGATCAACACTACTTTGTTGCACAAATGTACTTTGAATGCTTTCATTGCCATGAAGATTGCCATCAGTTCCAGAAGGTTGATGTGCATCTTTTTCTGCTGTGTTGTCCATAGTCCCTGCACTGCGTAGTGGAGTACATGAGCTCACCATCCCTGGAGAGATGCGTCCGTCGTCCTTATTATCTGTGGCAAAGGCTCTTGGAACGGTATGCCCCTGCAAAGGTTTTGTGGGTTCCACCAATGCAGAGAGCTGTATGCACGGCCGGTCACAAACACGAGGTCTTTCAATTGTCAGTGAGCCTGATTCCACTGACCTGCTAAGCACTCCTGAAGCGGACGCATGTGTAGTCTCGCGTGCTGGACTATGAAGAAGCAGGAGGCCATCATGCCTATCAACTGCATGAACACTCGTGCTGGAAGAGAGTGTGGTGGTTTGAATTTCCGTATCAGCAATTGCATGCTGTTGATCCTCACTGAATTTGGCTGTGCTTTGGCTGCCAGAGTGTCTATTGCCGCGCCCAAGTACTACCGTACGTGGGCAGGCTGAAGGTGGGACTTTGGATAATTCAGTTAAAACCCCAGATTGTGAAGAAGGTGAATGGTGTGGGACATGTGGGTGGCACATTGCTGGGCCGACTTTGCTTGGATAAGCCAGTCGTCCAGATAAGGGTAGACGTGAACGTTCCGTCTCCGTAGGTTTGCAGCCACTGTCGCTAGGCACTTGGTAAACACCCTGGGTGCTGTTGTTACTCCGAAAGGGAGGACTTTGAACTGATAATGCTGATCCTGAATGGTAAATCTGAGATATTTTGTGTGTGACGGGTGTCCCGGTATATGGAAATATGCATCCTTTAGATCTAGTGTTGCGAGGAAATCTCCCTGACTGAGTAACGGTAGAACCTGCTGTTTGAGCATGTGAAAATGTTCTGACAAGATGTATTGGTTTAGGGGCCTGAGGTCCAGTATGGGTCAGAGGGACCGGTCCTTTTTTGGGATCAAGAAGTACAGCGAGTACACCCCTGTACCTTTTTGTTCTACAGGCACGAGCTCTATGGCTCCTTTTTACAGCATGCTGACTACCTCGTGCTGCAATAACTGTATATGCTCTGCGGACATAGGACGGTGTCTTGGGGGTATGTTGGGTGGAGTGGATGTTAACTCCAGACAATAACCGTACTGGATAAGCTGCCTCACCCACCTGTCTGTAGTGATGGATTTCCAGACCGGCAGCAACTGTTGTAGTCTCCCCCCGACCGGTGTTATATGGTCGGGGGTAGTGACAAGATGTCACTGTTTGTTAGTGGCGGAGGATCGGGAGTTGTTGTTTCCACGACCTCTGCCCTTGGTGCTGTTTCCACGATAGCCACCCCTATTGTTCTTGTTGTAGGTGGTCTGCGTGCCTCCTTTACTGTACTGTGTCTGCTGGACACCTGGCCTCTGGAAGTTCCTCTATTGTTGGAGCGACGAAAAGAACCACCCCTGAGCTGCTGCGACTGTAGAGCCCCCATAGACTTTGCAGTCTCTGTGTCCTTTTTAATTTTTTCTAAGGTGGTGTCCACTTCTGGGCCAAATAAGTAATCAGGGTTGAGTATGGTGGTTTGTATCTCAGGCTTGAAGCCGGAGATTCTCAGCCAGGCATATCTTCGTAACATAATGCTTGTATTAATAGCCCTGGCTGCAGTGTCTGCTTCGTCTAGCGCACACTTAATAGATGCGTTGGATATAAGTTTCCCTTCTTGTATTAGCATTTCTGCTGCCTCCTTATACTCATCTGGCAAGTGTTGTAACAGGGTCTCAAGTGTATCATAATGAGCCCTGTCGTATCTGGCTAAGAGTGCCTGTGTGTAGGTGAATCGCCAGACATTGGCCGCTTGAGCTGCCACCCTTTTCCCTGAGGCTTCTAGCACTTTAGATTCCTTGTCAGGGGGAGGAGCATCACCAGTGGTCTGCGAGTTCACTCTTTTACCAGCATTTGAAACAACCAGCGAGTCCAATGGCAACTGTCCCCTGATATATGTAGGGTCCACAGGTGCTGGTTTGTATTTTTTTTCAATCCTGGGGTTTACCACTCTTGCCCTTGTGGTCTCAAAGATGTCTCCAGCGTGTTTCAGGACACCTTTTAGCATGGGTAGAGTCTTGACAGTTCTCTCTGAGGTTGAGAAGGTGTCAAATAAATAGTCCTCTTCAATAGGTCAGCATGGAGCTGGACATCGTGATTTTTTGCTGCACTCTCAATAAGTGCATTAAACGCAGCCGTGTCTTCTGTAGGTGAGGTTTTAACAGCATAGATAGGACTGTCAGGGGCATTTTGTGGCTCCCCTGGGTCAACAGTTTCTGTCCAGGGTTCAGTGTGGTCTTCTGGATCAGTGTCTACAGGATAACTGTAATCCTCATTGTCACCATCCCCTACATCCACATCTGAATGTGTGGGTGAAAGACGAGCAGGTTCTTGTCCATATTGTTGTAGAGGTTCAAAAAGAAGAGGTGATGTTGCAGAATCCCTTTTTTTCTTTAATGAAATTTTATACGACTCTATAGGCTGTTCTGGGGCGATCTTTCGCTTGTAAATGGAAAGTCTACCAGTCTCAGCGTCGATGAATTGCCTCGACTGATCTTCCTGCAGAGGCTGGCGATGCTTTGTGGCCCGTTCAGTAGTTGTAGGCTTTTTCCCCATGGACACCTTCTTGGCCGCTTCAATGCCCGTCTTAGGGGCGAACGCCTTAGGTGTCACTGGCGGCGGCAGTATAAACTTAATCGGTGCCGACGCCTTCGGAGTTTTACTGACTGTCCTTGGGGATTGAGTGGCCTTCGGTCCGACAGCTATAGCTTTCTCCTTAATGCGCTGCAGCGAGTCCGACACCTGCTTTGAAAAAGAGGCGGATGGCTGTGTTGACTCGACGGGGTCCTTAGAGCCACTGCTTATTTGGGCTCGAGGTCTTTGCTTACCTTTGCTTTATTGAGTCGACGTTTAGGATCGAGAACGTTCTGTGTTTTGAGTCCTTTGTTTGTGTCTACGGTCTTCTGCGCCGACTTCTTTGGGTCAATGTCCTTGACCTTTTTCTTCGGTGCCCCGGCCTTCGGCTCGACACCCTTTAGCGACCTCTCCGGGTCGATAGCACTCTTTTGTTTCGTCGGAGCCGATGGTTCAGAAGCCTTCGATCCGAACAAAGTAAGTTGTACTTTCGCTTTCGATTTTGTTTCCGGTGCTTTCAGTTTTGTAGTCACCGATGTTTTTTGTTTAGATTTCGATCGATCAACCGATGGCTCTTTTAAATTGTCCGTAGCCGGGCCTTGAAGCGAGGCTGCAGAACTATGCGTTTGATCTTGGGTAAGGCCTTGTGGCGATCCCTCGACCTGAGCCTTATAGAGTGTTTTAGTCTCAGCCCCCATACCAACGGTTGGGCCTAGCTCCTCGCTCGAGCTATCTTCTACGGCCCCAAAGGCCTCATCGTCGTCTCCTACCTCGTCGACGACGTCTTCATTTTCGACCATCTCCTCATCCTCTGCGTCATAACTGGAGTCAATCTCTGATGCAGGATCAGACAGGTCTCCTTGAACCTCCTTCTCGACTCCCTCATCTTCCTCAGCATCGAAGATGTTCACCGGGTCAGGTGCCATCGGCTGGGCTTCCTTCCGCGCTGCGCGTCGAAGGCGAAGTGTTTTCTTGGATCGGAACCGAGAACTAGCCATGCAGCTGGCTTCATCGTGATCCGGAGACAGGTACTTGTTGCACCCCGGGTGGACATCGATGTGAGGATACTTGGAGTTGCAAACGGGACATCTCTTGAATGGGCTCCGTTCCATCATTGATCGCCGATAAGGCCTCTGGCGTCGACCGGGCCTTTAGTGCTGAATAGCCACGCGGCTCTTCTTGACGTCAGGCTCGAGGATTGAGCTGGAACGAGTACTCGGCACCGATCGCAAAGACAAATCCGACGATACCTAGAGGCCTTTTGGCCAAATATAAAGTTTTCAATCGATTCCGAACTTGAGTTAACAAATATACATCCAAACCCAATGGCGGAGAAAAACAATCTGAGGATGGAGAGGATGCCCATGCGCACTGTAGTCCAGGGGAGGAGCCACCTATCTCGTGATACTTCGAAGACTCTTCCAGGACAACAATGTGCAATCATCCGGACCCAACACTAGGCGGCGATCTATGCACAGATATGAATTCAGCAGCCCACATGCCTCGAACTGTGGTGTATCTTTCGGGCTTTGGGATGGTGACCAGGAGGGACTCACACAAGGAATATGGGGGTGCCCTGGCCACTTCCACTGCTGCTTCATACATGGCAGCCAGTTTGGGTGACAGGAAGGCCAAGAATGTGTGGTAGTACTCCAATGGCAGCATATTCAAGACCTGATATTTACTGCGGCCCAGGTCACAAATCACTTGCTTCACGTCCACAGGCTTAAGGGGTGCCTCCAGAGCCTCCTTCGTGGAGGACAGGACTCCGGGGAGAACAACGCAAAACAAAGACTTCAGGGCAGGCCATGCTTGAGTCTGGCGGCGCACTGTACAACACCAAGTAATAGTCACAGAAGGACTGCAGGAAGTATTGTGTACGGAGTACAACAACCTCTTCCAATATAATTTCGGTAATGGGGAGAAGTTATGTGTCCTGTCAAGCGAGCCACGCTAGCACCCAACCGGGCCGATTCCCCTCCCGGTGCATTCTAGCCACATAGGCGGAGAAATTGTAGCTTTGCAGACTTTCTAGTAGGGCTGCGTGTGCTAGTCCAGCATCCGCTAGCTGCAAGGTGAGGACGGGGTCCGTATACGCCACCTTGCTAAAGTCCGCAAGCACTACCTCGGCCCTCCTGATGTCCCTCTTGAGGGTCCTGCAGATCCCGGCAATCTGGTGGATGCAGGCCCCCGACACAAACACTTTCAAGGCATCCTATTCCATCATTCTGGTGGACACTGTGTTGTGATTTTCTGCAAAGTATTGTTTTATGCAGTCTTCTTGTTCCCTCCAGAACACCTGATCTTCGAGTCAGTCTCGCAGTAGCCTCAAACCCGGCGTAGGGGGCAGGGGTGGTGCCAATCGGACATCCATAACGTCCACATCGTGGTCGGAAACTATCCTGCCCAGATAATCCATGTGCTAGAGAAAATGGTCCAGACGTACCAACAGGTCGTGTGGGGCTGAGTGAAAGGAGTAAAGCCGGGAGATAGGGTGATGTGTCCGCCACATTTCAGCTAGGGAACAGTGTTGCGTCCAAGCTCGAAAGTGCTCTTCATGCACATGTGGAGGACACCTGGGTAGCAAGGGGCAGGAATGATCAAGTTTAGTGTCTAGAACACAATTAAAGTCCCCTCCCAGGAACCACAGTAGTGTCGCATACCGCGCGAGGACGGCTGAAAGTGTGTAACCCTTTCAAAAGGTTCCTTGCAGAGTGTAGATACTCCCCAAACATAGAGGATGACCATCCAATCTACTCTCCAAACAGGCATAGCGCCCCTCATTATCCAACTCCCGTTTGAGCTCCTGCAAGGGGACTCCAAGTTGGACCCATACCAACGCCTCCAGCAAATAAGCCAAGTATGTAGTGGCGCAGAGTATGCCCCCCCTCCCCCAACGTCTACCCAGACAGCCTAGCTCTTTCACTATCAAGTGTGTCTCCTGGAGGAAAATTAACTGTGCTTTCTACCGCTTGATATAGGAGTAAAAACTAAAGAGTGCTTTCTAGCAGTGTGCTGCCCCGGATGTTGAGGGTAAGATATCTAATGTCAGAGGTTGGGGTATGAGCTAACTGAAAAGGTGGGTGCCTACTGCAGGAGATATCTGAAGAGCAGCCGTTCCAGCCATACTTCATTATGCAGCAGGGAAATAAAGGTATGGAGAGTGTGAGATAACTTCTGCAACTGGGTAGGGCTAGAATCCCAAAACGGACAATTTGCCAGTCTCTACTATATTCTCTAGTGTATCATGGAGGGAAGAAAAGAAAGTGTAGGAGGAGACATCTGTCCTATTAGAGCAATTGACAGCCCATCAAAGTCGAATATATTGTAATCTGCCAAGCGTAGACCGAACTGCAGCAGGCAGCTGGCACCAGCAATATATAAAAGGATCTTGAATGCAGACTTAAATGAGAGTGTCCGCTGTCTGTGGAGTAACCGTCGGCAGGGTCTGCGAGTGAAAAGAGTCTTCTTCCGAGGAGTACAGGTGTGGGTCCCTGTCACAGTCCGTGACCGCAGGTTGGGGGCTCAGATTTGCTGCCTCTTGCATGGCTTTCCGGCAGTCTGCTATTATCGGTTACCACCCGCATGCCTTTTCCTCTTTCTCCGGCATCCGCTCTGTTGGTCTCACGGGCCCTCTGAGCACCCAGTGGGGTCAAGCAACAACCCCCCCCCCCCCCCCCCCCCCCCCCATGTTGCTCCGACCATTCCTATGCTTTCTTGGGATCAGTGAAAAACAGCATAGTCCCACCGGATATTACCTTGAAGCGGGCAGGTAATAGCAGTGAGTATTGCACCTCCTGCGGCCTAAGGCAGCACTTAACCTCAAGGAAATAGAGCGCTGGCTTTGGACGGCCCGGGTGTAATCTGTGAATAACATAACAACTTTGTCCTCCACCCATAACGGTCCTGACGCTCTGGCCCGTCGGAGTATTGCATCCCTGTCCCTGAAATGTAGTAAATTCACCAGCATTGGGCAGGGAGGGGAGCCCGGGAGCAGAAGCGCCCGCTCCAGGGAGTTGGAAGCGGTGAGCTCAGTGGCATGGGTAAACGATCGAAACCAGTAGTCCAGGTAGGCAAGAGGGTCCACCCCCCTCGATACCCACTGGTAGACCCATGTGGTGAATTTTACTTTTCTGGGAGCGGCCCTCTAAATCTTCCTCATAGTCCTTTAACTGTGCCACCCGGGCTTGAAGGCCAGCAATGCCAGAGTAGTGGGGGACTGGCTCCCTTCTTGCAGAGTGCTACAGAGCCCCAGAAGCCTATCGCAATCTTATCTCTCTGGCACTGACCAGATCTTGTATTAAGGATCTGGCAGGGTCAGGAGCCAAGGGTTTATAATTGAGGCAGGGATCGCCCCAGGTGCCACCCCCCCTCCCCCCTCAGCAAGAAGATTCAGTCCGCCGCAGGCTCCCCACACTCTCAGCAAGTGGAGACACATGCACCTAGTTGTATGTAGTTAAGAGGTAGAACACTGACTTTTCCAATGGGTACAGGAGGAGCCCAGGTCTAACAGACCAACCGTTGGTTGGAGGGGAGGGGTGATTTCTCGGGCACGGCCTGGCTCCCGGGCCAGTCACCACCTGCAGCACAGTTTCAGAGGGGCAGCAAGGTGCCTGGCACCAATATGCCTCTCAGGACAGGTGGGCGGCTGACAGCACCCCCCTCAGTCTCCATTAAATCAGCAGGTCCAGCCGAATTGGTAGCCGGGGAGGCGCATGCATCGCCCAGCGGAACAGATCAGGTCTTGGTAGGCCAAACTATCCCTCCGCTGCCCCACATCACCATTGCAGACCTTCCAGTAGTGCACTCTCGGCCAGGGAAACTCATGTGTGTGATGTGCGTCCCTGCTGCTCTGTCTCAGGGAGGTGAGGCAAACGCCTCGGTTTTGGCGACAGAGCACCTCTTGGCACAATTATTCAGCAGGCGAGGGGGGACTCCGCCAGCCTTTGCTAGAAAGGCACGGTCCTCAAGGAGCGCCTCCGCTGTAAAGCAGGTCTAGCAGCAGTCGGAGAAAGCTGGGTGCCTCCACTCGCGCTCTGCATGTGCCGCCTCTAATCTCAAGTCTCACCCATCGGGCCCCTGGGGAAGCGCGTCACCAACTCCACTCCTCAATCTTGGCACCACTTCCAGATCCTTGGCCCAACACTACTCCGCAGGGCGCTGCAACCAGTTGCGGTTCTCTGGCCCGGCCGCTCCCGGCTCACTTGTCAGGCCTCCCCAGGCAGGTGGGTCACAGGTCAACACCCTCGCCTCCTGAGCCCGGATGCGAGACCCATGGGTCGTCGAAAGCGGCAAGGCATTGATGGGTCAGTGTAGGAAGCTGGCTCTGTATATATTATATTAGAGGACGTCTCTTCTCGCATAACGCCGCCAAGTTATGGAATAATCTCCCCCTTTGCATCCGCCTTGAGGCAAATTACCTGACCTTTTGAAAATTAATAAAAACGTATCTGTTTCCTTAACTATGCCCAGAGTTTGAAGGTGAACCGCTGTTAGCGATGGGATGCCCCCGGATAACCACGAAATTTGAAATGTTTCTTCATTCATTCATACTACCAAAATGAAGAAAGTGTGCTCAGAGTCCCGTAGAACCTAAAAGGTAGGCAGGGGTAAAAGTAGATAGCACCTTACTCTCCATTTGTGGTAGTGCGGCCTCGCAGTAAGGCGTTATCAGAGGGTAGTGTTAAGCATTTGTTGTACGTACTCAGGTAAGAAATGTCACACACTCCAAGACTGAACTCACACCAATTTGTTTGTATCAAAAATATTATTTAGTTATTTTATTTCTACAACCAGGCCTAACTTGGTGCAGTTAACTGAAATAATACTTTGCAAAATCGTACGCAGTGTTTTACAGTTGAATGCAGGTTCAAATGCAGTTGGTTGAATTGCAGTTAAGTCAGCAGTTCGAAATTACTTTTTAGTTACTTTACAGAGAACGGTCGACATCATTTTTGGATTACTTTTCAGATTAATTTTGCTTATCAGTGTGATATGCCTAGATGTGACACAGACATCTCCTAGACAAAAGGTAAGTAATTCACTTTTAGTAAATATGCAGTTTTCAATGTTTAATACTAACCAACTCCACACACAACAATTTTCAAGAAAAGCAGTCAATCCAATCCTATGGAAAGAAAGAAATCCGTTACTTACCTGTAACTGCAGCTATCTAGTATTGGTATCTCATTGATTCACATGCCTGAATCATTCCCAGTCGTCGGGATGGGAGTCCCCGGTACATAAATAAAGTTAATGTCCCATTAGACATACAGATTATTATGCCAAAGGCCTCACATTAGTAACATATCCAGTTTGTACTAAGGACCAAACTCTAGAGAGCCACCAATCGGCTGCCACCACCCTCTGGAACCTTCCTGGAAGGAGCTCTAGTCCCTCAGATTTTCGTAAGCACAGTGCTATATAGAGGAACAACTGAAAGTACTAGGTGAGCCCTTCCAAGGGAGGCGGGTGGGTTGCATGCGAATCTATGAAAGATACCAATACTTGATAACTGCAGTTACAGGTAAGTAACACATTTTTTATCCAGTATTAGGGTATCTTTCATAGATTCACATGCCTGAATCAGAGTAGAAAGCAATTATAAGCACATTTCCTTTTGCATAAAAAAAATGAAGCATTAGTTAACAAATACATATATACATGCATATCCATATATCACAACATTAAAATGCAAAGCAATAAGTTGCAAGTCTGGCAAAAGGTATAAAAGTGATAGGGAAATGTGCGTGGAAAAATAAGAGAAAGGTTGGTGGGAAGGAAGGAAGGCTCACCTGTATCGAAATAGATGACGCAACACCGCCTGTCACACTGCAGCATCCTTCGTGAGTTCTGTATCCAAACAGTAATGTATGGTAAATGTATGCAGCATCTTCCATGTTGACGCTCTGCAAATCTCTGTGATGGGCACACCTGCAAACAGTGCCGTAGAAGTCGAGACTACCCTTTTGGAATGGGCAGTCGAGACTACCCTACTGGAATGGACACATATTCGTGATTGTAAAGGCTGACCAGCCTGCTGGTGAAAGAAGACAATGGCACCAGAGATCCATCTGAAAATGCTTAGCTTTGTGAGTGGGAAACCCTTCCTGGATAGGCTGTAAGCCTCAAAAAGTTGGTTGGATTTGCGGAAAGTTTTTGTTCTGTCAAGGTAGAATTTAAGGCAACGCTTTAAATCCAGAGAATGGAGAGCATTCTACGCTGCCGTCAGAAGATTTGGAAAGAAAGTTTTTAAAACAATATGCTCTTTTAAGTGGAAGTCCAATAGGATTTTTAAAATAAATTTTGGGTTAGTCCGAAGAATTACCCTGTCATTTTTAAATTGTAGAAAGGGATCTTGAATCGTGAAAGCGTGAAGGTCACTAACCCGCCATGCAGATGCAAGGGCTAAAAGTAGCGCAGTCTTCCAAGATAGGATCTTGAGGTCAGCTCTGTGTATCGGCTCAAAAGGGTGCTTCATCAGCTGAGCAAGTACTGTGTTTAGTTGCCATGTTGGATGTGGCGACTTTACAGGAGGTAAAGTCAGAAACAGACCTTTGAGAAACTGTTTTATTAATCTGTTTCACCAAAGAGAAGGTCCAGTATAAGATTTCCTGAAACGGGATATTGCTGCCAGGTGGACTTTGATGGAAGCGTAGGCGAGGCCTGAAGTAGCCAAATGAAGGCGGTATAGTAATATCTCTTCTGGATTGGATGCGAAAAGATGCACTTTAGCAGACCTGCACCAGATACAGAATCTCTTCCATTTAAAGGAATAAGTCCTGTTTGTGCTATCTGCTCAGGCGCGGGATAGGACAGCTCTGAATTCCTGAGGAATGTTCAAATCTTGAAACTCGTGGAACTCAGCAGCGAGGCAGATAATTTGAGAGAAGCTGGGTCCGGGTGCTGGACTTGTCCTTGGTTCATTGTGGGGAGAGATGGAAACAGCGGCAATGGAATTGGTGTTTGCAGGGAGAGGAGCTGAAGCTCCCTGAACCAATGTTGGCGAGGCCATGCTATGGCTATTAGAATCAGCGTGCAAAGTTCAGCCTTCATCTTCCTGAGGATCCTGGGGATCAGTGGAATCAGCGAAAAGGCGTAGGCGTAGGCGAATACGCCGAACTATGCTATTGAAAATGCATTCCCCAAAGATCCCTGTTGGGGATGCCTGCTGGTGAAGTGTTGGCATTTGGCTTTCTGTTGTGTGGCGAAAAGATCCAACGGGGGTTCGCCCCAAGGAGGAAGGAATATGCTACTTACCAGTATGCATCTGTTCTTGGCATAGAGGGCTGCAGAGTGGTACATTATGAATAGATCGCCGTCTGGTGTTGGGCTCGGATGATTGCACTTTGTTTTTCTCTTGGAGAGTCTTTTGTATCTTGATGACTCCTCCCTTAGTTGGTAGTGCGCATGGGCATCGGCTCCATCCTTAGATTGTTTTGCCATAGTAGGGTTAGATGGAGTAGTATAGTAGAATACAGATAAGAGTGCCCATGTAAGTGTATCTAAATAAGATAATGTTGGAACAGACACAGGTTTCCGGGGAGGCTGGGAGGGCATGTACCACTCTGCAGCCCTCTATGCCAAGAACAGATGCATACTGGTAAGTAGCATATTCCGTTCGAGGCATATGGGCTGCAGATGGTACATTATGAATAGACTATACAGCAGTTCTCTCCCTAGCGGTGGTCGCCCGTGTCTGTTGCAACTGTCTGAAACAATGTTTTTAATACTGCTTGTCCCACTCTAGCTTGTTGTGTTGTGTGCACATCTACACAATAGTGTTTTGTGAAGGTGTGCGGTGTAACCCAGGTAGCCGCTTTGCATATGTCATCTAGTGGAATGTTTCCCAGAAATGCCATAGATGCTCCTAGTTTACGTGTAGAGTGAGCTCTAGGAGGAACAGTTAATGTTCTCTTTGCCTTTAAGTAGCATATTTGAATGCATTTTACAATCCATCTGGCAATGCCCGCTTTGGAGATGGGATTGCCTTTATGTGTGGGAGAAAACGCAACAAATAGCTGTTTTGTCTTTCTGAAAGTTTGTGTTCTTTCTATATAGTACAATATGGCCCTCCTAACATCCAGTGTATGTAGGGCTCTTTCCGCTACTGTTTGTGGTTTTGGAAAGAAAACCGGTAATTCCACTGCCTGATTGATGTGGAATGCTGAAATAATCTTTGGTAAGAATTTTGGGTTTGTTCTAAGAACCACTTTATTTTGGTGTAGCTGCATAAATGGTTCTTGAATCGTAAAAGCCTGCAGTTCACTTACTCTTCTAAGTGACGTGATAGCTATGAGGAAGGCCACCTTCCATGTGAGGAATTGTATTTCACACCTATGCATAGGTTCAAAGGGTGGCCCCATTAGTCTGGTAAGCACTATGTTGAGATTCCAGACTGGGGAAGGTGGTCTTCTTGGTGGAATGACTCTTTTGAGTCCTTCCATGAAAGCTTTAATTGCTGGTACTTTAAACAGTGACAGGTGTTGCCTGTTTTGTAGGTACGCCGCTATGGCTGCTAGATGAACCCTGATAGAGGTATATGCTAGGTTACATTGCTGTAAGTGTAATAAATAGCAAATGATTTGTTTAGTGGATGCGTCCAGAGGGTTGATGTGCTTACTGTTACAGTGTATAGCAAACCTCTTCCATTTTGCTGCGTAGCATGCTCTGGTGGTAGGACGTCTTGCCTGTTTAATGATTTCCATGCATTCTGGTGGTAAATCTAAATACCCGAACTCTATGACCTCAGGAGCCAGATCGCTGTCATGTTGTCTGTTCTGATCAGGACTGCCTTGTTTGTTATTTGCATTTGGAAAGCTTTTAGTGCTAGAAATATTGCTAATAGTTCTAGGTAGTTGATGTGCAGTTTCTTTTGCTGCGCACTCCACTTCCCCTGTACTGTGTATTTGTCCATATGCGCTCCCCATCCGGAGAGCGATGCGTCCGCTGTTATTATTACTTGTGGAATTGAACTACCTCTTGAATTACCTCTGGGTGATGTTGGTGTGAAAGATGTGGATTGCCGATTTGTTCCTGTGTTTTTTGAGCCCCCTCTATAGGTGGATCTACGAAAGGAACCTCTGTGCGTTGGCTGTTGCAATGCTCCCATTGACTTAGCCGTTTCCGTATCTTTCTTCATCTTTTCTAATGTCTCGTCTGTACTTGAACCAAACAATGTCTTCTGATCAAATGGTTTGTTCAGTAGGGCTGTTTGTACTTCTTGTTTGAATCCTGAGATTCTAAGCCATGCGTGCCTTCTTAGCATGACACTAGTGTTAATAGACCTTGCTGCAGTGTCTGCTGCGTCTAATGCACACTTAATGGAAGTATTGGTTATTATTTTACCTTCCTGTATTAATTGGTCTGCCTTCTTCTGATGTTCTTTTGGAAGATGTGTGAGAAGTTTTTCTAACTCATCGTAATGTGCCCTGTCATAACGTGCGAGTAGTGCTTGTGTATTGGCTATACGCCAGCTATTCGCTGCCTGTGATGCTACTCTTTTGCCTGATGCATCTATTAACTTCGACTCTTTATCTGGTGGAGGAGCCTCTCCTGTAGATAATGAGTTTGTTCTTTTACGAGCGTTTGAGACCACCAGCGAATCTAGAGGTACATGCCCTCTAATAAATATTGGGTCCTTTGGAGCCGCTTTGTATTTTTTATCGATTCTTGGGTTTAACACCCTGGCTCTCACTGGGTTTTCGAATATTTCCTCTGTGTGAGTGAGAAGACCCTTCAGCATAGGAAGAGTACCTGATGTTCTCTGTGCATTAGGTAGAGTCTCTAACAAGAAATCCTCTATCTGAGGTTCTGTGTGCATATCTAGTTTGTGATATTTTGCTGCCCTATTAATGAGCTGCACAAAACCTGTGTTATCATCAGGTGGTGAAGGCTTTGAGGGATATAGCTCTGGGTCGTTGTCCTCATCTGACCCTACATCGTAATTTTCCCATGGATCTTCCTCATCTGGGATAGATTCGTCATCCCCTTGAGGTTCTCCCTCCCCTATATCACTGTCTACATCTGACTGAGGTGTAGCTGGTCTTGGTGTGGAGGGTGTAGGAATATGTGGCCTATTGTGAGG
Source organism: Lissotriton vulgaris (assembly GCF_964263255.1). NCBI lineage: Eukaryota > Metazoa > Chordata > Amphibia > Caudata > Salamandridae > Lissotriton > Lissotriton vulgaris. The sequence continues at coordinate 185,927,272 of NC_141693.1, forward strand.
AATAGGAGAAGAGGGTGTGTCTCTAGGACGAGGAGAAGCAGGAGGAGTTATGTTCGTCCCCATTGTTCTCTTTTTTGAAGGAAGAGGTTTATCTTCTGACTGTTCACTCTTTCTCTTCTTCGTGACCACTTTCCCAGTTTGTGGGTCAATAAACAAGATCTTTTGTTTGGGATCTGTTTGTTGCTCTTGAATCGGTACCGAGGGTCCTGGTTCCGAGAGCTGTTTTTGTTTTCGATCTTCAGATCTTGCTGTTTTCGACACCGAATGTCTGCTCGATTCCGACTTTTTGGATATCGAGTGTCTTTTGGGCGATAAATCATATTTCTTTTTCGACATGGAATGTTTCGATACCGAGCTCTCCTTTGTATGTAGCCTCGGTGCCGAAGTCGATGTCGCCCTTTTCTCGGATCCGACATGGTGGGATTCCGAGTGCTTCGGTTTCAGTTTCGGTTTCGTTGCCGGGCCCGAGGGCGGGGCGTCGGAAACTTTTTTCAGCGGTTTGACCGGGCCCGAGGGCGGGGTCGTTACCGCACGGGGTCGGTTTTTCGGTAAGGGGACGTCGTCACTCACGGTTTGTTGCTCGAAGAGTTCTTCAACCTCCGACTGGTCCCCTTCCGACCCCGACTGGTCCTCTTCTTCCTCGATTTGTTCGTCTCCGAACAGCTCCGGGATTGCCTCCGCCTGCATTCTGGAAGCCTCGTGTCTTCGAGCTCGACGATTTCTAATCGTTAGCTTGGAGGAGAATGCTGCGCAGGCTTCGCAGTCCCTGGATTCGTGTTCAGGCGATAGACAGAGGTTGCACACCTCGTGTAGGTCCTTGTGTGGGAACTTAGCACCACACAATGGACATTTCTTGAATGGAGTCCTTTCCATGGACTCCGGGCTTGACTGCGTCGAGAAAGGTCTCCTGTTCTTCGACGTAGATCCAAGTTTTTCTCTTCTATTTTGAATTTGTAACGCGTCGGAATGGAAAAGAACGCGTTCGATAATAATACCGTCGAATTGGAAAGGGAATACGCGCCGAAAAATCACTTTCTTCTGAAGTTGATCTGGAGCGTCTCGATCTTCATCCGAACCCGATGGCGGAAAAAAACAATCTAAGGATGGAGCCGATGCCCATGCGCACTACCAACTAAGGGAGGAGTCATCAAGATACAAAAGACTCTCCAAGAGAAAAACAAAGTGCAATCATCCGAGCCCAACACCAGATGGCGATCTATTCATAATGTACCATCTGCAGCCCATATGCCTCGAACAGATGCTTTCGAGAGTGTGTTGGTTTAACTCCCACTCTTGGTAGGAGGTCTGCATTCTGCTCAGTGAGTCTGCCAATGCATTGTCTTTTCCTGGAACGTACTCTGCTCGTAGAGAGATTTTGTTACAAAGAGACCAGTTCCAGATTTTGTGTGATTCTTGAGAGAGTGAGAGCGAACGAGTCCCTCCCTCCTTTTTCAAGTAGTGCATTCTTGGGGTATATTCCATCCTGACAAGCACTTGCAAACCTTTTATTCTGGGAAGGAACGCCAGGAGGGCCAGGAAGACAGCCCTGAGTTCTAGGAGGTTTATGTGTAGTTTTCGCTCGGGAGGTAACCACTTCCTGCTAATTTGAAGTTCCTGGAGGAAGGCTCTGCAACCGTTCCAAAGACGCATCCATGGTTATAACCTGAGGAAATGCTGGAGTCAGGAAGGATAGGTCTCGAGACAGATTGTATGGCTGAATCCACCAGTTGAGAGCAGTGACCATCTGAGGAGTCACCTGTATGGTGTCGTCAAAGGATCAGCTGACTTGAATCCATTGCGCAGAGAGAGCCTCTTAAAAAGGACGCATGCGGAGATGACAGTATGGAACCAGGAGGATGCAGGTAGACATCATTCCGAAGAGAGATTTGAAGAGGTGCACTGAAAGAGACTTTCTTATGCGCAAGCGTTCTGCCAATCGTAAGAGCTTTTGTTGCCGCTCATGCGATGGATAACCTTTTTCTCTTAGGACTGTGTCTAGGACAGCTCACAGAAATGTTCTCCGCTGAGAAGGCTGTAATACTGACTTGTCCGGGTTGAGGGTAAGACCTAATCTTCTGCAAAGCCGCAGACAGGCTTTGGAAGATCTTCTCGCGCTGTCGAGAGAGGGTACCTTGATGAGCCAGTCGTCGAGATATGGAAAGATTTGGTAATGCTGTTGGCTAATGAATGCAGCCACAGGCGCAAGGCATTTTTGTGAGGGGGCTGACTTGAGCCCGAAAGGCATGGCTCTGAATTGGTAATGCCTGCCCGCTACAGCAAACCTTAGAAACTTTGAGTCTTTTGTGGATCGTAATATAAAAGTAGGCATCCTGGAGGTCCAAGGATGCCATGTAGACGTTCGCATTGAGAAGCTGTAGGACTTCCTGGATAGTGAACATGCAAAATTATTGTTTTTTCAGATATTTGTTTAGACTTCTCAAATCTAGGATTGGTCTCCATTTCTTTTCCTTCTTTCGCACCAAGAAGAACCGGGAGTAAAAATCTTGTTCTCTTTGATGGACAGGTGCTCGTTCTATAGCACCCTTCTGGAGCATCGCTGATATTTCAATGAGTAAGAGGTGCAGATGCTTGTGATTCATATGTTGAGGGGGCGGAGGGGTTTGGACAAATTCTAGAGAATGTCCGAACTGCACCAGTTGAAGCACCCAACGATCTGTTGTGATTTGACTCCAATTGTGAAGATAGTGGGACATTTTTCCTCCCACTCTGGAAGGTGGAAAAGAAACAGACTGGCGGTAGAGAGAAGTCATTGGCATTCTGCCGTCCGGCTTTCCTGCGAAAAGAAGACTTTTTTATGAAGTCTATGCTTGCTGTCTTTGCTGAAACTGCGGCCTGTACTGATTAGAGGAGGAATATGAAGACAAAAAACTGTTGGCAGCCCCTCTATTAAGAGTATTGTCCTCTACCCCTTGAGCCACGAAAAGTGGTGTTTTTATATTGAAGGGTACCCAGGGCTCTGGCCGTATCGGTGTCTTTTTAAATTCCTTGGAGAGCCTCATCAATGTGGGTACCAAAAAGGAGTGGTTCGTCATAAGGCATATCCAGGATCTTGGTTTGTATTTCAGGTCGGAGTGTTGTTGCCTTAAGCCACCCTTGGTGACGCAGAACTGCCGCACCAGCCAGTTGGCGGAAACCAGTTGAAGCGATGACCATAGCGCTATCTAGGATTTCAGAAGCCGACCTTTCGCCTTCCAGAAACACCTTTCTTGCTTCGGCTTTACATGCTATCTTCATCTGAATCCTCCTCCTCATCCAAAAGGTGCAAAGGTGGTAAAGGTGGAACCCTACTGGGCGATATAAGAGAAGGCAACAGCCTCCGTGTAATTTTATGATTAAAATATGAAATTTTGAGTCCTGACGTAGGTATCGTCGATGAGGACGTCGTCCTTGAGGATTCATCGATGATTGTAACAGATGCTCCTGTTGACGAGGGACTTTTGTCGTCGACAGGATGGTTGTCGACGGTACACTCTTCGTCGATGACGATGTACTCGTCGTCTACGCTGCCGCCGATGCCGTCGACTTCTTGATCTTCATCGTAGGCGACAAAGGGGTACGTGCCGTCGTCGACGAAGGAAATGCCGACGAGACTGATAGTGTTGAACTCGCCGTTGTCGACGCAGTCACTCCAACGACAATCTGTGGAGATTTCGTTGTCGTCAGCGCCATCGTCAACGAGGTGGTTGTCGAAGGGGGTGAGCAAGGCTTTTTGAAAGTGTGCTTTACCCTCGACTGTGGAGTTAGAGGGTCTGGAGCTGGCTTCTTTGACCCTGCAGGCAACTCATTAAGCTTTAGAACCTCTGAAGACTGTTTTTGCATCTTCTTTTGAGGTTGCTGCAAAGAAGGTCCTGAAGAAACTTCTCTGGGCCTTTTCTGAGGAGTTTTAAAGAAGATTTCGATGATGTTTCACTCCCCTCAGAGGACAAGGGGTCGTCTTTGCCCTCAAGTCTCTGCAGCCAAGTCAAAAGCCTTCCCTCGCGATCTTTTAAAGTTTTTGCAGCAAAAGTCCAACATACCTTGCAGTCTTTAGGAGATTGGTCTGGATAAAGACAGTATAGGCAGTCTTTGTGCTGGTCATCGACCTGCAATCTCTTCTTTTTGCAACTCTCACAGGGCCTAAAAAGGCCTTTTTTAGGGGTATCCGACATGAAGACAGTGTAGAAAATCTGAGGGACTAGAGCTCCTTCCAGGAAGGTTCCAGAGGGTGGTGGCAGCCGATTAGTTGCTCTCTAGAGTTTGGTCCCGATTACAAAAATACCTGGATATGTTACTAATGTGAAGCCTTTGGCCTATTACTCTGTATGTCTAATGGGACATTACTTTATTTATGTACCGGGGACTCCCATTCCGCCATTGTAGCCAAATAGAGTTACAGAGCGCCTGGACCAGCAGCGTCTCACTCGGCGCCTAAACATTTAAGGTCAGTGCAGAGGCCTCCCTTCCCGCAACACCCCCGCTACACCCCTGTGGCGAGTAGGAGTAAAGATCCCGACCCCGGTCGGAGAACCAAAACAGGAATTAAACTGAGGGGGCTGTCATATTAGGTGCGGAAAGAGGACGAACAATGGAGGCCGCGCGAACCTAGGTGATGCGCACAGAGCGGAAGCGGGGTAGTGCGGGCCGGAGGAAAATATTAAGCGGCAGATAGGTAGGAGCAGCGGGCGGGATACACAGACCGGATCCAGACAAGGAGCACAAGCACATGAGAACCCGAGCCTTGGAGAACAAGGGGACCCATCTGGCAACGCGCTACTCCAGGCACTACCCCAAACCCAACAAAAAGTATCAGAGAGGCTACTGGCGGCAACATAACAAGAAGCGAAAGGAGACACACAAGGCACAAAGAGTACCATCTTAAGGGTGCAGAGCAAAGCAAAGACGATAACCCAAATACACGGGAGTTGCGAACGAGCTATCAAAAATGCCCGAACGGCCGATAGCTCGAACGGAAGCAACAAGCGAGTGGTGGGGGCCACGAGTCGACCCTCAGTGTGGACCGCAGGTCCTCAAGAGGAAACTGAGGCCACATGGATGTCTGTCTGTCTTGTTTATATACTCTGAATCTATCCATTGTCTTCTATGCTTTCTTCATCTTTCTATCTACGCACCTACATACAGGAAGTAACAGGAAATCCAGATCTGGTGTGGGATTCAACAGGCCAAACAGGGGGAGACACAGGTACCATCTACCAACCAGGCAGGTAAACCAAGCAAGAAAGAAGGGCACAAACACATCACAAGGTGGAGTAAGGCTGAACGAAGAACGGCGTACACACACTAGAACTAATGACACAATATAGCACGACTTCCATGGCATCTCACCTAAAGATAATCTCCCTCAATGTTAAAGGCCTCAACCACCCAGTCAAGAGGAAAAAAATCCTAGACTACTTAGCTAAGATCAAAGGGGATGTGATCCTGCTGTAAGAAACTAAGCTATCTCTCAACGACGTCAAACGTGTGAGAGTCAGATGGATAAGGCAGGTAGCCTGCTCTCCGGCAATAGGGAAGAAGCGGAGGGTGATCACTCTGATAAATAAGAACTCCAAGGTAACAATAGAGGACCAACAACACGATGAAGCAGGGGGAATACTGTTAACACAACTAAAAAGGGTGAAGAAACCATACATGTAGCGAACATTTATGGCTCTAACACAGACAACACTGAATTCTGGGAGGGAATCTCGAAGACAATGGAAGCAATTCCCCAGAATGACCTAACAGTGGTGGCCGGAGAATTTAACAAAGCACTAGACTACACACTAGACAGACAATCACAGTGCCACTCCCACCCCCCATATGCACACAATATACTAAAGAACATATGCACCAGATTCAACCTCAAAGACCCATGGTAACTTCAACATCCGGAAACTAGAGACTACACCTTCTACTCCAATCCGCAGAACTCATACAGCAGGATAGACTACATACTAATCTCAGGCACACACACTCACCTAATAGAACACACTGACGTTGCAACTAGAACTATCTCTGATCACTAGTGCATCAGCCTACAGCTGTGCAGGCGCCATAACTAAGACATTCCACGTAGATGGAGGTTTAATAGCGAAGTCCTGGCAGATCAGGACAACAAAACCAAAATAGAAGAAGCCATAAAAGAATACCTATGGCATAACGACACACAGAACACCGACCCCAAGATTATATGGGGTGCACTCAAGGCAACAGGCAGAGGCACAATAATAGAAATCAAGGCCAAAATGAACAAAAAGGCTAACCAACATCTGAACCAGCTGGAAAAAGACATCAAAGGGTTAGAGACGATCCACATCACTGACATAAAGAACACTAGCTCCCTAACAGAGCTCACTGAGAAAAAATACGAATACAGCAGAATCTTGAGCGAGAGGGCCGGGCTGTGGGTGAACAAATATACGGCTATCAACCTCTGTGAGGCTAACAAAGCAGGGAAGCTCCTAGCCTTCTACCTGAAACACAAACAAAGACAGCACACCATCTCATCAATCACCGACTCACAAAACAACACACACACAAGACAAAGAAATCAGAGGAACATTCCAAGAGTTCTATAAAGAACTCTACAAAAAGGACCAGTTTTGGATGCGAAAAGATGCACTTTAGCCGACCTGCACCAGATACAGAATCTCTTCCATTTAAAGGAATAAGTCCTGTTTGTGCTATCTGCTCGGGCGCGGGATAGGACAGCTCTGCATTCCTGAGGAATGTTCAAATCTTGAAACTCGTGGAACTCAGCAGCGAGGCCGATAAATTGAGAGAAGCTGGGTCCGGGTTATTCCTGCTGGCCTTGGAACCCCTGATCAGGGATGTCAGGGACAATGAGGAGGTGAGAGGGATCACCATCAATGATGTCACAGTCAAACAAGCCACATACGCGGACGACATCCTCATAGTGACAGAGCGACCCAGGACCTCCATCACGGCTCTCATGGAGACCATAGAAACATATTAAGACAAAAAGAATGGTGAATTTCCTATTTAGATTTGCACATCAACCTTAGTTCTCAGTAGTCATATACCAATACAATATATCACACACTGAACAATATGGAGTGCTGCTTGGCGTTGGATGCACATCCACCTCGGGCATCAAACCACGACCCCCTTCCCAAAGTTCATTCGGAATGGAGGTCACTATGATATGAAAAGAAATACCAGTGCACTTCCAAAACAGTCTCTTTGATCCCTTCGCTTTTTTAGCGTTTCATCAATAATCCATGTCCTTGGTCAAACAGTCAATCTCACAACACCAAACGCTGTAGAAATTTCAAGCCTTTATTTTTCACACTTTATGGTCCACAGCCATGAAATTTTGGAAGTGCACTGTGTCTATGTCAGACCATAGAAACATACTCAAAATACCTGGGTTACAAGCTCAACAAGGATAAGTTGGGGTGCAAACCGCTTAACATCCACACCACTAGGGAGTTATTGGGAACTCGGGCCTAGCATGGCAAATAGAATTCATCAAGTACCATGGGGTACACTTCCGCAAAGACCTCAAAACCACACTTGACCAAAATGAAAAGCTACTGTTGGAGAAGACAAGGACGCTGCTAGATTCCTGGTCCCCCAAATATATAACATGGTGGGGGAGGATAGAAACAGTCAAGATGATGATCATACCGATGATCAACTATCTGTTGGGTATGCTCCCTCTGCTATTCACTGACTACTTCCACCGCAAGATTGAAAAGATGATAAATACATTTTTATGGCAGGACAAAAAAGCGAGAATAAGCCTGAAAAAACTAAGACTAGACAAAAAACTGGGAGGACTAAATGTGGCAGACTTCAAAACATTCCAAACTGCTTTTCCAGCAAAACAGGGGGCCTACTGGCTTCTGCCTAGCCAGGAGTACAAGCCGGAATGGATTGCAATTGAGAGAGCCATCCTAAACAACCTAGAGCCAATAGTACTCCTCACAGCCAACAAACACATACATGCTCCCAACCCAATATTCAAAAATACCAAAAATGCCCTGCTTAAAATAGACCAAAAATGGAGTACAGCGTTAAAGACTCAATGTGGGAATCACTGTGGGCAAACACAAAGGTTAAGTACAGGGGGAAACCTCTCTCCATAGACACATGGTGGAGACTAGGATCTCCTACCCAGCGCAGTTGGAAAAGGGGGAAACCCGCCATCTTCCCCATGTTAAAATCAAAGCATAAACTACCAGACATAAAACTATACAACTTCCTCAAAATCAGAACAGCCCTCACAAAAGCGAAACTAGCAAAGCACAAGCCATCAATCATTCAATACATGACGAAACTCAACAAAATAGGACATCAGGTATCACACCTCTACAAGCTACTATGTCCCAGCTCCACCAAAATTATTGACAAAGCAGCCACATACTGGAAAAAACAACTAGACAGCACACTTAGCGAGAAAGAACTCCATCTCCTCTGGGCCTCCGCCTTGAAAAACAAAATCTCCCCAGTACTCCCACAGACTAAATTCTGGCTCCTACAGAAGAGTTACTGGACCCCGGCTCGTTTGGCGGCAATGGGCCGCAGGGAAAATGACGTGCTGGAACTGCGACAAAGAAAAGTGGGACCTGGCACACCTTATCTACTATTGTCCCAAAGTTAAAAAATTCTGGAAGAAAATATTCATCTTCATAAATAAAGCGTTACGGTGCACACTAAAACCAGACTTCTCCACCTTTACCACCGCATTCATGACAACAAAGCTAGAATCACAACATGACAGAGACCCATTAGATCTGCTACTGGCAGTGGCATGAAAATAGTGCTCCCCAAATGGAAAGATACAGCCAAGGCAACTTTTAAGGGTTGGCTCAACTGGGTGACGTACCTCAGAGGAGCATACAGTACGGCCCTGCGAATCTCACCATGGAGACAAACCACCAGGGGAATGTGGGCTTCCTTGGACGAGTTACTGGATCCCTACGAACCCCCATGAGCAGACCCATTAAAAGAGACCAAATGGCGCTAAACAACACAGCCACAAGATCAGAACACTAACGAGAAGGAAGTAAACTTCTGGTATACTATCTCCTCTACTCTATCCCTTATTCTCTAACCTTTCCCTTTTCACTCATTCTTATTCTGTTAGCGGGACAGTGGAAAGGGGGTCAGGCAAGCATACATACTGTGTAACTGTACTGCCAACAAACACAGCCAGTTTGGGCTGGAACAGGCACCCTGTAACGACAAAGCGTTGATGACTATGTGTAAAAATCAATAAAAAATATGTTGAAATAAAAAAAAAAAGAACCAGGGTCAAGTATGCACTCTTGAAACACCCTCAGCGGTACTAGGGCGGCAGGGTGCAGAGTGCTGAGGACCTATCTTATCCAATGGGGAATAGAGGCACTCCGGTTGGTGGCTGCTTAAGAGCAGGCCACAAGGTTGAGGGAGCAAAGCTCCTGGTGTTAGGCTCAGAGCAAAGGGGGATCAGAGTTAGCACCCAAGGTACACCTGCAGGGGCGGCTAGGGGCAGGGTGCTGTTTTGGCGTATGGTGCCTTGTTGATTTCATTGGGGATTTTCTGGTTGCAACAAAGGCTGCAGGCTTGGGGACGAAGATCTTCTGGAGGTGACCACTGGTTGGAGAGGTAAGTTGGGATGCTGGGAGACGGTCGGTTGGGCCACCCAAGGCCGTGGGACGTCAGGTGCAGGGGTGTCTTAAGCAAGGGTTTTCTTACAAGCGCCAGTCAGGGGTATCTTCCAGAAAGTGGCTGTAGGCTTCGATTGGAGGTTTGAGGCATGTCCGAGATCACCAGATCTCAGGTCAGCATCACCGGGGAGAACTCCTCGTGCTGTTGGGCCACTATATCGAGCTGTGGGCATCGGGTGCAGACGCTCTGATTTGGCTGGAGCCAGAGTCTGTGGGTACGGCTTCTTCGATCCTTCTTCTCTTCTTCTTGTCAGTTCTTGTCTGAGAAGGCATGGTTCAGGGTTGCCCCTGAATACTAGATTTAGAGGCGTTACATGTAAATAAAGGTAGGGACCAATAGGTCCCTTCCTTCAAGTGGGCACAACCCCTATTATGCCACCCTCCAGTGGGCGGGGGTCCTATGTCTCTCTCTGGTTGGCTAGGTTCATCATCTGCAAGATGGAGGGGATAGAGTTGTACTTCACCTCTCCTACCCCACCTGAGGGGTGGGGTTGGCAACGATGGGCACTTGGTTTTCCACTGATTCTCCAGCCAAAAGTGGGGGTCAGAACAGGTGGCAGCCAGTTGCTGGAAGCAGCAAAGGGCTGGGTTAGCTCACAAAGGCGGCAAGTCTTTGAAGCTTCCCATTCGTAGACCCTGCCCATCCTGGGGGAGGAGGCTTGGCAACTTGCCCCAGGATGTGCATTGTTTCAGACCCCCAAGAGCAGCAGGCTCCCGACCAAGGGGTCCAGAAACATGTCTGGTGGTGGCAGCTGGCGAGCAGCCACTTAGCCACGACACTAGAGTTAGGTCTTTTTCCAGGGGGCATCTCTGAGATGCCCTCTGGGTGCATTTTTCATTAAATCCCACACTGGCATTAGTGTGAGTTTAATGTGCTGAGAAGTTTGATACCAAACTTCCCAGTTTTCAGCAAAGTCATTATGGTGCTGTGGAGTTCGTACTGACAACCTCCTAGCACCATATACCCTTAATGGCATTACTGGACTTACAATGCCTAAGAATTGGTCTAGAGACTGTATTGGTACAGGGCTCATGCACCTGTACTCTCAACCACTGGTATAGTGCACCCAGCTAGAGGGGCAGTGGGTTGTAGGCTTGGTACACAGGGATATGTGTTATGTCGACTTTTCAATTTGTGCTGCACCAAAACACGCAGCCTGCAAGGGCTGTGAGTGTGTGTAAAGGTACAGGGCTTCTAAGGGGGGGCACAATAAGTGCTGCAGCCCTCATAGGCCTTCCCTGGCAACAGTGCCCTTGGTACCTGTGGTGCCATTTACAAAGGACTGAAATGTGGCCAAAGAGTGCAAACTGGGTTTTGTCTCAATGCAGTTTAGGGAAAGAACATAGGCCAAGGGTACCTGGTTGGCAGGTACCCAGGGCACACCCAGTCAAAGTACATCAACAGTTCGGCAAAAAGTGGGGGGGAACCATGCAAAAAGAGGGCACTTTCTTACAAGCAGCATCCAGAAGGGCCCCTTCAGCATTCAGGCAGTCTGTATCCAGTCCCGGTTTCCCGCATTGCCATGTTGTGCACAGCAATGAGTCTCAGCAGGAGCCGGGCCCTGCTGCAGCACTTGTAAGAACTCCTCGGGTAGCAGGTATGTAAAGGGGTGGCCGCTAAGTGCCCCCCCCATCCCCGGTGTTGGAACGTTGACATGGGTGGCACATGGCCCGGGTAGATGGCAATGGTCAGGATAGCGAGCGGAGCACTACAGGCCCACATCTGCCATTTTGGCTGGCCAAGTCATACCCCTCTCTCTGTGGTATGTCCTAATGATGTAAATTTCACATTATGGACTTGAAGGGGACCCATATTGTATGTTTTGAAGATACTGTGGAAGCAGTCCAGCCCCAGAGCTTTCCCCTCTAGTAACGGATTGTCAGATGTTCATGCATTTGCATTTATTCTTTGAATTGGGGACTTTCCATCTAATTTATTCTTTGAATTGGGTCAACGTTAGAAATGCAGATTTCTGAATGCTAGGTGGTTTTGAGTGAGGCGAAGGTGAGTGGGAAGTGAGTTCCAGGTTTTAGCCGCCAGGTAGGAGAAGGATCTTCCTCCCATGGTGGTCTTGTTGATGCGAGGTACAGCAGCCAGGGCTTGGTTGGAGGAGCGTAGCTGGCGGGAGGGGGTGTAGAAGGAAAGTCTTGTGTTGAGGCATTCGGGTCCAAGTTCGTAAAGTGCTTTGTGTGCGTGGGTTAGGAGGCAGAATGTTATCCTCTTATTGACGGGAAGCCAGTGGAGGTTTTTCAGGTGACCAGAAATGTGGTCATTACGTGGGATGTCTAGTATGAGTCTGGCTGAAGCGTTCTGGATGTGTTGGAGTTTTTTCTGAAGTTTTGCGGTGGTACTGGCGTATAGGGTGTTTCCGTAGTCCAGTCGGCTTGTAACCAGTGCGTGGGTGACCGTTTTTCTGGTTTCGGTGGGGATCCAGCGAAATGTTTTTTTGAGCATGCGAAGAATGTTGAAGCAAGAAGATGAAACGGCGTTTACTTGTCTGGTCATTGAGAGTGAGGAGTCCAGGATGACGCCCAGGTTCCGTGCGTGGTCCGTCGGGATGGGTGCTTTTCCGAGGGACTCTGGCCACCAAGAGTCGTCCCAGGCAGAGGGGGAGGTGCCTAGGATAAGGACTTCTGTTTTGTCGGAATTCAGTTTCAGACGGCTGTGCTTCATCCACTCGGCTACTTCTTTCATTCCTTCATGCAGGTTGGTTTTGGCGGTGCTAGGGTCTTTGGTGAGTGAGAGGATCAGTTGAGTGTCAGAAGCATAGGAGATGATGTTGAGGTTGTGTTGGCGTGCGATGGTCGCGAGGGGGCTCATGTATACGTTGAAGAGGGTGGGACTGAGTGAAGATCCTTGTGGCACGCCGCAAATGACCTCAGTGGCCTCTGACTTGAATGGTGGGAGGCGGACTCTCTGGGTTCTTCCGGCAAGGAACGAGGTAATCCATTCCAGTGCTTTTCCTTGGATTCCGATGTTACTGAGGCGTTGTAACAGGGTGCTATGACAGACTGTGTCAAAGGCTGCGGAGAGGTCGAGGAGGATGAGGGCGACTGTGTCTCCATTGTCCAGTAGAGTTCGAATGTCGTCTGTCGCGGCGATGAGTGCGGTCTCAGTGCTGTGTTTGGCTCGGAAGCCGGACTGTGATGAGTCGAGGGATTTGTTGGTTTCGAGGAAGGCGGCGAGCTGGTTGTTGACAGCTTTCTCGATGACTTTGGCCGGGAATGGAAGGAGCGAGATGGGGCGGTAGTTTTTGAGTTCGGTGGGGTCCGCTGTGGGTTTTTTCAGAAGGGCGCTGAGTTCGGCGTGTTTCCAGCTCTCCGGGAAGGTGGCGGAGTTGAGGGAGCAGTTGATGACGTCTCGGAGGTGTGGTGCTATGATGGAATCGGCTTTGTTGAAGATGTGGTGAGGGCATGGGTCTGTGGGGGATCCTGAGTGGATGGAGTTCATCAGGCGGATGGTGTCCTCAGTGGAGATTGGGTTCCATTCATTAAGGATGTTCAAGGGGGGTGAAGGTACGGCGGAAGGTTGGGTGGGTAGGTCTACGGGTTGGTTGTCGAAGCTGTTGTGGATGTCTGAATTTTAACATCCCAACTACGATTCGCGCATCCAGGGAACCGACAATTCACCTCGAGGTAAGCCCCATCCCTCAGACCCAACGTTACCTTGTCCGTGTGACTGGGCCTTGCATTAATTCCGGCCTTAACCCCCATAGGCTCCAATATCCAGTAGCCCTACCTTCCTTGATTCCTCACACGCCCCGGTTGCCCAATTATACCGTCCCGGAGGTAAATATCTTACTGCTCCGGTCTCTAGAGTGTAACTTGATTACGATTGACACTTGTGTAACTTGATTACGACTGACACTTGATTGATACTATCACACACGTTTGGTTGTTTTCAGTCCAACGCGTCCATATGCACAAATAGGTTTTTGCACATGAGCCGTGTTCGTCTGGCACTGATTCCTTGATACTTATCTACACGAATGGCAGGTATCACCTTAAGGATGGTAAGGTCACCTGACTGCTTTTGCTTCTGTGAGTAACACAGCTTGCTAATCATCATTCTATGTGTCCCCTTGTTTCTCCTTGTAAATACAGGCTTTTAAATTCAGGCAAAGCATTGAATGTCCGGACGATGATCCATAATTCTAACTGGATCGAAACGCCGTCGACAGTTTATGTAGTCTAAACACCAGTTCACAACTTTGTGCCAAAATCATGTTTTTTCTACATACGTGAAGCAAATTGATTCTAATGTTTTGCTCCTTCACTTTTCAATTGCCTTAAAATTCCTAGTTATTTGTATTGTGAATTGTTTGTCTAGCCTTGTGGATACAGGACTGTGTCCCACTGCTTTACTGTTGTTTGGTTATTTTTACCTATTTCAGTATCAAATAAATTTTGAAGTCCGGCTGGACTTCCTGTTCATTATAGCGCAGATTGTAGCCTATAATAATCCAAATGTTTATTTCCTTTTGTCAAGGACCGCTGATCTCTTAGCTTATAATGAGGTAGGGAAAAGAGTTACTAAAGGTGAAATAAGTGTAAAAACAGGAAAGAAGAGGTGGGCTTAGGGAGAAAACAAAGAGTAATAGCATAGGTTTGGTAAGACCTGTCCGTGACAAAATACCTTGGATGTGGGTAATATGACGGACTAATGCATCTCAAAGTCTTCCCTACACATCTGTTAACTGTAGAAACCATATTAACTTGATACCTGTAAGCAGCATTAGTAAAGGCAAATCAGCTGAGATATACTTTTACAAAAAGGGCATTAAGACCTTGAAAATAAGTTACTAACCTGTAACTACAGTTCTCCAGTATTGGTATCTTTCATAGATTCACACGCTTGAATCAATCCCCCTTGTCAAAGTGGGAGTCCCAAAGTACCATAATAAAGCAGTATTTATCACTATAATAGACTATAATGGCATTGAAAAAGCAGTTTAATAGCCTATGTCCTTTTTAGAAAGGACCAAATTTGAACTGGAACCAATCAGACGACAGCACCCTCTAGAAATTCCCAACAGATTTCCAAGCACAAGTGGCAATAAATAATCCTGAGGTACAAGGGGAGACTCTACAGAGAGGAGTATGGGTTGCATGTGACCCAACCTTGGCATCTAAGGACCACTGGCCCTACCAGTTTTGGGAACCCTATTAAAGCTATATCTATTGAGCAGTACATGTTTTCTGATGAGGATATTTCGCCCACCTGCAGAATCTTTTTTGTTTCTGCCCTGTCTTCTGGCAGAAATGCTATGTATGTGGCAACATCTGACTAAATCTGGTGGTTATACCTGCCCCATATTGCCAGCAAGCTGGCAGCCTGTACAGTAGCACAGGCATAATTCTAGGAGAAAGAGGGGTGATGGCTCCCAATCCATTACTGGCCGTTAGGTATTGAGCAAATGTTGTTGCGATACTTCTCCTTGACAGGCCGAAACCCCTGAACCCCTAAACATAAGCGAGTTCCAAGGTGGTTGTCAGGACAAGTCAAGGTAGTCATATTATTCAGAAGAAATTCCAATAAGCCGGATAGTTCTTTATATAAAGGTGTTGTCACTCATTTAAGAAATTCGGAGTAGGTATGCAAAGAAGTGGAAGACAGCCAACACGTATTTCACCCCATTACATGGCCATCCAGCCTGGGGCTTCCTCAATGCGTGGCACATTTCTGAAAGAATTGTGTCTCCGAAAACAGAATAGGTACTTGAGAATTACGGGTGTAATGCCCACCGGTCTGTCTGAGTCAAATGCAGCTTTCGTCAGATGCAGCTTTCGTCAGATGCAGCTTTCGTCAGATGCAGCTTCCGTCAGATGTAGCTTCCGTCAGATGCAGCTTCCGTCAGATGCAGCTTTCCTCAGATGCAGCTTTCCTCAGATGCAGCTTTCCTCAGATGCAGCTTTCCTCAGATGCAGCTTTCCTCAGATGCAGCTTTCCTCAGATGCAGCTTTCCTCAGATGCAGCTTTCCTCAGATGCAGCTTTCCTCAGATGCAGCATTCATCAGATGCATTCTGTCAGATGCAGCATTCGAATCAGACAGACCGGTGGGCATGAAGCACGTAATTCTCAAGATCGACCAAGGTCATAGATGAGGTTGTCGTCGACTGCAATCGTAGATGACCGTCACAGGCAAGGTGGTCGCCGACAACCGTCACAGACGAGGCCGTCGCCGATGACCATCACAGACGAGGCCGTCACCGATGACCATCACAGACGAGGCCGTCACCGATGACCATCACAGACGAGGCCGTCGCCGACAACCGTCAGAGACGAGACCGTCGCCGACGACCGTCATAGACGAGACCGTCACCAACGACCGGCATAGACGAGACCGACGACAACGACCGTCATAGACGAGACCGACGACAACGACCGTCATAGACGAGACCGTTGACGACGACCGTCAACGACGAGGCCATCATAGATGAGACAGTCTTAGACGACAGTCATAGATGAGACAGTCGTAGACGACTGTCATAGATAAGACCGTCGTAGACTACCGTCATAGATAAAAACCATTGTAGATGACCGTCATAGATGAGACCGTCGCAGTGGGAGGTCGCCTCAAACGAGGCCATTGTAGAAGAGTCAGGCGTAGTTGACATTGCTGTGGTCCTCTATGTTGTGATCATAAATTGCTGTTAACGATAATTTTGACTGAAGTTTTGCCGCAGACTCCTTATTGTCAGGTTCTGAGGATTTCCCTGATGTAGTGTCAGGGCTGAAGAGGAAGTTGTAGGTTCTGCCTCTGGGTTTTTCCAATTTTCTCGCTCTGTGAGAAGCATCCTAGAAAGACTTACGGTAAGTCTTTCTTTAATGGCTTTTCTGCGCTGCTTCTAGAGACCCTTGGCGCGACTTCGCCCTTTGACTTCTCCTGTGAGGTGAAGGAATCCTCACTGTCCTCATCAAAGGTGACAGATTTAAGTTTCTGTAGTCCCAATAATAACCTCATCTCTCTGAACGCAAGAGGTTTTCGAGGAAAAGGTAAGAACATTTGTAGTCTATTACATTGTTTTCTGATACTCTGACTTATTAGTGCCAGGGTCAGAGAAATGAAACATGAAATATAAACCTGGATGATGCAAAAAGAAGTAATAGCTGAAGAAACTGCAGAGGTCAAGGAGGCTTCCTTCACACAACGAGTGGTAGAAAATCTGAGGTACTAAGCCTCTGTTGGGAGTGTTCTAGAGAGGGCTGTCGCCTGATTAGTTACAGTTCAAGTTTTTTTGGTTTTTTTTAAGGACATAGATAGGCTATTAGGCTTTTTCCTTGCCATTACAGCCTATGACAGTGATACATACTGCTTTATTATGTTACTGTGGGACTCCTACTTCGACAGTCGGGAATGATTCAAGCATGTAAATTAATGAAAGGACCAATGCTGGAAAAAATTAACTAATGTCATGACATTTTTGTTGTTCTTAGATGTACCTTATCGCTAAAATCTACCCACTTCTCATTAATCAACATGTCTGATAATATCTAAAGAGATCAGTGAAACTTTCACTGAACTGCTGTTCTAAACATCCATAACTGTAGCAAAGCTATTTAACGAAGATACTCAATAAACATAAAAGCACAGTGGTACACCTCCATAGCTGAAAAAAACGAAAAGTTATGGATTCTCTAACTTGTCAGCTGTAACTATCAAGCAGTGACTTCGAAAGTAGGTGGGCACAGCCTCAATGATGCAAAGATATATTTTGATTCTAAACTACATGCTAATATATAATTGTTATAATCTCCCTCTGTCTTTGTTTCACCTAAAAGTTTCCATACAACCCAGTTATCAGGAAGGCAGTTAGAAGACAGGAGACACATGGATGCTGTGAATGGTCAGCTGCATGTTTTTCTGTACATAATCACAAATACATAGAAGAAAACAGACTGCATTCAAGCTGTATTTATGTGTATGTAACCACATAAATGGAAGACCAAAAGCCCATGACTACCATGGGCTTTATCTACATTAGGAAAACATTTATGTCTACCTTTGTTTCAACTTCAACTGGTGTTGAATCAGACTCGTTTAATGAATTCCATATATTTTGCTGCACCAAGATCAGACGCCTGGGATTTGTATGCTGAGAGCATGGGTCACCAACTTAGACAATGTAGAGAAGGTGGTCTGCACATGTAGGTATGCCGGATACTGGCTATACACAACACTGAAGAACGATCACTTTGTGCTAGGTTAACCAATGGTGGGACAAGAACAGAGCCGGGATTTAGGTGTAGCCAATGTACTCAATCGTTAATATTCAGACTTTACAATTCATTAAGATCGACACACTCGTTAATGTTCTAAATCACCACTTTTCATGTGGTGGGTTCCAAAACCCAGATTCACATAACAAAAAGGCCTGCACACTACCTGTTTAGTTGCAATACAGAACATTAATGAAGAGAAGGTACTGGAGACACTTTATGTTGTCAGAAACGCCAAACCACAATCCTAAGACTAACTACAATATCCTCTGCACAAGAAAACTGCGCGTGTTCAATAACTACTACATGAACAACCTAGTCCCAAAGAAACAAGCAAAAAAGAAATCCCTTTACCTATCAGAACTCCAGGCTTCCTTTTATTTCGCCTCCTACGCTTCCTTGTGGGTTTTACCCAAGGGCTTTCTACCTTTGCTTTCTTCTTCTGCAGCTTTTTACGCATACTGGATTCAGAACTCTGGAGAATCACAAGATTAGATTGAGGTACTGAATGCCAGTGAGACTGAAAAACAAAGTGATCATCTGTTAACAGACATGATTAGCACATGACAAGACAGTGATTTCTTCAAAGTTCTTTGAATACTATTGTTATATTCTACACAACAATGTGTTGTATCACCACTTAAAAGCATCAGCACCGTTTACCATTAAAAAGCTAATACAAAACTAGGATGTGAGTAAATTTACGAATCACAGGCTGCATCACCTGGCACATCTTTTCATTGGTACAGCATGTAGTACTGCTTCATATGCTATCAACAACCAGAACCAGTAATATAAAAATTAAAAACATTCTCTATCTAAACTGTTCATATATCAACTGAAGATCATGAAATAATTCGTAACTATTTGGTCATCAATAGAATATTAATATTTTGTGATTTAGCAACGTATCCCTAGCAGTTATGAGACAAAAGAACATCTTTTCAGGTACTCCAAAATTCATGTAATTTTGGTATGTTAGTTGGGATGTATTTTCCATCCACACGTACCAAGTCAGATTCATTTCCATCATCTTCTTCCTCAATGGACTCTCCGGAATCTTCTTCAGAATCCACGTCTCGGATCTGTAGTTGCCCGAGGCAAAGAAATGTGTGAATTACCCATTTGCAAGTTAATACAATTACCTGGTAAGAACAGGTGGAAACATGGATGCCCATATTTCATGTGGAACGTACCCATCAAATTGCTAGTTAGCATTTAGCCAACTGGCAGTTATCAAACAGAATCACAACAATATAACTGTGTGACACACAAGGGGCAGTTCTACACCCATCAAAAGATTTAAAACACAAGCATACACTATTGATTAAAACCCATCCTACAGATGCCATTTAACAGAACCCTCTTCCCATAAAATATTTAAATAGTACCCACTCAAAAGATGGTAAGCCATCATCCAGCAACCATATTTACTGTTTACCATTTAGAATCTAATAGCAGCAGATCGACCACCTTCTATGCATAAAACAATCACATGTTTACCTAGTGAGCACCAGCCTCAAGAACATCTTTATTAATGTACCTTTTTACTGATGTTCGCAACCAACGGATCTTCTATAGAGGATCTGTTCTGTTCTGTAGTAAGCGGTGCTGGTTGTTCAGGTCCACGGTCTTCATCTTCTTCTAGCTCTTCGGAGTCATCATCTTCTGAGTCCATCTCTACATTTTCCCCATTTACTTGTGGACTTGAACTAATTGGATCCTTTTCGACCTAAAACACAAGAATGTATGCAACTTCACCTGTGACTCATCATTTTTTTATCTTTTTATATTTTAGTAGACACAAAATAATAATAGTCTATTGAGGGAAATCGTAGATATGAGTTTTCAATACGCAAAGAGATCACCGTAGTTAACTTTTAAGAAATGCAATAAATCATGGTAAGCGGCTTGGCAGGCCTTTTTAGACAGCTGGTTAGAACAGCTATTACCCTTCACTTAGGCAGGCTGCAAAGGATTATGGACCAGTCACAGGGACGACTTGGGTGAGGGGTCTATCAGTCTTAGGGTCCGCTTTGTACTTTTTATCCTCTATCATGGTCTAGCAGAGAGTGGGCCTTATACTGGGGATGCAGAATGCTGAAGATGAGCAGCAAGTTTTCCCGGGGCCACCCTCTGGGTCCATAGAGGTCAGAGGTAGTCTCTGGTCTCAGCACTCGATCTCCCACGAGAGTCTAGACTAGTTAAGTGCAGGTCCATTTTGATTTCAGGCACAGGTCTCCCGTTCTTAGGGACACCTCGGGTAGGTCAGAAATTAGTCTCCCATGATGCACTTTGGCATCCAACTGCAGGCATTCCTGGACACCTAGCCTGGGTGCAGGCTTTGTTAACTTTTGTGACCCTGATGCTAACAGGGGACTAGTTGCCTCGTCCTTGGAGTCACTTTATCTGGCTTCGCACAAGGGGAGTTCATTTCCCCGAATGGGCCCAGTCCTCTTTGCAGGTCCTTCCGATAACCCCGTAACCATGGCAGAGAAAGGCAAGTTTCTTGCCTTTCCAC
Organism: Lissotriton vulgaris; assembly: GCF_964263255.1. Classification (NCBI taxonomy): domain Eukaryota; kingdom Metazoa; phylum Chordata; class Amphibia; order Caudata; family Salamandridae; genus Lissotriton; species Lissotriton vulgaris. Next base: position 185,947,689 of record NC_141693.1, read on the forward strand.
CCTTGTCACCAGAAGATACAGACCGCTTGCTAGAGGGAATTACTTTTGGTTCCCCTTTGGAGTCATGCCCACTGAATTTGATGAAAGTAGTAAGGGAAGTGATTGTACCCCACCTTACCTCACTGCTCAATGGAGCAATTTCAGCTGGATAGTACCCTATTCCTTTGAAGACTGCAGTGGTCAAACCTCTTTTGAAAAAACCTTCACTGAATCCGGCTGAACTAAAGATTTACTGCCCCATCTCCCTGTTACCTGTCACAGCAAACATTCTAGAGAAACATTTGAACTTCCATCTCAGATCCTACGTAGGGAAATATCAGTGGCTCTAAGGCTCACAGCATGGTTTTAGAAATAATCACAGCACGGAGACCGCATTAACCTCCGTAATCAACCAAATTTGAATTCAGTTTGATGCTGGACATAACACGCTGTGGATTCTTCTTGACCTTACGGTGGCCTTCAACACTATATCCCCTCTAAGACTGGTGGACAAGTTTAAGGCAAATGGGGGTTCATTAAGATGCTCACCTCATTCCTTAGTGAACGTGCACAAATACGGCGACCTTTGACACTGCTTGCAGGCAGGTCGCCCCCACGCTGCTGCTCGTCACTTGACTAACTGGTTCCTGCCTCCTTGTTCCTGGGCTTTTTTCTTTTTTCCTTCCCCTCTGCCCTGTGCGCCAGTACCCCAGCCGTTCCCGATCCGGCACTTTCCAGCAGCTGCTTCCCTGCGGCCCTGCCCCCCTGCACACCCATTCGCCTCCCCGCTCCCGCCTCCCAACTGCTCCTCCCTCCCAAGCCACCTCATATGCAGGCCGAGAGGCGGGCGCGCGTAGCGGGCGCGCCGCTGGCAGACCGAAGGCGCGCCCAAGGCAAGCCCGTCTTCGCCCGTCCCCGCCTTGACCGCACCCTGCGCCAGAACCCCTAGACCCCACGAACGCCACGACACCAGAATCCACTACGACGCCAGCACCCTCCACACACTCAACGCCGGCCGAAACCACACCTGCTTCCAGGCCGCCCCAAAACGGACCCTTCTCCTGCAACACCTGCAGCTTCACCTGCGACAGACCCAGCCACCTCCGCTGCATACACCTCAACACCCGCTCGGCACGCAAACACGCCGTCGAGCTCTGGGATCTGCTCGACACCTCCGCCCCAGACGTGGCCTTCCTGACCGAGACCTGGTTTAACAACTACTCGGCGGACGACATCGCCATAGCCATCCCGGATGGCTACAAGATCACCCGCAGGGATCGTGCCAACGGAATCGGAGGAGGAATAGCCATCGCCCACAAGTCCACCCTCAAGGTTGCCACCCACGCAAATGACACCCTCAACACCACCGAACACCTGCACTTCCGGATCCACACCGACCCCAACACCACCCTCAGAGGAACACTCATCTAGAGACCCCCCCCCCCCCCCCCCCCCCGGACCCTGGGCTCAGTTCAGCAACTCCATCGCCGACCTCGCCAGCTCCCACAGACTCGCCTCCACGGACTACATCCTCCACGGGGACCTGAACTTCCACCTCGAGTACAACAACAACGCCAACTCCGCCACCCTAATCGACAACCTCGGCCTCAGACAACTTGTCACCGCACCCACCCACGCCGCCGGCCACACGCTGGATCCAGTCTTCTCCACAGGCTCCCACGTCGCCTTCGACCACATCACCGAACTCCACTGGACCGACCACCACTGCATCCATTTCACGTATCGTCATGTTCGTCGATTTTAATTATTGGTTTAACCATGCCGATGCCGGTCCTCACGCCACTGAACTGTTTGAGGCACTCTTCAGTCTAAACCTGACCCAGCACGTCACCACCCCTACTCACATCGGGGGCCACATCTTGGATCACATCTGGACGCAGGGGGTATCGCTCTCCTGTCCGAGTATCTCCCCCTGCGTCTGGTCTGACCACTTGCTGATTGAGTCCTCTATTTCTGTAAAGGGCCTGCTCAGGCCACCCCCTCTGGAGGGCGGGATCGCCCGGAAATGGAATGCTCTTGATTCCTCTGCCTTCCTCTCTTTTCTTGCGGAGACACAGCCCCTACCTAGTAACACTCCAGGCGTCAATACATTGGACGCTAATATTGCTCATTGGCTTACGACGGCTTGCGACCAATTTGCCCCCCTGTCCCGTTTCCCTCGCTCACGCCATAGCAGATCCCACAAATGGTTTAACTCAGCTCTGAAATCACAACACCTCGAGCTGCGCCAACTGGAGCGCAAGTGGAGGCGTAATTATCTTAGTACTGACAGGGAGGCGTACGTGCTCGCACGTAAAGTATATAAAAAAGCTATCCCCACAACTAAGTCTGCTTTTGTCTCCGAGAGAATATACACAGCCCCCAACAAATCTTAAGAGATATTTAAGGTCCTCTGCAAATTAACATCGGACGCCAGGACACTCCCGAATCTGCCCCCCTCCGCAGAATCATGTAATGCCTTAAACACTTTTTTTATTGACAAGATCATGGCAATTAAAAATTCCATCCCCCATTCTCCTCTCTTAGCTATAGCCGCAGCCCCCCCTATCAACACCTCCACCCTGACTTGTTTCCCTACACTCGATCCCGACTCCCTAGCCAAGCTGGCTACTCGAGTGAAATCCGGCTCCCCCAAGGATTGTTGTCCTCCCTCAGTGTTTCGCGACATCTGTCATACCTTACCGCACTGTATTCTACCCCTACTTAATACCTCCCTCAACTCTGGCACAGTTCCTAGATCGTTTAAGGAGGCCGTACTGGTGCCTTTGCTGAAAAAACCTTGCGCGGACCCAGCGGTCCTTGCCAACTACCGGCCCATCTCCCTCCTGCCTTACCGGTCTAAAATCTTGGAGGCACACGTGACTACTTGCCTCTCGCAATTCATCGAGGAGTCCAACTTCCTGGAAATGAACCAAGCCGGCTTCAGACCAGCCCATTCTACCGAGGCTGTGATCCTTGCCGTCTTGGACAACCTCAGAGGCAATGCCGACAGAGGACGCCCCCAGGCATTGGTCCTACTGGATTTGTCGGCGGCATTCGACACAGTGGATCATAACATCTTACTCCACCGTGTCGAGTCCGCCGGAGTCCGTGGGCTTGCCCTGTCCTGGGTTAAGTCTTTTCTAGAGGGTTGATTTCAAGCAGTCAGCTTGGGTCCCTTTAGCGCCACCAGTGCTCCTTCATCCTGCGGGGTCCCCCAGGGTTCTTCTTTGTCCCCCCCTCCTTTTTAATTTGTATCTTCAACCTCTTATTCACTCCCTGGGTAGGTGGGACGTCACTGTATTCAATTACGCTGACGACTTACAAATTATTTTTCCCCTCTCCTCCCCGGACACCGTCACCAACTTTCAGGCGGTCATGATACACATCCAGCACTGGATGAATCAAAATCAATTAAAGCTCAACCCTGGGAAAACTGAGCTCCTCCTTCCTGGGAGAAGCGCCTCCCATTGGGGCCCCCAGTACTGGCCAATCGAGCTTGGTCCACCACCTTCTCCTGCTGGTTGTGTAAAGAGTCTCGGGGTCATTATTGACTCTGAGCTTACTCTCAAGGCCCAGGTGAGTGCCGTAATATCTTCCTGTATGTTCCAGGTACACAGGATACGGAAAGTTGCCCACCTCTTGACCCCTGAAGCTTTGCTACAAGTTCTAATAGCATTGGTGATGTCCCGTCTGGACTTTTCCAATTCCATGTATCATGGCCTCTCCAAATCCCTGCTGTCTAGGCTACAGATCATCCAAAACCAGGCTGCCAGACTGGCACTCAAAATCCCCAGATGGCAGTCGGCCAAACCTTTATTACATCAATTGCATTGGCTACCAGTTAGTGAAAGAATAGCCTTTAAGGTCGGCTGCCTGGTCTTCAAAGCCTTGACTGGTCCCTCTCCCGCTTTCCTGAAGTCCCTGGTCATCCCCTACTGCCCCCCGTACCCTGAGGTCCACACCCACCTTCAGCTTCTAGTCATCCCCCGTTTCAAACTCATTAAACTAGGTGGCCGCAGCTTCTCTCATCTGGCTCCCAAGTTATGGAATTCTTTCCCACTCTCACTCAAGACCTCATGTTCTCTTTTATCATTTAGGAAATCTTTAAAAACTCTGCTCTTCTCACACCCCCACTAAAATTCTTCTCGTACAGCCTCAGTGTCCTATCAGCGCCAGGAAACTCATGGTGACAGTGCGCTCAACAAATTCCCCTTAACATTAACCTACAAGAAACCAACCACGCACCACCGCACCCAACAGCTGCCTCACCGGGGCTGGAGCAAAGTCACCGAAGACTAGCTGATCACCTCCCTCGCCAAGAACCCACCCTCCGACCCCACCAACCCGGACGCCGCAGCCCGAAACCTCTGACAGTGGTTCGACGACTGCCCCAACACCCTCGCCCCGCTCAAGAAACCCTCCAAAGCGACGCCAACAAGAGAGCCATCTGGTTCACCGACGAGCTCCAGACCTCTAAACGCGCATGCCGGAAACTGGAGAAGACATGGCTCCACGAACCCACACCGGACAACCACGCAGCCCACAAAATGCCACCCACAGACATCACCAACTCATCAGATTAGCCAAGAGATCCTCCTTCAAAGACAACTTGGATAACAGCACACACGACAGCAAAGAGCTCTTCAGCATTATAAAGGAACTCTCCAACCCCAGAGTCAAACCCAACGACATCCCGCCCTCACAAGAACTGTGCGACTCACTAGCCATCTTCTTCCACCACAAGATCGCCGACATCCACGACAGCTTCAACACCATGACCGCCCGGCTACACCAGACGCCACCTCCCCTGTGAACACCACCAGCGCCAACCGCCTGACCTCCTGGTCCAACATCAACGATGACAAGACACGCAAGGTCATGAACACCATCCACTCAGGATCTCCGTCGAACCCGTGCCCACACCACGTATTCAACAAAGCAGACGCAGCCATCGCACCCCAACTAAGGAAGTTCATCAACATCTCCTTCTAAACAGCGACATTCCCGGAAAGCTGGAAGCGCGCCGAAATCAACACCCTCCTCAAGAAGCCCAAAGGGGACCCCAAGGACCTCAAGAACTTCCGGCCAATCTCCCTGCTCCCGTTCCCGGCAAAGGTCATCGAGAAAATCGTCAACATGCAATTGGCCCGCCACCTGGAAGACAACAACATCTTGGACCCGTCCCAGTCTGGATTCAGACGAAATCACAGCACCGAGACAGCCCTCATCTGAGCCACAGACATCAGGCGCCAACTAGACAATGGCGAAACATCAGCCCTTATCCCCCTGGACCGGTCAGGCGCCTTCGACGCGGTCTGCCATCGCACTCTAAAGACACGCCTCCTAGAAGCCGGAATTCAAGAGAAGGCTCTTGACTGGACCACGTCCTTCCTCTCCGGCAGAACTCAGAGCGTCCGCCTACCATCCTTCCGATACGAAGCCACCGACATCATCTGCGGTGTCCCCCAGGGCTCATCCCTCAGCCCGACGCTGTTCAACGTCTACATGGCCCCCCTCGCACAAGTGGCCCGCCATCACGGCCTCAACATCATCTCCTACGCCGACGACACCCAGCTCATCCTCTCCCTCACAAAGGACCCACACACCGCCAAAACCAAACTCCACGAGGAAATGAAGGCAGTCGCCGACTGGATGAGGAGCAGCCGTCTGAAGCTGAACTAGGACAAGACGGAGGTCCTCATTCTCTGACTCACCCCCTCAGCCTGGGATGACACTTGGTGGCCGACCACACTAGGAACAGCACCAACACCCACTCTATGCAGGAATCCCAGCCAAACACCTACGACAACTACAACGCATCCAAAACGCCTCCATCTGACTGAACTTCAACGTCCCCCGCCGCAGCCACATCCCCCTCCACCTTAGAGACCTACACTGGCTCCCCGTCGACAAGAGGATCACCTTCAAGCTCCTCACCCACGCACACAAAGCACTCCACAACGCCGGACCTGCCTACCTGAACAGCAGACTTAGCTTCCACCTCCCCACCCGCCAGCTCCGCTCCGCCAGCCTCACCCTCGCTGGTGTCCCCCGCATCCAACTAACTACCTCCGGCGGCAGATCCTTCTCCTACCTCGCCGCCAGGACCTGGAACACCCTCCCTACCGACATACGGCAGACCCAAGACCTACTCGCCTGGCTTTTCGAGCAGTAGCAGCACCCCCCCCCCCCCAACTCTCAGCAGCTTGGGACCCTCATGGGTAGGTAGCGCGTTTTACAAGTACTCCGATTAATTGATTGAATAGCGAAAATGGATCAATTTTATTCGGCCCCTGGCCAGGTGTTTTGTGGAGTCCCTCAAGTCTCCTCATTGAGTCCGACCCTTTTTAATATTTAGGTTGCTCGTTTGGCCAATGGCTTTCGATCCTTTGGACTGGAGGTGGTGTTCTATGCGGACGACACCCAAATTATGGTGTCCATCACTAATAGCATAGAGAAGTATGCCACCAATTTTAAAAAACTGTATGCAGGCAGTCTCTTCCTGGATATTAGAAAACTATCTTAGACTTAACAGGGACAAAACTGAGGTGTTGATCTTTGGAAACCAACAGCATATCTGGTCCAACGGCTGGTGACCTGACATGCTTGGCCCATGCCCAGTGTCCCGAGGAAAAAATATTGATGTCATTGTGGACAACTCTCTCTCCTTGGGCCCCAAGATTAATAGAACGGTGTCTACCTGCTTCGGGACCATCAGGACTCTTAGGAAAATGTCACAATTTCTTTCCTTCCCCTCTCGAACGCAGGCAGTCATTGCCCTAGTGTTATCTAGGTTAGATTATTGTAATGCCGTTTATTTGGGTATTAACAAAGGGCTCATTTATTATCTGCAGCTGGTACAAAACGCTGCAGCCAGACTGGTAATGGACCTTCCTAAATTCCACTCAGTCTCAGCACTGTTAGTGAGTTGTATTGGCTTCCTTTAAACCAGAGAATCCTGTTTAAGGCTCTGTGTCTCACTCACAAGGCCTTCTATAATCTAGGTTTTAGAAGGTATTAAAGGTCTCTTCTGTCGATATGTTCCTACCAAACTGGGGGGGGGGGGGGGGGGGGGGGGGGCATCTGTGACCGCAGCTCAAGAGACATCCTGTCCAAGGAGGTCACACCTCCTCCCACCAACAGTTCCCTTTGTCCCTGGGAGCACTTCATGCTTCCTAGCAGAAGGCATCCTGTTGTCTAGGGGGGCAACTAATGTAGACAGTAAGGACGGGCTACAGGAGGTTTTAGCAACAAAATGGTGACTTTCTAAAGTCACCTTCCTTTTAAAAGTCACCTTAAATCTGATCTCAGCAATGAGTCCGGTTTAATGTAACAATTAATTTGATACCTTGAAGTAATATCTTTGGTGGTCCTAAGTGGAAAGTAGCACACAGTGCGGTGGCTAGTGTAACTATGTTAGCCAATGCGGCAGACCAGCCTACCTACAGTGAAAACGTCATTTTCGAGTTTTCACGGTTAGGGAATGTCGAACACAGGAGGAACATGCCTTTCTTTTTAACATCTAGTACCCTGCTTTGTGGGTTACCAAGACCTTCCTTGTGGGTGACTTATTAATATTAAAAAGGAAGGTTTTCACTTGGCAAGAGGCGTGATTTTGTCATGTTGCATTGGCAGTTTGGGAACTGCCCATTGAAGGTTGCAGTGACAGGCCTAGGGTCACGTTTTCACCTTGTCACTGCAGAAGTGACACAATTCAGTGCTGCAGTCTACTAGCGACATTTAACTTACAAGCCTTGGATACCTTTTGTACCAAATACCAGGGACGTATATGTAGGTTAAATATGCCAATCAGGTATTAGCCAATTGTACAATTACTTAGAGGTGTCAGAATACATACACTAGGGCCCTGATAGAGCCTAGCAAACCACAGAATAGGAAAACCATCAATCCAAAATTTTGGGTGGATGGAGGGGGAGGGGGGTGATCATAAAAAAAGGAGGCACTAACCATAGTCCTACATTTTGGGATGCTCAGGGGATGTTCATAAATACAACTCGCAACCAAGGACCTCGCTTTCTTTTAAATGCTCTATCATTTCATGTCCCCAATAAACCATTACAGTCTGCTAATGCCTTTTTGATGTCCGTGCCTAGAACCAGAACGGCTTCCTGGGGTGATAGACGTTTCTTGGTGTCTACCACTAAACTATGGAACTCACTGGACCTGGATGTGCGATCCTCTCAATCCTTGATGATTTTTCGCAGAAAAATCAAAACATGGTTATTTAATCAATAACTCCCAGCTGCTCCCCTTCTAGAGTCCTAGTTTGCTGTTATTAGCGCCAAGATGCCCTTGGGCATTTCTGCGCTCTATAAGTTTCATAAAATAAATAAACAAGAGGCACTTTTCTACAAAATTACTTGTTGATTAAATGGTGACACCAGTGCCTCTCTACATACATATGTGGCTTGTAACAAGGTTTACCACTATGGGTTCCTTCAAGTTCTGGAGACCCACATGGAAATTAACAAGTGAAAAATTGGTGAGCCACACTTCTCGCCAAACAGTAACATTTTGTCTGGATATATGCTTCACCTCAGATCTTTTTCCTGATTCATTTTGTAACTCCCAGGCGTCAGTTCTGGTGTATATGATCTTTAATCTGTGCACAAATAGGATGACAGTGGTCTATACCAGTGCTAGCACATACACAGTTTCTGGAAATTATTTGTGACATCTATACAATCAAGTGTGCTCAATGAAGACGGGTAACACTATGTCATCCCAATAGTGTCAAGTATAAGGGAGAAACACCCCTATATACAAAGAGTACCCAAAAAATTTCCAGAGCACAGCCACACTGAGAAGTAGAAGGTCCGTAGCTCTAGCAATTCAGTTTCAGTAAGATAAACTCCAATAAAGGTAAGGTAAGTACAGAAAAACGATGATTCCATTCGTTTTTATTCCATATTCTTGTTCAAATAAATTCAAACAACAGCCGACACGTGTTTCATTGTACTATACGACTTTTTCAAGGCTCTGAATGGTTCAACTGATTCCTCCGAAGGAAAGATAAAAAAAAAAAAAAGTCTTGGCCCTCGGAGCCCCGAGGGCTACAGAAAGGATGATCTTATTTACAATTATTATGTAAAGGGATGATAAAGTCCAATCGTGACAGCAAGAACTCTGTAACTCATACACAAAACACAAAATCAGGCGTACTGTGAGTTATACGCATTGTGTTACAGAGACTGGGACTTATCAAGGTCCTTACAGTTGTGATTGGATGTTATCATGCTTAACTCCCTTTACATAATAATTGTAAATAAGATCATCCTTTTTGTATCTTTCGGGAGGCGGGTGGGCGCATGCGAATCTACATCTTGGTGTTGTTGCCTCTGTATTCTCCTCTCAAGAAGCCTCTTGTACAGGAAGATTGATTGTTGCCTTTGTAGGAGGCGGCAGTATTGTCTGAGGACATGTTTTCGAACCTCCATGGTTGAAGGAGCAACAAAAGGAGCCCAGATAAAAGGGAGACTGCAGAGCTCCTATAGACTTGGCTACTTCTGTGTCTTTTTTTCTTTTTTTCTAATGACTTAATTACTTCAGGCCGGAAGAGATGTTCCTTGTCAAAAGGAGTATTTAAAATAGACTGGTGTACTTCGGGTTTGAAACTAAAAATCCTTAACCATGCATGTCTTCTTAATAACACACTACTGTTGATTTCTCTAGTTGCGGTGTCTGCAGCATATAAAGCTCATCTCATTGAGTAATTGGATATGAGTTTCCCTTCCTGTACTAAATCCTGTGCTTTTGCTTTGTGCTCATCTGGGAGGTGTTGTAGCAATTGCTCCATCTCGTCCTAGTGTGCCCTATCATATCTGGCTAGCAGGGCCTGGGTGTTTGCAATGCGGCAATGATTTGCTGCTTGGGTGGCAATTTGTTTACCAGAGGCGTCTAATAGTTTTAATTTTAATTCTGTCTGGAGGGGGAGCATCTCCTGTAGTTGTTTACGGGCATTAGAGACCACCAAGGTGTCTAGTGGTAACTGTCCTTTAATAAAGACTGGTTTTGAGGAAGCAGGCTTGTATTTTTTATCGATTCTGGGGGTGATAATGCGAGCACGCACTGGATCTTTAAAGATATCATCGGCATGTCTCATCATACCTTTAAGCATAGGTAGTGTGTGGCTAGCCCTTTGTGTGCTACTAGGCGTTTCAAATAGGAAATCTTCCTCTAGAGATTCCTTGTGTAACTGGACCCCATGATATACTGCAGCTCTAGCTAGCAACTCTAAATATCTTACATTGTCGTCAGGAGTGGAAGGCTTTGAAGGGTAAAGAGCTGGGTCGTTGTCTGTAGGCAAATCGTGTTATAATCCATCCAGAGGTCTATTGGTAAAATATTGTCGCGCCGTCCCCCCCCCCCCCCCCCCCATTTCACGCCCGAGCTGGAGGGCGGGCGTCAAACATCTTGTCGATGCCGACCGTGGCCTGTAGGCAAGGCTGGGACCACAGCCTTTTGTTTCGGCTTAGTTGGAGTTTTAGTCAAAGGGTGTTCAGTACTCACGGGACGTTGACCTTGTGGTAAGTCTTCTTCCATCTCGGGAGTCCGATTCTGGAGAGGAGACAAGTTCTTCTTGTTCTTCCTCGGCCCCTTGTGTGTTGAATTCTTGCTCGGATTCTTCGCCAAAGATGTCCGGTGTGTATTCGACGTTTTGACACTGCATTTCGCGACGTCAAGCCCAGCGATCATGGAGCATTGTCTTCGATCGGAATGATCTGCACACGTCACAGTCCTGTTTGTTGTGCTCAAGAGACAGGCACAGGTTGCACACTTCGTGGGAGTCAGTGCACGGGGTACTTGGCATGGCACAGAGGGCAGAATTTGAATTGAGTCCGTTCCATTGACTGCGAAGCGGTTAGGCCACACGGCCTTCCGGGGGATTTTCATTTGAAATAGACGTTTTCCTCGACAGATACGATACGCTGAGAAGCGGGATACGCGTTCGAAACAATACTGAAGCGGGTAGAGTGGATTGCGCACAGAGGGGAACCCAAAGAAACTGTTTTTAAGCGAAGCGCAGCAATACACATCCGAACCAGATGGTGGAAAAAAACAATCTATCAATGGAGTCGATACCCATGCGCACTGTCACCGAAAGGAGGAATCACCTTACCTTGTGACTGGAAAGACTTCTTTGAAGAAAAAACAACTTGAAAACATCTGGACCCAACACTAGATGGCAGGAGTATGCAAAGCATGTGATCTACAGCTCACATACCTCAAACACATCTTTTATCTACCCTTTGTGTTACCACCCTAGCCTTGGCTAGCTCCTCGAATCTGACTGTGGATAACTTCAGCATCCTTCGGAACATGGGCAAAAATTGAACGATTCACTCTAATTTAGTTAAGGTCTCCACAAGGAAATCCTTGTCCTCGAGGAGGGCATGCATATACACCTTAAGGAAAACAGAAGCTCTTTGGATGACCTCATAGTATGTGGCCATGTCATCTGGGGGGGTGACAAGCTAGTTGGATAATGATACAGACCTGGTTCACCCAATGGGCACAGGGTCAAATGGTGAGTCATTGAGGTCACTTGGATGAAGGGGGCTGCTCGGTTTGTATAAGGAGTTAGGGGAACCCTCTAGTGAGTAAGGAAGAGGAAAGCAATCCAAAGTTGCTTTGGGTGGTGGGTATCTTCAGCGCCAGTGTCCATCCAGCCTCTGATGCTCTTTTGGGGTCGACAGGGTTGTGTCCATGGATAGGGACAGAATCTGTATCGATGATTTCAATCAGTGCCAGGAGGCAGTTGGGCCCTGGAATGTCGAGTCTTTGTCGAAGGGCTCAATGCCAGACCCTCTTGATGGGGGTGCTCTGCCTCTAAGCCGCCTTTTGGGCTGTCTGGGTGTGCTGCACACACACACACACACACTCCAAGTCAAGTTGTTCACCTAAGGTCCAGAAGGTGTGGACTCCCCGGGAGCCTGGAGGTGTTCATGCTCCGAGACAAAAGAGAAGATGGCCTCTGGGCTAGGTAATGGTTGGTGGAGCACAAGGCACAGGGTGGCAGCCTCTTCACCCTCCGACGTCTCGGGAGGATTCTTCCCAGTATATGCTGAAAGTGCGGTCAGAAGTCTTCCTCTCCAGCTTGTAGTGTGCTCATAGTCTTGGCCGCCGATATCAAAGACTTTTCTTTGACCGGAATGTCAGGCAATCCTCCCACGCTGTGTCACTGTGAAATGGATGGAAGGCAAATGTCATACACCTAGTGGTGGTTGGTGCAGAGTACCTTTGCCCGAAACACAGAGGACAGTTCTGAAAGGGTAGCCTTTCCACTACGATGAAAACATTTACAGACGAAAAGGACAACATTTTTCAAAAACAGGTGGAACGAGGCACGCAGTGCATGAAGTCAATGCAGCTCGGTCTCCGGAAGCAGGCCTCGAAAAATCCTAATACTTTTACTACACCTGCAGGTCTAGTGACTTAAATAATCTACTCAACCTAATTATGCTCTTGACCCATAAACTGGTTTAAAATTATGTGATCCTGGGGCATTATTTTAATTCACTGAGATGCCATTTTCTTCTTGATCACCCATGAGAGCACCTTCAAATACGCAAGTTTGGCATGACTGCTGTACTTTTGTTTGATTTATTAGAGTAAACATTTGCTCCATATACAATACAAATCTAGCCACAAATAGGATACACATGACCGCTGACTTGCCTCAGTTCATTAACCGCATTCTCATTAGAGCGGGGGCAAGAATATTTCTCAAATCATGTTTAAAAACTCACTTTTATTAAATACATGACTAAAGCATAACGTAGCAGCACCTTGTCATTTGCAATCAGCAGATTTTACATTCAAATGTCCACAGAATGTCCCACTGACATGTTGTTTTAAAACTTTACAGTGTACAATGTTTGGAAATCAAGTTTCTGCAAATATTTGTCATTTGCACATCACCAAGTGAGCTGATTTGTTATGCTCCTATGTAAATCTGTATTTGCATCACACTTCTGAATTACAAAAAAAGGTTTTCATATTTCCTGATATATACTTGTACTATTCATTTACAAGCGGTTTAAATGTTGTTAGAACAAAACCCTGAAATTTTGCAGCCTTTTTTCCGCAATTATTGTCAGATAACTCACTTGACAAAAAGCACTACCTATAACATGAGAAAGAAAATTAAACACTATTTTCCATGAACAGATAAGCAACAATTAATAAAAACAAACTGACATTTGACCTCTGTCCTTGAAAGACTGCAAAAGTGTCTAGAGGAAAACAAGATTTCAAGGCCTCCTTATTGCTCATTCACTTTCTGACAGAACTTTTCAGCTTCAGTTAACTCGCAAGCAGGGACGAGTACATTCTAAAAATAGCTCGACTTGATAAAATCTCACTCGCAATTGCGAGTGGTCGAGTGGATTTTTCGAGACCTGGGAAGGTAAGGGTTGGAAAAAAGGCAACAATGGTTGCTTCCCAATATCGGAGTCGAGGAATAGAGAGGTTGGGACAGAATGAAAGCGTGGAAACGCATAGAATTCAGAGCTCCTCACTTGCACGTCCACACCTGATGGAAAAAAACAACCCAAAATTGAGTCTGTGTGTCATACAGAGCTTCCCCAGTGATAAGGAGTCTGGCCTCGATGGGCTCACAACTTCCTTTTACAAGGAAATCCCCACTACTGATCCCACACTTGCTAGCTATGTTTGAGGTCTCTCTGAAGTAGGGGGAACTGCCCCCATCGCTCCGCGAGGTAGTGATCGTCACAATACTCAAACCCAACAAGCCAGCAACCAGGTGTGATGCCTATACGCCGTTATCAATCATAAAGGTAGAGAAACAAAATATCTGCTAAAACCATATCGAACAGACCCCTTGCTCTCCTGGCTGACATAGTACACCACAACCAATCCAATCTGGAATTTTGCCTGGGCAATCCACTGCACACAATGTTCCCACACAGTTTGCTATTATGCACATGGCATTGCGGACACTACTTTACTAGATGCTACAAAGGCGTTTGATTAATTGGAGTAGCCTTTTCTATTCTTTCTACTCCCAGGCTTGGCATTCGGTCCGCGGTTTGTCCGCCTTATCAAGTTACTATGCCAGACGACGCGTAATGGGATGATATCAGGCCCTTTTACGATCATACCTAGTGCTCTGCCGGGGTGCCCTCTCGCCCGAGTTATTTTCGCTGTTGTGATGGAGCTTCTTGCGACCCTACTGTGACGGCATCTGTAGGAAGCTGCCTCTGTATATACTACACTAAAGTAAGGTATAGTGTGCACAGAATCTAGTGGATCCCCAAAGGTTTGCATAGGTTAAAGCAGGTAATAACTTACTCTCTATTTGTGGTAGTGTCTTTTGTTGTATTTTATTTTTAGAACCAAGCAGGACTTGGTACAGGTAAGTGGAATTATACTTTTTCGATACAGATTGATCAACAAGGAAGTTGGATGGAAATGACTATTGTTACAGGTGTGTAATATGGGTGTAATATTTTCAAATACAGTTGTAATTACTTTTGGATTACTTTTTAGAGTACATTTTTAGATTACTTTTTCTACTCCGTGTGATATGCCTACACATCACAATGGGACATAAAATAGAGAAAAGGTAAGTAAAACAGTTTTCACAAAAAACACAGTTTCTTACGTTTTCATACAAACACCCTCAACACTTCGGAAAACAGTCAATGCAATCACACGGAGAAACATTATCGCTTTGCAGGTAAGTAATCTGACTTTGGGGATGGGTTTCTAGGGTTAAAACAAGGGTTCCCCCAGGGTCAAGTATGCACGCAAAAAGCACCCTCAGCGTCACTAGGGCAGCCGGGTGCAGAGTGCTGAGGCCCAATGTTATCTAATGGGGGATAGGGGCCTCCGGTTAGTACCTGCTCACGGGCACGTCACTTGAATGTGGGAGCAAAGCACCTAGGGTTTAGCTAAGAGCAAAGGGGGATCTGAGTTAGCACACAAGGAGGCTCACAGCGGAACAGGGGGGGGGGGGGGGGGGGGGGTACCGAGTGCAGGGTGCTGTTTTGACATTGGGTGCCATGTTGTTTTCAATGGGGATTGCCAGTTTTCATTTTTAGCCGCAAGCTCTGTCCAGTAAGTCTTCCAGGAGGAACCAACAGCTGGGCAGGTAAGTTGGAGGGTTCGGGAACGTAGGTGCACTTCAGGTCATCTCCTCCAGGGCGGCTGGATTCAAGTGTGCCTTTTGATGTTGGATTTCACCTTACCGGGCCAATTGTGGTGGAAGGGGGCGGGGGGTGTTGAGCCGTGCAGAGGCTGCAGGTGACGTCGGTGTGTCCTGGAGTGGTCAATCCATGGTAGGCTCGGACTCTGGAGAGTTGGGGGACCTCGCTGGGACCGGTGAGCCACTCAGACGTGGCGTCGGGTGCAGTGATGGTTCCAGGCATCGTGTTTCTTTGTCCTCACCAGGCTGTGAGTCTTTCTTTGGTGATTGTTTTGAACAGACCTGCTGTTCACAGGACATTTGGTCTTTGCTGAAGACAGTCAGTCCTCCCAAGGGTTCTGGAGGTTGCTGGCTGCAGGACAAGGCAACTTTTGGCAGAGGATCGATGGAAACTGCAGACGGGCCGAAAGGGCTGAGGCGAGGTCAGTTCTCTCCAGTCTCCTCTGCTGGGTGTCTCCTTTCGTCCTCCTCCTTCGTAGGTTGCAGGAATCGGACTTCTGGGTTCAGCGCTGGCCTCTAAATGATGTATTATTATAGGGGTCTCGAGGTCAGCCAGTGGGCTACTGTCCTTATGCTGACTACACCCTTGGTGTGCTCATTCCACTTGGGGTAGAGGGCACAATGCCTAATCCTGATTGGACAGTGCCTGCCATCTGCAAGATGGCGGGCACTAAAGAGTGGCTTCACCTCGCCTCGCCCACCTCCATTTTTTTCCGCCTGTGTTCTGCGGCAAAAAGGAGGGGAGACAGGAAGGGGGCTTGCTCCTGATCACAGGAGAGACCGAGGGTCTTGTTACAAAGGCAGCAAGGTCTTTGAAGCTCCCTTGGAACAGATGGCTCTTCCTGAACACGAGGAGGTTTGACCATCTCTGTCCAGGAAAGGCTTAGTTTCTAAGCCCAGGGAGCGAAGGATCCCATTCCTGGAGGTCAGAAACATGTCTCGAGGTGGCAGGCTGGGGATTGCCAAGTCAGGGAACCGACCAGAGACAAGTGGTTTTTCAGGGGGCATCTCTAAGATGCCCTCTGAGTGCATTGTACAATAACTCGCACACTGGAATCAGTGCAGGTTTATTATGCTGAGACGTTTGCAACCAAACTTCCCAGAATTCAGTAAAGCTATTATGGTGCTATAGAGTTCTTAATGACAAACTCCCAGAGCATATAATCTTTATGGGTTTACTACACTTACAATGTCTAAGAATGGACATAGACAATGTAGGGGTACAGTGCTCATGCAACTTTACCCTCACCAGTGGTATAGTGCACCCAGCTAGAGGAGTGTCTTACCTATATCAAAGGCAGTGGGTTGCAGGCACGGCACCCAGGTATGGGTGCCAAGAAGACTTCACTTTTGTCTGGACCAAAACATGCTGCCTGCAATGGCAGTTTGTGTATTGGTTAAGGTGCAAATTGGGGATACAATGGTGCAGTTTTGGGAAAGAACACAGGCCTGATTGGCAGGGACCCAGGGCACATCAAGTCAAAGTGCATCAGAAATCCGGCAAAAAGTGTCAGGGGCGGGTTACAGCAACAGAAACCCACTTTCCTACAGCATCACTCTTGACAGGGGCTTAACTCAACAGCAGGCAAGAATGTAGTCTCCATATACGCTGATGATGTTGCGCTCTAGTTCTGGGACCCTCAAAAGAATCTAGATCCAACCATGCGGGAAGTCATTAGATTTGGCAGCCACTCAGGTATCCAGATAAACTGGGCTAAATCCATCTTGTTTCCACTCACTGCATGCACGCAGCCGTTTGAATCAGAATTCCCCCATCTGTGGGCCATATGTTCAGGGCGCTATCTTGGCATCCGCCTCAGCCGCAATGTGGATGAACTGTGTCATGCCAACAATGGTGTGGCCATGTCCTGGCTTGAGGAAAGAATCCTAATATAGAATCTTCTGCCTCTGTCCTTGACGGGGCAATTAGCTAGAACCAAAATGGTTGTGGTACCTACATTCATATATCTTCTACTTAACATCCCCATGCCACTTCTCTCACAATTCCTTCGACACTTATGCTCAAATCTGAGATCAATGGCGTGGACTGGAAAACAGTGAATTGCATGGGAAATACTCACACTGCCTCTGCAACAGGATGGCCTCAATGCGCCAGACAAGTTGCTGTACGCATTCTGGGCCCAGGCCAATATCTCCATTACTTGCTGTACCCCACCTGTTTCTAGCCACATGCAGCAGCAGAGGCAGACAAGGCGTCCCCCTAGACGCTGCCCACTGCAATCTATCAGACCTAAAAGCCTCCACGTACAGAGATTAAAACGGTGGAGTGTCTCAGGTAGGCATGGGATGGTCTGCGCCGCTGGGCTCGGTTGCAATGCTTATTTGCCCTGTCCATTCCCCAGGCATGCAACACGTTTGCAGACCGCCCAGCAGGATGACTGTGCCAGAGCAAAAACACACAAGCGAAAACGGTTCACATTTACAGACCTTTACCCAGGCAGGCATTTTCTTCCACCTTTCGCACTTAAAGAATCCCGGCCCTCTAATGCACTCAAAATATTGCTTTATCACCAGGTCCGACCCACATTTCCTGTGCCTCCGCTTATACTGCACACCCTTGAGCACATGTTGACAAATACCTCCTCCTGCAGACTATTCGCCCGCTTATACTGGATTATGCAGGACAGGGCTCCCATGCAAACCTCAGCAGCCTGTGATGACATGGCCACTGTCCACCCCCCTCACAAACAATCAGTGGACGTACTGCTACGAACAGACCCCAGCCCTCTCACCTAATTACAGAAGGACTCATTTTAAGTTCCGCCATCAGATCTATTGTAAACCGATACATTTAGAGAGCATGGGACTAGTGGCGGAACCGCGCTGTGTGAGATGTCTGATGCCCAAAGCCTCCTTTCTGCATCTCACCTGGGACTGTCCAAGCATGGCAAACAATTGGCAGGTGGTGCACCACAATCGGCAACAGATCACCCAGCCACTTTATATCGCAGACCCCACTGGTGTGCCTTCTGGGTTTTATTAGAGACATTCCATCTGAGACCCGACATCTTACACTTTTGCACTTGCTTCTGGCTAAGCGCCAAGTTGCGGTGTACTGGGGGAGGAGATCTGCACCCAAAGTTGAGTCCTGGTTGCAAGATGCTGCCTATTGCCAGGATCAGCTGGCCAACTATTGGGAACAGATGCCACCGACATCTCGCCATAAAGACATTTTAGAACCACTGCTTTCTTACTTATGACAACAAGACTCTCCACCTCAATCACCAGCAAATGTGATCTTGCCAGCCGGTGCTTCCACCCCAGGTCCTGCAGCGACAACACATGTAGGTGCACCTGCATTTGAGGAGGACTCCTTCCCCCGCAAAACCCCCACACCTCTTTTAATGTGGCACTGCATTGGATGGGTGCTATATAACTATACTGGGGCCCGGGCTCCGCTAAACTTTGCCTTTAATTCACCGACTCAGTTACACTATCACTATGAGATACTGTGCTGTTTGTATTGTGCTGACCAGCCACCTCCATTTTTGGTTGCTTGTTTGAGGCCTCCACCTGTGTTTTTCTTTCGATCAAAGGCCAATAAAGAAAATTAAAAAAATAATAAACACATTGAGTCGGTGCCATCACACATTCCTTGCAAGGGGAGGAATCACCATATGCTTCATGACTCCAAATGCTTCTTCAAAGACTTCAAAATGTCAGAGCCTGACACTAGATGTCTGAAGTATGCAAAGCATGTTTATGTACAGGAACACTTGCTACAGCTGTGACAAAACCCTTCATGCAGTATTCTTTAGGTTGCATCTCAGAGTGTCATCTGTACATTAGGTTGCTCCAGGTAGAAAGCAGGCAAAATAATTTACTTCGCGCTTGGGCATGGTGGGCAGTGCGAAGCTAAACATTCTGAGCATCACACTTTCCTCGGACAGGCAGTTCCCTTCTCTGTGTTATACAGGTAAGCCTTACATGGCTGGGAGTTCCCAGGGTTATTTTTAAAGAATAAGGTTGCTTACGCAACAAAAAGGCCCACTACAAGTTAAGCCCATACAGCAATATTAAAAGCTTAAACCAATCCAATTAGGCCCCTAGTTGCACTGTTGTAGGGCCCACAATCCCCTGCACATGGTTCTACATGCCCTACAGTTTGAAGGTCTTTGTGTTCGAGTACAAACTGAATCCTCTAGAAAGCAGATGAAGGATAGCATTTGCAACTGAAAATGCACATTTGTTTGGCCACAAATATAAGGTATTTGGTGTGCTTTTGATGCATAGGTATATGGAAACTGCGGTTCAGAAAACAAAAGTAAAATAAGATAGTCAAGCAGCTGAATGTTCCGCTGGAGATTTCCTAAGGGTCGCACAAGTACACTCCTTGACTTTAGAGTTCCATTGACACTGCCTCTGCGGCAGTGACGGAGACATTGAACGTCTTGAAAAAGAAGATTTTAGGGCTCTGCTGAATTATAATTTTTAATTGGTGTTTCAGTTCTGTCCTTTCATCTAGTATTGAGAGAAAAGAGCAGCACCTTGAACAGGCAGGGTTAGCATTTTGATACAGAAAACAATCCACCTATACACAGTTTATTTGCATACTAATTACTCCTATTTATTCACTAAATCAGGGAACAGATTTTTGGGGAAAACTGAGGCGATATAAAAGTGCCCTTAGGGACAGTGATAAATATGCCTTTAAGATTTATTTAGGGTACAGGAGAACACACCTGGGTCTCAAAGACACCTTATTAGCCACCAAGTTCAAGAGAGACCCAGGGCCATCATCAAGTAGGTCAGGTAACAAGTGGGTAATGGAAGGGAGGGGGCTGTAGAAGGGATAGGAGGTCTCCATGGTACAAGTTAACCGTTTATTGACAATAAGGCAGGATAGCTGCCAAGCAGGATCGTTGCTTGCTACTGCACTCCTAATTACTTGAATGGCATTAAGTCACTCTTGGACTACTACAACCACTCTTCCATCAGCGTCCAACAATCTTTCCCGATGTCAAGCCAAAGTCTTCTACAGCCACAAGAATTAGCCACAGGGGTCTAGCATTTATACAGTGAGTAAAAGATGAGTAATAGTTTAATTCTGGTTTCAGTAAGCACTGGTGACACCTCTGAAAATCATATCTGGACTTCGACTCTGGCAACCCAAATGCCAAACATTTCACCAAAACGTACTGCAGTAATCAGGATATGGAGGGGAATGCATTACAGTTCTTGAGAGAAGGCAGGAGCATATAGTAGCAGGGGGTGCACAGGCTTGTGCACATCCGTGCAGCCAGGGATAAAAAGCTTTCTATAACTCAATTGTTTATGCCTATTCACAAACGAGGTGCTGAGAAAAAAGGATTGTTCAACGGAGGGCCATGCTAGATCTCAACACAGGGTTCAAAAGGAGCTGCCAGAAGATGTCATGTTGGGTGTAAAGTAAAAAGGTTATGCCCAACTATAACAATTTAGCACTGCTATTATCCATGGAGGGGATGCAAACTCAATGAGACAGGTTATATACAATGATTTCCTAAAGAGACCAGTTTAAGCTGCTGTCCAACAAAAGGAACATAATTGTGGTATTACTGTAGAACTGCTACTTGGATGATATAAAAGTGGAAGTTAAAAAGCCACAGGACTATACATCTGTGTCAGGAACCACTGGATTTTAATCCTCAGAAGGTTAAATACTTTTTAAGGTGAGTTTTACCTATGTGGTCTTTTCTCCATAATGTTTGCTCATTTGCCCGATCTTTCTCTATGGATTTTTGACAAGCTCGACAGGATGTAGGCAGCAGTCAGTGAATGAACTGGATTTTCTTTGACAAGCCTTCCACAGAATGAAGAACTATTTGCCATGATCCAAGCACCTGTGAGGCCATGTTCCAGACTCCTCTGCTGTTCTTCTACTGATTGGGAGAAGGTTATTTCAATAAAATCACCAGCAGAAGTAGAAATAGGGAACAGAGGAACCTTAAGGTATTGATTTCAGATTCAATTTCCTTTGTCTCTACTAACCAAAAGAGGGTCTTGGTATGGAGGGTCTCTGCATCCAAAGTGAAGATATATATATTAAGTCCACCCCCTTGAAACTGTCAGTAAGCCTTTCAGCCACACCGGAAGGCAACATGGTTATAAAATGTTGATATTTTTTAACCACAGAGAGAAGAAAAACATGCAAGAGATTAAAAAAATAAATAAACGTTGAATTAGGCACAAAGGGCACTGCTGGCAAAAACATGTTGTCATAATATGAGATTCATTTCCAACAGAAGAAAAAATTGTTCCATTGCTGGAAAGTACTAGAGACAAAAAACGTAACCAACGGTAGACCAACTTAAACCAAACACCCTTTACAGAGGTCTTTGTAAAAGAAAATGCAAACGTTTTTCCTTTTCTAAGGGAAACAAAAATCCCACTTTCCAGTCTAGCAGCTACCAATTAATCCAAGGCAATAATATAATACAAGGAGGATCCAGTTGCTGTACAAAACGTCACCTCTCAATCGAAACAGAAAACATTGCAACAACGAAAGAGGCATTTCTTACAACAATGGAGATTCAATTGAAATAATTAGACTGCAAAAGCTAGACCGAAATGCAGTTTATTAGAACTAGAGTGAACCCATATGCAGAACATCATCCACAAATAGTGTAAAATTCTGTCCAGCCAAATCCTTTTGTTTTAAGCACTGCATGTCCAAAACCGTGCATTTAATTTGCAAATGTCCACCATTCGCACATGACACCCCCCACACACATACAAAATAGTAATAGTTTTATCCTCGGACCCTAATCCGCACTTTCATAATACTCAACTATTTAACCTTAGCATTTTGCTACGACCGCAAGCACTTGTGATCTCAATCAAGATGTCTGCAGGACAGCTGTTCCTAGTCGTAATGCACTGGTGTTAGAAAGTCAGTACTTTCATTGAAAAAGTAACCTACCTTTACACAGTAGATTTCCAAATCCACACCACCCAATCTCTAAATTATCACTGATCTGTAAACCAATTAAAAGACCGTATCACCTCTGCAATTGTTTAATATTAGCAGAAAAAAATTACATATCTTTAATTACAGTTACTCTGTATGGCATTGGTTACTTTAAAAGATTCACATGCATGAATTATTCCCCAATGTAATGAGTGGACTCCTCAGTAGAAATGTTAAATCAGCAGTGTCTCAATGCACTCATTTAAAGGTCTAATAATCTTGTTGCAAGCAGCAACAGAGCAGCATTAGAAGGCAGGAATCAGGCTTACTTTAAGAAAAGAGTCTTCTGGAGCACCATCTGCCATTATTTGGTCTCCTGCCAGGACCATATTTATAGGCAATAGCGACAGGTGATGGTATGGCATGATTTCTATGTTGTCACCTTTCAGATGTTAGTTTAGAGGGAAACTAGCTTGCCTGACTCCGTGAAGGCCGCAAGGCCCCGGGGCTCCGCTCAACCCAGCCAACAATTTGTCATGATCCTGCATGAACAGTGACATTTTACTGGTGCAACCACTACCGCTCTCGTGATGTCACCGTGGCCCTTCAATAAGCTGGAAAAATGAAGCTCGTAGCCTGTGGAACATGTGTGCTCTTCATCAGCATGTGTGGGCCTGGTCAAGGGAAGCGGACCATAGAGACCCGGAGCGGCTGCGTGTCTTGGATCAGGATCTCTGCCCTGGCTCGGGAGCGGCTGCTTCGTTCGTCCACTTCGAGACCGCTACTGTGCCTTGTGTGCCCTCTGATTGCCCCTGCCGGCTGTCCAATCTACCCTCTCTCGGCCGGGATGCAAGGTGCGGCAGGTCTCCACTGGACTGTAGTGTACCACGGCGTGTGACGGGCTGACTGCCCTCACTGTGGTCGAGGAGCGGGCCTGGCGCTCTTGGGGACGTGCGGCCTGCCGATGGATGAGGCACCACCGACAAGGAGGAGAGCCTTCGTGGAGGATCCCTGGACAGAGCTGCAAGGCCCCAGCAGACGTGTGGGACGGCTGGGCCTCTGCTCGCAGTTGACGAGCAGTGCAGCCTGCCCTCGGATGCGCGTGCTAGCTCGCCACTGAGCCATGATGATTAGTGGACAAATGCATGTGGGGCCCTCTTTTTGTTACAGGACATGTCATCGCCACAGATACACACAGATAGCACAACATCCTTGTAGAGAAAGTGCTGGCCTCATCTGAACTAATACCCCTGCGTCAATGCCCTTCATTACAAGTACCCTATAAAGGCTGCCACATAAACATCATATGCTGTAACAGAGCCGACGTGGGGAGTCCTCAAGGGGGTACTGATTCTCTGTGGTTTCACTCCCTCCTGATGAGTGGTGTGGCTCGAGGAGAAGGGCGGAGTAAGCGCAACTTGACTACAAGGAGGCCTCTTGGGATAGTAACCAACATGAGCAAAGCAGACAAGGTACAAACCAAATTGCAATGTGGTTCTCACACGACTCCGAAGCAGAGGGACCCGGAAGTACAGTCGGCAGACTCGGAGCCAGAAAACGCGGAGACTGCACTAGAACCCAACCTGAAACAAATACTCTCCGCCATGCAGAAAAGCTTAACTAAAATCGATGGGAAGATTGACGCATTAACTTTCCGAATGTACCGGATGACAGAGTGCCTAGACAAGCATACGGAAGGGCTCAACACAATGGAGCAAAGAGTCTCCAAAGTGGAAGACACAGTATTGACCGAAGTAATGAGCGCAAAAAAGGCAGAGAAACAAATTCAAGCACTGCAGCTCAAAACGGAGGACTTAGAATCCCGATCCAGAAGGAACAATAGCCGAATTATAGAATTAGCAGAGATATCCAACATCGACAACATGGAGAGGTTCATGGAGACCCTGTTCTGACACTTTCTCTAAAATATTTGTGGTGGAGAGTGCACACAGGTCCATGGCTCAATGCTCAGTGCCTGGAGACAACTCAAGACAGATAAATGCACGCCTTTTGAAATACAGGGACCGTGATGTTGCATTGCACAAAGAGCACGAACTAAAATCCCTCCAATATAAATGTTCCGAAAACTCGCTTAACCAGACTTTACACAACAAGTCCAGGATACCTGCAGACTCTTCCAAACAGCTAAAAGACAAATACGAGAAATACAGCTAGAATATAGCAATTTATACCCTGCCAAGCTACGTGTATCAGCAGACGGAAAGAACCACTCTTTCACAGACCCCAAGCTAGTGACGCATGTCATCAAACAAAGGGGGAAAGCAGGGGCACAACGGAATTCCCCTCGACACAAAGCTGTGGCTGAAGGAAGAGGCTCTCCAGGAGGAAGAGAAGCAGTGATCCGAGGGTGTGGCAGAGAGTGGATTCCCTGTGGAGTCCAGGATGCTACACGCAATAATGATCCATCCAAACTCAGACTGTGGTAAGAGTGCAGATTGTGATGCTGGAATCCATGGGCATCTACGGGGGGTGGGGTCTCGGAACTGAACGCCGGACATTGGGTAAGACTGTTCCTGCTTAACCTATGGTCCTGTCGCTGAGCTTGGATGAAGTGCAATGCAGAAGAACCCTAAGAACTCTGAATGAGGACTCCTGTGAACATTTCATTCGATGTGAAAGAGCTGCCCATCATGAGGATTGATGTGGTGACCCCTGAGAGTAAAGACCAGCTGAAGTGGTTGGATTTGTTAACATTTATGCAATTATTTGGTGCAAGCTGGGATGGGGCACGGGGGGGGGGGGAGACTTATGTTCCCTCAAGTACTCAAGGGGAAGGGAGGGGGGTGGTGGGGTTTCAAAGTTCAGCCAAGCAAGAGGTTATTGCTACTGGCTTGGGAGGGAAGAATTTAGTGGGTTTATTTAGTTTAATGTTATTAAAAAAACGTGAAACCATTATTTAATTGACTAAGACTGGCACTCAGATTAAGAGACATCACACATTGACATATTGCACATAACACAGAGACCTGACAGAACTGCATGCAGATACGGCGGCTCCTCACATGGAACATTAGTGGGCTAAATGTTCTGACCAAGGTTCGCAAAGTGGTTGCATACCTCAAGCGGCATTTGGTGCAATTCGCGTTTTTACAGGAGAAATATTTGGCAATAAATAGCAACTCATTATCCCCACAGAGACTACGTGACCAGTACAGTGCTGCAGGTTTCACGTCGCATGCGCGGGGAGTGTTGGTCTGGGTGGACAGCAGATCACAAATCCAGCTACAAGAAAGTGTACATAGACCCACGGGGCAGATTTGTTATAGCACGCTTCAGCAGATCGAAATGGGAAACGTTCCAGGTTGGGATATACGGACCGAATTTTGATGATCCACAGTTATATGAGGCGTTGGAATTGTGCACACATGGGGCGGGGATGTCAATTGCACTTTGGATCCAGCACTGGATAGATCAAAAGACCCCTCCCGTAGCTAGCCCATCCGCTGCTGCCCATGCCATCTGCAACATATTAGACACAGTAGACCTGGTAGATATTTGGAGGCATAGGAACCAGAGGGCCGCCGTTTAGACCCACTACTCAGCAGCACACAATATAAACAGAACAGATTACTGGTTCCTATCAAGAGACTTAGTACAACGGGTTAGGAGATGTGAGTCACTCCCGCACACCTACTCAGATCATTATCCAATAGTATTAATCTTGAAATACGAGGGCAAAAGCAAGCCCCGTTCACATGGCAATTTCATCCATACTCATTACAGGATCAGGTGTTTCGGGTCGAACTAGAACTGATTTTTTTCACACATAACGATGGTTCTGTGGAAAGCTTTAACGCGGTCTGTGAGACATTTAAGGTCTACATTAGAGGTGTAACGATGGCTAAGCACTCATGAGTCCATCGTTCTCTTAGAGGTAGACTCTCAACACCAGAAAAGGAAATAGCATTAGAGAGTACACTGAGATACAGGGGACCAACATATATTAGTAGAGCTCAAAGACAAAATAATGGACTTCCATGAGACTGCTGACAGTGAGGTGCTCCATATGGGGGAAGTATGCTATGGCTTGGGTCTACAGGGAGGGGGAGAGGTCTGGAGCAACTCTAGCAGCACTAATGCAGCGACAACAGGGCCGAAGTCATAAAACTACGCCAGTGGACGAGCAGGGGGAGACAATACAGGAGGAAGCCCTCGTTGCGGAGCAATTCCATCAATGCTACACACATTTGTACACATCTTGAATAATCCCTGATGAAGCAATGAAGGAATACCTTGAGCACATTGTAATGACATGGCTCACCAATTAACATAGGGAGCAATTGATGGCCCCATTAAGCGTAGACCAAGTCAGACAAGCATTGGCAGGCATGCAAGGTGGCAAGGCTCTGGGATCCGATGCTCTAACAGTCACTTTCTATAGGGCATTTCAGGATCTCCTCATACCACACTTGGTACTCTCTTTGAGAAGATGGTGCCAACCGGTATCATGCCCCCCACCACGCACGAATCAATGATTATCACATTACTGAAGCCAGGTAAGGACCCTCGGAATGTGCCTCCTACTGATCAATTCAATTCAATTCAATATCTTTATTCGATTGTAGATTTTACAATCATAAAAGTTCATTTTTTTTAAAATCACATAATTAAAACGGTTACAATTCATTATCAAAGGCAATTAAAGACACAATAAACAGTACAATATAACAGACAATGAAGCAAGGGAAGTATATAGTTAAGAATATAAATAACTGTAAGCTTAAAAATTACCAACACACATTTTTACATCATGATTAACCGTCCATGCTTTTCCTAAAGCAGACGGCTTTTTTTAAAAAATTACAAATAAACATGGTGCAGTCAATATTCAGTAGTTGTAGATAATAAAGTGCGGGTTTAATTTGTGTGAAGCTCAATTTTTTAAGGCATGGTTTAAGGTATAGATTCCGTGGGGTACCGTAGTAAGGGCAGATAAAAAGGAAGTGTGCCAGGTCTTGAGGAGACTTCCCGTCGCAGCCACAAGCTGGCAACACTTCGCCCCGCTGAGCACCACTTGGGAATGCCAGTAGAAGATGGTAAAGGTCAAAACGGAACCTTATTAAAAGGAACCGTTCATAACTGGACATGGGCCATGTCAGATAAGGTTCTATTTGCAAGCATGTTTTTAGCAATAGATGTTTCCTGACACTGACCTTCTGTGTCTCGACATCTTCCCTATCAGTACATCTTAACAGGATTATGGCATTCTTGACCAGGTTCACATCATGTTTTCTGATTGTATTTGGGGCATAAAACAAGTCACACCGGCCTATTGCCGTTAAGCTGTCCTTTATATACTTTACCCACGGTACCTTGAATCTCCCGTCTAACTGTAAAGCTTCTTTTAGTAGGGCATGAGTTAGTGGTATTTCACTGTTTAGCCAACATTTCAGCCAGCATAAAACTGGGCTTATTGCTATTCTGTCACCTAGAAAAGGGACCCCCAGCTCCTCGTGTACTGAGTAATTCCCAATACCCCTGGGCAGTCTTAAGATATTTTTAAAAAGTTATTTTCTGCGACCTCTAGGTCATTAACCTTGCGATAGCCCCAGAGCTCGCTCCCATAACAGGCAATAGCAACGCTTTTTGCCTGGTACAATTTAAGCAGGGCAGCCAACGGGCAATTGCCGATCTTTTTTGCAAAGCCAAGGATGGCCGCATTAACCCGAGTAGTTTCACCCTTCTTTTTGGAGACTGCTGGCCCCCATGATAACTTTTGATCTATCAAAACTCCGAGGTAAGAGAAAGAGTTGGTTGAGGGGATTTTTTCCCCATTTAAACTGAAGTGACCAGGTTTCAGGATGCCCTTACCTGCTTTCATAACGAAAGACTTGGAGTTGTTTATACTTAAACCACGTGACTCTATAAATTTGTGGAAGGAGTTTAAAAGTTTCTGGAGGCCGTTTGCTGTTCTAGAAATAAGAACAGCATCGTCGGCGTAAAGTAGGACAGGTACCCCTCTGCGCTCAACTAAGGGGTAATCTGCTTCTACCAGTAAAAGTGATTCCTCCAGTTCATTAATATATAAATTAAATAGGAATGGGGCCAAAATGCATCCTTGTCGGACACCCCGATTTATTTTAAATTCGTCCGTTACCTTAAGATCTTGAGAGTAGCGGACATTCGCCCTAGTGTCTGTATGCAGATCAGCGAGGAAATTAACAAGATCCCTCTCTACACCCATTCTCAGCAAGGTGGCCCATAATAGGCTTCTGTCTACACAGTCAAACGCGGACGACAGGTCCATGAAGGCCATGTAGACAGTGCCTTGTCTTGCCAATGTGTACTTGCTTAGGATAAGGTATAGGTTCAGACACTGCGTGATGGTTGAGTGATCCGGTCTAAATCCATATTGTATGGGTGAAAGGATTTTATTTTCCTTGGCCCAAGAAGATAACCTATTAAGAATTACTCCCCCCACCACTTTGACTACTGAATTCAATAAAGAAATTGGCCTGTAACATAACGGACTGCTGCGATCACCCTTCTTAAAAATGGGTACTATGGTCGAGAGACCCCAAGTTCTTGGGCAACCAGTTGTCACCGCTGCATTTATTACAGCCGTAAGAACCGGGGCCCAAAACGGGATACTGGACTTAAACAGGTCCGGTGGTAAACCATCCGGGCCCGGGGCCTTGTTGGTAGTTAGGCCCTGTATACCCCTGACAGTCTCTTGTACTGTGAAGCACAAAGGGGACGCAGTTGGAGTTATAAAATCAATAGCTTCCCGTTGCTCATTGCTCCTAAATATTGCGCTAAAATGGGACACCCACTCCCCCTCGGGAATGTTTGTTCCAATAGCTGTGTCATTTGGGTTTTCAAACATAGGTTTGTTAATTATTTGCCAGAACTTGCTGCTATTCCCCAACACAGATGGGTCCAGAAGGGATTCAATTACATTTGCCTTAATTTCCTTCTTTCTAGTAGCTATTGTTTTCCTATATACCATGCGAAGATTTTTTATCAGTTCGTGATCTCTTGGTTTGGTTTTTAATGCCAATTTCAAGTCCCTGCTTGCCTTTGAGCAATTATGATTAAACCATTTTGAGTTATTCTCCCTATCACCCTTTATTGGCGCTGTGAGCATGGAGCCAATTTTAGCAACCAACCCCTCAAACCTAAACAAAATGGTCGAGGGGATTGACTCAGATGATAAACACACAGACAGCTCCTCCTCACATGCGCTGGTTATGTTAGAATACAAGGTGTCTTGGTTTACCATTGACCATTTAATGCGACGCCTGCCATTTACGCACCTTAACATACCGTGATCGGGGCGTGACTGGCGTTTAGCAAAAAGTGGACCACTCAAGTTTATAACAAGGGGATTATGATCACTGTATGTACTAGTAAGAATAGAGAAGTACAAGACCCATTGAGCAGCATCTGGAGATAATAGTATGTGATCAATAAAGGTTCCCTGCCCATGCCCTTTAAAGGTTGGGGTGTCAAAGATTTT
Source organism: Lissotriton vulgaris (assembly GCF_964263255.1). NCBI lineage: Eukaryota > Metazoa > Chordata > Amphibia > Caudata > Salamandridae > Lissotriton > Lissotriton vulgaris. The sequence goes on from NC_141693.1 coordinate 185,977,251, forward strand.
TGTATCGGGGACAAGCGACATAGCTACAATCAGATTGTGCTCGGTCATTAAATCATTTAGGTGCTCGCCACCCCTACTGTGAGAAAAATGAAAACCTTCCTCGTTGTGACACCCTAAGGACCCCATTGGCGTACTAGCTGGGTTACCACATGGTTGCACATTAAAGTCACCTGCTATCAACAAATGCCGTGATACATTATAAACAGTGTTGCTCAAAATGTCATTCATGGAAGCAATATGGCATGATTCATTGTTGCTGTTGGCATTATAAAAATTAACCAATGTCATCACAGACTTCCCATTTTTTAAATCAATCTTCTGTAGGTTCAAATTTACACTATGGAAGTTGCTTACATTACATTGCAGTTCTTGGCTAATGAAGATGGCCAGACCACCCTTGGCTCTACCCCAGATCGAGGCAGCTGCTGGGGTGATAAAACTTAAGAAACCCTCCATATGGACATTATTTTCTTCTAACCAGGTCTCTTGGAGGCACACAATGCTAAATTTTCTGATAAACGATAGCCATACTACATCTCGTAACTTATTTGCCAAACCTGCAATATTCCAGGAAATTAATTTTACACTGTCATCCAGTGCAGGACAAACAACAGACTCTGTAATTGGTTGTGAGGGTGTTAAAGAAGGCGACAGTACAGTTGCCACCATCGGGCCCACAATACGCACTGCATCCGGCTCCCCGGGTCCAGATATAACACTAGTAACTACCTTTATATCTAAGGGTGGTGTGGGGTGCACCACGTTTTCCCCTACTAGCTCTGTGAGTGGTATTATAGGGGAACTACTGTTTTTATCAGCGGTGATTTGGGCAGTATATGGATTTATAACGTGACACCGACCCCCTAATTTCTCAGATGACCTTGAGTTGCATGAGGCACTTACCCCGCCCCCCGTAGCTTCTGCGGTCCTTAACCATCAATCACAGTCCTCTAGGCTATTAAAAACCGAGAACCTGTTGGTGAGCTCTAGAGGCGTAAATGGTAACAAGCTTAACATGTTCCCATTAGAGCCAGTTTTGTGGTTAAAGGGTATGGTGTTCCACCCAGGTATGGCTGATGGTGGAGCCAGAGGGTGCATATATACGGGGTTTAGAGCCGACTCAATGTTGGGAAACTGAGAAGAAGAGAAGGCATTACTATTATAGTGTTGTGGAGGGAAGGCAGTGGCTCTGGGGTAAAAATATGTTAGGGGGCGTGGTACAATGCAGTTTTTTTCATTTCCATAGGGCCAATTCAGGATGTGTTGTACGGCTCTCCTGTCTCTAAAGTTTATTACCACGACATCACCACCAATGTCCTTTGCTCTGCCCCCCAGCCAGGACAGACGCCGAACGTGAACTATCTCACCGTTAATCGCAATGGGTTTGGGTCTATATAGGGAGAGCCAATGCGTTATTTTATTTTTTAACTGAGAATATCCCTCTCTTTTACCATTGGGCAGTTCTGGTACCCCGGTGAGTATAACCACATAAGGTAATGCTTCTGGGGGGAGTTCTGTTGGTGGAATTCTAGACAGACCCCCTCTTCCCCAATTATTCTCCTTTCCTTCAGGTCTAGGTTCTCTGGGTGGAATATTTGCGGGAATAGTTGGTAATGTGGTGGTTGGTTTGCCCTGTACATCAGATGGAATTGTTGTTAAAGGGTTTTTACCGGTGTTGCCAACGAGTACTTTTGATGCCGCGTTTAAGGAGTTAGGGGTGGCTGGAGTTACTGCAACAGCCTGGCTGTTACTTGTGCTAGGTTTGGGCAGCGTGGGACACACAGTATTTTTTAAGGGGGGTTGGGTTGTTTTAATACCTTCTTGGTGCTGAGCTTTAGACTGGCCTTGCGAACGTACAAGGTTCCCTAACACAGACAAGTCCCCCTCAATTTTTCCTAAACGGACCTCCATCCCCTTAAATCTATCTGACAAAGCAAGCATGTAACTACGTATAATCAATTCAATATTGTCCAGAAGCGACTTAGGGGTGGCGGGTTGCAAATCCTCCTCCATCTGGACAGTGGTGGAATCAAAGTCTGTAGTTACTTGAGGTAAGGATGGCGATAGAGTAGGGCTAACTGTTATGGTTTGACTTGTGACAGAGGATCCCATAGAAGGTAATGTAACAATGTTCTTCTTTTTGCCAAAGTCAGTATGACTTATTTTGGGCTTGTTAGCTGTTATGGTTTTCCTTCTTCTTTTGGGTGGAGGTGGCCCATGCGTTTTATCTGTCACTGGCCTTGAATTTTTACCTCGTACAACTTTGCCAGGCCTTATTGTGGGAGATATTAGGATCTTGGAGGTATTATTCTGTTCAGTGGTCACTGTGGGGGCAATTTCTTGAGAGTGAGTAGGTGACAGAGCCGGAGCTAGACATTCTTGAAGGAGCAAGGGTATGCTGCAGGTCAGTGAGGTGTTATCTGCTGGGGCGCTACTTAGATCATCAAGTAGAGAAACAGACATTATGGGTTCTGAAAATGTTCTGTTTTTTATACGCTCGATGGAACGGCGGCGGTCTGCCCTCCGAAAGCTCCTTATTGCCGTCAATTGATGGTTTAAGAAAGTAATCATCTAAAGTCCGGCTGGTGGTGTTTTTGTCCGACCCCACTGGTGCAGGGCTTATTGCCGCAGCAGCCATACAGTAGTGGGGAGTGATCGCAAGGTGAGCGCACAACAGAGACAAGTACTTACTTACACCGATTACCAGGGTCTCTGGCCCAGCCCAGCCTCTTCTAGCCGATGAGGGCCGTAGAGGGCCTGCCCTTTGCCCGGGCTTCGCCCCGGGCGTCCCGCTCGCGTCCCGCGAGACGGGGGTGATGCGCTATTTGAGCGCCTCCTGGCGCGCTGATGACGCTGGTGACGCGGCGTGCGCCGCTAGGCCTCCTGGGAAATGGAGTTCCCTCGACCGCGCTCCTCTCGGTCACCGCTAACTCCCAGATGGCAGTGGAGTCGGGCAACGCGAGGCGGGAGGCGGGAGGGCAAAGCAGCAAACAACAAGGACTTTCTTCTGGCTCCAAGGACACAGCAGCGTTTTTGCCTGTGTGGATTCCCCCCCTCGACCGGGGTGATGCGCTATTTGAGCGCCTCCTGGCGCGCTGATGACGCTGGTGACGCGGCGTGCGCCGCTAGGCCTCCTGGGAAATGGAGTTCCCTCGACCGCGCTCCTCTCGGTCACCGCTAACTCCCAGATGGCAGTGGAGTCGGGCAACGCGAGGCGGGAGGCGGGAGGGCAAAGCAGCAAACAACAAGGACTTTCTTCTGGCTCCAAGCACACAGCAGCGTTTTTGCCTGTGTGGATTCCCCCCCTCGACCGGGGTGATGCGCTATTTGAGCGCCTCCTGGCGCGCTGATGACGCTGGTGACGCGGCGTGCGCCGCTAGGCCTCCTGGGAAATGGAGTTCCCTCGACCGCGCTCCTCTCGGTCACCGCTAACTCCCAGATGGCAGTGGAGTCGGGCAACGCGAGGCGGGAGGCGGGAGGGCAAAGCAGCAAACAACAAGGACTTTCTTCTGGCTCCAAGGACACAGCAGCGTTTTTGCCTGTGTGGATTCCTACTGATCAACTATCTCTTTTGAATGTGGATACCAAGTTGTATGCTAAGATCCTAGCCAAAAGAGTATCTCCACTGTTACCCGGAGTGATAAAACAGGAGCAGTTGGGGTTTGTCCCGGGGTGAAGCATCACCTCCAACCTCTGCACTCTCTTTGCCACTATACAGCAAATCAACCCGGAAGTAAAGGCCGCTGTGGTTTCGATGCGGAGGCCTTTGAGTCTATCGAATGGGCCTTTTTGCGCTCCGTGCTTCGCCGCATTGGAGTGGGTGATACATTCCTGATGTTAGTTAATAAGCCCTGTGCACTAGAGTGCGTGTTGGGGACGCAGTATCTTCGCAATTACAGATAAGAGGTACAAGGAAGGGAGGCCCCCTTTCGCCCTTACTATATGCCATGGCGGCTGAACCTCTGGTGAGTGCTATATGTGAATACCATGGCCACAGAATATAATCCCATTGTTTCCGCATATGCAGATAACATGCTTCAATATATGCGCGACCCAGATAAGAACCTTGCTCAAGGAGGTGGAGTAGTACGGGGTGCTATCTGGCCTCTGCGTCAACTGGGGAAAATCCATTATTTTCCCCATCACCCCTGCTATGCAGCAGATTCCCCTGGAGTTTCCATTAAATTGGTCAAGAGATTTGGTTAGGTATCTGGGTATGCGGATACATACAGACTCAGCAACAGTAATCCGAGATATGGGATAGCAATACACAAGCTAGAAAAAGACAATGACCGCAGGATGAAGCTCCTACTGACCCTAGCGGCATGCATAGCCATCATGAAAATGATGGTTTTACCTAGATTCCGGTTTTTATTTCAAAACATCCCTATACTGTTGACAAAATCCTTTTTTGCAACATTGCGCTCTATTTTACTCAAACTGGCATGGGCTGGTAAGCAACCGGGGGCAACATGGGAGACTCTCACCTTGCCTTATGATATGAGTGGACTGGGTGTCCCAGACTGAGATTTATTATAAAGCTACACAAAGCTCCTTTGCACGTTACTGGTTCCATAGACCTTCTGAGCTCCCATACCTCCATATAGGAGATGAGGCTGTACCTGGGACTCTCTCCCAAACACTATTCTCTACACCAAAGAGGCGCTATGGATGCTGTGACACACTGAGCACCACCACATACGCTTGGTGGAGCCGCTACTGAGTCGCTGCTTGCAATGGTCTTCGCCCTATGAAAGTATAACCTCAAACACAGCTCATTTGTCTCTGGACTTTTCAGCTAAGATGCCATGTTCAGAAAGAAGGTGAGCAAATCAAACTGTGGATTCAAATGAAACATCATTGTTACTCTGGGTATAAAGTAGGAATTGGTCATCAGGACCAAGTGATCCACATGGAATTTCAGATTTCAGTAAAGCTCATGTTTAAGAAGGCTTGTGTTCGCTGACCCTTTTTCCTAAGGTAATAGCAAAGAGTGAATTTGTCTTCTATAACAAAGTCATCCTCAAATGAAAGGGCATTGAATCTTGCCAGCACAATGTTGAGTAACTATGTGTCAGCATGTGGTCAATATATTTCACTCTTTTGGATTCTGTTCCAATATTTATGTTGATAACACACATTTTGCCATCCACCTTAATGGCTTAGAGTCAGCCGTACTCAGTTGCAATCTTGTTCAGGTCACAGTACTATTTGATTGGTCATTGGTTCAAAATGAATGCTAAGAATCCACCTTATCACAAACGGCACTCACAAATAGGTTTGTGTCCAAACCCACTTAGTACAGTAATCCGGAGATGAAATGTTATGCCAACCACAGTCTTGTCCTGCCAATCTATGCAATCATCATCATCAAAAGTTCTTTAATCAGCATTAATCCCAAGGTTGGGTTAATATCTGTTGAATTTTGAAAATGCTTCCCTGTTTCAATGATTCCTCAGAAATTGCAGGCAATGCTAAAAGATGTAGGCTAAGTTATCAGAGGTTTGTTTTAGTCATGGTAAGCGTCTATTTATTATGTCAATAACTATCCATTCTAGCCTGTATTTTTTGCATCATACATAGATAATAATAGATATCGGGACTGGTTTTATTTCCATACACCTTAAATGCCATCATCCTGGTTGTACATTAAGATTGTAAGTTTCAATTCTTAAGTCCACAGCTCAGTTTCAGTTTTGATATTTGTTGCTGTGTTTTGTATGCACCCTTGAAGTGAATAAACATGTACAGTGAATGTTTTTAGGAGAAAAGAAAACGTAACATGTACTGCATCTATCATTTTGCCTTTTTCATTTTAGTGTATCGTATGTACTCTACTGAGATTTTGAGCAGTCATTGCAAATGAAAATTCATTTTCTTTGTTAAAAGTACATATATAAATATATGTTCTTACCTCTGTGTTTTCATGAGCTGGCTCAACACTTAACTTGGCACTCGTGGAGGAATGGTTAATGGTCTTAAACATTTCTAACACAGTCCTCTGCTTTAGTACTTTGGTCTTCTTTTTTGGAACCAGACTGTAGGTTCCCATTCTTCTCTTTTTTTTCCGAGAACCTACAGCTGTGGAGCAAAATAAACAGACTGTAAAATAAAACAATGGCACAGCAACAAAAAGAAAATGGCAGTCAATTTTTTAACTTGCAGGCCTCTCTCTCCTTAACTCCAATCCCAAAATAGACTCTCCACAGAACCTAGTTCTATTACACTAACTGAAGACACAAGGCCTTCCCAGGTCTCCCTCGAACCTGTTACACTGTTGGTAGAGTCTGGTCTGTCTAGATCTCTCTCCTACTATCAGCACCGGAAGAACATTTAATTTCCACCTGTCTCTCTGAATAGCCTGGATTAATTGCCAATGTTTGGTCTCAAGAGTAAGAATATTAGAGGATGACTAGATTATGTGTGGAACACTCCGTCAATCTAGAATAGGCTAGTCAACTTTGTTCCAGGATAGTGGCCTACTACTTATCTAGCTCTACCCTCCTATTTGTAGTGTTTAATATCTGTAGCAAGGAACACATTGAGGCTCGCTTAAAAAATTATCTGCCGCCATTGGGAGGGGTTGGAAGGTATGAATAGGCCTTAAAATGAGCTTTCAATTCCTCATTGCAAAAAGAAATACTACCAAATCCACATATCGCCAAACGCTGAAGATGACAAGACATTTCCAAGCCATATGAGCTCGGTGCCTTCGTATGGGAGCAATGGTGAACTACAAAGTGAAAAGGATTTCAAACTGTTGTTACATACAACTAAAGAAAACAGAGTACAGTTGGATACTAGGTGTGGCCTTTGAACGCAGATAGACAACAAAATAAGCATACTAGATTAATCAGGCAGTACTTTTCATTCATCGCTTTGAATCTATGCATTTTGCATGTTTGCCACGCAATTGTTTAAAACTATCAAAAGTCAAAGTGCATCACTTGTCTACCATACTAAGAATTTTAAGCACAATAGCGAAGTAAGGTTATGCAATGTATCTGACAGAAAGCACTGTAAATTGGAAGTCACCACACAGCAGAAGCTTCCTCCAAGCACCTGTCAATGTATTGCAGACAAATTCTTGTAAGCAAGACGGTACTTTCGTCTCAGTTCTCCGTAAATAATACCAAAAAGGGCGCAACTTTGTCAAAAACCTTTAGCTACTAAGCCAAAAATATATAAATAGCAAACCAGTGGCATTTGTTACAAGCTCAGTAACATTATACATTATTCACAGTTTGTGCTGTCCTTCCGTAACATTTTTAAATGTTGAGCAAATAAAAAGCCTGCAGTTCCAAAATAAAACTCCAGTTGCAAGCACAACCTTTGTAGAGCTTGGAAAGATAACTACTGTGCGTTTCAATCACACAATTACCCGAGTTCTCCTTCTGGAAGTACCAGAAGAATCTGCATATCGAACAAGTTACTTACCTTCGGTAACGATATATCTGTAAGAAACAGTACCGTAGTTAGTATTAGATTCCTTACCTTAGAATATCCCCAGGCGTCAGTCTGGATCCGGAAACTTTTGCGTAGCAGTACCCCTGCGCGTCGTTAGGCGTCTGCAGGCGTCCCCTGCGGCTCCGCGTCCGTCGTTGGCGTCGTGCGCCGTGATGACGTCGCTGGAGTATATAGACGCCGCCTCCGCGCGCTGACGTCAGTTGTTTGCACACAGCTTTTCCGCGCCAGAACACGCAGAGCCATGTGAGAACCAACACTGGTGCCATTTGAAACTAGGGCCCTGAAAGGGATGTCCTTAACCCTAGGTATCAGTTCGCAGAACGGGGAGGATGGGTGGGGCGGTAAGGAATCTAATACTAACTACTGTTTCTTACAGATATATCGTTACCGAAGGTAAGTAACTTGTTCATCTGAAAGAAACAGGTTAGTACTAGATTCCTTACCTTAGAATAGATACCCCAGCAATACCAACCCAGGAGGTGGGTCTGCGAACCAATACAATCCTACACCAGAAAGTCCTGGAGGACAGAACGGCCAAAGAAGCCATCCCTCCGGACTTGACTGTCCAGGCAGTAGTGCCTCGCAAAGGTGTGCAGCGAGGCCCACGTAGCCGACTGGCAAATGTCCTGCAAGGGGACTCCCCGGCCCAGGGCAGTAGTAGCCGCCGTGGCCCGAGTGGAATGGGCCCTCAGCTCAACAGGAGGCTCCTTCCGAGCCAAAGAGTAGCACGCTTTGATGCACAGAACGACCCACCAAGAGATGGTCCGTTTATGTACCGCCCGTCGCTTCTTCGCACCCACGTAGCCAACAAACAGTTGGTCATCCATCCGGAACTGGCGTGTGCGATCCATATAAAATGAAAGCGCACGTTTTGGGTCCAGACGATGGAGCCGCTCTTCATGCTTTGAAGGAGGCGGGAAGAAGGAAGGGAGGGTGATGGACTGCCCGATGTGAAAAGCAGAGACAACTTTGGGCAGGAAAGAAGGTCTAGTTCTTAGAACCACCATGTCTGGATTAATGGACATGAAAGGAGGTTTGACAGAAAGAGCCTGGAGCTCACTCACTCTCCTGGCAGAGGTGATGGCAACCAGGAAGGCCGTCTTTAAAGTCAGGAGACGGAGAGGACAGGAATGACGTGGCTCAAAGGGAGACCACATCAAGAAGGTTAGAACCAGGTTCAAGTCCCACTGAGGCATCACAAACGGAACAGGTGGATACATGTGTGTGATGCCCTTCAAGAATCTTGTTACAATGGGGGACTTGAACAAAGAAGGTTGATCAGGCAGCCTCAGAAAGGCCGAAAGGGCAGAAAGGTAGCCCTTGATAGTGCCCAGAGCAGAGCCCTGCTAGGCAAGAGAAAGAAGGAAGAGAAGAACCTCGGAAAGAGGGGCAGCGAGAGGATCCACAGCCTTTGCTGTGCACCATGCCACAAACTTGTTCCACCGACAGGCGTATACCGATTTTGTGGAGGAACGCCTGGCTGCCAGAATCACATCACAGACTTCAGGAGGCAAGTCAAATGGCCTCAACTGCCGCCGCTCAATCTCCACGCATGGAGGTGGAGACTGGACAGGTTCGGGTGGAGGACCGTCCCCTGCTGCTGCGACAGAAGGTCCTCCTGAAGGGGCAGGCGGATCGGGGGACCGACTGACATGCTGAGTAGCTCGGGATACCAGTACCTTCGAGCCCAGTCCGGAGCCACAAGGATGACTTGGGCCCGGTCGCGCCTGATCTTCTTCAGCACTCTGGGCAGAAGTGGTATAGGCGGAAAGGCGTATAACAGACCGCAGCTCCACTCGCGCCGAAAGGCGTCGCCGTGCGAGTGCCGTCTTGGAAACTCCAACGCGCAGAACTGATGACATTGCGCGTTCTCTTCTGTGGCGAATAGATCTAACCAAGGCTCTCCCCATTGCCAAAAGAGGCCTTGCGCCACGTCCGAGTTCAGACGCCATTCGTGATCCATCGAGCACCGACGGCTGAGTTTGTCCGCCCTGGCGTTCAGAGAACCTGCCAGGTGTTGAACCATCAGAGTCACGCCCTGACGTTCCAGCCATTGCCAGAGGCGCAGAGCCTCCTGGCAAAGGGTCCACGGCCCCACCCCGCCCTGCTTGTTGCAGTACCACATGGCGGTGGTGTTGTCCGTGAACACCTGCACTACACTCCCGTTGACAAAGGGGAGGAATGCTTTCAGTGCCAAACGAATCGCCCGGAGCTCCAACAGGTTTATATGGAGCCGGGACTCCGCCGGAGACCAGATGCCTCTGATCTCTGCCTCTCCCAAGTGGCCTCCCCAGCCCTGGAGGGACGCGTCCGTCACAACAACGTGCTCCGGTTGGGGAAGGGAGAGGGATCTGCCTCTGACCCAATCGAGGTCCGTAAGCCACCACTGCAGTTGTCTTGCAGTGCCCTCCGAGATCAAGACATGGTCGGACAGATTGCCCTGATGCTGGGCCCACTGAAACTTCAGGTCCCACTGCAGAGCCCGCATCCGCCACCGGGCGTGATGCACCAGAAGGATGCAGGAAGCCATCAGCCCCAGCAGCCGCAGCGTCAACCTGACCGAAACCCGGGATAACGGCTGAAAGATGGGAATCAAAGCCTGTATATCCTGGACTCGCGGTTCCGGAGGATAGACCCGAAACTGCGCAGAGTCGAGAACCGCTCCGATGAAAAGGAGCTTTTGAGAGGGACACAGGTGTGATTTCGGCACATTGATGGAGAACCCCAGCTCGTGCAGGAGGTCTGCCGTCATCTGAAGGTGGTGGACGACTGTCTGGGGCGAGCCCGCCTTCAACAACCAGTCGTCTAGATAGGGGATGACTGAAACCCCCAATCTGCGCAGATGAGCTGCGACCACCGCCATCACCTTGGTGAACACCCGTGGGGCGCTGGTAAGGCCGAAGGGGAGCACGATAAACTGAAAGTGCTCGTGGCCTACCGTGAACCGCAGGTAACGCCGGTGGGCCGGCAGGACGGGGATGTGAAAATACGCATCCTGCAAGTCCAACGCTACCATCCAGTCTTGCGGGTCTAGAGCAGCCAAGACCTGAGCTAAAGTCAACATCTTGAACTTCTCCTTCCAGAGGAAGCCGTTGACGTTCCTTAGATCCAAGATAGGACGTAGGCCCCCTTTGTCCTTCTTGGGTACCAGAAAGTAGTGGGAATAGCAACCACGTCCTACTTCTGGCCCAGGAACGCGCTCGATGGCCCCCTTGGCCAAGAGGGCCGTAACTTCCTCCCTCAGAAGTACCAAGTGGTCCCCCGACACACGGTGGTTCTGCGGTGGCATGGCTGGAGGAGTTGTCTCGAAGGGGAGGGAGTAGCCCCTTCGGACGAGCTGCAGCATCCACCTGTCCGATGTTATTGTGCGCCAGTGGGAGAGGTGATGGCGAACCCTGCCCCCCACCGGCGTCACATGGGCCTGAAAGCACGGACTAGGAGGATTTAGTGGCAGATGCTGCGGGGGGAGGTGTGGCCTGACCTCGCCGCTGTCCCCGACCGCCACCACGGCGGTTTCCACGGCCGCCACCGTGTTGATAAGTCTGTTGCGGCGCGTGGCTGGCAGCACGTGTGGGACCGCCCCTTCCTTTGCCACGAAAGGAGCGAAACTAACCCGTTTGCTGGCGCTGGGTCGAGAGACCCAAGGACTTGGCCGTGACCCTGGAGTCCTTGAAGCGCTCCAGCGCGTGGTCCGCTTTGTCGCCAAACAGGCGACTGCCATCAAACGGCATGTCCATCAATGCATTCTGGACATCTGCCGAGAAGTTGGCGGATCTCAGCCAGGCATGGCGACGAATCGCCACCGTCGTGGACATCGCCCTGCCCAGCGAGTCGGTCGTATCAAGACCACACCTGATGGAGTATCTTGCTGCGTCTCGGCCTTCAATCATAGCCTTGCCGAGCTTAGCCCGTACCTCCGGCGGGCATTCAGGCAGCAGGTCCGCGACCGTATCCCACAGAGAGTGGGTGAAGCGGCCCAAGAGTCATGCGGTGTTGCAAGACCGCAGTCCCAGACTCAGGGACGAGAAGACCTTTTTACCATACTGGTCGTACCTCTTTGATTCCCTGTAGGGCGGGCCGACGGGAATGCGGTCTGGGAAGTGGAGGCCTGGATCACCAGACTCTCAGGGGTGGGATGGGTGGACAGAAACTTGGGGTCGTCCGAACACGGTCGGTGGCGTCTGGCCACGTTCCTATCAACAGGCGAACCTGAAGCGGGCCTGGACCACGTACCCAAAAGAACGTCAGTTAAGGCCTCGTTGAACGGCAGCAGTGGCTCCTGTGGGCATGACTGCTGTTTGAGGACCTCAGTGAGGATGTTAGTCCTCACGGCCGCGACGAGGAGCACAAGGTTTAAGGCCTTGGCAGCCCTCATCAACACCACTGAATAAGCAGCCCCCTCCTCCGTAGCCACGGTAGGAGGCGAGACAAAGCCAGGGTTGGGGGAGTCATCCAGACCACTGGCGTCACCCAAGTTACCCGTCCAGTCCACGTCGTACTGACACTCGCGTGTCAGAGGGTCCTCAGACCCCTCCCACTCCTCTCCGTATTTTACATCTTCACCATATTCGGAATCAACAATGTAGACCGGCTCCTCGGGGTTCACAGGCCCCATCGGCGTCGGACCCGGCGTCGGACGACGCCGGTCCGACTCCGCGTCCGGATTCGGAGAGGGAATGGGGACGGCGCCGCCCGGAGCCGGCGCGGGGGCAGCGCCAGGGGTTGCCCCGATGGAATCGGCGCCGGAGAGGCCAGTTGACCAGCCGGCGTCGACCCTGAGGGCCCCTGCGGCGCCGGGGCCGGAGCACCCGACGGCGTCGAGGCAGGGGCACCCGAACCGCTAGGGCCCCCAGACGGGTTCACAGGGCCCGAAGGCGCCGCAGAACCCGCCGGAGGAGAAAGAGCCCTCATGGCCATGAGGAACGCCTCTATCTCCTCGGGCGACGCGCCCTGCCCAGGGACCGCAGGGTATGGAGCAGGCCGCGTCGGCGACTCACGCGGAGCCGCAGGGGTGGGGCCACCCGAACCCCCAGCCGCATCGCGCCGAGAGTCGGGGGTACGATGACGACGCCCCGACTTCTTGTGCTTCCTACCTGAGGAACCAGATGAATGGTGACGACTTCCGGAGCGCTCGTGACGGCTCCGCGACCGCTCCCTCGACCTCCGGCCGGACCGGGACCGCTCTCGACGCGAGGCCGACACCCGGAGCTCGAGCAGCTTGCGGGACCGCTCCCGCCTAGCTTTATTCGTCAAGGCCCGGCAATCGACGCAGGCGTCCACGTCGTGGTCGGGGCCCAGGCACCAGAGACAGAGTCGGTGATGATCCGTGACCGACATCGTCCGGTCACAGTCTTCACAGTTCTTAAAACCGGGCATCCTACCGGCACCGTAAGAAGTCAAAAAGGTCAAAAAACTTGGTCAAAAGACCGGAGTACTGCACTTCTCGGATCTGCGCTAACTGGCGCGGAAAAAAGAAGAACTGACGTCAGCGCGTGGAGGTGGCGTCTATATACTCCAGCAACGTCATCACGGCGCACAACGCCAACGACGGACGCGGAGCCGCAGGGGACGCCTGCAGACGACGCCTACCAACGCGCAGGGGTACTGCTAATCAAAGGTTTCCGGATCCAGACTGACGCCTGGGGATATTATAAGGTAAGGAATCTAATACTAACCTGTTTCTTTCAGATACTAATCTTTCCATCTCATATGCTTGACCCTTTAGCAAGAGCACACATTTTCAATGCTTAACAGACTCCCAATGAAAGGAGCAGGGCCCACTCTACTGATTCCAATAGCTAATCTGCTGTGAGCTCCTCCCACAATACTGGACACTTTCCCCATCCAAAAATACGAAAACACATGTTAGTTTGCTAAGACCTCCTATTGTAAAACGGCAACATGTTAGAGCTCAATAAAACTCAAGTAGATACTGTAAACAGCAGATTGATAAAGTAACTGTCCAGTATTAAGAACTCTTTATACGATCCATAAAATGACTCTTTTGCTAAGATGAGTTCACATCAGGGAGGAAGCATGGCTACAGCTCTTCAGGAAGATACACAGAAAAGGGTTAGCCAGTGACAAAAAGCTATTCTACAGTTAGTTAAACAATGCGCCGAAACATCCAACAAACAAGTACTCAACGGAGTACAAAAACTCTGCTAAGGGATCCATGGATCACCAAATTTGAATGCATGGACAATACTTTCCAAGAAGAAAGAAATCAGAAATAGCAATTATAGTAGTTTGAAACAAGTTGAACACAATACCTGAATGTGGTTTAGTGGCTGCAGCTGGGCTGGTCTGGTTCTGAGGTAGTGACTGTTGGAAAGTTTGCAGATAGGGCAGAGGCTGGGGTTTGACTGATTCCAAAACTTCTTTGCCTTTGCTTTCGTCATGGGGCTCACTTTGATTAGCTGCTTCTTTGGGTTCGTTGCTAGCATGCTTCAGAAAAAAAAAAAAAAAAATTAAGCATAATCTTAAATTTAATAGCTTTTGAATTAATTGACGAAAGTCCATTTTAAATCAAGGTTGAAAACCAGGAAGGAATGTTAATAACTGCCCATTTTTTTTAAACTTTGAAATGCAACCAACAATCGATGTTTTAACCTCATCACTGCGGCGCGAATTCCGCCGCATAGCTGAACATTCCGATAGCGGGCGTGGTCATGACGGCTCCGGGCCGTCATCAGGACACGCCCACCACATACCTGTAAATCTTAACCTCTTCGATGCTCATTACGTCTCCCAGCCGTCATGAGCATCGAAGAGGTTAAGATTTACAGGTAGGGGAATCTAAAACAAAATGGGTCAGAGATGAGGGAGGCGGTGAAATTAAAACATTCTTGGAAGATCTAAAGCATATAATTATATAAGTTAGAGTGAACAAATAAAGACGTTTACTTAAAAAAATGAATGTATTATTACAGGTATGTCCCACACACAGCGGCCAGGAACAAAATCAAATTCTAAGGATAGGATTCCTATGATGGGCAGACGCGAAATAGGAGCAAAACCAAGAGACAGGACCAGAATAATTACACATAATAAAATTAATAAATGCCTGCACAACAATAAAAGTGCTACACATTTACTGAAAAAGAAAGAAGAGAAACAGACCTTCTGAAAGAAAAACAAGCTGGGATCACCAACTGGGGGAGAAGGGTGGCTTGGCAGGTGTCTTATTTCCCTGGAAAAGGATTCCCTCTCTGGAATCGGACACCATCAGTGGAATATGGTAGTCCCGTTGCATCTGAGAGTCATTTAGGGCCACTATGATGGCTATTCCTCACATAATTTTGGCCCAGAAATAAATGTATTCATTCCTTTTTTGGTAAGCAGTCTTTGATATTGACAAGATTACAGACAAAACACACAACGCAAAAAACATAACCCAAAAACATAAAATTAGCAACAATATTAGACAGTCAAACAAGACATTTTGTGCAACACGCTACATCTGTCGCAAACTGCATGAGTAGCAAAGGAGACTGACAAAGGGCTAGATCAACATGTTTACAGAATTATGTAGGCAACCCTTACAAGGTTTTGCAGATCCTAGGCCTAATCAGGACAACACATTTTTCGGTCTCGCCTATTCTATCCCATAGGGATTGAATAGGCGAGATTATAGTAAGAGGTCCGAAAAGTCTACCTAGTTGCGGATCGCATACAGTCATGTGAGCCTCATGTGAGCCAGGCAAGTGCACATCAAACACCATCGGCCTCAGACTTCAAAGGAAGCAGCTTGCACACCACCATTTGTCTGAGCCTCGGCATCAGACTTCAAAGGAATCCGCTCCCAAGCCCCCCCCATCCTCCTTCAGCCTCACCATTGGGCCCAGACCTCCTCCACCACCCCAGTCATTCCATCGCACCCTCTGCCCCTCTACCTAGCCAGCTCCCCCCCTCAGTCTTACCACCCGCCCCCATGCCCCGTTCTTCCATCACAGCTGCAGTCCATAGGCATCTGCCTCGCGCTCTCTTTATTTCTACATTCTTGCCACCCTACCACCTGGGCCGGACATCATGCATTCCACACGACTACACTTTCTAAACACTACAGATAACCGGTGTGATGGTCATTCAATTTAATGACATTTCATGCATCGACCTCAGAAGGATGGGAGGCTGAGTCCGCCCAGATGGGATTCAAACGTGAGATCTGTAGATCACATCAGATCGCCTTTCCCGCTGAGCCATCTTCAATGGATTTCATGAGAACAAAAGGCATTGCTGGCCCACTGATTTCGACACCCTAACCCACTGAGTTACATTCAGGAGCTTCAAAACAAATCACATTGGATGCTTAAGCACACTGGTATAACTCGTTCTGCTTCTTCTGATATGAATCCCCCCTCCCCCGACCATGCCTACCCCTCATATGCCTCGTCACACCGCGCAATGCAGTGGCTTCAGCTCTGTCCCTTACAGCCTTTTCGGTACAGTGGCCTGGACAAGTCGCGCGGTGTATACATCAAACATGCGCGTGAACCACGCCGCGACAGACAGACAGACAGACAGACAGACACACACACACACACACACACACACACACCAGCAGTAATGCACACTTCCCTTTCCCTCATTCGAGGACCTCCCTCTCATCCACACACACCCTCACTCACCCTCACACCCCCTCACCCTCACACCCCCTCAGCCTCACACACCCTCGCACACCCTCACACACCCTTACCAGCATAGCATAGCAAAACATAGCATAACAAAAAAAGCATAGGTTAGCAAAACAAAAACAGCATAGGTTAGCAAAACAAAGCATAGCATAACAAAACAAAGCATAGGATAGTAAAACATAGCATAGAAAAACACAACAAAACATAGCATAACAAAACATAGCATACCAAAACAAAGCATAGCATAACCTCATAGATGCTATTAAACATTCCTCCCCAGTGCTGCGCTGTCCATTGGAACTAGTGCTGAATGGACGTCCAATGGTCGTGCGCAGCACTGGGGAGGTAGTGCTGCCGTCGGCCAATGCACCGAGGCAGCACTTAAGGGGATAACATAACAAAGCATAGCGAAACAAAACATAGCATAGTATAACATAGCATAACAAAACACAACAAAACATAGCAGAACAGAGCATAACAAAACCGCATAACAAAGCATAGCATAACAAAACCGCATAACATAAAGCATAGCATAACAAAACAGCATAACAAAACATAGCAAAACACAACAAAACATAGCATAGCACAACAAAACACAACATAGCATAGTATGACAAAACAAAGCATAGCATAACAAAACATAGCATTACAAACCATAATATAGCAACACAAAGAATAGCATAGCAAAACACAACAAAACATAGCATAACAAAACAAAGCATAGGATAGCAAAACAAAACATAGCATAATAAAACATAGCATAACATAAAACATAGCATAATAAAACACAACAACACATAGCATAACAAAACAGCAAAACACAACAAAACATAGCATAGCTTAAAACACAACAAAACATAGCACAGCAAAACAAAACATATAATAGCATAGCAAAACACAGCATAGCATACCAAACACAACAAAACATACGTAGCATAACAAAACATAGCATAGCAAAATAAAGCATAGCATAACAAAACATAGCATAACATAAAGCATAGCATAGTAAAACAGCATAGCAAAACAAAACACAGCATAGCATAGCATAGTATAACAAATCAAAGCATAGGATAGCAAAACATAGCATAGCATAACAAAACAAAACATAGGATAGCAAAACAAAACATAGCATAGCATACAGCATCACTCAGCACCACCACAGCATCACTCAGGGGGTACCACAACATCACTATACGCTACAACAGCATCACTGAACGCCATAGCATCACTCGTTCGTCATCACAACATCACTCAGCGCCACCAAAGCATCAATCTGTGCAACCATTCAACAACAACTGGTTCAAATATGTTCTCTCAATGTTTCAAGCTTTATTACAAATGTAACAAAAAGATAATATTTCACTTCTGTTCTTGGATTTGCGTCACAATAAAATGCACAACGTAATCTTCACAAAAGTTATTTACAAAAGTTTAAGCTATTGCCATTATAAATTACAATAACTTTTATTTAAGTATTAATTATTAAAAAAAATAAAAGCCATTGTTATTTGTAATATCAATACATGTAAGTCCCGTAAATACAACACATATTGCATTACAAATGCTATAGGTGTCACATTTGTAAGAGTTATAACTGGCATTGTAAATGACAAAGCTATTAATTTCGCAATTTTCAAAAACAAAACCTAAATAAAAAATGTGTCATTTACAATACCAATAGCTCTAACTTTCCTAATACGAGACCTATTGCATTGCAAATGCTTGTTTCCCATGTTCACCGTACCTATTCTAGTTTGGACTATATATTCATTAGTCAGTCGTTACAGGGTGACTTGCAAGACTCGAAGATCTTTCCTCTATCGGTCTCCGACCATAGTTTGTATTCTGTCTGTCTTCGATGGCTGGGTCCTGTGCAGACTATTCCCAAATGGTACTTTCCTCCCTCTCTTGTTCGTGATAATGAATTGTGTACTAAACTACGGACCGTCATCAGTTTTTTAAGGTCAATCGACCAGAGGACACAGAGTTCATAACCAGGAACACCTTACAGGCTGTTCTCCGGGATGAATGCATAACCCTTAATACTGCCCTGAACAGACAGTGCATGCACGTGAGCGGGAATCACTGGAAACCGAATTATCCACTCTGAAACGTCTTCATTAAACTAACCCCACGAGACAAACGCAAACGCCAACTCACAGCGCTTAGAGGCAAATTGAGGGCCATTTATACTAATAGGGCGGAATTCACTCTTCTTAAATTGCGCCACCTTTCCTACACCCAAGGTAACAAAGTTGGTAGACACTTAGCCCGTCAACTAAGGGACAAACAGGAGAAAGAGTATATTGGTGGCATCTTGGACCCGTCAGGGACGGTGGTGCGTAAAGATGAGGATAAGGCGGCCATTTTTGAGTCTTTCTATCGGGACCTATACTCCGGAGATTCTTTAGATGAGATAGCGCAGCAAGAATACCTCCAATCACTGTCTCTGCCACAAGTTTCGGATGCATGGAATGACCTACTCACTCCCCTTATCACCTTGGAGGATGTCACCTCAGCCATCAAAGCCTTGAAGCCTAATAAGGCTCTGGGGCTTGATGGCTACACAGCTCTTTTCTATAAGACTTTTGCCCTTGACCGGTCTCCCTATCTCGTCACCCTTTTTAACATAATGGAGGAAGACGGGGCAACCT
Organism: Lissotriton vulgaris; assembly: GCF_964263255.1. Lineage (NCBI taxonomy): Eukaryota > Metazoa > Chordata > Amphibia > Caudata > Salamandridae > Lissotriton > Lissotriton vulgaris. Next base: position 185,996,008 of record NC_141693.1, read on the forward strand.
TGGGTACGATGTCAGAAGCGGCGATCTCAGTCATCCTCAAGCCAAGGAAAGACCCCCAATGCTGCGCCTCTTATAGACCTATAGCCCTGTTAAACCTAGGTGCTAAGCTGTACTCTTCCATCATTGCCAAACGCCTAAATGACCTCATTCCCATTCTTATCCACCCTGACCAGTCCAGTTTTATTGAAGGCCGCCAGACGCATGATGACACCCGCAGAATCATACATCTTATAGAGAAGGCTAACAGGCGTCAAATCCCAGCGGTCTTAGTACGCTTGGACACCGAGAAGGCCTTTGATAGGGTCGACTGGGCTTTCCTCTTCCACACAATCACTGCATTTGGCTTCGCTCCCAAATTTCTTAACATGATCGGAGCTAAATATCATCTTCCCCACACCTTTGCCTACTTTTCCATATCATCTTCCCCACACCTTTGCCTACTTTTCCACATTCGATAAGGAACCAGACAGGGTTGTCCCCGCTCCCCCTTACTTTTTGCCCTAAGCATCGAACCTCTGGCCCTCGCAATCAGGAATAGCCCGGTTATCCGGGGCATCCCGTTCACAGGGGAACCCCATAAAATATCCCTATTTGCGGATGATGTCCTTTTGTCTTTGTCGGAGCCAGAAAACTCTCTCCCGGGTCTGCAGTCGGAACTTGAACGCTAGGAGCTCGTTTCTGGGTTTAAAATTAATTCTAGTAAATCATTTATACTGAATCTTACCCGATCACCGGAGGCGTTACTCTGACTCGGCTCTCTCACCTCACTGGCTTGGGCCTCTACAACCATTCAATACTTGGGGATCCAACTGACATTGAATATTCGCAGGATCTATGCCGCTAACTTCCCGTCGCTCCTCACGCGCATCCACGAGGAGCTCGCAAAGTGAAGCCGCTCTTCCTATCATGGCTAGGCCGCATTCCCGCTCTGAAGATGACCCTCCTACCCAAGCTACTTTATCTATTTCAAGCATTACATAAGCTGGAGCGTGATTTTTTTCGAAGAATGAAGGCCATGATTGTGGGGTTTTTTTTGGCAGGGTGGTCGAGCGCGCTTCTCTTATTCTATGCTTCGCCGCTCCCGCGCTGAAGGGGGGGTTGGATTACCAGACATTCATCTATACTATAAGGCGGCCCAACTGAGAGTTTTAATCGAATGGAACCCAACGAGACTCTGAGAAACACTGGCTACATATGGACCGTAGCGTGACGGGGCAGACTATTTGGGGCTTGGTTTGGTACCCTCGCACGGACTGACCTCTGAACACATACATTAGTACACCTATGGAGACCACTCAAAGTTTGGGACACGATATCATGCGACGATAGATGGACCTCTTTCCCGTCTTCTTTTACCCCAATTCACCACAATCCAGCGTTCCCCCAGGCCCAATATGAGGGGGCCTTTGAAGCATGGAAGAAGGGAAGTTGTCTCGCTCTCATTCACTTGTTCCACGACTTTGATCCCCTCACCTTTGACGACTGTAGAGGGAATTTGACTTTGAAAACACAGAAAGGTACCACTAAACGCAATTGATGCACTGGGCTCTTACTCCTCAAAATCGGGAAGCTGCTACTCGTCCCCTTACAAAATTTAAAGCCTTCCTTTCCAAAACCGCTTCTATGAAAGGGGTGATTTCCTTCATCTATAGCTTCTTGCTTAAGACTGAGCTTTCCAAGCGCCCTAGATACATGTCTATGTGGAAGGGTCTGGTCCAGCGCCCAATTTCCGACGAAGATTTCCCGCTTTAATCACTCCACGGACCTCAGGGAAGCCCATCTTAAGACTATGATGGACTGGTATTTACATCCTTCCAAACTCTGCCAGATCTTTCCCATGTCTTCGGACAGATGTTAGAAAGGATGTGGGCTTCTGGGTGATTTTAGGCACATATGGTGGGACTGCCCAACTATTCGGCCATTCGGGGAAGAAATTTTAGCTCAAATGAATGATATGCTGGGCTATCCCATCCCTACAACAATGCGGGGATCCTCATGGGGCTCCGAGACCCCGCCCTTGAACACCAGACCCGAGCTAACAAAACGATTATGTGACTCTGCATTGAGCGGCTAAGGTCACCCTGGCGGCCGCTTGTAAGAGAAGGGAGGCCCCGGCGAATTCTCTCTGGCATTCTCATCTCTGGAGATTCTTAAGTCTGGAACGTTTGGCCGACGACTATAAGAACTTTGAATTCAAATGGGGTCCCTTGGTTTCCTTCCTCTCTCGGGCCTCCCTTCTGCAGTTTGCCCCCCTTCCGTCAGAGCTCTCCATCTTTTTCAATTTTGATTAATGTATGAAAAGCCGTCCAGTCTTCTGTCTGTTTGTTTGTTTGTTGCCGCCACCACGGGTACTGTGGGGGAGAGGGTGGGGGGGGGGGGGGGGGGGGGGGCGGGGGGCTTGTTCTCTGTTGTTGCCTTCTACAGGCATGTCCCACGTTGACACAGGTTGTTGAGCTGGATTTCACTCTCCTATAGCAACCCACATGGACGCTTTGGTGAAGGTATTGTCATGGTCCTAGCTTCCTTATAAGGAAACAGAGCTGACTTATTCTGATTGAGGCCCTCAGCCTATTTACCAACTTCCTTTGCGGCTTATGTTCCCCTGCCTGGGATCTCTTGATGGTAAAAGTTTTTGCTTGTTTAATATATGCACCAAAATTTCGAATAAAAATATCTTTGGGAAAAAAGTAAATGACTGAGGTACCTCTCTTCCCGGATCTGAGCTGGCTGGCGCAGAAAAAGAAAGAACTGATGTAGGCACAAGGGTGCAGCGTCTAAGTAGCTGCTGTGACGTTCTTCCCGGCGACCACGACGTAGACGACGGACGCAGAGCCGACTGACGCCACCTTCTGACGCGCAGAGGTACTGCTGACGAAAAAACATTCTGGATCCAATCTGACGCTTGGGGGTAATTCTAAGGTAAGGAATCTATAACCAACGTGTTTCTTTCAGATCTTCTCCTTAAGTTGGAAGCGGTTGAGGGCCCTGAGGTCTACAATAGAACGCAGGCTTTTGTCCTTAATGGGTACCAGAAAGTAGTGAAAGTAGCAACCACGACCTACTTCTGGCAACAGGACCATTTCAATAGCTCCTTTGGTCAAGAGAGCTGCAACTTCCTGGCGAAGAAGGGTAAAAAAACATTTGATAGAAGGATGGTGGCATGGAGAACGGAGTAGTCACGAAGGGTAGGAAGAAGCCTCTTCAGACTATCTGCAAACCCCACCTGTTTGACGTGATGATGCGCAAGTGGGGGAGGTGATGGCGAAGAGAATGCAGGGGGAGAATGGGTGGACTGGCCCACCCGCTGGCCCCCAGACCCACATCACTGGGTCGCACGTCCGCTGCCACACACAGGCTGGGCAGCTTGGTCGAACGTGGCAGGGCACCCACTACCGTAGCCACGAAAGGGGCAAAAAGCAGACTGTGTGGGGCGATACATTGCCACAAGGTCCAAGGAGCTGGCGGTAGCCCTGGAATCCTTGAAGAGCTCGAGCGCTTTGTCTGCCTTGTCACCAAAAAGCGACGGCCATCAAAGGGCATGTCCAGTAAGGTGGATTGGACATCCCCAGAGAAACCACATGTCCTAAACCAGATCTAGCGCCTCAGGGCTACTGATGCGGGAACTGTCCTCTGTCCCTGGAGCAGGCTCGGAAGACAGAGCTGGTGTACGACAACGCTCCGGGTCCCACGTCACGTCCGCCGACCGACGGGGATAAGGCAAAGAGCAACGCCACTTCTTCGCCTTCCTCTTGTGCTTCGACTTACCCAAAGATCTTGAAGACTTGGATGACGATTTGGTGGTGGCGGCTTCGCGACTGGTCCCAAGACCTTCCTCTCGACTGGGACCTCAAGTGGCACGGAACTGACCGCCAGGCTTCCAACAACTTTCGAGACCACTCTCACAAAGACGTGGGATTCATGGCCCAGCAGTCGGAGCACAGCTTGGGGTCGTGGTCGCGCTCCAGACACCAGAGGCACACGAGGTGGGGGTCCGGAACAGGCATCAGGAGGTTACAGGCCTCGCACAGCTTGAACCAGGTCCATCGATGGGACATCCCTCATACACCAGGAGTCGTTAGGACTCAAAGGAATTAGACTAAAGTCGAGAAAAAAGTTAGTCAAAAAGTGACTAGGGGGAAGCTCTCTCTGGTTCTGCGCAAGGCTGACACGGAAAAAGAAATAACTGACGTCAGTGCGAAGGGGCGGTGTCTAAGACACTGTGACGTCATTCCGGCAACCACAACGCTAATGACGGATGCAGTCGACAGACACTACATACCGACACACAGGGGTATGGACTGCTAAAGAAAAATCTCTGGATCCGGTCTCATGCCTGGAGGTAACTCTACAGGTAAGAAATCTATATATATAATCTGAATACCATACTCCCATCCAAGACAACCCGGGGCAAAGAGATCTAGGACCTCGGCTCCTTGGAATTCGGAGGAGCTTAGGGATATTAAACGCAAGTGCAAAAGGCTAGAGAGGAAATGGCGTTTGGCTATACTGACCCAGACAAAATTTTGTACAGGAAATCTATTCGGGACTATAAGAAAGAAATAAAGAAAGCACAAACCCAGTACTATTCACAAAAGATTTCTGAAGCCAGCTCTAATTCCAAGGAGATCTATTGGATTGTAAAATGCCTCACTAAACTCCCCCAGCCCCCTGTAAATAGTGACGACCTACAAGTCCGATGTAACGAGCTAGCCGATTTCTTTTATAACAAAGTGGATCTTATCTACTCATCCTTCCCAACCATTCTCCCAAATGCCTCAGCTGACATCCTGGAGCATTTCAAGCAGGATATAACAGACAATTTGTCACCTGTGCTGGATGAGTTTCCTTTGCTACACTTGGACCTTCTGGCCACTCTAATGGCGCAGGTCAAATCGGGCTCTCCTAGTGACCCTGCCCCTCTGAGCTCCTTAAAGGCAGTTAATCACATTATCCTCCCTGTCATGTTGGAGGTACTTAATGCCTCAATTTCCACCAACACGGTTCCACCAGCATGGAAACAGGCACGGGTGAGGGCACTCGCGAAGAAACCTAATATGGACATGAATAATTTTAACAACTACCGTCCCATTTCCCTGCTCCCCTGGATCAGCAAGGTACTGGAAAAATATATTAACAACCTTTTAACTAATTTTCTAGAAAATCATCAACTGCTTGACCCGTCACAAACCGGTTTTCGCCCCAAACATGGGACAGAATCGGCTCTGTTGTCAGTTCTGGAAGAAACAAGAGGCATCTTAGATCGGGGAGGATCGGTGGCAGTCATCCTCCTCGATCTGAGTGCCGCTTTTGACACTGTGAATCATGAGATCTTATTGCAGCGTCTCCATGATATCGGGATCCAAGGGGGAGCGTTGAAATGGCTCAGGTCATTCTTGTCCAATAGAATTTTCCAGGTTTTTGAGGGAAATACCATCTCCACCAGCAGACCGTTGGGCTGTGGAGTCCCGCAGGGCTCCTCGCTCAGCCCAACGTTCTTTAATGTCTATATGAGACCACTGGCAGGTATCGTCCGCCCATATGGTATTAAGATCGTTACCTACGCGGACGATACCCAGTTGGTGGTCTCTCTGACGCGGGCTGAAGACCCTACGGCCACAGTAGATTTGGCTGTCTGTCTGAGCGGAGTGAACAGCTGGATGGCCCTGTCTTGTCTTAAACTCAATGGGGGCAAGACAGAGGTTATGATGCTGGGACGCTCGCCTCCGTCCTCGCTGAGCTCCATCTGGCCGGCCTGCCTGGGTCCCCTCCCCAGTCCCAAAGGATGCCATTAAGAGCTTGGGCATTTGGCTGGACAGGGCCCTAACGCTAGACCACCAGGCTGTTAAGTTGTCTGCTACCTGTTTCGGTATTATCAGAATGCTGAGGAAGATTCTCCCCCTGTTACCTTTCCAAGCCAAGCAAATTGTCGTATAGGGACTGATCCATTCTAGGCTGGACTTCGGAAATGCACTCTATTTGGGAGCTCCTGACTTCACATTGCGGAAATTACAAGTGATCCAAAATTGTGCAGTCCGGACCCTACTTCAAATTCCTCGTAGGTCCTCCGCTAAACCTGGATTAACAAGATTGCACTGGCTTCCTGTTAGAGACAGGATTGCTTTTAAATCCCTTTGTATCGCCCACCAGTCATTCTGGGCAACTGGCCCTCTGATCAATCGTCCCCTAATCACCCCATACCTCCCTAGCAGACAGTTGCGCTCAGCTAGCGCGTTCCTTGCTACGGTGCCCAAAGTCAACCGGGCTAGATCAGGAGGCCGTTCTTTTACCCTGAATGCCGCTAAGCTGTGGAACAGCTTACCCCTTCAATTAAGGTCTAATCCAGATCTGACCTCCTTCAGGAAGCATCTGAAAACGTTTCTGTTCAATAAATAAACTCTCCTCTCTCTCTGTGTCAATTGGTCTGCTGCTTAGAACATCTTGCAATCTCAGCGCTTGGACGCCCCCGGGCAACTATTTTGCGCTATATAAAACGCATTTTCATTTCATTCCATTTCATTTCATTTCAACTACAGTCTCTTTAAGATAATACAGCTGTTCACTATGGCTTTTTAGGACACCTGGGGACCTGCCAAGTGACTATGAAATTCTGACTTCTTCTCGAATATCTCAAATGACAACGAGGCTTTGCACCATTTTCAAACAGTATGAAGACCTATTAATCTTAAGAACTGGTAAGTGTCTTCATACATAGGTGGGTGTAAGTGGAACAGACGCACAAACCTTTGTACTGAAATATATTGAAGCACTTCCCAATTCCACCACTAGGGCAATACACAGACAGATAGACAGATTTAGAATAGGAAAGACGTCAGAATACAGCAACAACGTAAGAGCAGGTTTCCTAAATCAGGAATTCACACAGACAGAATGGAGCCGTAAAGCCATTTTTAAAGGGTATGTTCCCAGCTATGTGAGCCACTGGAAAATCCTACATGCGCAGCTGTAATGTTTCCCCATTATAAATGGTTGTGTTCCATTTGCCCCTTGTTCATTGTTTGTATATTTTAACTCTGGTTTGGCATGATAGTTCAAAAAGGAGGACTTCTAAAAGCTCATATTATGAACAAAGCAAAACAAAAACCGAAGAACAGCTCTAAAACAGAATTGGCATATGAAGAATGAAAGAGCATACTTTTTATTACATAAACTTTCCAAATGTGTGCTTGTTTTCTGATGAGTGCAACATTGTATGCAACCATTTTACTCTAAAATTTAGAGGACAATGCTAGTAAAATGGAGCCCCAGTGCTTCTATGCAAGGCAAAACCATTCCTAGTAAAACAAGCATTGGAAATGCAATAGGTCTCGCAGCATTAGAGTTAGTGCTTTTAGAATTGTTTATGGTTTTTTGTTGTAAATCTTTACCATTTTTGTTTCCTGTAGGCAATGCTAAAGAATTACAAATCAAAAAAGCCATAAACAATAGTAAAAGCTCTAACTAAAATTCCTCCGAGACCTATTGTACTGTGTGAGGGTGAGGGGTTGAGGGTGAGTGAGGGTGAGGGTGAGTGAGGGTGAGTGAGGAGTTGAGGGTGAGTGAGGAGTTGAGGGTGAGTGAGGTGTTGAGGGTGAGTGAGGGGTTGAGGGTGAGTGAGGTGTTGAGGGTGAGTGAGGTGTTGAGGGTGAGTGAGGTGTTGAGGGTGAGTGAGGGGTTGAGGGTGAGTGAGAGTGAGAGTGAGAGTGAGTGAGGGTGAGTGAGGGTGAGTTAGGGTGAGGGGTTGAGGGTGGGTGAGGGTGAGGGTGAGGAGTTGAGGGTGAGTGATGATGAGTGAGGGTGAGTGAGGGGTTGAGGGTGAGTGAGGGTGAGGGGTTGAGGGTGAGTGATAGTAGGTTAGGCTTAAAGATTGAGGGTGAGTGAGGGTGAGAAGTTGAGGGTGAGTAAGGATGAGGGTGAGTGTGGGTGAGTGAGAATGAGGGTGAGTGAGGGTGAGTGAGGTGTTGAGGGTGAGTGAGGTGTTGAGGGTGAGTGAGGTGTTGAGGGTGAGTGAGGGTGAGGGTGAGGGTGAGGGTGAGGATAGATAGATAGATAGATAGATAGATAGATAGATAGATAGATAGATAGATAGATAGATAGATAGATAGATAGATAGAGCGATAGATAGATAGAGCGATATATAGATTGAGAGGGCGATAGATATATAGATAGAGAGATAGATAGAGTAAGGGCAATAGATACAGTGAGTGCGATAGATAGATAGATAGACAGATAGATAGACAGATAGATAGATAGATAGATAGATAGATAGATAGATAGATAGATAGATAGATAGATAGATAGATAGATAGATAGATAGATAGATAGATAGATAGATAGATAGATAGATAGATAGAGTGAGTGCGATAGGTGGTTGTGTGTGTGGTTGTGTGTGGTTGTGGTTGTGTGGTTGTATGTGTGGTTGTGTGCGTGTGGGGGGTTGTGGGTGTGTGTGGGGTTGTGTGTGTGCCGGGTTGTGTGTGTGCGGGGTTGTGTGTGTGCGGGGTTGTGTGTGGGGTTGTGTGTGTTGTGTTTGGGGTTGTGTGTGTGGTTGTGTGTTGTGTTTGGGGTTGTGTGTGGTTGAGTGTGGTTGAATGTGGTTGTGTGTGGTTGTGTGTGGTTGTGTGTGGTTGTGTGCTTGCGGTTGTGTGCGTGTGGTTTGTGTGCGTGTGGTGTGTGTGCTTGTGTGTGTGCGTGTGGTCGTGTGCGTGTGGTCGTGTGCGTGTGGTCGTGTGCGTGTGGTCGTGTGCGTGTGTGGTTGTGTGTGTGTGTGGTTGTGTGTGTGTGTAGTTGTGTGTGTGTGTAGTTGTGTGTGTGTGTAGTTGTGTGTGTGTGTAGTTGTGTGTGTGTGTAGTTGTGTGTGTGGGGGGTTGTGTGTGTGGGGGGTTGTGTGTGTGGGGGGTTGTGTGTGTACCTCTGTAAAGTGGCGCTAATGTGTGTGGTTGTGAGTCACCAAAATAGGAGAGGAATAACTGGAAGAAAGAGAGAGAGGGTGAGGAGGCAGCTGCTAGCGGGAAGCGGAAGTGAACATTGTTGTTTAAACAAACACGATAAAACGAAAGTAGCGCTCCACAGGAAAAACCTGTAAAGCGGCCCGAATGAATGTGGTTGTGAATACAATTAATATGGCAGCCTTTGGTATTTTCACCCTTTTTTGTGTCTGTTCCGAGGCTGCACCACTTATAATATAGTACCTCCGGCAATGGTGCAGTTTATTACCTGATCTTGAACCAATCTATGTACTTTAAGACCACAGAGGAGGACCGAGACAGAGGCAGGAGAGGGAATAGGAGTATCAAGGAGCGGGGGAGGGGGAGGGAGCGCTGATAGCGACAGAGCAGGAGAAGCTAAAGTGTTTGTTTTCAGTAAGTGAGAAGGGGACTTAAAGAGAGGGAATAAGAGGAAGGGTCAGAGAGGGGTGAGGGGCAGCTGTAGCCGCCGTGCAATATATAAAGGTAAAGATAAAGTGCGTGCCAGGGAGATGCACAGTAGGATTAGAAGCAACGGTGGACTGCGCTGTTTGCTAAATGAGTTGAGTTTGATGACAGATAGCGAAATGGTGCTTTGAACGCAACTTGTTACCCCTCTCATAATGACCCGAAAAGCATGGGCAGCGGACACAGGCAGGACACTGCTGGCCTCCCAATTAAGGGCATTCCACTCGCTATCAGTGGCAGTGTGAACAAAGCAAAGTGGGGCCACCATATTCAAAGAACACAGCTCAGGGTGTCCAGTTCACCAAACAAAAACAAAATCTTGAGCGAATTGGAAAAAGAAACAGAGGCTTCGAATTCTTTGCAGCATCACCCATTTTGGCTGCAGTCAATAAATAAAGCAGTCATGTGAGGTGTCTGTAAAAGAGAAAGAGTTTACAATTTTTTCACAAATATTCTTGGCAGTTCCACAAGAGTTCTTTAAAAAATTCCTTGCATGGGAAAATTGGTAATTTCTTTCCGCTGCTCTCTACGCAGCCTCTTCCTGTTGTATACAAATTGAGCACTATTTTTCCCCGAGGGCCTGTGGGGGATGGAGTGTGAGTAAACTCTCTAAGCCTGTACATTGCTCAGTAAGTGGTGTGCCAGTAAGGTCTGACATCTTGTGATTTCTCAAACCGGAAATTGCAAGGAGGTGTGGTGGCATCTCCTGCCTCGTAGGCAAGAGTAGTGTCTGTCACCGGGATAATTTATGAAAGAAGTGTCTGGCAAAAATGTCTCTTATCGAGATTAGGTTAAAAATGGGCATTAACCCTGCGAAAACTATCATTATTTAAAACAGAAAGTTGGAGATGAAGGCATGTTGAAAACACGCTGACTGTTCCAGTGTTCGAGCACTCAGAGAGCGCTGCCCATTCTGGTAATGAGAGGCCAATCTTCTACCTGGAGCGTGTGGCGCATGGTGCTTCCGGGCCTTTGAAGCCTGCACTGGGGGAGGTGCGCCTTCTTAGGACGCCTTATCTGTTATCAGGACCTGCTGCCCTGACGTCTCAGAAGAGGCAGCCACCGAGGCGGGGCACTGTGTCACCCTGCAAAGTAGGCAAGAAGTGGTGCAGAAAAGATAGCAAATAAATGAATACACCTCAAATAGCCACACCAATGGGGGACACTTTTTACCTGTTCATCACAGATTAAAGACATATATAGAAGCTGTGATTGTTTGCAATTTTGTAAACTTGCTTAAACGCTCCCTAAAGCTTGTGGAAGATATGCCCTAAGCCTAACACATACTCGTCGTCACTTTAAAAGTGGCTTTGGCGTCCAACTCTCAGAGGTGTTTCAACAATCACAGACAGGTTTGGTTTTTTTGGTGTTCGAGAGCGCGGGGTGCTCGGTGTTGTTGAAGAGTGAAGGAGCATGAGGGGTAGTTGAAAAGCACGAGGGGTGCGTTGTTGAAGAGTAAAGGAGCACGAGGGGTAGTTGAAAAGCACGAGGGGTAATTGTAAAGCTGAGGGTTAGTTGTAAAGCGCAAGGGTTATGTGAAAAGCGCGAGCGGTAGTTGTATAGCACAAGCAGTAGTTGAAAAGCGTGAGGGGTAGTTGAAAAAACATTCATAAGCTATCCTCTCTCAAAGCAGCTTCAATTAGTTCGTGGCAGTGGTACCAACTGTGCTGTTCCAGTGTTCGAGCACTCGCCATAAGCCGGAGGGAAGAGAGGGGAGGGGGGAGGAGAAATGCGACACGGCGGGAGGGGAGGGGGCGGAACGGGGGCGGAGAGGGGAGAGAGAGAGTAGGCAAGGCGAAAACTATCATTATTTAAAACAGAAAGTTGGAGATGAAGGCATGTTGAAAACACGCTGACTGTTCCAGTGTTCGAGCACTCAGAGAGCGCTGCCCATTCTGGTAATGAGATGCCAATCTTCTACCTGGACCGTGTGGCGCATGGTGCTTCCGGGCCTTTGAAGCCTGCACTGGGGGAGGTGCGCCTTCTTAGGACGCCTTATCTGTTATCAGGACCTGCTGCCCTGACGTCTCAGAAGAGGCGGCCACCGAGGCGGGGCACTGTGTCACCCTGCAAAGTAGGCAAGAAGTGGTGAGAGCATGAGGGGTAGTTGAAAAGCACGAGGGGTGCGTTGTTGAAGAGTAAAGGAGCACGAGGGGTAGTTGAAAAGCACGAGGGGTAATTGTAAAGCTGAGGGTTAGTTGTAAAGCGCAAGGGTTATGTGAAAAGCGCGAGCGGTAGTTGTATAGCACAAGCAGTAGTTGAAAAGCGTGAGGGGTAGTTGAAAAAACATTCATAAGCTATCCTCTCTCAAAGCAGCTTCAATTAGTTCGTGGCAGTGGTACCAACTGTGCTGTTCCAGTGTTCGAGCACTCGCCATAAGCCGGAGGGAAGAGAGGGGAGGGGGGAGGAGAAATGCGACACGGCGGGAAGGGGGCGGAACGGGGGCGGAGAGGGGAGAGGTGCGAGTAAAATAAACCCAAAAAAAAAGAAGCCGGAGGGAAGAGAGGGGAGGGGGGAGGAGAAATGCGACACGGCGGGAGGGGAGGGGGCGGAACGGGGGCGGAGAGGGGAGAGAGAGAGTAGGCAAGGGTAAACAAACACGGACGTGCACGCGCCCGTGACTTTTAAGGTCAATGCGCATGCGCATAAGCTTAATGCGCATGCGCATTGACCTTAAAAGTCACGGGCACTGCAAGGAATCGCCACGATTCCTTGCAGTTAGATAAAGAGTGGATGAGCCCCTATAGTCTCGCTTGCTCGATGCGCATGCGCATCGACAGGCGAGACCTAAACATTTCAGTAAGATTTGGTTGATGTTTATATTGTTGTTTGAGAAGCTTTTCTACTTCGTTAAGATTTCTTTTATAGCAATGCCTATTAAAATGACAAAACAATGAGATGGTACTACATAATGTAGCATAATCTGGCAAGTCTTGTTGCATAATTTAGTCAACCAGCCACAAAAATGGAAGACCATTATCACCTAGTTCCAGTAGCTCGGATTATAAATGACTGGTGTGTACACATTTCCCATAATTCTTTAGGAATCTTAAGGTACATTACCAGGTTAGGGGTAGAGCGGGGCATGGTCTTCCTTGCTCTGTGGACCCTCAGTTCAGAGGCGGGAGCAGCAGCAGTACTTGGCGTTTTGTCCTCTATTTCGCTGTTCTCTTCCCTCAATGTGGCAGACAATAAATTTGGCGTTGGTATGTTTAATGTTACTGGATTTTTTGTTTTGCTAGGTCCACCAGGCAGAGATTTTGCAGCATGGCCAGAGAGGGACAGGGCTGTGGGGCATGTAGTCCTGGGAGGTTGCTCTGGGGCAGTCTTTTTATTAAAAAAATACCCATTGCTCCCTACAAGAGAAGTCTGTGTGGGATCGTTCAAGTACATCTCGTTCCCAGAGTCGCCTGCTGTCTCGGAGATTCCGTTTTCCGCGATCCAGCCGACCTTGTTACTGTGCTCTAGCGGGATGGCTGTTGTACTGTCCTGAGAGTTTTTTGTAGGGATTGTATGGCTGCTGGAATCAGTTCTTTTGTACACTCCATTTTTTTCACCATCTGCAGCCATTGCTGGGTCCCCTTGGTACTTCTCTGTTGAACTCTCATCTGCAGCCATTGCATCACTCACTGAAGAAAAAAAAATTAAGCGGTTACTAATCACAAAATAATACAGTAACGCCTACAATTTTTATATATATTGACAATTAAGTCACAAACTTTTATACCCACTTAACTATACCTGCTAAAAGACAGCTATTTTAATTAATTCATATCTTCCTTTTGCAAGGCATCCAATCTTCTTGCCCTTGTATTCTGCGTTAACTGGTCTTAAGTGGCAAAGAGGCATTTTCTTCTCAGAGGTTTATTGTAAAAGTACATTTACAAAACTAGTTTAAAAAAACCGGAGTAGAATGTGCCTTTCTTAAGCTCTAAACTCCTATGGAGTGTGCCCAAACACCCGGCAGATATCCTCCAGTAAAAATCATCTGAATAGTACAGCATTGTCTACCCAGCAATCGTCATTAATAAAATAGCAAATAACATTGCTCCAAGACCAACCTGACTTAATTTTCAGCAAACAGAAAAGAAATGGTGGGTGCCCGTAGCAACAGCTCGCCAACGTTTTTAAGTTTATTAGTTTCAAATGCTTGAATTATTGCCAGTTCTCAGGCTAAGCAACCTTGGTAGGCATGGTTCACATAGCAGTGTAGCTATACACTCAATTAACACTGAAATAGGTATTTACTGCTTTCAGTCGATCCACCCCTTTAGGTGGCTCAGATGAGCCAAAGAGGAGGAGACAGACATAGATCAACTCCTCTCAGAGGCACCATTGGGGCCTCTTTCAAAGTTTCAAAGTTAGTCAATAGTAGTTAATGTCACAGCCTCAGGAAAGGAGAAAAGGCGAGCCGCATGTGAATATCAGAAAGATACCAATGCTCTAGAACTGTAAATGCATGTAACTTCATTTTCCAGCAGTGTCTTCCACAAATTCATACTTTAATTTAGGCAAACCAAAACAGTACCAGTATGTGAACAGGTTTCAAAGCAGTCCCTCTGTGAAAACTGGAGAGATGGGGTACTGAATAGTGATCACTTTGTATAAACTATTGCCTTAAGTCAAGGCTTACTCCTAGGGTATTTGTGCTAAATACTTTCATTTATTAATCACAATTTCTGAAGGAAACATTGGTACAGACTATTACAGGTGGAGAATAATAAATTAACAAATGTCTCTATTCGAAAGGTTGTTTCTGTAGTTTTTATTTCCTTTCCATGCTTCTTTCTTAGTGAAGCAAGGACAAGACCGAAAACACGTGTTTCGCCCCATCTTAGCACACAGGCCCGTACTTTTTCAATGTTGCAATGTGCAAAAAACACAAAGCCTGTAGAAAACGAAAAACTTGATAGGATATTGAGACACTCCGGTGTTACACTACAAAAGTGAGCAAAAGACCTCCTTCCAAGGTCATGTTTTTTGTAGACATACTTGAGAAGACACGCTAAAAAAAAAGAATACTACAGCAATTGTAAACACACTATTTAGACTCCGTTTCAAAACATTTCCATACCTTATCTAAAATCATAGGTGATGGTCAAGAAGAACAACCTAATCATGTACAATTATGTTACTGAAAGTGACTGGAGTGAAAGTTTGAGTCTCAGACTGGTATCAGTTTAAAATACTCACACGGGCACTAGAAGAAAGGTCTGTTAAACCAACTCTGAACCGAGGGACCATTTGAAGTACATAGAGCCAAATTTTTAACTACAAGTACTGTTGATATCAATAGAGCCTGTTTAATGGCTTCGCATTGATTTCCACACCTGTGGTACATGAGGGAAGTCCACACCTCAAAATCAACGCTTGTAACCAAAATATTGCTGGCCCACTGTGGGCAAATAGGAGCTAGTTTTAATCACTGTTTACCCAGCACTGCATTCCCTCTACCACACACGACGTTCACATTGGGTTTCTTGGCCACCCCTTATACCAAAAACATCCCTGCGCTTCTCCCTTATAGCAAGGGGGTTGTAGCCCAGTAGGCATCCAGATGATGAAGCATGACACCTCTGGTGTGTGAGGGAAACCGTCCTGAAAAGGGACCACCCCTCCGCTGTAGTAAAGTCAGTTCAACACACACCTCTCACTGTGTGCGATTCCGGACCAGAGGGTTTTCTGTGTGTTTCATAATCCCTGTTATGCCCATCACCATTTGGGTTGTGAGATTTGTGGGATGAAATATGTTTGTTGCCACATAGCGAGAGAAATTAAGCCAAACCAACCAAAATGAGATCTCGACCTAACTCCAGTGGTGGAACATAAAGAGCCCTTTAGTATTCTGTTCTAATCTGAATAAGCGCTGGGGGTGGCCATCGTTGAAGTAGTTGGCAGTTGACTGTTCATAACCCTTCTTATAATAACACCTTATCATAGCCAGTAATTATTTTTACAAATTCATTAGTCCTTGTAAAGGCTTGATGGTGCAGTATAACAGCAATATTAACATGTTTATATTGTACATTCACATTCTTGTAATTGCTAGAAAGTGTATAATAGAATTGAGCAAGGTATTAATGGAACCACACCCAGCGTCACATTGTGTGGCCTCTGAACTCTGCACAAGGAGATGATAGATGGAGCACTGAAACTTTACAATCACCCCTAGTCACTATAAGATCTGGATTGAATCCATTCTCGTTCTTTAGCTCGCTTCACCACCCCAGATCAGACCCGGCCATATGCAAATCAGGGAACAGTCCAGCTCAAACTGCCAAGCCAGGTCTTCCCTGGACCAGAAACCAGCATCCTGGGACCGGTTGCGGGGTAACACCCCTCATCAGCCACGCTAGCTTGAATCCAGTGGCAAAGTGAGCAAGGGACCCATGTCTGGCCATACCCTGTAAATTTAGGGCAAACAAAGCAAACACAAGGAGATGATAGAAGGTGCAATTAAACTTTTCAGACACTCACCCCCAGTCACTATTACATCTGGGTTGAATCAACCATCAAGTTGATATGGGGTAATATTCCGAAACCGGTCCCAGTATGTTTGTTTCCAGTCTTGGGAGAGTCTGGCAGTTCAGGCTGGACTCTTCCCATGAGGAAGAGGATCAAGACTGATTTGAATATAGCTGGGCCCAAACTGGGGTGGCATAGTGAGCAAAAGAACGATAGATTAAATCCAGATCTGTGACTGGGGGTGAGTGGTTGAAAAGAGTCAGCACTCCGTCAATCATGTTTACAATGAGGAGGTGGTTGCCATGACCGAGTTCTGACATCAGGACACGGCTACTACCTATTCACCAAAGCGCATGCTATAGTTATGCAGGATACATATCCATTCAACTAAACCTTGCTTCGATATGGCACTGCGCTTGTATTCAAAAACTAAAGTTGTTCGAACGACTTACTCAAATCCTTATTCTTTTGATTCAGTCTTATGTTACACGATCAGCTCTAGAAAAAGTTTCCAATGTCATCACCTCTGCATATCACCTATTCTGGCATCGAACTGCTGGAACCTCTAGAGTAGAGGTAGTCAAACTGTCAAGGGGGGCGGGGGGGGGGAGATAACTTCCTAGGGGGGGCGCAAATGCCTCTGCAAGTACATGTAAATGATGATGATGGCTTGGAAGTGAGGCTAGGTTTATTCGCTGCATTTCCAGGCTGTCTTCATTTACTCCGAATCCCTTGAAGTGAGATACAAGTGCCGTGGGGCCAGAGTTCAGTGTGTAAGCTGCTGTGGGCTTGGCTGGAGAGTGTCTGGAGTCTTCTCTCCAGCACACCCACGTTTTTACATGTCTTTAAAGACCATGTGCATATTTACATACCTTTGTAAACTGGTTACCAAGGTTTAGTTTCTTTTCTGGTTCAAGTATCCCCTGGGTCCCTACTCTGCCTATTCCTTACTGTTTGTATTTTACATTTACTAGTGTGAGAATGTGTTTCATGAAAAGGAATATAAAGTGGGGTTGTCAAAAGAAAAATGCCAGCCATGTGTTGTTTAAAGAACCTGCTAAGACCTCGTATTCACACTAATGCAAATGCTACTTACCAGTATGCATCTGTTCTTGGCATGTAGGGCTGCTGACATTCATATCTGTGCATAGTCCGCCACCTAGTGTTGGGTCCGGATGATTGCACATTGTTGTCCTGGAAGAGTCTTCGAAGTATCACGAGATAGGTGGCTCCTCCCCTGGACTACAGTGCGCATGGGCATCGCCTCCATCCCCAGATTGTTTTTAGCCATTGGCAGAGATGGAGTGAAGAAAGTGAGTGATGACCATGCTATGAGCATATGTGTATATGAATAAATACTGCAGCTGCTACAGGCGCCGGGGAGGAGGGTGGGCGATATGAATGTCAGCAGCCCTACATGCCAAGAACAGATGCATACTGGTAAGTAGCATTTGCAGTTCGAGGCATGTGGGCTGCTGAATTCATATCTGTGCATAGAATACATAGCAGTCCCTCCATTAACGGCGGCCGCCCGTGCCAGCTGCAGCAGTTTGAAAAAGCGTTTTTAGAACAGCCTGACCAACAGCTGCCTGCTGTTTGGAATGCACGTCTACACAGTAGTGCTTAGTGAAAGTATGTGTGGTAGACCATGTGGCTGCTCTACAGATGTCTTCTAAGGGAATGTTACCTAGGAAGGCCATAGAGGCCCCCAACTTCCTAGTGGAGTGGGCCCTTGGTGGGATAGTGAGAGTGCGCTTAGCTTTAGCATAACAGATCTGAATGCACTTTACTATCCATCTAGCAATCCCCGCTTTGGAGATTGCATTTCCCTTGTGTTGTGTGGCAAAAGCAACAAAGAGTTGTTTGGTTTTGCGGAAATCCTTTGTCCTGTCCACATAGTACATCAAGGCCCTTTTCACATCAAGAGTGTGGAGCATACGCTCCGCCAGCGTCTCTGGGTTTTGGAAGAACACCGGCAATTCAATTGTTTGGTTCATGTGGAACTGTGAGACCACTTTGGGTAAGAATTTAGGGTTAGTGCGGAGCACCACCCTGTTAGCATGTACTTGGAAGAAAGGTTCTTGGATGGTAAGCGCCTGCAGCTCGCTTACCCTCCGTAGCGATGTGATTGCTACTAAGAACGCAACCTTCCAAGTCAAAAACTGGAGTTCACAAGAGTGCAGTGGCTCAAAGGGAGGACCCATCAGCCTTGTAAGAACCACATTGAGGTTCCATTCAGGAGCTGGTGGAGTCCTTGGTGGAATGACCCTTTTGAGTCCTTCCAAAAAGGCCTTGATAGCAGGGACCTTAAAGAGAGACAGGTGCTGCCTATTTTGGAGGTATGCTGCCATAGCAGACAGGTGAATGCGGATGGAAGAGTACGCTAGATTACATCGATACAGGTGAAAGAGGTAACATATGATGTTCTGAATGGAAGCATCTAGCGGGTCAATGCTGTGGTCCACACAGTAGATGACAAACCTCTTCCATTTAGCCGCATAACAAGCTCTAGTAGTGGGCTTCCTTGCCTCCCGAATGATGTCCATGCAATCGGGAGGAAGATTGAGGTAGCCAAACTCTAGGACTTCAGGAGCCAGATCGCCAGGTTGAGCTGTTGCGGATCTGGGTGCTGAATGTCGCCATGGCTCTGCGTCAGAAGGCTGGGAGTGAGATGAAGCCTTTGATGCGGTACCACGGAGAGTTCCAGAAACGTGGTGTACCATGGTTGGCGAGCCCACGTTGGAGCAACCAGGATGAGCGTCATCGAGTGTTGCCTGAGCTTGCGTGCCACCAGCGGTATCAGAGGTGCTGGGGGAAAAGCGTACGCAAATCTGCCTGACCAGTTCATCCACATCGCATTGCCCTGTGATTGGGGGTGTGGGAACCTGGCGGCGAAGCTTTGGCATTTTGCGTTCTCCTTTGTGGCGAACAGGTCTATCTCTGGATGACCCCACTTTTGGAAGTACGGTTGGAGTACTGATGGATGTATCTCCCACTCGTGCATCTGATGGCTGTGTCTGCTGAGCAGATCCGCCATTTGATTGTCCTTGCCCGGGAGATGCTCTGCCATGAGGAAGATGTTCCTCTGAATGGCCCACTTCCACATGCTCTGAGCCAGATGAGACAGCTGTGGAGAGTGTGTACCTCCCTGCTTCTGGATGTAGTACATGGCCGTCATGTTGTCCGTCCGGATCAACACGACCTTGTTGCACAGATGTACTTTGAACGCCTTTAAGGCCATGAAGATTGCCATCAGTTCCAACACATTGATGTGCATCTTCCTTTGCTGAAGTGTCCATAGTCCCTGCACAGTGTAGTGGAGTACATGCGCTCCCCATCCCTGGAGAGAGGCGTCCGTCGTCAGGATGATCTGTGGGACAGGCTCTTGGAATGGTCGGCCCTTGCAAAGGTTTTGTGGATTCCACCAATGCAGAGAGTTGTACGCCCGACCGCTCACCAACACTAGGTCTGTCAGTTGCCCACGAGCCTGAGTCCACTGACGTGCAAGGCACTCCTGAAGCGGACGCATATGTAGTCTTGCGTGCGGGACAATGGAGATGCAGGAGGCCATCATGCCTATCAACTGCATGAACACCCTCGCTGGAAGCGAGTGTTGGGGTCTGAATCGTAGGATCAGCGCCTGGATACTGGCGATTCTCACTGAATTCGGCTGCGCAGTGGCTGCCAGAGTGTCGATCGTCGCGCCCAGATACTGTCGCACGTGGGCGGGCTGGAGATGGGACTTCGGGTAGTTCAGAGAGAATCCCAGATCGTGCAGGAGGTGAATGGTGCGTGACACGTGGTCTACGCACTGCTGTTCCGTCTTTGCCTGAATAAGCCAGTCGTCTAGGTATGGAAAGACATGGACGTGTTGGCGACGGAGATGCGCCGCCACAGTCGCTAGGCACTTTGTAAATACTCTCGGTGCCGTGGTGACCCCGAACGGCAGGACCCTGAACTGGTAATGCTGGTCTAAGATCTTGAATCTGAGATACTTTCTGTGGGAAGGATGCAGGGGAATATGAAAATAGGCATCCTTTAGATCCAGCGTTGCTAGGAAGTCCCCCTGTTGAAGCAGGGGAAGCACCTGCTGCAATGTGAGCATATGGAAGTGCTCCGAGTTGATGTACCAGTTCAGGGGCCTGAGGTCCAGGATCGGCCTGAGTGATCCGTCCTTTTTGGGGATCAGAAAATACAGGGAGTAAACCCCCGTTCCCCGTTCTTGCAATGGAACGAGCTCTATTGCCCCTTTTTGCAGCATGACCAGAACTTCTTGCTGCAACAAGGTCAAGTGCTCGTCTGACATAGCACGGCTTCTTGGCGGAATGTCCGGTGGAATGGACGTAAGTTCTAGACAGTACCCGTACTGGATAAGAGACCTCACCCACCTGTCCGTGGTGATGGACCTCCACGCCGACAGGAACTGCTGGAGTCTCCCCCCGACAGGTGTCGTGTGATCGGGGGGAAGTGACAAGACGTCACTGCTTGTTGGTGGTGGTGGACCTGGATGCATTGTTTCCACGTCCCCTGCCTTTAATATTGTTGCCTCTGTAGCCACCCCTGCCCTTGTTGTTGTTATACGAGGACTGGGTGTTACCCTTGTAGTATTGTGTGGATTGGGATGCCTGTCCCCTCGAGGTGCCTCTTGAATTGGAGCGGCGAAAGGAACTACCCCGAAACTGCTGACTTTGTAAAGCCCCCATAGATTTGGCAGTTTCAGTATCTTTTTTCATCTTTTCTAGGGAGGCATCCACCTCAGGGCCGAACAGATGGTCAGGATTCACTGTTTGACCCAATATTGTGGTTTGTATGTCGGGTTTGAACCCTGAAATGCGAAGCCAGGCATGACGTCTAAGTAACACACTTGTATTGATAGCCCTGGAGGCAGTGTCTGCCACATCTAGGGCACATTTGATGGATGCATTTGTAATGAGTTTACCCTCCTGAATGAGCATCTCCCCCGCCTCCTTATATTGGTCAGGCAAGTGTTGTAGGATGGCCTCTAATGTGTCATAATGGGCCCTATCATAACGTGCAAGCAGGGCTTGAGTGTTAGAGATCCTCCAGATGTTTGCTGCCTGTGCAGCAATGCGTGTGCCTGATGCCTCAAAGATCTTGGACTCTTTGTCCGGGGGAGGAGCGTCACCAGTAGTCTGCGAATTCGCCCTCTTTCGAGCGTTGGAAACCACCAGGGAGTCCAATGGCAAGTGTCCCTTAATATACGTGGGATCCGTGGGCGCCGCTTTATATTTCCTGTCGATGCGAGGGTTGACCACCCGCGCCCGGGTGGGCTCCTTGAATACCTCCTGTGCATGCTTCAGCACCCCTTTAAGCATCGGTAGTGTCTTGACTTGTTTTTCGGCTACCGAGAAGGTGTCGACTAAGAAGTCCGCATCCACGGGGTCTGAGTGCAGTTCGACGTCATGGTTCGCTGCAGCTCTCTCTATTAATGCATTGAATGCCGCCGAGTCCTCTGTCGGGGACGTCTTTGCGGCGAAAAGTTGAGTGTCCTGCCCCGACTGCGGGTCGTCTGTGTCGCCTCCTGCTGTCCAGGGCACCTGCTCCTCTTCCGGGTCCGAGTACGCAGGATAGTTGTACTCGGCCTCTTCCTCGTCCACATCAGACACGGGGGAATGGGCCGGCGAGTGTTCCAGGGCTTGTGGAGACAGAGGTTCCATCAGAGCCGAAGAGTCCGCAGAGTACCTTTTGTTCTTGAGTGGAATCCTAAAAGGTTCCAAGGCCGGCTCCGACGTAATCTTTCGTTTGAGGAGCGACAATTTTCCGGTGTTGGCGTCGATGATCACCTCACGACGTTCCTCCACCGCAAGCGGCTGGAGCCGAAGCTTCGACACCACCAAGGCAGCCTTCGGCGTCAATACTTCCTGAGAGTGTCCGCTCTGCTTAGGCGCGAAGGCCTTCGGCGCCGACTTGGGAGGAAGGGTAAAACGAATGGGCGTTTGTTCCTTGGCAGGCTTCGGCGTGGGTCTAGGCACTACAGTGTCCTGGCTGGGAACCACAGTGGACTGTTGGATCCGCCTTAAGGATTCTCCCACCTTCTTTGAAAGGGATGCTGAGGGCTGAACTGTCCCGAGCGACTCTTCGTCTCCGAGAGCCCGGTCGCCGGTAGGCCTCTTCTTCGGTGCCGACGCCCCATGGCCTGGCGCACCGTCGGCGTGACGCTTCTTCGAAGCCGTCTTCGGGTCCGCGACCCCCTTCGGTGCCGACGCAGCCGCGTCGGAAGCCTTCACCTTCGGTGCCGACCCAGAGGGCTTCGGGTCGGCCACTTTGGCGCGGCTCTTCTGGTCGGCCATTTTGGCGTGGCTCTTCAAGTCGGCCATTTTGGGTTTCGTGGAAGTTGACGCCTCCAGAACCTTCTTCACCAACGCCACTTTCGGTTTCGGTTTCGCATCCGAGGGTGCGAGACCAGTTGGCTTCACTTTCGGTTTCTTCTTAGAAATGTCCGTGACCGGGCCCGGAGGCGGGGACGTAGGACTCATAGTTAGATCTTGGGTAAGGCCCGAAGGCGATCCCTCGACCTGGGCCGTAAGATGGGGAGTAACCCCGGAGTCTGGTTGGGGATGCTCTTCCTCCGAGCTATCACCCATCGTGGCACAAGCCAGATCGTCGTCCCCTACCTCGTCGGAGGCTTCGTCGCAGGCCTCCTCATCCGCGTCGTAGGTCTCTTCCTCGGACGCGGGGCCAGGGTCCGACCCTTGTACGTCGTCTTCTCCCTCGACCGATTCCTGGAAGATGTCATCGGGTGGGGGTGCCGAAGCCGACAATTGAGCCTGGAGCCGATTAGCCCAGCGAATCTTTAAAGTCTTCTTACTTCTAAATTTCGAACACGCCATGCAGGTGTCTTCACGGTGATCCGGTGACAAGCATGTATTGCACACGGGGTGCACGTCGAGGTGCGAATATTTAGAATGACACAGCGGACACTTCTTGAATGGAGTCCGCTCCATAGCAAAGGGTGTAGTGTAGGCCCGTCCGCGTCGAAAGCACGTGGAAGGGCAGCAAGATATAGGAGCTGAGAGTCAGTAAGAAACCCGAACGCAACTATACCGACGCCCAGCCTAAAGACCTTTTGGTCTCAAGTAAAAGTAGAACGACTATCGGTTCCGACAGAGGGAACCGAAACACATCCGAACCCAATGGCGGAAAAAAACAATCTGGGGATGGAGGCGATGCCCATGCGCACTGTAGTCCAGGGGAGGAGCCACCTATCTCGTGATACTTCGAAGACTCTTCCAGGACAACAATGTGCAATCATCCGGACCCAACACTAGGTGGCGGACTATGCACAGATATGAATTCAGCAGCCCACATGCCTCGAACATAGGGTTATACATAAAAAAAATATTCATTTATTTGTAATGTGACTTTTCTGTCTCTGTTCCCTTTAATTATCAGTCATAAATCACTCAGGCAGCCCTAGAACACAATTTAAAGTGCTTTCTATTTGCATTTGCTGTTCGAAGAATGCACAGATAAGTGCTAATAATACGACTTTAGGTGACTGTTTATTTTTGTACCGACTGCGACTTCAAAACAATGAGCTAGCAACTCTTATCATAAGACTGGAAGTTTGTTGCAGGATCAGCACATTATTTATCTCCTCCACCCTCGATCCCTGATTAATGCCCCAATAGCAATTGTTTAACTTATATTTGAAACCCTACGCCGCCAATAACATGCTCATTTACTTCAAGTGTCTGGGAATGCACCCTGCATTCAGACAACTCACTCCTCATTTTCACCTTTCACGCTCGCCCTGCACTCACAGCTATCACTCTGCACTCTCAATGCACTTGTGCTGTTCACACTGTACCTCACCCTGCAGTCACACAAGTACACTAATCACCCTGCACTCATGTGACACTTCACTCACCTGTCCCCCTCACTGCTAAATCTGCAATCTCACTCACACAAGCCCATCACTAACTATGCATTCATTCGTCCCACTCTGCACTTACATCTGCACCCAAAATCATATTGTCACCTCACTCACACTATAATCACTCCTCTTACCCTACTCTCACACTGTCGCATCGCTCACTGTGCACTCACATGGGCACGCCTGCCACCCACACAGCGCAGAGGGTTAATGTGCCTGCTACAAAGAACGTGTACCATGCAGATCACAGAACTGAGTGTGAGTAAACTATGAGTAGCGCTATAAAAAAAATTAGATGTTTGTCTGAAAGGTGCTACAGAGAGATGAGGTGCATTGTTGTTGAGGGTTAGTGGGGGAATTCATGGAGAAGGAGACTGTTGCACCGTGTGCGGCTAGGGTCAGCCCTGGCTGGGAGTGTTAGCCCCCCTGAAGTTCAGATTAGTTGTGCCCCTGGTGTGCTGGCAGGATCAAACAGGTTACTAAAAAAAAACGCCTAAGTGTTTTGTGTTTTCACAGTCATTAAAGTATGTTTAAACTAATGCAATAACAGCTTAGTTGGATAATAGATGCAAGTTAAACTAACTGGTGATAAATGCACTCTTTTATGTTATGAAACCTCAGTTAGCGACTACATCACTGCAGATGTCTGTGTGTTAAAGCTTGTGTGTTAAAGCTGAGCAACACATAACTGAACCCTAGTTGATGCAGAGGAATAGTGAACTTTATACTTACAGTCAGGGCCACTGGAATTATGCAATTGCGTGGTTTTGGCATTTTTCGCATAGTTATGGATTTCCCAGATTTGCCACATAATCCATTATTTGCTGCATAACTTGCAGATTTTTTTTTAAACTTGTTTCTAGCTCAAACGGTTCAAAAGTTACTAAAGATGCAGCAACATGTTACCTCGCTGTGGAAGACCCTTTCTAAAGGTTGACTGGTCACCTTTGTTGTTTATTGCTGAATGTGGGTGTTAATATGGTACTTATGAAGGGCAATAAAAGCCAGGACAGTGTTAACAAGTATAAAAATTACAAACTAATGCAGTAATGCTATCACAAAATATGCAGCATTATGCAGCTTAATTTGCCTTTGATAGCTGCAGCATTTAGTCAACCCTGCTGCATAATTTGGACTTCTCCTGCAGGCTAATTCCAGTAGCCCTTTTTATAGTGCTATGAGGTTCCAGCCTGTGGTAGAAAGCACTGTGAATATGTAAGACAAGTACATACTCTAAAAGCTAGGCTGCTGCATAATGGTGCAGTGATTGAGATAAAACAAGTTCTTACAAAATATAATTTTTAGTAATAAGTAATCAAACTGTATCTAATGCATTCATTTTTGTAAGTGTCTCCACTATTCCAGTTCTCATCTGATAACACCCTTACATTTCAAACAGAATACATCTTTGCCACCATAAAGCTTTAAGCAGAGCCACTAGAATTATTCAGCAGAATAGGGCCAAATTATGCGTCAGGTTTGACTAAATTATGCAGCAAGAAAATGTCAATTATGCGACACAATGCACCACATTTTGTGGTTCGCATTACTTCATTATTTTGTCCTTTTAACTCGAGATAACGCTGTCAGGGAAATATTTCACCTCATTAGTGCCAGTTTAACACCTAAATACAGCGGTAAGCAACTGCAAGATTACCAGTCAATCTTTGCAAAGGGCCTTCCACTGCTCCGAAACACTTTGTCGTGCTATAAGTAACTTTTGTTTTCCGTTTGAGATAGAAGAAAGTTTTTTTGTTGAAATCTACAGATTAAATAGCAAATGCAGTAAACTGTGTGGAAAATGCTGCGGCTGATGCAGAAACTCAAATTCCAGTGGCCCTGGTTTTAAGTGACTCAATCAATTAATGGCTGGTAAGAAGGTTGATTTCTTTTTTAATTGTCTGCACTACCACCACACCCTTCGCTTTCAGGCAGTGGCACCTCAAAGTCAGTATTAACCATTCAGGGGCAGTTTTTTGTGACAGCGGAGTCCATGGGGTGACAGGTAGAAGGCCCGGAGGGTTGCATTCAGATGTGGAACCCAAATCCTCTCGATCCCTGGGGCCTCACGGTAATGGTCTAGGAGACAGAGACAACGCGTGGGATTCATAGATATTGTCAAAGACAAGGCTCAGAATATAGGAAGCACTGTAAGGGGACTCGTTTTTATGTTTACAAATGCCTGAGACAGTTTCTTAAGAGAGATACCCCAAAGAAGGGGACAAAATATATATATATATTTTTTTTAAAGGGACATTAATTAATGAAGCTGGTACTGCTGCCAAGTATGTAAGTGGCCAATGCTGGTTATCATTAAGGAAGCAAATCTGCTTATTATCCTGATTTATTTCGGTGGCGGAACGTTTCTGAAGATGCGCTGATTTCGCCAGTGTTTCCCCGAGCTCTCAGCCTGCCCGGGGTCGGAGATATTCACAGGGCTGTTGGCGGCCCTGGACCCTCGTCTGTACTGCCGCTCGTCACCGGACCTCAATGGAGTAATGGCGGCCGGATCGCCCGTGTAGCGCTGAAGACTCGCAAGCGGCGCCGTTTTTATGGGACGCTGTCCTGACTGCCCTGCCTGCTGTGGACTATCGTGTGCTGCGCCTGGAAGCGCCCGCTGGGGCGGGATGCCTCGGAGGTGCGGACCCTTCCTGTGAAGCTGACTGTGGCTGTGTGAGACGCTCGGCGGCCGGACCCGATGGATGCTGCCTGCTTCCCTGTCCCGGCGTCCAGCTTACTGTGAGACGGCTCCAGGCGACGGGCGCCTGCGTGTATGCTCTTGGGTGGCATCTGAGACCTAGGTTGGCTCTCGCATGTGCCGCGACTGCCTCATCTCCTGTACTAAATCATCGGCACCATGGCTTTGTCGAAAGATCCATGGTACAATGGAGGTCACACACTGCTGTTCACGGACTGTGCCACCCTCCCTGCGCCGTGTACCGTCTCGCATGCACCCTCTTGGAATGTGGGGACAGGGGAGCTTCGACTACCGTCATCATGTAAGTCTATCCTGGCCGCCCTGTTTGATTTTCGCCTAGCTATGCGCAGCAGTTTCCAGGCATTGGGTGCATACTTTGATAACATGGTGTCCCGTCCGGGACAGGACTGCGATGTTTGTCTCCAGGCAGGATTGGATTTGCCTCTGCCGTCATGCGGAGATACAGTGTTTCACAGTGATCGCAGTGGCTGTGTGCTCGCTACTGATTCCATTGGCGCCCGCGGCCGGCCGCCCGCCAGACCCGCTTGTGCTACTTTGTTTCTCCCTCCTCCGGAGCCTGACTCATTGTTGCCTTCGACGTCACTATTGACTTGGGAACCGACAACGCAACCTCTGGCCCCCCCACATGCTCCTTCATCGTGGCCTTCGCTTCTTTCCATGTGGCACCAGTCTCCTCCGGACATCCCGGTGGATCTACGCCATGTGGACAAAGGACTCTGTGGTGACTATAAGCGGCCATTTTGCGCTCCTGGTGGTCTTCCTTCTTTCATGCGGCCATTTTGTCTCTTTGTGTCTGAGGGGATGGGTTTCTCCGGGGGAGTGTATACAGGGGTGCCTCCACGATCGGGTCAGGGCTAGGCTGCTTTTGTTTGCCATCGACTCACGGGCTGGCGGAGGCGGGGTTTGAACAGTTCTGCATATGCTTTGTGCGCGCATCGTGTAATGACTTTCTCCAACTGTAGTTATATTGCCATTTGCTAATGTACTGGTGCTTTGTGGGAGGAAGATCTATGGGTGGCTGGTGAGACCGGGAGCGTGTAGAATTGGCCCTCCTCGCGACTTTCCTGGGAGAAGTAGATTAGCTTGTTCTTTTCTCACTCCCTATGTCTCAAATGTGAAATTTTTCTTATAATTTTAACTGTTTTTCTATCTTCTCTTATTCTAATCTCGCTTTCTTCTCTTTTCTATATTTCGGGTTTAAAGGGCGACAGGCACTATGCTGGGGGGGGGGCAGGCCGTAGCCTCCGCATTGGTGTAGGGTGGGGGGGTAACTTACTACTTCTAATTAGTTCTATGGGCCTTTTTCTTCTTTTATGTTTTGCACTTTCCTTGCTTCGATTCTGGGTCCGGGTGTGGGGTTGGCAGAGTGGGGGCGGCACTGAAGGGGTGAGTAATTGCTGCTGTGACTATCCTGATTCTGAATCGCACCGCCTCACTGCCTGGGATTTTACTTTCCATTGTTGCTATATAATGTTGCCGCACTCCCGTGCTGTGAAGATACCGTGCGGACTCGAATCTCCTTGGCCTTTCTTCTTCACTGACTTTTTTCCTGATGCAACTACTTAAAACTTTAAAATTAACCTTCATTTCTCCTTTCCCCTGGTGTTACGGGTCCCCCAGTGTAATACCTATATATCGTTGCTACTCTTGACCGTTAATGCTAAGGGGGCGTAATGTTTGCACCAGTGCTTAAACGTGTCGTGGCCGGCCTGATGGTTGTAGGCCCGTATTTGTTCTTTTTATATGCACGAATAAAGGTTTTCAAAAAAAAATTTTTTTAAATAAAAAAAAGGAAGCAGATGCAGCAGGATTGGGGCCCAGTGATTTGAAGGGCACACTACATCACAGTAATGACTGTCTACCTTTAAAAATGGGGCATCAGAGCTTATTTTCCTTTCAAGCATTAGGACCAAGGTGATGATCAGTCATGGTGGGGAAGAGGTCAAAGATACAGAGGAGATAGCCTGCTACTCAGGACTGCCGTCATCATTAGTGCAGCAGTTGTAGTTCCATTGGGGTCAAAGAGTGTGAGAGGCTCACAACACCCAAATTATAGGGAGCAGTTTGTTTGGGATAAGATCGTTTTTTGTTTTATGCATTTGCGGTTTTCGAAGTCTCATATTTAGTGCAGTTCATAAACTATAGAAAAAGTATTCCTGAAATCATCTCATAATCCCCGCTCCCTGCACGCAGCCATGACCCTCCTGCTCCTCCAATCCTTGCCGTAAAGTTTTGGAGGGTGGGCGAGACCTCCAAAGATTTTGCTTAGTGGGGGCTCACAGTAAAACAGTTTGAAGACATCTGCTCTACAGCTTTAGACCCTGCCAACCTTAATACCATGCTAAAAATGTAATCTTCCTTAGAACGGTAGGAATGCTTTTTTTCTTTGCTTGTATGTTAAAAATAGGAAGGACTTTTTTGGGATGACACTGCTCTCACAGAGACCTGTTGAAAGTGTACACGCACATCAAAAGGGTTGAAACAGGTGGAACTCCCATAAGCCAACGTCCAGGAAATTGTTTGGGGTCAGTTTTTCCAATTTTTATTTGGTAGATGTACAAGTAGGCCCATCTCAGACACATACAGCACAACCCCTCTGGCTGGCAGTTTGTAGTTCCATAATGTCGCTGTAGGAAAGAGGATTGTGTTACTCACAGGATTTCCAATAGAGAAAAGAATACATAGCTGCCAAACTGAGCAAATTTGATGCCACTTACAATGTTCCCTGATGATATCCAAACACATGCTGAAATTGAAGCATGAAAGCAAGAATGGAAATGGTTTACTTTCAAAAAGGCACACAAGAACCTGCAACTTGAAAGCAACATTTTGCTAAAGCCACTTTAAATACCACTAATGTGAGGTATCTCTTAAAAGGACATTTGATGCATGACAATTAAAGATAAATAAATAAAGATTACTTAAGAATCAGTATAAAACCATTATTGGCAACATTATGGGCAAGATGAAAATAAATTAGGGGTCCCATTTGTGAAGTCACCAAAGTGCACCTCCAGCCCGACATTGCACTGGTGCAGATTTAGGACTTTCAGAAATTCACAAGATAACATAAGTAGGCCTCGAAACCATTCCCCTAAGCAGGTGTATGTTAACTGCATGATGCTAAAAGGTGTCCATGCGTCGGTTACGACTAGTTTGGTAGACTAAAGAGTGACCATTTTACTAGGCATTTGCTCGGCCCCTACCAACTGGTGGAGAAGCACTAACATTAAACTCCTTGCCTCTTTAGGGAAAGAGAGACTTATCTAACAAACTCTTTCTATAGGAAGGCTTTATATGCAGACATGAAGCTAAATCCATTAATGATTGGGTTGTCTTCTGGGACCATAAAGGTCCTCATTTTATTCCTCCGTTATTTAATGGCAAATTATAGGGTGCATACGATTCCGAATGTATCTTGGACTTTTTGTCTTTATAAATTATGAAAGTTACTTTCGTTTCACAAGTACTCCACACTGGATAGCGGGCTATACAGGTAGTCACAGTTTTCAGTCCAGCCTTTCTTAAAATTTGACATCTGTTGACTCCCACTTAGCATACCCACAAGGTACAGTTTTGGTAAAGGGGTGATTATCTGACAAGATAACGTCCACAACCTCTAAAGGCTGGTCGGATAAACTCGCATTGCCTCGCTCAATCTCCAGGCATGAAAGTGAAGCTCTGAAGGTTCAGACCTCCAACCAGTCATGTCCACTGCATGAGAAGTGCTACGCTGAGCAAAAGCAGAAAATTCAAAGGAACAAAGCAGAGCAGATCAGAGTACAACACTGACCGTAGCCAGTCTAGTGCCATGAACTTAATCTGCGCATGGTCATGACACAGCTTTCTTAAAACTCGAGAAGTCAGAAGGATGACAGTATGTGCCTTGTGGAGATGAAACTTCCACCTCAGCAAGAACGCATCTCCATAGTTCCCTACAGCATGAACTATAGGGTGCAGAACTGCAGAGAAATTGTGTTTTCCTAAGTGGCAAAGAGGTCCATAAGTGGGTTGGCCCAGACAGGAAACCACAAAAGCGGGAAGACAACTCACAGTTGGTTAGATAACGTCAAACATGTTTCCTAGCCCGTTCGTTAAGGGAGTGCACCAGGTGGTTTATAAGCAGCCAGACATTATGAGAGTGATCACAGCATCAATGCCTCTAGGCACAACCAGCATGAGCCCACACCTCCCTGCTTGAAGGTGAACCATATAGCGGTCATGTAGTTAGCCAGGCCCGACCTGTATATGGAAAGAAGGAATGTCTCAAGGGCGATACAAGTCATCTGAAGCTCAAGCTGGTTGATGTGCGATTTCTGCTCCTTGAGGAAACACAAATCTCTGATCTCTAATGTATCGAGTGAACCACAAAATGAATTATGAATAATATGCCAGAAAATGGCAAAGATTTATTCAGCAAGCTGCAAACATGTTAAACCTGGCCAGGAGACCTCACAGGTACAGAACGTAATCATGAGCCCAGTATATGCTCCCTAAAAGTCACTTGAGCAGATTACCATTTTTAGTAAACACATTAAGACAATCAACAAGACGCTTGATGAGACAACGTATCAGGTGCAGCTGCTTCACCACAAAAAAATCAGGACGAGGAATGGACACAAAATTAAAAACCAAAAGATAGACAGGAGATAGTCTTCAGGAGATTTATAACCAGCTCCACAAATAAGCTCAGCCTCCTAACCGACATTAAATTGGTTCTACCCAGAGACAGTACTGAATAGTCCTTTTTATTCAAACACAACTGATGAACCAGTGTTTTAGATTCCAGTCTATTTTAAATCACTTTGTATCTTTACACATTTACCCACAAGTTTCAAACCTTACACTTTAGTAACAGTCACGGTGCTTGCATTTTTTTCTTTATTATTTCTAAGTGTTGATTCTGTAAGAGAATTACATTTCCAACTTGAAGTTTTCAGCAGCCCTCAAGGGTATAAAAGCAAATTATGTCTTAACATACTCCCAAAAGGTAGCCTTGATTCCGTTATTTGCTTTACATAAAGATCACATTTCATATTAGAATGCTGTTATTGGCACTTTTTCATTCACTTCCAATTGAGGGCTAAGGCATCTGTAACTTCTGAAGCTGCCCATCGTTGAGGGCAGAGGGGCATTCTGCACAGAAGGTAATCTGCCTCCACTACAGTTCCGAAGTGCTTCTGGGGAAATGCAAACTTAGTCTGTCGAAAGACCCAAAAGGGGGAAGACTGTTGGGCCGGAAGAAGAGATTCCTCCAGAAATATTGCAATCCTAACCTTAATATCTTGAATGCTGTGGAGAGGCAAGAAGGTCTTGATTGAAACCGGTTCCAACTCTGTCCTGATTAATTGAACCCTAGGAAAGCAGGAAATGAGACTTGGGTAGATTAATTGAAAAGCGCAGGACGCAGAGAAGGTAGTTCAGAATCTGCAGCTAGTAATCAAGGTGCAGGAATAGAGGTCTTTAACCTGCTAAGATACACTGCAACCATTGATCTCAATTTCATGAAGATTTAAGGGTATGATGTTAGCCGAAAAGGAAGGACTGCAAAGTGACAGTGGATGGAGTGCTCCACAAATGACAGGTATCTTCTGCAGGACTACAGGATCTGTGTAAGAACATATGTGTCTTGCAAGTTGAGGGATCTCATCCAGTCTTCCAACTTGGGAGCCAAAAGGATCTGGGCAAAAGAATGTTTCTTGGACTTCTCATTGCTGTGGAAGGCATTCAAATTATGGATCTCTAGAACTGGACAGAAGCCACAATGCTTCTTGGGAAAAAAATAATGGATCCCCAAAAAGAAGGTCTTCTTCCCCACTGTCTCAATTCTTTTCAGCTCCCTATATGTAAGAGTAAAGAGACAGGAGTGAGGGTTGGGTTTAGAGGAAAACTGAATAACAAGACGCTTGAGAACGGTATGCCATCAAAAACTTTGCGTACCCAGGAGGTGGGTAACCTGAAGTCACTGCAGGCCAAAAGGCTAGTTTGTTCCATCACATCCATCAATGCTTCACTGAAGGGGAGCAATGGCTTCACACAGGAGGATGCCACCTCTACCAGTAAAAGCAAGTGAAGAACCGCCCCTGCCTTGTACAGGCTAGTTGAGATTGATGCAACTTCGTGCATGGGAGGTGCTAAAAAACATACCAGATGCACTCCAGGAGAGAGATCCACGCCACTGGAATTCTAAAGTGCTAAACAATTGCAATATGTGAATACTCCCTCTCTATTGTCAAAATTGTCATGATAATTGATGCTGGGCATCTGAATGGGACCAGAGCAAAAAGCCTCCCGAGCCAGCCACTATACCCTTTACAAGGCTAGGGCCTGTGATTGAACAACTGCTCTGATCTAAATCAGGAAGGCATTTCTTTGGAAAATTGGTCACTGTCACTGCTGACAGTCAGTGTCCCAGATGGTGCTCAAACAGCATAAGGAGGAGATTGAACAGGAGTTGTTGACAGGCACCGGGGAATGGAGATGCTTGCAGAAGCTCAGACAGGGTGTTTTCTTACAATCTTCAGGCTAAGCAGTGGGAGAATGGGTGAAGCGTAGCCTAGTGAAAGTCGCATGGTGTGCAAGGTCAGAGCAAATAGCTGAAAACTCCAAAAGTAGCAATAATGGTTTCACAGCCTGCACAGACTCGGACACTGGCTACACCTCAACCAAAACGGACTCGGAGGAAGACTTCAGAGTTGGAGTAAGGGAACAGACACAAAAGGAAGTCTTAACCCTTGAGCAGAAGTGACACTGCAAATCCCAAGAGCTCCTCTTGTGGGGCTTATTGTGTTCTTCCAGGAGGACTGGTTTTTGTCCTTAGACGCAGCTCACTTTGAGGATTTGCTGTTCGAAGATGAACCCGTCATGGATTTAAACTATGCCCAAACTATTAAAAGTTTTGCCTCACGCTTCTTCAAGGCCTAAGCATACATTAGGCCACACTTCTTGCAAGACCTTGGGTCATTTTGTCTGAATCAACATTAATAAAATCGACAGAAGAGATTAGGGAAGCTCTGGATAGGGGAGGTAAGGCTGCCCTGGTTCTGCTCAACTTATCTGCAGCCTTTGATTCGGTCCATCATGACCTACGGATGGACCGTTTGCTGGCTTGCGGGGCCTCAAGGTAAAGCTTGGATGCTCCTAAAATCATTCTTATCGGGCGTTCACAAATAGTTGCGTTGGATACATTTCACTCCAAACGTTTTGCCCTGCAGAGTGCCTCCGGGGTCTTGGCTCAGCCCCCTACTTTTTAATGTGTATGTCTCATCACTTGCCTCACTGATTAGCTCCTTTGGTTTTAAACTGACATCTTACGCTGATGACATACAGATTGCCGTGTCACTGCGGCCAGGCCAGGGTACTGCATTAGATAATCAGTTCCACAACTGTATGGAAGCTGATAGGAGGTGGATGACACCAAATTGCCTTAAATTAAATTCAGGCAAGAAGGAGGTTATCCTTTTTGGGAATTATGCCAATTTTTGGACCCCTAATCTGTGGCCAAAAACACTAGGCACTTGTCCCACCTAGGGAAGGTAAAATACTTAGGCATCATGATAGATGACAAGCTCAACTTT
Source organism: Lissotriton vulgaris (assembly GCF_964263255.1). NCBI lineage: Eukaryota > Metazoa > Chordata > Amphibia > Caudata > Salamandridae > Lissotriton > Lissotriton vulgaris. The sequence continues at coordinate 186,030,097 of NC_141693.1, forward strand.
GGAGATCCGATCAATTCAATTTCATCTGCCACCTTCCAGGTACCTAGGATTATCAAAAACATTCTTCCCTTTTTACCGGCTGACAGCCAGCGAACAGTGGTCACAGCGCTTGTCCTGTCTAGGATCGATTATTGTAACGGCCTTTATCCGAGCCTACAGGAACGATTTATGAACAGACTCCAAATGCTACAAAACTCAAAGGCACACCCAAATTTGCGTCCATCTCCAAGGAAATCAGTAAACTTCACTGGTTGCCAGTCAGGAAATGGGTGAGCTTTAAAGCCTTGTGTATACTGTTTAAGGCATAGGCCATGAGTTTCTGAAACAGAACATTCAATGGTACTGGCCTAAAAGGACCATGCGCTCCATGGAAGCCAAGTTGGTTACTATACCACTTATAAGAAAAGCCTCATGGGGAGGAAGAAGCTATGTAGAGTGGGCCACAAAAGCTTGGAATGACCTTCCATTCCACCTGAGAAATAGCACAGACCTCCTGACGCTTAGGAAGAGTCTTAAGACCTGGCTTTTGAACCTGTAACAGCAGTTCACCGTCTCTTTACTTGGGGATAATAACCAGCGCCAGGACACCTCCGGTTAATCGTTGCACTATATAAGTTCCCATAACATCAAATGTTAATGTTAAAAGAGTTTTCTAAAGTGCTCGTACACCGATTGGCTTCATGGCGCTGATTCTAGGAGGGGCTGTTGATGGGTCGGTCACAGTTTATTTGAAGGCCGGAGTACAAAGCCAAGTTTTAAGAGATTTTCTGAACTTCAGTAATTTAGAGCTAGATCTTATTTCCAAGGGAATGGAATTCCAGAATCTTGGGGCCAAGGTAGAAAACCTACTGACGCCTTGTACATAATATTTTGCGTCCCAGGCATCACAGAAAGACGCTGCATGGGCCCAAGAGGGACATTTGCTTGTGGTAGGATTAACATGTCAAAAACATTGAACATTTCACTGAAGGCAGCCTTGCAAAACACTGTGCAATCCAGTTACAAAATGTCCAGGGGCAGCAGCTCCGGATCCATGTTGAAAGGAGTGGGGAAAACAAAAAGGAAATGAAGTCTGTGCAGAGGTTCATGTTGTATGGTTCTGTACTGTTGCATTACAGCCAAGGTGCCACTGATTGGTGCAGGAGAGCTATTTTAACTTTCCAGATACAGTCTGGTGCCTTCGGGAGATGAAGAGGTAAGGATTCTACACTTAAAAGTATCCCTCAGAAACTTCATGTTTGAGACCCCTATCTATATTCATAGCAGGTCATTTAGAAAGCACCAGTAGCAATTTTCTGAGCAATCTATAGCTCAAAACTTTAAACACAGTAATCTACGTCATTTTTCTCATAATAAAAAGTCAATGCAGTATTCCAAAGACAGCAAGTCTACACAATGAGAGAAGCCTCCTAATTCATGACCCTATATTGCAACAAATTGCCATACACACAAAAAATGTAATCTTCAGAAACATATTCCACCAACAATGCAGCAAAGTTAAGCAATTATTCAGCCCTTACTCACAGGATCCTCCAGCCCACAATGCAACACACGGGGCTCAATCAAGCAGCATTCTGAAATGCCAATCTCACCACACTCTCAAAGCAATTCTCAAATTTGATTGAATTCTGTAAAGTGCAAAACCACTCCCTGCTATAGAAATCACCACTACACCCTCACTCATCAATTAGGTTTAGAAGAACGTTAGACCTCTTTCAGCCTCCCTACACCTCTTACTGTTAGTTTTGGCTACAGCTCCACTAAAACCACTTTGTCAATATAGTTGTAAATAAATGCTAAATAGCTACAACAGTAAGTGTTACGTTTCCATGAAACTAGGGGTACTTGCACCAAAGTGTCCTGTTCAGCTGTGTAACAGAGCCATAACGATCAAGCCCTTTAAGTGCAAGAAGTAATCCTGAGCTTGATCTGTTGTAGGAACAACAAAGTGATATTCTGTAATACATTACACCTCTGCAGAAGATGAAACATCACTTGAAATTTTAATTAAATGGATCTGAACTGTCACCGCTAGAAGCATGTTTTACATTTTACAGGGTTTTTGGGAGATTTGACTGCGCCCTGCCCACGTTTTTTATCGTATGATACCCATGTTGGGCAAAGAGAAATTGATACTCTGCCCAAAAAAAAAATAGATAAACTATTACAGTTTCAGGAAGAAAAAAAATATTAATCTAATTTGACAAATGACAACCATTGTGCATCTAAGAAGATCGGATACTTATTAACTGCAGCATTGCCAGCGTTGGAACATGCATTAATTGGCCAAAACAATAGCATTTATAAATTCTATATCGAACTCAATGGTGCTGTGGTCTACAACTGTGCAACAAACAGTAAGTAAAGTGGCTGGTGGTGAAATGTTATAAATTCAATCTGTAACCAGGTTAACATTAACTAAACCTGATTTTACATCTAAGGCAAAGCTTTAAAACCAGAGACAAGTCATTGTTTTCCAAATAATGAGCTAGATGAAAAAGTCAACTCTGTGGCTATGCCTTCTAAATGCCCTTCATACCAACAATCGAGGTTCAGTTTTGGCACAATTTCATCACGTCTGCTCGCCCCATAAAAAACTTTCGAGAACTGCTAAAGTATGAAACTTACGACTCATGTGCCCATTGACCAGCAGAAAGCATCATTAATGTTGCAACCTTCTGACCATTTAATGGGAGTTAGGAAAACAGTTTATTAGCATCAGTACCAAGACTTTAGGTAACAAAAAGGACACTCCAAATGCTAGAGGTATACTAATGTGTGCTGGTGGTCGCGCACCACAGCATGATCATTTACTTCTATAAAGTCATGGCTAAAAACAAGACCATCTAATTCTGCACCAAATAAACTCATCATCTGTATCAATATCTAGCAATCTCAAAAATGACTGTATCAATAGCTGAATATAACAACCTGGAACCATGAGGTTGACTAACTGAACAGGTACGAATCAAGTGGTGAAAAAAACTTGGACCGTAACATCCTCACGATATTACCAAAATGTACCTTGAGTCTCGTTTAGTTTTTAGGATCTGCCAGCGCAGCCTGCCTCTAAACCTCTTTTTAACTGGATCATAACGCTAAAGAGAACATGCACCATCGTGTCTTAGGGCCTGATGACAAAGAAAATACAGCAAATTATTTAAAAAAATGACCAAGAACGGTTATAGTGATACATTTACAAAAGTCATTTCAGGTCCGGTTGGTAGATCAAAATAAAGTAAACTCCTATGCACTGAAAACCCCTATGCGCTCAGGTCACGAGAATCCAGCCGGAAAAGAGATCAGTTAAGACTGCAGAAGGAGAAGCACATGCAGACAAACACTCAAGGTTTTGAGCCCAGACATCTGCTAACCTCTCCCAGCAAGGAGAGCCAGCACAGTCGCGCCACAGCTGGCAGCATGAAGCAACCTTATGCACTTATCTGTACCTCCATTTTGTCCCCCTAAATTGTCCAAGCAAACCTCCCTTCTCGCTCAGGCCCGAGAGAGTCGTCCCATGATTGGCAGAGGAATCCTTTACCCTCCCAGTAGGAAAATGTCTGCGGCAACAGAAGCCCCAACAAAAGCCAAGAGCCAGGCACACGCTGCTTCACAATAAGAGTCCCGCTCGCTTCTCGGCTTCCCCCAGCGTCTCGCATGCCCACATCCAACGAGCATGCGAAGGACAAGGCGTCCTCAACTTGGCAAGAGTCCCCACCAAGGTTCAACGCGGCCAGTAAGGATAGTCTTCTTTACTCCTAGACACCATTTCAGGAAGAACAGGGTGAGGCTTTTCAAGCTCTTAACACATCCGAGCTTTCAGGGACTGCAAAGCATTCTATAATACAAGACATAATCCACAGACTTCCCCCAAGGCTGCTGCTACGCAGTCTGCGTCTACAATAAATGAACCATCTTTAGTTTACAGGGTGACGTACTGTGCTGAAAATGGAGTACAGGTTTTTTGATTGAGGTAGGTTTCTTTTAAACTCTCCTCTTCCAAATAGTCGAAGTCATTCACTGCAAGGTTTTCCAGTTGAACCAAAAAGCCAGCCACACTACACATCAGTTTTCACTGACAAGATCAGAGCTTCGTTGACTAATTCGAACAATGTTCTTTAGGTTGTTAGAATTAGAGCCCTTTTGCAAGTCATCAACAAACATTATTATTGAAAGTTTCCTGAACAACAGGGGTGGGGCAGCAAAAGTGTCTGCAGCAGCCCACAACAGACTTCAAAAGGCTCATAGCATTATAGATAGGAAATACATGGCTGAAGATATTTCCTAGCACCTTCTATAATTACCTATTATCTGTGAGGTCCGCATGCCAAATATGGCCGCTGGAATCAGATAACACAAACTGCATTAAAGTATCTACGTCATGCTTAAAATACACAATCTAAAGCTTTGCTGATTTTTTTAAGCAGGCACTTTAAAGCAATATGATTACAAAGTACTTTAAAATAAGTACCCTATCTAGAGAGAGATCACAAAAACCGTAGGAATGGGAAAATAACGCCTCTTCTCTTCACTCTACACTATTCAAAAAAATTCTCAATCGGAGCGAAGTTCTTAAAATAGCCTCGATAAAAACCTATTCTTGAAGTTCAAAAAAGGAAAGCCACTAGGAAGCAGCTCACAAGGGCATGCAAATTACCACCACAGAGCGGATATTCAGTGTGGAGGCTCTATATTTTTAGGGTGGAGGCTCTACATTTAAAAGTCACCTGAAAGGAATCAAAATCTTTAAAGACTGCTGGTAAATGGTCTTCAATATTTACACATGAAATAAACTCTGAGTATGCTAGCTTCAATGCCAATTACTTTGGTTCTAGCAGATGAGCAATGGCTCTAGGAAAACCGAAAGTGAGGGCACTGAAAAGTGCGAAGCTGTGGACACGTGTGCAGGCTGATGCAACAACATTAATCTTTCAACAAAGCAGCTTACACTGAATACCACAAACGTGGTCCGGCAGCTATCGCAGAAGCCCATGCATGCTGGCGACTCGTTACTGATTCAATGGGAAATGAAAAAACAGGTTTAGTTTTGTTTAATTACTAAAAAAAAAAGAACTGACATAACAATGCATAGACATTCCGTTGCCTTTACTTGTTAACAGGTTTGTAAGTAGTTATCTCTCATCACCATCTCAAATTCATAGACCGTCTGGAAATATATGGACAAAGACGCGCATCATGGGTTAGCTCTGCTGCAGAAGAAGCGGCGAGCTTCGAAAATAGCATAGGATTATAGTTTATTTCCCTAAGGGAAGTCTGCGAAAAGCCTTCTTCAAACTGCCTTCAGTGCAAGCGCCCTGGTTCCAGGTCCACTGGTTCCTGTAGGCCTCTGCGCCGTGTTATCTGCGTGGCCTTCACTTGCCTGCTCTCCCAGCAAACCTGCTTGATTAGATCATCTTTCTCTGATCACCTCCCCCTGCAGGCTCCTCCTGAACGTGCTCGGCTTCATCAGTCAGCCATTTCATAACTGCATTGTGTACAAGCAAATACCGACTTGCCATTTTCCCCGACAGCAAATGAGAGATTTCACACAGTGTGCTTACAAGAGAACATCAATCCAGCAGATTTCATGACATGCGAAGCATTAGACAAACACTGCTAGACCCACAACACAACAAGAGGTAGCATCATATTGCAGTTATGAAAATCAAACATCTCAAGAACGCTTTATGTAACTGCAAACCCGCAAGACTATGCAACAAAGTTTACATGCAGTCAGCCAGTGAATACTTTTCGAAAACTGATTTTCAAAACTAGAGAAACATGACAGAAATACAATTTATACAACAGAACAATTAACAACGCCTTGGATTTATACATACAAGGACAAAAGCAGAGGGAAAGCACTTACACATCTGAATCTGCAATTCCACCCACAGCCTTGCACAAGAAGGGGGCACTTAAGAGAGATGATGCCACATGGTACATTTGTTCTTACTCTTTTTCTTTGGGTCTCGAGATATGTTTTAAGTAGAGCTTGACAAAATCTCGGGACAGGGCCAGCATGCCAAAAGCTGCATTACTTACGACCAGTTTGTGTCCTTCAGTCTCCACCAGACTGAAGAATACAAATAAATAAGAAGAAAATAGCTTAGAACTACAGCGGCGAAGTAGGGTGATTTCTTTGATTTCTCTACTGAGAGAGCCCATTTGGTTGAGAAATGTCCTTCATGTGTAAAGAGTGTCTTCAAGCTGCTTCACTCAGCAAGTCTTTCCTAGCATGTATTGACTGCATCACAGATGCTCGATTTCCATCCCCCACTTCTAATAATTCAATATGAGCAACCAACAAAAGCAGAGCGACTGAGCTACCAACAGAGGCAGGCGAGTGTGCAACCAGGAGCTGCATCTTCCATGCAGAACCAACTGGCAAACGCAGGGCTTACCTTCTCACTCTCAATGTGTAATCACAATGGACAATTCAATCTTGAAATGTATCAGCAGTTAACAGCAGTCATAGCACAACTGTGCATGAGTATAGGTCATAGCACAACTGATAATTGTTTGTTGAAATAAGGAACACAAAATCGTACATAAATCGCAGAGGCTCAATTTGCCCTGTATTTTGGGGATAGTAACTACTTCTTGAGACTTCATTGTATATTAGTTCCCCACCACTGACTTAAACAAGGGTTGAAACCAACTTTGCCACAGCCACATTGCTAAGTGAACAAAACAGTGTTTTTTTTTAATGTTTAGGTTATCCACCGAAAAGATATTCACCAGAATGAATCTTGACGAAGCCACTAACCCCTTTACTTTTTTGGCAAAAAGACTAAAAAGAGATCTTTTCCAACCCAGTTTGAAAGAGGCACTGTAAAGGCCACATGGACAGACCCTGTGCGGTGAGCAAGAGCATTTCCATAAAAGTAACATAGCTTAAACTGCCCGAAAATAACAGTAGTCCACCCTACCAGAGCTAACCCAGCCAAGCAGAGGCACTTCTAAAACACTGGCACACAAATACAGTCTTCTACTGCTTTAGTTGTCATGCTTAAGTCATATTTTGCTTTTGTTCCTTTCCCATGTCCTTACCTGGCAACAGCCTTTTGTCAGAAGCTGAAAAACATCAGTTAATGACAGATGGAATGTGGCGCTGTGGACACAAGGAGCTACTGTACCACTGTACCTGCCTGTCATGCAGCTGTCGTTTCCTTTTGAGGAAGCTTCCAAGAGTTGAATATTCCAGAGCCCGTCAATAGAGATTCAGTAGCTCTGCTCATGTGACAAAAGCTCCCTCTACTGAGTGAGCATGCTCACTGGAGACCGTTCCCTGCTCTCACCAAGCTGCCGCCATTTCACACAACAACAAGCCGGCTCCGAGAGCTCCGATTGGAGGAGCTCCAGAGGCAGCTGGGCTTTCAATGCAGACTCCAAACTGGAGCTATCGACACTCAAGGCGCCATAGCACCGAGACCTCAAGAGATCCTGCCTGAAGAAGCCTGGTTAAACCAAGCTGCATTTCTACTGCAATCGTGGAGAGCTCTCGCCCCCACGGAAGGTCTATCAGTTAATTACACGTTACTGTTTATAAAAGCCTGACATCTGCACACAGGTTAATGACGATGTAGTCAGCCAGAAAAAATAATTTCAGATGTTTGAGGGGTGGTTGCAGCTTTTTCACTTCAAGTAGGATTTTTTAAAGGTTTCCAAACGATTAAAGTCACATAAACGCGCTCATACCTTTTGGTAAAAATAGATTTTTAGCAATACTACTGTGCAAGCTCTGGTGGCAGCTTGAGACACCAAGTTCAATTGGAATAGGCCCAACAAAAATTATTTACATTTCATAGTACACCAGGCATTTACTGTGACTACAGACCTTATTTAAGAGTTCAAGCGAATGTGACTCTTTCCTGTAGGAACATCAGTAGCTAGAAACAGCTGGAACCGATTCAAAAGCAGAGGTCGAAATACTTAACTACTTAATAAAAACGACTAGACTTTTTTAAAACACCTATCTTACTAGAGTGCTTTGTAACACATGAAAATAGCTACAGTCGATTTAGGGCACGTGGCGGGATGGGCAGAGCAAGATGTGGGGACAATATTTCCATTGTAAAACAATGCACTGAGAATACTACTATTTGGAGGCTTTATGCTCAAAATGGACGCTTGCAGGTCGAAGCTGTACGATAGCCTTGAACGGAACGAAAATCTGTTAACACCCATGTCTTGTTCTAAGCAGGCTTGTAGATCCCTCTTGGTTAACTCACAAAAACAGTAAGCCGCAAGGGCTAAAGTCATGGAACAAGCCACTAACTGCACAGCTCTCCTTGTGTCACCACATTTCAAGTTCACTCTACCCCTCTGCCGCCCTCACTCTACCCCTCTGCCGCCCTCACTCTACCACCCACCCGCCCTCACTCTACCGCCCGCCCTCACTCACTCTACCGCCCGCCCTCACTCACTCACTCTACCGCCCGCCCTCACTGTACCGCCCGCCCTCACTCACTCTACCGCCCGCCCTCACTCGCTCTACCGCCCGCCCTCACTCGCTCTACCGCCCGCCCTCACTCGCTCTACCGCCCGCCTTACTCGCTCTACCGCCCCGCCCTCTATCGCCCTCCCTCTATCGCCCTCCCTCTATCGCCCTCCCTCTATCGCCCTCCCTCTATCGCCCTTCCCTCTATCGCCCTCCCTCTATCGCCCTCCCTCTATCGCCCTCCCTCTATCGCCCTCCCTCTATCGCCCTCCCTCTATCGCCCTCCCTCTAACGCCCTCCCTCTAACGCCCTCCCTCCCTCTAACGCCCTCCCTCCCTCTAACGCCCTCCCTCTAACGCCCTCCCTCTATCACCCTCCCTCTATCACCCTCCCTCTATCACCCTCCCTCTATCACCCTCCCTCTATCACCCTCCCTCTATCACCCTCCCTCTATCACCCTCCCTCTATCACCCTCCCTCTATCACCCTCCCTCTATCACCCTCCCTCTATCACCCTCCCTCTATCACCCTCCCTCTATCACCCTCCCTCTATCTATCTATCGCCCTCCCTCTATCGCCCTCCTTCTATCGACCGATCGCCCTCCCTCTATCTATCGCCTTCCCTCTATCGCATCACCACAGCATCACTCAGCACCACAACAGCATCACTCAGGGGCACAACAACATCACTCGTCGCTACCACAGTATCAATCTGTACAACCATTCAACAACAACTGGTTCAAATATGTTCTATCAATGCTTCAAGCTTTACTACAAATGTCACAAAAAAATGTTATTTCAACTTATTCTTGGATTTTCGTCACAATAAAATACACTGAACATAATCTTCACAAAAGTTATTTACAAAAGTTTAAGCTATTGCCATTATAAATTACAATAACTTATTTAAGTATTAATTATTTTTAAAAATTAAAAGCCATTGTTATTTGTAATATCAATACATCTAAGTCACGTAAATACAACACATATTGCATTACAAATGCTATAGGTGTCACATTTGCGAAAGTTAAATCTATTGGAATTGTAAATGAAAGCTATTGATTTAGCTATTTTCAAAACCAACACAAATACAAAATGTGTAATTTATAACACCAATAGCTCCAACTTTCCTAATGCGAGACCTATTGCATTGCAAATGGTTGTTTGTTTTTGTTTTAACAAACAAGTGCCACAGCAAACAGCTTATGGACTTTATTAATTGATCCACCGAATCTAGATCGCTCTTCTGAATTATAGCTACACCTACCTCTTTATCACAGATGGACACCTAAATAACTACAAATTCGAACACAACAGATTTTGAGCAGAGTTATCAGGAGACCTAACCGATGCATTGGAAGAAATACCTAGACATTATATTTATTGGTACTGTTATAGGTTTTTAAGAAAATCAATTCAAGCACCAAACGGAAATAATTACATATTCGACAGCAACAAACCTGAGATATACGCATCACATAGAGGAACAGACTGAGAAAGAAATGCCTCGTTTAATCGTTTAGTAATTAATGCTTTGAAGAGGGCAGAGCTTGCCAGCGTCGATGGTGGACGTTTAAGTGCAGAGCTCCGCGCCAGCACCTTCTATATCCGTTAATTATCCTGAATCAACGAGGCAGGGGCACAATAGAAGCTAGGGCATGACATCCGGAGACTCGGAGCCACACTTTCGGTGATTTGCGCGGCTCCCCGACTGCCTGGGACCGCGATACGTGCTGGCCCTCTCTCCGACACCCAAGGCCGCTAAGCCGCGGCCTCGCTTGACGCGGCGCCCGGTGTGCGTCACCTTGGGGCCCAGGGGCGACGTACTGCAGCAACACCCCGGGACTCCTGAAAGTTGGGCGCTGCATCCGAAAGCCCCGATTGCGAAGACTTGGCAGCCGCACGGAGATCTGAGCCCCAGAAGAGAAGAGCGGTCATAGTTGCAGTGAGACGATAGGCCGCGGAGCCTCGGTGCTGCATGCACGTCTGCGGGCGCGCGTTGAGAGACTTTCGGCAGGAGCGGAGCAACTGGCCCGGGAAACACCGGAGTGCAGAGCGGCCCAGTGGTGGCTGGTGAGCCAGAGGAGCGGACGGTCATAGGAGCGGGCGGCAGAGTAGCTTCGAGCAGGCCTGGGCCCACACTCTCCCCGCCCCCCACCCATCCGGAATATTAACAGGTGCCATCTGGGGAGGCCTGGTGAATCCTGGGGTTGCCGGTGACCGCCCTTCCCCTCCGTCCCCCCATTCGGGCGCACTAACCCGGAAGCGGACCGCCTGCTCCCACAAACTGTATCGAGCAGCGGGGGAGCTCAGGGTGCCGGCCCTGGCCGATGGCCGTTCCATATGGGTGCTACGGAACGGGATATGTCAGATGTCCCTAAATGACGGTAGTCACCTCCCTGAGAGCACTTTGGGCGTCCGGGGCCCTCATCAAGAAGAACACTGACCCCTGCCCTCACTCCCCTGTACCTGCCTGAGCTCTGGAGGAAAAGCCACTGGCGGTCGGAGCGGGAGACTTGTGCGATTGCGGGGAACAACCATCGGCACTGCACCTGTGGCAGCTAAGAGTGGCCCTCTCACTGAGAACGCGGAGGGATCCTGCCAACTTCAGCGGAGAAGACTGGCGGTAGTTCAGAGCAGTAAACGGAGTGGCACTACACATAGCCGTGAGTCGGGGCACCATGAGTAGCTTCGAGCAGGCCTGGGCCCACACTCTCCCCGCCCCCCACCCATCCAGAATATTAACAGGTGCCATATGGGGAGGCCTGGTGAATCCTGGGGTTGCCGGTGGCCGCCCTTCCCCTCCGTCCCCCCATTCGGGCGCACTAACCCGGAAGCGGACCGCCTGCTCCCACAAACTGTATCGAGCAGCGGGGGAGCTCAGGGTGCCGGCCCTGGCCGATGGCCGTTCCATATGGGTGCTACGGAACGGGATATGTCAGAGGTCCCTAAATGACGGTAGTCACCTCCCTGAGAGCACTTTGGGCGTCCGGGGCCCTCATCAAGAAGAACACTGACCCCTGCCCTCACTCCCCTGTACCTGCCTGAGCTCTGGAGGAAAAGCCACTGGCGGTCGGAGCGGGAGACTTGTGCGATTGCGGGGAACAACCATCGGCACTGCACCTGTGGCAGCTAAGAGTGGCCCTCTCACTGAGAACGCGGAGGGATCCTGCCAACTTCAGCGGAGAAGACTGGCGGTAGTTCAGAGCAGTAAACGGAGTGGCACTACACATAGCCGTGAGTCGGGGCACCATGAGTAGCTTCGAGCAGGCCTGGGCCCACACTCTCCCCGCCCCCCACCCATCCAGAATATTAACAGGTGCCATATGGGGAGGCCTGGTGAATCCTGGGGTTGCCGGTGGCCGCCCTTCCCCTCCGTCCCCCCATTCGGGCGCACTAACCCGGAAGCGGACCGCCTGCTCCCACAAACTGTATCGAGCAGCGGGGGAGCTCAGGGTGCCGGCCCTGGCCGATGGCCGTTCCATATGGGTGCTACGGAACGGGATATGTCAGAGGTCCCTAAATGACGGTAGTCACCTCCCTGAGAGCACTTTGGGCGTCCGGGGCCCTCATCAAGAAGAACACTGACCCCTGCCCTCACTCCCCTGTACCTGCCTGAGCTCTGGAGGAAAAGCCACTGGCGGTCGGAGCGGGAGACTTGTGCGATTGCGGGGAACAACCATCGGCACTGCACCTGTGGCAGCTAAGAGTGGCCCTCTCACTGAGAACGCGGAGGGATCCTGCCAACTTCAGCGGAGAAGACTGGCGGAAGTTCAGAGCAGTAAACGGAGTGGCACTACACATAGCAGTGAGTCGGGGCACCATGGGCAAAGGAGACAAGACAGTCCAAGCTCCCATTTGAACAGCGGCGAACAAACGCCCCAGAGGCGCGGGAGCCTGAATCTCCGCATGGGGACGGGGGGCGGGAGGGCTCGATCTACTCAGGCATTAAGGAGCTGTTGGTCACTATGGAGAAAGGCCTGCAGGACAGTATGGCGTCGATAGGCACGAAGATAGACGCCCTCACGTGTCGTATGGACCGGATGTCCGAAAGGGTGGACAAGCACGCCGAGAGATTGGACAGGTCAGAAAGGTGCCTGACCGAAGAGGAGGAAGCGCAAATGGAACTAGATAAAGATCGTAAACAAATTGGCAAGCTTCTTCAGGTAATACAAGATAAATCAGAGGACTTGGAAGCCCGCTCCCGGCGCTCTAACATACGCATCACAGGTGTTTCGGAGACGACGCAAACCGGGAAGATGGATCTGTTTGTGGAGAAGCTGCTGACCACGCTTCTGGGAGATGATGTCTTCTCGCCCATGTTCATAGTTGAGAGGGCGCATCGCTCGCTGGGCCCGCGTCCACGCCCGGGAGCTCCCCAGAGACCAATTATAGCAAAACTCTTTAATTACAGAGACAGAGATACTGCGTTACGTGTGGCCAGGGAGAAGGGGAAGCTGCTATTCGAGGGGGCGAACATCTCCCTATACCCGGACTTCACGGCAAAGGTGCAGGAGGAACGCAGACACTTTGCTCCATATAAACAGCAACTCCAAGACTTAGGGCTGGATTATGCCATGCTGTATCCGGCGCGGCTACGCATCAAACGACAGGGACACTCACTTCTTCACGGATCCGAAAAACCTCCAAAATTCACTGACAACATGCACCAATGAGCAAAGAAGTAGCCCTAGAAGCCAGACTGGTGACCAGGTAATCGTCAGCGGCCTGGACGAGCAGGAATAGGATCACTGCATACTCGTTGTTGCACTGCCAGTTGCAGGACTGCGGTGCGACCTGGGAATCTGAGGAGAGCTGGAACTTACGGAGCTGAGTCTTCTGTGCGATGAGCGATGGAGAGTGGAGCTGACTCAAGGAGTGAACAAGAGTGGGGGAGTCCTTGGAGACATGGTGAGATCTGTCCAAGTTGTCTCCTACTTCATGCATGCAAGTAACAGTCATTAACAGTCACTGAGTGGGCATACGAGTTCCAATTTGGTGCTTAGTTAGACTGGACTGAGCCCGGATGTGGGATGGGACACACAATTTTAGGGGCTGCGGCATGTGGCCCTCTGGATTATTGCTTTTTTTCTCTCGTTGAAGGATACTGATGTGGTGCTGGCGCTAGGAGCGTCAATGAGAGACAATTTGGCTTGAAATTGCTATTGGCACTTTTTATGGCGACCTCTGCCCTGGCGCTGTATGCACTAATGGGTCCCGCGAGGGACTACTTGGGTTGTTTGGAAAGTTCAGGGGGGGGATGGTTTTTCATGCTAGGCCGAGTTGGGGTTGGTCTGCTGTGGGAGGGGGGTGGGGGTGCTGGTGGGGCAGATCTTATGGGAAGCGGGATGTTTTACTGTTTCAGGATGACTGCACCTTCTCCCTTACCTCCAGGGACACGAATTGTTTACTATAGATTGACCCGAGCTTGTGACACACCCTGCCTCCTGGGTTGCAGTGCTGATCGAGTCCACTTCCATCTGTCAGGCGCCTCTCATACTATGTGCTTCACCCTAACATGACTGGTTTACCGAGAGTACAAAACCATACGCAGCTAGCCATGGTTTGTGCCCTTACTTGGAATGTCCGGGGGCTGAACGACTTCAGAAAACTTAGAAAAGTGGTAGGCTACCTAAAAAGACACAGCGTAGACATAGCACTGCTGCAGGAAACACATTTGCCATTATCAAGCAGAATGCTGCACAGTAGAGGCCTCGAGGGTAACATAGCAGCAGCCGGGTTCACCTCTCATGCCAGGGGGGTTATTACATGGGTTAACCCGGATTCGAAAATACAGATTCAAACGCTAAGCGCAGACCCGGAGGGCAGATACATAATAGCGTCCTGCAAGGGGAAGGGGGCTGGACTTGCTGGTAGTCAATGTATACGGTCCCAATTATGACACCCCAGAATTCTACGAAACACTAGCTGTTAAAATAGGTACATATGACATGCCCCACGTAATATGGGGAGGGGACTTTAACCTGACACTCAATCCGGATTTGGATCGATCTACGGGCCCACCTCGCGGACCGTCGACGGCTGCACAGATGTTAGCAGCTAGACTTCTAGTGTTAGACATGGAGGATGTGTGGAGAAGCAGAAATTCGGGTCCGGGACGGTACACACACTACTCGGCCTATCACGGAGTACACGCTAGAATTGACTATTGGTTCGCCACCTCAAGGATTAACCGCAGTATTAAACATTGCAAAGTGTTGCCACGCACGCTGCCAGACCATTCCCCCATTCTGCTGGTAATGGAGGCCCCAGTGAGGAAAATCCCCCCCCTTTACATGGCGCTTTCCACCGTACTCGCTACTAGACCCAATTTTTCGTGGAGAACTTGCAGAGTCGATCGAAGTATTCTTTAAAAAGAATGTCGGATCAGTGGAGGACTTTCAGACCGTGTGGGAGGCGTTTAAAGTCTACATACGGGTATTGCGATGTCTAAGCACTCCAGCGTCCTGAAAGCGATTAGAAGTAGACTGGCGGAACTAGAAAACCAGCTGCAAGCCCTTGAGGAGCTGCAGCGTACTTTCCCGGATGAGGCCACGGAGGAGAGTATCCAACGCCTTCTGATGGAGTTTCATGACGAAGCAGACAGGGAAATTAAACATCTGGGCAAATATGCCACGGCCCACACATATGGAGAGGGAGAGAGACCTGGCTCAGTGCAGGTTAACATTCTTAAAGGTAAGAGAGGGAAACCACTGGTCTCGGAAATGAAGTTGGCGGATGGCCAAAGAGTCACAGATGAGGCAGATATAGCAACGATCTTTAGAGATTATTACTCAGAATTATACTCCTCGAAGTGTGGGGAAATGTCAACCGAAATTTTAGATTACTTGGAGCACATACAGCTTCCATTCCTCCCTAACTCACATAGGGAATTCCTAATGTACCCTATACAACTTGATGAAATTAGTGACGCGCTGAACTCAATGCGCCTTGGTAGCTCGCCCGGCATGGACGGTCTGACCGTAGACTTCTATAAAACCTTTCAGGAGCAGTTACTGCCGCATATTTCCACACTGATGAGCGAAATTTGCATTCAGGGTAGCATGCCAAGCTCCATGAGAGAAGCAATGATAGTTAACATACTGAAGCCGGGAAAGACACAAGACGAGTGCGGATCATACCGACCTCTGTCGCTGCTGAACGTTGACACAAAGCTCTACGCTAAAATTCTGGCTACCAGATTAGCATTGCTGGCTCCAGAATTAGTAGCCCCAGAGCAAGCAGGGTTTATACCTAGCAGGAACTTAACGTACAACATACGGACGGTGCTAGGAACGATCCAACATGTTAAGCAGGACGTGACAGCCGCAGCCATCTTCCTGGATATGGAGAAGGCGTTCGACTCGGTTGAGTGGCCATTTCTGATCCAGGTACTACGTCGGATGGGACTTGGGGACCCCTTCCTGCAAATGGTGGGCGCTCTTTATAAAGGACCCACAGCCAGAGTGCGAGTCAGTAACGCGGTCTCGGAAGCTCTCTATATTGGCACGGGAACCCGCCAGGGGTGCCCCCTATCCCCCTGGTTATATGCACTGGCGGCGGAGCCTCTGGCTTGTGAAATGAGAGAATATCACGGACATGAGGGCATACGGTTCCCGACCTACAAAATAGTGGTGTCCATGTATGCCGATGACACGTTGCTATATGTGCACGATCCAGCGAGGAACCTCCCCCCGCTGCTGAGAGAGGTGGTACGCTTCGGCGCGCTTACCGGACTCAAAGTCAGCTGGGCAAAATCTATTGTGCTTCCCCTAACGCCCGTGACTAGACAGGTGGAGACGGAGTACCCACTCCAATGGTCAGAAGACCAGATTAGGTACCTTGGCATACAAATACATACAGACCCGGACCTACTCATTAGTCAAAACTACAGCAGAGTGGTCAGCAAACTGGAAGATGATATAGCGATCTGGAGTAAATTGCCGCTCACTCTGATGGGCCGCATAGCCATCATGAAGATGGTAGTGTTGCCGCGGTTCCTGTTCCTCTTTAATGCCCTCCAAATTGTGCTATCCAAGGCCTTCTTTCAGAGGCTAATGAGCCTCATGATCAGCTTGGCGTGGGCGGGAAAGCAACCGAGGGTCAAATGGTTTACGCTCACTTTGCCTTAGAACCTAGGAGGCCTTGCGGCCCCGGATCTTGAACTTTACTATCGAACGGCTTAGGCATCGAACCTGCACACATGGATTCACGGAGACAAAATGATTCCGCATGTACGAATGGAGAGACTTTTCGCGCACCCGTTACCTCTTCCAGCCACGATCTGCATGCCCCTAGACCGTAGAATAGGAGTGTTAGACTCCATTACTGCCACCAACCACGCTTGGCACTCGCTCTTGCAACGTCAGGGAGGAGCGCTACTATACTCCCCAGAGATGCCGCTGAAGTGGATGCTCTGGCTGCTGCCCATGGCAGAAAAAGGTGTCATCAGAGAGTTGGCGAAACTAGATCTCCATCGAGCAGGCGACCTCTTTCTAAACGGTGTGGCCAATACCTGGGATCAGGTGGGTGGCGATAGCAGAGAAGTGCCTATGCTGCAGCGTTTCCAGTTTCACAGGACGCGGAGTGCACTCTCGGAGCTGCTAGGCCCGGACATGGCAGAACCCCCTGAGGTTCTTGAGTTGTCATATGTCAGCAAGGCTATGGAGCCTCGGAAGCTTCTCACGAACCTGTACAGGGTGGCTAGATCACAAGGCGAACACCAGCTCATGAAAGCAAGGTTGGCCTGGCAAAGAGACCTAGCCATCACTCTAGATGATGCAACGTGGCGGTACTGCGGGCGAAAGTACGAAGTGAATAACTCTTAATGGCAGACACAGATTGATACACTTCAAGTTCCTGCCGAGGGTGTGTTACACCCCGGAGAGACTCCACAGATATGGTCTGCGGGCATCAGCGGACTGTGAACGCTGTCATGCCGCTGACGTGGACTTCATGCATTTGGTATGGACTTGCCCAGGTACCCAATCGTACCGGCGAGATATTTTCTCAGAAATGAGCAAAATACTGGAGGTAGACATGTCCCCTGAACCAGGCTTGGCACTCATTGGCAACTCCAGGCGGCTCCCAGTGGCACTCCGCAGACTCACGGATATGTGGATACTAATGGCAAACAGTCGTAGCACACTGCTGGATGAGAGGACCGCTCCCAACTAGAACTAGATGGGCCCGAGACATGTTGTATTGTAGCACGCAGGCGGGGAGCTACAGCGAACTACTGTCCCCAAAAAGCCGCCCTAAGAATTTCTGGACATTGTATCAAACTGATCTTGCAGGGAGAGGACGAGTTGAATCTGAAAGCCGGGGGGGGGGGGGATTCGGACACTCCAAGTACACATGCAAACAGTGAATCGGAGGTCGGGCCTCGGTTGGTTGGAGAGGAAAGTTGTGCACCTGATCCAGAGGATGTGTCATTGAGCGCGTTGGAGGAATGGAACAGGATGGGCATTGGTTAGACGAGAAGGGTGGGTTTGAGATCGCGCAGCCTCCACCCGATCTAGCTGGGACATTGCGACAGGGATAGGCATCCCGGATGAAAGGACTCGAGTGAGGCATAGACACTCTTTAAGTATAAACCTGGGCACAGGCGCATCAGGAAGGTAGATCTAGATGTCACTTGGACAAGCAGTGAAGTAGTGTGGCTCACTGGTTAGAGGCGGCAGACCCGAGAGCAGAGGATGGCCCGGGACCAGGGTTCGATTCCCGGCGCAGCAGGTTTCTGGACCAGGGTCAGCGGACTCGATAATTCTCTCGCCTCGGTGCCCACTCTGATCAGCGATCACACTCGGCAACTCTGGGCATTAGCTTGCCTCATCTTCACTAACGGCCCCACCAGACCGCCGGGGATGCCTGGTCTCACCCTGGAGATACCCATTAAGGGACCATCTCTCAGGGAAGCCAGGAAGGGTTTCGCAGCGGTCGAAGCGCCTTGGGACCCTACGGGTAAGTAGTGCGCTATATAAATGCCTATACATTTACATTTACAAGCACACCACAGGTACCCGTGGAGGTTGAAGGGATGGGGAAGGGGGGGGCGAGGGGGGACAGGGCCAACGGCCTAGTTTAGGTTTAGTTTTAGTAGAGTTATGACATGAACGCACTTTACCGGAACTCTGGTAGTGTAGCCGGGGGGGTGGGGGAGGGGGGGTTGGGGGTAAGAATTGTTGAATAGAAAATTAAAACGCGCACGACGACCGAACCCAGCCCTTGTGACTTGGTTAACTATGTACTTGTTAGTTTTTATGAGAAACACGCCGCCGGATCCCAGGTTGTCGGCTTAGAGGCTGTGTAATAAAATGCTCATTGTTTATATGGCAAGTGTATAATGCGGCCAGCCCATGAGGTTGTAGGCCTGGAGCTGTGTATTTGATGTTCGTGGCAAATAAAAAAAATAAAAAAAAAAAAAATCATGCTTTGAAAATCAAGGTTTTGTGCCATCTACTGACCGCCTATGCATGCTGTGCTTGCAGCATTTCTATCAAGGCCAACTTTAGGGCCTAAACTTAGGGCAGGAGATCGGGGCAACTAAAAAGTTCTCATACTTGGGAATTCTTTTTGCCCACAATGACACCTGGCTACAAGCAGTTTCAGCAAAAAAGTTGGTACTCCTAAGAATAACTGCCCTAACTACCTTTGCTAGAAAGCTGGGAAAAAGACCACAAGAGGAGCTTATCAAGATCTATAAGGCAAAGTGTGTCTCATCTGCATTATATGGGGCAGGAGTCTGGGGTTCACTGACATGCTTTCAATCCAACGCATGCAAACTTCCTTGCTAAGATATATTTTATCAGTCCCAAATAGCACCTCATCATGTATAGGTCACGCGGAGCTGGGACTCCCCTTCATCTCTGACTTAATAAAGCTTGAGCCTGTACTTCTTTGGCATAGGCTGTGGACCAAAGAAGAGGCCAAGTTAAACAGGGATATTTTATTAGATGTGTTAAAATTGGAAGGGGTTTTGAAAATGCCATGGATAAAATAAGTCTGTAACTTTTTGAAAAGACCTTGGTCGTATAGAGTACTTTACTAACCCCCAATCTATTCGGCAAATACCAAGGAAAGAATTGAGAAAGGAGAGTCTTGTTGTTGGACTCCATCAGAATGTCATCTGAGATATTAAAACCTACTGTACTACATAACCAGTTGATGTCATCTACTTTTAATATTCAACCTTATTTAACCTTTGTACCGGGTGTTTATGATAGATTTGTATTAACTAGATTCAGGCTGGGGGTATTTCACAGACTAGTTACCTTAACTAAAATGAACGACTGGCCTCAACAACACCTTCTTCGCCCTTTTGATAATAACTCCAATCAATCTACGATTCATGCAATGTTGTTTTGCAAATGTTATACTCACTTAACGAGATTGTACTTGGCACCTTTTTTAAAAATGTTTGGGCTTCATCAATGCCGGCCTGCTTTACTTGCATACAGCTTAAAAATGCGCACAGCACTTTAAGAATAGTAACTTATTTGAAGAAAGTCTTGCCATAGGAATTGTTTGTCTACTTAATCCTTTTCTCTCGATAAAGTACATGTGAATTTAATAACGTTTTAACTTTACAATGTATTATGTATCTTGTTTATATTAAGATGATACTCTTTTTAGTTTAGACTATGTATTGATGTGTTTCTTTATACTGGTATGATATTTTTAATATTGTAAATCATGTATTGACGTGTTTTTCCTATGTGCTTTTATGGTTGTCTTATGTAGCAATTGAATAAAGCTTTCTTGACTTGACTTTCATATTAAATACTTCAATGCATAAGAATGAAAGAAATTGAGCCAACAATAACGTTGACATTAAGCTTTTTACAAGTGTGAGTCAAACTAATTTGTTTTTCATTCTATTCCCTTAAAGGAACTCTGAAAAGAAAACCAAAAACAGTTTTATTTTTGGACATTTATTTTTCTGAAAAACATTGCCTTGTTAATCACCACTTACTGCACTTCAGCTGGAACAATTAAACAGCATGTATAAGACGTCCATAATTAAAGAGGCTACTCAAGACACCGGAGAATATATGCATGGGCCACTCATGCAACCATCAGTCCCAGCAGGGCCAGAAAGATGATATCTATTCAAATTACTGTACATACACATTACACAAAAAAGAAATTTGATCCCACTTGGTTTCACCAGACAAGCACTGCACGATTTGCAAGATCTGGCCCCTGAAAGGGTCTGGCCCCTGATAGCTAGAAAAAGACAAAATCATAAGCTGTTTCTCCGGACGTACACTTGAAAACCCGTTATAACAGTGGTCTATTTTGCTTGAATATAAACATATGGCATTATCTCATAGGGAAAGGCATTCTACATGTCCTTTGTCTACAGGACAATGAGAGAGCCTAATCAGCCTTCCAGGAAAACATTCATGCAGCCTTTCAATGTTGTAAGAGACCGAGAAAATAACACTTAAAGGTTGTTAACCATGAAAGTGAAGGAGACTTGTGTCTTTGTAAGCAAAGCATCATCAACACGAGGCACTTGAAGGCTACACACCAACACAGGCACCCAGGAGTATGTCACTTCAAGTCTGCACCTATGTATAGTAAACGGATGACGTGGGACGGCTGCTGCTCCACCGCCCGCTTCAGCACCCGCACCAACTGCATCTCAACCACACACCTCCATTCAATACACACAAAGCCTCAGTGAGAACAGAAAGAAGCGACTGAAGAGGATCCACGTTAGGGATGACCCAGGCTGGCTGCTCTCAGCACATTCATTCCGACACCACTTTCCACACAGGCTCCCTCGACGGAATGGCTGGCTGGGGTTACATACCAAGTGTATAGAATTTCCAGAGCACACTGCCTCCAGGTTCTTCTGAGTTGCATATCCTCACTTCAGGTGTAAAACTCGTTCCGCAGCCACACGTTAACAGTTTCACTGTGTGTGCAGCTCCAGCTCTGGTGCATGGCCAGTTGAGGCAGCTCCCAAGCCATCTCACGGTTTCATGAATCGTATAATAGAAAGGAAGTACTATTCGTAGCGCACTGCTCTAGGGATACAACAGAATACACAAGCCACCTGAATTCATTTACTCAGATCCAACTCAAAGGCCTTTTACGCAGCACACATCAGAACGTACTGAAGCTGAGCATCTTCAGCCAAACAAATATGAAATAAAGGTGTGGAAGAATGGATCATCTTTGCGAACATTATAGTTTGTGAAAAGCCATCCTATAGAGTCTGCTGGAGTTCAGCTTACAGTTTCATACCAGTAACCCAGTTCAAAAAGAAATGAGAAAAGTATTATCACAAGGATGTGCCTCCAAGTACAAAGACATTCTTCTAAATGCAAGCATGAAGCTCTTCAGCCTCCAAGATAAAGAGATCTAGGAACCATCCATTGCACAAGAAAAATGAACCTGGTAGCTACATATACTTATGTTAACTCCCTGCAAAATACAAGAACTCACAACTGTGACTCAAAAAAAGATCAGTGTACTGCATGCATGCACAAAAGACTAAGGAGATAATCATTACATCCAAGGACTTCGGGTAGTTGAGATAATGATTATATTATTTAGGACTTTCTATTTAAATTAAAATAGACTAATCTAAGTATGTCATAATAGCAACTTCTTTTGATGTTTTTTCTTAAACTGTACCTAGCAAGTATTTTACACACACAAGAGCAAGTATTTTACACACACAAGATAAACTATCTACTGTACAGTATCGGATGGCAGCAAGTTACATAGAAGTTGCAGGACACCACAGAGGCAAAGTCTTCCACAATCCCAAAGAGCTCCATAGGGACATGGTACAACATAACTGACCATGTGAGTCTGCAGGCATACGCATACACTTGTAAAGCACAACCCTAACTAGACAGCAATTGAGAGGTACAATTGCAAGGAGTCAATTCTAATACCAGGCAGGGAAAGCCACCTGAGCACATATAGTGCAGTCTGTAATGAAAAACGCACAGGTATTTTGCATGCATGATTATACTTTATTAAACATAGACCAAGTGAGAAGGAAGCTTCCAGAGGTCCAATCACGCTAGTCATGTGTTCGCGGCAGGAGCTATAGATGGAGGTGGCTAGCAAAGCTGCAGTTACAGCCTGCTTCCTGTTCACCCAAAAGATTAATGTACTGATAGATTTGCTGGTTAACATTTGTGGCAGCACGGTATGCATTAGTTAGATTTGCATTTTAAGCCTGGTTTTCCCTGCATTTAATATTTTGTTTCATGTTTTAATATTCATTTTTATTTGTAATATTTGAAGTTGGGCCACTGACAGATATGCACCTTAAAAACAATACAATCAAATTAAGTCCTGGAGTTGTTTCCACTTGTCTGTCTTTACCACTGATACCCGGTCTTCCTGCCACTTGACGCTCCGTTGCCAGCTCGTCAACCGTTCTCAGACAACGGAAGAAAGCAGACACAGAAGCTTGTGGCTGAATGAAACATCGCCCTAAAGATGAGATGATCTCAATAAGGGAGTTTGGCAGCGCCAGCATTTGTAACAGAATCTGCATCAGCTGCACCAAAGGTGAATCCGCTACATTCGCTTCTGTGCACACCTTCACAATGCACTACCTCCCCGACAGTCCGATACTACTAGGTTGGCACCTTGACCACTTCGTACTGCAAGACCTTAGTTTGAGCCCTTCAACAGACAGACTGTCATGATTATACCTCATAAATAGTTCCTTCTTTTACATTTGTGGGCATGGTAAGTGCCCCTGTGATGTAACCTGGAATATTGCAGTTAAGGTTTCTATGGAGGATACTGCTTTGTAGGAACGTAGTGTAAACGCTGTTTTGTTTCCAACTATACTCTCGTATTTACTACAGTAAAGGACTTGTTATGCTATCACTTTGGCAAGAGTCATTATACCCTCTCTCTACCTTGAGGGCCACTGCTTTGGTATCTATTCGCAGGGTGAGGAATTTGCTTTCAGACGTATCAATCAGAGGAACAATTTACTTTGAAATCGATAACCATCTTTCTGCGGGATATTCTTTCTAACCCTCTCACTGCCCTCCCACTTTCTCATTCTGTGGTATGGTCTCTTTAATCTAAAAAGATCTCAATTTAGGACACTGCACACAGCAGTTAATCAGTAGGCTCTGAGTGCACGGAGGGATTAATGAAAGAACCAGACAGCAAAGTGCATATGTGGCGTTTATATGTAGATCCATTCATTATTTCTGGAGCGGAATGGCGTCAACGTGGAGTCGCACATCACCATGGAATGGCACGCAGGTGTACTGCTTTGAGTTTTTCCGATCCAGTCTGGCACTTGGGGATATCAAGTTGAGGAAGAAATGTACAGCAGTATCCAGCAGACTCACACAAGTCATATGACAGAGGTCTATGCCCTTTAATTTAATTTAATTTTAATACCTCTATATGGGTTGCCATTTGTTGCTGATCCAAGTTTTGGAGCTGGACAGCTCAGGCAATAAGGCCGAATTATTAAATATACTGGTCATTTTATTCTTAAGTTCCCCTCTCAGGCCCTTAGTTCCACACACCAATGTCAATAAACAGTAATTTCACTATATATCAATTTTGTCATTGTATATTGGGTTTCCTTATGTATACAAAGTGCTGATGGCTGTACACTTAGTAAAAACGGTGAATGAGGATCAAGAGTAGGGATTGGACAGAGATAGGCCTCTTTCTCGCTCTCTCTGGAAGTGCGGGGCGTGCTCTCCATGCCACTGGAATCAAGCTATCCAGGTTGATGAGGGCTGAAAGCCCGAAACCGGTCCTTGGATGCTTGTTTCCAGTCCAGGGAGGACCTGGCTTGGCAGTTCGGGCTGGACTGTACCAATGGGGCACAGGGTCAAGACTGAGTTGCATATGGCTGGGTTCAAACTGGAATGGCATGGTGAGCAAAAAAACGATGGATTTAGGCCCAGATCTCTGTACTGGGGTGAATGTATGACATTGTTCTGCATTCTGTCCATCACCTGTTGTTTTTGCATTTGTCACCCCGAGTGAGACGGGTATGCTCAGACGTGAGTCCCGTGCTCTCCATGCCACTGGAATCAAGCTATCCAGGCTGATGAGGGCTGAAAGCCCGAAACCGGTCCTTGGATGCTTGTTTCCAGTCCAGGGAGGACTTGGCTTGGCTGTTCGGGCTGGACTGTACCCATGGGGCACAGGGTCAAGACTGATTTGCATATGGCTGGGTTCAAACTGGAATGGCATGGTGAGCAAAAAACGATGGATTTAGGCCCAGATCTCTGTACTGGGGTGAATGTATGACATTGTTCTGCATTCTGTCCATCACCTGTTGTTTTTGCGTTTGGATACAGTAAGCAGCATTCACTTCCTGTCAGCTAATGGGGCGCATATAGAGTCCAAAATGCCTGCCAGAATAAAGGTAAGGACAGTTATGTGAATGAGCAGACCTCTAGAAGGCAAGATGGAAATGTAATCAATCCTAGTGGTGGGATACCAGAGCATGGGCAACACATTACATTGTTCTTTTATGGATAAAACTGTACCGTTTTTAGCCTTTGTCATCGACAAAAATATGCAAATATCAGTGACTCAGCATCACTATCACATTACTGTGATAAGCAGCCCATTTTTGTTGCCAGACCTTATCCATTTTAATAAGAAGTTATATAAAGTGCTACTTGCCTTCTTTCAGTTACTTTACAGTGCATGACAAAGGGGTGGAAAAATAAGCCACAATGATCAAGTAAAAATGTTTACAGGCCAGACGGTTGGGTAATTAGACCGGTCTGAAATTGTTCATCCACCATCCCTACTCAGTCGAGTTGTTTGATGGAAGAGAAGTAAAAAAACAAACAAAAAAAACCATAAGGGGTTGGGTTTAGATCTGAAGACCAGACTGAGGACAGTGCAGAGTTTACATTCGTGTAAGCCAATGCAGTGATTTTACTCCCACTTGAAAAATAGCTGCTTTAGCCAATGAGTGCACACAAAGTGGGGCAAAACGAAGTACCAGTTTCTGCAGGTCTTTCTCGCAGTATGATTTAAGGCTAGTGTGATACGAACCTTTTTTGCCCCAACCCATGATCCAAAAAAATTAAATCTCTGGCAAAG
The DNA here is from genome assembly GCF_964263255.1 of Lissotriton vulgaris. Classification (NCBI taxonomy): domain Eukaryota; kingdom Metazoa; phylum Chordata; class Amphibia; order Caudata; family Salamandridae; genus Lissotriton; species Lissotriton vulgaris. The sequence continues at coordinate 186,055,621 of NC_141693.1, forward strand.
GATTTAAACATACAATTGATTTTCTCTCCAAAGAAAAGTCTCTCACTCCGAGCGAGAGTCGAACTGACACATTCCTCATGGGGGCTTAAGCATTCCAATATTAACTTTTCTGACTTTCCCAATAAAATAAAATTATTTGTCAGACTCCAAAAACTTAAAAATCAGGCAGCTATACTCCACCTTACCCTCGGCAGATGTAACCACATCAGAGCCATTCTTAAAGCATGGACTGGCTCCCTGTCAACCACAGGATCTAATTTAAGGTGTGCACCCTAAAGCGCGTTGTGTATGTGGTGGGTCGGTATACTTACTGATCCCATTTGTAAAGTATGTTGTCTTTACTAAATATATAGCACACGGATCCTGGCTCGTAAAATGGATAACTATGTGACCGTTTGTCTCCTCTAGTAAAGACCATCAAACCTAAGACGAGTTGCAGGAACCGGTACTTTACGAATGGGATCAGTAAGTATACTGACCCACTACATACACAACGCGCTTTAGGGTGCGCGTTGATACAAAAGATACACAGCTGGGGCCACTCCTCTTTTTTGGCCACCGCACACTTTTCGGTCCTGAAGAAAGCCTCACGACTACTGAAGAAGGCTGAAACTAGTGGACCTATACACACTTTTATTGTGATATAGAGGGGCATCACCACCTCATATATATATATATCCGATCATTGTTTTTTACCCATGCCATAGGACCCTTTCATTAAAACTTTTATAAGAGCATTCCCTATAGGCATTTTTAACATATACCTCACCTCACATAGCACTGTTCACTTATACACAAAATCCCGCTCCGCTGTAAACAGGCGTTGCAGCACAGTTGGATCGCATTCAGTGATCCAGCTGGGCCCCGATGATGAAGCATGCCCCCTACTAGGTAGGTGGGTGAGGGGTTTCCAATCAACAAGAATGTGTTGTTGACTCTCAAGGGCTATGCCTTGACTAGTACCTGCCTGAGGTTTTGTCTTCGTTGTTACATCACATATATTTGGGGAAAAGGACAAGCACCTCTGTTTATTCCTCACTCTCTTGTTGCTATTAACTTTCTATCAGTGTGCATCTTCCTTTCTTGTGGACTTTCTTAAAGCTTAATAAGAGACAGTTTTTTTAACTAAAGAAAATCTCACAGGATCTGGGCTATTTCACAATCTTTTCCTGATCGATCTATTGTAACTAAATGCATAACAGGTTCTGCATTTCGCCTACATCTATGATAATAAAGTATGAACATTAACACAAAAAAATCTCATTAATGATTCAATATGTTACAAAAATAGAGAACTTCTATTTATTATTAAAAAAGACTATTACACTGTAAGCAACTCCTGGGAAATTACTAAAACCAAGGTAAAGTAATCAGCACGTTGTGAATAAGAAAAATAAAACCCTTGTAGGTGATTCTGGTTGGCTTAGTCTTACTTCGGGTTATCCTCCTTAACAGGTTGGAAAATGTATGCACTCCAGGTAAGACTGTGAAAGCTCCTTAAATATAGCGGTCACTTTAAATGCATCATCAGAGTGGTCTCTCCCTTACACTCTAGCAATCGTATGTCACCAATCGCTCCAGCCCTGCTTCCACTCATTTCTCTAGTAGCTGGTTTCAGCATGACGTGCATAGGCTTAATGTTGGGCTGGTGACGAGGGTGTTCTGAACGAGGAGAGAGAGAACGAAGATTACCGGAATCACCATGAAGATAATATTTCCTCATTTTCTACCCTAGCTCTTCCTACTACTCAAATGGTAAGGAACCCGATTTGACAGCTCCAAAGTGCCGAGCGTGCTCTCCAGTGGTCCTGAGAAATGTTGGTCCTCCCTTTCATCTGAATGGCCGGAGGCTGTATAAGTGACAATAAAAGTCACAATAAGAGCAAGTCTGCAACAAAGTAGCTTTAATGAGCAGAAGGGAGACGGGTAAAAAGGTTCATGCTTAATAAAGTTACAACCTAGTGCTATTAATAAATCATTCTTTTTTGGAATAAAAACAATAAAGAGAGAAGAGAAGGAAAACACAATCAGTTGCTCAGATTACAGCATAAAAAATCGATTTTCGAGATAACAATTTTCACTTTAATAGTCACCTGGTTAGCAATGCAAAACCTAATAGAAACCAGAGTGGTCAAACATCTTCAGTAATGGTGCAGTTACAGAAAATACATCTTGAAAAGTAAGCACCAGTACACTAACAGTCAATGATTTAGCACATCCAGTCTATCGACTGTCCATCTGGGATTACCATGTCTGCAGTCTAAAAACTACGGTTATCACTGAAAACCAATAGCACAGACGGTGTAAACACTTGTGTGAGCTGATGCAAGGACATTCGGCTTTCAACAAAGTTGCCAATATCCCTGGCCACAAACTTGTCTGTCAAATAGTTACCGCAGAAGACCGTAGATACCTACGACTTTAATGTTGAGCTAATGCAAAATGAGAACACATTCATGTTTTTGAAGTTTAAATTAACTCAAATAATGTAAAAAAATTATGTTGCCTTACTTGACAAAAGACTTTAAATGTTTTCTTCATAACACTACCACCTCAAAATCCTAAACTGCTTCGAAAACAAAAAATAGAAAAGACATATAACAGTTATTTCTGCTGCATAAGACGGGGGCTTAGAACCCCAAATGCGATTCTATATTCCTTTCCCTGAAAGAAATGGCCAAATGCTTCTTTAAAAAGGTTTTGGTTCAGGTGCATTGGGTTTAGCAGATCTCTGCGCTGTTGTCTGGTCTGGCATTAACAAACGCCCAGGCCTTCCTTTCCTGATTCTCCCACCAAATCTGCTGACTTGGATCGTGTTTCACCGATTCCCTCCCCTACAGGCTACTCCTGAGCATGCTCGGCTTCATCACTCAAATGATTTCATAACTACATTTTTTTTTAAAGGCAAACACCGACCTGACATCCCCCCCCCCCCCCCTCAACAGCTAAAGAGACCATGCTATTTCAGATCTTGTGCTTTTAAGTATGCCCTAACATTACCTAATTTCATAATAAATTGGAAGCATTAATAAACAAGGCCAGACACAAATCAAAATAAGACCAAGTCTCATATCAGGTGCCAAGTAAATCAAACTGAACAGAATAGACACAGAGAATGAAACATCTACATTCTCCCTAGAACGCTCAAACTTCCTATTGATCAGTCAGCAGGTGACCTGAAAAATGAAGATCAAATGCTTTTTGCAAGATTATTTTTAAATTGCAAACAAGGTTAACAACTCATTGGAATTATATAGTCAAAAATAGACTCTAAAAACATGCACACCTGGATGCACACGTCCTGGGGGATTTTCTGGTTGCTGTTGCCATGTGATCCACTAGTATCATACTCTTTTTTTTTTACTTGGTTCCGAGAGGTTTTACAGAATTTGAACGAGAAAATCTCGACTGTGCCATCTGCTTCAAGACAATTAGCCAAGCATGGCAAAAAAACTGGAAGAAAACCTCTCTTGAAAACTACAGCGGTGAGCCAAAGGAATTCAAACACATCAGTGATTTCTTGGGATTCAGCTGCTGAGAAAACTTTTAAGTTTCAGCTTGTTGAGAAACAGTCTTCAGTGACTTTTGTCAACAATCTCTTTCTATCAGTAAATTTGTCAGAGCATGTGTGCTGCTTTCCTGAAATTCAATTCCACTCCCCTACTGCAAATAAAATGTACAATCAACAGGGGCAGAACAAGGTTGCAACCAGAATTCCCCAAATCCTCCACAACTTTAATGAGGAACTTGTGTTGATGTTTTTTCAAATGTGCAATTTTAGGTAATAAATAATTTGTGCATACTAATGAATTGTATAGTGAATAGCGTCATAACGGATGCACTTAAAAAGAATTTATAGTAATGTTTGGAAGTGTGATTATTACTGTCGTTTAGTTTCTGGTGTTTTGTTAATCCTGCTTCTGTTCATTTCCCCTCCCAATCAACGTCTGCAAGTCTTCTCTCCCCAAGGTTGTTGTGGAGCATAGCACAATGTGACACAAATGGTAATTTTTCCTTAGAAAGCATGTACTGTGAATGAAACTTTCCATCGTGTCCCTGATGTATCATTTTGAAGGACAATTCCGCTGCAAGTTCCGAATCAGGCTTGCTAGCACACTAGTGTATTAGCCTTTGTTTGAGAAGGTTTCATATTATATTTTACATCTTAGAACTGCTGTAGCTGTGGAAGCTAAGAAAAGATTCTTGACTGCTTTAGAAATGGGTTAGTTTTACAGACTTTTAAATGACAATCTTACTTCTGATTTGTCCAATATGAGTTATAGCTTGCCATGCTATGTTGAATCTGCAGTTTTTCTAATTGTTTATGCTTAAAATGTGTTTAAAACATTTGGCTTTGAGAGTGAGACATGAGACTTTATTTTACTCACGGAACTCTGTCCCATTATTTGAGATTTCCTTTCTCTATTAGAGATGCTGCTGGTGTTCTTTATGATCCTGGCAATTAGGGCTTAGAGACCTTTTGAATGATTTTTGATACTGAATTCTGTACCTGAGCCATAATAACATTTACTGCATTACTCCGTGTTGCCTATTTTAAGATTGTTGTAATAAAACTATTATGGATCTAGATATCAGTTAGTGACTACTCAATATTTGATTCACTCAGCTAGTTTTGTTGGGCCTGATGTCATGAAGGGTGGCGTCTCATCTCTAAATCAAAGGTGCTGGAACCGAGCAGCCAAAGGTACTTTTTGAGGTGTTTGAAAATTGGGGTTGCATGAATTATTGGGGTTCGGCCCTCAACACCAGCTAGCAAGAGCAGAACTCGATCTATTCACTCTCATTTGACGCCAGCTTTTAGGTAGGGATGATAGTTCAATTTTGAAATTAACAAGATATTATCACATTTATCACAGCGATTTGTTTATTTTGGAAATTGATGGGTCCAAATGAGGAACTCAAAGCTCTTGATGCTCACCAAGTCAAACAACTTTAACAGCTATGTATTATATCGAAAAACAAAACTGTTTGCAAAAAAAAAGAAAGGATGATGCACTGTTATATTGAAAGAAATTACAAAATAAGCATTGTTAGAAATTGGATTTTTGGTAAGCTAGGGCATGTGACACAGCCAGGCAGAAACCACTCTAATCAGGATTAGGGAGTTACACTCCTAAAATAACCCCTGCTCACCCCCTTGGTAGCTTGGCACAAGCGGTCAGGCTTATCTTAGAGGCAATGTGTAAAGCATTTACCCATAACCAACAGTACACAGCGTATGCACTACAAAAGGACACCAAACCCGTTTAGTAAAATATCTAATATTTTTATATACTTAAGACAAGATCAAAAAAGATAATCTACAATACAGTACTTAAAAATCTTCAGTTATCAAAATATGCTTGAAAAACAGTTCTTGATGTCGATAGCTCTGTCCGGGGCTATCACGGCATCGTGAACAAACCAATCCAAACAGTTCTGGCTGACTGCGGCGTCGCAGGCTAGCTAGGGTGTCGGGAAGACCCGCAAACAGTGCCTTTTAGAAATGCAGGGCATCGGCAACCTCTCATTGAGCTTCCGAAAGCACGACGTCCGCTGGCGTCGGTTCCGGAGGTCGGTGCAGGAACCATCAGAGCCCTCGAAGTCACACACGTTGCAGATCAAACTCCTCTCTGTTGAAGTCAGGAGCGCTGGCGTTGGGTGCTGCAGAGCGAAGTGTAGCGGTATGACGCCCGCGCTTCACAATGCAAGCAGCAACTCGGTGGCGGCATCAGATGGCGTGGTCAGTGAGATATGGGTCACAGTGCAAAGTGAATGCGGTGCTCATCGCAGTGCTGGCAGGTTGCGGTGCAAGCAGCATCGTCATTGTTGCTGAGGCGCTGTCCTCAGCTGACGAACGGGAGTCGATGGCGCCGTCAGGCCAAGGCTGCGGTGAGGGATGAGGGTGGTGCGTCGTGTAACTTTACGAGCGGTGCCCTCGAACCATGGTGCAAGCAGAAGCGTAGATTTCGGCATGGAGCGGCGGCTTCGGGGATACCAAAGCGTCGTTGTGAAGCGAGGCGGTGCGGAGTGCGGTGCACACAGGTCTCGGTGCGAGCAGCTGCACGTGGCAACATCAGCAGCCGTCATCGGTGAGACCAGGGTCGAGGTGCGGCATTGCAGAGGTGCCTTCAGGACACAGAGTCGGCAGAGGCATCGTCAGGTTGCTGCTTCTTCTGTTGCAGCACAAAACACACAGTCCCCAGTGCTGCGGGCAGAAGAGCTTAAAGTCCTTGTTGTTCCTGAGACTTCTTGAACAGGGGGCAAGTTCTACCTCAAGCCCTTGGAGAAACTCACAAAAGTAGATTGCAGAAAGTTCAGTCCAGTACTTTCACTGCCTGAGACAGAAGCAGCCACTGCAGGCCAACACAGCCAAGCACACAGCAATGTGGTAGTTCCTCCTCACAGCTTCTCCAGCTCTTCTTCTTAGCAGTCTTCTTGGTCCAAAATGGTTCTAAAAGTCAGGGGTCTGGGCCCCAATATTTATACCCTAAAATCCTTTGATCTCTTAGGCAGAGTGTCTGTGCCCAGCCAGAACCAGTTCTGCCTTTTCTGGTGTGACTTCCTGGCAGGAGGTGGAGAAGGCATGGTCAGATGCAGACCAGGCTCTTTGAGGTTCAAGGAAATCTCCTCCCCCTTTCTCAATTGCAGCCCAGGTATATTCAGCCCTTTCCTGACCCACCTAGACTATCTGGAGCCACTCATGCTCATCAGCCTTCTGTCACCCAAAACCCAGACAGGCAATCCACATTCCAGCAGCGGCACACGGGATGACTGAGCAAATAAATACCTTTCTAAAAGTGGTATTTTCAAACAGAATGTAAAAATCACCTTCACTAAAAGATGCATCTTTAGATTCAGAGTTCATGCATACTAAACTTTCTTTTCCTACCCAATTCCCCGGGCCAGTTATGTTATAAGATGTTATAAACAAACTCCCCATTTTGTCCTATGGGGAACAGGTAGCCTTGCAATAGCGAAAAAGGAAATTGGCCATAATTTACTATCAGGATATGCCACACAAACCTAGGCATGTCCTACCTTTCACATACACTGCACCCGGCCGACAGGGGTACAGTGGGCCTACCTTAGGGCTGACATCTAAGAACAAGCATTTACAATGCAACGGTTTCGCCTTTGGAAAAGTTATAGCTATTGGCATTGTAAATGACAAAATTTGTATTAGTGTGTTAGTTTTGAAAACAGATAAATAAATGGCATTGTCACTTACATTGCCAATAGCTTAATCTCTCGCAAATGTGAGACCTAATGTACCCTACGGACGAGCTCAGCAGACCGCAATTACTACCACACACACACACCCAGAGCCAGCCACACACACACACACACACCCAGAGCCACACACACACACACACACACCCACACACACACCCAGAGCCACACACACCCACACCCAGAGCCACACACACACCCAGAGCCCCACACACACCCACCCAGAGCCCAACACACACCCACCCAGAGCCCCACACACACCCACCCAGAGCCCCACACACACACACACACAGAGCCACACACACACACCCACCCAGAGCCACACACACACACACACCCAGAGCCACACACACACCTACCCAGAGCCACACACACACACACACCCAGAGCCACACACACACACACACACCCAGAGCCCCCCCCCCACACACACACACACACCTACCTACCCAGAGCCACACCCGCACACACACACGCCCAGAGCCACACACACACACACCCACCCAGAGCGCCCCACACACACACACACACACACACACACACACCCAGAGCCACACACACCCACCCAGAGCCACACACACACTCACGAGAGCAAGCACAGCGAGGGGGCAGGAAAGCAAGCACAGCGAGGGGGCTGGGAGCGCAAGCACACGCAGGGGGCAAGGAAGCAAGCACAGTGAGGGGGCAGGGAAGCAAGCACAACGAGGGGGCAGGGAAGCAAGCACAACGAGGGGGCAGGGAAGCAAGCACAACGAGGGGGCAGGGAAGCAAGCACAACGAGGGGGCAGGGAAGCAAGCACAACGAGGGGGCAGGGAAGCAAGCACAACGAGGGGGCAGGGAAGCAAGCACAGCGAGGGGGCAGGGAAGCAAGCACCGCGAGGGGGCAGGGAAGCAAGCACCGCGAGGGGGCAGGGAAGCAAGCACCGCGAGGGGGCAGGGAAGCCAGCACGGCAAATTATTTAAGATTGTCTTATACAATATGTCCTAATAAGCAGACGAGCTTTTGTATACGTATTGAGTTGTCCTATCAATCACTATTACTTGTCACAATTTGCAAGTAGTGCGCGGTATCACTTTCCTAGTTTACTATGGAGCACCTTGATATTACAGATCTCTGCTGTGTGTTAACAAATGAAGATCCCCAGAGTTAACTGAAAAGCTCTGTTTATGTAATGATTTAACCTGATCGAAGGGCTGATTCAGCCTCCACATAGATGTTATATATTGGCCAAAACTGCACCTAATATTCCGCTTAGTGCAGCTTCGCATCCTCCACAGGTCTTACACCCCGCGCACTGTGCAGTTTAAGACTGGATATGCGGCATCACACTTATGCTTGAGAGTGTGCGGGGAGGAAGGCACATTCTTCCATACCCTATCGGACTGCCCTAAAATCCGATCATACTGGGTTAAGCTGAAGGACATAATGGAGTAAGTGGTGGGGGCGGAGGCGCCACTGGAGGCTAGGTGGCATATACTAGGAGTCACGAGAGAAGTAACGTGGCCCAGGGGAGATAAGGTACGGCTGGCCTTTTCAAGTATGGTAGCAAAGAGAAATATTGCACGTCTCTGGGGTAATGACCTGGTACCGACGATAGAGGAATGGGAGCGGGACATGGATTGGTGCCAGAGGGCGGAAAAGGTCATCTACAATAGGGGGGCTGCCCCCGTAAATGGGACAAGATCTGGCAGGCTTGGAGGAGGTAACGAGGAGAGTGGCTGGGTACCCCAAAGGATGAATAATGGGGCCCTCCCTGACTGGGCGATGCCCCCGTCATGCAAAAGACTTTTCCTCCCAGGGAGGCAATGGACTTGTACTCTGAAATGTTTGCACTCCGGGAAAAAGGGGAAGGGGATGAAGGGAGGGTAGGAGGAAAGGTGGCGAAGTGGGTGGGGAGAGGACCGTAAGGGAGGGATAGGCTTGTGGGCGCATTGGATTGGAGATAAACCATTGAAATACTCGCCATTGACTGCATTAATGTGATTTTCAACAATGTATGAACTACTGCACTTTCGCTGCTCCATAATGTGTCTTCTGATGGAATTGTTTCTTTCAATAAAAAGATATTAAAAAGAAAAAACTGCACCTAATAACTATTGTTGTTTGCAGTATACAGGGACAGATGAAAAAGAAAGGAATGGGTTACTTTACAAAGCAGTCCATACTCACAGCCCAAGCCTCCCTGGAGGCTGGTATACAGGGACAAACTGATGGTTAGCAAGTTAAGTCTACAATTTGTAGTGGAAGGTAAACCAAAATATAATCAAAAGCACAAGTGCTCGTCACGGAAGGCAATGAACATTATCAATATATGTTGCATCATAATATTTTTTATTGAATACGAATAAAGTGAGTAAGTGACCACTTGAATTGTTTGCTCTAATAAATCTGCGATAATTTATCTCCATGTGGTTCATTCATAGCAATTGTGGCCGGAGTGCTTGACTTATTAGTTTACGTTCATTGACCAAGGTTCAAATTCAATTTAAGCCCCCTCAAAAGAATCATATTTTACCAATACATTATATGCTTTAATGCTTCTAATTAAGAGTGCAAAATTCACACACATTTTTTTAAATTCGTATAGTGGAATGTTTCGTTTTTTTGTACGCAGGAGTTATGTTCACACTTGGAAATATCTTGCAGAAATTTTTGTCTCAAATGAGTCTCCTTTAGAGGGGCGTGGCTAGATGCCGAGGAGAATGGTCGCACTTTGAGGCGGCTCCTCAGCCCGTAAAGCCAACCGGCCTCCATACCTCCGCTAGTGCTGCTGCCTGGCCTGGGGTCAACTGGACATCCATCATTGCCCCTCTGGGAGCCCCCGGCTGACCGCTGACGCCTGCTGGCCCAGCTAGATCGCCGCGCTCGAATCCCGGCGGCCGGAGCGCATCGGCCCGAGATGGCGGCCGTCACTCACAGAGCATCCGAGTGATACTCCGAGGCCGCCACAGACCACAACAGACCTCTAGCGCCTACAAACTGTCTGGTCGAGTTTAGAGGGAGCGATTCCCAGTTGCTACGGCCCACCAACATGCCAGTGGCCCCCACGAGGCGACACATACAAGCCTACCCCAGCCGCCCGGCGCCAGCATCCAGGCGAGTCCCCGGCTCGGGCCTATCACCGGAGACCATCACTGTCCACCGGCTCCGACCTCCGTTTTTGCCCTACATCGCGACAACTGGGACTGGACCCGCAACAGACGGCCTGCCTCTGGCCCGGGTCTGGAGGGCCGCAACGAGGGCAGGTCAATGTATCGGAGGGGCCTGCAGAGACGCCGCACTTCAATTTCCCGGGGCCTGTCAAGACTCGCTGCAGCGGACGCTGCTCCTCCTCCCCCCCCCCTGACTCATCCACACTACGGCCTGAGCGTTCTGCCGGGGTCGACTGCCGGGGGCTGGGAATAGACTCTGTAGTGCTTGATCCCCTCGGGGACCCTCCATAACCCCCAATAAGACGCTCGCTGCTGGCCTACATCCGGCCTACCGACTCCGCAGAGGTAGATTCCTCCTGACCCCCTGCTCCTCGCCAACAACTTGCTCTATGAGGCCACCGCCACCCGGGCCTTGGGTGTCGCGGCCCCCTCCTCGAACTGGGACTGTGCGACCAGGGGACACGCTTCCCCATCTCCCCCAGGATCGCCAGTGAGGGGCTCCATCTCCCCCCCCCTCCTATCCCTCTCCAGCGAGTGCGCCTCACAGTCTTCCGCCTCCACAACCCTCTGCGGGGCTAATTTTGCGATGGCCTCCAATAAGGGAAATCGGCCTTCCAACCAAAGGCAACTCAAACTATCATGGGGCTCTAGGGGGGAACCCAAGGATGCGGCTCCAGACGCCACCCTCAAAGCGACAACCCCCCCTACACAAGGGAAACCTTGTCCCACACTAGACGACGTCATGGAAGCAATTGCGGGGGTCCGCTCTTCACTCGAAACTCGCATTGACTCAGTGAACGTGGAGGTGACATGGCTACGTGCCGACCTCCGGAAAATGGACTCCAAGGTGAAAGACATTGAGATTAAAACCCAGGCACTCGTCGATGACACCACCACGCTGCAGCAACAGGTGACCCAACTGCAGAAACAGCAACACCAGATGGAGGTGCTCCTTGACGACTACGAAGGACACGCCCGACGCAATAACCTCCGCATCCTGGGTGTTCCCGAGCGCCTTGAAGAGCCGGCCGCAGACCTCTTCGTGGGGAAATTGGTCCTGCAACACCTTCAACCAAAAAACCTCTCCAATTATTTTTCCATAGAACGGGCCCACAGAGTTCCCGGGGGCCGACCGAAGCCGGGCGCTTCCCCCCGCCCCATCGTGGCCAGTGTGTTCAATTTCCGCGACCGTGATGTCATCCTCGAAACGGCACGAGCGGGACCACCTTTGCGTATAGAAGCGCTAATCACGATCTTCCAGGATTTCACCATGAAAGTACAGGCCCGTCGACGTAGCTTCCTGGAAGTGAAAAAGGCGCTCCGTGCACAGTCCGTCAAATACTCTATGTTATTCCCTGCGAAACTCAGCATTGAAGCGGAGGGTAAGACCTGATTTTTTGAATCTCCTGCTGATGTTTGGGACTGGCTCGAGGGGTGGCGACAGTCGAATTCCACCTAACACCGGCGCAGGAAATCCGCAGATCGTTCTGACGAAGTGGTGCTGCCGGAAAGTCAAGACCTATTCACGGACAATGTGCAGGAAGAGTAACGCCAAACAACCCAAGTTGGATTGAACAGTTCAACCGCTCCTCCACAGGCCGATACGCTCTCCGCTTTGACCTTCAGACTCTGCTCTTGGATTGTAGATGCATATCGGGCCCTCTTCCTCAAAGACTTACTTGTCTGAAGCACAGTCCACCTCCTACCTCAATCACGCTTTGACTCTTATGTATCCTTTGCTGTTTTTCTTCCAATATGGGTAATTCTACCCGTTGTTGTTGATTAACCTACACATGTCGCTGTTTGATTTGACCATTCTCGAGAGGGGCATCACTCTCGCAATACCCATAAAAGGGGGAGGTTACTCAGCCCCGGGTGACGTTTCTCGGACAATATGGGGTGATAGGCGATGAGCCTGAAGTCACCGTAAATGGTTATAAATCCTGCATCTCCCTCTCAGGTGGGTTGCTCTATGATGTTGCCCCCCGCTCGTATTAGTCTCCACATGACCCCGAGACAGGACTAGCCTACGTTTACGTATTATCAATGACTCCTACTATGTGAATGCTATTGTTGATCTTGGTTGTTTTCTTTGCACTAGATGACATCATCCTGTTGTTGGCTGATGAGGGCACCCTTGGCTCTCCACACTCCTCTCTAATGTTCGGGGGGCGACAGGCACTCTGCCTATTTGGGGAGTGGATAGTTCTAAGTCCGCGGGCAGGGACCCAGGGAGGGGGGTTGTTGGGGGGGGGGGACAGTAAGGGGGGCGGGTTTGGGAGGGACGGGAAATGATGGGAAGTTGATGGAGAGACTCCGTTGGTCTCTGTTTTTGTTCTTGCTTATTCATTGCAGAGGATTCTTGATCGTGGAGCGCGACATGCAGCACGCCGCGACCTCACGCGTTACCTCCAGCGACCTCTTGCTTTTAAGCCCACCTACACGTCACCATGTGCCATCACGATATACCTATTGCTCAGACTTTGGCCATGCTGGGCCTCACAAATGCTCCACGGTAACCCTCTCCCTTGGAGCCTTTTACTATAGACAGCACTCAATGCACCACAAGCCACTGATCCGTGCACAATCTCACATATTTAGGCCACCATGACACCCTCCTCGACAACGTCCCTGACCATCATGACGTGGAACGTTAATGGTCTTGGCAATAGGATAAAAAGAGGGGTGGTTATGCAATATCTTAAACGCCATTCTCCAGACCTGGTTCTCCTCCAAGAAACGCACCTAATGGGTAATGCGTGCCAGGCGCTACACCGAGGTGGATATAAATTACTCGTGCATGCAGGTTTCACCTCTGGATCTAGGGGCACCGGTATTCTGGTGCGTCGAAATGTGGCCCTGGCATGCACTAAAACGTGGGCTGATCCCCTTGGTCGCTTTGCAGTGGTGGAGGCCACCTGGGAAGGCAAGCCACTGAATAATATTTCAGTCTACATCCCTCCAGCCCTAGGCACAGCCGCACTCCAGACCCTACAACGCCTAATGCTTGATCTTCCACAGGGACCCCTGCTTATTGGTGGCGATTTCAATATGACAATGAATGATGCCGTAGATAGGCACCCCCAACGTCCTTTACACAAGTCGAGCTCGGACCTATATGACTTTACGCAAACAATGGGGCTCGAAGACCTATGGCGCCTGTCCCACCCCATACGTCTTACTACACACACTATTCCAACGCTCACAATAGCATCTCTCGTACAGACTACTTATTATCACCCGCAACTGATTTACAGTTCTTTCGCCTTCCAGAGGGGCTCCCTAGTGGGATCTCCGACCACTCCCCCCTCACTGTGCAATTCACACATCACCGCCAAAGGACACGCGGCCCTATAATAATCGCGCCCTGGCTCTTAAAAATCCCTGACAAACACAATAGCTTGCTTGAACACACCGAATACTACTTTGCCGAAAATGTGGGATCCATGACTTCGGCCATAACAATATGGGAGGCATACAAAGCAGTAATCAAGGGTAAAGCACTAGCTCTCAAGAACGGTTACATCCACAAACAAAGTGAACACTTGTTACAAGTAGAAACAGACCTAATTCACCTGGAATCCCTCCACAATACGAACCCCACAGATGAGATAACGGCCCGCCTTCAAGCGAAACAAATAGAATATAGGGCACTGGCTCTTGAAAAGGCGCAAGCCAAGCTCTTGAAACCCCGTCACCATGTTTACGAGCTGGGAGACAGAGCAGGCTCGAAAAACGTGAGCAGGGTTCCCGTTGGATCTCGGAATTGACCCTTCCGGATCAATCTACTGTCACAGATCCGGGCGATATAGCAGAGGCCTTTGCCACCCACCTGGAAGGGGTCTATACTGCCAGAACCCACTACAAAGCGGAAGAATCCAAACTGCTCTTAGCTGAAATGAGGCTCCCTGCTCTCTCGGAGCCTGAGATGAAGGAGCTCGAGGTAGACTTCACAACGGAGGAAATTGGAAACGCGTTATTCGCTATCCAATCAGGCAAGGCAATGGGCCCCAATGGCGTCCCTATTGAGTTCCTGAAGGGCATGGCGGGTGAGATTCTTCCACATCTTGAAGAGGTGTTCGAAGAAAGCTGCAAAGTCGGCTGCTTGCCACAAGGCCAACGATTGGCTTCGATCGTGGTTATCCGTAAGCCCAATAAGCCAGCTGCTGACTGCAGCTCCTACCGATCTATCTCTCTTATTAACACTGAAGTAAAAGTCCTTGCCAAGCTCCTAGCCACCAGACTCATGACAGTTCTCCCCGCCCTGATACACGAAGATCAATCGGTTTTCTTGCCAGGCCGCAACACTGCGCTCAATCTCCGCCGTGTCCACAATATCATGAGTAGGATAACGCACCTCCAAGAAGACGCAGCTATCCTTTCCCTTGACGCGACACTTGCCTTCGATTCTATCGAATGGTCTTATCTCTTCGAAGTACTCCTTCACTTTGGCTTTGGCCCCAGATTTATACAATGGGTTCGACTACTCTACACTGATCTCTGGGGACAGGTTTATGTCAACGGACATACGTCCAGGCGCTTTCCCCTACACAGAGGTACACGACAAGGATGCCCGCTGTCCCCCCTGTTATTCACCCTCACTCTCGAACCACTAGCCCACTGGATTAGAACCGACATTTTCATCCGAGGCCTCCGATGGAACGCTGACACGGTCGCCAAGATTTCACTGTACGCAGAGGACATCCTAGTATATATCTCCTCCCCCAGGTCCTCCTTTAACAGCCTGCTACATGTGGTCACTAACTTTGGCAAATACTCGGGCTTCTCCATTAATTGGTCTAAATCGGTGCTATATGTTCTCCATGGTCCACCCCCACCTCTCCCGCGAGGCTACTCCTTCGAAATCGCCCAAGACGGTTTAAATATTTGGGAATCTTTGTCACTCCGGACCTTCAACTGTTCCACGACCGCAACCTCAAAGGCCCACTCCAGAGACTCCATGCCGACGTCTCACATTGGAGAACGCTCTCCCTCTCTCTCCCAGGCAGAGCTGCCCTGTTTAAAATGTTGGCGCTCCCTTTATGCCCTACAAAACTGCCCATTCCCCATAGCGGACTCTTATTTCAACCTAATTGAAGGAGACCTTTGCCTCCTTCTTTGGGATGGCGGCTTTCCTCGCATTGCTATCATCTCTCTTACGCAAGGGTGGTATGATGGAGGTATCGCCCTCCCCAACATCCGTCTCTACTATTGAGCAACCCAATTGGTCGCCACCAACTCGTGGATCTATGGCACAACCACAAACCCTGCCTTTCACTTGGAGAAATACCTGACAGGCCGTGGCGGCTACCTCGAAGCTCTTTACGGCAAACACTCCCGTACTCGATATATTGGCCCAATGTCCCACACACTATCAGTATGGCAACGCGCGAACAAACGACTCGGCTTGGCCAACACCCTCACACTGTCCACCCCACTCTGGACCTCCTACAGGCTAGGCACCCTCTGTCATTACAGAGGCTTTGATAAATGGGACACATTAGGCATATCCACTATTGGCGACTTGCTCCACAAGGGCAAACTACTGACATTCAAAGAACTGCAAAACACATACAACCTGGCACAATCTGAGACTTTCCGATACCTCCAAATTAAACATGCCATACTCACCAACGTCCCAGATCTCGCCTCTCTCCCACAATCCTTGCCCCTCAAGGACAGACTCTTATCAGAACCCCATCAGGCCAAGGCGAACACTTTTCACCTCGTGCGAGATAAATGGCAGACTAACGTCGCATGCGGTCTGAAAAATCGGTTTACAAAACTAGGGGATGTCCCAGAGTCTGGGATAAGAAATGGGGTTGATGGAATGCCTATAGGGGCGAATTGTGTACTTCCCCATCAGCGGATATGGCTATGACCAGGCCTATCATCCCTCAGTGATTGTGATTGCTGCTATGCTGTACGTGCTCTATGGCGAGAATACTGACTGCAATTGTTTAGATAAATATTTCCTCTGCTTCGAACAAAAACGTTTGTTTTAAAAAAGAAAATACCACAGACCAATGGATTATCCGTAACACTACTTTGACTACTCTGTGCATACCTTGCTACCATGCCGCCGGACCTCCGGGATGTCTGCTGAATGGCTGTGTCACTGTGGCAATGATACTTGGTAACTGTACTTGCAGCAGCGAACCCTCGGGGTTGTAGGATCTATGCTGTGTCAATTCATGATTGTGCAATAAAGGTCTTTGGGAGAAAAAAAGTCAGAGGAGCACCTCTATAGAATTGTAATGCTCACTTTTAACAAAGAATATAATATCACATTCAAGAATGAGTTCTCAGAACTCAAACATATCCTTCCTAATGTGGTAAAACGTGCCATCTGCCTATTGTATCAGCCATAATAATTAAATATTACAACTATATAGATAGTAAATGATTTGGATTTTGAATATATACAGAAAGCTAGTTTAGTTGTGTGACCCTCTTATTGGAGCGGAGAAGAAATCACCTACTTGTGATATAAATTGGAATGCTACAGTGTTGCTGCTGTGTGTGGTGTTACCAAAAACACTGAATTCAATGTTGTTGTTTAGAACATTAGGTGAAAGGGTATCAAACTGTTTAATCCAGTATGTTTTCCTTTGGTATAACATTTTGAATGGTTCATCCCGGGGTGTGAGTCTAAGAAATTCCAGTACTTTCAACTAAAGTTGTGCAACGTTATGTTTGTGTTCTATCCAGTAGGTTTCTAGATTGGAATTAATAATTTAATTTGTTTAATGCTTTTTCTTTTTATTGAGGATATGCTTCAGGCATAATGCTGCACGATACATAAATGGCATGTGGTTGGACATACAACAGTTAACAGGTTCCCACATTTCTCATTTCTTATTCAGCATATACTTATTGTTTATTGCCTAAGGAGTCTGGCTCGATTTCTTCTACCGCAGCCCCCGTCTTATTCCTGGACTATCCTCCAAATCCCTCAGTTGACTAGCTCCTATATTTTATCCAAGCACCCCAAATCTTTTCCCATTTGTGTGGGCAGCCTCTGCTCTGGTATATTGTCTGTTCCTCCCGCTGGCACTAGTCTAGGTCCTTTTTCAAATCCCCGATCCTTGGAACCACCGTCGCACCCCATGCTCAGGCAATATTCCTCTTTGCCACTCCACCTGCCAAGTTAAGCCATATTTTCTGCCAGAAATTTTAATCCAATCAACAATGGGGTGACCCTGTGTCCCTCTGAACCTGGGTATCATATATAAATAAAACAATTGTTCTGTCGGGTACGATCAATTATTTCTTATCCTGTTAAGTTCCTTTCAAAATGTAATTATAGAGAGGTTAAATGTTCACAGCTCTCAATCTTAGGACAATTCAAATGGTACGGAACACAGAGGAAGAAACGCCAGAGCAATGTTGCATGATGAGTACTAGGTCATTTTATATAAATTCCATCATTTATATATACTCATGAGTTGATAAAAATGCTATCAACAAGAGGTGACATTTAAAGTGCTTAGTGAATGTGTGACATAATGTGCTCAGTGAAGCAGTATGGTGAACATTATATACAAAGTGATAACAATATATACATTGAAGGCCAGAGTGCCTAGCGAAAAAAAAATGAGTCTCCTTTCAGTAAGCAATCTAGCAAGATGCCTGCAATCCACATTTCACAAAAGTTCACTATAAAAAAAAAAAACATTGTTATGTTGCTGTCCCAATTTTTCACAAGTACATTTCGGGAGGTCAAACCTGCCGGATGCAAAAGCAAGTTAAATACTGGAACATTAAGGTGTTGGGTGAAGAAAGTGACAAAATCCGAATGTTATGGCACGTCATAACAGGTGGAATTTAGCCCACCTGATGTGCAGTTTAAGGAAACCCAATCAGTAAATAAAAATGACAGGTTCGGTTTTTAAAGCAGGAGCAATAACATACTCGCCTGCCAGCCTAAAGCAATCGACCCACAGCGACAATGCACTTTAAAGTCTTACATTCGTTTGGCAAACTTGCTCTTTGATAAAACTTTCAAATAGGCCATGGTGTCGTTTCTAAGTTAAATGGCTTTTTATACCCAATACCTTTGTCATGGGCATGGACATTTACCTCCTAGTATGATGCACCACCTGTTTCAGTGTTAGTCTCCTAATCACTTCCTAATTTAGCAAGTAATTACTGTCAGAAAACTGCATTCCATTAAAAATGACGTCATCAAAAACCTGAACAATACATACAGGGACAGGGGCGTGAGAAGATGAATAATGGGAACCTCCGCCAAATAAAGCGTGTAATATTTTAAATACATAAAATAAATCGTGAAATGTGAACTTGAACGGATGCAGAAGTAGGTGAGATGCAAGGGGTGTTGCGCTTACACCATGCCATGCAAGCTGCAGCAGTTTAAACTTAACTACTAAAGAGGGTGGTCTCACAGAGACTACCATAGTTGCCATCAGATCCTCTTTCGAGTCGGAAAACAAACCTACGCAGAGTATTTTCAGAAAATAGACTGACCTTTGGAATTTGCTACCGGTTAAAGCGTTGAAAGAGGATACCTCCCTTCCTGCACAGGGAGAGTTGGAACGCAATTCGATTGCTCCGCTTTGCCTGGGGTATTTCCTGCTTCCCTTCAGGGCTCCATCCCTAAGACCCTACATGGGGGTAACTGCACACATGTGGCTGAGGCCCAGCTTAAAGATCGAAAGCAGAAGTAGGCGCACTTGTAATCATCAGGTGAACAAGAGAAGGGAAGGAGAAAGAGAATTGGAGACAGGGCAAGGGGGCAGGAACCAGGAGACAGGGTGAGGGAAAGGAACAGAGAGTGAGGCAGACAAAGGCAGCGACAGAAAAGATAGAGAGGAGGGAGAATGAGGCAGGAAATGGTGGGCAGAAGGACAGGGGAAAGACAGGGAGAGGGACAAGCGCAGGTGGATGGATTACTGTAAGAATTTCACCAGTGGTGGCAGTGGGACCAGGCAAGGACACAGAATAGGACAGAAAAAGGAAGATAGGGACCGGGACATAGTAGGACAGGAACAGAGAGACCGGCCGGGGCATATGGATAGAGAGAGAACGACGGGTCCGACGGGGACACATACAGAAAGGAAAGAGAAATATGGACAGAGACGTGCGGGGCTGGAACGGAGGGACAGGTATTGGGAAAGGGCCAGGGAGAGACGGACAGAGGCATGGGGGGCAGGGGCACATGCAGAAAGAAGGGAGGAAGTGATGGACAGGGGGACATGGAGAGGTACAAGCGCTGGGAAACAGGGATGGAAGACGGGACGGGGAGGGTCAAGGGGAGAGAGAGAGAGAGAGAGAGAGAGAGAGAGAGAGAGAGAGGAAGGGCAAAGGACACGTCCTATTACTGGGGAAGTGGGTCAGGGGCGCTCTTCTGAGGGTTGTGGCGGCAGCAAGTGGTGCGTGGGCGGGCCATGTGACACTGGGGGCAGAATCACCAATGGCAAGGGTGGGGACTGAGCCTGTGAGTGCAGATGCAGTGGGAATGCGGCAGACCGGGTGGACCCGGGGGACCTTATTTGCGAAGGGTGGTCGCCATGGGAGAGGCGCGCTTCCTGTCCGCTGGAGCTCGGCTCTAGAGACAGGCCTGTGTTTGTCGGGGGTCTGCCTCGAAGGGCGTGGTGTATACTCAGGAAGCAGGAGGTGGTCTGCTGGTGGTGGTGTGAGGGAAAGGAGGCAGGCGGAGGGAAGTTTAGCAGTAAGTCAACGGACGGATGCACGTTACAGACAGACTGAAGGGAGCTCCCCGGGCACAGCACGGCAGCAGCAGTAGCGCCTCCTCCCCTGACACATCACAGGCCGTCAGTGTGCAGCCCGAACCGGCGGGAGGTAGATGGTCAGGACTCCGGAGCCCGCAGTCCCGGTAAGGACGGAGCAGGGACTGCAGGATTGGGACTAGTACCGGGTGTAGAGAAGGGCCGCTGTCGCGCACACTAAACTTGCTATCAGCTGCCTGTATCTTAACCCTTGAGGTGAAGGTGCTCTCTGGATCGGTGACCCTGTGTGTCGACTCCCATCCCTGTCCCCCCGCGCTTGCCATGTCTGATATCACATGGTGCGTCAGCCTTTTCAATATAACTCTTTTTGTAATGCCAACCCAGGGATGTATTCTTGGTGAGGCTTCGAAGAAGTTTGTTAGTTCGTCTCATATCTTTGTGCTGAGTCAGGTAGTTGGTATATCGTGTGCAGTGCACTGCAGGTGGCACAAGAGCTGCCCTCTCACCCCAGTTACCAGTGGGGCCGGAGACAAGGACAGCGGGAGGGGGGGTGGGAACGGACAGCGGGAGGGGGCGGGAATGGGCACACGGACAGCGACACCAGAATGCAGAGGCAAAGACGAAGACGGAAACGGATAACAATGCTGCTTACCTGATCGCAAATGGAAAGTACTTCCTGGCAACTTCAATCTTGCAGCCCACTCCTACAAAAGACACTTCGAAACTGACCAAAACATGACGAAAAAATAAAAGCAACCGCCCACCGCCGCAATGACGTCACAAAGGGGCAGGATGAGAAAAATTTGACGGAACGCCCACGAATCGCCTAGCACAATGACGGACGCCTGTCTCTTCCAATGGCTAGCCTCCATTTATGGAGCTAGCCAATGGAACAGAGAGGCGTAACAAAGCCCCAGACTGTTCTCAAAAGATTTCGCCTGCGCGAACGCTGCTGCGCAGCGGATCGCCAAGCAAAACCTAAAAAAGGAAGGTGAGGGACTGGCAAGTGTGCGCACTGGCCATGTCGACATGACAGTTACATATTGCGCGCAGATTCCGCAATAGCGGGTCTGAGATACCTTTTCAGGGCTACTCAAGTGGGTAGCACAATCAGTGCTGCAGGCCAGATAGTAGCATTTGATTCACAGGCCCTGGCACACTCCATGCACTTCACTAGGACTAACAAGTAAATCAAACATCCAATCATGGAAAGACCAATCCATAACAATTTACCACAGGAGCACTTGCACTTTACCACTGATCAGCAAAGAGAAAAGTGCGCAGAAACACTACGCCAGCAAACACAGAGTCAAAACCAAAAACTCAGGGGAAACACGCCAAGTCTAACAAACATGTTCCATCCCTTTCTAGTGTTAAAGCAACACACCAACATGGTCAGAGGGCATTTTGGGTCTCAGGATAATTAGATGAAATAATGGAAAAATTACATACCATGAAGTAAAAGACAAGCTCAACACAAACATAGTGTACTTACATCAAAGGCTAAAGGTTTGCATGCTAACTTTAACCACTACTGCTTGAGCACAGAATCGGTCATAAATAAGGTACCCTTTGACTGCACGTTTTCGTTTTTTCCCTCATATGAGGAAGAGATTTTTAGTCTCTCTTCGCTAACACAATCAGTTAACAAAACACCATACACAAAAACTCTTACATCTTTTCAGTGCATTAAAAAATGTAAATAAATCCCATATTATCCATTACTTAATTCTGAAATAAGAAGTAAATACAGATAGGCAAAAACAGATATCCAAAAGGCTATAAAAAGTAATAGCCATTGTTTAGAAAAAGAGGTATTTGAACAAAGTAAATACTAGCTTCTGTAATCCAACCAAACGAATCTTCAAAACTCTCGAAACATGCAAGTAATTTGCCTAACACAGAGACTGAATGTTAAGAGTTCCAACAGCTACATTTTGTTAGGGGTTAGTCTGTATTGAGTTTATCACAACATGGGACTATATCATTTCTTCTGTCTGCTACTCCTAAATTTCAAGAACCTTACATAAAACTTTTAGAGCTTAAAATGTTTTCAGACTTCAAAATACTGCTGAAGTCTTCCCCCATTGACTTAGCTGGACGAGGAATGATGAAACCTGACTATCAACACACATCCCATCAGAAAACAGTCAATTGTAAACTCCCTTAGCAAACTTTACGCAAGGAAGAAACGCTTGCTCACTATATTTATCTTCATTTGACATGGTCTGAAGGCGAGTAAACAGGTTCTCTACAGCCAGAGCACACTCTTGAAAAATCATCATGAAATTATCGACTGCGACCTCTTCTACAAACTAAGCACAATCTAACTTCTCTTTAAGGTAGAGAGGTTTAGACAAAGACGCATTGGAACGCCAAATCCCATGAGGCTTTGAACCACGCCTCCAATAAAAACCAATGAACACAGTCCACAGTATACAAATTAGCAAGGCACCATCTTGACTGCCTCTTTCTTTGCAAAACGCAGCTGAAAAGTCCAAAGTTAAATAGATAAAGTTCAGGGGATGGCTTTCCTCCACACATAGTGGAATCACACCTTTTATAGGACTACAGACAAAAGCTGCATACATTTACTACATTAGTACCTGGTTCCCACGCTAATAACTAATAGAAATAAAGCAAAAAACAATTGGTAATGAAATACAGTTCAGGATTTTCTCACTATTGTGATATATGGAAGTGTTAACAGCATCTGCTCTCTCTGTACATGAAATGTTACATAGCACATTATGCAGACTGGGACAATTGCTGTGTCCTTGAGAAGGTACACTCTGTCTAGTCGGTAAATGACACAGAATAAATAGCCCCCATGGTTACGTGCTGGACTGCAACATCAAAGTATAATGGACCACAAGGACGAAGTTAACCCTACTTTAGCTAAAAGTTTATAGTTTTACCCTTTATACATTACATGTCAACAAATCTGTTCCCTCAATATCCTAAAATGTGGTTTCCTTGTGAAGAGTGCAGTCCAGACCAGATCATTCAGAAGAATTACCCAAATTGGTAAGGGAGCAAGACTCGGCCTTTAAGAAACAGTCTAAGAAAATCGAAACTAAACATGCATGCAGCAAGCTAAACAGAACATCACACTGGAAGTTACCCTAGTTACCCTATAGAATCGCGCTATATATCCTGGTAGGTGGGTTCAAACATCTTCTTAGAATCCCCCGTGTCTGATCCAACAAATCATTGCTTTAGCAAACAATATCGCCCATGCTGCCTCTTCAGGGTGGCAAAGATAATAAAATGCAGTCAATCCAACATACTGCTGCATCAACGGAAGCAATCCTCTGCGCTAGTGTTTAACCACTCAATGGTGAAAATCATTCTAAATGAAAACGGGAAGCAATGAATTACAGTGCCATCTGCTCGTTATACTTCATAATCAATATTCGTGAATATATTTTATTGTGATTCTTTAAAATCGGTCCTAAAAACCTCAATCTGTACACATACTGACCACAACCTACACGAGGGCACAGCATTTGCCTTGAATCTACTAGAGGAATTGTTCAAAATTTGCAGCAAATAAAATACAAATGTAATTTGAATACCCTAAAAAAAACTGTAGCCCATTATCAGACTGCTATAGTCTGTCTCGGGTAAAAAGTAACCAGCAATAAAAAGACCAGGAAGGTCTCTTGCGATCGACTTTCAATTCATGTGAATCCAGCAGCAGATGGAGAATTCTGTCCATTTCACTTGTGAACAAACGCACAAAACGCATACAAGGGAAACCTTTCCTAAAGATAGTGTGGGGTGCTATATAAAGACACAGCCTGTCTGTCTTTCCATTTACCACCAATGGAAGGGCAGTGTTGCCTATAGTTACGTGACACAAATGTAAAACCTCTACCTATTAACTTAATATGCATACTAAAAGGTCGTCAGACTGGATTCGCATTCCCAATTGACGATCAGCAGCATTTGCCTCCTCCATTGTAAACAGACTGCTACAGCTCACAGGATGGCAGTTTATGCAAAACCAAGTACTCAAGAAAACCTCTAAGAATCTGCAGCAGCTTTGAAGTAGTATTAGCACCAAAGACACGGCTCTCTCGTCCAAAATCAAGCTGTACCGGTTGTGCTTACAGGTCAAAATATGTTCAACGCAATCCCTTAGGGACCCGACTAAAATGAGTTATTGAACGGTCACATGATCTAGCTCACCCTACTGGTCTTAACTGTGCCAGCTAAGACATGAATAGAGAGAAAGCCACCATTTGAAACAACTGGAAGAAGCAGCCAATTTATGGAAAACAGGAAAAGTGCAGACTGACAATGCTATTTCACAAGTTCATCGCAAGACCCTAACATTGAATCATTCTTTACATCATGAAGACACTGGCCAAAGGCGAGCATACAATATTTCAGACAAGGGGCTGATAGACTTCTTTGCAGTGCCTTTAAATAGCAGTGATTAGAATGCAAAGCATAAATACGTCAGACTCACTCATGTCTAATTTTCCTACGTTGGTTCCTTATTACTGGACCCCTTATAATAAAAAAACGATGCACATCAAATTATCCATATTTAAGATTTAATAACACCAGCTAGCAACAAAGGGGTCGACTTTTTCCAAAATGACTTGGTTGGTGTACCATTACCAATCAGCGACTCCAGCTAACGCCAAAGAAAATTGATATTTTCTGATTTATTTAAGATTTAATTGGTTTTTTAAGTCCGTTTGTATATTTCCATACAAATATCGATGTATTTTTGAAGGAATAGAGAGATCAGACGTATGCCTACTTCCTACAACAGAATTTTTTCACAATGGGTATTTCCCTCTCAGTGTATTCCAGTACTTGGTCTGTGTTCGGTGTCTTAATGCAAAGTATGCCTGTGAGGTGCCAAGCTAACTCTTTATATTTCAAATACTTCTTACATGGAAATGCAGCTATGCTTGCCTATTTCATCTTCACCTCCATCTCTGCCGATTCATCAAAACAGTAGGAAGATCAACAACACAGATAAGAAATATTTTAAAAAGTTCCAAATTAAAATAAAGATTGACACTCGACCTTTTTAGCTTTTATAGCATTTCCTTCAACCTGGCCACGGACAGAAAGAAGCTGTAGTTTTCATGTTAAACAACAACTGGATCAAAGGCAATAAGACGATCACAGTAAAAACAAAAAAAACAAAAAACACAAGAGAAGGTAAGGCATTTATGGAACCTAAATTCTCAGCACTACCAGACGATATCTATCCAGGTCTTTTGCATGCACCATTCACACAAAACAGATGAGAAACTTAGATGGGTTCACCAGAGGAGCACAGCAAGATCTGTAGGGCGTGTGACTAGCAGATGGAAAACGATAAAGCATAAGCGTTTTCACAGGAGGAGAACGAGCTGGACGATAATCTACATTAGAAAAATGATTATAACTGTTACCTATTTTACATACAAATACATGGGATCATCTCATATGAAAAATCATTGAGTTTGTGTTTTACAAGATAGCATGAGACCAATATCTGTCTCCAAGAAAAACATCCATGCAGCCTTTCAATGCAGTAATTCACTATGAGAGGCATAAACAAATACACGTAAAAGCAGTGAAAAAGGAGCCTTAAGTCTTCCTAACCAAGCAGTAACTTTAGAACTGCCACAAGGCACTTTAACACTTAACAGCGAGACACCATGGCAACAACAGGCGCAACTAGGCTACTCCAACCCTATACCGACTGCATCTCAACCACAAACCTCTCTTCTTTACACACAAAGGCTCAGTGAGAACAGAGAGAAGCTAACTGAAGCAACTCCACGTTAGGGATAACCCAGGCTGGCTGCTCTCAGCTCATTCATTTAATTGTAAAACCTACTTCCACATCAGCTCAAGGTCGACAGAATGGCTGGCTAAGGCCACAAACCATGCGTATAGAATTTCCAGAGCACACCGTCTCCAGGTTCGTGTGTGCTGGGCTGCATTTCCTTGCAGATCCTCACTTCAGGCAGACTACTCGCATTTACAGTTCCACTGTTGGGTGCAGCTTCATCCCTAGTTCATGCCCAGAAGACGAAGCTCCCAAGCCATCTCACAGTTTCATGAATCGTATAATAGGAAGGAGGTGCTATTAGCGACACACTGCGCTACAGATGTAACAACATTTACGAGACTCCTGGATTCAATCGCTCAGACCCAACTCAAAGGCCTTTTCTGCAGAAAAATCCAGAGCCTACTGAGTGAGAGCATCTTCAGCTACATAATGTGGAATAAAGGTGTATAAGAATGGATCACCTTTGGTAAACATTACAGATTATGAGCAGCCATCCTACAGACTTGCCCCACCATCTACAAGAAAGTCCTACACCGTTTTCAAATCGAAAGACAATTGAGAAAAGACAGCTGTCTCGGTTGGCTCTGCTGCAGAAGAAATGTGATTGAAAATTAGAATACAATTCTAAATTCCTAAGAAAACAACCAAAAGCCTTCTTCAAACTGCCTTCAGTGCAAGCGCCCTGGTTCCAGATCCACTGGTTCCTGCAGGCCTCTGCAACGTTTTATATGCGTGGCCTTCACTTGCCTGCTCTCCCAGCAAACCTGCTTGATTAGATCATCTTTCTCTGATCACCTCCCCCTACAGGCTGCTCCTGAACGTGCTCGGCTTCATCAGTCAGCCATTTCATAACTGCATTGTTTACAGGCAAACACCGACCTGCCATTTTCCCCCCCGACAGAAAAAGAGGAAGTGCTATATCACATAGTGTGCTTACAAGAGACCATCAATCCAGCAGATTTGATGAAAGGCGAAGCATTAGACAAACACTGCTAGACCCACAGCAAAACAGCAGCAAATTCCATATCAGGGACATGCAAATCAAACAGGCGCTCCATCTGAATGCAAGCCTAGATGTTCTTCCCTAAATAGTCGAACTGCCAGTCACCGAGGGGCCCGAAAAATAAAGGGCCAGTGCTTCTCGTGGTTCATTTTTAATACCAGACAAAAGTGCAGACAATTACAATATAGACAACACAAAGGTTAACTGTGCATTGGATATATACAGAAAGACAAATTCACGTCTGAATATGCGTGCCCTACAAAGTACGTTTCCATAGGACACTTCTGGCCACTTATGCCATGGGTTCTGCTGGATGCTCTTCGGCCTCTAGAGCTGGTTTTTTTAGGGGTGGGGAGTTATTAAAGGCAGAGATTACACGACAGAATGTGGCGACGGCCTCAACGCTCTTCGATATACTCAGACAACTAGCATAGACAAGCCTGACATAGTCAAGCACAACTGCATTACCCAGGACTGTATTTTATCTTGCCGGCTCCACTAGAACAAAACAATAAATAAAATTACAAAAAACTAGAGAAAACATTTCTTAAAACTTAAGGAATAAACAAACGGATTTTAAACCAAACAATGATTTTTTAATTCCTTTGGTTCCGCTTGTTGAGAAATGTCCTTCATGTGTAAAGAGTGTCTGCAAGCTGCTTCACTTGGTAAATCTGTCCTGGCATGTAGGTCTGCATTACCGAGGCTCTAATTCCCCTCCCCCACTGCTAATAACTCAACATGAGCAACCAACAGAGGCAGAGCGACAGTGAACCAGGAGCTGCATCTTCCATGCAGGACCAACTGGCAAACGCAGGGCTTATTTGCTTCCTCTCACTCAGAAGGCAATGCGGATTATTAAGCTTTAACATCAAGAGCTGGGCGATCTAGTTTGCAATGTCACATGACTAAACATGAGGTCCGGTTGACAGACCACAGTAATTTAGAAGAACTACAATTGCCCCTCTGGGAAAGCGTATACAGCCAAGTTTTTTTTTTGGGGGGGGGGTATTAAGAGTGGCTTTGTAGTTTGGAATCATAAAAAAATTAACAATAAATAATGAGATCATATATGGTCAGTAAGCATGGATAAAAATATCCATGGATGGATAAAAAATATGATTAAAAAAAAGGACAAAGGATGTGTTAATGATGAGAACCCCGTGCTTGCCACACCCCTTTCACTTCACGTTTCTGTTCATAATATTAAAATAAAAAAATAAAGTTACTGGTCGATGAGCTCTTAAATGTTAAGTTTGCCTAAACTAACAAACTTGAAAAACATGTCCTATTCAAACGTAGGAATGTATTCAGTGTACTAAAGATTTTTTTGTAATGTCTCCTATTTCACAATTTCCAGCAAAGCATTGTAAAGTGAGAAAGACATAGGTGTATATTTGAAAGACTATAAGCAGCAACATGGCATTGCCATGATGCTGGAGTCTGGTGCTATATAATTTCTGCTGGTCAAGTAATCCCTAGGGCTGAGGACAAACACACACACACACACGTACCCAAATAAAAACAGGAAGTTAGAAACTTCATTGCCCATCTTTTAGCAAACAAAAACATTGCTTACTATATCTTAGCCTGAAAAGACATTTGAAAAATAATTGTGAAATAAGCAACTGCAACCCCTTCTCTATAGGGACAATTCAACAATCAACCTTTCTTTAAGACTCAAGCTTGGACAGAGTCACGTTTAAAGGATAGCATTTAGTCTACAAGATACAAGAACAGGAGAGTATTTTTGACATTGATCTTTAGGTGATCCACTTTAAATGCATATACAAGGAGGATTCATCCTGACTGAGGCACTGCCACATTAAAGAAAAAAAAGTGTCAGCTGCGAGTCTTAAAGGAGACCTTTTAAGTCCAGTGAAAAAGAGGTGCCATAATGGCCCCCTGGACAGAGGTAGCAGTATCTGAAGACAGTAACTTTACTAAACCTTAGATTTACAAACATGCCAAACAGAGCAGCCAACGCAGAGGCAGAAAGATCACAAAAGTAGCCAGGAGTTCACTTAATGAGCCAATTCAATTCTTAAACCAGTTCCATCCTACTAGTAAGAGGCAGCTAAGCTGGGGCTGCTCTCAAACGCAAAAACAGAAAACAACCTTCTTCCACTTTAATCGCAGGGTCTGATTCATATTTTGTTTTCTGATTTTCCTTCCCTTTTCTCTCATCTGGCATTAATCTAATGGCTGAAACTGAACAAAAGCCCGTTGTTGACAGATGGAATGTGGCGCTGTGGACACAAGGAGCTACTGTACCTGCCTGACATGCAGCTGTCGTTTCCTTTTGAGGAAGCTTCCAAGAGTTGAATATTCCAGAGCCCGTCAATAGAGATTCAGTAGCTCTGCTCATGTGACAAAAGCTCCCTCTACTGAGTGAGCATGCTCACTGGAGACCGTTTCCTGCTCTCACCAAGCTGCCGCCATTTCACACAACAACAAGCCGGCTCCGAGAGCTCCGATTGGAGGAGCTCTAGAGGCAGCTGGGCTTTCAATGCAGACTCCAAACTGGAGCTATCGACACTCAAGGCGCCATAGCACCGAGACCTCAAGAGATCCTGCCTGAAGAAGCCTGGTTAAACCAAGCTGCATTTCTACTGCAATCGTGGAGAGCTCTCGCCCCCACGGAAGGTCTTTCAGTTAATTACACGTTACTGTTTATAAAAGCCCGACATCTGCACACAGGTTAATGATGATGTAGCCAGCCAGAAAAAAAAATAAGATCAGATGTTTGAGGGGTGGTTGCAGCTTTTTCCCTTCAAGCAGAACTTTTTTTTAAGGTTTCCAAATGATGACCTTCATACAAACGTGCGCATATCTCTTGCCAAAAAATGATTTTAAGCAATTTTATTGTGCAAGGCCTGGTGGCTGCTTGAGACACCAAGTTCAATTGAAATAGGTGCAAAAAATGTCAAAGGCTTATTCACATTTCAACATACACTAGGCATTCACTGCGACTAGAAGGACCTATTTAAGAGTTCGAGCGAATGTGACTCTTCTTGTTGGAACATCAGTAGCTAGAAACAGCAGGAACTGAGTCAAACACAGAAGAGCGAAATATTTAATTAGTTAATAAAAACGCCTAGATTCGGCTCTCCTTCAAACATAAGCACTTTCACAACAGCAGTACAGACTTTATTCTAAAATACCTATCTTTCTGGAGTTCTTCGTGACACATGCAAACAGCTACAGTCGATTTAGGGCACGAAGCGGGATGAGGAGACAGAGGTGGGGACGACGTTTCCACTGAGAAGAATACCATTTGGAGGCCGCTTGCAGATCGAAGCTATACGACAGTCTTGAACAGAACGGAAATCTGTGAACACCAATGCCTTGCTAGAAGCAGAATAGAGTCGACTCCTCTTGGTAAGTTAACATATAAAAGGAGAAGCTCTAGAGGCAGCTGGACTTTCAATACAGACTCCAAAATTGAGCTACCGACACACAATGCACCATAACGCCAAGACCTCACCCAATAGATACTGACCCCTGCCTGAGGTAACTGTTAAACTAAGCTGCATTTCTACAGAAATCATGGAGAGCATTCGCCAACAAAAAGGTCTATTTCACTGATCATGATTGAGAATTATAGGTTATTTTTTATGAAAACCTGACATCTGCACACAGGTTAATGGTGATGTAAAGCCAACCAGGAAAAAATAAGCTCAGATGTTTGATGGATAGTTGCCGCTTTTTCCCTTGAAGGAAAATATTCTTTCTAAACCCTGTTCATCACACAAAGGCAGTCACATCTCTTGCAGAACTAGATTTGAGCAATACTATTGTGCAAGGTCTTGTGGCTGCCAGGGTCAGCGGACTCGATAATTCTCGCCTCGGTGCCTACTCTAACCAGGGATCACACTCGGCAACTCTAGGCATTAGCTTGTCTCATCTCCACAACGGCCCCCCACAAACGCCGGGGATGCCTGGTTTCACCTTGGAGATACCCAGCAGGGAACATCTCACAGGGAAAGCCAGGACGGGTTCCCCAGAGGTCTATAGCGCCAGGACGCCTCCGGGTAGCAGTGCGCTTTACAAGACACATACATTTACATTTACATCAAGTACAACTATAGAGGTGCAAAACTGTATTCAAAATCGTTTTTTTATTTCACCAGGCACTCATTGGGACTAGGGAAACATTTCAAAGTTCCAAAGAGTGCCTGCCTCTTCTAGTAGGAACATCTGTTACCAGAAACCAACTGGAATGCATTCGCTAGTACATAAAAATGCCTCGATTCCCTTAACCTTCGAACGTTTCTCAACTTAAGAACAGCAGCACTGACTTTAGTCTAAAACACCAAGCATTCCACTGTACTTCAGTGGCAGCGATGCACGCATCTGGAGTCAATTTAGTAGGGCACAAGTGGGCAGAGGGGGACATTTCCTTATCATAACAATGTGCTGAGGTCGTTATTATTTTGGCTCTTTTGATTTCAAAATGGTCACTTGATGGCCAAAGCTTTCAGCAGCCCTGAAAAGGACAGACTTCGGCAAACTATTATGTCGTACTTAAGGCAAAATCAATTACATTTAATATACCTAACTGAATCAACAACCTCCACAAAATAGCAAGCAAAACCGATAAAAACTATGGCACAAATGGCTCAACAAGTAGCACCCCAAGCAAAGCTAAATTTCACGGTTAACTCGGATCAGTCACAAGAATATGTTGCGGTTTACGTGAAGTTCCACTAACCTGTAGCAATGCTGCCTAGATTTTCATTCAGAAAATATTAAATCTGTAGCGCAATAAAATATTTTGTTTCGGAGGGGATACTAAATGAGCATACAAGAGATGCCTTATAAATCACTTACACTTTGTGTACCAATACTCGATTGGCTACTCCCTCATAACTACAACCCAAAGGGTTTAGGTTTGGTTTCTTTGTCAAGAGTGCTGTGCACAAATAGCTAACTCACAAGAAATAGCAGTATTTGTAAAGGAGGAAGAATCTATTTTCACAGCTGAACAGGCATACAACCAAGTGAACAGAACATCACCCTGGAAGACACCATAGAATCAAGCCATGCACCCTAGTAACTCGGTGCAAACATCTGCTACGAATTCCTTGGTCTGTTCCTACGAATCATAACTTTAGTCCACAATTTCACCCATGCTGCATTTGCGGTGTGGCAAAGATAATACATGTAGCAGATCCGACATAGTGGAGTATCAATTGAAGCAATTCTCTGCCCTAGTATTTACGGTGAGCTCAGCCGTGAAAAGCATTTCAAGCTGCAGGTAATTCGAAATGGGTGGCAATGAATTACAGTGGCATCTGCTCAT
Organism: Lissotriton vulgaris; assembly: GCF_964263255.1. NCBI lineage: Eukaryota > Metazoa > Chordata > Amphibia > Caudata > Salamandridae > Lissotriton > Lissotriton vulgaris. Next base: position 186,087,838 of record NC_141693.1, read on the forward strand.
TACAATTCAGACACAGAATTAACATTAATACATTTTGTTGTGATTCTTCAAAAGGCGGTCCTGCAAACCGAGGATATGTCCACTGCAAAGAATTCATGTTGGCATCTGTAAACATACCCATAAACGTGTTAGAACTGACCACAACCAACAAAGATGGCACAGAACTCCTTTTCAATCTACAAAAATAACTGGCTCAAAATTAGCAACAAATAACTCAAGTATGCAGTAGGAATTCTATAGAAAATTGAGCCCATTACCTGACGTATAATCTGCCTCAATTTGAATATACAAAGGATCATCAGCAGCATGTTCGTTGAGCTTACACTGCAAATACACTGCAACAATCCCAAGGATGACAGTCACATCAAGCACCAACAAGCCAAAAAACAACAACGATTCTGCAGCTAATGTGCTGTTTTCTTGTCCAGAATCAAGCTAAACCGGGTTTGTTTACATCGAAAATATATTCAATGCAATCCCCTTTAAGGTTCCATCAAAATGAGCTATTGAAAAGGTCACATGATCTAGCTCCCTCTACTGGTTTTAAGTGTGCAAGCTAAAAAATGCATTCAAAGGAGAAAGCCACCATTTCAGTCAACTGTGAGCAGCAGCCATTTCAGCTGACACTGCTCCACATGTTCACTGCAAGACCCTACAGGGAGTGATACTTTACATCAAAGTGATGCTGGCCAAAGGCCAAACACTCAACATTTCAGAGGAGGAGGGGGGTAGATTTTCTCTACAGTCCCTTGGGAAAAAGCAATGACTAGAACACAAAGCACAAACACCTTACACACTGTTGTCAATAGATTTTGTACATGTTTTCTGTTTTAGAAGGCCCCTAACCATCAGAAATAATCAGGTACATTTGTTTACGCGTATGTAAGATTCAATGCCACTAAACAGACATACTAGCGTCAAGAGGATCTTTTTCAAAGTATTTCATAACCGTCTGAAATTAAGACTTGATTGGAGTACTCTTACCAACCAGAGACTCCAACAAACTCTGAAATAATTCACACTATCCTCTAGTTTATGTAGAAGATTTAATTAACATTGTTGTGTAATGAATTTAAATATTTCCCAAAAAATTGTGACTGTATTTTCAAAGAAATGTAAATAGGATTTGTTGTTTTTAGTATTTATTTTTTTAAACAAAGACTAGGTAAAAATTGTGCTTACTTCTTATAATCGGATTCTCCAACCTCAGGCATTTCCCCCTAGTGTAGTCCTACACTATTTCTGAGCTTTAATTTTGCTGCAAAATATATACATGCGAGATGTAATTATATTTTATATCTCAAGTACTCCTTACATGGAAATTCACAACTCTACAGTTATTTGACTGTTTCTGGTTCATATACAATTCTGCTGACCCATTACCCATCAAAGCAGCAGGATATCATGGCATGGTTGGAAAGACATCTCTGTGTATGTTATTCTCCAAATGAAATACCAAAATTGTCACTACATAGGTTTTATTTTTACAGGAACATTTCGTCAAATCTTGTCAAGTAAAGAGAGAAGTTGTTCGTTTGAACCAATCTTTACAGATGACCTCATAAATAAGGGAAGTCAGAGTTTAAGGGTACATACATGTCCGAATACAAAATGCAATCTGACTCTTAGATGCCCAGTTAATCCTTTTAAAATTGCATAGAAACCCCCCCCATAGGTAATACTGTATATCCATCTTTACGTACTAACATAGATGGTAATGCATGGCCTCCTACTGAAAGAACTGAGTTCATTCACACTGACTCAATTACACCATTCACTTTTCAACATATCAGAGTCTTGCAAACATTTTTTTTGGGGGGGGGACAGGACAGGGTGATGTGTAGGCGTGCGTGGCACGTACACACGTGTAAAGGAGGTAAAACATTTTGACCAATGTACTTATATCATAGGCGTGAGCTTTTTTTTAAATAAGTGCCACATTGAAAAGTTTAAGAAGTCCCATTAACCAATGCACTCTCAACTTACATATAATACCTCTTTTACACCACATCCTACCTGTGCCTCATTACAACCGCTGTTATCAAAAAGGACTGCAAGCTAGAAAACAACTGGCTCTGCGTTGGAGGTTATGTCTAGATTTTAAGAGTTTTATATGTTTTTACAAACCAAATCAAACCATAGAAAGAAACAATTTCATATAAGAGAACAACAAACCTTAAATATACGGAAGACATGGTTGGGCATACAGACTGAAAGGTCTCCTTAAACAATTAAGCTATAGGTTCTTAAAAAAAAAATCTAGACCACCAGCAAGCTGATGACGGCACATTTATCCAGCATTCATACCATGAATTCAATAGCAACTTAATATCTCAACTATTATTTCAATGTTGAAGAATTGAGGAAAACGAGCAAGAAAGATTTAACATTAAGCTTCTGTAAGCTAGAATCACAAATGCATAGTTTTTTTTACAACTATTCAATTACTTACAACAACATACAAAATAAACCAAAATAGAAGAAATGTTGTTTAGGACATTTCAATGTCAGGTCAACTGTGCTTTAATAGCATTCCACGTGGTATAGACTAAAAATCATAGTAGGAGAAGTAATTAAACTACTGGATTGAAGGCAATAAAACCTGACAGCTATTCTAAACACCTGAGAAGATATGCCTGTTGGCATTAATGGAACCTACACTGTCATTCGGGCAAGCAGTTACCAGTTTGGGTCTTGTGCATACCCCATTCACACAAAACGGTTGAGAAACCTACTTGACCAGTGGAGCACAGTATGAGCAGTAGACGCTGGAACTGACAACTGGAAAACAAAGCATATGATCTTTCACTGGAGGAGAATGAACTACATTGCAAAACCGCTTAGTAGCACTGTCTACTTTACTTAAAACAGGTTATGGTTTCATCTCATATGAAAAAGAATTACGTATATTAGTGCTTTACAAGAGAACGAGAGATTCCAATCTGTCTCTCAGAAAAAACATTCATGCAGCCTTTCAATTGAGCAATGCATTTTGTGAGGCCGAGAAATTTACACATAATGGCTGCTAGCAGTGAAAGCGAAGGAGTCTTGTGTCTTCCTAACCAAAACATCAAATCAAGGCGCTCTCACGAGGCGCTTGAACACTTAACACCAACACAAGCAACACGGGCCCTGTCCCGTTAAGAATGCACCTATGTATAGTAAACAAATGACATGGGAAGGCTGCTGCTCCAACGCCCACACTGACTGCATCTCAACCACAAACCTCCCTTTACACAAAAAGCATCAGTGAGAACAGAAAGAAGCGACTGAAGAGGCTCCACGATGGGGATGACCCAGGCTGGCTGCTCTCAGCAAATTCATTCCAACATCACCTTCCACACAGGCTCAAGCTCGACGGAATGGCTGGCTGGGGTTACATACCACGTTTATAGAATTTCCAGAGCAGACCGCCTCCAGGTTCGTCGGAGCTAGGCTGCATTTCCTTGCAGATCCTCACTTCAGGCCTACAACTCTATCCTCACCCACACGTTTACAGCTCCAGCTCAAGTGAATGCCCACAAGAGGCAGCCCCCAAGACATTTCACAGTTTCATAAATCGTATAATAGAAAGGAAGCGCTATTAGCAGCGCACTGCGCTACGGATGCAACAGAATTCACAAGACACATGGATTCATCCACTCAGACCCAACTCAGCACAACCCCGAGCCTACTGAGTCCGAGTATCTTCAGCCACATAATATGAAAGAAAAGTGTGGAAGAATGGATCATCTTTGTCAAACATAACAATTTATCAAAAAACTATCCTACAGAGTCTGCTGGAGGTCAGCTTGCTGTTTCATTCCAGTACTGCACTTCAAAAAGACTTGAGAAAAGAGTGATCACACGACTGGCCTCCCAAGTATAAAGAAGGACTACTAATTGCAAACATGAAGCTCAACTGTCTCTAAGAGAAAGAGACGTAGGCGTTTTGAAAGGAATTTTTCTAGTGTGATGGGTGGTTCCTTTCATGAGCTTGGTACCTACATAAACTGACGTTAACTCCCTGAGAAACAAAAGAAGTGACAACTGTGACCCAAAAAGCGATCAGTGTACGGAATGCAGATAGCCAAGTCTAAGGTGATGACCATATCGAAGGATATAAGGAAGTTGAAGCAGATAGGGTCTCGCCTGCTGGCTTTGCCAATCATACCTACTGGTTTTGCCCATGCTTTTTGCCAAAGCTGTAGAGCATCGTCAAAAAGTTAAAAAAAATATATTTGTTGATGTTTAACATCTGGCAAAAAAACCAAGGATGCATCTACGTCATGAGTCAATGTGATACACATGAATCATAAAGCCCCAGTGGCCCTAAAGTGATGACGAACATGTGTACACCAGAGTTGTGAAGCCACAGAGGGCCCAACGTGATGACAAACGTGCACATCTGTGCTGTAATGCACCAGTCATTTTGCTTTCGTTTTCATTTACCGCTTCTAGATTGCAGCCGCTCATCTTTAAGCATTCCATTCAATATAACATCAAAAGCACAACAAAGTGCATGTTCTCCATGTAGGGAGTTGCCCGGGATCAAACTGCAGTTATCAGGATCTTCCAAAAATAAAATATTAAATAATAACATGAAATAAAATAGCGGGACCGGGGGCAAAGGTGGAGAGCGTGGTAAAAACAATTCAACAGCAGCAGGAGAAGGAAGGAGGAACCAATGTTGGAATTATTTGAATGGAAAAAAAAAGCAAGAGCCAAATGGATGGGGAGAAGCACAAGAAGCAAAGCAACAGCTTAAACACGGACTGCTTTTGGGGCAATGCAGATTCACGGTGTGGAGTAGTGACAGAATAAAAGTGAACACAACACAATCGTTCAATGACAAATGATAAGTAAAAGCGGTCTCTAAGAGAGACCAAAAATGGGGAGTACGCTGGAAATGTGGAGACCTGGCAGGTGCCGTCGGTGATGAATGGGGGGCCTCTCTGAACGTGCCTTGACAGCTCTTTTATCTGCTACTCTATACTTCTATAGATCTGGGACCAATAGGGATGTCTGAAACAAAAAAGCATACACCAGAGGACCCAGAAAATACTGCTGCTATTCAGATTAGGAGTCTTTATCACTTCAACAAAATACAAGCTTCACATGCCTTAACGTCTGCCAAGAAGAGTGCCCACCACATGTTGCTTACCAATGATGCACGGCACAAACAATGAGAGGTTTATTAGCAATAGCTTCCCAAGAAGTTACATAATGGGACATCGGAGTTTCAAAATCTTGCAAGAGGGTTCCTGCCCATCCTTCGAAAAACTACTGGTTTTTATCAACCCCATAAACCATAAAACCAGAGAGCACTATTAGCCATCCAAGTAGCTCACACAATGAATTCAAAGGTTTTCTCCTTCGAAGTACTAAAGAAAAATGCAGCTCGAAGTATCTTCCAAAAATATTAAAACAATGTTCTTTCTATGTAAACATGTATGATCCCCCTACAAGAAACACCTTCACCATTGGGGTACTGGGCTAATGGCAAGATAGTGAAAAGGGGTACAGCTCAACCAACCTCTCCGCAATATTAACCCTCACCAATGTATGAAAAACTACGGGCATACCACAGTTCAAAAACAATGTAGAGGGCCTAAGTCACTCTCGAGGGGTTGTGCTATCCTACAATCCAACCCTATTAGACTGAAGTGCCGAGACTAAGGAGGAACCGTGGACCTGAAAATGCACCTATAATGAAACTAAACTAACCAGAAAACGTCCTACTCGTGGTTACCAAACAGATAACACGTGCTGGAAAAGGGACCTCCTTAAGTCAACTACTATTTGTGTATATCATACTTTGTCAAGCCATGAGTCTTGTTTCTAGAATATATGCCAAACCGTAGAACACAATGAGGGAGTGCCTGTACAGAACACCTGCATTTTATGGATACCACCGGAGCTGTAGTGCCAGTAGCCCTGGAGGAGTTCAGCACAATACAGACTGCTCTTTATAAATGGCATGTCCTTGCAGTTAGTTTGGGGTAGCCGGCGATGAGATTAATTGAGAATGCCAGGCAATGCAGTAGCAACTTCTCAACCTCCCAAGAACAATAAAGACATCAGCGTGTGTCAGTTTTGAGAATCCATGAGCAAGCATGCAGCGTTCGCTATTATGATTAATTTTCAAAGCAATCTTAATTCTCCCCCTCCCCCAAAACTTCTCTTTTTAAAGCAAGTAAGCAAATTATAATTCTACAGACCGTGGTCACAAGAGTGGTACACTATTTCTCTCAACTTCAAGGCTTAAAGAAATAGAACAGAAATGCTCTGTGCCATACATCTAGAATCCATACTAGTAGCTGGACAAAAATATTGTACAATGGGTTTCAAGACAGATCAGTGAGTTAATTGTTTGATGAAGCTATCTGGGTGTAACCTGCAAGTAGCACGTTTGAATCATAGTGGGGCAGAACCAACCTTTCATCATAATAAGGTCGATAAATGGAGTATATAAGTTAGGTATTAGTAACACCAGTGTTTTTACAGCATTAAAACTGCATCATTTGCAGCAGCAAACAGTATAACGAAACAAGTTGACATCATAAAGTAGTTTTAGGCCTCATCACTACTGCAAATAATTAGCTAATATGCAGCACCATGCTGGGGAACTCGGATACAGGAGAAATGGAAGGAAAAGCCCCTTTCTTCCTACTATTTTCTCAAAGGGCTTTGGACATAGTTTCAAGTTAATCCCTTGCTTTTAATTCTTCAAGAAAGAAAACATCGTGCCAGAATGAGCCCAAGCCAATGTAAGGAAAAGGCCGCTCAGTAAACTGGTGATTAACCTCTTGCGACCTGCGATCCACCTACAGGCTTCTTTAAGACAAAGACGGCAGAAATTGGATATGGTTGGGCTTTGAGCCCACTGGGATTCTTGGGGTTCCTTCCACATAATTGCAGCCAAGTCCACACATTCTCTAGGACGTTTTTAAAGGATACCGAGGAAACCGGGAATCGGCTTTACCCTTGAAAGATTATAAAGAACCAACATTTATATAGCACTTCATAATGATAATTCAAACGACTATTCGGTACTGTGAGCTTACAAACAACTAGGGGAACCAAGAAACAGCTAACATGCAGCTTTTGGCACTTACAATCAGAAATGGCCCAACCCGAACTCTCCAAAGGGGCTTGAATCCATCAACTGAAGAAGACTGTTTAACCAACATCCTGCTGGTCACTGTACACCCAACAGACTAGTTCTTTGAATAAGTCTCAACAATGAAGCACAAAGGCACTTTACCAAATAGATACATATTTTAGAAAAATGCTTATTTTTCACATAAATCTTAAGTCACTAATTAACAATAGGAACCTAGTGTGTTTCTCTTCAAAATTTAAATCCACTTCACTCTGTAAATCGAGGGCTGTATAAACCTGGACTCTACCAAAGTGACATGGGTGACTTAGAGTTTCCTAACCGGCTTTCAGCAGAAAATGTTCGTTTTTTTTGTTTCCTCTGTCTAAGAGAGGACGGCAAAGCATCCTTCAACATGTGTTCCATATTATGAAGGAAACTTGCAGCTCTGCTTATTAATAAAGTTCAACAGTGCCTAAATCATCAGACAAACTTAGCAGTGCATAACAATATAGTTCACTTATAGAACATAACAGTGACTGCACAAAGGATGAAAACCTGTTATTTTTTGGTCTAACAAAACTGACTAGTTTAGTAAAAACATGGTAAAAATGAAATACCTTCATCGAGGCCTGCAACCCAGGGCCCAATATAGTTTGTCCACATTATTCAACCCCGCACGTTCTCGCTTTCAATGTTGAGTATGGTAGGCATAATCTTCAGGCCTGTCTAGCAAATGCAAATATACAGAATGAATACAGCTCTGGCACGTCGGTTTGTTTCCGAGGCAACAAAAACCAATTTGTAAGCTTTTTCCTCACAGCCCTAGAATAATCTTTTCCCCATACCTGGAAGACTGAATGCTGTGGACTTGAAGCCGATGAATGACTGCATATGTGTTTGCCACTTGTGAGTCATCCAGTCAACGTAAAGGAACGAGGTAGAAGAAGATTCCATCACATCATTCAGCCATGTTCTTTCAAGAGACCCGAGCAGAAGGCAAGAGGTGGGTGGGGGAGGGAGACTTGTTCAGCAGCCAGCTCATAGGTTACCCTGATCACATGCACAAGCAAACTAATGAGATCCAGAATAAAGGCACAAAGGCACCTTGAGGCAGTTATGAAATGCGATCTGAACCATGGAGAACCACTGAAAGCAGCTGCACTTCCTTTCACCCACAGGCTAGAGATGGGGCTTGACCAAAGGCCCTCAGGATACGTGGCCCCGTGTGGAGGGTTTCTTCGTACAAAGCATTTACGTCACAGAAAGCGTGTTCAACTGCGTTAATCAAATGTGCCTCTTCTCTCCATTAAGCGTGGCTTCCTTGGTAGCAAATTAGTTGTATCATTTTTTCATATGCTGCAATGATTACACATGCACATTGAAGTGTGAAAGCACTTTCGTTATTTTGCTTTTTTTCAGCACTTGACAACCAAATGCGACAAGAGTAGGAGATCCTCAGAAAGATGACATTAAACCAAATGTTATACTTGCACACACAAGATGTCATTCTCCGCTAATCCTTTGAGTATCGAATTAACAAACGTGTTTCCTGACAGGGCTACATCACTACTACACATTTACATCAGCATCTGCCAGACAAATGAATGCATACCAAGCAAGAAAATTCGTACCCAATTTAGTATTGCCCTTTGGCCTTGCCCATCAAACTCACAAATCAATTTTAATAAATCTATCCAACAGAAATCTAATTTCACTCTACCAACTGGATATCTCTTCAAACCGAGCTAGACTCAGTCTGTCATGGTATCAACCAAACCATTTTGGAAAAGTCACCACCGGACCGGAATACTAGCGCAAATCCATACTAACAGATTGTGTTTAAGTCACATAATAACAACCCTAAACTATAACAGCATTGGTATAGAGAAGCATGAAAATATTTTTAATTAGTATGTTCAACATTTTAGATTTCAGTTATTTTACAATGCCTCACAAATCATACAACAATTATCAAAATAAAAAAATAACGCTTTTGAATTCATTAATAAAATAAATTATCAAATTCAAAAAAATTCTACATTACTTAAGCAAATACTTTTTAAAGCACGATAATTCTAGGCATGATACAGCTCTATAAACATACTGTAAATTGACAGCACACAGTACTTCAACCTCAGAGATCAAAGCTCGATCTAATGAATTTTAAAAATGTAAATATATTTTTTATTCATACAGATTATGCCTATGCAATAGCACTACTATACCTAAATGTTACACTGAAGTTTTAGTAGGGAACAAAAAAAACAAATATTTTACTATACATTTAGAAAATTAAGTTGGGTTCTAGAAACAACTTTTGTGGCAGGTGTGAGGGTTGGGGAAGGCCAACATAGTGACTCTTGGGTCATTTTGTACCCTGACAAGATCCCTTATTGCCCGCATTCTGAACTATTTGGACAGGGATGTTATCTTGAGGGAGGAGTGCATTAAAGACACCGTGACCCATCACAGGAAAACTTTCATCTACCCAAACTACTCTCTTCTGATGCAGCAGCAGCGCCGGTCCTTCAAGGTAGAGAAACAAAATAAATGGAGGCTCTGCTTAGTTGCCCCAGTGGCGCGTCTGGGGGGTTTCTTGGCCTGGGATCTTATAGCAATCTCAAAGTCAGGAGATGCATGGGCTTTGACATACATTCATTCTTCTGCACAACTTTCAAACAAATTCAAGCTTTCACAGTGCTATTTCTACGAAACTTGCAGGTTTGTCCTACCCCTTGGGGCATATAAATGAAAGCTAACACAGGTGTCTGAATTTAATCCTCTAAACACTAAGCTGGCATTTGAAGCCATGGGTAGGGTAGGATGGGCTTTTCGTGAATGCACACAGTCTTTATCTTGACCATACCTGGGGTATTTTATAAGCTACAACTAAGATGGGAGGATGACGTGGGAGAATGGAAGATGATGATTGGAAGACGATGAATGGACGCTGGAACGAATGGCCACTCAAACATGACAATTTCTGCCAGACTCAGGCTTATTCAGTTCAAGCTCTTTCACAAAACAGAGGAAGAGTTCCCTTTTAGGTAGTTGGCATTAAAATAACTGAATGAATAGAGGTGCCCATGACATTATTTTCAAGGAGTCCTGTATTTGCCACTATCACCCTAATAGAGAATATCATTCAGAGTGTGCCTTCAAAGCTGCAGTCGATCATTTGAGAGTACATAAGAAGAAACTTTTGCAGTGCTATACACCCCTGCCAAGGCAATGGAGCACTTTACCAAATGAGTGGCATGCTGCATTCTAGCAGCATCGCTGCAGCGGCTTTTCCCGCTGTGTGCGGCAAATTTGAAAAAGCTACGTTACATGACGAGCTCAGCTCGTCATCCGCACACGACCACCGTGGCTGATGACAAGCTGAGCTCGTCATCAGCAGCGAAGAGGTTAGGAAGTGGTTGGGTGGAAGGATGCAGAGTTGCAGAGTGGCCTACCTTGTAAGTATTTCGATGTTGTGCATAATAAGCAGTGAAATTCACTTCTCGTGTTTGCTGTAATTATTCCTGGTTTAGAACGAAGAATGCGTAATTAGTGTAACTGTAGCACGTTAAGCTGAAGACATGAATAGGTCCTGTTGGGGTGTGAGTTAGCACTTGCACAGGGGAGTTGAGGGAGGTCAATGTCTTGAGACACATCATCCTCTATTACCACCAAAACTGGTGTAACAGATGTAGGGAACTAAGCTTAGCCGTTCATGAAAGTAGGAGATCCAGTCTAGAAGGCTTCCACCAAAGCAAAGATCCTCCAGCCTAATAGTATAGTCTGAAGATTGACATTGTCAAAGGCAGCTGTAGTAATGCTATCGGCCAATTTCTGTCCACTGTCATTTTCAGGGCATCCTCGGTGGCTAATCAAGCAAGTTCAGTGTCTCTGCCTGGGTGAAAGCCGGTTTGCTTGTCAAAGTGAAATCAGAGCAGATTCAGCACCCTTGACTGGGTGAAAGCCTGCTTGCTGGTCAGGCTGTAGGTTGTTCCCTTCCATGAAGTCGGGGGTAAGGCAAGTCTTTCAATCACTTCTATTTGTCCGACAGGAAAGGTTGTGATGAGATTGTAGTCCTGTGCTAAGAAGTGGAGTTTATTCTGCTGCCTGTAAGTAGTTTTGTGCGCCCCTACTTTTGTAGTAATTGTTCTGGTTAAAAAGTTTACTAAGAAAGAGATTAGATCATTGTCACTTTATATTCAGGAAAGGTTTCCAGTTATTTTATTTTCTCATAACATTTATAGAGGGCAACTGTCGCTTTACAAATATCCTGGCGCTGCAAGCTTTTATCATAACATACCAGCTGTAAAAGTGAGCACCAGAAGACCAAATGATTACTTAAGAAGGAGCAAAGTCTTCAAGGCCTTTCTGAAGTGCAGTAGATCAGTTAATGATCCGAGAGTAGCTGGTAACTTATTCCATAATTGGGCTGCATTACCTACAACGGCCAGAATGCCTTGTTTGGTCTTGTGGAATCTAGTTACACATAGGAGGTTGGATGAAGGTGAAAGAAGGCATCTCCCTGGGGTATCTCTTTAGGCTCTATTGTAGGGACACAGGACTCATGTCCTACAGGGCCTAAAAGTTTCCAGTTACTGTTAGAAGTCCTGATGGAACGAATATTGCATCCAAAATGTGACCAGGAGAGTGTATCTTACCTGAGACAAGCTGGAGTAAGTTGAGGATGGTTAAGTTTACCACAGAGGATTTTGTTTGAGCAACGTCAGGGCGATCAAACTAGATGTTCAGAGCTCCCAGGATAGAGATTGTTATGATTTACTATGATATCCAAACTGGCATCTGGCAAGGAAGCAGTAACTGATCGGTTTGGTTTTGGAACCTGTGAAGACGTGATAATTATTACACAACACACAATTCTGACCCATAGGCAACTTCCTGGTAACAGGGAGATCAGAATTTAGTCCTGAATTTGAAATCAGAGCAAATGGGGTTGACCCTGAATTGGCGTGGGTGCAAAGATATAGTTAAACCTGATGGGAGAGAACAAAGGACCCCGTCTTGGTCTCGAGTTGGACACCCTGCAAGTTTAAGAGTCAATAGATTCCAACTGCAGTAAGAGATGCAACCCTTTGCAAGACGTAGCTTCCACAAAACTGAGCATGTTTGTTTCATGTGTCACAAGGTAGTTAGGAGTCTATTGGGGCCAATCTAGAAGCGAGGCATATGCAGACTACAGCTTTTATCCCAAGAAATTAGGTAAGTAAAGACATGTACGTGACAACCAAAGAGCAGCACAGGAGCAACCCCCCTGGAAGATGCTGCTTACAGAAATCGCCAATTCAGTTGAAGTTCTCTGGAACCTTGTGAGAAAACGTGACAAGCTATCGAATTTGGCCTTTTATGGGGAGATAACAGGACATGCATTACATACCATGCCAGCTATAGAACACCTGTCTCCCATAAGGTTATCAACAGATATATGCTCTATCATACACTGGAATCAACCAGTTGGGCTAAAATTTCACAAGACTTTCAAGGCAAACATTTGTAGTGACATCTGCACAGTATTGTCAGATCGGAGGGGGACAATGCATGATTAGTCTAGGCCACCATAAACACAGTGTGATGATGGCCTGTGAGAAGAATCAGCAAAAAACAGGTGAGCCACGATCAGTGACATTCCCCTCACTGCCAACTAATAATAAAAAACTAACTCCTAGTGACCTCCATAGGAGGAGACTTTCTCTTTCATGTCAGACTAACCAGGTACCACTACTGGAATGAATGAATAAATGAATTAATATACTGACGCTTTTACTATCAAATATTAGAGAAATCCATAGGTATTCAACAAAAAACACAATGGTTTAATCTGTGGATACTAGTGAAGCAGAACCCTTTTAAACACTGCGTCCTCTAAAATATATAGTACGGCAGCAAGCAGGCTGTTTACATAAAACACGGCTTTATAAAAAGATTTCAAGTCTCTTGAAGGAATAAAATAAAATGGCTGACTTACCTAGTCAAAAGCATTTGATTCCATCTAAATCACTCAGGATCTTTAAACGTTTTGTCACCTCAAGGCCGTGGCGGTAGTCACCTGTTCACCAAATTAGAAAATCAGAGCTATGAAGCTTTGTTCTTTCAGGAGGTAAACCCACTGATGAGACTGCATTTGGTTGTTACAAGGTGAGCCATGGACCATCCTCAACACCAGACACCAAAAATCTAATGAAATCCCAGCCAGATAAATACAAAAGTAAGACGATTCCCAAAGAAACATACATTAAACTTCGTAGCTCAGCCTTGCCAATAGGCAAAGATGCCAATGAGACTGCATTTGGCTGTGAGGAGGCCAGTGAAGAGCTGATTGCATTCTATCCAAATAGGCGAACGTAAAAGAAAAAAGTAAAAAAACGGGAAAAGGACAGTTACTTAACCACGGGATGGAAGCTGGTGAATTTTGAATTACCCTAGAAGTCAGGGGGAGAAGGTCTCACAAGTCTATCAAAATTCTGCTTTCCATAGATTGGGAGTGAAATTGGAAGGAATGGCACCTGATGTCTAAACAGACCAGGACCTCTTGCCACATTTTACGTTTATGTACTAAAGACAAAGCATGGGCTGCTGCAATGAGACCAGGATTAATTTAATGTACCACACTCAGAAAATGACGATCAGAACCATATGTTCAGATAAACAGACATGTTATCACCCCCAAAGGCCTTTAACAATTGAGGCCATTTAGGAAAATACAGCTCTCTATAAGGCAATCACATCCTTTTAGGACCGGCCAACTCAGTTTGAGACACAAAATATGTTGGAGCAACTGGTCCCTGGTATTTATGGATAATGTACTTCAAACCCCTTGAATAGCAATCAGTGTTAACATCATCCTTATCCTTTGTTGAAATCAAAAGGATGAGAAGATCTGGTTAAACCTGATGCCATTCAAAATGGTAAAATTCATAACGCTAGGTATCTACACTACAACAGTTTAAAAAGGAAAAAGATAATACACGCAAAAACACAATTCTTCTGAATAACCGGCCTTAACATTAAAGAAACAAAGAACACACGTACTTTAGAAGGAATCAGCAAAGAGATGACCTCATAAAAAACGTGATGCAGCTCAGACAAAAGTACAAAGGCTCAATATACACCAGCCAAGCCAGCAACAGGAAGAGAGAGTGAAGCCACTGGAAGCTGGTGCAGTGTGTGTGCTGGGCCTCTTCAATTCAGGCTCACATTTCAACCCAACAAACATTCCCGGGCCCTAGAAGCAGTGAAGAATCCGAGGCACAAGTCCTTCAACGACATGCATCCAGGGTCCTACCTCATTCAGAGGCCTGTTGAGTCGTGCAGCCCTTGAGATTTTCACCACGGGTTTCTGAGGCCTACAGCACTGGTGTGTTCATGAGTCCCAGCCCACAGTGGCAGCTGAGGAGCATGCTCAGTAGAGCAGTCTCCCTCCCTCCTCCAGCACGAAGCAGCTCACGGGCTGCACTGCCCTCTCTGGTAATCCGAGAAGGAAGTGACAGGAAGGCAAACCACTGAAGAGGCAACTATTGGAATGGCAGAAGGGCTGAAAAGAGATTATCTTTCTTAAGGTAAGTCTGCTTTAAAATATTTAGGAACAAGATTCTACATTTGACACGATGACACAAGCAGCATTTTATGAATTCTGACCATTGCTTAAAGAATTCGGTAAGTTTGGCTTCCATTAACAAACTAACTCAATTTTAACATCTGGGGCAAGAACATCGGATTTCAAACCAGGATTTTGCACGTACCTTATTCTGAAATTATCAAGTTGCAACGCTTTCAAGATAACTGAGCAATTCAATAGGTACAAAGAACAAAACAGGTCGCGTGAAATAACTGCGAGCCACTGCTGTGGAGACTTGCTGAGAATGCCTTTTTTTAATTACTGATTTATTTTACAGCAAGACATGCCTAAAACCATGAGGGTTGTTTTACACCCCTTACAACATGTATTGAGACAATCAATTTACAAGACTGTTCCCCATCTGCGGGCGTTCACTTGCCACTGTCCTAATATATAAATGTATTCTAATGAAACAGATAATGAAGGTCAAACATGTGACCTCAGGTAAGTGACGGAAATGTTGCACAATGTATGTTATTGCACGGCATGCCAAAACCGACAGTCCTTCTCTTAAAATGTAACAAATATCCATGGCACCAAAGTATATTGCTCTGTATCAAGAAGGCTAGAGAGAGAAGTGACATTCACCCCAGACCAAGGTGCCTGTTTGAGGAACTGGAGGCAAGTAATTTTTTCTTTAGAATTCTGTAGCAACAATTGTAATCATTTTCGGAAATTAAGGGTGGTCTCCGACTGTTGTAAGACATTTGTCAAACTTTGTGGCACGTAGTCAACGTCCCTGTTAAAACAGCCCTCCCACACTATTTGCAACTTCGGTACATCTAAGAAGCTCAGAGAAACACTGTGGTACCTTGAGGGTTTTTTCAATGTTTAATAGCACTAGCATATTGTCTTCTCGCTTTGTCCCTTTGGAGGCATAGCTGAACCTATGTCCTCTAACCACTCTTTAAGCCAGCTTTGGAAAGAAGTTAGGATTTTGAAATGTTTTGTGTTGCTGCAAACTTTAATTGTGACTCAGTAACTCCTAGTACATAGGGTTTCTTGAGACCTTAATCGGATCAGAAGCTGCATCGAAAAGTTGTTCCATTCAGACCACTGCTTGGTCGGTATTATGCATGCACCATGAGGTCTACACAGTCATACTCGCTTCCCCGTTGCAATGACAATGCATACTATTTCCAAAATTCAGCTTGTATGAGTGTAAGTTTGGGCCAATGGCACCGTGCAGGCTAAGGGTTTTCAAAATAGTAGAGACCATACCTAGATTCTAGGAGGAACGGTCACCAAAAAATGTACTTTATCTCAGCCCTAAATTTATTTGAAAGGTCCAACTAATATGATGCTGTTAGATGAAGTGAGAAGATCTTGAGCTATTCAGTAGCTAATTCAAGGTTGTAACACTTTCTGATTAGACTGGTCAAGTTATTTGCAATCTGTACTTTAGGGAATGCTCTTACCAGATAGCTGTCCACATGCAGATGGCAGTGGATCATCTGTAGAAACTAAGTCCAGTGCCAGGGACAGAATTTTTGTAAAATGACATAAGGTTGCATTCAGACAAAAGCAGTCTTTTGTACGTATTCATAGTGCTGTTTCCACATGGTGTACATGGGGACTATTCTGCATGCCCACTAGACTGGACCATAAAAACATGATTCTTGTAGGTAGACAGCGCAACTAGTAATGGGTTTGGATGGTGCTGGCACTGGGGACAAATTAATCATCCTAAACTTCTGAAGGTGAAATCTGGTTCAGTTGTAGGTAAATGGGTATGCAGTTCCTATAGAGGTGGGAGAATAGGTGTTCTAACAGACCAGGTATTCTTGAACAAATGGGTTGGTTCCTTTTTGGATTAAGAGCCCTCACACACTCTTGCGAGTGTCATACTTCTTCATAGGGCTTTGCTCGTCGTTGAGCCGGCGCTGCAATACTAGACGGTCACCTTCTATGGGGATCTTTAGCAGAGATCTTTTATCCGAAGCCGTATGTGAAGTGCCTGTGTAGGGCCCTGGGAGTAGATGTGTGATTATGCTCCACTTACGGTACAGGAGGTAGTGTGTGGCACAAGCGATATGGCTGGTAATGTAGTGTCTCAGGGAAATCACCAAGATGTTCCCAACCCAGGTGCACACTGACAAGTAGCCTTGTTTTTCATCCTGCATCTTGCCGGTGCCGCTCACATAGCTTTCTTGAACTGACCTGTGGATCTGTCGTTTTGTTCTCCCCCCTGCCCACCGGACCGGCTCGCCTCCCCACTCGCTCGCACTCGCTGGTGGGAGCGCTTTCTGCAGTCGGCAGAAGCACACACTGCTCCCAGCGGAGTGCTCTGTGGGTTGAGGCTTGAGGGGGTAATAATTGGAACTACTCCGTCCGGGGGACTGCGAGGACCAGCAATCCCTGAACTAGCGCAGCTGGTGCCTCTTCCCCCGGCGGCCACGCCCACCACTTTCACGGTCATTAGTGGCAAGCTCGTCTCCGCGACGCGGGACGCGCGCGGGTCGGAGCACGGGGCGAAGCCCGGGCCAAGTCTTGCCCCGTTCAAGACCGGGCAAGACTGGACTGGGCCACCCTATTTACGTTTGCTTTCTTCCCTTCTATTCTTGCTGCTACTGTGTGTATTTCTAAATAAGTCACTTGTAGTTCGCATTTAGATTTTACAGTACCTTTATACCGCAACGAACTACATTGCATCATGTCTCCGAGAACCACCAGGAATACAGTTAAGAAACAGGCCCAGGCTGCTGCTGAGGTTATTGGGCCAATAGACCAATTCATAACTAAAGCCAATGAGGCCATTGAGCAGGGCATTACCCTATTGGAACGGAGAGTCTCACAGGACCTGGCTATCGCCAGACGCTCATCCATGGGCTTACTGGCTACTGCAAAAACTCCCCAGCGTCCTGTTGTTACCCCCTCCCTTGACAGTGCACGCAGAGTTGCATACTGTCCCCCGCACAGTGGACCTATCTGCGTCCTTAGATCTTTCCGAATCCCATCTTTCACTTGAAAAATCCCCAGTCATTTTTGCTAGCCAAACTGATGTCGCCCCTTCTCCAACTACAGCTAGGGGTGCACGCAAAGGTGCAATCCCCACAAAAAAGAAGAGGGAAACTACTAAGTCTCATCATACTACTAACTCCCCCCCCCACAACTATCCCCGCAACCCCTTCCACTTCTCATCTCCCCCCACAAATCATTAATCTTGCCATAACTCCCCACCTACCTCCCTCCCCGTCTCTTGTACACACAACGGATCTTACCACAGATAACTTGAATGTTAGTTGTAGCAGCTCTAGTAGCTATGACAGTGAGGGTGGTATGGCCGACAATGGTAATTTAACTACTAACACCTGTAGTAACGATAGTCTACTGCTTAGTAAAATTGGAGATCTAATTAAGTCCTATTTAGAGCCCATAGAAAAGGCACTGCCCCTGGTTCACTCCCAACTAACCCAATTGTCTTTAGCCCTGAACTCAAGTGAGGGTAACAACAAAGATTCCAACTTGGCTCAAGGAAGGCCCATTACTCACAATACAAACACTTCTAAGCCACTAGCACCTACTATCAAGCCCCAAGCACCTCCCAAACCATCTAACCCCATACCGACCCAATCCTCAACCAACTCTAAGACACTGTCATCTATTCAACCAAAACCTCTTCCTGCCCCTCCTACCCCCGCTCTTCCTACCCCTGCCCTTACCCATCCCAAACCCTCTGTTGGATTTAACTCCATCCCGAGAAATCGAAAGAGAAGGGGCCATCCTATCCATCTTCCGCCTGAGGCATTCCCCTATGTAGTAATAATGACAGGTGTCCCGGAACTCCCCCCAAATCAGGACGAACCAGTCTGGTCATTAAAAAACAAAGTTATATACTGGTTGTCCAATAACAGACCTTTACCAACCTTTATGGACAACAGAGTTACCACTGTGCGCAGAGTGCCCAGGCTAGGCAATGAACCCAAAAACATTCAGGGTGACTGCGTCATAGTGAATTTCGGCGATCCTAACACAGTTGAGCACATCTGCTCCAGGGGAGATCATACTTCCACTGAAGGGATCGCCACCCACAATCTGTCTTACTTCTACCCCCCGACTCCACGACATAATGCCGGTCCTCCATGGAGCTGGACGAGAGTGGGGAACTGGGGTGGAAATAGAGATCGAAGCCATTTGACAGGCTACGGATTTAGCAATCCACCCTCTGGTCACTTTACCAACTGGAGAGGCCCAACGCTATCCAACAGATACGATTGTTTGGATATATGACCATCAGTCCCATTCTCTGAAGTCAAAGCCATCAATAATGTATCGATTCACTCCAAACGTATTTCCAGGAAAACTAGGATGGCAGGTTCCACCTCGCCTTCTCTGTCTGGCACCCACACTGAGCCTTACACCCCCTTGTTAACTCCATTCTCTCAATCGACAATCCCTATGGATCAAGATTCCTGCCACATTCAGTCAACCCTCCCCGAGGAGTCACACACGAGCCAACAACACATCACCCCAACTTTCTCTGATTCAAAACGAATTCCCTCCCCCCTTGTCCCAATGGCCCAGTCCCATCCTTCACCACCCTCTGCTGATCCACAGACCACAAATTCCACTTTACCACCAACCTGGGATCTTTCAGTCATCTTTTGGAATGTAGCGGGTCTCAGATCCATGATTCATCTCCAGTCTTGGTTCGACTTGGTTAATAGGCATAAATTAGTCTGCCTCCAGGAAACCTGGGCTATTGACCCTATTCACATTCAGGGCTTTAAAACTTTTCATCTTCCCGCCAGCCCGTCTACACACAGAAGACCTAAGGGTGGTTTAGCTATCTATATCTCCAATCAAATTCCATTTAAGATTATTGAAGTTCCCCCAGTATCTCCAATTCTCCAAATCCTTAAGCTAGTCCCCGACAAAAGCTCCTGTTATTATTTTATCAACATGTACAATAACTCTTCACCTGCGACTGTGTAAAATCTCTGCTAGAAATTACATCATATTTGCATGATCAGAAAGCTAAGAACCCGCAGCTACAATGTCATGTTGTGTGGGGTGGGGATTTTAATGTTTACCTATGTAACAACTATAAAAAAGGTATCTGCGGACTCCAAGAAGAACATGATGTCCCCATTGCCCACTTTGCTCACTCCAGTATTGGGACTACTCTAAATAACAGTCTTTTTTCACTTGAACTTGATTTTGCAAATGAATCAGTGTGTCCCGCTGTCGAATTCAAGCCAACCTTTCATGGCAGAGGTCTTTCCACTACCATTGATTTTATTCTGTGTTCGCAAACTCTAAATAACCGATTGAAAAACTTTATAACCGGCACTGACCCCTCCAGTGATCATTACTCCAATAGTATTACCATAATATTTAACTTAGCCTCCCCAGCCCACTCTAAGACTAGTCTCCTAACGCAGCATTCCCTGGAGATGAGTAAAACTAACGGCTATACTGTAAAATGGTCAAAGATCAACCCCTCCGAGGTTACCAGCAAGATTATCCAAAAAATCCTTCCCCTAATATACAACTGTTTAGAGGAGACCTCATCTCCCCAGTTGATCCTCTCTAGTTTCGTTAAAATCTTAGAAGCTATTCGGCAGGAGCTTACTCGCCAGCATAAGACTCATGATAAGGATTGCCGGGGGTGGTTTGATTCACACTGCCGCAAAGCCCTCTGCGCACTAAAACGTGCTCTACATAGCCAAGACAGGGACATGGCCTTAATAGCCCTATTAAGAAGGAATTACAAGGTGGCCCAATAAACCCGCAAACGGGAAATAAAAACCAACCTTTGGGCCCAACTGCACCAGAGCACATTGAGCAAGGACAGCACTCTGTTTTGGCGAACAGTTGAGGCTCCTTTTCTAGCAGATGCGACTGCTGTTCGCCACCTAGATGTGGCAGTACCTGCTGAAAAATGGGTAGCCCACTACTCACAGATTTTTGGGGACTCCACTTTAACAACTGAGGCCTCCAGAATCGGGGAGGCAGTCCTTACTAGGGTTAACACCTATCCCATTGACCTCCACTTCGATCTCGTGGAGGTGACTGCTGCGCTGACTTCCTCAAAGACCGGGAAAGCTCCCGGCCCTGATGGAGTCCCACTTGACATCTTTGTGAGTAACCTAGACCTATGGTCCCCCATTGTTATGCAAGTTATGTCTGCAGCCTCACAGATTGGCCTTATCGACTCTTGGTCTACCTCTGTGCTTCTACCCATTTTCAAAAAGGGAGAACGCGACAACCCAGCCTGCTACAGACCCATTTCCCTCTTGGATTTGCTGGGCAAGGTCGCTGGGAGACTAATCTTGGAACGTCTCCAGGACTGAGCCACAGAGAATAAGATCATAACCAACCTACAGTTCGGTTTTCAGGAGGGATTGGGCACTGTAGAACAGGCCCTTAATCTGACATTGCTCATGGGTAAATATGCTTGGGCCAAAGGCGGTAACCTTTACCTGGTCTATGTGGACCTAAGCTCCGCATTTGACTGCGTAATCCACTCCAAGCTGTGGGAGATCTTGAGTAACTTGGGCGTAGATCCTCCACTCCTGAAATTTCTTCGAGAGCTATACTCGGATGCCAAAGCATGTGTGAGGTATGGTATCAATGGAGAGCTTTCGGAATCATTTGGCATTGCAAAAAGCGTCAGACAGGGGTGCGTCCTTGCTCCATTCTTATTTAATATTTATACAAATGGATTGGAACAAGCGATGCTGGTAGACAACAAAGACCTCCCCTGCATAAACACCCAGCCAATCCCTGCATTACTATATGCGGAGGATTCCGTCATTTTAGCGAGAACACCTAATCAGCTCCAGCTCCAACTGGACAAGTACTGCCAATATATGCTATCTCTTGGACTAAAAGTAAATAAATCCAAGACTTGTGTTATGTATATTGTCAAGAAAGCCCAGAAATGCAAATCTCTTTATAATCGAGAAATCTAGGCTAGAAAACGCTAAAACATATCCTTACTTAGGGATCCTTATCGACAATCATTTGTCCTGGAAACCTGCCACCTCCAGCTGGAAATTCCAGTTTCAGCGCACAACATCGGCGCTGACCTCTTTTTCAAGGAAGCTGGGCAAGCCCGCCCCTGCCGTGATTCTGAAAATCTACCAAGCCAAGTGTTTGAGTGTGGCTACTTATGGAGCGGGTGTATGGGGCTACACGCTTGCTACTGAGCTTCAAGTTATCGAAAACGATTTCTTGAAATATATATTAGCCCTCCCCCAAAGTGCTCCTAACTACGGCACCCATATTGAGCTCGGTTGGGAGTATCTATCTGACACCATTAGATACCAACCGATCCTCCTTTGGCATCGTATATGGACTCAGGAGCAATGTCTCCTTACTAGGTCGTTAATAACTGATTGCCTTACATTGACCCACTGGAAAAGGATCCCCTGGCTATTATATGTTTATAAATTTCTGAATGATTTGAATTGTCCCGCGTTTTTCACCGACCCTATCTCACTAACGGCTACATCCAGAAAGACCTTGAAGAATCTGTGTGTCGCCCATTTAAGAGACCTACGTATGTGTTCGGAAATTGGTAAACAATCAAACACTCACTTAATGATGATACAATCCTCCTATGGCATACAACCTTATCTGTCTTTTTACCTGTCAAATTATGATAGATATGTTTTAACTAGATTTCGGTTTGATTCATTTTATCATCTTGTCTCGTTCCCTGAGCCCTCTGATTGGTCACGTGAACTAGCTAGCTGTCCTTGTGATGGCTGTTCTTCCCAGTCTACCTTGCATGTAACTTTATTTTGTAGCTTCTACGAGACCCCGCGTAAACACTGGCTGGTCCCACTTCTCCGACAAACAGGTCTGAGAAGATGCAGACCTGCTCTTTTGACACTTCAGTTCTTAGATACCCCGCTTGTTGCCAAATCTATAGCTTGCTTCCTTAAGGCATGTCTGAAAATTCATTCTCAACTAATTGTTACTGCATTGTAAAATTTTATTCCTGTTATGTGAACAACTTGTTATTTCATTGCCGTACAGTGCGACATTGTATAGACGATTTTATAATGAATAATTCAATGTTCAATGTATTTACCAGTCATTATTGCTCAAATGAAAACTTTTTATAAACCAATGTAAATATTTTCTATAATGTACTTTTATGATTGAAAATTCAATCGAAATAAAGTTTCTTTTGACTTTGACACCCTGCATCTTTTCTTGGACACAGCAAGACTGGAAGAAAGGAGGATACACTGGCTGGAAACCTGGGCAAAGGGAAACGAAGTCTTTGAAAGATGAGAAGGCCAATGGTCATTTATTACCAGATCTGGGAAATGGCTGGTATTAACAGCACAGAGCACAGCAATTTGGCCACATCTTTACCATTCTAGAACTGCAATAGCACTTGTCCTTTGCAATACATTTTTCTTTATAAGGACACAATCAAAGATACTATCCTGGATCTATGTTTTTAAAATCCAAAGACTTCAGTCTTGCTTGTAGAGACCTGCACAAACCAGCACTCATGGGCTTGGCAGCAGTATCAGTGATCTTCCTGGATATCAGCACTTTCACTCTTTTTCTTTCACTATTCAGAACATAACATATACCCATCATGGACACGTGAAAGCTGAAGGACTACAGCTGCAGACTACAACAGCAATGGCTTTATCTTTCTATAAAATCTTCCCCCTTAACCTACTTTGATGTCTGCCACCCCATCAACCATACAGCAGTGCTTTCTCTTACACATCCCTTTGATTTCTTAGGAGACCTAACCACGTGGTTCCATTTTCCAGAGCAACTCGATCAAATATCTGTTTGATGGCCCAGCCTCTATAAGTCTACATGTAACAAACAACGCTCATTCCCACCCAGCAGGCCACTTGCTGGATCCTACTTTGACTTCATCTGGATCTCTGACGGGCATTTCTCCTTTTACGTCTGGATTCCATTGGCATCTCCGACAAACCGCTTACACTGGTTTCTTCCTTCTAGTCTGTTAGAATACAATCGGTAGCTTTGGGCAGCTACAAGTCTCCTCCCTTTGTCCTCCATGTGCAGTCCCACAGGGCTCATCCTTGAGCCCCACTCTTTTTCATAAATATGTATCCGTACTGACGACACTCATTAGATCCTTCGGACTGGCTCGGACATCTTATGCAGATGATACACAAATTGCCTTGTCAGTGTCAAAAAATACTCTACCACAGATGCAAAGTTTTAAGAACAGCATGCTGGTCGTCAGGTCATTTATGAGCTCTCATTGTCTTAGGCTGAATTCAGATAAAACTGAAGTAGTAATTTTTGGCAATTTTCCTGCCAAACTGGTCACAGAGTTGGTGGCCTGACGAATTAGGAACGGCACCAATTCCAGTCGCCAAGGCTAAAAACCTTGGTGTGATCATGGACAATAAACTGAACTTTGAGGCACAGGTTCATGCAGTTTCCTCATCAAGTTTTTTTTGCTTAAAATAATCAAAAAAATACCTTTTATTCCCATAGACAGCAGGAAAACGGTGATTACCTCACTGATTCTTGCCAAATTAGACTATTGCAATGGTCTCTAGCTTGGTGTGCCTGAGAAACAACTCAATAAGTTGCAAATGATCCAGAATGCGGCCCCTAGGATTTTTCTGGGAATTCCTAAGTATCATTCAGTCTGGAAACATTTGCAAAAGCTGCACTGGCTCCCAGTCAGGAGCCGTATTCTCTTTAAGGTCCTTTGCATTACCTACAAGGCACTTCATGATTCTGGTCCTAAATTCCTGAGACGCCTACCATATTGGTATGTCCCTAAAAGGCATCTGTGCTCAGAAGGAGCTAAATTGTTAGCAATATAGACATTCTTCAATGCCAGCTGGGGTGGCAGAAGCTTTAGGGTTGCAGCCCCAAACTCTGCAATGAACTTCCCTTCTCCATTGGAACGCTTCCAACCTTGTTTGCTTTCAGTAGGGCCTGAAAACTTGGCTGTTCAATAAATAGAGACCGTGCCTTTCATAAACTTGCTTCTCTAGACCTCAGCGCCACAACACCTCAGGTTATTCGTGCACTTAATAAATATAGTAACATAAGATATGAACATAACATATTCAATGATCTCATAAAGACATTTCAAGTAATACCTGCTCGAGGCAGTGCCCTCAGACAGCAAGGATTAGCGTCGAGGGCATACCATCAGGTGACCCCAGAAATGCTGGCGCAGGCATTGTGCGAACATCCATGCCCTCTCACGGGGGTTTTAGAAAGGGACCTGGAGTCTCTGCAGGCATGGCTTGTGGACAGGCTGAATGATTTGGCCCCTTCGAGGGCTCCTTGTTCGCTATCTAAATGGGTTTCTGCTCCTTGGTTCACTGAAGCGTTGCTTGCTTCCCGCAGACAGTGCAAGGTGGCTGAAAGGGCCTGGCGGGCTCAGTACGATTCTGCAGCCAGACTCGATTATAGAACCATGGTCAAGGCCTATCATCGGGATATCCTCCTCGAGAAGAAGAGTTACTTTGCTAGGAGGATTGAGGCTGCCTCTAATTCCTGCAAAGAGATCTTGACGATTGTTTGGGAATTCATTGCCCCACGGTCGAATGCAACCCAGACCGCCCCTACCGAGACATGGGCTTCGGATCTCGCCAGCTTTTTCACTACTAACATTAAGCTGATTCAGGACTCTTTTCCATTGAGGCTGGCTGTTGTCTCCCGTTGTTTTGAGGACGGACCAGTTCAATCGGTCCCCCTAGGGTCAGTCCTGACAGACTTTCCGCCTATTTCAGCTCCTTCGTCATTGACACTCATGGCCAATCTTAAATCGGGTTCGCCGCTTGACCCATGTCCGGCCAAATTTCTGGCGAAGATGGCGGCAGTGGTAAATCCGTTGGTGAATCCCCTCCTGAATCTCTCTTTGAGCCAGGGGGAGGTCCCACCGGCTTGGAAACAGGCTATGGTCATTCCCCTCATTAAGAAGCCTGGTTTAGATCCCGAGGTTTTGGCCAATTATAGGCCTATTTCTCTCCTTCCTACATTGGCTAAGATCGTGGAGAAGCACGTGCACACTGTGCTTTCTAATTTTTTGGAATCATACGATCTACTTCATTCCACTCAATCGGGCTTTCGCCCTAATCTTAGCACTGAGACGGCGCTGCTGGAGGTGTCCGAAGCCATCAAGGAGACGCTGGATTCGGGTGGCAGAGCCATGCTGATAATGCTTGATCTGTCGGCGGCCTTTGACACCGTCCCCCATGAGGGTTTGCTCGTCAGACTTCATGAGATCAGTCTGAGGGGGACGGTGCTTAGCTGGTTTCGATCATTTTTGGCTGGCCGTCGACAAACGGTCAGGGCCTCCTTTAGCTCTGCTGAGATGCCGCCATTGGGAGTCGGAGTCCCGCAGGGCTCTGTGTTGAGCCCGACTCTTTTTAACATCTTTATGACCCCTCTGGCGGCATTGGCTGAGTCTTTCGGGGCCCAGATCGTATCCTATGCTGACGACACCCAGCTTCTCTTTACCTGTGAGAAAGGAGAGGATTTTGATGGAGAGAGTATCCGTGAGTGCCTTGGGGCTGTTTTCGAATGGCTCCAACTGAACAGCCTCAAGTGCAACTCAGACAAATCGGAGGTACTCTTCTTCGGCTGTCAATCCGATCCAGACTGGCAGGTATGGTGGCCCGCGGATAGGTCTCCTCCGGTGCGATCGTCTCAGTTGGCTAAGAATTTGGGGATCAAAATTGACAACGGCTTGACTTTAAGATCTCAGATCCTTGCCCTCACTGGCACCTGTTTTGGTCTCCTCCGTATGCTTCTGAAGTTTTTTCCTTTGCTATCTGAGGACCATAGGAGGACTACGGTACAGGCCTTAATTGGTTCAAGATTGGACTATTCCAACGTCCTATATCTTGGTCTGCCGGAGTATCTCCTGCAACGGATGCAGGTGGTCCAGAATGCGGCAGCGCGAGCCATTTTTGGCCTGCACAGGCGAGTCAGAGTCTCTGGCTTGTTGCAGTCTCTTCATTGGCTCCCTATCCGGAAGCGGATAGTTTTCAAAGCCCTAACTCTTGCACACAAGGCCCTCTACGCCTCGGGGGCTAAATACCTTCAAAGGAGGCTCGCCTTCTATCGTCCGTCACGATCTCTGAGATCAGAGTCGATGTTTCTTGCCACTGTTCCTCGTGTAAAGAAGGCCCGCATTGGAGGTCGCTCCTTTATGTCCCGGGCTCCACAGCTTTGGAACTCTCTGCCCCTGACACTGCGCAGTACCTCGAATTTGCTGGCCTTCAGGAAGGGCCTGAAAACCTGGCTTTTTGCCTCTTAGACTCCCTTTTATTTTGCTGACTCCGTTTTTTTTAATCTCTGTGTTGTGTTTGTCTTTTTCAGGCTGTCAATAAAGCGCTGGGACACTCTTTCGAGTAGCCGAGCGCTATAAAAGACTCAATTAACATAACATAACATAACATAACAGGTAAGGAAATATTTCAGGAATGGAAATCAGTCTTAACTGTTTTAGTCTCTAAAACTCAAAAAAAACTACAAGAAGAAGAGCTAACTTCAAACATCCCTTTTCAAGAAATGGAGGAAAGCGTAAACAACCTAAAATACATTCAATAAATTATTGAAGCCCAAACTCCAACGGGAACAACATTTCTTAAAGATTCTTCAATCAAGAACCAAAGTAAATAGTTCTCTGGTAAGGTTTTTAGTTTAAAGTCCTACAGTCACCAAGTGGAACCCACTTGGCATGCAAGCTACAACATTTCCGATGGCATACTAGGCCAACAATGTTTTCTCTCATACAAGGACCAAATCTTAGCTTCAACAAACAATATTAAATGCAATGCATGAAAGAAGCCATTCATAAACCGTAAATCTTTTTAGACCTACCACTTTCTCAAGACCAATGTGACACCTGGTTTTATATTTCACTTAAAAAAAAAACACAACCACCCCCCTCCCCACCTTTTACAAATTTTAACCATGGTCAGTTGAAGAATGCTTTCAAGAGCTCTCATTGACCCACGCTCCGCAACCACCTACTGATCTTTTGAATCCTGTGTGCTCTAGGCCTTTCAAGCCCTAGTCCCATAAATTGCTCCACCAGATGAACGGTTTGATTCATTTTCATCTGGCAAGTTGCCTAATACTTGGAGAAAGGCAATGTGAAGACTGTTCACTTTAAGGACAAATTTTGAGCCAGCGGATCTGGTATACATTATCAACCAATTCAAAAGTCATTCTGGAAGGCACTGCAACCAGCCAGCTACAAGCCTTCTGGGAAGACAACTCCATTCTCCCCTTCGACACAACCAGCTTTGGAGCTGAAATGAACATGGATACTGACTGGACCAAGGAAGAATAGAGGTTGGTGATTGACAGAGCCATGATCAAGACTAAAAGCATAAGGCATCCCTAATCTTAGCTGCTTTTTATCTTCTCCGGCAATTGGGTTTTAAGGTACTGCCACTTCACAGTGTCACCACCACTCCACCTATTAATCCTCTCCTACACATTTAATGTGGGAGGAAGAGATGTAACTGGGTGCAAGAAGGGCAGTGGCTGCATGATGTTAAGTCTCCAAGCCAGCCTCAGAAAAAGCTCATGAACAACAGACCCACGCACACGCTGTAGGAGCAAGCTGCAGGGTCGAGTAAGTTACCTTCATTTCTGGATCAAGGAAATGCAGCAACAAAGGTGGTGCATTAGCTGCCAAGGAAGCACAGATGACAGTAGACACGCCTTCTAACAGTGATTGGTAAGACATGAGGAGCATTAGGGTCAGAATTTGAATATCAGATGACCATCTGAGCAACGGAAGATCACCTACGACGGCGTCCCGCTACAGTGGACTAAGGTAAGACAAGACAACTGAGAGAGGTGGACACTATAAACACATGAAGGCTAAAGCATACAAACGAGAAGGCGAGGGTGGGGGGAGATGACAAGGACACAAGTGGCTTTAGAAGTCAGCGCTGTTTGCCCGAAGCAAAGAGGTCGGCCCACAAGATGGGTGTCTGCAGCCGGAAAATTCAAATGCCACATTATCTCTAGCAGTTTTCAGAAAACCTTTTTGATTTAAAATTCTAAAATGAAATTGATTTTCGTTTGTACTATATATATATGCTTGTCAATTTTGAGAAGTTTAATCTCAAACGTTGCATCAAAGCACGGGCATGCACTGGATGCCTGTTTGACAGACAGTTCAAGTAGTAGGGATACAGATGAGCTGCTGCAAAACACTTGTGACACTGCTTAAAACAACAGTGTTACTGCATAGGCTTTTAAAGTGACTGAACAAAAAAAAGGTGAACAGCTTAAAAATAATTTAAAAACAGTTTTTCGCTGTAAGTTGTGGGAGGCAGATCCCTCTTGTAAAGAATTGCTAAGAGCAAGGGAAGCTGGTAACCACTTCACACAATTGCCTGCAAACGAGGAACTGGTGACGATGGGCAGCAGTGCAGGGAATGAGAGTTTGGGAATATAGGACCTTAACATTGAAAAGTACAGGCCACAAAGGCCGAGGCAAGAGTACCTTGAACGGATCCGATCAGCTTTCTATCTAGAAGTAGGAATAGACACCCTAACATCTCAAAAAATAAAGTGTCCATTCTTGCATGACCAAGGTGAAGACAGTTGTTTTCAAAATGGCAAAGTGTATGAATAGTGCATCCTCCAGCAGCTAACTGAAGGAACATTTTCAATAACTGGCAAATGGGCATGCAGAGAATTTATGCTTCTAGGCCAGGAAAATGACAAGATCCATGAAAGGATAGCCACCAAAGGAAACTGGGATAGAGAAAATGGTAGTGCAAAATGGTATAAAGGACTTGTATGTTTGTCTTTACGGAGAATTGGGAACAGAGGGCTGATGTATCGAAGCACTGTACTCATTATGTGTTTAAGGAAAAATGAGACGATATAGAAAGACCAGAACCGGTTTCCAACAAGCTCATCGAGGGGTAGGTCTGCAGAAACTGTAAGGTGGTGTTGGCGACAAGGTAGCCAGCTGTGTGGAAAGGGAGACAGAATAAGGCAGTCATTTAAGTAGCCTCAAACATGGTCAAACAACAAAGATGCCTCAGGAACCGAGCATGATATTGGAGAGTCCCCAAGAGAAGAGAATAAGAGCACCTAAGTGGGAATGTCTTTTATCATAGGAAGTAGGGTAATCAACTAGGTTTTTATTTTACAGAGTCGAAGAGTCCATTCAAGGATATTTCAAATTTTCTCCTTTCCCACCTCTCAACTTATCCTGCTGAAATCGTATGAACCCCCCTCCCCCCAAAGCCCTGATATCATTGATTCCTATAAGCTTTGAAAAGGTTAATCCAACTAAACACTGATCCATAGCAAGGCTTGGTGTGGGTTCAGTTTAATTTATGGCAATTATGTGATCAGCACTCTGCCTCAAGCAACAATTCAATTAATAAATAAGCATTTAACTATTGAACAGAGATGAGAAAAGCAAGACTGCCTGCGAACACTTCATACCAAAAGACATGGCAATGGAGCCAGAGCCATAAGCTCAAGGAAGAAGCTCAACACAAATCTGTTTACAAGCAAAAATTAGCTAGCTATCTAATCCTAAACCACAACCATTTACCCATAACGGCACTTTAAATGAAATGACCAACATGTAAGATGGATAGCATCCTGACAAAAAACAAAACCACAATCGTGACAATCTGTTATTAAGAACTACAAATTTGATTTTTGAATTTTTGTTGTCTACAAGCTGTTTGTCAATTTTCAAGGAAAACGTTAGGTAGAGGATTGATAAATAGAGCGAGGAAAGTAGTAGCTCTGGCTTTGGGGTGATGCTCATTTAAGTAACAGAGGGAGGCAATGAGAATAAAATAGGAGACAAAAGGTATGGCGTTCTTCAACCACAAAAAAAGAAAAGAACAAAGGAAAAAGAATATGTTGCATTCAACCTTTACTATTCTAGCTTTCAAGCCTAGTGTCACAAAATTCACCATCGCAACCATCATCTAAATTACAGATGCAGTAACGTTACTTGGATTTGATTTGCTTTGATAATCAGACTGATGGTAATTGAGGTGTCATTTAGGCAAATGTTACAATGCTGATTCAGTCTTTTACAAATCAGATTTTTGAACCCTGAAATACTGGCGTGTAGACATGGATGTGGTGTGACTTTCTTTGAAAAGCTACAGATTGTACTTAAAGGAGATAGAAATGTGAAGGAAATACAGTTGTCAAAGCAAGTCAGTGAAGAACGGCTTGCACATGTACTTTTGCCCACATTCTTAAGGTATGCACAAGTGCCTGGAACAGGAGGCAGAAGATTCATACACACAACCATAAAAGAATCAGAGTTAAAATTTCAGAGTTTAAAATTTCTCTAGACTTAACATGAAGAACTTGGAATAATAAAACTGTAAAAGCTGGAACCACTCCATAAATTACACTTTAGACGGTTAGGATAAACATTTTAACTTTCATTTAAGAGACTCCATTCTGGAAGTTTCTGTTGAACTAAATATGCCATACCCAAGAATGACAGATCATCAAAACATTTCAGATAGTGATGGAAAATTTTCATGACTGCCTATTAGCAAATAAAGAAATGTAACAAGACAACTTACACTCCTACAAAACTATTTTGATGACATTGGCACATAGATTTCACGAAACAACTAGATGTGCTGATTAACACTGAACTATCACGCAAGACTAATTTTAGGGCTCATTTCAGTGTTATTAAAAAGCAATAGGGAAAGGTACTGAAAAAGGCATTTCAAAGTGAATAAAAATCCTCTTCAACCCAAAATGGCAGAGGCAAGACAGTATGAAGGAAAGCAATGGAGTAAACTCTAAAATACTGAAATATTTTGCTTAACTGTTTTAATTAAATGAGAAAGGTACAATGAGAGTATAAATAACGTTTATCAAGGATACGAAATCCATGAGAAGGTTCGGTTCTCCTGTGCAACACAGGACCATGGCCTTCAAGTACATATCAAAATGTGTATGAAATATGCTGAAAACCAAGTAAAAATTACCTGCAAACTAACAGCTATCACAGTATATCTGGATCCACGTCTATTCTAGAAACTCAGTTCTTCCAGATTCAGAAAAGTGACAATGATCTTAAAACCCATACATATTCAGCTTTTTTTTCTTTCCATTGAGGAAAACCTTCGACAAAGGCGAAAGACGTGTTCCACTTTCCTTCCCTAACTGGCAAACTATATTTATAGCTAATTTTTTTTGAGTCGCTTTGTCTCTGACATTTTCTGCTTTGTAGAGTCAAGTCTCTACTATGTCAAGTACCTAGAAGCTATTTAGAAGCAACATCACAAACTAAATGCAACAGTATGGTTAAGACACTTTAAGTGGTGTACTAGAGTAATATACATAGCTGCTGCAGGCTGGACTACTAGCAATGGAAAGATCTCTTGACCAGCTCAGCTATAAGTCTTGGACTGCCTTTGACATCAATCAAAAATTAACATTTTTACAAACTACTAAATCACTGAGACACTTACATGCTAATATTAGTGGAATACATGTGCCAACAAGCAAAACAGGGCACTCCTCTTCATACTTGTGTAAAGCGCAACCCTTTCTAACACTGCACTTTATCTCTCAAGTTTAGTACAGTAGCAGACAGACCATTGAAATAAAACACCATTTTCAAAACAGAATTCATGTCTTCTTAAAGTATAAAACAAAATAACTTACTTAACAGGCCAAAAGCAAATATTTCCATCCATATCCGAGATTCTCTCAATGGTTTGTCACTTCAAGGGCGAGGAGGAGCAGTTTACCTGCTCATCAAACTAGGAAATCTGAGCTATGGAGTTGCATTTTCCAGAAAACAAACCTTCTGACGGGCCTGCATTCAGCTGTGCTGAGGTCAGCCTTGGACCATTCTCAATACCCAAAAGAGCTGACGAAACACCATTCAAACAAATACAAAATTACAAAAGGAAGACATTGAGAGAAAAAGGGCGTCAGAATAAAGTACGGGACGCACAAAGGTCAGTTTATTATTTTAGACAGTAACTGGGGAAACGAGCGAGGATCAGAAGAACACTAAGCAAAATCCAAATGCTGCGCAAATCGGACAGAGATTGCAAGTGGAGGGAATGGTGCCTTATGGCCAGCCAGACCAGGGCCTCTTGCCACTTTTCATAATGATTAGGTACAAAACTCACATAGCCACCGCTGGAAGACCACGATTGACTGCAGCAGTGTCAGAATCTTAAAAGTGAATCCATAGGTTGGCGGTCACGTGCAGAAAATAATGACCAGTACTTTGGTTCAGACAGACATGCTAACTTCAAACAAAAACGACATAAGTATTTTGATGAAAAAAGATCTGACTTTAAGCCAATTCATAGAGTTTCAGGATCAGTCAACTCAACTCGGCACACAAAATGCTTTACAATAATGCATTCCTGGTATTTACTGATCTGCATGTATTTCAAGACACTCAAATAGCAAGGTTAGACTCAGGCCGGTTTCTTTAGACACAAAACGAGATTTAGTAAGAGATTATGGAATAGAAAATAGAAAATTCATACCACTGGTAAAGTACACTACGACCATTTAATGCAAATGAAGCGTATGCACAAAAAACACAATTCTACGCTATCACTAAATAATCATAGGGCATACATATACTCTAGCAGGAAGCAGCAAGGAGATTACATCATAAAAATCGTGTTGCAGCTTAATCAAAAGTACAAAGGCTCTAGGTACACCAGCCAAGTAAGCAACAGGAAGAGAGAAAGTGAAGCAACTGGAACCTGGTTCAGTGTGTGTGCTGGGCCTCTTCAATTCAGGCTCACATTTCAACCAAACAACCCTTCCCAAATCCTGTAAGCAGTGAAGAAACGGAAGCACAAGTCCTTCAACGACATGCATCCAGGGTCCTACCTCATTCAGAGGCCTGTTCAGTCGTGCAGCCCTTGAGATTTTCACCACGGGTTTCTGAGGCCTACAGCACTGGTGTGTTCATGAGTCCCAGCCCACAGTGGCAGCTGAGGAGCATGCTCAGTAGAACAGTCTCTCTCCCAGCACCAAGCTTCGAGAGCTGTACTGCCCTCTCTGGTAAGCCGAGGAGGAAATAAGTGGAAGGCAAGCTGCTGAAGAGCAACTCTTCCAATGGCATAAGAGTCGACAAGCGATCGTTTTTCAAAACGTTTGTCACCTAGAAACCATTTCTGATCCAATTTATGCCTCGGGCAAGATGAAACAGTTTAAGCATTCTGACCATTTAAGGTAGGTACAATGCTGGGCCGCTTTCACTGAACCACAGCTCAGTTGAAATCACTCCAATAATATCATTTTATTCAAATTCAAATAATTCACTGTGCAACCGAGAAACACACAATTTTAATTTCCGCTTGAAATAAATAAAAAAAAATGATGGGAGCATTTCCAAACCAGGAACACTGCTGCTCAGCTCAATCTTAAAATTACCGTTGTTTTCTTCAATGTTTTTTTTTACCTGCTTGAGGTTCCATCCATATTCTGAATATATACGAATATATACAATTTAATTTTTTTCCATATAAAAACACAATGTTTACATAGATAGAAAGCAAGATCGTTAAATAATGGTCACAAACTGCACAAGGCACACGCTCGCAATGCTTTATTTTTAATCAATTCTCAATAATCCTTACAACAACATAAGCATAAGAAAGAATACCAGTGTGCTTCTCCTCTCCAAAACTACAAATACCACAATGCATAGAGGGCAAAAATCTTCAAAAAAATATTCTCATATTTGAACTTTTACTGGAAACCTATTGTTAATGGTCAATGGGAAATCGACCATTAACTATTTCAGTTTCTCAATTAAAACAAATTTGTGGACATGCGAGAGTGGAAGTTTCTAAACCTACTGCTGTTGAATGTCTTCATATTTAGAACCAGCTTGTTGTGTACTAAGCCCATTTAGGGGAAATAATATTGCCACAGGACAACGAAAGAAATTGCAGATTCCTATCGCTTAAACGTGTTAGTACAGGTCATCAAGTAATTACATGGGAACAGAAACAGGAGGTGAACCACTAAAATGTCAAAAAAGCACAGCCCTTCATTTAAGTATTCAACAGATTTCGATGGCTCCAAAATCTGCATGCTCTCCAGCATGGCAGGAGAGGACACAGCCAACTGCAAAGTAGACCAATGTCTGTTGGAGGTACTGAAGATCTACTACGGTTCATCAATCTGCAGCATTAGTTTTAAAACATTTCTGAAATTAAATGTTTTCAGTGGCCCTTGATTTTTCTAATGACGATATTTACAGTTGTGGTCAGTAATTTTCTTTTCCCATGTTTAAAGGTTTTCTAAAAAAAATTTAAAAACCTTATTGTAAAACGACCCTCCATTATTTTAATTGGTTCTTCAAATGTTTACGGCTGGCATCATGCCTAGAACTCTCTTTAGAAACTTAGCTCAACTTACGTCCAAAACTCATTTTTTTTAAACCCAACTTTGCCAATATGGTAGGATTTTGTGGGGGGGGGGGAGGAGGGTGTTGTGTCTCTTCGCCTCTTCTGGACAATAGAATGTACTAATTAATGAGGACATCAATTACTCATAGTCCATAGAGCCTGGACGTTGACCTAATAAGTAACATGGAACCAAGTTTCAGAACCGGACACTAGTTCTAAAAGATGTTCAATTCGGAGCAGTGGATGTTCGGTACCATGAAGATGGCATGATGCATATGCAGTAATGCTCACTCCCCCTAAATCAAACGCAAACTGATTTTATACATGGGTGGATCTAAAATGGGGTGGCATGGGGGCAAGAGACAATGGGTTGGAATGCTACTCTGAGCGATTCCGAGTAATTGGACATATTGCACTCATTCCTCCCATTACCTTTTGAGACACTCCCACCTCCTCGTCAGTCCTCACTGTTAAAATGTATAGGTATGGAGGTTTGGCTGACGGATAGGCGGGTTGAATTTGGAATTGGAGTGAGGTAAAATACACCATCAATGTAATTTTATCCTAGATCAAAGTCCCGTGTTACTCCAATTCCCAACAAGAACGTAGATAGCACAAAGAAGGGATTATTGTGGGAAGAGGTAACAGCAACATTGAGAAGCTAGTGTGTTATGTAAAAATGTTCACTATGATCTCTTGGGCAATTTATGCATCGCAGCTGGAAGAACCAACAGCTTAGTTTTTGCAAAATGTTTGCGCTGTGGACCATGTAGCTGCCCTTCATTACTCTTTACGGATGCTGTCTTTGCTCTACAGAAGAAATTAAAAAGATGATGGGCAGGATATTTCAATTTATTTCAGACATTGGCAATTACTTGGCCACATCCCAGTTCATCGCTTTCTTGCCCAGAAGGTCACCTCAGATTTGACTCAGCCACATGCTCCAATAGGAACAGTCCAGTTGGAACTGGAAAACCAGGTCTTCTCTGAACCAGAACCACAAGCAACCCAAGACCGTTTTCACCCCAGCTGAAGCTCTTCAGTCAGGTGCAGATTATGTCCGGTGGCAAAGTGAGCCCAGGACCCACATCTCAGCAAACCTGTTACACGGCAATAAACAAAAAAGTGATGGGTGGGACACTTGAATGAATATTAGCCACTTGGAATGACCTAGGCCACATCCAGGTTCATAATTTCTTTTTGCTTGCAATGTCACCCCAGATCAGACTCACCCATAAGCAAATCAGCCTTGATCCTGCTCCAATATGAATAGTCTAGACCTAACTAACAAGCAAGGTCCTCTCTGAAGCAGAACACAAAAACCAGAGACTGGTTTCATCCTAATTGAGGCTCTTCAGTCGGGTACACCTTGGTTTCAGTGGCAAAGTGAGCACAGGACCCACATCTGGGCATACCTGTTGCACATAGGGAATCACAATTAAGTAAACAATAAAGTGATTTTCTACTGTAATGTGCTTAAACATTTGCTGGAAAAGTTTTTCCCTACAGGGCAAAAATAAATAGGAGATGCAGGAGATGATCCATATAGAAATTGCAGTTTTGGAAGTGGGCTTGTCAAGTCTCCATAAGTGGTAAGGGACTCTTCATTAAAATGAAAATTAATTGTTCTGTCCAGATAAAATCTCGTAGCATGCTTACTGTAACATTTTCTCGAACACAACCAACGCTTTGAGGAGAGAAAATGCACCAAAAAACCTTGATGAGACTTGGTCAATACCTTTGGGCAGAAGGCGTGTGTTTCCTTAGCACCACTTGCTCCAGTGGATGATAGAGTACGTTTCAGAACTCTTTTAAACAGATCTGTAAAGCCCCCAGTAAATCGGATGCTCTAGAACGGGTTCAGAGTATTATGGGCAAGTCACTGAAAAATCCCAAACAGTAAAGTATTTCTAACAGAAGAGTCGAGTTATTTGCAGGCTGTGCTTTTGAGAATGTAATGAGAAAACAGCAGTCCAATTGGTGTAAGAGATGCCCCTTCTGTAGCCACAGATTGTCCACCCAACCCACTAGGCGTTGGAGCCCTTTACAAGAGAACAGTTACATATATTCAGTGAAGCAGTGTACATAAGTTAAAGGGTTTTCAATGTGGCAATGATGTTTCAGGTGAATACTCTACCTGTAGATTCCTCACCTGTAGAACTACCCCCAGGCATAAGAATAGATCTAGAAAACTTCAGAGCCGTCAGTAGAGGGCTCAGTCAGTACCAAAAGTGACATCAGGCGACGTCCCAGAGTCCATAATGCGCCCACTCCAGCACATCAATGTTAATTTCCCTCCATTTTTTCCGAGCCTTGGAGTAAAAAATCGTGTCAGTTTGTGGTAGCATTATATGTAATTAAAATGGAACCTTATTAATTTGCTCTATGGGTCACCTCTCAAAACAGGGAAGTGGACGGGTCAGTGAGGAATCTGAAGGTAGATAGAGTATCCACCAGAAATATCGTTACCACAATTAAGTAACTTTTCATTTCATGGATACTTCTACCTGCAGATTTTTTTTTTTGATGCAAGACTTTATTGACAGTTTGTTAACTTACAATATTTCGCCTACAACCCTGGGGCCGGCTGCTACCAAAACTGTATATACCAAGCAAAAAGTACACAGCTATTCAGCCGACAACCAACGGTCCGGCAGCGGATCTCCCAACATTTATGGCATTTATGCGCATTTACTCTTATATTCAAAAATAATTGTAGTCCTGCTTTTGTATTTTTTAATAACACAACTTAACTTATGACTCAGTAGTTAAATGAGTGACCTCATCCATGGTCCAATTACCGCCAAACCCTGTGGCATTCTCGGTTACCCTCGCATTCATCATCACTTCTCTCCCGGATCTGGTATTATGTGAGGAAACTGGTCCCTTTCCTGGCCTTCCTCCTCCCTCCATCATCCTTAACCATCCAAAACCCCCATGCACTCAAGTGTCCTTCATCTCATCCCCGGAACTATCTACATCTTCTTCCTCTAAGGGGTCACAGAGATCGCCCCTGTAGGTGTTCCATGGCAGCCATACTTTATTCCGTTTGCGGGGATTCGCTCTCATCTGATATACTGCCCGCTCTGTAATCATAGTCGCATCCATATTTCTACACCACTGCGGCAGCGTTGGCAATTCCGCCGCCCCCCACCTCTGTGCTATATCTCTCTTGGCTGTCATTGTGCCTATTGCGACCCACAACCTACTTTGATGTGTTAAGTCATTTGGGCCCCATATGTTCAGCAGGCATAGATGTGGGTCGGGCGTTAAGGACACTCCCAGTGTCTGCGAGATGGTGCACACCACCTGCTGCCAGTACCTTACCAAAGTGGGGCATTCCCAAAGTGTGTGTAGGAACGTGCCCTCCAAGCCACACCCTTTAAGGCAGAGTGGGTGCGTTGCTCTGTGTAGTTTAAACAATGTAGTCCTGGTGTAATATATTCTATGTAAAATTTTTAGCTGTACCAGGTGGAACCTAGCTGAGATACCCGCTTCACGCGGAGATACTAGCGCCGCGTTCCAGTCCGAGTCCTCCATGTCCCCTATCTCTTCCACCCATTTTTCATGCAGCTTTACTAGGGGGTCTGGTAAATTATTCAACAGTTTACTATACGCAAGGGATGTAGCGCCCTCCTGCATAAAGTCAGTGAGTAGGCAATCTTCAAGTGGTGAGGCTTCTGGCAGAGTGGTATTCGCCGGGATAACCGCCATTAGGGCGTGCCTGATCTGTACATATCTATATGTTCCGTAGGACCTAAATTGTAGTGTAGCTGAAGGTGTGAGAACGAGATTACTCCCTCCCTTGTCCACATATCCCCTACCGTAGAAATTCCAATGTTGTCCCATTGGGTGAATCCCTTGGTGTGGCGTAAGTGTCCCAGGGCTTTTGCATCCCATAGCGGTGTCAGCTTTGTTATGACTCCCTCCCATTTCAGTCCCACTTGGGCTCTGTGCCACAATGTTACTGTGTGCCTAGTGGGTCCTATTAATTTGGATGCTGTTCCTTTGTGGTATAGTGGTGCCAACAAGCTGTGTGTGCCTAATTGGGCCCTGTCCGTAAGGTACGCCGGGTCGTCCTGTGGAGCATGCAGCCATTGATTAATAATCTTAAGCTGTGCTGCCCAATAATACAGTTGTATATTTGGCAGGGCGATTCCACCGTCGTACCAGCTTCTGTTAAGTTTGACATGTGCTATATAAGCTGGTCGATCTCCCCACAGCAGGCCTGCCAACATCCCAGTAACCTTCCGGAAATAACCCGGAGGCACTAAGGTCGGTGTGTTCTCGAGCACATAAAGGAAGCGCGGCAGAGCTATCATTTTAAATAATGCCGCTCTACCTAGCTGTGTCAGGGGAAGGGTTTTCCAGTGTTGCACATCATTCCGCAGTCTGATTAGCGGGGGTCGCAGATTACTTTCAAAAAATTCAGTAACATCCTGGGTGACATAGATCCCCAGATACTTAAAGGAGGTTGTCGCCACCGTCAAGGGGCACTCTTCAGGCAAGGTCAGTGGGGAGTTGTTGAGCCTGAATATGACCGACTTCGCCCAGTTTATAGTGTAGCCGGATGCGGTCCCATGCGAGTCACATACTTCCAACAGGTTGGGGACTCCTCCTACCTGCAGATTTTAATAAAAACCTCAAACCATACCTGCAGATTTCTCACCTGGAGGCATATAAATTGAGGATTACGATCAGGAAGCCCTGCATGGATCTAGTGAAGTGCAGCCCCTGCGTACCACTGCATTTAGGCAGAAGTGTCTTGTAAAAGTGTAGCAGGAAGCCCACATCGCTGCTTTGCATATTTGCCAGTGCCAAAGTGGTGGCTCGAATTCCTTCAGGCGGATCCTTCTGAGCGAGAGCATAGCAGATTTTAATGCAAAGGATGATCCATCAGGATAGAAACCTCAGCAAGGACAGCACTGTGCTAGTCCTATGCTTAAAAACTTTGCTGTAGAAATGGCAAAAGACTTTGTCCATTTCTATCTCTGCGTGGATAGCACTGTGCTAATACTATTCTTAAAAAACTTTGATAGAAAAGCAGATATTTGAGGTGAGCAGATCTAGAGTGTCTGTTTAGAGTGCTCTATACAGGAGCTGCTTTCCACTTAAACTTGAGAACTACCCAGGGTTCTCTGCTTCTTTTTTGCATAATTTATGCGTCACTCTATACCTGAAAGGATATATCCATCTATATATATATCCATCTATATATATATCTATATCTATATCTATATATCTATAGCTATATATATATATATATCCATCTATATATATATATATCTATCACTATATATATATCACTATCACTATATATATATCACTATCACTATATATATATCTATATCTATATCTATATCTCGATATATATATATATATATCTATCTATATCTCGATATATATCTATCTATCTATCTATCTATATATATATATATATATATATATATATATATATATATATATATATTTATCTAAATTCGCGCACATGCCAGAGGTGCGCTGGAGGCTCCGGTTCTACAAGTGGCAGAAACTGCTGGCACCTGCTTCCTAAGCATCTTGATTTACCGTTTCCCGGACCATTTTCTACCCGCTTCAAGTGTTGTGTGTGCCTCAGCCTACTGCCAGCGGCAGCTTGTTACCTAACGAGGAGTCGGATTCATTGACTGTTCGGCTCTACATTTTGGCTGCACCACGATTGAGGTTTGAACTGTTGGGGACTGGAGGGAGAGCGTGAGACTATCATTCAGCGTGCCAACCTCAATTCACTACTGCATCTTAACCTTTAACTTTGTCTGCCGTCCCCTGTAATACTCGCCAGCAGCACTGTCTTCTGGGAGTTGAAGTTTCATTTATGCCACAATGGTTGAAGTAACATGTGACTTGGGGGCGGGACTCTACTTACCTTCCAATGAGGGTGGTACTGGACATTTTTAAAGATGCAGGTGGGGCCATCACGCGTCAGCAACAGCAACCGAAGAAGGCTTACTGCCAAAATGCATTTTGCTATGCTGTCTACCATTAAAACGGCTCCTGCAAAGTTCCCCTGTGTGGCCTCTTCTCCTTCCTTATCTGCGAGGAGTGTTGCTTTTTATATATATATATATATATATATATATATATATATATATACATAGATATTACCTACTGGCGGTCGCCAGTAGGTATATATAGTTAGGATTTTTTCTCAATGGGATTTTTGAAAATTCTATGTCTAATAACTTTGGCGTTTGTGGACGGAATTGGCTGAAATTTTCAGGAAAATGGAACATTTTGTTTCTGAGCAGCCCCTGACAATTTGGGGGGGTTTCATCAAGGGGGGCCGAGAAAAAAGGGGGGTCCCAAAACGCGTTTTTCCCATGTTAATTTCCATAGGGCGGTTGGCCTCACTTTTAGCTCGAACGGCTGAATGGATTTGCACGAAACTTGGCAAAATTGTAGGGACTGTTAGCCCAATGTGCCTTTGCTAGGTCTCAATATATGTGCTCCAGTGGATTTTGAGTAATTTAGGTTAAAAAAAAGATATATATCTGGGCGGAGCCTAACCACACATCTGATCTGATTGGCTGTCAGCACTTCATCCAAGAAGTGTTGGCAGCCATCTTGGGACCAATATACATGATAGCACCTCATTAAAAAGCATTGTAGTTAATAGAGGGTTTTAGGACTTTAGTTACATTACAAATCATTTGTTGATGGTACCATACTCGTTTTAGGAATTGTGGTGGGTTCTAAGGTGATTTTACCATGTGAAAAAACCTTCTGCTGTGATATCATGAATATTGTTTGAAAGAAAACTAATATCTCATGATTTTCCCACAGTGGTTTGGAAGGGGATCTATAAGCTAAACTGAAAGCATATTTTCTGTAAATTCACATTATCTTTCTCAGTCATGTGAAAATGAAGTCTGACATTCTTAGTAAAACATGTACATCCAACAAGGACAGAGACTGTCAGTTGATTCCTTTGTGTTCTACTGCAGCCTCCTAGAGTGTTCTAAAGAACAACTAGAGCGCTAACAGTCCTACTTATTACAAAGGTATGGCACACCTGAAGCCATCTTGATTGGAATAAAGTGGTAACTCTTAAAACATTTAATTTAAAAAGAAACAACATGAGGGGGTATATTTTGCCATAGAAAGTATGATTAGTGCTGCAGAATGAAAAATTAGGGCACATTTTGAGTGACTTCTCAAATCCTTTTCTATTTCATTAAAACATTCTAACATGCAGTCTCCCAAAATGGCCACCAGAGACAAAAGAGCCCAAATGTAGCCCAAATATCACCCAGATGTAGCCCAAGTATAGCCCAATGACAGAATGTCCCAGAGTGTTCTAAAGAACAACTAGAGCGCTAACAGTCCTACTTATTACAAAGGTATGGCACACCTGAAGCCATCTTGATTGGAATAAAGTGGTAACTCTTAAAACATTTAATTTAAAAAGAAACAACATGAGGGGGTATATTTTGCCATAGAAAGTATGATTAGTGCTGCAGAATGAAAAATTAGGGCACATTTTGAGTGACTTCTCAAATCCTTTTCTATTTCATTAAAACATTCTGACATGCAGTCTCCCAAAATGGCCACCAGAGACAAAAGAGCCCAAATGTAGCCCAAATATCACCCAGATGTAGCCCAAGTATAGCCCAATGACAGAATGTCCCAGAGTGTTCTAAAGAACAACTAGAGCGCTAACAGTCCTACTTATTACAAAGGTATAGCACACCTGGAGCCATCGTGATGGGAATAAAGTGGTAACTCTTAAAACATTTAATTTAAAAAGGAACAAAATGAGGGGGTATATTATGCAATAGAAGGTATTATTAGTGCTGCAGAAAGAAAAATTAGGGCACATTTTGAGTGACTTTTCAAATCCTCTTCTATTTCATTAAAAAATTCTGACATGCAGTCTCCCAAAATGGCCACCAGAGACAAAAGAGCCCAAATGTAGCCCAAATATCACCCAGATGTAGCCCAAGTATAGCCCAATGACAGAATGTCCCAGAGTGTTCTAAAGAACAACTAGAGCGCTAACAGTCCTACTTATTACAAAGGTATGGCACACCTGAAGCCATCTTGATTGGAATAAAGTGGTAACTCTTAAAACATTTAATTTAAAAAGGAACAAAATGAGGGGGTATATTTTGCCATATGAAGTATGATTAGTGCTGCAGAAAGAAAAATTAGGGCACATTTTGAGTGACTTCTCAAACCCTCTTCAATTTCATTAAAAAATTCTGACATACAGTCTCCCAAGATGGCCACCAGAGACAAAAGAGCCTAAATGTAGCCCAAATATCACCCAGATGTACCCCAAGTATAGCCCAATGACAGAATGTCCCAGAGTGTTCTAAAGAACAACTAGAGCGCTAACAGTCTTACTTATGACAAAAGTATGGCACACCAGAAGCCATCTTGATTGGAATGAAGTGGTAAGTCTGAAAACACTCAATTTAAAAAGGAACAACATGAGGGGGTTAATTTTGCCATAGAAAGTATGATTAGTGCTTCAGAAAGAAAAATTAGGGATCATTTTGAGTGACTTCTCAAATCCTCTTCTATTTCATTAAAAAAATTCTGACATGCAGACTGAAACATGCACTTTGAATACCAGCAGCAGACGTCCCTGGTGAGCAGTAGCTTTACTACAGTGATCAAATGTGCAACTAGAGTGCTAACATTCAGAATTTATGGCAAATGTGTGACACATCTGAATGCCTTCTTGATGGAACCAAAGTAAACAAGCATTGAAAATGCAATAGATCTCGCCCTCGTTTAAGTTAAAGCCATTCTGTTTGTAATGAGGTGGCTTTTTAGCTTTGCTTTTATTAGTGTTTTTTCAACTTTCATGTAAATAACATGCATCTGTATGCATATAAGTATATGTATGCATGCATTTATGTTTGTATTTATATAGATATACAGATATATGTTTATATATGTATGTATATATATATATTCACTGAAAAAACCATAGGCTATAGACCATATATAGTTAGGAATTAGCATTTACAAAACCTTGAAAATTCACTGAAAAAACCATAGGTTATAGACCATATATAGTTAGGAATTCGTATTTACAAAACCTTATTTTACTCACACAAAACCATTGAAATTCCATATATAGTTAGTTGCACTAACTATATATCGCGCACCCGCAATCCACTGCTGATGATGTCACATATTACATCATTCATGACATGGTCAGTGACATCACTGATGACATCTCAAATGACATCACTGATGACATCACTGATGACAACATCCAGTGACTGTATGTTTCTGTAAAGTTAAAATATGTCTTACATATTGAAGAATGAGTGGATGTATAAGTGTCTGGATGAAGGATTTAGTAGGTGCATGACTGACTGTATGAGTGAGTGATTAAATGTGTCTCACTGAGTGCATGGGTTAGTGACTAAACTGTCTTAATTTGTGCATCATTATGTCTGTTGTTCTGTAAACTGTTGCATGTGTTGATAAGTAGCTATATGAGTAACTATATGGGTTATTGATTGGTTGCCCAAGTATTTGTATGGGAG
Organism: Lissotriton vulgaris; assembly: GCF_964263255.1. Lineage (NCBI taxonomy): Eukaryota > Metazoa > Chordata > Amphibia > Caudata > Salamandridae > Lissotriton > Lissotriton vulgaris. The sequence goes on from NC_141693.1 coordinate 186,132,460, forward strand.
ACTGAGTGTGTGTGTGGGTGGCTGGGAGGTGTATGACTCTGTGCATAGATGTGTGAGCAGTTGATTCACTAGATGTATGGTTTCAAAAGTGCATGTGGAAACAGCTGTATGGGCGGTTGACTGTGAGCATGAGTGTATTGGTGAGTGAATGGATATCTCAGTGCTAGATGTCAAAGTAAGTACATATGTAAAACACAGTACATGTGAGAGTTGACATATATAAATACTGTGCATAAGAGCCAGTGAATGTGTGAGTGGCTGTATGGATCATTGTGAACTTGTATCAGGGATTGTATAAGAGAGTAAATATGTGTTAGTATATGTTTGAATAAGTAAAGTTTGTATAACTGTATAGTTGAGGAAATGGAGGTGTGATTGATTCTTTGCATGACTGACTAGGTGTGTGAGTAACTCCATGGATGAGTGACATTCTGTGAGTGTCTGTTTACACTGATTGCATCTAAGGTTATATTAGAGTCTGAAGAGGTTCATCGTATTATCACATGAATGATATCATCAGTGATGTGATCAGTAATGTCAAATGAGATGTCATCAGTGATGTCATCAGTGATGTCATTTGAGATGTCATCAGTGATGTCATTTGAGATGTCATCAGTGATGTCATCAGTGATGTCACTGACCATGTCATGAATGATGTAATATGTGACATCATCAGCAGTGGATTGCGGGTGCGCGATATATAGTTAGTGCAACTAACTATATATGGAATTTCAATGGTTTTGTGCGAGTAAAATAAGGTTTTGTAAATACGAATTCCTAACTATATATGGTCTATAACCTATGGTTTTTTCAGTGAATATATATATATATATATATATATATAAGATAGCCTGCTCTGCCAAGGTGATGACCGGTCATTCACTCCATCTACTAACAATGGAATTAACCTTCACCAAGCGCCCTACTCTGTTGGTGATCAATTTCTATAATTCCTTTTGCAGCAAAATGTCATTGAACATATTGGTACAGTACATCTTTGCCAAACCAATTGCACCCAAGGTAAGGGACCTTGGGACACCTAGGTTCCTTTGGTTCATTTTGAACGTTCAGACTGAGGTTGTCGGATAGAGAGTCTGCTTCAGCTAACAATCGCAAGAAATAACAACTGATGGGACAGAAAGCTGACCAATGTCAAACATTCACCCCAGTACAGAGATCTGGGCCTTAACCCATAATTTGCGTGTCTTTTGCAGCCAATAATCTGCACTGCCTTGAACATACTGGTGAAACTGAGTCAGGTCCATGGTTTATTGGTAGGGGCAGTTCCTCCATTATTGTTTTCATTTTGGTATCTGCTCCTTTGCTACCGGCCGTACTTAACTTAAAGCCCTGTTGTAGTGGCTTTAGCAATCATAACCAGCTGATTTTGGTAATGGTGGGGGACCAGGTCTTTCATGGAGCAGAGGGAAAGAGCCTATCGAATAGGCATTTCAAACCAACAGACCAGGGTCGCAGAATTAAGTGAGAGAAGATAATACCAGAGGTTTTTCTAGACAAGATATATGCAGAAGGTGACGAAGACATTAAACTTTGTCTTGACAACCACACACAGGACAGCTTGGTATTAGGCGCCTATAGTAATTTAGTAGAGCGAATCGTAGTTAACATAACGACCAGACGCCTGGCTGAAGACATTAAGGGGGAAAAATGGTTAGATGGGGAGTGCTCGAAATCTCATACACCCCTAGTGATCGCTACGTAACAAAAAACCAGGTATGAGGAAAGGGTGAAGGCATTTAGGAGAGCATATAAATTCGCTATTAAGCAAAGAAAACAAACCATAAGGGAACAGGCATGAAACGATTTTAATCAGGCCAGTGTTTTGTCTAATAGCTCTAAATTAAGGGAAATTCTTAATATACCTTTCTGTGCAGCTCAGTACCCCTCAAGAGTTGATTGTATTATCCCCACTGACAAATGGATCAAACATTTTGAACAGATCTATAGAGAGGTGGACCTAGGGGTGAATAACACTCCATGAGAGCCCAGCGCAGAAACAAGTCCATGAATTTTAGGGTAGAGGAGGTTCATAAAGCCATTGTGGCCACAGCTGGGATGAAAGCGCCTGGTCTACACAGGGTTGCCACAGAACTTTATAAAGCCGATCCCAGGATGTGGGCCAAGATCTTGACCTGGGTTTTCAATGCAGATAATCCGGTCCTCAACGCCTCTCCTAAAACTGGCATAGTCCCCAGTTTATGGAAAATGGCTCATATCCTTCCGCTACTGAAAAAACCTAACTTGGACCCCCTCGTACACTCCAATTATAGACCGATTTCGCTACTCCCTGCCTTCACTAAAATCGTGGAAAAATATGTCCACTCCACTCTCTCTAACTTCCTCGAAAACCGTGACATACTACATTACACTCAATCCGGGTTTCGCTCGAACCGAAGCACAGAGACTGCGCTGCTGGAAGTTACAGAGTCTATAAAGGAGGTTCTGGACAGTGGAGGGAAGGCGATGTTGGTTCTACTCGATCTTTCGGCGGCCTTTGATACCGTCCCTCACAGCCGTCTTCTTTCAAGACTCCAGGAGATTGGTCTGAGAGGGACGGTATTTAATTGGTTTGAGTCTTTCTTATCTGGTCGCCAACAATCAATTTGGGCCCCCCCTTTCTCTGCTCCCGGTCCTCCGCTGGATGTGGGAGTCCCACAGGGGTCGATTTTGAGCCCCACTCTTTTTAATATTTACATATCCCCCTTTGCTGAATTGGTTGAATCTCATGGAGCCCGGATCGTCTCATACGCCGTAGATACGCAGCTTCTTTTCACCTGCGATAAGGACACAGATTTCGCCGGCGACACCATCATCAGCTGCCTCGAGGCTGTTTTTTCATGGTTCCAACTGAATCAGCTTAGATGCAACTCTGATAAGTCGGAGATTCTTTTTTTCCGCTGTTCCCCTGATGCCAACTGGAAATCATGGTGGCCTACTGATATGTTCCCTCCATCGTCTGCTACTTCTATGGCAAAAAATTTGGGCGTGAAAATTGATAATGGCCTGACCCTTAAACCCCAGATTCTGAGTGTAGTTGGCCAATGTTTTGGCATTCTAAAAACTCTTAGGAAATTTCTTCCCTTTCTGTCTCATGCCCACAGGAGGATCATGGTACAGGCTCTGATTGGCTCTAGGCTGGACTACGCCAACATACTTTATCTAGGCCTCCCGGATTATCTCCTTACACGCCTCCAATCTGTTCAGAATTCGGCGGCAAGGGCCATTTTTGGCCTTAGCCGAAGATCTCACACCTCTGCTCTTCTGAACTCGCTCCATTGGCTGCCGGTGCGTAAACGCATTTATTTTAAGACACTCATTACGGTCTTTAAATCTCTGCATGGCACCGGTGCCGTCTACTTAAGGAGAAGAGTGCGGTTCTATTTTCCTTCTAGATCTTTACAATCCGCTTCTCAAGCGCTGGCCATTGTTCCTGCAACCAAACGAGCGCGTATTGGAGGACGCTCATACAGATCGCTGGCTCCTCAACTATGGAACAAACTAAACTGCCCCTTTCCCTCAGGAAACTAGACAACTTGTTTTCCTTTAGGAAGGGGTTCAAGACCTGGTTGTTTGCACAGTAGTTCGCCTGTTTTGGCCTAGCTTCTACAGGTCTGTATAGCGCCGGGAACTCTGCCCAAGTAGCCGAGCGCTTTATAAGACCACCATTTACATAACATAACAGTGACCGTGAGTGGCCTGCCGACCTCATGGTCACAGCTATCTTACCAATTTTCAAAAAGGGTGCTAGGGATGACCCTGCCTGTTATCGCCCCATTTCCTCTCTTGATTAGGCTGAGAAAATTATGGGGAAGGTGATTCTGGACCACAACACTATGGCTAGATGACAACAATGTAATTTCAGATCTGCAATATGGCTTTAGGGAAGGAAGAGGGACTGTGGACCAATGCATCAATTTGCTTGTAATGATTGGTAAATACACAATTGCTAAAAAGGGATGTATGTACATGGCATTTATGGACCCAATGTCGTCGTTTGACTGGGTTAATAGGTTTAAATTATGGCCATTGCTACTAGATACTGGCATAGATGCAGATCTGGTGGCTCTTTAGCACTGGTCACATTTAAACCGGACTGCCTCAGCAGATATAATGAAAATGGTTCTCTCTCAGCATCTTGGGATGTTAAGCGAGGGGTAAGACGGGGATGCATCTTAGCCCCTGTTCTGTTCACCCTATATATTAATAAATAAGGGGCTGCTCTGTCAGCTGCAATTAAATATATCACTAGAGCAGGTCCCAAACTCATCCCAGCTCTTCTATATGCATATGATGCGGTTTTACTTGCCAGGACGGCCGTGGGGCTGCAAAGACTTCTAAATACATTAACTGATTTTATGGTCTCACTCTACCTTTCTATAAATTTCTCTAAGGTAACACAAAATTCGTCAAACGCAGGTTTGCATGTAGACGGAGAGAGCTGACTAATGTCGCCACATTTCCTTATTTGGCTGTTTTGTTTGATGAAAGAGGGGCATGGGTGGCTCAGCGAACACTAAAATAAAACATCTTGGCCAGAGCAGCAGGAGCCACTATGGATTTCACCAGGAGATTGGAGTCCAAACCGTTACGTCCATTACTGAACGTTTATAATGAAAAATATATACATATGGCCAAAGAGGGCAGTGATGTTTGGGGCTATAAGGATGCGAGTCACCTGCAGGTGCCTGAGAACAAATTTCTAAGTAAACTCATAGCAGTACCCCCTTCTACCCAGTCCTTTGTGGTACACAAAGACCTTGGGCAGGGTTACATGTCTGATCTTACAACTATGGTCCCTTTAATATGGTGGCTAAAATAATGGTCTAGTCCCATTTCTATCTTAAACCAGTTTTTTTTTTTAGAAGACTGTATGAGGCTTGTTAGGGCACTTGATATTCCTTGGCTGTGCTATGTCTCAGAGCAGCTAATGAATTTAGGGCGTCCAAGCTGTTCACACACCACATACAGATGCACCCCAATGAGTTGAGAGACATAAAATCACTATTTCTGGCCAGGAGGATTGCAGAAAGGGAAAACGGGGAACTCATCAAACCCATACTATTGATTTTTTCTTAATTAGGTCCAGGTTCAATTACATGTGCTGGTGACTATCTGTCCCCAAAGGCTTTTCTAAGCCAGGTGCCCTAAAGCCTTGTCCTTTGTGACAACTTCTTGGAACAAGATCTTTCATATTTTATTTTATTCTGTGAATTTTATAGTGACCTGCAAAAAAATATATCAGACTACTTTTAAATCACTGCAATATTGCACCAGTGAAGCCAGCCCTGATATAGCTGCACATGTTGTCTTTGCTCCCGATTTCTCTTTGGAGTTGCCAGTTTTTTCATCAGGTGCCTTAAGACAAAGAAAAAACGGTTTAAAGCTTAAGTGAGATTGTTTTGTCCTTGCTTTTTTTGAAATGTACATATCTTTTTTATGCACAGACCTGGTTTCAGAAATTATATCGTATCACACTAGTGGCTTTCATTTTATAAAAATATGAACTGTACAATAATAGGTTTTAAATCCCTGTTTAACGTGTACTCTTCCTGCCTTCTAAATTGCATACTCCCAGACTGTTAGACACAGATTTTTTATGTAAAGGATTTAGATGGCTCAAAGATCTGTATTGGTAATTGTATATGAAATATTGGTTTGTCCTTTTTATCATGTAGTGACAAGTTTTAGCATGCATTTCTTGTGCATTTTATGTGCTTTTCTGGCCAATGTTGGCCGAATAAAGCTTTACTTGACTAGACACTTGGGGTCAGGCAATCTAAGAAAACGCCCTCTAAATTCAAGCCAAAAGGTCCCTGCAGAATTATTTTTTACATCTTCAAAATATAAAGGCTACAAAATGATGGCACTGCCGCGCTTCCTCTATGTCCTCGAAAACACTCCATTCTTGGTCCCACAAACCTATTTTAAGACTATAGCAGCTGAGGTCGCCAGCTTACTGTGGGGAAATAAACCAGCACGGATTTCGCAGGACAAGCTCCTACGTGGCTGGTACGATGGAGGAATAGCACTTCCGAACTTGCAGCTGTACTATTGGGCGGCGCACCTTAAGTTAATAAATCATTGGTTGCACACCCCGCAGGATGAGCCGGCATATCAGGCAGACAGGCAAAATTTGGAAGAAAGAGGCCTGATGGCTAATCTCTACCGGCGCCGAAAACCCCCGGGGCTGATTGGACCTACCGAGCATACAATACATATTTGGTACCAGGCGCATACGCAACAAATGTGCAGGGCCAATCACGCAGATGACACCGCTATGGGACTCCCAACAGTTGGGTATCCTCCGTAGGAGTAAAGGCTTCCATAACTGGGACAATATTGGCCTTTCAGTAGTGGGAGATCTTTGGAAAAAGGGAGCGGTGGTCGACTTTCAACATCTTCACACGCAATTTGGCATGGCGCAGATGGAGAAATTCCGGTATTTGCAAATCCGTCATGCGCTGCAGGCAGCCATACCACCGGGCACTTCACTACAGGAATCCAATCCACTGGAAGATAGGCTCCTGACGGAGCACATAACAGAAAAGGCGACCTCCCTAACGTACCGTAAACTGGTCAATAATTTGCCGGACCCCACATCCAAGCTGAGACGGACCTAGTCCCAGGAGGTGGGTGATTTTGATTATTCAGAGTGGCAGGAAGCCCTGTCCTCGCCCTGTGAGATGGCGATCCCGTCCAGGCTCCGATTGGTCCAACTCAAAGTGCTACACCGCACATACTACACCAGGACAACTCTTCACGTAATGGGGGCAGCGGAACATAAATACTGTCTGCGCAGCTGTGGAGGAGAGGGTACATTTTACCACACTATTTGGGATTGCCCCCGCATTGCGGCTTACTGGGTCAAAATAATGCTCACTGTATCTCAAGCACTAGAAATGTCGGTCCTCCCGGAGCCATGGCGTTGCCTATTGAATGTATGGGAAGCAAATGATCTTAACCATCAGGAACAGGATTGGGCTATGCTTGGTATGATGATGGCGAAACGGAATATTGCTATGTTGTGGGGGTGGGGAACGTTACCTACGCTTCGCAAGTGGTGTAAAGATATGGACGAGGCAATGGTGGCAGAAAGGGCAGTCTTTATACACTGTGGATGCCCGCAAAAGTGAAAAAAGGTCTGGGGGGCCTGGAATAAGTTCAGAGGAGGCATTTGCGAACCACCAGAACTTGATGCAGATACTTTCGCCTTGTGATGAACCCTTTATATTACGGATGCCGGGGAGGGCTGGGTTGTGGGTGCGGGTCTGAATTAGAGATATCTGGATATGTTACACTAATTTGCTATGCCCTGACCTCTATGCGATTGCAAACAAGGATGAACATTGTTTTGTATATATGTTAACCCTGCTTTGCGCCTAAATAAAAATCTTTAGAAAATAAAATAAAAAAATATATATAAAGGCTACAATCACACAACCATGCATTAGCATAAAATTGATGCAATCGGAAGGAAACATTTTGATATAATGTCTTCTGAATCAAGACTAACAAATATTTTCTCTGTATTTCAATGAGCAAATGCAAATAAGGAATGCAAATTTTCTTTCCAAGGGCTGCAAACAAAACAAGTAAATCGGTGCAAGGGCAATAGGAGACCCATTCCTGTTCATAGAAGCTATAAGCTTCTTAATCTTTTTTTTAACTGCAACATATGAGGTGGGTTACTAGCATAATTTGGAAGTCACTGTCAGATTGTTCTCTAACATTAAGATAGACCTTTACTTGGCCTTGCCTTGGTGCCTAGTACTTGAGTCAGAGCCACCCTTTTCTGCAGAAGGAGACTTCTTTGATCCACAGCATTACCCCATTAAGCCATGATCTACCTACTACCAGACTAAGATTAAGAAAAAACTGAATTAGACTCCCTGCGAGTGTCAGACTGCATCTCATAGCGTGAAAAATGTTTAAAGAACTATTGTTCATTGGCTTAGGAAGCAAGGCAGGCCTTAGCTCAGATATCAATGAAAGGTGAGAAGGGTGTGTAACACATTCGGTAATCAGTGCTCCTGCAGTCAGAGTGCATTTGAGCAAGGTTTCTTTAAAGTACATAATCATGATCAGAGGACTTCGGTTGTAAGCACAGACAAAGAATAGATCAAAGTCTTGATTGTAAAAGTTTGAATGACAGGTTAAGGGGAAATAAAAGTAAAGAAGTGCTCACCAGAGACCCCTTACCGGCAGATACTGGGCCAGGACTGCGGACCCTATAAGGATGGTGGAACTCAAGAGTGATCCTCTGCATTGTACCAGAGGTAAACCTCTTTGATCGAGGGAAGACTTAAAGTGGTATTATAAAGGGCAAGGTATAACAAATGCTAATTAAAGTACACCCTGAAAGCAATGTGCAACTGCTCGGCCCACGACACACTCAGTCATTTTAAAAAAATTATGATAAAAATACTAAAAGTAAACAATGAAATGGGTTAGTGGGGAAGCAGCAGACCGGCGGGGTGGGAGGAGTGGATGGGAGGTCTCACTCTAGTTTCCGGAGCAGGACTCATTCTCACCCCTGCCCCTGCAAGCCCTACTCCTTCTCCCCCTTTCGGCCCCATCAAGAAACCTTGAACTTTGTCAGGGCTGATACATACATTAAAAAGAGATATGGATAAAACGTGCAACATGAAACTAAATTGTTGCTTACCAGCAGGAGTAGTTTTGCAGCTTTAAGAGTTTTCTGGATTCACAAGCTGTGCATTATTCCGCCAACTACTGGTTGGGTCCAAAGTCGTCTGTGTCCCCCTTTTTTTTTCTCCTTTCTTTGGGGCGTCATTGACCATCATTTGGTGTTAGGTCCATCCCTTATGCGACATCAGACGGCGCCTAAGAGGTTTCTGTGCATGGTAGCAATCTTCGGATTCTTTTTTCCTTACTTGGTAAATTAGGAAATGCCTTAAATTTGTTGTCTTTAATTATTAGTTCTTTATTTACATAAATTTTTCCTCCCATCTGTTTGCATTCCTCCACGGAGGGGAGCTGGGTGGGTCGCATGTAAATCCAGAAAACTCTTCAAGCTCAAAACTACTACTACTGGTAAGTAACTATTTTGTTTTGCAACATGAATCCTTTTCTGGATTCACATGTTGTGCATTTGATTATGTAGTGGTTCCCCCCTCCCCTTCGGGTGGTTGTGGTAAGAGGAGGAAGACTTTGCGAACAGGTGTTAAAGTACCTTTTGTCCCACTTGAGCTTCCTTAGTTATCTGTATATCCATGCAGTAATGTTGGGTGAATATGTGTGGAGATGCCTATTTTGCTACTGCAAATATTTTGTCTGTTGGCACATTGGCCATGAAGGCAAGGGCTGTCCTTTTTTTCCCTTGCTGAGTGGACTTTGGGCCGTGAGTTTAGCTTTTTCTTGCTGAGGAATAGAATACCTGAATTGCCCCTACAATCCAACGTGCAATTGTCCCCTATGCGGATGGTGCTCCATTGGTTGGCAGTTGGAGGGAGAGACGAGCAATTGATTGCCTTTACGGAATTGTTTTGTCTCATGTAGATAGTATAGTAAAGCCCTTCGTACTTCCAGGGTATGTAGGCTTCTTTCCAGTAATGTTTGTGGGTTTTTGAAGACTGCTAGCTGTATGCTTTACTTCATGTTGAATTGGCTTGCTACCTTAGGTAGGAATTGAGGGTTTGTCCTAGTAGATTTGCATGTATGGTTCCTCAATAGTTAATGACTGTGGTTCACTTACTCTCCGTAGAGATGTTATAGCTATTAAGAATGCAGTCGTTATAGTCATGTATCGGAATTCTGCTTTGTGTATGGGCTCGAAAGGTTGTCGTTAGTTGTGTTAGAACAGTGTTTAAGCTCAACATTGGGGCTGGAGCCTTCCCTAGGGGTGAGATCCTTTAGGACCCTCCCAGGAATCTTTTGCTCACAAGCAAGTGTGCAAGATATATGAGCATCGTTTCCTGTGTGGGAATTGAATTTAGGGTATTGTTTTCTGTACACCATATGGTGTACCATTTCCATTTAGCTGCATAGCATTGTCTTGTGGTTTGTTTTCTTGCCTCCTTTAGTATCGCCATTGTCTTTGCAGTAAATGTCCGAACTCTATGTATTCCGGCGCTAGGCTGAGTATTGCATGTTCCTGGTGTAAAATGTGACCTCTTTGCAGTTTAGTCACAGGGCATTCCTTTTGATCGGTGGTGTTGAAACCTGGAAGCGAAGAATTGGCATTTCTTGTTCTCCACTGTTGCAAATAGGTCTATTTCTGGTGCACCCGAGAGGTTGAAGACCTATTGCAGGCTCCTTTGCTTTATCTCCCATTTGTGTGAGCTGCTGTTTTGTCTGCTGAGTTGATCCGCTTCAGAGTTGTCCTTTCCTGGCAGGTGAATGGTCTGTAGGCTGATTCTCCTTGAATTGGCCCATTTACATATTCCCTGAGCTAGTTTGCTTATGGTAAATGATTTTTGTCCTCCCTGTTTGCGAAGATAAAACAATTGTGGCATTGTCCTTCTGGATCAATACAGTATTCTTTCCTATGTGGGCTTTGAGTGCATTTAGTGCAAGAAACACCATCTTCATCTCTAGGAAGTTAATGTGCTTTATGGAGTCTGCATCATTCCATTGACCCCGTACCCTTAGGTTTCCTGAAATGTGCTCCCCAACCCCTGTGGGACTCATCTGCTGAAATTGACACTGAGGGATTTGGTGATTTGAAAGGTCTGCCTGGTGTTATGTTCTTGAATGACCACCATTGTATCTCAGTCCAAACCTTTTCTGTTACAACCACTAGATCCCGCACAAAACTCCCTGTGGTTTGTGACCAACTGTTGCACAGCCACTCCTGTAGAGGGCGCACGGGGAGGCGTGCATGGGTGATGAGGGGAATGCATGGTGCTATCATGCCCATGAGTTTCATGGCTGTCCTTATCGTCCGAGACGGACCCCTCTGGTAGAGGAGAGTTTGCTGCTTGATAGCTTATATTCTCCTTTGGGTCGGTATGCCAGTGAAATCTTGAAGTTTAATCTTGCTCTAAGGAAGGTTTTTTTCTTTTTCCAGTTTTGTTGATGACTTTTTGTAGCTTATTGAAAATCCCAATTCTTGCAGTGTTGGGATCACCTGCTGAATGTGTGTGTAACATCTTTGCTATGAATTTGCCTTTACCAGCCAGGTAGGGATAGGCATGGATTCCACTCCTTCTTAAGGTTGCTGCTAGGCACATTGTGAAGACTCAAGGTGCTGATTTTATGCTGAAGGGGAAGACTTTGAATTGGTAGCGAGTGTCCTCGTGAGGCATCTCGTGTGTGCTCGGTTCATGTGGATGTGCAGATAGGAGTCCTTTAGATCTATTGTTGCCATGAAATCCGATTTTTGCAGCTGTGGGATTACTTCCTGTAGTGTTGACATCTTGAAGTGCTGCGTGCAAATACATTTGTTGTAAGATTAGATGTAAGATAGGTCTTAGCGTGAGACCTTACTTCTTTGGTACCAAGAAGTAAGGTGAGTAGTTTCCTTGGTGGTGTTCCCTCTTTGTTAACCTCTATATTGCTTGTATTCGTAGGAGTTCCTTTATTTCCTGTCTTAATTATAAGGTTTCTGTTCTCTGAAACCTCTTCTTCCTTGGTGGATTTGGTAGGGGTTTGTTTGTTAGTTCTATACAATTACCGTGGTGTACCACATTTAAAATCCAACTGTCTGAGGTGATGTTTTCCCACTGAAGTGGGTGATGTGCTATTCTGCCTTCCACTGGTGTTGTGTGGGGTATTCCTTTGTAGGCAAGTCTCCTTGAGTTTGCTCTTCCTCCTCTTGAGGTTTGTCCCCTGGCCCTTCCTTCGCCACAAAAGTACTGCCGTGGTTGCTGCTGCCAGGCTTGGTATCCGGACTACTGGTTTGATTGCTTTCCGCTGCCTTGTGTTTGATGTGGTTGTTGTTGTTATTGACCTGTTGAGAAGAGCCCCTTCCTGTGGGTCTTCTTAGGTTAAATCCTTCTCTTTGAAGGTGCCCCTCTGTTGCAGGGCTCTCTCAGCCCTCGCCGTCTCATTGTTCTTCTTTAATTGTTGTAGGGATTAATCTACCTCACTTCCAAAATAGGACGTCTCCTGTGAAGGGTTTATTAATTATGAAGTTTGGACTTCTTGCTTGAACCCTGAAATTCGGAGCCAGGCATGCCTTCTCAAGGTTGTGCCTGTGCACATCTGTCTACTGGCTGCATCGCCTGCATCTAGAGCCGATTTCAGGCGTGTGAGCTATGTTTCTTCCCTCCTGTATGATGAATTTTGCACTTTTCTTATTCTCTTCTGGGAGCTTCTTCATCAGGTCTTCGATGTTGTCACATTGTTGGTGGCCATACCAATTAAGGAGGGCATTAGAGTTTGCAATGCGCCATTGCGTTGTTGCCTCTTTCTCCATCTTTCTCATCACAATTTCCATTCTTTCACTTTCTCTCTTTGGAGGTGGGCCAGTGGAGGAGAGAGCGTTGCTCCTCCTCCTCGCTGTGGTGACAATAATGGAGTCCACCACTATGTTCCCCTGAATATATTTAGGGTCCTATGCGGAGGGTTTGTATTTCTCAACCCTCGAGGTTACTCCCTTTGCTAGGAAGGCTCCTTGAAAGCCTCCTTACCTTGGTCCAGAATACTTGGCAGCATTAATATGTATTGTGTCCCCTTGGTGGATGGTGTTAATGTTTCTAGGAGAAAGCAAGAGTCTTCTTTCTCCTCCTTTAAGGGGACCCCGAAGTATCTGATGCTTTCTTGATGAGGCTGTTGTAGAAGGCTACATCTTCTGGTGGCGAAGCCTCAGAGGGATAGCTACAGATCTCTTCTTCTGGGCTTCCTGTGTCAAGGTCATTCCATTCTTCCAAGGAAGTTACCAAGGCGTCTTCTCTTCTGGAACATAGAGTTCCTCTTCAACAACCTCTTCGTGAGGTTCCGGGGTTGCAGGAGCTCCGAGGGTATCCTCCTCTTCTTCGAAGTCTGCGGTAGCGGAGGGTTTTGCCGGGATTCTGAATTCTTTCAGGGCCTTGTCAAACTCCTTCCGTTGAAGGAGTGCCGCCATTTCTGCCCCCAGGCGTCTTTTCTTTTTCCTCCACCTCGAGGGCCCTTCCAACGTCTGAAGCCGGAGGGATCCTCTTCTTGGGTGTGGTGGATTCTGCCTCTAAAGGTATGGTTTTTCCTTTTGCTGCCTCTTGTTTGGCACATATCTTCATCGATTTTGACGATCTTTCCTTGTCGGTTTCCCTGGGGTGGGATCCGTTGATTTCTTTCGGCCTCAGCGGACCCTCGGTCGGCCTTTTCTTTGACGCCTACGCTGCCTTTTTGCAACTTCTTTCAGGGCCTTTGGTATCAGACGTGTGAGGGGTTTTTACCTTGTTCGTTTTCTTCTCCAATTCCTTTGCCATCTTTCTCGCAGTACATCTCCTCTCGGTGTGCCTTTCGAGGATCTCGACGTCCGATCCTCTGTGTGTCGATTCTGCAGCCACCCCACTGGTACACTGGTAGTCCTTGTTGCTTGAGGGACCCAAGTCCTCAGCGATTGTCGTTTCCCTATGGGCTTTAGCTTTTATCAATCCAACACACCATTTGTATGAATTCGGAACCACTCAACGCATGTATACTGTCTGTATAAACAAATTTATATAATCCCAAACACTTGGTAAAATTCGATGTCACTTTATCTAAACATTTTATTTCGACAAATCATATACAGTACATTTTTTTAAAAAAATCAAAAATATCATTTCCTAAATGACAAAATGTAAAAAAAATAAAAATTGTACTAATCTAAAAAATCCAATACATGGAAGGAAAGCTTTGGAAAGGCCCTAAATCTTGGCCTTTAGGGTGGTAATCTGTTTATGACAAAAGACACAGCCAGAAACCAAAATACAGTGGCTCTACTCTATGCCTTGCTCCAGATTTAACATAAATAAAAGGGCGTCGACTTGTTTCGATGGGATTGTATTCTTTTTCTTCCACCTTCTTCAGGGCAAGTTACAATAAAGATCCTTCCTTTTTCATTTCATATATTCTCATCTAATAAGAGATGTAATATAATCAGTGCATGGTTTTGAAAAAATATATCTCAAGCTTTTAAAACACGATTTCCCTATTATCAATAATCTATCTCCATACATTAGACTTTATGAAAGCAAAATCATTTGTTCAGCGATATTCTTAAATAACAACACAGTATAACCATTCTTCGCCTAAAATTAGTCTAAACTGTATTCATGACTGGTTCCGAACTCTTACAGACCTATCATTCATCAAATTCACACTTATAGTTTATACATTGTTCTCACTCATATTCTCATCTTTATTCTCGGTCATTAATTATACCCGGATAACTTTACGTTTATTAGGAAATGTCACTAGGTTTAGTCGATCTTTTACCTTATTCAATTTGGTGGGGCAACCGCTCTGTAATTTCGGTATTGGTTTATCACTTCCTCCACCTATTTAATATATTATAAAGAGTTAAACATTATCTACCTGTCTAGTTTCTGCTTATAGCCAAAGACTATGCCTAGAAATGTGGTCTCACCTTCTGTTAAAAACTCCTGTGTTATTTTCAAAATGTTATCTAATTTGAGTCCTTATCTCTCTATTACGCTCCTCTAGGCGTGAAGGGCCTTTGCATCTTTTAAAAGCGCTTATTCCCAAAGTGCTATCTGTTAAAAGAATACATATATTTGTTCAATTTTATTTATGCCACCAGTATTCCTTGCCTCTGCGCTAAAACACGCTCTTATCCTTTCCGAGGCTTACCTTGCAATGTTTGTTGTATTCAAAGGGATAATTTCTGGCTTAATCGCCTAATGCGTTCTGCAACGTTTTGTTGTTTTCGTTCCGTTATTCCCCAACTTTCAGGGCTTTCAAAAAAGTTTAAAAGCTCGATATCCGATATCTAAATATGTACAATCCTTTCTTAGCAGTATACTCGTACTTGCCCTAGCTTGCAGTCGTGCCTTTTTTATACATGTGTACGAGTGCGCCGTATTTTTACCACAATTTAACGTGAGATACCGTCCCTAAAATAGTCCCCGTACTGTTCATCTAGCTAAAGAGCCGATTCAGGTCTCCACCTCTCATATGGCCCTTATATCAACCATGTGAGGCTCTCTTATTCGCCCCATTAATCCTCCATACCCCTTACGCTTGGGGGGTTCATGTGGCCATAATTTTCCTATACATTGTCTCGAGGTCCCGGTTCTCTACCCTTACATTTCAGGACATATATCCAGGTCCCCATTATCTAACACTAATGGGTTCGCCCCAGACACTCTCCAGTTTTTAAGCTCACCTCTATAGCTCCTGTGTCGTCACATAAATCAAAGCGCTACTTTTTCAGCCATCGAGCGAACCAATCTTCACTCTGTCCCTGTGCTTTTTATTTACCTGTTATGCTACGTCACTCACCTACCCAGTGTTTCTTAAAGGGGAAATGTACCTCATTTTTCTCGGTTGTGGGAGCTACTCATATCCTCACTCTTTTAAAAAAAAATAATAACCACAAATTGAATTAAACTTTATGCACTAAGCAAGAGGATGTTCCTGATGCCTGAAATATCCTTATTGCTTTCCCTGAATATCAAGCTCTGCTCATGTGTGTCTCTTGTAGCAGCGCGATCCCCACTCCATGTCGCTGAAGGAAAGAGAAAACAGAGTAACGGCGCGCTGGGGTGTGCATTGCCGTGGATGTTCCACGTTATGATGTTAGTGTTTGCCATTTATGGTAGTGCATTGCCTCTGCGTGGGAGTCAGAGGGGTGGGAAGGGTACCAAGAGAGGCCAGCGGACCGGTGCTCGGGGGAGTTGTCTGTATGTCGCTTCTGCATCATGTAACTAACTTTCAACAACTAAACATATGGGGCGATTACCCAACGGGGCATTCGTCAAAACGAAAAGTGTGTCTGTCTCTCAGTGGGTCGTGCTCTCAGCGCAGTGTTCGAGCGGTGGGGTGTGCAGCCAGCAATATAATGAGTTTGCTCCCTTATGCAGGGCCTGTGAGTATCTAAGAGGCGCTCAAGGATGGCTAACGCTTTGTTTATGTATTACACATACTAATCCCTCCCCCCCCTTGTTTTATTCGGACCAGCTGCTTGGTCATTTGCTCGCCCACCAGTACCAGCTTTACCTTTCTGCCAGTTGGAGCACTCCCCTCAGGCCCCAGGTGGCGCACCCTCCCCATGTAGCACCCGTGTCGCTGGGTCAGTGTCCCACCCGTACATCGCGTTGCACGGCAGCCCGGCAAAGGATATAGCGTTCAATGGCCAATAGGTGAGGCCCTTCAGTTCTGTCGCAAGGGACTCTCTCATAGTCGCATCAGGAGATCCGCTGTCTGCGGTGTGACTACTGGTAGGTTGACGTCTTCTGACAGCACCGTGGACGGACCGCTTGCATCCACATCGCTCAGCTGCCGAACTTCAAAGCTGTTGGTTTTAGTGGCTCGCATCGGTCACAGGACAACACGTGTACGAGCAGAACCCCAGACTATGCGGCACTGGCACCGATTAAAAGATTCTACCGATACTAGCCTGTACAAAGAAATCACGACCCGAACTACTTTTTATAAGATATTTTAAGAACGAGTGCAACTGCCATAAACTGTGCTGCAATCAGCTAATCAGAAGGGGTATACATAGGACGCTACAATACTTACCGTGACTGGATCTGATAAACCAATCCCACAATTAGATGTCTAAGGCTAACACATGTCGATATCTATAAGAAGAATACCTGTGTGAGTTATCTAATATCGCCGCTTCCCTAGAACTATTTTACATCGAGGGATTCCAAAATAAGGAATATCAGGACTCTCCAATATCCAACAGCCAATCATCCTGTATATGGAATTTCAAAATTATATATTCTACTAAGAAAAATAGAAGTTATGTTGTATGTTATATACGAATGACGGTTACCTGATGAAGGCCCCCTGGCCGAAACGCGTTGTGCTCCACCTCACCGCATTTGCCTTCTTCACTTATCCATCAACCAATCATATCGTATAGCACTTGTCCCTTTTTTCTTTTTTCACTATTGTATAGTATGTATAGCCCATATATGTATGTTGTGTATGTGTAACTGACTGATAATTTATATGAAATTTTATAAATGAACTGAGTTAAAAAACAATGAACAAAAAATCAAGAAACACAAAATAATAAAAAAAACTCATAATTTTGATACATCACTGTCTCAGTAAATTATTATGTGTTAGCATTTAATATGTTATAGTGGGTCAAGATAAAGGCGTTTGAATTATCAATGGTTTGCTTAATACTTGTCTCCCTTCTCTAAAAATACTGCTCCCAGAGTCGCAACTGCCTCCAGCGCTTCCTGTCTCTACTGTCTCATCCGCTCCGGGCTTGGGGCAGCCTGGCCCGGGTCTGCACTCTGCCTGGCCCCTTTCCTCCTCCTCTGCCTCCTGGAGCGTTGCTCTTGCCAGCCACCGACCTCCGGGCCTGTGGGCCTCGTCCCTGACCACTGCCCGGTCTCCTCTAGCCAATCCCAAACTTCAGATGGGGCCTCAAAGAAGCGCGTGCCCTCCTTGGTGACTACTCGGAGACGCGAGGGGAACAGCAAGGAGTAAGGTATGTCCAGATCCAGCAGATGCCGCTTCACGGCCATGTACGTGCTTCTTCGCTTCTGCACGGTCGCTGTGAAGTCTGGGAAGAACATCACTCGGCTGTTGCCCACCTTGAGATCCGCCAGTTTCCGGGTTTCGCGGAGCACCACGTCACAGTCCCGGTAGTTAAGGAGTTTAAAGAGGAATGGGCGAGGTCGTGTCCCCGGGCGCTGAGCCTGCGCCGGCACTCTGTGCGCCCTCTCTACTACAAAGTGCACAGACAGCATCCCAGGTGGCAGGAGCCACCTGGGATGCTTTTCCAGCTTTCAAGCACTTACAGGTGATCACATAAGGACAATCGTGTCAACAATTAAAACAGGATCTGCATTGGACCCCTGTCCTTTCTCAGTTCTTCTACCAGTTATGGAGTCCATTATCCCAGTAACTACACAAGTTTTTAATTCCATTTTGCTATCAGGGATCTACCCAGACTGGTTAAAAAACACCTAACTAAAACCGCTATTAAAAAAATCATGCCTTGATAAAAACGAACTGAAAAACTACAGGCCCATTGCGAGTCTTCCCTTTGTAGCCAAAGTGGTCGAAAAAGCCACGAATTCTCAATTATCAGAATATATTGAGAAACATCGCCTCCTGGATGACACTCAATTCGGCTTCTGGAAGTATCATGGGACCGAAACGGCCCTGATCAAAGCCGCAGATGATGTCAGGGCAATCAGGGACCAAGGTGGGACAGCAATCTTAGTATTGCTGGATCTATCGGCAGCCTTCGACACGGTCGCCCACACCATCTTGGTCGACCGTGTCGGAAAGCTCGGAATCTGTCACTCCGCTAGAGACCTGCTTGCGTCTTTTCTGGCTAGAAGATCGCAGGCAGTCACTCTAGGACCTTTCCAATCTGCTCAACTCTCGTCGCCATGCGGGGTTCCCCAAGGCTCATCCCTCAGTCCGACACTATTCAACATCTATGTGTCGGACCTTGCTAATGTCATCAAAGCACATGGGATGAGCCTAACCTCCTATGCCGATGACACGCAGTTGGTACTGGCCATCAAAGGCGATGGAGGGCAAGTAGCACAGAATTTCAAAACTGGAATGCTCGACATAGGAGAATGGATGGCCACAAACTGTTTAAAACTGAACTCAGAAAAAACTGAGGTAGTTATTTTTGGACCCCTTCTTCCAGCCTGGCCATCGTGTTGGTGGCCAGAAGCCTTCGGTATTCCCCACAGCCAAAGTCAGGAATTTGGGAGTAATTTTTGACGAAGGACTTAATTTCATGGACCATGCAAATAAAATAGCTACTACAGCCCATTGTAAACTGAAAATGATTAGAAAAATCCGCCCTTTTCTCCCGGAGACAGCCATTAAAACACTGGTTAGTTCCTTAGTTTTGTCAACCCTTGACTATCGTAATGGTTTATTCCTCAATGCCCAGGTCAGAGTCACTAGGAAACTACAGTCAATACAGAATGCTGCCGCACGTCTCCTTGCTGGGAAGACCAAATTTGAGCCCATATCAAAAATTATAAAGGAATACCATTGGCTGACGATTCGCAACAGAATACACTTTAAATCCTTATGTATAGTCTACAAGGCACTTAACAATCAAGGACCTCATTTTCTCAAAGACCAACTTCAACCCTACAGACCTAGCAGACTGCTTAGATCTGCCACCCTAAACCAACTAGTGATTCCACGATCCAAAACAGTGACCTGGGGCGATCGCCGCTTCTTAGTGGCAGCACCCAAACTGTGGAATACTCTTCCCCAAAACATTAGGTTGAGTCCTTCTCTTTTTCAGTTCCGCAAACTTTTAAAGACGTGGCTGTTTGACCAATAACAATCACTAGTCCTCTTTAGCTACCTGAACCACAAGTAAGTGTATTTCCTAGTGCCGAGACGCCTACGGGTATTCGCCGCGCTCTAGAAATGTCAAAAATAAAAATAAATAAATGACATTTTTATTATTATTACAATTCACCCTAGTGAAGTAAATACTTGTAAATGAACTGTACACATTCAGCAGTTAGGAAAACAAAAATTAAGCACTTTTTTGTATATCTGAAGTGTGAGGGAAACAAGGATTTTATTTGGATCAAATAAAGGCATTTTAATTGGTGACACACAAATCATAAATATTCACTCAACCCCGATTTCCACACATTACCAATGCATTGTTTCATCAGCAAAACTGTATGTTTGTCCAAATGCAAAGGACATTTCAATAGAAAATATGCCATCTATAAATGACAGTGCAACACCACAAGAAGATTTAGTTACATTAAAAAATAAATTTTAAAAAACAACATAGACCTAGGATCCATTAAAGCTCTATGGGTCATGAATGTTTTTGGTTCAAGTTGCAAAAAGTTTGGGAAGCACTGCACTATAATCAATAGATTGGTCCATGCACCGATGTTGGTCCAGAACATTTCCCACAGGATGATCTATATTATAACAATATATATACAGACAGAAAACATTTCCTTCTTCAACCATCTTTCCACCAGCACTCATATGTTTCTGGATTGCAGCAAGTTTTCCAATAACACTAGACCTAATAAATGCTATCAACAAAGACTAAGCATCAGCTTTGCTCAAGTAACAGATGTTGAAGATTCTGTGCATTAAATTAAAACGCAAACAAAATTACATAGAGGTGCAGCATGTAGAAGGAAGGGGCCCCAGAAGAAAGAGTAGACATCGGTATAATAAATGTGCTATGAACCTGGATTAATCGAGAGCGGGATTTGGTTATTTAACACACAGGCATCATGGCAGCTGTTGAGTATCGATATTGTTTGATATTGTAATTGTATTTATATAGTGCTTACTACCCCTGACGAGGTATCGAAGCGCTTTTGGTAAGTAGTACACTACTCCAGAACCCACAAAAGATTAGTGGTGGGTAAGTATAGGGAAATGTGTGGTAATTTGCGCAGTGAACATGCGAGTCTGTTAGTTGCACTGAATAGGATAATGGAGGGATAGAAAAGGGAAGAGTCTAGAAAGTGTCATTTGGGAGATCATAGCGTTGTTCTTAGAGTATTGATGCATGGATGAAAACTGTTGCAGGTCTCATAATAAATGTAAAGAATTTAAAGAACCCTGAACAGAGAATAATGTGGTCGTTTAAAACTAGGGCTGTTCTTTAAAATACACATAAATACACACATATATATATATATATACACACACACACACACACACACACACACACACACACACACACACACACACACACACATATATATGTAAAATATATATTGAAAACGAAAAATGTACAGGAAGCTAAGTGAAGCATCTCGCTAAATTGTAATCAGAGTACTAAACCCCACAAGTCTGCTCCCCAAACATGATGGCAATACTTAGCGCTCTAAGATTGGAAAACCGCCAAATTTTCTCCAAAGAGTCTAAGCCATACATACTGTGCGACAACTGACCCTTGGTAATTCTTCAAAAGTGCAAATCCTGTTACGGTCTAAGGGGGTTTAGCTTCCTAGAAAAAAATGCACAAATATATAGGACTATGTTTGAAACATACATACCCTAAACGTGATGCAATTTAGAGTAAAATAAAAACTGCACCACCAGACATATACTTCACCGGAAGCAGGCCATCCAAAACTGGTTTATGCAGAAGAAAGCAAATTGTGCTAATAATTACCTCGACCATTTAAGCACACGCATGGTCCACCCTCCAGAAACAAAAAGACATTTACTAATAAACTCAGACAAAAGCACGAATGAAGGCCCCTTCCTGTCAAAACACCAAGAAGCGTGGCCACGGGACGCCGGACCAGCAACCTTCGAACCCCAATTTCATTCAAACAAACCTTTCCAGATTCTAGAAGGATAGAACCTCATTCTGAGGCCTGTCCAGGCGCGTAGCCTTTGAGAATTTTAGCCACGGGTTTCCGAGGCCTATAGCGCTGCTCAGTGGAAGCTGTGGGTGCTGAGGCGCATGCTCGGAAAACGCCTCCCGGGCTCCTCCCTCCTCCAGCATGAAGCAGCTCGCGGCCATCCTTCTTTTGTAATCCGAGATGGAAATGAGAAGAAGGCAATGCTGGAAAGGCAACTCTTGCAATGTCAGAAGGGCTCACTAAGCAACACTTCCAGAAATATTAAAGTTGCGTGCAAGTAACATTGAGGCCTTGTGGTAATCGAAGTCTATATATCCATGGTGAAATCGGGCAATTGCTTTCAAACTAATTAATGTCACATAAAATGATGTAAACCACGGGCCAAAACACCCAACAGTTGAAGCCTTTCAAAATCAGCGACAAGAAGTGGTCTTGCAGTGTTTATTTACATGAAGCTAAAAAGCAACCATCAAATCTAAACGTTAACGTTTTTCGCATTAAAAGCACCTAACCGAGCAGGTCTTCGACATGACACCAAGCAAAACAGAATAATAAACGCGTGCCTGCAATTTGCACAAAAAAAAATCATACATAACGGCTTACGTTTAATGATTCAAAGCTGGAGGTCCGCAAAGAGTCTGCTCCCCCCCCTTAAATCAACGAATGCTGGGAAAAACGCCGCAGGACACTTCTCTTCAGCGATTGACTTACTTTGACAGTTTTTGTCTTTACAGAGAATGGCCAGATCCTCCAATTGCCCGTCACCACAGAATACAGTTTACTGACCACATGTTTAGAGCATCACAGGCGATTTCCTTCCACTCAATGACATCCGACAAGACGCCCCACTTCATCGTTTTCATATCAAAGTGGCCTACCAATGCTAACCTTAAAGCACAGTCCCTCACTCTATAATGTATAACCATCCAGATTGAACAACTAACTAAAGGCAAAAATTATGTCCAGATGGTTTCTTTTATGAGGACAGAAGACAAAAGGCATGTTTCTATAATATTCAACACCAAACCTAAGGGAACGATACTGCTGAACAAGTTCATCATTTTTTGGCAGCATTTTTTTAATGCTTTTATTAAAATTTCAGGAATAAACTACAGATTTAACGAATTACAAGCAGTCACAGTAGGTCAATGGATTAATATTACAATTTCACATTTTGATTGTAATTCTGCTGGTAAAACCCATTGGTTCATCAACTGTCTCTGGACCTCTGACCTCCCATACAAACTAATTCAAGTGATAATTAGGTAGCAGTTATTGCACTTGAAAGTGCTTCAAATGTGTTACTAACTCTGTATAGGAGATGAGCTCAACTTTGTACTTCAACAATCTTTAATAGTTTATGACAGAATAATAATGCTAAACCTTTTTCTTTATCGGTCAGTCAACTTACAAAAGCCAAAAAAACAATCTCTACGAAAACAAGAAAAATAACAAATTCAATATTAAACACAAATAGAAACGATTTGTATATTTACCAAACATCTTTGTCGTAAACGAGGTGCGGTCTATAAAAATGGCAGATAGGATACAGCTTGTCAATAGCAGACAAGACTTTCTCTAGCCATTTTACTAGTGTCACTTTTCTGTGTCATTCCACTACTGTTGACAACTGTGGTCAGTGTCTGGAATTGTAACAAGCAGGACAGCCTTGATTGCTGAGAAGGAAGAATTCAAAGATCACCCTTATGGAGACCATGATGTTCTGTCACGACAAAGATGAAGACTATGCACATCATTACTTGGAAACAGACATTCTAATCGGGCATCTGATCAAAGATTTTTAGTGTATTCAAGACACTCATCCTCTGTAATTTGGATTTTACTGATATGATGAAGTGCTCAGATCCCCCCACTTCTGTTAAACCCCATTTTTCCTTTTGAAATTAGAATGATTGTTCTGGACATTACAAAATAACCATCATATTTGGACAATGATATAGCACTGGTGTTTCCAAAGGAGGACTATACTGTAAAGCAACTGTATACACAATTTCAACAAGAGCCATCAATGACAGTGGGACATCATATCTTCAATAACTGACTTAATTCCATTCCAGAAGCTTGGTTACAAGAGCATACCAACTACCGAGTAGCCAACCTTTCCAAAAATAATGTGGAAATGAAGACAGACCACCTGCGAGCACATACTCGGGTGAGGTACTAGGATACACATCCAAAATAGGATCTTTTTGTGAAGTAGGATCTGCTTTCAGGTTACCCCACACTTTTTGGTGGTGGTGTTCTGTTTTATGACCGTCTGAATGGGATACTGCTAAAAACAGGACCCCAGTCACTGTGCTTTCTTCCTAAATTTGACAGTGGTAAGTACTTTGGTACCTTCCCAATTGGCTACTGGGCACCCATGTAAGTCTGTAGTATATGGTACGAAGGTACCCAGGGCATAGGTACACCAGGGGTCTCCCATGGGATGCAGAATGTATTATGCCACCCTCAAGAGACCACTCAACCAGGGACTACAGACCTGCCATTGCAGCCTGTGTAAGCTGGTGCAAGCACTACTTAAAACAGATATATACGTTTGCTTATATCTGAGGTCACTGCACTTAAAACCTACAAGTCACCTGTAAGGCAGGCCTTTCAATCCTGAAGGCAGGGTGCTAGGTTATAAGTGTGAGGGTACCCTGCTTAAGCAGGACATCCCCTTCAAACCCGGGAGTCGATTCTCAAGGTTTTTAAAGTGTGGTCAGCCATTTTGATACATATACTGGCCATGCTGCATTATGCGATGGCTAACTATATATTGGCTGTGCCGAACATAGGCATGTTTGGTATCGAACATAGGCATGTTTGGTATCAAACATGTTGGAATGATACCCCAACACAGTTACCGGAGTTGGAGGTATTTTTATTTATTCATTCAGAGTTTTATATAGCACAAAAATGACCCGTGGGTATCAGAGTGCATAACAATGACATAGTACCAAAGATTACGATAAAAGGAATAACAACAAATGAATCATGAGGACACAGTGTAGATAGTAATACCCAGGCCAATGCAAAATACTTGGATTTGACAATAATACATTGAGGATGTTATAGGCAAATAGTTAAACAAGTATTCAATATGTGATAAATCTCAACGAACAAAGAATTTCTGTTGTTATGTTAGAGCTAGAGGGAGAGAGCAGAATCCATAGCTAATGGACAGGGGGGCAATCTGGGTTAAGAAATGACGAGGATTGAGTTCAGTCAGGGTTAAGAAATGACGAGGATTGAGTTCAGTCATCAGCTATGGTAGGAATTTGTTGATGAGGAAGATCTTAGCTTCCTTCTTGAAGGCAGAAGTAGAATTCCTTCTTTGATGTAAGAAGGAAGTGAATTCCAGATTCTAGGGGAAGCTCCAGAGTAGGCTCTATCATAGTTTTTCTTCTTCTGGAAGAAGGGCGGTTTCAAAACTAGATTCTTGGCGCTCCGAGATGGTCTGCCTCCCCCCAAAATCTTGATTTTTTTAGGGAAGATACAATCGGTGTTTTGTGGTGGAGAGCTTTGTAAGTAATACATGCCCTTTTAAGTTGAATTCTGGCTTCGAAGGGTAGCCAGTTCTGAGCCTTCAGATGAGGAGAGATGTGGTCAAATTTTTTATATCCTGTTAAGAGTCTTACTGCAGCAATAAAACATGTTTTAGAGGAGCAGTGGAGATCCTGGGTAAGCCAGAGTGTTGTGCAACCATATTCGATCCTGGAAATGACTAAGGCCTGTTCTGCCAATTTGAGGGCTGTAGATTAAATGAATGATTTCAGTTTCCTAACATAGCTCACATGAAAGCGGCTGCTTTTTGCCATCGAGGTGATGTGAGTTTGCATGTTTAGGTTCTTATCAAAAGTAATACCAAGAGATTTAGAGGATTAACCAGGACGGGGTACAGTTTAGAGCAGTGATCAACTTGGTCTATTTCTTAACCCCTTCAGCGCGGCGCACATTTTCGCGCTGTGCTGAATGTTCTAAAAAAACGGGCGTGGCCGTGACGGAACGGTTCTGTCATAAGCACAGCCCAACCGGCGCTCATGACGGAACCGCTCCGTCATGAGCACCGATGTGGTTAACATCAGAGGAGATTTTGGGCGGAGAAATTAAAAGTAATTTTGTTTCTTTGCGTATTGAGCTTAAGATGATTGCAGGTTAGTCAATGTAAGGTCAGCTTTAAGGCATCATCCATTGACTTGATCTCCTCCAGAGATGAGATCTTCATATAATTCTGAGTATCATCCGCATATATGTGGTAGAAAGTCTTAGTGTGCTGGAGAGTTTTAATGAGTGGTCCGACATTAAGCTTAAACAGTGAGGAGGATAAAGTAGAGCCTTGCAGAACTCCAATTGAGATACAGGATGGTAATGATAGATCATGGTTAACTAAAAATCTTTGGGTTCTGTACTGCAAGAAGGATTTAAACCAGTCAAGAACTGTACCTAATAACCCCTTCTTGTTTGAGTCTGGTTAGCAAAATTTCATGGTTTACAGTATCAAATGATGATGACAATTCAAGAAGAACTAATAGGCTGGTTCCGTTTTGATCAAGTGCCATTAGTGCATTGTCCACTATATGAAGAATTGCAGATTTAGTAGTGTGACCAGGTCTGAACCCAGATTGACAGTCCATCAAGCAAATTTAATTTCTGGATGTGTTGGCTCAACTGTTGTTGCACAAATTTTCTAGTACTTTAGCTGAAAGAGGAATGTTGGTCAATGGTCTAAAATTATTACTTCTCTGTACTACTGTATCCAACAGAGAGAATGAGCATTTTAGCATGCCAATCATCTGTCATTCATGTCTTAACCGCATGCGCGCTAGCGGAATTCCGCTCGCACGCTGGGTTTTTTAAAAACGCACTTTGCGTGACGAGCTGGGCTCGTCATCAGCGTGCGAGGAGGCTACGCAATGACGAGCCCAGCTCGTCATCAGCGTCGAAGGGGTTAAACTGAAGTCTCAGAGTAACCTTTAGGTTGCTTAAAAAGAACCCTCATCCACCAACCTAGTTGGTGGCATGCTTCATCACATGGTTCTCACCTAAGATGAAGAGTGCATCTTAGGTGTGCTACGACGCCAGATTACAGCAGAGCTGGTTACTATTTGTGACGTAGTGAATTCCGAAGTGAATTTTAAAACGACTTCCAGGATATCTGCCCTTATGGAAATATTTTAATTGTGGACTCCTTGGGTAGAGTTGAAAACAGTGCTGGATTTTCTCCTTTAGGAGCGCAAGAAGTCTGAAGGACTGCCGAGTCTCTGCCTAGTCTCTACACGCCCCAAAAGACCTACGTAGCAGAGAAATACTGTACAGAATCGGTGGGGCTTACCTGAAGTAGTGGGTCACTACGCTTGTGGCAATTGCAGCATATGTCAACTGAATACAACCACACAAAAGCTGAATCTTGAACCTGGCAGGGTCTGGTCGATAAAGAAGCGCACAAATTGTAATTCTATTAATGTAAAATATATGATCACATGCCCTTGTCAGCTTCGCTATAGAGCGATGACCAGCAGTAAAGGAAAACCCAGGATCTGCGAACATCGCAGCATTGTGAGATGCAAATGAAATACCAGGAGGATAACAGACCATTTCCTTGAGTAAGGCCACATACCAAATGATATGCAGTGGGTTGTATTTGAACAACTGGAAGGAAATCGGACATCCTACAAAAATCGCTCATTTGAAAAATAACTTTGGATTTACTGCCAAAAAGAATCATCATCCATCTACTAGCCCCAACACGTGGGTACTTTTGAACTGCCACAATGTTGCTATATCTTATTACAGACTTACTATCTACGGTTGTTTTCATCCATAATGTTCTGATTGACATGTATAACACCATCTAGGGAGGGCGGGGCACACAAGTGTACTATCTTTAAACCAAGGTTACAGCTTGATTACGACGTTGCATATGTTTCATAAAAAAGTGGTGGGTTAATTGGGGTCGCACATACAGCATTATGGGACCCGTAGTATAAGGGAGTTTTCGCCTACCGTTTCATTGGTCGAAAATAGCAGGGTGGAGTCCCGAGGAACACCTATTAATGACAAGCATGTTGGAAAGTAGCGTAAGATCTCATTTTTAGATACTGAAGGACGCGAGAACCACGATCAACGGTATGAAATAACTGAATTGCCCACATTCACAGTTTTATTGGAATGGCATAACATCCACGTGTTTTTGGTTTAAGGTTACAGCGCTTTACTTAGCGCATAGAGAGAAAATGTCTATTGGAAAATGTTTACCGGCACATGTAATAAGGCTATGTTTAAAATATAGTTGGGACATGATTATATTTAACAGTGATGTTTGTTTAAATTTGTAGTGATCCCCCTGAAGAAGGGCTACATTATAAGCCCGAAATGCATTGGGAACCAGCAGAATCACCAAAGATTTGTTTGAAAGTACAAGCATGCGACAGCAAGAAGTTTTTTAACACAGCTGCCGTGTAGAAGCACTGTCACTTTTTACGGTCTACTTCGTAACAAGCACAACTGAGGAAACAATTTGAATACAAATAAAAGGATTAAAACTTTAAATTATTGATGAACTTTTGATATACGCCGTTCCGGCAAATGCGGCGCGCTCTAATTTGAAGTTACTCGCTTCAATTTCATTTGCATCTATTCACCACGTGGTTTTAGGACAGACCGCTAATCGAGCGCACGCCAAACATTGTAAACCTGGATTAAACTGACAAAGAGTTTCAGCAAATAAGGAGTGCACTTGACCTTGCATCTTTTTTTCATATCCTAAACTGTGACCAGCCCGGAGCACTGTCTGCCCAAGAAACCCACCAACAGTCAGCCTACCCTGTCCTGCTGCCACTTCCTGATCCAGGAACATGAGGGTGGGCCGCGGGATATACCAATGCAAGGAGACTAATATCAGAGGGGAAATGCTGACGCTCCAACGGTCCGCTAAAATATGCTTTATTTTGACCAAGGGCACAAGTTATTTGCTTTTTAATTGACTTGTATCTATATGATTAACATTCACAGAGAGGCATGCTCTGCTACTGAATGTGGATAAAAACAAGCTTATTATCTTCCCCCAAATATAGGTTTGGTACAGTCCAGTTCCAGCCACACATTCCAATGCTACGAACGGCGCATGGCTGTGGGTAAGCATGTCCTTGTAAGGGAAGAAACACTGGAATTTCCTGTTAGTAATATGTCTAAAATGTTGCATTTAAAAAGCACTAAGTAGTAAAGTTAGTCGGTGCATAACAGGACAAACCACTCACACAGGATTTAGGGTTCGCTCGAAAAAACATAACTTCAATCACATTTGTCTTTTGCACGTGGGCAAAGTAGGAGGTGGTGTACGCTGACGGCAGGGGAAGAAAAAAAACAAGGAGGTGCATACGCAAAGGCTCCCAGGGCCAGAGGCTTCACATACGGGAGTCCTTGCAGTGCCAATGACCATCTGTGGGGCACCGTGCTGGTACATTAAAAGGTGAGAAATAGTGAAACATGAAAGCGGGTGCCATGGGGTGGAGGCAAGGTCTGGGAAAAGCACAGCCGCGAAAGTGAAAGCGACATGCACTCTTGTGAAGGTGGGGTGGAGATAAGGTCTAATGAAACCAGACCCAAAACAGACGGCCCCTGAGCGCCGCTTCGGGCTCCATTTCACGAAAAGCTGGGACACGCCCATAGCCGATTGCGTGGTAAAGCCAGACATAAAGGCCAATAGCGTATGAGCACCACACTCACAACCTTGTAGGAGCTTGTGGAAAAACTGAAGTGATTCCAAGAGGCCGATTCCAAGAGCAGCGCACCCGCGCTGCGCTAGGCTCGACCTAAAAACTACTCCAATCCATACATGGGTGTCTACTCTCCTACTCCTTTTGTCCTTCATAGGGGTAACACTGTGAACGGTGGACCTTCTACACAATAATATCCCTCTTATCTTGAAGGTCCATTGAAACAGACAATCCTTTTAAGGTGTTTGTTTCCTCCCTCCAAGAATACACTACATATAAGAAAAGAGACTAAAACCAAGGGACTATACCATTCCAGTAGATATTACAACAAGCTACATAATCCTATATGTAGATTAATGCCCAGTATTTCAACACATTATCTAGTTGATAGGTCTCATTGTGGATCCTAGTTGTAAGGAACAAATGCAGGTTTGGGCTGTATGCAATATGACGCCCATTGTGTTAAAACACTATTGCCTATGTTGTAAGGAACAAATGTGCCCAGGGTTTTGAGAAGTGTGCATAATAATGGCAGGCATTTCAATACACTGTCACCTGAACGCCTCGTTTAGACCCTAGTTGTAACACCATGCCTGCAATATTTTACACAGCCTGCTAGTCACTGCAGTTAATTTCTCTGATGGGCGGGAGCATAGCAGGGGCATAGCAGGGGCAGGGCAGAGTTTTTCAATGAGATAATCACATTTGTGGCTTGACGACAGGCCACACACGCTAGCAGGCCAGCACAGAGATTCCTGCCCAACTACTTAGCCTGCACGGGCTGGGCTTTCAGTAATATCCGGATCCCGAGCAGGACAGCCCTACAGCTGGCGGACAACCTTGTTTAAGTAAGTGCCAGTGAGGGAAGGGGGCTCAGCTGAAAGTCGAGATTACAGGTTCAGAGCAATTTATCTTTAAAGAAAAATGGAGGACTTGAGCGGATGCTCAGTAAGGGACTATAGGCACAGCCGCTCTCTGGCTCCATGTTGCCCTAATTTGTAGCAACAAAAGTAGGTGGAATACGGGGGTTGGTTCTCCAGTTTCAGTTCTCTTATCACTTCTAGCTTGATTGTATAACATAGTTGGGATTGTGCTACATGTATTTCACTAATTGCAAGGTAATGAAAGGAGCGAACACATGGGGTGAGACACTGCCCCGACCCTCACCCCCAGTACACACATGTGAGGTGGTCTCTAATGAAGTCTTGATTTGCGACGCAGCATTTGATTATGTGCCGCACATTTTTTGCTGTATTAGATTATCGATTATACTTTTGGTTAAATGTAATGGGCACAATTTGCAGAAAGGTGCTTGTATGTTCCAACTAGATTGATGTCGCAAACCATAGGAATGAGCAATTTGAAATGTGGCAAACAATAGGAATGAGCAATTTGAAATATATGTCAGAAATAGGTCCTTTAAATTCCAAAGGAATACTCACTGGAAATGGCATGAGTCTTGATTACTACATGCATGCCCACAATATTGGAAATGTTGATTCAGTTACTCTAACGAACAACTAGAATCACCTGCCAGGTCACTCACAGGAGCCCCATGCATACTTGCAGAGGGACAACGTACTTTTGCTCTGTTGATAGACTCAATGTGTCGTAGCTACTTAGGCACTGTCATAACCTGAGATGGGCGCTCTGTAATTTGTGGTGAATCCCGATGAATTGGCAAAAGCAGTTGGAGAACGGAAGCAGCAGACTGAGTAGGAGCAGCGGTGCTGCGAAGGAGGAGCAGAGGAGAGGCGCTACGTGAAAGGCAGCCAAGAAAGTCAGAGAAAGCGGATAAAGGAAAACGAGTAAGTGGGCCAAAGTAAGGTAAGGCTTACCCAGTTGCATGATGAGCTTGTTGCAAAACGCACGTGTACTGCGCTAGCTCTGCATAATCTTCATCACTGCTTTTAACCTACCTTATTTTTATGCATAATGTCGGTCTCAATCTTTTCAGATAGAAGAAGAAGTTGGGTGAAAATCGTAAGTTACGAATAATCCACCTCGGATACGCATGCCTTACTGAGTGTGTTTTCACTGTATAGTGTTTTGTACCTAGCACCTTGGTCCTGAAGAAAGCCACTGTGACTCAAACAGCACGCACTATTGGCTGAAACATGTCGACCAAACACTAGGATGAGAGAGGTTTCACTAACTTCTCACTACACATCCACCACTGTTTTTAACCGTACCCAAGGAATCCGCAGTTAAAATATTTTTTGTAGGGGCATTCCTTGGTCATGAGAGAAGATGGCGGCATCTTAGCCGAGCTCCTGACAAGTGATAGCACCCCGTGATACGTCCATTATCCATCCCTAAAAAACAGGGCACTGAGTGCGGCAATACTGAAGATGAGGCCAAGAGTGCAGAGAGCTGATTTGCTAGGTAACACACCCGGAGAGCAACTGGTATGAGCCAGACCAGACGCTGTGGAGGAGAATGCGGAGTGGAGGTGGGCCGCATCACAATCCTGATAGAAGGCATACACAAACGCAGTACACGGTGCAGGCGCCACCAAGTCTCTGGGGGCTCTGGTGCGGTAAGGAGGTGCCGCACCAGAGCCCCCCACAATACCAGTGGAAAGAGGGAGCGGAGTGTTATTCGGAGTGCCACAAGAGTGCCACACACATCGGAACCACTCTGGGATGAGACAGGCACAATACACATCCGTAGGTGGAGTGGGAGGCCTTAAAGAGACTCATGTCTGGGCAACGAGGACAAAAGTGCACCGGGATGGGCAGGGTGTCAACCAAACCCACATTCAAGGAGAGAGTGCGCAGCAGCGGAGATAGGAGCTCCGAAGCACTGCAAGGTTCCAATCGAGGGTGACAGGCCCGCTGGAGGCCAAAGTACAGAGAAGTGGCAGAGCACGAAAGAACGACAGACCTCGGGCTTGCTTAGGAGAGCAACTTGCTGAGAGCGTAATCATACCCAAAACAGAAGATGAGATTATACGGCCACCAACAATGGTGCGAAGACGTGTCTAAGACTGCCCGAATACAAAGGAAACAACGAGGCCCAAGGAGGAATATCAATAACGAAATTGGCAGAGAGTAAAACGCTGCGATTGTCCTGCAGATCAGGAGATCCAGGGGTGTGACTGCATCTAGGAGTTCAGGCCAACTGAGGTAACCAGTAAAGATTCCGAGCCCCCCCACACCGCCACTTGAGGGACATTTGATTGCAACCAAATACTCAATATTATAGTGGAGGAAATCCTGTGCGGGAGACATTCTAAGGGTCAGCTAGGGGCGGAATGAGTTTGAGTTTGAGTTTAAGGTATTTGTAGAGCGCGCGCACACCAGGCGGTTTCTTGGCGCTGTGTGATACTACTACTCAAGGGGCAGAAAGACTGAGGGACAAGGGAAGGTTAAGAAGGGAAGGCTTGGGTAAAAAGGAAGGTTTTGAGGTCTTTGCGAAAAAGGGGGTACTGGGAACAGGATCTCAGATAGAATGGGAGAGAATTCCAAAAGGCAGGAGCCGTGGTAGAAAATTTGGAACCTCCCCATTTTTTCCGTTTGAAGCGGGGGACAGCAAGAAGTTGATGAGTAGCAGAGCGCAGTTCTCTAGACGGAATGTAGTCTTGAATGGCCGTGCTAATGAAAGACGGGGCAGAGCCGGACCGGGCTTTGAAGATGATGCAGTCAAGCTTGAATAGGGCACGTTGCCGGACAGGGAGCCAGTGTAAAGATTTGAGAAGGGGTGTGACATGTTGTGATTTGGGTAGATTGAATACCAGGCGAACCGCCTGGTTTTGAACCAGTTGGAGACGCCTCACGAGGTACGCTGGCATGCCATGGTAGAGGGCATTGCCGTAGTCCAAGCGAGACGTCACCATGGCCAGAAGTATTAATTTGAGGGCGGATGGAGAGAAAAATCGTGAAACTTTGCGGATTGTCCGGAGGGAGAGGAAGGCTGAGGAGACGACAGCACTGACTTGAGAATGGAGGGAAAGTTGATTATTAAGTTTGAACCCAAGAGTCTTGACGGAGGGAACAGGAGTGGGTGGGGAACCTAAAGAAAGGGGCCAGAAGGAAGAGGACCAGGGACTGGAGCAACCACCCGTCAACACCAATTCCGTTTTGTCGGGATTGAGTTTCAGGGGGTTGAAGTTCATCCAGTCCTGGATAAAAGTCATGATAAACTCAAAATTAGATATTGACCCGGGGGAAGAAGAAAGAGAAAAGATAAGCTGGAGATCATCTGCATAGTTGTAGACAGAGACCTCCAGCTGCTGTAAAGCAAAAATAAGGGGGGCAATGTAAAGGTTGAATAACAGTGGAGACAAAGAGGATCCTTGGGGGACCCCGCACTGGACTGGATGAAAGTCAGCTGAGTACTCACCCAAGCGGACTGCTTGAGTGCGACCACTCAAGAAGGAGGATAGCCACAGCAGGGCTGTCCCTCCGATTCCCGCCGTCTCGACACGTGAAAGTAAGATGGCATGGTCCACCGTGTCGAATGCTGCGGAGAGATCAGGGAGGACCAGGGCCTGGGGCTGACTAGTATCCATGCCCTCTCGGAGGTTGTCAAGGACAGATATTATCACTGACTCAGTAGAGTGTGCAGGGCGAAATCCAGCCTGCCTGGGAGCCAAGACACTGTTCCTTTCCACAAATGAGCTCAAGGTTCTGACAACATGACGTTCCAGTACCTTTGCCAGGAAAGGCAGGAGAGAGATAGGGCGGTAGTTGGCTGGGTCCGAAGAATCCGCACCAGGTTTTTTTAAAATAGGGACAATCACCGCCGATTTAAGTGATGGGGTGACAATACCCTGGGATAACGAGCTGTTAAGAAACGTGAGGGGCGGTGACGGGCAAGAGGAATAGATCTGCTTCAGGATGTAGGCAGGGCAGGGATCCAGAGGGGAGCCGGACTTAACCAGTGGAAGAATAGAGGAGAAAGAATCAGTCGTGAGAGGGGAATCGAATCAAGACGTGCTGCGGCTGGAGGTAAGCAAGGGTTGGTGAAGGAGGGGGATGGAGGAGGAATCTTAGCTTTGATCATGCTAATTTTGTCAAGAAAAAAGGAGTTAAGAGAATCGCAGAGTGGTTGCGAAGGAGAGGGTTTAAGTGAGACTATCAGAATAGGCAAGGTCTTGAACGATGGAAAATATTTCTCTAGGCCGGTTCTCCACGAGCTGAATTTTAGATGAGAAATAAGCCTTCTTAGTTTCCAAGATAGATTTCTTGTATTGGGCTAGGAGAGTGATATATCGGTTTCTTGAAGTAGGGCAATAATTCCACCGCCAAAGGCGTTCCGCTTGGCGGAGATTAAGTTTTTGAGTCTTCAAGTCGTCGGAAAACCAACGGTTAGCATCTTTGGAGCGCTTGGACGTAATGTGCTTCAAAGGGGCGATGGAGTCACAGCCAGCCCGTAGCCAGCCGTTGATAAGATTCCACTTGTCCAGAGGATGGCAGCCCTGAAAGGTCGGGGCTGGACGTGGATAGTGTGTCAGACAGGGCCGCTACGTCAACGCGGTTCCATGATCGTGCCCAGATGTTTTTGGCGGGGGGGGGGGCTTGGGGAGTAAGAGGATGGATAGAGAAAAGGTGATCAGAAAGTGATCTGACCAGGCACAAGGAGAAATGGATAATAAGGTGACCGGACAGTGTCGGTACCAAATTTGGTCGAGGATGTGTCCCAGGCTGTGCGAAGGGGCATGAACAGCAGAAGTGAGGTTGAGAGAGCGAAGTGAATCTGAAAACTCCTTGGAAGTTGCACACTCAGCAGGGTCAGAGGGCCAAAAGTTGAAGTCTCCAAGGACAACGATGGAGGAGTGGTTGACTACCAAGGTAGCCATCAGGTCTTGAAAACTTGGGAGAAACGCTTGCGGGGAAGACGGGGGTCGATAGATAAGGACACACGTGAGCGGGGGGTCAGGGAAAGTGAGCGGGCAACTAAACATTCTGATGAACCAAAGGAAGAAAAGGCTATGGATTGAAAAGTGAGTTCTTTGCGGGCAATCAGGGCAACCCCTCCACCTGGATTTCCGGAAGAGCGATCGGCTCGGAGAGCATAATAAGATGGGGGAGTATTGCCAGTAGTGAGGGGAGAGAGCTGTCCGAGAACCAAGTCACAGTAAGAAATAACAGGTCGGATTTATGGGATTCCAGTAGCATAAAAAGGTCGAGCTGATGTTTGACTGCCGATCTAGTGTTGAGATACATTGCAGATACAACAGTAGGGGAAGGGTCCGTGAGAGGCGGAACCGAGGGACGACTAGTTCGAGGCAGTGACAAGGGACGAGTGTAGGAGAGGGCTTGAGAAGTAAAAAGGCCAAGTCTGGTGATTCGAGTTAAAGTGGTATCCGCTAATGGCCACTTGCCTTGGAGATCGGTCAGCTGCGAGTGGGAGTATTGAATGGGAGAGGCAGAGTGACCAGCCTCTAGCCTCGGTCGACCGCGGACGGGCTTTCCTTAGGCGCGCCTTCGGCGCGCAAACGTCGCGCCCGCTGCGCTCGTCCGCTGCGCTTCTGGGGTAAGCACATCTTTATGGGAGGGTGAGCAGATAGGCGGTGGGCGTGGCCTGTGGTTTGAGCGGGGCGCTGTGACAGCGTTCCACGCCTTCTGAGAGCAGCGATTAGCCCGCTTGTAAAGCGAGGTGAATGAGGGGTAAGTGAATTTAAAAGAAAAATGCACCAAAACACACAATTTAAAAGAAACAATCTCCCGGCTTTCCGCCTCAGGAGTGTAGCATTACAGAACCCAGAAGTGTGGGAGTTCCCCAGTCCAACAAAATGGACAAATACACAGTTCCTAGAAACACTGTGGTGTCACAAGAAGAGGAAAGTGCAGAGCCTGCACTGGAGCAATTATGGCGGCGTTCCGGGATTTAGAAGGAGCACTAGAGCCCAGAATGACGCAGTGCAGATCGAAGCCATTCTGATCAGAGCAGACATCCATAATCTCTCGGAGAAAGTCACGACAGCAGAGAGAAATATATCTCAGCTCCAGTCCACAACGAAGCGTCTGGAAGCTCAAGTTCAGATGCTTACTCAACAGACCACTGAAATGGCGGCAAAACTTGAAGACCAGGAAGGAAGGGGGAGAAAGAACATCAGGGTGGAGGGAGTCCCAGAAGGGAGGGCGGGACCCAGTGTAGATCTCTTTTTGGAGGACTTAATTCTTCTCAGTTGAAAGGACACACCGTGCACCAGTACCAATGCCAAGACCAGCCCCATCCCTCCCCCCCAAACATAGCAAAAGTTGTTAATTACAGAGACTGCAATGCAATCCTCCAGGATGCCGAATCCACAGGGGACATACGGTTTGAAAACGCCTATCTCCATCAGAGGGCAAGACATGGCACTTCACAAGCCCTGAAGAGGCTTGGGAGTGGCTAGAGGGTTGGCGACCAGTAAATCGAGATAGAGGCAAAGGCGAGAGTCGTGACCAAGGACATAATTACCGGGAGAATCGCACGGTGAATCAGGAACCATGAGCAATAGGAGACATAGGAGCCTGTTCCCGGAGCACGGAGTAAGGTGCAGCACTCAGAAGTAAGGTAAAAGTGGGCCTGGGTCAAAAGAACAATGGCGGGACAAGGAAAGCAAGTGACTACCTCGGTACAGACATGGTAACTGCTGTAGGCACGATAACCACGAGGTGTCAACTCAACGCAATAAACTCAGCAAGGGGCCTTAAATAAGTGAGTGTCCTTAGGAGGGTTCTATCCCGAAAATGTGTTTTTCTGTTTTTGATTCTCCTCGGTGGCATATCCACAATGGAACATATGGGACACCCCGTTATAGTTGTTCGGTGCAAGTTCTGAGGTGACAGGAGCGCTGCGTGTTGGGAAGTTGGGGTTTGCACAACTCTACTAGCAGGGTAGCAGGGTGAGGGGATGTGGAGGAGGAAGGGGATCAGTTGTTTGTTTATAAGGATACCCTACTGATAAAGCTAAAAGCTCAGGGAGAATACAAGGGTGATGGTAGACATCCAACAGGACTACAATGAAACTTGACGCGAGAGCACACAACGTTCCTGGAACAATTTACTCAGAGACTATCAGCAATGGCAGACTACATGACAACGATGACACTCTCCTTGAGAGTGTGGTCCTGGAATGTAAGTGGACTCAATGGCAAGCTACAACGTTCAGTCGTCGTACAGTTTATCAAACAATATTTGCCAGATATTGTTCTTTTACAGGAAACACACTTAAAAGGTAAACAATGTAAAGCCCTAAATAGTCTTGGCTGTACTCTAATAGCACATGCAGGGTACACTACCGCATCCAGGGGGGTAGGGGTGCTCGTCAGAAGGACACTCCCATCAATTCAAGGAAGGGTATGTACTGACACACTGGGAAGATATTTAGCGGTCAGTGGTATATGGGAGGGAGAGGGTTAAACATATGCTCCATGTATGTTCCACCGGGGTTACAAACCCCCAAACTGGAGACACTGGGTTCTCTACTTCTGGAGCTCCCAGAAGGACGTCTGATTCTAGGTGGCGACATGAACAACATTATATCGCCGGAGATGGATGTGGCCAAGCAGGCAGCATCAGGGAGAAGAGTAGGCCAGTTGAGGGGTTTCTTAAGAGCTATGGGACTGGGTGACATATGGCGACACTAACACCCGGCCTGAGAAGTAGGCCTGGGCGGTGAACTCGCTCTGTTTGGAGAGTTTTCTGCACTCCAGGGAGCTCGCGGAGTGCAGAAAACACTGCTTCGCCTAGTGCAGCGGAGTTTTTTCCCTGCTCGCACTCGCGAATGGCAAGATGGCGAGCGTGAGCTGCCACTCGGGTATAATTTCTTTCCTTTCTCGATTTCCAGTACCAAGACTATATAATGAGTTTGTTTTCACTTGGTTCACTGAGTGATCAAGGAAGTCCGCTTCCGAAACGAGTTACACAGGACTCTGAGAGCGCGTGTTATTGCAGTTAATGTGGATATATATATATATATATATATATATATATATATATATATATATATATATATATATATATATATATATATATATATATATATATACACACACACTCCAATGCTCCTGTTTAGCAGAACACATGCCAGCACTCGCTGGGCAATTCCAAAGAAACTTTATTATCTTATTAGCAACAACAAACCCATTTCGGCATTCACGCCTTCGTTGCCATCGCGTCAGTAACAGCGACGAAGGCGAGAATGCAGAAATGCGTTTGTTGTTACTTAACAGGAGCATTGGAGCGTGTATATTGACATGGACCACCACCATGCTGCCGGCACCCGCTCGCGAGTGCCTCGTACCTATGGTAGGTGTGGAGCAAAAAAATATATAGATATAGATATATAACTGGTCGAGACATACAAGGCAATGGTTGCCATTTGCAACGGGAATCGCAAAGGAAAATGTTGCAAGGAGATGGGTGCAACCGGCATTCCGACAATAGCGTGGAAATCGGATTTGGACTGGTGCTGGCAGGCACAACAAACAATATACAAGAGTAGAGGGTGCCTGAGGAAATGGGAGAAGATATGGGGAGCCTGGCAGACTTATAGAGGTTTATAAGGGAGGTAAGTAGTGTAGGGATGTCACAACATTTTGTGAGCTGCTATTGTAAAGTAACTGGTTGTACAGAAAAAAAGATTTGGTAATCCCATGTAACGGTTTCATGATTGTACTGATTACTGAGCATGTATTAATGAAAAAGAACTTTGGAGTAACCCTATCTGTGCTCTTCCAGACAGTGTCTTTCCAGTAGAATTTAGGTTTGGTTGCAGAGATGTGCACTCTCTAGGAGACTTACAAAGTGGTGGTAAACAACTTATGAGATTCATACCCTGGAGATTGAACAGATAAATCTGATGATGGAATGCTGCTGTCAGAGATCAAAGACAAAAATCTCTGAATACAACAACGTCTCAGATAGGGAGATTAACTTGGTCTGTAAACATGCCACAGCCTGTCGGTCTGGGGAAGGAAACCTCCGCAGAAAATCACTTACCAGCATTAAACAACCCTGGGCGATCAACGAGAATATCGCACACGAAGAGAGTCAAACCCTTTACAATGCAGAAGTAATTCTGAACATTTTATAAACTACTATTCTGACCACTGCTCCTCAAAGGTTCATCGCGACCCACTGCAAACATAGGATTACCTTGAGGATTTTGCAACAGCTTGGTTAAGCGAACCATCACAAAGAACTTCTGAACCAACCGTTCTCCCTAGAGTAGATTAAGGAGGAAGGAATAGGTTATTTATCATTTAAGCATCTATTCGTAGAGTGTAGTGACCTAGATTCATATACTTCGCATTATTCTACTGTTTTGCTCGGACGATTACAAGTTGTTTTTCATTGAAGAAGTCTTCGAGTCACAAGGTATAGTGACTCTTCCTCCGGTGTGTATTGCGCATGTTGCTCAGCTCCTTTGTTAGACTTTTTTTTGGGATCAAGGGGTGAGTGTTAGAAATAGGAACAATTAAGTGACAGATAACGAAACAGAAAACGAAAAACCAAAACAGATAAAGTGACAATAAAGAAACATGCCTACAATTGTGAATGTGTAAATTAGGTTTCTAAATATTATGAAGTAATGCAACTAAAAGCTTCCGGGGAGGAAGGTCAGTGCATATGAATCTACGGCACTACATGTGACGAATAGATGCTTACAGGACAAGCAACATATTACATTTGTAGCATGTGTTGGCCGCAGATAAATAGACTTAGCATCAAATGTAAAGTAGTGCTCTCCTTTACTTTGGCAAGCAACTGGTTGAAATAATGCTTTAAGTACAGCTTGACCTACTCTTGTCCGTTAGTGTGTGAATACATCCACACAGTGGGGTTTGGTACATATATGTGGGTTATTCCTTGTTGCTTCCTAAAAGATAACCTCTATAGGGATATTTCCTGGAAAGGCTATAGTGGCTTCTTGTATATGTAAGGAAAGAGCCCCTGGTGGTACTGTAAGTTCCCTATTGGCTTTTTGGTAACATGTTTGAATGCTTCTAACTTTCATTGAGCAATTCCCACTTTGGATATAGGTGCCCCCTAGTAAGGTTTGTTAAAAGTATCAAAAATTGTGTTTTTCTAAAAGATTTTGTTCTATCAATGTAGAAGATGCTAGTCCTTTTAACATATAATGTGTGCAGGGCTCACTCTGCTACTGCATCTGGGTTAATAAAGAATACGGTTGGCTCTATGGTCTGTCTTCTATGAAAAGCCGAGACCACCTTAGGTAGAAATTTTGGATTAGTTCTTAAAACTAACTTGTTTGGGAACATTTTAAAAAAAGGATCGTGCAGAGTAAGTGCTTGTAATTCACTTACCCTTCTGAGAGAAGTGATTGCCGCTAGAAAGGTGACTTTCCATGTTAGAAATTGAAGTTGACATGAATGAAGTGGTTCGAATGGTGACCGCATAAGCTTGGTAAGGATAATGTTTAGGTTTCAGGCTGGGGCTGGTGGAGTGGAAGGTGGGATAACTCTTTAGAATCCTTCCATGAATGCTATGATAACTTGTATTTTAAAGAGTGACATACATTGCCTGTTTTGCATGTAGGCAGGTAATCTGATAGATGTGTAAGCAAGTCATGTTTGATGTATATGGAAGAGGTAGCTTATAATGTCTTGTACTGTAGGTGCTAAAGGCGGAGTCTTCTTATTCGTACAGTAATGTACAAACCTTTTCCATTTGGAGTCTAACATGCTCTAGTTGTAGACCTGCAAGCTTGTTTATGGATGTCCATACATTCTTGTGACAATTTCAAATGCCCAAACTTTAGGCATTCAGGAGCCAAATAGCTAGATTCAGCTGCCTGGGATTGAGATACTTTGCCCTCCCTTGATTCCGAGTTAGTAGATGTGGCCAAAGAGGTAGTTCCTACTGTGACACTAAAGAAAGTTGCAGTACGGTTCTGAACCATGTCTGTCGTGCCAATGTTGCCGCTATTTGTGTTAGTGACATTTGTCAACTTCTGAACAACAACTGGAATCAGCGGGGGAGGAGGAAATGTGTATGCAAATTCTCGAGATCAATTCATCCACAGGGCATTGTCCTTAGATTGAGGGTGGGGGAACCTGAAAGTGAAGCTTTGGCGTTGAGTTGAGTGGCAAACAAGTCTAGGTCCGGTGTTACCCATCTTCAGAAATACAAGTGGAGTCGTCGTAAGTTGATCTCCCACTCCTGTACCTGCTGATGTGTCCTGCCGAGAAGATCTGCAAAGTTATTGTCAACCCAGGTAGGTATTCTGCTATGAAGTGGATATTGTGATGGATTGCCCAGTGCCAGATGCGCTCCGATAAGAGGGATAGCTGCGATGAGTGTTCCCCCCAGTTTTTTAATATAATGCATTGCCGTCATATTGTCGGTGCGTATTAGTACTACCTTCTGTTGAAGGTGATTGCGAAAAGCTTTGAGAGCTAGCTAAATTGCTAGAAGCTCTAGACGACTGATTTAGAGATGTGTCTGAGCTACTGTCCATAGACCATGAATTGTGAGATCTTGCACATGTGCTCCCCATCTCTGAAGGGATGCAACTGTGACAATGGTGACTGGCAGAATTGGGACTTTGAAGGAACAGCCTTGCAACAAGTTGTTGCTGTTCCACCACTGCAGAGAGTGAGGAGTTGCTGGCCCTACCAACACTAGAACTTGGAGATGCCATTCCGCTTGATACCATTGAGATTGCAGAGTGGGCTGAAGAAGACGCATATGTAGACAAGGG
Source organism: Lissotriton vulgaris (assembly GCF_964263255.1). Classification (NCBI taxonomy): domain Eukaryota; kingdom Metazoa; phylum Chordata; class Amphibia; order Caudata; family Salamandridae; genus Lissotriton; species Lissotriton vulgaris. The sequence goes on from NC_141693.1 coordinate 186,174,290, forward strand.
TGTTGTACTACGGCTATGCAGGAAAACATCATGCCTAAAAGCCCCATCACTATCTTTAATGCGAGTTGAGCTTGTGGGTGAAAAAGAGGTATATTTCTGTGAACGTTTACACTCTTTCTGGATGGCCTATGCTTTGGCTCTAACTGAATTAAGAATTGCACCTAGGAAAGGCTGAATTTGTAATGGGTGCAGGTGAGACTTTTGTATATTGAGGCTAAATCCCAGTTTGTGCAGAAGGTTGATAACTTGCCAAGTATCTTGAAGATACTGTTGGTAACTTCAGAGTCTGATAAGCCAATCATCTAGATAGGGGAAAATATGTATTCCTTACCTTCTGAGATGAGTTGCTACTACTGCAAGGTACTTGGTGAAAACCCTTAACCCAGAGGATAGCACTTTGAACTGATAGTGTTGCCCGTTGAGTTGAAAACGGAGATAATGTATGTGTGTTGGATGAATAGGAATATGGAAGTATGCACCTTGAAGTCTACTGCAGTCATGAAATCTCCTTGCTTTAGCAGGGGTATGACCTCTTGCAGTGTGACCATATGAAAGTATTCTGATGAGATGTACTGTTGAGTGGCCCAAGTTCTAGAGTAGGTTTTGTCCTTTTTGGGAATGAGAAAATATAGGGAAAATAATCCATGTCCCTGATGGTGTAAGGGTAGAATTTCTATTGCCCCTTTTTGAAGAAGAGATAGAACATCATCTTGTAAAAGGGTAAGATGTTCCTGTGGCAAGTTTTGTGTTCTTCGTGAAATTGTGGGTAGATTTGTTTGGGTTCTAAACAATACCCATCTTTGATTATGGATAGTACCCATTGATTTGTGGTGATGCCCTGCCATTGTGGATAGAAATGTTTTAACCTTCTCCCTACTGGTGTTATGTGTGGTTAGGGAGGTGTAGGCTGTCACTTGTTTGGGGGTTGTGAGTGTTGGTAGTGGTCGCACAGCCTCTACCGCCATTTCTAGAATATGTTTCATAGGAAAATCCTCTGGTAAATTGACTGACAGAAGCCCTGTTGTTAAGGACCAGTGCCCAGGTCAGAGGAGGAAACCCCCATCTGGCAGCACCTCTGTATTGACCCATATAAAAGGGAACCACTGTGTAGAAACGTTTGTTGGGCCCCCCATTGCTTTTTTAGTTTGTCTTTTTTGGTAAGCTTTTCTAGCATTTCATCCAGCTGTGGCCCAAATAGTTTTTGCCCATCAAATGGTAAATTGAGCAGGTGTTGTTCATCCGGTTTAAAACCAGATACTCTGAGACATGCGTGGCATTTGAAAAGGACACAGGTGTTACTTGCGGGCACTTATGTCTGCAGAGTCTAAGGCACATGGTATAGGGGCATTGGATATGGCCCTGCCTTCTTTCACCAATTGTGCAGCACGCTGTTGGTATTGATGAGGGAGGTGTTGCAGTTATTCTTGCATTTCATCCGATGTAGTGGCATTAGATATGGCCCTGCCTTCTTTCACCAATTGTGCAGTACGCTGTTGGTGATGATGAGGGAGGTGTTGCAGTTATTCTTGCATTTCATCCCATGTAGCACGATTATATCTGGAGAGTAGCCCCACAGAATTTGAAATACGCATGTGGTTGGCTGCTTGTGCTGCAACTCTCTTACCAGAGGCATCATTTTGCCTACTTTCTTTATCTGTAGGATGTGTATCCCGTCTGCCTTGTGAATATGCTCTTTTTAGGCTTAGTGTACCACAAATGAAACTTGTGTTGATTTGGCCCTCAATATAGCCCGGGACAAATGGGTATGCTTTATATATTTTTTCAATTCTAGGGGTGAATACCGTTGATTTAACTGACTACTTAAATAGGTCATGTGTAGAAGACCGAATACCTTTAAGAAAAGGGAGTGTTTGCACTGTTTTTTGTGCACTGTTAAGCGTCTCAACTATAAAACCATCTTCTTGTGGGATAGTGTGTAGGGTTACTTTGTGATATGCAGCAGCCTTACTAATAAGATCATGGTATGGTGTTGTCTCATCTGGTGGAGAGGGTTTTGATGGGTAGATGTTAGGATCTGTATCATCCAGTGGATCAGTATCATAAATATACCATGGGTCCAAGGCAGTATTGGGATCTCCCTGTGGATCTGTGAAATAAAAGATACTGAATTTCTCAGGTTGATCACCACCAGTAGATGACTGATCTGGTGAAATATGGGGTTACTCAGAAGGCAAGTGTTCTGAAGACGATGTTCACACTGGCCTTGAAGGTAGAATAGGTGAAGATGGAATAAGAAGTGAAGGATTAGGAGGAAGAGGAGGGAAGCGAACAGGGTTTGTTCCTCTGTTATGTTTTTTGTTGATGCGCTGGTTCAGATCCAGCAATGTCCTCCTCAAATGTGTTCTTCCTTTTGGAAAGTGTTTGGGAAAGAGGTGGCGGTGGTGGTTTAGTGCCTAGTTTTCCAGTGTCAGGGTGAACAAAAACAGTTATTTGTCCCTTGTTTAATTTGTCTTGCAAGCGCTCAAGAATGGGCTGCAATTGTTCTTGCTGTGGCTGTGTGCCACCTTTAGTGTTTTTTGGTGTGGAAGATGTTGAAGAGTCTTTTGTGCCAGTTGCAGTCTTTTGGGTATGTGCAGACAGCTTAGGTGCCAATTTCGATGCTGGGGACTTTGAAGATGCCCCATTTTTCATTTCCAAGACTTTTTTCGGATTTGATGTGGGCTGCTTTGATTCCAACTTTTACCTGACTTCGAGTGTGCGTATGTGGTGTGTATAATAATAATAATAATAATAATAATAATAGAAATAATAATAATAATCCACATTTGTAAAGCGCACAATCACCCGTAAGGGTCTCTAGGCGCTGGGGGCCGTCGGGAAGATTAAGCAAGCTATTGCCCAGAGTCACACGGTGCTGGGCTAATCTGACGCCGGTGCCGGGGATCGAACCGTGATCCTCAGATTCCGGAGTCAGTCGCCCTAGCCGCGGCGCCACACCTCTTCTGTTTCGGTGCTGGCGGCAAAACTGATTTTAATGCTTTATATATTTTTCGATGATAGGTGAAAGCTTTCCAGGCAGAGTTGATTTGTGCTGGTGTGCGGTGGAGACCTCCGTGGCCTGAGGGTCCGAAAGAAAGTCAGTTAGGAAGGGGTTTGGATGGCTTTCGATGAGGTACTCAGGTGCCCCTGTGTGGAATCTGGATCAGAGTCCGAACTGTCCCTACTGTAAGCCAGCAGTATCTGCACATCTGGTGACACCGTTTACGCTTCTGTGTCCTCTGTATTCTGCTCGGGGTCTTGTGACTGCACCCCAAAGAGGTCTGGTGCGTCTTCTGAGCATCGCTGCATGGTGGTGTGGGCCCAAAGATGCTCCCTTTGAGGCCAGAGTGTTTTCTTCTACGGGAACGCCAAGCACACCTCACAGGAAGTCTCGTCGTGTTCCAGTAACAAACAGATTATACACTTTGTGTTGATCTTGCCTGGAGTACTTTGCATGGCAATTGGGGAAAAAGCTAAAGGGAGTGTTTTCCATCCTCTCTTGGAAGGTGTGTCCTGTAGAAAGGAGGTGAAGATGTTTTTGAAGGTCAAGCTCGGGTGTGCACTAATAAATGACCAATAACACCAGCAGACGTTGTTCGGATAAGAATCCTTGAGGTTGGAGATAAAAAACGAGCCCCGGAAAGGCCATGTTGAGAATTAAGCTTCGGGCCCTGAGCTCCGATATCAACGTCCGAACCCGATGGTGGAAAAAAACAATCTAACAAAGGAGCCGAGCAACATGCGCAATACACACTGGATGAGGAGTCACTATACTTTAGACCCTAAAAATTCTTCAAAGAAAAACGACTTGTAATCATCCAAGCTCAACACTACATTGCAGGATAATGTCAAGCATACGTATCTACGGCCACCATATGCTATGAATATAAAGGAACCACCTACTGCAAGGCTCTGGGTCTCAACGGGTTTCCGGACAAATTTTTCAAACAGTTCATTGATTTATTTGCCCTCATTTGCTCGCCATATTCAAAGAACCAGCCTCTTGGCACTTTCTACCCCAGTCAGTGAAAAAGGCATTGTAAATTGCTATGTTCAAGCCAGGAAAGTAACCCAACCACTGCAACTCAGGAAGGGCCCCTCTCTTTAAATTGGGAAAAGAGAATGTATGAATCGCTGATTGTAAAATGGATACTGCCACTCTTCCCAAACCTTTTCTTGCCAGAATTAGCCCAGATCATACTGGGCCGATTCATAGTGCATAATTAACATACACTATTTGCTATGATCCACCAAATCAACCCTGCCTTGCAGCTAGCATCTGCATTCCTAAACCTCCCAAATGATTTGACTTACTGGAATGCGCTTATTGGGAATGCTGGTTCCCTTTATCAACAAGGTTAGGTTGTTATGTACAAGGCCATTAGAACAGGCCTAGAAGGAGTAGTTTCTGTCCTGTAACTCCAGTTCTGTAGTAGGGGTATCTCTGTTATAGTCATAATCTAGTGAATAGTCCCGCCCATGTGCGTGGACCCCGGCATTCAAAAATAATCTCTTAAGTTGTCAAAATAATGCAGAAACTGCAAAGACACTTAAGAGAGAATTTAAAGACAAATAATGCAGCCTATATCCACAGGCTACACTGTCCAGTACTTCAACTAGAAATTCCACCAAAAAAACACCACACACAACACAGCCTGCCAGTTTCTACCATAGAGAAACTTGCCTCCCCCAGTCAAAGACTCTGGAATGATAGAGAGGAAGGTAGGGACAGACACGCCCCATAGGCTGCCATTATGTGGCTTAAATAGGATACTGTGCCTTTAAGAGAACTTTCCAGAACTTCTCCCAGTATCCCAGAATGCATAGCAGGTCCCTCTACTTTCAGTTCTTTTTGAAGGCGAAGCACGCCAGACCTGTCGCATTCTTTACATGATGAAATATCTCCACCGGGGAGGAGGGCGGGCGCTTATGACTATAACAGAGATACCCCTACTACAGAACTGGAGTTACAGGACAGAAACTACTCCTTCTGTAGTAGGGGATCTCTGTGTATAGTCATAATCTAGTGAATAGAATGGCAAACCCATCCCCACACCAAAGCGGCGGTGGAGAATAAACACATAACGCCACTTCTGTGCGAACAAATTCCGCAGCGAAGCCTGCCCAACCTGAGCCGTCTGCCCTGGCGTCAGTATCCAGGCAGTAATGCTTAGCAAAGGTATGAACCGACTTCCAAGTGGCTGCCTTGCAGATTTCAGCAATCGGCACGTTACGGAGCAGAGCCGTCGTAGCAGCTTTGCCCCTGGTGGAATGAGCCTTAGGCTTACCTCCTAAGGTCTTATTAGCCTTTTGGTAACACAATTGTATGCAGGACACAATCCACCTAGAGATGGACTGCTTAGAGGTCGCACGACCCGTCCTGACCGATCCATAATTGATGAACAACTGGTCAGACCTACGAATATCTTTGGTTTTATCCAGATAAAATTTCAACACCCTCCTAACATCCAGGGAATGGAGAGACCTCTCCGCTGGGGATGAAGGGTTCTGAAAAAACGTAGGCAAAGTTATAGTCTGGTTGACATGAAAATCAGAAATAACCTTGGGAAGAAATTTAGTGTGAGTACGCATAACAACCTTAGCAGCATGAAATACAGTATAAGGTTCATTACAACACAACGCCTGAATTTCACTCACCCTGCGGGCCGATGTAATGGCCACGAGGAACGCCGCCTTCCAGGACAGGTGCTGCAACGAAGCCTTATGAATAGGTTCATAAGGCTCCTTCATCAATCTGGACAGCACCACATTCAATTCACATGAAGGCGAGGGAAGCCTGACAGGAGGGAATACTTTCTTCAATCCTTCCAGAAAATCTTTGATCACAGGGATCTGGAAAAAGGAAGTCTGTGAAGGGCATTTCCTGTAGGCAGTCAATGCAGCCAGATGAACCTTAATGGAATGCACATTAAGGCCAGACTGCGCCAAATGTAAAAGGTAAGGAAGGATGAAATTTTCCTTACAGGTCGTAGGATCATGGTTCTTAGACTGGCACCAGATACAAAACCTCTTCCACTTGTAAGCATATGAAGTCCGAGTGGAAGGTCTCTTAGACTCCTTCAGTATGTCCATGCAATCATCGGGCAGATTCAGATGGCCATATTGCACTCTCTCAGGAGCCATGCCGCCAAACTCAAAGACGAGAGGTTGGGGTGTACCATCCGTCCCCCGAACTTCGTGAGAAGGTCCGGCCTGCACGGCAACCGGATGTGAGGAAGGAGAGACCGGTGTAGTAGGTCCGTGAGCCACCACTGCCTGGGCCACTCCGGGGCGATGAGTATCATCCGAGCCCTGGACCGGGCCAGCTTGATGAGCACCGCCGGAATCAGGGGAATGGGAGGAAAGGCGTACAGAAAGCTGTTCGTCCAGTTGATCCATAACGCATTCCCCAGCGTCCCTTGCTGGAAGTACCTGGAGGCGAAGTTTCTGCACTTGCTGTTTTCGGCGGTGGCGAACAAATCTACGTCTGGAGTTCCCCACCTTGCGTAGACTTCTCCTAGTACTTCATCGTTTATGACCCATTCGTGGTTTTCCTGAACCAGTCTGCTCAGTGCGTCTGCCTGAACATTCTGCACACCTGGTAGATGGGTGGCCGTTATCGTCAGGCCTCTGGCTAGGGGCCAGTGCCAGATCGTCTGCGCCTCCTGTGACAGAGTGCGTGATCTCGAGCCCCCCTGCTTGTTGAGGTAGTACATCGTGGTGGTATTGTCCGCCTGTACAAGCAGAGAGTTGGTCTGGAAGGACGGAAGAAAGGCCTTCAGTGCCAAGTGAACAGCCATGAGTTCCAGGAAATTGATGTGATACGTGGCCTCCATCGGCGACCACGTTCCTTAAATCTGTAGAGTCCCGGAGTGCGCTCCCCATCCCAGGAGAGAAGCATCCGTCACGACAGTCTGCGTGGGAATGTCCTTGTGAAAGGGAACCCCTCTGAGGAGATTCTCCGCCGAACACCACCACTTCAGAGACTGAAGCGCATGCAGCGACAGTCGAATCTTGTCGTCCCAAGATCCTCTCCTCTGATCCCACTGGTCCTCCAAGCACTCCTGCAGCGGTCTCATGTGCAGCCGTGCGTGTGGCGTCAGGAAGATATAAGAGGCCATCGATCCCAGTAGAGAAGACACCGTCCTCACTGTTGTAGATGGAGTTGTCATAAGAGCCTGGGCCTTCCGAAGGAGTGATAATCGTCGCTCTTCCGAAGGAGACACGCTTGCTGACAGCGTATTGATGGAGGCTCCCAAGTACTGTATGCATTGGACCGGAGTCGGAACAGACTTGGCCATGTTGATGTGCAGCCCCAGCTTGTTCAAGAGAACGCACGTCTTCTGGAAGTGTGCTCGCGCTTCCGAGAAGGAGGATGCCTTGATCAACCAATCGTCCAAGTACGGGTAGACGAACACCTTGTTCTTCCACAGGTGTGCGGCTACCACCGCCATGCACTTCGAGAATGTTCTCGGCGCAGACTTCAGTCCGAATGGGAGTACTGTGTATTGATAGTGATTGGTGCCGACTTGGAACCGCAGGAACTTCCTGTGTTTGTGTGCAATGGCACATGGAAGTAAGCATCCTGTAGGTCTATAGCGCATAGCCAGTCTCCCTGTTGCAACTGAGGGTAAATCTGATGCAACGACAGCATGCGAAACTTTTCCCTGCGAATCCATTTGTTTGCCTGCCGCAAGTCCAGAATGGGCCTGAACTCGTTCTTGTCCTTCTTGCGAACCAGAAAGAACCTGGAGTACAGTCCTCTTCCTCTCTGAGACAGAGGTACGTCTTCTATCGCCCTTTTCCTCAACAGGATATCCGCTTCCGCCTGAAGCTCGCGCAGCTGAAACTGCGAGCTGACCGGGGGAATTGCTGGAGGATGGCTGGTGAACCGAAGACTGTATCCATTGCAAACAATATTCAGCACCCACTTGTCCTGAGTAATTTTTCTCCACTCTGCCAGAAAAAATTGAATGCTTCCCCCTACCGGAGTGGGTAACAGATCCGGGGGAAGTAGGTTCCTAGGGCCTAGACCCAGCCTGGCCCTTGGGCGCCGGAGCCGACTGCTGGCCTCCTCTGCCCTTCTGGCGCTTCTGAAACGGCTTACGGAACTGGTGTTGCTGTTGCGATTGCCCCGAAGCCTGGCCCCGTCCTCGGCCTTGCCCGCCGAACCGCCGTTGGAAAGGGCGGTACGTCTTCTTGGTCTCTTTAGGCTTCTCCAAACCCACAGCCGTTAGCGTCTCGGCCTCCGCCTTCATGCGGGCCATCTCATCGTCCGCATGCTTCCCGAAGAGGGTCTCACCGGAGAACGGTAGGTTGGCCACCCTCTGCTGTGCGTCCGGTTTCAGGGACGTAAGCCGGAGCCACGCGTGGCGTTGTTGGTTGACTCCGTGGCAAAATCCGTGAGCAGCCAACAGGGAAGAGTCCGCTGCCGCGCTGATAATCTGGTTCGCCACCAGCATCCCCTCACTCAGCACTTCCATGAAGTCCTCACGCTTCTCCCGAGGTAAATGCTCTGCAAATCGCTCGAGGGAGTCCCAGAGGGCGCGGTCGTATCGGACCAACAGTGCCGTGGCACTCGCAGCTTTCATGGAGGTAGCGGAAGTTCCACAGACTTTCCTCCCCGCCGAATCCATCCACCTTGACTCCTTATCCGGGGGAACCGTGGAGGACGGAGTGGTGGCATGCTGCTAGCAGACCGCCGTCACAATGACAGAGTCAGGAGGGGGTTCCGTTCTCAGAAAGGCCGGATCCGAATCGGGAGCCCGGTACTTCTTCAGCAACCTTGATGGAGCCGCCCTCGTCACCGCCGGGGTGAGAAACAGGGCCATAGCCGTTCCTCCAGGCCCGGCACCAGAGGCAGGAGGGGACGAGACAGGTGTTTTTGATGTAAAGTCTCAAAAATGACTGACTTCTTCGGAGTAGGCACCGTCAGGGATATGCCCAACTTCGCCGCGCCCCTTAAAAGGACGTCATGGAACGCCACCAGGTCATCTATCGGGGACACTCTCGTGTCCGGTGACCCCGATAGGGTAGGAGAATAGTCCCTGGTCCCAGAGGACCTCGTGTGTGAGCGAGATTCGCGCCTCCTATGGCGGCGTCTCGACCTCGTGGATGATCTGCGTCGCGATCTCTCCCTTCTCCCAGAGCGAGAGCGAGACCTGCCTGCCCGTGGCCCTCCGTCGGTTTTCGTGGAGGGGTCTTCCTTGGCTCCTCATGGGGTTTCGGTTTTGGGGTCCCCTTCGGAGGAACAGGCAGAGACGGCAGGGAAGTGGACCTCGGCGGAGGAACCTTCGGCTGCGGGGTGGGCCCATGCGGAGGGACCGGAGGTGGTGGAGGGTCTCCTGAAGGGAGTGGAGGTTTGGGTGGAGGATCCTCCTTAGGAACAGGAGGAGGTGTCGGAGTCCTAGGCCGAGATGGTGTGTACACCTCTGAGTACACCGAGCCCGGTGACCCCTTAGGAGAAGGGTGCGGAGAGCCAGCCCCATCAGCAGGTGACCGCTTCCTCTTGCGTCCTCCACTTGAAGCAGCGTGACTTCTGGGACTAGAATCCCTCTTGCGCCGTTTTGGAGAGGCTGATCGACTCCTAGACGCTGACCGCCTTCTGCTCGACGCAGAGCGTCGCTTTTCTGGCGTCGAACGACGCTTCCTCGACTCCGGCGTCGATTGCCGTCTCCTCAGCGTCGACCCTCGTTTCTTCGGCATCGAACGTCAACTCCTCGACGCCGACCTCTTCTTCAGCTACGTCGTACGCCGCCTCCTCGACGTCGAGCGTTCCGTCTTCGACGACGAACGTCGCCGTCTTCTCGATGCTCTCGACGTCGAGGAGCCCCTTGACGTCGACCGGTGCTTTGACGACGATCGACGGTATCGCCTCGACGGCGGGCGTCGATGTCGCCTCGACGGCGAGCGCCGATGCTTGTCACTTCGCCTTCGGCGTCGGTAGGAAGACCTCGACGTCGACGAAGACGATGACGTCGACGGTGGCTTAGAACGGCGACTTTTCCATGATCTTCGACGTCGAGCCGTCACGCCGTCTCGACCCGGAGCCCCGGGGAGCACGCCGCCGTCATCCCTCTCGACGTCGTCGTCGAAGCAATCGACGCCGACGGAGACCGGGACCGTTTGCTGGACTTCCTGCCCCTGGGGAGCCCCCCAGAGGCCTCAGCAGAGGCAGAGGGAACCTTCCCAGCCTGCCCAGACCCACCTGCAGCCTGCAGACGCCTCTCCTCAAGGCCAGAAAGCCTGATCTTCAGTCTGTCCCTCAGAGTCCTAACAGTAAACTGCTGGCAGATGACACAATCCTCAGGGACATGATCCTCAGGGAGGCACACGATGCAGACATCATGGGGATCACTCTTGGCCTTCTTCCTCCCACATGCTGGGCACTTATCAAAAAGGCCAGGCATTTTAGAGCCCTAAAACGCCTAAAACAGCACACAGAAGAGAAAGAGAACACCAAGAAAGTAAACTGCAACACTTTTAGAACTCAAAAGTGCCAAAATATCCAATAAACCCTTGAAACAAGGGAGAGCTCAATGCCAGGGTCCTGTAAGCAGGAGCCGGAAAAAAGAACTGAAAGTAGAGGGACCTGCTATGCATTCTGGGATACTGGGAGAAGTTCTGGAAAGTTCTCTTAAAGGCACAGTATCCTATTTAAGCCACATAATGGCAGCCTATGGGGCTTGTCTGTCCCTACCTTCCTCTCTATCATTCCAGAGTCTTTGACTGGTGGAGGCAAGTTTCTCCATGGTAGAAACTGGCAGGCTGTGTTGTGTGTGGTGTTTTTTTGGTGGAATTTCTAGTTGAAGTACTGGACAGTGTAGCCTGTGGATATAGGCTGCATTATTTGTCTTTAAATTCTCTCTTAAGTGTCTTTGCAGTTTCTGCATTATTTTGACAACTTAAGAGATTATTTTTGATTGCCGGGGTCCACGCACATGGGCGGGACTATTCACTAGATTATGACTATACACAGAGATCCCCTACTACAGAATCAAAGGTCTTTTGTCGCCACCAATAAGCATTTCAAAAGGCACCAAATAGGGTGCCTGTTGTCCCCATTTTATTTGTGCTAGCAAGGTGCTCGCTTGCCGCCAAACTGAGATAGCATCATGCAGCCTACCTCTTGAATGTGCATCTTGCAATATTCTCTTTTCCCTCTATGCTGATGACATGACAAAAATGTTAGAGACCAGCAAATCCGCTTAAACCCTATCCTCAGTGAATTTAAAACATTTGGTGAGCAGTCCAGCATTAAAATTAATTGGAGTAGCTCAGTTCTTGTCACCAGTAACCACGAACACGAGACGGTTCATGCAGGTTCTCTTCCTGGTTTGTGAAAGATTGGCATGGAATATTTAGGGACCTGGATCAGTATTGACAAAAGCAATATAATAGTGGAGCACTATGAGGTCACATCCACCAAATCAGAAGCTAAAATTATTAAAATCGGTGGGACTTCTGCTCTCCATGGCAGTGTGCATCATGCTGATAAAGATGGTCTTACTGCCCAAATTATTACACTACTTCATTAACATCCCTATTCCACTAATCAACATTTTCTTTCAAAATGTAAAGTCGCTTATTGTTAAGCTAACATGGAGAGAGAAACAACCTTGTCTTAAGTGGGAAACACTAAAACTCTCCTATAGACAAACCCGGTATGTCTATCCAGGCTGTTACATCATCTAAGATAATCTTTTTCTCGTAACAAATAAAACAAGCACTGGCGTTGCCAATAGGTCTCGCAGTAGGAAAGTTGGAGCTATTACAATTGCAAATAACAATGCCTTTTATTTTGCATGTTAAAAACATAAAGGGCTTTGTCATTTAAAAAACCAATATCTCCAACTTTCCTACTGCGAGACCTATTGTGCACTGCACAGTGTGTGTGAAAGTGGCGTTGCGTGGCTGAGTGGCGTTGCGTGGCTGAGTGGCGTTGCGTGGCTGAGTGGCGTTGCGGCGTTGCGTGGCTGAGTGGCGTTGCGTGGCTGAGTGGCGTTGCGTGGCTGAGTGGCGTTGCGTGGCTGAGTGGCGTTGCGTGGCTGAGTGGCGTTGCGTAGTTGAGGGGCGTTGCGTAGTTGAGGGGCGTTGCGTAGTTGAGGGGCGTTGCGTAGTTGAGGGGCGTTGCGTAGTTGAGGGGCGTTGCGTAGTTGAGGGGCGTTGCGTAGTTGAGGGGCGTTGCGTAGTTGAGGGGCGTTGCGTAGTTGAGGGGCGTTGCGTAGTTGAGGGGCGTTGCGTAGTTGAGGGGCGTTGCGTAGATGAGTGACGTTGCGTAGATGAGTGGCGTTGCGTAGATGAGTGGCGTTGCGTAGATGAGTGGCGTTGCGTAGATGAGTGGCGTTGCGTAGTTGAGTGGCGTTGCGTAGTTGAGTGGCGTTGCGTAGTTGCGTGGCGTTGCGCAGTTGCGTGGCGTTGCGTAGTTGCGTGGCGTTGCGTAGATGAGTGACGTTGCGTAGATGAGTGGCGTTGCGTAGATGAGTGGCGTTGCGTAGATGAGTGGCGTTGCGTAGATGAGTGGCGTTGCGTCGTTGAGTGGCGTTGCGTCATTGAGTGGCGTTGCGTCGTTGAGTGGCGTTGCGTCGTTGAGTGGCGTTGCGTCGTTGAGTGGCGTTGCGTGGTTGAGTGGCGTTGCGTGGTTGAGTGGCGTTGCGTGGTTGAGTGGCGTTGCGTGGTTGAGTGGCGTTGCGTGGTTGAGTGGCGTTGCGTGGTTGAGTGGCGTTGCGTGGTTGAGTGGCGTTGCATGGTTGTGTGGCGTTGCATGGTTGAGTGGCGTTGCATGGTTGAGTGGCGTTGCATGGTTGAGTGGCGTTGCATGGTTGAGTGGCGTTGCATGGTTGAGTGGCGTTGCATGGTTGAGTGGCGTTGCATGGTTGAGTGGCGTTGCGTGTGTGAGTGGCGTTGCGTGGTTGAGTGGCGTTGCGTGGTTGAGTGGCGTTGCGTGGTTGAGTGGCGTTGCGTGTGTGAGTGGCGTTGCGTGTGTGAGTGGCGTTGCGTGTGTGAGTGGCGTTGCGTGTGTGAGTGGCGTTGCGTGTGTGAGTGGCGTTGCGTGTGTGAGTGGCGTTGCGTGTGTGAGTGGCGTTGCGTGTGTGAGTGGCGTTGCGTGTGTGAGTGGCGTTGCGTAGTTGAGTGGCGTTGCGTAGTTGAGTGGCGTTGCGTAGTTGAGTGGCGTTGCGTAGTTGAGTGGCGTTGCGTAGTTGAGTGGCGTTGCGTAGTTGAGTGGCGTTGCGTAGTTGAGTGGCTTTGCGTAGTTGAGTGGCGTTGCGTAGTTGAGTGGCGTTGCGTAGTTGAGTGGCATAGTTGAGTGGCGTTGCGTGGTTGAGTGGCGTTGCATGTGTGAGTGGCGTTGCATGTGTGAGTGGCGTTGCATGTGTGCGTGAGTGGCGTTGCATGTGTGCGTGAGTGGCGTTGCATGGTTGAGTGGCGTTGCATGGTTGAGTGGCGTTGCATGGTTGAGTGGCGTTGCATGGTTGAGTGGCGTTGCATGGTTGAGTGGCGTTGCATGGTTGAGTGGCGTTGCATGGTTGAGTGGCGTTGCATGGTTGAGTGGCGTTGCATGGTTGAGTGGCGTTGCATGGTTGAGTGGCGTTGCATGGTTGAGTGGCGTTGCATGGTTGAGTGGCGTTGCATGGTTGAGTGGCGTTGCATGGTTGAGTGGCGTTGCATGGTTGAGTGGCGTTGCGTGGTTGAGTGGCGTTGCGTGGTTGAGTGGCGTTGCGTGGTTGAGTGGCGTTGCGTGGTTGAGTGGCGTTGCGTGGTTGAGTGGCGTTGCGTGGTTGAGTGGCGTTGCGTGGTTGAGTGGCGTTGCGTGGTTGAGTGGCGTTGCGTGGTTGAGTGGCGCTGCGTGGTTGCGTGGCGTTGCATGTGTCAGAGGCTAAATGTAGCACAGGGAGACCTCCAGTGGTAAGACAATCAAAAACAACTTAGAAAACATTTCACAGTATGAAGAGATCAAACTCATGAACAAGCGTGATACACCTCAGCTAAAAATCATGATAAATAACAACACACATTAGAAGTGAAACTGCAAGTACAGAAGGACCAGCTTTGCTTGTTTAAAACTCCCACTTCAGGCAGATGAGTGTAATGTGTAAAGCGTCTTGTGCACATGAGCAGATAGGAGTCTGGAAGCAAATACAAAGAAGAGGAATGACTGAGGCGCATTGGTGTGAAGCACATCAAAGGGCTTCTCCTCCCCTAATTAGGTGAGGAGAAGCCGTTCCGGGGAAACTGAAAGTACGGCCGGCCTGCGGCCGGCCATGAATAATTAGGGGAGGAGAAGCCCTTTGATGTGCTGGGCTTGCTGGCCCTGAATGCGCGTGCATGTTATCACGTGGTTCACGTGAACAGCATGAAAACCGCGGGGCTGAAAGCCCTTTGGTTTGAAGCTGTTTTCGCCACATGAATTCTCGCTCCGCTCGATGCGCTTGCGCACATCGATAGGTCGCGAGACCTAAAAACGTCTTTAGAACAGAAATGACTGTTACTAACTCAACAATTTCTGGAGGGAGTCCTACATTTCAATTTTTGACAACCAGAAATTGCTAAATTACATCAAATAGCACTGTTGATAGTTGGGGAGAAGCATCCAAATGGTAAACTATGAGCTGTAAACTGGTATAAGCAGTTTACAAAAGCCCCAAAATAAAATGCACATGTATTATGGTGGTCTACTGAAAATGCTCTTCGGGATAATAAATTACCTTAAATCATTTTCTTAAGCTAGCCACGATAAGAGGTTCCAAGTGAATCACAAGTAATACTCCTTTACTGGGGCCTGAGGGATCAGAGGGGCCCAGATACAACCCACAGGGTCAGAGCAGAGGAGGATGAAGTCTGCACTTGAATGAGGATTCTTCAAAGTTTAGAGTCCAGAGAATCATGATTTTATTAAAGACATGATGGATAGCATAATGCATAATGCTTTATTGAAATCCAATCCGCTACATATTGGTCTTGTCCCATAATATGCTTTGTCCTCACAGCAATCTTGTGTTTCAAACAGGAATGCTCCCTCATAGGCTGTTTAAATATAGAAACACGCACACATTGTCCAATTGCAAATATTTTGCACTGTTTTGTAGAGTGAAAACCTATAAAGCAAAAAAACATACATTCATTTCCAAACTGTCTGTGTCTCACCCCGTTTTCGATCATCTGACTGCGATCAGTCTTCTGAACACCAAGCTGAGCTCCCCCTTTCAAGACAACTCGCATTTATTTCCAGGACAAAGTTCAGGCTCATTCCAAACAGAGCCAACCCATTTCAGGGTTCCAGATTATTAAATAGCCATTGTAAGTCCTCTCCCGCTTCCACTGGCAAGGCCTCCTTGTCTCCATAGCATAAACACCTCAGTAAACAGTTTGCTTTCTTTTGCTGAAGAGCTCTTCAATGCAGTGGATCCAAAAATATTGCCTGAACTGATGACAATAGACCTACTATGAACATTGTCAAGCCTTCCAAAAAAGTTTGTATCTCATTTTATAAATTTCACCCTCTTCTCTAGCAACTTCAAAGTTGACTGAATGTGTCTACATCGAAACAGAAGAACTTGAACGCCCTCTTTGGTTCCATACCCGATTGTTCTACATTTAGGTGGAATCCCAAATTCTCTAACATATTTCTGACCATCCCATATTCCTCCTTATATTCCTCCACACTGAGATAATATAATATAAGAATGTTGTCTAACCAGATTATCAACCTCACACCTCTCTCTGAAATAAGCTACCAGTTGCCTATAACGTTAGTGAAAGGGGCATGGCCAAGATGGCAGAGTTAGCAGACATGCTCCGAGGTCCCTCTGTTCCGGCCCCAGCGATCCAGCCAGCTGCCTCAGCCCCCAAACCCAAACGAGCGCCAAGGCGGGTCCGCCGAGACGTCCTCCAGGCCCAGGGGAGCCCTGCTGGGCTCGCTGACCCCTGTGCGAGGCGCCAAGATCGAGCGGCCTGCAGCAAGTCAAGGCCACGTGGAGCACAGCAGCTGCGGGTGCGGAGGCGCAGCACTCATTTGGGCGCTGCGAGCTGGTCGACTGCACCGGAGTGGGCCCAGACTGACCAAAGGCAGAGACTGAGGCATGTGGTGGGCGCGCCCAAAAGAGCGATTGCCGACGGGCACGTGCACGGGCCTGCCCTGACACTGATCCACGGGCTGCCATGATTGACCCCCAAAGAGTTGGGGGGGGGGGTTGTGAAGTCAGCTGTGAGCCCAGGGGGTCTTCTCCACCCCTTCTGGGTGCCGACGCAGGCTCAGTGTTGGTACAGACCCCCGACAACAAGGAAAGCCTCACCTGAACTGAGGGCACCACACCAGCTCGAGATTGGTCCTAACCACACCAGGTGTCAACTGCTATTACCCAAAGGCCCTAGGCCAGCTGACAGCACCCAAGCAAGGAGCATTTGCACGGACTTTCTCTGCTGCTTCGAGGAAAGGTCTATCTGGCAGCCGAGGGCGGTCCCCGGAAGAGGAGTGGAGGACGCAGTGCCCTGCAGGTACTCCTGGGGGGCCCGAGGTAGCGGAGGATGTACGGAGGCATTTTATGGGCGCACTCCGGAATGAATGGCGCGTGTGACCTTCTCTGCATCCTACTGGGGAGATAGTGGGGTGCGTATCCCTCTGCCTGAATATTGCTGTACTTATCTGGGAGCCGTAAGCATCCTGGCCAGGCTTGGGCCTCCCGACATTCGGGCGCTGCATCCACCCTTGGCCCCGGTAGAAGGTCTACGACTTGCAACCTTGGAGCGGCATGGACTGGTAGCCCACAGTTCCAGAATGGCGGCACAAAGCACTAGAAAAGACCACTCCCTCAAAGACATGTTGAGGAAGCCCTCCAGCTCAATGCCGCCTGAGCGCCCAGGCACCTCAAGCAGGTCACAGTCTCTTGGAGACGTCGAGGGTGAGGCGCCAGTTACCGTTTTTACCTCGTCCTGCTGATCTCCTCCATCAGGGAAGACTTGCAGACAATCAAGAGGAACCAGATGCAGGAATAACAAGTGGGCCTGAAAAGGTGTCCGAGATCAGAAACAGAGTTGACACCCTGGAAAATCACGAAATATCCAGATAGGAGGATATCGAACAGCTCCGACAAGAACTCATTCGACTCATGGACCAGCAAATTGATCTCCAAGCCCACACTGAGGACCTTGAAAATAGGTCACGATGCAACAATATCAGAATAAGAGGCGCCCTCAGAAATGTGTAGGACATTGGAGAATGTGTAGGACATTGGAGAACACATAACGGCCCTCATTGCCCAAATCTTAGGTGACACTCAGGCTGAGGACATCCGGCTAGACAGAGTACATAGAGTGGGACCTGCCAGGTCCGCAAACGTGCCACCCCCGGACATCCTGGCTGTGTCCTCAATCTTCTCCTGAAGGAGCAGATTCTCCGCAAGGCCAGAGATATCAAACCAGTAAAATTCTTTGGCCACCGACTTCAACGGATTCAAGCTCTTTCGACAATCAAGCTGCAGAAAAGACGAGAGTTCTGCCGGGTTACAACTTTCCTCTGCAGCCTGTGACTTGCTGCAGATTGAGGGTCCTGATGGCCCTTCCCTCCCGCAAAAATGAGCAGGCCCCAGGGACGGTTGACGCTCCCGCTGGAAGAGGAAACTTCGTGGTACAGGTGTCACGAGGCTCGACCCACCCCGATTGCCCAAGAAAGGAGTTTGGTTCTGGAGAGACTGGCTTAAGATCCAACATCACAAGAAATCACTTGAGGCACAGAGGTGGCTCCTCCACAGTTTCTCCTGGGTTTCCTAGATGCTGGGAGCGGGGGCCTTCATAGTGGAGATTTGCCAACCATAGACCCCACTCTTCGTCTATTTCCTGGACTGGCACTGACAGTAGAGATTGAGCAGAGATCTCTCCATGACCATTCGGCGCTTGCTCTCTGGTTGTGCCCTACACTGGCTGGAGACGCCCCTGGGCAGTGGAGACTGCGGGAGATACTCCTTCAGAGACCAGAAGTGGTGGGACAGATTAGAAAAGCCATTAATGACTACCTCAACGCATATTATAACCCCGATGTAACTACATCCATAGTGTGGAAAGCCCTGAAGGCAGTTATCAGGGGTGAGTTCATTGCACTTCCTGCAGCAGAGAAACAACTGCGAAAGACAAAAAGGGAACAATTAGAGACAGGTGCGCGAACTAGAGCATATCCACCACCGCATGGGGGCTCCGAGAATATGGTGCGAGCTGGAAATGGCCAGGAAATAGCTGGCGGGTTTGGACTTAGACATAGCAGAATATTCCCTTCTTAGACTAAAGCACTCCTGTGTTGTGGGGGGAGAATACGTGCGGGAGGCTCCTGGCAAATGAGCTTAGAGCCAATCGGCGAGGGTGGATTCACTACTGATCCAGCCGAGCAGAGTAGCCCCTCTCCCCCGCGAACCCATCTAGTTACCTCTAAACCAAGAACACAAGCCGATTGACCGAAGCACAGGCGGCATCGCTTAATTGTCCGATACACATTGAGGAGATCATAGCTGTCATATCCAAACCGAAACCTGTTAAGTCAATAGACCTCGGACGGCACTCCATCTGGCTTTTATAAAACCTTCTGCCCTGAACTAACTCCAGACCTCAGGAGGCTCTTCAATTCAATATCGGACACAGCCGCACTCCTCCCCCTCGATGCACGAGGCAACTTTCGTCATCACGCCTAAGCTAGGGAAAGATGGCCAGGGCCAACTTTAACACTGGTGGCGCCCTGTGCAACAATGATTGTTGGCGCCCCCTCCTCCAATGACTACCTCTGCCCTGGATTCCCTCACTAGCACCCTTTAACAGTGCCCCTCACGTCTCCATTCATTTAGTTTTATAGCGCCACTCAAACCAGTGTAAGGTGTCAGAGCACTTTACACCACACACACATTGCACAGAGACAATCATGTGTGTGTAAATCAGTGTATAGAAATGTTATATCAGACCGGATTACAAGGTGTAATGTAGAAGTGACAAGTCATCGATACTGGTACGCAATATAGTTTAAGAGTCCTTATTCTTTAAAGCACAAATTCAGAATTTAAAACGTAACACCATTGTTAGGGGTTCTCTTTAATAAAAAGAACTGTTTTCTACCCAAATTAACCCTTTTGGCAAGATTATGATAATGAAAGACTGGACAAAAAAACTCATTGCTCTAACATATCAAAGAGCTGCATGCAAACTGCAAGGTATGACTGTCAATGGCTCAATGTTCTATATTAGGATTTTGCCTTATAAACAACAAGTAACAAAAGGAGAACTCTTACTTAAGCAGTAACTCACTAACCTCT
Organism: Lissotriton vulgaris; assembly: GCF_964263255.1. Taxonomy (NCBI): domain Eukaryota; kingdom Metazoa; phylum Chordata; class Amphibia; order Caudata; family Salamandridae; genus Lissotriton; species Lissotriton vulgaris. Next base: position 186,193,576 of record NC_141693.1, read on the forward strand.
TTAAATTTAATGCAGTTTGTTAGCTACGTGGTACACGTTCTTAGCAGCAAGCATTTTAACCCAGTGCACTACCTTAGAATTAGTCAAAACTTCCACTAAACAAACCTCCGGTCTCTTTCCACGAAGACACTTAATCACTGGAGTTATCTTGACATTTTAATTGATGCCTGAAAATTGCTGGAGACCAGGAACACTGCAACAGGTGCTCTTAAAATGAGAATATACTTGCAAAAACAACGCCCCACCCCAAGTCAGCGCCTGGTGCGGTGGAACCGATCGCACCGCCCTACAGCCGGCCCTGGCCGGCACGGTGCGAATATCACCCCATTTCTCTACTGAATGTAGATGCAAAACTGTTCACCGGTGTCCTGGTGGCCGGTCTCAACCCCTTTATACAGAGTATAATGGCCCTGTTCAAGCGGGCTTTATCCCGCAGAGGCAGTGCGCCTATAATGAGAAGCGATTGCTCCATATCATAGACAAAGCCAACCGCGTCGGGAGTGAAACAATGCTACTATCATTCAATGCCGAGAAAGCATTCAACTGACCCTATCTTGAGGTGACAATGACCCACGTTGGCATGTGGAGAGGTTCTGTTCCTGGGTCTTAAGCAACTACCGGATAATAAAAGCTTTGGTGCGAGTCAATGGGGGGAGCTGCGCATGCTTTCCGATAAGAAGGGGCATGCATCAGGGTTGCCCCTTGTCAACCCTCTTATTTGTGCAGAGAGTGAGGGACCATCCTCGATTCAAGGGAGTTCTCTATAGAAGGGTGGAACACCGTATCAGTTGATACGCAGACGTCATGGTGATGTTAGGCGACCCTAGTGAGACTCTGCCCCACTTCCAGAAGGAGATGAAGGCATTTGGAGAGGCATTTGGAGAGGCCTCGGGTCTTTGCATGAGCCTCCAAAAGTCGCAGGCCCTTCCTTAACTGATCAATCTCGCCAACTACGTAGCTTCCTTTAACCAGGCTTACCAGCATCAGTAGGCAACGGACTCCATCCCCTACCTGGGAGTGCAGTTGGTCTTGACAACGGGGAAAATAAAAACCCTTAATTATAGAGTCTGCTGAAGCATGTGTGGGCCGACTTGATTCCCCCTGGAGACCCTACCATTTGTCTTTGTTGGGCCGCATTGTGGTGCTTAAGATGATGATCCTCCCTAGGTTACCTTTCCTTCTCCAGACTCTGGCTTGGACAACCCTGAGAGGCATGACTGCCAAATTTAAAGGCATTGCTCCATCATTTTAGCTGGGCAGGCAAGCGCCCCAGTATGCTGAAGGGGGTGGGAGTGCTGAGACTACTTCTTTAATACCATGCAGCTGAGCTTCGCTACCTGGTTGAGTGGTCCATGGCAGAGTCCGAAAAGCTGTGGCTGTTCATGGACCGAGCACTTGCTGGGGCCTCTAATGGATAGGTCCTGTTTATCCCTCATATGCAGACCCCCCCCCCCCCGTAACAAGCTCCTTGTGAAGGGTGGGGACACTCAAACTCTCAGAGGGAACTTAACCACTTTCCCTTCCACCCCGGACCTCTATGGAGGATAACCCGGCATTCACCCCTAGAGTCTGCCTTGCGAGCCTGGTAGGAAGCCGGTTGTTGGGCAATTGGGCATTTTTCCGATCAGGACGGTATCATTCCCTTCAATACTCTGCAGGCAAACTTTTCCATTGCTAAAGATGAACGATTCCGTTAACTTCAGATTAGACATGTGATTTTACACCCGGCCTTAGAGGCCAATAACAAAATTCGAAAAATGTCTCCTTGCCAAAAGCTCAGATAAATGCCTTATCACAGCACTATACACTCTGCTTCTACTATCAAGGGCCGAGGACAAATCCCCGCCCAATTACGTTGGGAGACGGAACTGGGGAGGCAGCTCACCAATAAAGAGCGGCAAGGTATCTTTTATAGAATGCGGCACTCAGCATACAACACATCCAGCACAGAAATGGTGTGAAAATTGCCACTTACTGGTATATGCCCCCTGTTAGGCTTCACAGGGGCAACCCTGCCCTTAGCGATGAGTGTTGGTGACAATGCGGGGCTAAGGGCACCCTCGCTCATATCTTATGGGACTGCCCTAAGTGGACTTCATTCTGGGATTCTGTGTTAAACATCACCACCCACTTCCACACTCAAATCCCCAGGTTCCCATCATTTACCTTACTAGGACTCCCCAATGCTTTTACATACCGCTTAGGACACATAGGGGGGGCATTAGTATAGTTCTGGGGTGGCATATCAAACCATTCCGGCTCTCTGGGGCACTGCCACTACACCGACGCACCTAGAATGGCTTCAGTGCCTTTGGCACATTCTCGGAATGGAGAGGTTGACCCTCATTCTCTGCCGAAGAGGACTCCTATAGAACCTTGAGGCAACTATTCACAGCCATCCTGTCCCAGGAATTCAGGAAACTGATCTGCCCCCGCTACTTGCAGCTACTACTTCTTACAGCCCCTGCCCCTACAAAAGACAAAGAGGCCTTCTCCGAGTGACACTCGTTTGACTAGTCTCTTCTTGTATGGTTATATCAATATTGGTACCCGGGTAGGGAGGAGGGTTTGGGGTAGTGGATAGGGGTTGTTTGAAAATGTTACACATTATGGTTGCAATCTATCTGATAGTAGATTTCACAATATGGCAAAGTTCCCTGTTTGAGAGTGCATGTAAAGCTGGAGCAATAAAACAAATTTAAACATAACTTTAGTGAAACACCATAGCACTGATGACAGTTCAAATGGTGGACTCATGAGCTGATAAACAAGCCTTTCAATCTGAACTGTAAAAAGAACGGAATTTCCTTTGCCACTAGGATCATGAAATGTGCATCTTTCAGATCTATGTTTTGTAACGAATTCCCTTTCAAAAAAAAATCTCAGAACAGACTAATTACTTTCCTCTTGAAATCTGTTGAACTCCCTCAAATTCATCACCAATGTCCATATTTTCTTCTTTTGCATTAAGAAAAGTCTACTGATTAAATCTCTGATTTTCTCAGCTATCTTCCGAAATGCTCCGTTATCTACAATTTTTCATCAATTCTTCAGCCCTTCAGAATAAAAAAAATAAAAAAAGGCTGCCAGCATTCTTCCTCATTGGGTTTTGAGCCACACACAAGGTCTTGAGGGTATGAACATATCTACCTACACTCTTAACCAAAACTTCACCAAATAAAAGACCTTTTGCATTCAAACCAACCTAGTCTGCTAAATTGCTTAATATTGGGCAAATTTTCATTAAGAACGGCTTACAACCCCCACTAAAACGCTCTTTTGCTCTATCCACTTAGCCAGAATACATTAACTGGCACCCAATTAATGTGATCGTCTTCCAAATACATGCCAGTGGACCTACAATGCCCAACCGCTTATCTTGGCACGGCAGTAGAGATCTTTCTACATACTTTCTGCCGTCTCTTACAAGCCTGAAAACAAAACTTAGTAATTCTGGAATCACATTTGGTGTACCACACGCCTGGTCCTCAATGTAAGGCATCAGACATTCTCATCATACAAGTCCCATTGCCTTCAAAACAAGGGGCTATCTAACCCATCCTTTTATGCAATGAGTCACATGCTCCATTGGTATCCAGCCAGTATTATGAGAATGCTTTATAGAACTAGGGCTAAACATCTCATTGCCTTGAGGATTAGTCAAATGACCCTTCTTACTGCCTACTTCCTCCTTGATTTTAAAACAGTCCTGCTCCAACACATCCGAATCCAGAACATAATCACCATCCTTTTTCCTCTCCTTCATATATATCAAACACCACTTCATTTGTAACACCAGCATATTCTTTCCTGTGCCAATAAGAAAACCCTCTTTCTGCTTGCCCCTTCAGTCATCTCTCCTTGGAGTGGTACTTGGACTACACTCTTTTACCAATTATAGTAGAATTCTTCTCCTCCATCAAATTAAACTTTTTTTATCTTAAGACACTTGCGTTATATACGCTTACCTATTTCTCCTTTTTACTCCTCAGATTATGACCACAATTCTTTACCTAAAGTAACTCCCTATGCAGTATTTTTTTTAAATTGCAGTATTGTGTGGATTGCTTCCTGTATACTCCAGTTTCACTGTGTACTAGGCACCTTATCGCCTGCCCTGGACTCATTCTTATAGGCAGCTACCCACTATGTCCAGTCTCTTACATTTCTAGGGTAGATTATACCTCATTTAATCTGCGCACACACTACCTACCAACCTGACATGCTTCAAAACGCGAGAACTCTCCTGGTTCTATAACTAATGTTTCTATATTTATATGGAAGCTAAAATCCTCCCACATACTCCTGACCCTCCCCAATTTTCCTTCAAGTCCTCTGCAATGTAAGAAATTATTAGAAAGCTGTTTAAACAGATTATTGACCTCAGACATCTCTCTCTGACACAATCTACCACCAGCCTCACAGATTTGGTGAAACACCATGGTGCCCATGACCGGCTGACCAGTAGACTCATTAACTGCTAAACAAAACTTTCCACCTGATCTACAAAACTGACTGACTCTCCTTTGCTATTAGGATAATGAAGTGAGCATATTTTAGAATGTTATTAATAACCTTGTGTAGGTAATTGTCCCTTTTTGCATGGTTACCATCCCCCCACGTTTTGCTTGACATCTAGGGCAACTTGACTTGATGTGCCCTGGGTCCCTGCCAATCAGGTTCCCAGGGCCTGTGTTCTTTTCCAAGACTGTACCTCAATTGGCACATTCCTGGCCACAGGTAAGCCCCTTGTAAAAGGTACAATGGGTACCAAGAGTACTGTGACCAGAAAAGGTCTCCAAGGCTGCAGCACCTATTGTGCCACCCTTAGATGCCCTGCACTTTAACTCACACGCACACTGCCACTGCAGGCTGCGTGTTTTAGTGCAGAGAAGTGGGAACGGAACACATCCAGAGTGGTGCCAAGCCTGCAATCCACTGCCTGCGGCCTAGGTAAGTCCCTAGGCACTAGACCTAAGGTGAAGGTAAAGAGTCATGAGATCTGTATCCAGACAGTGTCCAAGTCTATTCTTAGACATTGTGAGTGTAGTAAATACATAAAGAGTATATGTTCTGGGAGTTGGTCACTAGGAACTCCAGAGCTCCCTAATGGTTTTACTAAAAACTGGGAAGTTCTGTAGCAAACTTCTCAGCACATTAAACCCACACTGATGCCAGTGTGGAATTTAATGAAAAATGCACCCAAAGGGCATCTTAGAGATGCCCCCTGAAAATCGACCAGTCCTGGTGTGGCTCCTGAATGGCTACCCACCATTTCCACCACCAGACAAGTTTCTGGACCCCTGGGTAGACAGCCTTCATTCTTTGGGTCCAGAAACAAAGGCCATCCTGGGCAGAGGCGTCATGCCTCCTCCACCAGGATGGGCTGAACAACAAGAGAGGAAGCTTCAAAGGCCTGCCGCCTTTGGACACTGTCCCTGCCTTTTGCTGCCCCCAGCAACTGGCTCGCACTGGTTCTGGTCCCACTTTGGGTGGGAGAATTGGCTGGAAATCCAAGCTAGGAAGAGAGGTGTGCCCACCTATGCCAACCCCACCACTCAGGTGGGGAAGGCGAGGTGAAGCATACATCTCAGTCCCCTCCATCTTTAGGATGAGGGGACTCAGCCAATTAGGAAGAGGCCCATGTGTCCTCCCACTGGAGGGTGGCTTAATAGGGGGTGTACCCACCCCAAGGAAGGGACCCATTGGTCCTCACCTGCACACCTCTTCAATACCCCTAACTCCAGTATTTCGGGGCAACTCTGAACCTTGCCTCCTCAGATTCAAGGGAGAAAGAAGAAGGACTGAAGAGCTGTGCTGACCCAGGAAGGAGGACACCACCTGTCTTAGCCCCAGCCCTACCACCCTGTGTCGTCTACAACCTGCCTACAGCAAGAACCCAGGTGATGGAAAGTCCAACCAGTCCACTTCATGCTTTTTTTTACAATTTCTTTAGGGACCTGAGCAAACAAATATTGCAGCCATGTTTTATAAAATATATGTATTTTTTTATTATAAAGATGCTTTTAACTTTATCCGTAACTTTGACAACGTGAATTTATGCTATAGAGTGCCTGTTTACATTCTAATGCCATCCATAGAATAAAAAAACTTTTACATTGGACGTTTTTAGATATGAAAATGAGTAGCTATGGGTATTAGCCTCTCATTAATTCACAGATACCCATTATGATCCCAGTTTTTTCCCCTCTACTGGACAATGATAATATATCTCAGTTCCCACTATTTGACGCTTTTGATAACAAGTCCCCTCTTGTTGGCTATTGATTTTATTCCTAGTCCTGTGTTTGGTGCTTTCTATATTTACTTTGCCTATCTCCTGAGATTATTTTGTACAAATTTTAGTCACCTATTTTAAAATATGATTTTTTTCTTTCTTTAAGATATTTGCATGAATTTTATCTGTGTGACCTTTATGGACATTTTTTATCCGAAAAAAGATTTGTTGATGACGATTAAGTTATTGAGAGGTCATTCACAGAACGTAGCACAATGCTTTAATGTTAGCGGTCTTGTTGACTCCTTCAGACACGCCAACAAACACAAGGTCCTCAAATTCAGAAATGGGTAGGAGAGAAGATAATCCCTACTACTTTCTGAGATGGAGTTTTGTCTTCAATGTCTGAGCCAGATCATGTAATTGAGGCACCGTGTTCAGGATAAGATAGACATAAAAACACATGGATACTTCTAAACCAAAGGAGGACCACAAGAAAGGGGGGAAAAACCACTAGTACACATTTTAGAACATTCCACTAACAGCTTATTTTCTACGGCCTGAAAACACCTCATTACCCAAATCAATGGTACTATTTTAATAACCCTGGGGGAATAAAAGGAAAGGATGAGGGGGTTGGAAAAGAGGCTAAGTCTCCCAACCAGGATTTAAATTGTGACTTCAAGGTATGCGCAGATATCTGTGTAGTTAGTGCATTTGCGGACTATTTTGCTATCTTTAATGAGAGGCATGTAAGAATCAGCTAGCCATAAAGGTAGCAAAGTAACAGCAGGACAGAAATCTTTTTAGAGGGCAGCACGCCATGCAATGGTTACTGGGCACAACCGTGGTGGGTGAGGCCTTTTATTCCAGACTTCCCGGGACCCGACTTATTATGGACTTACCCTTATGCACTTGACTCTCAGTGGTAGCTGCAGGCAAGAACTAAAGGAACCCCCTGCACAGCACTCAATACTTGCCACAGTCAACCGCGGCTCTCTTCTGGCATCTAGGAGTCGCCGAAAACAGTCATGCACACTGGCTACAGCTCAATTGATGCACAAACGAATCCTCACACCTCACACAGGGGGTCCTCACAGTAGGGCTCCACATTGGACCTCACTCTCTCCAATGCTCACCCCTCCCTCACAGTGCACACTGGTCTAGGCAAGCAGGCAGGCATTGGTGCTCCCTCAAGGGTAGGTGGTCTTGTTTCCCTGGTGATGTCCCCTCACCCAGCAGGTAGATTAGCTGGCCTTGACCCCCAGTCCTGGTCAAAGGCAGAAGTCTTGCAGAGCTTCCTCTGTTCGCATAGCATATCTGACTGCTTGGCAGTTGACAAACATTTGGGGACTCAATGTTCGCTTCTTATAGTCCTTTTTTCAGGCACCAAATGTGATTTAGGGTCTAGGTTCTTTGAAGTTTTATGTTCTGGGGTTTTGCTTCTTTTGAAGAGGGCGCTTCTCTTTTTTCTCTTACTTCATGAAAGGAATGTGTGACGGTATTCTGCAGATTGGAATCACGCTGTGCCGTCACAGTGCAGTCATTAGAACAAATGCGCTTTGGAATAGGTTCATTTACGATTCCAACTCCAGTATGTGCAACACTAGGGAAGGTGTTGGACTTTAAATCCAACACCATTTCACCAATTCGCCCTCCTAAGGAAAGTAGTTACAATCAGTTAGTTATTTTGCCAGCGCTATAAAGGCATAGCGGGATTACGTCTGAAGGAGGTTTCCCCACGAAAGAGGTCTGCCCCAGCAGGCATGACTCCTAAGCGGATTGTCCACAACACAATTAATGGGAGCGACTACAGTTCACACCTGGATGTCAGCCACAGTGATATGTGCATCAAAAGGTTATTCCCAGATCCTAAGGCCTACTTTATATAATTCTCTTATCAGTCCAACTTACCATCCTGAGATGTGTCTAGGCCCCTTCCTGGTGTTCTATCACTGAATCAAAGAGCAGTCTATGGAGATGTAAAGGTAGCCTCTTCAGTCTTCTTCCAGAGTGCTCTTACCCAGATTACCGCTTTTGGCCGCAATAAGTGTGGCAGGGTATGCTCAGACGTGAGTCCCTTGCTCACTTTGCCACTGGATTCAAGCAAGCCGGGCTGAAGACGGTTGGAATGCCAGAAACCGGTCCTCGGAAGCTTGTTTCCGGTCCAGGAAAGGCATGGCTTGGCAGTTCGGGCTGGACTGTTCCCATGAGGCACAGGGCCAGACTGATTTGCATATAGCCATGTCTGAACTGGGGTGGCAGAGTGGGCTAAAGAACGGTGATGGATTAAACCCAGATCTTTTGACAGGGTGTGAGTGTTTGATTGGTTCAGATGCTCCGTCCATTACCACCCCCTTTTGTACCGCTTACCCAGCTTACAAGATGTGCTATACACAAATCTGTCTGGGGAGATTCCTCGCTTACTCAGGTCTTTACCAGACAGGCCTGGGATTCCCAAAATGGAACCCAGGGTCCTTCATCCATTGTTCCAGTGCAGGCCCATTTACTCAGTGTACATTCAAAGCACACTTTCTGTTCAGCAATAATACCTTAATGCATTGTTCCCTCATATGTACACATGCATTCAGCCCACACACTGTCTGTGAGCACTATTCAGTACTGAAGCTTTCCTATATTAAACTAGGGCGTGCTGATTTTAAACCACACACACTCTTGTTTTGTGCGCCATGCACAACAATTAACTCTTTGTGTATAGTACTTCATGTAAGCACACATACACCCAGCACAAGGGTCCTGCACAAGCACTGCACAGCAATACCTTTCAGGTAAAGTATTCCTCTCAGGCATACATACACCCAGTACATGTACTAATCACACATGTACTGCATAGCACTGCTCCATGCTCGTACTGCACCATTCCCAGGCACACATACAACCAATGCAGAGTCACTACTCTCGAGCTGCGCAGCACTACACATCTACCTAAAATTGGCCACGGGAGAGTTAAGCACAGAGCTGCGAAACTTTCAAAAAAGTGAGTGAGCCTCTAGGCCTCACTCCAGTGACATAGTTTAAACAATATTTTATCAGCGATGAGCGGTGGTGCAAAACACATTTTCGAATTCCAGTGCAATGTAAATATAAACAAATAGAGAGATATAAACTTCTTTCAACCATGAGTCACAAATGCGGACATACATTAAATTACACATGTACACATTTTCATACACACAACTGGTCAAAAACCTCTGCAGAAAATACGGAAGCAGATATGTGCGTTGTATAAGCAAAACGCCGGCTATAATGTGCATTGGCACACAGCTTACGTGCTGTGTAACCTCCAGCAGCAGCAGCCCTGTACAGTGCAGTTGTGTTCATGTGCTCTTGTCTCTGGTCTCGGCGGCGGCACTCCCTGGAAGCGAAGAGAAACTGGGAGGGCGGATAGTTTAGCAATGAGAACTTGGGGAGGGAGGGGTGGGGGGGGGGGGGTCGGGGGTGTGTGTGCATTTGTAGTATTTACGCTACAAATGTCGAACAGCACTGCAGCATTCTCACTTCTGTGATATCTCCTCAGCAGATCCCTGCCTATGGCTCACTTTTGAAGGCTCTCAGCTCAGCAGCACCCTACCCTGCCTCTCCCACAGAGATATTTACAACAAGGGGTGGTGAGGGACAGAGTCTCTGAATTAAGCAGAAAGCTCTCACCCAGTCAAGAGATCAGGGCTAGATCCAACACCGTTCTTTAGCTCACTGCACCATCCCAGTTTCAGAACCTGGCTGTATGCAAATTAGTCTGTTCCTGTCCCAGTGCATGATGGGAACAGGGCAAACCAAACTACAAAAGCCAATTCTTACACTGGGAAGGAAACAAGCTCCCAGGTATTTACAACAAGGGGTGGTGAGGGACAGAGTCTCTGAATTAAGCAGAAAGCTCTCACCCAGTCAAGAGATCAGGTCTAGATCCAACACCGTTCTTTAGCTCACTGCACCATCCCAGTTTCAGAACCTGGCTGTATGCAAATTAGTCTGTTCCTGTCCCAGTGCATGATGGGAACAGGGCAAACCAAACTACAAAAGCCAATTCTTACACTGGGAAGGAAACAAGCTCACCACCCCCTTTTCTGAATCGTTTTTGGCCACTATAGGTGTGGCAGGGTATACTCAGACATGAGTCCCTTTCTCACTGCTCCATCAGGATTCAAGCAAGCCGGGCCGAAGACGGCTGAAATGCCAGAAACCGGTCCCCGGTAGCTTGTCTCCTTTCTGGTGAAGAATTGGCTTGGTAGTTTAGTCTGCCCTGTTCCCATGATGCACTGGGCCAGGGACAGACTGATTTGCATATAGCCAGGTTCTGAGCTGGGATGGGGCAGTGAGATAAATAACGGTGATGGATCAAGCCCTGATCTTTGGACTGGGTAAGAGTGGTCTGCTTAATTCAGACACCCTGTTCATCACCACCCCCTTTTCTGAATCGTCTCCCACAGAGATGGCATCAGCGCTGCTCCTGTTCCCATACTGCTGCACACCAGAACCTCGCCGCTGCTTATCGCCACGTTGGTGAATCTTAGCTCCACGTCATGTTCATTTTGGACTGATGTCCAACACCTCAGCAGCAGCACCATCGCTGCTGGTCACCAGCTGCGCAAGTACCCAGGCCTCGCTCCATAGTAATACCGCACTACTACTGCCTGCGTTCATACCTCCGCTGCCTGCCACTGCAGCTACCGGCCCTTAGCTCACTTGTGTTGACAAACAGAGCAGCAGCATCGAAGCACTCCCTGAGTTCTATTTTTTTTTTTTACAATCTACTGACGCAGAAGAAGTCACTTCTTGTCCATGTAATCTGGTAACATCTACCGGGACAAAGATGTGATGCGAGCACATTTCTACCATTTGCTTTCAATTATCGCGCACACACATGCCCGCGATATTTTAAAGCATGTTAGAAATGCGCGTAACAGACACCAATAGGCCAGGGGTGGACCTATGCGCCTCTGGCCTATGGTATGCTCCCTTTTAAATAAACACACACAAAAACGCCAATAGCAGACCTGAAAAGAAAAATACACGCACAAGCGTGTAGAATGTAAAGGTCTATTTGGGATTCTGTATCTTTTTCGCGCTCTGCCTCTCCAACCCCCGGTGGGCTGGATAAGACAAACGCAGGCTGACATCTCCCGCTTTGTTTGGCAAGGCCGCAAGCCGCGGATGAAGAGGGTCCTCTCCACGCTTGCCCCGGAGGCGGGGGGTCTTGGTATCCCGGACCTCCGTAAATACTTTCAAGCGGCGCAACTGCGATACTTTGGTGGAGTGGAGTAGGTGGGAGTCCGACAAACACTGGCTCTTTCAAGACCAGGCGGTGGCGGGCCGCACCCTGCAGGAGATTCCGTTCCTGCGCCGCGCGCATCGCCCCGCTAACCTCTACGCCTCTTTTATTACGCGGGTCCCCCTGAGGGTGTGGGATGCAGTCTGCGAGGTTCAAGACCTGACCACCTTCCCTTCGCCGTTCACACCCATAGTGGGTAACCCGGACTTCTCCCCAGGGATGGAGCCGGGAGCTTTCTCCCATTGGGTGAGCGCGGGCTGCAGGGCGCTTTTCCAGATCTACGGGCCGGAAGGCGTGATTCCTTTTCAGCAACTTCGGCAGGAATTCGGCCTGACGGAGCTGGACAGAATGCGCTATATGCAGGTCCGGCACTGGGCTCTCCAACCCCAGGTGCGTGACACCGCTGCTCGCCAAATCACACCGTATGAGAGGTGGTTGGTGACTCGGACCTCGGATGCCAAGCTGATTACCGATTTGTATAAATTCCTACAGCCCCCGGCATTCCACTACTATAACCCGGGGAGGGAGCGCTGGCACAGGGAATTGGGTAGGACACTCAGCCACAAGGATTGGGACAAAATTGCATATCGAGCGCGGCACTCTGCATATCACACGGGACTTACGGAGACCTTTACTAAGGTGTCCACTTATTGGTACTACACCCCGGAGAGGCTGTATGGAATGCATAGACACACTGACAAGGGGTGTTGGCGGGGATGCGGACAGGAGGGTACACTCTCACACATTCTTTGGGCTTGCCCGGTGCTGACCGCTTATTGGAAGGAGGTTCTGGACGAGGTGGATAAGCACTTTGAGATTGAGCTGCCGCGCTTCCCGGCGTATGTCTTGTTGGGCCTTCCCAATGATCTAATGTACCCGTTGAAGTCCCGTAGGGGTAGACAGATTGCGATTGCGCTGGGCTCTGCGGGCCAGAACATTCTTATCCACTGGCACACCACCACTGTCCCCTCCGTTACGGGTTGGTTGCATAGGCTCTGGCAGGTGTTGGGAATGGAGAAGATGTCGCTTACGGTGGCTGGGGATGTAGATCAATTTGAGGAGCTATGGCAACCCTTCCTAGCGCTATTGTCCACGGAATTCCGGGAGCTCACCTGCCCGAGATACCTTAGACTTCTTAGGCTGACGCCACCGACGACCCCGGTGGATTAGACGGCGTGGGGGACAGGATCTGGGGGATGGGGTGTGGGCTGATTGGGGCGGGGGAGTTGGGGGTGTTGTTTTCTTTCTTTTTCTTCTATTGGGGGGTTGGGGGATCGGAGGGTCTGGGTTGTGCTTTGATGAGTCGCTGATGGCTATCCGTGCTCGGCTTTGGGTCGGGTGTTGATGTGCACGCGAAGGTTACACAGATTGCTTATTTGCCTTACATTTGCTGTATTTTTCTTCTTGGCCGATGGACTACTTTTCGCCAACGCTCCTGAGTTGCACTTCTTCCTTCATTGTGCTGTATGTAACCTTAACCTCCTATTCCCCTCCCCCATGTTTTTGTCTTAATAAAAATGCTTTAAACCTGAAGGTCTATTTGGAAAACGCAGAGAAAAGGACCCTCGCTGCGTGAACACTGCTGCGCAGTGTAATGCTAGGCGGAGACCTAAAAAGGTTATGTTCACTATTGCTGATCACTACAGGGTATGCTGCCACCACCATGCTAGTGCTGCCTAGCACCTGGTGAAGATGGTAGCCTTCCACCACTATGACAGTAGGACTTTGGGCGCCCCTCCTGGTCCAACAACACCACAATCCACGAGACAGGCCTATGTAATGGTATGTATGCCTATGACTAAAACGAAAAGTAACAAAAACTTTAGGGATCCAGACAACAGTACAGTTGAGCACTATGGGCAGGAGTATACATCTCTTTCCATGCAGAGGGCTTTCCCGTCCCAACACATCACATTGCCCGGAGAAGAAAAAATAATATTCAAATAAACTCACAGCACCCACTAGATTTGTAGGAAAAGGTGAATGCCAAACCATGAAAGCTGTGGGCCGGATAGACAATTGCCACACCTAAATCAAGATAGCAAAGGAAGGGGACAAAAGGGCCATCCACTTCCAGATGTTCATGCTGATCAGATCTAATTTGTCTAGATAGTTTTCTCTCCTCCACGCTCCCCTTACAATCACTGGGGCACGGTTACTCTTCAGGTTGAGAAAATGGCTTTCAGCTACTGAAATTATGATTACTGACAGAAACTCAATATTCCTAAGACTGAAACAAAGCATGGCTTCCTTCCCTTCATCGAAAAGCAACACAGGTGGAATGAATGAAATAAAGAGTGGGCAAACTCAAGTGATAAAAGCACTTTATTCATAGGTTTTAAAGCAGTGGGAGAGGGACGATGCAAACATTCATTTTTCTGTACTGAGGGAAAGCCGTTAGGCATATTGAGAATAAAACCAATATCAAACTGTAACTTGCCTGAAACTTAGCAAACTATAATAATCTTGGGCGCCTTGTCCTAAATTCCCTGTGCATTTTATAAGGATGTGTTCCAGTCAGCAAAGAACAGGATTTTTAATTTTTATTTTTTATTTTATGGTAAATCTTCTCTGCAAGGTAAACTGCTATTCTTGCCAAAGAGATTAGAAATGTCCTGGCCAACCAGGCAGCTCCAGGAAGCGAGACTTCACATTAAGTTAAAGCACTGAACAGATTTAACTTCAGCCACGTGATTCGTAATAAGTATACTTTCCGTACCATACCATAAATACAACCCTCTTAGAAATGTGTTTGGAGATCGACTTAACAGCACACAAAAACGCCTACATTTTTTAAAATTAAAACTGCTGATCAAGATTGTCCTCCCATAGTGAATGTAGCAGTTTACATACATTTATACCCAAAAACATTTTCTAAACATACAAAGGTCGGCGTAACATAGTAAAATAATCACAAAGTCAAGACGCCCTTTACCTTTGGGATAACTATGCTTCTGTCACACCCAAGTAAAGAAAGTCTTGATGTTCAGATGAAAAGCTTAATTGAAAATAAGGTTACAAAACATTTTTTTAAATAAAATAAAAAATAGTTGAACATTGAGCTCAAAAGGTAACTGGAGAGGACAGTAGAAAACTGCAGATGAAAACATTAACTATTCAGATTAAAGTCAGGAGGATTGGGTTGACAATGGCTGCAGATCACTTGTTGGTCTCTATACTCTTCAGGTGTGGGCATAAGTGCTGCAGCCACCAGATAAGGCAAACAATGCACAAGGAGTAGGTATTAAGTGAATTAGTAACACCGTCTTGAAAGAATACACGCCACCAATGAAAAAAATATTTTAAATGTAACATGCACTCAAGAGCAATGTTAAACATTTTCAATTGAATCCAGCAACTATTGCTCCTTTAAAAAAATTGCTATTGCTTATAAGAGGGTCCGTTTGACGTGGTTTAGTTTATTGTATACGGATCACAAAATTCTTGACACAATTAATCCAGATATTTCAGCCCATTCCTCAAAACATAACCCCAACAAGAATGCACACATCTGAATATTATAAAGCCTTTAAAAAAATGTTGCAGCCAATTAAAATAAAACACTGCTACAATGGGAAATCAAATTACAATAAAATTATGCAAAATGTGTTATGACAAAATATTATTTGTAAGAAAAAGAATTTTTCCTGATGTTAAACCATTCATAACCGCCAACAACCAAATAGACAAGAAACACAAAGGTGGCTGGGCCCAAGGGGAAGGAGGGTAGGCAGGGCCTCACAATATGAAAATAGAAATTTTTGCCTATGCCTCCAAACTACTTCAAGTACACACTAGTTCATGTACAAGTAAACCACAACTTGTTAGTTTACAAAAAACAATTTATGTTTTCAATTTGGTACTCAGTTTACAGAAGAAGAATTCACAACAAACAGAACTAAGACCACTATCAACCTCAAGTCTTAGCCATATAAAAATTCAAAACAATTAATACAAATATGCAATAAACCAAACATGTGGTGAACAATTAGAAAAACAGTGACTTATTGACATATACAAACATCACATTAAATACACATTAAATACATGGACCACAAAACTTTATACATTTGTGAAACAGGGGCTCTTACAAACATTTAGGAACCCGGTGAGAGAATGGAAAACAGCGTTTTCAACAGTTAAACTCCCAAGACCTGAACAGGAGCTGATCAATTAAATTTCAGGAACATAGCCCATTTCTGCAACAAATAACAATGGCCAACTAGCCAAACAAGGAAAAGGGAGTGCCGACGCGTTTCGAATCCTGATTAACAACTTGCAGAATTCTCATCAGGGCAGTCTGGATCTAGTCCATGGGCACTATTTAAAATAAGAAACAAAACAAAGTGTTTACTATCTAGCGGGTCCTCAAGCCACTATTCATAGTCCACTGATATGGCTGTGAAATATGTCTGCTTTGTTATTCTTTAAATCGGTTTGAGGGGTTGTTTTTATTTTTTATTTTTAGTTATGTGCACAATTACATAAGAAATTGAAAGCCTTCAGTGATTGGAGGTGTAAGTTATACAGCCAAGCACCAGTTTGTCATCGTCAAGGTTAACAGCAACTGCCAGACCTAAGAAGTTAGATATTCAAAATTAGACGTACTAGCAGCATGTCTGCTAATGCAAACCATATCAATGCAACCACAGACAATGGAGCGCTAAAGTAACTAAAGGCACCTGTACAAAGTGGAAACGGACGACTCTAATGAGTAGTCTTATTTTTCATAATATATAAACATACACACACGGCACAGGGGATGAAATTATTTTATTGTGGAACATTGATGGGATACACTACCGACAACAATTTACGGGTAACTAATCTTGTTATCCTAGTAGCAATTGTTCTAGCATTTGGCATTATCGGTAAGCACACTAAAACTTTTTTGAGTGCTTCATAGAGGTCCTTCTATGGCGACACGTAAAAACTATTAAATATTCCCCCAACATTTATAGCAAAACGTGCAGATGGTAATAAGCGCTGGAAATCTGTCATTACTCGCTCTGGCTGTACTTCTCAACCAGCAGCCTGTTCATAGAATATATTTCAAGTCAACTAACAAAAAGGGCCTTCTAGCACTTCTGATATTTTCAGACCTGCATGAACAGATCCCTTTTATTAGATAAAAATTCAGATTTTCTCTGACAATCCTACCAAGAATTCACGTTCACTGGTGGTCCTTAGCTCAATGATGAGTGCTACTCGTACAAGAGACCAAAATTCAGGTTCCCCGCATTTGAAACGACCTTGACCATGTCTTTACCTACCACAGGGAAGTGGAATTAATTTATAACACCTCATCGCCCACCATAATCATAATAGCCAACAATTTAGTGGCTACGACTATTCTAGAACCTGCTCATGGAAGAACAAATATCCCAACACACAATGGGGGACAGTATTCATGGAAGGCTAGCACTTTATTAATGACTGGAATCCAGCCTGTAACTAACTGTAGGGCACCACATCATTCTAGTGACTACTACTTCAGTTCCACGCTCCGCGTACTGCAACGTGGAGACCAAATAAATATTTCACTGTTTAATGTAATCATAAGGACAGGACGCCTTCTATGGATGTGAAAACTGTGCACCTACCACGCATAATGATTGAAGGAGCATTAGACTTATCTGCTTTCGGTCCCGGGCTGCCAGCAGACAGATATGAAATCCTTGGTGATCTCAGTGTAAACCCAAGTAAGAAGTCCTGTAGAAGTAAAGAAAAATAAAAGTTATTCATTAAGGAAATTGCTATAATTCTATATTTAATTACAAGACCGATGTTTCCAGAAATCACAATTTTGGTTTCAACATTCATTTCCTGATGGGTTTATTTAGGTATTCAAATTTAGAACTCATACCTACTGTAAGAAGATTTGGGGTCAATACCTAGATTGCATGGATTGGTACTAATTAGACCAGCTGGGTTGTCGCACTATGAAAACCCACTTAAACACTGACTGAATTGTTTAGTAGATGTCAGCTTTGGTGGCGTTAGAAAAAATAAATGGGTGGGTGGAGTGATAAAGATTTGTGGATGAGGGGCACAAGATCCAAAGAGAGACATAATAATACACTGTGTATTACTAGCACTTTATGGTAAGACCAAAACCTTGATTAATGCAAGAAGAGCTTTCCCTCCTCTGCTGTAACTATGGGAGTTGGTCACAGAAGCGACAAAAAAGATTATGCCCCTTCAGACTCTGACACCTGATGTGGTAAAGAATGCAGAAAGATTTTCCTCCAAGGCCTTGGGCTCCTTACGATTGGCAGGTGCTAAGTTTTTAATTGTAGTATCGAACGATCCAGCCTTCAAGCAACCCATCTTGAAGAGCGCAACAACACTTAAACAATCCCTCCAGATTACCAAGCATATCCAGATTTGTACAGACTTTGTGGTCCACACACAATAGAAAGGGAAACAGCTGCAGGTACTTCACAAGGACTTTGCAGAAGTGGGCGCCACACCTCGTTGTTGAACCCAACAAGATTAAAAATGATAAAATCGACAGGTCAGATTTCTTTTCACACCAACAGGTGCTGCAAACATTTTGCCTTCACCAGAGGCAATCGAGTCAAACGTGTACTTATTGTTGACAGGGACAGCGAATGACCTTGCTGCTGTTAAAGCAGTTCAGTTTCTCCATTTTGACATAGTTCACCCTGACATGGACTTGGGAAGGCCTCTCATTTAGGTATGCAAACAAGTGGCCATTAATATATTTTCTTTCCCCTCTCAACTCAGTATCTGATTATCTGATTACCTGCCCCTGGAGCTCTTCAATCCTGTAGGCCTCTACAACCTCTTCTCCCCCAACCCCCATTTTGATCTCCTCTAGCTCAATTTTCTGTCCCCTCTGTCGTTTATGGTGTGTTGGTGTGTTGAGATGATGATAATAAAACACTTTTGGAGATGGTGTAATTACTGCACTGTGGCTGAATCTTTTAGGAGAGTGACAATGTTACAATGCCACGTAGACATCTTATAATCTGCAAACTGCAAGCAGAATACATAGCCGTTATTTAAAGTTAATACAAAAAAAAACACACTTTGAACCCGCTTTCAACTAAAAAGAAAGAAACTTTTTAGGCGATGTGAACAATGTGTAGAGACTTTGTAAAGTCACTCAATGTGAAGGCAACCAATACATACAGTAGGTTGACACATTCCCCTGTGCTGAATAGTGTGCTGGGTGGATGAAAAATGCGAGTGAAAATTTAACAGACTAATAGAAGAAAACCACTGACCAAAGTCCCTCTATAGATGTATATTATGTATGATTTTTGGGGGGGAAACTAGTCTGTTTCAAATGACACATCAGCAACAAACAAAACAAAAAAGACCACCATAGATTTTAACCAGGAAATAATAGTCAGAGTAAAACCATCCATGTGACTGTAGAAGGTAACTGGTTTGTAGGTCACAGTCATTAAACAAGAAGACTATCAAGCCAGCTTCATATTATCCTACTATCATCTCCCTTGCATACAAATCTAAACCTTTATTTTAGATTCTACAGATACTTTCTGCGTGTCATGTCTATATGTAGAGGAACCCTCTCCTGCCCTTATATTTGCTCCCAGACAATTTCACTCTTAGTGGGGAATGGCATTTCAGGGCGAGAAAGAAGACACACTACCGCAAGCAACGTTGTGGCACAGGAAACAGAGGCTTTTATTTAATTGGCATGTGTGTCTGCTTAGTATGGATGTATCTCTTAATTCTTAGTACAGATGTCTTCTGAGTAAAAACAATAGGTGCCCTTGGGCTATATTATTTTTGTCACCTCACACATACATAAGCTGATGTTCATCACGAAGGAGCTTGAAACCTATGCACTATATATCTGCCCTACTTCCTTGCCTCAATCAGTTATAAAGGGTAAAAGGTTATAAACCAAATCTCCACTATACAATTACTTTGGTCTTTGCCTCTCTCCACTCGTCACACTTCAAGCCACAATCACATATTTATGTCTCTAAAAAAACAAACCATTCTTTCTCCAGCTGGCAACAGTTATTTCTAATTTGCAGCGACTCAATTTGCAGTTCAACTTGTAGTCGCTAGGTATCAATAGGTGTTCTATTTCGGGGTAAATTTCGATGAATGGAAAATTATTGTATAAGTCCTTGCATGAACCTACCAAGTGACTTTAAATACTCTGTTCATTTACTTAGACAACTCACAACATATAAGGGACAAATGTGGGACAAACAACAAACACGTGCAAATCCCGGATGCCTTGTTCTCACTCTACCCATCCAGCCTTCTTTTGATTCCACAAGGGCACTTAAGTGGCAGGGTTTTGGAAAAGTGAACTTGCACCACTACTTGATAAAAGCTTCCCATTTCACAAGGTGAAAAAATACGATCCCCACAATGTCAGTAATGATTAGTTTATCAAGATCAGATAACTAATCATTGTGAAATCCTTCCACTTAAAAAATTACAAATACCATAAAACTAGAGTCTCAGAGCTCCAGGAAAGATTCACTCCATAAAGTATGAAATAATCATTACCTGTGCTGTAACTTCAATTTCTGTCAGTGCCTCCTTTAGCTGCCTTCTATGCAACTATTTATCTTGAGCTAGACACCTTCAAAAAGTGCTGACTTAATTATCACTAAGAAGCTCACCCTATTATTCCTTACCTGAAACCCCCCAGCCAGCAATGGAGCTCCTCATCTTGCCCCCCCCCCCCCAATGTCTGCCCTAATCGTCCATATTTATTTTATGCTATGCCATAACTAGAAAAGTAAAAAAAAGGAAGTAGTGTGGCCATCATTTGCAGAAACTCTACTCAATACAAGGGTTTGAATTGTGAACTACTCTCTACTTTCAAATGCATCTCCCTAAGAAATGTAAACTGCTCATTTGAAACATACCACATTTCGCATCATGAACTACCACAAGGAAATAAGGCCCCATCTACTGAACAAATACTGGAACTCACTGTTGATTGTTGAGCTTTTCCTCTATTAACATTATCTTGGGGGATTTCAATCTACACTGGTAAGCTACTAATAAGACAGCTTCGTTAGTCACTGCCCGCCTCATCACAAAACATTGACCATTTACAAATGTGCTTCTGTCCTGCTTGTTTGAGGAGAGATAACAGTTTGGTGAACAGTCATAACAGAGGCGTCCATGCCGTGCTGGAACTTCTGGGAAATACAGACAGGGAGGCGCATGTCGTAGCCCCATGGCATGCAGGACATGGGCACCACCAGCCTTTTCATGGAGGTACTCCTGCCATCAAGTGGCTGGTGGTGCAGGAACTCGTAATAAGCTCAGTGGAACTGCACCCGTCCCACTGAGTAGGTTTCATAGTGGCGCACCTCAGCCACTGCCAGGAAACAATATTCCCTGGCACAGCCGGTGGTCCCCCGCCGCAACGACTAAGTCGCAATGCGGCAGCAGATGGGCCACCGTGAGTCTGGCAGTCGCAAGACCGCCAGACTCAAAAACAGGCCCTTAGTTCTTCTAACACCAAGGAGAGCATTTTGAAAACAAAGCTGATCTGAATGAACTGGCCTGCTCATCTCTTTTTCCCTTAATAAAACACTGGTCAATCAATAGGATCCAAACCATGGGTCCAAATTACAAGGATATCAATGTGCCCATTCCTGCAACATGTACCACGTGAAACCCTCATATCTCTGAACCAGAGATAAACTCATTCACCAGCCAATAGGATTAGTTGATAATAAAGATTGTTGATCTTGCACCACTAAAATTGACGGTAAAAAAAATCAAATAGGTAAAAAGTAGTAATAAAACTTTCATTCGGCCATAAGGCCATTAAAGGGCATAATAAAATACATGATCCACAATCTTTAAAACAGATAATAAAAAGAAAAACAAACCATAACTAGTGAATGAAGAGCGATACAAAGACGTAAAACAACAAGAAGATATTATTGTCGCATTCGGGCACATCATCAAGTTCACTAGATCTCAACGGCTTAACACGAAGAATATTGGGCACAGCCAAAGCATATGAAAGTAACATGTAAAAGACAAGAAGATTAACAATGTTCTGCAAATAAGCCCTGAACCCCTTCCGTGCGGGGCATATTCCCCCGCTGTGCTGGGGGCAGGGGGGGGGCGCGCACAGCGCCCATGATGAGCTCAGCTTGTCATGAGCCACGTGGTCGTGTGCTCATGACGAGCTGAGCTCGTCATGACCACACCCGTTTCATTAGAACGCTCGCACAGCAGGGGAATTTGCCCAGCGTGCGAGCGTTGTAACGGTCATGACAAGCTCAGCTCGTCATGAGCACACGAGCACCGAGCTGAGCTCGTCATGAGCATGCAAGGTGCTAAGGCACTCCGTAAACAAAAAAAGGGTGTCTGAGCAATTATGGTCTTTTAAGCAGATGACAAAATAAATAACCAAATATGAAACAAATTATATAACAAAGCATATTGAGAGTTCAAACAAAAGTTAATCTTGCTAAAAACATTTGATAACCGTTCGGGAACCAGTGGTCACCAAGAGAAACCTTGGAATCTTACAATACACACATTGTAGCTAAACATGGGAATAAAGTGCAACAACAGTAATCAAGAGCCCAAGAAAAAAACATAGGTGCATAGAATACAGCAGCAACTAGTTGATAATCAAACTAAAGTGAAAATAGTATAGCAACATAAGTTAAGGAATTGTACGGAATGATAAATCGTAATAAGCTGCTAATTGCAAGTAACAAATCAAAGGTCCTTAACCCCTTCGCTGCTCACTCATCATGAGGCACGGTTGAGCTGTGCTCATGACGAGCTGAGCTCGTCATGAATAATGGGAAAACATAATAGTCAGCACAGGAGGAAAATATCACTAGCAGCCAAGGTGTTAAGGAAAGATCTTGTTCACGTGATAAGCAATTGTATAATGCAATCTTAGTAATATTACATAAACAAATGTCAATAATCCAGTGAACACAAAGTTCATGGAGTGCAGCAGCAATAAGTTCAAGGAGGGCTACGGCATATTATCTATGCTGAAAACAAGATTTTTACTAACATAAAACACTACGCTTCTTTAAGAGGTTGAGATAAAAATCATGTGGGCAGTCAAGTAACTATTTAAGCCCAAGGAAAGGGACAAGGGCTGTATCCACCATAACAAGGGCAAAAGAGCAAGAAGTGGTCAATATCCTCAAATCTGTGCTCACCTTTAAAGCAATCAACAGAAGTAGAGTAGCCTGAAGACCAATTGATAGTAAGAGAATTTAGGATTAATATATTGAATCGGAATTTAATAAAAAAGACTTTTTGCAGGGAGAGGGGTAATCTTATCAAGAAACGTTTCAAATATAGGGAACGGTTTGTGTAATAACTTTGTATCACAGAGGTTAGTGGAGTGGTGCCCTTGGCTCACTATGAAGTCCCAGTACGTTTTTGTTATAAGGGCTTTTGTATCAGGTCTTATTGTCTCAGGAAGTGTATAAATTGTCTGAAGACGGATGCTTTTAGGTGCGAGAACCACTTAATTTTTTTGCCTAAATCAAGGTTTTGACTTCCTTGATTAGGAAACTGGGTCCTCGCACAGCCTGCGTATCTTGTCTTGGAATATTAATGGCTACAAAAGAATATGGCCTCAAGAGATTTTCAGAAATCTCCTCGGAAAGACCGATATCTTGTGCCTACAGGAGACATGGCTGTGCGACGAATCCCTTGTTACGGAAGGTTTTACCAGTCACATAAAACCTGCAAGAAAGAATAAAAAGGGTAGGGCGTCAGGTGGTCAGATGACGCTGGTCTCCACAAGGATAGTGAGAGACATCTTCCATCTCGACTTAACATGTATCTGGGCACTAGGGAGCAGAGTGTTGATCCTAAATAACAACATAAAGGGTGAAGGTTTTTGTATTATCAACGTGTACATACAGAAAGGCGAAAAACATGAGTATAAAGCAGAGTTGGATCGCTTAAAAAAGGATTTAGAGAATTTACAAGAACTCTACCCAGGAGATGCGATTTTAATTTTGGGGGATTTTAATCATAGATTGAATCCCCTAAAAACAGATGCCTGGAATAGTGATATACTAAAAGTGTATAATATAGAGCCTGCAATGTTCATCAACACCGAGCTCTCAAATCAGGATGTGGAGCTTGGACGGCTGTTGGGGGCTATGGGTCTGGTTTGTGTGAACGGTAGGAAAGAAGGAGATCGTCCCGCTAAGCGGACATTTAAAATAGGACAGCAATTGTGCCTGATTGATTATGTTTTTATTCAGGCCTGGTGCTTCCACTCAATTCTACATTTTGAAATTCTTCAAGTAGAGGGCAGCGATCATTTCCCATTATTGTTAGAAATGTTGGTAAATAAGGCTCCGCCAAGACAGAAGGTGTTGAACGTCGAGGTCGAATATCCGAAGCGACTTACAACTCGGATAAGTGAAGAACATCTAAACAAACTGAAGGACTTTCAGTTAGTAGCTGACTTAGAAAACCTAGTAATGGGGGAAGAGCTATCCTGGTATGAGGAAATGATAAGACAACTTGTAGAATGCCTTAGAATAAACATTAAACGGGGGAAGCATAGTTTGACAACGAAACTCCCATTACATGCTACTAATAACCCATGGTTTGATGCAGATTGCCGCAAAGCAAAGGCTGCTATTAGAAAGAGTGAAAGAAGCCTTAGGCGCAGTTACAATGAATTAGAACATCAAACCCTTAAGAAACAAAGGATAAAATATAAGGCATCAATTAGAGACAAAAAAAGATCTTTTAAAGAAAATTGCTGGAAGAGTCTATTAGTGGCAATTGAAGAAAAAAATGTCAAAGGCTTCTGGAAATTGATACAGGAATGTACAGGGAAAATATCAGGGTCCATGCAATGTTCTGTTCCAGAGGACAAGTGGGTAATTTACCTTGAGGAGATCTATGGCAATTGGCCAAGGAGGGAGGCAATACAACCATCTAGTTGGCCAGGAGTGAGGGAAGAAGTAATGGAGCAGTTCTCCCTAGGTCACATCAAAATCGTGATAGCGACCTTAAATTTAACACGAGCTGCTGGCCCAGACAATTTACCCGCCATTATTATAAAAACAAATATAGATTGGTGGGCCAATTTGTTTGCAAAGACGTTCTTAAGTATACTAAAAACAGGAACATTACCAGATAGCTGGAAAGGGGCTATCATTAGACCCATACACAAAAAAGGTGATGTAAACTCCCCCAAAAACTACCGCCTGATAAATCTCTTGGACATTGGGGAAAAAGTGTTCTCTAAAATTATTTTGGGGTTGCTAAAAGATTGGGCTGAAGAAAATGGTATAGTACCTCCTGAACAGGGGGGTTTTAAAGAAGGTCATTCAACTGTGGATCATTGCTTTGCCCTCTGGGCGGTAGCGCGGAAGTCCATAGAGCAAAGGGGTAACCTGTTTTGCTGCTTTGTGGACTTCCGCGCAGCATTTGATCTTGTAAGCAGGGAGCAACTATGGTCTACCTTGAAAGGCTATAAATTATATGCAGACCTGTTAGCCCTTATCCAGGCCTTGCATACAGACAACTGGGCCCAGGTAGTCCTGGATGTGGAGGGTGGATTATCTGGTAGGATCCAGATTGGAAATGGCCTTAGGCAGGGGTGCGTATTAGCCCCGTTGCTCTTTTCTTTGTTTATAGCGGACCTACCCCAGATCCTAAAAGAGGTTAGAGGGGCGAGTCCAAAGTTAGGGGGTAACCATATATCCTGTCTGCTTTATGCAGACGATCTGGTGATCATGGACCAGACGGAGATAGGTTTGCAGAGGAAACTAGATATGTTCCATAAATACTGCCTAAATAAAAAATTGGTAGTGAATATGGAAAAGACTAAAATCCTATGTTTCGGCAAAAGTAAGACCCGGTTCCCTTGGTATTTGGGTACGGAACTTCTTGAGAGAGTATCGGAATATAGATATTTGGGTGTATGGTTCACGAGTAACCTGAATTGGACCACCCATCTGGAGGCTTTAAAAATTAGGGCAGCAGCTTCTATAAAGGGCTTAAAAGGTTTAATAGCTTTTACGGAGATTTGTCAGACGGGCCGGTTATTAAGGCCTATCTGGCAATGGTCCCCGCGCAATTCCTATATGGATCAGAGGTTCTCCTCCTCAGTGGGAAAAAAGGTTGGGATAAAGAGGAGGAGGGTATGATCCTGAAAAGCTTATTCTCGTTACCTAAATCAGCTATGGTACAGGCAGCAAGATTGGAGATGGGAGTCACTTCCTGGGCAATTAAAACCAGGATGGCACTAATACGGTTTTGGCAGCGTCTGGAGATAGGGGAGGCGCCCAGAAAAATATCACAGTGGTGTAGAGAGGAAATTACCTCCAGTGAGTTATCATGGGCTAAAGAAGTCAGACTCTCATTAAAGGAAGCTTATGGGAAGTTAGGAATAGAACTAGATGCCCAGTTAGGACACACCAATATAGGCAAAAAAGAACTACGGTCGTTGGGAGCGGATGTGTCCCGTACTTGTGATCACGAGTACCTTCGGCAAAAAATATCAGTGTCCCATATGATCCGAGTATGGAATTCAGAAGATCATCCTTACCCGTACTTGGATAGGTTGCCGAATCAGAAATTAAGAAGAGAGGTTTTAAAACCGAGAATGGGTGTAAACCCCTGTTATGTAAATACCAGGGTTAAAAACCTCATGATTAATAGTAATGGTAATTGCACATGTACATTAGGCTCCACCTGTGACATTACTCATGTTTTATTAGACTGCAGGAGGACCCTTGATATACGTAAGGAGATTTTAGGCCCGTTATTCAAAAATTACAGGATTACGAATAGGAAGCAGGCTGCAGAGCTCCTGGTGGGGATGGGAAACCTGGATATAGCCTGCGCCTTGGGGAAATACATGATTCGAGTTAGGGAGCTCCTCCAGAATACAGAGTTATAGGCATATGTTATCGAGACTGTACTCTAATGTATGTATTATGTTTGGAAGGTCTAGTCAGATATGTTTTCTCATGTGTTTTTAACATCTCAGGAGGATACTGTTAGAAATAATGTTGCCAGGGTTATCCTCCGGGAAATGACTGAATTGCAATTTTATAAATTTTAACTCGTGTTTTTATAAAGTTTATAAATGTATAGTGTATACTTTTATGGTTGTAATAACTCAAATAAAGTTTTAATGACTGACTGACTGACTGACTTCCAGAAAATCCTTTTTGCACTTGTCTAGTTCTTGATAAGACCATAGCCTAGAGGCCCTAGCCCAACATAAGAGAGGTTTAGGAGCAGCAAGATGTTCAACTCTCTTAAGGCCAGTATCACGAATTATAGGTACAGACGGTACACTTGATGGGAAATGAAATAGTAATTTAATGAACTTAAGTTCCTTGGTCTTCAATGGGGTGCCATTAGAAATTCCCCATTGCTCTGCTCCACAGAGCACTGCTACTTGTATTTCATCCCTATAAACCTTCAATGCTGGTGAAACAGCCTGGAGTTGAGAAGATCTATGCATTTTTAAAGTGCCCCCTGAAGTATGAGGAGTAATCAGGCTGCTTTTAAGGATCTGGAAAGACCAAGAAAGGGACTGTAATACAGTATTGCCTAGGGTGAATTTCTTCTTACAATGTTTATATGAGGTCTAAATGCACAAGTTTAGTCTTCTGTGTATTGATTTCAAGGCCACTTGGCATGGTAGAATTCCTCAAATTTAGTTAGAGGGTTTGAAAGCCAGACGGGGTCCTAGGCAGAAGAATGGTATAATCTGAGAAGAGGAACACAGGCATCTGGTTTCACCTCAACTTTGGGGCGTCAGTACTCCTGGAGTCAAGATAATCAACAACCCATTTGATGTAGAGGAAAAATAATGGAGGTGCCAGTAAGCACCTTTGACGGACACCCCTGCATAGGGGTATAGACTTAGACAGTTCACACCATCTAACTTGTGCATAGTTTTATACATGGAGTCTAATAAGAGTATCTAATATGTGGTGAGGAACCCTCAGATCGCCAAGGGCTTTCCAGAGGGTGTGTCAGGGGACCAGGTTGAAGGCGGGCCCCAAGATCAACAAAGGCCACATAAAGGTGGTCTTTCAGAAGAATAACATATTTCCAGCTGATGAGGGTAAACCGCAGGACTTTGTGCTAATCGTAGGATAAAACCCAGCCTAGAAGGGAGAGAGAATTTTGGCATGGTTCACCCAGACCTGGAGTTTAGGAGGAAGCTGGAAACAGAAGATTTCCTGGGTGAAATTATCAAGAAGACTTAGAGGTCCAAGAAGTGAATGGACTACTGTGTCCAAACGAAGTCTCTGAAAAGGGAGCAACGCTAGGCATATAAATGTAACCACAGAGCGGGGAGGCGTGGGTGGGTCTGTAAGGACTCTGCTGCTAAATATTGCCTCTACTAGATAATGCGTTACCGAAGGTAAATACCTTGCTCATCTGAAAGAGAATTCAAGCTGCAGATTCCTTACTTTTGAATAGATACCCAAGCCATAACATCCAGGTGCTGGGCTGCGGACAAATTAACTAAACTAAGACGTCCTGCAGAACCGAACGAGCAAAATGCTTGTACCTGTGGACCGGACTATCAAGTCAGTAATGATTGGTAAATGTGTGCAGGGAGTCTCAGGTTGCTGCCGGAAAGATGTCCAGGACTGGAACACCACGAGCCGACGCCGAGGTCGTAGCTTTTACTCTGGTGGAATGGGCCAGTAAGCCCTCAGAAGGCTTCTGTGTAGCAGATCTTAATACAGAGAACAACCTATCACGTAACGGTTTGTTTCCTGAATTTCCCAACCTTTTTTTAACTCCTTTATAGCCCATGAAGAGTTTGTCTTCTACCCGGAACTCTTGTGTGGTCATGGTAGAAGAACAACGCTCTATTGGGGTGGAGGAGCATAAAAGGTGGAAAGATTGACAGACGGTCCCAAATTGAATGGGGACACCACTTCAGGCAGGAAAGAAGCTGGAGTGCAAAGCACCACCTTATCTGTGAATAGCATTAGATACGGAGGCATGGATGGTAAAGCCTGCAGCTCATTCCCCCTCCTGGCAGATGTTATTGCCACTAGAAAGGCTGTCTTGATGTGGGGAGGAGGAGGGGGGACAATTGTGAAGTGGCACAAAGGGAGCACACATGAGATAAGTGAGAACCAGGTTCAGATCCCACTGAGGCGTCATGAAGGGCTTATGCATAAGCTCTTTCAGAACCCGATTTAAAATGGGGACTTAAATAAAGAGAGTTGGTCAGGTAGCCGCAGTAAGGTGGAAAGAGCAGAAAGCTAACCCTTGAGAGTACCCCAGCAGAGCCCTGCTAAGCAAGAGTAAGAATAAAGAGAAGAATATCAGAAAGAGTGTCAGTAGACTTTTCTGTACAATATTTTTACATTTTTGTCAAAGGCGGGCTTATACTATTTTGGTGGAGGGCCATCTGGCCGCCAAGACAACTAAATATCTAACTTTCAAATGTCACCACTCAATATCCATACGGAGAGTTGACAGGTTTAAGTGGAGGACCCTCCACTTCTGCTGTGACAGAAGATCCTCCCGAAGTGTCAGCCTTATTGAAGGATCAATACTCATTTTCAGAAGCTCAAGATACCAAACCTTCCGTGCCCAGTCCGGAGCCACAGGAACGACTTGGACCCGGTAATATTTGATCTTCTTGAGAACTCTGGGCAGAAGAGGTATAGGCGGAAAGGCATACAGGAGGCCTTTGCTCCACTCACGACAGCCGCCTTAGAAACGCCAACGTGCAGAACTGCTGACATTGCGAGTTCTCTTCAGAGGCGAACAGATCTAATCAAAACTCTCCACACTG
This sequence comes from Lissotriton vulgaris, assembly GCF_964263255.1. NCBI lineage: Eukaryota > Metazoa > Chordata > Amphibia > Caudata > Salamandridae > Lissotriton > Lissotriton vulgaris. The sequence continues at coordinate 186,222,892 of NC_141693.1, forward strand.
CTGAAAGAGACCTTGTGCCACCTCTAAGTGGAGACGCCATTTGTGATCCGCTAGACATCGACGGCTGAGTTTGTTTGTTCTGGTGTTCAGAGAACCTGTCAGGTGTTGAACCAACAGGGTTATTCGCTGCTGTTCCAGCCATGCCCAGAGACGCAGGGCTTCTTGACAAAGGGTTAACAACAACACCTCAGCCTGCTTGTTGCAGTACTACATGGCGGTTGTCTGAACACTTGCATGAACTTCTCCTTGACCGAGGGAAGAAATGCTTTTAAAGCTAGGTCGGATCGCTCGGAGCTCCAACAGGTTGATGTGGAACCTCAATTCTGGCAGAGGCCAGAGTCCTCTGATCTCCACCTCCCGCCTCATCCTAGGAGTGATGCATCCATCACTACTGTGAGATCTGGTTGGAGAAAGTAAAGGGGTCTGCCTCTGACCCAATTGTGGTTCTTTAGTCACCACTGCAGGTCATTTCTAGTTCTCTCTTAGATCTGGAACATGTCAGATTCCCCTGATGCTGCGCCCACTGTAACTTCAGGTCCCATAACAAAGTCTGCATGTGCCATTTGGCATGATTTACCAACAGAATGCAGGAGGCCATGAGGCTGAGCAGCCTCGGAGACATTCTCACAGAAATCCATGGTAGAGGTTGAAACATCGATATCATAACAAGAATATCCTGGACTCGCTGCTCGGGAGGATTCGTCCGAAACTGCACTGCGTCCAGAACAGCTCCGATGAAAGGGAGCAACTGAGAAGTAGTCAGGTGGGACTTCGGTACGTTTATAGTGAACCCCAGCAAATGCAGGAGGTCCGCTATAGTTTGAAAATGGGAGACAACTGTATGGGGTGAGGCCTCCTTCAACAGGCAGTCATCGAGGTAGAGGGAAGACTAAAACCCCGAACCTGTGCAGATGAGCTGCTAACACCACTATCACATTGGTGAACACCCAAGCGGCGCTGATTAGGCCAAAGAGAAGCACAGTATATTGAAAGTGCTTGTGGTCTACCTTACACCGCAAGTAAAGCCTGGGGATGTAAAAATATGCATCCTGCAAGACCAATGCTATCAGTCGGTCTCCTTGTTCTACGGCAGACAAGACCTGAGCCAAAGTGAGCATCTTGAATTTCTCCTTTTTAAGGAAGAGATAGGCGGTTCGGATCTAGGACAAAGGCCCTTGTACTTCTTGGGTATCAGAAATTAGCGGGAATAACAATCAGTGCCGCCTCCTGATACCGGAACCTTTTCTATAGCCCCCTTTGCCAGGAGAGCATTTAACTTCCTCTTGGAACAAGAGAAGATGATCCTCCACCAGCCTTTCTTGAGCCGGCAGTAAAGAGGGAGTGAAAGATTGGAAAGGAAGGGAGTAACCGCTTCGAATGATCTGCAAGACCCAATGGTCTGATGTTATGGACTGCCAGTAGATGAGTTGATGTTGGATTCTCCCTTCAACTGGGCACCCATGGTCTTGCAGAACCAAACTAGGAAGGCTTTGAGGCTGCAGCTGCCAAGGAGTTGGGGGCAGATGACTTCTGGCTATTATTCCCATGTCGTCAAAATGCACTGTGTCCACGGACAACTTGGGAAGCTTGTGCAGGATTGTGGCTGGGCGATGGCTGGATCGGTTGAAAGCTCCTTCCATATACACAAAAGGGGCGAACGCCAGACTGGGAGGCATGCTGGGGTATCACTAAGAGGCCGGACTTATTAATCAGTAGTTTTCTGTCCCTGATGAAGAGCGAAAACCTATCCATCAAACGTTGAAGGCCTATGGGGGTCCTGGACAATAGCACGGCGTCGTCCGCGTAAAGTAATACCGGGACGTCGAGATCATTAACTTTTGGGGCATCTGCCACTATCGTTTTTAAAACAGCATCAACTTCATTAATAAAAAGTGTAAAAAGCAAGGGGGCGAAGGCGCACCCTTGCATTATACCTCGCCCAATCTTGAACTTAGTGGTACACTCCCCGCAAGAACCATATCGTACACTGGTAGGCAAATTGACAGAGTCGGGCAAGGAAAAAGACGATACCCTCGGGTGCCCCCATCTCTATCAGTTTGGGCCCAGAGGATGGCATGGTCCACCATATCGAAAGCACTACTCAAATCTGCAAAGCAGACATAAAGAGAGCCCGTCTTGGCCTGAGTATACTTTCCTATCAGGAGTTCAAGATTTAGACATTGTTCTATAGTCCCTCGCCCCTTTCTAAACCCATGCTGGCTGTTGGCCAGGATGCCTTTAGATTCAGCCTATTCTTCCAGCCTAACTAATAGCACCCTACACATTTTCACAGAGGAATCTAACAAGTAAATGGGGCGGTAATTCTTCACATCCCCCCTATCTCCTTTCTTGTAAATTGGTATTATGATAGATTCCTCCCACGTTGGAGGTACACTGTTACATACAGCAGCGTTAAAAACGTTGGTTAGTATTGGGGCCCATAGCTCAGGGACTAATTTATAAATGTCGATGGGCACCCCATCGGGGCCCTGGGCCTTCCCCCCCCATTACTGGAACTAATACTTTCTAGAACCTCTGTGATGGTGATGTCCAATGGGACAATGTGCCAACAACCATAATAATCACCCGAAGGTTTGTCCAAGTCAAACGTAGTAGAAAAACAAGCATTTACAATGCAATAGGTTTCGCAGCATTAAAGTTTGAGTTATTGGCATTGTGTATGACAATGCGTTGCATAGTTTCTTTTGCAAACTTTGAATTGGTGAGCAGTGAGAGTGTGTGCAAGAGTATGCTGTTGCTCAGAGCTGTTATTCAAACAGCTCTGATGATGCAACTCAGACATGGGCTCACAGCTGTTATTATTCACACAGCTCTGATGATGCACTTGAGCACTGGTCTGACTAAGTTATTATTCACACAGCTCTGATGATGCACCTCAGCACTGGTCTGACTCAGTTATTATTCACACAGCTCTGATGATGCACCTCAGCACGGGGCCGCCGGCAGTTATTATTCACACAGCTCCGATGATGCACCTCAGGCACGGGGCTCACAGCTGTTATTATTCACACAGCTCTTATGATGCACCTCAGGCACGGGGCTGACGCAGTTATTATTCACACAGCTCTGATGATGCACCTCAGCACGGGGCTCACAGCTGTTAATATTCACACAGCTCTGATGATGCACCTTAGGCACTGGCTCACAGCTGTTATTATTCACACAGCTCTGATGATGCACCTCAGGCACGGGTTCACAGCTGTTAGGCCGACGAGTGCATGCGAGGTGGGCTAGTAGTACCGCGCATCTCGCACTATAGGAGGCACGGTTAGAGGGTAAAGAGGCTGGAAAAGACAGTGGCGTGGAATGAAAGTGGGAAGGCTCGGTAGGTGCGAAGAGAGGCTGTGGCTTCAGGAAGATGCATTGTTAAAGTATGCGCACTGTGCAGAAGGAGGCTGGCATAATGTGTGAGAGATGGGCTGTCAGTGCCAGTTATATTCGGGGGGTGGTGAATGGCTTGTGATGCATTTGCGGAGGCTGGAGCTCGTAGTGTGGGTGGAATAGCAGAGGAGGCGGGCTATGCTGTGGCTTGGGGGCAGGCATTTTTAGGAATATGTGAAGCGCTGTGGTTAGAGGAGGGGCGGTTTGGTTTGTTGATGTGTGAGCGCTAAGGAGATGGGTGTCTTGTGAAAGGAGGTGAACAACGCAGATAGCTTGCAGCTTCCATGTGAGAATGCCTGTCACGCCATGGAAAGGGAGAGAGGGCGGGTAAAGACAAGGAGTGATGCAGTACTAGTAAGACGCCCCTAGAGGAGTCCTCTGGGAAGCCGTGAGAGTTTTGAGAAGGTAAACAGCCACTCCCCCTACAGTCCCCATCGCAGCGTGCAACCAGTGCCTGCTGGTGTTGTACATTTCCGCTGTCCATCCTACGCAGCACCGATACCGCGCCCCCTGGATCACCAACCATATTATCGGCGCAGCTGTAGCAGTGCACCCTTAACGCGAACGTACACATTATGCCTGATTCACGTAACATAATTCTATCGAGAGGGGTGGTTCCCCGGTGTAGTGCTTTACTTTAACAAAAGTAACGTTTGGGGCGAGATGCGAAGGTATACCGGCATTAACCCCTCAGCTAAAAAGTCCACTTTTAAGACCCAAGCTTGGCGCATGCAGGCAGGAATGCTATTTTTTACGGGAAGTAGGAAACAAGGTGGCGACTATTATATAATACGTCATTACTTTTTCAATAGCGCGTCAAATTCTTCATCCACTACCTTTCCGACCACTAGAGTCCCAAAGTGTCTAAGGATGGTCTCAAAAAGCTAGGATAAATCGAAGTGCGCTCTCTGGCATCTTGCACAGGCACGCCCCTCTCCAGCGTAATGCTGCTCGGCATGGTTCTCTCTTTTGGGGAAGGGGCGTGAACCACTGCCCCGCCCCCCTCCCAAACACAGTGTCCCCCATGGCACCCTGCATACTTTCAAAGTGCATGAACGGGCGACCACTAGCCTGAATGCCGCAGTCATTAATGACGTCCCCCAAGCAAACCTTGAAAAAGTTGTTTACCTCCCCTGTCCCATCCCGCTGCAGCTGCCCCAGCAAACATACGCCATCCCGCAGCCTGCACGCCGCACTCTCCCCATTCACCAACACCCTGTGCGAACAATCCAAAGAGACGGAGAACCCCCCCCGAGCTCACGGCGGGGTTATTTGTGCCTTACTGTGCCGCCCTCACTAAAGGCTCGAGGAGCGACGATGTCCCAGAGTTCAATCAAAATGCCAGGGAGATGATGCAACGGAAATGCAAAAAAAATAAAACAAGTGCCGGTTGGTGGTAGTACAGCCAATGGCAAGGTTAGGCCGCGAAACCGAATCTACGCAAGCTATGATGAGAAAACACGCCGAGCCGAGGTAGGGGATATGTGTGTGTGAAAGCGCCGGGGGGTTCTGTATGTATGAGTGAGTGTGTGTGTGTGTGTGTGTGTGTATGCGCGGCTGCAGGGGGGTTCTTTATGTGTGCGTGTGTATGCGCGGCGGGGTTCTCTATGTGTGTGTGCGCGTGCGTGTATGAGCGGCGGGGGGTTTGGGGGGGTTCTTTATGTGTATGTATGCGCGGCGGCAGGGGGGTATGTATGTGTGTGTGCGTGCGTTTCTGCTTCCAAGGAGCCATGGGAGACAGGAAGCGCGCGTGACCTGATCCGTTTACGCGCGCGTGCACATCACTTGTCTCATGTCTCTCTTGACTCCTTGAAAGCAGAAACGATTGCAATAGAATTTCGCAGCGACGATCGCTTCGCGAGCGGTTCGCAGTGCGAAACCTAATGAGTAACCCAAGTTTCCATATTAACGTTAGATGTTAATTCTGGTACCTTATCATCTTTGAGAAACGGACAGTTAACTGTGGCCCAAATTAAAAGAGCAGTTAGAAGTTTCAGCAGCCTGTGCCAGTTTATCCCAGGCCTCTTGCTGTAACTCGGTCTTCATGCGTTTTACTGCTACCTTGTAAATATGTCTATGCTGGGTAACCTCACTCATGACTCTAGGTTTAGCTGCCAGTGCCACTGTTAGCTCCTTTAACGCGGTTGTACATGCATGATCAAACCACCCCCTTAGGTGGTCTGGTTTGCCCTTGACAAATTTGGTAAATTTACTGTTGATAATAAGATTGATATTAATAAAATTACGGACAGTATCAACAGTACCATCAACACTCTCAAGGATAGCAATGATTTCTACTAGACAGCTTTTGATACTTCTATAATAATTGCACCAGAATCACAAGCAACATTATAACCCAGGATTAAACATAGTACATCATAACTCATAAGGTGTAAAAGTATGCTATGTACAACTTTGCATGGGGAGTCAAATAAGCTGGGATGCCTTGTCCTCCTGTATAGTGGGGGAGAAAGAATAAGAAATAAAACATGTTTAAACCCCTGTGCAGGGACTGCTCTAAGCTAAAACAAAAAGTCAGGAGAGGTGTAGACAAGCAAGAGAAATCCATCCCTAAGCCACATTTGGGAAGTTCCTCCATACAGAAGTACCTTGTCAAGGTGTAGGGGAGAGAGATGGACAATGCCTGGTCTGCAGGTGGGGTGTGTTTCCTAAAGTCCCAGCCCTAATTCAGATCAATGTGTGTATTCTCCCTCTCCCTCCCGCGCCTCCCTGTGGCTCCCATGGTAACATGCCTATCCCAACCAGGTAAGCTCTCCCGGTGATCAGACTCCTCAACAAAGTTTCCCTCTGGATTTTCCCCAGGTGTCCAATACCTCAATCCACCACAACTATTAGAGCCCTCTCTTCAGCCCTTGTCCACTGGGTAACATCTTTCATCCAGGTTCCCACCACTGGTCCCACCCAGGACTTCCCGGCCATTGCACAGTTGCCCATACTTTTGACTAAGATTAAATGATCCAGGTCAAAGTAAAGTTTAAAGTCACACCCCTTGCTTTGCACTTTGTGTGAATTGTCTCCAGGACCAATCTCGGATTTCCCCCTAAATTTGTCATGACGACAATAAGGCACTGGTAATGAGGGCCCTGCAACACAGTGCTTGCTAAAATCCTTCAACACAACACCCTCACAAACCAAACTCGCATCAGCCATATCCTATTTCTTACCACTGTTGAAAATGAGGACGGGCCATGGCTCATAAGGGACAAAGGATTTTCCTGGTCATGATGTCCCTCACCTCCCTTTCCAAACGTGAACTTGGCCATGGAGCTATTGATCAACCCCAACACCACTACTGAACACATGTACACCACATCAAAAAGCACACTTTTTAGCCTGTGCTGAATATCCGGTTATTGAGGATTACCATGTAATGCCTCTTAAGATTGCTATGGTCTGATAATAAAAATGCATTATCAAAAGTGCAACAGAATGTGGCGTTTAAAGTATGTCTCTGCATATCTCTGAAAGGTAATTCAGTTGCTTGGAAAGCTTCTCCTAGTGTCTACAACTGCTTTTGAACTACAGCATTGTCTAGTAATCATTTGAAAAGGTGGTGATTCTTTTTAACTATAGAAGCCCACTACAACCGACCCCACCCGCAGACCCATTGGTGCGGCCCTCGGCCACAAATGAGGCTGTAATTTTGCCCCCCGTAAAAGAATTTGTGAGCTCCCATGGCCAATTCAAGCATTCCTGCAGTCACTTTTTTGCCTACTTCAGTATGGCGCCCTAAGTGGCATGGGTATATCCAGATGTGGGTCTTGTGAACACTTCGCTACTGGGACAAAGCTTTACCCAACTGATGAAGCCTAATATGCGTGAAACTAGTCTTGGGTTAGTTGTGTTCCTGTTTGAGAAGAACCAGTCTGGCATTTTTGGTTGGTACCGTTAAATTTGAAGGTAGGGCCTTTGCCTATCTAGCACGGTTTCATTAGAACACTCTTCCCCTGCATATACAATCCGGTGCCAACTTCAACAACTTTTAAAAACTGCTTAAAACATGGTTATTCTACAGTTTATCTTCCGGGCTAATTACAGTCCAGCGCGGAGATATCCCCAAGGAGGTTAGTCGTGCACGCTATTATGAGCATAGAAAAAAGACTGCTCCCATAAAGAGCAGGGTCAAGACTGATTTGCAAATGCCTGGGCGCAAACTGAGGTGGTATGGTGTGAAAAGTAACAGTGGACTGGGATGAGGCTCAAGTGATTACCCGTGGCAGAGATTAACTGAAGCATTCCATCTATCATTTTTTTTGTATACCTCATAGAAATTATGCACCAGGTCAAAGGTATCAAGCGGTACAATCTTTAGTGCTATTTAAGACGGATTATGCACAACTGGTAGGTATCCACAAACTTCAACTTAGCTCTTTAAAGGCTTCACTTCATGAAAGTACAAGGTTAGTCCCATGAATCAGAAGGTTTGCCACAACATGCTTATTCTGGTCACTCAACAGGATGCCTCCTGAAGCAAGGAACACAGTAAGGCTTCCCCACATAGTTCATAAAACGTAAACTTCCAGAACAGACCAATACTACCAGCTGAAGCAGAGCCAGTTCCCTTAGGAGCAAAGACAACAACCTTCAAGGAAAAATAAACAGCACTCAGCTTTGTAATGGGTGCACCGAAAGTATGAAACTTTAACCCAATGGAATAAGAACCTATCGTTCCTACAGAACAAACGAGGAGGAGCTGAAATCCCTATTTCAACAGCATATCAGCCTTTAGTTTTCATAAATAACTGACATTATGTTTGAGGTAATGCATTCTGAGACTGTTACTCTTACTGGATTTTTAGTGTAGTGTACATAGGTATATCATTTTGCTATTGTTACGCTATATTCCGATCAAATATGATTCCTGCATATACCAAACTATTTACACAGCATCTGAAGCTAAAAATGCTGCACATCCAGAGCTGTCCCACGTGTTAGGTCAGTGCCCATCCTAAACAGCACCAATTGCCATGGATGCTGCTGCCGAAGCAGAAAGTATGAACAATTTAAAATCATCATGATGGCCATGTTTCAGGGTTAGCACATGCTTGTGACTTATGTAGTTTCTGACTGGATTAGGGAGCATCTTGAAGTGGTCAGGAGGGTAACACCATTTTTTTCATTAGGCCTTGTGGGTGTGACACAGCTCCATGTAATATATTAACTTCTATTTTACCAGACCAATATGGCAACTTCCATTCTTAAAGAGATATAGGTGTACACATATGGGAATGTTGTTATTTTTTATTTAGTTAAACCGATTTCAGGTATTTTATATGACGATTATATGTGCATGGATGCGCCATACCAAGTTTATTTACTCTGACAGACAGTACTCGGATTAGATCGATATTGTAGCTTGATTTGTGTCCACACTCTGGTATGTGCTTAGGTTGGTTTAGACCCAGATAGCGGCTTGACCAGCTAATTACAATGTAGGGAAAGCTTTTGTGACCCTAATCATTTCATGGTGGAAGCTAAGCCTTTATAAGGATTCCTATTTGCATGACAATCTGCCTACTGTACTTTGAAGGGGAATTCCTTGAGATTTTGAAAAATCCAAGATGATGGCCAGAATTGGGTTTACACTTATGCTATATGGGATTTACGTATTCAACACTCTAGTCAGGATGATGAAATTCTTAAATTGGACCAGCCTAGATTTATTTATTGGATCACTATAAGGTGGCATTTTTTCGTCAAAAAAGTATTCTTGATGTAGTGTTGGCCACAGAACCTGGTAAGTGCAAGCTTTTGACTCATGCAGCTTGAAAAGGGACAAGGTTGTATCTTCAAATTATCAGGAGGGTAAAGACTGACTTCAGTCCTTTCTGGTGCAACATAGCGTTACATATTATATTAAATTAGATTTAACCAGACCAATACTGCTGCGTCCACTACACCATTTTCAAACTGATCACGTTTTTGTGTGTACGTGTGTTAGGGTATTCCATTAGTACTTTGCTTTTAAAAAATGCTTGGACCAATTTTGAGTATTTTGCATAACGATGATCATGTACGCATGGAACCAGGTTCACTGTTACTTTAGCAGATGAAACTCTTATTAGATCGAATGAGTGGCTTGATCTAGGTCTATGCTAGAAATTTCTCATGGGTTACAATCTGCCCACTTTACTTTGCAGGAAAGTCCCTTAAGTGTTTAACGCGTTTGAAATAGAACCCACAATTTGGGTATCGCTATGCGTGCCTGAGACTTTTGTCTAGGCACTTGAACATATCTTTGACATCTCCAATGAGATATTGTTGGGCCAGCACTAATATGGCGGCCATCTTTTGTTTCATTGATGCCTATAACTCATTCCTGTAGAATATCTATGGAACATATATTGCGTAGAAATTTCTTGCCCAGGATATATTAATTTGCACTGTAGATTTTATTCAAAGAGAATGTAACTTAGATTATGTTAAAATGGTTGAAAAGCAGGCAACAGATACAGCCATATCCTATTTTTGTATCATTCTTTTTACACATTTGTTTAATGACCATCAGCATTTATCAGATTGAATGATAATTCCAGAAAAATATCTGGGGATTCCTTCCCTCCTACTGTTTGCGCAATGTCAGGCCAAATTAATTTATGTCACAAACGTGTATGGTATGTGCTACTTAACACCTCATAAACATTTCTGTTTTCAAAATTATATATAAAATGCTCAGTTTTTCCTGTTAGATTTTTTGCTATTACGTTATTGATTCTCTGATCAGAAATAGGTTCTCAAATATCAACTACAGAATATGATGCTTGACATTTAGTTATTGCTTCCTACAATCATGCTGCCCTTTCTTCCTGAGACTAGTGATAGATTCCCAGATGAAAAAAGTAGCTTTATATTTCTCATTACAATACACATGGTGTTTGTTGGTTATATATCGTCTCAAACAAGCCACATTGTAATGGGTTTTTGGTGTTTGTCTTCAGTGTGGATTGTTGAGATTTATGGTAAAAATAATGGCGATGTGGTTGTTTGCAACTGCATATTCATATATTTATGCATACGTGTGTTATATTACTTACAGCCCTGAGGAGGTTTGTTAGAACGAAAGGCTATGACTATCGTTTTTATAGAGAATCCAATAAACAAGATATCTGAACTGAACCAATTATTGCCATGCCCCTATATAAGACTTAATGGACTTTCATTAGAGTGCCTCCCGAATTTAAAATTGAGGTTTCCTTTGTATATTTGCAATGTATTTTTTTCGGGCTGGCTTGCAACTTGTCTGCAATACCCATTGTTACCAATTCTAAATAAAAAGAGTGGATTTTGCTCCACCTCCGAGGAGTATTTCTTCACCTCATGCTATTGGCTATTTAGAATCATACCATCTCCCAGGAAGAGCTTTCATTGGACTGCACAAGGGACTATTTTAAATCTGAAAAGTACAGTTATCACTCTGTCACATTCAATTATTTTACACAGAAAGCAATCATTTTTTTCTACTTTTCCCCCCACTCTTAAGAAAGATGATAGAGCAGGCCTTTGCACAATAAACACCATTTCATTTTTGGACGAGACACATGTAGGCAGCATATGTGAATGCCTGTGTTTACTTGCCTACTGACATTGCCAATGCTTCCTGAACTTGATGCCTCTGTTAATCTTGGATTAGGGCTGCACTACCCATCACAGTTCTTGTATGCGCTATAAAAGACCACAAAAAAGTTACTAAATAATGTCCAATGGAGGTAAAAACACACTGGATTTACATTATGCCCAGGACCACTGGAATTATGCGATTGTTTGGCCGCAGCAATTTTCGCATAATTGTAGATTTGCCGCATTTTTTCCACATAATTTATCATCCGCTGTGCAATCTGTAGACTTTAACAAAACAAAATGGTGTTTCTAGCTCAAAGGTTACAAAATATTCGGCGAAATGTGTTCCAGCGCAGTAGAAGGCCCTTTTCAAAACTTGACTGGTTGGCTTTATGTTGCTTATTGCTATATCTAGGTGTTATACTGGTACTGAGGTGCAATCAATGCCCAGACAGTGTTACCAAGTTTAAAAATGACAAAATCATAAGGTAATACCATTACAAAATATGTTGTGTTAAAAATTTCTAATAAAGCGCACATACACCAATTGGTTTCTTGGTGCTAAACTTGAGGTATTGCTGGGGCCTGTGTATTTTAGTTGTCTGCAGAGTGTAGTTATAGGCTTGGATAAATAGCCAAGTCTTAAGAAGCCTACGGAATCTGGAAAATGCAGTGCAGGTTCTTATATCTAAAAGGGAGAGTATTCCAAAAGCTGTGTGCCAGTACAGCAAATCTGCAGCCCCCTAGTCGTTTCTGTTTGTAGGAAGGGATGATTAGAAGGTTCTTGTGGGCAGATCGCAGACTGCACGCAGGTAAATATTTCTGGACAAGTTTTGTTAAAAATTTTGGACTAGCACCATGCAGAGTTTTGAAAATAAGGCAGCCAACTTTAAATGCACATCTTTGTTGGATGGGAAGCCAGTGTAGCTCCTTCATGGTGGGAGAGATGTGTTCCCACCTAGGTTGTTGGGATATCAACCTGGCTGCCTGGTGCTGTACCATCTGCAATCTTTTGGTGAGATAGAGCGGAATGCCAAAGTATAGAGAATTGGCATAATCCAGGTGTGACATCACCATAGCTAGGACCACCTGGATTAAGGCTTCCTGAGTAAGTAATCGCCTAATCTTCCTTATCTTCTTCAGCTGAAAGAAACAGGTAGATGTTACTGCTCCTATCTGAGATTTCATAGTGAAATCAATATTGATGATTACTCCCAAACTTTTAGCTGAGGAAGAAGGTTTGGGTGGGGAGCCTAGTTCATTTGGCTAATACTTTGTGTTCCAGGGGTTCAAGGATCCGCCTATCAAAATCACTTTGGTTTTGTCTGGATTTAATTTTAACTGGTTATTATTCATCCAGTCACGGATGTGTAGCATCGTTGTCTGGAATTTAGATAACGAATCCGAGGAATTGTCAATAGAGAACACCAGTTGCAGGTCATCTGCATAATTATATGTGCATACCTTCCTATTTTTCAGGGAGTGGAGTAAGGGAAGAAGGTAAAGATTAAATAAATGGGGGGAAAACAAAGAACCCTGGGGTACTCCACATGTCGTTGCCATTTTGGGTGCGGAGAGAACAGGGAGAGACGCACCGACTGAGTACATCCCTCAAGGAAAGACTAAACCCAGCTGGATGCCACCCCCTTAAGACCGGCCGGCCTGACACGGTCGATCAGGACACCATGATCGACCGTGTCAAACGCAGCAGACTGGTCCAGCAGCACTAAAGCCTGAGGGGAGCCCTTATCAGCTTCCTTTCGAAGTGCGTCCAGTACAGTGAGTACTACTGCCTCAGTAGAATGGGCTGGTCGAAACCCTGCTTGGTTAGGGTCGAGGTAATCAGACTGTTCAATGAATGAGCATAGACATTTGGCCACATGGGATTCCAATATTTTGGCCAAATAAGGAAGCAGGGAAATGGGCCGATAGTTAGTCAATATCCCAGAGTCTGCTCCTGTTTTTGTTTTTAGCAGGGGGACAACTGTTGCCTTTTTAAAAGCTCTTGGTACATAGCTCTGGGCTAGAGAATCATTAAGAAGTGCCAAGGCGGGTCCAGGAAAAATGGTAAAAACGTATTTTAAAATATGAGGCGGGCGGGGGGCGTGGCTTGGCGGGCGAAGATGGCGGTCGTAGCGTTGTAGAGCTCCCGCCGGCCCGGACACAATTTGCTCATTTATCCTGGCCCCCGAGCCCGCAGTTGGTACCACGTGAGTGGCATCGGTTCCAGGGAGTGTTCTGACCCCTCCGGTGTGCTGATCCCGCGGCTCCATCTCTCCCGGGTACCGGAGGCGCCGGCAGCGGAGTGCGGCCTAGTGACTAGCGGTGGACCCGGGACCCCGATTTTCAGGACGCCAGGTGGCGGTCGGTGGCAGACTGCCGGAGATCGCGTCGACTAGGCGGGTCCCGGCCGGATTTTGCAGCTCTAGTTGCCTACGAGTCGCAGAGGTGCCCTGTGCTCTGGTGCCGTGCCCTGGAGAACCTTTTCGGTCGACACGGTGTGGTGGAGGCCTGTCCCACCCTTGTGAGACCGGGGCCTCGAGTTTCGCGACATTGGGACTGGCCTCGACTGGCAGCGGTGATTGCCGCTCTCCATTCCGAAGACACTTGCGGCGGTGTCCCGGCCCGGGCCCCGAGGCTTCCTGCTCCCACCGCTGTGGGTCTGCTCCTGGGGATTTGTTGTGAATCGTCGCAGAAGTTGTCCGTCCTGATCCCGAGGTGTGCGGCCCGGCTGAGTGGCGGTCTCCGGTGTCGGGGCCACGAGCGGCTGCCCAAGGAGTCGCAACGTTGGGACTACAAGCGGCCATGACCAGGGGTGGTGGAGGAGGCCCGCCTAAGCAGGGCCCTATCGACAAATTTACAGGGCCCAGTGGCAGATCTGGGGCGCCCAGAGGCGGCAGCGGGACAGGGCCGGACAATGCGACGATCTTGGCGGCCATCACCCAGTCCCGGGACATGCTCGATGCCAAGATCGGGGCTGTGGGTGCAGACATTACGCTGCTGCGCCAAGATCTCCGCAATGCGGTGGAGCGGATTACAGAGACCGAATCCCGGATCACGGTGGCGGAGACGGATATTGGCGCGCTGAAGCAGAAAACGGCGGAGATGGAGCGTACCCAAAAGACTCTCGCTTCCTGAGTGGAAGATGCCGAAGGGCGCGCAAGGAGGAACAACCTTCGCTTTATAGGTTTTCCGGAGAGGTGTGAGAAGGATGATATGGAGCAGTTTTTGACCCGATGGCTGGAGGGCTGGCTCCCGGCGGGGGCACTGTCCACTTGTTTCGTGAACGAGCGTGCACACAGGGCCTTGACACAGCGGCCGCCGGAGGGTGAGCGTCCTCGGCCTGTCATTGCAAGACTCTTGAATTACCACGACCGCGATGTTATTTTGCGAGAGGCAAGAAACAAAGGTGCGCTCTCCTATAAAAATCGCACTATCATGATCTTTCCTGATTATACGAAACTTGTGCAGCAGCAGAGACAGTCGTTTGTGGCCGCCAAAGCCAAGTTGCGGGGCCTGAAGCTCCAGTACTCTCTTCTGTACCCAGCCCGCCTGCGGGTGGTGTACCAGTCCCGGACGCACTTCTTTGATTCGCCTGAGGAGGTCTTTCGGTGGACAGACGAATCAGTCAGGATCAGGCCGCATGCCCAGCCGGGGCTGGACCCGGGCGGGTCGAGGGGATCATCGCAGGAGCGGACGAACCGCCAGAACCGAAAGGGACGACATCGGAGGTCCAGATCACGCAAACGGTCAGCTTCCGCTAGTGCGACACAGACCAGTGGCGCAAGGGACTCTGAACACTCAGATGCTGGCAGTTGAACCCTGATGGGGCCTGGACATTGGTCCTCTTCGGTAATGTGTTGCCCTATTTTGTGGTGGATCGGCTAGTGGGGCTGTTGTGTGGGGGCTTAGTGGATGCCAGACTGTCTACTTTCAAGACATTTTGAGACTACCTGTGGGGACGCTGTGGGGCTCGGGAGGCGACTTCCAAGGGCCTTAGACCCTCACGAGTTGTGGGTGTTGTTGGGGGGGGGGGATGAGTGTGTGGTGACCGGGGTGTTGGGATCCTTTGGTATGGCTGGCCCTGGGTCCTTGTTTTGGACCCGGGTCTATCCATGCCGCGACAGATACTTCAGTGTTCTATGAGGTATAGGGGTGGGGGGAGCGGGGATGGGGGGAATGTTGGTCTGTTGCTGTTGGGGGGGTTCAGGGGTGGGGTGGGGAGGTCTGGGGTTGGGTGGGTGGGACCGCACGTGTATGTTGATGTTAGATCGAGTGAATGGTGGGGTGCGCTGGGGTGGCGCGGGGGGCCTGATGGGGGGGGACTGCCTAGATGATGGCTGATCAAACTGCTGTGCTTCCTAATAAGGCCATTCGTGTTGTAACATGGAATGTGAGGGGGATGCTCGATGAAATCAAACGTGGAGCAGTATTGCGCTGGGGGAAGAGGGAGGCGGTGGATGTGCTGTTGCTCCAAGAAACTCATATGCTGGGCTCCAAGGTCCTTAGCCTCCAGAGATTCGGCTTTCAGCAAGTTTACCATGCCGGCTTTGCGAGGGGATCGAGGTTGGTGGCTATTTTGGTTCATCGCAGGGTGGCGTACGTTCATGAAAAGCAGTGGATTGACCCTCAGGGCCGCTTTGTCTTTATCAAAGGACAGATGGGTGCCGAACCAGTGGTTTTTGGTAGTGTCTATGCCCCTCCTCCTATGCAGTGGGCCCTGTCGGAGAGACTGTTTGCGGTGTGGGATGAAATCCCGGATGTGTTGACGGTGGTTGGGGGCGATTGGAATGAGGTTATGGATGTGGGCTCGGACCGTCAGAGACGTTTGCCTGTGGCTGTAGATCCCTCCTCCCCTACCCCGCACACTAGACTGCGTGCGACGGCGGACAGCTTGGGCTGGGTGGATGTGTGGCGCCATTTTCATCCTGCTGCACGTGAGTTCACGTGTGTGTCGGCGGTGCATGGTTCCTTCTCGAGACTCGACTACATCTTTATGCCTGGTGCCTGTTTGAGCCGTGTGAGTGACGCCGTTATCCTACCCAGGGGTCTGTCTGATCACTCCCCCGTTGCGGCTACCATAGACCTTCCCACGAAACGACAGCCGTTCCGTTGGCGGATGTCTTCATGGCACCTACAGCAACCTGACTATGTGCATCACTTGCGCGAAGCGTTTGATAATTATTGGCGTGATAATCTTGTGGGAGACGTTGACGCAGTGGTGGTGTGGGAGGCGCTGAAGCCCACGATAAGGGGAGTGGATATCGCTTGGTGTGCAGCAGCCCGACTGAAGCATCGGGAGGCCATTACGGCCGCTGCCGCTCGCGTAGAGATCTTGGAACAACGTGGCCGAGATGGGGGGGATGAGGCTGTGATACGGCAGCTCTTGCAGGCGCAGCAATCCTATGCCTCGGTCCTACATGACGAGGCCAGACAGGCGTGGCTCGCCACGCGTAGCAGGGTCTATCAATGGGGCGACAAGTCATGCACGATGCTCCACAGACTGTGTCAGGCTACCATCCAACTACTCACGTTGCCGGGCATCACGGCGGAAGATGGCTCGGTGGTGACGGACCCGGCCCGCCTCGCGTCTAGCTTTGCCCATTACTTTGAGGCACAATATGCCCCCCGGGACTCCCTGGAGACGGAGGAGATATCCACATATCTCGATGACCTGTTGCCACAGGCCGTCTCTGATGACACTAGAACTGCGCTGGATGTCCCGCTCACGGCTGAGGAACTTGGGGAGGCGCTGGGACAGCTCAATACAGGGAAGGCGCCGGGCCCGAGTGGTTACCCGTGCGAATTCTACAAAAAGTTTCACCTCCAGCTGGGGCCTCAGTACAGACGTGCGCTCGAGGCAGCACGGGCCCAGGGGGAGCTGCCGCCAGATTGGCGCCATGCCGAGATCGTGGTATTTCTGAAGCCGGGCAGGGCCCCGGACAGGCACGACTCATACCGGCCCATTTCGCTCTTAAATATAAAGGTCAAAATATTGGCAAAGGCCTTGGCGAACCGCCTACTGCCCTATATTACGGACCTGGTCCACCCTGACCAGGCCGGGTTCATGCCCCGTAGGGCAACTCGCCATAATATCCGGCGGGCACAGGCGGCGGTAGATGCCATGGGGGCTCGAGATGAGCAGGCGGCACTCCTACTAGCGGATATGGACAAGGCCTTTGATTCTGTGAGTTGGGCGTACTTGTTCACACTCTTGCCCCACCTTAACCTCGGTCCTGTGTTCCTGTCGTACCTGAAACTACTGTACACCAATGTCACAGCCTCGGTTCGGGTGGCCGGGGCCACGTCCGGGCGCTTTCGGATTGGTTGGGGTACTCAACAGGGTTGCCCATTGTCCCCGTACCTGTTTGCCCTGGCGATGGAGCCCCTGGCATCTCGGGTGCGTGCTGATGCCCAGATACGCGGGTTTGTGTGGAATGGTGAATTGGTAGATAGAATCGCATTATATGCGGATGATATCCTCTTTTTCCTCACTGACCTGCAACACTCGGGTCCCCGGGTTCTGGAGGTTATGCGCATTTTGGCGAGGTCTCCGGCCTTCGGCTCAACCTTCACAAATCGACATTATGGGTGCTGGGTGGCGGGGTCGTGGTGGACCCCTGGGCTGCGGGACTGCGCGTTGCGACGGATGGGCTGAAATACCTTGGCGTCTTTCTCTCGGAGTCGCGCGCCGTGGCCTGTGACCGTGGCGTCCTGCCAGTGTGGGAACGAGTCCAGGCCGATATCAAGACTTGGTCCAGAATGCCCCTCACTATCTTTGGAAGATCGGCCATCTTCAAAATGGTGGCGCTTCCACGCCTGTTGTACCAGCTGCAGAACTTCCCTTACCCTATCGGCCCGCAGTGGTTTCGCCAGGTTAACTCGACGCTGGGTCGCTTTCTGTGGGCTGGTGGAGCGGCCAGAGTGGCGCTGAAAACATGCTTCCTGTCCACCTATTGCGGGGGCCTGGCCACCTCTGATCTCCTATCTTACTACCAGGCTTCCCAGCTGCTTGTTCTTAACGAGTGGTGGTACAGCGACAGGGGGGACCCGGCGTATGCATTGGAGCGGTCGCTTATGGGCGATAACACATTACACACCATTCTATACTCAGCCCGTCTGCGTCGTGCACTACCGTCGGTCACCAGAGTGGTCTTTGCAGTGTGGAGACAGGCCCTACGCCGCATGGGCTGGTGGGGCAAATTGACGGCAGAGACGCCGCTCTGGCATAATGGCCTGCTCCCGGAGCTTTCGGCCCTGGCCGGCTTTGAGGGATGGGAGGCGATAGGCATCTCGCTACTGGGCCAGGTCATGTCCGGCACTACCCTCAAATCATTCGAGGAACTTCGCACAGAGTTCCAAATGCCTCAGTCCCAGTTCTTCCGTTATCTGCAGCTGCGACACGCCCTCACCCCGAGCATTGCCAACCTGGACTCCCTACCAGAGTTTAGCCCAGTCGAGGCGAAGGTCTTTATGGGGGACCTGGGGGATAGGAAGGTATCCCGGATATACCAGACGCTGGTTATCCATTGCTCCTCTACCCTGCATTCTCTTCGGGCGGCTTGGGAGGTGGGCGTAGGCCCTCTAGATGAGGACGATTGGAGGGAGGCGTTAGAATCCCCGAGTGGGACCGCCATTGCTGTACGGCTCCGGCTCATCCAATTTAAGTACCTGCATCGGGCCTACTATACCCGTGAACGATTGTGGAGGGCTGGGTTGATTGAATCCCCGGAATGCCTGCGCTGTGGGGCGGTGCCTGGATCCCTTTTACACACTGTGTGGTCGTGTGGTCGGTTGTCTGGCTTTTGGAGAGGCGTGTGGAGCTGTCTATCTGAGGTCCTGGGCTGGGACCTTCCCCGTACCCATCGGCTGGGGTTGCTGCATGTTATGGAGGGCATTGGTGGGAACATCTATAAACGTCATTTGCTGCTTTTGGGGCTCGTTGTTGCTAAGCGGGACCTAGCCCGGGCATGGAAGGGTGTAAGGGCCCCTCCCTTGTCTGCGTGGAAAGCTGGATTGGACTATTACATGGGCCTTGAAAAAACGATATTTGAGGCGAGGGGCTGCCCACGCAAACACTACAAAATTTGGAAGCGGTGGGCCGACTACCGGGGTCTGTCACTGGATCCCCCAGCGGAGCGAGAAGAGGACATTTGATTGTACGGACATTGTTGGCCCGATTCTGCGACACTCCTGTCGCGCTACACCTACACCCTTTATCTGCTGCTATATGTACACGTGCGTGGGGGGGGAGTTTCTGGGAGTTGGGGGGGACGGGGGTTGCGGGGAAGGGTGGGTTGGGGGTTTATACATACTGAGCCTATTTTCGGTGCCTGCTTGAACATTTGCTACTCATTTGATATACTGTGCCTGTATTGTTGGTGGTGATCTCCGATCTGTGGGGTGCCACGATTTTATTGCCTACTTGCTCAATAAAATTGGTTGTGAAAAAAAAAATATGAGGCGGGCAACTGTCAGTAGGTGATCTCGTTTTTACTTTAGACAAAAGATCTGAGAAAGTTTCACTGTCTATTACTGGGACCCGTTTAATAGAGCACGGATTTTCTGACATGGAGGGTGAACCCTCAGGGGCAAGGCAGCGGGGAATACTGGCTTTTATTGTAACAATTTTATCGATGAAGAATGAATTGATAGAGTTGCAGAAGGCTTAGCTAGGTGTAGATTTTACTGTAACTATCCGGGTTGGATAATTCGTTCACAATTGCAAATATTTATTTGGACCTATTTGTGCAGCTCATAATATTTAAAGAGAAGTAGGCAGCTTTGGCAGAAGAAAGTGACTTTTTGTATTCTTTCGGTTGGATCAGATAGCTCTCTTTTTTGTCTGGGGAATAGCTACTTCTCCATTTTCTTTCGGACTGACGAAGTGCTCGTTTTTGGTTTTGTAGGTCAGAAGAGAACCATCTTTGTGCCTCATAACGTCTTGCTAATCGGATTGTTTTTAGTGTTCATTGCTGGCCGCAGTGAGCCATGCTGTGAGATTCTTCACAATTGAATTAATTGGCATCTGGTGGGTAGGAACTGTGTTTGCTAAGGTGGCATACAAATGGGTTTTATTGATATTTTTCCAGTTCCTTGCTACTAATCTTTTTAAATTTAAGGGTTTTACTGTAGCAATGTCATTTATAGTAAACTGAATGATAAAATGATCAGACCAGTTGCCGGGAGAGAGATTCAATGCAGACACTGTCATATTAGCTGTCCACACCTAGTCCAATGTGTGTCCCTTATTATGGGTGGCGGTGGTTATTTGCTGAGTAAGGGTTAACTCAATAAGAAGATCGTTCAGCTCTATGGCATTGGGTCCACCTTGTGTGTCGCTGGCCCAATAATTAAAATCTCCAATTTTTAGCAGAATTTTTGCATTGTTAGTAGTTAGCTGAGCCAACTGTTCAGCCTAAGAATGAGGAAAAAGAGGGCATATTTTTGGGTAGCCTATAAAGTAGCACACAAATCAAAGGAGTCCGAACCGATTCCAGCTTAAGAACTGAATTGTTTACCAATGGTAGATCAAATGAAGTTAACTTTGTAAATTTTCAACAATGGCCGCTACTCCCCCTCCTACATTTCTTGATGTGCGATTTGCCTGTAGGATATAGTAATTATTGGGGAGGGCTGCTAGGATATCTGGGGCTGAGTTCTGCGACAACCATGTTTCTGTTAATAGGATGTCCGGATGGGGTGAATCCAGAGGTTGAATATGTGTAACTGGTGTTTCCCTACGGAGCGAGCGTTGAGGTAAAGGATGGATAAATTAGAGACAGTGTATCTGGACTGTCTTTGAGTAGTGGATGTGGTATAGGAGGGAATAGTAATTTCAGGAAGGCCCTTGCATCCATAATTCCTTGTTTAGTTAATTCAATATTAACAAGGGAATTGAGAAGGTAGTTACCAGAGTGCAGAAGTTTTAATTCTTGTGAGGAGGAGGAGTGGTTTTGGGCAGAATGGTTGTCCCCCGGTCCCGTTCGGGGGCAGACAGGCTTGCCTTAGGCGCGCCACATAATTTGCTAGTTCTTGCCTCCTAAAAAAACAAATTGAGCATGTGCACTTAATATTTTACAAATTAAGCACTGAAACTTTCTACTAACTGTATACAGTCGTCATTTGTGTTGCTAAGAGATACTAAAATACATATCCGTTCTCCAACTACTTCTCATCTGGACTGCATGTAACATGAGGGGCTCAGTGCAGTAGGGCCAATCAAAAACAAGGTGATAGTTCTGCAAAAACCTCGGACCCAATCACCAATAGGGGCATACATGACAATTTTTTTGTGCTTCCAAATTCAAAATATTAAAAAATGCAATCCCTGAAGTGCAGTCCGTTCCTTTTATTCAAATGTGTATCATTCAGTCTATGTAGGAGAGGAACAAAGCTATGGAGACTACAGCACGATCTTCCTCAAGCCAAACAAAATATAAATATGGGTTAAAAAACGCAGGGATGGCTTAGTTATATCGAGCCCTGAAACTAACAGGTTGTAACCATATGCAATGTTTTTTGCAATAGTGAAAAAAAAAAAGTTTTAATCTTTTTTATTAAATAACATACAAACATGCAATAAACAGATGCAGTACGGTGCTATAATCAACGTTCACAGATAGTCTTACAATGTAATACAATCAAGATAGAAAATTGTCACAGGGTTGGTGGTGGAATCAACTTGCTTGTACTTTCCCTTGTATTCACACATCAAACAACCATGTTAGCAAACAGTGCTGAGGGGGAATCGGCAAACGTGGTACAGAGGAAGCCCCTACTTTCATTCCATGGGCCGCAGCAGTCGCGCCCCATGCGCGCCAAAGGTAAGCCCGTCTACGCCCGTCCGCGCCTGGACCGCGCCCAGCGCCAGATCCCCTGGTCCCCGCCGCACCCAACCCACTAGAGTCACATATGATGCCGCAACTCTCCTCGCCCTCAACCCCGGACCACACCACAATGCTGCGAAGCCACCCCAGGACGTACCCACGGCCCATTCGCCTGCTTCTCCTGCAAGTTCAACTACTTCAGGACCCTCACCAAATCCACTTCCTCCACACACAGCTCCGACCCTAACCACCTGAAGTGCATCCTGCTTAACACCCGCTCGGTCCACAGACACGCTACTGAACTCTGGGACCTACTCGACACTGCATCACCGGACATCGCCTTCCTCACAGAAACATGGATGAACACATCATCTGCACCCGACATCGCCATAGCCATACCAGACGCTTACAAGATTACCCGAAAATACCGCATCAACCAAACTGGAGGAGGCATCGCCATCATCCACATGAACACCATCAAAGTCACGACCAGCTCCGACGATAATCTTGCAACCGCCGAACATCTCCACTTCCAGATCCACACCGACCCCAGGACCACACTTAGAGGCACCCTCATCTACAGGCCTCCAGGTACCCGCACTCAATTCAGCGATGACATCACGGACTTCGTCAGCCCACATGCCCTCGCCTCCGAGAACTACATTCTTTTAGGAGACCTCAACTACCACCTGGAAAACAAACACGACAGCAACACCACCACCATTCTGGCCAACCTTGGACTCAAACAACTCGTTGACACCCCCACCCACACAGCCGTACACACGCTTGACCCTATCTTCACCTCCAGCAAGCACATCTCCTTCGATCGCACCACAGCTCTCCACTGGACGGATCACAGCTGGGTTCACTTCAGCTACAAAACCACCCTGACCCACAACCGTCCACAACCTATTCCTTGGAGAAACTGGAACAAAATCACCTCCGACCAACTCCTCATCACTCAACCAAAACCCTCCCACCCTCTCAATGGAGCCAAACCAAGCAGCCACCAATCTCAGGAAATGGATTACCCACAGTGCTGACGAATTAGCACCCCTGAAAAAGCACCAGATGAAATCAGCCAGCAAAAAGGCTCCCTGGTTCAATGATGAACTTAAAAAATCCAAGAAGCTATGCCGCACCCTAGAGAAGACATGGAGAAAAACCCAACCTCCGACAACATGGCCTCCCTCAAGACAGCCACCCGCAAACACCACCAACTGATTCGATCCGCCAAGAAATCAGCATTCAAGGATCGTCTCGACAACAACACTCACAACAGCAAGGAACTCTTCAACATCGTCAAAGAATTCACCAACCCCACCGCAGCATCTAACGACATCACTCCCTCCCAAGACCTCTGCGATGCGTTATCCTCCTTCTTCTACAACAAAATTGCCGACATCCACAACAGCTTCGAGAATACTCCCAGCGATCAACCCTCCCCACCCCCCTCAGATCCTACTCCGCCAACTAACAACCTCAGCGCCTGGAACCCAATCACCACTGAAGACACCATTCGCCTTATGAACTCAATCCACTCTGGCTCGCCTACCGACCCCTGCCCCCACCACATCTTCAACAAAGCCGACTCCATCATCGCACCCCATCTCCGTGATGTCATCAACTGCTCGTTCAACTCTGCCACCTTTCCAGAAAGCTGGAAACACGCCGAACTCAGCGCCCTTCTGAAGAAACCCACAGCAGACCCCTCTGAACTTAAAAACTAACGACCCATATCCCTCCTCCCATTCCCGGCCAAAGTCATTGAGAAAGCCGTCAACAGCCAGCTCGGCGCCTTCCTCGAATCCAACAACTCCCTTGATCCATCTCAATCCGGGTTTCGAGCCAAACACAGCACCAAAACCGCCCTCATTGCAGCGACCGACGACATTCGAACACTCCTGGACAACGGAGAAACAGTGGCCCTCATCCTACTCGACCTATCCGCCGCTTTCCACACAGTCTGCCACAGCACCCTTGTACATCGCCTCAACAACATCGGCATACAAGGAAAAGCCTTGGACTGGATCATCTCATTCCTCGCTGGGAGAGCTCAAAGAGTCCGACTTACCCATTCTGCTCAGAGGCCACCGAAGTCATCTGCGGCGTACCTCAAGGATACTCATTTAGCCCCACCTTCTTCAACGTCTACATGAGTCCTCTCGCCTCCATCGCGCGTCAACACAACCTCAACATCATCTCTTACGCCGACACCCAGTTAATCCTTTCCCTCACCAAAGACCCCAACACCGCCAAAACCAATCTTCACGAAGGCATGAAAGAAGTAGCCGAATGGATGAAACTCAGCCGCCTAAAACTCAACTCAGACAAAACGGAGGTGCTCATCCTAGGATCTGCCCCCTCAGCTTGGGACGACTCTTGGTGGCCTTCTGCTCTGGGCACAGCACCCACAGACCATGCACGTAACCTCGGCTTCATCCTAGACTCCTCTCTCTCGATGTCCAGACAAGTCAACGCAGTCTCGTCCTCCGGCTTCAACGTACTTCTCATTTTCAAAAAGATCTTCCGCTGGATCCCCCTCGAGACAAGAAAGACTGTCACCCACGCACTGGTCACGAGTCGACTGGATTATGGCAGCACACTATACGCCGGAATCACAGCAAAATTACAGAAAAAGCTCCAGCGCATCCAAAACGCGTCAGCGAGACTCATATTAGACATCCCTCGCCAAGATCACATCACCGGACATCTGAAAGACCTCCACTGGCTTCCCGTCAACAAAAGAATTACATTCCGCCTTCTCACCCACGCACACAAGGCCCTCTACAATCTAGGACCCGAATGCCTCAACACTCGACTGTCCTTCTACAAACCCACCCGCCAACTAAGATCGTCCAATCAAGCCCTCGCCGCAGTCCCGCGCATCCGGAAATCCACCATGGGTGGCAGATCCTTCTCCTTCCTGGCTGCCAAGACCTGGAACTCACTCCCCACCCACATCCGCCTTACTCAGAACCACATCTCCTTCAGAAAAGAACTTAAAACCTGGCTATTCGACAAATAACGAACCCTTCCCTAGCGCCTTGAGACCCTCCGGGTGAGTAGTGCGCTATACAAATGACCGAACTTGAACTTGAAATTCTCGTCCATTTATGCGGGCAACCCCTACTTTCATAAATTACTCTCTCTACCAGCATACACCAATCCATATCGGACTCCCATTCAGTTTGTCTTAGTGGAACTTCCCCATTCCATGTTCTCGCTATATTACGATTTGCAACCATAACAGTCAACATTTTCAATGTATTGGACAGTGTCTTCATATGTCACTGATTATGGCAGAACCATTTCCATTAACCGTAATATTCTGTTTGCATGTAAACATTTGCTTTTCATTTACAGATTTTGAAGCTTAACAGAAAGTGTCAATTTTTACATGTGTGACAGAGATTGCTATTAACAACATTAGCTGTTGCTTCTCATCCTTACAAATCAGCATTGACTATTTACTGATATTACACTTATATCATAAATATGCAAACAGTATTGAAGCTACTTGTGCTCAGGGTAGAGTACATCCAGCCCGCTCACATCTTACTATGCTAAATTCAAAACAGGAGGTTCGTATTTTCACCAGTGGATCGATGTTGGTGATAAGGAGATCAGGGTCTCATTGTACTAATTCCCAAATACGAACTGCACTATTTGGGTTCAGCACTGTGACTAATTTAGTATGGCTAGTACTAGTGACAAATGTACAAGTGAAATAGGAAATGGGGGAAAAAACTTGCATATACACAAAAAATACAGCGTTTTCAAAATACATTTTAATCAAACCTCTGATAAAAAGAAATGTAAAACCCTTACTTCATTTACGAGAAACCCTATTTTTCTAGCACATCGCTTCGAAATGGCAAGATCTGATACTTGGATAAAAGGAAAAGACCTCACTATTTCTCACTTTGTATCATTTTCTTTATTCCAACAATCAATCTGGCTTCTGTGAAGTGATGAGCGTGAACTGGAAATCCAGCAATTTAGCAGTAAGTGCACTATAATAGATACATTGTAACTATTAAAGACGACCAACCGCCTCACAAAGAGATACAATCTACCACGCGAAGTCATCCACGTTTGCTTACAAAAACGGGAGCGCTGTGGAGCTCACAGTGAAACTTTAGCATTAAAAATGCAGTTCCACTCTTGAAGCACAAAAATAATAATTTTGGGGGTACGCCGAGCTACCTACAATATTCAAAAATGAACAAAATGAGAACAAACCAACCTCTCTGGTGCACTTGGTTTATGAACATACACGATGCTAATCAGACCATAACAAAGACCCAATTCACATCCTCCTGTCTTCGTTATCTTTTTCTTTCAGAATTCCAATTTATTCTACCACAACAACGTTAAGCACGCATAACGTTTCGAATAATGTAGCTGTGCACTAAGAACAACGGGATGATACCGCAAAACAAAACGATATCGCAAAACAAAAGCACTCACTTAATACATAAGGAGTCCACCTTCCGCTACTAGCGGAGACAATCCATAAAATCAGCCCAACTTCCGTTGTCCGTCTTTGATGTTTTACGGTCGACAGTAGTTCGCAAAAGCACTAATTCCGGGTCGAACGACAGCCAATCCCATGGCTGAGCATATTATGGGAGCGGGAGCGACGACTTCTATGACTTCAGATTGGACAACTGTCGGCCCCCCCCAGCCAATCCTCAACCGCTGTGCAGAATTCAAAGTGATCATTCGCTGCGGAGCCCCGCATGTTCCTCTGTAATGTTTGTAAACATGATCTGTGCTGGTGCTGTCCACATGTTAGTTGCTAGACGTTTAAGAGCGGGCTAGAGTTTAGTAGCGAATCTGTGTCAGTAAAGAACTCGGCAGCAAATTTTGAACAGTGACTGCTGGCGTGTCCACGGTTGGGGATCGGACAAGAGTTGTGCGGTAAGTGGTAGTAGCGTGGCATTTAGAGCAGTGTGGTTGATGCCAGGTAGCATAGCTGCCAAGGTTTCAGATTGCTTATGTGTGACATTTTCATAATTCCAGTGTAATTATGAGTGACATTCAACAAATATGAGTGACACTTTCTCGCGAACAAAATCAAGAAGTGAAGACGACGGAAACACACAGAAACAAATGGAAAAGGTCAGTTCAAATTCCTCCCAGCTGTTTAAACAAAGACCAACGAGTCCCAAAGTTTTTGGCAAAAGGGTTTATTCCTGCAAACGCAGCAAGCTAAGGGGGGGGGAAAAAACAAACCCCCGGAAACAGGAGGAAAACCCGAAGAAGTGGGCGGAAGAGGAAGAGGGAAAACGCAACAAAATCCAAACGCCAGAGTGACAAGGAGCAAGAGAGGGGGCAGGTGGTAACGAATCAAGATCTCTTGACCATAGTTAATCTCTCCAAAAGAACTTTGACCTCTGATGAAGAATCCATTCTGAAACTTGGACTCACCTTTTGTCCCAATGATGGGATTGAGTATACCCAAACTAGAATAGACTTTTTTAAATTTGTTCGGAAAATGAAGCTACACAAGTTTTACAAAATCAAACCTACTCCTAAAGAAAACAGACTAATGAAGATCACCAATAGAGAAACAGATCTTCTCAATGTGAATGATCTCACGGCATGCAAACTCTTGGAGAATCTCTGGAAGGAGAGTATGGGAGGAGAATCAGTGGCACCCACAACGCTGTCACAGAGATTGGTAAATATAGGCATTGTACAAGATGCACCGCATAGCGGATTGAAGCCTTCCAGCAAATTTCTTCCACAATTACCTGCGAACGCGATTGATATCTTCTCGGATCTAGTCATCAGGGAGCTGAGGAATTTCCGAGTAAAGAAATCGTCAAAAAGGAGGCTGGACAATATAACAAAGGCACAGAGAAAAGCTCTTAAGGATTAGATAGATGATCACTCTATTGTCTGTAAACCCTCAGATAAGGGGGGGAACGTTGTTCTTCTTTCTAGGGAACAATACATTGAGGAGGCCATGCGTCAACCGGGCAACGAACACTGTTATGAAGTAACAACCAAAAAAGTGTACTTGGAAAGCATTGAAAATCTACGCTGCCTATTGAAAAAATGGCATGATAAGCATATGCTTGATGTGGAGGAATATCTTTTCCTGAAAACGACTAACCCAATTTTGGCCACGTTTTATTATCTACCCAAGATACATAAAAACATGAACAGACCACCGGGGCGACCCATAGTGTCCTCTATGGGGGGGGGGGGGTTAACTGAAAGTCTATCTAAATGTTTGGATTATTTTTTGTTTGATTCAGTCCTGACCTTGAAATCATACATCAGAGACACTACTGATTTCATTGAACACGTTGAACAAATAAAATGGCAATCAACATACTGCCTAATTACTCTTGATATCACTAGTCTATATACATGCATAGACCGCACACAGGGTCTTCTAGCAGTGGAATACTTCTTGGGAAAGAAACCGTTGAAGCATGCAATACACAATCAGATGCTATTGGAGCTAATTGACTTCTGTCTTTTGAATAACATTTTTCTTTTTGAGGATAAGATGTTTAGACAGATCTCCGGGACGGCAATGGGCTCCTGCTCCCCCCCCCCCAGTCCCCCCCTCCCCCCCCCCAGCTACGCAAATTTATTCGTGGGCTGGTGGGAGGAGCAGGTAGCCTGGGCCCCAAAAAACGAAGCTTGGTCTGAAAAGATCGTTGCATGGTACAGGTATATTGATGACCTGTTCCTGATTTGGGATGGGTCAATCATTGAGGCAGAGAAATATATATCTGTACTAAATGACAATGTGTGCACTTTGAAATTTACAGGACAAGTGAGCTTGGTGGCAGCGAGCTATTTGGATCTGAATGTGGAGATTGTTAATAACACTATTAAAACATCACTGTATAGAAAGCCCACTGCGGGCAATAGCACTCTGCATGCTTCTAGTAGTCATCCGAAGAGTCTTATAAAAAGTATCCTGTACGGGGAATTTTTAAGACTAAAGCGTAATTGCACATTGGACAGTGATTTTCGCAAGGCAGTGAGTGATAGCAAAATGAGGTTCCTAGCGAGGGGATATAAGGTCGAACCTTTGGACAATGCCCTGCAGAGAGTAGATCAGCTGACCAGGGAGAAACTGTTTGAGAAGAAAATCAAAGCTCCTACTGATCAGGGTAAGTTTAGACTGATAACTACATTCTCACAGGATGCTGGCTGGCTTAGATCTGTTATGAATAAACATTGGCATGTACTTAAAACAGATCACATTATTGGTTCAGACATACCCCCCAGGCCCCAGATAACATTCAAGAAAGCTAGATCCATACGGGATCAATTAGTACACAGTCATATGGACCCCATAATTAACACCAAAAGCACCCTACATGAAGCTAAGGGCTTTTTCCCGTGTGGAAAATGCAAAGCGTGTGCATATAGTAGGAGAGTTCTCACTTACCTGGTAAATGGAGTGAAGGGAGGCAGGAGATTAACTAAGTTTCTGTCCTATCACACAAATTATGCAGTATACTGCTTGAGGTGTCCATGTAAATTAAATTACGGAACCGACTAAGAGCGGTTCCAACACTTCAAGGCCTTCGCGTGTATATTAATGCGCGTAAACACCGCAAGTTATAATGCACTTAGAAAAATATCGCCATATAACCTCAAAGAAAACATAAAGCATACAAAAACATGATCGGTCAATAAAGTTTTATTCAAAATTGTGTAAACTACATGGCCCACAATGCACTAATACAATCAGTGAGTGCAAGCTTATAAATAAAGAAATTGAAAAGGGACTACGGTTCGAAACGCGTAGGTTACTACTTTCTGTAATAAATCATCTCTAAAACTACCAAGTGGAGTGCCACGACTTTTCTTTTGTGTAGAATATATATATATATATATATATATATATATATATATATATATATATATATATATATATATATATATATATATATATATATACATAGTGAATTTTCAAAGAAGCAGGCAACCTACTTAAGGTGAAAGTGACACTACCCACGGACTACTAAGGATGAACAAAGCCACGCCCACTTAGGGCGGTTCCTTCAAATGAAATAAAGTTTGAGACTGAAGGGTGAGTGCTAATGCCTAATTTTTTATGAAAGCCCCATGAAGAAGAGGCGGTGAGCCTTGAAACGCGTCGGGCACATGGAATAATTTTGAGGGGAAACAAGGTTTTCAGAGCGCATGAGAGGCGAGACAAGTCGGATGGCGAGGATTTTTGAGTGTGCCTGTTGGAAGTGCAGGAGCGGAATTGCTAACTTTGATATTTTACACGGCTGCCCCTGGCCGTGCGGCAGAGCACCATCTCCGGTTGCAGTGAAGCGATACGCAGCACGGAGAAGCCATGGCGCAGCACTCTGCTTTGCTGTTTTGGTTCAACGCTCCTAAGCAAAAATACCAGCTCTGGGTTCCTCAAACTCTCCCCCACTCAAGAGTACATATGTATGGTGAATTTTCAAAGAAGCAGGCAACCTACTTAAGGTGAAAGTGACACTCTACCCACGGACTACTATAACCATCATCCCTGGTGGTAAAGATGAACAAAGCCACGCCCACTTAGGGCGGTTCCTTTAAATGAAATAAAGTTTGAAACTGAAGGGTGAGTGCTAATGCCTAATTTTTGATGAAAGCCCCATGAAGAAGAGTCAGTGAGCCTTTAAACGCGTCGGGCACATGGAATAATTTTGAGGGGAAACAAGGTTTTCAGAGCGCATGAGAGGCGAGACAAGTCGGATGGAGAGGAGCTTTGAGTGTGCCTGTTGGAAGCGCAGGAGGGCAATTGCTAACCTATATATATATCAGAAATTACACCCATTTGAACAACGAGAAACTCTAAGAAGATCTTAAAACTGCTGTAATGTACCAGAAAAGGGAAGGTCACTACCCTAGTAAAATGTAGTAACTGACAGCCAATTCTATTGCAGGACAGGAGGCTCCGATTATGATTTCTCATTTCTTTATTAGAAATGCTCAGCAGCCAATCAGAAACAGTATATAAAAAACAAAACTACAGTACCCATGAACATTTGGGTATCACATGATGGATCATAGAGAAGCCAGTATAAAAGGACCTATAGAGAATACCAAATCCTCTTTCTTTGCTGCTCCGCAGCCAGTAGGGTTCTTCTTACCTTACTTGCATTGTGCTTTGTTGCTTTGTTCCTAGTATATTGCCTGCTTACATTGCTTTGCCTTTGCTAGATTTCCATGCACTTTGTTCGCGCTGCATTCTGTTTGCTCTGCGAGCTTTGTATGCTGCCAGTTTCACGCGCTGTTCCCGCTGTGTTTGTTTTCATGTTGCCGCCTGTACTTCCTGCCTCGCGGGTATCCGTGTCCTGCGCGCTCTGCCTGCAGCGGGGAGCGCGCGCTCGCCTCCCCGGTCCGGCGCTTGGCGCCTGTGCCGCTTTTCAGTGGAGAGGGAGTTTGGGGACGGTGAAGGGCTACACGATTACATCGCGTAGTCCTTTCTTTGTCTTTATTTCGGCAGGTGGCCGTTCCGCGCATGCGCGGCGGCCATTTTGGCTGTTTACTTTGGATTTTCCTCACCGGAGCATTTGATTAAGCACCGAAAAGTCTTGCTCTTGCCCACTATCCTGCCAAAAGTCCCCATTTACTCCCACAATTTCAAAATTCCTATATTGTTGGGCTATATAATCGTCATAGGCAATTCCTAGAGTGGCTATTTGTAGCAAGCCCTCCCTCCACATTTTATTCAATTTACTTTCACTCAGGTTGGTTCCTGGGTCCATTGGCTTGCTTTGAGGCCTTTAGTTACTCCAGCTGATTCATTGCCTTCGGCAATTCTTGATTCCTTCCTCTAGTGGGCATAACTTGTATACTTGGTGTACACCATGGGAGACTATTATGAGGAAGATGACTTTTATGAGGATGATGCTCCTGGTTCCATGGAGCAGGAATGGTTGAGGCCCTGGAACAGGGTGTGCAACATTCAGTTAATAAGGCGCTTGTACGCGCAATTGCACCTTTGAAGCACCATCTTTCCAAGTACGCCATGCATCTGCGTCTGGTCGTGCCTCTTCTTCCAGGTCTCCACACAATCCTCATTCCTCCGACTTTAAGAAGTTGGCTAAGACTCTGTCCTCTGATCGTTCTGGGAGTGAGTCTTCCAAAGAGCCTTTGTCTTCCCAGGTTCCGCTAACGGATACTGATGATACTTCCTCGAGCTCTTCTTCAGGGCACGATGATCCTCCACCTTCAAAGAAAGCTCGTAAAGAGCATTTTGTAGATGCGCCGTCGCATCCTCAGCTTCACACTTTTAAACCCTCGGATATTGTCCATCCTAACTCCTCCTCTTGGCTTCCCTCCACTGCTGTGGCTGAATATGTTCAGGCGCATATTCGTCAACCATTTGAGAAGGATGTTAGAGCTTGCCTTCGGTCTGAGTGTCCACATCCTGACTTGGCCGACGCGCCGGAGGTCGATCCTACTATGGCCACATACCTTAAGAAGTATGCAAAAGACCCGAAAAAGGTATAGACAGGGCTTGGCGTTCCTGCCAAAATAAAATGTTGGATTTGCTTGGTCCTCTTACCAAAATCTTGGACCTGGGGTTTCGGGCCAAGGAGTCTTCCGCTCTAGTGGACCCGGATGAGTTGATTGAGTGGTCCCGATGGGCAATATGTCAATTGGGCAATGCAAATTGCGTAATGTCTTGCGAGCGCTGCCGCTCCATTCTTCTTAAATTGGACCCCAAGTTGGCGGAACTGTCTTCATCCGAGTCCAGTCCCTTAGCTCAGGGCTTGTTGTTTGGCCAACCTTTCCTGAAGGAGTTAACTAAATTTGGGGCAACCTTTAGCGGGCTGGATAAGGCTCAGGCTTCGCTAAGAAGAGCCTTCCGCCCAGTTTTTGCTAGGGCCGGACAACACAGGGGACAATCGTTCGGCCGTGGTGGCCAGAATTCCCAGCGAGGATTCCAGTTCCAGAAGGGTGTAGGACAAGATTCCGGATACAATAATCGAACCAACTTCTACCCCTCTCGCAAAGGGAGAGGACAGTATAGGAAGGGCCGATACGGCGGTAATCAAGGAGGACATCACGATTCCAACACTTCAGGTGAGGTTGATTCCGGCTTCGAAAATTGTTTTAGGGGGCAGGATTACATTTTTTCTCCAAAATTGGTGTATGATCTCCAACGATGCATGGGTGTTAGAGACTGTTCAAGGTTACAAGATAGAATTCTACCACTCCCTGCACCAGTCCCACCCTCCTACTCCTCTGGTTTTTTCCCTTCAGGATCGAGAGTTCATTTCAGCAGAGATCGTTTCCCTTCTGAAAAAAGGGGCAATACTTCAGACTTCCCGCCATCCACATGGCTTCGTAAGCACAGTCTTTCTGGTCCAGAAAAAAGGGGGCGGGTCTCGGTTGGTACTGAAAGACTTCAACGAAGGGGTAGTTTATCGCCACTTCCAGATGGAAGGCATCCATCTGTTGCGGGATCTTCTTCGGGAAGGGGACTGGATGGTCCGCCTCAATCTCAAAGACGCGTATTTGTCAATTCCCATTTTGGGTCCACACCGCCGATTCCTGCAGTTCCAATGGCAGGCGATTTGGTTCGAATACAAAGTTCTCCCGTTCGGCCTCTCGTCAGCACCTTGCTGCTTCACGAAGCTTCTGAGGCCCGTTGTAGAATCCTTGCGAGCCCGGGGAGTTCGTCTAATTATTCATCTGGACGACATTCTGATTATGGCAGATTGTCCTCAGAAATTGATGAGGCACTTGGAGTGGTCTATCGAAATCTTACAATCTCTGGGTTTTCTGGTGAATCCTCAGAAATCAGTCTTCCATCCTACTCAGTCAATAGAGTTTCTGGGTTTCCAGGTCAATTCTCTCTCATGTCAACTCCTCTTGCCCAAGCAGAAAATTTGCTCCATCAAGAGGGAATTAACTTCAGTTTTATCCAAACGGAGTGTGTCGTTGAGGTCCATAGCTCGGATTGTGGGTCTGTTGGCTTCCTCAATTCAGGAGATTTTCCCAGGCCCCCTTCATTACCGGGTGCTTCAGCGTTTGAAGATCCGTCATCTCCGGAAAGGCC
Organism: Lissotriton vulgaris; assembly: GCF_964263255.1. NCBI lineage: Eukaryota > Metazoa > Chordata > Amphibia > Caudata > Salamandridae > Lissotriton > Lissotriton vulgaris. Next base: position 186,256,756 of record NC_141693.1, read on the forward strand.
TTCGCTACTCAGATCTGGTTCCTCTTTCGGAGGATGCGAGGTGGGAGATGATGTGGTGGCTGGACCACATGGAAGCCTGGAATGGGCGAACCCTGTTCGGAGCGTCCCCGGAGGTGGTGATAGAATCGGATGCCAGTCTGTGGGGCTGGGGTGCTCGTTGCGGTCCGTTGTCAATAGGAGGTCGGTGGTCTCCAGAGGAATTGTCTCTCCTCATAAATTGCCTGGAGCTCCTAGCGGGGTCTTTTGCAATCCGTTGTTTATCTCCACGCCAGACTAATTGTTGCATTCTTCTCCGCATGGACAATGTTTCTGCGGTTCGATATGTCAACAAACTGGGCGGAACGAAGTCCAGGATCTTCGAGGAGATCGCCAAAGATTTCTGGCACTTTTGCCTTCAACGGCATATCACAGTTATTGCAGAATATCTTCCCGGTCGGAGCAATCCGATTGCGGATTGGAACTTGCGTCATCTTCGGGACTTCAGCTATTGAAAGCTTCACCCTCGCAAGTTCCGTGCCTTATCCCGCCTTTGGGGTCCGTGTCAGATCGACCTATTTACCTCTTGCCTCAACACTCAGCTTCACTCAGTGAAATGCCTGACTAAGTGGTAAATCTACAATGAGGTCAAGGGTAACTGTGTGCCTTTGGGGATTCCTGAGGCGGAAGCTGGGACCCCGTTTAGTTGTTGTTTTTAAAATCAAAACCTTGCACAGAATTGGCTCTTATTTTAAAATTTTGCACTATTGTTGCTCACCTGCTCGCGCTCCACCCGATCCTCCTTTGCAGCCGATTTGGTGCTGTTTGGAGACGGGGAAGGACCGGACAGACACGGAGCCGCCATCTTGGGAGGTTGCAGGGTCGGCGGGTTAGCTGTCGGGGCACCACCTGGCCAAAGGGCTTAAATTGCACGCCAGAGCACTCGCCTGTACCTTTGGGAATTCCTGAGGCGGAAGCCGGGACCCCGTTTAGTTGTTGTTTTCAAAATCAAAACCTTGCACAGAATTGACTCTTTTTTTAAAATTTTGCACTATTGCTGCTCACCTCAGCGCTCCACCCGATCCTCCTTTACAGCCGATTTGGTGCTGTTTGGAGACAGGGAAGGACCGGACAAACACGGAGCCGCCATCTTGGGGGGGTTGCAGGGTCGGCGGGCTAGCTGTCGGGGCAACACCTGACCTAACTACACCTCTATAAAATGAACTCACCTGCCCGTACGTGAGGGTTGCCAAAGGCAAGCCCGTCTGCGCCCGTCCGCGCCAGAACGCGTCAGGAGGCGGGTGATGCGGCCAAGACCACTATGAGGGATCAAGCCTCTATGTTCCATACCTAGTCTGGAGCAGCGCTGCGCGAAATAGGATCCAGAATACCCAGCAGACTTAGCTCGGGAGGTCGGTGTAATCTCTCATTCCTGGCCACGCTGGAGGGCCCTGTATCATGCATTTCATGCCGCTTTCAAGGCCTCCAGGGGGAGCTTCCTATAATCGATTTACTAACCGATCCCCCACAAAACCAGCTGAACCTTAGCCATATTCTGTGTAATGTCCGATCTCTTGCAAAACACTCTATAGAGATCGGGGACATGATCTCCACCCTCTCCCCGGATCTATGCTTTTTAACAGATACCTGGCTAAATCCTACTAACATACCGGCCATTAATCTCGCAATACCAGCGGATTATAAATGTATTCAACTTGACAGAATGGGTAAGTCAGGAGGTGGTATAGGAATTGCCTTTAAAAATCATCTTGAAGTACAATGGATTTCTTCCATTAGTGATGATCTAATGGATTTTTAAAGTGTCGGTGACCCCAACAATATCTTGGGACGGGGCATTACTCTACCAACCACCTGGTCCCAAATCCAAATCAAATTTTTCCACAGCCCTGTCAGAACTCATTGCCATGCAGGCCTTGGCTTCCATCAATTTTATCCTTTTGGGAGGCTTTAATTTTCATGGAGAGGATGTGACAAACCCAGATGCAATGAGGCTCTTCTCGAATCTGAGCGATATTGGACTTACACAGATGGTGTCTGGACCAACGCACACGGCTGGCCATACCCTGGATCTCATTTTCACTAGCTCAGAACAACTAAGAGTATCTCAGCCGCTTCCCCTTATCTTGTCAGATCACTATATGATTCAATTTTCCCTTCTGCTTCAATCAAGGCCAAAATATAGGATTAATCCTATGCAAAAAAACGGGAAAAATAAAAGGCCATGGCATAACCTAACATTGGACAATTTTAATGAAACATTTATCTAATTTTTCCCTAATATAGAGCTAAATGACTGAGATCCCTCAGCAATGTTATCTAGCTTTAATTCAGCTGTAACAAAAACATTTGATGTAGTGATTCCATTAAAACCGTCAACTCCTCATCGAGGCGATCCTCTGCCCCCTGGTATTCGGGTGAATTGAAAACTTTAAAGTCCACGTGCAAAGCACATGAGAGAAGATGGAGAAAGAAAAAATTACCTGAGGATAAGAGTTTATAAAGCATCCCTATCTCACTACCATCAATCAATAAAAATTGCACAATGCTCATATCTACACAATCAAATTGAACAATCTAGAAATTCCACTAAAGCCTTATTTGACATTGTCAAAGATTTTTCTTCTCCCTTAGCATGCAAACAAGCACCGCTTGAATCTCAAACAATATGTGACTCTATAGCAAACTTTTTTTACGACAAAATTGCCAAAATTTATGTTAATTTTCCGGCCACCTCCACCAACAACTCCTGTTTAAACATTAATTTGGAAAACTCTGCCATATCTATTGTAGGTGCTTTTAACCAGTTCTAGCCCATCTCACTTGCTGACACAAATAACTTATTGTTAACAGCAAAATCTGGCTCACCAAATGGACCTATGTCCACCTAGTGTCATGGCTCTTCTCTCTCCAACTTGCGCTCCCATAATTAAAAAAATCCTCAATGCCTCTATTTCTACCGGCCTTATCCCGAGCGCCTGGAAAGAGGCCTATGTTCGGCCCATCCTAAAAAAGCCATCAGCAGATCCCCAGGGGCTAAGTAATTACAGGCCAATATCCCTGTTACCCCTGCTTGGGGAAATGTTGGAATCCACAATAAATACACAACTCAGTCAGTATTTGGAATCCAATAACATACTGGATCCTTCCCAGTCGGGCTTTCGTCCCGGCTTCAGCACAGAAACTGCCATTTTGGCTGTTACTGACTCGCTGAGACGCACCCTCGATGCCGGAGGATCCTCGATCCTGATCCTCTTAGATCTCTCTACAGCATTTGACACAATATCTTATCAACGGATAGTGGACAGATTGACTGAGTGTGGCATCGGCGGCATAGCCTTACAGTGGCTGAGGAATTTCTTAATGGACAGATGGCAAACCACCACACTTGGACCATTCGTCTCTAAAAATAAATTCAAAGGGGTGCCCCAGGGCTCTTGCTTAAGCCCCACCCTCTTTAATATATACCTGGCCAAGATAGTCCAACCTTTCAGCTTCAAGATAGTCTTGTATGCCGATGACACACAGCTGGTATTTTCTATAGGCCAAAATACTACTGACGAGAAACTACGCTTTTCTGGTGGTATGCTAGCAATAGCGAACTGGATGAAGGAGCGTTGTCTTCAGCTCAACCCGGGAAAAACGGAGCTCATGATCTTAGGCAAGGATTCCCACTTCTGGACACCTGACTGGTGCCCCCCCCAATTGGGTGAAGCCCCAACACCGTCCTCCTCAGTGACAAGCATAGGAATCCAGCTGGACGCTATGCTTAACATGAAAGACAATGTTAAGAATATCGCAGGGTCCTGCTATTACAGCCTGCGTCTACTACGTAGAATTATTCCCTATCTACCACTTGAACACCGTAGAACTGTAGTGCAGGCAATGGTTATTAGCAGGCTAGACTACGGAAATGCCCTGTTGGCCGAAGGAGGCGTTACCACTTTGGCAAAATTGCAGGTAATACAGAACACCGCCACCAGAATGGTCCTAAACCATCCTCCTGGATCCCCATCCCTCCCTTTGGTCAGACAACTGCACTGGCTTCCGGTGGTAAAAAGATCTTTTTTTAAGATCTGCTGTCTCTCCTTTAAAGCACTTAAAGGAGGGGGGCCACGCTACCTTCAAAACAAACTTTCCGAACAAACACGTGAATGCAATTTAAGATCTAATGCACTAGCTCTCTTGAAGATCCCACGTATTCGGTTAACCCGCACAGGTGGCAGAGCTTTCTCTTACGTAGCCCCCAAATACTGGAACTCGCTACCCGTGGCCCTGCGAAAATCCAGCACTTGCATGTCTTTGAGGACGCAATTAAAAACATTCCTGTTCTAAGCTCGCCTTTTCATAAAATGGTTCTCTCCGTCCCTCGTTCTGGAATCCCCTTGGTAAGTGCTGAGATGCCCCTGGGTGAGTCATGCTCTATACAAGAAAGCATAACATAACATAACACCAGGGTAGGGTGGCATTGGTAAAGGTCAGAGTAACCCTCTTTGAGCCTGCCGTTCTGATTTTCCCTGAGCGCAAACCTCACAAGACTTTACATACTTTTCTATATCCTTGGTCATGTGTGGCCACCAATAATGTCTCTTGATTATTTCTTCCGTTTTAGCTTCTCCCTTGTGTCCTGATAATACACCGTCATGGCATTCGTGCATTATTTGCTGTTGCAACTCCTTAGTAGGTAGGTGCAAGGCTTCTTTAAAGTAAGGTAGCTGATGGATGATCTTCCTTCCTGCTTCTTCCTTGACCCAATCTTGCATAGCCTCAGGACTCATGGCTTCAGAAATAGGTTCCTCTAGATTCATTGAAGTTGTGACACCAATAATCCTCGTACTTGGAAGAATAGTCTAATTTTCCGTGTGAGTCTTCTGATTCTCTGTGCCTATTCTGGATAGCGCATCAGCTTTCCCATTTTGCGCTCCCGGCCGATAAGTGATCACAAAATCGTAGTCTGCAAAGTATAATGAACACCTCAATTGTCTTGGTGTAAGCGTTCTAGCTGTCTTCAAAAACCTCAAATTACGATGGTCCATGAACACTGCCACTTGGTGTTGAGCTCCCATTAGATAATGCAGCCACTCTTTGAATGCATCCTTAATTGCCAACAATTCTTTTTCCGTGATTGTGTAATTAACTTCGGCTGGAGTCAGTTTCCTTGATCGGTAAGCTACTGGATGTAACTGGCCAGTCACCATATGCCGTTGGGACAATGCCCCCCGACAGCTCAATCGGAAGCATCAGTCTCCACATAAAATGGTTCCGAAGGGTCAGCATGTTAGAGGATTGGTGCAGTGGTGAAATCCCTCTTTAAGGATTTAAAGGCCGCTTCAGATTCTTCTGTCCATTCAAATTGAATCCCTTTCTTTATCAGTCGTGTGAGAGGAAGGACTAATAAATCTTCGATAGAAATTTGCGAACCCAATGAAGCTTTGGACCTCCTTAACACTTGTAGGGGATTTCCAATCTATAACTGCTTCAATTTTCCGCTTATCCATGAGTATTCCAGTTGGAGATAGAACAAATCCTAAGAACTACACTTGTGGAACGTTGAATGCACACTTTTCCAGTTTCACAAATAACCAATTTTCTCTTAATTTCTGTAAGACCCCTCTGACTTGTCCTTGATATTTACTCTTGTCAGAGGAATAAATTAGGATGTCATCGATGTACACAATTGCACACTGATCTATAAACTCTTTTAGGATGTCATTGATGAAGTGCTGGAAGGCAGCTGGGGCGTTACATAGACCGTAAGCCATGACTTGGTATTCAAATAACCCAAATCTCGTCCTGAAGGCTGTCTTCCACTCATCACCTTCGCGCATCCGCACCAGGTGATATGCCCCCCCAAATCTAACTTGGTGTAAATTTGGGCCCCTGTACTTCATCCAAAAAGACGGAAATAAGGGGTAACGGATATCGATTCTTTGTGATTTTGTTGATCGCTCGATAATCGATACATATTCTTAATTCCCCTTCTTTCTTTGGCACAAAAAACAGAGGCGAGAATACTGGGGACACTGAAGGTCGAATTAACCCATTGGCCAAGTATTTATCCAAATACTCTTTTAAATGATGGTGCTCCTTTTCTGTTAATGCGTGCACACGACTGCACAGTAAATTTGAGCTAGGTTCTATATCGATCTTACAATCATATACCCGATGAGAGGGAAGTTGTTCAGCTTCCATCTGGTTGAATACATCTTCAAAATCTCTGTAATCCTCGGGGATTGCTTGTGCATTGATGATACACACAGAAATTAACCCATTGGCCAAGTATTTATCCAAATACTCTTTTAAATGATGGTGCTCCTTTTCCGTTAATGCGTACACACGACTGCACGGTAAATTTGAGCCAGGTTCTATATCGATCTTACAATCATATACCCGATGAGAGGGAAGTTGTTCAGCTTCCATCTCGTTGAATACATCTTCAAAATCTCTGTAATCCTCAGGGATTGCTTGTGCATTGATGATACACACAGAAGCTTCAGCCAAACACAAGGAATGAGCTGGATTGCCCTCTTGAATCTTTTCTTTTTCTCCGAAACAGTTTTCTTGGCAGTAATTAGAATCCATTGCGATTGTTCTAGAGCTCCAATTCATAGTTGGATTGTGCTCTGTAAGCCATGGAAGACCCAGTATCAGCTGAAACTGGGGTGCATCAATTAAAATGAATTAAATCTTTTCTTCATGCTCATCGTTTGAAATCAATTGTATTTGTTCCGCATGACTCACAATAGGCCCAGAAGAAAGATTTGTCCCATCTACGGCTCGGACCGTCTCACTCCTAAATTTCTTAATTGCTTGTATTCCTACCTTATCCGCAAATTTCAGATCACAAAAATTCCCTGTGGCTCCTGAGTTAATCATTACTGAAACCTCTGTCAGGGTTATATGTCGAAACTTAACTTGCATGGACAAGATTAGATGTGGAGCTGAGGATTGCAAGGTATTGGCTATTTGATGCTCTCCTGGAGTTGTCTTTTGATTCGCACCCATCTGTTCAACTCCTTCCACAGGCGGTGCAATTAGTTTTCCTTCGGCTTGAAATTTGTCTTCGGCTTCTTCAGACAATTCCTAACAAAATGTCCTCCGGAACCGCAGTACATGCACAAATTGCTTGTCCTCCTTTTCTCTTTTTCTTCTTTCGACAAAGGGCCTCTTATTGTCCCAATTTGCATGGGCTCTACACCTTGTTGTCCATCAGTGCTCCTACTACTGTCTGGTCAAACTCTATTGAATCTTGGTACTACTGGTCTGAATTCTTTTCTCTTCTCCCCCTTCCTTTCCCCTTGGCGGAAATCAATCTCCAGTACTAGATCCACCAACGCAGAAATCTCTGTAGGTCTATTTGGTATCTGAGCTAACACATCCTTGAGCTCATCTCTCAATCCATGATAAAAGACTGCTGCTCTCTTACTCTCGGGCCAGTCCGTCTCCACCACTAGTTTATTGAACTACGCCAAGTAGGCCACTAGATCTCGGTTTCCTTGTCGTAGATCAAGCAGTTCATTGTCAACTGCTTGGGAGATTCTTCGTCGATCAAATATCCGAAGAAATTCTTGTTTAAACTCCTCATAGTTTCGCAACAAAGGATCATCTCTGGAAATCAAGGGCATAGCCCACGAAGCTGCGTCCCCACTTAAATACGACAACACAAAGGCCACTCTTGATTGCACTTCAGGGAAAATCGAAGGGCGGCACGTGTAATGTAAAGAACATTGTGCAATGAATATTTGCGCCTATTTGCCACTAAAACGTTCTGGGGGGGGCTAAGGGAATCACTGGGGACAAGGAATGGATTACTTGTGTGGTCATCTTATTTGTACCTTCCAATGTAGGGTGTAAGGCATCTCGTCCTGAACTAAATGGGTGTCTGAACCTCTGCGCTAGTTCTGCAGTTTCTTTTCGAGAGTTCACTACTTCCTGTCTAAGATTTTGATTCTCTTCTCTGACCGCGACCAATTATTTCTGAATTGTATCTAACACTGTTCCTAACGTCTGTAAATTTATTCCCTCCGCAATCTCTGTTCGGGTGCTGCGTGCAACGTGGGCACTTTACTCTGTCAGACTTAACAATCTTGTCAAACGACTATTCAAATTCTTACCATTGACCTGCACAGGAACAGAGATGCTTGGTCCCAAATCCCTCTCAGAAATACTCCAGAGGTCAACTTATACTGAGTCTCAGAACTATTTCCTCGGGGGAAGGGGGAATGGATAAAATAACAAACAAGAAGAGACTGGTCCTGGGCTGGTTCCTCTAGTCCTTAGCCTGTCCTGCAGACTTCTATTCGTCTATGGAACCTGAGGAAGGAATACACGTTAACTACCTGTTCTAATCTATTCCTCTCCTACTCTATTCTTAAAAATGACTTTACTTTATCTTTCACCTACCCTGGTCTTCCAAGATCTGTGCTTCTCTTCTTCCTTTTCTGTTTATTCGTAGCTAACAGTTTATGTCCAATTTAGTTGAACCTGAAATTGCAAGATTGACCTTTTACCTTAGTTTTTTCTATTTGTCTAACTTCCTAATTTATTATCTTCTGGGACTTTTACTTACGTCACTAATTGAACTTTTATCATTCTTTCTTTCTTCTCTGTTCTAGATATTCTTTTTTCTATATCCTTGTGAATTTGCTTCAACCCCTTGAATACACAAATGCTCATTAGTTTTCCACCCAATCTTAACTACGTGCTTATCTATTCTTAAATGTCTCACTTACTTAGTAAGGCTGCTTGCTGCTTATTTGTCCTCCACTTCTTATTAGTTATCTATTCCTTCTTGACTTCTTCAATGATTAACCTTCTGTTCTTTTTTGTTTCTTAGGTTACCCTTTTATCTGGCTGACTGATAACTTGAAAGAAAACTTCTCCTCTACAGTTGCTGGTAAGTATCGAATTATCTTATTCTCTAATTTCGTGTCTTAACATCTCTAGTCACTTACCTTTTTGTCTTCTTCTGTTTTTTTCTCTCCTCCAGGTCCCCCGTTCTCTCTACGATCTCACGCTGGTATCTGCCGGTATGTTGAATTCGTGACTCGCGGAATGCCGGTGATGCTGTAACGCTCGTCAGGTAATTCTGCAGAAAAACAAGTCTAATCGTTTTTCTCTATTCCGTTTTCAAGACTCGTTGCCTTTCAATTACCTTAAACACTCAACAAGGGGGCCTTAATGATAAACTCCAACTAAACTAGGAACTCGCTGATTTGGCTGCTAAACCCGGTCGAATCTCAGGTGAAGTGCGCACTTTCTCTCATGTTCGTGATCAATCACCGAGCAGCTGCGGTCTGAAGACTAGACCGCGACTTGGATATCGAAATCGGCGGCCATCTTGAAACACCGATTTCGATCTACAACAGTCCAGGAATGGTTTTCTGGCAGTATTTTACTCGTTTTGTTCCATCCGAAACGAACTGTTGCCAAGATCTGAGTTGGGGTCCTGACAAGTAGCAAGGGGGAGGTCCCTGGAGTGGGCAAGGAATCCGATCATGTAGGTTCCGCTTGCTGAGCTTCATAATGCTCCTAAGTCACTCATTCAACCCTTGCAGTCCTTAGCGTAAAGTTTCCTACTTCTCATGAACTCAAAAGGACTATAGCAAATAACAGAAGAAGTGTTCGTATAAGCCGAAAGTATTTACTTTACTTCAGCTATCCAGTTCTTACCACCCATTTTGGCTAACTGAATCCTTTCTTTGACATCTTTGTTGAACCTCTCATCAGCATCATTACCTGCTGGATGATACATTGATATAAACAAATGTCTTGTTCCATTAACCTTTTCGATGCGTCGGACAGCCCCCGGCCACCCGACGTCACAGTGGGCATCGGATGGCCGGGGGCCGTCCGATCTGCGCCCGCGTCGGATTTGGCCCCACCCCGGCGGAATGCCCACCACGGTGAAAAGGTTAAGTACTCCTCAACCACGTCGGACTTGAACAGCGCACAATTGTCACTAATCAAAGTTATGAGTAACACTTCACACACAAAAATCCCATCTAAAAATGTAATCACTGCCTTCGCATTCGCTGCAAAGACTATGTCGTTGACCCCCAGAATGATTGCCATCTACCTGAGCGCTGGGACACTAGCAGTGGCGGAACGTTTTATAAACATTTTCATTCATTCAAGGCTACATTAACGATTTTGGGTCCTCTGTCCTGTTTGATATCAGGCGTCTTTACTATAGTGCCTTTATTCAGTTCTTAACATGCAAGTGCACTTAAAGCTGTCTTTAATAAATTTGTCTACGATGTAGCTCTTCCACCCTCACATTTTCTATAAAAACTCTGTCCTTTCACCTCTCTGCTCACAATGTGCAGGACTACACAAGGAGTTGAAAGATATCTGGCTCAGTCAGCAACCAGGCTGCCTGATTGATGGACAGCTACCCCAGATCTCTGCATTTCAGTACAGAAGTGAGCATGGAAGGGGTTAGGTGGTGTCTCGCCCAGATGGGAGGTCTGTTAATACCAGCCATTTAATCATCATTTCCCAAGGGACTTACAGCATTACCCGGAATAGACAGGGTAAGGGCTAGAGGTTCTGGAAGAAGGGACAGTGGCTTAAAGAGAAACTAGACTACTAAGCACCACAGGGGGTGGGGGCTTTCTAGTGCAGATGTCCTTTTCGGCCCAAAACAAGTGGAGTATATTCAACAAACATTGCAATCATGGCACTTTTACTGGCATCAATTCATATTGTTCTGGGTATCTGCTAAGGTAACCTTGCATCCCTCTTCTATTCTTGTTTGGACTCTTTCCAGCCCCCCTTTGTCTTGTTAGACTTTACCCATGTGCTCATGACTTTGTATCATCTGGCTGTTTGTTGTTGCTCATCTAATATCTGGTTGCTGTTGCTGTTTAGATTCTCTCTGCTCTCTGATACCCAGGGATCCAGCACTGGTATCCTGGTGGACATTTAGAATCATCATCATTCCATCTGTTTTCAAGGAGAATAAGGTCTATATTCGAACTCTCCGATACTTACTATTCCTATTCAGAACATACTCTGCCTTGTGCATTATTTGGGCAGCATAACAGTCCGAAACCTGGCGCTAGTCCAGTCTTGGTTTTACCAGCACCATTCTGAAATAGTAAGTACTCCTGTGTTTCTCTTCTTCTTCTCCTCAGTTTTCCTGTCCTTTTTTTGTATGAGGGGGGTAAGTTCGTTAAAACCCTTACGAGACTCAAGGAATGCCAGAATTCTCAGCCAGTCCATGTGTTCATCTGAATCTTGGCACTGGGGTGTTAGTAACTTCTCAGGAGCAATAAGGTAGCAAGTATCACAGTCAACAACAGGAATTCATATGGGGCTCTAAGCATGGGATAGAGAAGGTGTCCTGAGTGGCCTGCTCCTCCCTTTTAATTTAGAATCCATTCAGCATCCACAGGAACAGAGCTCGCAGTTATAACGTTTATTTTTTAGGTAAAAATATATTGGTAAAATACAGTTACTGTTGCATAAAATCATTCTAAAAGGGACAGTAAAATGATTAAAAATTCAAATACAATATCTGTCCTTTCAGTACAGAAAATAAGATGTAGTTAGTCCTATTTTTTCCGGATAAAAATATGTACTTTCAAAGATGACAGTATACAAGATGGGTAGGGCAAGCTTACTTCATATGCTAACTTATATTCCACTATAGATAATTGTTTTTTTAACAGAAACAAAAAATGGGTTTCCTAAGATGATAGTGTAAAAGATGGATGCAGGGCTCTAGTATTCATAACGTTCTTCACATGTTGATTTCTGCCAAGGGCAAGTTGTAATGCCTGTTTTGCCTCATGGAAAATATGCACTATATTACAACAGGGGCTCTTCCATGGCACCTTGGTGCTCACAGCGAACTTGGCAGACAGAGATATTTGATCACCATTGGAAAAAGTGTGGAGCCTTGATCACCAGATCGTCTATCTAAGATCAGTATAAAAGTGCTGGTGAGGAGACTACGTTTGTTTAGGAAGGAATTATTTCAACACAGGTCTTCAGCACAAACATCTTTAAAAAATGTATTTATGGTGTTTCGTCGATTAGCTAATGCTTACAACAAGTTGCAACTACTGTGAAGCTGCCCCAAACCACTAAGAGACCCTCACAAAACCTTTAATGGAGCTCAGTGGGCGGACATAAGTTGCATGCCTCTCAGCCTCTGAATGCAGGGGCATAACAGAGGCTCCAGCAACGCCTGCAACGTGGTGGTGGTGGGGGGGGGGGGGGCTGTGCGGTGAGCAGGGTTCCTTTATTTGGAGGAGGCTTCCCTCAACTCCTAAAGCCATGCCATTGCATGCCTTGCAACAAGCATGCAATGGCATGAACTAAGACATGGGTAAACGCTCTGGAAAGTCACTCTGTGTTCCTGAGCAGGCCACCTACAACATAGGGGTGAAGGCAACCCCAGGGGACCTTAATGTGGTTTTGATTTTTTGATGTGTGCTCCTTTCGTGCCTCCTCAGGCTTCTAACCTTGTGGCAATTACATCTGCCCACAAAGTAACTGAGCTGCAGGCCTTATCATCTAAGCTGTGATACCTCTCCGTCTATCCTGACAAAGTTGTACCTCGCACATGGACCTCCTTTCTACCAAAAGTGGTCACCCCTTTTTATATAGGCTAATCTATCACCTTGCCTACCTTTTATGCTCCTACACATCCCTCTAAAGAAGAGGAGTGACTTCACCGTCTGGACCCAAAAAGAGTGCTGTCATTCTACCTTGACTGCACACAAGAGTTCCAGGTGGACGACCAACTCTTCGTGGGGTATGTTGGTGCAAAGAAAGGTCGTGCAGTGCAGAAGTAGTCCATCGCGCAGTGTAGAGGTATATCATCTCCAGATAAATTCCTGAAGTTAACCATGAATATAAGCAAAGAAGAAATCTCCTTCCTGGATTTACACATTAAAGCCCATAAAAGCACACTGACATGTGAGGTGTTTTACAAACCTACAGATTGGCATAACCTCCTAAGGTAAAACAGTTTGCGCCTGAAGACATGGAGAGATAACTTACCAGTAGGATAATTTCTTAGACTTAGGAGGAACTGGCATGAAAAATTTGACTTCAAACACCATGCAAACAAGTTACCCACAAAACTGAGGGAAAAGGCGTATCTTACCAAAATAATCAAAGAAGCAATTAAAAGGGCTTTGAACAACCCAGAGAATAACTACTACAAACTTTTCAGAAACCTGAGACAGATCATGTAATTTGTGTCACAGCTTATGGGATACACTCTAACCTAATAAAAGCATTGATAAGCAAAGGAGAATTTTAACATGAGGACCACTAAGATTCAAGAAGCCTATGTTTTCATTCATTCTAAACAAACCGTGCTCCCCAGAAAAGAATTTAGACGATCATAAAATATAGACTCAATCGTTACTAGCACACAAATGGCCCAAAAAGTCCCGGCTTTGGAAGAAGCTTCAGTGGGACCACATGACATGATTAGAACATACCCTCAGGCAGTTAGAAGAGGGGGAATAGTGAAAGATACAACTAAACATGGTTTAGTGTCTCACAAACTAACTAGAAGGGCGATAGGACAATAGAAGTAGATGTCATAGGACCCAACGATAGTTTGCAGAGTCATGGGTCTGCTGTGCCCAACGACACCCCCGGACTTACAATCTCTGAGAGGGATGTGCATCCACAGTATGACCAGACCCCAAGAGAACTAAGTAAAGACAAGGTTGGACAGTTTTTAGTGTCATGGAATGTAGCTGGTCTTAGGAAAAAGATGGCTTCCAGGGATTGGTCAAACTTTATTGACAAATATACCGTAATCATCATGCAGGAAACCTAGGTAGTGGAATCCCAGTATAGGCCGGGCTACCTAAATTTTTCATTACCCGCAACCCACACAAACAGGGGAAGGCCAATGGGGGGGCCTGACCACCTGGGTTAAGCAGGATGATAGGTATACCACTGTGCAATTAGACTCCAACTCCAAGGATATTCTAATTGTAAAACTAAACTCCCCTATGTTTGGAGATTTAATAATCTTCAATGTGTATGCAAGGGGGAAACCGGGAGGAAAACCGTCAGAGACAGTTGACCAATTGGGTCACCATGTAAAAACGCTTAGGGGAAATGCAAATGTATTGATATGTGGTGATTTTAATTGCTCCTTTGAGCCCCTAGACCAATTTGATATCGATCTTAAAGATGCAGAAGACGACAGCTGGCAAATCCCCCAATTAAATATATATATTCTAGTTAATCTGGAATTCTGGTCAGCTATCCGGGACATGAACGTTATTAAAAGAATTGAGAGTGACCACAATCCCCTCAGTTTAGAGATTCAGCTCCTTAAGGGCAAGGGAGAAGTCGCCAGGGATACAACAAACGATATCGTTCTTGCTAACGACACAAGGCGACTAAAATGGGCTGAATGTTTAGGTAATCGTCACTGCATCACAGAAATGGATGCATTGGTATCGGGTGCAATCTCTGAGTTGCAGGGCTGCTCATCCGATGATGATTATGTAACCAGGGTGGTTCCAATCCACACAACTCTTTTTTTAAATCTCAGTACATTTTTTATGAAGGCAAGAAATGATCCACTCCGTAAAGGTAGAAGGAAGCCAGACTCCTGGTATGACAAAAGCTGTAGAACTGCCTACAAATCCCTAGCACTAGCTGTGCGATCAACGGATAGGCTCTTAATACATGATGCTAGGCGTCATTACAAAACGACCCAGCAGGAAGCAAAAAAATCCTGGGACAATAAATACTGGGAAGAACTATATAAGGCAAGTAAGTCCAGAAATATGACAGGCTTCTGGAATCTAGTGAGATGGGGCAAAGGGAACCATAGGCCCCAGCCAGAAAATTCTGTCCCTCCTGAACGCTGGGTATCGCACTTTAAATTACAGTTTGCACGCCCCGATGGGGCAAGCATAGAAAGTTTGGATCCTACTATAAATTACACAGCTACTACTCCGCTGGTGTTTAGCCGGAGAGACATTGAACAAGCTCTAAACACAATACCGAGAGGAAGAGCCCCGGGTTCGGACACGATTCCGGCAGACCTTTTTCTTCATAGCAAAGAGGTCTGGGTGCCGTATATAGAGCTGCTGGCGAATGCCATTTCCAGGGGCTCGCCATTACCAGAAGTTTGGAGGGGAGCTGAAATAATTCCAATTTTTAAAAAAGGGGATTGTGCCGATCCTGCGAACTATAGGCCAATCAGCCTAATTGCATGTATTCAGAAGGTGGTGGCCAGGCTCGTGCTCCTTAGGATTCAGAACTGGATAGACGATTCAGGGGTCATGTCCACGCTTCAGGCAGGCTTTCGCCCATTTACGAGTACTGTGGATCAAGTTTTTAGATTTTCTGCCATATATTGGAAATGGGTTATCCTTGGAGGGGGCACCCTTTACGCAGCCTTTGTCGATTTGAAATCGGCTTTTCATCTTGTGCCACGCACTAGGCTGTGGCGAGTGCTTCATGAGCAAGGTATGCCACATGAACTCCTTGCCTTCCTGATCAAATTTCATGAAAATATTTACGCTCAGGTTAGGTGGGGAAGCCAGGGCCAGGCTACTGATAAATTTGCAACAGAAAGGGGAGTTAGACAAGGGGGCATCCTGGCACCAACACTGTTTACGTTATATACTGTTTACTGTTCTACCTTGTCGGGCGCCAGGACGCTCCTTTGCTGGAGCAGCTGTGCGCACAATAAATAACTATAACATAACATAACATATAAACAGGGTCACCGAATATTATAGGGAAGTATACACAGATGCACCAAACAAAATGGCATCCCAGTTCCCCTGTTAATGTTTGCAGACGACACTCTCATAATCTCCAAAACGCAAGAAGGGCTTCAGAAAGCAATTGGTTGTTTTGAGATGTTCTGCAATGATCATGGCTAAATCATTAATGTGTCGAAAACAAAATTTATGGTAATGCATAGACACAAGAAAGTAAGGGGCACAGTTCTTATGAATGGCGAGCTTTTAGAACAAACAGATAGTTTCAGTTATTTGGGTATCACACTGGGGTCTCGGTTAGAGTGGAAGCCACACATGACTTATTTAACCACCAAACATGCACAGTTGTCTGGTGTCCTACTGAGAGAGTTAAAATCCTCAGCCACACAACCAATAGCCCCAGCCCTTAAAATATACGACACAAAAGTTAGGGCCTCATTGCTGTATGGGGCTGAACTGTGGGGGGTTTCCGACGTCACAGCCTTGACTAATGCACAAAACAAATTCTTGCGGTGCCTAACAAGGCTCCTGCAATCTACACCATTGGTACCTTTGTACATGGATCTGGGATGTCGGAAAATACAGGACATATCTAGCTTTAGACCTATCGCATATTGGAGGAGGCTATGGGTTACACCCGAACTTTCTCATTATGCTTTAGCGCTTCTGGAAACTAGAAATATGGATTCAGGGGGTAAAATACTATGGTTCAGACAGGTCAAGTCGCTTTTTAAAGCCCTGGGAATGATGGAACTATGGGAAAATCCTTCAGAAAATATCTTCCCCTCTCAAAAGACCTTAAAAGAGTTGTACTGGGCGTACATAACCCAAAGGGAGTTTCAGAAACATACTGATCCATCACTCACCAGGGCGTTTCTGGAACAAAAACACACTCCTGTTTACGAGCGATATTGGGACCTCATTACCATCCCAAATGATAGGAAACTTTTCCAACAATACAGGGTGGGAACCCTTCCTATCAATACATTTACTGGCAAATGGTCAAGTAACAAAGATCACCATCTGTGTCCTTTTTGTGTAGCCCAATCTGAAAGTCTAGCTCATGTTTTGTTTATATGTCCAGCATACACAGCCCAGCGCCATAAATGGATTAGACCAATCTGCATACAGAAAGGCATCCAAAGTGGCACTGCGGCACTAAGAATTGTTAAAACAGATTGCACTGATAGCATGGTAATTGCACTTGCAACATTTTTAAAATGGATGTGGTCAATACGCAGGGATAAATTGAAATTACTGTAGTCTGCACTATTTTAGTCTGGCCCCAAAACCTAAAAACATGTATAATAAGTAAAAATGGTACTAAATTTTAATGGATTTTATATTCACACAGTATTTTTTTTTTAAATGGTTGTGTTGGAACACCCTGTACATGGCATCGATTGGATAGATTAATTAATGATTTTTCCCTGTAAACTGTGAACATTGGATGTAACAAGTATGAAATGTTGATTTTTACTGTTTTTATTGTGTTGTCTTTTATGACTAATTGTCGAAATAAAGACTTATTTGACTTTGACTCAATCGTTACTATATTTAAGTAGACATGTCCAGCCGGACAGAGGTCAATTCTTTACTTATTATGAAATGTAAAAGATAGTACAGAAAAATACATAAGGTGGGGCACAAGCTTGTGCCCTACTTAGTCAAGGGGGTACAAAAGAGAAAGGACAGGGAGAACAAAAGGGCTTCAGGCAAATCTAAGGTTTTTTACACACAAGGGATAAACAGTGTCAAAGAAACAAACAAATCGCAATTTACACCATTACAACAAATAACCACACGTTTAGGCGTATAAGGTGTCTTCAGTGTCGACAACGTTTCGATCCAGCGAAAGTATGAACGGATCATTATCAGGACAAGAATTAACATGCCTGTGCAATTAGAGCCTCATATGCCTGGGGGAGCAAGATTGGGGAAGGAAAATACAGAGAACGTAGAATTAGACTAGTCCAGATTATACGCAGCATGTGACTCAGTGATTTGAGGAAGTCCCATCGGGTGGCGTGGCAGTGAGGTCAAGATCTCATCATAGTGATTATGAGTTAGCTGAGGGTAGTCACCCTGAGGCATACGGGCATAGGGTGCCCACCGAGGTGAGGAGTGAGGTGGCAGTGAGGCCAGGTTCTAACTAAGGCGATTGGAGGTGTTATTATTAGTTACAGTGAGGCATATTGCCATGGGCAGCATATTATAGGCACACAGTAGCGGCCATTTACAAAGAATCGGTGCAGAGATCAGAGGGAGGGTGAGGTAACGGGCACAAGTTCCAGATGCAAGAACGTTTAACAAGTTGGTGAGATCGCCTAGCGCGAGTGAAGAGGCGAAAAATATAGTTCTCCTGTGCAAGCGAAAACAATTTATGGCAGATACATTTGTAAACATGAAGGAATCAATATACGATTACATATGTGGAAAACGGGTAGTAAATTCGGCTATTTAAACACAGTATTAGAACATAAGTAACTTCTAATGGCCGTATGAGATGCAAATTAATTCAAAAGAACAGGCGCAACGCTGTAGAGCTTTCCGCGCTATAAGGTCAATATGAGCCAGGTGAAAGGACCACATAGCTAGTGTACACATTCTAAACAAGGCATGCGTGAAATGATGGATAGAGTGTTTAAAAACCGTTATTTATACATACGTAGCATAGGTTGATGTACAGGCAAATAGAACACACATACCAATGTAACGGATTCTAGGATGAGCAAGGCTTGGTGATTTAAGTCTGAAATAGCTGTGAATGGGCATCGTTTTCCGGGGCTTACCAGGGGGTGATTATACATCCTGTGTAGTGAACGTAGGATTGGGCTACGGCCTGGGCAGGGTTTTATTAGGGTGCTCCGTGGGAGGCACTCGGTGTGTGCTTCTTGGTTCCTAGGAGAGAGAGGTGAGGCCGTTAATAAGGCGTGTGTGGGTTGGCAGTAATGGGCCAGCTTACGGAGAAATTGGAAGCGACGCAAATGAGTATTATACATGGCACGATCGCGTGTAAGGAAGGAAAATTATGGAGTAATTAAAACCCATTATGACGGTTACTAATCATAGCGGGTGCCCAGGGTTTAGAGCTTACCGGTTGTATGGACAGGAGCGCAGTGGCAGGATTCTGTCTGTGTAGTCGATGTACACAATAGTGAGTTCAACTCTACAGTGAAGTGGGCGGTGATCTGATTCTTATTGGCTGATGGGGGAGTGAGGGAAAGAAATGAAGGACTACAACTGAGATAGCCACTAGCTGTCATAGAAACAACGGGAGGACTACTGGGGGTGTATTCAAGGTTGCCATTTTAGGAGTGTTGGGAATGAGGAGACATAGTGGTATATTATCCATTTGGTTAGCATATAATGAGGCATTTGAGGAGACATTAAAACCATTATATAGGTGCATATGACGTTCAGTCTAAGAGCATATCATACACTTAGTTCCCAATAGGCATAAAAGAAGACATATAAGGAGAAATTAACCATAAAAGAGGTGCATATTAGGTCAGTGAAGTCCAGTCCTCGAGGCGGTTAAGCCCAGTATTTAAACTGTCTGTCTTAAGTATCCACTTAAGTTCATCTTTGTTTAGTATTCTTGCAGTGTTGCCTCCTCTTGGTAGTTTTACCATGGTGATAACGGTCCATCTAATATCGTTTTCAGAATGTCCATTCAATTCAAAATGTTCCACCAGGGGTGCATTTGGTGTTTTGCATCTGATCCTGCTTCTGTGTTGAGAAATTTGTAGACGGATCTTCTGAGTTGTTTGACCCACGTATATTTTGTCACAAGGGCAAAACATTGCTTACACTTCATTACACATATTGCAATTTGAAAACGTTTTAAGTTCATTCTTAACATTTTTAAACACAAATTCTTTGGATTCAGTAGTGAACCCACATGCTACGCAATTTCCACATTTGGAATGCCCCCTAAGTGGTGCTAGTGACCGGAGATCATGTAGAGTGGAATTAAGATTTCTGTTGTCTGGTAGGGCTGCATGCACTAAGTGGTCTTTAATGTTTTTGCTTTTTTTAAAGCAAAAAGGGGCGCTCTAGGTTAAGAGAGCCAGCATTGAGAATGGGCTAGTTTTTTATAATGGTCTTGCGTATAGCATTGGACACTGGTGAGAAGGTAGTTACGCATACCAAACGGTCTGTTTTTGTCTTGGTTTTGGGTTCTAGTAGAGCCTTGCGAGGGCAGTACCACGCTCTTTTCATCGCATTGCGACCAAGTCTGTGCGGGTACCCTCTACTGGTGAGTTTGATACGTAATGTCTTGGCCTCAAGGAAATAGTCAGTTTTGAGAGAGTAGTTCCTTCTGATTCTTAAGAACTGGGAAAATGGGAGGGAATCTCTGAGTTCCCGGGAATGGTTGCTATCATAGCTTAATAAAGGGTTGCGTTCTGTGGGCTTACAGAAAAGTCTAGTTATGAGGATGCCATCAGTGTGGGTAATTTTGAGGTCGAGGAAAGGAATGGATGCTTTATCATGGGTCAGTGTAAATCTTAGGCTGCCACAATTATTGTTGAGCCAATGGAGGAAGGATTCCAACATGCTGGTATCACCATGCCAGATCATAAAAATGTCATCTATGTATTGTTTACATTTTGCAATACACGTGTAAAAGGGATTGGTGTCTGATAAGATGCAGTTGACCTCAAGGGAGTCCATGTATAGGATTGCCAGGTTGGGGACAAAAATTGCCCCCATAGATGTACCTTTCACTTGTTGATAGTATTGGACTCCAAAGAGGAAGACATTGTTTAGAATATTTAACTTCCAAGGTCCCTAGTAGACTTTTTTGGGCTCCCTTGTTGTTTCAAAATATGTTTTCATTCAGTCACAGTGTGGAAATGTGCCTTTAAATGGTCACCCTTCTCTGTCCATGGGTCCGTAGACCAACAAAATAGAGATTGGCACTGAAGCTGTAATTCAAAATAACAAGTTTATTAATCACTCATGAGTGGGACCATGTCCATACAACACCTGTGTTCCAGGAGGTAGTACATTGAATACACAGACCATGGTGCTTAGATTCAAACGCTTTGTTTCAGAGTAAGCATGTAGACACAAATAGAAGGTACAGGCCTACACAGGAATAGTTACCGACAAACATGGGCAGATGGGAGATCACTTAGTGAGCAAAGTGGGAGGGGGAACAGAACTGTTTACAACAGCAGAAAATAGTTGACAGTTACATCTTTAACCAGGTGCATTTCAGCAGCTACGGGCCTTTGCTCAGCGCATACATTGCTTTGGCCCAGTACAGAAGGAGTTAACTAAAACTGATGACTCAATCAGAATAGAAGGGCAAGCAACAGTAAAGACGGAAGAATTTCATAGCTAACAAAATGGATGCCACAAACAAAATAGCTTCAGCTTATGCTCAGGAAAATTATTTCAGATTTCCGCAGACGACCCTGTTAGCATATGCTGAAGACATTTTCTTATGCTTTTGAGGGAATACGAAAAATATTGTTTATATCGATCTGCATCATTTCATTAATTTCTTGATCACTTGCTAGATGGGCATTTACATTCTTAACGTTTTGTTTAGTCGGTATACACGAGGTACAAGTAGAATCACAAAGGGAACAAAGCATTGGGCCGCATTGAATACATAGGCAACAAGTGAAAAGAATAGCAAGAAATATACATAGGGCTGACAATAGGTTCCAACCCCATACGGTAAACATGTTCCATCGCTATCTAGTCAAAGTCCACGTGCCAGAATCCTGATGGACTTCAGAGGCTATTTTATGCATCTTGGAAATTGCATCAAAAAGAGAAAGGGTGTGGTCAGGGATGTAAATGCAGCAGCTACTCCCGATGATGCGACATGCTCCACCACGGTCAGCCAAGATGACGTCAAGGACCATTCTGTTTTGGAAAGTCACAATTCTTGCAATTTGTAGTTCTTCTGTGATGTTTCCAAGCGCCAGTGCTGTCTGATTGGTTACAGCCTCTACAGCACATGTCAAGCGTCTGATCTTTCTACTGTTTAGGGCTGCACCAACAAAGAAGAATAGTCCCAAATTAAAGTCAATATACTGCTGTAGTGCAGTATCAGTTTGATCCACCTCATTGTTTATTGTCCTCTTCAATCTGGTCTTGAAAATGTCATTATATAGTTTATAGTCTTTATGGTAGGATGCAGGTGCCAAAAACACAGGCGGAAGCAAAAAGGACACGTAGCAACTACCTGACCAACCAATAGGTAGATGATAATAACCTTTACTTCCGAAAAATGAAATAGGTATTGTGTGAGGACAGAAAACTGCTATTGTTCATTCCATTAATATTCAATATTAAAGTACAGTCACTTTTTCCCACAGGGATATTGCCAATACTGTTCACACAGAGATGCGCACGAGCTCTAGTAACAGCGATAACAGGAGGCCCATTTCCCTTGGTTGTTCGAGTGTTAGGGAAAACATAGCAGGCAGAGGAATTTCCTCGACGATACTCCTCCATTTTCCATACAGTTCCGTGGATCTCCTTTCTCATCAGGGTAACAGACTTTATTCAACTGATCGTTTAGTCTTCCTACATCAGCATAAGTAATGTTAGCAACTTCAGAAGCCCACAACAATGCAAACCAGGCTCTGCAGGAGCCATTATGTGAAAACGGCAAGGGAATAAAAGGCGTTCCTACCTTTTTCTGATGAGCTGGCATCATTCCACATACCCAGCAATTGATAACATTGGTAGCATTGTGTGTATGGTGTAACATCTGAATGAAAGTGGTATTGAGGTAGGAAATTCTATGTTTTTGCTCATGATAAGGAACAGTGAAGTAATGGTGTTCAATGGAGACAGGAGTAGTATCAGTCAGTAGATTTCGGACAGGAGCTACTTCCGCTACAACCCATGTTATTATAGCAGCACTAACATCAGTCAAAGTAAGTCCAGTTAACAATCGTTGGTTTTTTGCTACAAACTCTTGCAACAGTCGGTTTCTTTTCCTTAGGCATATTCATTTCGTCGACAAACAACAAAACAGATAGTGCCCTAAGGTCCTGGGCAGGCGTTGGTTTCTTCACTAACATTGAGACGAATAGTCACTAAAAGGCTACCCTCCCTTGAAGTTAGTCTTTAACCACCCAGGACAGTGGCTCAAACAGTCTTTTTCAGCAGCAAAGTGCCTTTCTTCCTAGTTCGCAGCTGATATTGGGATGTACCAGGAATCGTATGGTCCGGGAAGACTTCCTCAGATCCTTCAGGCGACACAACTTGTTCTTTCTCGGTGACCAGGATATCGCGATGATCCGCCAACGCAGCTGGGATCACTAGGTCCTGCAACACTTTTCGACAGTGTGTCGCATTAATCACCACGTAGTCAGCAGGGCGCAAGCAGTGGACCTCACCTTGCGACCTGTCTAGAAGAGTCTCCCGAACCTGTTGATAAATAGAAGACAAACTGTCAGTCAACTGAGACAAATAGCCATTCATCAATACATAGGGTACATCATGTATAGGGTGTGGCCTAGGAATCCCCCAAATATTCACTGGCCTTCCAAAAACCACCTCATACGGTGGAGGCCAGATCGTGTATGTGGTATCTGTGAGAAGTTGGCCTGATATATGATGCTCACTAGTTCAAGTGATCACCTTGCATCAGTCCAAACAACCCTTATGGTGATTCGTTGTAAGTCAACCTTATAGACCAGCTATCCTAATGGTAGCATGGACAAAGCAGTCTTAGGCTAAACTCTTTTGGCATGTGAAGCCAGCTGTTTTACCACATAACCCCTTGAATACCAAATGAAAGGACACCACACAGGTAGATATGAAAATAAACAAGATATTTACTAACTAACAAACACCTCTGAACTCTTTATGAGATCAGAGGGCTAAGCACATGACAAGACTCTTAAGAAAAATACGTTAAGTTGCACGAGTTACAATGTTGCCCTAGGGGCGCAACAAACCATATACTAAACAAGTGGTATAAGGAAGTCGATTAAAGAAATGGACCTGTTCATAGGCTGTAGGATCGCTGGGACTACACTATCCTAACTTTAGGTAAGTAATAGGAGGCCCACGGAACGCGTGTGCAGAGTGTGAACTCACACACGAGATGCGTAACAACGTCTATGGACAGTACAGTTCAAGAAAAAGGTGAGTACGGACAATCCTGACTAGTTAGGACTAAAGCTACTGTGAAACTGGACACTAGGAGAGTCAATCTACCCTTGAGCACCGAAATGCTCTTGTTACCTCACCTACGGGCTGCGGGTGCATAGGGGCGAAGTTGTGTTGGGTTTCTGCGTTGAAATCTATGGAGCCTGAAAGAAAAGATACTGCAGGCGACCAGGAGGAAGATGTCCGGTGCGACCCAAGGGTGGATCGAGGAAGAAGAGGACCTGAAAGCAGAGGGGACAGTGTTCAAAGTCACTAGCCAGTGACTGGAGTGGAACCAGGAAGGAACCAGAGGCTATCGTCGCGATCAGGTGAAGAGTAGACGCTTGACTCTGCAGCTACGTGGACCAGGTGGTGTCTTTGATGACCAGGATGGAAGCACGAGCTGTCCCACGCAGGCTCTCGCTGTCGGAAGGGTCGGATCCGGATTTGGAGTCAACAGGCCTTGGCAAAGGCAACCCACGCGGTGAGTGAAAAAGACGTCTGGTGCGGACCTGGAGGGTCCGGGATGCCTCTCTTCTGGAAGGAAGCAAGGGCCAGTCTTGAGCAACCAGACCAGCAGTGTTGATGTCATGGATCATCGTCTAGGAGCCACTAGCCAGTCGGCAAGTGACCAGACAACGCGTCGAGCAGCAAACAGGCAGAAGGGCCCCACGCAGATCTCGTGGATGCTGGAGGGCTGGTCTTCGGTGCAGGAGCTGCTCGGGGCTGGGGCTTCCATTCCCCAAAGCACTTTGTCGAGGTTACCTCAGAAGTCGTGCTGGAAGCGAAGTGCAGTTTCTCCAAGATGGCCGGTCCCACGTGTCTCGTCGCACCCACGGATCTCAGCTGTGCTGCAGATGTAGGTAGAGGTCGGAGAGGTCTGGGAATCCGGGTCTCGTCGGGCTCTGAAGTCTGGATCCTCGAGGGAAGACGACAAAGTGAAGCCGCTGGACGCTGATGGTGCCTGCTTGTGCAGGGTGGACACTCCTTGCCCACAAGGGAGATTTCTTCAGTCTTCTGTGTAGAAAGTCGAAGTCCAGAGTTTATTCTTGCAGAATTTCAGTTCAGGATTAATCTGATTTGGAATGGGACCAGCTCCTACCTTTATCCTGTCAGTCAGTCAGTCAAAGCATTTTATTTCGATTATTAAAAATCATAAAAAGACAATCATGAACATATATACAGATATACAGATATACAGATATATACACATAGTTAAGTACAGTGTAAGTAGAATGTACAAAGATCACAGTACGTTCAGATGTCCGTTTACATAAAACACAGTTTCATTAAAAATCAGACTAAAAACATTATTTACACTACAAGTATTTCATAAGGACATAATACACATTTCATCACTTAAAACAACTGGGAAGCCTGCTCTCGTCATATATATATCCAAAGTGCTAAGTACCAGGTAGACAAGGGAAGATTAAAGTTTTCTTTTTCCGAACAGCGGCCACCAGAAAGCTCGCAACACAGAACATGACCCGAGGACAACTTAACATTTGTAAGTATAAGAGAGCTGGTCTGGCTTGTATAAAGCCAGCCTCTTTCAACAATGGTAACAGAGGGGGGAGGAGCCTAGCTCGCAACCGCGATGGCCGCCTGACTCCTCGGCTCCGCTGACCCTGTTGCCATCCTCCCGGTTTCCGCACTATCCTGCCTTCTACTGGAACACTGAGCTACGACGGCGGAACCGGGAGGCAAACCCGGTCACGCCGATGTTTTTCTTTTCTCGATCCCGGCAGTGGAAGCCCCGGGACGCCTCCACCCCTCCAGACGCCGATCAGCACAGCCCGGGTCTTCGTCTCACGGAGACGGCCGGCCCCGTGCAAAGAGACGGCGGCCATCACAGTTCGGACGGAGCCGGCGGTAGAGTCCTGTCGGCAGCGCCTGCATCCTTGCACCTGGCTCTGCTACTCCTGAACTCGGACACCACTGCAACCGGAGCTACAAGGTATCTGTTCCCCAGTCCCGAGACGGCTCCTCCGCAACATTGTTTCCCCTGAAGTCGCTGCGAGCGCCATCTTGCTGCCTGCTCTCAGCTTCTGCAGTTGCAAGCCCAGGGCTGCTGGTGGGACGCGGACGTCGGCCCGGCCCACTCCGCAACTGTGACGGGATGGATTTTGCTGCCCCTGTGCCCTTAAACCGCTTCCATCGTGCCTCCACCCGGCAGGATGCAAGGAGGCTCGCCGAGAGTGAGGATGAACGACCAGTGGGTCTATCTCTCGTTTGCCATACTCGAGTCTCGGAGGGGGTAGCGTCCCTGCCCTTTGAGGCGCCCTTACATCTTGGTGACATTCTGAGCGCCCTAAACGACCTCAGGTCCGCCATGCGTACTGTTGCCTGCGAATTTGGGGCTCGGGTGGATGCTACTCTGCTTGATGCCCCCCAGTCTGTTTGCATGCGGGACGCTGCGCCACACCCTGCGGCAGCTATCCATGGCTCCCTCACTATCGTCGCCATCACACCGCTGCGGTCGCGAGACCCAGTCCTTGCTGGACTGCTGGTGGGGACACCCCCGAAGGAACGCACACTCTCTGGAGAGATGACCTGGCTTGGGGGACGCTGCGAGACGCTACGCCTGAGGACCTCCTCGGGGGCTATTGGCGGACCTCCGTTTCCCACCCCGAAGCGATCATTGCCGTTTGGACTAGCTGCCTCTGGTGAACTGCAGCCTTGCTATGGACCGTCTGCCACGATTGTGGACCACACTACTGCGTCCGAGATGGACTTTGGTGATCGTTTCCTCACTCGGCTGTGGTCCCTTTGTTTGTTCCCATCTTCTACGAGGTCTGTCGTACAGCTGGATTGTGCAGTGGCACCGCACCGTAGAGGACAGGGTTGAGGAAGCACCCTCCTGGATCGGACTGTCTCTCTTCTGCTGCTGGGATGTTGATGGACTGCCGGGGATTTGAATATTGGTATTGTACTGGTCTTGGGGTCGGGGTAAGGGCGGCCAGGGAATCACGGGTTAATCGAATTTGATATACTTAATTGGCCCTCCTCCGGTCTTCTGTGAATTGTATTTCTTTTTCTCTTTCCTTTCCCTTTTCTTTCTTCTTCTCAATTTCTCTTCTCTTACTACATTTCGGGTTTTTTGGGGAGACAAAACACTCTGCTAGGGGGGGGGTAGGCCGTAGCCTCTGCATGTGTGTAGGGTGGGGGGGTACATTTTAGTTCTTGTTTTTTTCTATGGTGCCTTTTGTTATTATATAATTTCCCTTTACTAGGCCCGTGTTAGGCAGACTGGGGGATGGGTGGTAGCGTGGTGTTAGTTGGGATGTTGCGTCCTCTCTAGGGGTGTGCATGCTGTGTGGCCATCCTCTGGCTGGAACTTGCATGTTGCTAGCCGCACTGATTGATATGGGTGTCTGTTGTCAAGTCCCACCTACATGGACCTAGTTTCTTTTTCTTGCTTATATAAGTGCGGAGTAGTACGACCTGACCTTAATTGTTGCGATGAAAACCTTAAAATTAACCTTCACCGATTCTGAGACATGGTAATATGGTAATTACAGTGTAACCCCCTTTAATGCTTGCCTATAACGAGAGATATTACTGTGTTGCCGTAAAGTTGCATTGATGCTCAACTGTTATCGTGGCCGGCCGGAAGGTTGTAGGCCCGTATTTGTTCTGATTTGATGCACAATAAAGGTTTAAAAAAAAAAAAAAAAAAACAATGGTAACAGATATTTGTCTCTCATTTCTTTGTAAAAGTCACAAAATGTAGCGTATCCTGGTTTGAAAAATTGTCACATTTACAGGGGTTACAGGCTTCCGGCTTGCCCCAGGATGGAAATTCACCCAGAGTTAAATATATCATATTAAAACGAAACCTCGTTAGAAGCTGTCTATGAAAAGGGCGGTTCACAATAATCAAATAAGGTTCAGTTGAGGGGGATGTTGATAGTAAAAAATGTGCCCTTACAGAAACTTTCTTAAGCTCCTGCTCCTCTCTTTCCATACTGAGCATATTCAGGAAATGTACCTTTATCCACCCAACGTCCTCTTTGGTAATACAGTTGGGGGTGGTATAGATCTCAGGGCGTCCTAATTGCGTAAACATTGTTTTAAGATACGACAACCAGGGGATAGCAATCGCCCTGTCTAATGCAATACAGTCCGTCAGGATTTGGTGGTTTAATGATATTTCCTGATTAAGCCAGGTCTTAGCCCAGCAAATGAGAGGTGCCAATCTGAGCTGGTCCGTCACATATCCTACTCCTAGCTCAGTATGCACTGAGAAGGTAGGTGAGGAATGTGGAAGACCCAGCAATGTTCCTAAGAACTTGTTTTCACATGATTGGATTTTAGTGTGGGCAGTGTATCCCCAAATACAAGAACCATATGACGCTATTGCAAGACATTTGGATTTGTAGATGTTAAGAAGAGCCTTAATTGGTTTGGCTCCTAATTTTTTTGCAAATGCCAAAACAGCAGAGGATGACCTAGTGAGCGCATTACTTTTTTGGAGCTGTTGAGGTCTCCATGACCCCCTTTGGTCAAATAAAACACCTAGGTATGTAAACATTGGGACCCTGGAAATAGCTATATTATTACAGAGAAAAAATTTCTTTGTTCGGGATCCACAATGTTTCCCCACCACCATGACATGTGACTTTTTGGTGTTAACTTTTAAATCCAGAGACTCCATGAACTCTCCAAAGGAGTCCAATAGTCTTTGCAGCCCATTTCCCGTCCTTGCAAGAAGGTCCGCGTCGTCCGCATAGAGGAGGACCGGTATCAAGGAGTCCCCTATATGCGGCACATCCTTGGTCACTTGCATAAGGCACCCCCCCAGAGCATTAATATACAGGGTGAATAATAGGGGGGCCAGAATGCAGCCCTGTCTCACGCTCCTCCTAGAACTAAAATAGCTTGTAACCCTTCCTTCTTGATTTACTCTAACTGTTGCGGATAAATCAGAATGGAGAACCGCTAGGAAGTTTACTAATGCAGGGTCAACACCAATTTCAATTAAGATGGTCCACAGTTTTGACCGATTGACTAAGTCAAATGCCGAGGAGAGGTCCATAAATCCCAGAAATAAGGACCCCTCCTTGGCTGCCGTATACTTGCCAATCAAGAGCTGGAGATTTAAGGACTGATCCAGAGTACTTCTGTTACTCCTAAAACCATATTGGAAGTCAGACAAGACCGCCCTGCCGTCTAACCACTCCCTAAGTCTCCCTAACACGACTCTCCCCAAGATCTTCACAGATGAGTCTATCAGGGAGATGGGGCGGTAACAGGTGGGGTCCCCTCTGTCCCCCTTTTTGAACACCGGTACAATGACTGAGGTCAGCCAAGAACCAGGGACCCTGCCAACAATTATAGCATTAAATACATTACATAAAATACCAGCCCAAGATTGGGGGAAATGACCATAAAAGTCAGCTGGCACCCCGTCAGGACCCGGTGCTTTGTTTTTTTACATGTCCTGTATGGCCTTTTCGACCTCCGTCTTTTCAAAGATAATGGGTGTTCCTGCAGGGTTAGGAATATATTCCTGTCCCAGTGAGCAAGAGCCCAGCTCATAAATCCCCCTGAAGTGTGTTAACCATTTTTCATCAGGGATGACACAGTCAAGCGCCGAGTTACTGTCCTCCGAGAAGAATGAATGGTTAACAGTAGACCAGAATTTACTACTGTCACGCAACACCTCAACAGAGAGGAGTTTTCCCAAGCCTCTTCCTTAATTTCTTTCTTCCGAGCCTCAATTAACCTTTTATACTCTTTCCTTAAGGCCCGGACTACTTCTTTATTTCTTGGTTTGCGCTTTAGCTCCTTAAGTAGGGCGCTGTGGGCTTGTGAACAGTTTTTGTCGAGCCACCTTGCCACCTTAGCTGTAGGTTTCCCTTTTTTTACCCTCAGGTCATCGGCAACCTGCTGACAAATAGCGGTATAAGCCCCAATTATTGCGATGCTATGGGCGGGCGAATCAAGGCAGGTACCCAGAAGATCATTAGTCTTCCTAAAGAAGTCGTCATAAAATTCCTCAGGGACCACCCTTGACCACCTCAGCCTCCTACCCTGATCCTTAGCTCTCAAGGGTCCCAGTTCCAGCGTCAATGAGTCTTGTGGGCCTCTTCCTTCATCCAGGTCTAACCGCACCTCCAGAGTAACGGGATTGTGGTCACTAAAGGCAGATGGAATGGCTTTATATGACAACGAGCATGACAGGACCCAGTGTGAGACGAATATATAGTCAATCACCGATCCATGCTCAGATCCCTTAAAAGTTATGGTCCTGTCACCTTCTTCATTTACCTCCGGCTACCTTTATCCTGCTAAAGGGGGCTGTACTATCACTTGGTCCCTCCTATGGGTGGGACCAGGAAGGGGGGTTGTTATGTTATGTTATGTTATTTGAGTTCTTCTATAGCGCAACGGCTACTCCAGTAGGAGTGTCCCGGCGCTTTAGCGAAGAGGTCCTTTAAGAAGAGAAAACATAACTGCAGAATAAAAGGAACAACGAAGTTAACTGGTAAACAGCCAGGTTTTTAATGCCTTTCTGAACGACATCAGACTAGGGGCCTGTCTGAGAGAAATGGGAAGCTCATTCCAGGCGCGCGGGGCCAGGTAATGAAAAGAGCGCCCCCCTTGTCTGGTTCGCTTGATGGACGGAACAACCATTTTAGACAAGGAGGCAGATCGCAAAGTTCTGCTCGGCTTGTAAAGAGCAAGGCGCTTCCTAATGTACCTAGGGCCTGAGTCATGAAGGGCCTTGTAGGTCAGCGTCAGGCTTTTAAAGAGAGCCCTCTTGGCTATAGGAAGCCAGTGCAGTTCCTTCAACAAGTCAGAAGCACTAGCTCGTCTAGGGAGTCCATAAATAGCCCTGGCAGCTGAATTTTGGACTACTTGAAGTCTCCTCACGAGATATTTAGGGAGTCCTAGATAGAGGGCATTTGCATAGTCCAATCGCGACCCGACAAGTGCTTGGACAATGACCCTTCGATGGTTCATAGAAATCAAGGGGAGGAATTTCCTGAGCATCCGCAGGATCCCGAAACATTTCCCCGAAAGACAGGATATTTGAGGCCCAAAGGTTAACTCATTGTCAACAATGATACCTAGATTTTTAGCCTTGGTACTTGCATTAACCGGTGGAAACAGGTCTTGTGGCCACCAACTTTTCCAGTTTGGTTCAGAGACACATCCAAAAAAAAGCAGCTCCGATTTATCGGAGTTGCATTTTAAGCCGTGTCTTTTGAACCAATCAAAGACTGCTTCTAGGCAGCCTCTGATGCGGATCCCATCGAACACCTCATTCTTGTCGTATGTGAACAAGAGCTGGGTGTCGTCAGCGTAAGACACGATCTGAGCGCCGAACGACTCCGCAACCTCTGCAAGGGGGGCCAGAAAGATGTTAAAGAGCAGGGGGCTAAGAATAGACCCCTGAGGGACCCCCACTTCCAGAGTTGCCATAGCTGCGGAGTGAGGTGGCGCCCAGATCGTTTGTCGACGGCTAGCTAGAAATGATTTGAGCCAGTTCCACACCGTCCCCCGGAGACCACAATCCCAGAGTCGAATTAGGAGGGTATCATGGGGAACGGTGTCGAACGCCGCCGACAGGTCCAACATGACCAACATGGCCTTTCCTCCAGTATCCAAGACCTCTCTGATGGCAGTGGTGACTTCAAGTAGCGCGGTCTCTGTGCTGTAATTCGCACGAAACCCAGATTGAGTGGGGTGCAACAGATTGTTATTCTCGATGAAGTCAGAGATAGATCTGTGCACATGTCTTTCCGCCACCTTTGCCAGAGCAGGGAGGAGAGAAATAGGCCTGTAGTTGGCATGTATGATGGGATCCAAAGCTGGTTTTTTTATGAGTGGAAGGATGAGAGCACTCTTCCAAGCCTGAGGGACTACGCCAGAAGACAATGAGGAATTAAGAATGGAATTGATGGGGCCATTTAGCACAGGGGCTATTTTGTTAAGGCAAGAGACCGGGCAAGGATCTAGAGGAGAGCCCGACTTCAAGCTTGTCAGATGGTCTAATGAGGCAGCAAGGCTCAGCTGCGGGAATTCCCAGAGGGTGGGTTGTGAAGAGGAGAGGGCACCAAGAGCAGCATCCTGAGGCTGTTTTGAGTAAATGGCAAGAGAGGCTTGAATAGATGTTATTTTATTTTATTTACACCCCCTATCCTTTGTCCGGTGTCGCACCAGGGCTGGAGTGCCCCAGCAACTGGTTTGAACCGGTGTATGGACAGGGCACCTTGTGTGCCCCAGGCATGTCTCATTCCTTTCAGCCCTGTCCTACCCAATACACAAAATCCTGTCTGGGGTGGTGCTAGAACCTCCCAAGGCAGGAAACCCTTTGTCCAAGCCTCCCTCGCTGGAAGGACTCCCAGCAGCAGGAGGTCAGACTTGTGTTTGTGGTGGCAGCATCCATTTTGTGATGCTGAGGCTCGAGTTAACTTTAACCAGGGTTCACAGTTAGGTACATGTTGTGTCCCTCTAGAAGGGTGGAATGCTACCCCCGTCGCCAGAATTGGCGAGGGGGTAGTATTCCAATTCGTATGACATCTTACTCGACATGTTTTGATAATGCTATGCAAAGTTAGGAATAACTGCGAGGTTATAATGCACTTAAGAGTATATGGTATAGCGTTATCATGGAAACAGCTAAAGGACTTGGTTCCGAAAGCTGTAGACAGGCTCAGCTCATGCCAGAGCACTATCTCACATAATTCCAAGCACTCTGCCTCCAGGATTGTTAAGGCCTGCCATAGGAGTGACTTATAGGAGTATATGTGTCCATTTTAGGTTTAGATATAGGTATACTATATCTAAAGCAAAGGTTGATTACACCACCTTGCCCCAGCTGATTGATCAGCCAGTTGTGTCAGATTTGGATGGCCAGCCAGAGGTGGCATAATACATGCTGCAGCCCCTGGTATGCCTTGGGTTCAGTTATGCCCTGGGTACCTATGGTACACTGTACAAGGACTTACAAGAGAGACCCAATACCAATTGGTAAATGCACCTAAGGTACATGGATGTCAATTTAGAGAGAGAACAGCTAGGCTGTGGGTCTGATTAGCAGGCCCACAGCCAGGGAAAGTCGTAAACCAGTGAAGCAAAAAGCAAAAATCTGGGGTGACCATAGGATTGCAGACCCTACTCTCCTACAGTATCGATCTAATAGCAATGCTAGAGGCAGTGCATCAGACCATTTCAAAGATGTGGAAGCCTGTATCTTAGCCAATTTCAATTTCAGGGTAGAGTTGTAATGTTCCACGAGTCCTGCTGATTGTGGCTGAAAAGTAGCATGAAACTTCGGCTTAATTCCCAACACTTTCATGAGACACTCAACAACTTGCCCAATAAAATGGGGTCCGTTGTCACTCCACAAAACTCGACAAATGCCAAATCAGGGAAAAACTCCTTTAGGAGCACCTTTGCTGTAGTAAGAGCTGTATTATCTTTCGTAGCGTATGCCTCCACCCATTTACTAAAAGCACAAACCACTACCAGAACATTCTTTAGGTTGTTACAACACTCAAACTGTTTGTAGTCCATTTGCAGGACCTCAAAAGGTGCAGTAGGTATTGCAAACCCTCCTGTTGGAGTTCGTGTTCCCTTTCCAGGATTATACTGTAGACAGATCAGACAAGACTGGACTATTTTCTTAGCCATACCAACAATCTCTGGATGATCCCAGACTTGCATAAGTTGCTCTGCTATTAAGGATGCTCCAATATGTGCTGGTCCATATGCCATATGAATCATAGGGTGTAAACAGGCTGTGGGCAACTTCCATTTTGTCATTTCTTCATTCCTCCAACAACCCTCATCATCCAATGCTCCCTCCTTGGACCATTGGTGTAATTCATCGACAGAGGCAGATTATTGCATGTCCAGCACCTCTTGCCTGGCATCATGCCAACTTTCAGCCTGTGATTTAATTACATACATAGATGTGGTACTTCGCTGCATTGTGGTCTCCCGAGCTGTGTAATCTGCAAAGGCATTGCCTGCTCCTATATTATCGGTCACTTTATTGTGTGAGCTACATTTAACAATTGCCACTTTCTTAGGATAGGTCAAGGCAGTAAGGAGATTATGTACTAATTCCCCATGCACTATTTGCGTCCCATGTGAAGTGAGAAAGCCTCTTTTTTTCCAAAACTGCCCGAAGTTATGAACCACGCCGAAGGCGTATTGTCTCTCAGTGTATATGTTAACAAGCAAATCTGTACTAAGCTCACATGCTCTTGTCAGTGCTATCAACTCGGCTGCTTGAGCTGACTTCTGTGGGATACGAGCTGTCTCAACTACTGTCTGAAGTGTTGTAATTGCGTAAGCAGCAGATGTAGTGCCATCAGGCAACTTCAGGCAAGATCCATCGAGCCACAATTCTCCATCAACACTAGAAAGAGGTGTATCTTGTAGGTCAACACGACCCTTTGTATGTTCTTTGGTAAGAGATATACAATCATGCAACTCTTGTGACTGAGACTTAGTAGCTGAAAGTGGCAATAATGTAACAGGATTCAAAGTCAAACATCTTTTCAAGGTGATTTGAGGTGTCTACAGTGTCAATTCATAACCTGTCGAGCGGGCACTAGTCAGTTTTTGTGTCTTTGTTTGATTTAACAAGGCATTGACTGAATGAGGTACTAACACAAACAATCTATGTGTCAAGACTATTCCCTCACTCTGATGTATGGACACAGCCACTGCCGCTACTGCTCGAAAACAACCAGGCAGTGCGCAGGCAACTGGATCAAGGACAGCTGAAAAATATGCACAAGGACGTTGTTTATCACTGTGTGTCTGTGTTAAAACCAAGAGGGTACAACCTTCCCTCTCATGTACATAAAGTGTGAAAGTCTTAGTGTAGTCTGGAGTTCCTAATAGTGGTTCCGAACAAAGAGCTTGAAGTAGCTGTTAGAAGGCATTCAGGCACTCAGCAGTCCATGGGAGAAGCATTGGGGTGTCTTTAGTCAAAAGGGACAAGAAGGGGTTAGTAATGTACAAAAAGCTAGGGATCCACTGCCTACAAAAAGAAGTAAGGCCAATCAGTGCACGAACACCCTTCTGAGTACGGGGCACAGGAGTATCTAAAATGGTCTGAATGTGGACTGGTGTGAGTGCACGTCCCTCCTTAGACAGGAGGTAACCTAAATAGGTAACCTGCTGTCTACAAAACTGCATTTTCTTCAGAGAGTCTTTGTGATGATGAGAGGCAAGAAATGATAATAAAGACTGTGTTCCTTCTTTACACTGTTCAGGGGTATCGGCAGCCAACAAGATGTTGTTGACATATTGAATAAGAGCCACCTCTTTTGGCACAGGAAAAGAATCAAACTGACTTTTCAATGCCTGACTATAAATTCTAGGACTCTATGTATACCCTTGTGGAGCGCTACAGAATCTGTATGATCTATTTTTCAAAGTGAAGCCGATCAAATAACGACTGTCAGGGTGAATAGATATTGAAAAAAATGCATTCTTTAAATCAATGACACTAAATGTAGTGGCAGTAGGAGGAACCATAGTAAGAAGTGTTCTGATGTCGGAGACTACCGAGTATTGGGGCACCACAATTTTGTTAACCTCTCGTAAATCAATAATGAATCTGTACATTTTAGTATTGGTGTCTCTTTTCAAAATCCGAAGGATAGGGCTATTACAAATGTTATAAGGGACTTCTTTCACAACACCCCCCTTGATTAAATTCTGAACAATGTTCGTCAATGCTTCTTCACTTCCCGAGATATTTTATATTGGAGCAGCCGAGGCAATGAAGCCCCTTCCTTCACTTGAATATGCACTGGTGGAATAACCCTTTATCCCACATCGGTATCTGATGTAGCCCACAAAGTACTAGGTAACAATGCCAGAGCAATATCTTCTTTAATGAGACAAGACCTCTCAACCATTGGATAGTTATCATTTAAAATAACACGCACACCTTCTGGGGAACAACGTATTGTAGCACGAAAATATTTAAGCATGTCAATGCCCACGATATTATCCGCTTGGTAGGGGAAAGAAAAAAGGGACATGCTGGAGTGAATTTATCAATACTAAATGCAAGTGGTTCTGACAGTGGACTAGATGTAGGTGTCTCATCAAATCCTATCGATGTTATCATTGCGCCAGACAGGGGAGCCCTAAGAACCAATTTTTTTAGATAGAGCACTATGAGTAGGCCCTGTATCAACCTGAAACTGATCAGTAGAGCCCAAAACATTTGCATCAACATAAGGACCTTTCTGATCTACTGAGACCTCAACCGGTTCCTTTCCCCATCCTAGGCATTCCTATGCATAGTCAGAATCCCCAAGACTACCAGCCGATTAATCTGACATTTGATATTGATTCCGTCTATCAAAGGTATTAGAATAATTTGGTCCGTGTTCAACTGCCTCAAATCTGGTACGATTTCCTATTCCTCCCCTATGGCCTGAATTCCCTGGGCATCCTCTCATACTTCCTCTACCCTGTTGAAACTGCTGACCTTGCAAAAGGGGGCACTCAGAACGCCAATGTCAATCTCTTTACAATAAAAGCACACTGATCAGAAGACAAAGTTGATCGAGAGAAAGGGGGTATACCAGGGGTATATACTGCACGTCCACCTCTATCACCACTTCTGAATGGTGGACCATTTACTTGAGCCAACATACTTTTTGTCTTTAAATCCTTAACCTTCTTATCCTCTTTGCCTTTTGCTTCCAATTCCTGATGCTCATAATACTGGTAAGTCAACAAAGAGAGGGACAGATAGGGCTTAATAAAGGTCCCTCATACATTCCCTAAATTAAGCTAGAAGACAAAAAGGTATGGAGTTCCTCGGTGGCAAGTTGGCCACCTTGTGTGTACTCTAGGTAGTGAGGAGGTGGGGAATACCTTCTGTCGGAACTAGGACCCGCACATACTCAGCAAGCCAGGTGTCATGCTTTATTATCTGGGTCTGCTCCTCGTCGAGCCGGCGCTGCAATGCTCGACGGGCACCTAGGAAGGGGCTTTTTTCCAGAGACCTTTTGTTCCTTGCCGTATAGGTGCTGTGGGTGTGAGGGGCCTAGAAAAGTGTAGACGTGGTGTGTGAATGTAAAACAGGTAAGGGAATCCTTTGTGATTATTTTTATTCTGAAAAGGTCCCAACATGATTAAAAGGAATAGGGAGGGGGACTGTTTTGTTATAATATGACAAAAAATCTGCTCTACCCCCAGATGGTCAGCATGTTTCTCGCCTCAGAAAGTAACTAAATGATCAGTTGGCGATTCTTCAGGACCAGGTGACTAATAAAAACTATCTACAGTGGGTGGTGTGGTGCAGAGCTACCTACCACTTGCTATACCCGTGGGTCATTGCCCCGGAGAAAGGCAGCAAACATCATCAGTTTGCAGCGGAGTAATTGAACACTCAGAGTAGTGTCTCTGCTCCCGCTCAGAGCCTCATGGCTGACCTACCCACTCCGCTGCATCCAGAATCCCCAAGACCATTTCCTATTCCTCCCCTTTGTCCTGAATTCCCTGGACGTCCTCTCATACTTCCTCTACCCTTTTGAAACTGCTAACCTCGCAAAAGGGGGCACTCAGAGCGCCAATGTCCAATCTCTTTACAATAAGCACACTGATCAGAAGGCAAAGTTGATCGAGAGAAAGAGTGTACACCAGGGGTATATACTGCACGTCTGCCTCTACCACCCCCTCTGAATTGTGGACCATTTACTTGAGCCAACATAGCTTTCGTCTTTAAATCCTTAACCTTCTTATCCTCTTTGCCTTTTGCTTCCAATTCCTGACTCTCATAATACTGGGCCATAGTCAAAAGGGACACTGGGGAAGACGTAGTCCATAAACTCTCGCTGGCCTTGAGGCGACTAGCTATTTCTGGCAACATGTTAGCGACAAATTTGTCGACAAACAGATGCTTACTCGTGCCATCTGTCAATGACTGGCCACTAAAGTCATGGAATATCTCTTCAAATCGTGTAAAGAAATCAGAAACTGACTCATCCGCTTTCTGTTTACAAGATGCTAACGTTGTCCAATCTATTTTCTTAGGGGTTCTGAGAGTTTTCAACTTAGTCACAATAGCTTTGGGAAGATCTAATATCTCCTTTTGTGGTTTCTGTGCAGGTTCCCTAGCCGCATCTATTTCTTCTAAATGCACCCAAGTATCACCATATCAGGAGTGTTTAATTTTTTGAATAATCTACTTGGCCAAGGGACAAAATGCTACTGAGATCTACAGGTCCTGTAGAATCCAATTGTCCCACCTACTCCATAAATCAATTATAAGGGCTGATATAGAAACAACTGTGTCTAGTCTATGGGAAAATACGTACTTTTCCCACTGCTCACCATATACGCAGAATGATATCACAGTCTGCTTTCTGAGGGCAGAATTATTGGTGGATACGTTTGCTCCAGGAACCCGCAGCCTCTCCTATAATATTTAGACCAGGAACCGGCACCCCCACCTTTAAACCAAAACTCTCTTGACTTAAACTGGGCTCAGAAAACAGCACCTGCGTTATTAGCTCAGAAAACAGCACCCCTAGGCCATTCAACTTCTAAACTGAGCATATGCACCAGTGCCTCCCTAATTTTGTCCCACCAGCCAGACCCCTCTAGAGCAGTGTTTCCCAAACTGTGGTCCGCGGACCCCCAAGGGTCCTTGACACATTCCCAGGTGGTCCGCAGGCAGCAGTTTTAAAAGCATTGCAAAGTTTCCTGTTCATTAGCAGTTTTCCAGCAACAATACAAGTGTCAAGATAACACCAGTGATTAATGTACCTGCAGGAGAGATGATTTTTGTCCAGTTGAAGCTTTAACTTATCTAATTTAACACAGAGGGTTAATATGCCTACTGCAAAGAACGTGTAACATGCATTTAAATTAAAATGTATTTCATGTGCATAGGTCAGTAGGTTACTGCTTTGGTCAGTAACTTATTTGCATGGTGCATAGTAAGGTTTTCATTTACTATTCTTTAAAAGCGAATACAATTCCATACGTAATGATAAATGTGTTGTAGACTGCACCATTGTTTCCCAAAATCTTTTGGGGGAGAGCCTTACAAAGCCCCATCTGTAGTGGCCAGGCTCACTCACTGCTCTTGGTATGCACCGTATGGGGACTGGTCTGAAAACATTTTCTAGGGCTGCTTTTGGTTTCCAGTCTGGCCATGGCAGGAGCAGGAGCCTCGTACTGCAAAATAAAATAAAACAAGCCATTTAAAAGTTAGTCACTGGGATGCAGCACCAATCTTCCGATTAAATTATTTAGTTTTTTGCAAATTCTTTCAATATAAAATATTAAGAGGGATACTAACAACAGAAGTGGAGGAGTGTGTCATTAGCCTGTCATTAAGCTTGGCTTAATGACACGCTCAGCTGCTTCTGAAATGCAGGGCTGCACCATATTTACAAGAATATGGTGCAGCCCTGCGTTTCCTCCTGCACTGGCACTAGCAGGGTAGCGCCAATGCAGTCACCATTTCACCGTAGTGCAAGGGCATCTGTGTGCAGGGGAAGATAGTTTATGTACAGGAAGGTACTCCTTCCTGCACATAAACAATCTTGAAATGCTCTTTTGTCACTTCTATGTGTTCTGCTTAACGCAGCACACATGGAAGTTTCAAAATGTAATTTTTTTAAAGATTGTTTATATGCAGGAAGGGTCACCTTCCTGAACATAAACAATCCAAGGCGTTTTGCTTTTTCCATGTGTACTGCATAAGGTAGCACAAATGGAAAAAGCAAAATCGAGGGGAAATAAAGCATTTCTCCTTGTTTCGCCAAGTTAAGACCAGGTGTTTCCTGGTTTTAATTTTGGCACAGTCTCCTATTTACGCTGCCCTTGTAAATAGGAGGCAGCGTAAAAATCAATGGGTGTTACAGTGGAACGCCCACTGCAACACCCACTGCCCACCTCTTTCACGCTAAGTATCGCATGAAAGGGGGCGTTATTTGCAAGGCAGCGTTAAGCCACGGTAAGTGCCCCAACACTGCCTTGTAAATAAGGCGAAGCCCCTCTCGCCATGGGAACATCACAAAAAGTGACATTCCCTTGGGGATAGCGGCTTGTAAATATGTGTGCACATGTGTGTTTATTTTGTTCGAATTAATGTTTGAAATTTAAATCCTACAAATTGCTTGAGGGTCCCCGGCTTCCAGTGGTGACTTAATGGGGGTCCACAGGAGTCAAAAGTTTGGGAACCACTGCTCTAGAGCATACCCAGGAGTCTTCAGCGAAGCAGGGGTGTGGAATTTTTTGAATAATCTACTTGGCCAAGGGACAAAATGCTACTGAGATCTACATGTCCTGTAGAATCCACTTGTCCCACCTACTCCATAAATAAATTATAAGGGCTGATAGAGAAACAACTGTGTCTAGTCCATGGGAAAATTCTTACATTTCCCACTGCTCGCCATATACGCAGGATGATATCACAGTCTGCTTTGTGAGGGTAGAATTATTGGTGGATACATTTGATCCAGGAACCCGCAGCCTCTCCTATAATATTTAGACCAGGAACCGGCACTCCCACCTTTAAACCAAAACTCTCTCGACTTAAACTGGGCTCAGAAAACAGCACCTACGTTATTAGCTCAGAAAACAGCTCCCCTAGGCCATTCAACTCCTAAGCTGAGCATATGCACCAGTGCCTCCCTAATTTTGTCCCACGAGCCAGAGCCCTCTAGAGCATACCCAGGAGTTTTCAGCCACCTCTAGAGCACGCACAGGAGTCTCCCGTCTATCGACAAGGCCGAGGAGTCTCCAACTCTGCAACAAAGTTGAGCCTTTACTCCCTAAACGAGATACAGAAGCCAGCATCAGCACCCAACTCTCTCCCAAACCAGGCCACAAGTCAGCACCCCATTCATATCCAAATAACTCAGGCCTACAAGCCACCATACCTACAGACAAACAAGACCAATGAGCTATTTTCGTCAGCCCGCTAAAACATGCTGACCTGCCACTGTTATTACTCCTCTAAAACACCAGGTCAAGAAGCAAGCTTCCCCCGAAACACGGCCCAGGAGCAAGAATCCCCTCTAAACTAGTCACAGAGGGAACAGTGTGCATTAATAATTTATAGCTGGGCAGTTTGCACAGGTCCACAGATGAGGAAGCAGGCAAGCATACTGGACAGAGAACTCACCGTTGATCACAGAAAAGAGAGCTGCAGTCCGCTACTCCAGCGCACAGGTGGCTGGAGCCGAAAAGATAACTTCTGCAGAGATAAAAGCAGCCAAGAGCATAAACTGCCTACTTGCACACAATCAGAAAATATACACATTACAACCATGATGGGAATTAGTTCTCAATGTAGCAACTTTGGAAGGATTAAAAGCACTACATGGGATACCACAACTAAGGGGTGTAAATAAAGTGAACGAGTATAGAGAACTGAAGAACAGAGCCCATCCAATGGGCCAGGGAACCACTATTGTACGTTCACAGAGAGGAAAAGTAACAGAGGAAAAGAGCAAACAGCTAACTTCCATAGACCTAGGAAGGGATGCATACAAGGACTTTAGAGACAGGTAAAAGCGGACGACCAACAACCTGCGCAAAGGAGAAAAGTTTGAGAGATACGATGTAAGGGACAGCCCACCTCCCTGCACCCAGAAGTGGGTATATGCAGTGCGCACAGAGCAGGTGGAACCCTTCTCCCTGCACCCATCCGGATCAGAGGGGTCAATGGGACAGACAGAGTGGAAAGAAGGACGCTTGCGTGCTGCACTAAGGCGAAAGTGATGTGTACAGAGAGGCAAGGGGGAGGGGACCATTTCCCTGAGCCATAGAGAGGGGTTACAATATGAGATGTGTACAGAGAGAAGGGGAAGACCTACTCTCGCCACCCAAAAGACAGGTGCATTAAGGGGCTCATCCTGCCTGAATCAGGGAGACACAGGTTAGAGAAAGACACACAAAGACTATACATCACTGAGTGTCTAATCATTTTAAGCATGATTAAATTCTGTACTGGGAAGAATAGATCCAACAAGCCTTTGAACGAATTGCAGGAGAGGAGAGGTAGACAGGGAAGCATCTTTCAAAAAGGGCGGAATATTGCAGTGGGACGTTTGAAGAAGTTAGTGCTAGGGAAGGCCCCTGTTATTGCTGGGTTTATAGCACAGTCTTTGAAACTGAAGCTGGCACCAGAGACGAGTTTCTGGTAGGGGCTGGAGTTGGTTCTTTAATTAGGGCTGGTAAAACGCAAGAGTTGATAAACGGGGGAGAGGCAATCCCCCGAGGATAAGGGGAGATCGCAAGATGGGTGCAAGTGGAGGTGTCAAGTGAAGATGGTCTGTGAACGGAGGTGCGGCCTATGCCCCCACTGCTACAGCCTCATGACATATTGGAGGTTAGGGTGATCCTAGCACTGGTAATGTATCTGCTCCACAGCTGCATCCCTGGAAGTCCCTTAACTGCAGCCTCTTCTTTCTGCTCAGTGGCAGGGCCAGAGTGGCTGCCTCGGTGTCTCTCTCCTGTCCCACGCTGCCGACTCTCCTCCTCTGGTGGCTGCCCCTTTCTCCCTCCCAGGTGTCTGCCCCTCCCAGAGCCCGTTCTGACAGGGAGGAACACCTATCCCCGTTCACAGGCTGCTCTCTGCCGAGCCCGTCTGATCTATAATTCCCTGAGCTGCCTTTCTCTCTCTCTACACCCGGTTCTGACCCTCGGATAATTTCTTCCGGGCCTTCCCTCTAAGCAGCCTGCCTACTGCTCCGATCCTAGCTACTGTGAGCCTGTCTCTGTTTCTGCCCCCGTGGCCAGCCTCTTTCTCCCGCAGAACAGCCTTTTCCCCTAGAGCCACAGGTCTGCCTCATCTCCCTCCCACCGGTAAAACACCGTCACTCCGCATTTTTTACTCCGCATACCTTTACTCCTCATACCATGATAACGCAGGTACCGTTACTCCGCATTATTTCACAACGCATGCCATTATATATTATATGCTTTTATCACGCATGCTTTTACAACGAAATTCGTTGTAAAAGCATGATTGGTAAAAGCATATGTTTTTTATATTTAAGTGTAAGGTAAGTTGTAAGGTAAGTATATGGTTTTAGTTTGGGTTTTTTCGAGTATATGTTTTTGGGGTTCAGGGGTATTTTAAGGGTGGGTTTGGGTTATGGGGTGCAGGGGTATTTAAGGGTTAAGGGGTACAGGGGTATTTTTAGGGTTCAGGGGTCGGTTTGGGTTTTGGGGTACAGGGGTATTTTTAGGGTTCAGGGGTATGTTTGGATTTTGGGGTAGGGGTATTTTTAGGGTTCAGGGGTTGTTTTGGGTTTTGGGGTACAGGGGTATTTTTAGGTTTCAGGGGTTGTTTTGGGTTTTGGG
This sequence comes from Lissotriton vulgaris, assembly GCF_964263255.1. NCBI lineage: Eukaryota > Metazoa > Chordata > Amphibia > Caudata > Salamandridae > Lissotriton > Lissotriton vulgaris. Next base: position 186,299,928 of record NC_141693.1, read on the forward strand.
GTAAAGGGTTTTTTTTTAGGGTTCAGGGGTTGTTTTGGGGTACAGGGGTATTTTTAGGGTTCATGGGTATTTTTAGGGTTGAGGGGTTGTTTTGGGTTTTGGGGTAAAGGGCTTTTTTAGGGTTCAGGGGTTGTTTTGGGTTTTGGGGTACAGGGTTTTTTAGGGTTCAGGGGTTGTTTTGGGTTTTGGGGTACAGGGGTATTTTTAGGGTTCAGGGGTATTTTTAGGGTTCAGGGGTAGGTATGGGTTTTGGGGTACAGGGGTATTTTTAGGGTCAGGATGGCTTAGTGTTTAAGGGTGCTGGGGTATTTAAAGGGACTAGGGTGGGATTAGTTTTTAGGGTGTATAGGGTAATTATTAATTTAAAAAAATATATCTATATTTATATATATATATATATATATATTTATGTGCAATATTAAAATAGTTCTAAATATAATGTAATTTAAAAGAAATAATGTTTCATTTGAATGAAAAATATATATTTGTGCTATCAACACCGAGGATCAATCTTACCCGGTGGCGCGTCACTTCAGTGAACATCATGGCAAACAAAGTCATCTTCTGAAATATTTTGTCATTGATTCAATTCCGCCTTTACGTAGGGGTGGTAATAGAGAAGCTAAACTGAGGGCATTAGAAACCAAATATATCCTAGATTTGGATACCAGGGCCCCCAATGGTCTTAACACCAGCATCTTTAAATCATAGCACAAGCCCATTTTTCTTGCCCACTGCTTCCCTACCCTTATGTCAATATGGTAGTGATCACTTTAGCTGCATCCCGCCTTTTGCATTAACTGTATACAACTAGGAGATCATCTGTACTGGTCCATACTATAAATCCCAAAAATGACACTGATTAATTGTTTGTAAACCCAATTCATGCACTGTTGCCCTTGACCCGTATATGATTCTTTTAGAAAGAAATGAAAAAAATGTAAGCTTTACTGTCTTTTTAAGTAAAATGCATAAAAAATTGAAAAAACAGAAACAAATCTGGAGGAATAAAAACAACAATCTGTACTCCAGATCACACATTTTGGTAATTTGCTACACCCATGTCACTTCTCGCACTCCCTCTCACCTGCACTTTTTTACTTTACTGTAGCCGTGGGAGGGGGGCTGGGGACGCTCTCGGTTGACAACAGACGGCTCAACAGACACTTGACCAGTATATCTTTTCAAACTCGGCTTTATTTTTAAGGTACGCTTTGTACCGAACGTTAGTCTCTCCCTCGCAAACTCAATTTTATCCGTGTTGGTGGTCTTCGGGGCACGCAGGGTTACAGCTTGAAAGTTCCCCGGTTTCCAGGGGGCGCAGGATGACGCAGCGTCGTGGATACCCCAGGCAAGCTACGGTCTCAGGCGTTATCTTCCTCCCGGTGCATCAACATGGAAGAAAGAATGGACAGAGGGAGGCCGTTAGTCGCTATATCCGACAAGCGTTTGCACCCAACGGGTTCCCGTGGTTGTGAGGGACACCGGTGTATTTTACAAGCACGCTAGTGAGTGTGTGATCTTACAGGAGGGTAGAGTGAGGAAATGAGGGGTAGGTACTATAAGGGGATAGGGTAGCGGGGAAAAGGAGGGAAATGGGAAACACAGAGGTTCAGTACAAACAGGGAGCTTTTTACACTATTCACACGGGGCGCTCTTTCTCTCCACCCAAGCCGCCCAACGCCGCCGTACCTGGCTAAGCCACACTCCTCCCTCGGGAGTGTGGCACGGCGGAGCACAGGGTCGTTGGCCTCCTGGCTTTCCTTCTTCTTCTCGTCCTCCATTTTCTCCCTCCTCTTTTTCCTCCGATCGGTGTTCCTCGCGTCCTCTGTCCTTCGGCTCGCCGATGACGTCACACGCTGCGTACAGGGCTTCCCCTGTTTTCAACCATCCAGGATTGTCGACGTCAGTGGTAGGCGGGTCCTCTTGGAAGTCATCATACTCCCACTTAAAGGGGGCTGTGGACGTTTCTTCAGTTTGATCCACGGCCCAATCATTCCTCTGAGTTGCAGTCTGTAGAGTAGAAGGGGCACAATCAGGGATCCACCAGTCCTCCCGACAACCCGACCCGACCCCGTTACATTTACACATTTGCTATTTTACATGGTTTGGTGTAAATAGATGGGAATTTTAAATCCCTGTTACATAGTTATATTTTATCAATCTCAGGACGCAACATATGAACTCAATAGGACATGTTTTGATGATTTACCCACTTGGGTTTTACTACAACAATATTTACATGGTTACCATCGATGGGTACATCTGCATTAGACTTTTTACCAAGTTTAAAATGAAGACAACATTTTTTGTACATATGTCTGTGTAATTATTTTAATATTGTAATTATGTTGTTCAGGTGTATCCTCTTATCTAAATGTAATTTTCAAAGGATTTTCAATTTAGGTTTTTATTTTAAAAATATTGCACATGTCCGTTTTGAAATAAGATTATCGATGGGTGTCTAAATACTGTAAATATTGCTTTTAATCTTCTATTTAAAAACCTAAAGTTGTTTTTCCATGTCTATTTTGGGTGTGCCCTGAAACTATACACCAATCATGTGGTACAACCAATTGCACTAGCACTTTAAATGTTGAGTGTCCCTCCCTTAACGTGAAGGCCAAAACGTTATGCTGGTGGCGATATTTTTTAATTAAATAAAACATTTCATCACCTGAGCCTGGGTCGACTTTCGTTTCTGGACCGGTGTGCCTTTTCAACCTCGGAGGTGCGCTGGTTCGTGTGGGGACGAGTGCGAGCAATATATATATATATATATATATATATATATATATATATATATATATATTTATATATATTTTTACAAATAAAGTACTTTTACAAAGTATATGACTTCACCACACATGCATTTGCGTTGTAATTGCATGCGTAGTAAAGTCATATGCGTTGTAAAAATTTGAGGAATTATGGCTTGCGGAGTGATGGTATTTGCGTACTAAAAAATGCGGAGTGATGGTATGCGGGATTTTTGTATGCGGAATGGGATCATATTTTCCTCCCACCATCCTCAGTACACCAGACCGCTTCTGACCTCTAGGCAGCCTGAGGCCTTGTCCTCCTCTCTTGAGGGTCTCTGTCTCTGAGCCCCCTACCCGGCTACTGTCTTCCAGGGCTCTGAAGACTTATGTCTGCTGCCTCCCGGGCCTGGTCTATGTCTCCAGCTGGAGGGCAGAGACCCGTGTTTAGTGATTTAATGTCTTCTTGTCCGTCGGACAAAATAGACATTAAATCTTCTTGTCCATTATAAAATCTACATGGTTCGGGCGTTGGACGATATGATTCCCCCACCCCTTAACATCTATTTTCCGAATTGTTCTCCACATATCAGGGGTCAAAATAAGTCCAAAAAACATATTGATATCTGGCAAGGTCATAGTGCAGAAGCTAATGGCTCCTTCCACTTCTTCAAAGAAAGCTGCCGGAATTTTCCACGGATCGTGCAAAGCAGCCTTAAGAGCCATAATGTCTGCTCTACTCCAAGGAGTATAGACCCAATTATAAAGAAACTATCTCTTTGCATCATCTGAATCTTTATCGGCACTTGTTCCCGCACCCTTCGGAGGAACATACAAAGGCGCAGCTTCACGCATTGGTTTCATAGTAACTATAGTATTACTAGGGTCATTGGCTGTTTCCAAAACTTCTTCTTTTTGGGCTGGGTTCTGAACTGTTTGCACAAGTTTAACTTTACTAACTGATTTTTGCTCCGCTTTTAAACGTAGTGTATCATGTCATAATTTAACTAGTCACCTAATTAAATCAGGTATATTTGAAAAAAGAAAAGTTCCATCACTTAATTGTTTATAATCAGAATTGATATCAGTGGGCTCTAAGTTTTTAGAAATGTTTCTAAAACCAAGTATTACTTCCCAGATGAACTTCGCTGCAAAATATAACTGCTCTAAATCTTTCCACTACTGAACCACCGCTACAAGGTCTAGAGCAGAAGTAGTCCCATGAGCTTCTTTGCGAGCAGTGTATCTGATCGTGGCCTTTTCGTCAGTAGACAACGCAGAGCGAGTCTGTCGCCCATCTTGCTTATCTATGTCTTTATCATCTGAAGATAAATGCTCTTCTTCAGAAAGATCATTCTCAGGGGCAGAGGGAAACGTATACGGGGCGGAGGTCGATCTAACAAGAAGGAATCATCATGAGGTTTATTAAGTATGGGATAAATGGGGTGCCTAATAGGGTACTGGCCAGTTACCTCTAAACAACGCCCCCTTTCCTCTTTTTCTTTTATTGCCTTCATCTCTTTATTTTTTAATTCCAACGCTTTTTGATATATCGTTTTTCGCTGTTCTTTTGCTGCTATAGCTTCTTCTTTCTTCACTCTCTCGTGCACTTCTTTCTCCCACATTCGTACACAATCAAACATATCTTGTCGACTTTTCCTTTTAAACAAACACTGTTCTACATAGTGAATCTTCTTAAAGTAAAATGACCTATTCACTGGCCATTGTAGATCAGGATCCTTTTTTATATATTTGTTCCACAGTGTACTATACATTATGGAAGAAATACCTTATTTAACAAACATATGTCTATTAGGTATCCCATCTGGGGAAGCAGGCTGAATTCTTTCTAAATCCTGTTTGGTACCATCAAGACAGCAACACAGCCTCCGGAGTGTGCTGGAAACAGGCATGCCACCAAATTTTTGTAAAATATTACTTTTCCAAAATATTCAAAAGTAGGGAAAAATCTCCAGATTACCTGCCTTTATCTTTTGCAAAAAATAAATCAAACATACAAAACCAAAATCTTGACCAAGCAAATCAGCGACCTTCCCAAACAAGAGTCTCCAACTTCCAACTGCCAATCTCTTGGTCGACCTAATGTAACTGCAAAAAAAAATGATGCCATAGGATACCTCAGTCGGGACCAGCCACCACCTGGAGGGTCAAATAAAATAAAACAGAAAAGTCACTTCAGTCTGCAAAGACAAGGGTCTCCTCATGCAGGACGTCTCCACAGTAATATTCCACTCTTCCATAAAGACCACTCCTTTGGACGGTCGCGTCTCCGATTAGGACCCATGTGTCGGGCGCAAACTGTGGAAATGTGCCTTTTAATGGGCACACCGATGCAGGGGTCACCCTTCTCTGTCCACAGGTCCGCAGACCAACAAAATAGAGATTGGCACTGCTGGAATTCAAAATAACAAGTTTATTAATCACTAATGAGTGGGACTACGTCCATACAACGCCCTCAAGTGTTCCAGGAGGTAGTACATAGAATACACAGACGATGGTGCTTATATACACACTTTGTTGCAGAGTAAGCATGTAGATACAAATAGAAGGTACAGGCCTACACAGGAATAGTTACCGACAAACATGGGCAGATGGCAGATCACTTAGTCAGCAAAGTGGGAGGGGGAACAGAACTGTTTACAACAGCAGAAAATAGTTGACAGTTACATCTTTAACCAGGTGTATTTCAGCAGCTACAGGTCTTTGCTCAGCACATACATTGCTTTGGCCAAGTACAGAAGGAGTTAACTAAAGCTGATGACTCAAGCAGATTAGAAGGGCAAGCAACAGTTAAGACGTAAGAATTACATAGCTAACAAAATGAATGCCACAACTAATATGGCTTCAGCTTATGCTAACGGACATTATTTCAGATTTCCACAACAGAAGTTAATTAGGATACTTTCTGATTCTTGAAAAACCTAAACTGACACCCACGCAGAACACAATAAACACAGCATGAAATCTCCTGCCAGCAACAGGTCAGTACCCGTGGGACTTTGTAATACATGCAGACTTACAAGCAAAGTTAAAGAACTAGATTTAGGTTTCAGCTCTCCTTGGATCCTTCAGATTGACGGTGACTGCAAAAAAAACGTTATTTATACAATTGAATGTCCATGCAACCTCTGGTATATCGATTGACTACCAGAAAAGTAAGGACTAGGATAAATAAATACAGAAGCACCATAAGATGCAAAACAACCCCACTAAATTGATGATACCCTTTGTAGAGCACATCATTAATAAACGAACACCAAACACAAACCACATGGAGGCCAAACTCCGAAATTTTGAACAGCGATGGGTTTATGGGTTGTAGGTTTAAATGATGATACAATGGAATTAAGTACCAACAAACAGATAACAGTCACACCATACCCAATAGAATTTTTGTTGTATGGTGAGAATCAGGCATACATTTTCATTTCTCTTGTAACACAATCGGCTCCACAGAACTTGAGACATCCCAGTCAAATTCAAAATGATGTTGCTATGTTCAGAATCATCCTCTGTTTCCAGGGCTTATTTGCTTGTCTCAATGCATGTTTCTTTATATACATTGACATATTGGGTACGCAGTTATAATGTCCACGGCATGCATAGAAGCACAGTACTATATGGGTATAAATACCATCCTGAATGAGAGCTAGTAGTGTCAGTAAATCAAGTCATCAAGGAATAGTATTAGTCAACAAAAACCATAAATCCTCTCTCAAGGAAAAGTTCTATTGAGATATTTCAAAAGCTCAAACACCATTAGTAACCCAAGAACAACCACGTACTAGAGAGGTTATCATTGGAGCACTAACATTTCCAGCATCCTCTGAAACGTTACATGCCATGTGACCATGGCAAAGACGGGTTATTTGGCTGCCCTGTTTTCAGTATTTATTTTCTTTATTACAGTGGTTATTTATAAGTGTTTTTCAAAATGTTAAAAATCAGTGCTTATCAGTGTTTATTCATTTTGATGCCAAAAAATAGTGGAGAGACTTTTGGGCATATTTACAAGCCCCTATTGCCGCCACAGCATCACTTTCACCACGTTGTGGTGGCGATGGGGGCTTTGCCTTATTTACAAGGCAACGTTAAGCCCCTTAACAAGGCTTAACTCTGCCTTGTAAATAAGGCACACTTTCACACTATACTTAGCGTGAAAGGGGAGGGCAATGGGTGTTGTGGTGGGTGTTCCACCACAACACCTATTGATTTTGATGCTGCCACACATTTACAAGCGTAGCGTAAATATGGAGCAGCGCCAAAATTAAGACCAGGGAAAACCTGGTCTTACTCTGGCACAACAAGGAGAAAGGCTTAATTTCTCCTTGTTTTTGCTGTTTCCATGCATGCTGTGTTGTACAGCACACATAGAAACAGAAAATGCCAATGATTGTTTATGTACAGGAAAGTGTCCCTTCCTGCACATAAACAATCATTTAAAAAAATGATGTTTTGCAACTTCTATGTGTGGTTTATTAAGCAGCCATTTAAAGATTCTTCATGTGCAGTAAGTGACACCTTCCTGCACATAAATAATCTTCACCTGCAACGCAACACCCTTGCACTATAGTGCAAGGGTACCTGCGTTGGCGAGAGGAAGCTAAATTTAGTGCCAGCGCAGGGGGGAAACGCAGGGCTGCACCATATTGTTGTAAATGTAGTTCAGACCTGCGTTTCAGAAGTGGGGGTGCGCAGGGTTAACCTAAGGAGGCTAACGCAGTGCTCTGCCACTTAAATTGTAAATATGCCCTTTGTTTTTTTGCAGAGTTGACATAAAAGCTTTCTTGCAGTGCCAGCTTATCCCACCAATACTCCAGGATATGTACCGTTTTGTATTACTCTTTACAAGACAAATACACATTGAGAAGGAATGCAGTGATGGATTACTGATGGACTAGTTTATCTTAGAAATGTACTACACTCCTACAAGTCAAATTAGTTGTGGTACAACACGCAATACTTTTTAAGTGAATCACAACTCACTTTTCTTGCCTCCTGTAAACACCCTTATCTGAGAGAAGGACCTCTCAATATTGGTGCTGAGGTCCGGCAGTGCAAGGATACTCAAAGCACAAACTGAGAGCTCAGGCGACTGTTGTTGCTTTCCAAACCCAAATCCCAAAATTAAACATAAACTAATTATATACATTAGACATTTAATATATAAAAAAGAAAAGTAAATTGTACTTTGCCTGGGGCTACGACATGTCCTCCTTGTTGTTCTCCTGCAGTCTGTGGCAAGAAGACCTCCCCTAACCAATCCAGATGCTGCTCTCATGCTGTTAAGACAGTTGAGTGGAGAGCTGCAAAGTATATGTGTCAGGCTGGCCGTCGTAAGACTGACATAAGTATTTTGCAGTGTCTGGCCAGTCGTCCATGCTGCCATTCAGCAGTAGAGGGCACGCCCCTATGTCTCCTGGTTCGGGTCAGGCTGTTGGCTGCTGCGAGCCTCGCTAAGTGTTCAAGATAAAATGGCAATGAAATAATTTACTTGCCATTTTATTAGGTTGAGTCTAGCACAGAGCGCATGCGCTGCACTAGGAGAGGGCATCTTGGAAACACTCCAGACTTTAAAGCTCGTACATGTGGTTGTCACATTCTATTGGCCTTTGCATTCGACTTTCAATAATAAAAGCATGCAAATCGCCAAAGACCGGTGCATGTCCCACCTTTTCTGTAAACATTCACTCCCATGGCCTTTGATTCTCGGGAGCGAGCAGCGGCATGCAGGGTGCCAGCTGCATTCCTGGATCATGTTACTAATTAACCCAGCGCGGTCGCTTTCACTTTCACGGCCAAACTTGTTAATTGGTAACATGATCGCGCTTGTTGTTTACGTTTTTTTTTGTTTCCGGTAGTACTTTTAAGTTCTTTAGAACTATCATGATTGGCTGCCAGTTTGATACTGCTGCCCCCGCATGCTGAATGTATGTCCGCCTGGCATGCATGTAGCGTCCAGCGCAACATGAGTCCTACTATAACCTGTGCACTGTAGTGAGCACGCTTTAGGTTTAAAAACCGCTCAAGCTCAGACCTGTTGATTGGCAATCCTATATTTTAATGCATGAGTTACTTCTCTATATTGTATGTCTGACTAGGCTGAGATTGACGTCAGAGCGCCTCCTTCCTTACTCAGTGCTACGTAGCGCTGTGACTGTGATTCAAAGCAGTATACTGTCAGCCACTGCCTTCTGCGATTTGTCTGGCTCAATTAAAAGGCTGCAACTTTCAACAATCTACCTTTATTCAAGCGCTTCGGTGCTCAAACTCTAATACACTTGATGGTGTAGGAAAATTTTACATGTGGATTGCTGGGGTTTGGATAGCGCTGAGAGTGTTGCATGAAGGCGCTGCTACATTTAGGAGAGACTCAACACATAACACACCAGTCACATTGAGTTATGTGAACTGCTCAGCGTTGTCTTCTAAATAACAGGCGCTAGGGCAGTCCGGGTGTAAGGCGCTAGAGTTACCGACCTCATCAAAGTTCGAGTCTGTGAAGCCGAACACTCCATGTCACATGCTGATCTCTGCAGCAGGGGCCCAACCCGCTCATCTGCCTCACCTAACATTTACTGCAGCTTAAATGTATAAAGTGAGGAAGCTCATATCGCAACCAAAGGGTCAACAAATGGAACCTCACAGTATTATAATGTAAATATAATTGTGGGTCCCTCTTATAGAACAATACAATGGGTCCTAAGGGGTTAAAAAGCTTTGGTACTGGAGACACGTCTTACAATGATGAGCTTGCACATAAACAGAGCAGGTTGTGACAAAGAGGTAGGTGGGCAGTCTGTCTGGTCTTGGGGTGCGCCGCCCCTCGTGTGGTGCGGAGAGCCGCCTGCCTTCTCTCTGACACTCCCTCTCTAGCCAGAAGACCCGTGTTATGTATTATTTTAGGACCCTATTGTGCAAGTTTCCCGATTCATGCCCTTATATAGGTATAAATCACCATAACCTTATATAGGCATAGAATTCATAACCATATTTAGCCATAGCTCATGCAGTCCAAATACGGCAGGTCTACTTCCACTAGTTCCGAAAATCCACAACTATTTCTTGGAAAACTCAGCTTCAGCAGCTAGGGACTTCCCCTTGCTTAAATATTGGTTTGTCCAAGAACTCATGGAGTTTTCAAAGAACTGAGACTCTTTGATGAGTCATTATGTCCAACTGTACGTCAAACTTGGCACCTTCAAGGTATAAATATGCCCACACTCGCCCAAGCAAACACGCGGTGGTTTGGAGCAGTTAGACTATATACTTGCCCGACGCCCCCTGCTACAGCAAGTGCCGAATGAAGCCGGCCCTCCAGCGGAATGCACTGAGAGAGACGCTGTCTTTTCTCCTGCAGAGAAATCCAGCTCCAGTGTTTCCAAGCTACCCTTGCGGTTGTTGGGAAATCGAGTCCCGAGACCGACCTTCTTCATTCTAAGCTAAGGTACGGAGCTGATTAGACCCTTAGAGAAATCTTCGGCAGATTCTTGGAAACAGAATACTACATTTATGCTACACCTCACTTCTTCCATCGTACTAAGCTTAGGTTAGGTACATCGGGGTAGGCGTATTTTAGAATCACCAATTGAATACTTGTAGCCTCTGTTATTTATGTATGTATTTATATATGGTTTAGGAACCATACAATGCTCTTACAGTATTATTTTATTCTACTCTTTCTACTGTATGCATTATATTTTTCAACCAGTTTTACGATTGTAGCAGTTCATTTCTTATGCTTGAGAAAGAAAACTGTTCAATAAATCCTTTTATTGAAAATGCCCGTCTTTCTACTTTCTCTGCACCTCTAGTGAAACGAAGCATGCACGATTGACTGAGTGAAATATCTATCTATTGTTTCCACGATTCTGAAGATACGTTTTATCTTGGGGAAACAAAGTTGTCATGTTTATACGGTTGCCAGAGACTAATCCCTTCTAGTGAATTTGAGAAAGTTTCTAGTGACCTCTGTGCTAGTGAGATAAATAACGGTGATGGATCAAGCCCTGATCTTTGGACTGGGTAAGAGTGGTCTGTTTAACTCAGACACTCTGTTCATCACCACCCCCTTTTTGTAAATCGTTTTTGGCCACTATAGGTGTGGCAGGGTATACTCAGACATGAGTCCCTTTCTCACTGCTCCATCAGGATTCAAGCAAGCCGGGCCGAAGAAGGCTGAAATGCCAGAAACCGGTCCCCGGTAGCTTGTTTCCTTTCTGGTGAAGAATTGGCTTAGTAGTTTAGTCTGCCCTGTTCCCATGATGCACTGGGCCAGGGACAGACTGATTTGCATATAGCCAGGTTCTGAGCTGGGATGGGGCAGTGAGATAAATAACGGTGATGGATCAAGCCCTGATCTTTGGACTGGGTAAGAGTGGTCTGTTTAACTCAGACACTCTGTTCATCACCACCCCCTTTTTGTAAATCGTTTTTGGCCACTATAGGTGTGGCAGGGTATACTCAGACATGAGTCCCTTTCTCACTGCTCCATCAGGATTCAAGCAAGCCGGGCCGAAGAAGGCTGAAATGCCAGAAACCGGTCCCCGGTAGCTTGTTTCCTTTCTGGTGAAGAATTGGCTTGGTAGTTTAGTCTGCCCTGTTCCCATGATGCACTGGGCCAGGGACAGACTGATTTGCATATAGCCAGGTTCTGAGCTGGGATGGGGCAGTGAGATAAATAACGGTGATGGATCAAGCCCTGATCTTTGGACTGGGTAAGAGTGGTCTGTTTAACTCAGACACTCTGTTCATCACCACCCCCTTTTTGTAAATCGTTTTTGGCCACTATAGGTGTGGCAGGGTATACTCAGACATGAGTCCCTTTCTCACTGCTCCATCAGGATTCAAGCAAGCCGGGCCGAAGAAGGCTGAAATGCCAGAAACCGGTCCCCGGTAGCTTGTTTCCTTTCTGGTGAAGAATTGGCTTGGTAGTTTAGTCTGCCCTGTTCCCATGATGCACTGGGCCAGGGACAGACTGATTTGCATATAGCCAGGTTCTGAGCTGGGATGGGGCAGTGAGATAAATAACGGTGATGGATCAAGCCCTGATCTTTGGACTGGGTAAGAGTGGTCTGTTTAACTCAGACACTCTGTTCATCACCACCCCCTTTTTGTAAATCCTCTGTGCTAGCTGGCACACACAATTAAGTCTAGTATATTCGATAGAGACCTAGTCGACCTCAGTCCTACGTCTAATCTATAGGACATATTATTCCAATGCGCAGAGCCTGTTGGCAATATAGGAACTACACTACACCCGTATGCGCCTTGCCTCAGCAACCGCCTCGGTCCACCTTAAATCCTGTTTACCATGATCACGCTGATTACCTTGGCTGCCTTTGTTGTTGCGCTGGTCTGCATCCAGTACTACTGCTTGCGCATGCACGCTGACACACGCACAAACGTGCCACAGAAGGAATCGACGGTTAAGAGTTAAGACTGTGTAGGCATGCTAGTGGGGGATAATGTACTGCATTGCTAAACACTTATAAGGTCCCAAAGGCGAGACCTATTGGCTATGCCAATGCTTGTTTTTAACACTTATTGTGGCGTGCAGCGGGCGAGGGGGGGACGATGCTCCCTCACTCTCATGAAGAAACCACCACTGGTCTGCAGTACAAACAACCGTTGTGAAGGAAAGATCACAAAGGCCAGTGTTCTAAATGTGAAAGCCTTCCCCCAAGATGGATACTCTGGGCCACTTCAGTAAAAGCAGTTTGCATAGCGGTAAGGGATAAAATGACGGATGGAATATTACAGCCTCTCAAAACATTTACACAGTCACTAGGTGACTGCACTACACAGTTGACTGAAGTGAAAGCTCTAATTCTGGCATTATAGAATATGGATCCAGAATTCCCCACACTTCTAGTGTGTGATTCTTAATATTGTGCCATTTTTACAATGAGTATTTACACTATTGGAGTCAGAATGGATTCAGAGACGCTAAAGGTTATACTATTAAGCACAAGTTTCTTTGGGGAAAGGTGGCAAATCTTAAGGCAAGTTTGCCACAGGCTCATATTATCCCCACACTGAGCAACCAATGTATAGGAATACACATTGCAGGGAATTCACTGGCTGATAAAGCTGCAAAGGCGGCAGTGAAAACTGCTGTTGTAGCTACAATAACTCGTTCCCATACAAGGGTAGATGTACACATCATGGTGGCTGTCACAGCTTCACACTGTGGTACTCCATTACCAAAGTCATATCCAGAAAAATACTTTTACCCCTTTAGTGAGCAAAACATTCAATTTGCTTGTATTTGTGGAGTGAGGGATATGTTAATTCCAAATTCAGATAGATGAATTAATCATGGCAGCAGGTGAGGGATTAGCATCTGCCCGTTTTGGTGTGGTGGCTACAGTTTCTCTACTACAGCAACGCTACTGGTGGCCAGGTTTATACAAGCAGACTAAAGATTATGTCCTTAAATGTGAAATTCGGTAACAAATAAAAGTTTCTACCACAGCACGCACACCACAAACATCACTCTTGATTTCTAATAAGCATCTGGCCTGTGTATATCTGAACCATTGCTGATTATTAAACAGTGACGGTTCCTTTAAATATATTCTGTTAGCAGTGGATTCATGTTATCAATTCCTGTGGCTATGGCCACAGCGATCGGCTGATGCTCAAACTGCTATAAAAAATGTGAAAGTCTTCATCGGGATATATGCAGTAGCTGCATTCAATTCAGACCAGGACCCAGCATTTGCCTCTTAGTCTTGCTGGGATACCATGAGTACCTTGAGTGTGGCTGTGCATTATTTCTCCTCCTACCATCTTGAGGGAAATTCAATAGTGGAGAGGAAAATCCTTAACTTACAGCAGTCTTTAACTGCTAGAGTATTAGGTTCAGGTCATAGTTGAATCCACCACCTGAATAGGGTTCAGAGAGCTTTAAACATTCTGCCTAGAAGGTTCTTGGGGCTTCGGACTCCATATGAAGTCGTATTTGGGTCCAGATGTGTGTACCAGACCTCGACAATCCTTGCACAGTGGTGACAGAGAAGCCTGTTGATATCCATGAACCTTTGGCTTTCTTACAGGAACTGAAAGACTTCCAGAATGAGCAATCAAATGAGCTCAAGAAATGTTCTGCCACTGGAGAAGTGAAGGTGAAACCAGCAACTCTTGGCTGGATTTCTGATCTGGTCTGAGAAAAGATGGTGGACAGGAAGGAGTTTGGCCCATCATGCTGAGCGCCAGAGCCCGTCCTGGCAGTTGACGGTACAAGAACTGTACTTTTACTGCCCCTTGCTGGTTGTTAAAACAAATGGTTTGTGTTGATTGACCTGATCAGAACACACCATGTGGTCAGTCCTGCACCGTAGGCCATGAGGACTCCTTGGTAGGTACCTGCTTCCTTCCACTACCATATAGGAAATACCTTTAGAAGCATTAACCACCACAGAGGTTTCTGTTCCCTGGCAGGGGATATCCGACACTGAAGTTTTGCTACTTCCACTTACATCTACAAACACCATCCAAACACTGTATGCAAATTCACAGTTTTCAGAACTACATGCCAAGAACAAAGTTGTTTTTATGATCCACAATTGGAGTTAACTACCAGTTGCACAGACTGCCTCTGGCTATTTTGCTGACATTGATGACTTTTCCTTGGATTCGTCTGACCCACCATTCCTTGGAACTCCTGCATTTATAATTAGACTAAAAAGGACATATTTTGTTCCACCTTGGATTTATATTTGGATTTTCATTTTGTTGCTTGTCCTTTTCATTTGGATTGGTTTTGTGACAGTATTTTCTTTGCTTTTAAATGGACGCTTTCTCCCAGAACGCACTACTTTTAAACTGGTAACCGAGGTATTGAAGCCTCATTCTCCCTCATGCACAGTAACAAAGAGACTTGTCCCTTTTGAACATTTTAGCTGTTCCACTAATTGATATAATTGTTTGGGAGAAGGTACCATTTGACATTTTTGGACCTACGGAGACTTAACAAATACCATATGTATTCAAAATATCAACTAATGACATTATCACTCTTGGCAGCATCTCTGATGATTGAGCTATTAACTCTGTAAGATCTATTCTTTCTGAGCTAGAACATTATACTGTATTTGAAAGTGTAGACAAGTATAGTGGAACATCTAATTATCATGAGATGGTTTGTTATGATCACTATGCGCATCATTGCTTACACAGAGATAGTACTCCATGTACAGTATTTAATTATACACAATGGGAACATTGCCCTAGACCCCCTTTGGGGAGATCAAAAACATAGTCACAGACGGTTGCCTATTTTTTAGCAATAACCCCATAGATCCAGAGTCTTATTATTATAAACTTCTCCCTTCCACGGCTAAAAATATGCCGATGGCACAAAATTATTTATTTCCCAGTTGTCAATACAAGGGTACCACTTTTGGAAAGAGAATATTGATTTAAATCTGTTTGGGAAACTAATGACTGGCAAGTTCAAGGTAATAAGTCTTTGTTTAGAGCATATGTAATACCAAGACAAATGATTTTCCTGAACAAAACTGTATAACAAACATCCTGCCTAGGTTTGGCCAACATAAAGGATTTGAATACATCAAACATTCCCACATTTTGAAAAATGGCAACAATTCCCAAACTATGCAGAGGAAAAGCTCAACAGTATGCTTAGGAATGGTACATACAATTTTTCGTATTCCAGTCCAGAGGGGTGGCTAGTGTGGTCATTACATACTAATGGTTGTCGTGCACATTTTTTGAGCAGCACAAAGGGTTTTAGAATGAACAGACCAGACCCGACACAACACTCAGGAGTGATAACAACATACAGCATTGGAAAATTGTGCGTTCAATAGTTACAATGTTCTACGTTAGACAAGATGAAAAAACACTTGGTCTACAGAGTGAATTTAGAAAAGACTCTAGCAGTAGTTAACAATGGAATGATTACTTTATCCACTGGAATGTATTCTCTGAGTAACATTGTGTTGTCAGCTATTGATATCAAAGAGAGTGCCATGTCCCTCTTACAACATTGACAATGTCAGCTTAAATCTATCATGCTATTAAGCTGGACTTTACAGACTCTTAGGAATAGTTGTGTGCCCTTGAAGTACTGGAATGTAACTGATTTATTTCTGCCTTACAGTTTAACACGAAAGTAGAAAATAAATGCAAAGAAGGAAGCGACAAACACAATGTTGAACATAGAACATCCAGAGTTGGTGTCTCCAACCAGGTGATTGTGAGCTACCCGTAGCTCACAAAAAACTTCAGAGTAGCTCTTAGCCTTGAGGTCAGTTTTCACTAAGAACTGCAATAAATATGTGTTGTGTTATCCTTTTAAGGTTAAGGAAAGGCTGTTTATTTTACATTATTATCAGGCTGCAGATTGCAGAGCCTGATAATAAGCAGTGCTCAGTCAAATTTATGACCCATGTGTGTCACAGAGTTTCAGAACTGAAGCACTGAGGCAGGTATTTAACTCCTAAATAAAGGTGGTGGTTCACTCAGTATTGAAGCATGTGAAAAAAATGATATTTCTGAATGCTTTCAAATGAGAGAAAATTAAAATGAAGAGTTAAAGTACAGGTAGATTCATGAAGCCAAAATCGGCTTGCAAAGGGCCAGATTCTGAGAATCTGGCCCTTTGCAAGCGCTATTTTTGCATTTGGGATTCATCATCCCAAATGCAAAAATCGCAATTATAGAAATCGTAAATTGCGAAGAATCGCATTTAAGGAATCTCAATTAGAGATCATCCAAGGGTGCCGGTATAAAGTGCTCAGAGGACTCATCCTGCGCCTGCCAAAGATAAGCTAATTCTCGCAAGAGCGCACAAACTGTCAGCAGCTAGGGCCAGTGAGATGTACCAAGCCCTCACAAGAATCAAGGAAAAGCCGGCAAACATCAAGACAGAAAGGGTCAACACCATCTGTTCGAAAACAAAACAAGATGCATACAGGAAACCAAAGCTTCAAATGACCAAGGCGAAATGCAGCTATTGTGGGCGCGAAGAGCACCCGGCGAGTGAGTGTTCTACACAAGGCCGGACCTGTACTAAATGTGGAATTCCTAACCACTTCGAAGCTGTATGCCAGAAGAAGAACAGGTGCAAAAACAACAGTTGACGGACAGAATGCAGAACAATGTCATACATTCACCCCAGTACAGAGATCTGGGCCTAAATCCATTGTATTTTTGCTCACCACACCAACACAGTTCAGATATGGCCATATGCAAATCAGCCGTGACCCTGTGCCTCATGGGAACAGTCCAGCCCGAACTGCCAAGCCATGTCTTCCCTGGACCGGAATCAAGCATCCTAGGTCCGGTTTCTGGCTATCAGCCGTCATCAGCCAGGATAGCTTGACTCCAGTGGTGTGGAGAGCACAGGACTCACGTCTGAGCATACCCGTCCCACTCGGGGTGACAAATGCAAAAACAACAGTTGATGGACAGAATGCAGAACAATGTCATACATTCACCCCAGTACAGAGATCTGGGCCTAAATCCATCGTTTTTTTGTTCCAGAAAAAGAACAGGGGCAGGGACAACAGCTGTCCATCAAGAATGTATCGCAACGCGAAGAGCCAAAAGGAGCCAGACGGGCATGCCAGGGGCTGGTAGACTCATCTGATGACGACGAGGTAAAAACCTTCCTCATATCCTTCACGCAAGAGCTCAAATGCCACAGAAGACCCCAACCCATGTGCGTAGTCAAGATAGCGGGGTCCAAAGTCAAGGCCGTCATTGACACTGGAGCCCTGGTCAATGTAATGGGCATCCAGCAATACCACCGTCTCCAGCCCAGATGGCCTCTTGCACCATCCAAGACTAGAATCTTTGCATATGGAAACGAGTCCCCGCTGCCCCTAAGAGGGAAGATGTCAGTACCAGTCAAAGCAGAGGACCAGGAGGTTATGACGACAATCCACATCATAGACCATGAAGCAGACACCCTGATCGGCAGGCACAACGCTGAGAATCTAAGGCTGTTGTCCTTCGCCAGGAGCATCCGGGCACACCAAGTCGATGGCCTCCTGGACCAGTTTCCCAACCTATTCCAGGGGCTAGGTCTCTTTCCACCTTCAGCCGTTGGTGGAGAAGAAGCCGGAGAAACTAGAAAGGCAAAGCTTAAATGAAAGAGTATCAGGCACAACTCTGTGGGTATCGTCGATGGAAATCGCCAAAAAATATGAGATTACCCAACCGCACCATCAAGTGCAAATGACACATCACCCCAACGATGGAGAACTTGATTGCGGACATCAATGGATCCCAATGGTTCTCCAAACTGGACCTCAATGCCAGGTACTACCAACTGCCCCTGGCGGAGGAGAGTCGGTATATCACAACATTCAGCACGCACCTGGGGTTGCGGCAATACAAACGCCTAAACTTCGGAATATCATCAGCAGCTGAAGTCTTTCAGAACACCATCCGCGAGATGCTATTAGGTTTACCTGGCATCCCGAACGTTCATGACGAAATATTGATCCACTCTGCAACCGCAGTGGAATATCACACAGCTAAAAGACACCCTACAGCGCCTCAGTGAACAGGGAGGGACCCTGCACTGTGACAAGTGCTCGTTCTTCCAGCCTTCTCTGGAATTCTTTGGATGCGTATTCAACCAAGAGGGTATTCAACTGGACCCCCGCAAGTCACAAGCTATCCAGGGTGCACCCCATCCGTGGGGAGGAGCTTCCTTGGCATGGCCACCTACTGCGGGTGGTACATCCCAGATCTGGCAACCCTGGCCGAACCACTATGAGCACTCACCAAAGTGGAGGCCAAATGGACCTGGGGCCATCAAGAAGAAAAGGCACTCCAGAGCATCAAAGATGCCCTCCTCAGTGAGGCCACCCTGGCGTACTTTGACCCTGCGGAGCTGGGAGCAGTGCTGACCCAGGAACAGGAGCCCGGGCAATGGGTCACCCTCGTTTTCGCCAGCAAATTGCTGACTCCAGCCGAAGCCAGATAAGCACAAATCGAATGCGAAGCCCTCGCCATTAAGTGGGCCTACAAACACTTCCACTTGTACTTGATCAGCCAACCTTGCACGGTCTTGACAGACCACCAGCCACTAGTCCCGCTGTTTAAAGAATCAGCTTCACAACCACCACCGTGGATTGAAAGATGGGCCATACAGTTGCAACACTACCACATGCTGGTGGTATACCACCCAGGAGCTATAAACCCTGTGGACTTCCTATCCCGACATCCCACGCCGGGGAAGGAGACTGGGCCGCCAGAGGATCAGAGCAGAATATCCGTATGATCTCAAAGGCAGCATGCCCCCAGGCAATGACCCTCAACGACATTAAGAAGGCAGTCAAGCTCGACCCTGTCTATGCCAGGAACCTTCAAGCTGTTCAAAGTACATCGTGGAGAGAGTTCCTTCAGTAGTCAAATGACTGGGCTTCTGAAGACAAAGACGAACTAACCAAAATGTGGAGAGTGCGGAACAAACTCAGCACTACTGAAGAGGGCGTCTTACTGTGGGGATCCCACCTCATGATCCCCCCAACACTATGGCAGCAAGTCACGCAGCTTGCACACAGCGAACACCAGGGCACCACCAAAATGAAGTCCAGAATGCGGAAGAAGGTGTGGTTCCGGAGCTGGAAATGATGGTTGAAGACCTTGTGCGCAAGTGCCAGGCCTGCCAGCTGACCGGCCTGCCAGAAAGGCCAGCACCAGTGGTGACAGGAACCCTGCATCTGTCCATGGTCCAAGCTAAGTATGGACTTTGTGATTTTCCCCTGGGGGAAGACCACACTTGTCCTGGTGGATGTGTACCTGATAATCCCCTCAACAGCCTGTCCTCGAGAATACATTAGCAACTTACGGCCTCCCAGCCAACATCAGAAGTGACAATGGGCCCCCGTTCCATGGGGCCAAGTTTGCTGAGTTCCTCAAGGATCACCCCACAATGGCCAAGTGGAGAGGCTCATGTGCACGCTTTGCAGATATTTAAAAAAATCCGATTGTGGAAGCTGCTATTGCTCCCTGAGCTGATCGAACGATTTTAGCCTATCTTTCGTGTATAAATCGCCAACACAAGTAATGTCTTTAGCCCGCCAATTATGAACAACTCGATCCCAAAAGACACTGGGAAAGAAAATAGGAGCTATCAGTGGAGTATACCAGGATACTTTTTCTACCATGTATATTTTTTTGATGGCTTTCCATACTTTATATGCGGCTATTAGAACCTTAAATCTTGTACGCTTATAGTAGCTCCAGTCCAAATTCAAAAACAAACGGTTTGGGGGAGGAGCCAAGATGGCGACCGGAGCAGACGCTTGAGCTCCCGGCTCCGTCGGCCCTTGGCTCCGCATCAACATCCTGCTTGCTATCCTCCTCGTTCCTGGAGGCGAAATGTGCGCGACGACGAGCTGACCACGCCGGTACTTTCCCGAGGTCCCAGCCTGCCCGGATGCCGGAGTTGTCCGTGATGGTGCTCCCCGCCCTGGACCCTCGCTTCATTGCCGCTCTTCGCCGGCCCCTGGAGGCTCCGCAGTGACCGGACCCGCTAGCGCCACTCCAGGCCGCGCGGTCCTGACCGCACTCCACACAGAAGACTGCCGTCAGCTGTGCCTGGGATGTGATGGCTGAACAACCGCTGCACCCTGCGCCTGAAATGTGAGGGCTGTGAGGTAAGCCCCGGAGGAACGGGTCTCCTGCTCCGATCTGTGGAGCGCGCTGTGGAAGCTCAGCGATCCGGCTCGCCGTAGGCTGCCGGCCCCTTTTTCTGCCACTTAACCGGCTGCACGGTGAACTTGAGGGACGGGTGGCGACTCTCAGCGTTCCTTGTGGCGGCGCAGACCTGAGGGGAGCTTGTTTTCTGCTACGACCTCCCCCCCCGGCCATTATACCGTCCTGCGGTAAACATGACCTCATCTGCCTGCCCGCGGCTGGGGGGAGATAGCCCGGTCCTGCCCGCTGACTGCTTCGCCCTCCCTACATCAGGCACCAGCTTCACAGTGCCGTCCCGGATTGTTGTTAATGCGGGGATGCAGCTTCCATTATCATGTGGCTCCGTTCTGGCCGCCCTACGGGACTTTCACTTGCAAATGCGTGACGGTCTCCAGGCGCTGAGTGAGCAGTTCGACTCCATAATATCTGCTGCGGGTCGTGAGCGCAGCGTTTGTTACCAGCAAGGTGTGGGTCTGCCTTTGTCTTCATGCGGGGATACAATGACTACATGTGACCGTGCTACATTGGTGCCTGCAACTGACTTTCCCGACGCCCATGATCAGTTACTCTCCTACTCTGTTGCTGATACTTTGTTTCCCCATCCATCGAAGCCTGTCTCATTGGTGCCTGCTTCACCGCGTCCGCAGATGTATCCGGCTGCGCTGCTCCTTGCACCCTCGAGGGCTCATTTATTGTGGCCTTCGTCTTCTTTCCTGCGGAACTCCTGTGTTTTAGATGCCCTGTTGGGTCTATGTGCAGTGGACAAAGGGACCTCTACAGATGGTCGGCGGCCATTTTATGCTCCTGATTCACTTTCTTCTTCTGAGCGGCCATATTGTCTTTGTATGCACGGGGTGCGGGGCCTTCATATAGGAGCTGGCTTTGTCTTACACCCGCGATCAGGCCAGGGTTAGGCTGACTCATAACGCTATGGTTTCACGGGTGGGCTGGACTGGGATTGGAGCTGCTATGTATATGCTGTGTGCACACGTCGCGGAATGTTTTCTTCCATCCATGATACTGTTGCAATTTATTATAGCACTGCTGCTTTCGGCGCAGTGGGTTTTCAGTGTGTGGAAGCTGTAGATGGCCGGGGGTCCCGGGCGCTCTGATGTTACGTAGGCTCCTCCCCACCTTATTCTTTTTGGGAGTTTAGATTAGAATAGTTTATTCTTTTCTCACCCCCTATATCAAAGGTGTTAACGTTTTTCTATCTTCCTCTTCATTCTTCTCTTGCTCTCTTTTCTTGTCTACATTTCGGGTTTAAAGGGCGACAGGCACTATGCTGGGGGGGGGGGGGGGTAGGCCGTAGCCTCCGCATTGGTGTAGGGTGGGGGGGTAATTTACTACTTCTTATTAGTTCTATGGGCCTTTATTTCTTTTTATGTTTTCTGTGCTTACTTTGGTTCGATTCTGGGTCCGGGTTTGGGGCTGGCTGAGTGGGGGCGGCATTGAAGGGGTGCGTAATTGCTGATGTGAATATCCTGCTGTTGATTTGCACCGCCTCACTGCCTGGGATTTTAATTTCCACTGTTGTTTTCAGAAATGCTGCTGCTCTCCCGTGTTGTGAAGATATTGTGCGGACTCGAATCTCCTTGGTTCTTATTCTTCACTGCCTTTTTCCCTGATAAAATTATATAAAAAACTTTAAAATTAACCTTCATTTCTCCTTTCCCCTGGTGTCATGGGTCTCTCCAGTGTAACATTCATAAACTGTTGCTATTTCGTCCGTTGATGCTAGGGGGCCGTAATGTTTGTATCAGTGCTTAAAAGTATCGTGGCCGGCCTGATGGTTGTAGGCCCGTATTTGTTCTTTTTTACATGCACGAATAAAGGTTTTCAAAAATTAAAAAAAAAATTAAAAAAAACGGTTTTTTACTTCAGTACCTAACAGGATGCTATGTATAGAGGGTAATTCAGCTGGGTCTACCGGCCTTACCCCAGTAAGCAATATATTCATGTGTTGGAGCATGCAAGCATAGTAATACAAAATAAAATCAGGAACAGCCCACTCACCTACGGCCCTGGGCAAAACCATGTACCGCTTTGCCCTCCGAGCTTTCCCACGTGCCCATATGAATCTCGTACAGAGAGACTGAAGTTGTGTGAGATTAGCATGAGGTATTTCTAAGGGTACGCATCTAAAAAAATATAGATTTTTTGGAAGGATCATCATTTTTAAAATATTGCATCTACCTACCAGCGATAAATGCAGACATTCACATTTCTCTAGTTGATTTCGAATCCCCATCATCAACTTCCCCCAATTCTACCAAAGCAGAAGCTGAAGCCCGTATCCAAACCCCCAGATACGTCACCTCTTGTAATACCCTAGGGTCTGTGTAAGAACCAATATTGACACATAACATTTGATATTTAATTTATAGCCTGAAACTGCTCCGTATTCAGCCGCCAAATGCTCAATCTCCAGCATTGCTGCTGCTGGTTTAGGGGAGACTACAGCTACGTCGTCAGCATATGCGAAGACTCGGTACTCTTGTTGCTGTATTATTACTGGCTGTATGCGGGAATTATTCTCAACCATCTTTAAAAACGAGTCGATGTATAGTGAAAATAATAGTGGGGAACAGGGACAACCTTGTCTAGTTCCCCGCCGTATAGACACTACCGCTAATTGGAGCCCCATAGTGCAAATCCTGGCTACTAGTTGATGATATAGCGTCTGTAAGGCTGTGATGAACTGTGGCCCAAACTCACGACTTCTCATCACAGCCCATAAAAAAAAAACAGGAACTTGATCAAAAGCCTTCTCGGCATCTAATAATATGAGGCTAAGGGCCTCACCTGTGCCATTAGCATGATCAATTAAAGTTATCACCCGATTTACATGGTCTGTTGTTCCACGATTGGGAATAAAACCATGCTACCGTATTGACACCAATGGGGAGATCACTGCTGCTAGCCTTGTAGCCAGAATTCTTTAATACATTTTACCATCCGTGTTTAACAGAGATATTGGGCGGTATGATGCTGCCCAATCCGCAGGTTTTTCCTTTTTTCTAAAGACCACAATGCTGGCCTCATCCCATGACTTAGGATAAGCACCAGTCTGAGCCCTCCTGAAAATAACTAACATGTCATCCTTTAGGACATGAAAGAAGCTTTTATAAATCTCCAGCGGGAGTTTATCAGGCCCCGCGGCCTTACCTGCGGGTAACCCTTTAATAGCCTGCTCAAGTTCAGAGAGCGTAATAGAAACCTCTAATTTCGCTGATGTCTCCTCCCCCAGGTCTCACTTACAATACTGTTGTAATAGTGTTGCAGCTTTTTGACTGTCATAATATTCACTTGCATATAGTGTTTCATAAAACTGTTTAAGTACATCCAATATTTCAGTCTCACTCTCTACCGATCTCCCACTGGAGTCAACAAGAGAATTAATTATTTGGGCAACTTCCTTAGATCTCATTTTTTGGGCCAGGCACCTGCCACTTGCCTCCCCATACTCGTAGTTCAGCTGTTGCTTGATAGTATATGCTTCAGCCGCCTCTTGGCTCCATTGGAGATTTATTTTTGCCTTACAGCGGGCCACTTCAACTGTTGAGTCTTGAATGTCACTACCTGCATGTATATCCTGCACGAGAATCTCCTCAGCCAGTCTAAGTCCTGCCTGCCCTACTCTTACTCTCTTTAGAAGGAAAATAAAGACGTGGCTTTTTAACCAATAAACCTTTGTTATCTTCCCGTTCTGAGCTGTCATTATCTAGCGCCGAGACGCCTTCGGGCATTTGCCTGCGCTTAACAAATTTCATTAATAAATAAATAATAAATAAATAAATAAGTCCTTGATACAGTTCCTGTAATTTTAACCGCAATTGTTTTTGTGTATACAAACCAAAACAAAAAACCTCCCCCCTAAAAGCAGCTTTGAACGCGTCCCAAACATAGCTCATTTCAGTGCTCTCCCTATTGTTCATAAATAATTCTGTAATCTAGCCCTTCAATAGTCATGGACTTTTAAGTCCAACAGCAATTTACGATCGAAGGAAAACCCCCTAAGCTTGCTAGCTACACCAATACCGGCTATAGTCAGGACAACAGGACCATGGTCAGATGTGACCCTTGGGTGGACCTGAATACATGCATCAGTCAAAAAATGTTGTGAGACAAAAAATAGTCTAACCTCACCAACTTCTGGTAAGGCGCAGAGAAAAAGGTGTATCCCGGATCACTGCCCCTGAGAAAAGACCATGAGTCTACCAGCCTGTGTGCTGCTATAAGTTATTGCAATGATTTAAACACTTTTGGTTTCCTGCCCGTGTACTTGTAATTTACATCGCCCAATGAATTTCGTTGCAGATTTATATTTAAATCGCCACATATGATTACAGGAGTGGGCCAAGCCACGAGCTCCACATTAAGAAAATCTAAGATCGCGGCCTCATCCAAATTAGAGCCATATATGGAGCACAGCGTAGATTTTAACGATCCGGTAGCACATTCAGCTATTACCCATCTACCGAGTCTGTCCTCCAATGTCCGGCCTGTAACCCCAATATGCTTTTTAACCAGAATTGCGATGCCGCGGGCTACACAGGCTTGTTTAGTGCATACTACAACATTATAACCCAGCTCAGTTAGGAGTTTCCGCTTGGCCTATACTACATGTGTCTCCTGGAGACAAATAATATCACAGTAGAGCATTTGAAGCTCCCTTGCAACCCGCTGTCTTTTATTAACAAAATTCAAACCCCTAACGTTCAATGTACCCAATCTGATACCTTTAACCGCCATCCATCTCTATCTTGACAACATCCATACAAAGCCTGCGCCTGACAAACCTAGGTTTCAAATGAAATAAAATGTACTCAAGTATTAGTTTTATGTTTAACCCCTCACCCCCACCACCCCCTACCCTCAATCGCCCGCCCAACCCACCCTTCCCCACCACCCACACCAGGGCTTAAGGATCATGACCTCAGTGATGAGAGTGAATGTGCGCCATCCTCCCCCAGGGCCCTCAACCAGACCATCACCCGACATCCGTCATCTCTTCAGCTTGACATTGAAAACTTCTTCCGGAGATAAATAGAGAAACATAGCATATATAATAGGTTATGCACACTGATTATTACAATCTTGATCAAAAACCAGCAAGGCAAATTAAATCATTAACCACACACTCCAGAAGCAAAGGGCAGTTGAGATAATAAGAGAAAATAGAAGAAAAAAACAGAAAAAATCAGACCAAAACAGACATCAAATTGACTGCTGCAGAAAGAAAAGCAGATACAATATATTATTAGCTGCCAAGTGTCTTCAAAAAGTCTTGTGCCAGAATCTCAGATGTGAAATACCGGGTTTGTTCTTTATAAATCACTTTTAATTTGGCCGGCTTCAAAAGAAATGCCTGACCACCCTTCGCTTGAAACAGCAAAATTAACTTCCTCAGCTGCCACCTTTGCTGGACAGTGGAAGGACAAAAATCAGGACGGATAAAAAACTCACATCCATTACCAGAGCGGCGTCTGTCAGGACGCACCAAATCATAAATTGCCTCGTGGAGTAGATAATTGTTGAGACATATTAAGATTGCTCTGGGCTGTACGTTCGCCCCACCCCTGGAATCACCATTGCACCTACGTTGTTCAAAAGGGAATCTATGTGCCCTAATGACCTCAGTTTCCCGCTGCCAGTCTTTTAATTCAGGAAAGGCCTCCTTGAAGACTTCAACTATAAATTTTCGCAGATCCTGTCCTTCCTTAGCCTCAGGTATACCCAGGACACGTAAATTATTGCGCCTTGCGCGATTTTCCAGGTCTGTGAGCTTCCACTCGATGTCTGCTTTTGTCTTCTGTAATGTCTCTATAGCCGATTGTGCTTAATTAGAGAGTCCTCTGCACCAGCAATGCGCTATTCTGCTTCAACTACTCTCGTGGTTATCTCTGCATAGGATTTTGTCATCCGGCGTACCGTATTTTGCAGCTTCCGCACTGCTCCTTGTGTACGAATACTCTCTGCCTTAGTCTCCGCGCGGTGGGCCATTATGCTCTCATAGATAATGTTCAGGGTAACCACATCATCTTCCTCGATATTACCCGGGCAGTGTACCGATTCCTGACCACACCCGTCCCATCTGGGTTGTACAAGGGTTGACATAAGAGGGGAGGTCTTGTCAAGTTCTTGCACTCTTCTGACAGTGTCTTGATCTAGAGACTGCCCTAAATCATCGTCCTCCAACATCTCACCTTCATCCCCCCAGTCACCAACTGTACAAGCATTATCGTCTCCTGAAGCAATTGACATTGAGTAAAACTTGCCCTCAGAAATGGCAGACTCATCATCATTTCCTTCCTCATTTATCTTATCCAAGACAGAGCAGATTCCCTCATTATGTATGCTGACGGATGTAACCACAGCCGTGGTAGCTGAGGACCTGCTAACTGCCATCAAGTTATCAGCGAGGATATCTGCACCAGAATTTGTGACAATACTTTTATCCCCTACAGTGGCTGCTGTTGTATTGCTCACGACGTGCAGGTTTGAAAGAGAGGGGTTTTGTATACCCACTCCCGCCTCCATAACAGTTTTAGCTTTAAGGGTAGGTTTTTTAAAGAAGATTGCAGGCACCGTTGGATTTTTAGCAGAGACATCAGGCGGTGCATTCACTTGCTCACCTGGAGCTGGAGCCGGAGAGTTACATACCCGTTCGGCTTGGTGGCGTTTGGTACCACCATTCACATTCCCTCTGCCTCGCGGAGCTAATGGAGCATTGTCCGATTCTGGCTCTGCTGTGCCGAGTGCCGCTCCGTCAATGCCGACCTCCGTCGTGTCTGTCGCGGTTACTCCCGAGGCTGCTACATCGTTTGAGCTTGCAGTGAAGGCAGCGGCACCTCGGGTTCTGCTCCTCTCCCCTTCGGCACCATAGCGTGTAACAAATCCGCTTGCTTGCCGCAGCTGTTATGTATCTCACAGTGTGAGTGCCGACTGAGCTGCACTCCGCCTCCCAGCGGCAGCAACCTAGGACGCCGAGATCGCCAACCCCAGACTCCGCACTGACCCCGAACCGGACCGGACCTCGGTTCCACACCGTACCTTGACCGCGTGTGCCACAACTTCAATAGGCACAGAAATTTACAATAATCCACCCGGGATGATGTCCAGAAGACTTCGACAGCACATCACAGGCGGTGCGGTTTCAAGTCGTTTTGGCGGGTGAATTACTGCTGGCAGGAGCCGCTGAGGAGGTAACGCACAGGTCACTCAAACGGCCACTGCAGCGGCCGCCATCTTGCCCCGACTTTGTCTTTGTAGAGCATGAATAATGTGTGTTGTAGCTTATTTTAAAAGGACGTTAAAGTATCCGAGTTGCTGGATTTTAAACATCATTATATTGCGCGCAGCTCCAGTGGCCTGCTGCTTGGTTGGCTGACCAGCATTTAACCAAGTTGGGAGGTGGCATTGTGCGAAGTGCCTGCAATGCTGTTTCTGAACTATTCATTCCCAAATCCCCCCAGCCTGAAACCTGAAATAAGCTTATTCTCTCCAAATACCCTTCCATACGCTCCTGAAATCCTTCTGGTGAACATTCGTGTTTTTTGATGGACCTCCAGGAGGGGTTGCAGGAGTGACTTATTTCAAGATGTAGCCCTGAGACCTTTTGACACACTGTTGGAACAAGCCAGAGCCCCAGCTGGAAAGGATTTAAAGTACAGATGTCTTATTTCAGACTTGGCGTCTGTATGGAGCATCGCTGACACTGAACCCATTTCTTCAAACACTATTCGCCATTAGGGATGGCCAATGACAAATTTCTTGGTTGGTTAGGTCTATTCCGGGTCGGCTGAGTTCTGCACTAAATGGAAGGCAGATGTTGACCTCTCCTTTACACAAAAGGAATGGGGCTGATCACTTGCACGCACACACACACACACACACACACACACACAGACACACACACACATAAAATCGCTCACAATGCCAGATTTCAATCCAGACAGCATAACATACCCCACCTTCCTTATTTAACTCCAACGAGGCTTGGAAAAATGTATGCCGCTGTCTCTTCTGAATGCCCACACGGTCATAAACCAAATGAAAACATGAAACATGTTTTGGGAATGCCATATTCCCTGGTCATTCTTGGATGAAGTGTACATGTTCCTCTCATCTGCAACTGGTCGCCGAGAGTTAAACGCATCAGACAGCTGTATAATGGACTGTACAAGCATCCTAAATTTGGTAGAACGATTAGCAACATTTTGTACTTAGTCTTCCTTATAGTCAGCTGATCAATCGCAATGAAGTGGAAGGTCTCAACTCTGTGCAGCATATTCCACTGGCATGCTACGGTGGTCAGATGGGCTGATGCGGAGACTGTGGGCCTGATTATGAGTTGCTCGTTATATCCCCACCTGTGCGTAAACCACTGTTTGTGCGCCGGTCGGAATTATGGGTTAAAAGGTATTTAATACGAATTACTGACATAATATCGAGGGACATAATATCGACTACCAAAAATATCGGCGACAAAATATCGACAGACGGAATATCGACTTTGTATCTACAAACAGGTAAGTACAAAAATATCGAGTAAGAAATATCGTTTACAAAAATATAGTTTGTAAAAATATCGACTTTATTAAAAACAATGTTAAATTAAATTAATATTAAAAATTATTTACTAAAATATACTTAAAAATACTTAAATTACCTTATAATAATTAAATAATTAATTAAATTATAAAAAATGTTTACAATCATATTTGTGAAAACATATATATATAGTAACAGAATATAATTAAAAAATATCCAATATTATTACCGTAGGATAGTGGAAGTGTAAAATTACTATTCCCACTCCAGAGAGTGCAACAGTAGATAAGGCGTTGGATAGCGTAGAGGTAAAAATTACTATTCCCACTCCAGAGAGTGCAACAGTAGGGAAAGCGTTGGATATCGTAGGGGTAAAAATTACTATTCCCACTCCAGAGAGTGCAACAGTAGGGAAAGCGTTGGATAGCGTAGGGGTAAAAATTACTATTCCCACTCCAGAGAGTGCAACAGTAGGGAAAGCGTTGGATATCGTAGGGGTAAAAATGACTATTCCCACTCCAGAGAGTGCAACAGTAGGGAAAGCGTTGGATAGCGTAGGGGTAAGAATTACTATTCCCACTCCAGAGAGTGCAACAGTAGGGAAAGCGTTGGATACCGTAGGGGTAAAAATTACTATTCCCACTTCAGAGAGTGCAACAGTAGGGAAAGCGTTGGATAGCGTAGGCGTAAAAATTACTATTCCCACTCCAGAGACTGCAACAGTAGGGAAAGTGTTGGATAGCGTAGGGGTAGAAATTACTATTCCCACTCCAGAGAGTGCAACAGTAGGGAAACAGTTGGATAGCATAGGGGTAAAACTTACTATTCCCACTCAAGAGAGTGCAACAGTAGGGAAAGCGTTGGATAGCGTAGGGGTAAAAATTACTATTCCCACTCCAGAGAGTGCAACAGTAGGGAAAGGGTTGGATAGTGTAGGGGTAAAAATTACTATTATTATTATTCAAATCAATGGGAGAGAGAGGACTAGATAGGCTAGACCGTATTCAAAGTAGTTCTCTTTGAGGGCCAGGGTGGTGCGGTCCAAAATGAAACTGCGGGGGGTGTTGTATTCCCAGGGGCTAGCCATTAGGACATCGTGCAGTACTTTTAGTTTTGCGTCCTGTGGTAAGCTGGTATATAGGCTCTTTATGTCTAGTCTACTAGTAATTCAGAGGTGGGGTCGAAGTTGATGTCTTGGATTACACTTAAGAGATGTTTGGTATCCTTGATGTAGGAAGGAGTTTTTTGAACCAAAGGCAGACCCATCGTGTCTGGAATAAAGTCACTACTAGAACCCCTGTCGCGTTTCTGTGACTTCTTCCTCAATCCTTTGGTTCATTATGGACTGCGCCACCCTGGCCCTCAAAGAGAACTACTTTGAATACGAAGGAACCTACTACCTGCAGACCAATGGAACATCCATGGGCAGTGTTTTTGCCCCTAGCATGGCAGGCTTGTACGTGGCACATTTTGAGCACACCTACATATAACAACCCACCAATTCTTTTTCCGCCAACATAAAAATGTGGCGTCGATATATTGATGACATCCTCCTGATATGGGAAGGCAACCAAGAACAACTGGACAACTTCATGCTCTGGATCAACCATCAAGATTCCTACTTACGCTTTACAAGCACCAGCAGTACAACCGAACTAGCTTTCCTTGACCTAAATATCAAACCGGAGAATGGAAGTCTCACTACCACCACCTTTCACAAGCCCACAGCAAGAAACTCCCTACTAAGGTTTGACAGTTTTCACCCCGACACCTGAGGGAAAATTTACCCTACGGGCAATTCTTACGCATTAGACGTAATTGCAGCAACATCCAGGACTACAAATTGCAATCCAACGATCTAGTGCACAAGCTCAAGGACCGTGGCTACCCCTCGAGGATAATAAACAAAACTTGTAAAAGAGCAAGGAACCAGAACAGAGAGGCACTCTTGGAAACCTTTGAGAAACCACAGGAAGCACCTACCCTTACCTGTGTGACTACCTACAACACGGCGTCAAACCAGGTAGCCAACATCATACAACGAAATTGGAAGATTATCAACTCCGGCACAAGGAAATGGGAAAAAACACGCTTTGCCTACAAAAGAGCAACTAACCTCAAAGATCAACTAGTGAACACCAGACCACGGCCAAATACACATAACAGTGACAACACCATCCTTAACGCATGGGGCCTGCCTAAAATCACCGGCCACCAACCCTGCAACAATTGCAGTGTGTGCCACCTGACATCACCTTCCAAAACACTGAACCTAGAACCAGTAAAAACCTGGACACAGCAGCAGTTCACAAACTGCAACTCTACAAACTTGGTGTATTTGATAACCTGCCGATGTGGCCTAAGATACATTGGTATGACCACCCGGAAAGTCCGGACAAGAATGAGGGAGCACTGGAGCACGATAAGGTGTGGCAAAAATATTAGCAAGCTCACAGACCATTTCCTAACCCACAACCACACCCCCAATGACTTCTCCTGGACAGTCATTTAAAAATTTGACAACACCATCAATGAAAAACTTCTCCTACAAAAGGAACAACGTTGGATACATCGCTTGTCCACACATATCCATGGCCTCAACGACGCCATACCATGGAACACTCTAGCTGTGTAACCCCTCTCTGAATACGAAATAGTCTACACTGCAGCAATATCTGTGCCAGGGTATCCCTGCATGAGCGTCCCCTTCTCTGCTCCCTTCCTCCCCAATAAGAACACCACTTATGGGCGCCCCCAACTGTGTGTCCCAGGTGCACCACTGTGCACTTATGAGTAGCCATCTCCACCCCCATGTTTGATTAACTACATGCCGGGTTTTCTAAATCACCTCTCTCATGGCCATCACTACCCCAGTGTTTGGCTACTTACACATTGTCCCCGTCATGCTGGCAATTCAACATGACATAAAACCCCTGTCATAAATCATGACAATAACGCAAATCGTGTATTTGTATTTTGTATTTGTATTTATTTATTTGTAAAGCGCTAACATTCATCCTGAAAGGACATCCCGGCGCTGAAGAAAGTTGCAAGTGATTTGACATCAGCTCTGATTGAAGATTATTGATCTGGCCTGGGAAAGAGGAATGTTTTCAGTTGTTTCTTAAATGAGACAAAACAGTCATTTGTTCTAATTTTAGGGGGTAGCTCGTTCCACTTTGTTGCCGCAATGTGAGAGAAGGCCCGCTCTCCCATCCTGACAGTACGAGCTCGGGTGATGACTGCTCTTCCTAACGTCATAGATCGTAGGTGTCTAGAGGGTTTATGAAATCTGACCCTGTTGTGTAGGATGGTGGGGCCTGAGCCGTGGAGTACCTTATGAGAAATACACAACAGCTTAAAATGGCTCGTTGCCGCATTGGGAGCCAATGAAGCTCAAGCATGCAACTTTTAGCTGAATCATATTTTCTTTTATTGCAGATGGCTTTGGCAGCGGCATTCTGAACCAACTGTAATTTAGAAAAGAGATAATCCGCCATTCCTACAAACAGAGAGTTACCGTAGTCCAGCCTACTCATCAGTAGTGACTGGACTAAGGTTTTCCTGCAATCCGTTGGCACCCAGGGGAAGACACGTCTAAGCAACTTCAAAAGTCCAAAGCTCCTTCCACAAGTTATAGAAACATGGGATTTCATGGATAAGTCCCTATCCAGTGTTATTCCTAAGTTTTTTGCTTTAGCAGTGGGATTGGGAGGCAAACCCAAGTCACTTGGCCACCAGCTGTTGTCCCAGGCCTGTATACCTCTGCCGAACAGTAGGATTTCGGATTTGTCGGCGTTTAGTCTAAGACAGTGGTCCTGCATCCAGGTTGCCAATTCAGTCAAACAGTTCGTCAATCTAGTTTTGGAGTCATCATTTCCATCAATGGTGACCATCAGCTGAGTGTCATCAGCATAGGAGCACATTTCGACACCCCACTTTTTGCCAATGGTTGCCAGCGAGGAGACGAATACATTAAACAAAGTTGGGCTCATTGACGCCCCCTGGGGAACTCCGTATTTTATGAGTCGTGGAGGGGATGTGTAGTCACCCAAACGTACTGATTGGGTTCGATCCGCTAGGAACGATTGTAGCCATCCTAATGCTTTGCCCAGTATTCCTTTCTCTGCCAGAATGTTCAATAGTTGATTGTGGGGTACGGTATCAAAAGCCGCTGATAGATCAAGGAGTATCAGTGCGACTGTTCTACCCTGAGTACCATTAGCCCACATCTTTACCAACACACAGACCTCAGTCGGCATCAGTACGCATGCGCTACAGACCCGCGTATGCGCTCACTATTGACAACAACCAGTACCTAAGCCTGCATCAGTACGCATGCGCTACAGACCCGCGCATGCGCACACTATTGACAACAACCAGTACCTAAGCCGGCATCAACAAGCATGCGCTATCCATTCGCGCATGCGCAAACCGCGCACTACTCCCCAGCGCATGAGCGAACATGGCAAGAATGACATGGCGATTAGCGCGCACCCCTCCCTCTCTTTCTACCTTACACAGGTGAAATCAACCAATTTGAAAGTATAAGCAACTAAGGTACCACTGGTTGTAATATTTACAGTCCTATTTAACATAAAGCTCCAAAAGGCTCTTTTTAGGATTAGTTTGGGGTTAGCAGGTAATTGCTCGGGATTCTCCCAAAAGTGTTTCAATCCTATATTGTTCAACCATGTCTTAATGTGCCTTAGCCATGGAGTGGTACTCTGGCTGTCGAGAATCATAATTTCCTTTAACCCGTCTCGGTAGTCTTGGAGTTCGGGCACTTGCCATCTAACTCTCGCGAAGTTCCCTTCGTGTAACTCTTTAATCTGGATGACAAGATTAAAGCCTGCTGCACTTAAGGTTTTCCATAAGAGACTGCGAGGCACCAAATCAAATGCAGCCCTTAAATCTACAAAGGCAACATATAAATGGCACCTCTTAATCACTACGTACTTCCAATAGAGGCAGCAAAATCTAAAAATTTGGTCTATTGTGCTGACCTTAGGTCTGAAACCGGCTTGGAATTTGGTTAAAAAAGAATTTTCATCTAGCCAATTACTCACTCGTATTAAAATGTGTCGTGAGTACATTTTCTGTAAAATGTCCATTAGACTTATTGGCCGATAGTTACATGGGTTCATCCTATCTCCTTTTTTAAAAATTAAAACAATTTCCGCTCCCTTTCAACTTTCTGGGAATTCTAAAGTGCAAGAAAATGTATTGCACAGATAATTAATATAAGGTGCCCATACTTCAAGGTTATGCTTGTACAGGTCCCCTGGGATTTTATCCAAACCTGGAGCTTTCCCGGATTTAATTTGTGATATTGCCAGCTCTGTTTCCCCTATAGTAAAAACCAGATGCTCGGCTAGGGATTCAGGATTTTCTACGCTCGTATTCATGTATGGGTCATCGTATTTTTTGTATAAATTCGTGAAATGTGTGACCCATGTTAGCTCATCCAAGAAAACATCTTTAGTTACCCTGCCTACATGGTTCCCATTTGCAACCAGCCTCCAGAAGGCCACATTATCACGTGACTTGGCGGCTAGCAGCAAATCAGCCCATTTATATTCCTCCCATGCTATCTTTGCGGCCCTTTGGGCAGATTTGTAATCACTCCTTGCTCTTTTTACGTCTGTTGGAGATTTGGTCTTTATTGCCAACAGTAATTCCCTCTTTGACTCTCTACAGGATCTGTCATACCATGGCTTACTATGGGACAGATTCTGGGTCTTCTGCTGGGTTTTTTTTGGCATCTTAGTGACTAGTAACTTTAGGTCAGCAAAAAATTTTTGGTGAATTTGGAGAAATGAAATATTACTTTCGTTATCACCTATTATTTCTAAATAAGGACCAAAAGTGCCTGCCAAAAGCGAGTATATTTCACTTAAAATGCCACTATGATCCAATATAAATGGCCATTTTAGGGATCTTCTATTATTGCTGATATGGATCTCCGAGTTAACAACTTCGCCTTCCTCAGATGTTAGTTGTTGGACCATGTCATTAAACAAATGAGCATCCAGGATCAAATTTAAGGGAAAATGATCACTTTCAAACCGTTCCATTACTTTGAAGTCTAGAAGATGAGGCCAGAGGGGAATGGAAGCAATCACAAAATCTAAGTTGCTTTTATAGTTGTTCCTGGTGAATGTTGGTTTTTTTGAGCTGTCGGAGGGTAACCGTCCGTTACATGCCCTAAGGGAGTGTTCCGTACATAGATTAATTAATTGTAAGCCCAATGTTGTACATTTAACCTGTTTTACATTCTCCAGGATAGGGATTTTGTTTGCTTGATCTTCATCATTAAAAATTTCGCTAAGGCCCAAGACTGGCTCAAAATTACAATTTAGATCACCAGCCAAAATAACAATATCTTCCCTGGGATCTAATCTACTCAGAAAACAATCTAAATTAGCAATGGTCGGTGATTCTTTTGAGGAGGGTAAAGGCCTGTTATAGACATTTATAAGGAATAGGTTCTTCCCATTACAAGCTGTGATCTTTAAAGCTAATATGTCTACAGAGTTAGTGGTTATCTCCTCAATATTTACCCTTAAATTTATTTTCACCCATATCAAAAGTCCCCCTGACGGCCTACCACTTCTAGAGGGTATCGCACCAATCCCATAGGTCTTGTAGCCCACCCTATGAGGCGTCTCCACTGCCCAAGTTTCCTGAAAGAGGCAGAGAAAGAAAAGGACTCTATATAGCTAGCCCACTCCGGGTCCCTTAGATTTTTATCAACTCCAGCTATATTCCAACAGATCATTTTATTCGGAATTTCAGGAGTAACTAGTCTCTCAGGGAAAGTGCTAGGTATCTCTTCCTGAGAACTTGGAAGCCTAGATTGAGTTGCCATGGGCATTACCTCTAAGAGTGAATTGTTATGCGGAATAGCTATCTGCAAAACCTCCTCCTCTGGATTTATGACGTCATGGAATACATTAACATTGTCATAGACAGTTTTACCCACACAAGAGGACACAGTATTAACCAATGCATCATTCACATCATCAAAAATCACAGTATTGGCCAGTGCATTCTGAGTGGTATTACTCACGTCACCACAACTCAATGTGTCTAATCCCGCACACCCCCGCATCACATGGCATCAATCACAATCGTCTAGACCGCTAAAGATGTCATATCTATTAGAGGTTTCTAGCGGTGTAAATGGTTTAAGATTATCCATCCTACCTCTCTGGGTATTATGTGTTTTGGCCGAAACATAATTCCATCCCATTGGGTCTGGTGCTATCATAGGGCATGGTATGTAATGCATATTGTTTACATTCTGCAGAGGGAGGGGAGGGGGGGGATATGACGCATAACAATTACTTCCAGCATTCTGTACAATGGAATGATTGTTTGGTTGAGTTGTGGGTATATGGTGTAGTTGTTGATATTGTGGCGGGTGGAGCTGTGATGGAAACACCACTGACCTCGGATAAAAGTAGGTTAATGGTTTAGGGATTATTATGTTATTTGTACTTCCTGCCTGCCAGTTCAATATGAGCTGGACAGCGTTTGGGTCCCTAAAATTCACCACCACCACGTCACCATCAATGTCTTTGGGTCTACCCCCCAGCCATTGAAGGCGACGAACATGAACAATTTCACCATTAACATGATTTGCAATAGGCCTATACAAGCTAAGCCAATGCATAATCTTATTTTTAAGTTGAGCAAAACCTTCCCTCTTATTTGGTCCAAGCACAGGCACCCCTGTTAAAACTACCACATAGGGTACTGCCTCTGGTGGAAGTTCAGGCAGAGGTGTCCTTCTAGCTTTCCCCCAAGCATGTCTAGTATCCCCCGCCTCCCTTGTTTGTTTCGTCAAAAATGGATTGGGTGTGTTACCAGTGTTTTTATTTGTAACATTTGATGATGTTTGAACAAGGTTTTTTGGGTGTGGAGGATTGGGGGGTGGGTGAGTTTGTACAGTCGTCATCTGCGTATTCCCCGTAGATTTAGAGGTAGATGCAATTGGGGGAGGAATATTGATAGGAGTAGTGGCAGCTTTAGGTGCTTGGGCTTTAGCTGATATGTTTTGTGAGACATTTACTACAGTTGATTTGGTCACATTATTCAAACCGGTGTTAATTACAACATCCTTTTTACCCAATACACGCTCAATGTTACTCAACCTACATTTCACCTCCATCAACCTCTCCAGTATACTTGCTGAGTAAGACTTAATCCAACTCTCTATATCGAGTAAGGACACAGGATCCCTGCTCACGGTAGGTGCATTAACAGCCGCAGACGTGTCCATAGAATCTTCATTGGCTGACGGGGTAGTTGGCAAGGCAGAAGAAGTTACTGGAGCAATACCCCCCTCACTGTCTGTATGCGGAGTACAGAGTTCTTTAACAACATTACTTGTTTTCTTGCCAAAATCGCGACAACTTAGTTTGGGTTGGAGAGGATCTCCCCTTTTCCGCTGTTTTTTATTCGGTGGTGGACCATACATTTTTTGAGGAGGAATCAGTTTTTTAACCATAGTACGGGATATTTTTACAACAGGCGAGGCTTCTTTTTGATGTACTTTGGTTATTTGAAAGTGAAGATAACCCTTTCGCATCTAGGGTAAGTAAGGAGCTTTGTGTGAGCACAGTTACATTAGCTTCCAAGGGCTGACTGTCCAATAAAAAGGACGAATCATTTACTGTTAAATCAATGTCAGTATCATTAGAACCATTAGCTGGAAGTGAGGGCAAAGGAACTAAGCCATTTTTTATATTTTCCACGGAGCGACGTCGGTCAGCCCTCCTCTCAGCCAGGACAGACTCCCTTGCAATATCAGGGGATGATTTGGAGAAATAATTATCCAGGGTACCGTTTAGCAACACTCCCAGTTTGTCAGGTGCAGGCTGGTCTGAATTTAACGACGCCATTAGCAAAGGCTAGATAGAGGAACCAAGGCAGTCAAAGGTAATAAAGGGAGATGACAAACAAATAGTACCTTAAAGGCCAAGATTTATGGCCAGTCCAGTCTCCTCTGTTCTCTGAGGGTCTCAGAGGGTCCGCCCTTAGTCCGGGCTTTGTCCCGGGGTGAGTCCCGCACACGCGTCCCGCTAACGCGTTGCTAAACCAGGTCTTATACAGGCTGTATAAAGAGGGGGCGGAGTCACGGGAAGAGGCGGCAGGTGTGCTCGATGGGACACGCACAGCCTCGCAGTCCCGTCCTTCTGCAGCACCAACTCCCCCACGCAGCTTCCAATGCCCAACGGGGCTCCAGGCAGGCAGCAACAACACGGGTCACAATCTCCTCGGCGAGCGGCTCCCGCGAAGCGGGGGCCGCGAGGAGTTATCAGCAGCAGCACAGAGCAGGGGGCGGAGATACGGGAAGAGGCGGCAGGTGTGCTCGATGGGACACGCACAGCCTGGTGGGCCTCGCAGTCCCGTCCTCCTGCAGCACCAACTCCCCCACGCAGCTTCCAATGCCCAACGGGGCTCCAGGCAGGCAGCAACAACACGGGTCACAATCTCCTCGGCGAGCGGCCCCCGCGAAGCGGGGGCCGCGAGGAGTTATCAGCAGCAGCACAGAGCAGGGGGCGGAGACACGGGAAGAGGCGGCAGGTGTGCTCGATGGGACACGCACAGCCTAGTGGGCCTTGCAGTCCCGTCCTCCTGCAGCACCAACTCCCCCACGCAGCTTCCAATGCCCAACGGGGCTCCAGGCAGGCAGCAACAACACGGGTCACAATCTCCTCGGCGATTACTTCCCACCCTATTCCCCTATGAACTCGCTACTGAAATTAAATTACTTAAATTAACATAATTATCAATTAATCAATTAAATAAAATTATTTGGCAAATAAAATTTAATTAATTACCAAATAAATATAATTTAACAATTAATTATAAACGAATACCAATAAATACATTTACATATTTAATTAATTATAATTAAATTACACTACATAAATTTACATATTTAATTAATTATAATTAAATTACTTCCCACCCTACTCCCCTATAAACTCACAACCCGCTACAGAAATTAAATTAGTTAAATTAACATAATTATCAATGAATCAATTAAATAAAATTAATTGGCAATTAAAATGTAATTAATTACTTAATAAAAATTTATTATAAACAAATACCAATAAATAAATTTACATATTTAATTAATTATAATTAAATTACTTCCCACCCTATTCCCCTATAAACCCACAACCCGTTACAGAATTAAATTACGCAAAATGTAAATAACATTAAATTCATTAATTAAATTACATTGTAACATAAATAAACACTTTTAACACATAAAATACACTATAAAAAATCGATATTATTTAAAGTTCGATATTTTTCTTAACCTATATTATGTTCTTCGATATTTTGACTATCTATATTTTAAAATTCGATATTACATTACTTACCTTCAAAACGATATTTTTGATGTCTATATTCTGTTCGTTCGATATTCTGTCCAGCCTATATTTTGTACTCGATATTATGTCCATTTGATATTTTGTAGTCGATATTTTGTCTGTTTACCATTTAATACATCCGATAATTATTGGATGCATTAAATACATCAAGCCTTGTTAAATTTCGGCAGGTCAAACCAGCCACATGTTATTCCCCAATAACTCTTATTAGATGCTATTTATCGTACCCGATAAATAACAAACTACATGGTATCATTATTTACCAGGTGCGATAAATAGCACCTTTACCTGTAACTGGGCCCTATGTCTCTTTGGCAAGAGGAGACAAGGGGGCTCCGCAAATAACCTATTGCTACCATGTAGGGGAAGTTGTTTTTCTCCTTTGAACACTGTCACAAGGATGACAGTAGACCACCATAAAAGGAAAAATCGTACTGACATATCACTGCTGCAAGTAAGATTGTACCACAGAATCTGCCTTATGCTTCAACCTCTACTAAGCTCCACTGATGGATGGTATTTGTCAAATAATCATTGCATCTCTACCCCTCACAAAGACTTGTCCTCCTTGGTACTGTTTATGCTGTATGAATAGGTTTGCTGTTGCTTTCGGCTGTTTTGTTTATGTTACCATTATTTCATGACTAAGAATGTCTTCATATATCCAAAACATCATATTGATTCTGTAAATTGCTGATCTTCTGAAACTATTGACTGGACAAATCCTTCGCACTCATGGTACTCTAAATAGCAACAAGTATAACAAAAAATCAATAAAAAAGTGTTTAAAGAAAATTGTTTCAGCAGCATGGTTGTTGGATTTGACACATTGAGGTTGTCGAGGGATTGCCTTAGAGAGAGACAGTCATGATAACGTAGCTGCCTATGAGTTGTGTCTTTACCCTGGTAATTGTGATCAGAAACGACTTATGAAAGGACTTTGCCAGACATCTGGAACCTCTGGTAAGGCATGAGTGGAAAATTTATGAGCAACCATATCTTTCCGGAAAGCCACATTTGGACAGAGAATTCTAGCCCCAGATTCCTCATGCATCCGGAAACATTTCAGCAGTACCTCTTCATGTTGAAAGGTGGCACCTTGCGGCTCCACCCTGATGCTGTTTCGTTCCACTCCGGCCATTACATGTGTTATCTGTATAGGTGTGGTATCTCTATAGGCACCACTTGTGCATGCTATACTCCTTTCTTTCTGCATCTCCAGATGCAGATCCTGGAGGTCCCTCACATCTCTCAAGAGACACTTACCTTGATTTTTCAGCTAAATTCACAGAAAAAAGGGATGTCACCCCCTAAAATGACTGGTTTCAAGTAGGGACTGTCGCAAACAGTTGTCTGTGACTGATCCCTATCAGGTGTGCCTGTGGTGCCTGGGGTCGAGCCATGACTCCAAGGCCTGTGGAGACTGTGCATCGATGAACCCAAAAGCCGTTAGGGAATGAGAGGCAAACCTCTACATTGCCAAGCATAAGAAGACTCCTCAACGGGACCATTCCAAGTCCTGCCCCGTGCCCAAAGTTTGTAATTGGTCCCTTTCCCATTCCCGGAGTTGTTCGAGCCACTCCAGAGGTTGGTCTTCATTGCGGTCCAAGTCCTCATGTAAGATTACAAAACACAAGAAGTTGAAATGGGATGCCGCTTCTTTGCGTCACTTGTATTTGCCTGAACTAGTGCGGTGATGGTGCCACTCTTCTCAATCTCAAACCCGAAGACGGATGAATTTGGAGCTGGTTCTGGCACAACCCACATTTCCTGGGCCTTTATCCACACCTTATCAGATCAGCGTTCTGTGCCACCATACCCTAGCTCTTCGGTTACCTACTGACTCCACCGGTGCACCTTCATGCCCCAAGGGGTCAACAAGCCTTCCACCTGAAACACAACTCGTGGGTTTGCCTTCAGTGTCAGCTGGACCTCCACACTTACCTTGCCTCTGGCTCTTGTTCCTACTCCCTACCAGTGCCACAAGCCATGCCTGCCTTGGGCATGTTGATGCTGATGCCGACTTTGCCGCCTGAAGATGCGGTCCAGATTGTCCTTTCTGTTTCAACACTGGTCCAACCTTAGCCAACATCACTCCAAATCCGTCCCAGGGGCCTCATTTATGAGAAATGTCACATCGCTGCATGAAAGCTGCGTCACTTCTACGACCCTTCCTTGCATCAATACGCCCCCCTTGCATAAATTATACCTGGCGCAGGTATAATGTGGCGCAGGGGTTTACAAAGATGCGTCACTTTGTAAATATGACGCAACAAGGCGCATTTTTTATGCCACTGGTGCATCACAAAAAGTGAAGCACCGGCGGCGTAAAAGTGACGCACATCCTCATAAATGAGGCCCCCGGTGTCACTTCCCCCGCTTGACTTAAAGCAGCCTATTCAATATTCTCTAAATTCCCCTTTTGGGACTGACTCTGATAATGCTCACCCTGACCCAGGTCTTGTCTTCCCTCGACACTGGATACTGGATGGTGGCATTGGATCTGCGGAACGCCAATTTTCATATTCCTATCCTGCCTGACCATAGGCACTAGCTGGGGTTTGTGATGGGGAAGAAGCATTTTTAGTTCATTGTGCTCCCTTTTGGGGTGTTCAAAAAAGTGATGGCAGTGGTGGCAGCACACCTTGGGTGGTCATGGGTGCCAGTCTTCCCCCACCTTAATGACTGGCTGTTGAAGATGGGCTTGCCTCAGGCAGTCGTCAACCACCTCCAAACTATGGTGAACCATTACTGTGCCGCAGTCACAACTGACTACTTCCCAGATGCCCCCCTTCATCAGAGCCATTCTGGACATGGTTCGGTTTCGTGCCTTTCTCCTGTGAGGGTATGATCTGGATGTTTCAGCCTCAGTCCTGAATTCAGTGAAATCAACTCTGAGGATGATGGTACTCCTGCATCCTGCTGGTCGACGATGCATGATAGCATATGAGGGCTTTGCAGTGGGATCTGAAGTTCCAGTGGGCACAACATCATGGGAACCCCTCCAACCACATTCAGAATTTAGAAGAGACTGCAAAAAATCTATTGATACCGATCTTCGTGGCTAGGGGGTGCCCGCAAAAACAATATAAAATCTGGAAGCGCTGGGCGGGTTATAGGGGCCGGGGGCTTGAACCCCCCGTGGAGCAGGTTGATCCTCCTGGGGTGGGATGTTGACTGCGGATAGTATTGGGGAGAGGGGCATGGGGGCCTGGGAGGAGGGTGCGCATATACTGCGAATATGTGTTTTCATGCGTTTTTATCACTGTGTGTGGGTAGAACCGCGTCGGTTTGTGGACTCGGGGGGGAAGGGAGTTGGGAGGTAGGGGTAGCGGGGAGGGGGATGAGAGGGGGGGGGCAGTTTTATGTGCTTCTCCTTTAGCATGTTTGTACTTGCAAAGAAAAAGTCGATTGCCGTTCAGATGATGTAATGTTTTTTCACCTGGGGTTATCCCTGGAGTGCAGGGCCCTGCATAATATGTGCAGTCTGACAATAAAACCTGTTTTAAAAAAAATAAAAAATCTATTGATGTGGTTACTGGACTGCAATTGGGTCAGTGGCAGACCCCTCTCGCTTCCCCATGCAGACCTGACATTGATGACTGATGCATCACTTCTAGGTTGGGATCCCCATCTGGTAGAGGTGGAAATTAAAGGGCTCTAGTTTCCAGCTGAGTCCCGGCTCCACATTAACCTTCTGGAGGTGATGGCCAACTGCTTAGCATTGAAAGCCTTCTGTCCATCAAGAGGAGGCTTATGGGTGCTCACACACAACACCATGCCATGTGGTACTGCAAAAAACAGGTCAGGGTTGGGTCAGAGACTCTGTGCCAGGAGGCTGTGCACCTCTGGAAATGGCTGGATCCACAGGGATCGTCCCTGACAAGAGCTTTGAATTCCAGAGTGGACAAGCTTAGCTGTAAGTGCCTAGTGAATCACGAGTGGCAGTTGCACCCGGAGGGGGTGCATGGTCTCTTCTGTGACTGGGGAGAACCTTGGCTTATGCACGTTGGAGTTTCCAAGGCATCTCTTCAAGTGGAACTCGGGACTCCTGTAAGTCTTTCCGCCAATACCACTCCTTCCCTGAGTTCTCAAGAAGATCAGGACAGACAAGGCCCAAGTCATCCTAGTGGCTCCGGATTGGGCATGGACTGTAGGGTATCCAGAACTCCTGGGCTTGAGCATATGTCCTCCGATCAGGCTACCCCTCTGGGAGGACCAGCTGCCACAGCAACAGGACAGGGTTCTGCACCCTGGCCGTCACAAGCTCCACCTTCATGCTTGGAGATTGAGCGGCGCTAGCTAAATTCCTTTGACCTTACCCCGGAGGTGGTTGATGTATTCTCGGCGGCCAGACATCCCTCAACGTAAACTGTATATGCCATTCGTTGGGATAGATTTACGGCCTGGTGCAGCACGCGCCAGATTGGCCCCCTATGGCCCAAGTTATCTGATGTTCTAATATTTGTTCTCTCTCTTGCCTGGCAAGGTTTTGCTATGGGCATAGTTAAGGGTTATCTTTCGGCCTTCTTACGGTTGCCAGATCAGCCCATGTTGTTTAAGTCACCAGTTGTGAAGTGATTTTTGAAAGGCTGCAACTCATGTTTGCCCCTTCTTCTTTTGTCATGTCCCATTGGGGTCATAA
The DNA here is from genome assembly GCF_964263255.1 of Lissotriton vulgaris. Lineage (NCBI taxonomy): Eukaryota > Metazoa > Chordata > Amphibia > Caudata > Salamandridae > Lissotriton > Lissotriton vulgaris. The sequence goes on from NC_141693.1 coordinate 186,344,009, forward strand.
CCTAGTCCTGACCTTTCTGATATGCATTGAGATCGAGCTGCTTCACAGCTGTTTCTTATGGCTCCTTACTATAAAGACTGTGTTCCTCATTACCATCACGCTGGCATGGCATGTGAGTGAGCTTAGTACTGTTTGTGTTAATCCACCATACACTACTTTCTTCCCAGATGAGCCACCTCTGCAGTCATGGACATACTTTCTGCTGAAAATTGTGACACCATTCCACATCTGCATCTGTTCCCCACCTCACCCTCAAATCGGGATGAGAGACATCAATGCTTGACCCCCCAGAAAGCGCTGAGCTTCTACACAGATCGTACTAAAGACCATCGGATAGACAATCAGCTCATTGTGGGCTTATCTGTAGTAAGAGAATCATCCTTTGCTCAGTCGTGCTCTACATTAGAATCTGCTATGCATTGGCCAATAAGCAGCCGCCATAACAACTGAGTGCTCATTTAAACCAAGGCCAAAGCAGCTACCACTGCATTGGCATGTGGAGTCCCTGACATTTGCCAGGCAGCTAAGTGAGCGTCCCTCCATACGTAAAATAAAAAGTATTGCCTTGACAGTCAGGTTCACCAGGAGGGACATTTTACCTGCTCAGTCCATGCAGGACTTTCTGGCTCGAATCCAGTCACAGACCCACCTCCGAATAGGGAATTCCTTTGTTATCATTCAAAAGGTTGAGGAATCTCAGAGAGAGGTAACTCTCTTTCTGGTAAAGACTCTATCTAGCTGCATATTCATCATGACCCTCCCATCCTCCCCTTTCTCTGATTGGACTCTAACCATTATTTGGATTCCAAGTCTAGGAATATGCACACTGTCTACCAATTTGCTTTTAGGGCTCTGCATCTGGGGACGTGGACATTCTGAAGTAAGCGCATGGGAATGGCTTTATAGGCCTGACATGTTCTTTCTGGAGCGGAACGGCACCAGTGCCACCTTCCAGTACATAGAAGTACTGCCGAAAAGTTTCCAGATCCAGTCTGATGCATGGGGAATATTCAAAAGGCGAGGGGTCTGCAGCTAGATAGGGTCTCTACCTGAAAGAGTGTTTCTAAAGGTAATTATATTGTTCAGGTGGGTAGGTGTAGCTTCCCGTAGGTGTGTTTCCAGTAGCAACACCACCCCTGCTAGTTTAATATAGTGCAGTCCTGCTCCCTAATAATAAGGTTGATGAGGCTGTTCATATTACTTGTTACGCCCCGATACTCTGCCTACTTTAAATCGTTTCTTGCCTTGGTCGCTAGTCCACATTGCAAAGGATCATTTAAGCCAACCTGGTCTGCTGTAATGAAAGCAAAAGACTGTTGAAAATAAATAATCCAACCATTCCCTCAACCCCATCCAGGCTACACTTTTGCCCCAGAAGTATGTTACCCAATTGTATAACCATCCTAGTAACCCCTAAAACACTTTGGGGGTCTAGGATGATGGGCGGACTTTGTCCGCCCGCCATCCAGTCGGAATTCGGGACCGCCTGCCAGGGGTCCCGTGGGGGGTATTAGGATATGCCCGCCTCAGTGGCGGGCACATCCTGCATTTTTAGCATTTTTAGCACGGTGGCGGGCGGTGCTCTCTGCACCGCCCGCCACAATGCTAAAAATGCATTTCAGCATTTGCATTAACAAAGCGGCAGGCACCGCGCGGTGCCTGCCGCTTTGTTAATGCAAATGAAGGGGGGTACCACAGGTACCCCCCGTGTGCAACCCCCACCTATACTTCACTCTGGGGGCCCGCAGGGGGCCCCTAGAGTGAAGACCGCATGCCTTTCCGTGGCGGCATTGCCGCCGCATCTAAAGACAATCATCATGATAAGGCTGGCGGTGTCTGATAGACACCGCCACCATATTAATCCTTTTCCGCCCAGGCCGCAAGGTGACAGGGGCGGAAAAGCTGCGGACGGTCTTTCCGTCCGCCACTGTCCCCCCCCCCCCCGCCATACTAATATGGCGGGGGGAAAACGAGTGTGGATGTCAGGCAGAATGGCTCCGCCAGGGCGGCGGTGGCAACCGCCAGCCTGGTGTAGGCAATCCGCCCGACTTCGTAATGGGCCCCTTAGTGTCAGGTGTCTCAAAAAGACTGGTCAGGTAAAGTGGTGGCCAATTATGCACTGATTGTTTGCCACCAGTCTTGAATGCCTAGTTGCAACTGATTGCAGAACAACCTGCCTAATCAATATCATTTAGTCAGGTCACCATTTGCCAACCTCTGTGATTGACTACAATCCCAGGAATCTTGGCCTCCTAAGAACCGCAGACTACCATCCCAGTGTTTGCATTCTTAAAAGAGAAACTTTTTTCTTCATTGAAGACCATGTTCCTTAAAGGAATTGGTTCTGCTTTTAAAAAACGTTTTCAGTTTTGAAAAGCAGCATCAGGGGCAGGTAGTGGTCCATTGGCGCGCTGCCTTCTCCCTTGGAGGCTGCCAGCACAATTCACAAGGGGTCACAGTTACCACCTTCTTCCAGGTGTCAATAATTGATGAATGGTGTGCATCCACAACTGTGGTCACCAACTATTCATGCATGCCACTGTTACTCTCAATTGGGAGGGGACACCCCTTTCACACCCTTCCTACTTGTGATCAAAATGGATTGCAAAGCCCATTTGGCAAATCCGAAATGTTTTTCTACCTCCTAAATTGGAATCAATACATACAAATCACTTGTGTAGTTCTAAACTATGTGATTTTTGCAAATTGAGTGGTTTGTTTCCTCAAAACTGCTTTAGTACTGCCCATAGTACTGCACAATTATTGTGCCCATATGGAGACTTGGCCCCTCTAACTATTTGTTTAGTGAAACAAAGCTCAAAATAGTTTATTTCATTCAAATGTCACACTGAACACTGCATCCCTCATGTAGGAGGGCAATTGTATTTTGGGTGATCTATCTAACTCTAACTAAACTACCTGATGCTGGTTGCTAGGCTATGGTCAGAACATACAGAAATTACAGTTATGCAGGACTACTGTAGTGATAAATGTATCAAATCATAGAAGCAAGAAAGCAGAGAAACAAGAAGCCAAACAACTAAGCCCTCTTCAGCTCCAGAGCTGATACTGCAAGTCATTTGCCAATGCTGGCTGCCTGATCAACTGTTGAGGGAGGTCTTGATCAGTTGTGGCCTTATCATCATTGTCTGCTCCCGATCAGCCTTTGCCAGTTCCCCCGGGCAGCCCTGCAGCAGCATCCACTCCCCTCTCAACCAAAGGGTGTGGGATCCGCTTCTGTGCCTCACCCCATGAGGTCCAGCTGACATCTCTGTGAACCACCCTTTCTTCCACCCAGTACCAAGCATCTCCATCGTGACAAGAAAATAGGATTGGCCAAGTACATCAACCTATGGTCTAACTGCGTTTCTCCGTGCTTTTGTTTTACCTCCAGGAAGGAGTTATATTGTTTCTATGTAGTATGAGAAGACCAATATTCCAGACGGCTGAAGGAACAGCTCCCCCTCTAGTCAGGTGATTTGCAGTTTATTATCTCAGTTCATGTACTTAAGCATTCTTGCGATTAGAGGCCCGAGAGGAAACCAGAGAGGAATGAGGGGACTCATCCCAAAAGCACAGTAATTGCTCATTTGAGATGTCATCAGTGATGTCATAGATAATATCATTGAACATCTCATGAGTGATGTAATATGTGAGGTCATAAGCAGTGCATAGCGGGGACGCAAGTCATAGTTAGCACTGCTAACTGTAACTGATAAATGTATGTGGCTTTTTTAGTTTAAAACAGTAATGTTGTCATTGACATATTCACCTAACTATAATGTTACTTTCATCTTTATTTTTTCAGTGAATTCCTAAGGTTTTAAAAAATTGTATATCTTTGTATCACACCTAATTATAACGTCACTTTAACCTTTGTTTTCTTCAGTGAATTTTCAGTTTTTTTAATGTAAAGTAATATTTGATTACCATACGTAAAGCCAACCCACCAATGTGCACGGCCTTTGCCATGCACAGTGGGGGGTTGGCCAAAGGACCTTGTTTTTTTTCATGGGAGAGGAGGCCCTGGAGACCCCATACCCCTTGACCTTTCTTTATTAAAGGGGGAAGGGCCATGTCTGCCCCTCCTCGACAAGCCTTATTAAGCCCTGGGGACCCGATCCCCTAGCGCTTTTTTTTTATTAAAGGGGAGGGGGGCCACGTGCCCCCATTCCTGAGCCTTATTAAGCCCTGGGGACCCCATTCCCCAGGGCAGTCTCTTTTAATTAAAGGGGAGGGTGCTGTGTACCCCACCCTCCCCTAGCTTTATTAGGCACTGGGAAATCCATCCCTCAAGGCCACAACTTAAGTGAAAGGGTTGGGGGCTGCACAGCCTCTGCCCTAGACTTGTTAGGCCCTGGGAACCACACCCCCCACAGCCTGCACTGTTAAAGGTGGCTGCCCTAGGGCCAATTATTTTTGATTCTGGACTAAGACGAGACCCGATGCTTTTGCGGAAGTTCAAGACACCAGATCTCTGCCGTCACCGCTGGAGGAGAACGCTGTATCCGTCCCGCTCCCATGGACGGCAAACTGCACCAGCCCAGTTTGTTATTACCCGCACCAGAACTGCCTCATTTTATGCTGTATACTTTAACTTTGTTCTTTTGAAGTCCAGTTTGACTAGTGCGAGGGGCCCCCGGGGGGATCCCCGCTTTATTTGGATACTCACAGCCCTTAGGACCAAAGGATCTGTTACGATTGGCTATCTGCCCCCCTTCTTGACCTGACGATCTTGGACGTTGCCCTCTACCAGGCAGCACCTATCTTAGACTCTCTGGCATCTTTTTCTGTCCCTTCCTGAATTGTCGTTTGAGGAAGGATCTGTGACCGGACCATCACTTCTACGGAGCTGCTGTTTATGAAAAGTGTACACTTGGCATCCGGGCTGAGTGTGTCAAACCTTTCCCCCTCTGCCTTATCTTTCCCACCCCAGTGCTCCTTCCCTTATTTTCATTATCTTCAGAGGAAGGTGATGGCTCCTTTTTAGCCCAACACCGAAACGCTCTTCGGCACCGTGCAAGCCTGAAACCTGTTGGGCCTCTAACTTCTAACAGATACAAAAGGGGATGATGGACGGAGCGCTTGAGCAAATCAAACACTCACCCCCAGTCAACTGATCTGGGTTTAATCCATCACCATTCTTTAGCTCACTCAGCCACCCCAGTTCAGACTTGGCCATATGCAAATCAGTCTGACCCTGTGCCTCATGGGAACAGTCCAGCCCGAATTGCCAAGCCATGTCTTCCCTGGATCGGAAACAAGCATCCTGTGACCGGTTTCGGATTTATAATCCTCATCAGCCAGGCTATCTTGAATCCAGTGGCCAAGTGAGCAAGGGACTCACGTCTGAGCATACCCTGCCAACTTAGGGCGAACAAAGCGACACAAAAGGGGATGATGGACGGAGTGCTTGAGCAAATCTAACACTCACCCCCAGTCAATTGATCTGGGTTTAATCCATCACCATTCTTTAGCTCACTCAGCCACCCCAGTTCAGACATGGCCATATGCAAATCAGTCTGACCCTGTGCCTCATGGGAACAGTCCAGCCCGAACTGCCAAGCCATTTCTTCCCTGGACAGGAAACAAGCATCCTGGGACCAGTTTCGGATTTATAATCCTCATTAGCCAGGCTATCTTGAATCCAGTGGCCAAGTGAGCAATGGACTCACGTCTGAGCATACCCTGCCACCTTAGGGCGAACAAAGCGATACAAAAGGGGATAATAGACGGAGCGCTTGAGCAAATCAAACACTCACCCCCAGTCAACTGATCTCAGTTTAATCCATCACCATTCTTTAGCTCTTTGGCCGCCATAAGTGTGGCAGGGTATGCTCAGACGTGAGTCCCATGCTCACTTTGCCATTGGATTCAAGCAAGCCGGGCTGAAGACGGCTGGAATGCCAGAAACCGGTCCTCGGAAGCTTGTTTCCGGTCCAGTTCGGGCTGGACTGTTCCCATGAGGCACATGGTCAGACTGATTTGCATATGGCCATGTCTGAACTGGGGTTGCAAAGTGGGCTAAAGAACGGTGATGGATTAAACCCAGATCTTTTGACTGGGGGTGAGTGTTTGATTGATTCAGATGCTCCGTCCATCACCACCCCCTTTTGTCCAACTTCTAACAGCACCTACTAGGTGCACCAGTGCCCTGTACATTTTGCGGGTTTCTGCCTTTTGTATAAATTATCTGTATATAATCTGATTTTTGTGACTATTGTGAGAGTGTGATGCCTGCCTGAAATGTAATGAATAGAAATCAGAGGTGCTCCTTTATGGTCATTTTCCACCTGCCTTTAGAGAATCTCTCTGGCCTCCCGGATTTCCCTGTCCCTCAGGAGATTGCAGTGTAGCAAAAAACCTGGGAATTTGGTTTGGGGGCGACTTAGGCTTCCATGAACAAATCATGCATCTGTCAGGGGTGTGCTTTGGCACACTGAAAGCCCTGAGAAGATTCTTTCCCTTGTTTCCCCGCGCTGCTAGGGAGACGGTGGTTAGGGCACTTGTACTGGCACGCCTGGATTATGCCAATGCCCTTTACCTTGGCATTCCAGGGTACCGTCTGGGAAAATTACAGGTCATCCAGAATGCAGCAGTTAGGCTTGTATTCAACATCCCCAGATGCCTTAGCGTGCGTAAGCAGCTGAGCAATCTGCACTGGTTATCTGTTGCCCAGCGTGTGCATTTTAAAGCACTAACTATGACACATAAGGCACTTCATGGTCAGGGCCCTGCCTATATCAGTTCCAGGCTCTCCTTCTACATTCCCAGTCGTCCCTTGCGTTCAGCTATGCAAAGACGGCTGGTGATCCCTAGATTTCAGAGAGCTCGTCTGGGGGGATGTCCTTTATGGTTAAGGCCGCCACTCTCTGGAATGCACTCCCCGATGATCTTCGGCATATCAAGGAACTGTCTACATTTAAAAAAAGGCTAAAAACTCATCTGTTTAAACAGTCCATTTAGTCCCTTCTGCCTCCCATGTTTACTGTTTCCCCTACGCGCCAGGACACTCTTGAGTAGCAGTGCGCAATATATAAATACCTTTATAACATATAACATATGAATGATGAGATTGGTAGAAATATATGTTTAGGTTTTTTATTTCTTTAGGTCTTTATTTTTGTTTGGAGCTCTCACGTGGGGACAGAGAGTATTCGTTATTGTTGTATATGTTTTGTGCTCCATAAATTATTACTTGAAATCTAAATAAATTTATTTACATATTTGTATGTTTATATCTCTGCTTTTTGCTTTTTCTATTGTTTTTCTCATTTATTCAATGTATTTGGTTCTCCCCTGAACCCAGTTAATTGCCCTCCCTTATCCTTGGCTGGTGACATTTTCCTTCCTCACCTCCGGAGTTGGATCCTCTTGTTCTCCCACCCAGGGCACCCACCATATACTCTTTGGGGGCCACGGGGTGAGCCCCAAGGCCCTGCGTCCACTGTCGGCTCTCAGCATGCATTGGGAGCCAGCATTGCTCCCACCCGCAGAAAGCAGCTACTTGTTCTGCTCCCTGCGGGTGGTAGCAATATTTTGATCTGTTTCCCTGCCCGCATCACTGCAGGTAGGGAAACAGATCAAAAGTCTGTTCCCTGCAGCAGGAGCATTTTTAAAGGTCCCGGCAGCTGGGAGCAGACTATGTTTACTTCCACTTGGCAGGAGATTAAAAAATGCTCCCATCAAGTGAGAGCAAACACAGGTTTCCCTGTCTACGCCAGTGCAGGCAGGGAAACCAGTATGTACCGGAGGTTGGCTCCCTGGGACATAGTATGTGAGCCAGCCCCGGGGGATGGTATCCTTTGACCATTGATGGCTCAGGGAGGTGGGCTGCACAGCCCCCTCCCTCCATCAAAGTAATCGGCCCGAGGGACCCTTCTCCCCATTTTCAGTATTGTTGGCCCTTGAGGTGGACTCCTAGCCGCCTTTAGAGGCTCAGGGTGGTGGGCCACATGCCCTTACCCCTATTTTACAAATTTCAGCCCCAGGGGCATGCCATTCTTCGAAATTTCAGCCAAGTGCTGCGTCCAGCCACCTGTGGGTATCCTACTCACTGAAGGCATCAAATACCCCGCTGAGTGTGCGTAGTAGTGTGTGGGTAGCACTGGCACCTCCACTGAGACCTCTCCACAGAGTGCCTGTGTGCATAGTAGAGTGTATGGAGAGACTGGACTCTCTGCTGAGACCTCTCCCCAGAGTGGCAGGCATGCATAGTAGGGTGTGGGAAGGAACTCTCCTCCTCACTGAAACCTCTCCCCAGAGAGACTGGTATGCATAGTAGGATGTGGGGTGGGACTGGTCTCTCAACTAACATCTCCTCCCAGGGTGATACATGTGCATAGTAGAATGTGGGGAGGCAATGACCTCTCCACTGAGACCTCTCCCCAGGGCTGTAGGTAAGTGCAGTAGGGTGTGGAAAAGAACTGGCTTCTCCACTTCCTGAAGGCTGTAGGTAAGTGTAGTAGGGTGTGTAAAAGAACTGGCTTCTCCACTGACACCTCTCCCTAGGGTGATGGGCTTGCACAATAGTGTGTGTGGAGGGACTAACCTCTTTGCTGAGTGCTCTCCCTTAGGCACCAGGTGTGTGTAGTTTTGTGTGAGGAGAGACTTGCCTCACTGCTGACACTTCTCCCTAGGGCAACGGATGTATGCAGTAGAGAATGTGGGGGGACTATCCTGTGCGCTGAGACCTCTCGCCAGGGTGGCAGGCGTGTGTAGGAGGGTGTGGGGAGGGAACGCCTCTCCTCTGAGATCTCTCCCCAAGGCGGCGAGTGTGCATAGTAGCACCTCTCACCGGGGCAATGGCTGTATGCAGTAGAGTGTGGGAGTAGACTATCCTCTACAATGAGACCTCTTCGTTTGGTGACAGGTGTGTGTAGTAGGGTGTGGGGAAAGACTGGCCTCTCCGCTGAGACCTACCCTCTAAACTAATCAGATAGCTCTGTTTTTAATTTTGTGCAACCACGGTACTCTCACCAACCCAAATGCCCTGATATCCAAATATTTTTTAACCTTCATTTTTCAAAAACAACTGAATGGATTTACACAAAACCACATAAAGTAGATGTTGTCTCACATAGATCGCAGACTCCATCACATCAATCCGTATGACCACCAAACTCCTGCCTCAGCCTCCATGAACTGTGGTCGAGCTCCTTTCTTAGCCACATCCCTAAACAACGCTGCTGGTCCAGGTCCAACTCATCAAAATCCCATTGGTAGGGGCAGGAGACAGGTTTTTTTTCCGGACACCATTGATGTGGACTTCCAGCATTTATCCATCCCCAGGGGGCCACACTTGTCTTCTTCCAGCCTGCCCTGCTGTTCAGATCAAGCAAACTAGGCCAAGTCCTGGGACTGGGCACAAAAAGGAGGGAGCCTTATCTCATGAATTGAGCTATGCACTGGAGATTTGCGGGTAAATTAGGTGCTCATATCTGTTTCATTGATTCAAGATTTTGCTAAATGTTTACGGATTACAGTGTCACCGATCTGCAACCACCATGTTCAGTGGTCAGGCTATTGCCTTTGGCACTTCAGTTTTTAAGAGACCTGTATGCTGGGAAGGCAGCAGTAGTGGATGTCCTCCAGGATTTCTATCACAGCAGATTATCCTCCAAGAAAGTCCAACATTGTGGCAGATTAGAATTACTGTTTTCTATCAAACTCTAGAGGTTCAGCTTTTGGTGGCCGAACCTCTGGATATATTTTTTAAAGGACTCCAGCATGTACAAAGGCCATACAATTTGCAATACAAACACCCACTGGTATTCCAATCTGAGTGACAGTCCCTCCTGGCAGCACAACAGCTCTTCTTCCTGGTAGAATATCCTCGATTCCTAAAGTGTTCTGAGTATACGGTGTCAAAGGTCCAGTACTTACACCTATTTTAACCTTTGAAGTAGTGTAGGAAGCTAGCTCTGTATATATACTATACCAAAGTACGGTATAGTGTGCACAGAATCGAGGGAGTCCCCAGAGGTATTGCAGAGACTAAATTAGGTAAGTACTAAAAGCTCTCTTTGTGGTAGTGTTGGCGAAAAGTCAAGCTTATCCAGAGGGTGTGTTAAGCCTTTATTAAATTCACTCACTCAAGACTGATAGCACACACTCAGAGACTGAATCCAGACAAATTAGGTAAGTATAAAAAAAGGTATACTTATGATCTATTTTAGAACCAAGCAGGACTTGCCACAGGTAAGTAAAATCTACTCGCAAATGCAAGACTTTACAAGGAAGTGCAGTTGGGCATGAATCTGCAATCGTTACAGATTTGTATTGGCTTTCAAACAGTTTAAATTACACAGTAATTACTTTTGGAATACTTTCAGATAACTTTTGGATTATATCGACTACTTGGGTGGTATGCTTAGATACTACACTGGGGATCTCACAATACAAGGTAAGTATGACTTTTTTAGGTTTGCAGTTTAGTTACTTTTTCTTTCATACAAAGTTGAGGTCAAAACAACATTTTCAGGAACAAAACATCACAACATTGTGTTAGACGGACCGGGAGGGTCGGCCGAGGATAAGGGGAGAGGTCTCCGGGGAGAGCCGTCTCCAGCGATCGTACAGACAAGTAACTTCCCCCCCACAGACGTACACCACACAAGGATAAGGTTTAACGATACTTTATAAGCAATTCTTTAAGTACGGTAGAATGGTACAAGGAGGTCTGGACTCAGGGGTCCCCTCGATTCTGGTCTCTGGCTTGGGAAAAGGGTAGCGGGACAGTCTTGTTACCAATAGATGAAAATAGCTCTCAATCCTCGAGCTCGGCGTTCTAGATGATCGGGCCGCGGCGGAGCCAGCAGGTCCCGAGATGGACGAAAGAAGCGACGGTCCGCGGCGGAGCCAGCAGGTCCCGATGAAGATGGTAGTTACAAACGGTCCGCGGCCACGCCAGCAGGTCCCGACGACGATGAGGGTTTACGAAGGTTGCGGCAGCGCCAACAGGCAGGACGATAGTGCTCAAGGCAGAGCTACGGCAGCGCCAGTAGTCCGTCAAGGATGAGTTCTTCTCTGCGTCTCTCGACTCCAGGATACAACTGCCTTCCTGCTCTGGAGCTGCCCCAGTTATAGGGCTGATGCCCTTTGATGTCCGGACCCTCGCACTTGGAGGTCGGGGGGTCCGGGATGAGGGAGTCCAGACACCCAGCAGGGGGGTGGAGCCAGCGCCCGGGGAGGTTGTGGGCGAGCGGCACCTGGCGGGGGAGAACCATCGACACCTCTTTCTCCCATTGACCTGCCAAGTAGTCCGCTCACCTCCTGGGTGGATGGTGGTGCCGGGATGTCTGAGGCCTGGCCAGGCCCAGGGTTGGGGTCGATCGGGGGCCACGCGGCCTCGTGGCGGAGTGTCCAAAGATGGCGCCCAGGCTGGGTGCGCGGGCCAGTAGTGGATCGGCCCCACGGGGTCGATATGTTCAGAGGTAAGGGTCCCGGAGGGGACGGAAAACGTGAAGTGGGGGTGTGTGACACTTGAGTGACCGGGCTCGGGCCTGGTCGGGCAGAGGGGGAGCGGCCCTTCATGTGGCCTGTCCAACATGCGTCCCCCCCAGCTGAAGGCGGGGAGAGTCACCCATCCTCTTGGGGATTCTCCTCGTCGAGGCGGAAAAAACGGGACAGGCCATCCGCGTTGGCGTGATCTGGCCCAGGCCGGTGTTCAACAGTGAAGTCCATTCCTTGTAGGGAGATGGACCAACGTAGTAGTTTCGGGTTTTCCCCCCGCATCTGCATCAGCCACTGCAGGGGTCGATGGTCGGTCTGCACCCGAAAGTGTGTGCCAAAGAGGTAGGGCCGGAGCTTTTTGAGGGCCCATACCACGGCGAAGGCCTCCCTCTCGATGGTGCTCCAGCGTTGTTCTCGAGGTAGGAGTCGCCTGCTGATGAAGGCCACTGGCTGATCAAGGCCTTCGGTGTTCACTTGAGACAGGACCGCCCCAATGCCGTGGTCGGAGGCATCCGTCTGGACGATGAATTCCCGGCTGTAGTCGGGGGCCTGGAGCACAGGGGCGGAGCACATGGCGGCCTTCAGTTGTTCGAAGGCTGTTTGACAATCTGGGGTCCAGTTGACCTTCTGGGGTTGATTTTTGGACGTGAGTTCTGTGAGGGGCCCCACTACGGTACCATAGTCTTTCACGAACCGTCTGTAATAGCCCGTGAGTCCCAGAAAGGCGCGTACCTCGGTCTGGGTGATGGGGGGCTGCCAGGACTGGATGGCGGCAATCTTGAGCTGCAGAGGGGCCACCAGGCCGCTTCCCACCTGGTGTCCGAGGTAGGTTACGGACCCCTGACCAATTTGGCATTTGCTGGCCTTGATCGCGAGGCCAGCCCGCAGAAGGGCCTGTAGCACCGCTCGGAGGTGGTGGAGGTGCTCGGACCAATGGTGGCTGTACACAGCGATGTCGTCTAGGTAGGCGGCGCTGAATCCTTCGAGCCCGGCCAAGACCTGATTGACGAGCCGCTGAAATGTTGCTGGAGCATTCTTCATGCCGAAGGGCATGACCTTGAAATGATAATGGCCATCAGGAGTGGAAAATGCAGATCGTTCTTGGGCCCGGGGTGTGAGGCCGATTTGCCAGTAGCCCGCCGTCAGGTCGAAAATACTGAGGTAGCGGGCAGCTCCCATGCGGTCGATTAGTTCGTCGGCCCGGGGGATGGGGTGTGCGTCTGTCCTGGTGACCGCATTCAAGCCCCGGTAGTCGACGCAGAACCGGAGTTCCGGTGTGGTGCCGGGAGTGGCTGCTTTGGGGACCAGCACTACTGGGCTGGCCCAGGGGCTGTCTGAGGGCTCGATGACCCCGAGCGTGAGCATTTTGGTTACTTCTTCCTGGATGCAGGCCCGTACCCGATCTGGTACGCGGTAGGCCCGGTGGCGGGTAGGGGGGCTGTCCCCCGTGTCCACGTCGTGCACACACCAGGAAGTGACACCTGGAGTGAGGGAAAACAGGCTGGCGAACTGCAACAGAAGGTCTCGACATTCTTGGCGTTGTTCCGGGGTGAGGGCCTCCGAGAGTCGGACCCCATCCACGGAGCCATCTTTCTCCCGAGTCCGTAGGAGGTCAGGGAGGGGTTCGGAGTCTTCTTCGGCTCCATTGTCTGTGGCCATCAGGAGGCTGAGTTCTGAACGCACAAAGTGGGGTTTCAGTCTATTAGCGTGGAGGACCCGGAGGGGGTTCCGTGAAGATTCCATGTCGATGAGATAGGTGACAGGACCCTTGCGCTCGACTACTTTGAAGGGTCCCGTCCATTTGTCTTGCAGGGCGCAGGGTTCGGTGGGGGACATCACCCATACCTGTTGCCCAGGTTCAAATTCGATGGAGGAGGCATTCTGGTCATACCACTTTTTCATGTCCTCTTGACTGGCCTCCAAGTTTGCTTTTGCCAGCTCTCTGAACTGTCGGGTCTGGTTGCGGAGGGTTAGGAGGTATTTGAAGACATCTGGAGGGTTCTTTAGAGGGAGCATTTCCCAGCCTTCCTTGACTAGACTGAGAGGCCCCCGTACGGGATGTCCATACAATAATTCAAACGGACTGAAGCCGAGGGACTTCTGGGGGACCTCTCGATATGCGAAGAGGAGGCACGGCAGCAGCACATCCCACTGGCGACGGAGGGGCTCTTCCAACCCCCCAATCATCCCTTTGAGCGTGCGGTTGAACCGCTCAATGAGTCCGTTTCCTTGAGGGTGATAGGGGGTCGTGAACCGGTAGGTGACCCCACACTGTTGCCAGAGGGACTTCATATATTTGGAAATAAAGTTCGTGCCTCTGTCGCTGACGACTTCTCGGGGGAAGCCCACACGGGAGAAGATCCCCATCAGGGCCCGGCCGACTACCGGGGCTGTCACGGTTCGCAGGGGAACAGCCTCGGGGTAGCGGGTGGCGTGGTCCACTAGCACCAGGATGAACCGATGTCCTTGTTTTGTACGAGGGTCCAGGGGCCCCACAATGTCTATCCCGACCCTCTCGAACGGGGTGGTGACCACGGGAAACGGTTGCAGGGGGGCTTTTAGTTTGCGGCCGCTCTTTCCACTGGCTTGGCACGTGGGGCAAGATCGGCAATGCTGGAGTACATCATTCCTCATTTTGGGCCAGAAGAAGTGGGTCACCAGGCGGCTGTAGGTTTTATCCTGACCCAGGTGTCCAGCCAGGGGGACATCGTGGGCCAGGTTTAGCAAGAAGTCTCTAAAACGGAGGGGCACCACTAGCACTCGGCTGGCCCCCAACTCCGCGATCCTTTGTTCACTGTATAGCAGATCATTGTCCCAGTAGATCCAATGTGTTCCGGAGGTATCCCCTGCGCTTTGGGCGAGGGCTTGTTGGCGGAGTCCCTCGAGGGAGGGACAGGTCTTCTGCTCTTGGCGAAACTGCTCTTGTGTGGGCCCCCCCTCTTGATGCCACTGGTCGAGGCCAGCGAGGTCTGGAGGTTGAGCTGGTTCTGGGGGGACGGCACGGTCGGTGTCCTCGACTGGGGCGACCGGGGGAGGAGGCGCCGGCCATTCGGGTTCCTCTGGTCGGGGATTGGCACGGGTGGCCATGGACCGGGTGGTGACGCACGCCCAGTCCGGGATGCCTAACATCCCCAGGTGTTCCCTTCGTTCTACGGCTGCCCACGGGGAGCTTTCAAGGTCATTTCCCAGGAGGCAGTCTACGGGGGCATCATCTCGGACCGTCACTTTCAACATGCCGGAGACCCCTCCCCACTCGAAAGGGACGCAGGCCATCTGACACAGACTTTCTGAGTTATCGGCTGAACGGACAGGGCAGAGAATGTTTGGTAGGAACTGTTCTGGGGTCACCAGGTGACAGCGGACGGCTGTTACACTGGCCCCGGTGTCACGGAGGGCTTCGGCCTGGCGTCCATTGATGCTCACCCATTGGCTATACTTCCGGGTGTTAGCGGGTAGGGGGACCCGCGGGACCATGTCTTTCCCCCCTAAGCATGCTAGAGCCATGGCGGCTGGCTCCCATTCTTGATGCTCTTGCTCATATTCTTCTTGCTCCTCTGAGATCTGTTCTTCCCCCAGAGCAGCAGCGGCCACTTGGCGGGGTCTTGGGCTCTGGTACTGTGGGCAATTTGGGTCGTTTGCATAGTGGCCGACTCGTTGGCATCGATGACACGTGACATTGGCTCGGTATCCCGGTCGCGCCGGGGTGCTGCCCCGGTTGGCCGGGGGGGTGGTGCTGGTAGCGGGGGCGACCGGAGCGTTGTCTCTTCCGCGTCCTTGGCCCCCTCCTCCTCGGGGACGGTGCTTACCGTTGCTGTTCCGGTTCTGTTCATAGGATCCATTTCGGCCCACTCTGGTGATTTCCCACCGGTCAGCCTCGGCTGCGAGCTGCCGTGGATCAGTCAATTTGCTGTCGAGGAGGTGCTGGCGGAGCTCAATGAAGCAATTGTTTGATAGATGCTCCCACACCATGAGATTGAAGAGTTGTTCGTAAGTTGTGACATTGCTTCCTTTGATCCAGCCCTCGAAGGCTCGGCTAAAATAGTTCACGTAGTCCACCCAAGTTGTACCCGGGATGCGGGTGCAGTCTCGGAACCTCTGACGGTACATCTCGGGTGTGAGCCCATAGCGGATGAGGAGGGCAGCTTTCATGTGGTCATAGGAGGTCATCTGGTGGTCCGGGAGCTGTAGCAGGGCATCGCGGCCCTCATTGAGGAATCTCCCCCATAGACCGGCTCCCCAGTCGCTTCGATCGATCCGGTGGGCGGTCATAGCGATTTCGTAGGCCTTGAACCATTGCTGGATGTCGTCCTCTCGGAAGTATTCTCGAACGACATCCTTGGGGATGTGTACCTTTTTCTCTGTTGCCCCTGGGGGGTGGGGTTGCTCGGGCACCCCTAACTCTTTGTTCTGCTTGCGTAAGTCTATCTCAGCTAATTTGCGCTCGTGTTCATATGCCAGTCTCTTTTCCTCGAGCTCCCTTTGTCTCTGTTTTTCCTCTCTTTCTTCTCGGAGACGCAGGTGCTCTAAGCTCAGTTTTTGTTCGGCCAACTTAAGTTCAACATCCATTTTGAGCCGGGCCATTTCTAGTTCATGTAGTCGTGTTCTTTCTCGTTCCTGGATCTCGTCCTGCGAGAGACCCGTTCTTCGCTCCTCGGGGGCCGTGGTGTTTTTTTCTACTGTTGCGATGTTTTGGTCAGTGGTTCCGACGGCCCCGGTTTCTGCCCAGGACTCTAGGGCATGCTTGAAATCGTCTTTTGTACTTAGACCGGTGGTAGCGATACCTAGTTCGATGCAGAATTGTTTTAATTCACGATGGTTGTACTCGTCCAATTTCTCCATCTGAAATTTCTCGGTGGATCCGCTTTCTTTGGTTGTCATCGTGATTTCGTCGTGGGGTGAGCTACTTTCTGTACGATTATGCGGTGATTCGGATCGCGCCGCTGGCCACCAATGTTAGACGGACCGGGAGGGTCGGCCGAGGATAAGGGGAGAGGTCTCCGGGGAGAGCCGTCTCCAGCGATCGTACAGACAAGTAACTTCCCCCCCACAGACGTACACCACACAAGGATAAGGTTTAACGATACTTTATAAGCAATTCTTTAAGTACGGTAGAATGGTACAAGGAGGTCTGGACTCAGGGGTCCCCTCGATTCTGGTCTCTGGCTTGGGAAAAGGGTAGCGGGACAGTCTTGTTACCAATAGATGAAAATAGCTCTCAATCCTCGAGCTCGGCGTTCTAGATGATCGGGCCGCGGCGGAGCCAGCAGGTCCCGAGATGGACGAAAGAAGCGACGGTCCGCGGCGGAGCCAGCAGGTCCCGATGAAGATGGTAGTTACAAACGGTCCGCGGCCACGCCAGCAGGTCCCGACGACGATGAGGGTTTACGAAGGTTGCGGCAGCGCCAACAGGCAGGACGATAGTGCTCAAGGCAGAGCTACGGCAGCGCCAGTAGTCCGTCAAGGAGGAGTTCTTCTCTGCGTCTCTCGACTCCAGGATACAACTGCCTTCCTGCTCTGGAGCTGCCCCAGTTATAGGGCTGATGCCCTTTGATGTCCGGATCCTCGCACTTGGAGGTCGGGGGGTCCGGGATGAGGGAGTCCAGACACCCAGCAGGGGGGTGGAGCCAGCGCCCGGGGAGGTTGTGGGCGAGCGGCACCTGGCGGGGGAGAACCATCGACACCTCTTTCTCCCATTGACCTGCCAAGTAGTCCGCTCACCTCCTGGGTGGATGGTGGTGCCGGGATGTCTGAGGCCTGGCCAGGCCCAGGGTTGGGGTCGATCGGGGGCCACGCGGCCTCGTGGCGGAGTGTCCAAAGATGGCGCCCAGGCTGGGTGCGCGGGCCAGTAGTGGATCGGCCCCACGGGGTCGATATGTTCAGAGGTAAGGGTCCCGGAGGGGACGGAAAACGTGAAGTGGGGGTGTGTGACACTTGAGTGACCGGGCTCGGGCCTGGTCGGGCAGAGGGGGAGCGGCCCTTCATGTGGCCTGTCCAACACATTGGTTCCTATGGGGAAAAAGTATTTGCGGTTTCTCAGGTAAATAAATAACTTACGAGTGGGTGTATTGGGTGTTAGAACCAAGGTTCCCCAAGGTCTAGCTAGGCACTTAAATTGCACCACCTGCGGCACTGGGGCAGCCGGTTGAAGAGTACAGGGGCCCAACGTTAGCCAATGAGGCTAAGAGGGCCTTCTTTCAGGGACTGTTTACAAGCAGGTCACTCGGGTGTGGGAGCTAAGCTCCTGGGATTAAGGTCAGCACTGCAGGAGTCAAAAATCCATATAGGAGCTGCACCACCAGCTGCACAGGGGCAGCTGGGTGCAGTGTGGCAAGAAAACATTGGTGACTCTGTGGATTCTAATGCAGACGTCCGGTTCAGTAAAGAGGCTGTAGGCTCGGGCAGGGAGACTTCCTGAAGGCGACCACCAGCCGGAGAGGTAAGTTGGGTTCTTGGGGGATGGCAGACACTGTCGGTTGGGCCACCCAAGGCCGTGAGGCATCGGGTGCAGGGTGGTCTTTTGGCATCAGGTCTACTTAACAGCTCAGGTTGCGGTCGGGGGGGACCTTCACTTTGAGGCTGCAGGCGTCGTCTTGAAGCGACTGATTGCTTTTCAGCTATCAGAGCGCTCGCATCTGCTGAATATTCATAGCGCTTAGCATTAATATTGTGCGCTCGCATTTGCCGACTTGTCATAGCGCTTGACACTGGTATTGTGCGCTAGCATTTGCCTCTTTGTAGTGCAGAGTATTTGTAACGTAGCCTTTGAATGCGCGCTCGCATTTGCTTGTTTGCCTGCTGCGTGCATTGTTGATCGGACTGGCCGCCTGATTGGGGGTTTGTTTACTTTATCCGGCCATTTTGTTTGTTGTGCCTCGTAGCGAGGCTCCCCAGCACGCACCCGCCTCCCGCTGCCCCTCCCTCGCCCCTCCCCCCCACCATCCATCCATTTATGACAGATGCATCTGCGCGCAGCGTCTACGCGCAGCGACCGCGCCCAATCCGCGCCGAAGGTTCGCCAAAGGTAAGCCCGTCTACACCCGTCTGCGCCTGGATCGCGCCCAGCGCCAGGCCCCCTGGCCCTCGCACTGCCCAGCCCTCCCGCATTACCTACGATGCCACCACCCTCCTAGCCCTTAACCCCGGCCGCTCCCCCAACTGCGTCCAAGCCGCTCCTGGACACACCCATGGACCCTTCTCCTGCTACTCCTGCAAGTTCGACGGCACCAAGAACAACTCCTCATCTTCGAACACACAACAGATATCCGATCCCAACCACCTACAATGCATCCTGCTCAACACCCGCTCGGTCCACAGACACGCCATTGACCTCTGGAATCTACTCGACACCATCTCTCCGGACGTTGCTTTCCTAATAGAAACATGTATGAATGCCTCTTCAGCCCCAGACATCACCATTGCCATCCCGGAAGGCTATAAGATCATTCGCAAGGACCGGACCGGCCAAACAGGAGGAGGCATCGCTATCGTCCATAAGAAATCCATCCGCATCTCTACCAGCTCAGACGCCAATCTCGGCAACTCTGAACACCTCCACTTCCAGATCCACATCGACCCCAAGACCACACTCAGAGGCACCCTTCTTTACAGACCCCCAGGACCCCGCGCACAATTTAGTGAGGACATCACGGACTTCATCACTCTACACGCGCTCCCCTCCAAAGATTACATCCTTCTGGGAGACCTCAACTTTCACCTTGAAAAGAACAACGACCACAACTCCACCACCCTTCTGGACAACCTCGCCAACCTCGGACTTAAACAACTGGTCACTTCCCCCACCCACATCGCAGGTCACACACTCGACCCAATCTTCACCTCCAGCAATCATGTCTCCTTCAGACACACTACGGCTCTCCTCTGGACCGACCACAGCTGCGTTCACTTTACCTACAACAAGCCCAAACCCAACAACCACCCCCAACCAACTCTGCAAAGAAACTGGAACAAAATCACCATCGACCAGATCTCCTCATCGCTTCTTCTAAACCCCCCAGCCCACTCCTCAAACCCCGACCAAGCCGCCACCAACCTCACACTATGGTTATCCAACAGCACCGACATCCTAGCACCACTGAAAAAACGACAAATCAAACTTGGCAGCAAGAAGGCCTCCTGGTTCAACGATGATCTTAAGAAATCCAAGAAACTCTGCCACTCCCTTGAGAAGAACTGGAAAAAAGACCCAACCTCCAGCACCAAGGACGCCTTCAAAAACGCCACCCGCATACACCACCAACTGATTCGAAAGGCCAAGAAAAGCGCCCTCAAGGACCGACTAGATAGCAACGCCCACAACAGCAAGGAACTTTTCAACATCGTCAAGGAATTTACCAATCCCTCGGCCAACTCTAACGACATCACCCCCTCTCAAGCCCTCTGCGACTCCCTAGCCTCATTCTTCCACAACAAAATTGCAGACATCCACAACAGCTTCGACAACCAACCCGGAGACCAACCCACCAAACCACATGCTAGACCTTCACCCCCCTCGAACACCCTTAACGACTGGAAGCCAATCTCCACTGAGGACACCATCCGCCTGATGAACTCTATCCACTCAGGATCCCCCACAGACCCATGCCTTCACCACATCTTCAACAAAGCAGACTCCATCATAGCACCGCACCTCCGAGACGTCATCAACTGCTCCCTCAACTCCGCCACCTTCCCGGAAAGCTGGAAACACGCTGAACTCAGCGCCCTTCTGAAAAAACCCACAGCGGACCCCACCGAACTCAAAAACTACCGTCCCATCTCGCTCCTTCCATTCCCGGCCAAAGTCATCGAGAAAGCTGTCAACAACCAGCTCGCTGCCTTCCTCGAAGCCAACAAATCCCTCGACTCCTCACAGTCCGGCTTCCGAGCAAAACACAGCACTGAGACCGCACTCATCGCAGCAACAGACGACATTCGAACTCTACTGGACAATGGAGACACAGTCGCCCTCATCCTCCTCGACCTCTCCGCAGCCTTCGACACAGTCTGCCATAGTACCCTCCTACAGCGTCTCAGAAACATCGGAATCCAAGGAAAAGCACTAGAATGGATCACCTCGTTCCTCACCGGAAGAACCCAGAGAGTCCGCCTTCCACCATTCAAGTCAGAGGCCACTGAAGTCATCTGCGGCGTACCACAAGGATCTTCACTCAGCCCCACCCTTTTCAACGTATACATGAGCCCCCTCGCGGCCATCGCACGCCAACACAACCTCAACATCATCTCCTACGCGGATGACACTCAACTGATCCTCTCACTCACCAATGACCCTAGCACCGCCAAAACTAACCTACACGAAGGAATGAAAGAAGTAGCCGAATGGATGAAACACAGCCGTCTGAAACTGAACTCAGATAAAACAGAAGTCCTCATCTTAGGTACTTCCCCCTCTGCATGGGACGACTCGTGGTGGCCAGAAGCCCTTGGAAAAGCACCCATCCCGACAGACCACGCACGGAACCTGGGCGTCATCCTGGATTCCTCACTTTCGATGAACAGACAAGTCAACGCCGTCTCCTCATCCTGCTTCAACATTCTTCGCATGCTCAAAAAAACATTTCGTTGGATCCCCACCGAAACTAGGAAAACGGTCACCCACGCTCTGGTCACGAGCCGACTGGACTATGGAAACACCCTCTACGCCGGTACTACCGCTAAACTCATGAAAAAACTCCAACGAATCCAGAACGCCTCAGCCAGGCTCATATTAGACATCCCACGCAAAGAACATATCTCTGGTCACCTGAAAAACCTCCACTGGCTTCCCGTCAATAAGAGGATCACTTTCCGACTCCTAACCCACGCACACAAATCACTCTACGAAATCGGACCAGAATGCCTCAACACACGACTGTCCTTCTACACCCCCTCCCGCCAGCTACGATCATCCAACCAAGCCCTCGCCACGGTACCTCGCATCAACAAAACCACCATGGGAGGCAGATCCTTCTCCTACCTGGCAGCTAAAACCTGGAACTCACTTCCCACTTACCTTCGCCTTACCCAGAACCACCTAGCATTCAGAAAGCAACTTAAAACGTGGATATTTGACAAGTAATTTCCCACCCCTCCTCAAGCGCCTTGAGACCCTCTGGGTATGTAGCGCGCTATATAAATTCTTTGACTTGACTTGACTTGACAGGTCAGGTTTGCTGGGAAGACCTCCTCGTGGTGTTGGGCAATCTAACTCGGGCCATGGGCGTCTGATGCAGAACTGCAGAGCCGCCTGGGTTCGGGTTCTGGTATTGAAGTCTTTGTTGAGCACATCCGGTGCTCACGGGAAACAGAGTCTGTAAGGTGAGTGCAAGGCAAGTTCTCTGGGCTCTGGGCGGCTGCTGGACAAGCTGGTTTCTTCACTGTAGGTAGGTCAGAGTCAAGACAGACCTTTAGGGCTGAGGCAAAAGGGGTAGGTGTCCACCTCTTCCTTGGTCGGCATGGCTCTTCGGTCCTTCTTCTTTCTTTCTCGAATCTGAGGAGGCAGGGTTCCGGGTCACCCCTAAATAATACATTTAGGGGCGTTTACAGTGGTGTGCAGGTCGGGACCAATGGGTACACCCCCTATTATGCCACCCTCAAGTGGGAGGGGGGCAAGAGCCTATTCTTAATTGGTTGGGTCTCCTCATCTCCAAGATGGAGGAGACTGAGAGGTGTGCTTCACCTCACCTCCCCCATCTGAGGGGTGGTGTCTGTAAAGGTGGGCACACCTCTCTTCCTAGCTCGGTTTTCCCACCGATTCTCTTGCCCGAAGTTGGGGTCAGAACCGGTGGGAGCCAGTTACTGGGGACAGCAAAAGGCAGGGACAGCTTACAAAGGTGGCAGGCCTTTGAAGCTTCCCCTTTCGTGGCCCAGCCCATTCTGGAGGAGTAGGCATGCCACCTCTGCCCAGGATGGCCTTTTTTTCTGGACCCAGAGAGCAAAAGCTCTCTACCCAGGGGTCCAGCAACCTGTCTGGTAGTGGCAAATGGCAGATGTCATTCAGGAACCGCACCAGGGCTGGGTTTTTTTTCAGGGGGCATCTCTAAGATGCCCTCTGTGTGCATTTTACATTAAATCTCACACTTGCATCAGTGTGGGTTTAATGTGCTTAGAAGTTTGCTACCAAACTTCCCAGGTTTCAGTGAAGCCACTATGGAACTGTGGAGTTAGTAATCACCGACTCCCAGACCATATACTCTTTATGGCTTCACTGCACTTACAATGTCTAAGAATGGACTTAGACACTGTAGGGGTACAGGGCCCCTGCCACTGTATCCTCACCTGTGGTAGGGCACCCTGCTAGAGGGGTGGCTTACCTAGGCCTAATGCAGTGGATTGTAGGCATGACACACAGGGGTGTGAGCCATGTTGACTCTTCACTTTTCTATGCACCAAAACATGTTGGCTGCAATGGCAGTGTGTGGGTGTTAAGGTGCAGGACCTCTAAGGGTGGCACAACAGGTGCTACAGCCCTTAGAGGCCTTCTTTGGTTCCATTGCCCTTGGTACGTATAGTAACTTTTACAAGGGGCTGACCTGTGGCCAAAGATGCCAATTTTGGGTACAAAGGTACAGCTATGGGAAAGATTACAGGCCCTGGCAACCTGAATGGCAGGGACCCAGGGCACACCAAGTCAAAAGTGCATCATGTGTCAGGCAAAAAGTGGGGGTAACCATGCAAAAAGGGGCACTATGCTACAAGTAGGGAGCACAAGACCCCGCCCTTTCCTGCCCTGGCTCCAAACTCACTACACGGGGGTAAGCAACCCTTTAGTGTGGGGACATACAAAGCCCAATTGAGGTGCAATTGTCAGCTCCTCCGTCTCACTCTAGCTCAGCAAAACCCATCAGACTTGCCATGGACCATCAGGATGTGAGTGACTATCTAGAGGCAATGTACAAAGCCCAGCTGTCGCCCAACCCAGATGTGTGTTCCAGAGACTAGCAGAAGGCAGAAAATGGTTAAAGAAAGAAAATGCCAACTTCCTAAAAGTGGCATTTTCAGACTTGTGATTTAAAAAACAACTTCACTAAAAGATGTGTTTTTAAATCGCGAGATATCAAATGTACTTTTCCCAATTGAAAGTTACACTTGCAAAATGTTACAATGCAGCTCCAGTGTTAACCTAAGGCCTAAGTGAGATATATGCCTTGCAGTAGTGAAAAACGAATTTGAGAGTATTTTACTAGTAGGGCGTTTAAACTTAAAAAGTTCACGTCCAACCTTTTAAGTACACTGCACCCTGCCCATCGGCTGTCCAGGACCGTTTAGGCCCGACAAGTAGGTTATCTTGTCGGGTCGAAATGGCAGTTTAAAACTGCACACACAGGCTCTGCAGTGGCAAGCCTGAGACATGTTTGAAAGGCTACTCATGTGGGTGGGACAATCAGTGCTGCAGGCCCACTAGTAGCATTTGATTTACATGCCCTGAGCACAGGTAGTGCACTGTACTAGGAACATATCAGTAAATCGAATATACCAATCATGGAGAAACCAAATGACATCACGCTTTACACCCAGAGCACATGCACGTTTGCACGTGTCATCAGTGAAAAAGTGCGCAGAGTTTCAGCACACAGTCAAAAACAGGAGGTTAGAAGGCAAAAAGTCTGGGGAAAGCATGCCAAAAGATGCCAGGTCTAAAAGGGCGAAACTGGAAAATCACATCATTAATGAAGCAGATTTATTAGCAGTGTAGACCTTACTATGTGTTTATTAGCAGTATAGACATTGTTATGTTTGTGGTGGACTAGCTTTGAACTACCACAATCCATGCCCCCAGGTCCTGACACAGGATGCAAAATGTCTTAACTTTCTTGATAGAAACGTTTTCATTCTATTAAGGACACAGAGGTGGAAGATTATTACACCCTGACTGGTAATATGATGTTTGTTTACAATTATAAGGTTATTCTTGTATCTAAGTATGTGTCCCCCTCCTCTACCTTGATTTTTGATCGTATATACAATTTTAATGTTTAACAAGTATTGATTCAAAGGGCTCTTATATGGGCTTTATTCAATGACAAGAAACAAGATTAACATAAGACACTGTGAAGGGAATCATCTGCTTTCCTTGCTGAAAAGAGGATGATGAGATTGTGATGTCTATAAAATACACCCTCATGGGCTGTGTAGTTTGATGTATGCTTCAGATGTTTTGTTCCTCAAATGTATCATCTGCTGTTCAGTGAGTGGAAAAATAACAGAGCAGCTACTCACTGTCCCGGAGTACCTGTTTACTAGTAAGAAGTGCAAGTACTCTTCCACTAAGAATATTGCACTAGTAGTGAGAAGGGCTGGTACTCTCCCTTCCAAATTAAAGAAGGGTGGGTACTGAGCACCAGTCCATTTAAAGAACTGCTGCTGTTTAAGAGCAGTAGAGTCATAAAAGAAGTACAACTTAATACTTCTGAATCACCTTAATAAAATCGAAAACTTTGTCATGAAAACTATCAAATTTTGAAATATAGTTGGATTTTCCATGTGGAGCATTTTACTGTGTTTATATTTCAGTGAATAAATAATAAAGGAGAATAATGATTTTTACGATGGATGAAGTAGGCAGATGCTCAATTATTATGATTACATTTGAAACAAGTTTAATGTGATGAATATAAGTGTGCTTATTAATACGATTTAGTAGTGACACATTTTTATAAAACACCTTATTGGATACCATAGATGCTGTTTCAATGCTTTTTTGACATTTACTCTTGCTCTTCCCCCTCCTATCGCTTTCCTGTGCACATCTTCTTTCCGTACAAGCTCTGCAGAGTGAAGGGCAAGTTGATGTCATAGAATTTTTCCAGTGTTCATGTATTTTGAATAAACTTTCTAGTGCTCCTCACTGTAAAATTTCCCAAGGTCTTTCCGCAGTATTTCCGGTGCTGAATTGTGTGTAAGAACACCTTGGTTTTGGGGGTGAGCCAGAAGACTTTCACACTCCACTAGAGATAATGTCTGATTTCTTTCTAATTCTGACAAAGATTTTCCTGAACTTCTTTCAGCTCCACGGTGTGTTATTGTTATGATGTTGTGTTATAAAGAGACTCCGTAGAAAGGAAATGTGGTTTGAAGTCTTCTTTATTGAAATACAACCAAATCCCACAGGAAAGTGCTGCCGCTCGACTCCAGGACTCCGGGCAACTGACTTTCGTTGACCAGAGTGCTAGAACCGAACGGAGCCATTGGAATCAGAATACAAAACATAACATGAAGTGTGCCCTCGTGCTGAGTACAGCACGAGGACACAAGAGGAATATACTACAACTTCTCCTTCTTCACAATATTTCAAAGATGAGACCAAAAGAATAAAAGCAAGCAACAAAAAGAAAACAAATACATATCAATCTAAAACATAATCATTAAACCTGACAGGTAACTTCCTACTTCGAACAGATGAACCAGAAGTTTGATGAAGAACCTCCCCACCAACTTCAGAAGCAATGGAGGAAGGAGAAGAACTTGTCAGTGGATCTGTTTGATCAGAAAAAGAACACAAAGAGGAAGGATTGCTAGAAATAGGTACATCTAACCAAAAAGACCAGTCACAATGATCAAATTGTTCTTTAGTCAAATTTAACAAAGAGCGTGCTTGAGAATTGGTCAAGTGAACTAAAGCTCTCTTATTCCACCATCCTCTACTACCAAGTAAAGCAGAAGCTTTACTAACAGAAGTTACTTGGACTGGAGTAGAGAATTTGGAGAGACCTTTAGAAACCCTTTTCGGGTTTTTAATAAGAACCCAATCACCGATTTTTAAGTCAATTGAATTGAAAGTTTTACCCAAATCATGTTTGTCCTTTATGACAGTCTGTTTTTGTAAAACTCTATTAGACAAACTAACATCACAAAATTCATCAACTTTAGTCTTGACATTCTTCTGAGATAACCACTTGGGGCATAACTTAGTATGAACATTCCTATTCCTTAACAATAAAAAAGGAGACATACCAGTTGTACTATGAGGAGAGATATTATACGACCAAAACGTATCCTCAAGGCCTTGATGTGCGAATTTAATGATATCAAGCCTGATATCTGAAGGAGGAACAAAAACATCATGTCTCATTATCAAATTGTTAACCAGGGACAGTTCAGAAGAAATCATAGCAAACGCTTTTAATTCATTGGACAGTTTCCTATTCTCAGGCCAGCCTTTAGAAATATACTGTGCGACTAATTTTAAGTTATGATCATTCTCATATGCTTTGGACCAAGACTCTTCTGTGATACATGGACATAACTTTGTAGCATCAAGAGTGGCGACTACACACTCGATGTCACCAATTTCTTCAAAATCAGATGAATCATTAAGCGACATGCGAGATAAGCAGTCAGCACGAAAATTCTTGCCACCATATATGTGCTTGATGTTGAAGTGGAACTCATGTAATTGATGTTGAAGTGGAACTCATGTAATTTTGATAAGAGCCTGACAAGTCTTGAAGAAGCTCTCCCTAGGCCATCACCATTAAGCAGTTGAGTGAGGGGCTTGTGGTCAGTGAATAAATCAAATTCTTGTCCCCATATATAATTTTTGAACTTTTCAATGGCCCATACACAAGCCAAGGACTCTCGCTCAATAGTGCTATAGTGTGTTTCAGAATCCTTGAGTCTCCTGGAAGAAAAAGCAATTGTGTGTTCTCTCCCTGAGACCCACTGTCCTAAGACAGCACCTAAGCCAGTCAAACTAGCGTCAACCATAATGAAACATCTGCCAGAATCTTGAAAAGGATGTAACGCAGGTGCTCCAACAATCATGTTCTTGATGTGAATAAAAGATGCATCAATTTCTTCTGACCAGTCAAATTTTGAACCTTTGCGTAGCAAAGAACGAAGAGGTTCAACAATTTGCGCACAGCCTTTGACAAAACGGGCATAATACTCCGCTAAACCAAGAAAGGAACGAAGGGCATCCTTGTCTTTGGGAGGGGAGGCATGAGTAATAGCCTCAATAAGAGAGGACTTGGGTTTTATGCCTTCAGGAGTCAATGTATGACCTAAGTATTCCAAAGATTGAGAGCCAAATTTACATTTATCAGCTCTGACCGTCATGCCAGATTCATTGAGTTTACTCAAAACAGAAGTCAGGTGTGACAAATGAGAATCCCAATCAGGAGAAAAAACCAAAATGTCATCCTGATAGGCCTGTACACCAGGAATAGACTGAAAAAGATGATCCATTATCTTTTGGAAGACACTAGCTGCACTAGCTAGCCCAAAGGGAAGTTTCAAGTATTTGTAAACTCCAAATGGGGTCACAAATGTGGTAAGATCTTGGGAGGCCTCAGTGAGGGGAACCTGATGGTATGCTGAACGCAAATCAATTAAAGAAAAATATTTTGCACCACCCAGATTGGCCAGGAGATCATGAATTTTGGGGAGGGGATGGCAGTCAACCAAAATATTTTTGTTTAATGTGCGTAAGTCGGCACATAGCCTGACCTCGCCATTCTTTTTGCGTACGATAACAATGGGCGAAACCCATTCGGAAGAGTCTGAAGGTGCGATGATACCATCATTTTTAAGAGAAGTGAGAACAGACTTAAGTTCATCCCTTGCGCTAATAGGGACTGGGCGAACTTTATGGACTATGGGTTGAGCAGGCGCTTTCAATTTGATCTCATGTCGAAAACCTTTGACAGAACCTGGTTGGTTAGAAAAGACTTTTGGAAATTTGTCCAAAATTTGTTTAATGTCAGACTCGTGATCATTGACGAGAAGACATTCGGATACAAAAGGTGGAGCAGGAGAGTAATCCTCAGGAGGGTCACCTACTCTTATAGGATCGTCAGAACCAGGCATTAAGTAGAGACCCATTTTGGCGAGATCTTGCCATCCAACAATATTGCGACCATTAATCGCAACATACATTTTTGTAATAATAGATCTGCCAAAGCACTCTAACCTATAGTTAAAATAACCAAGCACGATAATGTCAAATTCACCGAATGCCTTAGGACTGAGGTCGGATTCGATTAAAGAAATGGAGTTATTCCATTTTTCATGAAACATTACATCATTCAAAATGGTTATTGGAGATCCAGAATCTGCCATTACTAAAATTTCAATGTCACCAAAGAGTGCAGAGCAGAATGGACCTTTAACTAATTTTGGAGCGTGAATATAATTGCACTGAATAGAAACAACCATATCTTGAAATTCATCAATGCAATCATCAATATCAGGACATACAATGTTATTAACGGAAGGTCTGATTTTTTTTTGACAGATCTGCATAGACCTTGAAAGTGCCCTATTTTTTTGCATAAAACACATCTTTTGCCAAGAGCAGGACAAGTAGGGTTGTTACCAATATGAGACTTAGAACTGCACCTGTAACAAAAGGGGTTGCATTTCTTAGGCAATTGTTTAAAAGACCTATTCACATTAACAACATTAACAGAATTTGAATTATCATTTGAGGAAGAATGAAAAGGAATATGAGGTTGGTCTTTCTGAAGAGCATTAGACGTTGTTATAGACCTTTCAATGCTCTTAGCAATGTCAATGGTCTCTTGAAGTGTAGGTTTCTTACAACTCAACAGGCGTTGTTGAATCTTTTTGGAATAACAAGCGAAAACAAATTGATCCCGGATGTAGATGTCAGGATTTGATTCAAATTCACAAGTGGATGCTAAAATTCTTAATTGGGCAATATACTCTTCAATAGATTCGTCTTCACGTTGTCTTCTTTTAAAGAAATTATGTCTCTCAAGCATTTCATTTGGTTCTTCACCATAATGCCTAGCTAAGCGAGACAAAGCTTCCTTATATTCATCCCAATGATCACCTGCATCACCAGAGGGAACAGGAGACCTTGGAATATTTTCGAAGACATTCTGTGCAGCAACTCCTAAGCAACCATATAATATATAGCGACTTTTCTTTCAGGGGTGAATTTCACTGCGTCAATTGCAATAATATGATTAGCAAAAGCTCTGACCCATTGACGCCAAGGTATAGTTGGTTTGCCAGGAAGTTGAAGAAAAGGTGGAGGTTGAGCAAATTGTTGAGAGGAAGCCATTTGAAAATAAATTATTTTCTCAGTTTTAGAAAAATTGAAAAATGATGTTAAAGAAAATAATTAAAATAATGATATGTGTGAGAAGGTGGCCTGATATGCAGTGCTCACTATTCTAGTGATCACTATGCATCAGTCCAAACGACCCTTATGGTGATTGGTTACAAGTCAACCTTAGACCAGCTATCCTAGTAGCGTGGATACGAGCAGTCTTCGGGCTAAACTCTAGAGGGCGTGTTAAGCCAGCTGTTATACCATCACATATACCCCTTGAACATCAAGTGAAAGGACACCACACAAGTGTTATGAAAATAAACAGTGTATTTATTAGAATCACAGCAGCCCTGTACTCTTTATGAGGACAGGGTACTAAGCACACAACAAAACTCGTAGGAAAATACTTCAAGTGCACAATCTACACAAATGCCCGAGGGCACGGTAAGTTTAGTGTTCTCGGGAGAACCCGATAAAGTAAGTCGGAAGCGACAGGGACTCTGGACCCTTAGATAATGAGGCTATGCGGGCACCGAAATGCCGAAGTTACCTAGCCCAGGGGCTGCGGCTGCACAAGTCTTTACAGACGTCGGGAGTCCTCGCTGACGAACCAGGAGCCGGAAGGAAGGAGTTGCTGGCCGGCGACCAGTGGAAATTGTTCGTAGAGATCCAAGCCTGGATCAGAGATGGATGACACCTGAAAGCAGAGGGGACCAAGTTCGTAACTACTAGCCAGTAGTCAGAGGGTACCAGGAGGGCACCGGATGATCGTCACCTCGACTAGGTGAGTGGGCGATGCTAGGCTCTGCAGTCTCACGGACCAGGAGGCGTTGTCGGTGACCAGGATGGAGGTGCGAGCTGTCCCACGAAGACTGATGCTGTTGGCGTCGCTGGGCCCAGGATTGGGGCAACAAGCCTTGGCAAATTCAGGGCCACGTGGTGGACCTAAAATGGCGTCTTGAGTGGACCAGGAGGGTTCGGGGTGCTCTTCTTTCAGAAGGGAGCAAGAGCCAGTCTGGAGCAACCAGACCAGCAGCGTTGGTTGTCGGGCGTCGTCGAGAAGGCCACAAGTCAGCGGGCTAGTGGCCAAACAACGCGGTGAGCAGCAAAAAGCAGAAGGGCCCCACGCAGATCGTGGAGATGCTGGGAGGCTGAACTTCGGTGCTGGAGCTGCTCAGGGTCGGGGCTTCTCGGACCCCAAAGCACTCACCAGAGGATCCCTCGGCGGTCGTGCTGGTTTAGAAGTCGTGCAGGTTCTGATGATGGCCGGTCCCTCGAGGTCTCGTCGCACCCACGGATCTCAGCTGAGCTGACGATGTGGGTAGAGGTCAGAGGTGCCAGGGAAGCCGGTTCTCGTCGAGCTGGGCAGTCGGATTCCTGAGGAAGGACGTGCAGCAAACCGCAGAGTTCTTAGATGGTGCCTGCGGATGCAGGGTGACTACTCCTTAGTCACAAGGGAGAATCTTGAGAAGAAGTCGAGAGTTCCTTTCGTAGAAAGTAGTTTCTTGATTCAAAGATGATCTAATTTGGAAGGGTCCCCGCTCCTGCCTTTATCCTAAAGAAAGGGGTGGGTATGCGACTAGGTCCTGCCCTAGGGGTGGGACCAGGAAGGGGGGTGGTTACACCCCTCTCCCATGCCGGACTTTCCCCAGGTCAGGGGCTGGGGTGCCCCTGAAACTGGTTCTAGCCGGTAGATGCGTAGTGAGCACCGGGGTGCCACTCCGCAGTCACCTTCCTGTAAAGCCCTGCCTACCCAGGATACACAAAACCCTGTCTGGGATGGTGCGAGCACCGCCCTGGACAGGAAACCCTTTGCCCAAGCTCTCCTTGCTGGAAGGACTCCCAGCAGCAGGAGGTCAGACTCGTGTCTGTGGTGGCAGCATCCATTTTGTGGAGCTGAGGCTTCAGTTAACTTTAACCGGGGTTCACAGTTACGTACATGTCGTGTCCCTCTAGAAGGGTGGAATGCTAACCCCGTCGCCAGCATTGGTGAGGGGTCAGTATCCCGATTCGTATGACACCTTACTCAACATGTCTTGATAACGCGATACCGAAGTTAGCGATATATGGTACGCGTTATCATGGAACAGCCATTGGGTCTTGGTTCCGCAAGCTGCAACCGGCTCGGCTCATGCCAGAGCCAATTCACACGATTCCACGCACTCTGCCTTCAGGATTGTCAAGGCCTGCCATAGGAGTGACTGATAGGAATTCGGGTGTCCATTTTAGGGTTAGATATAGGTATACTATATCTAAAGCAAAGGGTGATTACACCACCTTGCCCCAGCTGTCGTGCAGCCAGTTGTGTCAGATTTAGATGGCCATCCAGGGGTGGCATAATACATGCTTCAGCCCCTGGTAGGCCCTGGGTACCTGAGTTACAGGGTCTGATAAGGTGGCCCAGTTCCAATTGGGTAATGCACCGAAGGTACACATGTCAATTTAGCGAGAGAACAGCTAGGCTGTGGGTCTGATTGGCAGGCCCACAGCCAGAGAAAGTCGTAAACCAGTGAAACAAAAGCAAAAAATCTGGGTGATCATAGGATTGCAGACCCTACTCTCCTACAATATGTGCCCAAAAATGAATGAGGATTAAACAAATCAAACAATTGAATTAAAAGTTATAAACAAAACTGAGGTGCAGGCAGTGGTGTGCCTGTCACCGAAGGAATCATACTTTAAAATGAAGGAATCCATTTTTGTCGCTGAAATGAATGTTAGTAGAATAATAATAAAAGTAGAAAATACCAGTGGTGAAGTTTTCAAACGCCGATGTAATACTGGCAAAACGAAATGAGAAATGCGCAGTTGACGGAAGTCGAATTCATTAAGCCGATTCCGTGTAAGCGCGTAGCTAGGCAACCAAATAAAATGGCCGCCCGACGTGTACGTCTTGACGAGGCAACGTAGGGGACGTCAATCTGAGCTGCGTCGAATACACGTCAGTATGGGTGATGACGTGCGTGGAACACGGAGTAGAAGGGATGCGTACTCACGGGCTCGAGACGAACCGTCTGGCAGATGTTGAAACGATGGAGAAATCCCCCGGAAACAGGCAAAGTGTCAGCTGAGGACAGGACAGCTAAGCAGTTCGACGATACCTCAAAAAGGTGAGCAGTCTGTAGAGAGCTGAGTCGGCAGGCAGGCGTTGAGAGTTGGCCGAGTATCTTCCTGGTGGGTGTTTTGAAGAGGTTCGGGACCCGCTCTTCGCCAAATGTTATAAAGAGACTCCGTAGGAAGGAAATGTGGTTTGAAGTCTTCTTTATTGAAATACATCCAACACCCACAGGAAAGTGCTGCCGCTCGACTCCAGGACTCCGGGCAACTGACTTTCGTTGACCAGAGTGCTAGAACCGAACGGAGCCATTGGAATCAGAATACAAAACATAACATGAAGTGTGCCCTCGTGCTGAGTACAGCACGAGGACACAAGAGGAATATACTACATGTTGCTGTTCATTTGAGACTTAACTAATTCTGATTATTAACTGCTCTGTATAACTCTGCATTTGGACCTTCATGGCAATCATTCTGTACAGTTTAATTTTTAGATTTTTGTAATAAAACCCTTTTACTTTTCTCTGATCTACAAATCAGTTATTGGGTGGTCCCAGTTACTTTTGCTTATCACTCTGCTAAATAGTCGTTGGGGATGATGCCTTTTAAGGCACGAACAATCCAGAGCAGAATCGTCTGAGGTAAGCTTTCGAGTGATCTGAATTTTGAGGTGTTCTAAATATTGAAGCTACGAATTTCTGCTTTAATAAAATGAAAAAAGTCACAAAAACGATCACATTTTGAAATAGTTCATTTTTTACGCCAACCAGCACGTGGGGTTGCTGCTTTGACATTTAATCATCTCCCTTCAACCTAGTTTTAGCCATAATAGTTTTTCCTAGTTAAATACTTTTGAGTAAATGTTAGTGATATTTTTGGATCTCTTATCCTCACGAGAAAGGTCATTTTCATTTTGTAAAAAAAATGAAAACCCTTAATTAGGTGCCAAAAATATCTATGAGATCGACTGAGACAAAGCAGCTCGCCACTAAATGTTTATTGACACCTCAGGAAACGCCATCATTGTAGAGAACAGTCCATGGGCTCTGGTATGGGTGTCATCTGCCAGCAGATGGGCACCTCTTCATGGGAGAACAAGAATGTCCCTCCTGTAGTTGGAATTCAAAGGTTCGCGTTAAGGCTGCCTGTCTGTGGTGCCACGTCTGCCTGGAAGCCTTCTAAGCTCCCAGGAGACACACGGGGCGATTAACACTGACACATTCGAAGGCCGAGCCCCTTAGTGACGTCCTGGGAGGACGGCCACGTCACGCTGAGGGCTTCACCAACGCAACAAAGAACATGGAGGCTCGAAGGCGGGAGCACGGCGAGCCGAGTCTGAGCCGTCATTGAAGGCTTACCGCCACCCACTGGCGGCTCTTCTGAACAGACCTGGCCGGGTTGCATCAAAATAAAAGTCCTCCCCAGGCGGAGAGCTGCCTCAAGGACAACGGTGTCCATCTTGTATCAGCAAAAACCAGCTGAGGCTACGGATGTTCAGTCAGTTGAATGAATAGTTGGGTTATGTGCACCCCTTTTTTTCTTCAGTATAACGCTCAGGGCTTCGGTGTTGTCTAGAAACGGAAGAATTCCCATCCACTTCAGATGCTAACATCTGGGTAGCTCTGAAGGTTGATGTCTGGACGAGACACACGAAGGCGCACCCTGCTCTTCATTCTTCACATTCCTTGCAACCCCCCCCCCCCCCCCCCCCTTGCGTGCTTGAAGAGTGCAATAGAACAGACCACAAAAGTGAGATATTTCTTAAGCAAATCACCTACCCTCCAGGAACAACATGTAGCACAGTGCTGCCCTCTTTTAAGTAGGAAGCGCATAGAAGTGATTTATTTCTCAATGCACGCTACACATTACAAGTCTCCTCACTTACGAAGATTAATTCCTGCCACGTTAAGCACTGCGACTGGATAGACGATGGTCAGCATTTACCCACGTAAGGGCATTTGAGGAGTCATTCGATGCCTGATTACCCAAAAGTTGCAAAAAGTCGTCTTAATAATTCGTAACTCAATCAAGTTTTAAAAAAAAATAAGCCTCAGATATCCCCTAGCTTCCAGGATACTACTAAATAGACCCACAGTGGAGCTAACGTCAACAAAAATATAGTGTTTTGAGGGAAAAAAAAGTCTGCTTTAAAATATTACTGGACATTCGGGAAAACGGAAGTGTTCTCCTCGTTCTAGTGTTTTGACAAATACTATGTTACCAGCCTTTCCTTGAGGGCTGGCCTTCAACCCATACCCATCCAACACAAGTGGCGTGGGCCTGATGATAAAAGGGGCCGGCGCACGTGCTCTGGGCCAGTGGTATGCATCCCAACCATGTGTCGGTGTAGTCCTTTGTGATGCATACGGTGGTGACAAGCGGGTCGCATGTTTGATGACTGCAACTCTTCAGTTCCACGTGGGGGTATGGGGGGCTCAGGTGGAGGGACCCCGAGTCAAAGGCAGCCCGCACCCAGAGAAAAGGGACCCATCCCCACACCACGAAAGAGGAGAGAGGGCAACAGTACAATGCCCCCACTGCCGTCCGCCAACAGAGTGCCTGAAAAACGTACTTCCTTTATACTTGTATATCGCACTACTCACCCACAAGGGTCTCAAGGCGCTTGTACGAATACCGATGTGGAACCCATCCTGGCTTTCCCTGTGAGGCGTCAACTCCTGAGCACCCCCAAGGTGGAGGCCAGGCATCCTTAGCGTTGTGGGGGCCGTTATAGAGATTAAGCAAGCTATTGCCCAGAGTTGCAGAGTGGGACTCCATGATTGGAATAGGCACCGAGGCGAGAATTATCAGGTCCGTGGAATTTTTGAGCCCAAGACCCGCCGAGGCGGGAATTGAACCCTGGTCCCGGGCTAGACCTCTGCATCAGGGTCTGCCGCTCTAACCATTGAGCCACACTTCTCCACATTAAACATTAAACATTAAACTTTCCGTGTACTTATGAATCTATATATTTATTACTTTTTTCTACTTCAGCATATCCAATGCACTACCCTATTTCTCAACCTATACCTCTCTCAATATATCTTCTACCTCAACTCTCGGACTCATCTCAAACCTCTTTCTACTACTCGTTCCAATGCACTACGTAATTCCTCTCATTTATCACAAACCCCATACCACTACTAAGATCCCCTAAATAGCCCTTTCTAGACTCTCCCCTTCTCTACCCCTCCTTGCACCATCTGACACCTCTTTTACTACACTGATCCCCCAAAACAAGCCTTTCTAAACTCTTCCCTCCGATTCTTCCCCCACATCCCTTTTCCTCATCTTAAGCCTCCCACTACTGCTATGACCTCCCAAAAAAAAGAAAAAAAATCTAAATCCTTTACCCTTCTATCTCTCCACTATCCTTTTCAATCAAAATAACAGACTAACATGTCCACTTTTCAAATTTCATATTTCACTATACTAATTCTTTATGGGTTCTAGAGTAGCGTGCTACTCGCCACAAAAGTGCTTCAACACCCCATTAGGGGTAACAAGCTGTATAAATGCAAACCTTTTTCCCTCTTCTATCCCTCTGCTATCCTTCTCAATCCAAATAACTGATTAATATCCACCCCTCAAATTACTTTCATATTTCACTATACTAATTCATCACTAATCCTTATGGCAGAGGTCTTCAAACTTTTGTAGGTTGAGCCCCCCCAGCTGAATTTTTGTAGATGTTGGGCCCCCCCACCACCTGACAGAAATTTCTGGACTCGACCGCCACGCGCACATTCCAGGCATATTCAGCTAATTCAATACAATAAGAGTGTTTAGTAAACTGCAGGTTTGTGAGTGGGTGGGTGTGGTGAAATGACAGAGGCCTATTACACAGCTCAAAACACCACTTTCCAAGATAAAATGTGTGCAAATTGTTTTTACTAGGATGGTTTGTTTTACATATGACATGGATTGATAACACCACCAACATAAATGTGACAGGTGTGCCTGTTTTTCAGAGACGGTCAATCTGTGGATGGATTTTTGCTACTGCCATCCTCAGGTTGCGCTCCACATCCAGACTTGAACGAACTTGGTCTTTAATACCGCAAGTGCTGAGAACCCAATCTCACATAAATAGGACGAGCTGAAAGGCAAGAGAGTTTTGATAGCAGTTTCTCCCAAAGCTGAATATTCTGCAGACATTTTCAGCCAAGGCAGGGACTGTAAGGGGAGACAGTGTTGTCAGATGTTTCGAGAACTCCCTAGATCAGAGCTGGTAACAAGAAACAAATCTTCTCTAGAATCATTAACACATGTTTTAAGCAGCATTATAATGGGATAATTGCCCACCAACCAGTTATGGATCCGAAAACAGTTGAAAGTCCACAGAGAAGGTGCTGAACAAACCCCTCATTGAGAATTCCTTAGTGATACGATAAGTTGCTTGCCTGAAGTAGTGGGGTTTTGGGACACGTCAGGTTTATGTTAAAAAAATAGGACTATTAATAAATTAATGATGTTGTCTAGTTTACTTCAGAGTAATGTTGTCTGACAGACTTTGTGATGGAAGGGACATGTTCGAGATTTTGGGTGCCCTGTGCAAAAACTATTTTGGGGGCCCCTGTTCAGTACAGGTTTGAGTTTAAATGATTTATTTTCAGCTCTGGCATACCCTATTTAGCCAGGCTACTAACAGTGCACAGGCACTGTAGTCAAAATTCAAAAATCGTTTACAGCTAATATTCAGAGATAGTGATGTGTTTTCACTGTTGTAACAAAGCAGCCGCCCACTAATTTTACAGTGAATAATATCTGTGATATCCTCCAATTTCTCATATGTGAGGACCCACTTGGATCTAACTTTTTTATGGTTAACTTTTTTATGGTTGTTGCATAAAACAAACACATTTCTCTACAAATAGTAATAGACTCCCTCACATCAATTACATTAAAAAGAAATTAAACAAAACTGTATTTGCAAGAATCTGTTTAGGAATTATTCCAGTCCATCAGGGCAAAAACAGAAGTGCCTCTATCAAGGGGCCCATGGAAGGCTGGATTGTTGTGAATTTAGATGTCTCCTTTTGTAATTTAGGACGAAAACCTTAATGGGGCACGACATGCCCATACTTGTGTACAGGGGTGAGTGAGGCGACCATATGAATTTGGGTGCGAATGTTAGCGCAGAGTGGGACGAATGAATGTATGGTTAGTGGTGGGCTTATTCGAGTGAATTGCAGATTGAACAGTGAGGGGGACAGGTGAGTGAAGTGTCACGAGTGCAGGTTGAGTAGTGTGCTCGTGTGACTGCAGGGTGAGGTACAGGGTGAAAAGCACAAGTGCATTGTGAGTGCAGAGTGATCACTGTGAGTGCAGGGTGAGCGGGGGTGAATGGTGTGAGTGCATGGGGATAAGTGTGAGCGCATTGTGATCGCTGTGAGTGCAGAGTGATCACTGTAAGTGGGTGAATGGTGTGAGTGCATCGGGGTCGGTGTGAGTGCTGGGTGAGAGTGAAAGTGAAGGGCGAGAATGAGGAGTGAGTGGTCGGAATGCAGGGTGCATTCCCTGACACTTGAAGTAACTCAGCATGTTATTGACGGCAGCGTAGGGTTTCAAATGTGTTAAACTATTGATATTATGGCAGTAACCAGGGATCAGGGTGGAGAAAACAAATAATGTGCTGATCCCTCAACAAACTTCCAGTCTTATGATTACGGTTGCCAGCTCATTATTTTGATGTCACAGATGGTATAAAAGTAAGCAGTCACCTAAAACTGTATTTTCAGCACTTGTCTGTGCATACTTTGAACAGCAAATATAAATAGAAATAACTTTTAATTGTTTTCTAAAGCTGCCTGAATGATCAATGACTGATAATAAAAGGGAACAAAGATAAAAAAAGTCATATTACAAATGAATCAACAAAAAGAAGGGGGGACCGGGAGCTTGTTACCATTACAAATGAATACATACTTCTTATTTATAATAATATTTAGCAATTTGCAAGCTGTTTAAACAACACATGGCTGGCTGGCATTTTGCGCGCCTGCCTGTGTAATTGTAAAAGAAACTTTCAGGGACGTTTTAAGTATGTTGTGGCCTGTGGGCCAAATGTATTTTTGGGGCCCCGGTTCGGACCAGCTTTGATTTTATGATCTAGTCTCAGCTCTTTCATGCCTTCTTTGGTCAAATACTAAATGTGTGTACATTGCATATTCAGGGATAGTGATGTGTGTTTTCAGTATGTAACACAACAGCAGTTCACTAATATTACTGCAAATAATCTGTCACACCCTTCTATTTCTCATATGTGAGGTCCGTTATTGATCTAATATAAACGTTTTATATGGATGTCGCACGACGCATAAACACATTTTGTCTGCAAAATGTCTGTAATAGAAATTTACACATTAAAAATGAATGATTGAAAAACGCTATTTACAACATTGTGTTTTAAAATGATTCAAGGTGATGAGGGCAAGACTCTGTAGAATAGAGCTGTCTCTCCCCCCCCACTCCCACCCCCTTTGAATGTCAGGAGTCCTCGGCCAGAGCCCACTTTTTTATTTTTTTTATTTTATTTCACTGAGTTTTATATAGCACGAACTTGACCTGAATCAGGTATGAGAGCGCTTTACATAGCACCAGTTGCATTGCATGAGGACATATTCATTTTTTTTGTTAGGTACGGGCGGATTGTGATTTGCCCAGAATTACAGGATGTTCAGCTTCTGGAAACTTTGTCTCCGGTCTGGGAAGAGCTAACTGTGCGGCAATCTGTGGGGCATGCCCCAGGGGGGCGAGCCCCACAGATTGAAGAACACTGCCTTATGGGTTCCTGAGTAGCCAAGAAAGTGCTTCAACACCCCATTAGGGATAACCAGCGCCATATAAATGCAAACCTTTTTTTCCCCCTCTTCTATCCCTCCGCTATCCTTCTCCATCCAAATAACTGACTAATATCCACCACTCAAATTACTTTCATATTTCACTATACTAATTCACCACTAATCCTTTATGGGTTCCGGAGTAGCGTGCTACTTGTAAAAAAAAAAAAAGCGCTTCAACACCCCATCAGTGGTAACACGCGCTATATAAATGCAAACCTTTTTTCCTCTTCTATCCCTCCACTATCCTTCTGAATCCAAATAACGGATTAACTTATCCAGAACTCAAATTACTTTCATATTTCACTATACTAATTCAACACTAATCCTTTTTGGGTTCCGGAGTAATGTGCTACTTGCAGAAAATGCACTTCGACGCCTCGTCAAGGGTATTAAGCGCTATATAAATGCAATTACAATACAATTCAATGAGGAGGAGTTAATGCCGACTAGAGAACGCCCGGAACCCTTCAAGGTACAACAGGGCCTGTGAATGACTATGCCCCCTAACTGCTGAGGTACCTGTAAGCAGCCCTGCCTGCCGCCATCTGTCCCGGCGAAGAAGTGCTGCGGCCAGAGCAAGAAACATCCCACCACATGAAATAGATGCTGGCAGTAGTGCCCCACCCTCTAGATTGGCTGCCTGGCCTAGAGCCTCAGGCCACACCAACACTTACCCCAGCACCGACATCTCCACTGCCTGCAGCGCCACTGATAAGCGGCTCTTTGGGTGGGCTGAAGTGTGGTTACTAAGCAGAGAATCCGGTGAAGCCCATTTTCCTTAGCTGGGGCCTCACTCACACAGTCTGAAGTCCATCACAGGGATAAGGAGCGCTGCAACATCGAAGATGCCAGCTTAATCAGAGTCCACAGGGCATCGCCACAAGCCTAGAGACACATATTCTGTCCCTAAAGTGCACCTACCTGCCAATCACCTACAGTGCACAGAAGAGCAGTCAATGCGGCCCGGCGATAGCCGAGCAGCAGTGTACACTGACTGCCAGCAAGAATCTACAGCACGCTGCCAGCAAAAAGGAATAGAAAAGCACGAGCAGCGGCCCACCAGCCAAGGCTCACCACTGTGGAAAGCTGCTGCAGACTGGGAGCAGAGGTGGCTGCAGTGCCACCTTGCGAACTTGTGCTGCCAGTGCCACTGCAGATTGATGGAGAGGATGTTGCCTTATAGCTAGAGTGGTCGACGTCGAAGCTGGGTAACCAGGTCCGAGTCTCGGCAAGGACCCTCAACATCCTGTAATTCTGGGCAAAACATGTAATCTCTCCGTGCCTAACAAAAATGAATGTGCCCTCATGTAACGAAACTGGTGCTATATAAAGCGCTCTGATATCCGATATCTTCGGATCTAGCTCACGCTATATAAAACTCTAAAAAAAATTTTTTTTTAAAAGAATGAGACGGGTTGTTGGTGTTCCTGCGAGGCACTGGCAGAGTCCTATGTCACAGCGAGTAGTGAGGCGAGAAATGCCTGAGGCATGTACACATGCCCAGTGAGGAGGACACAGCATAGCCCCAACATTAGGGAGGAAACAAGCAGTAGAGACAGTGCACTACTCCCAGGTACCGCAGCAAGAGAATGAAAACCCCTGCAGAGTACCCCAAGAAGCCTAAAGGTGCCATAACCAAGAGAGCTGCTAGGAGTCTGGTGAAAGCCAAGGCTGTAAGCGTGAAGTAGCCAAGAAAGGTCCAGCAAAGGTATGGAGCCAAAGGCAGCCAAGCCGAAAAGCAGCAAGCCCCATGAGAGGCACGAGGAGAATGTATGCTGTGCGTGCACCCCCGTGCACCACCGCAGGAAAAGAGAATGCGCTGTACGCCCCCGTTGTGGATGGCCACCACCGCAAGAGAGAGGAACGGACACACAAGGCGGCAGCAGAGGGTGTCCGCAGAGAGACTGTCGACTAGCCCAACCACTGCCTGATGGGGCACCAGCTCACAAGAACCCACCCTGCA
Organism: Lissotriton vulgaris; assembly: GCF_964263255.1. Classification (NCBI taxonomy): domain Eukaryota; kingdom Metazoa; phylum Chordata; class Amphibia; order Caudata; family Salamandridae; genus Lissotriton; species Lissotriton vulgaris. The sequence goes on from NC_141693.1 coordinate 186,385,344, forward strand.
AAAGGTGAGCGACCGACAGCACAAGATCAGAGATGTGCAGAGGGCTGTGCCTGAGAATCTGACTGCACGGGCAGGAGCCCTGGATAGAGAGATTCCGCCAAGAGTGAGAAGTAATGCAGCACAAAAGAGGCTGCTCCGGCCTGCCACACCAGCACCAGTTGGCCACTGTTGGCCCGTCATTGAAAAGGTCACACGGACTGACCGACCTGGGCTACGACAGCTCAGCTTCGAGGCGGAAGCAATACGCCATCAAACCAAGCAGAGAAGATGAAAGAAAGGCGACCCTCCATCCAGGGAGTGGAGCACCAAGAAGATCTCAGAGGAAGGAACTGGACCTGTGAGAGGTCCACGAGGAAGCGAAGGGTCAAGTCCTACCAACAGGTCAGGACCTGCGAGAGGTCCGCAGTGAAGAAGAGAAACAATGCTATGAACAGGACGTGACCAGGGAGGTCCATGTTAAGTGAATGTCACAGCGAGAGGCCTAGTCTGAATAGGAGAGTGGCATGATGCCACATCTTTAGAAAAGTTGCACATTGCAAAGGAGAGGAAGGTGTGTGAATGACCCATCACACTAAAGATCCCGACAACCACAGGTGCACTGGAGAAAGTAAGAAGACCAACAAGACTGAGGACTCGTGCCACTACTGGAGAGTACACAAGCCAGCCACTTGGAAGCAGTGACATCACTGGAGACAGCTCCATGGGAGCTAGACCCCTGACCCTCGGCCAGGGATCAGCTTCCTCCCCGCAGCTCCTCCGTGCTGTCCTCAGCCTGCGGTCTTCCCAGAAGGGTTCGACTCTGGACCTTGCTGGTGCCCGTTGCCAGTACTCTTTTTTCCTGCTGTTATTGTGACAATGTGTTTTGCCTTGTCTGGATTGTATTTCGTTTTGGTTTTGTCCTGATTCTATTTTGTTTTGGCTCCCTCTGACTCCTCTCTGTGTCCCCACGTCCTTTTTGCCCTCGGCTTCCCGCCACGCTGCTCCCGCCTCCCGCCTCCCAGCTGCTCCTCCCTCCCCGACACCTACTTAATAGAGACCGCTGCAGAGAGCGCAAGCTAGACCCCTGTAGCCTGGGATCAGCTCCCTCCCCACAGCTCCTCCGTGCTGTCCTCTGCCTGCGGTCTTCCCAGCAGGGTTCGAGTCTGCAACTTGCTGGTGCCTGTTGCCTGTACTGTTTTTCCTGCTGTTATTGTGACACTGTGTTTTGCCTTGTCTGGATTGTATTTCGTTTTGATTTTGTCCTGCTTGAATTCTGTTTTGGTCCCCGCTGACTCCTCTTGGTGTCCCCATGTCCTTTTTGCCCTCTGCTTCCCGCCCACGACGCTCCCGCCTCCCAGCTGCTCCTCCCTCTCCCCGCCTCTCCTCACAGCAGACATGCGCAGCTTGCGCGTCTACGGTAAGCCTGTCTGCGTCTGGACCGCGCCCAGCGCCGGACTCCCTGCCCCCCCCGGGCACCACAACACCCGACGCTGATACAACGCCAACTCCCTCCAAGCACTCAACGCCGGCCGAAACTCCACCTTCTTCCAAGCTGCCCCAAAGCTCACCCACGGACCCTTTACCTGCTGAAACTGCAGCTACACTAGCCAGCGCACTCCAGCATGTCCTGCCCATCCCAATAAAGCAAGCCACACCAATCTCAGATGCATACTACTCAACACCCGCTCAGTCCACAAGCACGCCGTCGAACTCTGGGACCTTCTCTATTCTTCCTCCCCGGACAATCCCTTCCTGACGGAGACCTGGATGAACACCTCCTCGGCGCCTGACATAGCCATAGCCATCCCAGACAGCTATAAGATCACCTGCAGGGACCGAAACAACAACAAACCGGGAGGAGGAATCGCCATCGTCCACAAGAACACCATCAGAATTTCGACCAACACCAAAGACTCACTCAGCAGGGCCAAACACCTACACTTCCAGATCCACGTCGATCACAACACCACCCTCAGAGGAACCCTTGTCCATAGACCCCCGGGCCCCCCACCACAGTTTGGCGACTCCATCGCCGACCTAATCAGCACACATGCCCTCGCCTCCACAGACTTCACCCTCCTCAGGAGACCTGAACTTCCACCTCGAGAACGCCAACGACAACAACTCTACAACCCTGATCGACAACCTTGCCAACCTCGTACTCAAACAGCTCGTCACAAGTCCCACCCACTCCGCCGGACACACGCTCGACCCAATCTTCTCCGCCAGCAATCACGTCACCATCAGCCACACGACCGACCATCACTGCATCCACTTCTCCTTCGAGAAACACACCGCGCACAGCCAACCACAACAAATCCCACACCACATCTGGAACAAAGTCACCGAAGACCAGCTCCTCACCACCCTCGCCCGAGACCCCCAATCCAAGCCCTTGGACACCAACGCAGCGGCCCACAACTTCAGACAATGGATGGACAACTGCGCCAACACCCTCGCCCCGTTCAGGAAAACCTCAAACAGGTGCACCGACACAAGAGCCATCTGGTTCAACGCCGACCTCCATACTTCCAAGAACACCTGCTGAAGACTCTAGAAGTAGTGACGCGCCAAGACCAGACACCAGACAACCACACGGCCATCAAGGACGCCAGACGCAAGCACCACCAACTCATCCAATCTGCCAAAAAACACCTTCTTCAAGGAACGCATCAACAACAACGCACACAACTGCAAAGAGCTTTTCAGCATCATGAAAGAACTCGCCTCCCCCAACTCCAGCTCCAATGACATCCCGCCGTCACAAGAACTCTGCAACTCCCTGGCCACCTTCTTCCACCGCAAGATCGCAGATATCCACAACAACTTCGACACCCAGACTCTGACGACAGTCGCCGACACCCCGACTCAACACCCCCCAAACACAACGACCTCCTGCTCTCCTAGAACAACGTCAACGACGAAGACACCATCAAAATCACGAACACCATCCACAAAGCAAGCTCCATCATCGCACCCCAACGCCGAAAGATCATCAACAGCTCCTTCGAAACCGCCACTTTCCTGGCGAGCTGGAAACATGCCAAAATCAATGCCCTACTCAAAAAGCCCAAAGCAGACTTAAAGTATCTCAAGGACTTTCGACCCATCTCCCTGCTCCCGTTCCCGGCGAAAGTCATTGAGAAGACTGCAAACCGACAGCTGACCCACTTTCTGGAGGAGAACAACATCCTGAACCTGTCCCAATTCGGCTTCCGCAGCACCTGCAGCACCAAAACCGCTCTCTTTGCCGTCACCGATGACATCAGGACCCTTCTGGACAATGGCGAAACAGCAGTCCTCATCCTCCTAGACCTCTCAACCGCCTTTGACACCGTCTGACACCACACCCTGCGCACACCCCTCCACGATACAGGGATTCGTGACCAAACCCTGAACTGGATCACCTCCTTCCTCACCGGTAGAACCCAGAGGGTCCGCCTCCCCCTTACCGATCTGAAGCCACCACGATCACCTGCGGCGTACCCCAAGGATTATCCCTCAGCCCGACCCTTTGCAACATCTACATGGCACCGCTCACCGATATCGTCCAAGCGCACCACCTCAACATCATCTCATACGCTGACGACTCCCAGCTTATCCTCTCCCTCACCAAGGACCCAGCCACCGCCAAATCCAACCTGCACGAGGGAATGAAGGCTGTCGCAGAGAGGATGAAGACCAGCCATCTGAAACTGAACTCTGACAAAATGGAGGTCCTCATCCCTGGCTCCAACCTCTACGCATGGGACGACTCCTGGTGGCCGACCACGCTGGGAGCAGCCCCGACACCCACCAACCACTCATGCAAACTGGGGTTCATCCTGGACTCAACACTCTCGATGACCCAGCAAGTCAACGCTGTTTCCTCGCCCTATTTCAACACCCTCCGCATGCTCCGCAAAATCTACAGATGGATCTGCACCGAAACTAGAAGGTCGGTCACCCAAGCCCTCGTCAGCAGCAGACTGGACTACAGCAACGCCCTCTATGCGGGAACCACGGCCAAACTCCAGAAACTACTCCAACGCATACAAACCACCTCCGCACGCCTCATCCTCGGAATCCCTCGCCACAACCACATCACCGCCCACCTGAGAGACCTGCACTGGCTCCTGGTCAACAAGAGGATCACCTTCAAACTCCCCACCCATGCTCTCAAGGCTCTCCACAACACTGGACCAGCCTACCTCAACGAACGACTCTCCTTCTACACCGAACTGCCAGCTTCGCTCCTCTGACCTCGCCCTCGCCACATTCCCATGCATCCGCCAAAAGACCACCAGTGGCAGGTCATTCTTCCACCTCGCCGCCTAGACGTGGAACACCCTCCCCATCCACCTGCGACAGACCCAGGACCTGCTGACCTTCATGAGACTCCTCAAAACCATGCCGTTAGATCAGTAGCTGCGTCATCCCCTCTCCCTCTAGCACCTTGAGACCCTCAAGGGTGAGTAGCGCCCTTTACAAATGTTTGATTGATTTATTGATTGATGGGAGGACCAATTGTCAGTCGCCAGCAAGAGTGAACCGTGTGTCTGCCCCATGCTTCACAGTGCAACCTTCCAGGCACCTGTCACTGGCTGCTTGAAATATATGGCATCTCTGCTAGTTTCTGCACATGCCAAAGAAGAACAACCACAAGAAGCTGCCAAGTCCCTCCAGCCATCCTCACTCCAAGCAAGACATCACAACCTTTAGCAAAAGTTGTCAAATGGTAAAATCATCATAATTACCATGTGGATCACCAGAACCACCTAAAGAGCATCGCACCAACAGAGTGGAGCTGATCATCTACAAAACATCAGGATACTGACGAGGCACTCCTGGAACCATGGAGGTACCAATCATCCAGAGACTATCTATTAGACTCCACATGCACCTGAGTCCTGTTGAAGAGAGCACACCCGACCATTGTATCACCTACCCATGTGGTTGCAAGAGCGACTTGTCCATGGCCTTGTTGGCGGTTCCGTAGCGACCCCTTCATGCGGCCTACGTGAAGCCCCATACAGCCCACATAGTCCTGTGGCAATCCGGTGAAAAGGGCCTCAAGAAATTTTCTGTGCAATGGAATCCTGGCACAAAAGATGAGTCGAAGCTGCTCCACTGACAGATACTGGGTGGCATTGGGCCTCAGAGGAAGACGTCTAAACACTGTCATCATCGTCCCAGCCTTTGCACGTTTGCCTTTCACGGAGCCAGTCCCCTCTAAAGAAACTTCAGTAGCAGACTCCACCAACGCTCCTGATGCACCCCCAAATTGAACTATTTAAATAGACTACAACACCCTGAGACCAGGCGGGACTGAATAAAATGGCCCATGTGGACTGGAACCCCACAAACATTGATCGAGAGATCCAGACTCCATCCACACTGCATTTCGAGCCCAGAGTCACCTGATGCCGGATGCTCCCAGCTGCACCTATCCACTCATCCTGTCCTGCGGACTTCCTGAAGAGACTTAATGGTGTTTTGTTGTGTTGTTTATTCTTTTCCACAGGTTGGACTCTTTAGAGTTTTTGTCCAATAAAGTTTGGCAGGGATGTAGAGTCATGCTGGACTCGTTCTAGTGTTTTACCAAATACTATGTTACCAGCCACTCCTTGAGGAATGGCCTTCAACCCACACCCATCCAACAGGCCTCACAAGTGATATGGGTCTGTTAATAAAAGGGGCAGGGCGCACGTACCCTGGGCCAGTGGTATGTACCCCAACCATGTGTTAGTGTAGTCCTTTGTGCTACATGCAGGCCTACGGCCCACGACCCTACATATGTTTAATGAAATATATTGCAGCTACCAGTAAGGTACCAGCCACTTGATGAGTGTGGCAAAGTTACCCTTCTTCATATCTTTCTGTTTACTTGATCCCACCACATTGTATTAAGGACAAAACACACACCACCCTAAAGCTGATGCCTGTGTCACTATTTGCACACTTGTTGCCGATTTGCTTCACTGCATGAGCTGTGTAGATGCTTCACTGGGCCCGATTCACAGAATGAACTTAAGACTCAATCCTAAACTTACTACTGTTTTGGTATTCACAGATTGCACTTACTACTTTTGGTATTCACAGAATGAACTTACTACTTTTGGCATTCACAGAATGCACGTACTACTTTTGGTATTTACAGAATGAACTTACTCATTTCGGTATTCACAGAAGTTAGGACTCCTAACTTTAGGACTCCTAAATGCCTTCTGTGAATACCAAAAGTCCTAAAATTACGATTTTTTTCAATTTAGTAGTAGTGAAGTTAGGACGACTAACTTTAGGACTCCTAAATGCCTTCTGTGAATACCGAAAGTCTTAAAATTAGGATTTTTCTCAATTTAGTAGTAGTAAAGTTAGGACTCCTAACTTTAGGACTCCTAAATGCCTTCTGTGAATACCGAAAGTCCTAAAATTACGATTTTTCTCAATTTAGTAGTAGTAAAGTTAGGACTACTAACTTTAGGACTCCTAAATGCCTTCTGTGAGTACCGAAAGTCTTAAAATTAGGATGTTTCTCAATTTAGTAGTAGTAAAGTTAGGACTGCTAACTTTAGGACTCCTAAATGCCTTCTGTGAGTACCGAAAGTCTTAAAATTAGGATTTTTCTCAATTTAGTAGTAGTAAAGTTAGGACTGCTAACTTTACTACTACTAAATTGAGAAAAATCGTAATTTAAGGACTTTCGGTATTCACAGAAGGCATTTAGGAGTCCAAAAGTTAGGGGTACTAACTTTACTACTACTAAATTGAGAAAAATCCTAATTTTATGACTTTCGGTATTCACAGAAGGCATTTAGGAGTCCTAAAGTTAGGAGTCCTAACTTCTGTGAATACCGAAATGAGTAAGTTCATTCTGTGAATACCAAAAGTAGTAAGTGCATTCTGTGAATGCCAAAAGTAGTAAGTTCATTCTGTGAATACCAAAAGTAGTAAGTGCAATCTGTGAATACCAAAACAGTAGTAAGTTTAGGATTGAGTCTTAAATTCATTCTGTGAATCGGGCCCACTGAGTCGAATGCAAACTAAAATGTGATGATTTGCAAATCACATAGACATGAAACCTTGTGACTCAGTGATGCTCTCTGAGACTCTTATTAAAAGGGTTGACCTTCAGTACATAGTGGTTTTGCTTGTTTCTGACAATTACAACCAATTCAGTTCCATTAGGTATGCATGATTTTACTTCCTTTGGCTTTTCCTCTCACGACTGACATTTCTGTGAGTACAGTAAGATTTAACTTAATACTTGTACAATTCTATGATGAGTGTTCCTGTTGTATTCATCTTATGTATTCTGCTATTTTAAAGAATAAAATAAAACAACACAAACCACCTTTCTTTTAGATCACATGCACTATTACTATTATATTGTTCGTATTAAATTATATATATTCCAGATTCCTTACCCCGATGGAGGTCATAGGTGTTGGATGTAGGGGTGTGTGTGTGGTGCGGGGGTTGCAGCGCTTCCAAAATAATCATACTGGAGTTCACAAGGTGAGTGAGGAATAAAGGTGCCTTACATTTTTTTTTATATCTTGTGGCATTTGCGGTGAGTTTAGGCACAGAGTTCAATGTCAGGCTATGTCTTCTGACAATCTGCTACTTAGTCTTACTTTTATTGCTCACTGTCTGCAAAGTGAGAGGAATTTGTAGAGTGAATTGTGCCACAGTGTTGCTGGGGTACACAGGATTGTGAAAGAGCTCAATGTTGTGATTTTTGTCAACAAAATACTTATAAAGAAACTGTACATATATTTAAAAAAACATAAGCAGTTCATAAAGCACAACTGAAGCACATTTTTTTGTAATTCTTAATTGTGATGGAACAATTTTTATATGAGATGTTAACTAATCTAGACACTTTTCTTTTTTTTTTTTTTTGAAAACCTTTATTGCAATGTTAAAGCATACAGTTACGGGCCTACAACCATCCGGCCGGCCTCGGTAGCATCTCGAGCATAGTAGCAAACCATACGGCAACCCGGCAGCAATGGAGCAAAGTACAGGATAAAACTGGGTTACACTGGAGTCATACGTGCCACCGGGATGTAGGAGAAGTGAGGTTTAATTTTAAGTTTTTTTGTAAAAGTCCATATAAGAAGCTAAAGAGGATCAAAGGCAAAAGAGATCATCCAGGACCTAAGTGGGCATGTAGCAGCATCAGTATCAGGCAAACAGTATGAGCGAAGCAATTGACCGCAAGCTATCGGACAGGAGAAATTCTAAAGCAAGCAGTACTACGGTCGGCAGTTACCCCCCACACCACAATAATCCACCCAATGACCCCGAGAAAAAGGAGGAGAGAAAGAATAAAAAGTAAGAGAAATAAAACCAAGGCCCATAGTAACAAAAAACGAACATAAGAATACCCAACCCACCCTACACACATGCAGAGGCTACGGCCTACCCCCCCTAGCAGAGTGCCTGTCGCCCCAAAAAGAGTACCCGAAATGCAGAAGAAAGAAAAGAAAGAAAAGAAATCACAAAAGACCGGGGGAGGGCCCAGGTAAAGGAAGCAAACAATCAACGTGTCTACCCATGGCCACCCCTCCCCGGAACCCGACCCGACACCATAATAGCATACATCAACCCAACAATACTATTGTTCCGTCAACCATAACAGCATCCGACCACATGGAAAACATAAGAACAACGTCAACCTTGTCCCCGTCGATCTAGCCCGACAATGAAGTCCGAGCGGGCAGCGGCCATCTTAGATGAGAAGCGCAAGTGTAGGGACCACCACCAAGCCAAAAACCCCACACGGAGAACTGTCCCACGGTGCGTCAAACAGTCAGTAGCCCTCCAGTCAGGATGTAAGCCCAGCAACAGTACCTTAAGGTCGACCGGCCAGGGCCAGCGCAACAATCGCCTGGCAGAGCAGGGGGGCACTCTGGGAAGCTCCAGGGTGGGCACAAAGCAGGTCGACCCACGGAGGGCCCCCTGCCGAAGAGTAGGATCCAATGCCACATGTCTCAGCGCCTCCAGGGTGGGGGGCCCGGCAGCCGTGTCATCTGGGGAGCTCCGCGGTGCAACCCACGGCAGGACGCACAGGACACCATCACCGATCACTGGGTGTAGCGGGGCTGGCGAGGGGCAGCAATCAGTACGTTCTTCCGAAGACTCGCCGGGCAGCACAGCGTCCAAACTGTCCTCCAGGACCCGGGCGCTCGCCCTGATAAGTGATCGCAGGTCGCGTAGGGCATGGTAAACATCCGCAAGCATAATGGACGTCTCGGCAGCAGAGTCTTGTCCCCTGAGGGTGTCGCCATGTTGTCGTCCTTTAGAGCGGTTTCCGGAGCCCATCCCGATGAAAACCGGAAGCGCTATGATGGGGCACAGATTTCACGGGTTAATGCTGCAAAACAGGTCCCAGCTGCCCGGCTTCCACTAGTAGCTGCCTGTGCGATGGAGAACTGCCCATGCAAACCTCCAGAAGCAGCAAGCCGAGGTGCAGAGCGTCCAGTAAGATGGCGGCCGCCACAGCGCCAAGGGACGGGGACTCGTCCGTCGCCGATCCCGAGGCAGGCGAAGGATACAATGTAGCGCCCGCTACAAACTTCAAAGCGAGCGTACAGGCACGGAGGGCCGGTCGGCAAACTGCAGCAATTATCGCTACAGTAACTCTCCAGCCGCCGGTCCCTACCGCTGCAGGCGCTCGCTGCTGCAGAGTCCAGGGGCAGCCGCCTCGGGGAACAAAGACCCGGAACCGCACACTCCACGGGAGAACAGGACGAGGGCAGATCTCCGGGGCCACCGCGAGCTGACCGACGGGGAGCACACCACTCGAGTCGGAAGCTCAGCCCGGTTCCGAAGCGCCCGCTTCTGAACAGGATAGACGGCAGGATCTGGTGCGCTTCGGGCAGATAGCGGGCGGGTCAGCGGAGCCGAGGATTCAGGCGGCCATCGTGGTTGCTGGCTTGGCTCCTCCCCTAGACACTTTTCTTGATGATAGGCACATGATAAATATTCACCCCGAAACCGGTCCCAGGATGCTTGTTCAGTGTCCAGGGAGGACCTGGCTTGGCAGTTCAGGCTGGACTGTTCCCATGAGAAACAGGGTCAAGACTGATTTGCATATGGCTGGGTCCATGCTGGTATGGCGTGGTGAGCAAAAGAAAGAGGGATTGAACCCAGATCTTTGTGACTCGGGGTGAATGTTTGCATTGTTCAGCATTCCGTCCATCATTTGTTCTGTTTTTGTCACCCTAAGTCGGAAGGGTATGCCCAGATGTGGGGTCCCGCCAAGCAGATTAGGATGTTCCCATTGGGCCGGCGGTGTTCTGTCGGCGGAGTACTGACGGGGGTGATCCTGGAGATGGGGAGACAGGTAAATTTTTTAAAACATACAATACATATCTGTTGTGTATGTGTACATATGTGTATGTAGCTGATGTGTAGGGAGCATTTTTGTGTACATTCTGCATTTCACACCACCAAGATACACACCCCATGCAATGTATACACAGACACCACAAACCCCTACCTTTGGGCCCGTCAAGAGAGGGTGCAGGTCCATCGCAGTGAAGGTCCAGTAGGTGAGAGGGGGACCTGGGTGAAGGAGAAGAGGACGAAATCGCAGCCTGTACCCAGAGAAAAGGTGAGTTTACACATACTTTCATACCATTCCAACGATCCAAAGTAGGAGGAATTCCTGCCAGAATTCCCTACGAAACAGGCACATCCAAATCTGGAGGACGGAAATCCTGGCTGGAGTGCCACCGCCACCTGCTGCAGCCCATCGTAGGGTTGGAGAGCGTAGTCCTGGCGGAGTCGGCAGGACCGTGGCGGACTTTTCTCCCATTGCTAACCAAAATCTAAATAGGGTGGGCAGAGCGCCAGGTTAAGGGCCACTCTTATGGTCTAGCCAACATGTAAATCAGGTCCTCAGCCTTTTAAGTATACATAGCTTTTCAGTTACATACTTCGCAAATGGTTGATTCTTCGAGAACGGGTTCGCCACAATATTTAATTGTTATATGTTTGTCTAGCAAAACAAGCATTTGCAATGCAATAGGTCTCGCATTTGCGAGAGTTTAAGCTATTGGTATTGTAAATGGTAATGCCTTTTATTTATGTTTTAAAAACCAACACATAAATAAAAGGCATTGTCATTTACAATGCCAATAGCTCAAACTCTTGCAAATGCAAGACCTATTGCTTTGCAAAGGCTTGTTACTAATTAGGATGAGTATGCAAATACGCAGTCATAGTCTAACAAGCGTATCACAGAGGAACTGCATTTTGTCATTTTTACTCATTAAAGACTAATGTGAATGGAAACTTTTAAGCAACTGAGTTTGCAAGGCAGAAGATCAGGTAGTTTAGTTTACAAACATAAAAGAGCAGCGTCTAATGCCAAGCTAATGCAAAAAAATAGATAAAATTGAAACATCTGCACTGCTAGTTGACAAACCCATGGAAAAAGTAGGAAGAGACAACTGTCTAAATGCAGGTCGCCTGCTGAAAACCGAACAGTCAACTGCGGGGAAGGAGTAAGAACAAAGTGGCGCAAATATTTATAAGGCTCTATTGTCTCTGCAGCATCTGAAACTTGTAAATAAGGATTGCGCACACTGATTGTTTAACTATATGCCTTAATATTCCAGCGGGTGCATAATCTGTTTTTTCTGAACAAAAATAAACTCCATGCCGCAAATAGCCGTGCAACGAGCCACAAATAAGAAGGAAGAAAAGGGGGGTGGCGGATGCCACACTAATAATGGGATCAAAGTAACCAAGTATTTTTGAGCAAAAATGATAATTTATTAAATATAAATAAAGAATACCTTATACGTATACACAACTCTTCCACATGTCAATTTAGTCCAACCACGTTCTGACCCGCGCCCTGGGGGGAGGTTCACAGATTCTTGTTCTTCCTCCTCCCCCTCTTCCATGGCCATGTGCGATCCTGAAAGTGGCGAAGTTGGGTCTTGGGCAGCTGCAGGAGCACGGACTACAACCTGAGCAGAAGTAGCGCCTTGTGTGCTGCAGAGGCAGATGACAGTTTAACGAAGGCTGAGGGTAGTCCCAATAAAAAAAGAATTTTAAAAACGCAAACACCATTAAGCGGACACTGTGAACGGTAAAGCAAGCACTGGCGTTGCCAATAGGTCTCGCATTAATTAAGTTTGAGCTATTGGCATTGTTAAATATTGCAACACCAATTGCAACAAAAGTCTATTATTGTAGGCCAATAAAATGTGTATTTATTTTTGTAGCAATGGTGGCATGCTGCGCTTTAGATGAATATGTTTCAAAGTAAAGAGCGCCATACTGCGATTGCTACAATAGTTATTTGTGGATGCGTTAACAATTGAAGTGTGCACAGATGGCTGGTGGTGTGTGTGCCTGGTGGAAGTGTGCACTGCCAGCTGGTGGTGTGTGTACCTGGTGGAAGCGTGCACTGACGACTGGTGGTGTGTGTAACTGGTGGAAGTGTGCACTGACGACTGGTGGTGTGTGTGCCTGGTGAAAGCGTGCACTGAAGGCTGGTGGTGTGTGCCTGGTGAAAGCGTGCACTGATGGCTGGAGGTGTCTGTGTGCCTGGTGAAAGCATGCAATGACGGCTGGTGGTGTGTGTGTGCCTGGTGAAAGCGTGCACTGACGGCTGGTGGTGTGTGTGTGCCTGGTGAAAGCTTGCACTGACGGCTGGTGGTGTGTGCCTGGTGGAAGCATGCACTGACAGCTGGTGGTGTTTGTGCCCGGTGAAAGCGTGCAGGGACGACTGATGGTGTCTGTGCCTGGTGAAAGTGTGCACTGACGGTGTGGTTGTGTGTGTGTGAGGTTGTGTGTGCGTGTTTGTGGTTTTGTGGTTGTGTGTGTGGTTGTATGTGTGGTTGTGGTTGAGTGTGCAAAAGGTGAAAAAAAATACTTAGAAGGTCCCAAAAGCGAGACCTATTGGCTATACCAATGCTTGTTTTGTTTGCAGTGGGAAGAGGCTCAGAGGAGCTGGGGATGTAAACAAATGGTGTAAAAATGCATTTGGTTGGAAGAGTAACATAGAGAGGGGGGGCAGGGATGTGTACCACACGTTAAGGATACATATAAATCAGGTATATCAGGCAGATTCAGAAGTGAGTTGGGCTGGTCAAGTGAAAAAGCAATTGTAAAAAGTAATGGCAGCGGGTGGACAGTGTAAAAAATTTTTAGAAAGTTAAGACCAGGTAAGTGAGCTACAGCAAAAACGTGACAATTGACCAACAAATATGAGCGTTCATACTTTTTAGCTTGGCGAGTGGTGTAGCACTGTAGACCCCACAACGCTGCTAAGTGGCCGTGCGTACGTTTGTACCAAGGATGGTGACATCAAAATTAAAATGCGTACTAGGATCGGAACTGACTCCACGGGTTATGTTATCATAGAGCGGGAGGTAACACTGGACTAGTGCGTCAGAGCCTGGGAGCACACACACAATAGCACGAGCTTAAAAGGGCAGCTGGAAATGAGTATTCGCAGACTACTGAAAGAGAGGCCGTCAGGCTCTGAGAAAAGGAAGCGAGAGCTGCCCTGTCAGTGGTGTTATCTAATAAGGAAGTCTGCTGCTTCTGCAAACACCCGGCATGATAACTAGTTCTTGTAAGCAAAACGAATGCTACTGTAGACAGAGGAAGGATACAATGAGACATGCCTGGCACAGCGGGTGTAATACGGACGGTTATCGAAGAGGCACATCCCAAAAATGAAAGGCATGATAGGAATGTGTACAACAGTGACGGCCATGAAAGGAGTGATTGAGCACCAAGCAAGACATGAATTTGTAGAAATGTTGCAGCAGGCATGGTTGAAAATGTGTGCAATGGTGACATGCACGATGGGAATGTGCAGGTGTGGCAGGAGTGCTGTTGTTAATTAGCACCTGTAAATAGGTGTGGGCATGAAACAAAAAGTACGCATGTCAAATTGTGAGAGGCGGGGCTGAAATGTGTGCAATGATGAAAGGCGTGACAGTAGCGAGTGCAATAGTGACCTGCGTGACAGCAATGTAAGCATTAGTCACCAGCGTGTGTACATGAAGCAAGACATACATGTATGCACCAGTGGAAGCCTTGACAAAAATATATGCAATGGTGACATACAGGACAGGATAAATGCACTTGTGATGGCCCTGACAGGAATGTGTGTAATGCTGCAGGAAATAAATACTGACAACTGTAATAGACACTACGGGATAGTGTGCCAGGTGCTAGGCACTATAAGGATGTGAACGCAAAATAACAAACGTGGGCAATACAGACGTTCATGACGTAAATGTGCCTAATAATGACAGGCTTGAAACCATTGTGCCCAACAGTGACAGACATGGGAGTGACATGTTAATCAGTGTCATACAGGTCGAGAAAGGATGCACTCTAGTGACATGAATTCGAGGACTGTGTGCAGGAAGCAAGACAAACGTATATAAGCGACACCACAGAAAAATGCTAGCAAAAGCCTCATGAAAGTAGTACACTTGCGACTTCCATGGCATAAATGTGTATAAGTTTACAATAGTGACCTGAGTGAAAGTGTGTGTGACAGTAATCGACATGACAGCGATGTGTGAAACAGCAAAAGGAACAGTACAAGCCTTTGACGTAGTGAGAGGCCTGGCAAGACTTTGTGCACTAATAGGCATACATGACAGATGTGTGTCCAATAGCAACACACATGATAAGAATGTGTCCAATAGCGACAAAAATATGTACTGTAAGTGCAAGCATAAACAAAAGCAATGTGTTAGAGAAAGCCTCTGCACACATATGTGCAGTAACAGGCATAGTTGAAACATTATGATGGCTCCTGGTGTATCCGGTATGACTGTAATAGGACAGACATGAAAAGTACATGTTCAGGTGTGACAGTCATTCAAGGAATGTTATTAATAAGCATAGCATAATGTTTATAATAGAAGTAGCAGTGATGACACGAGAGAAAAGGGGGCTGGCGTAACATGCGCTCTTTAATAATGGCAGCCAATGTGTATATACTCCTTGCCAAACATGAAAGAAAGAAGTGAAACAGCGACAGACATGACACATGCGTATGCCAACGACAGACATGGCATTACTATGACGTGTTTTATTAAAGAAGCAGAGAAAGAAATGTATATTTATAACTTGAAACGGTGCGTTTATAATGTGCGAGTCTGGAGTTACATTGCGCACGGTTCAGAGAAGTGAAAGTGTCCTGTTTCAATAAAATACCAACAAGATGAAGTGCGGGGGAAGGGAAACTGAAAGTACGGCCGGCCGGCCGGCCTTGATTAATTAGGGGAGGAGAAGCGTGTTAGGGGAGGAGAAGCCGCAGAGCGCAGGCTGGGCGAAGCCCTTTGATGTGCTGTGCGGCCGTGAATGCGCGTGCTTGTTTGGTCACGTGATTCACGTGAACTTAAAGAAAACCGCACGAACGAAACCCTTGGTTTCACGAGCGTTTTGAGGACATGAATTCTCGCTATGCTCAATGCGCTTGCGCGCATTGATAGGTCGCGAGACCTAAAAAATATATATATCATGCCACATGAAGGGCATGGATGGGGGAGGGGTGAACAATGCAACATGGAGGAAGCCTCCGCAGATGTCTTTAATTAACAGCACCCACTTCAGGAACTCTGACGTGCGGCGTCTGTGCAGCAAGGGGGAGGGGGCGTAGTGGTTTGCGGAGTTTGTGTCCCAACGCGAGAAGCCCAGCTGCTTCGCTTAGTGGTGGACAGTACACGGTGATACGATTGCAGCAAGACGCTCTGCTGCCTCGCGCTCTGTTTTTGAAGTTCCATTTGCGACCACACGGAGCCGATCGGCAAAACCGCCAAACCATCTTCCAGCTCCCCAGTCCGTTAGGCACTGTACGGACCCGATTAAGTTAATTGAATATAGCACAGCGCCTAAGCCTCCCTGCAACAGTGCAGCTCAATACACTGAGACGTGCCCAGCAGTATAATTGTTTGAAACAGGCAGCCCACACATTTGAATTTTCCAGAGTGTGTTTTGTTTTATTCTACCACAGATAGGACGGCCCCTCCTCGTCCCTTTCCCTACTACAACGGTCCTGATGAAGACCCCGGCAAAGGAATAAATTGATCCTAGAAATAGGGGTCGAAACGTCGACACCTCTTTACCTTGGGACATCTGGCACATTTCCAGTACTCGATTGATTTGTACACGTGACCGTGGAATGCCCCACCTTTTTTGATAAACTTGCCCAACACTTGCCTTAATTGATGTAGGCCGTTTTGGTTTTTTGGAATAATTTGCAATTCCTTGTTGATTGTGTATATGTACAGTATGTTTAAATCTGTGTACTATCTTTATAACCTTTCACACAACCTTTGAGCACACCCCCCTTCCCCCTTCCCCCCCTTGGGGCCCTTTCAAATTTTCGATTTCTCGTTTTCATCTATAAATGATTACAAACATTGCTTTAAATTGTTTAATATGTTGTTGTTGAATAAATGACAACATCCCTGTCCTTTGAGTACCATCTTAGTTCTTTTTGAATTTTTTATTGTTTGTGCAGAAATAATTTCCCTCCCACGGGGACCCCTCTATACATTTACTACTTGACGCCCAGGTCCCCGTGACTGCTTGGGTTCTACCCCCCCTTTATAATGGGGGAGGGGGCAAGGAATGGAACATATTTAAAAGTTATTGCGAAACATCCCTAAAGTGGGCGCCGCGCAGAGTTACTAAAAAACAGTTTTGGCAAGCTTTGCATACCCCCACATCCACCATTGTTACTGCCAGAGCACAAGTCCTAAAAAGAGAAGTGGGGGGACTCTCCAAGTTATGTGGTGTCACAGGAAGTGACATCATGGCCGGAAGTGACATCACAACAGGAAGTGACATCACATGTGCAGCAGATCTATCATTTGCACGTTTTGAAAGATTTAACAATTGAAGCTGCTCAGTACTTAAGCCTGTGACTTAAGGTCCCTGTATGGAGGAATTAACAGCCCAAATGTGGATGAAGTTTGGGGTACAACTACATTACTCAAGCCATTAAGTGTTCTAAGCGAGGCATACTAAAGCTAGGCATGCCAAGTTTTCAGGATGCTTATGTGTAAGGCTCCCTGCTTTCACTGATTTTTTACAGCTAAATACAGAGAGAAAACAATGTGTTTTCTGTCTGCATTTATTTTTAAAAAGTGGATAAATACAGAAAATTGTCCTACTTTTAAGTGACTTTCCGTTCTGTCTTTCATGAATTATAGGCCAGCAGCTGGACAGCATGGAAATTAAAAAACAGGATGACATTTCTTTAAACAATGGCATATGCCAACATACATTTATGGTATAATGATAGTATTTAAAGTGGATGTATTGTTATGTAATATTTGCCAGCTTAAATAGCTAAAACTCGTAGGTCAGCAAAGTATGAGTGGGCATCTATCAGTTAAATAAATATGGAAATGTACAGTTTGACAACTTCATTTATATGCAAAGCACAAAAAAATATGGATAAATACAGATAAAATGGCCAAAAGATAAATATGGATAAATACAGACGGAAATGTAAAAAAAAATACCCTAAAACTGGTAGCCCTACTTATGTGTGACATTTCCATGGTTTCAGTGTGTATGTGTGACTCTTGGAGTGACACTTTACACTCAGTGAAAACCAAGCTACAAAGTGCAAAGTAATAGATATCAGTCATTGCACCCTATTCAGCAATGAGAAGCTCCACAATATTTTTAAACTCATGCAAAAGACCTGAAATAATAAGTTGCGTTTCATACCATGTTCACACATTCAAATGCAATCTATAGTTGTGAGAAATTGGAGAGCACATACTGATTAGCCTACACATGCTTCAAGCAACGACAATTTAACTTTCTAAAAGCCAGCCAATTAAAAGCGATGGTAAAGTACCTATGCTTCATGGGAGGGTTGAACAAGATTGGCAAGTAGAAACACAATTACTAACCATACGTCCTACTCTTCAGATTTATGTGGCTTTCTCCATCATGTGGTGCTTTCTTCACCTTCTGAACACCCCTGCTCTCTGTGTTGCTCTCTCTCCGGTGTGCTTTCCCTTGCAAATCCCTGTCTTGCTCATTTCTCCCCTGCCCTTTTACTGTATTCCTCTCCCTCTGTGCTTCTTTCCCCTTCAAACCTCCCTTGCCCCATGATCTCTGTTCCTCCCTATCTGTTCTGTGCTTCTCCCCCAGAAAGATGATCTGTTGGCTCTGTGTTGCTCTCTTCCTTGTGAACTTCCCATTGCAAACTCCCTCCATGCTTTGTGTTACTCTCTCCCCCCCCTGTGTGCTTCTCTACCCTGAAAACACCCCCTGCCCCACACTCCTTGTAACTCTCTTCCTTTTGCGGTCCCCCAAAACCTGGAAAACACCTCCCCTGCTCCGTGTTGGTCTCTCCCTCATGTGCCTCCCTCCTCTAACCACCTAAACCCCCGAAACAGCATTGGCAAAACCAGTAGCCCATCTTGTTGGGGGTTTCTTAGTTTTGCGCAAGGAAGCGTCTGGCAACTTACAAATACTGGAACTAACACATGTCGAAGACGCAAGAAAGTTTAGAGAAGCTTGGCATGTGTATAACATTAATCCGAAGTACAGCCAATTACACACCATGGGCAAACACAGGAGAAGATTTCACAAAAGTGACAGAGATAACACAAACAAGCAAATCAACACAACCTAAGGCAACATTAACAGAGGATCAAGCTGGCCAAAAGAGGTACACCAGATGCTGCCCAAATGTAAACAAAATGATAACGATAGAGACATATCACAAGGTACCCAAAACAAGGACTGAATACATAGATATTGCACACACATATTGGCACCACTGGAAACATCTGTTCAGAGTGCAGTGTGGCACAGGGATAACAGTTTGAGGGAAAACTGAGGAAAACACAATTTGCGGGAAAGGAGGACCTAGCACAAGAACTGCTGCAGCTGGACACCAACGCGGACCATGTCTTAAAATTATGTTTCCTTTTCTGTGCCCTCTGATGTGTGCTGAATTCTTTCGTGGTTTTCTTATCTGTATTCCCCCTATATCTCACTTTTATTGTCACTAATAATGTTAAGACAACTATAAAGGAGCATTGGGGTTTAGGGGTAACTACTTGGTATGCATAAACCAAGCTTGGCCTCTTTATGAATGCCATGCCACCCCAGTGTGCTATGTTTTCTTAACCTCACCTTCATGCATGCTTGTGCTCCGAATTTAATGCGCCAGGAGTGCACACAATGAATATCATCATAACATTCCAGTTCCGCTTTTCCTGTCATAAATGGCTTTATTCAGAAATGTATGTTTCGCAGACTAACACTCCTGGGACTCCTTCAGATAATTTCACATGCACGTGGCTTGCCACTTTCAGTCACCAACCTTCACATCCTCCAACCCGTGTTCAGTTTGCTTCTCTTTACTTTGCATGTTGTGCCATGTGTTGTGTTATGCTAGCTGCTGTTACACTGTGTTTTGCTAAGGGGTGTAACGTTTGCCGACAGGGAGAGCTCTCTGTTGACATTCCAGTGGCCTCTGTGCCAGGGAGAGCTCTCTGTTGACATTCCTGTGCCTCTGTACCAGGGAGAGCTCTCTGTTGACATTCCAGTGGCCTCTGTGCCAGGGAGAGCTCTCTGTTGACATTCCTGTGGCCTCTGTGCCAGGGAGAGCTCTCTGTTGACATTCCTGTGCCTCTGTACCAGGGAGAGCTCTCTGTTGACATTCCAGTGGCCTCTGTGCCAGGGAGAGCTCTCTGTTGACATTCCTGTGGCCTCTGTGCCAGGGAGAGCTCTCTGTTGACATTCCTGCGGCCTCTGTGCCAGGGAGAGCTCTCTGTTGACATGCCAGTGGCCTCTGTGCCAGGGAGAGCTCTTTGTTGACATGCCAGTGGCCTCTGTGCCAGGGAGAGCTCTCTGTTGACATTACTGTGGCCTCTGTGCCAGGGAGAGCTCTCTGTTGACATGCCAGTGGCCTCTGTGCCAGGGAGAGCTCTCTGTTGACATTCCAGTGGCCTCTGTGCATGTGTCCATGCGCCCTCATCGCCAGTAGGCCTGCCACAGATGCCCAACTAGAGCGAAATTTCGAGGCGGGGGGGGGGGCGCTGCTAAATATTTCGGGGGCCCTCTGTAGGGGACATATATAATCTGAGCTTGTCACCCTGCAAGGTCTCTCAGATCATCTAATCAATTGTTGCTTGTAATGCCTACAGTATGATTTGTTCGCTTGGGTGCCAGTTCTTTTCCTCCTGGGCCCTTAAACTAAGGAATGCCCTCCCACTTAAAACTGAAGCATCCCCCCAATTAAGAGATCTTCTAAACCACTGTAAACCTGGTTATTCCAGCCATGGTAGTTAGTCTCCTATTCCCCCATGCACAGCTTAGGCAGCTCCAGGATGGCTTATGACAGCTGCATGCTTTATAAATTATTTACTCATTCAACATACTGTTTTGGGTGAAAAAAGGGCTTTGGGTGTTTGCAATGGTAAATTTTAAAAAAGGACATGGAAGTTATGTATATGTGCTGCCAACACAAATAATTCAACCCTGAAAAGAAGCTGGACATAAAACGTAAAGTTTTAGGACCAAACAAACAAAAATAAATAAATCTTACCAACCAGTAAAAAATGCAAAAGCTCAGAAGTTGACGGAGTTTTTTAAGGCCTTTCACACATTTTCAATCCAAGCAGCTGCTCACCACAATACATGGTTTGCTGAATCATTTATGGGGATATGTACCCTGTACCAAAACATAAGATCATATTGACAGAAGCAGACACTTGGGGCCCGATGTAGGTAAACGCGATTTTCCGAATACAAAATACCGAGGCGGGCCGAATCGGTATTCTGAAATCGGAAAACGAGATGTAGGGAAAAAAAAGCGAATGAATACCGATTCGGTCGGCATCGGTAATGAGAATCGGTACGTTCCGAATCGGCACGGACCGAATTGGGAAGTACCGAATCGGCTAACAACGAATCGAAAATTACCGAATCGGCTAACACCGATTCGGATAGTCCCGATTCGGCGAACACCGATTCGGTAAAAGCCGATTCGGTAAAATCCGATTCGGCAATCATAGATTCGTAGCCATGAAAACACACCCATGGCGAAAAAGCCCATAGGAATGCATTGAAGAAACCGAATCGGCTTTTACCGAATCGGATAATACCGAATCGGATTTTACCGAATCGGTAATATCCGATTCGGTAAAAGCCGATTCGGCAAAAGCCGATTCAGCCAATGAGGTGGCTCCCCCACCCAAACAGGGAGTGGCAACCCTGGCAGGTGCAGCTAATTAAGAAGTTTCTGGAGAGCCAGCCTGAGCTCAACACTCACAGTTAGCAGCAGTGGGAGTAGGAGGTTGTCAACTCTACTGAAGAACATGGCAGAGCAGTGCGAAAGCCAGAAGTCCTCCCAGAAGAGGAAGCCGAAGTTCTCCACCACCGAGCTTCAGGTGCTGGTCGAGGAGGTGGTGAGGGTGCACCGCCAGCTGTTTGGCAAGCTGTCCCTCAATGTGCCAGACAACACCAAGAGGAGGATCTGGGCCGAAATCGCCCAGAAGGTGAATGCTGCGGGTGTCACCCCCAGGTCCGTAGAAGAACTCAAGAAGAGATTCTATGACATCCGCAGCCTCACAAAAAGGAAGATGGCTGAGATACAGAGGCAGGCAGGAGGCACTGGAGGAGGCAGGAACCCGGCGCCACCCCTCACCGAGCTGGAGGAACTGGTCTCCAGCACCATTGAGAGGGAGAGTGTCAGTGGAATCGGGACCCTGGACAGCTCTGCGAGAGCTACAGCTACAGGTAAGAAGCATGCGCATCATGACACACCCTACCAGACACCTCCCCATTAGACACAATGCATAGGCAAACCCCAGCACAGTACTGTCACCAACATACAAGAGACAAGCATCATGGTACATGTAGTCAGCAGAAGATAGCTAAATATGGCAGTGCAGAATCACAAGACAGGAAACAGTGTGACACAGTGTAAGGAGATGCAAGGACATGTGGAATGCGTGAATTGTACTGACTGTAATACATCGGCACTCAGTTTACAAATGCTTCTTTGTACCTAGGGGCCCCATCAGGCGGAACAACATTGACATCAGAGGGAGCAGCACCGTCTGACACTGCAGTCGCAGGGCCGAGCACCAGCCAGCCTGGCCAGGAGGAGGAGGAGGACGGAAACACCCTAGGGCTAGGTATGGAGGGAGACCTGGTGATAGACTTCGATGCACTGCACTCCCCACAAATGGCCAGCACACCCCCCTTGCAGTTCTCCCCAGAGAACTCCCCTACAAGGGACACCATTCCGTCTACACCAGCTCCTGCCACAACCATGGCCTTGTCACCTGTACAACCTGTCCTGGGAGCAGGGGCTCAGGGACCGGCCAGCACCACACCCCCACCAGTGGCACCCCAGCCCACTCAGCAGGCCGGAAGCAGCAGTGCCCGGCGCCGTACCATCACCACCACTGCTGCACCAGCACGGGAGGGCAGTGTATTCCTGGGCCTCGAGGGACAGATGGTGAAGATTCAGAGGCAACAGGCTAGATCCACGATGGCCTGCCAACGCCAGCTCCTGCAGCACTATCTGCAGATGGGAGAGTTGGTCAAGGGATTCCAGGCCTTCGTGGAATCGAACAAGGAGGTGGCAGCAGGGTTAGGCAGGCTAACCACTGCCATAACCCAATCATCTAGCAGACAGGAGGAGCATGAGCTGGTGCGCAGGCGGGATGCCCGGGTGCTGAACCGCGCCATGGGCCGCCTTGCTGCGGCGACGGCACAACTGTGCCATCGCAGCGCCAACCAGGAATCTAGCCTGAGTCAGCATACGGC
Organism: Lissotriton vulgaris; assembly: GCF_964263255.1. Classification (NCBI taxonomy): domain Eukaryota; kingdom Metazoa; phylum Chordata; class Amphibia; order Caudata; family Salamandridae; genus Lissotriton; species Lissotriton vulgaris. The sequence continues at coordinate 186,408,117 of NC_141693.1, forward strand.
AGAGCTCACAAGGGGGATGGCCCGGATCACCACTGCTATGGAGGCCATGATTATTTCGAACACCGCCTCCAATCCTGCCCTGGACCTGGGTGATGCTGGGGACAGCAGCAGCCGCAGCAGCCCGGCCAGCGCTGCGTCTGAGCCACGTAGGAGCACCAGGCGCTCCGCTGATGCTGCTGGGCATTCAGAGGGGGCTGAGGGACACCCCAGTGGGTCTGGCAAGCGGGCAAAGAAATAGCCTTGCAAGGGCGGGTGAGGCAACCTGAACCTTGGACTTTTTTTTATTTCCTATACACCATTTTTTGTTGCACATCAGTGCTGTAACTGTGTTGCAACAGTATTAAAATTTGTGTTTTCCAACCAACATTTTGCTGTCTTTGCATCTGTAACCACTCAGAAATAGTTCTCAGTAATCTCCTCACGTCTGTATCTGCCATCACTTGGCGTACACACCCCAGCTGGCTGTGTCAGTGGCACAGCTTCGTCGTCGTCATGGTCCTCGTAGTCAGACAACTCCACCTCAGTGCCCTTCTTCACCGCAAGGTTGTGTAACATTGCACATACAGCTATGATCTTGCAGCAGGTGATGGGGGTATACTGCCTTGCACCTCCACTCTTGTGCAGGCATCTGAGTCTACTTTTCCAGATGCCAAAGGTCCGTTCGACAACATTCCTTGTGCGTATGTGGGCCCGGTTATACCTCCTTTGGCTGGGTGTGGAGGGGTTGAGGTAGGGGGTGAGTATGAATGAGCGTAGGGCATATGCACTGTCGCCTGGAAGAGAAAGGGGTCACATTAGACACATGCATACATGTATTCCACCTAGCTACTATGTGTTATGGGGGTCTGATGATGTGTCTCACCTAGGAGGTATCCTTCATCAAATTCGCCAGCCATCAGCCGTGCATAGATGCCGCTCTGTTGGAAAATATAGGAGTCATGGGTACTCCCTGGAAATTTTGCGACCAGGTCTGTGATGGTGCACTTTGCATTGCAGATCACCTGCACGTTGATGGTGTGTGTAGACTTGCGATTGCGGTATATGTATTCGGTGTCCGCTGGTGGGCAAATCGGAATGTGCGTGCCATCTATGCAACCGATGATTTGGGGAAATTGTGCCATCTGGTAGAAGTCAGCTTTGGTTTGTAGCAGTTCTGCGTGGGTTGCAGGGAAAGAGATGTATTGGTCCATCCTGTGTATCATGGCGTCAAGGAATGTGTGGAAGAACCTTGACAGGCTGCTCTGGCTCACCCCTCCTGCTGCTGCTACTCCACTTTGATAGCTGCCAGACGCTAGCAGGTGTAGGCTGCATAGCACCTGGATGTGCGCAGGGATGGCGTGTGCCCTTGGGGTGTGGTGGTCCAAGAATGGCTTGAGATCCCTGATGAGCTCAAGTATGGTGTCAGAGTCCAGCCTGTATCTCTGTAGTATCTCTGCCTCTGTGAGCATGAACAGGGTTATCCTCTGTCTGTAGACCTGTTCATTTCTTAGCCATTCCCTCTGTCCTTCCTGCTGTAGCCGTAGCCGCCTCGCAATGACATAGAAAGCTGCCATCCTGCAAGTTGCAATGCATTTTGGGCCTGTTTATATGGGTTGGAGTTGGTTACCACCTGATTGCAATCCATGGTAAATACCGAGTGAATTCTACCGATTTTGAGCCGATTTCGGTGTTTCTGTGCCTCCCTACATTTCCCCATCTGTCGGAATCGGGGAATTTCCCGATCGGCGATTCATACGATTCGGCATGTTTTCCGATTCGGCTCATGTCCGAATCGGTCTTGTTGGACAGGCCACATAAAGGGCCGCTCTCCCCCGGCCCAACCAGGCCTGAGTCCAGTCACGCAAGTACCACACACCACCATTGCACGTCCTCCGTCCCCTCAGGGACCCCTGCCCTCGAGCATGTTGACCTCGTGGGTCCGATCCACTGCCGACCCACGCGCCCAGCCTGGGGCGCCATCTTGGACACTCCACCACGAGGCCGCCTGGCCCCCGATCGACCTCAACCCTGGGCCTGGCCCGGCCTCAGACATTCCGGCACCACCCTCCACCCAGGAGGTGAGCGGGCTACTTGGCAAGTCAATGGGAGAAAGAGGTGCCGATGGCTCTCCCCCGCCAAGTGCTGCTCGCCCATCACCGCCCCGGGCGCTGGCTCCACCCCCCTGCTGGGTGTCTGGACTCCCTCATCCCGGACCTCCCGACCTCCAAGTGCGAGGGTCCGGACATCAAAGCACGCCAGCCCTATAACTGGGGCAGCTCCAGAACAGGAAGGCAGTTGTATCTTGGAGTCGAGAGACGTAAAGAGGAACTCATCCTAGACGGACTACTGGCGCTGCCGTAGCTCTGTCTTGTGCACCATCGTCCTGCCTGTTGGCGCTGCCACAGCCTTCGCAACCTTCAAATCCATCATCGTCGTCGGGACCTGCTGGCGTGGCCGCGGACCGTTGTAACCGTCATCTTCACCGGGACCTGCAGGCTCCGCCGCGGACCGTCGTCTTTCCTTCGTCCATCTCGGGACCTGCCTGGCTCCGCCGCGGCCCGATCATCTAGAACGCCGAGCTCGAGGATTGAGAGCTATTTTTCACTCATTGGTAACAAAGACTGTCCCGCTACCCCTTTCCTAAGCCAGAGACTAGAACCGAGGGGACCCCTGAGTCCAGACCTCCTTGTATCATATCATCGTAACATAAGAATTGCATATAAAGTCTCGTAACCTTCAATCTTGTGTGGTGTCCGTCTGTGGGGGGGAAGTTACTTGTCTGTACAGTCGTTGGAGGCGGCTCTCCCCGGAGACCTCTCCCCGTAATCTCGGCCGACCCTCCCGGTCCGTCCAACATTGGTGGCCAGCGGCGCGATTCGAATCACCGCATAACGTACAGAGAGTAGCTCACCCCACGACGAAATCACAATGACAACTAAAGAAAGCGGATCAACCGAGAAGTTCCAAATGGAGAAACTAGAGGAGTACAGCCATCGTGAACTAAAACAATTCTGCATCGAACTGGGTATCGCTACCACCGGACTAAGCACCAAAGACGATTTCAAGCATGCCCTAGAATCTTGGGCAGAGACCGGGGCTGCCGGAACCCCCGATCAAAGCACCGCAGAAAAAACCACCACGGCCCCTGAAGGGCAAAGAACGGGTCTCTCACAAGACGAGATCCAGGAAAGAGAAAGAACCCGACTACACGAGCTGGAAATGGCCCGACTCAAGATGGACATAGAACTCAAGCTGGCCGAACAAAAAATCAACTTAGAGCACCTGCGTCTCCGAGAAGAAAGAGAGGAGAAACAGAGACAAAGGGAGCTCGAGGAAAAGAAACTGGCGTACGAACACGAACGGAACCTAGCAGAGATCAACCTGCGTAAGCAGAATAAAGAAGCAGGGGTGCCCGAGCGACCCCACACCTCAGGGGCCACAGAGAAAAAGGTACACATCCCCAAGGATGTTGTCCGCGAATATTTCCGAGAGGACGACATCCAGCAATGGTTTAAGGCCTATGAAATCGCTATGACTGCACACCGGATCGATAGAAGCGATTGGGGAGCCGGTCTATGGGGGAGATTCCTCAATGAGGGCCGCGATACCCTGCTACAACTCCCAGACCACCAGATGACCTCCTATGACCATATGAAAGCGGCCCTCCTCACCCGCTATGGCCTCACACCCGAGATGTACCGTCAGAGGTTCCGAGACTGCACCCGCATCCCAGGTACAACTTGGGTGGACTACGTAACCTACTTTAGCCGAGCCTTCGAGGGCTGGATCAGAGGAAGCAACGTCACGACCTACGAACAACTGTTCAATCTAATGGTATGGGAGCATCTGTCGAACAATTGCTTCATTGAACTCCGCCAGCACCTCCTCGACAGCAAGTTAACAGATCCCCGGCAGCTCGCAGCGGAAGCTGACCGGTGGGAGATCACCAGAGTGGGCCGGAATGGGTTCTACGAACAGAACCGGAACAACAATGGTCAGCACCGACCCCGAGGAGGAGGAGGGGGCCAAGGACGAGGAAGAGACAACGCTCCGGCCGCCCCCGCAACCAGCACCACCCCCCCGGCCAACCGGGGCAGCACCCCGGCGCGACCGGGGTACAGAGCCAATGTCACGTGTCACCGATGCCAACGAGTCGGCCACTACGCAAACGACCCAAACTGCCCGCAGTACCAGAGCCCAAGGCCCCGCCAAGTGGCCGCCGCGGCCCTAGGAGAAGAACAGATCTCCGAGGAGCAGGAAGAATACGAACAAGAGCATCAGGAGTGGGAGCCAGCCGCCATGACTCTAGCATGCTTAGGGGGAAAAGACATGGTCCCGCGGGTCCCCCTACCCGCTAACACCCAGAAGTACAGCCAATGGGTGAGCATCAATGGACGCCGGGCCGAAGCCCTTCGTGACACCGGGGCCAGTGTAACAGCCGTCCGCTGTCACCTGGTGGCCCCAGAACAGTATCTACCGAACATTCTCTGCCCTGTACGATCAGCCGATAACTCGGAAAGTTTGTGTCGGATGGCCTGCGTCCCTTTCGAATGGGGAGGGGTCTCCGGCATGTTGAAAGTAACGGTCCGAGACGACGCCCCCGTAGACTGCCTCCTTGGAAATGACCTTGAAAGCTCTCCGTGGGCAGCCGTGGAGCGAAGAGAACACCTGGGGATGTTAGGCGTCCCAGACTGGGCGTGCGTCACCACCCGGTCCATGGCCGCCCGTGCCAACCACCGCCCAGAAGAACCCGAATGGCTGGCGCCACCGCCTCCGGTCGCCCCAGCCGAAACCACCGACCATGACATCCCCCCCGAACCAGCTCAACCCTCCGACCTCGCTAACCTCGACCAGTGGCCTCAAGAGGGAGGGCCCACGCAAGAACAATTTCGCCAAGAACAGAAGACCTGTCCCTCCCTCGAGGGACTCCGCCAGCAAGCGCTCGCCCAAAGCGCAGGGGATACCTCCGGAACTCATTGGGTCTACTGGGACAATGATCTGCTGTACAGCGAGCAAAGAATCGCCGAGCTGGGGGCCAACAGAGTATTAGTGGTGCCCCTCCGTTTTAGAGACTTTCTGCTAAACCTGGCCCACGATGTCCCCCTGGCAGGACACCTGGGACAGGATAAAACCTACAGTCGCCTAGTGACCCACTTCTTCTGGCCCAAAATGAGGAACGATGTGCACCAGCATTGCCGATCTTGCCCCACGTGCCAAGCCAGTGGAAAGAGCGGCCGCAAACTAAAGGCCCCCCTGCAACCTTTCCCTGTGGTCACTACCCCATTTGAGAGGGTCGGAATAGACATTGTGGGGCCCCTTGACCCGCGCACAAAACAAGGCCATCGATTCATCTTGGTGCTAGTGGACCACGCCACCCGCTACCCTGAGGCTGTTCCTCTGCGGACTGTGACAGCCCCGGTAGTCGGCCGGGCTCTGATGGGGATCTTCTCCCGTGTGGGCTTCCCCCGAGAAGTCGTCAGCGACAGAGGCACGAACTTCATCTCTAAATACATGAAATCCCTCTGGCAACAGTGCGGGGTCACCTACCGATTCACGACCCCCTATCACCCCCAAGGGAACGGACTTGTTGAGCGGTTCAACCGCACGCTAAAGGGAATGATCGGGGGGTTGGAAGAGCCCCTCCGTCGCCAGTGGGATGTGCTGCTGCCGTGCCTCCTCTTCGCCTACCGAGAGGTCCCTCAGAAATCCCTAGGCTTCAGCCCATTTGAACTGCTATATGGACACCCAGTGCGGGGACCGCTCAGCCTGGTCAAAGAGGGCTGGGAGATGCCTCCGTTAAAGAACCCTCCAGATGTCTTCCGGTACCTCCTCACCCTCCGCAACCAGACCCGGCGGTTCAGAGAACTAGCGAAAGCCAACCTAGAGGCCAGTCAAGAGGACATGAAAAAATGGTATGACCAGAATGCCTCATCCATTGAATTCGAACCTGGCCAACAGGTATGGGTGATGTCCCCCACTGAGCCATGCGCCCTACAAGACAAATGGACGGGGCCCTTCAAAGTAATCGAGCGCAAGGGTCCTGCCACCTATCTCATCGACATGGAATCCTCCCGGAACCCTCTCCGGGTCCTCCACGCTAACAGACTAAAGCCCCACTTTGTGCGAACAGAGCTCAGCCTCCTGATGGCCACAGACAATGGGGTCGAAGAAGAATCCGAGCCTCTCCCTGACCTCCTACGGACTCAGGAGCAAGACGGCTTCGTGGATGGGGTCCGGCTCTCGGAGACCCTCACCAGAGAACAACGCCAAGAGTGTCAAGCCCTCCTGTCACAGTTCGCCAGCCTGTTCTCCCTCACCCCAGGTGTCACTTCCTGGTGTGTGCACGATGTGGACACCGGGGACAGCCCCCCTATCCGCCACCGGGCCTACCGCGTGCCAGATCGGGTACGGGCCTGCATCCAGGAAGAAGTAGCCAAGATGCTCACGCTCGGGGTCATCGAGCCCTCAGACAGTCCCTGGGCCAGCCCTGTCGTACTGGTCCCCAAAGCAGCTGCCCCCGGCACCACCCCAGAACTCCGGTTCTGCGTCGACTACCGGGGCTTGAATGCGGTCACCAGAACAGACGCACATCCCATCCCCCGGGCAGATGAACTAGTCGACCGAATGGGAGCTGCCCGCTACCTCAGCATCTTCGACCTGACGGCAGGCTATTGGCAGATCGGCCTCACACCCGAGCGCAAGAACGTTCTGCCTTCTCCACTCCCGATGGCCATTACCATTTCACGGTCATGCCCTTCGGCATGAAGAATGCACCAGCAACATTCCAACGGCTCGTCAATCAGGTCCTGGCGGGGCTCGAAGGATTCAGCGCCGCCTACCTAGACGACATCGCTGTATACAGCCACCACTGGACCGAGCACCTCCACCACCTCCGAGCAGTGCTGCAAGCCCTTCAGCGAGCTGGCCTCACGATCAAGGCCAGCAAGTGTCAAATTGGGCAAGGGTCTGTAACCTACCTCGGACACCAGGTGGGAAGCGGCCTAGTGGCCCCTCTACAGCTGAAAATTGCCGCCATCCAGGACTGGCAGCCCCCCATCACCCAAACCGAGGTACGAGCCTTCCTGGGCCTCACGGGCTATTACCGAAGGTTCGTGAAAGACTATGGTACCATAGTGGGGCCCCTCACAGAACTCACGTCAAAGAATCAGCCCAAGAAAGTCAACTGGACCCCAGGGTGTCAAACTGCATTTGAACAATTGAAGGCCGCCATGTGTTCCGCTCCTGTGCTCCAGGCCCCAGACTACAGCCGGGAGTTCGTCGTCCAGACGGACGCCTCCGACCAGGGCATTGGGGCAGTCCTGTCTCAAGTGAACACCGAAGGCCTTGATCAACCGGTGGCCTTCATCAGCCGGAGACTCCTACCACGGGAGCAACGCTGGAGCACCATAGAGAGGGAAGCCTTCGCTGTGGTATGGGCCCTCAAGAAGCTCCGGCCCTACCTTTTTGGCACCCACTTTCGGGTGCAGACCGACCACCGACCCCTGCAGTGGTTGATGCATATGCGGGGGGAAAACCCAAAGTTGCTACGCTGGTCCATCTCCTTGCAAGGTATGGACTTCACAGTCGAACACCGGCCTGGGCCAGATCACGCCAACGCGGATGGCCTGTCCCGGTTTTTTCGCCTCGACGAGGAGAGTCCCCAAGAGGATGGGTAACTCTCCCCGCCTTCAGCTGGGGGGGACGCATGTTGGACAGGCCACATAAAGGGCCGCTCTCCCCCGGCCCAACCAGGCCTGAGTCCAGTCACGCAAGTACCACACACCACCATTGCACGTCCTCCGTCCCCTCAGGGACCCCTGCCCTCGAGCATGTTGACCTCGTGGGTCCGATCCACTGCCGACCCACGCGCCCAGCCTGGGGCGCCATCTTGGACACTCCACCACGAGGCCGCCTGGCCCCCGATCGACCTCAACCCTGGGCCTGGCCCGGCCTCAGACATTCCGGCACCACCCTCCACCCAGGAGGTGAGCGGGCTACTTGGCAAGTCAATGGGAGAAAGAGGTGCCGATGGCTCTCCCCCGCCAAGTGCCGCTCGCCCATCACCGCCCCGGGCGCTGGCTCCACCCCCCTGCTGGGTGTCTGGACTCCCTAATCCCGGACCTCCCGACCTCCAAGTGCGAGGGTCCGGACATCAAAGCACGCCAGCCCTATAACTGGGGCAGCTCCAGAACAGGAAGGCAGTTGTATCTTGGAGTCGAGAGACGTAAAGAGGAACTCATCCTAGACGGACTACTGGCGCTGCCGTAGCTCTGTCTTGTGCACCATCGTCCTGCCTGTTGGCGCTGCCACAGCCTTCGCAACCTTCAAATCCATCATCGTCGTCGGGACCTGCTGGCGTGGCCGCGGACCGTTGTAACCGTCATCTTCACCGGGACCTGCAGGCTCCGCCGCGGACCGTCGTCTTTCCTTCGTCCATCTCGGGACCTGCCTGGCTCCGCCGCGGCCCGATCATCTAGAACGCCGAGCTCGAGGATTGAGAGCTATTTTTCACTCATTGGTAACAAAGACTGTCCCGCTACCCCTTTCCTAAGCCAGAGACTAGAACCGAGGGGACCCCTGAGTCCAGACCTCCTTGTATCATATCATCGTAACATAAGAATTGCATATAAAGTCTCGTAACCTTCAATCTTGTGTGGTGTCCGTCTATGGGGGGGAAGTTACTTGTCTGTACAGTCGTTGGAGGCGGCTCTCCCCGGAGACCTCTCCCCGTAATCTCGGCCGACCCTCCCGGTCCGTCCAACAGGTCTATCTACCGATTCGGTACATGGACCGAATCGGTGATTTTCCGATTCGGTGTCACTAACGAATCGGTACATGGACCGAATCGGTGATTTTCCGATTCGGTGTCACTAACGAATCGGTACATGGACCGAATCGGTGATTTTCCGATTCGGTGTCACTAACGAATCGGTACATGGACCGATTCGGTGTTTGCATCCGATTCGGTGTTTTTCCGATTCGTTACATATCCGATTTTTGGTATGTACGTATCGGATTCTTTCCCATTCGGTACTCATTCCGAATCGGTTTTCACTCCGATTCTTTATGTTTTTTGTTCCCTACATCTCGATGGCTGTTTACCGATCGGTAAGGGCCAAAAATCGGTATTTTCGGCCGTTACCGATCGGTAACGCCCTACCTACATCGGGCCCTTAGATTCGTAGAATCGAAACATTGGAAACACATCAGACAAAGTCATCTGATCAAGGCATTGAGACTTTGAACTTTCCAGTTAAAGCCAAAGGTAATTTACTGGATGGCTTGCCTGGAGACATGGTTTTATACATAATGCAGCATGAAGCGCACTCTGAAGAGACCCCTGTGGTGAAAAACAACAAAGCCTCATTCACAGGCAAATGGTCTTTGAAAGACCTGTGAAGTACTCCGGTGTGGCTGTGCGTGTGCCCGAGAAGCTGTCTCAGCCTGGGCCGACACACAGAGGGGGGGGGGGGGGGGTTGAAGCCCTTTGAACTCAATGAGCGTTGCACGGCTGGCCTGCCAATAGCAAATTATCTCCGCTCCCTCCCGGCCTCCCAGTCATGGACACTGCAGCGGGCAAAGCAGAACTTTGATAAGTAGTTCATTTGCGCCCTACACAAGATTGACGGGTAAGTATCTCAGAACAGTTAACTCAGGGGCGCCTGTGCGGGCAAGTAACTCGCCATCTTAGGTGGTCCCGCTTTTGAGCAGGGGGGACGGCATCCACCCTGTAAAATAAGTGAGGGGACGCCGTCCACCCGCGTGACCCCCCAACTCATGCCGTGGTTACTGGTTAAAAAGAAGTAAACAAATTGAAGAAGAAAAAAATAAAGTTGTGCTGTGATCCAAAAAAAACAATAGAGGAAGTGTCCACAGATTTCTGTAATTAACACAGCGCCCACTTCGTGCGGCATCTGTGCAGAGGGGGGTCATATTTAAAAGCTAGAGACGACGCCTATTAAGCAAAAGTGAAAGCGTGCATAGCGTGCTGCAAATACCCCCAAAAAACAGCTGCCATTGATAAAGCTGACGTCCCATCAGTGCTCTTTAGATTAATTAAGCAAAGGGTTCTCCCAAAGGGCTAATGCAAGCTATTCAGAAGGGACACAGTAAAAAGTCCAATCCTGATGGGAGGTTACAAAAGAAGAAAGGGAGGTACTAAGGAGGGACTAATAAGCCAATTAACAAATCAAAAGCCAAAAATGTACAAAAGACAGTCACAGCAGCCAATTGAAAACATGGGCGGGGAGTGGGCGGAGCTTCAAGTCCATAACTGAATACAGCATGCCTCGCAAAGCAGCCCATGCGCTGCCTAGTCTCAAACTAAAAACAGAAGAGTAAAGAATCCTGTACATTCCATGCGGACTACTGGCTAAGGTTTCATCTCTGAAACCAAGACCTAGTTCTCGCTTCCATTGTGTGGTCTTGGGCTAACCATACCTTTTTAGGTCGAGCCTTTACCATCCGCAGGAATGGGAAATGGGGAGAATTCAAGTCGGCTATTTTCTCTTCAAACCAAAGGGCTTTCAGCCGCGGTTTTCTTGCAGTGCCCGTGAACCACGTGATAACATGCACGCGCATTCAGGGCCAGCCAGCCCAGCACATCAAAGGGCTTCTCCTCCCCTAATTATTCATGGCCGGCCGCAGGCCGGCCGTACTTTCAGTTTCCCCAGAACGGCTAATTAGGGGAGGAGAAGCCCTTTGATGTGCTTCACACCTTCACGCCTCAGTCATTCCTCTTCTTTGTATTTGCTTCCAGACTCCGATCTGCTCATGTGCACAAGACGCTTTACACATTACACTCATCTGCCTGAAGTGGGAGTTTTAAACAAGCAAAGCTGGTCCTTCTGTACTTGCAGTTTCACTTCTAATGTGTGTTGTTATTTATCATGATTTTTAGCTGAGGTGTATCACGCTTGTTCATGAGTTTGATCTCTTCATACTGTCAAATGTTTTCTAAGTTGTTTTTGATTGTCTTACCACTGGCGGTCTCCCTGTGCTACATTTAGCCTCTGACACATGCAACGCCACTCAACCACGCAACGCCACTCAACCACGCAACACCACTCAACCACGCAACGCCACTCAACCACGCAACGCCACTCAACCACGCAACGCCACGCAACTACGCAACGCCACGCAACTACGCAACGCCACGCAACTACGCAACGCCACTCAACTACGCAACGCCACTCAACTACGCAACGCCACTCAACTACGCAACGCCGCTCAACTACGCAACGCCGCTCAACTACGCAACGCCGCTCAACTACGCAACACCGCGCAACTACGCAACGCCGCAATGCCACGCAACTACGCAACGCCACGCAACAACGCAACGCCACTCACACATGCAACGCCACGCAACTACGCAACGCCACTCAACTACACAACGCCACTCAACTACGCAACGCCACTCAACTACGCAACGCCACTCAACTACGCAACGCCACTCAACTACGCAACGCTGCGCAACTACGCAACGCCGCAACGCCACGCAACTACGCAACGCCACGCAACTACGCAACGCCACGCAACTACGCAACGCCACTCACACATGCAACGCCACGCAACTACGCCACGCAACTACGCAACGCCACGCAACTACGCAACGCCACGCAACTACGCAACGCCACGCAACAACGCAACGCCACTCAACTACGCAACGCCACTCAACTACGCAACGCCACTCAACTACGCAACGCCAATCAACTACGCCACGCCACTCAACTACGCAACGCCGCGCAACTACGCAACGCCGCAATGCCACGCAACTACGCAACGCCACGCAACAACGCAACGCCACTCACACATGCAACACCACTCAACTACGCAACGCCACTCAAGTACGCAACGCCACTCAACTACGCAACGCCGCTCAACTACGCAACGCCGCTCAACTACGCAACGCCGCTCAACTACGCAACGCCACTCAACTACGCAACGCCACTCAACTACGCAACGCCACTCAACTACGCAACGCCACTCAACTACGCAACGCCACTCAACTACGCAACGCTGCGCAACTACGCAACGCCGCAACGCCACGCAACTACGCAACGCCACGCAACTACGCAACGCCACGCAACTACGCAACGCCACGCAACTACGCAACGCCACTCACACATGCAACGCCACGCAACTACGCAACGCCACGCAACTACGCAACGCCACGCAACTACGCAACGCCACGCAACAACGCAACGCTGCTCAACTACGCAACGCCGCTCAACTACGCAACGCCGCTCAACTACGCAACGCCGCTCAACTACGCAACGCCGCTCAACTACGCAACGCCACTCAACTACGCAACGCCACTCAACTACGCAACGCCACTCAACTACGCAACGCCGCGCAACTACGCAACGCCGCAACGCCACGCAACTACGCAACGCCACGCAACTACGCAACGCCACGCAACTACGCAACGCCACGCAACTACGCAACGCCACTCACACATGCAACGCCACGCAACTACGCAACGCCACGCAACTACGCAACGCCACGCAACTACGCAACGCCACGCAACTACGCAACGCCACGCAACAACGCAACGCCACGCAAAAACGCAATGCCACTCAACTACGCAACGCCACTCAACTACGCAACGCCACTCAACTACGCAACGCCAATCAACTACGCCACGCCACTCAACTACGCAACGCCGCGCAACTACGCAACGCCGCAATGCCACGCAACTACGCAACGCCACGCAACAACGCAACGCCACTCACACATGCAACACCACTCAACTACGCAACGCCACTCAACTACGCAACGCCACTCAACTACGCAACGCCACTCAACTACGCAACGCCGCTCAACTACGCAACGCCGCTCAACTACGCAACGCCGCTCAACTACGCAACGCCGCTCAACTACGCAACGCCGCGCAACTACGCAACGCCGCAATGCCACGCAACTACGCAACGCCACGCAACAACGCAACGCCACTCACACATGCAACACCACTCAACTACGCAACGCCACTCAACTACGCAACGCCACTCAACTACGCAACGCCACTCAACTACGCAACGCCGCTCAACTACGCAACGCCGCTCAACTACGCAACGCCGCTCAACTATGCAACACCGCTCAACTACGCAACGCCGCTCAACTACGCAACGCTGCTCAACTACGCAACGCTGCTCAACTACGCAACGCCGCTCAACTACGCAACGCCGCTCAACTACGCAACGCCGCTCAACTACGCAACGCCGCTCAACTACGCAACGCCGCTCAACTACGCAACGCCGCGCAACTACGCAACGCCGCAATGCCACGCAACTACGCAATGCCACGCAACAACGCAACGCCACTCACACATGCAACGCCACTCACACATGCAACGCCACTCACACATGCAACGCCACTCAACTACGCAACGCCACTCAACTACGCAACGCCACTCAACTACGCAACGCCACGCAACTACGCAACGCCACGCAACTACGCAATGCCACGCAACTACGCAACGCCACGCAACTACGCAACGCCGCGCAACTACACAACGCCGCGCAACTACACGCAACGCCGCTCAACTACGCAACGCCGCTCAACTACGCAACGCCGCGCAACTACGCAACGCCATGCAACTACGCAACGCCACTCAACTACGCAACGCCACTCAACTACGCAACGCCGCTCAACTACGCAACGCCGCTCAACTACGCAACGCCGCTCAACTACGCAACGCCACTCAACTACGCAACGCCGCTCAACTACGCAACGCCGCTCAACTACGCAACGCCGCTCAACTACGCAACGCCGCAATGCCACGCAACTACGCAACGCCACGCAACAACGCAACGCCACTCACACATGCAACGCCACTCACACATGCAACGCCACTCACACATGCAACGCCACTCAACTACGCAACGCCACTCAACTACGCAACGCCACTCAACTACGCAACGCCACTCAACTACGCAACGCCACGCAACTACGCAACGCCACGCAACTACGCAACGCCACGCAACTACGCAACGCCACGCAACTACGCAACGCCACGCAACTACACAACGCCGCGCAACTACGCAACGCCGCTCAACTACGCAACGCCGCGCAACTACGCAACGCCATGCAACTACGCAACGCCGCTCAACTACGCAACGCCGCTCAACTACGCAACGCCGCTCAACTACGCAACGCCGCTCAACTACGCAACGCCGCTCAACTACGCAACGCAGCTCAACTACGCAACGCCGCAACGCCACGCAACTACGCAACGCCACGCAACAACGCAACGCCACTCACACATGCAACGCCACTCACACATGCAACGCCACTCACACATGCAACGCCACTCACACATGCAACGCCACTCACACATGCAACGCCACTCAACTACGCAACGCCACTCAACTACGCAACGCCACTCAACTACGCAACGCCACTCAACTACGCAACGCCACGCAACTACGCAACGCCACGCAACTACGCAACGCCACGCAACTACGCAACGCCACGCAACTACACAACGCCACGCAACTACACGCAACGCCGCTCAACTACGCAACGCCGCGCAACTACGCAACGCCATGCAACTACGCAACACCACGCAACAACGCAACGCCACTCAACTACGCAACGCCACTCAACTACGCAACGCCACTCAACTACGCACACATGCAACGCCACTCACACATGCAACGCCACTCACACATGCAACGCCACTCACACATGCAACGCCACTCACACATGCAACGCCACTCACACACGCAACGCCACTCACACACGCAACGCCACTCACACACGCAACACCACTCACACACGCAACGCCACTCACACACGCAACGCCACTCACACACGCAACGCCACTCACACACACAACGCCACTCACACACACAACGCCACTCACACACGAAAAACCACTCACGTTGCCAATAGGTCTCGCAGTACGACAGTTGGAGCCATTACAATTGCAAATAACAATGCCTTTCACTTTGGTTATCATTTTAAATACATAAAGGGCTTTGTCATTTACAAAACCAATAGCTCCAACTTTACTACTGCGAGACCTATTGGCAACGCCAGTGCTTGTTAAAATCTCTTATCTCTCACAATTGAAAGGGCTTAAAAACATTAGTGTGAGAAGTTGGCCTGATAGGTAGTGTTTCCAATTCTGGAACCACTGGTTATCAGTCCAAACAAACCCCAAAGATGTCAGGTTGTAAGTCAACCTTGTAGACAAGCTATCCTAGTGGTAGCATGGACTAAGCAGCCTTAAAGGCTTAACTTAAGAGGTCGTGTTAAGCGAGCTTGTTTTACCACATACAATCCTGTAATCAAATGAAAGGACACCACACAAGTATATATTATAAAAATATATGTATTTATTTCTAAATCACTCCCCAGTACTCTTTATGAGGAAAGGGGCACAAGCGTTAAATCAAAAGCACTGTTACACATAGAAAGTTGGCACAATTATGGCTGAGGGCGGGGGGCCACTCAGACCATATATCAAAAAAGTGGTATAAGTAACACTTTACGAACAATGGTTAGGCCTAGGGCCTAGAGATTCGCTGGGAGCAGTCAGGACAAGCAATGAAGAAGTCGGGAGTAGCCCACAGGAGACGGGTGCAGCACGGAAAGTGCGGCGCGCACCAATGCACTGTCAATGGTGCGTAAAAGTCAGTTAAAGTGAATAAAAAGATACTTCCGCTGAACCTAGGAACACAAAACTTTAGACACAGACCCTAGAGGTGTGTACCAGTGTAAAGACACCGGCGTTGCAAAGTTACCTCACCCACAGGCCGTGGGTGCACAGGGTCGAAGTGGCGTCGGGTTCTGTCACGCAGGTTCTGGGTGCTTGGAGCTGTTGCAGCTGCAGGCGCCGTGAAGCAGAAGTGTCCGGTGCGATCCAAGGGTGGATCGATGTAGAAAAGTACCTGAAAGCAGAGGGGACAGAGTCTGGGTCACTCAGCAGTGACCAGGGTGGAACCAGGACGGAACCAGGCAATGTCGGGCGCAATCAGGCGGTTGTCGATAGGCTTCTCTCCGCTGTCACGTGGGCTCTGGGGCATCTGCGACGTCCAGGAGCAGGTCACGATCTGTCCCACGTAGGCTCTCGCCGTCAGCACCGTCGGCTTGAAGATTGTAGCAAACAGCACTTGGCAAAAGCAATCCACGCGGAACCGGGAGATTGCTTATCACTCGAACCAGGAGGGTCAGAGTGGGTGCTCCTTTTCACAGGAGCTGGTGCAGATCTGGAGCAACCAGAAAAGCAAGTCGTATTTCGAAGTTCGTCGGCACAGGGGCCACAAGCCAGCTGGCAAGTGACCGGGCCAACGCGTCGAGCGCACACAAGCAGAAGGGCCCCACGCAGCACTCAGCGAGTGTGGAGGGGTGAGCTTTGGTGCAAGTGGAGCTCGGGGCTGGGGCTTCTCAAACCCCGGTGTACAGCTTCGAGGGTCACTCGTGGGCCGCACGGTCAGCGTCTCGTGGCCTTTTCAAGATGGCGTGCCCCACGCTTCCGGTCGCCTCCACGGGTCTCAGCTCTGCAGGGACTGTGGATCGGGCAGGTAGAAGGCAGGCAAGCTTGATCTCGTCGATCTCTGTCGCTCGAGTTCCGGCGGGAACTGCAACAAAGCAAGGGTCGAGGGCTGGATGGTGCCTGTTTGCACAGGGTGGTCACTCCTTGACCACAAGGGAGATTCTTCAGTCTTCTCACGTCGTGTAGAAAGTCGAAGGGTCCAGATTTCGTTTCTTATGTTTCTTCAGGATGATCTGAGTTGCATTGGCACTGCTCCCCCTCTTATTCCAATCTGAGGGGTGGATCTCCTGCTAGGTCCCTCCCCTATGGGTGGGACCAGGAAGGGGGGTGGTTACACCCCCTCTCCTTTGTCCAGGTCTCACTGGAGCTGGGGCTGGGCTGCCCCAGAACCGGTTTGACAGGATTATGCAAGGGGAAGCCTTGTGCTCCCCAGGCACTGTCTGGTTTCATTCAAACCTCCCTGCTACAATCCACTATCTCCTGTCTGGGGTGGTGTCACACCTCCCTGTGACAGGAAATCCTTTGTCCAGGCCTCCTCTGCTGAGTTTCGGTCAGCAGCAGGAGGTCAGACATGTGTCTGTGGCAGAAGCATCCATTTTGTGGATCTGAGGCTCTTTTAAAAATCAACCGCGTTTTAGCAAAAGTAACATGTCGTCCCCTCTAGAGGGGTGGAATGCTACCCCCGTCGCCAGGACTGGCGAGGGGGTAGTATTCCAAATCGTATGACACCTTACACGACATGTTTTGATAAAGCCAAACCAAAGTTGACATATAACCGCGAGGATTATAATGCACTTAATAGTATATGGTTTGGCATTATCCCGGATCAGCTTAGGGAGTTGTTCCCGACAGCTGCAGACAGGCTCAGCTCATGCCAGAGCACCATCTCACATAAAACCACGCACTCTGCCTCCAGGATTGATGAGGCCTTCCATAGGAGTGGCTTACAGGCTATATATGTGTCCAGATATAGGTTTAGATATAGGTATACTATATCTAAGCAAGGGGTGATTACACCCACTTGCCCCAGCTGAGTGATCAGCCAGTTGTGTCAATTTAGATAGCCAGCCAGGGGTGGCAAAAGATATGCTGCAGCCCCTGGTAGGCCTTGGATGCACCTATGCCCTGGGCACCTATAGTGCTCTGTACAGGGGCTGATAAGGTGACCCAAGCCAATCTAGTTATGCACCTAGGGTACATGGAATCCATTTTACAGAGAGAGCAGATAGCCTGGGGCCCTGATTAGCAGGGAACCAGGCCAACTAAGTCGAAAACCAGCTAAACACAGGGCAAAAAATCTGGGGTAACCATAGTCAGGTAGCCACCTTCCTACATAACCCCCCCCCAAACGAAAGGAGATAAGGCTATCCTTGGCCAGGTAAGCCTTTATTGCCTGAGTGGCCATATAAGGAAGTACCTGCACTAGCATGGGTACCCCCTGTCTCATGGTCCACTAAGCAGTCCCTCACCCTAGGGGTATTAGAGGGTCTCCACCATAGGGAATCACTACCTTGGGTGTGTTTATGCAAAGTTAAAGGCTGGTTTGGATATGGAGTATTGAAGTGAGGCTCCACTATTTTTGGGCTCAACTTCCTCCAATTATCTTCCACCATGTGTGCCTTTCTTTCTTCAACTGAGTTGCACTGAGCTCTCAGGGTCAACCTCTGGCTACCTAAAGCTGGAGGCTGGGTCCCTCTGTTTGGCTTGCTGGAGGGACAGTTCAGGTTTGGGCCCTTTGGGTCCCAGGTTTGGCTGTGCCCAACAGAATCCATCCGGGGGAGGTCCCTAACTGTTTTTAAGGGGGCTCCCTCAGGAGTTTTTAAAGTCTTCACCTTACTAGGCCTACTAGTTTTGGTGCCCCTAATCTGTTGATGGGGGTGCTTTATTTGACAGGGGGCCCTCTGGGTCTCACTGTCCTTCTTGTCCTCTGCAGCCCTGGGCTGACTAAGGCAAGGTAGAGAGGGGCAGGTTACCTGCTCCAGACTGGATCCCACCTGAGAAGGGTCCACTGCCATCAGAGGCTCTGTCAGGCCAGGCCTAACAACCTCTGGGGCAGTTCCTTCATCAGGGGTAAGATCAGTTCCCTGAGGAGGCTGATCCTGTCCTACTGTCTGGTGAGGGGGAGATTTCTCTTCCTCCTCCATGCTCTCAGTTTGGGTGGAGTGATCCATCATTTCAGGCTTCACAACACACATATCTGTTTGAGTTTGGGCTGTGGCCATCACAGCCCCACCAACCTTTTCAGGAGGAGACTCAGTTTGGGTTTCTGCTGTTATCATAACAGCTTTGCTATTCTGTCTTGGAAGAGCTTCTGGTACAGATGGGGCAGAGAGTTGCTCAGCCCTACCAACCTTTTCAGGAAGGACATCTTGAATAGGGGCTATAGCCAGTACAGCCCCACTAACCTTTCCATTGGAATTTACCATTCTAGAATGGATTTTCTGTTCAACCTCAGCCCAGGCTGAGATTTCCAAATCATTACCCAGTAGACAGTCTACAGGCAAGTTTGGTGACACTGCCACTCTCTTTGGGCCAATGACACCTCCCCAGCTGAGACTTACTACTGCCATGGGATGATTTGTTTGGATGCCATCAATGTTTGTTACCTGGTATGTGGCACCTGGTAAAAGTTGCTTAGAGGGGACTATACAGTCAGCCACCATGGTGATGCTAGCCCCTGTGTCTCTAAAAGCTTCAACTTTCAAACCATTGATGATGGGTTCTTGTCTATATTTGCTCAAGGTATTTGGGCAAACAGAGAAGTTGGCAAACCCCATGCCAGTCTCATAGACAAGATCATTTGGGGATGGAGACCTGGATAGGCCAGGGTCCCCTTGGGCTCCAAAGGTAAACCCACCCAGATTCCTGGGTGTGCTCCCACTTCCTGGGGGATTACTGCTGACAGTAACAGGAGGTGTTGGAGCTGGCTTTGGAGGTATGTTTTCTTTATTGCCATTCTTGGGACAACAGCTGTCTGTTTTGTAATGCCCAACCTGTTTACAGGCATGGCAATAAGGCTTTTTCTCTGTTGAAGAAGTGTCTTGGGAGTGGGACCCACCCCCCTTCTTGGAGTTTTGGGGCCCTGGGGAAGTGTTCTCTTTACTTTTATCCCCACCCTTATCTTGAGGCTTGGTAGACTCCTTCTTCTGGTTATTGTCCTGATTCTTAGGCCTAATCCTGGTTCTGACCCACTTATCTGCCCTCTTTCCCAATTCTTGGGGAGAGGTCAAATCTGAGTCCACCAGGTGCTGGTGTAAGAGCTGGTTCTGACAATTACTAAGGATCTGCTCCCTCATAATCAAATTATACAATCCTGTGAAGTCATGTACTTTGCTGCCATTCAGCCAACCCTCCAGAGCCTTAGTTGCACAATCAACAAAATCAGTCCAGTCCTGAGTCTGTGTCTTCTGGGTATCTCTGAACTTTAACCTGTACTGTTCAGTGGTTAAGCCAAACCCATCTATCAGAACACTCTTCAGGATTTTGTAATTGCTGGCATCCTCATGTCTGACAGTGAGGAGCCTATCCCTCCCTTTCTCTGAAAAGGAGTACCATAAGATTGCTGCCCACTGTTCCTCAGGAATCTGCTGTACCATGCAGGCTCTCTCCAGAGCAGTCATCCATTTGTGGATGTCATCCCCTTCCTGATAGGGGGGCACAATCTTTGTCAGGTTTCTACTATCATAGGACCTGGGTTTCTCTTTAGGAACTTTGCTGCCACCAGTGGCATCTAAGCCACACAATTTTCTCTCTCTTGCTAAAGCAAGTTTAGCTTGAGCCAAGGCTACCTCTTCCCTTTCTATTTGGAGTTGGACAGCCCTCATCCTGGCCCTATGCTCTTTTCTCTGGGAGGAAGTCATTCCTCTTTGAGATTCTCTTGAGGCACTAGAAAGATGAGAATCCCTTGATAGAGATCTCACCCTCCTATTACCTGGGAGAATTTGGTTATGAGATCTGGAGTGGTGCTGGCCCTCTCCATTCCCATGTAGGTCCAAGTTGGCCTGGTTAAGCCTGGCAACCTGTACCTGGTTTCCCTCCTGATCCTGATCTTCAGGCTCATCTAAATCAGAGCCTTCTTCTTCTTCTTCCTCCTCCACTACATCATCTTGAAGATCCTCATTCTCAGGGGAGTTTATCCCTTCCTCTGTTTCTAAGGGAGTCTGACTCACCTTATCTAGGTCATCCCTTTCTAGGAGAGCTACTAGGGAAGGAATGGTAGGGCCTCTGCCCTTTTTTAGCCCCCTGGCTGTGCACAAGGCACTCAGGTCTTTGTGGCTAAGGTTGTCATATCTGGATGTTGTCCTTATAGGATCAACTATTACAGGAGCAGAGCCTAAAGCTCTACCTGTATCAGACATGACTGCTAGTGAGGTGTAAGTGATGCACTTACCTACACTGAGTGTTTTCCTACTGTACCTTGCTAGTGAGTTGTAGTCAGGGTGTGCTAATCCCTTTAATCTACAACTACTAAGTTCAGTAGAACTTAATATGCTAAGCTTTTGATTTATATGTACCTAGAGGTACTTGATGTGATCTTTCAATTTGATGTAAAGATTGCAATGGTAAAACAAACAGCAAGCTCAAATCCGCACCGCTGCACACCAATGTGAGAAGTTGGCCTGATAGGTAGTGTTTCCAATTCTGGAACCACTGGTTATCAGTCCAAACAAACCCCAAAGATGTCAGGTTGTAAGTCAACCTTGTAGACAAGCTATCCTAGTGGTAGCATGGACTAAGCAGCCTTAAAGGCTTAACTTAAGAGGTCGTGTTAAGCGAGCTTGTTTTACCACATACAATCCTGTAATCAAATGAAAGGACACCACACAAGTATATATTATAAAAATATATGTATTTATTTCTAAATCACTCCCCAGTACTCTTTATGAGGAAAGGGGCACAAGCGTTAAATCAAAAGCACTGTTACACATAGAAAGTTGGCACAATTATGGCTGAGGGCGGGGGGCCACTCAGACCATATATCAAAAAAGTGGTATAAGTAACACTTTACGAACAATGGTTAGGCCTAGGGCCTAGAGATTCGCTGGGAGCAGTCAGGACAAGCAATGAAGAAGTCGGGAGTAGCCCACAGGAGACGGGTGCAGCACGGAAAGTGCGGCGCGCACCAATGCACTGTCAATGGTGCGTAAAAGTCAGTTAAAGTGAATAAAAAGATACTTCCGCTGAACCTAGGAACACAAAACTTTAGACACAGACCCTAGAGGTGTGTACCAGTGTAAAGACACCGGCGTTGCAAAGTTACCTCACCCACAGGCCGTGGGTGCACAGGGTCGAAGTGGCGTCGGGTTCTGTCACGCAGGTTCTGGGTGCTTGGAGCTGTTGCAGCTGCAGGCGCCGTGAAGCAGAAGTGTCCGGTGCGATCCAAGGGTGGATCGATGTAGAAAAGTACCTGAAAGCAGAGGGGACAGAGTCTGGGTCACTCAGCAGTGACCAGGGTGGAACCAGGACGGAACCAGGCAATGTCGGGCGCAATCAGGCGGTTGTCGATAGGCTTCTCTCCGCTGTCACGTGGGCTCTGGGGCATCTGCGACGTCCAGGAGCAGGTCACGATCTGTCCCACGTAGGCTCTCGCCGTCAGCACCGTCGGCTTGAAGATTGTAGCAAACAGCACTTGGCAAAAGCAATCCACGCGGAACCGGGAGATTGCTTATCACTCGAACCAGGAGGGTCAGAGTGGGTGCTCCTTTTCACAGGAGCTGGTGCAGATCTGGAGCAACCAGAAAAGCAAGTCGTATTTCGAAGTTCGTCGGCACAGGGGCCACAAGCCAGCTGGCAAGTGACCGGGCCAACGCGTCGAGCGCACACAAGCAGAAGGGCCCCACGCAGCACTCAGCGAGTGTGGAGGGGTGAGCTTTGGTGCAAGTGGAGCTCGGGGCTGGGGCTTCTCAAACCCCGGTGTACAGCTTCGAGGGTCACTCGTGGGCCGCACGGTCAGCGTCTCGTGGCCTTTTCAAGATGGCGTGCCCCACGCTTCCGGTCGCCTCCACGGGTCTCAGCTCTGCAGGGACTGTGGATCGGGCAGGTAGAAGGCAGGCAAGCTTGATCTCGTCGATCTCTGTCGCTCGAGTTCCGGCGGGAACTGCAACAAAGCAAGGGTCGAGGGCTGGATGGTGCCTGTTTGCACAGGGTGGTCACTCCTTGACCACAAGGGAGATTCTTCAGTCTTCTCACGTCGTGTAGAAAGTCGAAGGGTCCAGATTTCGTTTCTTATGTTTCTTCAGGATGATCTGAGTTGCATTGGCACTGCTCCCCCTCTTATTCCAATCTGAGGGGTGGATCTCCTGCTAGGTCCCTCCCCTATGGGTGGGACCAGGAAGGGGGGTGGTTACACCCCCTCTCCTTTGTCCAGGTCTCACTGGAGCTGGGGCTGGGCTGCCCCAGAACCGGTTTGACAGGATTATGCAAGGGGAAGCCTTGTGCTCCCCAGGCACTGTCTGGTTTCATTCAAACCTCCCTGCTACAATCCACTATCTCCTGTCTGGGGTGGTGTCACACCTCCCTGTGACAGGAAATCCTTTGTCCAGGCCTCCTCTGCTGAGTTTCGGTCAGCAGCAGGAGGTCAGACATGTGTCTGTGGCAGAAGCATCCATTTTGTGGATCTGAGGCTCTTTTAAAAATCAACCGCGTTTTAGCAAAAGTAACATGTCGTCCCCTCTAGAGGGGTGGAATGCTACCCCCGTCGCCAGGACTGGCGAGGGGGTAGTATTCCAAATCGTATGACACCTTACACGACATGTTTTGATAAAGCCAAACCAAAGTTGACATATAACCGCGAGGATTATAATGCACTTAATAGTATATGGTTTGGCATTATCCCGGATCAGCTTAGGGAGTTGTTCCCGACAGCTGCAGACAGGCTCAGCTCATGCCAGAGCACCATCTCACATAAAACCACGCACTCTGCCTCCAGGATTGATGAGGCCTTCCATAGGAGTGGCTTACAGGCTATATATGTGTCCAGATATAGGTTTAGATATAGGTATACTATATCTAAGCAAGGGGTGATTACACCCACTTGCCCCAGCTGAGTGATCAGCCAGTTGTGTCAATTTAGATAGCCAGCCAGGGGTGGCAAAAGATATGCTGCAGCCCCTGGTAGGCCTTGGATGCACCTATGCCCTGGGCACCTATAGTGCTCTGTACAGGGGCTGATAAGGTGACCCAAGCCAATCTAGTTATGCACCTAGGGTACATGGAATCCATTTTACAGAGAGAGCAGATAGCCTGGGGCCCTGATTAGCAGGGAACCAGGCCAACTAAGTCGAAAACCAGCTAAACACAGGGCAAAAAATCTGGGGTAACCATAGTCAGGTAGCCACCTTCCTACAATTAGGAGGTCCAATAATCTGCCGAGGCCCGTGCAGGTAGGAACGGTGGGGCCGGGTGGGGGGGATTTCGATAGACGACGAGGGAAAATTAATTATTTAATTTCCCCTCGTGGTCGACTGTCGAATCCCCCCCCCCCATTAACCTGCACGGGTCACGGCTGCTTGCAGACCTATCAACCTATTGACTTCCCAATGAGGGGGAAGTCAGACACTTGAAAGGAGGGAGATCTCATTAATGTGAATGGAGCAAAAACAGGTTTAAGAGAGTGACATGGCTTTGAAACGAGGGTCAACCTGCTCACGTCTATGTAGGAATTTTGTTTTCCTGGAGGGTGAATAGGAGTGAAAAGTGGTTGACACGTGCCAAAAGAGAGCGATTGGTAGGCATGTATTTATTTACATCTATAGATGCTTCTTCGAAACCGACTATTCATATCTCAAGTTTTTAGAGACATTTGATGGGCCTCAGGAGACACCTGCAACCAGAAGTCAAAGTGAAAAAGAAAAGCATGGGATTTGTGATTCTGAGTACAGGGGGGGGGGGGGGGGGTCAGTGAGTGTCTGCGTGGGATCAGAGACGTGGCTAAAAGAATAAAATATTCTCTAGTTTGTTGGCCTCTTATCTACAGGTGCCTTGCATATAAATATAATGCACAAACCATAAATGAAAAATAAATGCAACTTAAAAGTATCTGTGGGAAATACATTTTTCTGGGAGGAAAGCACAGTGGAATAATGCGATTCAGCTGTCTGTGGGTGTAACCCGACGGTCACTGATTTGAAGCCTTGTCAGTGAATTGTGGAAATAATGCTATGTATTTATAATGTTAAAATGCCCAATCCTGTGATAGAAAGCACTGCGAATATGTTTCATAAGTTAAAAAAAATATATTGCACAGTATAAGGTTGCACACAGTACACATGGGATGTTGCAAATTGTATAAAACGATTGTTTAAATGTTTATAGTGCTTTCAAAAGTAATGCTTTTAGTAAGACTGACTATCTAGTGTGCACTTTCAGTATAGGTTTACATTAAAAAGGCACATTCCAGATTCTATCAATGAAAGGCTGTACAGGCTCCTAAGCAGCTTTTACATTTGCTGATTAACCTATTCCACACATTTACATTTATTTCCTGTGGCAGGTATCTGGGAGAGAAGGCTTGTTTCGTAATCAGCTACCCCTTCTACTCTTCTGCTCTTTCAAGCCGTGGGGAATTCTACCTTTCAGGCAGTGCTTAATTTGTAAAGTAGTTAGTGCTGGTGCCAAAACCTATTGCTCAGATGCAGCAGGCTGCGCTGCAGAAGGTTGTGATGCCGAATGCCACGCCTGCGACTGTGTTCAGAACCAGTTTTGTTTTTTTAATTAAAAAAGAAAGTATATGAACTGTTTTGATCAGATTATAACCTCTACGTGCAGCTCAGTCTTCTGAGCGCCCTATGTTTCATTATTGATTCCAATCATATTTCTGCACGGCCTTAACCTGACTGCTATGCCCTTCCTGCTGACTCAGCCCAGTCTGCCAGGCTCAGGTTGCTTGAGGTAGACTCCGCTTCCGGTGGTCAGTAGCAGAGCGGCGCGGCATTTCCGCCGCCAGCAGCCCGTGCCCCCACGTCTGCGAGGACAGACCTAGGTAGCGTGTCCCTGGACACCCATGCCAGTCTATGCCATTCCCTCTTTCACCGCGGCTAGCTCTCAGCGGAATTGCCTTTGTGTGCCCTAAATATATGCAAAAAGAAGCAGACAGGGCTGGGGGGAAGGGAGGGGCAGGCCACCAGCAACACATGCAAACGTATCCTTATGCTGATAGGCTGACGCTGAGAGATGATCGACTTGAAGCTCACAATGGCTGCTGCAAATCCACGCAAGCCCTGGCAGGCCGGCTCCACGCAGCTGCCGACTGTCCGCAGCACACAATCTACCGGAGTTCGGCTTTCAGTCTTTCGCAAATGATCACGTCCACAATTTCAGATTTTTAATCATAAGGCCACTCGCATTCTTTCCAAAGCACGTGCACCACTTGCAAAGTACATCCAACACGTAAAGGGATTCAAAAGGATTGCAGGAAAATATGGACACATCTGTTGGCACACCGGTCAAAGGATGAGTTGGGTTTTCAATAGTAGATTGACAAAAGGCCCGAACGTCTTAAACACTGAAAACACGAGGTGTACTGTAATGTGTGTTGTCCTCCCCAGGGCACGCATCCTTAAACAAACAGTGAGGGTACTAATTAGCATAAACTATGCAGAGCGATTTCACATGGTATGACGTCATAGAATGGCATCTCATTTCCTTAGCATATCAGTCACTTTAAGAGTAATAACCTTAATTTACAGTTGAATTTCTGAAAGTCCAGTATGTACTTATGGAGATGTATCTATTCAATTTACTTGTTAGTTAACACTGAAAAACTGCAGTTTTCCAAGTGTGAACAAACGGTGTCTGGAATATTTTATAAGCATATATATATATATATAGACGTCACTTCACCAGAATGCCAAGGGTAGCGGAAGTGACATCACACGCCCTTTGACCTCCACTTTCTCTCACACACATACTTACATATGCACAAGATGGAGCTTGGGCCCACTCTAACATTTATCTGCAGATCTGTGGTCATGATAGCAGCATGAGCGGTAAAGGGAGAAAACCAATCACTTGTTAACATCTCAATACAGTGTAACCAATGTGGTCACACAATGATCCACTCGACAACTTAATCTGAGTTTAGTAAGGTCTAAACAGAAATTTAGGGCCACATGCATCATTGTAAATTGCATTTGCAAATTGTGCGATTCGCATAAATCGCCCATTTGCGAATGCAATTTCAACTTCTGGGATGCATCATATTTTATGTTTGTTTTCGCAATTTAAGGAATCGCAAATCTTTTTGCGATTTCTTAAAAAATTTCCAAAGTTAAGGATTCGCAAATTTTGGCAAAAAAAGTACATGCATGAAAATTCGCAATTTGTGATTCCTTAAAAATTCGCCAATTAGAATTCTTACATTTAGAAGAAGTCAGACCAGGTGGTGAAATGTGATAAACAATCAATGCAGGTGCAACTCATTAGGATAGTACTTAAGGGAGAATGGCTCCAAAAATGTCTCACAATGGCAGCAGTCTTTGTCGAGGCGCTGAGGCTGAGAGCAGCAGCAAGGAGGAGAAGGAGGGTACATGAGAGGATTTTTAGAGTTCGCGTCACATTACTAGGGCAGACAGAAGCTGAAATATATGATAAGTATAGACTCAATGCTGACTTAATCTTGGATTTGATAGATGAATTAGACCCAATCTTGCAGAGACATACACGCAGGACACAAGCCATACCAACCTATGTACAGGTCTTGTGTTCCCTACACCTCCTTCCATTGGAGTCCTTCCAGGGTGTCAAAGCTACTGCTGAAGGTGTGTCCCAGAGTTCCCTTTGCGTTTCTTTAATGCTTTCCTCAATGCCATATTGCAAAGGATAAGGCATCACATTACATTTCCCAGCACACGTCAGGAATTGCTACAAACAAAATTAGATTTTTACAACATGGCACATTTTCCCCATGCCATTGGCTGTATAGATGGCACGCATGTTCCCATTTGTCCTCCATCTGAAAATGAGTACATTTACCAGGAAATGTTACCATTCACTTAACATTCAAGTAATATGCAATTCAAGAACTATAATCACTGACTTTGTTGCAAATTACCCTGGACGTGCCCATGATTCTTACATTTTTTGGCATAGTGACATCCACACACGACTGCTTGCTGGAGAATTTGGAGATGGATATTTGCTTGGTAAATATATTCCCTTTAATTGTTACACATCTCTGTACCATGTTGTCACATTGGACTCCTAATTTGTATCTTCCATTCCATTCCATAGGTGACAGTGCATACGCTCTGAGGTCATTCATCTTGCACCCTATCTGAATCCAGCAACACGGAAAGAACAGCACTACAACCATGCACACATAGCAACCCACAACGTAATTGAGAGAACATTTGGTGTACTTAAATCTCGGTTTCGCATACTACATAAGACAGGCGGAGCATTACAATATCGTCCTGATATTTGCTGTAAAATAGTTGCAACATGTGCCATGTTGCACAACTTAGCCACTAGTAGAGGCATAGAACTGGAGGAGGAGGATGTACTACCTCACATTGATAACCAACCTTAACAACCACAATCAAGACTACGTGGACCTGGCGCTCAGAGGGGAGAAGGAGAAGGGCAGAGATAACTCAACATTACTTTTGACAGAGGTAAGAACCCCACAACACTTTTTTGTGCATATCTGTAATCTTTTTATTGTTACATTTTCAGCATGGATTCAGGGTACTTAGGACATCTTAGTGCATGCAGTGTGCTGACAGCAAATTAAAAGGCATTTACTGTTCATAGTCATAGCAATGCATTTTCTTCAGACGTCCTTTTTTTTCAAAGCTATGTAGGTTATTAAGTCATATCCTACTTCTTGCGTACACGCACCCCTAATGCCTTTCCTGTGTTTCTCCCATCAACCGTAGTTTGGCTGTCTGCACTGTCTTGTCTTCTGGTGCTACGGCGTCCCTCAGGCACAGCAGGTTCAAGTAGGCTACTGACATTTGCGCCTCCATCACTCCCACCAACATGTAGTAGGCTACCACTTGCAGCTTCACTTTGCATACCCTCTACTACATTCTTGAGTGTCATAATTCCCCTGACAACACCTCCAACACATTGTGATATCTCCAATTGCATGGCAACTGTACGTTTGGAAAGCTGAGCAGTAGTGTGGGAAAGACGATTCATTGCCCTGGTGTACCCCTGCATGCTGGACATTGCTCTATGATGCCTACGGTCACTTGCTAATTGCTGCGCTTGTATTGTTGTACACAGTGTCTCCATTGCTGTTGCCACACGGTCCAGTTTCTCAGCTTCTGCTCTCTGACCTTTCTCAATCACATTTGACATGTGCTGAAGACAGTTGTGGATAGCACCAATGTCATGACTGATTTTAACAATTTTGCCCTTCATGACACGTATGTCTTTGCCTTGCAGGCGCTGAACTTTCAGGATTTTAACCTCCACAACACTGGCGTTCCTCTCATCTTCTTCTGCTGTTTGATTCTGTGAAGGTCGTGGCCTGCGCCTATAGAACTGTTACAACCTACTCCGCCTGCTCTGCTGTGTGTGTAGGGTTGCTGGGGTTGGAGCAGCCTGTTGTTCTGGGACATGTACATTCAGGTCATCCTCACTCTCTGACTGCTGCAGTTGGCACACTCTGCTTCTGTGACTTCTACGTTCCATTGTGGGTGAAGATGTGGCTGCATTTGAGTCATCTGTGTCTTGAAAGTCCTGACTGTGAAACTTGGCCCCTTCCTTTGCATTACTGTCCTATTCTGTATCTATGATTAAAATAGTGCAAACAGTCTGTTACTTTCTTCTTTTGCACTTGTGACTGCGTAAAATGAAGTACATTACAAATAAATACCTACATTTAGTGTGCCTTGTCTCCTATTCTTACATTTATAATGTGCAATATTCACTTTTAAACTCATTGCCCAAGTGCTTCACACTAAAATGTATAATTGACTACAACTCCCATGATGCATTGGTACAGTAAGTACAAGGGTTTCTAGATACTGCTATTTCATACATACCAATTACTAAATAAGGGGGATAATTTCTTATCAAGTACGACAACCTTAGGGGTCTCTTACACTCACATTTGCATGCAAAACACATGTTGTGTTCTTACCTTTAGATGTGCCAACATGCTCTGAGGTGTCAATTTCTATGACTCCAACAACTGCCTCTGTTGCAAGGGTACCTTCCACCAAGTCCTCAAGGGGGTATTAGGCCAATCCCTGGATGGTCCATCGCCGGTCCTTTTGGCTGCCTTTATCCTGTTGGCAATCCTTTCCTTTGCACGACTGCGCAGGTCATACCAGCGCTTTTGTAAATTGTTAATGTCACGGTGGGCAACCCCCATAGCGTTAACTTTTGCTTGGATTGCAAGCCATAGTTTTCTCTTCACAGCTTCAGGCACTTTTAATGATTGTTTCCCAAAAAGCTGGTCCTGCCTCATAGTTACTTCCTCAATCAGAATTTCAAGTTCCTGGTCACTAAAGTTAATCTTTCTTTTCCTAGCCTGTAGTTCTTCTCCAACATTTTCTGAGGCCATTTCCCCTTTTGCTGCGGGCTCAGACTCAGCTCCAGTTGCTCCTAGCTGTGCTCCAACTGCCAACTGTCTCTCCTCCAGCTCTCCCTGGGAACAGGTGTGTGCAATCAGTGGCCTTGCTCCCTGGGTGTGATGTCATAGAAATGCAGCAATATGGGTAAATCGCAATTTGCGAATTCGCAAATAAAGATTCTCAAAAATCATGCGAATCGGTAGCAATTGCGATTTTTACCAATTCGCAAAAAAAATAGCGATTTTATTGATGCATTGCATTTTGCGATTCCTTATTAGCGATTTCTTATTTTTCGCAAATAAGGAATCGCAAAATGAAATGTTGATGCATGTGCCCCCTAGAAACAAATCGGTATAGACCAGTCTCAACATATTCGTATAGAAATTCAGAACAAACAGATTGAGTCCAAATCTCTTGAAGCGGTTTACCTTATATTATACAAAGCTGACAACTAACTCTATAATGACAATGCAAATCATCAGGAAAAATAAATGAATATTGAAGTGAATCAAATGGTTCTTCAAAGTAAGCATGAGCAAGCTATCTCTCCCTATGCTACCTTAAAAGGGTAACCCTAAACTAATTAGCATTTGGTAAAGGTAGAATCAGAAAGGTGTCAGCTGTCGGAGTCTTCAGTAGAAGGTACTCCAGCCATAGTTCAAGTAGCATAAACCCACACAAGCAGACACATAGACCTTCTCTCCATGAAGTCCTAAGATGTATCTCCTGTCTCTCACTACGTTTCAGTATAAATATCAGTTGCATTCAGGGTAGAGAATCCCACATGACTCTTGCCAGTAAATTCTCATGGCTTCGGCAGAACTGGATACTTGCACCACGTTTCCCACATTGATAAGTTGCAACTTTGTTCGTCCTTGGTCGTCCCTCTTCTCTTCCATGAGAACTTGCCTCCTTACTGGTTATGCTCTTCTCTGTGCCAACCTTGTCTTCTCATACCATGTTATCTAATGAAAACAAAACCCTTCTATGTTAACTAATAAGGCCTTGTCCATACCTGCAGTGGAAACAAATACAAACAAATGCACACTACGTTGAATGTTAAATGCGAATTACATGTTAGATTTAAACGTGAGCATGAACTAAACTGGCTTCTGAAGGCCTGTTCTAGCCAACTTTAGTAGTGCACAGGGTTACAGAATACGTGCACATTTCTAAACATACAAAAATACTGCTTCTTAAGACATGTATAAATGTAAAGAATTACAAAGATGTCACTCTAAATCAGGGGTCTTTAAACTGGGGGCGGGCCGCCCTAGGGAGGCCTCAAGTGATCCCAGGGGGGCGCTAGGCTTGGGCCAAAAGAAGCATTATGCTGATACCAGTGCTTTGGTTTCAGCAGAAGAAAATGAGCATCAGTAAGCTACTCTGTAATGGACCATCACGAACATATTTTAATATTTATATCCTGGCTGGGAGAAGGTGTCAAAAGGGATGGGATGCCAAATGCTCTTCAGAACTCCACCCCAATGTTAGTACTTTTACATTTTAGTAAGGCCTGCCTGACCAGAATAGTATGTTTGGCAATCATGTAAATGATTGCATTTTTAAAATGGTAGCATAACCTAAATGCAACGTTGAAATAAGTCTAGACATTTTTAAACATTGACAGTTTAACCCCTCCCCTGCTGATGACGGAACCGCTCCGTCATCAGCCGCGCTCGCGCTGTGCTGATGACGGAGCGGTTCCGTCATGGCCCGCCCGCCGCGCCTGCACGGCGCGTTCTATTGAGCGGGCGGGGCAGTGACGGAACCACTCCGTCATGAGCACAGCGCAACCGACGCTGGTGACGGAGCGGTTCCGTCACCAGCATGCGCCTGCCGCTCGGCCGCCCTCCCCCTTAGCACTGTGGCGGAATAGCCGCCGCAGTGAAGGGGTTAATAGAATAATTGTCAAAAATGTTGAGGGGGCCTGTATGCCTATTTTTTTCACTGGGGGGGTGGCATAAAAAAAGTTTGAAGACCACTGCTCTAAATGCACCTGCTTAAAAAGCTCCTTTTACACTTATAAAGGTTTAAACATTAGTTTACACATACACGTTCTATTTTATTGACCTCACAATGGGAAATATTTTTTGTTGACTTCCCATGTCACATTAATATATAACTGTTACATAGACCATTATTTTTTTTTGATAAACATAGATTTATTGGTTTTAGCATTTTTAAAGCCAGTCTCACTGAATCAGATACAAGGCCCCTGACGGGAATGGAAGTCTTCACAAACATATCAATGGCAGTACAGAAAGTCTTGTACACCCATAGGAACATAACCCTCACAGGAACATTTTCATACTGAGCTCAGATCCCCGCTGTCAAACCATTTATTCCATGTTCTAGCATGCTTAATCGGACATCCCCGTGCTTCATGTACCGGCCTCCCCTTGCTGAGCGCACCAGTCCACCCCTCTCCTCCACAATGACAGCGTAGGGGGACCTCCATTGATTCGCAATATCTCATTTGGCCACCAATAGGGCCGTCCCCACTAGTGAACGGTCTGCCTGCACCCCGCCCCACACCCTCCATCACCTCCAGCAGTATCAACAGCGGGGAGAGCTCGAGCTCTAAACTTTGGATCAGGGAGAGTTCAGCGACCACGCCTCTCTAGTATTGCTGTATACAGCCGCGTAGCTAGGGGGAGGTGCGGGGGGGCGGTCCGCCCCAGGCGGCACTATTTTGGGGGTGGCCGGGCGGCGCCTCAGCAGTTTCATAATGAACATGACAGTAATCATCATTGGTAGCCAAAGTGCGTTGCGCAGCATAAATAAGCCTTGATGGGCCAGTGTGTGTAAATGCTACTGCATTGCACGCACCACCTAACCTTATTTTAAAAGTGCACCTTCAAGTTTGGGTCCCGGGCCGTCAATCTGGTAGCGCGCGATAGCGCTACCAATGACGGCCCTGCAAACATTTACCATGCAGCAGAGCCCGCCTATGGTAGACTTGTACACTGTCCTGTTTAACGCAATGCGCGCAGTGCCGCGCACCAACGCATGTGGTGACGTGCATGAATGCATCCAGTGACCTGAGACTCGGTCTGAATCATCCCCGGGCGGCTGACTTTGAATGTGGGAGTTGTTGCGGCCACGAGGCGGACGAAATCGAATTGCTGCTCCACTTGCAAAAAATGTAAGTCAGTGTGCTTAATCCTTGGATAAGAATGTAAATTTGATAAAAATGAGGGTAAGCGCGGCCTTCAGATGGACGCCAAGGAGCAGGGATCGCAGAGAGGGGCACTTGACCCCCGCTGTTTGCACATGGAGGGACGGGCACTGGCATACAGATGGTGCATCAGTCGTTGTAGGGCGGCATCTCTACACACACCATCATTTCACGGCAATGCAGAGAAGAAGGCACATAAGCACTTGATTTAGATCAATACCATTTGCACGAGGGTCACAACAGGGAGCAGAGTGACAAGGAGCATTTACCTATAGGCTTGAAAACCCACTGCACCTTCCTTTGACAAAGAGCAAAGACACTTTGACCCTACCCCTACGAATATCAAGACTAACGCCAAGAGAAGCACCATTCATAGGGGTATCAAAGGTCAGGCTGCGTAGCCTTTGGAGCCCTCCAGTCTTGAAACTCCAATGCAATAAAACAATATAACCGGGTTCTGGTCTGGAGAAAGGCCAACAGGACTTGAAAGTGAGCAAGAGATTCGGGAGGGCTGTTATGAAAAGATGACAGATATTTTATTTTTCCACTAATAGTATTCCTTTGTATGAGTCAGGGAGACAGTTGGCTGTAAAAAGTATTAATTACTCTATGAGGAGCTTGAGAGATGCTGAGCAGCATAAAAAACTGTCACTAAGATTAGAAGTGTGTTGAGAGCAGCAGTTTAGTGAAAGGAAGATGGAGGATATCGAAGGGTGAGACCCAACAGTATACTCCCATATGGAAGTCACCCATAGCCTCACTGACTTCAGATGGTATCCAAGGAGCGCTGGCATTGGTAGAAGGATGCAGACTCCCTCATTGGGGTACAGATCCAAAGGGGTTCAGCGCAGCAACAAATGCACTACAGTACACAGGGTGGAGTCATTTAAACAACCCTGCCCCCAGTCCAAATTACACAAATGGAGCAATGTTTGGTAAAGACAAGTCTACACATCTACGTTGTCACACATGATCGGTGTGCACAGCTGTTCTATGCTCACATGAATGCCCCTTTTGAGGTGATCAGTTTCCACATGGTATTGCAGACTCATGCCCACAGGCCACCCAGGCCTTCTCCCGGATCAGTGGTAATGTACCCACCTCCTTTTGCACATTTACTGGCCTTAGTGACGATCACTGAACTCGTGTCACCTAATATCCCACGCCCGTCGATGTGTCTGCTACATTCCAATGGCACTAGACAGGTTTCCTGCCCCCAGCAAGTTTTAGGCAACAATACAAAATTTCAAGAGAACTCTGGTGACTAACGGACGTGCTGGGGATCGATTGAGTTTTCTCTAGTGAAAGTTTTGACCTAAAAGTAGCGCAGAGGGTTAATATGCCTGCTGCAAAGCACGTGCACCATGCAGATCACAGAAATGCATATAATGTAAATAGTTCAGTGGGTTACTGCTTTTGTCCGAGAGATCCATTTATTAGTTGCAATTATAAATTAAAATCTTAATATTGAACAGTGAACTATTAACCCTCATCAGAGAGCTGTGTGGAAACTCCAAGGTATAGGTTAGATTTGATTTCTCTCACAGTTGTTCATTATCCTTATAATGCAAAAATGGTTCATTTGAGTAGAAATCCATTCTTATTAGTAAAGACAACCCCCAGCCACAATGGTACATTTCATTTTAAATTCTGAGTTTGCGCTTCTCACAATCAAGCACTCAAACTATACCCAGTATGAATGATCTATGACTCCTTTCCTACACCTCTTATGTAACATTTGCTATACACTAATACACTTGGGATTCATTGTTTCTGTGTGATGTAAAGTGCTCTGACACACTACAATGGTAAGAGTAGCACTATAAAAAAAACAAAAGCATGTAAGAGAGTGGTAATGGTCACTGTTAAAGGGTGGTAAATCACACTCGTTTAAATCGCTTGATTTTACTCGCAAGAAAGTGACACTCATAGTTGTTGAAATGTCACTCATAATTACACCGAAATTATGAAAATGTCACACATAGCAATCTGAAACCTTGGCAGCTATGAGTCTGAGCAGTAGATTCAAGTTCCAGGCAGCAGCCACTGCAGTCTGTGAGGTTCGGTCGGTCGCGTCGGCGGGGATCTGCCTTTTTATTTTATTACAATTAAATTATTAACCTCAGAGATGCGCACTGACATTACTAGTGCTGTGCAGCCTTCCCCCCCACAACCACTAGCGCAAGAGTGATGCCGCTCTCACCAACGTCATCTATCAGGAATAATCCCGCGCTGAGCGGGTTACGGCTGCACGCATGTGCGTGCTATAAGGACCAATTAGTGTCGGGGGAGGTTGGCAGGTCAGCCTACGGTAATACAAGCAAAACACCGTTCAATCAGGATGAACCATCAAAACGTTATAGCAGAACTCCCATAGGCTGCTGTGCCCCGTCTGCTTTGTGTTTCTGTAACCTAATAAAATATTAGACTCTACAAACCACAAATATCGGTTGTACAGTCAGCCTTTAAGTTCCTTGATTTGAGTGACAATCATGTCACATGTGGTAATGTAACTTAAAATGCGTTAGTGTCACACAAGATGTGTGACACTTGGCAGGGCTGTACACCTCAACAGGACACCACAAGCTGTTGACCGAACCGACTCTCTCCCAGTTTCAGCCCATAAACGAGTAACTTGCTTCACGTGCCACTTTGACTGAGTGAGTCAGTTAAACCTCGGCCGCCTGGCTGGGGCAGGTTGTGTGAGAGTATACTTTTACTTTCAATTCTATTGCAGGACAGGAGGCTCCGATTATGATTAGTCTCATTTCTTTATTGAAATGCTCAGCAGCCAAGTAAAAAAAACCACATTACCCAGAAACACTTGGGTAATAACCATAGAGTCTTGTTAGTATAAGTAGGTGTACAGACAATCCCACTTCCTCTTTCTTTGCTGCTCCGCAGCCAGTTAAGTGCTTCTTACCTTATTGTTGTTATTTGCCTTGCACTTTGTATTGCTTAAGCGGCGCCTGTTTCTCATATCTGCCGCTTTGTTTTCCGCGCGTATCGCGCTGCTTGCGCTTGTCTTCGCCATTCCGTTCGCGTTGTGTTTTCGGTGGCGGCGCGGTTGGGTGCGAGGCGTCTCCACCCTGAAGTCGGGCGCTTTGTGCCTGGGTTCTTTCATTACTTGTGGAGTGGTTTATAGGGGTCAGGGCTGCCTCGCGCTGTTCGCGCGAGCTCCTCTCCTTCCTGTTCAGGCGGCCGGTTTAACGCGCATGCGCGTTTTGGTGTTTCCGGCGCTCCGTGTTGTTGCCTCACCGGAGCTTCTCAGAAGGTCGTCCCCAGCGGCGTACACGCCCACGAGCCTCCAGGATTGACCCTGTCGACGCCAGTGTCTAAAAAGGACGCTGGTTGTAAAATTTTGCATAGGCTTTGCCTAGGGTGGCGTTTTTGGTGACAGTAAGCCTTCCCTCCACTCTCTATATATATTTTCACCTGAAGTCTCTACAGCTTTGGCTTGCTGTGAGGGTTTTTCACCCCCTTTAATTGAGCCTTTGGCTTGTTTATATTTGCATTCCTCATTTGTGGGCATATCTTTTCACATCTATTGTGAATCATGAGTGAATATTTTTATGAGGATGAAGAAGAGTATGATGAGGAGGCTCCGGACTCCATGGAGCAACATTTGGTGGATGCTTTGGACCGGGGAGTCCAACACTCAATGAATAGAGCACTAGTGCGTGCTATTACGCCTCTCAAAAGGCACTTGACTAAGTATGCTGAACAGCAGGGTTGGGTCCCTGCGGCTAAGAAGTCGTCGTCTTCTCCTGCCAATCCACATTCTTCTGTCTTCAAAAAATTGGCGCTGTCCTTATCCTCTGCCAAGTCAGACGTTGTTGTTGAAGAAGGTGAGAGCGATGACCTGCAGTCATCGTCTTCCTCGGACCCCGCTCCTCCCCCGCCCAAGAAAAAGAGATGCAAGGAGCATTTTGTTGATGCGTCTTCGCATCCTCCAGTCCTGACCTTCGAGCCGGAGGACATTATTCATCCCCAGTCCACGGCTTGGCTTCCTTCCCAGGCTGTGACGGAGTACGTCCAGCAGCACATCCGCCAACCCTTTGAAAAGGAGGTACGTGCCCGTCTCCGATCTGAGTGCCCGCGGCCAGACTTGGCTGATCATCTGGCGGAGACTCCTGAGATTGATCCAACTATGACAACGTACCTCCGAAAGTTTGCAAAGGACCCCAAAAAGGGTCTAGATAGGTCCTGGCGGGCTTGCCAGGACAAGGTGTTAGATCTCCTGGGTCCCCTCACCAAAATGTTGGACCTTGGTTTCCTGGCTAAAAGTACTAACCGGATAGTGGATCCAGATGAACTGATTAATTGGGCTCAACGCGCCATTTGCCAGTTGGGTAATGCCAACTGTGCGCTCTCTGCTGAGAGGCGCAGATCCATTTTGCTGAAGCTGGATCCTAAGTTGCAAGAATTGGCTACTTCTGAGTCGGGTCCTGCGGCTCAGGGTCTTCTTTTTGGGCAACCTTTTTTGAAGGAGCTAACCAACTTTGTCAATACATTCAGCGGTCTGGATAAGGCTCAGGCGTCTCTCCGCCGGACCCTTCGTCCGGTTTTCAACAGGGCCGGTAGAAGTAGAGGACGTTCTTCCGGACGAGGTCAGCAACAGTCCTCCCAGAAGGGTTACCAATCTCAGAGAGGAGGTCAACAGGACTCGGGTTATTCCCCTCGTTCAAACTTCTACCCCTCAAGAAAAGGACGTGGCCAGTTCAAAAAAGGACGTGCTGGTGGATCCTCCGGCGGCTACCACGATTCCGCCACTTCAGGTGAGCATTCTTCCTGCATGCAGTGTTGTTCTGGGGGGCAGGATTCGCTTTTTCCTAGAGAACTGGCGATCAATCTCCAGCGATGCATGGGTGCTGGAGACAGTTCAGGGCTTCAAACTGGAATTTTATCATCCTGTGCGTCAGTCCCGTCTTCCTTTTCCTCTCCATTTCTCAAACCAAAGTCAAGAGTTCATCACAGAGGAACTCAGGTCTCTGGAAGCCAAAGGGGCGATTGTACCGACGGTGCGCCACCCTCAGGGCTTTGTCAGCTCAATCTTCCTTGTGGAGAAGAAGGGAGGGGGATCGAGGTTGGTCCTCAACCTGAAGGACTTCAATGCGGGAGTGGTTTACCGCCACTTCAAGATGGAGGGGATCCATCTGTTGAGGGATCTCCTGAGGGAACGGGATTGGATGGTCCGTCTGGACCTCAAGGATGCATACTTCTCGGTTCCGATTTTTCCGCCCCATTGCCGCTTTCTTCAATTCCAGTGGCTGGGGATGTGGTATCAATATCAGGTTCTTCCATTCGGCCTTTCGTCAGCACCATGGTGCTTCACGAAACTGTTACGTCCGGTCGTGGAATCTCTCCGCAGTCGGGGAGTTCGCTTGATCATTTATTTGGACGACATCCTCCTGTTAGCGGATTGTCCGATAAAACTTATGTCTCACCCGACGTGGACTGTAGACCTGCTCCAGTCTCTGGGGTTTTTGGTGAATGTTCCCAAGTCTGTACTTCAACCTACTCAGGTAATAGATTTCTTGGGGTTTCAAATCAATTCCCTTTCTTGTCAACTTCTGCTACCTCGTCAGAAAGTTCGTTACATCAAACGGGAATTGAAGTCTGTTGTCTCGAGTCCGACGGTGTCGTTGAGATCATTAGCTCGAGTTGTAGGGCTTTTAGCGTCTTCTCTACAGGCGATATTTCTGGCCCCACTGCATTACCGTGCGTTGCAGCGTTTGAAGATCCAGCATCTTCAGAGAGGCCTTCGCTATTCCGATTGCATCCCTCTATCGGAGGAGGCGAAGTTGGAGATGACGTGGTGGTTGAATCACATGGAGGCCTGGAACGGCAGGGCCCTCTTCGGATCCTCTCCGGAGATTGTGATCGAGTCGGATGCCAGTCAATGGGGCTGGGGAGCCCGCTGCGGTCCGGTCACGACTGGGGGGCGTTGGTCCCCCCAGGAACGCTGTCTCCACATCAATTGTCGGGAGTTGCTGGCGGGATCGTTCGCGATCAAATGTCTGTCTCCCCTTCAGTCCCTCTGCTGTATACTTCTCCGAATGGACAATGTATCAGCGGTCCATTATATCAACAAGCTCGGAGGGACTCGCTCGAGGTTGTTAGCGGAAATAGCCAAAGAGTTTTGGCATTACTGTCTGCACAACGGGATCACAGTTATTGCGGAATACCTTCCGGGTTGTCGCAATGTGGTGGCGGATTGGAATTCCAGGTACCTGAGGGATTTCAGCGACTGGAGACTCCATCCGCGGGTGTTTCGACAACTTCTACGGACCTGGGGCCCTTGTCAGATCGACCTCTTTGCGTCCCGGCTCAATGCACAACTTCCCCGGTTCTTCAGCTGGAGACCAGACCAGGAGGCCCTGGCAACGGATGCATTCCTTCAACCGTGGCCGACCTCCCTGTGTTATGCGTTTCCCCCCTTTATGATGATCCCCAGGGTTCTGGCATATGTGAAACGTTTTCAGGCGGAGCTGATTCTGATCACTCCTCTGTGGCGAGCTCAGCCTTGGTTCCCTGTTCTATTGGAAATGACTTGCGCATTGCCGTTTCTTCTGCCTCAGAAGCAGAATCTCCTGTTAGATCCGCTTCAGAATCCGCATCCCCTAGTTCAGTCAGGCTCTCTCCTTCTCCTGGCGTGGCGAATTTCGGGGAACGGTGGGCTGTGTCAGGCCTTTCTTCGGACGCTACCAGACTCCTCAGCAACGCCTGGGCACCAAATACCCACAAGCGTTACAGAGGTTCCTGGAACCGTTGGAGTGACTGGTGTGCTCAACGGCAAGCTGATCCA
This sequence comes from Lissotriton vulgaris, assembly GCF_964263255.1. Lineage (NCBI taxonomy): Eukaryota > Metazoa > Chordata > Amphibia > Caudata > Salamandridae > Lissotriton > Lissotriton vulgaris. Next base: position 186,448,112 of record NC_141693.1, read on the forward strand.
ACATCAGCAGATGTTTCTTTAATTGTCAATTTTCTGGCCTCACTGTATTCGGCTTCTGGTCTAGCGTACCGTACTATCAATAATTTCCGGTCTGCTATTTCGGCAGGTCATGTTCCGATTGACGGTAGGCCTGTAGGAGAACATCCTTTAGTGTCCAAAGTTCTTAAGGGCGTTCGTATGGCTGTCCCTCCGCATCCCAAATATGTGGCCTTATGGGACGTTTCGGTTGTTTTGCGATTTTTAGAGGCCTGGCCGGTTAATTCCTTGCTTTCACGCAAACAACTTTCGGCCAAGCTTACCATGTTGTTATGTTTGCTTTCTTGCAAACGGATTTCTGACGTTCACGCATTGGATCTTGCTGGTCGGAGTTTTACTCCTGAAGGGGTTACTTTTCGCCTTTCCCGGCGCACCAAGACTGATACTGAGATTGTCTCTTACCCTTCTTTTCCGGCGCGTCCCAACCTTTGTGTGGTCCAATGCCTGAAAGCTTATGAGGTGAGTACTTCTCTTATTCGTTCTGATATGCAGGGTCAACTGTTAATTGCATTGCTGAAGCCTTTCCGCCCTGTTACTACAGCTACGTTGGCTCGCTGGGTACGGTGGCTTATGGGAGAGGCAGGGATTGATGTTTCTGTTTTTGGAGCTCATTCTGCTCGTGGTGCCATGGCCTCTAAGGCCTTTTCACTGGGGGTCACATTAGGGGACCTTATGAAAGCTGCTGATTGGTCAACAGATTCAGTGTTTAAGACTTTTTACTTTAAGCCTGTGCCTACAGTTGCGTCTGTGGTGTTGGATGAGCTTTGAACAAGCATAATCGGAGCCTCCTGTCCTGCAATAGAATTCAAAATTTGCAAACATTCGTGACAAGAATTTTCAATTCTATTAAGGACTAGGAGGCGAGGATTATCCCACCCATAGATTATACATTGTATTACTGACAATTGATTTGCATTACTTTGTTACAACTGTATATATTGCATTGTCTTCTTCTCCCACCCTTACTTCAAGTTATATATGATTCTTGGGATGGCTATTACGGCTTTGTATCTTTTTTCAGGTTCTGATCCCAAGTGATGCGCCTCCGGTTCCTCGTAGGAGCGCCTGTTTTCTTCTCTAAAGAAGTCTCCTGGTTTTCTGCCTTCGGCTGTTTGGGATGTCTCCCTTCGTTACCTTCAATGGACTGTTCTTTGCTGTTGCATTGACTTTTGGATTGTTTGCTGTTTTCCTGGACTCTCCTCACCAAAGAAAGAGGAAGTGGGATTGTCTGTACACCTACTTATACTAACAAGACTCTATGGTTATTACCCAAGTGTTTCTGGGTAATGTGTTTTTTTTTACTTGGCTGCTGAGCATTTCAATAAAGAAATGAGACTAAGCATAATCCTCGCCTCCTAGTCCTTAATAGAATTGAAAATTCTTGTCACGAATGTTTGCAAATTTTGAACTCTCCTTGTGCTGCGTACTGGTTGTTGGGAGATTCAAGCAACAGCAAGTACGTTTGCCCTAGTTTATACACAGTTTTTTGAGGTGTCACTTCTAAAAAGATAAAATGCACATTATTCTGGAGGTAAGGTTAGGGAAAGGAGGACAGCGCTTGGAATAGAGTGCTTTATGTGCCATGTGTAGAAAGAGAGTGTGTTGCAGGCTCTGGCCTTGCCCTTGGACACGGAGACAAACCTTCACAGTAACAGGGAAAGTGTTTTAAATGGGCCAGCACATGTAAATATTCTTCTATTCGGTAATGGAGCATTATTTTTCAGTTTTGTAGCAGTGTCGTTGTGTTTAAAGCAATAGAAAGTTCCTTGTATATTGAGCAGTTTTGGGCAACACACAAAGTGTCTAGTTAACTCTGGTGATTAATTTACCTGCTGGGGAGAGATGGGAGTTTCGTCTAGTGGCAGTTTTCACTTGTGTAAGGTAGCCCAGAGGGTTAATATCATAGCTGCTACGTATTCACATTGCTGATGTGACATTCCATGTTTGCAATGACTTATGAGTGACATTTCACAGCAAAACATAACATTTCAAAAACACTGTATACTCTGTTAAAATAACGAGTTTTATATTCTTTGTGCTTTAAGTCATAAGCTCTGACATCCTAGCACTATAAATACAGAAGTCGTTAACCACCACTCCTTACCTCCCTGCCAGCCAAAATTCTGTTCCTTTACTGTATGGTTACATTCATCTGCAGTGACGGAATTAATCTATAAAATTTCATAATGCAAAAAAATGCATTTCCTACTGATTACCTTAACTTGGATTTATCTTTAAACATACAGTGTGCCTTTATTTTGAATGCTATTACCTGAAGGTGAAGACAATCAAAACTAGTGACTGAATAAACCTATTTGTCCTCCAACCCTCTTCCCCCTCGTCCAGCCTGGTACGGCCCCAGCTGCAACACTCAAGTTAGTCTAGTGATCAGGTGCGCTGAAATCACCTGTAGTATCCTGAAGGTGCTGCCGGGCAAAGCCTGCAGAGTGCGTGGTGAAACCAAGTGTGGTGGACCGGTCTGCAGACATTGCTGAGGTTACCTACAGGCCCAAGGCCTGTCAGGCAAGGCTACTCTTTGACCTTTTTAGTCACTGTCCCTTGCTGTCATTCTAGGTGCTCCTAAGTACTAGTTAGCAGTGCCCCCTTTAAACTGCGCCCGCCACTGCCCACTGGACGGTCTACAGGGACCCCTTCGTGTTCGAAGGCCAGGCCCTGGTGATGGCTAAGTTGCTTACTATCTTTAGGCAAACTGTCCATAGGGCAGAATCGGGGCTGTTCACAGCAAAAAATTCCTTCACACTGTTCCAGTGCGAGCTGCCTGCCAGCAGCACAATCATAGAGAGTACGCTGTGAGAATCTCACAATGCTGTTTGCGTGGTGAGCATGGTAACAGGAAAACAAACCAAAATTCAGCCACTGGCTGGGATTATCGTTGCAGGCTTTCTGTTGATGGTACAGAAGTGCCGGATCCTGGCTGTGTTTATGTTCTGCAGTGACACCGGACAACAAGGTGGAGGGCCTGGCCTGGTGCACATGTATTTAAGCTGCAGAACAGAAGTATATGTGTGTTTTTAGAGAAGTTTTGACACTTTAGAAACCCGGCACATGTCCCTGTCCCTGTGATGATAAATCCAAACAGAGCACTTGTCACTTTATGCTATTTTGTAACTTTTATACTTCTTTTAGAAAATTTTATTTGAAACCCATCTTTTTAAAATATAACACGCGTGGTATACAAACAGCGATGCAACTGATGTTTAATCTAGAGACCCCAGATGTATGTTTTCATGTGGCCATTTATATTTTAAAATGTATTTCTGTGAGAAAATCAATTATCGTATGAATTCATTCAATGATGCTTTCTTAAACTTTTTAGAAATTCTTTTTTTACTATGTTGAAATGATTACTTTTATCACTTATACTACTTATGGTTAATTGAATGTAGTGAGTTAGATTTTTTTAAAGTATTCGGATTTGTGCTGCTAAATGCATTTTGCACTTTGGGAAGGATGGTATCGACACTTTGCACTTTATCATGCTAATTTGCACATATATGAATGCTGTATAATTGCTGCTATTGTATATTGTGCACTGAAAGAATGGTATAGTGCTTGTACTTTATTTTGACATAGTTAGACCGTTTAAGTATTCGGTTTTGTGTTGCTAAATGCATATTGCACTTTAGGAAGGATGGTATCGATACTTCGCACTTTATTATGCCAATTTGCACATATATTAATGTTGGACAAATGCTGCTATTGTATATCGTACACAGAAAAAATTGTATAATGCTTTGCGCTTTACTCTGACACATTTTGTACATATTTTAGTGGAAGTATGCCCCAAAAATTGATACATATGTATGTTGTTTTGTTATTATGTTTGTTGCTATATAGTTGTATCTTTACATACCGAATAAAGCATCTTTGACTTTGACTTTGACACTGTACACTGCTACTCTCTAACAGCCAAAGCGTAGTCGGTTATAAGCTCCTAATTGCGGCGCAGGACAACCAGTAGCGCAGCAGGTGCTGGCAGTGGCTGCTTTTATCATAATATGAAGTGACATGTTGTGATTCTTCCAGGACTATAGTATGCGTGACTAACACATTTTAGTGCGGTGATGTGGACATCAGTACTAAAATGCCTTAGTCCAACCCCTGATGCGTGGTACTTGGCAATACTGTAATACGCTTGCTGCAATGGACCTGTGCCATGCATATCAAAGAATAATATTTTATGGGCACAGCTCTGTGGGTTACTGCTTTTGTCACAGAGATTCTGTTGTTACTGTGTAGTTCAGAAGTTACATTCGTAATCTAGAACAGTGAGCCATGAACTGCAATCTAAGAGCTGCATGGTACATTTAGAAAATAATGTGTTTTTTTCTCTGTCTTTCTTTTTTGATGTTGCTAAGAAAGGTTTGTTTGGGTAAGAAATACATTTTTATTAAAGTCGATCCTAAACACTGTTTTATGTTCGGAGTCTGTTCTTCTCCAGACCCAGCACTCTTAAAAAGTGCCTACCAGCATGGGTGGCATATGAATCTTACAACGTTTGGTGGTCTTTGCCTTATGTAACATGTTCTATGCACTAATTCACAAACGTATGATTCATTGTGTCTTGATGTGTGATTTTGAAAATGTAGAAAGGTTTTGCTTTAGGAGCAGGGATTAATGGAGCACTTTTTAAATGTGGACTGTAACATCTGCAGTTGTAAAGAAAGCATTCAAGCCTTTGGGCATTCTGACTGTTAGATACGATGTTTGTTACTGATGAGGTATGTTTCATACAAGATTCTCTATTAGGCACACTATGTCATACCGCCTTCAATTCTGATCTGCTTTCGAGGCACCATGTTTGCTGAGACTAAGTGTGGTGGGGCAGCACATGCAAAGAAGGTGGGACGGTGTCTGACAAAAGGTAGGGTGTTGAAAATGCACTGGATAAAGTTAATTATTATGCATTTCCAATGAATGCATGACGATGCATAAAGCACAATAATGTATGAGATTCCATACATACTAGATGGTACCTCTGCTGTGAGAGAACTCATGTAGAGGCGTGCACCATATGCTGTACACACACACACACGACTCCCCTACGGTGTCCAATTCTTTTTCCATCTTCTTTGTATCAAGGTAGTGATAGTTAGGGATATCTCTCAGCCTTTCCATTATTATTAACCCATACCTACTAGATGGTACCTCTACCTTGACACTCTTATTTAGAGGCATACACCCATTCCGTGTGAACCTTCTTTCTCCAAGGGCAGCAGCAGGCAGGAGTGACTCAGAGCTTAGCCAGTAGCATTTTTCCATACACACTAAATGGTACTCTTGTTTTGAGAGATCTCATGTAGAACATGCTCCATAAGTAGCATGCACACTGAGGGCCCGATTCACAGAATGAACTTAAGACTCAATCCTAAACTTACTACTGTTTTGGTATTCACAGATTGCAATTACTACTTTTGGTATTCACAGAATGAACTTACTACTTTTGGTATTCACAGAATGAACTTACTCATTTCGGTATTCACAGAAGTTAGGACTCCTAACTTTAGGACTCCTAAATGCCTTCTGTGAATACCGAAAGTCCTAAAATTACTATTTTTCTCAACTTAGTAGTAGTAAAGTTAGGACTACTAACTTTAGGACTCCTAAATGCCTTCTGTGAATACCGAAAGTCTTAAAATTAGGATTTTTCTCAATTTAGTAGTAGTAAAGTTAGGACTCCTAACTTTAGGACTCTTAAATGCCTTCTGTGAATACCGAAGTCCTAAAATTAGGATTTTTCTCAATTTAGTAGTAGTAGTAAAGTTAGGACTACTAACTTTAGGACTCCTAAATGCCTTCTGTGAATACCGAAAGTCTTAAAATTAGGATTTTTCTCAATTTAGTAGTAGTAAAGTTAGGACTCCTAACTTTACTACTACTAAATTGAGAAAAATCCTAATTTTAGGACTTTCGGTGTTCACAGAAGGCATTTAGGAGTCCTAAAGTTAGGAGTCCTAACTTCTGTGAATACCGAAATGAGTAAGTTCCTTCTGTGAATACCAAAAGTAGTAAGTGCATTCTGTGAATGCCAAAAGTAGTAAGTTCATTCTGTGAATACCAAAAGTAGTAACTGCAATCTGTGAATACCAAAACAGTAGTAAGTTTAGGATTGAGTCTTAAGTTCATTCTGTGAATCGGGCCCACAGTACTCCCTAGTGCTGACCCCAGTCTGTTTGCCCTATGTTTCACCCAGTACAATAGCAGGCAGGGGTGTCTCTGAGCTTATCCAGTAGTATTATTCCACATATACACAATGATAGAGATCTCATGTAAAACATGCACCATAAACAGTATACAACTTTATACTCCACAGAGGTGCCCCTATTCTGTTTCTGTGTGAACAGGACATGGAGAACCTTATATGCCAACTAGAAGCAGGGTAATTGTATTATATTCCATCAATAGTCCTGTGGGACTTATTTATGTTCTACTTCAATCTTATTTTATAATAATTGTGTGTAGACTCAATTCTATTAGTCAGAAGAAAGGTACAGGATGCCTTCTTATTTGAAAAGAAGTTCATTTGTTGTCTAGGAACGATATAACTCATAAATTGAAAAATAGACAATAGTCTCATGTAATGAAAGATGAACTGTAAACATCTGCGTCGTTGACACAGTGTTCTGTGCTGTAAACAGGAACTACATTTCTGACATGGATTATCTTTAGGGTTTTTTTATGGCCATTATTGAGAAAGGTGTTTATATTTTCGTTCTCACTTTGAGCATTATTGAGATATTGATCCATGCTTTTGCCTTGAAATTTAAGGAGCTGATTATAGTGCCCATTAGTGATCCATTGCAAAGTCAGTTTTAGGAGCTGCTCTGCCTAAAGCCATGAGTGGCTGATAGGTTTAAAGGAGTTGTACAGCCTGAGATTTCACTGATCAATGGTGTGATGAGAGCCCAACAGCGCGTATGATGAAGAACTATTAGCGGCGATATTGCGAGTCTCTCGGACCTCTTTCAAGTGCTCGCCATACTTTTTCCTCAGCACCCCCGAGGGGGGCGCCACAAGCTCTAGCTACGCCCCTGGCTGTATATGAACACATGTCCAAGTCATATGGATAAAAATCAGTGGTTACTTGGGAGCAGTGAAAGCATGAGGCGCTGGGAATTAATTTTGCTCGATATAGCCTGTCAGGGTAAAGATCTTCACAGTCTAGATCAGGGGGTCTCCAAACTTTTCTGTAGTGAGAGCTACTTCTGATCAGTGAAAATAGTCGTGAGCTACTAAAGGCCAAGCAACTCACGCATTTTTCGGAGACACCTCCCACACCCTGCTTCATTGTCTTTAAGCCCAATTTCTTTGTGGCCCATACTGTGGTTTGATCACAATACAACTATAGAGCTGTTCAAAGCTGTCAGCAGACTGAAAATCATAGCATAGTAAACTTTATATCTGTCTCACACACTCATTCACCACACTGCTATGCAATGCGTCCCATAACATGATAACGATAACTGCACCTTGGTGTTTATCAGGCAAGACAAGGAAGCACTTCCATAATAGGATCAAAAAACCAAAGAAAACACTTCGAACCACCCACCCTACACATGCCATAGCTTGCTAACCATGTAGGTAAGTGCTTCAGTGCCACACATTACCAAGCGCTTTTAAAATGCTTCAATAGAAGGCTTCCCCTTTCTTATCAAAAAAAGTTAAAAAAAGAGAGAAAAGTTATGTTACAAATAAATACATATGATTTTCAATGATGCCAAGGCCTTTGCAGACTATTGGAACAACACATGGCAAATGTTTGGAAATATGTGGCAACCTTACTTTCATTATAAAGCACTTCACTCAGTTCTATAGCACATGCTTTAACTCTGCAAAGTCCATTTTCAGAAAATGCATAGTTATGTAATGTTCACTGTCTGCTAAGCCTTGCACTCGCTGCACAGTCCTCTTCTACTTCCAGTAATAATATAGTAGCATGAAACTATGGCAATGTCCCTCAGCACATACCTCAATAAACAGAAAGCTCCATAATCAGATCAATAACAGGTTCTAGCCAGGAACGACCCTTTGTAATCCATTAAAAAAAAGAATACAATACTTTCATCTAGTCCAGCCTTATCACACTTCTGTTGAGTAGGACTCACCTACAAACAATACAAACACATGCAAAAACAGATAGTTGGATTATTTTTTATATAAAACATAACTTTCTGAAAATAATCATGATAAATAAATAGCACACTGGTAGAATGCCTCATTCTCATGGTATTTCAAATGGCTCTCATCTCCCGCCCAGACCGTGGGGAAAGCCGATATTTCTCAGACATTTCTGTGACTATGCATAAAGAGGGCTGCATTATAGCTCCTATTTACTGTAATTGAAAATCTCATTATTGAAGCAGAAGGCCCCTCGTGTAACCTTACATATCATTGAAATAATAAATAAAACGTACTTATACCATACATTAACAAATCTAATATACAGATTAAATTAATTCAAACTCCTACACATCATGAAATAATGAAAACGCTCCGACAAGTGAGCATGAATTTGTTCCTTAAAAACAAATGTCAAATCTGATCACACCTCCGGAATAATGGGCGCTTGCCCCAATTGGCGGCCCTGCAGGGCTTCCAGGGATGGGAGGACATTGGTATTTCAACTCTGGGGGATGTTATGAGAGGCACAACACTCAAGTCTTTCCTGGATCTTCAGAGGGGCTTCCTCATGCCACTGTCACAATTCTATCGGTACCTTCAATTTCGCCATGCCCTGTCCCCTAGCCTGGAAGGTCTGGAATCTCTCTCTGACTTCAGTCCGCTAGAAGCGAAAGTCTTCATGAGGGATCTGAAGAAAAAAAAGATCTCCCGGTTCAACAGAGATTAATCCCTGTTTACTCATTGCTTCCCCACACTTCAGAGGCTTTGGGGGACCTCGGAGGAGGATGTGGGCACGTTGGAGGAGGACTGAGTGGAGGCCTTGGCGGCTCCGCGGGGAGCAGCCATAGCGATGCGACTTCTCGTCCAGTTCAAATATCTGCACAGGGTCTATTTTACCCGGGTACGACTGTGGCGGGCGGGACTGATTGCTTCCCTGGAATGTCTTCGATGTGGTCGGGGTGAGGGCACATTCATACATACCGTCTTGAAATGTCTTTCCCTAGATCGTTTTTAGAGAGGGGTGTTTACCTGCCTATCAGAGGTCTTGGGGTGGGAGCTCCCTCGTACGCCGCGGCTGGCCTTGCTTCATGTCATGGAGGGAATAGGGGCAATGTCTAAAAACGGCACCTCATGCAACTGGGCTTCACACTGGTGAAGCGAGATATCGTCAAGGAGTGGAAGGTGGCACGGGCTCCCTCCGAAGAATGGATTGGACTTCTGTGTGGGGCTAGAACAGCCTATTTTTGTAGCCAGGGGATGCCCTCGCAAGCATTACAAAATATGGAAACGATGGGCGGATTATCGGGGTTTGTGGTTGGAACCGCCAGCTGTTGTAGAGGCTCATCCATTGGGGTAATTTCTGGTGCACATTGGGTCTGTGGAGGTGCTGGGTGGGGGGGGGGCCGGGGGGGGGGGGGGGTATCGTGATAGGATGATTTTGTTCTAAATATAAGCTGTGGTCAGGACTATGCAGACGTTGTGCGACTTCAGGGGGAGGGGCGAGGGTAGGAGGGAGTTGGGGGGGCTTCTCTATTATTTTGTATGCTTTGGTTATGCATTTGGATGTTACCCACAAAAGTCGATTGCTCCCATGCTTATCTATGGTTTGATTCAGCAGATGTCTCTGGTGTGTAGAGCCCTGCGATGTATGCGCAATGTGACAAATAAAATATGTTTAAAAAAAATCGGATCACACCTCGTGAACGTTCACACACTCCAGTTGTCTATAGCACTCACTGCTTTCCTCCTACATAAGCCATATATTTCTAAATCCGTGTAATGGAGCCCTTCATTCAACATTCCTCTAAGTAACACCTCAAAAACCATGCTAAATAAAGACAGAACATCAATGGGATCAAAGTGCATGGGTAAAATCACTGTCTTAAGGACTTATGAGCCTTGCTTAGAAAAATCCCACGCAAGAAGAAATTGCATCATCTCAGCCACTAAAATTGTAAACTGCCTCTATTAAACCCAAACCAGTAGATAGAAGTACTTAACAAATCAATTTGTTTTGCATAGCTGTTGTGCAGCAAAACACAGCTCCGTGTCACACAAGCAGAGCTGCCTTGGCATAAAGGAAGAGTGTGGGAGACAGAGACTGGGATTGACAGGACAGAGAGGTGAAGAGCCTATTTTGGGACGATTGGGTCAGTACATGTAAAGCGCTTTGATTTCAACATTGGCTGCCACAGCGCTTTAAATTTGAAAGAAGATATAATAAAACACAGTGGCAGCCGATGTTAAATCAAAAGGCATTGCGTGAACTGAGCCGCTTTCATTGACTACCACGCAAAGGCAAATTTAAAGCGTACTGTATTGTATTGTATTGTAGCAGTTTTTATTGAGCGCGATTGCTGCCCGCAGGCGTCCAAGCGCTGGGTAGAGGGAAAGTTACTGAAGGAGCTTAAGGTATATAGGATTGAGCAAACAACAGTGTTTTTAAGTTTTTCCGGAATGCAAGTAGGTCAGGGTTGGAGCGGAGTGTGATGAGAAGAGCATTCCATAGCCTAGCGGTGTTCAAGGAAAACATCCTGCCTCCAGATCTAGCTCGCTTCACCCTAGGCACAACGGCCAGGAAAGCCTCTGAAGACCGAAGGTTCCTTTTAGGGTGGTAGGGGGTGACCAGGCCAGTGTTTATGGCAGGTCCCGTCTTCCAAAAGGTGCGATGTGCCAGGCATAGCGCTTTGAAGGACACTCTCTGCTTCACTGGCAGCCAGTGGAGGCTCTTCAGAGCAGATCTGGCCGACTGGGTCCGTGGAATTTTCAGCAAAGTGCGTGCTGCACAGTTCTGAACAATTTGCAGTTTCCTGAGGGTCATCTCCGGGGCCCCTAGGTATAAAGGATTATTTGAGTCCAGGTGAGATTGAATCAGACCTTGGACTGCCACCTTTTTGGCCTCTAGGGGAAGTAACGGGAGCACCTTCCTCAGAATTCTGAGTAGGCCAAAGCAGGTGGCGGACAGTTTTTTGGCCTGGGTGGAAAAGGAAAGTTTATCATCTAGCCATACTCCCAGGCTTTTGACACTTTCTTTGTGAGTGGGCGGGGGACCCAGAGCACTGGGCCATAGGGAGGTGAAAGACATAGGAGAGGTTGGGCCCAGGAGCATGAGCTCCGTCTTTTCTCCATTCAGCTTAAGGGAGGAGTTGGTCATCCAGCCCTTCACGTCCACTAGGCAGTTTAACAGGTCTGCTGGGGAGTGAGTATTGTTCTTCGTTGCCAGCGAGACCACAAGCTGGGTGTCGTCGGCATATGACACGATTTTAATGCCATATGGTTCGACAACACCCGCCAGCGGCCTCATGTAGACGTTGAACAATACAGGGCTCAGGGAAGAGCCCTGTGGCACTCCGCAGCTCAAGAGTTTCCTGGAGGACACCGTCTTTCCATCAAAGATCTGAAACGACCTCCCAGACAGAAAGGACTCGAACCACCTTAAAGCGTCACCTGAAACTCCGATGTTGTGGAGACGGTCTAGCAAGGTGGTATAGCTGACCGTATCGAAGGCGGCACTTAGGTCAAGGAGGATCACTGCCACCGATCCTCCCTGGTCTAGTATCCTTCTAGTTTCTTCGGTGACTGCTAACAAGGCGGTTTCAGTACCATGTTTTGGTCTAAAGCCTGTCTGGGAAGTATGTAGTAGAGAGTGGTCCTCCAGGAACTGGACCAGCTGCGCGTTTATGTGTTTCTCCAGTACCTTGCTCACCCATGGGAGAAGTGAAATGGGGCGGTAACTGGAGTGGTCGTCTGGGTCTAGGCTGGGTTTTTTTAACAGTGCCCGCACCATGGCCTGTTTCCAAGCCATGGGGACTGAACAAGCAGATATGGAGGTATTGAGGAGGTCTAGAATTGCGGGCAGGGTGGTTTTGCTGGCTCGCATAAGGATCTCTGGGGGGGCAGGATCACAGGGGGAGCCTGACTTGACTTGTTGAGCCACCTTGCTTAAAGTGTCCAGGTCCAGAGGGTGGAAGTGCTCAAGGGAGGGCTGGTCTGGACGGAAGAGTGGTCTAGGGGGAGGTGAGTTGCTCGAGTCCGGGGATGTGGCTGCAATAGGAAAAGTAGAGTAAATTTTTTGAACCTTTTCGTAGAAGAATTCCGCGAGCTCGTTGCATTGGGCCTGGGTTTTAGTAGGTGTAGGGGCCGTATTGACATGAGAGCACTGTTTTATAATATGAAAGATTTCTTTTGGCTTGGATTTTGCTTCTAGTATTTTCTCGGAGTAGTGGGTTGCCTGGGCTGACCTGATTGCTTCTTTGTAGGTTCTGATCGCCTCTTTATAGGCAGCCTTCTTGTCTGGGAGGAAGTCTAAGCGCCAAGCTCTCTCTCGTTGTCTGCAAATGCGTTTTAATTGTTTTAGAGAGTCAGAGAACCAGGGAGCGGATTTCTGTACTCTCTTCGCGGAGGATCTACGATACGGAAGGATCGCGTCTAGCGAATGAGTGATCCAGCTCTCATAGTGGGTGTTTGCCACGTCAGGGTCTGGACAGGGTAGTGGGCGAGTGGAGTATAGGTTGTTCATCCAGACCTCTAGTGGGAGTTTTGACCAGTTCCTCCTAGTGGTGGTTTGGGGAGGTGGCTGGGAGGTCTTGTGTTTTTCCCAGGAAAAAGGAATTAAGAAATGGTCTGACCATGGGAGGGGGATGGGTGGATCCACAGTTAGATTCAGACAATTGCTGAATATAGGGTCAAGTAAATTCCCTTTATCATGGGTCGGGGCAGCAACCAGTTGGAGCAGTTGAAGAGCTTCCAGGTCCTCTTGTAGTTCTTGGGCAATGTGGTCAGAGGGGGAGTTAAAATGAAGGTTGAAATCACCCAAAATTGTATGGTTGGCAGAGGAAAGGATTCTTTGCGCTGTAATTTCTGGAAGAGACCTGTGAAATTCTTTTGCAGGCTCGGGGGGGCGGTAGATTAGGGTGCCAGAAAAAGTGCTGATAGCATGGAACTCTATGCAGAATTCTGCACTCTCGCACTCAGGGATGGTTCCTGCTGTAAAACGGCATCGGTACTGGTCTTTTAAGATGATCGCCAGACCTCCGCCTCTCTGTAGCGGTCTGTCAGCTCTGAGGATGTAGTATCCTACGGGTAAGGCTTTTACCACGTCTGGCTCGGAGTGGGCAGTAAGCCACGTTTCTGTTAGAAATACCGCGTCTGCTCTTTCCTCCTCCAACAGCATGGAGATCTGTGTGCTGTGTTTAGGTAGGGAGCGGCAGTTGAGCGCGTACATGCGGTACGTTTGAGCCGCAGTCGAGGGGGTTTCGTAGAAAGAGTGTTTGCACCCTGAACATCGGGCAGGTAGCTCTGTAGGCTTAAAGATATGAGGGCACTGGGGAATGATAGTCCTGCCTATGCTATGTAGGGTCGTCGAGCTGTAGGTTCTGCTCTGGATAGGGCAGGAGCCAGGGGTCGTGGCCCCGGGTCCCGGCTGGTCGCGGACGGGCGCAGACGGGCTTGCCTTAGGCGCGCAAACGGCGCGCAAACGGCGCTCCCGCTGCGCTCGTCCGCTGCGCTTCCTGTAGATGCACATATTTGACCAGCGGGGGGGGGTGTGGCCTAAGTGGGCGTGGTCAGCGTGCACGCCTCGTCTGATGGCGGCCGCTGGGGCTGATGAGGAGCGTCAACAGCGTTTAGAGCAGCTGTGCGCTAATTTCCATCAAGTCCTGGCGTTGGTGCAGTTTAAAACAGCACGTTAAGTGACACCACACAATTATAAAAGTAAGCTTTTGTATTTTTAAAAACAAGTATTTCTCAACACTCGTACCTCCAGCTCCCGGCTTTCCGCCTCAGGAACTGGGCCAACAGTCTGCCGGTGCGCTGGATCTCAGCGTTTATATAGTGCGATCGAGGGGGCGTGGCCTAAGTGGGCGTGGTCAGCGTGCACGCCTCGTCTGATGGCGGCCGCTGGGGCTGATGAGGAGCGTCAACAGCGTTTAGAGCAGCTGTGCGCTAATTTCCATCAAGTCCTGGCGTTGGTGCAGTTTAAAACAGCACGTTAAGTTCACCCTCAATGCATTTGTTCTCTTCTCCCTCATCTTTACCTACAAAACTGGAGCTACAATCAGCCACACAGTTCTGTACTCCAGGAACATATTCAACATTGAAATGTAATTCCTGCAAAGCAATAACCCAATGTCGTATACTCGCAGGAACTGCGTTAAACCCCTTTTTTCAAAGATCTCTTTAAGAGGTTTGTAATCAGTCTTTATTAAAAAATTGCTTTCCCACACAAACTTTCTTAATTTGTTGCACATCCCAAGAAACCGCCAATGCCTCTTTTTCAATAACGGAGTAACCCAGCTCTTCCCCCTTTCGACTTCTGGAAATTAACAAATTAGTTCTCTCTATAGCATTATGCTTTTGTAGAACTGCTCTCAGAGCTTTTGAACTAGCATAAGACCTTATCATAGATTCATGTCCTGGTTCAAAGCTCTGCAGACACAATGCATTTCTGGGGGAATCCTTAATCATACTGAACTCACTCTCACACGCTTCATTCCACACAAACTGAACCCCATTCTTTAATAGGGATCTCATGTTTTTTGTTCTCTGCAAAATTCTCAAAAAACTTGTTATAATATTATGTAATTTCCAAGAACTTGACAAGCTCCTCTTTCGAAGTAGGACTATCTGGCCAATGGTTTCAACTAGCTCCTGTTTTAGTTCAATACCCTCTGCGGTTATTTTGTGCACCAAGTAATTAATTTGGTCTAAATGTAACTTGGATTTACCTGCTTTCAATGTCTTTAAATTTCTGTAATACCTCTCACACCAGTTTATCATGTTCCTCTTCATTCTTGCCATACACCAAAACATCATCCTGATAAATTTTGATAACACAAATTCCTCTTAAAACCCTCTCCATCAACCTTTGAAAAAACAATGGCTGCCAAGATCAACCCAAATGGCATGCGCACAAATTTATAAGCTCAAAACGTGCTGCTGAGGCAGTTAGATCTTGGGAATCTTGGAGTAGTCTAACTTGATGATGAGCTGATCTAAGATCAACTGTTGTAAAACATATTTCCCCTTTCAACATTGAAAGCATTTCGTTGATATTTGGTAACGTTTAGTGATCAACATTAACATTCTTTTTCAACTCCCGAAAGGCTTCACAGAGGCGGACCTCACCCATTAGTCTTCTTCGCCATAACCACTAGAGTAAGCCGTTCTGTGACTTCTACCTCCGCAATATACCATCAGCCTTTAGTTTACCCAGTTCCAACCTCATCTTGTCCTTAACCAAAATGCCATTCCTTTGACCTTACTCACTACAGGTTTAAAAAATGTGACTTTTCCTAATAGATTTCTTTCAAAGAAATCCTTAGGTATCAAAGTTATCTTTGCCCCGCTGAGTCAAACAACATTGAAACTGATATGCCTTCAACTCGTATTATTTCCCGGGGACCATCAGTACCGTCTTGAACCTGTAAAATAATCTCTTCACTTGAAGAATTATCAGTCTTCACTTGTGACTTCTCAAAACTTCTTTTTGGTGTTGTCATTGCCTTTGGTAGTGGTGTTCCTACAACATTTTGATAAATGTCCCTTCTTCCCACATTCCTTGCAGATAGCCTTCCAACCCAGACTACAATTAATAATGGCATAGTGACCACATTCACCACACCTAAAACACTTCCCTAGATTTTTCTTTGCATACTTCCCGCCTTCTTTTTGAACAAATCACGTTGTACTTCGATCACTATGTTTTTTCAGCGAAGACACTGGTTGCAATGTATCCTCCTTTTCATTGGTGCTTCCCTTTTTTTATTGCATCCATACATGCTAGACTATGTTCATATGTTTTGGCAATAGTGACAACCTCAGAAAGTGAGGGATCATCTTTTTTGCCAAAAACTCTCCTTGGCTTTCTCTAAACAGCAACCTAGCATAAACTGATCTCACAATCTTTCCTTTACAACTGGCACATAATCTGTCGGTTGAGGCCAGTTTTCTCAATATAGTCATATAATCTTCAACTGATTCTCCAGATCTTTGAATGCGCTTACCAAATTTGTATCGTTCGAACACCCTTGAAATTTTTGGTAGATAATGTAAATCCGCCCTTTTTAAACATTTTATACTCATTCAGATTGTTACTTATATCTGCCACCAATTCAGGCAAATGTACAAGAACCTCTTGGCCTACTGACCCCATGTAATGCAATAACAATCTTGCGTTCCACACTTAAAGCTGTACTGCAAACCCTGGCATAATGTGCAAAAACATTATTCCATTTCTTCCAAGGAATTGGAGGATCACCAGGGCTCATCAGAAATAAATGGGGCAGAGTAAAATTCTGCATGATGACACTATACAGAATTATTCCAGGGGTTGTAAAAGTAAAACAAAGGAAAGTACATTTCTTGAAGCAATAAAACAAATGAGTATGGTCCTCAAAAAAAAAGTAAAAGTAGAGAGACCACACCTATTCTATGCTCCAAATGAGTTAAAGAAAATTAGTAAAGATGTGTCTTATTCAAAACAATGGGGGTGCCCATCACTGAGCAAACAACGCTCTTAGTCTGTTGAGTTGAATCTCAAATGTGATCGCCAAAAAGTGTGCCCTTCACGGATGTCCAAGCGCACTTTGAAAGGGTAGGTGTGCCCGTCACTGAGCACCATAAGTTGCCACAACAGCCATTAACTAATATGAATCTTTACCAATGTAAATTGAATATCTTTAGGTCGAAAACCAAATGAGTTCTGATATGCCACCCCTAATCAACGAGGACACTTCATATGCCTAGGTGCGCCCATCACTGAGCACACTAAATTGCCAAAACTCCCAATTGAAAGTAGAACAGCTTGTCGATGTAAAAGGTGTGCCCGTCAACGAGCAAGGGAAACACCGGACTTGCTTTAAAAAGAGTGCAGAATGACCAACTCCTTAAAATTGCTTCCCCGACATAGCAATGTCAACAGAGAGGTTGTTTACTGCAGGCGATGTCCTCGCCGCCCACCGAAATGACGTCAAAGTTCCCACGATGCACCAGGATGGCTGCTCTGCTTCGGAGGCTAAGTGGAGTTAGAACACAGAGTAGTACGTTCAGTTTGGCTCACCCACAATAGCTGGACAGGAGGCTCAAGACAAAGAATAGGTCACGTGCCCAGCAACCGTAAGTTTATTGACTGGGAAAATAACCTTAGGATACGGGTGGCAATACAATTGAGACAACAAAAAAACTGAATCATGAAGAGTAGAAAAAGTCCACAGAAGTTCAGAATACTCACCAGGGGTTTTGAATTTCAGTATTGGATCAAGCGCACATAAACAGTGTAGGAAAGTAGGATCAGCTTTCATGGTCACCCCGACTTTTTGCTGGTGTCATTCTGTTTTCGGACTAGTCTGACTGGGATCATGCTAATCAGGACCCCAGTCAATGTGCTCAATCCCTAAATTGGACTATAGTAAGTACTTTGGTACCTTCCTACATGGCTACTGGTGTACCCTTCTAAGTGCCTAGTATATGGTACTAAGGTACCCAGGGGTCTCCCATTGGCTGCACAATGTATTATGCCACCCATGAGAGACCACTCAAGCTGTGACTACAGTCTGTCATTGCAGCCTGTGTGAGCTGGTGCTAGCACCACCCACCACATATATAAGTTTACTTATCTCTGAAGTCACTACACTTAAAACCTATAAGTCACCGCTAAGGTAGGCCTTTCAATCCTGAAGGCAGGGTGCTTGGTTCCAAGTGTGAGGGTGCCCTGCATGAGCAGGACACCCCCCTCCAAACCCAGGAGTTGATTTCATTTCAAGACCGGAGGCTAACATTATACATAATACCTTTATTATGCCACTCCTCAGCAGCCCCTTTAAAGAACACCATTACAACAATCCAGAGTTGGAACCAAAAAGAACCAACAAAAGTCTCTAGCATGGAACGTTAGCCCTCTTTTAAATGCTGTTCCTGTAAAGACAAGTAGCTCTGCCTTTATCTCAATACATGTGTTTTAGATTAATGTTGAGAGTTGTTTAGAATGAGAATTTGCTTCTAATTTTCAGAAGCAGTATAGATGTGATATTTTAAGAATTAAGGTATAAAAATAGTTTTCAATATTTATTTGTATGAGGATAAATGTGTTTTTTATTTTTATTTTAAATTTAGAAACCTTATTGTGGGATAAATATGTTATTAAAATCTTTTGTTTAGAATAGAAAAAAAAGATAACTAATAGGGAGACTATTTAAAACGCTTGTCGTGTAACGCTTGTTGCAATGTTTTAGAACGCGATAAGCGCAATTGTCTAATACTTTTCTCGTGGTTCGTTGGAGCGCGAGGAATCGTGTGTGCACATTGTTGAGGAAATCATCGCAGGAATAGGACATGAGTGCAAGTGCGTGTGGTGTGCTCACGTAAGGAAGGTCTATGGATTGGCGCTCGTGATCTCGCAAGGTCACAGGAGCCATCTTGAATTGGGCAAAAGTAATGATCAAGATAAGAAATAGGGCAAAGAAGGTTGCTAAGCAACAGAAAAGCTCCAAGTGAATCGGTTGGCAGTTTGTCTACAAATCGGAGCAGTATTACGTTTTTAACGATAAGGGGAGTTGTGTTGGAGTTTTTAAAGGTATTTTGAGCGTTAATATAGAGATTGAGGAGAATGTCTTCTGAGGAAAGTGTTGCTGTGACACAGGCTTAGGTTGTAGAAGGGAGCGCGAGTGGTGAGAGCCTTTGGAGACTGATTCAAAATGAGGTAAAATCTTCAATGAGGAAAGTTGTTGAAATTGTGATGGATAATAAGAGAAAGGGGAGTAGGTCAGAAGAGGATTTCTGATCTTGTTCTGATGAGGAGATAGCCAGTAGCAGTAAGAGAAAGATGAAGTCAAAATATTCTGAAAAGAATAGAAAGGATGGTTTTAACACCATCACCAAGAGTGGTGTCCTTGGCGGCACAAAAAGAAGAGGTGTCCTTGGCGGCACAAAGAAGAACTCTGATGATGAAGATCAGATGGAGTATGAGAACCATGATGGGTGACACATTTATTATGATGAATAGGTCTTTGACATGGAACGGGATGATGACTTAAATAATTATTTGAAAGACGATGGTGCAGCTTCAAGCAAATCCATTATTAGAGATCCCTTAGGGGGAGAAATGTTTAACTCTTTTGAGCTACGTCACCCAAGAAGTGCTGACTGCTGGCCTTTGGACCATGTCAGTAAATTCATAAAGAAATGGATTAGAAAGGCACTAGAGAAGGAAGTTAGAAATATTTTGAAGGAAGAATGTTCTAGCCCTCAAATTGAGAATAAATTCTGTTACACCCCAAACTTGGATCCGAAGCTTATAACTTATTTATATAAATTGAGGAGAGATCCACACAAGGGGCTTGAGCTCTCGCTCAAGCAGTGCCAAGAGAAATTGCTTGATACACTAGGACCTTTGGCCAAGATTATGGACATGGCAGAGGAGGCTCATATGACTGGGGAGCAAGTGGATATTGAGTTGCTTAGAGGCTGGAGTCAGAGATCAATGGTATTTGTGGGAAATGCTAATGCAAGTTTATTAGCAGAGAGGAGGAAATCTGTGTTGATGAAGATTAACCCTAAGTTAGGGGAAATGACAGAGAAAAAAAGTAGTTTGGATGCAAAAGGATTATTATTTGGAGAAAGAATGGTGAAAGGATTGGGAAACATGTTGCAACATATGCAGCCTTGGATAAGGTGCAGAATAATATGAGAAAGGCGTTTGGTGGGGTTTTTGGCAGGGCCAGCAGAAGGGTGTCTTATGTCGGCCAAGGATACAATTACTTGCACAGAGGTGCAGGAAGAGGTTTTCAGGGCTCCTCTGGATTCTTCCCTCAGCACAGTAGATTTGGAAGAACAAGGAGCGGAACTCATGGAAGAGGCCAATCATCAACTGGTACAAGAGGTGAGTACGGAGATTTGTATTGGTTCTTCCCAAGGAAAAGTAGGAAGTCGTTTAAAGTTATTTCTGGAGGAATGGAAAAAGATCACAAGGGATCCTCGGGTTCTGGAGACCGTCAAAGGGTTCAAGATAGAATATTTAAGTATTCCAGTGCAAATTGTACTTCCAAAAGAGTTATTTCTTTTGCACAAGAAGATGGAGATAGCAGACAAGCAATTAGAAGCAATGTTGCAAAAAGGTGCAATCTGGTAAGTAGAAGGAGAAGAGCGAGGCTTTGTGAGCACCTTGTTTCTAGTAGAAAAAAAGGACAAAAGATGGAGATCGGTAATAAATTGTAGGAATTTGAATCAAAATTTAGTTTACAGGCATTTCAAGATGGAGGGTATCCATCTTTTAGGAGACATTTTACAGATAGGAGATTGGATGGTAAAATTAGACTTGAAGGACACATATTTTACAATTCCATTAAAGAGGGAGAGTCGGAGTTATTTGCAGTTCAGATGGAGAGGAAGATTATACCAGCTTGTCTCCCTTTCGAGCTTTCTTCGGCACCGTGGTGTTTTACAAAGGTAATGAGTGGTCATGGCTTATTTAAGAGAGAGAGGGTTTCAGGTTGATTGTCTACCTGGACGACATTTTGATTATGTCTCAGGAGAAAGAGGTGTTGATGAGTCAGTTACAGATTGCTATCAATCGTTTGGAGAAGTTGGGGTTTTTAATCAACAGGGAGAAGTCTGTGTTGGTCGCATTTCAAAGTATGGAGTTTTTAGGTTTCAAAATAGATACGAAGGAGGACATTTTGACGTTACCGGAGAAGAAGGTGAATATGATAAAGAAGGAGGTTGTTCGTATTTTGCAAAAGGAAACTTTGTCGTTAAGGGACTTGGCAAGAGTTTTAGGTTTGTTTTCTTCATCGATCCAAGCAATTTTTCCAGGTCCTTCGCATTATCGTGCCTTGCAGAGGGGGAAGGCAGATGCTTTGAGAAGAGGTTTATGGTATGGGGACCAAGTGAAGTTGGAAACAAAGGAGGAATTAGAATGGTGGTTCAACAACTTGGATGCATGGAATGGAGGGGCGATTTTTGGTTATGTTCCAGAATTCGTCTTGGAGATGGATGCAAGTGGCTCTGGTTGGCGAGCACGGTTGGGAGAGAGTGAGACAGGAGGTGTTTGGATGAATTTGGAGAGGAAGTTGCACATAAATTGCCTGGAATTAACAGCAGGTTTATTTGCAATGAAATGTTTCAAGAAGAAAAGAAGAAAATTTAGGGTCGAACAGTACTATTAAAGATGGACAATGTCTCTGCTCTTTATAACAAACAGGTTGAGAGGGTGCAGATCAAGGGATCTATCGGATATTGCAAAAGAGTTTTGGAATTTTTGTCTAAAGCACAAGAATGCATTAAGAGCGGAGTATCTTCCAGGAAATTTGAATGTAGCGGCAGATTGGAATTCAAGGCATGTGAAAGACTACAGCGATTGGATGCCGAATCAAGTGTATTTTGCAAAAATAGAAGAGAGATTGGTTCCATTAGAGGTGGATTTGTTTGCGACAAGGCTGACTTGTCAGAAGGCAAGGTATTACAGTTGGTTGCCAGATCCGGATGCAGAAGCAGTAGATGCGTTACAGCAAAGTTGAGGAGTGGTGAAGGGTATGCTTTCCCTCTTTTTGCAATGATTCAGAGGGTTCTTCTGAAGGTCAGGGAGGAGAGATGTCAGTTAGTCTTAGTGACTCCCTTTTGGGTTTCCCAAGCGTGGTTTCCAGTGTCTTGGAATTGGAATGCGAGGTAACCCTGTTGATGCTGGCAATGGTTGGTTTACTGACCAATGAGTTAGGAGCGGAGCATCCACTTGTTTTAGAAGGGGTGTTGAACCTTCTTGTTTGGAAATTGTCAGGCGTTCCGGAGCATTCAGATGACTTTCGCAAGTAGCTGTAGAGTTACTTGAGGAGTCTTGAGCCCCAGGTACAAGGAGAAGGTATAAAGGAGTTTTGAAGTTTTGGGAAAGTTGGTGCTTGGAAAGGGATTTGGATCCCATGGAAGTGCCTGTGGTAGAAGTGATACATTTTTTGAAGGAACATTTTGAGAAGGCGTTAAGTTACTGGACAACTAATTGTTATAGATCTGCAATATCAGCAGGTCATTCGTGGATGGTGGAAAGTCAATAGGTTGTAATGTTTTAGTTTGTAGGCTTTTGAAGAGTATGCAAATTAGGAGACCACCTAGAGCTAGGCATGAGGTTTTATGAGATGTGAACTTAGTTTTAAAGCTAATTGGGGGCAGGCCTTCAAACAAGTACATTTCAAATAAGGTTATTTCACCGAAGTTGTTGACTTTGTTATGTTTAGTTTCTTGTAAAAGAGTTTCGGATGTCAAGTGCCTGGAGGTAAGTAATAGAGGGTTTGGTCCTGATAGTGTTTTCTTTGAAATAAGAAAGAGAACCAAGACCATGACAAGTTTGAATTTTTATTCTAGGTTCAAAGAATGTAATAATCTTTGCATGGTTGAGTGTTTAAAAGAGTAGGAGTGTAGGATGGAGGAGAATAAAGGGCATGGTGTGCACCAGTTATTGATTTCATTTGTCAAATGTTTTGGTGCGGTAAGTAAATCTACGATTTCGAGATGGGTAACGTTTGCTATGAAGGAAGCTGGAGTGAATGTGGAGGAGTTTAAATCTCATTCAGCTAGAGGTGCAATGACAAGTAAAGCTTGTTGGCCTGGTGTAAGTTTGGGAAGGATTTTGAAGGTGGCAGACTGGTCTAACTTGGGAACATTTGCAAGTCTCTACTTTAGACCAATGAGCTTATGTCAGATGTTGTGTCGAAGGGCTTTCAACATGCATAATGTTAGCCTACGGTCTTATAATGAAATGGCGATTCTCAGATTAAACTGACAAGAGAATCTGGATTTCACCCCATCGACTTGCCGTTGCCAAGGCTTGTTGACTCTTCTCCAGAGATCTTCGGGCTCCAAGAAGCTCCAGCATCTCCTGCTACCAAGATCTTCATACTCACCGCATCCTCTGCACCGTTGGTGAGCTGCTCGGGGTCTTCTTGCGACCATGGTGCTTTCGGCCAGTGGGTCCTCTAGAGGGTCTTTTTGGCTCCAGTGGGCTTCCCTGCTTGCTCGGGGACTGCTCTGACTCTCCTGCACTTGGTTAGTCCCTTGGACCTTGCTGGTTCCGACACTGCATCTTCTTCGTTTTACATGCCTGTTGCTGCTGCCAAGTCTTATTGGTGCTCCCACTGGACACCGACCCCCTGATTCTTTATTTCTGACGTGGGACAGCTCCTGAATGGCTCCGGGTCTTCCACAACATGGCCTGATCCTCACAGCTGCAGCGACAAAAGACATGTCAACTCTCCTGTATCTTCAGTCCTCGTTGGTCATTAGTCTTCCATGCCTCCTGGTCACTCCTGGCATGGACTCTGTCCCCTCTGCTTGCAGGTATTCCTTTTCTAGAATCCACCCTTGGATTCCACCGGACTCTCTCACCTTCTTCGCCAGCGGCATCTTCACTGAAGTCCTCAATTGTGGTCTACTGCAGTTTCCAACGTCACTTTGCACCTATGCAACCGGCTTCCCTGATGTAGGTTTCCTGGTTCCTGGGGTATCCACGGGTGGGGTGACTCTCCAACCTTCCATCTTCCACAGGGTTTCTTCAGGATCCTATTGGGAAGGGTCCTTCTTCTGCAAAACTGAAACAGCGACTTCCCCATTGACTTGAATTGAGTACGTGACTGTGTTTCTACTCTGCACACGGCCTCCGTGGGGTTCCTGGGAACTTACCTTGGTTGGTTCCTTGCGTCCCAAGCTCTTCGAAGTCTTCTGGGTCCAGTCTTGACTTCGGTCGCAGTTCGCATTCCACTTTATTAGTATAAGGTTTAGTCTCCCCCTGGAGACCACTGTGTGTTTGTGCCACTTACCTGTTCTCCTTTTGAAATATTGTGTGTATTGTGTTTATATCTCCGGGTAGGAGATATACCAATGTGTTAGTGAGTGTGTATAATAAATATTACAATTTTTTATAACTACACTGTGTGATTCTTTTTCGTTTAACTTACACTATATGATTAGTACTGGTAAAACAAGCTGCTTAACACTCCTTCTGGACTAAGCCTGAAGGCTGCTCTCCACAGTTACCAATTACAGGGCTTTCCAAGGTTGTCTAAGACCACCAAAATCACCATAAGCGTTGTCTGGATTAGTGCAGGTTCCTTCACTTAAATAATCCATATAATAAGACAGCCTCCTACAAACAGCAAATCAGCTGTTTATGGGCATTGACGTGTGAGTTGAGGTGAAATTCTCACCAGGCAGGTGTAGTCCGCTGCTCACCGACATCACCAATGAAATGAAGGAAGCACTCCAGGTAGATAATTAAGTAGATGTATATTTAAATTGGTAGTATTCACCTCAGCCACCACTCGCCTGTGCTCTCCCACCCCTGGTTCTGAAGTAACACATTCCCAGGACGCACCATGGAAACCCTTGCTCGGACATTCTACCTTTTACATTCTCTGGCGTTGCTGACATTTAAAAATGTCACACACTCCTAACATGCATGTAGTATGACATCATCCAATGGTGAATCTGGAAGAAGCTGCTGGACATTGGCAAATATAATAAGAGTGCCGATCGTTTGAGTGGGAAGTCCATGGAGACCATGATGGAGATCTGCATTTCTTGCCCCATGCGTGGGGAGTATGGTGAAACTAATAAAGATGGTACTCAAAGCGCCACTATTTCCGAACTGGAGACATGGAAGTAGGTCGCAAGGCCATTCCACGCAGTGGAGGCTGGTTAAGAGGTTGCAAATGGACTTTGAATAGATCTTCCCCAGGGATGAAGAAGAGTGGATGGCCCAATAATAGAGGAGGTTAACAAGGAGGCAGGCTTTAGTCTTTTCTTTCAAAGAGGTGGCAGGTGACTTTGAGAAAATCTACATCGATCTTCGTGTCCTCAAGAAGTGTGCTGGCAACTCCAGCCTCAGAGAATAAAGAGGTTTTGGTAAGCTTCTGTGGCAATGGACAATGAGTCGCCGTCGTCCGATGACTTCTTGACCTCTGTGATCAATGAAATGCCTTTCACCTTTACATTTCTTGTCTCCCTCTACGGGAGTCTTTCCAAGGTGCAGGATTCTTTTTTGTCGAGGTTCGGTGGCTGGAGGTATTTTCAGTCCTTTTCTTCCCCTCCTGCTCCTCCTTAGCAATGATGCCCTCCCACTTGCCTGCAAGACTGATGCTTTCCTTGCCTTTTAATTTTCTTTTGTTACATCTTTTGACAGAATTTAATTCTTTCACAGAATGTTTGGGTCAGTGCACACAGCTCTCCTCTGGACTGACCACAGCTGCGTTCACTTTACCTACAACAAGTCCACATCCAACAACCACCCCCAACCCACTCTGCGAAGAAACTGGAACAAAATCACCATCGACCAGATCTCCTCATCGCTTCTTCAAAACCCCCCCGCCCACTCCTCAAACCCCGACCAAGCAGCCACTAACCTCACCCAATGGTTATCCAACAGCGCCGACATCCTAGCACCACTGAAAAAACGACAAATCAAACTAGGCAGCAAGAAGGCATCCTGGTTCAACGATGATCTTAAGAAATCCAAGAAACTCTGTCGCTCCCTTGAGAAGGCCTGGAAAAAAGACCCAAACACCAGCACCAAGGACGCCTTCAAAAACGCCACCCGCATACACCACCAACTGATCCGGAATGCCAAGAAAGCTGCTTTCAAGGACCGACTAGATAGCAACGCCCACAACAGCAAGGAATTATTCA
Source organism: Lissotriton vulgaris (assembly GCF_964263255.1). Taxonomy (NCBI): domain Eukaryota; kingdom Metazoa; phylum Chordata; class Amphibia; order Caudata; family Salamandridae; genus Lissotriton; species Lissotriton vulgaris. The sequence goes on from NC_141693.1 coordinate 186,473,951, forward strand.
ACATTGTCAAGGAATTTACCAACCCCTCAGCCAACTCCAACGACATCACCCCCTCTCAAGCCCTCTGCGACTCCCTAGCCTCATTCTTCCACAACAAAATTGCAGACATCCACAACAGCTTCGGTAACCGACCCGAAGATCAACCCACCCAACCCTCTGCAGGACCCCCTCCCCCCTTGAACATCCTCAATGACTGGAACCCAATCTCCACTGAGGACACCATCCGTCTGATGAACTCTATCCACTCAGGATCCCCCACAGACCCATGCCCTCACCACATCTTTAACAAAGCAGACTCCATTATAGCACCGCACCTCCGAGACGTCATCAACTGCTCCCTCAACTCCGCAACCTTCCCGGAAAGCTGGAAACATGCCGAACTCAGCGCCCTCCTGAAGAAACCCACAGCTGACCCCACCGAACTCAAAAACTACCGCCCTATCTCACTCCTTCCATTCCCGGCCAAAGTTATCGAGAAAGCAGTCAACAACCAGCTCGCCGCCTTCCTCGAAACCAACAAATATCTCGACTCCTCACAGTCAAGCTTCCGAGCCAAACACAGCACTGAAACCGCCCTCATCGCAGCAACAGACGACATTCGAACTCTACTGGACAATGGAGACACAGTCGCCCTCATCCTCCTCGACCTCTCCGCAGCCTTCGACACAGTCTGTCACAGCACCCTTTTACAGCGCCTCAGAAACGTCGGAATCCAAGGAAAAGCACTGGAATGGATCACCTCGTTCCTCACCGGAAGAACCCAGAGAGTCCGACTTCCACCATTCAAGTCAGAGGCCACTGAAGTCATCTGCGGCGTACCACAAGGATCTTCACTCAGCCCCACCCTCTTCAACGTATACATGAGCCCCCTCGCGGTCATCGCACGCCAACACAACCTCAACATCATCTCCTACGCCGATGACACTCAACTGATCCTATCACTCACCAGAGACCCTAACACTGCCAAAACCAACCTGCACGAAGGAATGAAAGAAGTAGCCGAATGGATGAAGCACAGCCGTCTGAAACTGAACTCAGACAAAACAGAAGTCCTCATCCTAGGCACCTCCCCTTCCGCCTGGGATGACTCTTGGTGGCCAGAGGCCCTTGGAAAAGCACCCATCCCGACGGACCACGCACGGAACCTGGGCGTCATCCTGGATTCCTCACTCTCGATGAACAGACAAGTCAACGCCGTTTCTTCATCTTGCTTCAACATTCTTCGCATGCTCAAAAAAACATTTCGCTGGATCCCCACCGAAACTAGAAAAACGGTCACCCACGCACTGGTCACGAGCCGCCTGGACTACGGAAACACCCTCTACGCCGGTACCACCGCAAAACTCCAGAAAAAACTCCAACGCATCCAGAACGCTTCAGCCAGGCTCATATTAGACATCCCGCGTAAAGAACACATCTCTGGTCACCTGAAAAACCTCCACTGGCTCCCCGTCAATAAGAGAATTACTTTCCGCCTCCTAACCCACGCACACAAAGCACTCTACGAAATCGGACCCGAATGCCTCAACACACGACTGTCCTTCTACACCCCCTCCCACCAGCTACGATCCTCCGACCAAGCCCTTGCCACTGTACCTCGCATCAACAAAACCACCATGGGAGGTAGATCCTTCTCCTACCTGGCAGCTAAAACCTGGAACTCACTTCCCACTCACCTTCGCCTTACTCAGAACCACCTAGCATTCAGAAAGCAACTTAAAACGTGGATATTCGACAAGTAATTCCCCACCCTTCTTCAAGCGCCTTGAGACCCTCTGGGTATGTAGCGTGCTATATAAATCTATTGACTTGACTTGACTTGGCTGCTTTTTCACTGCAACAGGCTGGATACTTCACAGAAAGTGAAGACATTTCAGGAACATCTTGCCTTTGATAGGCTCCTGAATGGTGTTGCTCATCATATGTACATTAGGACGGTTGCACGTGTATGTGAATTTAGGTAAGCCTATTTTAAGGATCCATGCACGCAGCGGGAAATTAGTTTAATATTTATTGCCATCAATGAAGTTCCTACGATGCAGGAGAATTAGTTACTATTAAGGACAGACTACAGAGAAAAGGAGATGGAAGAGGAAGACCCACCAATCACTACAGCAGAATTTCAGAAGTAGTGGTTGATTGATACTATTAACAGCAGCTGACAACGGGGTCCTTTAGCCTGCAGAGCTTTACAAAGGGCTGGTTTTTTAAAATATTTTTTTTTATAGGTCTTTCTCATACATGTGAAGAACAGACATTTTTGTTTGCTACCACGTAGCATAAATTCAAAACATTATCAAGACAGGTCATAAATCCCTGAGTTATATTATGGCCTTCCATCTATACTGCTGTACCATCAGAATAGGCCTTCTAAGGTCCCCAGATTTGTTTTATTCTTTTGTATATACTTCCATTGCTTCGGCACAGAAATTCATCCCAATTTCCCACTCCACTACCAAGGAGCCAACATTAGATCCCCAGTGATGAGTGATGTCCCTTATGGAGCAAACACAAGAAGATGATGGACGGAGCGCTGAAACTTTTCAGACATTCACTCCCAGTCACATCACAGATATGGGTGGAATACATCATCATTCTTTAGGTCACTTGCCACCTCAGTTCAGACCCAGCTAAATGCAAATAAGTCCTGACTCTGTGCCTCATGGGAACAGTACAGCCCAAACTGCCAAGTCAGATCTTCCCTGAACTGGAAACAAGCATCCTGGGACCGGTTTCTGGGTAACACCCTTCATCAGCCAGGCTAGCTTGAATCCAGTGGCAAAGTGAGCAAGGGACTCACGTCTGGGCATACCCTACCAACTTAGGGTTAACAAATAAAACACAAGGAGGTGATGACAGACCGCTGAAACTTTTCAGACACTCACCCCCAGTCACAGATCTGGAATGAATCCATTATTCTTTAGCTTACTTCGCCACCGCAGTTCAGACCCAGCTATATGCAAATCAGTCTTGACCCTGTGCCTCATGGGAACAGTCCAGCTCAAACTACCAAGCCAGGTCTTCCATGAACCAGAGACAAGCATCATGGGACCGGTTTCTGGGTGACACCCTTCATCGGCTAGGCTAGCTTGAATCCAGTGGCAAAATGAGCAAGGGACCCACGTCTGGGGATACCCTGCCAACTTAGGGCGAACAAAGCGAACACAAGGAGATGATGGACGGAGTGCTGAAACTTTTCAGAAACTCACCCACGGTCACAGACCTGGGTTGAATCCACACTCTCTCAGCTCTTGATAGGTCAGTTGCATCCCATATATTAAGATGGCACCAGCGGGATGAGACCTCCATTGTTTTATGACAGGTTAATAACAGTGCTGATGTGACCCTCCCCCAATATTTCTGGAGAATCGGGCATTCTCACCACTGGTGCATGTAGGTTCCTGTTTGACCACACCCCCTAGGGCACGCCGAGAAATTCAGGGCACCCATTTTAACCAATGCTAAACTTGTATAGTATGCTCTATGCAGGATTTTGAGTTGGATAAATTTAAATGAAGATCGGATCGCCACCTCTCGGGAGGGGGGGTGGTATGGGCGGTGGGAGGAGAGCCAATGCCTCCTGTCAATCCTCGTCATCAATATCCTCCACCCATTTTACAAGTGTTCTCCCCAGTATATCCAGTGGGTTGATTCGTATTTTTCTGTATGTCAGTGAAATCGCCTTTTCCTGGAGGTAGTCGTCTAGAAGTCTATCTTCTAGGGGCAACGAGACTGGCAGCTCAGTACCTTTGGGTATCGCCCTATATAGTGCATTGCAGATTTGAAAGTATCAAAAGGTTTCCCCAATATTTAATTCCTAGTCCCATTGGAGATCACGAAAAGGGGTCACCTTATCCCTGCCCACATATCGCCAACTTTTGAAAGACCTATCAAGTCCCACTTATCAATCTTTGGTATTTTGACAACACCCCTACACAGCCTGTTTCTAACAGTGGGATGACTTGTGTGATCTTGACTTTCCACCCCAGAGCGATCATTGCCGTATTACATATATTGATTTTATTGGATATTGGAGTGTATTTTGGTGCATTATCCCCCTCCATAAATTGCTCTGGGGTAATTGCCATGGGACATATTGTATCTGTCCATCCTGTAGGTTGGGTCAGTTCCTGCCCGGTGCACCCAGTGATTAGTGGCCACCAGTTGGGAGGCCCAGTAATAGCTTTTGATTGCTGGCAGGGCTATTCCTCCATCGTACTAGTTTTTCATACGTTTGGCCAATGCTATTCGCAGGCGATCATTGTTCCAAAGCAGATTGAGCACCTCCGACTACATTGCATGGAAGTACTTGGCTGGGACCAAATAAGGTGTGTTCTGTAAAGTGCCATCAATTCTAATTTTGGCCGAGGTGGAAGTGTACTGTGCCTTCACATAGCCACAGAAGAGCGGCATCCAAGTTAATTTTAGTCAGCACTTGATGTAGTAATTACTAACTTACTGAGTCAAGTGTTTTTTTAAAAAAAAAGGTAAATATGAAAGCTCTGGGTTCTCCCCTACAACCTCCAGTGTATACGCCCTAGCCATAATTGGTTTTACATTTCTAAGAAAGTAGTAAGTACTGCAGCTGGGCAAAAAATGCTTGGGTCGTTTTGGACAAGGTGCTGTATCACTGTGCAGTTTTGTGTCAAGGATTTCTGCCAACAATTTTTTTTTTGTCCTCATCTCACCAAAAGTGTCTGCACTTTGGTCCCAAACCGGACCAGCCTCTTTGTACGTGACTTGCTGTAATCATAGGACCGTCAGGAATCACAGAGCCCAGACCTCTACCCCAATCGGTGAAGGCCTGCCAGATATTTAAACTATCGTCCATGATGCTACTATGCTGGTCCAGTCTGGCCACTAATACAGCAGCTCTAACCCAATCCTGAGGCTTGGGGGGCAAAGGATCTCTCCTTTTCAGACAAATCTTCCGTCGGGCGATTAGTATCAGGTACAGCAGTAAATCCACAAAAGCACCATCCCCCCAAGGAATCCCACTCTCAAATCGTTTTGCTATCTTAGAGATGCAAGATAGTTATCTTACCTCCTGTCCAGAGGCATCTTAGCAAGTAAATCTGTCCCAGGGCTGAGGGTGGCTCAGTGGCTGATATTTTATTGGCACTAAAAGAAGAGATAGGCAGTAGATTCACGGTCTCTGAAAACAATCAAGCGGCAATACAAGCCTCGTGTGCTGTTTTAGCCCAGAAGCTGGAGGAGATTTCTTTAAGAACTGATGCACTTGAGCAAGAAATCCCCAAGAATAAGGACGCTATGAGCGCCTCATCAGTAGAAATGACAAGATTAAAGATCCAATATAAGGAAATGAAGGACGATCTCGAACGGCTGGAAAACCACTCCAGGAGGAACAATCTGAGATTAATCAATGTCCCCGAAGCTCTTGAAGGCTCAGACCTTAAGGGTTTTTTGATCTCACTACTGAAGGAGAAAGTTTTAAAAAATCTTGTTAGGGTTGAAAACATCGATTTGGAGCGAGATATACAACAAGTATATCGTGATCCCTATAAGAGGAACCCGGTGAGACTGAAAAATAGGAAGATCTTGGTCAATTTCCTTACGTACACAGTAAAGGAGGCAATACTATCAGCAACTCTGAAGGAAGGGACACTTAGATCCATTGCCCACCCTAATTCTTTTACATTTAACATTTGGTGTGAAATATGCCACACAACAGCACAGAAGCAATGGGAGATGGGCAAACAAATGGTCGAATTCAATAAATTGGGGGCGAGGGCTCAGTTGAGGTTCCCGGGTTCCCTTCGAGTCACGTGGAACAACCATATGCACATTTTCCGCTCAGTATATGAGGCGGATGAAGAATTAAGGAAGAAGGAGAGGTTTAGGGGAGGCTGATTTTTGTTTTTCTGTTGGGGGGGGGGGGTAACTTAGGACCAGAGAGTGTTAGGGTGTGTTAACGGGTAATGAAGTTTTTCCAGTGACCGGATGCCGTTTAGGCTATTGCCTAATAGTAGGGAGGGTTCCCCGGGGGAGGGGGGGCACAGGGGGTAAGGGGACGGTGCAAAGAGGGGTGGGGGAGCACGGGTGGAGGAGCAGTGTAAAAAAATGAAGAAAAAAGTCCTCTTTCTCATCCATTTTTTCTAGGTGACATGCTCTGGAGAATGGCTTTTAGGGGTAGGTATAGTGGATGGGTGTTTCGTGCAGTTATTATCTTGTAATGGTTAGTAGCAACTTAAAATTCCTGTTGTGGAACATAAATGGGTTACGCTAAGTATTTAGAACAAAATCTGTCTTTTCTAAATATTCATGGATAAAAAACTATTGTGTGTCAGAGCAGATGTCCACTGTGAGTGGCCATCTTGGTTAAGCATGGAGCGGGTTGCACTATTAAATCTGTAAAGACAGATCAGTCTGGGAGGTGATTAATGGCTAATTTAGATTTTGGTGGGTCATTGTTGTTATGTGTCGGCTTTTATGGCCCTAACCTAGATGATCCCACCCATGTGTGTAAGCTACAATGAGTTTTGATGGAAGAAGTTTTGTCAGTAGTAATTAGTGGAGATTTCAATGTCCTTTTAGACCCTGTTAATGATGAACAAGTTACTTACCTTCGGTAACGCTTTTTCTGGTGGATACAGCATCTGCCTGTGGATTCCTCACCTTGTGAATATCCCCTGCACCTGCTGGAAATTTTTCGTATCTCTCCACGCCGATGAGGACGACATCACAACAGCATGGCTCTGCATACGGCTCTACTGACGTCACTGGAGCCATAAGAGAGCCTTGTCTGCGTGATGACGTCAGTTCCGCCCTTTTTCTTTTTTAAAGGGAAATGTAACACAGTTTATTCATAGCTACACTACGAGGAGGCAACATCTTCATCAATGAATAATGTAAAGACACTTGTTATTATAGAGCCCATTAATATTAGACGTAGCCACGTGCAGCTGCTTCTGGTTTTAGCATTTCTTGGCCTTGTGGCAGCTTTTCGTATCACAGTTAGTTCTTGGGCAGCAACTGTGTCCTGGGCTTGTGGTGTGTTTTTTTTTTAAACTTTCTTTATTGTTTTTTATACAAACAAGACAAATAGGTATCGATACTTACAGCACTTGACATAGTATTTGTTTTACTGAGCAAGGCTCGACACATCATCTGGAGAAACGCCAAAGGGGGAGACATTACCCTATACGGGCCGTTCACAGTTTACCACACCGTGGATGTCCATATAGGCGACAATGACATCACCTACATCTATATATATTACATGTAACACATAATCATTCACAACCCTTCCCAGCAGGGCCTTGATGACAGCTATGCAGAATTCTGGAGTATTCTACGGCGCAATTTCCTGTGTCCCAGCTGTTGGTTGCGGGTGCGTCAACAGGTAACATGTTAATTGTGACCAGATATCCCTGGGCTTGGAGGAGCTAGGCAACAGTTCAGCATAAGTGTTGAACCGTTCTTGACAATAAATCATGTCGTCAAGCCAGGTCTAGAATTTAGGAGCCCTCCCCCTGCCCCACCGACAAGCCACCCGTCTCTTAGCCATGAGTAGTGCAAGAGCTACATATTTACGGTATGTCGCTGGTATCTGTTTAACATAACCTAACAGGGCCATCAAGGGTGTGGGCTCAATGTTCGTGTTTGTCATCGAATTCAGAGCCTTTAAAAACATGTCCCCAGAATTCACTCACTCCCGGGCACTCCCAGGCCAAGTGTAAAAAATCTGACCCAGAAGCCTGACACCGGTCACATCTATCCGAATCACATAAACGATATCTGTGCATTCTGAGTGGCGTATAATACAATCTATGCAGGTATTTGTAGATTATAATTCTTAATATACTGCTGGCCGACACCCTCTTGGTCTGCGAGCAACAGTATTCCCAGTGTTCATCCGTCAGGGAAAAACCTAGTTCTTTCCCCCTCAGCGTGTGCGGTACGGTGTAGCCAATACCTCTCGTTGTGTGTGCACTGTGCGGTATATCAGGGAAACAAGGCGCCTGGCCGTCGGACTCTTGAGAGTTGGTTGCAGTGGGGCAAGCACCTGAGGTTCAGCAGGGAACTCCGGGGTCAGAGATCGAACCCCCTGTCTGAGCCTTATGTATAAGAAAGAGTGGAGTGTGTTGTACTCCCTGAAAGACATGGTCCGCATCATGGAAGTGCCCATCATGGTATAAGTCTCCCCAGGTGCGAATGCTCATTTGCTCCTTAAAGCTGTGACATAATGTTTCTTGTAGGAGGGGTATACTAGGATGATACGTGATCGGCAAGAGTGGAGAATAAAGCATGGGAGCGTTTAGCAGGTGCCTAAATCGCTGCCACGCAGTAATCGTGGTATTCACAGTAGTGTGCGTTCTCTCCCGGGCGTTTGGTAATTCATACAGAGCCCCATCAATCAGTATGGGGTGCGCGAACCAGTGTTCCGCCGCTACTTGTGGCATATATCTCGGTTGATTCACCCAGAAATACACGTAGTGTGCCTGTGCGCTAATATAATAAAGTTCAAAATCTGGTATTCCGAACCTTCCCTGTGAGTACGGTCTTATGAGGACGTTCCACTTCAATCTCGGCTGTTTACCTCCACATACCAGACGGATCAGTTCTGATTTAAGAGCTTTAAAAAAATACCACCCGGATAATAAGGTATATTTAAAAAAAATATAAAGCAGTTTGGGAAGGTCCACCATTTTAATTAGTGGCAGTGTGATCCAGCGAGCAACTCTGTCCGTTATTCGGTTCAGCGCAGTGCCATAGTTAAGGCGCATCATCTCTTCTCTATCTCTGGCGATGTGAATGCCCAGATAACGCAATTCGTCATCGCACCACTCTAATGGGTAGTCCAAAGGAAAGCGTGTTGTTGACATTGTTATCAGGAAGAGACAACACTTCCCCCAAATAATTTGAATCCCCGAGATTTTCCCAAATACTATTAATTCCCGGAGGAGTGGGTTCAAATTTTGTTGCAGTTCTCGAACGTACAATGTAATATCCTCGGCATACAGCGATATGAGTATCTGCCGCATATTACACCGCAGAGCCTTATCGTTATGATGTTGCCTTAACCTTGCCGCCAGTGGTTCCACTGCTAAGGCAAAAAACAAAGGGGACAGGGGGCACCCCTGCCGAGTGCCTCTAGTGATATGGAATGCCCGGGAAGTGTGTCCATTTATGAGTACTTTAGCAACCGGTTGGTAATACAGCAGCTGAATCCATGACAAAAAAAGAGGGGGGAAACCCCATTCTCAACATTACCCTAAAAATAAAGTCCCCCTCGATGGAATCAAAAGCTTAAGTAGCATTCAAAAATACTGCCACTAGGGGTAGATCTGGAGAGACATTATTTAAAATAGTGAAAAGAGTTCTCAAATTATGGGAAGTGGCTCTTCCCGGTACAAAACCTGACTAGCCAGGTAGGACCAGATGTTCCAACAGAAGGCTGATTCAGGTAGCAATGATGTTTGCTAATATTTTGGCATCGCAATCAAGTAGGGACAAAGGCCTGTAGGATATGCACTGTCGTGGGCAACTTCTCCAGTTTCAAAAGTGAGAAGATGAGAGCTTCTCTCATGGATGGTGGGAAGCAGCCCATGTCTAGTCACTCCTCATATACCTCACGCAGAATAGGGGCCATCAGATATATATATATGTTTTATAAAACTCTATAGAAATGCCATCTGTACCAGTGGCCTTCCCCGATTGCATATGCATGATGGCTTCCCTAACCTTATCTAATTTAAACGAGGCACACAGAAACTCTCGCTGCACATCGCTCAGCCACCCCAATGACACATGCCCCAAGTATGCCTCCAGGTCCAGTTCGTCCCCCCTGGTCGTGGTGTATAGGGTAGCATAGTGACGTGTGAAAGTGTCAAGAATATGCATGGAGTCTCGGTATACAGTCTTGTCTGGGCCCTCCCGTTCCAAAACATAATTGGAGTAACGCGGTTTCCTAATTGTATCTGCCAATACCATACCGGGTCTCTCCCCTCTCCGTAGTTGCGAGCTATCCAGTGTTTGCCCTTAAATCGTGTTTCCCTTTGTGCGGTGTCCATATAATCTGTCAGTGTCTCCCTAAACTTTTGCTGTGCCAGCCTATCTGGCCCCTGTGCCAATGTTGCTTCTAATGCCCCAAGTTCAGAGTCAAGACAACATAGTGTGTTGGTAATGTCTATGAGCACCCCAGCCCCCTTTGAAATGCAGTATCCTTTTAGTGTGACCTTAAATGCTTCCCAAATGGTCTCCACATTCTGTACCATGCCTTTGATCCATGTAAAGAAGTCCTGAATCTCCTCCCGCAGTTCCTCCTGAAAAACGACGTCTAATAACATAGATTGCAAAAAACACAGTTGATGGACAGAATGCAGAACAATGTCTTACATTCACCCCAGTACAAAGATCTGGGCCTAAATCCATCGTTTTTTTGCACTCCACACCACCCTAGGTCAGACAATGGCTATATGCAAATCAGCTGGGACCCTGTGCCTCATGGGAACAGTCCAGCCCGAACTACCAAGACATGTCTTTCCTAGACCGGAATCAAGCATCCAAGGACCGGTTTCTGGCTATCAGCCTTCTTCAGCCTGGATAGCTTGACTCCAGTGATGTGGAGAGCCTGGGACTCATGTCTGAGCATACCCAGCCCACTCGGGGTGAAAATTGCAAAAAACACAGTTGATGAACAGAATGCAGAACAATGTCTTACATTCACCCCAGTACAAAGATATGGGCCTAAATCCATCGTTTTTTGCACTCCACACCACCCTAGGTCAGACAATGGCTATAGGCAAATCAGCCTTGACCCTGTGCCTCATGGGAACAGTCCAGCCCGAACTACCAAGCCATATCTTTCCTAGACCGGAATCAAGCATCCAAGGACCGGTTTCTGGCTATCAGCCTTCTTCAGCCTGGATAGCTTGACTCCAGTGATGTGGAGAGCCTGGGACTCACGTCTGAGCATACCCAGCCCACTCGGGGTGAAAATTGCAAAAAACACAGATGGACAGAATGCATGGATGGATTTAGGCCCAGATCTTTGTACTGGGGTGAATGTAAGACATTGTTCTGCATTCTGTCCATCAACTGTGTTTTTTGCAATTTTGGTCTAATAACATAGAAGCATTCAGCCTCCAAGCACTACGCGGGGGGCTAATGTCTGATGATACCAATTTGAGTTTTACCGGAGCGTGGTCTGAGTAAGTCCTAGCGAGGTGCTGTACCTTATGAAGGGCTGGACCCGAGACAACAACAAATAATCCAGTCTCGCCCATGACACCGCATGTGCTGTGTGGTGCGTCCCTTCCCGTTTCTGGGGATTGGAATGGTGCCATGCATCAATCAATTGAAAATCAATTAGTATATTCTGTAGAACAGTACACGCATTAGTATAATGGTGGGGAGCAGGGTGGGATCTGTCCATGCTTGGGTTATATGTAACGTTAAAATCTCCGTTCCAGATTATATGGTTAGAGCCTATCTCAGTTATCTTAGCCCATAATGAGGTGTAAAACTCCGGGGCGTCCATGTTAGCCCCGTAGCAACAGGCCTAGGTGACTGATTTCGATCCAAGTCTCCCCCACGCCAGGCAAAATCTCCCTTGAGTATCCCAGGAGGCGACAGCTAGTTGAAAGGGCACCTGTTTTTTGATTAATATGGCAGTGCCCTGTCCATAGGACGAGTAAGAGGAAAAGATTCTGTGCTCCGCCCATCAGCTCGCAAAAGTATTGAGTCTCTGATGTGGAAAGTGAGTTTCCTGCATCATAGCTATATGAGCCTGGTGTCTGTCCAAGTAAGCCAGAATATGCCACTTCCTCTCGGGTCTCCCAACCCCCTGACGTTCCACGTAATTCAGGTGGACAGCATTAGTGCCAACCATGTGCCCGCTTCTCTAATAGTGTTGAACCCTGCTTCTGAGGCGTACCTCCCACATTCCATGGGCGGGACGCACAGTCAATCGCATTGCATGTCAAGTTCTCAGTGCCTAACTCACTCGTCGTTCCTATTACCTTGGGAAATGAAACAAACCCACGTGCTAAAGACACACTTGGAGTAAAACTTTCTCCCTCGATCCTCCCCCCCCCCCACCCACTGAAGCAACCCCAGCTTGCCAGAAATGATCTCCCTCCCCCTCCCTGAATCCCAACTTAGACAGTAAACAATAAGCCATCACTGCAAGTTGTCCGCAGTGAGCAACCGTGGGGGAATACCCATCGGGGGCCAACCCTAGGTGACAGCACAGTTACCTCTCACCCCCAGAGACTACATCAGCTGGTCCATCTGGGCTCTATGGGGCAGAGGGTGCCTGGTATCCAAAAAAGACCGCTCAGCACCCACTAGCTGAGCAGATCACTTGTCCCATGACTTAGGTCCAACTGTCACATGTCCATCACCCCTTGTTGCAAACTCCGACCATCCACGGCTAACAAAATATCATTCATTGGAGTAATCTTCTGCCCCCGTCGACGATGATTGCTGGGACGCCGTATGATTTCCATTACTACGATTCACGCTACACTTGTTTTAGAAATTACTCCACCTGCTGCGGCTTGGTGAAGAAGCGCTGCTTCCCCTGATGGGTAACCCTGAGGCGTGCAGGATATAGTGTCGCGTTCTAATCTAGGACCCTGATCAACCCTATGACCTTATGCCCCTATACGGCTATAATCCATTTATTCCCATATAATGGAATAAACGTTCAAGTGTAAAAACTCAGAATCTCGTCTCTGACCTCACACGTTCAGAGCCACATTCCTATGCAGCTTCCTCTGCAGCTCATTAGTAAATGACACAGCAGAAGCCACTATCTAAGATTCCTAGATTAACACTCCGAGTTCTTCAACAAGATAAAAACTCAGCAACCTGGGAAAGCCCCGCTTGCTATGTTTTGATTAGTAATAGAACTCTAATGAGCACTGAGAGACGATCACTTCCTAGTGACATCTTTATTGACGTCTTATGTCCAAAAACTTACGTCAAACAAGGCACCTTTCAGGTATAAATATTACCAACGTTGCCTTAAGCAAATGCTAGCTGCCTCATAGACATCGCTGCCGTTCTCGCTGCTGATGCTATCGCTGCGAACGAGCGAACGATGGTGTGGTGAACAGAGGAGCTGAACAGCCGTCCCTTGCAGAGCCCAGCAGATGCAACCAGCCCACGGACGCTGCCCCTCCTCCTCCTCTTTGACGCGCTGAGAAAGACGCTGTCTTTTCTCCTGCCGAGAAAATCCAGCTCCGGCGTTTCCAGCCTACTCTTGCGAGTGACTGGGATATCGAGTCCTGAAGGAGATACAAGCCCTCCAACATTCTATTCCAGAGGTATGGTGTTGACTAAACCCTTAGAGAGAATTCTTGAAGCAAACCTTGGCAAAACCAACTTAACTTAAGCTACTTACTCCCTTCCACGTGTTAGGCTTAGGTCAGGTACACTGGGGTAGGCGTAGTTAGAAGCACCAGTTGAGTACGTTAGTCAAATGTATATATGAATGTATATATGTTTTATTCATTTTAAACCATTGTATGGCTAAGAAACCATATCAATGCTTTTACAGTATTATTTCGCAATACTCATTTTACTGTACGCACTTTTTATAATAACAAGTCTTGCAATTGTGGCAATTCATTTCTCTTGTATGAGAAGAAAGACTGTTCAATAGATAATACCTTTTATTGAAAACGCCCGTCTCTCTATTCTCTACATATTGTGAAAGTAATCTGCACAACAACTGACTGAGTAAAATAACTGTCTATTGTTTCACACGACTCTAGAGATTGACTCTTATCTGAGGAGCAAAGTTGTCATTTTGCACGGTTGTTGGAAAACTGAATCCCTTCTTGGCTGTGCCAGGGATGCTGATCACTTCCTATTCAGTCAAGAAAGTTTCCAGTGACCTCTGAGCTAGTTGGTAACAAACCCAATTAAGTTTAGCATAGTCAGTAGAGGCCTGGAAGATCTGCACTTCTACGTCGATACTACTGTTTATGTTATTCCAATGCGCAGGGCCTATTGGGAAAATAGGAACTACACTACATGGCGCCCAAACGTTTGGTAAGGCGATAAACTAACGCAAGACGTTAGAGTAACTCAGTCGTGCATTTTTCACACAGACCCCTTTCTCCCGTAAATACTCCAATAGACGTCTGGAGTGGGTGAAAGGTAAAAATCCGCCCGACCTTAGTAGGAAGAGATTCCTATGTAAAGCTCTGGTTTATTCAACATTGAAGGATACAGTGTTCCAAAATATTGTGACCTAATCTTTGTCTCCTTGGAGACCTGCTCTGCAAAACCTGCATTTATAAAATGTCAGTAGAAAACAACGGAACTGATGCCGCAGTAAATGCGACTCAGCAGGGTCCCGATAGTACAGGGACTACTGAACCGGGTGCAATAATCATCCCGGCACATTTAAGAAAATCTATAACGTTAAAACTTATAGAAAATGGACTGACCACACAAGGTGGCACAGTCGCCTTCGTGATAGAGGCACACGAATATCGGCAGCATGAGGTATTCTATTCATGGATAAAATTTCCAGCGGCAAACGCTGCAACACACGAGTTCCACTACTATGTAGTAGGAGTTCCACCGGATGAATATGCTCCCTTCGAGGAGATTGAAATCCCATTAAAATTCCAAGAGCATCTGCTCTGGTTTAAAGGCGCCCTAAAACATAATGATCATATAACCAGGCTCGGTGCACTAGGTAGACCAGGAGCAACGTGGCCGGTTCTAGCCAGCTACACACCACATCTGGACATTGCAAAAATGTCTAGAGAAGAACTTTTAGCACAGCTAAAAACATTAATAAAAATACGTAGGCAATTAGTCCAATATGTAATGCGGACTGCTACAGTCCAAACAGCTGTTAATACACCACAGCTGACCCCTCATCAGGGGAACACTAATAAAATTACACCACAGAACATACAGTCATGTCTTGGTAAAACACCCATAAAACGGGAACAAATTCCTTTCTGGTTAGCGCAGAAAATTACTCAAATAGAGGCAGTATTTCCGAATACTACCCCTATTGAGAAACACAGAATCTTGACCATCTGCCTTCCAATGGGGGTCGCACCACATATGGAGGACTGTGACACTTGGGGTACAGTCTTTGCTTCCATTTACACAAAAACACATGGTGTTCCGTCAATGGCGGTAATACCAGAAGTGCTAAAACAGATTCAGAATGAATACGGTCCAGAACCTGCTTTAACTCTTGGTATGAAATTACTGAAAGACTTCAAGCAGGTCTCGGCTATATTATTAGCCAATATAAAGGGAGAAGCAGCATCTGTGGCGATCCGCCAGAAGTTAAAGGAAACAGATATAACAGATCAACCAATTGAGCTTGCCAGAATCATAGAGAAATGCTATGAAGAACTAGGTAGAGATAGCTTGGGTGGAAAACCAGTAAAGCCCTAACTGCTCGAAAATCCTGAAAAATTATTTATTAAAAATAATTCAAACACTCCTAAAAAGAGCTGGGATGGAAATAAACAATCCACTCCCAAGGAAAAAGTTTTCCAGTCCAGAGGAAGGTCTCCTCGACGGAGGGAAAGAACTCCGACTCGAGAACACCAGTCTCCCCAGAGGGAGCCCTCCGAGAAAAGATGCAACCTTAGAAATAGGGATAATTTGAAGAAGCCTGATAGATATCAAAGTATTGATACACGTCCCTCTCGATCTTTTTCGCAGAAATCGGAAAGAAGAGGACGGTCAGACCCAGGAGAGCACACCAAGTCCAAAGACAAGGAACCTGCTCAAAGTAAAAAGTTACAAATTCCAAGAAAGAAGGTAGCCAGTATTAGAGTAATCGAACATGCCGAGAATACTGAGGACACAGTTGAAAAACGGGGAGTGGGCACAGACAATGCTAGACAGTGCAGCAGAAATCAGTATAGCCCGCAAGATCCTGATGAGTCATCTGGAGACAGTGGACACGAATGAATACATTCAAGTAGAAACTGTCGACACCAGAGTTAGCGAGCCCCATAAGATATACGAAATAACACTGCATATAGAGGGTGATAAGACTAGGAAAATAAGGGGTCTATTTTGGGATAAACTCTCAAAAGGCTATGATATTCTGTTAGCTGAAAAAGATTGGCCCCCAGAGTTTTCAGGGAGTGCCCTTGTGGCGAAGAAATGATTATGCCAGCCTTCTCGAATCACATTCCGATTCACAAAAATATACTTATGCAAGGAAATGGGCAGTAGCCCAGGCACCAGCATTATATAAAAATCATGTAGGATGGGATGAGGACTCTCCTCCTCACAAAATCCAGTTAAAAAGTCAACCGACTGCACAAAGGCAGTATCCCATTAAGCAAGAAGCTAAAAAACAAGTCAGGGAGATTTTAGATCAACTTGAATACCAGGGGGTGATTGAAACATGCACCTCTCAAATGAACAATCCTTTGTTTCCTGTCTCCAAGCCAGACAATTCATATCGTCTAGTTTTGGACTACAGACACATGTTGCAAAACTTTTGCAGTACAAAATTCGCATAGTGCTGCACTAATGAATAATATAGTTAGGAAAAAATATAAAACGACATTAGCCATATCTAATGGTTTTTTTTGTCAAAACATTGCACCAGAAAGCAGATACTTTTTTTTGTTTTTTTTTAAATTTTTGGTAAACCTTTATTGATACACAAAGCAGTTACAATCACGGGCAGCAAATCAGTAAAAGCCATAAGTACTCAGCAGTCCTCCTCCCAATTGCCCCATTGCAGCTCAGGATAATGACCGTACCATATAGGTACCAGGATGAAAGAGGTTTCTTTTTTTTAAGGTTTAGGGATAACCAGGATCGGACGCCGTACAATCGAACAATCATTATATCAAGGGCTGTCAGTAATCAGGATCTTCGCTGCAGGACTAATAAAGGCAGGGCGTTGACACTAATGCGTAGTAAACAGGATAGACAATGAACAGTACAGTTCGCGCGCCAATGCAGTACATGCCTGCTGCATCTTAAGTCTGTTTCAGGAAACATCACCCCTCGTAATTCTGACCAGAAAAACGTACGGTAAACAACCTGTCGCTTTGTTTCAAAGAAGAAGGGGAAAGAACGAGAAGTAAAGGGAAAGCCAAGAACAACAAGTGAGAACAAAGGGGCCCTAGAAACGAAAAAATAAAAAAGAAAACCAGTAATACCCCTCCCCAAACCCCCCACCCTGCACCCCTGCCTATGGCTACGGCCTCCCCCTCAGCAGCGTGCCTGTCACCCGTTATAGAACCCGAAATGTAGAAGAAAGCGGAAGAGAGCTATAGCTCGACTTAAGTTAAAAATCTAAAGGAGAGAAAAAGGAAAAAAGAAAAGAAAGAAAATGGAGGAGGACACCAGGACAGACCCCCAGCCCACGCCCGCCCCCCTCTCCCCACCACAGGAGATACCCACTCCAAACAGAAAGCCGGAATGCAATACAGTACACGTAGTATGAGTGGGTTTAGTTTTTGTCAGTCTGCCGTTAGCGCCATCATGACATAGGTAAAAAGTCCAGCATCGGACCGCACTGAAAGTAGCATTACAATACTCAACCCAGGCCCGCCCGGTCCAATTTACGGTTGCAACCCAGTCTCTCCGTTACAGGTGTAGGTGAATCAAAGTACCAGACTGAGAAGAGGATGTCTTCCAAAGGCACGATAGTACACAGTGATGTCGCTCGAAGGACGTAGTTATCCAACTATCTAGGGGCCATCAGGGAGCGTGAGAGATGGCGCTCACTCCTCAACATCAGTCCAGAACAAAGGGAAAAAGGGCTTGTCATAGCGCCACCGCTACCCACCACTATCGAGCAGTTAGTCATTTGAACCGGGTAATGCTCCCATAAATGACACCATCGTCAGATATTCGGCCTCCGCTGTGATTGCTGGACAACACACAGCGCCACTATCCCTCTGTCGAGCGTGGGCCCATAGGACGTCACCATCTAGCCCCGAGACCACCGAGTCCCGGGGGCCCCCATAGGCCGACTGCCAACAATCAACATGTCACACAACATCCAGCAATCCGCATATTAGGGCAGAAGTCGCTCCACCTGGGTGACCCCACGCACAACAGCATCCAGGTCTCTCCCCACGGTCTCCATCTGGTTTTGTCGTGCGAATTGCAAGTCAGCAATGGCCGCCATGACATCCCCCAGCTGAAGGTTCTCCATCTCTCCCCCAGTAGCGGCATTCATCGCATCCAGCGAGGCTACAACACACCAGGCCGATCCGCTCCAGGTGTCCGATCGCGCCATTTTCGTGGCCCCAGCCGAGCAGTTAAGGATCGGTATCGGTCCCCTCAGGCGCAATTGCGTGCAAGGCGCTCCCACACGGAGCGTACCCCACTAGGCGGAGAGTGTCCCGGGGTCGCTCATCAATTAGCGGGCAAACAGTCCCAGCAAGGGTATTGGGAGACACTCACCGCCATCGGGATCGATATAATCTGCACGGGGCGCACACCCACAGAATGACCAGCTGGGGGGGGGGTCGTTGCCTCAATAATCAAGGGAGAGCAGCAAATCGAATCTCAACATTGCTGTGGCGCTGCGTGAGAATCGTCGTCAAAATCAGGTAAGTCCGGGTCTCCATCCTCCCAGACCGGCACCTCCGCCACGCACCCTGCCGTTGTTGTTGTGTTCGGGGCCGGGCATTTCAGTACCCTAGACCCCGGCTTCAGGCGGGGGCGGGCCGCAAACTTCAAGACGGCACATCTCCGGCTCGGAAGCCGCCAGAGCACTCGGGCGCGCGTGGATCTGCGCCGCTTTATCTCCGCCGTATGGGAGCATAATAGAGGCGCCGGCTAGGGAGCTAGATGTGGTGGCAGGAGACCGCGGCCGGCGGAGCCTGGAGCCCGAGCGGCCATCTTGGTCCGCGACCTGGCTCCTCCCCCAGAAAGCAGATACTTGACCGCTTTCTCAGTAATGGGGTCACAGAAAAATTTCTGTAGGCTCCCACAGGGATTCAATAACAGCCCATGACTATTCTCAGCTAGATTAACAGAGTTACTACAAATATATGATGATGAGGCATTATCTTACGTAGATGATATCTATCTCACAGACGACGACTTGGATACTCACTTGAAAAGAGTGAACACCATAATACTTGGGTTGGCTGCAGAAGGTTACAAATTCAACTTTAAAAAGTCTCGAATTGCCCATCTGACAGTATTATTTTTTAGGATACGAATTATCAAGTGAAGGGAAAAGCCTAGCGGACAACGTCTTAGAGAAGTGCGCTGTACTCCAAGCACCGAAAACGCGGAAGAATTTACAATCAATTCTAGGCTTTCTGAATTTCGGTAGAACTTACATTCTAAATTACGCAGAGAGGGTTAAACCTCTCTACGAACTAATTAAACCTGATTTTAAAACAATCACCTGGACTCAAAAACACACAGAAATTTTGAGATCACTGCAAACAGACATGTTAGCAAAAACAAAATTAGAAACACGTGACAACACACGCAATCTTGTAATCCGAGTCATCCCAGGAAGAGGCGGATTCACTTACCTGACCTCTAATGAGGGAGAAAAGGTACCAATTTCAACTAAATCTCACTTGTACACACAAGCGGAAAAAACATTCAGTCACACAGAAAATACTGTGAAAGCAGTGCAAACTGCAATAGCAAATGAACGAGAACTAGCACACGGCAAAAGGATTAATATCCTCACAGCGAAATCCGCCTTCGAGGCGCTATTCAGCCCAGTAAACCTGCCTACAGTGTCACTGGATCCGAAATGGATACAGTGTATAAATTCTCTTGGAGCGGATGACGTGAAATACTATTTCGCCCCGCAATTCGAAGAACTGAATGAATTGACTTATGAAGAAGAATGTCCTCTGCCAATCGAACTTCTGCCTCTCCCACAGTACGCCTGTATAATCTATACAGATAGATTTGTACAGCATTTGAACGTAGAGAACAAATCCTACGATGCAGCCTGTGCGATTGTTAAAGGTCGTTGGCTGTGCGGTAAATTCAGACCGAAAATAACAAACTAAATCAGCAAGAAACTGTTCGGCTCAGAGAGCTGAAATCAGATCTTTAAAGATGGCGCTTGAAAATGCAGAACGTGAATTCCCGACACTAATCGTGTGCGATTCTCATTTTTGCGTCAACTCTTACAATAATAAGTTGCAGAGCTGGATTGAAAACGATTACAAAGATGACACAGGTGCCACAATAAAGCGTAAAATGCTTTGGAAACAGGTAGCTCTTTTACAGAAAGAACTACAAAAGACTCACGTGATACACACTCTGAGTCATCAACGTGATGGCGTTCACGTTGCAGGGAATTCATTGGCTAATACAGCCACAGCGGCAGCAACTAAACCGGCTTCCGTAGCCACAAAAAAGCGTTCAGAAAAATACATAGACGGGGAAACCATGCTGGCAGTAAAAACGTCTGTAAAAGGCGACTGTGCAGCACTACCCGTGAACTATCCACTCAATTATGCATACGTAATCGATGCAAACTCGGTTCCTTTTGCTCGAATCCCTGGAGTGGGGGATGGGGCAATTCCAAACAAGAACCGGAGGGGCTTCCTCTTACTGGAAGCACACATGGGGTTGGGTCTGAGACACCAAACAATCAAGGACTCTCTGAAAGGATTACAATCAGAGTACTGGTGGCCGGGAATGAGCGTAGATATTCAATATTTTGCTAAAAATTGTGAAGACTGCAACAGAGATCGCAGTGGAGAACCGGCCAGTGTAGTTTCAGGAACCCTGATAGAAAGCATAAGGCGATCTATCCGCGCAATCAAAAAAGAGAAACGCGTCCCATTGTACATCATTAAGACAAAATCCACTTAAAAAATGTGGCCCCAGAGCTCGGCTGACGCCAGAACGGTTATAAAAGATCTGCGAGTCTTTATCGGCACATACGCAATTGCCATGTTCCATTCTGACCAGGGTCCTGCTTTCAGCTCTCGAGCTTATAAGGAGGCCATGGCCAGCATGGGAGTTGGGTTGCGGTATTCTTGTCCGTCACACCCCGAAGGGAACAGTGTGGTAGAAAGAAAAAACCAGGACATAAAGCAATCTATAACAGCGAAGGTATTAGGTTCGGGTGCTGGGTGGGTCAAACATTTAATAAGTGTCCAGTTAAGTCTTAACAACTTGCCAAGAAATTCTCTAAAAGGTTTCAGCCCATACGAACTATTGTTCGGAACTAGAATGCGAATTCAGGACTTAGATAGTCAGGTATCAGTGGTAGACGATAGGAAAACAGACTTTGACATCAAAGACCGTTTGGCTGTTTTACAGGACCTGAATAAAACAAAAAAAATCCTTAAGCAACATGAAGTTAAAGCAACAGCCAGCTACCACTGACGAGGCACCACCAGCACCAGCCCCAGCAAGGCCTGTTTGGATTCCAAAGATTGGGGATCTAGTCAGAGAAAAAATAGCCGTGTAGAAGGAATTTGGGCCTTCTTACAGAAAAGCAGTACCTGTCTTAGCAATCAACGGAACAAGATCAGTAGTACTACCGCCCCTTGCTGGTAAAAAGGAGAACAGAGTTGTATCAATCGACCTGATAAAACCACAAGCATGTGGCCTATAATCAACAGTAGGCCCAGTGGACTCCCAAGAAACAACAGAATACCCAAACTTGCAACAATCCAAGAGGTTCAAACTAAAAGACTAATCACATTCGATCAGCCTGCAGTGCACAGAGAGGGACTATGCGATAATGCCATGGAACTCGGGCCTCTTGAAACACAGATTGAAACAGTTCGTCAAGAAACACCAGTCTACAATGATGTGGCATCAGAATGTGCTACTGAAAGACAAATTGAAAGAACAATCCCAACAATTGACAGAACTGCCTCTGGCTATTTCATCAACTTCGACAACTTTTCCAAGGATCAAAGCAACTCCGAAGTGATGCCAGAAACAAAAAAGACTTTTAAAGAAAAAGCAACTGAACTCTTTCATCAACTGAAGGAAATTTACCTTATTTCTCCATGGTTAGAGTTCTGGTTTGGACTAGGTGTATTTTTCCTCCTGCTTTGGCTCATCATGGTACTTTGTTTGGGAAAAGTCATTGAGGGAAAATATAGTACAATGGACACAGCAAGTCAGAACATCAACTTAGTCCTCAAACCACACAGATCATCCCACGTGAAGAAAAGAGAACTGTCAACAGCAAATGTCACAGCCATTCCAATACCCGGTGCGGTAGTATGGGAGAAAACTGACTATGAAATCTATGGTCCGGTCGCGATCCTGAAGTATCCTCATCAATTCAAGGTTTCCTTAAGTGACTTTGTAAAACCTAGTACATTCTCTGATGATTGGGACTTTGAAAGTATTAATAATATGATGTCTGATTTAGTAATGTCAGCTAGATTCACAGAACATTATTATTTACAGGGTTCGTCTAGTTATGAACAGATGTTCTGCTACACACATTATGGTGATCATTACTTGCATAAGTCTGCACAACCTAGAAATGTTTTTAAGTATAATCAATGGGAACATTGTGCTACACCACCTAAAAGCAGTTCTAAAACATTCTATGAGAAATTCCAGTACTTCTCAGGGTTTAACACCAGTGATGCAGAAACGTTTTATTATAAACTGTTAGATAAAACAGGGTTGAAAACAATGCTGACAAATACTAAATTGATATATTCAGAAGCATTTTATGAAAATATGATGACATTTGGTTTTGATTTTTGGAAAAATAACATTGAAACAAAAACCATCTGGTGTACAAAAGAGTGGCAGGTACAAGGCCTAGAAGTATTATTCAGAGCCTGCATGATCCCAGAACAAATAATGTTTTTAAATGACACAATTCACCAAACATCCTGTCTTGGCCTAGCTAAGATTAAAGACCTTAACAAACCGTCTATTCCAAAGCCAATACCTGAGAATACAACAACAGATATTGAGATAGACGTATCTAAAATTTTACATTTAAACAGAACACATCCTAATTGGAAAAAGTGGTTAATCTGGCCTACTGACACAAACAACTGTCAAGATAGATTCCTGAATAAAACACAGGGGTTAAAAATGACCAGACAAGACCCTAGATACTCCCAGAGACAACATCCAGGGATAGTAACAAAATACAGTGTAGGGAAACTCTGCCTCGAATGGCTAGGATCATCCACACTGGCAGAAATTAAGCAACACTTGTCTTTACTTAAAGATGGTGCAGATTTGCGCGATTTCATTCTGGGACCACGCAAACAGCGTCAAAAACGTTTCATAGCGACCAGTATATATGCGGTATACAACGAGGCTTGGAAAGTCACACAAATTGAAACAGCAGAAAAAATACGAGAAATTGATCATATTAATTTGGAAAAATCACTTTCTGTAGTGGACAATGGGTTAATGACTCTGTCCTCCAGAATATATTCACTGGACAGTATTGTATCATCTGCCATAGATATAATAGATAAAGACTTGCTAATGTTACAGCATGGCCAGTCACAATTACGTTGTATTGTACAGTTAGGCTGGACGCTGCAAAATCTTCGTTCATGCTATGTGCCTTGGCGTTTAATCAACACAACGTCATTGTTTTCCATCTTTAACCTTACTGATAAACAAATCAGCTTGGCACAGAAAGGAGCAGACTATACAATCCTGAGTATCGAAAAACTTGAGAGATTACCATTGACAATGTCAGAAAGTCCTGTCATTGAATGGATAATACACGGGATTATCACAATTCCGATAACAACTTTCCGATTTAAAAATTGCCTTGAATACATACCTACTGGCCAGTATGAACGATTGGGTAAAGGTTACATTAAGTCAGCATGGAAATTACCATACACACACACATGCTATAGTGACAGCAACAAAAATGTATTTCTTAGTGGTGAAAACTGTAAACATTCACTAAGCGGTATACTTTTGTGCCAGGGTATTAATTTACACGGAGCCTGTGA
Source organism: Lissotriton vulgaris (assembly GCF_964263255.1). NCBI lineage: Eukaryota > Metazoa > Chordata > Amphibia > Caudata > Salamandridae > Lissotriton > Lissotriton vulgaris. The sequence continues at coordinate 186,497,848 of NC_141693.1, forward strand.
AGGAAATTCTAACTACCTTTCATGCCACCAACATGTCACACCTGCAACCCAGATAGAGCCTTTCTTTATGCAGCTCTCTAATGGGAGTTACATTCTAATAACGGATCACAGCTGTTGTGGCCTTTTGCCAGGGAAAGCCTATCTCGTAAGCGTAACTTCCATGGTCAAATGCTGTATGCAAGCATTGTTTCCGAGCGGCCCTGGAGACATAGAGACTCCCATGTGGCCTCGTTTGAATTTCTCTTCTATACGAATTGATACTTTAAGCAAAATGAAGTCTGTGCTTTTGCAGACAACAGTGCCCATCACGTCATCAAAAGAGACGTATGATCTCCTAGTTGCAAGGACGGCTACGGAGATACATGACCTTTTATCAACAAATTGCCCCGTGCATTTCACAGAAATGCTTAGCCAAATTCTTAACATGTCTAATGCCATAGGCATCCCAGGCATATTTAAGACTATTTTTACGGGACTGCTAACACCATTTCAAGCAATTCTGGGAATCATTCCCAATTTTGTCCATTCAGTCTTTGGCGGCATACCCCTGATTTTGGGACTTGTAGCAGGGATTTTATTTTTGACCCTCCTGCTTCGATATGGCAAGCCACAGCTCAGACATGACTCCGGCGGGAATGGAAGAAACAATCCTAGCAGTGCGCTACCGGGACAGAATAACTAGAGTCCTTGGATTGGCCAGGCTGAGAGATCTAAACATGACCTGGTTCCTTTCATTCAGACCTATATGGCAAACCTGCATCTTACCTGTGCTACGATGTATGCTATGCGGAGATGAATGCGTGTTGGACACCTGTCTTTCACTTCCATCAGCAGTACCAATGGATATCGATACTTTGCTCAGTCCTGTAACGGCTCACGCATTGTGTTGTCCCCAGCGGCTACCAATCCTGATGACGGCATTCATTGAGACTCCTGTACTACGACTAGGTGGTAACAGTGGAGCGAGTGACAAAAGCAACATCACCCAGGTACGACCTTCTGTGAGCATTGCTGATCCAGACTTTGATGATGGCAATCATTCTCACACCTGCCAAGTTACAGCACTATCGAATTTGGTCGAACTGTCACCTGATTTTGTAGACCAATTCTTTGAGAGCCTGTCTGATATGATGTTCTCCCCTGAACAGAAACAATAACTTTTGAAAAGCATTCCGACACACAGCGTTCCCATGAACTCTGAATTCGGCCTTCAGTTTTGATCAACAAAAACTGCTAAAAGCGTTGGAACTCTATTCCCCCTTTTCACAAGAAAATATTTTTGGGATTGAACTATTTTTCATAATATTTTCCCCTTCTCTGGCACGAATTCTTTGCTTAAAGTAGAACTATTCATAAAGAACAGAAGCTTCTACTTCTATTTAGGTAAATCTAGAGACATAACTTAACACCAGCCTCTAGCTCATTTTACAACAAATGCATTTATATGTGATGAAATTATCTCGCCCTTCTTTTCTGTATTAAGAGATATTTCATGTGTAATTCTTTCGCAAAATCGTTCAAACTGATTACATATGCTATAATTTTTGAATGATTCCTATGCTTAAAGACGTACAGTACTTATATTTTCACGTATTTCAAATACGCCTATTTCAAATGCAAATATGTATTTTGGGGTGGGCAATGTTACACATGCATCTTATTGCTCTAGTTTTAGTAATTTGATGGACATAAATTCGTGGAGTGGGTGTTGCGTTCTAATCTAGGACCCTGATCAACCCTATGACCTTATGCCCCTATACGGCTATAATCCATTTATTCCCATAAAATGGCATAAACGTTCAAGTGTAAAAACTCAGAATCTCGTCTCTGACCTCACACGTTCAGAGCCACATTCCTATGCAGCTTCCTCTGCAGCTCATTAGTAAATGACACAGCAGAAGCCACTATCTAAGATTCCTAGATTAACACTTCGAGTTCTTCAACAAGATAAAAACTCAGCAACCTGGGAAAGCCCAGCTTGCTATGTTTTGATTAGTAATAGAACTCTAATGAGCACTGAGAGACGATCACTTCCTAGTGACATCTTTATTGACGTCTTATGTCCAAAAACTTACGTCAAACAAGGCACCTTTCAGGTATAAATATTACCAACGTTGCCTTAAGCAAATGCTAGCTGCCTCATAGACATCGCTGCCGTTATCGCTGCTGATGCTATTGCTGCGAACGAGCGAACGATGGTGTGGTGAACAGAGGAGCTGAACAGCCGTCCCTTGCAGAGCCAAGCAGATGCAACCAGCCCACGGACGCTGCCCCTCCTCCTCCTCTTTGACGCACTGAGAAAGACGCTGTCTTTTCTCCTGCCGAGAAAATCCAGCTCCGGCGTTTCCAGCCTACTCTTGCGATTGACTGGGATATCGAGTCCTGAAGGAGATACAAGCCCTCCAACATTCTATTCCAGAGGTATGGTGTTGACTAAACCCTTAGAGAGAATTCTTGAAGCAAACCTTGGCAAAACCAACTTAACTTAAGCTACTTACTCCCTTCCACGTGTTAGGCTTAGGTCAGGTACACTGGGGTAGGCGTAGTTAGAAGCACCAGTTGAGTACGTTAGTCAAATGTATATATGAATGTATATATGTTTTATTCATTTTAAACCATTGTATGGCTAAGAGACCATATCAATGCTTTTACAGTATTATTTCGCAATACTCATTTTACTGTACGCACTTTTTATAATAACAAGTCTTGCAATTGTGGCAATTCATTTCTCTTGTATGAGAAGAAAGACTGTTCAATAAATAATACCTTTTATTGAAAACGCCCGTCTCTCTATTCTCTACATATTGTGAAAGTAATCTGCACAACAACTGACTGAGTAAAATAACTGTCTATTGTTTCACACGACTCTAGAGATTGACTCTTATCTGAGGAGCAAAGTTGTCATTTTGCACGGTTGTTGGAAAACTGAATCCCTTCTTGGCTGTGCCAGGGATGCTGATCACTTCCTATTCAGTCAAGAAAGTTTCCAGTGACCTCTGAGCTAGTTGGTAACAAACCCAATTAAGTTTAGCATAGTCAGTAGAGGCCTGGAAGATCCGCACTTCTACGTTGATACTACTGCTTATGTTATTCCAATGCGCAGGGCCTATTGGGAAAATAGGAACTACACTACAATAGCAGCGCGTAGTCGATTTGGGCCAGTCTCAACTTGTTTTTGACATCTATGAATTTGCGCCTTTCTTCCTGCACAGTAGGGGTAAAATCTGGGTAAATGGAGAATTTATTTCCATCATATGTTAGCTGTTGCTTACTCCTTGCCACTCGCAGCGTCTCATCCCGATCCCTGTAACTCAATAATCTTGCTTTTATGGGCCGTGCTACCAGGCGGAGGGCGTGGCCTAGGGAACGATGGGCTCTCTCCACTATGAACTGGCTGGACAGGGATTCCGCCCCGATAGAGGACATAAACAGATGTTCAACATACTCCTCCATTTTCCCTGTGTTGGTCGATTTGGGGATGCCCATTAAGCAGAAGTTATTGCGCCTACTGCAAGCTTCTAATTCCTCATTTTTAGCTGCAATAAGTTTCAGGAGTTTGTCCATGTGTGCAATTTGCGTTGTGGCCCTTGACGTCGTGTCTTAAGTGTCTGATATGCGCCTTTCCGCCTCCTTTATTCGATCTTCGTGCCCCTCCAACTTATGGGCAATATCGTCCATCCTTGATGACATCCTGTCTACCTTATCCACGATTGTAGCAAATCCCTGACGAACCACCTGTAGGATACTCTGCACATCCGCTGTCGCACCCCCCTGCACTCCATCTCTCCTGTCGAGGTCCTGCTCTTCCTGTGGACCCCGAGTATTCCTTCTCAGTGCCTCAAAGTTTAATTTGGGCTGCCTCGTGTCTTTTTTGCCTATGGCTGTACTAGGGCGTACTCTGCACACTCCGCCGCAGTCTCTCTATATGCCCTTATACTGGAGGGTGGCGACTTGATCAGGCCAAAGTATGTAGTGAAGTAGAAGCAGCAGCAGTGCAAGACAGTATATTTATGCGTAACTGGTAAGGAGGGTCCATCGCCAGCCAGAACCCGTGGTAGTAGTCAGTGCGGCCCCTGTCGCAGTGTGCTGATCTCCTCTTGATCTTGGACCCCTTCACTTTGCGCACAGTAGTGGAGCCCCTGCTTTGACAGGCCCCAGCCCCTGTTGCAGTGGGCGCACTCCGATCACTCTCTAGCTTGGTACCTCAGCAATAACATATGCTGAGCTGCGGGCACTCCACAGTCTCCTCCACCAGCACTCTCTACCGTGGGGGCCCAAACCTCCCGCAGACGTTAATGTGATATCTCAATGCAGTGCCTGTGCATTTTTTAGAGCACCTCACGCTCTCTGCTCCGCTTCCCCTGTACAATATGGCGGTTGTCTCATAGATGCAGGTGCAGCGGTGCTCACAACCCAATTTCCCGGGTCTCTGCTACTGCCCAGTTAGGAACATATAGGATTCCTGGCCTCTCAGGGCGCCCCGCCACAGGCGCCCCTACGTGGACATCCCAAGCTAGGCTATGATCCAGCCACTGATAATGGGGCAGTTGCGCCTGGCCACCGCTAAAGCGATAGTCTATGCCAGGGCAGTGGAGGGAGTCACTGGTGTCCATGCAGCGGTAGCTCCCTAATGGCAGTCGCAGCGTGTGGGCCTCGGCCGGGTTACTCGATCGTCCAGACTGCCAGCGGGGGTAACACGGAAACCACCTCCCTTCAGGCTAGTCCGGCAACACCGCAGGGCAATCAGTTCTCCTTTCCGGATACTCTGCAGTACACACCGAGGTCAGCTTCTTCCCTCCTTGGTCAGCAGGCAGTTGGTGCGCCTTCATTTAGCCCTTATGTGTAGCAGTATTGCGATCCAAATCTCTCTGGTCCGGTCAAGTTTCAGGGTCTAGTCGCCTCGTGGCAGGGTAGTTAGCAGTGTCGCCACAGAGCTCCACAGCAGTGCCCCACCTCTTCCCAGCAGAAACTTCTATAAATCACAGAAGCCGCTGCAAATCGGCTGAAACTCGGACCGGAGCTGTAGCGAGGTGTCAGCAACAGCAGACAGTCTTTGGAGTACAGCAGCGGGGTCTATGAGCAGGATAAATGCCGGATTGTTTTACCAGGCTGCAAGAGCCTCATGGGTGTGCAGCCATTTTTGCGTGCACGCCACCTAGCGCCCCCCCCCCCCAGTTCCGCACTTTGTTCCGTGCCTTCGAGGCACATGGATGGACCGACAACAATATATATACAGTATACACAGTACATAATATTCAAACCAACACACACAGTGTGAAGTCAATGCAGGAAAGCAAAAAGAATAACACACTTCCTTTGACAGTAACAGATAGATTTGATCACATTATCACTATTGTAGGTATGCAAGGGTGGACAACGGGGAGGCAGGTGGATCAGTGAGGAATCCACAGGCAGATACTGTATCCACCAGAAAAAGCGTTACCGAAGTAAGTATTTGTTCTTCTGAAGGATACATCTGCCAGTGGATTCCTCACCTTGTGAATAGATTCCCACAGCAGTCCCCACTCTTGGAGGAGGGTGTCGATCCTTCTATACCAAAAAGTCCTGAAGGACAGAACGTGCAAAGTGTCCGTCCCTCCTCACCTCGGAATCTAAGCAGTAATACTTCGCGAAAGTGTGGAGGGAGGCCCAAGTTGCCGCTCTTCGAATGTCCTCCACAGTAACACAGCTAGATAAGGCAGATGTAGAAGACTTTGCCCTGGTAGAGTGAGCTCTTATACCCTCTGAAGGTTTCTTACCAATCAAAGAGTAACAGATCTTGATGCACAAGATAATCAATCTGGAAAGGGTGCGCTTGTGCACCGCTCTGCCTTTCCTGCAGCCAATGAAGCCTACGAAGAGCTGGTCATTCACTCTAAAGTCTTTAGATCTATCGAGGTAAAAACTTACTGCCCTTCAGGGTGCAAGCGGTGAAGCCGCTCCTCCTCCTCGGAAGGGTGAGGGGGAGGATAGAAGGGTAATGGACTGCCCCAGATGGAAGGGAGTTACCACCTTAGGCAGAAAAGCAGCCCTGGTCCTGAGCACCATTCTTTCAGCATGAATGGTCAAGAACGGGGGTTTCGAACTCAGAGCTTGAAGCTCACTTACCCATCTTGCAGAGGTAATGGCAATGAGAAAAACTGTTTTAAAAGACAATAGCCTTAAGAGACACTTGTGCAAGGGTTCAAAGGGAGAACCCATCAAGTATGTTAAGACAAGATTTAAGTCCCAGGCACAATAACTAGAGTGGGCGGAAATTTGTTGGTAAGGCCCTTAATGAACCGTAACACAATAGGTGATTTAAGCAAGGATGGCTGATCCGGCAAGCAAAGGAATGCCGACAAAGCCGATAAATAACCCTTCACAGTAGCCACAGCAAAGCCTTGCTGAGCTAGAGAGAGCATACTGAAGGATGTTGGATAAACAAGCCCTCAAAGGGTCAAAAGACTTCTCCCCACACCAATGGACAAATTTGGACCACCTATAGGAATAGATAGACTTGGTGGAGTGACGCCTGGCAGACAAAATAACGTCCACCACGTCAGGCGGGAGAGAAAAAGAATTCAGGTTGCCCCGTTCAATCTCCATGCATGAAGGTGTAAGCTCTGGAGGTGGGGGTATAGAACCTGCCCCTGTGACTGCAAGAGGAGGTCTGCCCTGAGAGGGAGACTGAGCGGAGGGCACGAGGAGAGGTGGGGAAGATCTGTATACCACACCCTTCTTGGCCAATCTGGGGCGATCAATATGATTCGGGCCCGGTCTTGGCAAATCTTCCTCAGAACCTGAGGAATCAAGGGTATGGGAGGAAACGCGTAAAGGAGATGCGAGTCCCATCTCAACTGAAACGCGTCCCCCAAAGCTCCCTGCATCAGATACTGGAGACTGCAGAATGATGGTCAGTGAGCATTCTCGTGAGTGGCAAACAGGTCCACCCGAGGAGTTTCCCACGTCCGAAAGACGTGATGAACCACCTCCGGATGGAGCCTCCACTCTTGGTCGGCAGAGAACTGCCGACTGAGACTGTCTGCACGCACGTTCAGAACTCCAGCCAGATGATTTACCATCAGACAAATCTGATGAACTGAACCCAGGACCAGAGACGCAGAGCCTCTCTACAGAGACAATGCAAACCTACTCCTCCCTGCCTGTTTACATACAACATCGCGGTAGTGTTGTCCGTCAGGACTTGAACCGACTGACCACGACCGGAAGGGAGGAAGGACTTGAGCGCCAAATGTATCGCCCGCAACTCCAAAAGGTTGATGTGAAGCAACCTTTCCTCTGGAGACCAAAGACCATTGATCTCCAGATCCCCCATCTGCGCACCCCACCCTAAAGTGGATGCATCTGTTATCACTGTGGCCATTGATGGAGGTAGATGGAAGGGCTTTCCTTGAGACAGATTGCCCTCCACGCTCCACCAAGACAGATCCACTGCAACGTCTCTGGAGATCCTCACAGACTCCCTGAGGTCTCCTTTGTGCTGATACCACTGCCTGCGGAGGCACCACTGGAGCGCCCGCATGTGCCAGCGTGCATGGTTGACCAACAGATTGCAGGAAGCAAACAGACTGAGCAGATGAAGGACCTTCAGGACTGGAACGACCGCTCCATTGTAAAACAAGGGAATCATTTCCTGTATGTTGAGAATCCTTTGTGGAGGTGGGAATGCTCAAAACACAGTGGTGTCCAGTAACGCTCATATGAACAGGTTGCGTTGAGAGGGCACCAGGTGAGATTTGGACACGTTTATCGAGAAACCCTATTTGTACAACAGCTGAGTTGTAACCTGCAGATGATGAGGCACTTATTCTGGCGACTCCCATTTGATCAGCCAGTCACCCAGATAGGGGAAAACTGGAATCCCCGACCTTCTGAGATGGGCTGCCACCACTGCCATCACCTTGGTGAAGACTCTAGGTGCAGTAGTAAGTCCAAACTGGAGAACCGCAAACTGATAATGTTGCGACCCTACCGTAAAACGGAGATACTTCCTGTGCGACTTCAGGATCAGAATATGAAAATACCCATCCTGCAAGTCGATCGACAGTATCCAGTACGCCTGTTGCAGTGCTTGAAGAACCTGCACCAGGGTGAGCATCTTGAACTTTTCCTGCTTCAGAAAAAGGTTCAAGACCCTGAGATCCAGGATTGGACGTAGCCTGCCATCCTTCTTGAGTATTAGGAAATACTGGGAGTAGCATCCCTGACCCCTTTCCCGCTCTGGAACCACCTCTATCGCACCTTTTTAGGGCTCGGCCTACGTCACCACTGCGTCAGTAGTGGGGCAGAGCTCCGAGCCGTATTGTTACGGGGCGCAGAATAGTGAAGGAAAAATTCCTCAGTGCTCGCGATTTTTCTGTGTTTTTTTCTGGCATCTGCATGCTAATTGGCCCTCGCAGTGCTGAGTTTGTTAGCCTTCACGCAATAGGCCATCTGGATTCGAGTTTGTCCACTTCCTGCATATTCCGTGTGGTTACGCGCAGGGGAGTGCAATAAATTGACAATTACGAGCTGTCAGGGTGCTGCGGTAATTGAAGGCAGATGGTGGGCGCACGTTCACAACTCTCCAGTGAGTTTGGTGGGCGCGCGTTTATCTGCTTACTTTCATGTGTAAGTGCTGTACTGGGAAAAACTGGCTTGGGCGAAATCGTTTCCACAGAACAGAATTAAAAGTGGAACCTTGGCGGGATGAAAGGCTGAGTACAACTTGTAAAGGCTTGGACACGGGGATCTGCACGGGTGGTAAAAACCTTGACAACCTTTGTTCTGTGTTTGGATTCTGTCGTCGGAGAGTACTTCAAGCCCTATGAAGGATTTTCGGTCTCCGTCATCCAGTTCAGCTACATGGCTCTGCTGTACGTGATTAATGCTCGTTCTGCACATCGCTGATCGAGGCCACAAAGGGCAGGCACATTGTCATGCCAGCTAAGGGATCATTTTCGTTTATTTAATACAATGTTATATAGCGCAATCTTTACTCGAGGGTGACAGAGTGTTTTACATGGGTGCCTGTTGCAAGGTATAAGGATGTAGGATTACGCGCGTTGCATGGGGATACTGACAGAGTGGCAAGTTGCATATGGGATCACACAAGGAAGAGATACGGACTGGTAGAGGTGTTGCGGAGCTATGGGCTCCATCTTTGGCATCTCCGGTTCCTTTTCGTTAATTAGTGACATTTTATATAGCGCGAACTTTGGCCGTGGGTGCCAGAGCGCTTTACATAAGAGTTTGTTACAAAACATAAGGATTTAGGATTAGACATGTTACGTAAAGGTACAAACTGCATTAGGAATTGTAAAAGAGGTGTTGCAGAGCTCTGGGCTCCATCTTCGGCATCTCCGGTTTATGTTGTTTTACTCAATGCAATTTATGTAGCGCGGATTTTACCCGAAGGTGTCGGAGCGCTTTACATAAGAGACTGTTGCAGAGGATTGCAGGCGTAGAAGTTGTAGAGTCGCACAAGGAGTAGATACGGGCAGAGACAGGTGTGCGGAACTCTGGGTGTTTTCGGTCACGGTTAATGATTCGGCAGTGGGGGGGGGAAGGCTCGCTCACAGAGTGAGTCACTGCCATTTATGTCTATCTGGCGGGCCGAATGATTATTTGTGTGTGGTTGGCTTGTGGGTTTAAAGCTGGCTTTGCATGGCGCAAAGGTTGCCAGTTTCGCTTCCCCCTACGGGCATCAGAGATGATTGAAATAGATGCGCTCATGGTGGTGGTTACAATCAGAGTTATAAATTGCAAATGTACGAGTTGTGAAGTCACACAGGGCGGAGATGCAGACAGAGAGAGGTGTTGCAGAGCTCTGGGCTCCATCTTTGGCATCTCCGGTTCATTTTCATTTACTTGATGCAAACTTAGGAGTTCTGACACCGTTTACTTTGTAAATAGGCTTTTCGCCTGTCATTCTTTTACTGCATGTGTGTTAAGAGACAGGCGCATGTCCCGGATAAAGTATCCAGGTGGGTTCGTGCACTGTAGCAATGAAGGAACGACATCAAGAGCAGCTGTGTATCGAAGGCACTAAATCAAAGGGTGAGGCGGCTGTAGCCCGAGTCTGTGCTAGCCTGCATGTCACCCATTCAGTTTCGGGTGCATTACATCTGTAGGACAGTGGCAGCTGAGATGAGGTAAGGACGGGCTCATGGCAGCCTTTTGGGACATCTATATGGTTGTAAACCCCGCTGCATTTCACACAGTGCTACTGTCTTATAATCAATGGGGAACTCGATAGTGCTGTGTGGTGTAGAGTGACAGTGAGTGCAGAGTGACAGTGAGTGCTGAGTGAGTGCAGAGACAGTGTGTGCAGAGTGAGTGCAGAGTGACAGTGAGTGCAGAGTGAGTGCAGAGACAGTGTGTGCAGAGTGAGTGCAGAGTGACAGTGAGTGCAGAGTGAGTGCGGAGACAGTGAGTGCAGAGTGACAGTGAGTGCAGAGTGAGTGCAGAGTGAGTGCAGAGTGAGTGCAGAGTGACAGTGAGTGCAGAGTGACAGTGAGTGTAGAGTGACAGTGAGTGTAGAGTGACAGTGAGTGCAGAGTGAGTGCAGAGTGCCAAGTGAGTGCAGAGTGAGTGCAGAGTGAGTGCAGAGTGCCGAGTGAGTGCAGAGTGCCGAGTGAGTGCAGAGTGCCGAGTGAGTGCAGAATGCCAGTGAGTGCAGAGTGAGTGCAGAGACAGTGAGTGCAGAGACAGTGAGTGCAGAGTGAGTGCAGAGTGACAGTGAGTGCAGAGTGAGTGCAGAGTGACAGTGAGTGCCGAGTGAGTGCAGAATGCCAGTGAGTGCCGAGTGAGTGCAGAATGCCAGTGAGTGCAGAGTGAGTGCAGAGACAGTGAGTGCAGAGACAGTGAGTGCAGGGACAGTGAGTGCAGGGACAGTGAGTGCAGAGTGAGTGCAGAGTGACAGTGAGTGCAGAGTGAGTGCAGAGTGACAGTGAGTGCAGAGTGAGTGCAGAGTGACAGTGAGTGCAGAGTGACAGTGAGTGTAGAGTGACAGTGAGTGTAGAGTGACAGTGAGTGCAGAGTGACAGTGAGTGCAGAGTGAGTGCAGAGTGCCAAGTGAGTGCAGAGTGCAGAGTGAGTGCCGAGTGAGTGCAGAGTGCAGAGTGAGTGCCGAGTGAGTGCAGAGTGCCAAGTGAGTGCAGAGTGCCGAGTGAGTGCAGAGTGCCGAGTGAGTGCAGAGTGCCGAGTGAGTGCCGAGTGAGTGCAGAATGCCAGTGAGTGCAGAGTGAGTGCAGAGACAGTGAGTGCAGAGTGAGTGCAGAGTGCCAAGTGAGTGCAGAGTGCAGAGTGAGTGCAGAGTGACAGTGAGTGCAGAGTGACAGTGAGTGCAGAGTGACAGTGAGTGCAGAGTGACAGTGAGTGCAGAGTGACAGTGAGTGCAGAGTGACAGTGAGCGCAGAGTGCCGAGTGAGTGCAGAATGCCAGTGAGTGCAGAGTGAGTGCAGAGACAGTGAGTGCAGAGACAGTGAGTGCAGACTGAGTGCAGAGTGACAGTGAGTGCAGAGTGAGTGCAGAGTGACAGTGAGTGCAGAGTGACAGTGAGTGCAGAGTGACAGTGAGTGCAGAGTGACAGTGAGTGCAGAGTGACAGTGAGTGCAGAGTGACAGTGAGTGCAGAGTGACAGTGAGTGCAGAGTGACAGAGAGTGCAGAGTGACAGTGAGTGCAGAGTGACAGAGTGCAGAGTGACAGAGAGTGCAGAGTGACAGAGAGTGCAGAGTGACAGAGTGCAGAGTGACAGAGAGTGCAGAGTGACAGAGTGCAGAGTGACAGAGTGCAGAGTGACAGAGTGCAGAGTGACAGAGTGCAGAGTGACAGAGTGCAGAGTGACAGAGTGCAGAGTGAGTGCAGAGACAGTGAGTGCAGAGTGAGTGCAGAGACAGTGAGTGCAGAGTGAGTGCAGAGTGACAGTGAGTGCAGAGTGACAGTGAGTGCAGAGTGACAGTGAGTGCAGAGTAAGTGCGAGAGTGACAGTGAGAGTGCAGAGTGACAGTGAGAGTGCAGAGTGACAGTGAGAGTGCAGAGTGACAGTGAGTGCAGAGTGACAGTGAGTGCAGAGTGACAGTGAGTGCAGAGTGACAGTGAGTGCAGAGTGACAGTGAGTGCAGAGTGACAGTGAGTGCAGAGTGACAGTGAGTGCAGAGACAGTGAGTGCAGAGAGACAGTGAGTGCAGAGAGACAGTGAGTGCAGAGGGACAGTGAGTGCAGAGTGACAGTGAGTGCAGAGAGACAGTGAGTGCAGAGAGACAGTGAGTGCAGAGTGAGTGCAGAGTGACAGTGAGTGCAGAGTGAGTGCAGAGTGACAGTGAGTGCAGAGTGAGTGCAGAGTGACAGTCAGTGCAGAGTGACAGTGAGTGCAGTCAGTGCAGAGTGACAGTGAGTACAGCGTGAGTGCAGAGTGAGTGCAGAGTGACAGTGAGTGCAGAGTGAGTGCAGAGTGACAGTGAGTGCGGTGTGACTGCAGAGTGACAGTGAGTGCAGACTGAGTGCAGAGTGACAGTGAGTGCAGAGTGAGTGCAGAGTGACAGTGAGTGCAGAGTGAGTGCAGAGTGACAGTGAGTGCAGAGTGAGTGCAGAGTGACAGTGAGTGCAGAGACAGTGAGTGCAGAGACAGTGAGTGCAGAGACAGTGAGTGCAGAGACAGTGAGTGCAGAGACAGTGAGTGCAGAGACAGTGAGTGCAGAGTGACAGAGAGTGCAGAGTGACAGAGAGTGCAGAGTGACAGAGAGTGCAGAGTGACAGAGTGCAGAGTGACAGAGTGCAGAGTGACAGAGTGCAGAGTGACAGAGTGCAGAGTGACAGAGAGTGCAGAGTGACAGAGAGTGCAGAGTGACAGAGTGCAGAGTGACAGAGAGTGACAGAGTGCAGAGTGACAGAGAGTGCAGAGTGACAGAGAGTGCAGAGTGAGTGCAGAGTGACAGGGAGTGCAGAGTGAGTGCAGAGTGACAGTGAGTGCAGAGACAGTGAGTGCAGAGTGACAGAGAGTGCAGAGTGAGTGCGAGTGACGGTGATTGCAGAGTGAGTGTGTGCAGAGTGAGTGTGTGCAGAGTGAGTGCGAGAGCGACTGAGTGCAGAGTGAGTGCAGACTGACAGTGAGTGCAGAGTGAGTGCAGACTGACAGTGAGTGCAGAGTGAGTGCAGAGACAGTGAGTGCAGAGTGAGTGCAGAGACAGTGAGTGCAGTGTGACTGCAGAGTGACAGTGAGTGCAGACTGAGTGCAGAGTGACAGTGAGTGCAGAGTGAGTGCAGAGTGCCAAGTGAGTGCAGAGTGCAGAGTGAGTGCAGAGTGACAGTGAGTGCAGAGTGACAGTGAGTGCAGAGTGACAGTGAGTGCAGAGTGACAGTGAGTGCAGAGTGACAGTGAGTGCAGAGTGACAGTGAGCGCAGAGTGCCGAGTGAGTGCAGAATGCCAGTGAGTGCAGAGTGAGTGCAGAGACAGTGAGTGCAGAGACAGTGAGTGCAGACTGAGTGCAGAGTGACAGTGAGTGCAGAGTGAGTGCAGAGTGACAGTGAGTGCAGAGTGACAGTGAGTGCAGAGTGACAGTGAGTGCAGAGTGACAGTGAGTGCAGAGTGACAGTGAGTGCAGAGTGACAGTGAGTGCAGAGTGACAGAGAGTGCAGAGTGACAGAGAGTGCAGAGTGACAGTGAGTGCAGAGTGACAGAGAGTGCAGAGTGACAGAGAGTGCAGAGTGACAGAGAGTGCAGAGTGACAGTGAGTGCAGAGTGACAGAGTGCAGAGTGACAGAGAGTGCAGAGTGACAGAGTGCAGAGTGACAGAGTGCAGAGTGACAGAGTGCAGAGTGACAGAGTGCAGAGTGACAGAGTGCAGAGTGAGTGCAGAGTGACAGAGTGCAGAGTGAGTGCAGAGACAGTGAGTGCAGAGTGAGTGCAGAGACAGTGAGTGCAGAGTGAGTGCAGAGTGACAGTGAGTGCAGAGTGACAGTGAGTGCAGAGTAAGTGCGAGAGTGACAGTGAGAGTGCAGAGTGACAGTGAGAGTGCAGAGTGACAGTGAGAGTGCAGAGTGACAGTGAGTGCAGAGTGACAGTGAGTGCAGAGTGACAGTGAGTGCAGAGTGACAGTGAGTGCAGAGTGACAGTGAGTGCAGAGAGACAGTGAGTGCAGAGAGACAGTGAGTGCAGAGGGACAGTGAGTGCAGAGGGACAGTGAGTGCAGAGTGACAGTGAGTGCAGAGAGACAGTGAGTGCAGAGAGACAGTGAGTGCAGAGTGAGTGCAGAGTGACAGTGAGTGCAGAGTGAGTGCAAAGTGACAGTGAGTGCGGAGTGAGTGCAGAGTGACAGTCAGTGCAGAGTGACAGTGAGTGCAGTCAGTGCAGAGTGACAGTGAGTACAGAGTGAGTGCAGAGTGAGTGCAGAGTGACAGTGAGTGCAGAGTGAGTGCAGAGTGACAGTGAGTGCAGTGTGACTGCAGAGTGACAGTGAGTGCAGACTGAGTGCAGAGTGACAGTGAGTGCAGAGTGAGTGCAGAGTGACAGTGAGTGCAGAGTGAGTGCAGAGTGACAGTGAGTGCAGAGTGAGTGCAGAGTGACAGTGAGTGCAGAGACAGTGAGTGCAGAGACAGTGAGTGCAGAGACAGTGAGTGCAGAGACAGTGAGTGCAGAGACAGTGAGTGCAGAGTGACAGAGAGTGCAGAGTGACAGAGAGTGCAGAGTGACAGAGAGTGCAGAGTGACAGAGAGTGCAGAGTGACAGAGTGCAGAGTGACAGAGTGCAGAGTGACAGAGTGCAGAGTGACAGAGAGTGCAGAGTGACAGAGAGTGCAGAGTGACAGAGTGCAGAGTGACAGAGAGTGACAGAGTGCAGAGGGACAGAGAGTGCAGAGTGACAGAGAGTGCAGAGTGAGTGCAGAGTGACAGGGAGTGCAGAGTGAGTGCAGAGTGACAGTGAGTGCAGAGACAGCGAGTGCAGAGACAGTGAGTGCAGAGTGACAGAGTGCAGAGTGAGTGCGAGTGACGGTGATTGCAGAGTGAGTGTGTGCAGAGTGAGTGTGTGCAGAGTGAGTGCGAGAGCGACTGAGTGCAGAGTGAGTGCAGACTGACAGTGAGTGCAGAGTGAGTGCAGACTGACAGTGAGTGCAGAGTGAGTGCAGAGACAGTGAGTGCAGAGTGAGTGCAGAGACAGTGAGTGCAGTGTGACTGCAGAGTGACAGTGAGTGCAGACTGAGTGCAGAGTGACAGTGAGTGCAGAGTGACTGAGTGCAGACTGAGTGCAGAGTGACAGTGAGTGCAGAGTGACATTGAGTGCAGTGTGACAGTGAGTGCAGAGTGAGTGCAGAGTGACAGTGAGTGCAGAGTGAGTGCCGAGTGACAGTGAGTGCAGAGTGAGTTCAGAGACAGTGAGTGCAGAGTGAGTGCAGAGTGACAGTGAGTGCAGACTGAGTGCAGAGTGACAGTGAGTGCAGACTGAGTGCAGAGTGACAGTGAGTGCAGACTGAGTGCAGAGTGACAGTGAGTGCAGACTGACAGTGAGTGCAGACTGACAGTGAGTGCAGACTGACAGTGAGTGCAGAGTGAGTGCAGAGTGACAGTGAGTGCAGAGTGACAGTGAGTGCAGAGTGACAGTGAGTGCAGAGTGACAGTGAGTGCAGAGTGACAGTGAGTGCAGAGTGAGTGCAGAGTGAGTGCAGAGTGACAGTGAGTGCAGAGTGAGTGCAGAGACAGTGAGTGCAGAGTGAGTGCAGAGACAGTGAGTGCAGAGTGGTGCAGAGTGACAGTGAGAGTGCAGAGTGACAGTGAGTGCAGGGACAGTGAGTGCAGAGTGGTGCAGTGTGACAGTGAGAGTGCAGAGTGACAGTGAGTGCAGAGAGAGTGCAGGGACAGTGAGTGCAGACTGAGTGCAGAGTGACAGTGAGAGCAGACTGAGTGCAGAGTGACAGTGAGTGCAGACTGAGTGCAGAGTGACAGTGAGTGCAGAGTGAGTGCAGAGTGACAGTGAGTGCAGAGTGAGTGCAGAGTGAGTGCAGAGTGAGTGCAGAGTGAGTGCAGAGTGAGTGCAGAGTGAGTGCAGAGTGACAGTGAGTGCAGAGCGACAGTGAGTGCAGAGTGAGTGCAGACTGACAGTGAGTGCAGAGTGAGTGCAGAGTGACAGTGAGTGCAGAGTGAGTACAGAGACAGTGAGTGCAGAGTGAGTGCAGAGACAGTGAGTGCAGAGTGGTGCAGAGTGACAGTGAGAGTGCAGAGTGACAGTGAGTGCAGAGAGAGTGCAGGGACAGTGAGTGCAGACTGAGTGCAGAGTGACAGTGAGTGCAGACTGAGTGCAGAGTGACAGTGAGTGCAGAGTGAGTGCCGAGTGACAGTGAGTGCAGAGTGAGTGCAGACTGACAGTGAGTGCAGAGTGAGTTCAGAGACAGTGAGTGCAGAGTGAGTGCAGAGTGACAGTGAGTGCAGACTGAGTGCAGAGTGACAGTGAGTGCAGACTGAGTGCAGAGTGACAGTGAGTGCAGACTGACAGTGAGTGCAGAGTGAAGCAGAGTGACAGTGAGTGCAGACTGAGTGCAGAGTGACAGTGAGTGCAGAGTGAGTGCAGAGTGACAGTGAGTGCAGAGTGACAGTGAGTGCAGAGTGAGTGCAGAGTGACAGTGAGTGCAAAGTGAGTGCAGAGACAGTGAGTGCAGAGTGAGTGCAGAGACAGTGAGTGCAGAGTGGTGCAGAGTGACAGTGAGAGTGCAGAGTGACAGTGAGTGCAGAGAGAGTGCAGGGACAGTGAGTGCAGAGTGGTGCAGTGTGACAGTGAGAGTGCAGAGTGACAGTGAGTGCAGAGAGAGTGCAGGGACAGTGAGTGCAGACTGAGTGCAGAGTGACAGTGAGAGCAGACTGAGTGCAGAGTGACAGTGAGTGCAGACTGAGTGCAGAGTGACAGTGAGTGCAGACTGAATGCAGAGTGACAGTGAGTGCAGAGTGACAGTGAGTGCAGAGTGACAGTGAGTGCAGAGTGACAGTGAGTGCAGAGTGAGTGCAGAGTGACAGTGAATGCAGAGTGAGTGCAGAGTGACAGTGAATGCAGAGTGAGTGCAGAGTGACAGTAAGTGCAGAGTGAGTGCAGAGTGACAGTGAGTGCAGAGTGACTGAGTGCAGACTGAGTGCAGAGAGAGTGCAGAGTGACAGTGAGTGCAGAGTGAGTGCTGAGTGACAGTGAGTGAACACTGACTGCAGAGTGAGTGTGACTGCAGAGTAACAGTGACTGTAGAGTGACAGTGACTCCAGTGTGTGAGTTTGCAGGGTAAACAGTGTGAGTGTGCAGAGTGAGCAGTGTGTGAATGTGTAGGGGCAGTGTGTGAGTGGGCAGGAAACAAACACTCAAACTAAGTCCACCACACACATACATAACACCACACACATACGACCACACATACACCACGCACACATACCACACACACATACACCACGCACACATACCACACACACACACACACACCACACACACACACACACCACACACACACCACACACCACTCTCTCACCACCACACACTCATCACCACTCACCACAACACACTCACTACCACACACTCACCCCCACAGACTCACCTCCACAGACTCACCACCACACACTCACAACTACACACACAACCACACACACAACAACACACCACCAGCCGTCAATGCATGCTTTCACCAGGCCCAAACACCACCAGCCATCAATGCACGCTTTCACCAAGCACAAACACCACCAGGGGTACAACACCAGCCGTCAGTGCATTCTTTTACAAGGCGCACTCACCAGCAACCGTCAGTGCATGCTTTCACCAAACACACACCACCAGCCATCTGTGCACGCTTTTACCAAGCACACACTCACCAGCCGTCAGTGCACCCTTCCACCAGGCACACACACCTCCAGCCGGCAGTGCACTCTTCCACCAAGCACACACACCACCAGCCATCAGTGCACAATTTCTACAGGCAGGCACACACACCACCAGCCATCAGTGCACGCATCAATTGTTAACGCATCCACAATTAACTATTGTAGCAATCGCAGTATGGTACACTTTACTTTTAAACATATTCATCTAAAGCACAGCATGCCACCATTGCTACCATTCCAATCCAACCCACATAATTCCACTACACACCACATTCACACACTCCATAACACATGGCGAAAAGACATTGCCATTTACAATGCCATTAGCTCAAACTCAAATAAATCCGAGCCCTATTACATTGCTAATGCTGGTTTCAGTAATGTTAGGACCTCCTCCTGCAGGAGAAGAAGGTGGTCCTCCGAGCAAGCCTCTTGGCAAGGAGGGTAATTTGGAGGGAATTCCCGAAAGGGAAGAGCAAACCCATTTTCCACAATATTTAGAACCCAAAAGGTCTGTAGTGACCGATTCCCAATCTTGCAGAAAATGGGTAAGCCAACCCCCCCCACAGGACCAACATGATCCAGAATGGTGGATCTAGTGCTGCTTTGCTGTGGAAAGAGGGGGGTAGAGGAGGAGGGGGGTAGAGGAGGAGGGGGGTAGAGGAGGAGGGGGGTAGAGGAGGAGGAGGAGGAGGAGGAGGAGGAGGAGGAGGAGGAGGAGGAGGAGGAGGAGGAGGAGGAGAAGTGCCGACGACCTCGTAGACGACCTCTGTTCTTGCCCTGTAGGTCTTATACAGGGTATTTTGCTGCTGCTGCTGAGGCTGCCTGTAGGTCCGAAAGGACAACCTCCCAAAACCTCTGTATCTTCTGTAAGATGAACCTCTAGGCTGCGCCTGTAGGCCCAGAGACTTACGGCCATGTTGGACAGGCCACATGAAGGGCCGCTCTCCCCCGGCTCAACCAGGCCCAAGCCCCGTCACGCAAGTACCACACACCACCATTGCACGTCCTCCGTCCCCTCAGGGACCCCTGCCCTCGAACACGTTAACCTCGTGGGTCCGATCCACTGCCGGCCCACGCGCCCAGCCGGGCCACCATCTTGGACACTTCACCACGAGGCCGCTTGGCCCCCGATCGACCTCAACCCTGGGCCTAGCCCGGCCTCAGACATTCCGGCACCACCCTCCACCCAGGAGGTGAGCGAGCTACTTGGCAAGTCAATGGGAGAAAGAGGTGCCGATGGCTCTCCCCCGCCCAGTGCCGCTCGCCCATCGCCTCCCCGGGCACTGGCTCCACCCCCCTGCTGGGTGTCTGGACTCCCTCATCCCGGACCTCCCGACCTCCAAGTGCGAGGGTCCGGACATCAAAGCACGCCAGCCCTATAACTGGGGCAGCTCCAGAGCAGGAAGGCAGTTGTATCTTGGAGTCGAGAGACGTAAAGAGGAACTCATCCTGGACGGACTACTGGCGCTGCCGTAGCTCTGTCCTGTGCACCATCGTCCTGCCTGTTGGCGCTGCCACAGCCGTCGTAACCTTCATCCTTCATCGTCGTCGGGATCTGCTGGCGTGGCCGCGGACCGTTGTAACCGTCATCTTTCACCGGGACCTGCAGGCTCCGCCGCGGACCGTCGTCCTCCCTTCATCCATCTCGGGACCTGCTTGGCTCCTCCACGGCCCGATCATCTAGAACGCCGAGCTCGAGGATTGAGAGCTATTTTGTACTCATTGGTAACTAAGACTGTCCCGCTACCCCTTTCCTCAGCCAGAGATCAGAACCGAGGGGACCCCTGAGTCCAGACCTCCTTGTATCATACCAACGTAACCTGAGAATTGCATATAAAGTCTCGTTAACCTTCCATCTTGTGTGGTGTCCGTCTGTGGGGGGGAAGTTACTTGTCTGTACAGTCGTTGGAGACGGCTCTCCCTGGAGACCTCTCCCCGTAATCTCGGCCGACCCTCCCGGTCCGTCTAACATTGGTGGCCAGCGGCGGGATCCGAATCACCGCATAACGTACAGAGAGTAGCTCACCCCACAACGAACCACAATGTCAACTAAAGAGAGCGGATCAACTGAGAAATTCCAAATGGAAAAACTAGAGGAGTACAGCCATCGTGAACTAAAGCAGTTCTGCATCGAACTAGGTATCGCTACCACCGGACTAAGCACCAAGGACGATTTTAAACATGCCCTAGAATCTTGGGCAGAGACCGGGGATGTCGAAACCCCTGAGCAAAGCACCGCGAAAAAAACCAACACGGCCCCTGAAGGGCAAAGAACCAGCCTCTCGCAAGACGAGATCCAAGAAAGAGAAAAAACCCGACTACACGAACTAGAAATGGCCCGACTCAAGATGGACGTAGAACTCAAGTTGGCCGAACAAAAAATAAACTTAGAGCACCTACGTCTCCGAGAAGAAAGAGAGGAGAAACAGAGGCAAAGGGAGCTCGAGGAAAAGAAACTAGCGTACGAGCACGAACGGAACCTAGCCGAGATCAACCTGCGCAAGCAGAATAAAGAGTTAGGGGTGCCCGAGAGACCACACACCCCAGGGACCACGGAGAAAAAAGTACACATCCCCAAGGATGTTGTCCGAGAATATTTTCGAGAAGACGACATCCAGCAATGGTTTAAGGCCTATGAAATCGCTATGACTGCGCACCGGATCGATAGAAACGATTGGGGAGCCGGCCTATGGGGCAAATTCCTCAATGAGGGCCGCGATACCCTGTTACAGCTCCCAGACCACCAGATGACCTCCTACGACCATATGAAAGCGGCCCTCCTCACCCGCTATGGCCTCACGCCCGAGATGTACCGTCAGAGGTTCCGAGACTGCACACGCATCCCGGGTACAACTTGGGTGGACTATGTAACGTACTTTAGCCGAGCTTTCGAAGGCTGGATCAGAGGGAACAACGTCACGACCTACGAGCAGCTGTTCAATCTGATGGTATGGGAGCATCTGTCCAACAATTGCTTCATTGAACTACGCCAACACCTCCTCGACAGCAAGTTAACCGATCCCCGGCAGCTCGCAGCCGAAGCTGACCGGTGGGAGATCACCAGAGTGGGCCGGAATGGGTCCTACGAGCAGAACAGGAACAACAATGGTCACCACCGACCCAGAGGAGGAGGAGGGGGCCAAGGACGAGGAAGAGACAACACTCCGGCCGCCCCCGCTACCAGCACCACCCCCCCGGCCAACCGGGGCAGCACCCCGGCGCGACCGGGGTACAGAGCCAATGTTACATGTCACCGATGCCAACGAGTCGGCCACTATGCAAACGACCCAAGCTGCCCGCAGTATCAGAGTCCAAAACCCCGCCATGTGGCCGCCGCGGCACTAGGGGAAGAACAGATCTCCGAGGAACAAGAAACAGACGAGCAAGAGTATCAAGAGTGGGAGCCAGCCGCCATGACTCTCGCGTGCTTAGGGGGAAGAGACATGGTCCCGCGGGTCCCCCTACCCGCTAACACCCAGAAGTACAGCCAATGGGTGAGCATCAATGGACAACGGGCCGAAGCCCTTCGGGACACCGGGGCCAGTGTGACAGCCGTCCGCTGTCATCTGGTGACCCCAGAACAATATCTACCGAACATTCTCTGCCCTGTGCGATCAGCCGACAACTCGGAAAGTCTGTGTCGGATGGCCTGCGTCCCCTTTGAGTGGGGAGGGGTCTCCGGCATGTTGAAGGTAACGGTCCGAGACGACGCCCCCGTGGACTGCCTCCTCGGAAATGACCTGGAGAGCTCCCCGTGGGCAGCCGTGGAGCGAAAAGAACACTTGGGGATGTTGGGCGTCCCGGACTGGGCGTGCGTCACCACCCGGTCCATGGCCGCCCGTGCCAACCATCACCCGGAAGAACCAGAATGGCCGGCGCCACCGCCTCCGGTCGCCCCAGCCGAGACCCTCGACCATGACACCCCCCTCGAACTTGCTCAACCTTCCGACCTCGCTAACCTTGACCAGTGGGCTCAAGAGGGGGGACCCACACAAGAACAATTTCGCCAGGAACAGAAGACCTGTCCCTCCCTCGAGGGACTCCGCCAACAAGCGCTCGCCCAAAGCGCAGGGGATACCTCCGGAACTCATTGGGTCTACTGGGACAATGATCTGTTGTACAGCGAGCAACGAATCGCCGAGCTGGGGGCCAACCGAGTACTAGTAGTGCCCCTCCACTTTAGAGACTTCCTGCTAAACCTGGCCCACGATGTCCCCCTGGCAGGGCACCTGGGACAGGATAAAACCTACAGTCGCCTAGTGACCCACTTCTTCTGGCCCAAAATGAGAAACGATGTGCACCAGCATTGCCGATCTTGCCCCACGTGCCAAGCCAGTGGAAAGAGCGGCCGCAAACTAAAGGCCCCCTTGCAACCCTTTCCAGTAGTCACGACCCCATTTGAGAGGGTCGGAATAGACATTGTGGGACCCCTGGACCCGCGTACAAGACAAGGCCATCGCTTCATTCTGGTACTAGTGGACCACGCCACCCGCTACCCTGAGGCTATCCCTCTCCGGACCGTGACAGCCCCAGTGGTCGGCCGGGCCCTGATGGGGATCTTCTCCCGTGTGGGGTTCCCCCGAGAAGTCGTCAGCGACAGAGGGACGAACTTTATCTCTAAATACATGAAGTCCCTCTGGCAACAGTGTGGGGTCACCTACCGCTTCACGACCCCCTATCACCCCCAAGGAAACGGACTTGTTGAGCGGTTCAATCGCACGCTAAAAGGGATGATCGGGGGATTGGAAGAGCCCCTCCGTCGCCAGTGGGATGTGCTGCTGCCGTGCCTCCTCTTCGCCTACCGGGAGGTCCCACAGAAGTCCCTAGGCTTCAGCCCATTCGAACTGCTATATGGGCACCCAGTGCGGGGGCCGCTCAGCCTGATCAAAGAAGGCTGGGAGATGCCTCCGGCCAAGAGTCCTCCAGATGTCTTCCGGTACCTCCTCACCCTCCGCAACCAGTCCCGGCGGTTCAGAGACCTAGCAAAAGCCAACCTAGAGGCCAGTCAAGAGGACATGAAGAAATGGTATGACCAGAACGCCTCATCCATTGAATTCGAGCCGGGGCAACAAGTATGGGTAATGTCCCCCACGGAGCCATGCGCTCTCCAAGACAAATGGACGGGACCCTTCAAGGTAATCGAGCGCAAGGGTCCTGCCACCTATCTGATCGATATGGAGTCCTCCCGGAATCCACTCCGAGTCCTCCACACCAACAGACTGAAACCCCACTTTGCACGAACAGAACTCAGCCTACTGATGGCCACAGACAATGGGGTTGAAGACGACTCCGAGCCTCTCCCTGACCTCTTGCGGACCCAGGAGCAAGACGGCTCCGTGGATGGGGTCCGACTCTCGGAGACCCTCACCAGAGAACAACGCCAGGAGTGCCAAGCCCTCCTGTCACGGTTCGCCAGTCTGTTCTCCCTCACCCCAGGTGTCACTTCCTGGTGTGTGCACGATGTGGACACCGGAGACAGCCCTCCTATCCGCCACCGGGCCTACCGCGTACCTGATCGGGTACGGGCCTGCATCCAGGCGGAAGTAGCTAAGATGCTCACGCTCGGGGTCATCGAGCCCTCAGACAGTCCATGGGCCAGCCCGGTCGTACTGGTCCCCAAGGCGGCCGCCCCCGGAACCACACCAGAACTCCGGTTCTGCGTCGACTACCGGGGCCTGAATGAAGTCACCAGAACGGACGCACATCCCATCCCCCGGGCAGATGAACTGGTCGACCGAATGGGAGCTGCCCGCTACCTCAGCATCTTCGACCTGACAGCAGGTTATTGGCAGATCGGCCTCACACCCCGAGCACAAGAACGTTCTGCCTTCTCCATCCCCGATGGCCACTACCATTTTACGGTCATGCCCTTCGGCATGAAAAATGCCCCAGCGACTTTCCAACGGCTCGTCAATCAGGTCCTGGCGGGGCTCGAAGAGTTCAGCGCCGCCTACCTAGACGACATCGCTGTGTACAGCCACCATTGGACCGAGCACCTCCACCACCTCCGAGCAGTGCTGCAAGCCCTTCAGCGAGCTGGCCTCACGATCAAGGCCAGCAAGTGTCAAATTGGACAAGGGTCTGTGACCTACCTCGGACACCAGGTGGGAAGCGGCCTAGTGGCCCCTCTACAGTTGAAAATTGCCGCCATCCAGAACTGGCAGCCCCCTATCACCCAAACCGAGGTACGAGCCTTCCTGGGCCTCACGGGCTACTACCGAAGGTTCGTGAAAGACTATGGTACCATAGTGGGGCCTCTCACCGAACTCACGTCAAAGAATCAGCCCAAGAAGGTGAACTGGACCCCAGAGTGTCAAGCGGCATTCGAACAGTTGAAGGCCGCCATGTGTTCCGCTCCTGTGCTCCAGGCCCCAGACTACAGCCGGGAGTTCGTCGTCCAGACGGACGCCTCCGACCAGGGCATTGGGGCGGTCCTGTCTCAAGTGAACACCGAAGGCCTTGATCAACCGGTGGCCTTCATCAGCCGGAGACTCCTACCACGGGAGCAACGCTGGAGTACCATAGAGAGGGAAGCCTTCGCCGTGGTATGGGCCCTCAAGAAGCTCCGGCCCTACCTTTTTGGCACCCACTTTCGGGTACAGACTGACCACCGACCCCTGCAGTGGTTGATGCATATGCGGGGGGAAAACCCAAAATTGCTACGCTGGTCCATCTCCTTGCAAGGTATGGACTTCACAGTCGAACACCGGCCTGGGTCAGACCACGCCAACGCGGATGGCCTGTCCCGGTTTTTCCGCCTCGACGAGGAGAGTCCCCAAGAGGATGGGTAACTCTCCCCGCCTTCAGCTGGGGGGGACGCATGTTGGACAGGCCACATGAAGGGCCGCTCTCCCCCGGCTCAACCAGGCCCAAGCCCCGTCACGCAAGTACCACACACCACCATTGCACGTCCTCCGTCCCCTCAGGGACCCCTGCCCTCGAACACGTTAACCTCGTGGGTCCGATCCACTGCCGGCCCACGCGCCCAGCCGGGCCACCATCTTGGACACTTCACCACGAGGCCGCTTGGCCCCCGATCGACCTCAACCCTGGGCCTAGCCCGGCCTCAGACATTCCGGCACCACCCTCCACCCAGGAGGTGAGCGAGCTACTTGGCAAGTCAATGGGAGAAAGAGGTGCCGATGGCTCTCCCCCGCCCAGTGCCGCTCGCCCATCGCCTCCCCGGGCACTGGCTCCACCCCCCTGCTGGGTGTCTGGACTCCCTCATCCCGGACCTCCCGACCTCCAAGTGCGAGGGTCCGGACATCAAAGCACGCCAGCCCTATAACTGGGGCAGCTCCAGAGCAGGAAGGCAGTTGTATCTTGGAGTCGAGAGACGTAAAGAGGAACTCATCCTGGACGGACTACTGGCGCTGCCGTAGCTCTGTCCTGTGCACCATCGTCCTGCCTGTTGGCGCTGCCACAGCCGTCGTAACCTTCATCCTTCATCGTCGTCGGGATCTGCTGGCGTGGCCGCGGACCGTTGTAACCGTCATCTTTCACCGGGACCTGCAGGCTCCGCCGCGGACCGTCGTCCTCCCTTCATCCATCTCGGGACCTGCTTGGCTCCTCCACGGCCCGATCATCTAGAACGCCGAGCTCGAGGATTGAGAGCTATTTTGTACTCATTGGTAACTAAGACTGTCCCGCTACCCCTTTCCTCAGCCAGAGATCAGAACCGAGGGGACCCCTGAGTCCAGACCTCCTTGTATCATACCAACGTAACCTGAGAATTGCATATAAAGTCTCGTTAACCTTCCATCTTGTGTGGTGTCCGTCTGTGGGGGGGAAGTTACTTGTCTGTACAGTCGTTGGAGACGGCTCTCCCTGGAGACCTCTCCCCGTAATCTCGGCCGACCCTCCCGGTCCGTCTAACAGGCCAGATTCATGAAAGACCCGTTTTGCAAAACGGGATTCATGTAGGAATCGCAAAATTAAATGCGATTCCTACAGATTCCTTATTTGCAATTAGCAAATTGCTAATCGCAAATAAGGAATAACTCCCCATTCATTCCTATGCGCCAAAAGGCCCATAGGAATGAATGGGGAGTATTCCTTATTTGCGATTAGCAATTAGCTAATCGCATATAAGATAGCGAATTTAAGTGTGCCAGGGTTGTCCAAAGGACACCCTGTAGCACCCCTTAAATGCAAATTGAAACAGGTGTTGATGACACACATGTCCAAAGGACATGTGTGTGTGCAACATGCAACTTAGAAAAATGCTTTTAAAAGCATTTTTCTAAGTTTTCGCTATTTACCGCGAGGTTTGACCTTGCGGTAAATAGCGGGCCGAAATTGCGAATTGGCAATTTTTAAATGGATGATGAATTGCATTTAAGGAATCTCAAATAGAGATTCCTTAAATGTAATTCCTCGCAAAATTGTGAAATCGCTATTACCGATTTTTGCATTTGGGATGATGAATCCCAAATGCAAAAATAGCGCTCGCAAAGGGCCAGATTCTCAGAATCGGGCCCTTTACGAGCCATTTCGGCTTGATGAATCAGGCTGTTAGCTGTGACTTTGCTGCCCTTAAACCTTTCCAAGGATGCATCTGCTTTCTTTCCATATTTTAGGAAGAATTGGGGGCCCCTGCCTAAAAGGATAAACCCTGGCAAGGAAGAAAGCGTTTTTGTAAGAGAAGCACAGTTAGCACTGGGTTTTGTGCATACTTTTACACATCCTTAAGACGCATGATTTTATCTAATGTAATTCAAATGACAATTATGTTTCTGATTGAATTTTACTTTATTAAATATCTTTTTATCCTTTTTTTCTGCTTTTTAAATATTATATTTTTATGTGCAACATATCGAATCTTACAAACAAAACAGGTGATGGACAGAATGTGGATCAATGTCACACATTCACCCCAGTCCAAAGATCTGGGCCCAAATCCATCGTTTTTTTGCACGCCACACCACCCTGGGTTAGACAATGGCGATATGCAAATCAGCTCTGACCCTGTGCCCCATGGGAACAGTCCAGTCCGAACTACAAAAGCCATGTCCTTCCCAGAACGGAATCAAGCATCCGAGGACCGGACCGGTTTCGAGGTAACACCTCTCATCAGCCCGGCTAGCATGACTCCAGTGGTGTGGAGTGCCTGGGACCCACGTCTGGGCATCCCCAGCGCACCTAGGGCGGAATTTGCAAACAAAACAGGTGATGGACAGAATGTGGATCAATGTCACACATTCACCCCAGTCCAAAGATCTGGGCCCAAATCCATCGTTTTTTTGCACGCCACACCACCCTGGGTTAGACAATGGCGATATGCAAATCAGCTCTGACCCTGTGCCCCATGGGAACAGTCCAGTCCGAGCTACAAAAGCCATGTCCTTCCCAGAACGGAATCAAGCATCCGAATCTTATTCACATTTACAAAATACAGTGATCATTTGATACAACATCATTATCCATAGCTATATACAGAAAAATTTCCTTCTGCTTTCTTTCGAAACAGCCCAGAACCATCAAAGGGTAGGTCTAGAAATGTTGCCTGCACATCCGGAGAGAACTCGGACGACTTAAGCCAAGCACTTCTTCTTGTGACAACCGAGGAGCCCATGATCCTGGCAACAGAGTCCGCAGTGTCAAAACCACTCTGAATAACTTGACATGCAGCTGCTTGAGTGTCTGACAAGACCTCATTAAAATTTTGCCTGTCCTCCTCAGACAATTTAGGAGCCAGCTGTTTTGCAGAGTCCATTAGGGCGTGGATGTAATGGCCCAAAAGACAGGTGGCATTTGTGGACGTCAAGGCCATACTTGCAGAGGAGAACACCTTCTTGGCTGACTGCTCAAGCTTTTTTGACTTTCTATGTCCAGGACCTTGAGGAAATGCCCTAGAAGACTTCTTCGAACAGGCAGCTTGAACCACCAGGCTCTCAGGAGGAGGATGGGATGTTAAGAAGTCCGGGTCTCCTGGAGCCGCCCAGTACCTCCTAGCAACAGGTTTTGACACTGCTGGAGCTGAAAAGGGCTTACCCCAAACCTCCATACCCGGCTCAGTGATGTCATCATTGAAAGGAAGCAAAGGTTCTACTACAGTGGAGGGAGAATGAAGAACCTCCATCAAGATATTGGACTTAAATTCAGCCGTTGGGAGCTTGAGGTCTAAGAGCGCCGCTGCCTTCCTTATAACTGTGTGGTAAGGAACCACATCCTTAGAGGGAGCATCTGAAGGAGGAGAAAGCTCCAGTTCCGGGGACATATCAAGGCCACTTGCCTCCCTCAAGTCTTCAAAATAAGTCATCTGACTCTTGTAGTTCACTTTCCTCCATTTCTTCTGCCCGATACCTCTGCTCCTCCAGTATCCTTTGTGCCTCCTGCCTGGATCTTATCCTCGGAACCGGCGTCTGCGGCGCTACAAATGACTCCCACAGATCCGGAGCCGGGTCGAACATGGATCGTCAGGCCCAGCCTGAGTCGAACGAGGTCGAGCTGACGGCGCCGGAGATGAAGGGAACGGCATCGACATCCTCCGCGCCGGGAAATGTAAGGACGGGGCCACTTGAAGAAATGGCATAAAGGGAGCCTGAGCATAGGCCTGAGGAATCCTCAGATTAAAGGCCATTGGACCCATGGGACCCGAAGGTGCTCCAGAGGGATACATTGCTCTTGCAAAGACTCCATACATGGCATTCAAGTAATGCGAATGGTCTTAACCCGGACCAGGGAAAGGTGGATAAGGGCCAGATATAGGCTCAGGTTGAGGCATTACCGGACTCGGGCCAATAAGCGTCGACAGTGGAGCCAATGGAGTCGACGACTAATCAGGTACTGGAGTCTTTTCTACCAGAGTCGGTGTCGGAGATGGAGCCGGAGCACGCTCCGGAGAAGCTGCAGGCGAAGCCGAACGAACAGGAGAAGCCTAATTCAAGCCCGAGGGAGAAAGAGAAACATAGTCCTTACAATGCTGAGGAACTGGAGAAGTCGATTTCGGAGCCGTCTCCTTATTTGAACGGCGTTGCCTGCCGTGCCTCTTCTTCTTATGCTTCTTTGATTTTGAAGCATGACCCGATATGGACTTCGATCCCAACCTCGACCTAGACCTCAAACGTCTGAGACCTCTCTTCTCCTTCCTCATCTTCGCCATGAACAGCTTGGCCTCTCTATTCTTTAAAGCCTTCGGGTTCATCCTACGACAGCAAGAGCACCCCTCAACGTCATGATCCGACGACAGACACCAGACACAATCTTCGTGGGGATCCGTAATTAACATATGTCCACCGCACTCCCTACAGGGCTTGAACCCTGACTTCCTTGACGACATCTTCAAGAAGAAACAAGAGAAGGCATAAACACAATCCAGAAAACACAAAGGTGCAAGCAAGCTACGGAGAGTCCCAGAAAACCGTTAGCATCGACGGCGCGGAAAAAAGGGAACGGACGTCATCACACCGACGAGGCTCTCTTATGGCTCCAGTGACGTCAGCGGAGCCGCGTGCGGAGCCATTCTATTGTGACGTTGTCCTCGTCGGCGTGGAGAGCTACGAAAAATTTCCGAATGCTGCTGGCGCAGGGGATATTCACAAGGTGAGGAATCCACTGGCAGACGTATCCATCAGAAAGGTCAAATCAAACTCATCATGTGGAGCTCCTTGGGTTTGTCAGGCACTGAATAATATGCTACATGATTAAGAGCAAAGAGAGGCAATAAAAAAGGGTATACATTCCATAGTAAAAAATGGACACTTTTCAAGGATTGATTGTGCCTTGAGTAGTCAAGTATGGTGGAGATTGTAACCTCGATAGACTTTCTGCCCAGTCACATATCTGATCACGCCTCTGTGGTATTTAATTTAAAAGGGTGTCAATGCAGTATAAGACCTAGATAGACACTCAAAAGATCTGTTTTATCTGATCCTGAGATAGTAAGACATCTTAAAGGTGCAAACCAAAATTACTTTCTGGATAATATGGGCTCTACATCTATGGAATTTGTGTGGGACGCCTTTAAGGCATTAATTCAGGGATTTCTCCACAGCCTTATTAGTGTAAAGAGTAAGAAGGAAGCACGGGACCTCCCGTAAATGGAGGAAAAAATCTTGAGGCTGAAAGGATTGGGATTAATCAGGGGGACAAAAATAGTATAGCCCAAGACAGAACGATCTTGAAAAAGCACACCAGAAGTTTAGAGTTATGCTTGATCTAAATTGCAAGGCTCAGTGGCTCTCCAAATCCATGCAGAATTTTGAGTACAGTGAGAAGACAGGTGCTCTGTTGGCATGGAAAGCCAGGGTGGACCGTGCAAAAAATCATATTAGTGAACTAATTATTAATGAAAATGATGACACCTCGAGCAGGCTAGATGATATCCAAGCACAACTTATCTCTTTATTTGCAGAACTTTATAAAGAGGAAATTACACCTAACCTGGAGGCACTTAGGTCGTGGCTTAGGGATAGGCTTAGGCGTGTAACAGAGGAAAGCCGGGACACACTCGACGCCCGAATAATGAGGTCGAGATCAGGGAATATATTGGGAAGTGCAAAAATAATAAAGCAGCTGGAATATATGCCATTCTCAGCGAGATATATAAACTTCTGCTTGATGAAGTGGCCCCTATATTGTGTGTCCTATTTAATTCAGTCTATTGAGCGGATGGTAAGGTTCCTAGTTCTTGGAAGGAGGCAACCATCGTTCTTATCCTAAAGCATGGAAAAGACCCGCGAAGGGCAGAATCATATAGACCTATCTCCCTGATAAATGCGGATTAGAAGATCTTTATGAGCATTTTAGCAGGGAGGGTAGTTAAAATTGCCCCTCCGCTGATCAACGCTGATCAGAAAGGCTGTATTCCTAAAAGACACATCCAAGAATTAACGCTACAATTAATAGGGAATATAGATCTCGCCACTGCTCGATGCGTACCCTTGGCTGTAGTTGCATTGGATGCAGCCAAGGCGTTCAATTGAGTATGTTGGGTTTACCTTTGGGAGGTCCTGAGAGCTATGGGGTTTGGGCCTATTTTTATTCAGAGCCTGGTAAATTGTTATCAGGGGGCTTCTGCTAAAATTCTAGAAAAGGGCGTTTTAATATCTAGCTTTGATATCCTTAGAGGGACACGCAGGTTTGTCCTCTTTCACCCCTGCTTTTTAATATATACATGTTAGACGGACCGGGAGGGTCGGCCGAGGATAAGGGGAGCGGTCTCCAGGGAGAGCCGACTCCAGTGACCGTACAGACAAGTAACTTCCCCCCCACAGACGGACACCACACAAGGGTAAGGTTCAACGAGACTTTATAGGCGATTCTTAAAGTACGATAAGATGGTACAAGGAGGTCTGGACTCAGGGGTCCCCTCGATTCTGGTCTCTGGTTTGGGGAAAGGGTAGCGGGACAGTCTTGGTTACCAAAAGATGGAAATAGCTCTCAATCCTCGAGCTCGGCGTTCTAGATGATCGGGCCGCGGCGGAGCCAGCAGGTCCCGAGATGGACGAAGGAAGCGACGGTCCGCGGCGGAGCCAGCAGGTCCCGATGAAGATGATGGTTGCAAACGGTCCGCGGCCACGCCAGCAGGTCCCGACGATGATGAAGGATACGAAGGTTACGAAGGTTGCGGCAGCACCAGCAGGCAGGGTGATGGTGCACAAGGCAGAGCTATGGCAGCGCCAGTAGTCCGTCAAGGATGAGTTCTTCTTTACGTCTCTCGACTCCAAGATACAACTGCCTTCCTGCTCTGGAGCTGCCCCAGTTATAGGGCTGGTGTTCTTTGATGTCCGGACCCTCGCACTTGGAGGTCGGGAGGTCCGGGATGGGGGCGTCCAGACACCCAGCAGGGGGTGGGGCCAGCGCCCGGGGAGGCGATGGGCGAGCGGCACTTGGCGGGGAGAGCCATCGACACCTCTTTCTCCCATTGACTTGCCAAGTAGCCCGCTCACCTCCTGGGTGGATGGTGGTGCCGGGATGTCTGAGGCCTGGCCAGGCCCAGGGTCGAGGTCGATCGGGAGCCAGGCGGCCTCGTGGTGGAGTGTCCAAGATGGCGCCCAGGATGGGCGCGCGGGCCAGCAGTGGATCGGGTCCACGAGGTCGATATGTTCGAAGGCAGGGGTCCCTGAGGGGACGGAGGACGTGCAATGGTGGTGTGTGGTACCTGGGTGACCGGGCTCGGGCCGGTTTGGGCCGGGGGAGAGCGGCCCTTCATGTGGCCTGTCCAACATGCGTCCCCCCCAGCTGAAGGCGGGGAGAGTTACCCATCCTCTTGGGGACTCTCCTCGTCGAGGCGGAAGAACCGGGACAGGCCATCGGCGTTGGCGTGATCCGGCCCAGGCCGGTGTTCAACTGTGAAGTCCATCCCTTGTAGGGAGATGGACCAACGTAGTAACTTCGGGTTTTCCCCCCGCATCTGCATCAGCCACTGCAGGGGTCGGTGATCGGTCTGCACCCGAAAGTGTGTGCCAAAGAGGTAGGGCCGGAGCTTCTTGAGGGCCCATACCACAGCAAAGGCCTCCCTCTCTATGGTGCTCCAGCGTTGTTCCCGTGGTAGGAGGCGCCTGCTGATGAAGGCCACTGGCTGATCAAGGCCTTCGGTGTTCACTTGAGACAGGACTGCCCCAATGCCATGGTCGGAGGCATCCGTTTGGACGACGAACTCCCGGTTGTAGTCGGGGGCCTGGAGCACCGGGGCGGAACACATGGCGGCTTTCAATTGTTCGAATGCCGTTTGGCACTCCGGGGTCCAGTTGACTTTCTTGGGTTGGTTTTTTGACGTGAGTTCTGTGAGGGGCCCCACGATAGTACCATAGTCTTTCACGAACCTTCGGTAATAGCCCGTGAGGCCCAGGAAGGCTCGTACCTCGGTCTGGGTGATGGGTGGCTGCCAGGACTGGATGGTGGCAATTTTGAGCTGCAGAGGGGCCACCAGGCCGCTTCCCACCTGGTGCCCGAGGTAGGTCACAGATCCTTGCCCAATTTGACATTTGCTGGCCTTGATCGTGAGGCCAGCTCGCTGAAGGGCTTGTAGCACTGCTCGGAGGTGGTGGAGGTGCTCGGACCAATGGTGGCTGTATACAGCGATGTCGTCTAGGTAGGCGGCACTGAACCCTTCGAGCCCCGCCAGGACCTGATTGACGAGTCGCTGAAATGTTGCTGGGGCATTTTTCATGCCGAAGGGCATGACCTTGAAATGGTAATGCCCATCGGGGGTGGAAAAGGCAGAACGTTCTTGGGCCCGGGGTGTGAGGCCGATTTGCCAGTAGCCCGCCGTCAGGTCGAAGATGCTGAGGTAGCGGGCAGCTCCCATGCGGTCGATTAGTTCATCCGCCCGGGGGATGGGATGTGCGTCTGTTCTGGTGACCGCATTCAAGCCCCGGTAGTCGACGCAGAACCGGAGTTCCGGTGGGGTGCCAGGGGCGGCCGCTTTGGGGACAAGTACTACAGGACTGGCCCAGGGGCTGTCTGAGGGCTCGATGACCCCGAGTGTGAGCATTTTGGCTACCTCTTCCTGGATGCAGGCCCGTACCCGATCTGGCACGCGGTAGGCCCGGTGGCGGATAGGGGGGCTGTCCCCCGTGTCCACATCGTGCACACACCAGGAAGTGACCCCTGGGGTGAGGGAGAACAGGTTGGCGAACTGTGACAGGAGGACTCGACACTCCTGGTGTTGCTCTCGGGTGAGGGCCTCCGAGAGTCGGACCCCATCCACGGAGCCGTCTTTCTCCTGAGTCCGTAGGAGGTCAGGGAGGGGCTCGGAGTCTTCTTCAACCCCATTGTCGGTGGCCATCAGGAGGCCGAGTTCGGAGCGCACAAAGTGGGGTTTCAGCCTGTTAGCGTGGAGGACCCGGAGGGGGTTCCGGGAAGATTCCATGTCGATGAGATAGGTGGCAGGACCCTTGCGCTCGACTACTTTGAAGGGCCCCGTCCACTTGTCTTGCAGGGCGCAGGGTTCGGTGGGGGACATCACCCATACCTGTTGCCCAGGTTCAAATTCGATGGAGGAGGCATTCCGGTCATACCACTTTTTCATGTCCTCTTGACTGGCCTCTAGGTTGGCTTTTGCCAGCTCTCTGAACCGCCGGGTCTGGTTGCGGAGTGTTAGGAGGTACCGGAAGACATCTGGTGGGTTCTTTAGAGGGGGCATCTCCCAGCCCTCTTTGACTAGGCTGAGCGGCCCCCGTACTGGATGTCCATATAGCAGTTCAAACGGGCTGAAGCCCAGGGATTTCTGGGGAACCTCTCGATATGCGAAGAGGAGGCACGGCAGCAGTACATCCCACTGGCGACGGAGGGGTTCTTCCAACCCCCCGATCATCCCTTTGAGCGTGCGGTTGAACCGCTCAACGAGTCCGTTTCCTTGAGGGTGATAGGGGGTCGTAAATCGGTAGGTAACCCCGCACTGTTGCCAGAGGGACTTCATATATTTAGAGATAAAGTTCGTGCCTCTGTCGCTGACGACTTCTCGGGGGAAGCCCACACGGGAGAAGATCCCCATTAGAGCCCGGCCGACTACCGGGGCTGTCACAGTTCGCAGGGGAACAGCCTCGGGGTAGCGGGTGGCGTGGTCCACTAGCACCAGGATGAACCGATGACCTTGTTTTGTGCGCGGGTCCAGGGGCCCCACGATGTCTATCCCGACCCTCTCGAACGGGGTGGTGACCACGGGAAAAGGTTGCAGGGGGGCTTTTAGTTTGCGGCCGCTCTTTCCACTGGCTTGGCACGTGGGGCAAGATCGGCAATGCTGGTGTACATCGTTCCTCATTTTTGGCCAGAAGAAGTGGGTCACCAGACGACTGTAGGTTTTATCTTGACCCAGGTGTCCCGCCAGGGGGACATCGTGGGCCAGGTTTAGCAGAAAGTCTCTAAAACGGAGGGGCACCACCAGTACTCGGCCGGCCCCCAGCTCCGCGATTCTTTGCTCACTGTACAGCAGGTCATTGTCCCAGTAGACCCAGTGAGTGCCGGAGGTATCCCCTGCGCCTTGGGCGAGCGCTTGCTGGCGGAGTCCCTCGAGGGAGGGACAGGTCTTCTGTTCTTGGCGAAATTGTTCTTGCGTGGGCCCCCCCTCTTGAGGCCACTGGTCGAGGTTAGTGAGGTCTGGAGGTTGAGCTGGTTCTGGGGGGACGTCACGGTCGGTGGTTTCGGCTGGGGCGACCGGAGGCGGTGGCGCCGGCCATTCGGGTTCCTCTGGGCGGGGGCTGGCACGGGCGGCCATGGACCGGGTGGTGACGCACGCCCAGTCCGGGACGCCTAACATCCCTAGGTGTTCTCTTCGTTCTACGGCGGCCCACGGGGAGCTTTCAAGGTCATTCCCCAGGAGGCAGTCTACGGGGGCATCGTCTCGGACCGTGACTTTCAACATGCCGGAGACCCCCCCCCATTCGAAAGGGACGCAGGCCATCCGACACAGACTTTCCGAGTTATCGGCTGAACGTACAGGGCAGAGAATGTTCGGTAGATACTGTTCCGGGGTCACCAGGTGACAGCGGACGGCTGTTACACTGGCCCCAGTGTCACGAAGGGCTTCAGCCCGGCGTCCATTGATGCTCACCCATTGGCTGTACTTCTGGGTGTTAGCGGGTAGGGGGACCCGCGGGACCATGTCTTTCCCCCCTAAGCAGGCTAGAGCCATGGCGGCTGGCTCCCATTCCTGATGCTCTTGCTCATATTCTTCTTGCTCCTCGGAGATCTGTTCTTCCCCCAGGGCAGCAGCAGCCACCTGGCGGGGTCTTGGGCTCTGATACTGTGGGCAATTTGGATCGTTGGCATAGTGGCCGACTCGTTGGCATCGATGGCAGGTAACATTGGCTCGGTATCCCGGTCGCGCCGGGGTGCTGCCCCGGTTGGCCGGGGGGGTGGTGCTGACCGCGGGGGCGACCGGAGCGTTGTCTCTTCCGCGTCCTTGGCCCCCTCCTCCTCCTCGGGGACGGTGCTGACCATTGTTGTTCCGGTTCTGTTCGTAGGACCCATTCCGGCCCACTCTGGTGATTTCCCATCGGTCAGCTTCGGCTGCGAGCTGCCGGGGATCGGTTAACTTGCTGTCGAGGAGGTGCTGGCGGAGTTCAATAAAGCAATTGTTCGATAGGTGCTCCCATACCATGAGATTGAACAGTTGTTCGTAGGTTGTAACCTTGCTTCCTTTGATCCAGCCCTCGAAGGCTCGGCTAAAGTAGCTTACATAGTCCACCCAAGTTGTACCCGGGATGCGGGTGCAGTCTCGGAACCTCTGACGGTACATTTCGGGTGTGAGGCCATAGCGGGTGAGAAGGGCAGCTTTCATATGGTCATAGGAGGTCATCTGGTGGTCCGGGAGCTGTAGCAGGGTGTCGCGGCCCTCATTGAGGAATCTCCCCCGTAGGCCGGCTCCCCAGTCGTTTCTATCGATCCGGTGTGCAGTCATAGCGATTTCGTAGGCTTTAAACCATTGCTGGATGTCGTCCTCTCGGAAGTATTCTCGAACGACATCCTTGGGGATGTGTACCTTTTTCTCCGTTGTCCCTGGGGTGTGGGGTTGCTCGAACACCCCTATTTCTTTATTCTGCTTGCGTAAATCAATCTCAGCTAGTTGTCGCTCGTGTTCATATGCCAGTTTCTTTTCCTCGAGCTCCCTTTGTCTCTGTTTCTCCTCTCTTTCTTCTCGGAGACGCAGGTGCTCTAGGTTTATTTTCTGTTCGGCCAACTTAAGTTCAACGTCCATTTTGAGCCGAGCCATTTCTAGCTCGTGTAGTCGGGTTCTTTCTCGTTCCTGGATCTCGTCTTGCGAGAGACCCGTTCTTTGCTCTTCAGGAGCCATGGTGGTTTTTGCTGCGATGCTTCGATCGGGGGTTCCGGCGACCCCGGTCTCTGCCCAAGACTCTAGGGCATGCTTGAAATCGTCTTTGGTACTTAGTCCGGTGGTAGCGATACCTAGTTCGATGCAGAATTGTTTCAGTTCACGATGGTTGTACTCGTCCAATTTCTCCATCTGGAATTTCTCGGTGGATCCGCTTTCTTTAGTTGTCATCTTGATTTCGTCGTGGGGTGAGCTACTGTCTGTACGATTATGCGGTGATTCGGATCGCGCCGCTGGCCACCAATGTTAGACGGACCGGGAGGGTCGGCCGAGGATAAGGGGAGCGGTCTCCAGGGAGAGCCGACTCCAGTGACCGTACAGACAAGTAACTTCCCCCCCACAGACGGACACCACACAAGGGTAAGGTTCAACGAGACTTTATAGGCGATTCTTAAAGTACGATAAGATGGTACAAGGAGGTCTGGACTCAGGGGTCCCCTCGATTCTGGTCTCTGGTTTGGGGAAAGGGTAGCGGGACAGTCTTGGTTACCAAAAGATGGAAATAGCTCTCAATCCTCGAGCTCGGCGTTCTAGATGATCGGGCCGCGGCGGAGCCAGCAGGTCCCGAGATGGACGAAGGAAGCGACGGTCCGCGGCGGAGCCAGCAGGTCCCGATGAAGATGATGGTTGCAAACGGTCCGCGGCCACGCCAGCAGGTCCCGACGATGATGAAGGATACGAAGGTTACGAAGGTTGCGGCAGCACCAGCAGGCAGGGTGATGGTGCACAAGGCAGAGCTATGGCAGCGCCAGTAGTCCGTCAAGGATGAGTTCTTCTTTACGTCTCTCGACTCCAAGATACAACTGCCTTCCTGCTCTGGAGCTGCCCCAGTTATAGGGCTGGTGTTCTTTGATGTCCGGACCCTCGCACTTGGAGGTCGGGAGGTCCGGGATGGGGGCGTCCAGACACCCAGCAGGGGGTGGGGCCAGCGCCCGGGGAGGCGATGGGCGAGCGGCACTTGGCGGGGAGAGCCATCGACACCTCTTTCTCCCATTGACTTGCCAAGTAGCCCGCTCACCTCCTGGGTGGATGGTGGTGCCGGGATGTCTGAGGCCTGGCCAGGCCCAGGGTCGAGGTCGATCGGGAGCCAGGCGGCCTCGTGGTGGAGTGTCCAAGATGGCGCCCAGGATGGGCGCGCGGGCCAGCAGTGGATCGGGTCCACGAGGTCGATATGTTCGAAGGCAGGGGTCCCTGAGGGGACGGAGGACGTGCAATGGTGGTGTGTGGTACCTGGGTGACCGGGCTCGGGCCGGTTTGGGCCGGGGGAGAGCGGCCCTTCATGTGGCCTGTCCAACAATACATATAACCCCTCACCCAAGCTATCAGGGTAGACGAACAGATCACCCCATTCAAATCCCATCAATATAGGAGTAAGACCGCCTTATATGCTGATGACTTGGTAATATACACTGATGACCCAGGGGTCACAATACCCAGGGTTGAAGTTCTGTTGCTAGAATTCGGTGCCTACTCAGGGTATCTAGCGAATACCGCTAAAACCGAGGTGATGCTTTGGAATACAGATAATTGGGCGGGCAATATTAGCAAAGAGTTCAAATATCTGGGCATTATAATAGTTAAAGAGATTGAGAGAATTGCACAGATTAACTGGAGTAGAATTACCAAAGAAGTCGGACGAATCTTAGCCAGGTGGAAAAATCTCCAGTTAACAATTTATGGCAGGGTTGACCTGGTTAAAATGGTCATACTTCCCAAATTAACATTTCTTTTTAATGCTTGTCTAGTACCTGTCCAAACTGTAGCTTCCACAGGAGCCGATGTAAATTCCTCAATTCCCAACTTCCCTACCCACGAGATTGACTCACGTGTAGGAAAGAGGGGGAAAGGGGAGTTGGAGTGAGAAAGAGAGACTGCACTGCTGAAATTCTTCTGATCGGATTCTATCTTCTTCTAGTGACGAACCCTAGTTCTTCGGACTGGATTCTAACTCCTTCAGATGAAGAATCCTGCAACAAACACAGTCATGCATTCACAGTAATAACCCTTAGCTCTCTCTAAACTTAAACTCTGTCTAATATGTACCTGAAATTCACAGTGCAATTGCTGCTCTCTTGTATTAAATTCAAGTATTTGGACCTTATTATACTTGATTATGGTTTGGGTGTCTTGCTGTCTTGTAGTGTGCTGAAAAAAACAAAGAACATGTAATCTTGCCAAGAAACATACACCCTGCCTTCCCTAGGTGCTCTAATTACCTTGCTACACCTAAACCTTGTATTGTAATCTTCCAGCAGTTAATGGTCTTGTAATCCTTCCGTTGCAATTGTACTCTTTGATAATCTTATTTTCTTCTATTGCAGCGAAGAAGACCAGGTCAAGTAGTGGTAAGTACAATTATATATATATAATTATATCTACTTGCTTTTCAGGCTTTATTCTTGTTGGTCAAAGCTCGCTATATTCTCTTACACTATTGCTGGATAAGTCTCTTTGTTGTCTCTCACTAATAGTTAATCTGGATAGTTGATACTTCTTCTTAATACATGTTCTCAGGACTTACATCTGAAATTTACACTGTTTATTCTGCCTTTACTCCTCTTCACGAACACCTACTCAGGGAAACTATTCTTGGACTCAATCGTCAGAAACCAAGTTTCCTAGAGTTTAGTCACAATAGGTTATATTGTTTCTGTAGCCAAAATACTAAAGCCTTGCTCAACTAAATCACACAAACGGAAATGACAGTTCACTGGAAAAGACTGATAACTGTTGTCACTTAGCTATCTGTATATGCTTGCTTCTTCTAACTCCAGAAATCACGAAATTCTCCTAATAAATAACAGCGCACTGAAAACGCTGTTGCTCTCTCAATAGTTCAATTGAAGTGCGCAGTTTGAATCGCGAACAAGAGCCTTCACAGCTGCACGCGCACGCGAACAGAGAAACTAGACTGCTAACAACATTGAAATTGGGTGGCGGCCATCTTGGAATTCCGGGACCAGCCACCCGATAACAATCTCAATAAAAGGCCAACCAAAGTCAGCGAAATGATTCTCCACAGATTTCTAAAACAAGGTATGGCGAGCACTGGTCGAATGAGTCCTGAACCTAATTTAGACTGTAGCCCTAAGCCTTCGCTCCTGACAGTACCTCCCACCAAGGACCCCTTCTCAGCTCCTTTTGGTTTACTAGGATGTGTCTAATGAAATTCCTTCACCAGTTTAGTGGCATGCACATTGTCTACGGGCTCCCAAGATCTTTCCTCTGGGCCGTAACCTTTCCAATCCACCAAGTAAAAAAGCTTTCCTCTCTTAACCTTTGAGTCCAGAATTCCCTTTCAGGTGCATATTTCGAGTCAAAATCCATACCTTGTCTCCAGGCTCATAAATTGGGCTTGCACGTCTCTTTTTATCTGCTTGTTTTTTATAAGCACTCTTTGCCGGAATCAAATGGTCAGTAGCTACCTTGTAAGCCTCTTGTAACCCCTGTACCACCTCTTCTACAGCAGGAACCTCACTCTCCTGTTTTCCCAGTAAGGTGTTTGGATGCCTTCCTGAATTTAAATAAAAGGGGGGAATAACCTGTGGCGGAATGGGTTGCATTGTTGTAGGCAAACTCTTCAGCCCAAAGTAAACTCGGCCATTCTCCCTCATGATCCATCAAAAACAAACGCAGATATTGCTCCAACTCCTTAATCACTCTTTCCGTCTGCCCATCAGTTTCAGGATGAAAACTGGTAGGCAGGCGGGAATCTACCTCCAATCTTTTAAGAAAGGCCCTCCAAAAGCGAGAAACAAACTGAGGACCTCTATCGGAGATTAACACCTTGGGGATGCCATGAACCCTGACTAC
The DNA here is from genome assembly GCF_964263255.1 of Lissotriton vulgaris. Classification (NCBI taxonomy): domain Eukaryota; kingdom Metazoa; phylum Chordata; class Amphibia; order Caudata; family Salamandridae; genus Lissotriton; species Lissotriton vulgaris. The sequence continues at coordinate 186,538,266 of NC_141693.1, forward strand.
GTGTTGTGTAAACAAGGAGGACAATTGAGTAGCATTTGGGATAGCCTTCAAAGGAATGAAATGACTCATCTTAGTAAAATGGTCAACCACCACCCAAATGGTAGAGTAGTCCTAACTAGAAGGGAGATCTACGATGAAATCCATAGAGATGGTGTGCCATGGATAAGGAGCTGGCGGCAAAGGCTGCAACAATCCTTGTGGGGCAGACCTAGAAGGCTTCCCTTTAATGCATTGCTCACATGAAGCCACATATTGTCTCACCTGAGTTTCCATGGCGGGCCACCAACATTCTTGTTGAATCAATTCCAAGGTCTTCTGGACTCCTTTATGGTCTGCTAACAAATCATCATGACAATGCTGGATCACTTCTAAACGTAACTCCTCATTAGGTACAAAAAGATTTTCCAAATAATAGGGTTTCCCATTCTTGATCTTCCTTCCAGATCCTTCTTTGATCCATTCACCAAGTTCTTCCTCCGAAAAGGAGTCTTTTAATTTGTCCTCAAACTCTGGATATGAAATGACTCCAATTATCTTCTCTGAAGGGATTATCAAACCTTCCTTCTTCTTGCCATCTTCCTCATCTGAATGGAGACAAGATAAAGCATCAGCTTTTCCATTAGCAGAACCTGGGCGGTAGGTTAACACAAAATTATAGTCAGCAAAAAACAGAGACCATCTCAATTGCCTCGGAGTGAGTGTCTTAGCAGATCTTAAAAATTGCAAATTTGATGGTCTGTAAAAACCGTTACCTCATGCTTAGCTCCCAACAAATAATGGCGCCATTCTTGAAAGGCGTCTTTAACTGCAAGTAACTCCTTATCTGAAATAGAGTAATTTATTTCTGCTGCAGATAACATTCGAGATCTATAAGCCACAGGATGGAGTAGTCCGGTAACCTTGTGTCTTTGCGACTGTACACTTCCAATGGCCAAATTAGACGCATCTGCTTCCACATTAAAAGGTTCTTCTGGGTTTGGATGTTGCAAAACTGGATCTGAAACAAAAATCTTCTTAAGCTCCACAAAGGCCTTTTCTGCCTCAGGGTTCCATTCAAATTTTATTCCTTTTCTAAGCAGACAAGTCAGGGGACAGACCTTTTCAGAAACAGAGAAATAAAACGCCTGTAGAAATTGGCAAACCCAATGAAGCTCTGCACATCTTTTACACTGTGGAGTGGTCCAATCAGTAATTGCCTTTACCTTGGTTTGATCCATAGAAACTCCCTCAGGAGACAGAACGAATCCCAAAAACTCCACCTGATTGACATGAAATAAACATTTCTCCAGTTTCACAAACAATTGATTTTCCAATAATCGACTCAATATTGCACATACATGTTGAACATGTTCCTTCATATTTGCTGAGAAAATGAGTATGTCGTCAATGTACACGACAGCAAATCAATCCAAGAATTCTCTTAACACATTAACGAGTGCTGGAAAGCTGCTGGGGCGTTGCACAAACCAAACGGCATGACTTGATATTCAAACAGCCCCAGCCGAGTGCGAAAAGCCATTTTCCATTCAGCTCCTTCTGCTATGCGCACCAAATGATAAGCTCCCCGCAAATCCAATTTGGTGTACACCTTTGCTTCTTTGACTTGATCCAATAATTCTTAAATTAACTGTAAGGGGTAACAATTCTTTTTGGTCAACAAATTTAAGGCCCTATAATCAATGTACGTTCTCAGCTTGCCGTCCTTCTTCGGAATGAAAAAGAGAGGGGACGAAACGGGTGATTGGGAAGGGCGAATGAAACCATTAGCCAGATATTGTTCCGGATATTCTTTTAAATTTTGGTTTTCTGTTTCAGAAAGCGCATAGATCCTGCTACACGGCAGTGACGCACCAGGTTCCAACTCGATCCGACAGTCGTACTCTCGACGTGTGGTAACTTCTTAGCTTCTTGTTCATCAAACACGGAGACCAAATCCAGATATTCCGACTGAACTTTTGGAATTTCCAATGAACAAATGGACGAAGTAAGGCTGGCTAAACTCATGGATGGCGATGACTCCTGGCTTTCCAGCTCTCTTTTAAAACAATGTTGTTGGCAATATTCCGAACCCATTTCAATGGATCTCTTGGCCCAATCTATCCTTGGATTATGTTCCGTTAACCAGGGTAATCCTAAAATTAATTGAAATTGAGGGGCATCAATCAGACTAAATTGCAACATACTAAGATGATTTCCAGGACCCTTCAAACAAATTACTTGGGTATCAAATGCAATGGGTCCAGAGGATAAGTTTGTCCCATCCACTGCTCAAACCGCTTCAGGTTTATCCTTCTTTACAAATTGAATCCTTAAAGATTGAGCAAATCTGATGTCGCAAAAATTCCCTGTAGCCCCAGAATCAATCATTACTTAAATCTTATCGACTTCTGAATTTCCAAACCTAATCAGAACTGAAATAATTAAGTGCGGAGCTGCAGACTGAAGCGTGTTTGCAATGAATTGAGAATTCAGAGTTGTCTTATCAACAGCTTCCACCAGAGCAACTCCTCTTACTGGTGGAGCCTGTCTTTTACCCACGTGTTGGTCTTGGGTTTCTTTGGACATTCCTTAACAAAGTGCCCTGCATTTCCGCAGTACATACAGAGCCTTCCAACTCTTCTCTTCTCTCGTTCCTCCTTTGTAAATAGACCACAGACAGACCCAATTTGCATAGGCTCTTCCTCATTAGTACCTTCTTTAAGCCTGGTGGAGTCTGATCTGATTCTATCGAATCGCGGCGGGAAAAATTATACATACTTTCGCCTCTCATTTTTTTCTTTCAGATTGACGCTGGTCAATCTGCAATACCAGGTCAATCTGCTATACCAGGTCAATCAATTCAGAAACCTCCGTGGGACGTTTAGGAATCTGAGCCAAACCATCCTTCAACTCGTCCTTCAATCCTCTATAGAAAATGGCCGCTCTCTTAGCTTCCGGCCAATTGGTTTCGACAATTAGTTTATTGAAGTGGGCCAAATAAGCAACCAAGTCACGATTGCCCTGTTTTAAATCTAAAAGTTCATTGTCTGTGGTTTGCGAAATGGAACGTCTGTCAGAAATACAAAGAAACTCTTTCTTAAAGGCTTCAAAATCGTACAAAATGGCGTAATTATTATTTACCAAAGACATAGACCAAGCTGCGGCATCTCCACTCAGGTAAGACAATATGAAACCAACTCTAGATTGATCCTCCTTGAAAATTATGGGCCTACACAAAAAATGTAAGGAGCACTTAGTAAAAAAGATTTGGGTCTTGTGAGGATCTCCACTAAATCGTTCAGGGGCTGCTAAGGGAATTGTGGGGGAAATTGCATGTATAACCTGAGTGGTCAACTCTGTGGCCGAAGGAGCAGGGGCAAAAGATTGCGGTTTACTCTCCTTAGACACAGTGGGGTTCCTCAAAGTAAATTCTTCAAAACGTTGACGCAAAAATAAGGCCTCCTGCCGGGATTTCTTAACCTCTTCCCTAAGAGCCTTTCCTTCCTCTATGGGGTCACCCAATTGTTTCTGTATTCCATCCAAAATGGATGCCACAGTCTTAACATCTAATCCCTCTGCCATCTTGTTCTGGTGGAAGTTTGGGAGGGCACATCAATCTGTCAAGTACCTGTCCAAACTGTAGCTTCCACAGAAGCCGATGTAAATTCCTCAATTCCCAACTTCCCTACCCACGAGATTGACTCACGTGTAGGAAAGAGGGGGAAAGGGGAGTTGGAGTGAGAAAGAGAGACTGCACTGCTGAAATTTTTCTGATCGATTCTATCTTCTTTTAGTGACAAACCCTAGTTCTTGGGACTGGATTCGAACTCCTTCCGATGAAGAATCCTGCAACAAACACAGTCATGCATTCACAGTAATAACCCTTAGCTCTCTCTAAACTTAAACTCTGTCTAATATGTACCTGAAATACACAGTGCAATTGCTGCTCTCTTGTATTAAATTCAAGTATTTCGACCTTATTCTACTCGATTATAGTTAGGGTGTCTTGCTGTCTTGTAGTGTGCTGAAAAAACAAAGAACATGTAATCTTGCCAAGAAACATACACCCTGCCTTCCCTAGGTGCTCTAATTACCTTGCTACACCTAAACCTTGTATTGTAATCTTCCAGCAGTTAATGTTCTTGTAATCCTTCTGTTGCAATTGTGCTCTTTGATAATCTTATTTTCTTCTATTGCAGCGAAGAAGACCAGGTCAAGTGGTGGTAAGTACAATTATATATATATAAATATAATTATATCTACTTGCTTTTCAGTCTTTATTCTTGTTGGTCAAAGCTCGCTATATTCTTTAACACTATTGCTGGATAGGTCTCTTTGTAGTCTCTCACTAATAGTTAATCTGGAAAGTTGATACTTCTTCTTAATATATGTTCTCAGGATTTACAGCTGAAATTTACGCTGTTTATTCTGCCTTTACTTCTTTTCACGAACACCTACTCAGTGAAACTGTTCTCGGACTCAATCGTCAGAAATCAAGTTTCCTAGAGTTTAGTCACAATAGGTTATATTGTTTCTGTAGCCAAAATACTAAAGCCTTGCTCAACTAAATCGCACAAACAGAAATGACAGTTCACTTGAAAAGACTGATAACTGTTGTCACTTAGCTGTCTGTATATGCTTGCTTCTTCTAACTCCAGAAATCACGAAATTCTCCTAAATTAACAGCGCACTGAAAACGCTGTTGCTCTCTCAATAGTTCAATTGAAGTGCGCAGTTTGAATCGTGAGCGAGTGCCTTCAAAGCTGCACTCGCACGCGAACAGAGAAACCAGAACGCTAACAACATTGATTTCAGGTGGCGGCCATCTTGGAATTCCGCGACCAGCCACCCGATAACAATCTCAATAAAAGGCCAACCAAAGTCAGCAAAATGATTCTCCTCAGATTTCTATAACAAGGTAAGGCGAGCACTGGTCGAATGAGTCCTGAACCTAATCTAGACTGTAGCCCTAAGCCTTCACTCCTGACAATGCTATCCCGCTTTCCTTCCTAAAATCGGATATTAATAAAGTCCAAAGTCAGATTACAAGATTCATCTGGGCACAGAAGGGGGCCAGATTGGCCTGGAAGAAATTGAGACGCAGGTTGATCAAAGGGGGATTGGCTCTCCCAGACTTAAAGTGCTATTGGTTTGCTTTTCAATTTAAAAATATTCGGGTGATGCTCTCAAAACCAGATGATTCAACTTTGGGTAGACTTTTAGCAGAGATAAGGCCGGAGGGTGGCGAAGGTTTTTTTATATAAATTCGGAGTATCCGAATCTGGTCAGATCTCGTGTCTTCAGAGGGGGTACTCCCATGGGAGGTTTTAAAAGCAATAATTGGGGAGGGCCTCTCTAGATTTAAATATATACAATTAGTTTCCTGGTATTCAACTGAGAAGAGAAATATACATGGGCTATGGGAGGTTGAGAGCTTCCTACAGTATATAAACCTTAAATACAGAGAAATCTCAAAATGGTATAAAATGCTAGTAGAGATAGAGGATAATGAACTCCCCTCATCAACCCATATTTGGAATCAAACCACCCTTGGCGGTAACATTGCAGATCTTTATGAGCCATCACTGAAGTTGCTGTATAAATACATTAAGCCGGCTAATCTCAAGAAGAAGCACTTTTTTGTTATTAATAGGTTGTATTATACTCCTGCCATGATCTCTCAAATCCAAAATGTCCAAAATGCCACCTGTCCCAGGCCAATGACCTACACATCTTCTTTGAGTGTCCCCAACTTGCACCTTTTTGGAGGGGAACTGAGGAGGCTTTAAGTGGGATTTTTAAAGAAGAAATCTGCCTACATATTACTATGGTTTTTTTTGGGGACGACGGTACGTTGAGTAAGAAATTGTGCCAACATTTTAACTTCTATGTTTATGATAGATATAAGGTGGTAGGAGCAGCAGTGGTCTAATAGCCTACACCAATCAGGAACTACTGTAACAAGTGCTCTCCTCAGATCAGTGTAAAAGAAGCCTTGGGAAGCGGTTTCCTCGAATGTGGCCAGCCAGTGGGGTGCCAAGCGGGAAGCAAACTTCCTCTAAAATTCCCAAGGAATACCATTCTACCTGGTGCCTTATTAGATGCAAGTCCTCCAATGGCCTCAGTATTGCGGTGATTGAGCACCTTCCTTTCGAAGTCATGCACGATTTTGATACACAGATCACCGAGTTCTCCAGCTCCTGCTCTGTGTTGGGTTTGCAGCAAAAAGGTGCCCAAAGTAATCTGCAAATGTTTCTGCTAGAAACCCAACCAATCGAGCCCCAGTAGGGCTAGAAATAACATGGAAGGTCCTTTAATACTTCTGCCAATACAGCGGTTTACCCACTTTATCCCCAGTTTCAAAAACCTGATTTTGAGATGCAAGCTATGAAACTCTAGCATCATCAGTGCGCACCTAGTGAAACTTTTGCATTGCTGCTTCCAAACGGTGAATATCCCGGCATCACGTGTGGCCAAGTGTTATTTCTCAAGGCCTGGTATTTCCCTTTTTAACTGCTCAGTGGCTATATTCTACTCTTTGGTCTGGTGATGCACTCAAGCTAGGGCCTTTGCCCGTATGATGGTCTTGTAAGACTACCACAACTCAGATGGAGACTGCACCAAACCTATATTAAGATGGAAACAAAACTCAGTTCTTTCCCAAAAACTAAAAATTATAGTCCATTAACCACCAAACGCTTGGGTGTCTTGTAACTCTATAGCCCCCTCTAAGTCAGGTTATTCTCATTTCCATTAGGGTGTGATTGGAAAGATCCAAAGAGAATATTTGTATAACAGCCACGTCATACAGGTCAGTCACTGGTAGGAAAAAAGAGAGACTATCTAGCTGCAGATTCCTTACCTGTGAATTTCCCAGGCGTCAGGCTGGATCCGGACACTTTTGCTCGAGCAATACCGCTTGTGTGCGTCGTCGGTTGGCTCCATTCAGCTCCGTGTGACGTCGTCTGAGTCAGTGATGATGTCTCAGTCACCTATATAGGTGTCACGCAGAGACGTCTGTACTTTTAGTTTTTTACACGCCAGAAGCGCAGAGCCACGAAGTAACTGACGTAGTTGTGTGCAAAAGTAAGGCCTTGAAAAGGAGAGTAACCCTAGCCCAAACAAAATCAGTCCGCAAAGTGGGAGGCATGGGTGGAGCTGTAAGGAATCTGGAGCTGGATAGGAGTCTACCAGATAATGTGTCACCAGAGGTAAGTAACTTGATCATCTGATAGAGGCTTCTAGCTGCAGCTTCCTTACCTTTGAATTAGATACCCAAGCCATACCTTCCCGGCGGTGGGTTGCGGACCAATACCGTACACTAGGAAGTCCTGCAGGATCGAATGGGCAAATTGCCCGTCCCTGGGGACCTTACTGTCCAGGCAGTAGTGCTTGGCAAATGTATGCAAGGATGCCCACGTTGCTGTCTGACAGATGTCTAGGACTCAGACACGCCGTGCCAAGGCTGCAGTCACAGACTTTTCCCGTGGTGGAATGGGCCCTTAATCCCTCAGGGGGCTGCTTCCTACTAAGGGCATAGCAGATCTTAATGCAGTGAATGACCCAGCTAGAGATGGTCCTTTTCTGCACTGCCTGTCCCTTTTTAGCTCCCAAGTACCCAACAAAGAGTTGGTCATCCACCTGAACACTTTTGTGCGTTCAAGGTAGAACAACAATGCTCTTTTATGGTCCAGATGGTGGAATTGCTACTCTTTCTTAGACAGATGAGGGGGAACAAAGAAGGTGGGTAGCTTGATGGATTGACCCAGATGGAATGGGGTCACAACCTTTGGAAAAAATGAAGCAGGAGTGCGAAGCACCACTTTGTCTGGGAAAGACATGTATGGAGGCGTGCAAGATGGTGCCTGCAACTCACTCCACTTCTGGGCAGCTGTTATCGCCACCAGAAAGGCTGTCTTGATGGTAAGCAGCCAGAGGGAACAGTTGTGTAAAGGTTCGAAGGGAGCACACATAAGAAAAGTGAGGACCAAATTACGGTCCCACTACAGCACAACAAGGGGCATGTGTGGAAACAGATGAATCAGCCCCTTCAAAAAACCTATTTACAATTGGAGACCTAAAGAGAGGGGGTTGGTCTGGCAGCTGCAAAAAAAGAGGACAGAGCAGAAAGATAATCCTTGAGAGTACCCAACGCAGAGCCCTGCTGGGTAAGGGTTAGAATGAATAGAAAACGGTGGAAAGAGAAGCAGAAAGAGGGTCAATTGACATTTCTGTACAGTATAATACAAATTTCGGACACCGGCAGGCGTACACCGTCTTAGTGGAGGGTCACCTGGCTGCCAAGATAACATAGCATTCTTTGGGAGGAAGGTCAAAAGCCATAAACTGTCGCTGCTCAATCTCCATGCATGTAGGCACAGAGTTGACAGGTTCGGGTGGAGGACCCTCCCTTGCTGCTGCGACAGAAGATCCTCCCGAAGGGGCAGCCTGATCGGTGGATTGATGCTTATTTTCAGGAGCTCTGGATACCAGACTCCTTGCCCAGTCTGGAGCCACAAGAATGACTTGGACTCGGGTTGCTCCTGATCTTCAGAACCTTGGGCAGTAGTAGTAGTATGGGCAGAAAGGCGTATAGCAGGCTTGAGCTTCACTTGCAATGAAAGGCGTTGCTGAGCGATAGATGCCTTGGAAAATCCTGTGTGAAGTATTGCTGACACTGCATGCTCTCTTTGGTGGCAAAGAGATCTAACCAAGGGTCTCCCCAATGGTGCAAGAGACCTTGCGCCACTTCCAACTGGAGAACCATTTGTGATTCGCTAGGCATCGACAGCTGAGTTTGTTCGCCCTGGCATTCAGAGAATCTGCCAGGTGTTGAACCACCAGGATTATGCCCTGCTGTTCTAGTCATGTCCAGAGACGCATGGGCCTCTCCACAAAGGGTCCATTACCCCAGTCTGACTGCTTGTTGCAGTACCACAGGGCGGTGGTGTCCTTGAATACCTGCACTAACTTCCCCTTGATAGAGGGAAGAAATGCCTTCATTGCCAACCAAATCGCTCGAAGCTCCAACAAACTGATGTGGTGCCCAGACTCTGCCAGAGACCAGTGTCCCCTGACTGCCACCTCTTCCAGATGGTTGCCCCATCCCATAAGTGACGCATCTGTTATGACTGAGATCTGGTTGGTGAAGGAAGAGGGGTCTGCTGTTGACCCAATCGAGTTTCATCAACCACCACTGCAGATCTCTCACAGTTCCTTCCAAGATCTGGACCATGTAGGTTACATTTCCTCAATACTGTGCCCACTGGAACCACAGGTCCCACTGCAGAGCTCACATACGCCACCTGGCATGCTTTACCAACAGGATGCAGGAGGCTATGAGGCCCAACAGCCAGAATCAGTCTCACTGAAAATCAGGATAGATGCTGTAACATCGGAATCATAATCTGAATATCCTGGACTCGCTGCTTGGGAGAATAGCCCAGAAAGTGCACTGTGTCCAGAACAGTCCCGATGTAAGGGAGAATCTGAGAAAAAGTCAGGTGTGACTTCAGTTGGTTTATAGAGAACCACAGCAAATGCAGGATGTCTGCCGTAGTCTGAAGGTGGGAGACGAAAGTCTGGCGCAAGGACGCACCTTTAACAGCCAGTCATCAAGGTAGGGGAAGACCTACACCCTCTAACCTGCATAGATGAGTTGAGACCACCGCCATAACCTTGGTGAACACTTGAGGGGCACTGGTAAGGCTGAAGGTGAGCAGGGTGAACTGAAAGTGCTTGTGGCCTAACTTGAACTGCAGGTAATGCCAGTGGCCCGGTAGGATGGGGTTGTGAATATATGCATTCTGCAGGTACAATGCTACCGTCCATTCTTCTTGGTCTAGGGAAGACAAGACCTGAGCTAAAGTGAGCATCTTGAACTTCTCCTTCTTGAGGAAGAGATTGACAGTCCGAAGATCTAAAATTGGCTGTTAGCCTTTGTTCTTTTTTGGAATCAGAAAGTAGAAGGAATAATAGCCACTGTCTACTTCTGAATCCAGGACCCTCTCTATAGCTCCCTTGGCAGGAGAGCTGTAACTTCCTCTTGGAGCAATTTTAATTGATCCTCTGCCAGCTGTTCTTGATTTGGCAGAATCGGAGGAGGAAAATAAAGGATGAGAATAACCCTCCTGAATATCTGCAAGACCCACTTGTCCGATGCTTTATACCTCCAGTGGGGGAGACTATGATGGAATCCCCCGCCAATTGGAGTGGTGTGGTGTGGTCCTACAGAGGCAGACTAGGAGTGCTTGGAGGCTGCAGCTACTGAGGGCAGGGTGGCCGATGACTTTTGGCTTCCATTCCTTGGTCGGAATGAACCGCGTCTGTGACCTCGCATGACTTGGGAAGTCTGAACAGGACATTGGCTGGGATAGGGCTGATGCATCTGGAAACCCCTTCTGTTGCCACAAAAGGGCGAAAGGTAAACTAGCCATGAGGTGTAGAAGAGAGGCAAAAGGATCTGGCCGTAACTAGAGAGTCCCTGAACCTCACTAGGGCAGAGTCTGTCTTCTCCCCAAGACGGGTCCCATCAAATGGCATACCCATCAAATTTGCCTGGACCTCGCCAGAGAAGCTAGTTTTCCTGAGCCAGGCATGGCGCCTCAAGGCCACTGTCGTGGAAATTGACTGCCCAGCGAATCCGTTGTGACAAGGCCACACCTTACGGCGAATTTTGCTGCATCTCTCCTGTCCTGGACTGACAGAGAGCACAGCCCGGGCCTCCTGTGGGACTTTTGGCAGAAATTGCACAACCAACTCCCAGAGGGAGTCGGAGAAACGACCGTATAAGCATGTGGTATACACCAACCGCAATGACAGGGTGGAGGAAGAAAACATCTTACCAAGTGGATCCTGCCTCTAGGATTCCCAATCCGTGCTGGGCGGAAGGCAACGTGCCCTGGGATGTAGAAGCCTGCATCACCAAACTTTCGGGGTGGGGTGTTGGCTGATGAACTTTGGGTCACCCGGAGCTGGGAGATGGTGGTGTGCAAGGCTTGGACCATGTGCCTATAAGGACATCAGTGCCACATTGAGGGGCAAAAGGGGTTCAGAGGCGGAAGCCGAAGGCTGAAGCACTTCAGTCAGATTAGTCCTGACCTGTATGGAGGGAAGCTCTAGTCCGAGGCATAAGATATCCCCTCCTCCATAGCCACAGCTGGCGTAGAGAACATGCCAGTATCCTGAGAAGTATCCAGTTCACTGGCGTCCCCAAGTTCCCTATACCAGTCCTTCTGCTCTACAGATTCATCATGGTGTTCCAAAGGGTTCACAGACGCTCCCATTCCTCTCCAGTGCCTAAAACATCTTCAAAGTGTTCAGGCAACAACATAGACCCCCTGGGTTCAATCGGCGTAGAGCAACGCCATTCCGACTACGTATCGTCGGGGAAAAGGATGGGGCTGGCACCGCCAGTGAGCATTGGCGACACCGAAGGCACGGACTTCGGGTCTGTCAGGGAGGGTCACGATGGCACAATCGGCGTCTTCCCAGATTGGACCCCTGAGGCCCCACCGGCGTAGTGGCATGAGCAAACAGCGTTGACTCCGATGGGGCCCCTTGTGACTCTGTGGGGCCAGAGGGCTCGCCAGAGGAGTCGGGCAGCTCAAACACAGCATGTGGCCTCATACAATTCTTTAATTTGAGCAGGGGTTGCTCCCACGCCCAGAAAGGGAGGTAGACGCAAAGTCAACCCTGGCTCCGGCTCTGCAGACCGTGCCCAGAGCGTTGGTGCTTCTTCTTGTCGATGAACGACAATCAAGGATAAGATGAAGTCTGCTTGGACTTCTTCTTGCCCAGAGTGTCCTGAAGAACTTAAGTGGGATGAAGAGGACTTGGGGCTTCGGGAGCAGTCCCGCAACGTCTTCTTCGATCGGGATTGGGACCTCAGCAAAGTGTCGCTGGATGGTGGCAAGGAGCTTCATAGCCTGCTCCCACAAGGCCTTCAGAGCCAAAGCCAGCAGTCCAAGCACAAATTCGAATCATGGTCCTGCTCGAAACACCAGAGACAGATGAGGTGGGGTCAGTAACTGACCATGCGGTGACAGGCACATAGTTTAAACCCGGTCTTCCTCGAAGACATCCTGGCACACAAAGTTGAAAAAAGGGCTGTCAAAAAGAGGGGTAGCTCTTCCCGGATCAGCACTTAACTAATGTTGAAAGTAAAGAACAGGCGTCCACGTGCCTGGGTGGAGCCTATATTGGGAGCGCAATGTCCTAACAAACACTACCGACGCCATCACACTGTGCCGAATGGAGCCACCTGTTGGTACGTGGGAGGTGTATTGCTCGAGGAAACGTTTCTGGATCCAGCCAGACGCCTGGGAAATTCATAGGTAAGGAATGTGCATCTAGAAGTTATCAGATATGGCTGTTCCCCTTAAGCCAGAGTGAACGAGAGTGTCTTGTCTGACAATGAACCTACATTTAGAACCTATGGGAGGAGTCTGCTGTAGGGGCACCAAATCTAGGGAACACCCATAATATATTAAAATACCACCCCATGGTACAGTTGAGGCCATTAACATTTGATGTGAGTATGCGGTATTTAGCTGGGTGTGCCATTTGCAAATATAAAATTATCAATAACTGGTATTTCGAACACTACATACAGTGTCTGTTTATCATAACTAATGCAAAGAAAACAAACATTCCCTACTTCCCTCCTCCCCCTGCTTTGGACACTGAAGAACATAAATTACTCATCTGTAAACTGTGGTTCTCCAGTATTGGCATCTTTCATAGATTCACATGCTTGAATCATTCTGTGTCGTCTAAGTGGGAGTCCCACAGTACATAAAATAGCAATATATCCATGTATAACAATAGCATAGCTAAAAATACCATAGGAAATATTGTAACATAGCAATCAATAGGAAAACAACTTGTCACTTTAATAACTTGTCCAAGTCATTAGATATAGTCCAACCTCCAGCCAATCAGGTGTCAGCACCCTCTAGAACCTTATACCCAGAGGTTCAGACCTTCAGATTTTCGAGCACAAGAGTGTCATAAGAGTCAAGTAAACGAGCGGAGCCTCTGAGAGGAGGTGGGTGGGTCGCATGTGAATCTATAAAACGAGTCAGGCTCTTGAATGCGCTGGACTGTGGAAGCAATTGATGTTCATTTCCCCTTGTACCATTAAAAGGGTGTGCCTGCAAACGGTGTTCGAGTGCCTTTCATTTTGGGTACACCTTGGAAAGGTAATGTTTAGGCGGCAGTCCCAGCCGTCGGAAGTGCACCACCCCGTCCGAGGGGGCCATGGGTTCTGAATCACCATTGGACCTCTCTGTGGACACCACTATGGGTAAAAGTGGGGCATGAACATGCAAATCTGCAGCAGTCAAATAGCATGCATCTGACAAAATTCAGTGTGGACTACGTGGCAAAGCATTCCTCACTCCGCACGTGACAAACATTCTAATTAGGGTGCTTGGAGCGAAGGAGTGGCTCATACAGAGCGGACCATTTGAAAGTAATGTCCGGTCCACAAACACGCAATGCCAGCTCATCCTGCCTCTGAGGAGGAAGTTCGTAATACTTCGAAACGCGTCAGGCTCTTGAATGCGCTGGACTGTGGAAGCAACTGATGGTCATTTCCCCTTGTACCATTAAAAGGGTGTGCCTGCAAAACGGTGTTCGAGTGCCTTCGATTTTGGGGACACCTTGGAGCGGATATATATATATATATATATATATATATACACACACACAAACACACACACACACACACATATAAATATACATTCTGTGCCGGAGGAGGGAAGAAAACAGAGGCTCACATTACTTAAAAAGATTACGTAGCATTGCTTGCCCCACCTCTGTGTCCGCATTGTCTGCAGCTTCCAGCCAGTAGTGCTTGGTGAAGGTGTGTCTGCTGGACCATGTTGCAGCTCTACAAATCTGGTGAAGAAGCACACCAGCAAAGAGAGGAGCAAAAGAGGAGACTGCTCTGGTAGAATGTGCCTTGACCGTTGTTTGAAGTGTCTTGCCCAATTGCTGATGACAAAAGGAAATTGTACTACATATCCAACGTGCAATAGTCTGTTTAGTTACTGGATGTCCTTTAAGCAGCCTGCCGTAGGCTATAAACAGTTGATCAGTTTTACGGACACCGGCTGTTTTTTGCAGATAAAATTTGAGTGTAAAGTCTTCTCTGCCGGTGACTGTGGATTAGGGAAAAAAGTCTTTAAGATGACCGGCTCATTTAAGTGTATATCAGAAGGTACTTTAGGGATAAAGGCCGGGTTAGTGCGGAGTTCCACCGAGTCCTTAGTGAATTTAAGAAAAGGCGGTTTAATAGTTAAAGACTGTATGTCGCTGAGCAGAAGTCAGAGCTAAAAGCAATGAAGTCTTCCAAGAGATACATTTGAGATCAGCCTTATGAATGGGCTCAAATGGGGACTTCATGAGTTGAGCCAACACAATGTTCAGATGCCAAGACGGAGGTGAACCCTGAATTGGTGGGAACATTCGAAATAAAAAAACTGTTGTATTGTTCTTGAAGAGTAAAGAGTTGGAATCATCCTGTCAGAATCTGGAAATTGTGGCCAGAAAAACCTTAAGGGTAGAGTGAGAGAGCCCAGATTTCGCTTATTGTAAGAAAAAAAGCAAAAGTTGCACCGGCGTAGAATGAACCAGGTGAACATTTGAAGCTTTACACCAAAGACAAAAAAAATTTCCACCCAAGTCTGTAGTTTTTGATAGTGGAGGGTGCTCTGGCGTTAGCAAGTACTTCCCTGCAGTCCGAAGGGATAACTAAGTTGGCAAACTCAGAGTTCAGTCACCAAGCTGCCAATGGCAGAGATGTTGAATCCGGATGGCAGACCTGTCCTTAGTGCGTAGTAAGAAGATCCACAATTGGACGAAGCACAATCAGATCGCACACCGACAGAAGGGGTAACTCTGACAACCAAATCTGGCGAGGCCATCTGGGGCTATAAAAAGAATGCAACAGGGTTCTCTCCGCATATTCCAAAGCACACGTGGGACTAGAGGAATCTGTGTAAAAGCGTAAGCATACATTTTTTACCAGTTCATCAAAAAAGCATTACCGTACGACCCTGGTTGGGGAAGCTAACTTGCGTAGAATGGGCATTTGCGGTTCCATTTGGCCGCAAACAAATCCAGATTGGGGCGCCCGCAAAGCTGAAAGATGCGGTCCAGCGTTGGTTGATGAAGTTACCACTCGTAGTTAGATGAGATTGACCTGTTCAGGGAGTCCGCTAGAATGTTAGACACTCCGGGAACATGAACTGCTCTTAAAGTTATTCGATGTTGAATCGTCCAATTCCAAATTTGCTGAGCTTGTAGGGATAGCAACGAGGATGGTGCCTCCTTGCTTATTTACATAATGTATGCTTTTGTGATGTCGGTCCAAATGAACACTGAAGCTCCATGAAGGAGGGTGCGAAAGGATTTCAGCACCAGGAATATTGCCAGTAGTTTCAATAGGTTTATGTGCCAAGTTCGTTGCTGTGTATCCCATTTTCCCCTGACTGTGAGGCCCTGAAGATATTACCCCCACCCCTTGAGGGAGGAGTCTGTCGTGAGGATGAAATTTGGAGCATCCACTACAAACGTGCGGCCTTCTGAGATGTTTGGAATGAGAGTCCACCATAACAATGCTCTTTGCATTCGAAATGTGATGTTGACGACATCGTCGAAGGACCCGGAGGCGTGTTGCCATTGTTTGTAGAGTTCCTCCTGTAGGGGTCTCATTTTGAGGCAACAGTTGGGAATTAGAGGGATACAGGAAGATAGCATCTCCAGAAGCGACTTGAACTGTCGAACAGAAACGGATTTTCTTGTGCTGCGGAAAGATGCCAGTTTGCAAATTCGTTGTTTTTCGTTTGATACAAACGCCTTTACTTGCTGAGTGTTTATAATGGCTCCTAAGAGAGTCAGCACTTGAGAGGGGGTGAAGTGAGACTTCTCCAGATTTATGGAAAGGCCCAGTGACTGAAACAGAGACCGGCATGTTAGAGTGTGTCTGGTTGCAACTGTGAAGGACTGCTCCTTCATAAGGCAGTCATCGAGGTAGGGAAATATTTGGACACCAGCTTGACAAAGGTGTGCTGCTACCGGTGCCAAGACCTTGGTGAACACTCAAAGCGCAGAGCGGTGGCCAAAGGGAAGGACCTCGAATTGGAAGTCTCTGCCAGCCACTCTGAAGCGCAGGAATTTCCTGTGTCTGGGTAGGATAGGGATATGAAAATAGGCATCTTCATGGTCCAGTGTGGTCATGTAATCCCCTTGAGACAGTAGTTGAAGTACTTCTTGGAGATCCAACATCCGGAATGATTGTTTCTTGAGGAGCTTGTTCAGAGAACGAAGGTCCAGAATGGGGCTCCACTCCCCCGATTTTTTCTTGATGAGGAAGAATCTTGAATAGAAACTTGCACCCTTTTGTAAGTTTGGTACCACTTCGATCGCTTCTTTCTTTAACATGACTTTGATTTGGCATAAAAGTTCCTTCAGATGGGCAGGAGGGGGACAATTTAGGGGACATTTTACAAATTCTAGAGTGTGTCCTCTGGACACTGTCTAAAACCCATCGATTTGTAATTATGGCAGACCAGTTTGAGAAGAAATGGGAGATTTGCCGTCCAACTTTGGTTGGGTTGATAAGTAGAGTGGTTGGCAGGTGGCGGCTGTCACTGCTTTATTGAGGAATCTCTGCCCCTGTAGGAAGATTTACCTTTGTACTGGTTAACCTTCACTCACCTGAAGTCCAGGTTATTCAACTTGAGAGACGTGAAGAGAAATTTCAACTCCCCTTTAGAAGTTACTCCCGGTCCAACTGAACTTGTAAAGACAGTTGACCAAAAGCAAATTCCCAAGAGAAGGGGAAATAGGGATAAAATAAACTGAAAGAAACACTCTGAATTCTTGCTTCAGTAACTGATGTTCTGGAGTATGCCAACTGTGTCACTAATCATAAAACAGAAAGAAGAAAACATAATCTTATGATTTAACCTTGTGCTTCTGTTATGTTTTAGAACATTACACCAATAAAAAAATTATATCTTTCTATTCTGGTCTTGTTTCCACCAGAATAATATGCACATGTTTAAGCAGCGTTAATGCAATTACTTTCTGTAAAGAAAATAAACACACTTGAATAACTATCACATATCACTGATTAATTAAATAATTCACTAGTTTCCTTAATATAAACTTACTGACTAAGCATTGCTTTAATTCAAGGGAGTCTTTAAAGAAATATAATGTCTTTCTTTCCTTTACAGGTTCATCTTGATGTGAAACATCCACTAAAAGACTTTTAAACAAGGTAAGTGTCAAATGACTGATTAAAGTAGTTTCAATCCTAAAAGTTAGTTATAAATCACCAACTCCCAGGAAAATGCGAGCCAGCAGTGTTTCACCTTTAATTTGAGAATCAACAACCCTTCATTGCTGCCCTGATGTAGTGGGATGCAATTGGGTTGTGACCCGTTTCCAGCTTTACGTAGTGGGCCACAGCTGCCAAGTGAGCCTTTGCCCAAGACCTAGACCTCTTCCTCTCATAGGCCCAGCCAATGAACTGCCCTGCTGCCCTGCTAGTGTCTCCGTCGTTAGCTAGTGATTGGATGCCCCCCACTTTCATCACCGTCTCTACGTATTTACTGTAGCCTTTGGCTGCAGCTGGGGCGAGTGCATGTGTAATCATTTCCGACAGGTCTGCCCTGCCAGCTCCCATAGCTGGTTCGGGAAGGGGGTCATGTTCCTCTCTGCCCTGGGTGGCAGTTCCCTGAATTTGCACATCTTGTTTCTTGATAGCGCGTCTGCTATTTCGTTCTCCACCCCTGGCACAGGCCTTGCTCGCAGCTCTATGTTGCCTTCCAGCTGTTAGGTAACCAGACATCGCATTAGTCTCAGTGTGTCTGGGCACCTAGCCGACCCTCTGTTAATCGCCTGAACTACTCCCTTGTTGTCAGACCATAGGGTTAGTTTCTTGTCCCGGAGCTCCTTTTTCCAGATTACTAATGCCACTACGATGGGAAAGAGCTCCAAAAATGTTATGTTGCATGTAATGCCTCATCTGTGCCAGCTGTTGGGCCACTGGCCTGTGCTCCACTGTTTCCACAAAATCACTCCAAACCCCGTGCTCCCTGATGCATCGGTGTACAGCTCAATTTGTTTACTGGTCAGCCAGCCTTCTCTCCAAATCAGCACCCAGTTGAAGTCCGCCAGGAAGGTATCCCACATCTGCAGGTCCCTCTTCACTTCGGTCCGAGCCGTACGTGGTGGTGTCTGTGCGTGAGGCCCCGTGTCAGCTGTGTCAATCACCTAGCGAACATCTTGCCTACTGGTATGACCCTAGTTGCGAAATTTAATTTCCCTATGAGCTGCTGTATGTCCCTCAATGTGGCCTTGTCCCACCCGCATAGGTTCCTTATGTCCTGTGTAAAGTCTTCTACTTTCTCGGGGGTAGCCTAGATGTCCCTGTTACAGAGTCAAGCTCGATCCCCAGAAAAATTATCTTTGTGGTTGGCCCCACCGTCTTGTCTTTGGACAGAGGTATCCCTAGCTCGCCTGCTAATGTAACGAATGCCCTCAGTGTGTCCTCGCACTCGGGGGACGCAGCTGGGCCGGTAAACAGGAAGTCGTCTAGGTAATGCAGTTTCCCGCCCGTGGGGTGACGATCATGCAGTGCCCACTCTATGAATGTGCTGAACAGCTCAAAGTATGCGCAAGACACTGAGCATCCCATGGGTATTGCCTTGTTGTGATAGTAATGTCCCTCCGACTGGAAACTTAACAGGTGGAAACTGTCTGGGTGGACTGGGAGTAGGCGGAATGCTGACTTTATATCTGCCTTTGCCATGAGAGTCCCGTTGCCTGTAGCCTTCATCAGGTCTATTGCATCGTCAATCGTGGAATAGGTTACTGAGCACACCTCAGATTCAATCCCATCGTTCACTGACATGCCTTCTGGGAACGAGAGGTGGTGGATAAGTCGGAATTGCCCCTGTTCCTTTTTTGGTACCATGACCAGGATTGAGGGAGGGGGCCCTCAATCCTGCCAAGTTGCCTCTCCTTCTCTATCTTTTTGGCCACCACCCCTGGGAGTTGCATTGCTGACTTCAGATTTCTCTCGCAGCTGGGAGGGGGGGGCGCTGAAGGGGATGGGAAAGCCATTCTCAAAGCCATGTACCAGTGTCTCTGTATCAGATTTGTTGTGGTATCTGTTGGCTAGCACTCGTAATCTGTGTGTTAATGGGGGACCACGCTAGTGGGGCGCTGCCCGGTTTTACTCCCCCCCTCCATGCCTTCCGCTTGTCTTATTGCTTCTTTTTCTCCCTTTTGTCGCGTTTGGGGTCGTCCTTGCTCCTACAGCTTGATGCTGGGTGCCCCCCCGCACGTGGAATATACAGGTTGGAATTTACACGCTGCCCCATATGTACTTTCTAAGGCCTCAAATTTCCAGCATATAGCTGGTGGCCCGTTGGCGTGCGCTCCTCCCCCTGCACTGGCGTGCTTGTGCTTCTGAAATGGCTGAAAAGGCCTCCCTCTTCCCTTCTGAAAGGGGGTACGAAAGGAGTGGACAAGCTCTTCGTTCTTCCATCGCGCTGCTCCCCCGCTCCTAGATGCTAGGAGCCTTCCTGGGGGAGCCGGACTTTTAAGCCCCCCGACTGGCGCTCTGGGATTCACGCCACTTCTGTGATTGGGGGGTTTGAATCCCGCATGCCCCCCCATTGGCCAGGGCAACGTGCGGGGGCGGTGATCCTTGTCGGCTCTCCCCCACACCTTCCTTTTGGCACCAGGCCGGGTCGTCCCCCTATCTTCTGGGGGCTCGCCGCCGGGGTTATGGCCCTGGCTCCGGAGCGCCTTCGGGGGCTCGCCTTTGCAACAATCCTTGTGTTTCCAGAAAAAGAGTCTTTGAGCATTAATTCCTCATATAACTTTGTAATTAAAGTGTCAGTCTTATTTCCCAAAAAATAACATGTGCCAAAGATGTGTAGTCTGTCGTTAAATTCCTCGTCTTGAAATGAGGCCGAAATACGCCGTGCTTTTATTGTAAGATATTACTGAAGTTTAAATATTACTTTGTTTTTTTTCTATTTCAGGGCTTGAACTTCCTTTAAAGCTGGACTGAAAAAACTCGGAGCAGAAATTTCCTAGAGGACGGGGAAGGATTTGTGAGTAGGACCGGAAACTGAAGCATCAGCGTCGTCATGGATACCGGTCTGCAATTACTAAGAAGCCTCAACGAGGAATGCTGGATCCAGGTGAGGAGGGTTGATTAAAAGAGCATAAGCGCTAATTGCTGCTCGACCAGGACTTAAATAGCTGCCGGGAGGGTGGGGTCTCTTGATAGTTTAGTGGAAAAAACGTGCTGAAAACGTGCTGCAATTGCCTTTGAAAAAACGTGCATTCTACAACTGAATTCTGGTGCACATGCTGCATCTGTTTTCAAAACGTGTTCAACTAATGCAAGGAACTTCAGCATTAACAAATCTTACAAATAAGCATGTAATTGGTAAAGGTATATGTCTGCCCCTAAAAAACGAACAAACATTGGCAAACAAAAAAAAAAAGAAACAAACAAGCATTGACGGGGCACCAAAGATATTTCTATGAAACCAAGAAAAGGAATTACATGTAAATAGATATTTCCTGATTCTAAATGAGGTTGGTACAAAAGGGGGTGGTGAAGGACGGAGCATCTGAACTAATCAAACACTCACACCCAGTCAAAAGATCTGGGTTTAATCCATCACCGTTCTTTAGCCCACTCTGCCACCCCAGTTCAGACACGGCTATATGCAAATCAGTTGGACCCTGTACCTGATGGGAACAGTCCAGCCCGAACTGCCAAGCAATGTCTTCCCTGGACCGGAAACAAGCTTCCGAGGACCGGTTTCTGGCATTACAGCCGTCTTCAGCCCGGCTTGCTTGAATCCAGTGGCAAAGTGAGCAAGGGACTCACGTCTGAGCATACCCTGCCACACTTATGGCGGCCAAAAGCGTTACAAAAGAGGGTGGGGATGGACGGAGCATCTGAACCAATCAAACACTCACACCCAGTCAAAAGATCTGGGTTTAATCCATCACCGTTCTATAGCCCACTCTGCCACCCCAGTTCAGACATGGCTATATGCAAATCAGTCTGACACTGTGCCTCATGGGAACAGTCCAGCCCAAACTGCCAAGGTTGAGGTTGAGCATAGTTTTTTGCACAAACCCTAACAGTACTCCTTATAAGAGGTTGCTGGTGGTTGACAAAAAGACTGCTGTTGCTGGGAGGGAGAGTAACGCTGTTGTCCCCGATAGGATTGGTACTGACTGTTTTGATTGTAAAAGATAAATTGTCCCCGAGCACATATATGCCAGTTCTTATATTGTTCCAAGAGAAAAGCTAGCCAAAATCAAATGAGTGTTCTTTCAAGGTTCATCGAATCAAATTCCTTTAATTTCCATTTCTTTTCTCTTCATACATCAAATTTCTTCACAGTCTTCATCAAGTTCATACAGAATGTAGCCAATAGATCAAAAGGACCAGTGCCAACACGTGTTTCGTCAGAGGGTACAATCACCCAAATGACTTCTTCAGGGCTACAACAGAATAAACAAATCCATAATATATACATTTCTCTTTATATACAAAAACAATCCTTCACCAGTGGATATATACTCCATCCAAAAACCAGAGAGTTAAAGCTATAAAGACAAAGTGTGTACAGAAACTAGAGAAAATCACATTTCTTTCTTGAAATTTGGACTCTGTCTCACTCCCTGCATGTTTACTCACTTTTTAATAGTGAATATGATAGGTGTTTTGTAGATCCTCATGTGATTTTCTCTAGTTTCTGTACACACTTTGTCTTTATAGCTTTAAAAAGAAAAAAGAAATGGAAATTAAAGGAATTTGATTTGATGAACCTTGAAAGAACACTCATTTGATTGTGGCCATCTTTTCTCTTGGAACAATATAAGAACTGGCATATATGTGCTCGGGGACAATTTATCTTTTGTTATTGAATTCTCTGTTTTCAGAGGACTCCTTTGGGGACGCAAGTGGCCGCTTTCCCCTGTTCCCTTGAGCCATCTTATTAGGAGAATATTAATTTAGTTGTAGTTGCGCAAGAGCTACCCAGCCACTATCTGTTCTGTTTTGATTGTAGCCTCCTCGAAAAGAATAGGAGGAACTACGACCCCTCGCACCACGGAAAAGGCTGATTTTTAAATTGTAAAGTGCCAGGAGCATGTGCGGTGTTGATATCCGTTTTAATCACCTGGAGGGCGTCGTCCATGTGCTTCCCGAAAAGGGATTCGCCTTCGTAAGGTATATCGATAATTTAAGTTTGTACTTCCTGCGAAAAGAAGTAGCTTTTAAGCAGCCCTGCTGTCGGAGGACTGCAGCCCTTCCCAGTTGGGGAAAACACGTAGAAGAGACATCCACTGCACAGTCAATGATCTCAGCAGAGATCCTCTGACCCTCTTGGAGAATCTTCAAAGCCTCCAATTTAGAAGCTTTAAGCAACATGTCGATAAAGGGGTAAATGTCCAACCCCATTTGTCTGTCATAGCGGCCTAGGATAGCAAGGGTATTAGCCACCTGGACAGTAGTTGCCGCCATGGTGGAATCCTTTTTCCCAATGGAGTCAAGGCATCTGCCCTCTCGATGAGGAGCAACCGACAAAGGAGACGAGTGATTCCTAGCATGACGTTGTGCGGCCTGAGAAATAACAGAGTCCGGCTTCGGTTGACCAATTAGATAGGCTGGTGAATTGTCTGGGGCCTTGTATTTCTTATCCAGGTGTGGCAGGACTGCAGGAATGGAGGCAGGAGTTTTCATGACATTCAAAACCTCCTGCCAGATTAAATTAATTATAGGTATAGTCCATACCTGTTTCTGTGGTTGTTCTTTGAAATCATATAGGAAACAGTCCTCGTCCTTGGTGACCATAGGGAGAAGGAATCCCTTTGCCTCTCTGTCCACGAGAACATGAAATCCACCTATATCAACAGGTGGAGAGTCAACAGGAGTTGGAGTGGTAGGCGACAGTCTGGATCTGGTAATTGTCCCAATCAGTAAGTAGGAATCTATCATCTAACTCCCCTTCTTCTCGGTCTTCATCAGTGGTATGTGTGTCCTATGTTTTGAGATCCACCGGAGAAATGGGAGGGGGCAGCCCAATGATTGATGCAGGCGGAGGAATAGGAGTTTGAAGGACCGATGAAGCTGGCTTCGAAGGAGAAAAACGGCGGTAGTAGTCATCAAGCATATGTTGCAAATTAGAAATGAGTGACATAGGCATCTGTGCAGTTGGATTTTCAGGCTGTGGTTGAATATTAGGCTCCGAGTAATAGTCATACTCTATATCCTGGCACTTGATGAAAAGCTCCAAAGGACTACAAGCAGCCTGAAATCTATCATACTCCTATGAATCCTCCTAATCCACCCCATAATGAACCAGTTCCACTGGAAAATTAGGAGATGCTTGAATTGGTAATAAATGGTCCATTGAAGATTGTCTACATTGAAGCAAAGGAACATTCTTTGGTTCTGAAGGTGGCAAAAGAGCTGCTGAAGGCTTCAATGGGACTAGAGGCATCAAACCTGGAGGTGAAACCAAAGATTCCGCCGCCGAAGCTGCAGCCGTCGACGAGAGACATAGTGGAACCTCCGTCTGTAAAGGTTTCATTGCCGTTGACGAAGCAACCGTCGACGACGCAACTGTCGACGAGGAAGGCATCGACGAGGTAGGCATAGATGAGGCAAGCGCCAACGGGGCAAGCATAGACTAAACCGGCGTCGACAGAACTGGCTGATCCTTGGAGGGCATCGTCCATCTCGTCGAAGAGGCATCCGTCGTTGAATGCTTTTTTTTTTCATCGACAACGAAGAGAGGGAGGCAGTAGATGAATGAGGCCTCACCGTCCCCGACACAAGTGTCGACAGAGAAGATGCCAACATCATCAAAGCAGGTTGAGGTGAAGAGGTCGCAGTCATAGTCGTAGTTGTGACGATGGAGGACTTCGTAGACAGAGAAATCGACGACAAGTTCATCGACGAGATGCCAGTTTTCGGAGGCAAAAGTCTCTCATGCAGAGATTTTGATGCCTGAGACTTAGATCTCGAAGGCGTAGATGGTGGAGATTGTCCCTTAGGGAGAGCAGGAGCCCCTTTTGATGAGGAAGGCTGGTCTTCACGCTTAGAAGTGTGGTGTTTCTTCAACACCTTAGCCTTAGGAGATACCATCTCTGCCTCACCAGCCCTTTTCTTAGAGGCAACAGTCTGAAGAGAAGAATCACTCAACATCTGATAATGGGTTATCCTTCGTCTTGAGCTTCTGTACCCACAGAAGAAGACGTCCCTCTCTGTCTCTTAAGATCGATGGAGGAAAAGTCCTGCATATTTTACAATCTCTCACCTGATGGTCAGGGTGGAGCCAGTAGATACACTTTTTGTGTGGGTCTTCCGAATGATGTCGCAGTTTCCCACAAGACTCAAGAGTGTCTGAAGAGTGATCTCTTTGTAGTAGACATTGTAGTGAAGATGTTTTGAAGAATTACTTAAGAGAAAAGTTGAAGTATTGAGCAGAGCTCAAGGAGACTCCCTTCACATGACGTGCGGTAGAAAATCTTAGGGTCTGAGCCTCTGGGGAGAAGGTTCTAGAGGGTGCGGATGCCCGATTGGCTGGAGTTTGGACTATATCTAATGACTTGGATGAGTTATTAAAGTGACAAGTTTTTTCCTATAGATTGCTATTTTACAATACTTCCTATGGAATTTTTAGCTATGGTACTGTTTTACTAAGGATATATTGCTATTTTATGTACCGTGGGACTCCTACTTAGACGACGGGTAATGATACAAGCATGTGAATCTATGAAAGACAACCCAATACTTGAGAAGCATCTGTTGCCCATAACTTAATGTCCTGCAACAGCTATGCCTCCAAGGCGAGAGGGCTGAATGTGCGGATAGCACGACACCCTAACCCTCCCACCTCCCTTCCATCCGTAAAGAATCGTCAAAGAAAAACTTGAAAATTGCCTACTGTGGAATTTTAGTTTGCGATCTGAACATCATCTGCGCCAGCTTGTCACCTATGTACTACGTGCACGGCAGCCATTTTAGATATCATGGTCTCCCTGTCCACGATCGATCGCCAGCGCGCCCCTCTGACCCAGCAAGCATCCTCCGCGCACCCTGGCTCCCCCTCCCTCCCCCTCATGAGCATGACCCTTCTGCATGACCCTGTCCTTGGGAGTCACGCCAGCGCCTGACCAACACCTCCTCTCCTCCCATGAATGCCCCTCTGTTGATAAACCCTCCCTCCGCACTGGATTGTCCACGCAGCATGAATACCACTCCATTGATGGCCCCTCACCCCGTGTCCGACTGTCCACACAGGTCCGAGGCCATCGCCTAAGCCGGGAGATATCATTTACTGCCCCTTATTGTATGAGGTCGCTCTCCTTCAAAGGACCCTCTATTGATCCAGGCCTCCCCACCCCCTGTGATATGATCAGGCGCACACATCCTAAGACTCGACAGAACACTCAGCTGCGTGATGACCCCCTCCTCTTATCAGCAGGTTGAGGACCTCTATTGTGAAGGTATATGGGGGTGGGATTGACACAAGGATTACGGGGATGTCTTTTCCTTGCTTTACAAAGTTCTGATTGTAATAAAGAAAGGTCACATGCCATAAACCAGTGTATAAGAGGCCAGGCCTCCGAGAGGCTGTTAGAGCACCTCGAGACGATACCTTGTTGTCTGATCTGATGTGTTCTGCTCCGTCGGAATAAACTTCTGTTTTCCTGCCTTCTGGTCTCCGGCGCCTGCCTCATTGCTTGGTAATTTGAATGGTACAAGGGCGGTTAGCGCCGGGCAAATCTTGAGAAAGGTCCTAGCCCTACCTTTTTCCACAATTGGCGTCCCAAAGCGTGGGGCCCATCAGCGACACGTGGATCCAGTGGGAGAGGTCCCACTGGATCCACAGAGTGAACGACTGCAACGATCGGGAAGAGCTCGTGTCCGATAGACCCTCGTCTGACAGCCGATCATCCGACCTTCACTAGTTCTGAACAGACCTCTCTCGAGTGATCTACGGTCCTGACTGGGAACCATCAGGAGTGCCACGGGCATCACGAAGGAGAGAGGACGATCGGGCGCTGGATCCAGAGGACAGGAAACCGTCCATGCGGTCCGGGTAAGGTCGTGTAAACACGACGAATTGAGAAAAGATTGTTTTGTTTGGATAATACTAGTATTACGCTTTGTTGAAACCTCTGGAGATTCGCTGTCTGCAAACGGAGAAAACAACAGGCTCTCTCTTTGCAAACAGTGAAGGATAGGTAACGCAGACTTTTGTCCCCGTTGTAATCCGTCGTGCCTATCTTCCTCCCCCACTGTTTCCCGAACTGTCGTTCGTGGATTATTGTCTGGAGATTCTTTGTCTGCAAACAGGGAAGAACAAG
Organism: Lissotriton vulgaris; assembly: GCF_964263255.1. Classification (NCBI taxonomy): domain Eukaryota; kingdom Metazoa; phylum Chordata; class Amphibia; order Caudata; family Salamandridae; genus Lissotriton; species Lissotriton vulgaris. Next base: position 186,564,684 of record NC_141693.1, read on the forward strand.
GTCTCTCTTTGCAGGTAGAGAAAGAGTGGGTAACGATAACTTTTCGTGCCCACTTATTCTCCCCACTGAATTGTTTTGATTGACAGATTATTCGGTATTGGTTCGTTTGTGGTATTCACCGCCGGCAAACAACGGAGAATAGAAATATTCTGTCTAGTCTTTGCCCGCCGTGATAAGATAGGTAGTGCAGACTTTTGTCCCCGTTGTAATCCGTCATGCCTATCTTCTCCCCACTGGTTGGTAGCCTGTTTAGCCCGGACCGCTTATTAGAGATGAACCATCCAGCTCCACTGGAGGGCACCCCTAATAAGGACATGTTCACTAAGTATGGACTAGTCGCTATAGCTTACACTAAACTATGGCATAAATATACAAAAAAGAACCCTGAAAGTCAGTGGCCACTGATAGGTTCCTTTAATGAAAATAAAATAAAAACATTAGAAATAGCGCTCCAGAAAAATAAAACTACGCCCACTATGCTCGACAGTATCGGGATGTGGCGCAGAGAAATGGAACAACGAAAGAAAAGAGAAGAAGCAAAAATAGGGAAAGAATTACGAAAGGCAGCCCACCTGGCCGCAAAGCAACTAGAAGAGGAAATAAAGAAAGGAAGCTACACAAAACCAAGAATCAGGGTCGACAGGCCAATGTCCTGTTAGGACCCCCTCTGCGCTCTACCCTGAATTACCCTCCAAACAGCGGGCGAACGATGAGTTACTACTAGGTCCCCCAATCATCTACATGCCCCCTCCGTATGCTCCCAGCCAACAAAGCCTGCAAGCCCCAAGTGTGAGTGAAAGTGATCCTAGCACTAGTGCACCAGCCCTCACGGCCTCTGCACCAGCCACATTAACAACTTCATCAGACGATCCCGAGGCTAGCAAACAATCACCAGCCAGACTAAATAGGTTGAGCAAAGATGAACGGGATGGGATCGACAAAATAGCAAAGACATTAGTAGAACGAAGGGAGAGCGAAGATTATACAATGAGCGTATATAATTCACATGCCGACAGACGGCATTTCATCTTGCGATTCAGCTACTACACCCTGAACGCATATGAAGATAGGTATCAAAGTAAGGGTCCCGCTAAACTAACAACGCTGTATAGGAAGATTGATGTTGGAGATGGGACTGAACATGAGGCGACGGAGCTCTTCATGCAAATGCTTGAGGTCTTCCGCCACCTCACGGAACAGAAACCAGAAGCCAAGGTTACAGTCCCTGAAACAACCTCGGTAGAAGTAGCCAATACTATGATGCCTATCAGAGAAGCGGCCCCTTACTGGATCCCGCCACGGGGCCAGGGAACAAGCGATGATATCAATAATGAAAATGCAAAAGGGAGGGTTGTGTACAATTGGGTTTACCAACCATGGGACCGACAAGATATCCTAACCTTCAAACAAACCCTGCCCGATTTAAGAAAGAACCCGACGGCATTTTATACCGAATTAGGCACAGCCTTGGGTTCGACAATAATGACTTTAGCGGACATTGACTTGTTCTTTGGGTTATGCCTGCCAGCTGACGTGTGGAAGCAAATCCGGAAGGCTGACCACACGGATCTGTTTGGACATACCTGGGACCAACTCGGTAAACTAGATGGACAAAGAGAGCCTGGAAGGAAACCAGTAAAAGACATACTGGAACTCCCAGACAAACTAGTTCAGAAGTTAAAAACACTGATCCCGGAAAGAAAGGTAGACAGGTCGATAGTCACGGCCTGTCGACAGAAACCCCAGGAAGATGTGTCAGAATACTTCTCCCGATTCGAGACAGTGTTCTCTGACTACAGTGGCCAAGACATGACCACCGCAACCGGACAGCACCTGTTTGTACAAAATTATGTAAAGGGCCTAACACAAGAAGTCTCCCAAAAACTGCAGACGAGTGACAGTAGTTGGGGGGCCTCCAAACCCGCAGCTATCCTTCAGATGGCTCAGTATTACGAGCACCAAAAGAATGAGAATGATAGGGCGTCCGAGAGAAAGAAGAAAGATTTAAAGGAAAGGGTAATGATAGCCCAGATACAGGGTATAGCGATAGGACGGGAACACCAAAGAGGGAACTACCAATCAACCACCCCCAGAGATCTACCTCCTAAAGATCACACCCCAGCACCCCACACTGGACGTAGAGACATTAGCAATGACCAATGCGCCTTCTGCAAAGGGTTCGGCCATTGGAAATCCCAGTGTCCGGTTCTGCTAGAGATGAATAGAAATAGGGATTCCAGGGATGTGGCAGGTGGTCCGAGGAATAGAGTACAGGGACGAGGGAACCCCAACGACACCAACAATGACAGATCAGGGAAACTGAACACATTTGACCGTCCCCGACAGAACCAATATCAGCTGTCCGAAGGTGAAAATGCCCCCGACTTTGCATAGGACTGCCAGGGGCAAGGGAGGGATCCAGTCGAGCTCTGTGTTGACCAGCAAGGTCCTTATGTCACCGCTAAGGTCCTGGGTACAGAGTCTCCATTCTTGGTAGACACTGGGGCGACACGTAGTGTGTTATCAAAACGACTGATTCCAAGGGCACCCTTGTCTGGCTCACACATAACGTCGATAGGTTTCGATGGAACGCCCTCCACTAACCCCCTGTCCGTACCTATTACCTTTGACCTAGAAAACAACACCACTGACGCGACATTTCTGCTTTCCTCCAACTCCCCTGACGCCATTATGGGCATTGACTTACTGAAACATTTTCGAGCTACCATTAGGTGTTCCCCAGATGGAATACGAGTCATCCTGTACAACAACCCAGACCTGCCCAGATCCCGTCCCCCACGACACATGTGCTCCATAACTGACGCTGACATGTCCTTGCTTGACACCCTGCCTCCGTACCTATGGGCCAAAAATGACTCTGATGTGGGGCGAATGATGATTGATCCTATTCACATAACTGTACGACAGGACGCTATGCTCCCGAAACTCCCGCAATATCGGATATCGCCAGAGGGTGAGAAGGCACTGGTAGTGTTGGACAGGCCACATGAAGGGCCGCTCTCCCCCGGCTTGACCAGGCCCGAGCCCGGTCACACAAGCACCACACACCACCAGTGCACGTCCTCCGTCTCCTCAGGAACCCCTGCCCTCGAGCATGTCGACCTCGTGGGCCCGATCCACTACCGGCCCACGCGCCCAGCCCGGGCCGCCATCTTGGACACTTCACCACGTGGCCGCCTGGCCCCCGGCCGACCTCAACCCTGGGCCTGGCCAGGCCTCAGACATCCCGGCACCACCATCCACCCAGGAGGTGAGCGGGCTACTTGGCAAGTCAATGGGAGAAGGAGGTGTCGATGGCTCTCCCCCACCAAGTGCCGCTCGCCCATCGCCTCCCCGGGCGCTGGCTCCACCCCCCTGCTGGGTGTCTGGACTCCCTCATCCCGGACCTCCCGACCTCCAAGTGCGAGGGTCCGGACATCAAAGCACACCAGCCCTATAACTGGGGCAGCTCCAGACCAGGAAGGCAGTTGTATCTTGGAGTCGAGAGACGTAAAGAGGAACTCATCCTGGACGGACTACTGGCGCTGCCGTAGCTCTGTCCTGTGCACCATCGTCCTGCCTGTTGGCGCTGCCACAGCCGTCGTAACCTTCATCGTCCTGCCTGTTGGCGCTGCCACAGCCGTCGTAACCTTCATCCTTCATCGTCGTCCGGATCTGCTGGCGTGGCCGCGGACCGTTGTAACCGTCATCTTTCACCGGGACCTGCAGGCTCCGCCGCGGACCGTCGTCCTTCCTTCATCCATCTCGGGACCTGCTTGGCTCCTCCACGGCCCGATCATCAAGAACGCCGAGCTCGAGGATTGAGAGCTATTTTGAACTCACTGGTAACTAAGACTGTCCCGCTACCCCTTTCCTCAACCAGAGATCAGAACCGAGGGGACCCCTGAGTCCAGACCTCCTTGTATCATACCAACGTAACTTAAGAATTGCATATAAAGTCTCAATAACCTTTCATCTTGTGTGGTGTCCGTCTGTGGGGGGGAAGTTACTTATCTGTACAGTCGTTGGAGACGGCTCTCCCTGGAGACCTCTCCCCGTAATCTCGGCCGACCCTCCCGGTCCGTCTAACATTGGTGGCCAGCGGCGCGATCCGAATCACCGCATAACGTACAGAGAGTAGCTCACCCCACAACGAACCACCATGTCAACTAAAGAGAGCGGATCAACTGAGAAATTCCAAATGGAAAAACTAGAGGAGTACAGCCATCGTGAACTAAAGCAGTTCTGCATCGAACTAGGTATCGCTACCACCGTACTAAGCACCAAGGACGATTTTAAGCATGCTCTAGAATCTTGGGCAGAGACCGGGGATGTCGAAGCCCCTGAGCAAAGCACCGCGAAAAAAACCAACACGGCCCCTGAAGGGCAAAGAACCAGCCTCTCGCAAGACGAAATCCAAGAAAGAGAAAAAACCCGACTACACGAACTAGAAATGGCCCGACTCAAGATGGACGTAGAACTCAAGTTGGCCGAACAAAAAATAAACTTAGAGCACCTACGTATCCGAGAAGAAAGAGAGGAGAAACAGAGGCAAAGGGAGCTCGAGGAAAAGAAACTAGCGTACGAGCACGAACGGAACCTAGCCGAGATCAACCTGCGCAAGCAGAATAAAGAGTTAGGGGTGCCCGAGAGACCACACACCCCAGGGACCACGGAGAAGAAAGTACACATCCCCAAGGATGTTGTCCGAGAATATTTTCGAGAAGACGACATCCAGCAATGGTTTAAGGCCTATGAAATCGCGATGACTGCGCACCGGATCGATAGAAACGATTGGGGAGCCGGCCTATGGGGCAAATTCCTCAATGAGGGCCGCGATACCCTGTTACAGCTCCCAGACCACCAGATGACCTCCTACGACCATATGAAAGCGGCCCTCCTCACCCGCTATGGCCTAACGCCCGAAATGTACCGTCAGAGGTTCCGAGACTGCACACGCATCCCGGGTACAACTTGGGTGGACTATGTAACGTACTTTAGCAGAGCTTTCGAAGGCTGGATCAGAGGGAACAACGTCACGACCTACGAGCAGCTGTTCAATCTGATGGTATGGGAGCATCTGTCCAACAATTGCTTCATTGAACTACGCCAACACCTCCTCGACAGCAAGTTAACCGATCCCCGGCAGCTCGCAGCCGAAGCTGACCGGTGGGAGATCACCAGAGTGGGCCGGAATGGGTCCTACGAGCAGAACAGGAACAACAATGGTCACCACCGACCCAGAGGAGGAGGAGGGGGCCAAGGACGAGGAAGAGACAACACTCCGGCCGCCCCCGCTACCAGCACCACCCCCCCGGCCAACCGGGGCAGCACCCCGGCGCGACCGGGGTATAGAGCCAATGTTACATGTCACCGATGCCAACGAGTCGGCCACTATGCGAACGACCCAAGCTGCCCGCAGTATCAGAGTCCAAAACCCCGCCATGTGGCCGCCGCGGCACTAGGGGAAGAACAGATCTCCGAGGAACAAGAAACAGACGGGCAAGAGTATCAAGAGTGGGAGCCAGCCGCCATGACTCTCGCGTGCTTAGGGGGAAGAGACATGGTCCCGCGGGTCCCCCTACCCGCTAACACCCAGAAGTACAGCCAATGGGTGAGCATCAATGGCCAACGGGCCGAAGCCCTTCGAGACACCGGGGCCAGTGTGACAGCCGTCCGCTGTCATCTGGTGACCCCAGAACAATATCTACCGAACATTCTCTGCCCTGTGCGATCAGCCGACAACTCGGAAAGTCTGTGTCGGATGGCCTGCGTCCCCTTTGAGTGGGGAGGGGTCTCCGGCATGTTGAAGGTAACGGTCCGAGACGACGCCCCCGTGGACTGCCTCCTCGGAAATGACCTGGAGAGCTCCCCGTGGGCCGCCGTGGAGCGAAAAGAACACTTGGGGATGTTGGGCGTCCCGGACTGGGCGTGCGTCACCACCCGGTCCATGGCCGCCCGTGCCAACCATCACCAAGAAGAACCAGAATGGCCGGCGCCACCGCCTCCGGTCGCCCCAGCCGAGACCCCCGACCATGACACCTCCCTCGAACTTGCTCAACCTGCCGACCTCAATAACCTTGACCAGTGGGCTCAAGAGGGGGGACCCACACAAGAACAATTTCGCCAGGAGCAGAAGACCTGTCCCTCCCTCGAGGGACTCCGCCAACAAGCGCTCGCCCAAAGCGCAGGGGATACCTCCGGAACTCATTGGGTCTACTGGGACAATGATCTGTTGTACAGCGAGCAACGAATCGCCGAGCTGGGGGCCAACCGAGTACTAGTAGTGCCCCTCCGCTTTAGAGACTTCCTGCTCAACCTGGCCCACGATGTCCCCCTGGCAGGGCACCTGGGACAGGATAAAACCTACAGTCGCCTAGTGACCCACTTCTTCTGGCCCAAAATGAGAAACGATGTGCACCAGCATTGCCGATCTTGCCCCACGTGCCAAGCCAGTGGGAAGAGCGGCCGCAAACTAAAGGCCCCCTTGCAACCTTTTCCAGTAGTCACGACCCCATTTGAGAGGGTCGGTATAGACATTGTGGGACCCCTGGACCCGCGTACGAAACAAGGCCATCGCTTCATTCTGGTGCTAGTGGACCACGCCACCCGCTACCCTGAGGCTGTTCCTCTCCGGACCGTGACAGCCCCAGTGGTCGGCCGGGCCCTGATGGGGATCTTCTCCCGTGTGGGGTTCCCCCGAGAAGTCGTCAGCGACAGAGGCACGAACTTTATCTCTAAATACATGAAATCTCTCTGGCAACAGTGTGGGGTCACCTACCGCTTCACGACCCCCTATCACCCCCAAGGGAACGGACTTGTTGAGCGGTTCAACCGCACGCTGAAAGAAATGATCGGGGGATTGGAAGAGCCCCTCCGTCGCCAGTGGGATGTGCTGCTGCCGTGCCTCCTCTTCGCCTACCGAGAGGTCCCACAGAAATCCCTAGGCTTCAGCCCATTCGAACTGCTCTATGGGCACCCAGTGCGGGGGCCACTCAGCCTGATCAAAGAAGGCTGGGAGATGCCTCCGGCAAAGAACCCTCCAGATGTCTTCCGGTACCTCCTCACCCTCCGCAACCAGTCCCGGCGGTTCAGAGACCTAGCAAAAGCTAACCTAGAGGCCAGCCAAGAGGACATGAAAAAATGGTATGACCAGAACGCCTCATCCATTGAATTTGAGCCGGGACAACAGGTATGGGTCATGTCCCCCACGGAGCCATGCGCTCTCCAAGACAAATGGACGGGACCCTTCAAGGTGATCGAGCGCAAGGGTCCTGCCACCTATCTGATCGATATGGAGTCCTCCCGGAACCCCCTCCGAGTACTCCACACCAACAGACTGAAACCCCACTTTGCACGAACCGAACTCAGCCTACTGATGGCCACAGACAATGGGGTTGAAGACGACTCCGAACCTCTCCCTGACCTCCTGCGGACCCAGGAGCAAGACGGCTCCGTGGATGGGGTCCGACTCTCGGAGACCCTCACCAGAGAACAACGCCAAGAGTGCCAAGCCCTCCTGTCACGGTTCGCCAGTCTGTTCTCCCTCACCCCAGGTGTCACTTCCTGGTGTGTGCACGATGTGGACACCGGAGACAGCCCTCCTATCCGCCACCGGGCCTACCGCGTACCTGATCGGGTACGGGCCTGCATCCAGGCGGAAGTGGCTAAGATGCTCACACTCGGGGTCATCGAGCCCTCAGACAGTCCATGGGCCAGCCCGGTCGTACTGGTCCCCAAAGCAGCCGCCCCCGGAACCACACCAGAACTCCGGTTCTGCATCGACTACCGGGGCCTGAATGAAGTCACCAGAACGGACGCACATCCCATCCCCCGGGCAGATGAACTGGTCGACCGAATGGGAGCTGCCCGCTACCTTAGCATCTTCGACCTGACAGCAGGTTATTGGCAGATCGGCCTCACACCCCGAGCACAAGAACGTTCTGCCTTCTCCACCCCCGATGGCCATTACCATTTTACGGTCATGCCCTTCGGCATGAAGAATGCCCCAGCGACTTTCCAACGGCTCGTCAATCAGGTCCTGGCGGGGCTCGAAGGGTTCAGCGCCGCCTACCTAGACGACATCGCTGTGTACAGCCACCATTGGACCGAGCACCTCCATCACCTCCGAGCAGTGCTGCAAGCCCTTCAGCGAGCTGGCCTCACAATCAAGGCCAGCAAGTGTCAAATTGGACAAGGATCTGTGACCTACCTCGGACACCAGGTGGGAAGCGGCCTAGTAGCCCCTCTACAGTTGAAAATTGCCGCCATCCAGGACTGGCAGCCCCCTATCACCCAAACCGAGGTACGAGCTTTCCTGGGCCTCACGGGCTATTACCGAAGGTTCGTGAAAGACTATGGTACCATAGTGGGGCCTCTCACCGAACTCACGTCAAAAAATCAGCCCAAGAAGGTGAACTGGACCCCAGAGTGTCAAGCGGCATTCGAACAGTTGAAGGCCGCCATGTGTTCCGCTCCTGTGCTCCAGGCCCCAGACTACAGCCGGGAGTTCGTCGTCCAGACGGACGCCTCCGACCAGGGCATTGGGGCGGTCCTGTCCCAAGTAAACACCGAGGGCCTTGATCAACCGGTGGCCTTCATCAGCCGGAGACTCCTACCACGGGAGCAACGCTGGAGCACCATAGAGAGGGAAGCCTTCGCCGTGGTATGGGCCCTCAAAAAGCTCCGGCCCTACCTTTTCGGCACCCACTTTCGGGTGCAGACCGACGGCCGACCCCTGCAGTGGCTGATGCACATGCGGGGGGAAAACCCCAAGTTGCTACGCTGGTCCATATCCTTGCAGGGGATGGACTTCACAGTCGAACACCGGCCTGGGTCCGACCACGCCAACGCGGATGGCCTGTCCCGGTTTTTCCGCCTCGACGAAGAGAGTCCCCAAGAGGATGGGTAACTCTCCCCGCCTTCAGCTGGGGGGGACGCATGTTGGACAGGCCACATGAAGGGCCGCTCTCCCCCGGCTTGACCAGGCCCGAGCCCGGTCACACAAGCACCACACACCACCAGTGCACGTCCTCCGTCTCCTCAGGAACCCCTGCCCTCGAGCATGTCGACCTCGTGGGCCCGATCCACTACCGGCCCACGCGCCCAGCCCGGGCCGCCATCTTGGACACTTCACCACGTGGCCGCCTGGCCCCCGGCCGACCTCAACCCTGGGCCTGGCCAGGCCTCAGACATCCCGGCACCACCATCCACCCAGGAGGTGAGCGGGCTACTTGGCAAGTCAATGGGAGAAGGAGGTGTCGATGGCTCTCCCCCACCAAGTGCCGCTCGCCCATCGCCTCCCCGGGCGCTGGCTCCACCCCCCTGCTGGGTGTCTGGACTCCCTCATCCCGGACCTCCCGACCTCCAAGTGCGAGGGTCCGGACATCAAAGCACACCAGCCCTATAACTGGGGCAGCTCCAGACCAGGAAGGCAGTTGTATCTTGGAGTCGAGAGACGTAAAGAGGAACTCATCCTGGACGGACTACTGGCGCTGCCGTAGCTCTGTCCTGTGCACCATCGTCCTGCCTGTTGGCGCTGCCACAGCCGTCGTAACCTTCATCGTCCTGCCTGTTGGCGCTGCCACAGCCGTCGTAACCTTCATCCTTCATCGTCGTCCGGATCTGCTGGCGTGGCCGCGGACCGTTGTAACCGTCATCTTTCACCGGGACCTGCAGGCTCCGCCGCGGACCGTCGTCCTTCCTTCATCCATCTCGGGACCTGCTTGGCTCCTCCACGGCCCGATCATCAAGAACGCCGAGCTCGAGGATTGAGAGCTATTTTGAACTCACTGGTAACTAAGACTGTCCCGCTACCCCTTTCCTCAACCAGAGATCAGAACCGAGGGGACCCCTGAGTCCAGACCTCCTTGTATCATACCAACGTAACTTAAGAATTGCATATAAAGTCTCAATAACCTTTCATCTTGTGTGGTGTCCGTCTGTGGGGGGGAAGTTACTTATCTGTACAGTCGTTGGAGACGGCTCTCCCTGGAGACCTCTCCCCGTAATCTCGGCCGACCCTCCCGGTCCGTCTAACAGGTAGCGATCATTCAGTCTCTGGTAAATGCCGGAGTGGTTGAAGAGGTGGTTAGCAACGTCTGCAACAGCCCAATCCTACCTATTGTTAAGAAGCAAGGTGAAGGAGATGAGAAAGCGTACCGCTTCATCATCGACTTGCGAGAGATTAACAAAGTGGTTGTACCCCAATATCCTGTAGTCTCTGATATCACCACCATTCTGACCCTCATCCCGTCCACTGCCACCACCTTCACTGTTATCGACCTTAAGAACGCGTTTTTCTCTATCCCCATCCATCCAGATAGCCGTTATCTCTTCGGCTTCACTTTAAAATCCCGCTCGTACCGATTTTGTAGAGCTCCCCAGGGGTACACTGAAAGTCCCAGCATTTACAGCCAGGCCCTCAAAAGACAGCTGGGTGCCTTCCAGCTACCAGAGGGAGTGGTGTTGATCCAATATGTCGATGATATCCTTTTGGCGGCCGACACCACCCCACTTGCCACGACAGCCACTGTCCAACTCCTACACTTTCTTGCAGAAAATGGCCATAAAGTCTCCAAAAAGAAGTTACAGTTCTGCCAGCCACAAGTGACTTACCTAGGCCATCTTCTGTCCAAAGAAGGGAGGAAACTTACACCCGACCGAATCCAAACCATCCTAGACACCCCCATCCCAAAAACACAAAAGCAGGTCCGCTCCTTGGTTGGCCTAACCTCTTTTTGCAGACAGTGGTTACCTAATTACAGCCTCATTGTGAAACCATTACTTGCCCTGCTGACCAAAGATGCCCCCTCCTCGCTTCCTTGGACCACTGAGTGTCAAGCCTCCTTTAAGGAATTACGGGATGCACTCTGCTCAGCACCCGTCCTCGGAACGCCGGATTACTCCAAACCCTTCTCCCTCTTCACCCACGAAAGGGAGGGATGTGCATTGTCTGTCCTAACTCAATCAATTGGTCCTAAGCAACGCCCTTGTGCCTACTTCTCCGCCACTCTTGATCCTGTAGCCAGAGCTTTGCCTGCCTGCCTTCGAGCAGTAGCTGCCGCTGCTGTCTCTATCCGTCAGAGCGAGGGAATCGTACTTTCCAACTCCCTCACAGTATTAGTACCCCATGCAGTCGACACCCTTTTGAACCAGACAAAGACCCAACACCTGACTAGCGCACGACTGACAGGGTACGAGTTGACTCTGCTTGCACCCCACATCACACTAAAGAGATGCACGACTTTGAATCCTGCCACATTGTTACCCCTGCCTGAAAATGACCCCGACATTCCTCCCATCCACGACTGTGTGACCCTCACGGACGAACAAACCAGGAGTAGGGTTGACCTCCGAGACACTGCTTTTTCTGACCCCGATGGAGAGCTATGGGTAGACGGCTCATGCATCAAACTCCCAGATGGCACCACTTCAGCTGCCTATGCAGTAACGACAGCCCGAACAGTAGTTGAGACAGCCTGCATCACATAACGATCTGCCCAGGCAGCAGAGCTGATAGCCCTCACACGAGCATGCATCATAGCCACAGGGACCACCGCGAACGTATATACAGACAGCCAGTATGCCTTCGGAGTGGTCCATCATTTTGGACTCCTGTGGAGGGAGAGGGGATTCCTGACGTCCCACGGCACCCCGATCCTCCACGAGATCTAGTCTCCGCTCTGATTGAAGCAGTTCTCCTCCCCAAACGATTAGCGGTGATCAAATGTCAGGCACACAAAAGGGTGACAGACTTAGTCGGACAAGGGAATGCATTGGCCGACATCACTGTACGAACCACAGCTGAGAATAGGACGGTAACACGCATGTATGTGACCAGGTCACAAGCAGAAAAATGGAGTGACACAAGGGTAATGATCAGAGACATACAGTCGGCCAGCACCCCTCACGAGCTGACTAAGTGGGCAAGGGTGGGTTTAAAGGATGAGGAGGGCTGCTGGCGAACGAAGGATGCAAACAAATGGTTGCTGCCCGACTCATATCTGATCCCCATACTGACGATGGCACACTCCCCCGCACACATAGGATATGCACCCATGATCGAACTCATTTCCAAAGTCTGGCACAACGACAAAATCCCTGACTCGGCCAGACGCCTAGTTCAGCAGTGCCTTATCTGTCTGCAACACAACCCCGGGAAAGGAACTGTGGTACCACGGGGAGGGTTTGGGACCCCCAATCACCCCTTTGAGGTCCTCCAGATGGACTACATCCAACTAGAGAGATGCCAAAGCCTGAAGTATGTACTAGTCATCGTATGTGCCTTCAGCAAATGGGTAGAGGCCTATCCAACCCGTGACAACACTGCCATGACTACTGCCAAAGTACTACTGAAGGAATTCTTCCCTCGCTATGGCCTTTGTCGAATTCTATGGAGCGACAATGGCCCCCACTTCATAGCTGAGGTTATCCAACTAATCCTAAAGGGGTTGGGGGTGAAGCAAAGGTTTCATGCGGTCTTCCACCCCCAATCCGCCGGTCTAGTGGAACGCCATAATGCCACACTGAAGCTGAAATTGTCAAAAATAGTGGCCACCACTGGACTTAACTGGCCGGATGCCCTCCCACTGGCCTTGTTATCGATGCGCTCCACTCCCACCAAGCACCATTTGACCCCCTACGAGGTCGTGTTTGGGCGACCGATGAATCTCTGGACTGCTCCCAAACCGACCTCCATTCATGACGTCCCAGACGTCCTACTATCTGATTATTTGTGCAAGTTAACTAAAACGTTGTCTGTCATTCATCAACAGGTGCAGCAGGCCATCCCCGATGCTTCCAGGGGCCCCGGCCATGACATCCAACCGGGAGATTTCGTGTTGATACGAAATTTCCAGCGGACCAAGAGTCTGGAACCGCGGTGGACGGGCCCCTGGCAAGTGCTGATTACCACCCGAACGGCACTTCGAGTGGAGGGGAAGAAGCACTGGCTGCACGCACATCATTGCCGGAAGGTCTCTGCAAACCTGGCCACGACAGAAAACGTCAGCACCCAAGAAGAGCTCCTGAGCAAAGACCGACCGATATTGGACTGTTATCCCGATACTGAGGCACTCGAACTTGCAAAATTCTCTGATCCCACTGTGCCATCCAGAGAAGGGTATTTCCTGCGTCGAAAGGAGGGAGTTTCGGCTAAGTAGGCCACGGACTAAGTTAAATCTCAGAACGGTGACCTAAACACAATCAAGGGTTACCGGGAGAGAAGCTAAACGAAGTCTGTGGTTCTGCCCACTACAGAGCCCCTTGAAGGTGATGGAAGCGCCAGATAAGAAGATGATGGAAGCAACAGGAAATACCCAGTATAGAAATCCAAAGACTGACAACTTGCACAAATCAAAGACAATCGCACTCTTCATTGTCTTCCTCTTCTGCCTCCTCCTCATGACCTCCTTCTGGATTCTGGAGGAAAGCACACCGGCTCATGAGGCATTGCTACCTACTGCACAACCAACACCCCTGAAAGAGCATCACCTAATCTCTCTGTCGCCTCAGCTCCGAGAAAGGCGCAGGGAATTCTGGAACAATTCCTTCGTGCAACTGTTGCACCAACACAACCTTGCTGCAAATGCTACGAACTGCTGGATCTGCGGGTTGCTCCCGCATGCCACAGGACACTCCATCCCCTTCATCCCTTCTCCTTTCTCAGTTCACGGCTCCTGCCTCGCCTGGTTGATCCTCATGCAAGAGAGCCACAAGGACAACGCCACCTCCAGCCGGACAGTGTCACACTTCTACTCTGAGTTCTGGCTGAACAGAACCGGAAAGACCCCTACTGCCCTGTGTCCTGCGCTCGCAGGCGCCACCTTCCTCAAAGACATTCCAGCCAAAGAACGAGTCGAAGTACAGGTACTCCACAATCCAGCCAGAACCACCTTCTCTCATCTGCAAAAACAAACTACCGCCACCCTGACTGTGGCTCTGTCTGTTATCAATGTCACCGGTCTTGTGTGCCTAGAAGGCCAGGGAACGCAACTGGTGGGTCACAGCTCCTGCCGAATCACCAGAACATTGGACTCAGTTGACCCCCCTTCCTTTGTTGCTTCTCCGAACATGTACTTTGTGTGCGGCACCAAAGCTTACACCTGGCTCCCGAAAGGTTGGAAGGTTACCTGCTACATTGCCTTCATCCTTCCCCCCACGTATGTAGCCCCGGCTAACCATCACCGGCAGAGGCGTGCAGATGACATGGAACAAGCCGACTCCACTGGAGCTCAGTTCCTAGATGCAGCAAAGGGACTTGTTCCTCTGTGGGGCCCAATGGCAAACAGCCGCGCTATCCGACACCTGACCCAGGCAGTAGAAACAACGATCAACATCACGGCTGGCATCCTCGCCAACAACACGGCGGAGCTTCAGGCGGTCCGCCTTGTGACCCTCCAAAATCGTCTTGTCCTGGATGTGGTCCTAGCCGACCGAGGAGGAGCATGCCGCATCATCGGATCTAGCTGCTGCACCTACGTGCCAGATAACTCGCCTTCAGTCTACAAAGCCATTGAGCACCTCCACAGACTTTCCTCGGAGGTTCACCAAGAACAAGAAGGATGGTCGCTCGGGAGCTGGTTTTGGGACACTTTGAAGAATTGGGGTTGGAAGTTGTTTTCCTTCGTGCTGATACCCGTTGTGATATTATGTGGGTGTTGCTTAGGTATCCAATGTCTGCCACCTTTGTGCGGCCTTGTTTCTAACTGTATGTGCCCAAAGACTTTGGACTTCCGAAATGAGCACATGAGCCCCCTCTATGAAGTAGAAATACGTGGCCTTATGGGGATAAATCCAAACTGACAAGTTGGCGAGACATGTTAAAAGGGAGGACTGTGGAATTTTAGTTTGCGATCTGAACATCATCTGCGCCAGCTTGTCACCTATGTACTACGTGCACGGCAGCCATTTTAGATATCATGGTCTCCCTGTCCACGATCGATCGCCAGCGCGCCCCTCTGACCCAGCAAGCATCCTCCGCGCACCCTGGCTCCCCCTCCCTCCCCCTCATGAGCATGACCCTTCTGCATGACCCTGTCCTTGGGAGTCACGCCAGCACCTGACCAACACCTCCTCTCCTCCCATGAATGCCCCTCTGTTGATAAACCCTCCCTCCGCACTGGATTGTCCACGCAGCATGAATACCACTCCATTGATGGCCCCTCACCCCGTGTCCGACTGTCCACACAGGTCCGAGGCCATCGCCTAAGCCGGGAGATATCATTTACTGCCCCTTATTGTATGAGGTCGCTCTCCTTCAAAGGACCCTCTATTGATCCAGGCCTCCCCACCCCCTGTGATATGATCAGGCGCACACATCCTAAGACTCGACAGAACACTCAGCTGCGTGATGACCCCCTCCTCTTATCAGCAGGTTGAGGACCTCTATTGTGAAGGTATATGGGGGTGGGATTGACACAAGGATTACGGGGATGTCTTTTCCTTGCTTTACAAAGTTCTGATTGTAATAAAGAAAGGTCACATGCCATAAACCAGTGTATAAGAGGCCAGGCCTCAGAGAGGCTGTTAGAGCACCTCGAGACGATACCTTGTTGTCTGATCTGATGTGTTCTGCTCCGTCGGAATAAACTTCTGTTTTCCTGCCTTCTGGTCTCCGGCGCCTGCCTCATTGCTTGGTAATTTGAATGGTACAAGGGCGGTTAGCGCCGGGCAAATCTTGAGAAAGGACCTAGCCCTACCTTTTTCCACACTACATAAAAATATCAAAAGCTCTTAGTCACCAGTATCTCTATGGCATGGGCTGGAAGTTTGGTTCCACTTGTGCTGCTGCCTCCTCCTCTCACATTATGCTTTTTCCACTTTTAGAAGGTGAAGAAAGTCATGTCGAGCCATAGTACTGAACATGGCCCGTGCTCTAGCCAACTCTACTCCACTAAGTCACACACCACCTCTGGAGTCAAGAATAAATGCGTCTTGCATTGCTTTTAATTTCTGGTTCACAGAACTGAAGGGCTGTCTCTGATTCTACACATATCTAGTACAATAAGAAAATATAATGAATCTGAATCAATCACCTTGCTGACCTTTCATGCTGCTTTTAGCATTGTCTCTCTGTCGGAGAAGTAAAAGAGGCAGTATATGGTGGGGTTGCAGGTGGCAGCCAGGGAATTCAGGACTTGAACCAGCTCGTAACTGGATGGGGTTAATGCCTTTGTTAACTTTCGGCAACCCCACCAGCCTGATATTATTCCTGTGGGCACTACCCTCCGTATCTTCCACCTTCACCCTCTCTGAAAAGTGTTTGAAAGATACTGTTGCAGAACTTAAGACAATCACCAGAGTTTATAAAGAGTCTTCTGCCTTGGAAATGCATCCGCCCAACTCTGTGGCCTTAGGCAGGCTGTGACACATCATGGAGACATCCAGATAAAACTAGTCAATTCTGCCCTCTAGGAAGGAAAGATATTCCCTTATGGCTTGCGAATATTACCCATTGTCTCCATGGTGGTGAAGGCCACTTAGTTCTTGACCACTGTGACAGGTGTCCACCATTGCAACCCAGTAAATTACACCACCAAACTAACTCCAACTCAGAAGGAGAACAAAAGGAAAGAAGGTAGGGCATTCAAAGCAGGTGGTGCGTCAAGGATTATACACAGGTGCAATGAGTAGAAGGCTTAGATGGACTTCGATGAGGCCAGTAATGGCCAGTAATCATCGCCGTCCCAGGACTCAGCATTCCAATGCCAAAGGACCCCCAAGAAAAAGATATGGCCATCCCTCCAGCGAGCCAAAGGTGGTCAAGTCAAGGAAGCTCCAGGCTGCCACAAACACAGTCTAACAAATGGGTGCCATAATCTTCATCCCAGGGACTGGGTGCTCATTTGCTTCAAGTGGGTGAGTGCCTCTCCGGGAAAATGACTAGGATTTTTGACAGTGGAGCACACTCCTGGTGTGTTGATGATGTCCACTCAGTCGGAAAAGGTAGATGGTTCAGTAGGGTAAATCCTCCTGAGTATAAAGATAGATACAGATTACACGTTTCTGCTTCCCTCTGTACACAGAGGTCCGACTCCCTTCTGCACTCAAAGAGTCTGTATACAAAGTCAACTCCACTCTCTTGAAAGTTGGATTTACAAGGACTGTAAATGGTCTGTAATCATCCATAAGTGACTGTACTGAGGTACATTCAGTCCATGTGGGTCTTGCACTGTTGTTAGTGGGGGGCGTGGCTAGTCAGGCCATCATGGCGGACGTGTGCTAGTTAGCTCCTTCCAGCCCAGCACTTATCCGGCATTCATCCTTGCTTCCTCGGACGCTTTGGTGGTCCTTGAGGGGATATCCTTCCTTTGGTAGCCGGCCAAGACGGTCCGGTGCCCCTGCTGAGTGGTTGCTGTGCCGGTAGACGAAGGCAGCTGGTCCGGCGTGCTGTAGCCTAGTGGGAGTCAGAGAAGCCGGGACCTCGATTTTAGAGGGTCCGGGACTGCACGGCTGACGGCTTAAACCCAGCGGAGGACCGCCGACCGGAATCGAGGCTGTGTGCAGGGCATGATGGCACAGGAACGACATTGGATGCGCCCCCCCCGGTGAGGAGACGGCAGGGAGAGTGCTCCGTTCTGTCTGCTGGATTGTTCCCAGTGTTGCTGCAGTGCGGGTGGTTGCCCCGCGTCCCGCTGCCTGGGGCCTTGGTTTGGTTTGCGGCGGCGGTGCCTGGAGCGGAGCGTGGGGCTCCATTCTGCCCGCTGGAGCCCCCCCTAGTCGGGACCCCCCCATCCCTCTGTCCAACGGGAGATCGGCGGGCGGGCCGGGCCGCGTGGGGGGGGGGGGGTGGTGGCGAAGTTGGTGCAGAGGCTGAACAGCGGAGACGCCCGAGGCGTGGGCGGTGTGCATGCGGGGGCCCACTGGGGGTGGCCCGGTCTCGTCCAGTTATCGCGAAACTGCTGAATTACTTTGATCGTGATGCCATCCTAAAACAGGCCAGAGCTAAAGAACCCCTAATGTTTGAAAATCACCGGATCATGGTGTTCTCGGATTACACACGCATGGTACAGCAGCAGTGTAATCCGGGAACACCATGATCCGGTGATTTTCAAACATTAGGGGTTCTTTAGCTCTTTAGCAGCAGCGCCAGTCGTTTCAGGCAGCTAAGGCCCGGCTAAGAGAACTCAAGCTCCAGTATGCCCTATTGTTTCCGGCACGCCTTCGCGTGGTGTTTCAGTCACGGATGTTTTTCTTTGATTCTCCAGAAGACGTCTTCAAATGGACTGATGAAACTGTGCGGGTGAGGGTCCATACCCCCCCTGGTCTGCATTCTGATTCATCGTTAAGCGAGGGGGCGCAGCAGGTCTTGCAGAAACAGCAACGGCGGGGCCCTCGGAGGTCCCGGTCCTGGAGGCAGTCACAATCATGCAGCTCGGGGGTCGGGGGAGATGCAGTGCCCTGGACACAGAAGACAGGATCCTCAGTCCCGGCTGGAAGAGATAGTACTGGAGAACCCTCGTAATTGGACCCTGTGCAATGTTATGTTATGTTATGTTAATTTCGATTTATATAGCGCCAAATCACCGACAGGTCTCTTAGCGCTTGCTTTGGGAACCCGTCCTGGCTTTCCCTGCGAGATAACCCCTACTGGGCATCCCCAAGGTGAAGACCAGGCATCCCATCGCGGTGGGCCGTAGTGGAGATTAAGCAAGCTATTGCCCAGAGTTGCAGAGGGTAAACCCATGATTCGAGTAGGCACCGAGGCGAGAATTATCGAGTCCGTGGATATTTTTGAGCTCAAGACCCTGCCGCGTCGGGAATCGAACCCTGGTCCCGGGTCTGACCTCTGCATCAGGGTCTGCCTCCTCTAACCAGTGAGCCACACTTCTCCACATAATGCATATTAAAGCAATAATGCTTGCTTTAATACCGAGGGAGCCCCTGCGTGGGCTCGAGCCCTGCAGTTCTCACACCTGTAGGTAGCGAGTGGTACTGTTATGGGTGGTAAGTTAGGGATCCATTGGTGGGAGAGGCCCGGGTCCCCCGGTTGGGGACCTGGCTCCAATCCGACCGCAACAGGTACTTCAAGGTTTCATGAGGTGTGGGGGGTTTGTTGGGGGTTGGGGCAGTTTGGTTGTGGGGTTAGATTGTGCTTCCACACCGAGCATCACATGCTTTACATACACATCGCTACAAATACTTTTGGGGGCTCCCAAACAGCGCGCACCTAGATGGCTAGCGGGTTGACAACGGCCCAGGGGTCCCTGGCCACCCTTCGGGTGGTCAGCTGGAATGTTCGTGGGCTTCTAGATAAAATCAAGCGGGCGGTCCTGCGACAGGCCAAGCGGGTTGGGGCGGATGTTCTCTTTCTGCAGGAAACTCACCTGATGGGCTCCAAGGTGCTCTGTTTACAGCGCTATGGTTATCAACAAGTGTTCCACATGCTGGCTTCACACAGGGGTCCAGGGGCGTGGCTATTCTTACCCATCATAGGGTTCCCTATGTGCATGCTCAACAGTGGCTGGACGGACAGGGGCGCTATGTTTTTGTCCGTGGTATGATTGGAATGGAGAATGCTCCCCCTCCGTTGCAATGGTCCCTGGTGAAGCGGTTGTTGGCGCTGTGGTCTGATATGCCTGACATGGTCTCTGTGGTGGGAGGTGATTGGAACGATGTCATAGACCCCAGTAGTGATTGGTCCAGGGCGGGCGGGGTCCGTGGGTGCTCTCAACCCACAAAGTTACACGCACTGGTGTCCAGTCTGGATTGGGTGGACGCGTGGCGGCTTCACCATGGCACCAGGAGGGAATATACATTTTTGTCGGCAGTGCATGCGTCCTTCTCAAGGATTGACTATGTGTTTGTTCCTCGGGGGTGGTTTCGAGGGTGGTGTCGGCTGGTATTCACCCTAGGGGGTTGTCGGACCATTCCTCAGTGTACATCAACTTGCAGCTGGGCGGGGTGGGCGGCCTCAGTTCCGATGGCGCCTCTCGGTGTGTCATCTACAAAATGTGGACTATGACAAACATATGAGGAAGGCGATCGCGGACTATTTGACCACAAACTTGGGCTCGGTCTCTGACGCAACGACCTTATGGGAGGCGATGAAGCCTACACTTCAAGGGGCAGACATCGCCTGGTGCGTGGCTGCGCGTAAACTGCGCAGGGACGCTTTGGTTAGGGCGGAAGCAGAGGTGGAAGGATTTGAGCGTCAGAGTAGGGAGGATAGTGGGGGCATGGGGGTGCGACGCCTGCTTCAGGCTCAGCAGTCGTATGCCTCTCTTCTTTTAGAAGAGGCGAGACAGGCGTGGCTGGCAACGCGTAGCAGAGTCTGCCAATGGGGAGATAAATCTGGCAGAATGCTGCACAGGCTCTGTCAGGGGACCCTCCGCCCACAGGCCCTTCCGGGAATACTGGACGGGAACGGAGCACCACTGGTAGGCCCCCAATCAATAGCTGATTGTTTTGCGGAGTACTATGCCGACCTCTAAGCCCCGCGGGAGTGCCTGGCAGAGGAGTGGGTGGAGAGATTCATTGGGGATCTCCCGCCGAAGGCTGTGTGATAAAACGCAGCAGCTATTGGACCTACCATTATCAGACGAAGAACTGGCGGGGGCCCTGGGGGAACTCAATTCTGGGAAGGCGCCAGGCCCTGACGGGTTTCCGAGCGAATTTTTTAGGCGATACGATCTCCAGCTGGCTTCTCTTTATCGTGCAATTGTGGAGGAATCCAGGGAGGCGGGTAAGCTTCCCCCGGACTGGCGTCATGCAGAGGTAGTAGTGTTTCTGAAGCCGGGTCGGCACCCGGAGCGGCATGCCTCCTACCGTCCGATCTCGCTCCTAAATGTGTAGTCAAGGTGTTGGCCAAGGCGCTGGCTAACCGTCTCCTACCGCATATATCGGCCCTGGTACATCCGGACTAGGCGGGCTTTATGCCTCAGCGGGCGACGCGCCACATCAGGCAGGCGCATTTGGCACTGGCGGCAATTTGACGGTCCGGGACCCCGGCTGCCCTTCTTCTGGCAGACATAGATAGGGCATTCGACTCCCTCAGCTGGGTCTACCTCTTTGCCCTTTTGCGCAGACTCAATTTTGGCCCACATTTCTTATCCTATGTCCACCTCCTATACACCGAGCTGACGGCGTCGGTGAGGGTGACCGAGGCTGTATCCTCCCGCTTCTCGGTGCAGCGTGGCACGCGGCAGGGTTGCCCCCTGTCCCCGTACCTATTCGCCCTGGCTATGGAGCAGCTGGCGGCATGGGTGCGCATGGACGCGCATGTGAAGGGATTTGAGTGGGCTCTGGGGGCCTCTGATAGAATTGCGTTGTATGCTGATGACGTCCTCTTCTGACAGACTTGAACAGGTCGGGCTGCGAATACTGGAAGTCATGATCTTTGGCGAGTCCTCCGGACTGTTTATGAACCCTCGGAAGTCCACGCTATGGATACTGGGAGATCCCGAGGCAGTGGGGCCCTTGGCTGCTGCGCTGCAGTTGGCGGTTGGAGGGCTCAAATACCTGGGGGTGTTCCTCACGGACATGCCCGTGGTATGATGGGAGAGGAACTTGGCAACGGTTTGATAGCGCGCGAGATCGGACATGAAAATCTGGTCCCGTATGCCTCTAACGATCTATGGCCAGTCGGCAATCTTTAAGATGGTCACACTCCCGCGGTTGCTCTACCAGCTGCAGAACCACCCATATCCGATAACACCCAGATAGTTTTCGCAGGTAAACTCTGCACGGGGACAGTTCCTGTGGGGGGGGAAAAGCGGTCCGAGTTGCAATCCATATGTGTTTTCTGTCCACATATTGTGGGGTACTGGCGACCTCCAATATTCTCTCCTAGTATCAGGCCTCCCATCTCCTGATTTTGAACAAATGGTGGTATGGGGACATGGGAGACCCGGCGTACGCACTGGAGCGGCTCTTGATGGAGCCGCACACCCTACACACGATACTGTATTCGGCGCCGTTGCGGAGGGATCTGCCGCCGGCTACGAAGCCAATCTGGCAACAGTCCTTGAAGCGCATGGGGTGGTGGAATAAGTTGACGGATGAGAATCCGTTGTGGCATAACGGGCGATTGCCATAGGGATCTCGAACCTGGGGGATGTGGTGCGGAATGGGACACTCAAGTCCTTCACGGACCTGCAGAGAGAATTCCACATGCCTCAATCTCAATTCTTTCGCTACCTGCAGCTCCGCCATGCCCTTTCACCTAGCTTGGTAGTCCTAAAGTTATGAGTCCTAACTTTACTACTCCTAAACTGAGAAATATCCTAACTTTAAGACTTTCGGTATTCACAGAAGGCATTTAGGAGTCCTAACTTCTGTGAATACCGAAATGAGTAAGTACCTTCTGTGAATACCAAAATGGTAGTAAGTTTAGGATTTTGTCTTAAGTTACTTCTGTGAGTCGGGCCCTAAGACAAACATTTCTTTAGCAACACAGTTGAACCGAATCAATGTCCAAAACAGAGCACCTTACTGGGTTTACGTAATAAAAGAAAATTCATGGCTCCTGTAAGCCACAAAGTAATAGATGCATTTGAGACAATCGTTCAAAATGAATTACGTAAGATATTCAGATAGACTCAATCCAAAGGATCGAACATTACATCCAAAGAAAAACAAGTCCTAGCACAAATTGCATCAAAACCAGAGGTTACCATCAGACAAAGTGACAAAGGAGGCACCATGGTCTTCATGGACACTAAGTTTGATGAGAAGAATGTCAATGAATATGTTCAAGACACTAACACTTACATGCCACTAACCTTCAACCCCACCAATGTCAATCATCGACAATGGCACAATTTTCGACGATTAAAGTACCTCATTAAAACTGATCCTTCGATACCATACATCTACATGATCCCATACACCTGCAACACCACCTTTCAGACCAATTGTTTCCACCATCAATTCATTACACAAACCAATAGGCAAATACCTGGATAAACATCTACAACCATTGGTACAGGGAATGTCCACTTACATAAGAGATACAACCGATTTTCTAAACATATTGGATTCAAGCAGACTAACAAATCACACCGGACACCATTCTATGTACCATCGATGCAAAGCACTCTATACTTCCATTCCACATGATAAAGGGATCAACGCGGTAGAATCTTTTCTTATTAACAGTGATCAAAACAAAGCACAAAATGTTTTCTCATGGAATTTAATAATTTCACACTATACCACAGTTACGTTCAATGGCTTGACAAGTTTTACATACAATGCTCTGGAACATCTATGGGCATTTGTGCCGCCCCAACATACGCGAACCTGTTCATGTACCGTTTCGAGTTGAATCACATCTTGAACCAAGATCTGTGGGTAAAACATCTCATCCTATATAAAATATATATTTATGATATTCATCCTATGGCGGGGTTCGTAAAAAGAATTAACTGAAGCCATTGAATCCTTAAAAAAGGTAGATGAGCGCATCAAATTTACCTCAATTATCAGTTCTGAACAAATTACCTTCTTGGACACCTGCATTTTAAACAAGAATGGACAATTGGTGACCAAAGTCTACACTAAACCTACTGATAGGAACAATCTGCTACATTTTCACAGCTTCCATCAGCCATCTTTAAAGAAACACCTACCATACTCGCAGTTACATCGATTACACAGTATATCAACAAACTAAGAGCTGTACAAAGAAAGCATGAAAATATGTATCAAATTCAAAGACCGAGGTTACCCAGATGACATCTTAGGAACAGCAATTAGCAAAACAAACACCAGAGCACGTGAAGACCTATTTAAAAACATAGGTCAAACCAAGGATGATGATCGTTGCGTATTTGTGTCAAAGTTTTCCACCCGGAGTTATCAAATTAAAAGAACCTCAAATTCCAGACAATGCTTTGTACAGAAACTGACTTCAGAGGACTATTTGACAAACCACCCAGGTTTGCTTACTCTAGATCAATGAACTTAAAACAAATCTTAAACAAACCTCCAGTTCAAAAAGAACAGAATTACAAAGGCACAGTTCCTTGTTTAAACTGTGGCAATTGCAACTCTATAATTAAAGGCAACACCATTAGACACCCCAACAGAGGAACTCCCATTAAACTCAAGGTAACTGCTAATTGTAACAGTCAAAATGTAAGTTACATGCTCAAATATCCTCATGGCCTAGTTTACATTGGGAAAACTGATCGAAAGATGCGAATCCGGCTAAACTAACATAAAAGCAATATCCGAACATGCAACCTGAAATCTACGGTTGGCACCCATTTCAATACCATGCACCATAACATCAGCCAACTGTGATTTCTGATCTTGGAACAGGTTCCTATTCAACCTGGACGCAACAACACATAGTTCTCATTAAAGATCTACTGGATTAATTTTATGGACACTGTTAGCCCTAAGGGGCTAAATGAACAGGTTGATTTCAGTTGTTTTCTATAAAACTAGTATTGAAGTGAAGAGTGAATAGTGACATTGTTCTTGTTAACCCTTATTACACTGTGAGATTGATAAACTGGTGCTTTAATTCAATCTTTTATATTCCTTATCACTGAGTGGACTTGAGAATTACCACACTACACCGGTATAGTTTATATGCAAGCCGTGCCATAATCTCAACCTTTATCCTCCAGAACATTTGACATCATTGAATGGATTCTAGGAATATCATGTAACAAAAGGTTAATTCAGTTAATTAAGTTTAATCTTCCCAGTTTAAAAGATCTTGTTTTAACAGCCAGGATTAGACCACTGTTCAGTTATGCACACAGGTTCAGATTGGTTTACTCCAGTCAACTAACATTTGAAATTATTCTCCCGTTTTCTTGAATCATGACAAGTTTACTATTGTATGTTGAGACAATTCTAAAAATAAAGGAGAAATGTTTATTTAGATCACCAAAATGTTTTTTGTATCCTTGTAAATGCATTTACTTTCATATGCTAACCGGTCTCAGACAGGGTCACATTTCCGGTATACCGCGCAAATGGACGAGTCTTCCATCCACTTTCATCACTCCAGTAGTCACAGACACTTTTTTACTTCCGCTATCTGAACGCGCTTTAACAATCGTACATGCCGCAGGAGTCACTATTGTCTACACCACATGAGATAACACGTGTACAGCTTTGTTGAAACTCTGGTAAGTCCTACTGGTAGCACTTCTCATCACCCTGTTACACAGTTCTCAATCGTTCAATATACACCAGTAATCGCATGTATTCGATTGTTTAGTTTCCAAAGCAACACTTTTTTATGAACCAAGGCTTCATACGCAAGCTACGTATATGCCGTCTGGTACGTTTTTAAGGTCTCTTGTTATCGTAACCACTTCACAATTTTCACTTGGGTTCTATCTCTTGCATTACAGTTCTTTACCATATTTAATGAAAGCTTACCAGTCCTTCACACATTTACTAAGTTATCCACCCACATTTAACGCAACACCGATATACGAACTGGCTTTAACTCTTCTGTGCCTTTTGCACTAATAGAGATTTAGACTTCGCATGACTAACCCCATGTACCATGCGTTATCCTGAGCACTTTTTTAACGGTATTACGACTGTGTTCTTCTGCAAACCTTATTCGAAACAGAGTACATGTTAAACATACCATCCACCTTTCTTTTTTTTTTTAAATATTTTTATTGATTTTCTTGACAGAATACAGATATACATATAACATTTAGAGCGTTTTGCTGGTACACTGGACATGCCCGTATTACATAGAAAGCGTTTGGTGGTATGTTCTTAGTCTCGTTCGAATTGTTTAACGCGTTACAGTTGTGAGGTTGGTTGTAACATATATAACGAAAACATATAACATTATAGGCGATCGGCAGGTGGTTGTGGGTCGACCGTCATGCACTGCGGGTAGTTGTCGGTGTTTGCTTTCTCGCTACTGTCTACGGAGGTTTGTGTGGGTCTAGGCAGTTATCTAAGGATGACCACATCGCTCCGTTACTTTTTCTCCAGGGTGTGTCTTAGTGCAGTTGTGTCTGCCCCTCTTAGGTACGTCACCCAGTTTAGCTTCTGTTCAAAGGTGGCTTTGGAAGTGTCCTTCCACTTGGCTAGTACTGTTTTTGCTGCACTAGTGAGAAGGAAGTTAAGGAGGTCTCTGGCATGTTGTGAGTGAAGATCTGTGCACATGTGTGCTGTGGTTAAAGTGCCGAATTCTTGTTTTAGGGTACAGCCTAGGACCTTATTGATATAGTCAAACACCTTCTTCCAGAATTTGCTGACCTTGCTGCAGTGGAAGATAAGGTGGGCTACGTCTCTATTTGTCGCAGTTCCAGCATTGGTTGTTGTCTCCTAGGCCTCACTTTGCTAATTTGGCTGGTGTCCAATATGCTTGTTGAAGCAGCCAGAATTTTGTTTGGGCAAGTACTGGTGATATTATGTTGCATGTAGGGGCCCTCCATATGGTCTGTAATTCTTGTTCTGTCAGTTTCAAGCCTGTCTGTGTTTCCCAGTATTCTGAGTTTTTGGCACTGAGTTTTGTGGATGTTGGGCGGAGGAGTTTGTACAGCCGTGATACCTGGTGGCCGGTCTTGTTTATGTTTTCCATGTATTGGAATATTGATGGGGTCCGCCTGTCCAAGTTTGCTTTAGTGATGGCTGCTTTAAACGCCAGGAAGTTGTGTAGCTCTAGGTCAGGGAGAGCATGCTTTTCTTTCATGTTGTTGAACGTGAGGGGCATTCCCTTCTCTTCCATCTGAGCAGGGTGCGAGAGCCCCATTTCTTTCAATGTTATGTCGAGGGCTCTGCCTCTGTATTTGATCTTGGGATTTATCCATAGTGCTACCCATAGTGAGTTTCTGATGCTTATCTCTAGTTTTTGGTCTACCTTGAGTAGAGCTTGTTTTGTTAGTTTGAAAATCGGGTTCCCTTTTAGTGCTTTTTTGTTGGTGGATAGGAGAGTGAGTGGATCGGTGTTGCCGAGGACGGCTTTTTCTAACAGTAGCCAAGTCGGGGTGTATTGTTTATTGTTAAGCACCCAGTGCATCCCCTGCCTGGCTAACGCGGCCAACTGGAAAGTTCTAGGTTCTGCTACGTTAAGGCCCCCTTGCTCTTTCTTTAATCTCAGTTTTGCTAGGCTTATCCTCGGTTTTTTTGTCTCTCCAGATGAATTTGGTCTGTTTTCTTGTGGAAGTCATTGGTTAGTTCTAGTGGGAGCATGCTGACTAAGTAGTTGACAATTGGGGTGATCATCGTGACCATTTCTATTCTTCCCCACCAGGAGATTTGGGCGACCATTTTTCGAGCAGTCCCTTTATCTTGTCTAGGGTGTTTTTCTCGTTCTTTTCTAGGGTGCTTTTTAGGTTCCTCCAGAAGCGGATGCCTAGGTATTTGATAGATCTGGCTGGCCCTGAGTTACCTAGTACCTCTTTTGTTGTGTGTATGTTTAGGGGCATACACTCTGACTTTTCTCGGTTTAGTTTATACCTGGAGTGAGATGCGAAGGTGTCTATGGTGTGCAAGAGGGCGGGTATGGACTTGGCTGGGTCCTCTGTTGTGATTAGTAAGTCATATGCATAGGCGGCTAACTTGACTGTGGTTTAGTTTATTGTTATGCCCGCTATGTTCTTGTTCGCGATGAGGCATCTGATCAGTGGTTCTAATGCTAATAGGAACAGTAGTGGGGATAGTGGGCAGCCTTGCCTGGTCCCTCTCTGTAGGTCGAAAGGGGTTGAGGTCGTGCTGTTGATAGCGATCTGTGCTTTGGTTTTTTTTTAAAGGGCCATGACCTTCTTTATGAAATTATCTCCCAGCTTGTACGCCTGCATGCATTGTTCTAGGAAGTGCCAGGAGACTCTGTCAAAGGCCTTTTCTGCATCTAGCGTTAATGCGACTGCCGAGTTATGTGAGTTCAAGCAGTGCTCTGTGATTTGACAGAGGAGTCTCGTATTGTCGCTTGACATTCGTGTTTTCATGTATCCTACCTGTGTGTTTCCTATTAGCTGTGGGAGCAATCTATTGAGTCGTGTAGCTAGTATTTTGCGTATATTTTGCAGTCTAGGTTAATCAGTGAAATTGGCCGGTAGTTTTTTGGCCATTTTGCGTCTTTGCCCTCTTTGGGATTGACTATTATGTTGGCCTAAGGCATAGTCTCAGTGACTTACCCTTTCGCTCCGCAGTGGTTAAAGACTTTAGTTAATATTGGTGTTAGTTGGTCCATCAGGATTCAAGCAAGCCGGGCCGAAGACGGCTGTAATGCCAGAAACCGGTCCCCGGAAGCTTGTTTCCTTTCCAGTAAAAGAATTGGCTTGGTAGTTTGGTCTGCCCTGTTCCCATTATGCACTGGGCCAGGTACAGACTGATTTGCATGTAGCCAGGTTCTGAGCTGGGATGGTGCAGTGAGCTAAAAAACGGTGATGGATCAAGCCCTGATCTGTTGACTGGGTACGAGTGTTCTGCTTAATTCAGATACTCTGTCCATCACCACCCCCTTTTCTGAATCGTTTTGTCCACCACAAGCGTGGAAGGGTATGCTCAGACATGAGTCCCTTGCTCACTGCACCATCAGGATTTAAGCAAGCCGGGCCGAAGACGGCTGTAATGCCAGAAACCGGTCCCCGGAAGCTTGTTTCCTTTCCAGTAAAAGAATTGGCTTGGTAGTTTGGTCTGCCCTGTTTCCATGATGCACTGGGCCAGGGACAGACTGATTTGCATGTAGCCAGGTTCTGAGCTGGGATGGTGCAGTGAGCTAAAAAACGGTGATGGATCAAGCCCTGATCTGTTGACTGGGTACAAGTGTTCTGCTTAATTCAGATACTCTGTCCATCACCACCCCCTTTTCTGAATCATTACTAATAATGGAGCTTAGCCGGTGAAACGGCATCACCATGTACACCACAGTGTTGGAGATGGGCGACCTGGAGCGAGATTACCACAAGGTGGAAGCCCATTGTGGCACCGAGCTGATGTTTTACATAGAGATGGACGCCCCAGGTAAATGCGGCGCTATTTCAGATTGCCTCCGCTCATGCTGCACAGTCTTATTGTGTTTTTATCTAGGAACCTAAATCGATATTTCTATTTTATGCCCTTGTACGGTTATAATCAATAATATCCCTATAATGGCATAGGAATCATATCAATATTTAATTGTAGCCCATGCAGTCACATTAAGCAAGGATACTTCCCCGGACTCCTAGAAAGCACAACGAGTTCTCTAAACAAACCAAACCTCCAGCAACCTGGGAAATCCCCATTTGCTTTTGTTTTGATTTCGTCATAGAACTCCTGTGAAGCACTGTAAGAACGGCCAGTTCTTAGTGACATCTTTATTGACGTCTTATGTCCAACCTTACGTCAAACCCGGCACCTTTCAGGTATAAATATACCAACGTTGCCTTAAGCAAACACACGGTGGTGGTTTTGGAGCCGAGCAGCTATCTACTTGCCCGAGAGCCCAGCTGATGCGAGAGCCCACGGACGCTGCCCCTCCCTTTCGACGCACTGAGAGAGACGCTGCATTTTCTCCTGCAGAGAAATCCAGCTCCGGTGTTCTCAGCCGCCTTCGCTGGCTGATTAGATATCGAGTCCTGAAAGAGAGATACCAGACCTCCTGCATTCTATTACCCAGGTACAGAGCTGACTAAACCCTTAAAGAGAATTCTTGATTCAGAATCTTGGCAAAACCAACTTAACTTAAACTGCTACTTACTTACTCCTTCCCACGTATTAGGCTTAGGTCAGGTACACCGTGTCAGGTGTGCCACTGCAAGAGTCCAGGTGTTTCCTTCTTGAAGATGACTAATCCCAATACATCCAAGAACCAACTAGTGTGGCAAGGAATTCAACACTTGACACAACCAGTTGGCCCCAAAAGGGAAAGGGAAGAGGGGACGGAAAAGGGTGGTGGATGGGGAAGGGAAAGTCAGAGAGAGAGAGAAACACAACACAGGATCTCTTCTTGAGATTTCTGTCAGTTTCCCCTGAAGTATTCCGGGCTTCTCTGAACAGTTACGTAATCACTGTTAAAGCTAAACGATACACAGAGGATTGACAATTATTAACAACTGTTCTCCTACTCACTATGAGTAAATCCTTAAAATCTCTGAACATACATACCAATAATGAGTTAAGCCCAATCCTTACTTCAAGGTGGAAGTTCTAAATCATTTCTTAATTGCATTTGCTATACCACCTTAACACCTTGGCTGCTAGGGATATTTTCCTCCGGTGCTGAATTGTTATAGAGCCCATAGTTCATGACTAGCTCAGTTCGTCATCAGCACAGCTCCACTGTGCCTCATGACGAGCTGAGCTCGTCATGAGCATCGAAGGGGTTAAATAATAAAGAAGTTGAGTAAATAATCTTGCTTTCACAGGTTTGACTCTAAACTTCCAACTGGTTAGTATAACACACAACCGAACTTTCTGCATGCATTGATTCTGTCTTACCTTGCACTGTTATGCGGGAGTCGGTAACTGGGCTCTGTGGGTTTAAAACAAAGAGAACACAGACCCCCAAGAACCCAAATCTATACAATTAGATATTCGTAAATTCTAGTAACACTGTCTAGCTGGAACTGCAGTTGAAGTCACTGCTACACCTTTTGAATGTACCATTAAACACCCAAACATTAATAAGTTTTGACTAAAAGAAAGTCTTCAAGAAAGTCAAGAAAGCAGTTTGTAACAATTGTTTTTGACAAGGCTTGCTTTAGTCTTCTTCCAAAAAAGCAGTTCGTTACTATTGTTTTGAACAAGGCTTGTTTTTTCTTACCCCGATGCCACTAACGCTCTAAATCGTCTTACTTGGTTGTTGCTCGAAGGAACTCTAGTGCGGGGAACCAAAGGAAGTGAGGGACCGACTGGTCTGACTGAAATCCGCTCCGACGGCGGAACCGGAAGTCTGCCGAGTCGCGGAGCTCGGAGCTGGAAGAGGAGCCAGGAAACCAAAAGAAGAGGCAAACTCCGATCGAAGACCGCCGGAGCTTGCAGGGTCCGTAGGAGGCTATCAGGTGAGAGGAGCAGGCTTGAAGAACCACAGGCGGGAAGCGTGAGGATCGAAGCCGGCGGGCGGGGCTGGGAGCGAGTAAAGGCTGGAGCTCTTGACGTGACGCTTTGTCTGCCCAAGAAGCGAAGCGTCTAACCTCCAGCCGGCAAGTCTTTTATAGGCTTTGGTACACGTGTGGAGCAATGACAGTTCAGCGCACCTGCCCAACGTGTTCCCTATGAATATTCATAACGAAGCAACAGTACTTTGGCAGAAACAAGTAGTGTCCCAACCAATTATGCAGTAAAATCTAACAAGCATTTCCAAAACCAATAATCCTTTAATATGTATTGCAAGTTATATATCCTAGGGAAACCTTAGTCTAGGTTCAGAATTAGTCAATGGTCAAGTTTTCATGACACACCGGGGAAGCGTATTCAGAAGCACCAGTTGAGTACGTTAGTCAATGTATATATGTATGTATAGATTTTATCCATCTTAAAGTATATTATGGCTAAGAAACCATATCAATGCTTTTACAGTATTATTTCATAATACTCCTTTTACTGTACGCACTTTACTTTACATTAAGTATTGCAATTATGGCAATTCATTTCTCTTGCATGGGCAAGAAAACTGCTCAATAAATTACACCTTTTATTGAAAACGCCCGTCTCTCTTTTCTCTGCACTCTGGTGAAACTAAGTACGCACAATTGACTGAGTGAAATAGCTGTCTATTGTTTTCACACAACTCTAGAGATACACTCTTATTCTGAGGGAGCAAAAAGTTGTCATATTATATGGTTGTCAGAAGCTAATCCCTTCTTGTCTATCCAGAGAGGTTAAACTCCTCGTTTATTCGAGAAAGTTTCTAGTGACCTCTAAACTAGCTGGCAAACCTTAAATCTAATATAGTCAGTAGAGACCTAGTCGACCTCAGTCCTACGTCTACACTGCTGAATATATTATTCCAATGCGCAGAGCCTATTGGGAATATAGGAACTACACTACATGGCGCCCAACGTTTAGTAAGGCGATAAATCTAACGCAAGACGTTAGAGTAACTCAGTCGTGCTTTTTCACACAGACCCTTTTCCCGGTAAATACTCCAAAAGACGTCTGGAGTGGGTAAGAAGTTAAAATCCGCCGGAACTTAGTAGGAAGAGATTCCTATGTATAGTTTTTGGTTTAGTCAATGTTGAAGGATACAGTGTTCCAAAATATTGTGCACCTAATCTTTGTTTCCTTGAAACTTGATCTGTAACAAAAACCTTTCTGCCAGTAAAATGGGGGAATGTGAAGACGAGAGGAAGGCAGCTAGAATAGCAGCTCGAATCCTAGAAGAGGACACGAGTCTCCTACAGAATGACCCGAATGCTATACTCATTCCGGTCAACATAAGAAAAACTATAACTCTTAGACTTATAGAAAACCGACTGACATCACGAGGTGGTACAGTCATATTTGTGGTAGAGGCCCATGAATATCGGCAGACAGAGGTATTCTATTCATGGATAAACTTTCCAGCAGCAAACGCTGTAACAACGAATTCCACTATTCCAAAATAGAGGAACCTCCGGATGAATACACTCCTTTCGAGGACGTTGCAATCCCACTAAATTACCAAGAGCACCTGCTCTGGTTTAAAGGCGCCCTAAAACATGATAATCACATAACCAGGCTCGGTCCACTAGGTAGACCAGGAGCAACGAGGCCGGTTCTAGCCAGCTACACACCACATCCAGACATTGATAAAATGTCAAGCGAAGAACTCTTAGTTAAAATAAAAGAATTAACAAGGGCATATAGAGAGTTAGTTCAATTGGCAATGGAGAATATAACTTGCCTCCAGAAATTGAAAGAAACAGATATAGCAGACCAACCAATTGAACTTGCCAGAATCATAGAAAAATCCTATGAAGAACTAGGTAGAGATAGTTTGGGTGGGAAACCGGTAAAACCCCAACTAACTGAAAATCCTGAAAAGATATTTATTAAAAATAATCTAAACACTCCAAAAAAGAGCTAGGATGGAAATAAACAATCCACTCCCCAAGAAAAAAGATTCCAGTCCAGAGGAAGGTCTCCTCGGCGGAGAGAAAGATCTCCGGACCAAGGACACAAGTCTCCCCAGAGGTAGCCCTCTGAGAAAAGATACAACCTTAGAAATAGGGATAATTTGAAAAAGCCTGATAGTTATCAAGATATTGATACACGTCCCTCTCGATCTTTTCAGACTTCCTCGCAGAAATCGGAAAGAAGAGGACGGTCAGAACACAGGGAAGAGCACGTCAAGTCCAAAGACAAGGAACCTGCTCAAAGTAAAAAATTACAATTTCCAAGAAAGAAGGTAGCCAGTATTAAAATAATCAAACATGCCGAGGATACTGAGGACACAGCTGAAAAACGGAGAGTGGGCCCAGACAATGCTAGACAGCGCAGCAGAAGTGACAATAGCTCGCAAGATCCTGATGAATCATCTGGAGACAATGGACACAAATGAATACATTCAGGTGGAAACTGCAGATACCAGAGTTAGCAAACCCCATAAAATATACAAAATAACATTGTGTATAGATGGAGATAAGACTAGGAAAGTAAGGGGTCTGTTTTGGGATAACCTTTCAAAAGGCTATGACATCCTATTAGCTGAGAAAGACTGGCCACCAGAGTTTGTCAGGGAGTGCCCTCATGGCGAAGAAATTATTATGCCTGCCTTCTCAAATCATATTCCAATTAATAGAAAATACACATATGTGAGAAAATGGGCAGTAGCCTAAGCTCCTGCATTATATAAAAATCATGTAGGATGGGATGCGGACTCCCCTCCTCACAAAATCCAGTTATAATGTCAACCCACTGCACAAAGGCAGTACCCTATTAAGGAAGAAGCTAAAAAACAAGTCAGGGAGATCTTAGATCAACTTGAATACCAAGGGGTGATCGAAACATGCACCCCTCAAATGAACAATCCTTAGTTTCCTGTCTCCAAGACAGACGATTCATATCGTCTAGTCTTGGACTACAGACACCTTAACTCATGTTGCAAGACATTTGCAGTACAAAACTCACACAGTGCAGCACTAATGAATAACATTGTTCGCAAAAAATACAAAACAACACTAGACATCTCTAATGGATTCTTTTGTCAAAACATTGCACCTGAAAGCAGGTATTTAACCGCTTTCTCAAGAATGGGGTCACAGGAAAATTTCTGTCGACTCCCACAGGGATTCAAGAATAGCCCAGGATTATTCTCAGCAAGGGTAACAGAGTTACTACAAATATATGATGATGAGGCATTATCTTATGTCGATGACATCTACCTCGCAGATGATGACCTGCATACTCACTTGAAAAGAGTGAACACCATAATACTTGGGTTCGCAGCAGAGGGTTGCAAATTCAACTTTAAAAATTCACGTATTGCCCACCTAACTGTCCTGTTTTTAGGATATGAATTATCAAGTGAAGGCAAAAGCCTAGCAGACAACTGCTTAGAGAAGTGTGCTGTACTCCAAGCACCAAAAACGCTGAAGAACTTACAATCAATACTAGGTTTGCTGAATTTCGGAAGAAATAACATTCTAAATTATGCAGAGAGGGTTAAACCTCTCTATGAATTAATAAAACCTGATTTTAAACCAATCAATTGGACTCAGAAACACACAGAAATTTTGAGATCATTGCAAACAGACATGTTAGCTAAAACAAAATTACAAACTCGCGACAACACACGCAACTTTGTAATCCGAGTCATCCCAGGAAGATGCGGATTCACGTACCTGACCTCTAATGAGGGAGAAACGGTACCAATAGCTTACAAATCACATTTGTACACACCAGCAGAAAAAACATTCAGTCTTACAGAAAATATTGTAAATGCGGTTCAAAATGCTGTAGCAAAAGAAAGAGCCCAAGCCCAAGGCAAAAGAATAACTGTTTATACAGCAGAATCAGCCGTTGAGGCGTTATTAAGCCCAGTTAATCTAAAAACGATGGCATTAGATCCAAAATGGATACAGTGGGAAAATTCTCTTGCTGCAGAAGACGTGAAATACTATTTTGACCCGAACATGAAAAAACGGAAAGATCCAAAATATGAAGAAGAATATCCTCTGCCGATCGAAATTCTGCCTCTCCAATAGTACTCTTGTGTAATCTATATGGACAAATTTTCACAACACTACAATGTGGATAATAAATCCTACAATGCAGCGTGCGCAATTGTTAAAGGTCGCTGGCGCTGTGGTAAATTCAGACCAAAAATAACAAAAACTGAATCACTGAGAAATTGTTCGGCTCAGCGAGCTGAAATCAGATCTTTAAAGATAGCGCTTGAAAATGCCGATCGTGAACTAATATCATCTTAAATTCCATGGGTTCGAGTTCGAGTTTAACATTTAACCGATACATTCTGTTACACAACTTTTTACTTTCATACTTTTAATATTTTTTTAGTCTTCAATATACCGCTATCACGAGTACACGGTTGATTATAACCGTATTTAACTTAATTACAAATAAAATCTCCAGGTTGTTCGGTAAGTCACATGACCGGGACTCTTTTTGAATGCGCAATAAAAGAGCACAAAGTAGATCCGGTAGACGCCAACGGCGTTGCCACACTGATGGATACACGAGAATAGGATCCTGCACGAACAAGGTTAGTCCCCATGAGTCTTGTGAATTACTCACCACATATAGTTATTTGTTAACCGCCATCCGACCACGAACTATTTGCACTTTTTACTTTTAGCTTATTCAACGGACACGAACACTTATTGAAAGTGTACAGACATGTAAGTGAAGCGATAATCGCTACTTTATGTGATAAAAGACTGTTGCATTACGAGTGTCACGCTATAATTTCATGTACTGATCTAGTATCAGAAAGTATGATCACTATTGCATATTATCGTACGGTATCAAATGTATGCTGTAACAACTTTAACAGGACACGCACAGTAATTTATTTATTTTATTTTTAGTGTTATTCCCTGATGAAGGGCTTAATATAAGGCCCGAAATGCATTGGATATATCATATAACAATGTTGAATGTTGTACATACAATATGAAATGATTGAAGATGAAAAACTAAAAATAATGAGTAAAAAAGGAAAACAAGTATGAATAAACAATACTGAAGTATATGAACTGAAATTGTGTTGGAACCCTCATTTCGCACTGGGGGAAACAAAAGGTGTGCCCATAGGGATGGATCTAGTGATTCGCTAGAAACACGACTTTTCAGTATACACCGACATCCAGGGACGATGGACGTATCCTATGTAGCACCCTAAACTTAGAAACGAAGTTCAAAAGACATTGATTAATATAGCTGTGCGTCTGCCTCCACAAACTTATCGTGAATTCCCGACACCAATAGTGTGCGATTCACATTTCTGCGGCAAATCTTACAATAATGACTTGCAGAACTGGGTTCAAAACGATTACAAAGATGACACAGGTGCCACAATAAAGCATAAGAAGCTTTGGGAACAGGTAGTTCTTTTGCAGAAAGAACTACGAAAGACTCACGTGATACATACACTGAGTCATCAACGTGATGGCGTTCACGTTGCAGGGAATTCTTTGGCTAATACAGCCACAGCGGAAACAGCTCAACCGGGTTCCGTAGCCACAAAAAAGCGTTCAGAAAAATACATAGACGGGGAAACCATGCTGGCGGTAAAAACGTCTTCAAAAGGCAACTGTGCAGCACTACCCGTGAACTATCCACTCAATTATACATACATAATTGATGCAAACTCCGTTCCTTTTGCTCAAATCCCTGGAGTGGGGGATAGAGTAATTCCAAACACGAACAGGAGAATCTTCTTAATAGCGGACGCACACATGGGATTGGGTCTAAGGCACCAAGAGATCAAGGAATCTCTGGTGGGCGGGGATGAGCCTGCAACATTACAAATTTGCAAAGAGCTGTCCAAACTGCAACAGAGATCGCAGTAGCGAACCGACCGGATTATTGCCATGGCCCTTCTTGTAGTTAGCATAAGATATGTTCAATCCAGCGTCCCATTAATTTCATTTAAGACTAGATTCACTTAAAAATACAGACACCAGCGCTCGGCTGACGCCAGAACTGTTATAAAAGATTTGCGAGTCTTTATCGGCACATACGCAATTGGCATGCTACATTCTGACCAGGGTCCTGCTTTTAGCTCTCGAGCTTATATGGAAGCCATGACCAGCATGGGCATTGCATTGTGGTACTCTTGTCCCCTCCATCCTGAGGGAAATGGGATTGTGGAAAGAAAAAAACGGGACATAAAGCAATCTATAACGGCGAGGGTATTAGGTTCGGGTGATGGGTGGGTCCAACATTTAACAAGTGTCCAACGTAGTCTTAATAATCTGCCAAGAAATTCTCTAAAAGGTTTCAGTCCGTATGAACTATTGTTCGGTACTAGAATGCATATTCAGGACTTAGATAAGCAGCATGGGCATTGCATTGCGGTACTCTTGTCCCTTCCATCCTGAGGGAAATGGGATTGTGGAAAGAAAAAACCGGGACATAAAGCAATCTATAACGGCGAGGGTATTAGGTTCGGGTGATGGGTGGGTCCAACATTTAACAAGTGTCCAACGTAGTCTTAATAATCTGCCAAGAAATTCTCTAAAAGGTTTCAGTCCGTATGAACTATTGTTCGGTACTAGAATGCATATTCAGGACTTAGATAGTCAGACTTCAGTGGTAGAAAGAAAATGCTTTGATATCAAAGATCTTTTGGCTGTTTTACAGGACTTAAATGAAACAAGAAGAGCCCTGAGCAACATAAAGTTAAAACAGCAGCCAACAGCCACTGAAGATAAACCACCTGTCTCAGCAAGGCCTGTCTGGATTCCAAAGATTGGGGATCTGGTCAGAGAGAAGATCGCAGTGAAGAAGGAATTTTGGCCTTCTTACAAAAAAGCAGTACCTGTCTTAGCTATCAGCGGAACAAGATCAGTTGTACCGCCCCTTGCTGGTAAAAGGAGAACCGAGTTGTATCCATCGACCTGGTAAAACCACAATCATGTGGCCAATAATAAGTAGTAGGCCCAGTGGACTCCCAAGAAATAGCAGAATACCAACATTTGCTACAATCCAAGAGGTTCAAACTGAGAGACTAATCACATTTGATAAACCTGCAGTGAATAAAAAAGGACTAGGCAACAATGCCATGGAACTTGTGCCTCTTGAAACCCAAATTGCAACAGTTCATCAAGAAACACCTGTCTACAACGATGTAGCCTCAGACTATGCTAATGAAGGAAAAAATGAAAAAGCAAAAGAAAATTCGGAAGCAATTCCAACAATTGACAGAACTGCATCTGGCTACTTCATCAATTTCGATAACTTTTCTGAAGATCCAAGCGAACCTGAAGAAACGCCAACAACAAAAACTTTCAAAGACAAAGTAACTAAACCCTTTCATCAACTCAAAGAAACCCATCTGATTTCTCCATGGATTGAATTTTGGATTGTGTTAGGTGTACTTTTCCTCCTGCTTTGGCTCATCATGGTACTTTGTTTGGGAAAATTCATTGAGGGAAAATACAGTACAATGGACACAGCAAGTCAAAACATCAACTTGGTCCTAAAGCCACACAAGTCATCTCACATCGAGAAAAGAGAACTATCATCAGTGAATGTCACAGCCATTCCAATACCCGGTGGGGTAGCTTGGGACAAAACGGATTACGAAATCTATGGCCCGGTTGAACTCTTGAAATATCCACATCAGTTCAAGGTTTCATTAAGTGACTTTGTAAAACCAAGTACATTCTCTGATGATTGGGACTTTGAAAGCATAAATAATATGATGTCAGATTTAGTAATGTCAGCAAAATTTACAGAACATGATTACTTACAGGGTTCGTCAAATTATGAACAAATGTACTGTTACAATCACTTTGCACATCACTATTTACAAAAATCTGCTCATCCTAGAAATGTTTTTAAGTATAATCAATGGGAACATTGTGCAACTCCACCTAAAAGTAGTTCGAAAACATTTTATGAGAAATTCCCATACTTCTCAGGGTTTAACACAAGTGATGCAGAAACATTTTATTTTAAACTGTTAAATAAGACGGGGATGAAACAATGTTGACAAATACTAAATTGATCTATTCTGAAACATTTTATGAAAAAATGATTACATTTGGTTTTGAATTCTGGAAAAACAACATTGAAGCAAAAACAATCTGGGGTACAAAAGATTGGCAGGTACAAGGTTTAGAAGCACTGTTTAGAGCCTGCATGATCCCAGAACAAATAATATTCTTGAATGACACCATTCAACAGACTACTTGTCTTGGCATAGCTAAGATTAAAGATTTAAACAAACCGTCTATTCCAAAGCCAATACCGGATAGTAATACCACAACAGATGTTGAGATAGACGTATCCCATATTTTACACCAAAACAGAACACATCCTGATTGGAAAAAGTGGTTGATCTGGCCAACAGACACAAATAACGGTCAAGATAGATTCCTGAACAAAATACAGGGGTTCAAAATGACCAGACCAGACCCTAGATACTCCCAGAGACAACATCCAGGGATATTAACAACATACAGTGTAGGGAAACTATGCCTTGAGTGGCTACAGAAATCCACACTGGCTGAAATGAAGCAACACTTGACTTTACTTAAAGACGGTGCTGACTTGCGTGATTTCATAATGGGACCACGCAAACAGCGTCAAAAACGTTTCATAGCGGCCGGTATATACGCTGCATACAACGAAGCTTGGAAAGTAACTCAAATTGAGACAGCAGAAAAAATACGAGAAATTGATCGTATTAATTTGGAAAAATCACTTTCTGTTGTGGACAATGGGTTAATGACTCTGTCCTCCAGAATATATTCACTGGACAGTATTGTATTATCTGCTATCGATATAATAGATCAGGACTTACTAATGTTACAACACGGTCAGTCCCAATTACATTCTATTGTACAGCTCGGCTGGACGTTGCAAAATCTGCGTTCAGGCTACGTGCCATGGCGTTTGATAAACACAACGTCATTATTCTCTATCTTTA
The DNA here is from genome assembly GCF_964263255.1 of Lissotriton vulgaris. NCBI lineage: Eukaryota > Metazoa > Chordata > Amphibia > Caudata > Salamandridae > Lissotriton > Lissotriton vulgaris. Next base: position 186,604,645 of record NC_141693.1, read on the forward strand.
ACCTTACTGATAAACAAATCAGTTTGGCACAAAAAGGAGCAGACTATACGATTCTGAGCATTGAAAAACTTGAGAGATTACCATTGACAATGTCAGAAAGACCCGTCATTGAATGGATAATACACGGAATAATTACAATTCCGATAACAACTTTCCACTTTAAATACTGCCAAGAGTATATACCAGCGGGCCAGTATGAAAGGTTGGGTAAAGGGTACATTAAGTCATCATGGAAATTGCCTTACACACACACGTTATAGTGAAAAGAAACAGAATGTATTTCTTAGTGGTAAACAATCACTAAGCGGTATACTTCTGTGCCAAGGTATTAATTTGCATGGGGCCTGTGAGGGGACTTCAAATAACCTTTCATGTCATCAGCACGGCACACCTGCAACACAAATAGAGCCATTCTTTAGACGGCTTTCTAACGGGAGCTATATTCTAATAGTGGACCACAGCTGTTGTGGCATGGTGCCAGGGAAAGCCTATCTCGTAAGCGTTAGTTCCATGGTCACTTGATGTATGCAAGTATTGTATCCAAACAGCACTCCAGATACCGAGGCGACAATTTGGCCTTCTTTGAATATCTCTTCTATTCGAATTGATACTTTAAGCAGAATGAAGTCTGTTCTTTTACAGACAACCGTGCCTTTAACGTCATCAAAAGAAACGTATGATCTTCTGGTTGCAAGGACAACAGCAGATATACATACCCTTTTATCAACAAATTGCCCCGTGCATTTTGTAGAAATGCTAAGCCAAATCCTAAATATGTCTGATACCAGTGGTATCCCACATATATTTAAGACAATTTTTTCGGGACTGTTAATACCCTTCAAAACAGTTCTGGGCATTTTTCCCAATTTTGTCCATTCTGTCTATGGCGGCCTATCACTACTTTTGGGACTCGTAGCAGGAATTTTATTTTTGCTCCTACTGCTCCGATATGGCAAGCCAAGTCGCAGACAAGATTCCAGCAACAATGGAAGAAACGATCCTAGCTATACGCTATCGGGATTGCATAACTAAAGTCCTTGGATTAGCCCGGCTAAGAGATCTGAATATGACCTGGTTTCTTTCATTCAGACCATTCTGGCAAAATTGCATCCTACCTGTGCTTCGATGTATTCTATGCGGAGAAGAATGCGTGTTGGACGTTTGTCTTACACTACCATCAGCAGTACCATTGGATATAGATACTTTGCTAAGTCCTGTAACGGCTCATGCATCGTGTTGTCCCCAGCGGCTACCCATTCTGATTACAGCATTCGTTGAGACTTCACCACTACGATTAGGTGGCAGTGAAGTACGAGATGAGAGCAGCATCACCCAGGTACGACCTTCTGTGAGCATTGCTGATCCGGACATCGATGATAGCAATCATTCTCACGACTGCACTGTTGCGACACTTTCAAACTTGGTCGAACTTTCACCTGATGTCGTAGACCAATTTTTTGCGAGTCTGTCTGAAATGATGTTCTCCCCTGAACAGAAAGAATAACTTTTTAAGCAACGAGCACACAGCCTTCCCCTGAACTCTGAATTCGGCCTTCAGCTTTGATAAACAAAAGCTACTGAAAACATTTGGAACTATTTTCTCCCCTGAAAGCGAAATATATTGTTTTCAAACTTCCAAAATATTTACTTTTTTCTGGCACATGTACTCTGCTTAAAGTAGAACTATTCTTAAAGAACAGAGCTTCTATTTTTAGGAACTCTAAAGACAATATATTACCTCAGCCTCTAGCACATTTACAGCAACTGTATTCATATGTGATGGAATGGTCTCAACCTTCTTTTCTGTATTAAGAGCTATTTCATGTGTAATTTTCGTAAATCGTTCAGCTAGTATATATAAGCATGTTTAACTGAATGATTACACTGCTTGAGAAGCGTACAGTACCAATAATCATTTTCATGTATTTCGCATACACCATTTCGAATGCAAAACATTTATTTTGGGGTGGGTTGGAATACACATGCACCTTTAAATGTTTACTATTGCTTAGTTTTAGTAATGATGGACATTAGATCGTGGAGTGGGTATTGTGTTTTTATCTAGGAACCTAAATCGATATTTCTATTTTATGCCCTTGTACGGTTATAATCAATAATATCCCTATAATGGCATAGGAATCATATCAATATTTAATTGTAGCCCATGCAGTCACATTAAGCAAGGCTACTTCCCCGGACTCCTAGAAAGCACAACGAGTTCTCTAAACAAACCAAACCTCCAGCAACCTGGGAAATCCCCATTTGCTTTTGTTTTTATTTCGTCCTAGAACTCCGGTGAAGCACTGTAAGAACGGCCAGTTCTTAGTGACATCTTTATTGACGTCTTATATCCAACCTTACGTCAAACCCGGCACCTTTCAGGTATAAATATGGGGGAAAGTGAAGACGAGAGGAAGGCAGCTAGAATAGCAGCTCGACTCCTAGAAGAGGACACGAGTCTCCTACAGAATGACCCGAATGCTATACTCATTCCGGTCAACATAAGAAAAACTGTAACTCTTAGACTTATAGAAAACGGACTGACATCACGAGGTGGTACAGTCATATTTGTGGTAGAGGCCCATGAATATCGGCAGACAGAGGTATTCTATTCATGGATACACTTTCCAGCAGCAAATGCTGTAACACACGAATTCCACTATTACAAAATAGAGGAACCTCCGGATGAATACACTCCTTTCGAGGACGTTGAAATCCCACTAAATTACCAAGAGCACCTGCTCTGGTTTAAAGGCGCCCTAAAACATAATAATCACATAACCAGGCTCGGTCCACTAGGTAGACCAGGAGCAACGTGGCCGGTTCTAGCCAGCTACACACCACATCCAGACATTGATAAAATGTCAAGCGAAGAATTCTTAGTTAAAATAAAAGAATTAATAAAGGCATATAGAGAGTTAGTTCAATTGGCAATGGAGAATATAACTTACCTCCAGAAATTGAAAGAAACAGATATAGCAGACCAACCAATTGAACTTGCCAGAATCATAGAAAAATCCTATGAAGAACGAGGTAGAGATAGTTTGGGTGGGAAACCGGTAACACCCCAACTAACTGAAAATCCTGAAAAGATATTTATTAAAAATAATCTAAAACACTCCAAAAAAAGAGCTGGGATGGAAATAAACAATCCACTCCCAAAGAAAAAGATTCCAGTCCAGACGAAGGTCTCCTCGGCGGAGAGAAAGATCTCTGGACCAAGGACATAAGTCTCCCCAGAGGGAGCCCTCTGAGAAAAGATACAACCTTAGAAATAGGGATAATTTGAAAAAGCCTGATAGTTATCAAGGTATTGATACACGTCCCTCTCGATCTTTTCAGACTTCCTCGCAGAAATCGGAAAGAAGAGGACGGTCAGAACACAGGGAAGAGCACGCCAAGTCCAAAGGCAAGGAACCTGCTCAAAGTAAAAAAATACAATTTCCAAGAAAGAAGGTAGCCAGTATTAAAATAATCAAACATGCCGAGGATACTGAGGACACAGCTGAAAAAACGGAGAGTGGGCCCAGACAATGCTAGACAGCGCAGCAGAAGTGACAATAGCTCGCAAGATCCTGATGAATCATCTGGAGACAGTGGACACGAATGAATACATTCAGGTGGAAACTGCAGATACCAGAGTTAGCAAACCTCATAAAATATACGAAATAACATTGCATATAGAGGGAGATAACCCTAGGAAAGTAAGGGGTCTGTTTTGGGATAAACTTTCAAAAGGCTATACCATCCTATTAGCTGAGAAAGACTGGCCACCAGAGTTTGTCAGGGAGTGCCCTCATGGCGAAGAAATGATTATGCCTGCCTTCTCAAATCATATTCCAATTCATAGAAAATACACATATGCAAGAAAATGGGCAGTAGCCCAAGCTCCTGCATTATATAAAAATCATGTAGGATGGGATGAGGACTCCCCTCCTCACAAAATCCAGTTAAAATGTCAACCCACTGCACAAAGGCAGTACCCAATTAAGGAAGAAGCTAAAAAACAAGTCAGGGAGATCTTAGATCAACTTGAATACCAAGGGGTGATCGAAACATGCACCTCTCAAATGAACAATCCTTTGTTTCCTGTCTCCAAGGCAGACGATTCATATCGTCTAGTCTTGGACTACAGACACCTTAACTCATGTTGCAAGACATTTGCAGTACAAAACTCACACAGTGCAGCACTAATGAATAACATAGTTCGCAAAAAATACAAAGTAACATTAGACATCTCTAATGGATTCCTTTGTCAAAACATTGCACCTGAAAGCAGGTATTTAACCGCTTTCTCAATAATGGGGTCACAGAAAAATTTCTGTCGACTCCCACAGGGATTCAAGAATAGCCCAGGATTATTCTCAGCAAGGGTAACAGAGTTACTACAAATATATGATGATGAGGCATTATCTTATGTCGATGACATCTATCTCACAGATGATGACCTGGATAGTCACTTGAAAAGAGTGAACACCATAATACTTGGGTTCGCAGCAGAGGGTTACAAAATTCAACTTTAAAAAGTCACGAATTGCCCACCTAACTGTCCTGTTTTTAGGATATGAATTATCAAGTGAAGGCAAAAGCCTAGCAGACAACTTCTTAGAGAAGTGCGCTGTACTCCAAGCACCAAAAACGCTGAAGAACTTACAATCAATACTAGGGTTCCTGAATTTCGGAAGAACTTACATTCTAAATTATGCAGAGAGGGTTAAACCTCTATATGAATTAATAAAACCTGATTTTAAACCAATCAATTGGACTCAAACACACAGAAATGTTGAGATCATTGCAAACAGACATGTTAGCTAAAACAAAATTACAAACTTGCGACAACACACGCAACCTTGTAATCCGAGTCATCCCAGGAAGGTGCGGATTCACGTACCTGACCTCTAATGAGGGAGAAACGGTACCAATAGCTTACAAATCACATTTGTACACACCACCTGAAAAAACATTCAGTCTTACAGAAAATATTGTAAATGCGGTTCAAAATGCTGTAGCAAAAGAAAGAGCCCAAGCCCAAGGCAAAAGAATAACTGTTTATACAGCAGAATCAGCCCTTGAGGCGTTATTAAGCCCAGTTGATCTAAAAACGATGGCATTAGATCTAAAATGGGTACAGTGGGAAAAATCTCTTGCTGCAGAAGACGTGAAATACTATTTTGACCCGAACATGAAAAAACTGAAAGATCCAAAATATGAAGAATATCCTCTGCCGATCGAAATTCTGCCTCTCCAACAGTACTCTTGTGCAATCTATATGGACAAATTTGCACAACACTACGATGTGGATAAAAAATCCTACAATGCAGCGTGCGCGATTGTTAAAGGTCGCTGGCGCTGTGGTAAATTCAGACCAAAAATAACAAAAACTGAATCACTGAGAAACTGTTCGGCTCAGCGAGCTGAAATCAGATCTTTAAAGATAGCGCTTGAAAATGCCGATCGTTAACTAATATCTTAAATTCCATGGGTTCGAGTTAGAGTTTAACATCTAACCGATGCATTCTGTTACACAACTTTTTACTTTCCTACTTTTATTATTTTTTTAGTCTACATTATACCGCTATCACAAGTACACAGTTAAATTATAACCGTATTTAACTTCATTACAAATAAGATCTCCAGGTTGTTCGGTAAGTCACGTGACCGGGACTCTTTTTGAATGCGCAATAAAAGAGCACAAAGTAGATCCGGTAGACGCCAACGGCGTTGCCACACTGATGGATACACGAGAATAGGATCCTGCACGAACAAGGTTAGTCCTCATGAGTCTTGTGAAATACTCACCACATATAGTTATTTTTTAACCGCCATCTGACCACGAACTATTTGCACTTTTTACTTTTAGCTTATTCAACGGACACGAACACTTATTGAAAGTGTACAGACATGTAAGTGAAGCGATAATCGCTACTTTCTTATGTGATAAAAGACTGTTGCAATATGAGTGTCACGCTATAATTTCATGTACTGATCTAGAATCAGAAAGTATGATCACTATTGCATATTATCGTACGGTATTAAATGTATGCTGTAACAACTTTAACAGGACATGCACAGTAATTTATTTATTTTATTTTTCATTTTTAGTGTTATTCCCTGATGAAGGGCTTAATATAAGGCCCGAAATGCATTGGATATATCATATAACAATGTTGAATGTTGTACATGCAATATGAAATGATTGAAGATGAAAACTAAAAATAACGAGTAAAAAGGAAAACAAGTATGAATAAACAATACTGAAGTATATGAACTGAAATTGTGTTGGAACCCTCATTTCGCACTGGGGGAAACAAAAGGTGTGCCCATAGGGATGGATCCAGGGATTCGCTAGAAACACGACTTTTCAGTATACACTGACGTCCAGGGACGATGGACGAATCCTATGTAGCACCCTAAACTTAGAAACGAAGTTCAAAAGACATTGATTAATATAGCTGTGCGTCTGCCTCCACAAACTTATCGTGAATTCCCGACACTAATAGTGTGCGATTCACATTTCTGCGTCAAATCTTACAATAATGACTTGCAGAACTGGGTTCAAAACGATTACAAAGATGACACAGGTGCCACAATAAAGCATACGAAGCTTTGGGAACAGGTAGTTCTTTTGCACAAAGAACTACGAAAGACTCACGTGATACATACACTGAGTCATCAACGTGACGGCGTTCACGTTGCAGGGAATTCATTGGCTAATACAGCCACAGCGGAAACAGCTCAACCGGCTTCCGTAGCCACAAAAAAGCGTTCAGAAAAATACATAGACGGGGAAACCATGCTGGCGGTAAAAACGTCTTCAAAAGGCGACTGTGCAGCACTAACCGTGAACTATCCACTCAATTATACATACATAATTGATGCAAACTCTGTTCCTTTTGCTCAAATCCCTGGAGTGGGGGATAGAGTAATTCCAAACACGAACAGGAGAATCTTCTTAATAGTGGACGCACACATGGGATTGGGTTTAAGGCACCAAGAGATCAAGGAATCTCTGAAAGAACTACAATCAGAATACTGGTGGCCGGGGATGAGCCTGCAACATTACAAATTTGCAAAGAGCTGTCCAAACTGCAACAGAGATCGTAGTAGCGAACCGACCGGAGTATTGCCATGGCTCTTCTTGTAGTTAGCATAAGGCTATCTATATGTTAAATCCAGCGTCCCATTAATTTCATTTAAGACTAGATTCACTTAAAAATACAGACACCAGCGCTCGGCTGACGCCAGAACTGTTATAAAAGATTTGCGAGTCTTTATCGGCACATACGCAATTGGCATGCTACATTCTGACCAGGGTCCTGCTTTTAGCTCTCGAGCTTATATGGAGGCCATGACCAGCATGGGCATTGCATTGTGGTACTCTTGTCCCCTCCATCCTGAGGGAAATGGGATTGTGGAAAGAAAAAACCAGGACTTAAAGCAATCTATAACGGCGAGGGTATTAGGTTCGGGTGATGGGTGGGTCCAACATTTAACAAGTGTCCAACGTAGTCTTAATAATCTGCCAAGAAATTCTCTAAAAGGTTTCAGTCCGTACGAACTATTGTTCGGTACTAGAATGCATATTCAGGACTTAGATAGTCAGACTTCAGTGGTAGAAAGAAAATGCTTTGATATCAAAGATCGTTTGGCTGTTTTACAGGACTTAAATGAAAGAAGAAAAGCCCTGAGCAACAAAGTAAAAACAGCAGCCAACAGCCACTGAAGATAAACCACCTGTCCCAGCAAGGTCTGTCTGGATTCCAAAGATTGGGGATCTGGTCAGAGAGAAAATCGTGGTGAAGAAGGAATTTGAGCCTTCTTACAGAAAAGCAGTACCTGTCTTAGATATCAGCAGAACAAAGATCAGTTGTACAACCGCCCCTTGCTGGTAAAAAGGAGAACCGAGTTGTATCCATCGACCTGGTAAAACCACAATCATGTGGCCAATAATAAGTAGTAGGCCCAGTGGACTCCCAAGGAATAGCAGAGTACCAAAATTTGCTACAATCCAAGAGGTTCAAACTGAGAGACTAATCACATTTGATAAACCTGCAGTGAATAAAAAAAGGACTGGGCAACAATGCCATGGAACTTGTGCCTCTTGAAACCCAAATTGCAACAGTTCGTCAAGAAACACCTGTCTACAACGATGTAGCCTCAGACTATGCTAATGAAGGAAAAAATGAAAAAGCAAAAGAAAATTCGGAAGCAATTCCAACAATTGACAAACTGCATCTGGCTACTTCATCAATTTCGATAACTCCTGCTTTGGCTCATCATGGTACTTTGTTTGGGAAAATTCATTGAGGGAAAATACAGTACAATGGACACAGCAAGTCAAAACATCAACTTGGTCCTAAAGCCACACAAGTCATCTCACATCGAGAAAAGAGAACTATCATCAGTGAATGTCACGGCCATTTCAATACCCGGTGGGGTAGCTTGGGACAAAACGAATTACGAAATCTATGGCCCGGTTGAACTCTTGAAATATCCACATCAGTTCAAGGTTTCATTAAGTGACTTTGTAAAACCAATTACATTCTCTGATGATTGGGACTTTGAAAGCATAAATAATATGATGTCAGATTTAGTAATGTCAGCAAAATGTACAGAACATGATTACTAACAGGGTTCGTCGAATTATGAACAAATGTACTGTTACAATCACTTTGCACATCACTATTTACATAAATCTGCTCAACCTAGAAATGTTTTTAAGTATAATCAATGGGAACATTGTGCAACTCCACCTAAAAGCAGTTCGAAAACATTTTATGAGAAATTCCCATACTTCTAAGAGGTTTAACACAAGTGATGCAGAAACATTGTATTTTAAACTATTAAATAAGACGGGGATAAAAACAATGTTGACAAATACTAAATTGATCTATTCTGAAACATTTTATGAAAAAATGATTACATTTGGTTTTGAATTCTGGAAAAACAACATTGAAACAAAAACAATCTGGGGTACAAAAGATTGGCAGGAACAAGGTTTAGAAGCACTGTTTAGAGCCTGCATGATCCCAGAACACATAATATTCTTGAATGACACCATTCAACAGACTACTTGTCTTGGCATAGCTAAGATTAAAGACTTAAATAAACAGTCTATTCCAAAGCCAATACCGGATAGTAATACCACTACAGATGTTGAGATGGACGTATCCCATATTTTACACCAAAACAGAACACATCCTGATAGGAAAAAGTGGTTGATCTGGCCAACAGACACAAATAACTGTCAAGATAGATTCCTGAACAAAATACAGGGGTTCAAAATGACCAGACCAGACCCTAGATACTCCCAGAGACAACATCCAGGGATAGTAACAACATACAGTGTAGGGAAACTATGCCTTGAGTGGCTACAGAAATCCACAATGGCTGAAATTAAGCAACACTTGACTTTACTTAAAGACGGTGCTGACTTTTGTGATTTCATAATGGGACCACGCAAACAGCGTCAAAAACGTTTCATAGCGGCCGGTATATACGCTGCATACAACGAAGCTTGGAAAGTAACTCAAATTCAGTTAGCAGAAAAAATACGAGAAATTGATCGTATTAATTTGGAAAAATCACTTTCTGTTGTGGACAATGGGTTAATGACTGTCCTCCAGAATATATTCACTGGACAGTATTGTATTATCTGCTATCGATATAATGGATCAGGACTTACTAATGTTACAACACGGTCAGTCCCAATTACGTTCTATTGTACAACTCGGCTGGATGTTGCAAAATCTGCGTTCAGGCTACGTGCCATGGCGTTTTTATAAACACGTCATTATTCTCTATCTTTAACCTTACTGATAAACAAATCAGTTTGGCACAAAAAGGAGCAGACTATACGATTCTGAGCATTGAAAAACTTGAGAGATTACCATTGACAATGTCAGAAAGACCTGTCATTGAATGGATAATACACAGAATAATTACAATTCTGATAACAACTTTCCAATTTAAATACTGCCAAGAGTATATACCAGCGGGCCAGTATGAAAGGTTGGGTAAAGGGTACATTAAGTCATCATGGAAATTGCCTTACACAAACACGTTATAGTGAAAAGAAACAGAATGTATTTCTTAGTGTTAACAAATGTAAACAATCACTAAGCGGTATACTTCTGTGCCAAGGTATTAATTTGCAAGGGGCCTGTGAGGGTACTTCAAATAACCTTTCATGTCACCAGCACGGCACACCTGCAACACAAATAGAGCCATTCTTTAGACGGCTTTCTAACGGGAGCTATATTCTAATAGTGGACCACAGCTGTTGTGGCATGGTGCCAGGGAAAGCCTATCTCGTTAGCGTTAGTTCCATGGTCACTTGCTGTATGCAAGGATTGTATCCAAACAGCACTCCAGATACGGAGGCGACGATTTGGCCTTCTTTGAATATCTCTTCTATTCGAATTGATACTTTAATGCGGAGAAGAGTGCGTGTTGGACGTCTGTCTTACACTACCATCAGCAGTACCATTGGATATAGATACTTTGCTAAGTCCTGTAACGGCTCATGCATCGTGTTGTCCCAAGCGGCTACCCATTCTGATGACGGCATTCGTTGAGACTTCACCACTACAATTAGGTGGCAGTGAAGTACGAGATGAGAGCAGCATCACCCAGGTACGACCTTCAGTGAGCATTGCTGATCCTGACATCGATGATAGCAATCATTCTCACGACTGCACTGTTGCGACACTTTCAAACTTGGTCGAACTTTCACCTGATGTCGTAGACCAATTTTTTGCGAGTGTCTGAAATGATGTTCTCCCCTGAACAGAAAGAATAACTTTTTAAGCAACGAGCACGCAGCGTTCCCCTGAACTCTGAATTCGGCCTTCAGCTTTGATAAACAAAAGCTACTGAAAACATTTGGAACTATTTTCTCCCCTGAAAGCGAAATATATTGTTTTCAAACTTCCAAAATATTTACCTTTTTCTGGCACATGTACTCTGCTTAAAGTAGAACTATTCTTAAAGAACAGAGCTTCTATTTTTAGGAAGTCTAGAGACAATATATTACCTCAGCCTCTAGCACATTTACAGCAACTGTATTCATATGTGATGGAATGGTCTCGACCTTCTTTTCTGTATTAAGAGCTATTTCATGTGTAATTTTCGCAAATCGTACAGCTAGTATATATAAGCATGTTTAACTGAATGATTACACTGCTTGAGAAGCGTACAGTACCAATAATCATTTTCATGTATTTCGCATACACCATTTCGAATGCAAAAAAATTATTTTGGGGTGGGTTGGAATACACATGCACCTTTAAATGTTTACTATTGCTTAGTTTTAGTAATGATGGACATTAGATCGTGGAGTGGGTATTGTGTTTTTATCTAGGAACCTATCGATATTTCTATATTATGCCCTTGTACGGTTATAATCAATAATATCCCTATAATGGCATAGAAATCATATCAATATTTAATTGTAGCCCATGCAGTCACATTAAGCAAGGCTACTTCCCCGGACTCCTAGAAAGCACAACGAGTTCTCTAAACAAACCAAACCTCCAGCAACCTGGGAAATCCCCATTTGCTTTTGTTTTTATTTCGTCCTAGAACTCCGGTGAAGCACTGTAAGAACGGCCAGTTCTTAGTGACATCTTTATTGACGTCTTATATCCAACCTTACGTCAAACCCGGCACCTTTCAGGTATAAATATACCAACGTTGCCTTAAGCAAACACACGGTGGTGGTTTTGGAGCCGAGCAGCTATGTACTTGCCAGAGAGCCCAGCTGATGCGAGAGCCCACGGACGCTGCCCCTCCCTTTTGACGCACTGAGAGAGACGCTGTCTTTTCTCCTGCCGAGAAATCCAGCTCCGGTGTTCTCAGCCGCCTTCGCGGGCTGCTGGGATACAGAGTCCTGAAAGAGAGATACCAGACCTCCTGCATTCTATTACCCAGGTACGGAGCGGACTAAACGCTTAAAGAGAATTCTTGATTCAGATTCTTGGCAAAACCTACTTAACTTAAACTGCTACTTACTTACTCCTTCCCACGTATTAGGCTTAGGTCAGGTACACAGGGGTAGGCGTATTCAGAAGCACCATTTGAGTATGTTAGTCAATGTATATATGTATGTATAGATTTTATCCATTTTAAAGTATCTTATGGCTAAGAAACCATATCAATGCTTTTACAGTATTATTTCATAATACTCCTTTTACTGTACGCACTTTACATTAAGTATTGCAATTATGGCAATTCATTTCTCTTGCATGAGAAAGAAGACTGCTCAATAAATTACACCTTTCATTGAAACTACGCACAATTGACTGAGTGAAATAGCTGTCTATTGTTTTCACACGACTCTAGAGATACACTCTTATTCTGAGGGAGCAAAGTTGTCATGTTATATGGTTGTCAGAAGCTAATCCCTTCTTGTCTATCCAGGGAGGTTAAACTCCTCCTCGTTTATTCGAGAAAGTTTCTAGTGACCTCTGAGCTAGCTGGCAAACCTTAAGTCTAATATAGTCAGTAGAGACGTAGTCAGCCTCAGTCCTACGTCTACACTGCTGAATATATTATTCCAATGCGCAGAGCCTATTGGGAATATAGGAACTGCACTACAGTCTCACTGAGCTTCAGATGGATCTGCATTGTTCTTTTGTCGGGAAATCGGTGTGCTTTGTTACACATTTGAGTGTAGAGAAATTGACTGTTTTGCGGGGAATGGTGAAGCAAACTGACATTTGTCTGTATAGATTTTATGGCTTAAGTCTGGATGACTTTCCTTCGTGTATTTTCTAGTTCTTTGAAGACCGTGTGGGAGCACATTGATTGTGTGAACTATTTGCTCTTTTCTAAAAAAAAATGCATGCATTTCAGAAGCGCACAAAGGCAGATTGTTTGTTTCGCGGTGCAGTGATTTCTGCACCTATGAAGAGTTTTTTCCAAGAGAGCTTCTTTACCTATAGAATGATTGCTGGTCATGCTTTAGAAATGTGTAAAATGGAAAATTCGATATTTTCTTGGATGGCATCGCTTAACAGATAGTCATAAGGTGCCATTTGTAATCTTTTGTAACCTGAGAACATGCATATTTATAGGCAGTGCTGCTGAATATCTAGCGCAGGAGGGGCAGGTTCTTTAAACAGATCACTGGAGCGAACATTAGATGTGCCCCCCTGCACGGGCTACTGGATGGCTGCCCATTTAGTGGGCCTGCAGTCTTTTACTGACACCTTATCTCCCGGATTCTATCCAAACTTATAAACTTTGATCGGGACTTCTCTGTTGGACAAAATACAATATTGCATTCTCTTGAACACTGGTAAATTACAGCGACTGCCGGGTCTCCCATGGGAAACTTGGGCGCTTGACTGTGCAGGAGAACAGAAATATTACTCGAATACATTCGCCGAGGTAAATCTCGCTTTGATACATTGTAATTGTGAGTGCAGCGTGAGTGCGAGAGTGACAGTGAGTGCAGCGTGAGTGCGAGAGTGACAGTGAGTGCAGAGTGAGTGCGAGAGGGACTGTGTGCAGAGTGAGTGCGAGAGGGACTGTGTGCAGAGTGAGTGTGAGAGTGACTGAGTGCAGAGTGAGTGCCAGAGTGACAGTAAGGGCAGAGTGAGTGCCAGAGTGACAGTGAGTGCAGAGTGACAGTGAGTGCAGAGTGAGTGCCAGAGTGACTGTGAGTGCAGAGTGAGTGCGAGAGTGACTGTGACTGAGTGCAGAGTGAGTGCGAGAGTGACAGTGAGTGCAGAGTGAGTGCGAGAGTGACAGTGAGTGCAGAGTGAGTGCGAGAGAGACTGAGTGCAGAGTGAGTGAAGAGTGAGTGCGAGAGTGACTGTGAGTGCAGAGTGAGTGGAGAGTGAGTGCAGAGTGAGTGCGAGAGTGACAGTGAGTGCAGAGTGAGTGCGAGAGAGACTGAGTGCAGAGTGAGTGGAGAGTGAGTGCAGAGTGAGTGCGAGAGTGACTGTTAGTGCAGAGTGAGTGCCAAAGTGACTGAGAGCAGAGTGAGTGCAGTGAGAGTGACTGTGAGTGCAGAGTGAGTGCGAGATTGACTGAGTGCAGAGTGAGTGCGAGAGTGACTGAGTGCAGAGTGAGTGCCAGAGTGACTGAGTGCAGATTGAGTGCAAAGTGATAGTGACTGCGGAGTGACAGTGACTGCAGTATATGAGTATGCAGGGTGAACACATGGATAAAACACATTGCCATTTACAATGCCATTACCTCTAACTCAAAAAAATCCGAGACCTATGCATTTGTAATGCTGGTTTCTTTTGATAGGATGGTTGAGACCCTTGACGTCGAGGGAGATGATCTTAAGGTCTGATGATTGTGTGTTATTAGACTGCGTCATTTTTAATACTGCTGTGCGCTGTGTGTGTTCTCTTTACAGGTATATTAAAGCTAATTGGTCTGTTTTGGGCTCGCTGTGTGTGCTCTGGTGTACTCAGTGTTTTTTTTTTTTTTTAAATTTTTGAAAACCTTTATTGAAATCGGAACACACAGCTATTCAGCCTGACATCCCGGAGGCAAGGCAGCAGGAATAACAGGAGAGAAATAGTGTCAAACAATTAAGACATAGTCGTCGAAGGTTGATTTTATATTAAGATGAATACAACAACAAGGCGCCCGCGGGCGCGAAAGTGGCAGTGTGAATAGTGTGACGCTGGGTGTCGGGGATGGGTAGGGGAAAAAAGGCAGGGAAACGTGCATCAAGGATAGGTTGCAGAATGGGAAGGAGGAGGGAGGGGGAAGGTGACAGGAGAATACAGTACAATAGAGCTCAGTTGGCGTCACAGGCTAGGGAGACATATTATCATGCAGGCTGATTGATTCAGGCGGTAAGCACACATCTCCCCTGTACTCATTCCATGCTCCCCAAATTTTAGTCCAAGTTCGAGGTCTCCCTCTGGCCACATAGACTGTCTTCTCCCTGAACATGCACCAGTCCATGTTGGCCTTCCACTGTACCAGCAGGGGGGCCTCGGCCGCACCCCACCTCTGGGCTATGTCCCTCTTAGCTACCATGTTCCCAAGGGTAACCCACCTAGTCTGCGCAACGTTGTGATCGGAAGGCTCCCATACGTTCAGAAGGCATCGACGGGCCTCAGCGTGAGCAGCCACGCCAGTCACCTCCTCCATAACGCGGTGCACTCTTCTCCAGTATGAGGCGATCACCGGGCAGTCCCAAAGGATGTGCAAGAAAGTGGCAAGAGCTCCACAGCCCCTACGACAGAGACCGTAAGGCGAGAAACCCATGTGCATCAATCGGGGTCCTGTCATATACACCCGGTGCAGGATCTTAAATTGCACGAGGCGAAGACGGGAAGAAATGGCAACCTCCTTAGGGGAGGAAACTGCGCTCTGCCAATCCTCATCGTCCAATTCAAGGCCATCCGCCACCCACTGGTCTCTCAAACTAAGGAGGAGGTCCGTGCGCACATTGATTAATTTCTTATAGGAGAGGGAGATTGCGCTGTCCGGCATGTGCCCATCCAGTATCCTGTCTTCCAGAGGGGAACTCTCGGGAATGACGCCGTCCGGCGGAGAGGCCGAGAGCAGCGCGTGTCGCAGTTGAGCGTAGCGAAAAAACTCTGTCGCGCCCAGCTGGTATTCGGTTTGTAACTGGGGGAAGGTCTTAATTGAGCCCTTGGAGAGCATATCATCAACCCTGCTGATTCCGATAAGGTCCCACCTATCAAATCCCTTGGTGTGCCATAGTCTACCCAGGATGTCCGAATCAAAAAGGGGAGTGAACCTCGTGAGTCTGCCCTGCCACCCTTGTGCCTTATTAACCGCCCGCCAAGTGCGGACCGCCGTACGGGTGGGGCCCGTCAACCGTCGGTCAAAAGACTTCGAGTATAGGGCCCGATAATAGTTACCGTCGCCCATCAGCCATCGATCCATGGCATAGCCGGGGCTCTCCACTGGGCCATAGAAGCCGTGGTTGAGGGCAGCTAGTTGCGAAGACCAATAGTAACGGCGCACATCTGGGAGGGCGATGCCACCGTCGTACCAGGGGAGTGTGAGTTTGTGAAAGGCAACGCGGGGCCGGCCCTCCCAGAGGAGGGTCCGGAGAAAGCCTTCAAGATCACGAAAGTAGCGCGCCGGGACCGGGTCCTGAGCGTTTTGGAGCGCGTATAGGAACCTGGGCAGGGCCATCATCTTGAATAGAGCGGCACGGCCAAGAAGGGAGAGCGGCAGTTTACGCCAGCTGTCCACATCACGCCGTAACCGCTGAAGAGGAGGGAGTAGATTGTTGTCATGCCTCAACTTGGGATTACCAGAAATGTAGATGCCCAGGTACTTGAAGCCGCGCGTGGCAATCTGAATCCTGCAGCCTCTGGGGAGACGTGGAGTATCCCCCTTGAGGACATATAGGGAGGACTTGGCCCAGTTGATAATCAGGCCAGAGTACCTCCCGAAAAGTCTGAGCACATCACAGGCCACAATGAGGGACCTGCAGGGGGAAGTCAGATAAAGCAGGATATCATCGGTATACAGGGAGACCCTGTCTTCGAAGCCAGGGGCCCATGTAATGCCTCGCAGGTCAGGATGCGCACGCAGTAAAGCTGCAAGCGGTTCAAGGGCCAAGGCAAACAGAAGGGGCGACAGGGGGCAACCCTGTCTAGTACCCCGACGTAGGGGGAATGGCGCCGACAGGCGACCGTTGACCGTGACATTAGCCATCGGGTCCGCATACAAGAGCTTCACCCAGCTCACAAAGACAGGTCCGAACCCGAGTTTGGTCAGCACTGCCCAGAGGTATGGCCATTCGAGCGAGTCGAAGGCCATAGTGGCGTCGAGAGACGCCAGGACAGCCGGCTCTTCGAGAGTGTGGGCCCTGGCCATGACACCATGGAGGCGACGCAAATTGAGGGCAGTGTTTCGGTGGGGGATGAATCCCGACTGGTCGGGGTGCACGAGGTCGCTAATGACGCCAATCAAGCGGTTGGCGAGCAGCTTGGCGAGGACCTTGGGCTCCACGTTAAGGAGAGAGATAGGACGGTACGATCGACAGACGTCCCGTGGCTTACCCTCCTTGTGGATGACCACGATGGTAGCTAGTCGTTGATCCAGGGGGAGACAGCCTCTCTCAAAGGACTCCAAGAACATTTTACGGAGGTGCGGGGAGATCGCGTCCGAGCGGATTTTATGGTGTACTCAGTGTTGACGGTGAGCTGACCACAATATTAGCAGTGGCTTTGCCACTGACATACTTGACGGACAAGACTTGACAAGACATGACAAACAGGACGGGACATCTCCCCTCCTCCCTCGAGACCCTTCTCACTCCCCTCCCTCCCCTCCCCCCTTCCCATACTACTGCATTGTATTGTGGGTGTGCGACAGCAAGGTCTTCTCCGCTCTGTCATTACCCCGGGATATTGAGTCTGAGGAAGAGTGTTACGATCTGACATAAAACTCTTAGTGTGAAATGCTAAAAGGCTATATAGCTCTGAGGGAATAGTCCCCTCAGTCTGAGGTAGATTTTGTTGCATCTCTTTGGCTTGGATAGGCCGGATCGAGAGGTAGTTGGAGGGTCTTGACTGTGTTCCTCCTTTTTCTTTTCGGCCGCTGGGCCATAGTCTGTGTGAGGGTTCGGTGATGCACCTCTCTTGGCCGTAGGTATCGAAGTTTCCATGTCCAGTGACGGTGGTCACTGTAGGTATCATGAAAGTTCTCCTGGAAGGTTAGTGTGGCCCCCTTGTTGAATATTTTGAATCTTGTGGGGCCTGCAAAGGAAAATGTTCTGTTTTCTCTTCTCAGCTTGTCTCTCTGGGCTAGAAACCCTTTTCTAATGTCCACTGTCGGTTTCCAGTAGTCTTGCGTGAGGATGATTTTGTGACCGTTCCATAGCAGATTGGGATTCTTCCTCACTACTCCAAAGATGGCGTCCGTTTGGTGCGATCTGATCGACTTGCATATTATAGGCCTGGGACCTCCTCTGCTGGCTTGTCTGTTGGCTGGGACTCTATATGCCTTGTCCAGCTCGAAGGGGCTGACGAATTGGAGTTTTGAGAGTTCGGGTATGAGTTTCTGTATTAGAGTAATGCATGATCCGGCTTTGTCGTCTTCTCCTTCTGGAACTCCTAGGATTCTTATGTTGCCTTTTCTGTTTCGATCTTCAAGCTCTGCTGTTTGTCTGCGTAGTTCGGCCGTTGCTTTGGCGATGTTGCCTATGGCCTTCCCTGTGAGAAGGTATCTGTCCTCAATGTCGCTTACTCTTTGTTCCACCGCTTCAACTTTATTGTTTGTTGCATGGATGACTGGCCTTTTTGCTGCGAGTTCTAATTCAATCTTGTCTGTTGTCTTTTTTGTGGACTTCGCGAGGTCGTGTACCTCAGTCAGCTTTTTTAGGATACTGTCTAAGGTGCTACTAATGTCTGACTTTAGTTTTATGGGTGATTCTGCACCATTTTCTGGTCTGTTTTTCTTTAGTTGTTGGGCCAGTTTGTCTTCCCTTCCTGCCATTCTGACCACTTTTTTTTCGCCCTGTTGTGTTGTCCCACCGGGTGATCTGTGTTTGGCTGCCTTCTCTTCCTTCGTTTCACCTGTGGCCTCCTTCGCTTTCCGTTGTTGGCCTGTACTCCGCTAATGCATTCCTTGTATGTTTCCGCTTGTTAATGACTTTATTTTGCTGTGATTCTCCCCTTTTGGGCCCCCTTTCTTCTGTTTGCCTCAGCTGATTCGAGGTGTATGCATTCTTTCTCTCCTTCAGAACAAAATGGCGCCGCCCAATGTTGCTTTTGTTTACAATTGCTAGCGCTTGGGCTTGCGGTTTTTCTTTGCGCTGTGAGTGGGACAGTCTAATGTGTTAGGTGACTGCCCGTATGTTTGTGTTGGCCTTCGGGTCTTACTGTTTTGCTCTGTTATGATTTCCCCTTTTCCAAGATGGCATTGTCCCCGTGATTGTGGGTTTCGGTTTCGTTAGTTGGTGCATCAGTTTCCGTTTGCTTTGCTCGGGTTGGCTGCCTCTACCTATATGGCCGCGCCCGAGGTGTAATCCTACTTTCGTTTTTGCTCAGCGGTGTTTGGTGTGTTGGAGGGGAAATGCGGCCCGTTAACGTTTGCGTTAAGCGTATAGGTGCCACTGACCTTTTTTTGGTTTTTCCAGCGATATTTTAGCCCCTTTGTTCGTTATTTGAGGTTTCTCCTCCCGGCGCCCTCTTGCTGCTTTCTTCTCGCTCCTACTCCTTCCGCTATCCCTAGCTCAGTTTCGCCTGCTCCGCGATGTTGACCGCGTGGTTTGTTTCGCTGGAGTCCCGGGCCACCAGTGTCCTAAGCCCCTCCCATAAGATGGCGGGTCTTCCGGTGGATATGTTCTTCGGTTATCATGCGCCTCGTTCTGTCTGGGGTTGGCCCTTATCGCGTTGTTGTTGTTAGCGCCTGCTTACCCTTTTTGATCACTGTGCTTCTCGTGTGTTTTGGCTATGTCTGCGTTTACTATCTATTACTCCGCTGCTGTCTTCTGATGGTGGTGACCTGAGCGTTCCTCTTCTCTTTTTGCCTCTTTCAATATGGCCGTGCCGAGGATGTGTTTTCGCTTTCGGTTTTGCTCAGTGGTGCTCGGCGTGCTTGTTTTGGTTTAGCGGGGGAGTGCGGCGCGTTAACGTTAGCATTTGCTATGCATCTGAATGCATCTGAATGCCCACTGACCTTCTGTGCGGTTTTTGGCTTTTTCCAGTGGTGCATTTGCCTCCTTGTTCTTTACTCAGCGGTATCTCCGCCCGGCGCCATCTTGTTTGAGTGTTTCGTGGTCCGTTAGGAAAGACGGAAATTTGGTCTTAGTAACCCTTCCTTGTTGTCCTCACTGCTTTCTGCTTACTCTTGCTCCGTTCCGATATCCTAAGCGCCGTTCTGTCTGCTTGACGATGTTGGCTGCGCGCTTTTTTTTTCATTAGAATCCCGGGGTCTGACGAAGCTCCGGACTTAGGCAGCTGCTCCTCTTGCCATCCAAGCCACGCCTCCCACCATCCACCTTTCTAACAACAAGACCCACATGGACTAAATGTACCTCAGTACAGTCACTTATGGATGATTACAGACCATTTATCATTCTTGTACTGAATCCACCTTTCCTCTACTTTTCAGCTATACAGCCCTGAAGAAGGGCAGTCCGCTAGAAATGCATTGGGCATAGATACACCTTTGTTTCTCAGAAAGCTTGTTATTAAGTGATAACAAATGTTACGAATGGATGAAAAAACCATGAAAAACAATGAATAAAAATTCAAAACTGAACAACCTTACTTCAAGAGAGAGCAGTTGACTTTGTATACCGTCTCTTTGAGTGCAGAAGGGAGTCGCACCTCTGTGTACAGAGGGAAGTACCTACGTGTAAACTCCTGAAAAATGGTCATATTCTCGAAGCAGGCGGGCTGAACAGAGTAAACAAGCAAAGCGTCATCGCTTTGGGGTCCACAGCAACTTGAAAACTCATCGTGGCCCTGGCCTGGCCCAAAGCCAGCACAAGCTATGCCTCTGCATCCCCTCCTCCATGGGGCACCTGAAGTACCTGGCCCTAGTTTGCTCACGGCACCATTCAGGAACGGGTACCCACCCCACAAGCAAGAGCAGTCCACGGCTTGTTGACTTACTAGGCCACCCTCCTTATAATGGAGCCTCCATTGATGCTCAAGGTCTCAGTCAGTAGTGATGGGGGCCCATCGGGCCAGTCCAGAGTTGCTGCTACCCACACCCAAACTCCAGGAGCACAGAGTCCATTGCAGGCAGCAAGATAACCCTACAACGACCATCTTGATGTTCTTGCCATGCAACCTGTCCAGACTTAATAACCTCATGTGTTACTAAACCCATCAACTTCAGGGATTAGAGTTACAGTACAAATTCTTTTTAATGCACGTTTACCTCCAAAACCACTAGCAATTTGCTTGTGATATCCTGTCACATAATTACTGTTACCCCGTTCACCCACCACTGTTGATTTAGTTAGTTTAAAACACTAACGGATCTTGCACTTGATCCAGGAGAAACCGAAAGAGAAAATATGCACACAAATAAACAATAGGCCTGACTTAACACATTCGGGCATATACTGTGTAAATAATTTATTAAATAAAAATCATCAAAATGTAAGTTTTAAAGATTACAGCAGATTCTTTTATACACATCTAAAAAACGTTTCAATATTAAATATTATAAATCAGTAAACGAGAATGTATCTGAAAATGATGTTGCAGTGTCTCCACCACTGCAATCATCCGAGTAATTTCAAAGCCCAGGAACCGTTGTGCCAACAACATCAGGCATGCCTTCTCGAGCCCCGATCCATGCAATCATGTGCATCCTACAGTTCAACAGGTCAGAGACCACTGTTACTAGATGAGAGGATACAGTATATTGTTTAAGGCCAACAACATTGGTTGAAGACATCGACTATATGTAGCTTCAATTCTCTCAGCAAAAAGAACAACAAAGAAGTTATGTACATTACTCACACAGTCTGATGTCCAACATACAGGATCCGTAAAAGGCACACAACCTCACTTTATTTGCTTCTGAAGACCCCAGGTACAACGAGCAACTGTGAAATGAGCACTAGCATCTGATTTACTGCTTTGAGGGCAAAGGGTGAAATGTACAACAAATATAGTCCACCTCCTCAAACTATGTGGGAAGGCTATTAATGCACCACAATTAATGTAAAAAAAAGCATATGCTAAGATCAATCATCTTAGGCACCTGCTCTAGCATTTTGGTATAGGTGAAGTTTACAACAGGAACATTAAAACAGACACTTGCGTATTTCAGAGGAGTTATTACCACTGCAGCAATATTCTGGGATTTTGTTGAAAAACTAAAAAAAGGGGGTCTCATATTAGCATAGTCTAGCAGTACAAGAACGGGGTAGGTTTCAAGGATGTGACACATATAGTTATTAAGATACAAAAATAGACGTGGGTGACAAAAGTGAGGCGTTTCTAGGATCAGTTGCATTTCTGTAAGTGAGACGAAAGCCAGTAAAAGCTTTTCTGATTTTGGTTCAGTGCTTTCTGTAAAGTGCAGGAGATAGACCTCTTCATTTAGCAGTCTTTGGGCACCTGTCATATGGGATGAGAAGTCCAAGAACATTTATGGATTTGGGGGCGGATGGTAGGTAAAAAACAAACAAAAAAACAACAAGACCCTTCAAGGAATGGAGCTGGACTTCGGACATTTCAGCCTGGCCCTCTGACAATGCCATTTTATTTACGACTACACGTTGGTAAACAATAAAACGACATGGGGCACCTTCCTCTGGAACAGTATAAACTGGAGTTCAGACGCTGACTGGGAAATATCATGCACTCGACTGGACTAAGCTTTCCGCTTACACAGGAACATATTCAGAGCAGGGTTTCTAGCAGATTTTGGATCACCCAAGGCAATGTGGCATGTGTTTGTAATACTTCCATCATTATCTTCCATTGTCAGTCAGGAACAGCAGAAACTAGATCCATACTACATTTTTAGCAGTACATTTGCTTGTGATACTAAAACGTCTCCCATAAAAAGCTCATGTTATACACAACAAAGTCTGGAATAAACAGCCGTAGTGCAGAATCTTCCCGTAGGGTCCATTACTGGCACGAGAATAATGATACAAATGATTATTCTATTTCACTTATTAAATACTTAAAAACATAAAAAGGACATGGAATTAAAAATTAAATATAACCAAACAAGAAAGTTTGGACTGGCCAGTCTGTCAAGAGGATACCACACAGTGATTCAGTAGCACATTGCTTTTCTTCTATAAGGCATTATGTGTGCTTAATATCTTAAGCAGTAAATATGTTAACGTACAGCATAGAGCAATTGTGCAAGAAAGTCTTAGCCAGCCCCACTTTTACTATCCAAACTGGCAGCAAGAGTGAAGCCGCCGCTGGGATAAGACTGGACCTCTCAGCTACGTCCTTTTCCTTTAGAGCACTGAATGTCTACAGTCATTCTCTACAAAAGAAGCATTCAGAGGGTAATCCGGTGGCTTTGGCATCAGATGTTTTCGGTCTCGACCTTGCAGAGCTTCCTTTTATTAACCAACCACACAGATTCAGCAGACTAGTCTCCATTGGTAATGCTAGAGTTGGCGCTGCTGCAGCTCTGTTCATAGGAAGGAGGAGCCTCTGCGGAAGGAATGGAAGACAATTAAAAACTCAGCGGGCGAGAAGCATTATGGAACTCCTCCTGACATTTTCTTATTTTAAACCTATTCATTTTAACAAGGTTTTGTTAAATGTGGACATCTCAATTGCAATTTCTTTGCGCAAAACATTCTAGTGCTAGGCCAAGGACCTATACAACTCCAATCCACGGTAACAGCGTTGATATTAAATCCATTTTTAGGCGAAGATTTAGCATATTTAATCATTATTCCAGACATTAACAGGCAACACAGCACACGTCGCTATTTGGATACATACACTTAGAAAATAGCCTCAATAGCATTTCAGCATAATTTTCACAATGACGTTAACCATAAGCGAATTAAACTAAATTATGTGGCCAGCTTACCCTTCCTGCTGCTCCAAATTCCTATTTACTAGTTAAACTAATTTTTTTTCTTTAACAAGGTATGCCTCATAGTAAGAATTAAATTGCAATCCGGGAGGCTTTTTCTATCAGTTTTGGCAAGGACAGCCAACAGTGTTCTCAGAAAAGAACTAGCATGGAATTTATTAAAAGGACAATACCAGTTCTATTAGTTTTCCAATTGAGTAGATAGATGTTCTAGAATGTCCTGCTGCAAGGTAACAGCATATCTCAATATCTAATGATTGTGGTAAAAAAAAATATTACCTCATTCGTTGTTGAGTTCTATTTGGTAAAAACAAATGTACAAAGAAAGCTTGCTCTGCTTCTGGACCAGTGAGGAAACACTCAGTCTGTTGCCGTAGGATCTCTGTTTCCTTACTGCCGTGACCCCGACGTGACGTGACGCGAGGAGCGCTAGGAGAAGCTGCTGCTGGAGTGGAGCCGCTGAGCCGCGGCAGGCTGCTGCGAAAATACAGCTAAATACAGTGTGTGCCAAACGCAGAGCGAATTAAATCCCCAACGAGAGGAGCGAGAAGTGCGAGGTGCGAGGAGCGAGGTGACAGGCGCCTGTGGGACCCGTGAGTCCAGGCAGCGTCCTCGCCGAGTATAGAGCCGGGAGACCTGGGCTAAGCCAGGTTGCTACGTGTGGCAGAACCAGGCCTCAAAAAATGTAAATAAACTGAATAAACAGCAATAGACCGGCCACAGACCAGCGAGTGTGCAAGTTTGAAAAATCTCCCCCCACCCCCCTGCCAGAGTTCTAACTGGGTTGCGGAGGTGGAGTGGGGATAGAGGAAGCTAGAGGAAGCTGGTGGAAGCTGTGGCGGCATAAGAGGAGGCTAAGAGAGTAGATTGCCTGGCCAAAGCAGTAAAAGGAGCTAGCCCTTCTGCTATACCGTCATTAATTCCTATGAACCCTCATGTAAGTTAAAGCTGAGGGTGTGGAGGTAGGAAACTTGGACTAATTGTCAAAATAACTCAATCAATCCAGGACAAACAACTTTTTTTTTTTGTTGAAAATCTTTGACATGAAGGCATTAGTGACATGTACAATATTGCAAATAGGATTCATCTTGGTTCTGTGCAATAATAGACCGGAAGTACAGTATGGTAGTGCGTATTTTAACATTTGTTAAATGTAGTCCCAACAGTTACATGGATATGTAACATTAATTGTCCTCAGTACAGTAATTGGAACGTAACTAATCTGTCTCATCTATATATAAGGTATACCCCTCTAGCCCTCAATATCATGCTCAATAATGCGCGAAAGGTTTTTAAGATAACAATAAAAGAAAAGAAAATCTAACTATTTGTCATCACGTGCAGTATGTCTTCTGTACACTTCAACATCTATCAGCCATTCATTTTAATTACAGTTCGGTGTATGATTAAGCCACAATCGTGCGACAGCCCGGTGCATGGAGAACTAAACACTCACCCTCCTATTCATCCTCCCCTTCAGAATCTAGATCTTAGTTTCCTGGCAAGGGTTCACAGATTTCCCCTCTATAAGTGTTCCAGGGAGCCCAGATCTTGTTCCATTTCCGGGGGCAAGCCCTAAGCACATACACCGCCCTTTCCGTCACCATCAACAAGTCCATATTTTTGGCCCATCGAGCCGCTGTAGGTAGTTCTGGAACACCCCATTTTTGTGCTATGTCCCTCTCGGCTACTGTAATGGCTAGCGTGACTCACAACCGTCCATACCTGTCCAAATCATTGGGGTCCCAAATGTTCAACAGACACTTTCGAGGTTCAGGCAGGATAGATATCTTAAGTGCTTGAGAGACAGTGCGCATAATTTGTTTCCAGTATTCTTGTATCTGCGGGCATTCCCATAGGGTGTGGTACAGATTCCCTTCCTCCCCGCACCCCCTGAGGCAGAATGGGTGTGGTGTCCTGTGTATCCTGTGAAGTAACGTTCTAGTGTAGTAAACTCGGTGCAGAATTTTGAGTTGCACTAATCTGAATTTCGCCGATATGCCTACTTCCCTCGGTGAGGCAAGCGCTTCATTCCATTCCGACTCATCTACCTCTCCTATTTCCCCTACCCATTTCTCCTTAAGGTGTAATGTGGGGTCTGCCAGGTTGTTGACTAACTTTTTATATGTAAGAGAAGTTGCACTCTGCGGCATAAAGTCCGTCAGTAGTCTATCTTCTAGGGGTGAAGATTCTGGTAGATCAGTGTCTGGTGGAATTGCTTGGAGTAGTGCGTGGCGTATCTGTACGTACCTGAACGTCTCGTTGGGGCCTAAACCGTATCGCTGTTGGAGTTGCGGAAATGCAATCACTGTGCCTTTCTCCCGTAGGTCCCCTATCGTGGAGATTCCTATGCGGTCCCACTGTGTGAATCCTTTGCATAATCTGAGGTTCCCCAATGATTTTGTGTCCCACAGTGGTGTCAGTTTGGTGAGTTTCCCTGCCCAGCCCAGCCGTGTTTGTGCTTTATGCCACAGTGCCGCTGTGTGCTGTGTCGGGCCAATCAGTTTTCTAACCTGGGACTTGTTGTATAAAACGGAGAGCATGCCGTCTATCCCCAGTTGAGACCAATCCGCTTTGTATGCTGGGTCCTCTCGTGGGGTGTGGACCCATTGATTGATTATCTTAAGTTGAGCCGCCCAGTAGTATAATTGGACATTGGGTAGGGCAATCCCTCCCTCATACCAACTCTTCACCAGTTTATCATGTGCTATACGTGCCGGGCCATAATTCCAGAGTAGGCTGGAGACCAGTGCTGCAATTTGCTTAAAATAGCGCGGTGCAACCAAATAAGGGGTATTTTCCAACACATATAAGAATCTAGGGAGTGCCATCATTTTATACAAAGCCGCCCTCCCTAGGAGGGTCAGGGGCAAAGTCGCCCAGTTTTTAACGTCTGCACCTGGCGTTCCATAGGTGGCTTTAAGTTTGCGTCAAAGAAGTCAGTGGCATTATTCGTGATGAAAATGCCCAAGTATTTAAAGGAGGTTGTCGTTAAGGCCAAGGGGCAGTCCTCCCGCAACAATGGCTCCAGGCCTCTGAGTACATACACCACCGATTTTGACCAGTTCAGAGTATAACCCGACGATTTCCCATGTGTGTTACAGAGGAGCAACAGGGCAGGGATCCCGTTATTAGGGTCAACCATGTAGATGAGCATATCGTCAGCATATAGGGAGATCTTATCTTCCCACCCCTCCTCCCACCTGTTACCTCGAAATAGTGGCGTTGTTCTAATCAGGATTGCCAGTGGTTCAAGCACCAGGGCGAAGAGTACAGGAGACAACGGGCATCCCTGTCTAGTCCCCCTCTTCAGTGGGAACGATGCTGAAATGTGTCCGTTCGCCACCACCTGTACTACCGGTGACGTGTACAGCAGCCGCACCCATGCTATATATTTTGGTCCAAAGCCCATACGAGTAAGCACTGCAAATAGATATTCCCATTCCACTAGGTCGAAAGCCATTTTGGCATCGAGGGAAAGGATCACTGCCTGCTCAGCAATAAGGTGTGCACGTGCCATCACCCCATGGACCCTCCTGAGATTCATTGCTGTGCTCCTGTGGGGCATGAAGCCCGACTGGTCAGGGTGTATCAGCGTGTGCAGGTGTTGTGTCAAACGGCTGGCCAGGATCTTTGCTAGGATTTTAGCCTCCACGTTAAGCAATGATATGGGGCGGTAGGAGGTGCATGCAGTCGGTGGTTCATCCGGCTTAGGTATAGCCACTATGGTGGCAGTACGCTGGTCAAGCGGAAGTGTCGCCCTTTCAATGCATTCGGTATACATATTTAGCAACGGTTTGCTTAGCATAGGGGCCACTGCTTTATACCACTCCACAGGCAGTCCGTTGGGGCCTAATGCCTTACCGGATTGCAAATTTTGTATTGCCAATTGGATTTCATCTTCCGACAGGTCAGTTTCTAATTCTTGCTGTGCCTCTTGTGTGACCGCGGGGATGGTAATGTTTTCTAGTGAAATTATCGCCGTCTGTGTAGTGACGTCACGTTCTGGGGTATATATGTCTTGAAAGTGACGTGCCAGGTTGTGTACTATTTGCTCAGGGTGTGTCTGTAGTTGACCATCATGCGTGTAAAGTCTCTGTATACCTCTGTTACTGCCCTCTCTCCTGTCCAGCCATGCTAGCATTTTCCCAGCCTTATCTCCCACATCGTATATTCTATGTAACGTGTTTGCTTGATAACCTTTGACGGTCGTTTTGAGATGATCCCGGTATTGTTGTTGACGGAGCTGTAATAAGTGTGTTGTCTCCGTTGTGGGATTTGACATGTGTGTGACGTTCGCGTTGTGAAGTGCTAGCTCTAGTTCCGGGAGTTCGCGTCTGGAATCCCGTTTGTGTCCCGTTATCGCTGCTGTCGCTTCCCCTCTGAGGACTGTTTTATAAGTTTCTTAAAGTACTGAGGGCGAGGAGACGTTCCCTTCATTTTCTTTGCAATATTGCGTGGTTGCCAATTTGAGTTTCTTCCTGATCTTAGGGATTTTCAAATAGTTGGGGTATATTGGGTATACTGCAATACCATGTATATTCTAGCACATTTCCTCTCTTTGGTGGTGAGTAATAGAGATATCGGGGAGTGGTCAGACACACCTCTAGGCAGGATATCTATTTTATCTATCGATCCCAGACCCACCCCCACCCCCAGAAATAAAAAATAATCTATTTGTGAAAGGCTATTGTGTACTGCAGAATAATATGTGTAGTGGGTAGTCGCTGGGTTCAGCTGTCGCCATACATCCGTAAGGCCTATCGCCTCTATAAAACCAGGGAGTGCGGCAGAACCCCTCGGGCGGTCTCTCACGGGGAAGGTGTCTAGCGCGGGGTCTATTATTGCATTAAAGTCCCCTCTAATGATTGTGTCACCCTCCGGGAGGTCTAGGAGAAATTTACCAAGTGCTGGTAATGCCGCTGAGTGAAGTGCCGGGGGATATACTGACGTAAATAATTAATTTACTCTCTTAATTTCTATGCAGGTAAGTACTTAATCAATAATAACTCAATCAGAAGGAAAGAAAACAGAGTCCGTGGTGTTAGAGTTTCTAAGGGTTTTATTCCTCATAAAGGAATCAGGATATCATGTTCTGACCACCACAGGGGTGTCAGAAGGGATAGATGAGCGCGCTGTCGTTTATTGACAATACATAGCTTATATACTTGATTTACATCATAAGGTTCAATGTAAGAGGCGTAACAGCTGAAAGAAGACAAGATAACAGTATACACGTGGTACTAGTACATCATCAAGAGGCGTAAACTAGGCGTGAACCAGAGGTGTGTGCTAGAAACGTCACTGATAGGTGACGCAAGTGGGTGGCACCAAGGGGTGGTGCTAACAGAATGTTGCAATGTCAGCAGAAATCGGAAGCTTGGATGCGCGCGCAGCTGCATGACGTGTGATTGACGGGGTGCAGGGGTCTTGACATTTACACTGACGGAAAGAGACAGAAGTCTGGCGTGTCAGATCAACTTGTACTTCTATCATATCTGATATCTGATGTTTAGGAACTATACTATCTGAGCGGAAAGGTCTCTAGGGCAGAAGCTATTCTATGCTAACTGTGGATGCGTGTATAAGCGCCTAAGTGTCTACATGTGAAGCGTGGGGGCACGGGGCCTTCCATGGAAGCATGGCAACGGAGGCTATGAATTACTTGCATTAAGACAGGTCGGCCCTTTGGCTCTGCAGCTGGAGAGGATGTTTACAGGATCTAGTAGGCAGGAATGTATTCTCGGGGAGCGGAACAGATAACTCGAAGGTTATAGTCAGTCTTGGCAGAAAGCAGGCTTGAGCTGAGCGCGAGGGGCTGCGCTGAATGTAGGACAGAGTTCACGAGTACAGAGATTGCCTGGGCAGAGCCAGGAGCCACAAAAGAGGTTCAGATGGCAGGAATTCAGGGCCTACTCTGGCTAGAGCAGAAAAAGTGAAAAGTGTACTACAAAAAGACGTTGGCATAGCATACTTAGGAACGGGCTATATAATCCATTCATGGTGCTTCTGAAAGAGGACAAGTTGACGGTGGACGCAAATGTATTTGCGTCTTCATAGCTGGCACAGGAGGGAAGTTACATGCACTTTAAGCTGGTACATGGAGTCGGTGGGGTACGCGCTAGGGAACACAACATGGCCAAAATTTAATTTTCCTCATTCCCTCCTTGTTCCCTACGGACCCTTCATGATATATCGATCCTCATGAATCGATCAGTCTGTTCTTGTAACATCATTTGTTCTTCTTTCTTTCGGTTACGTTTTGAGTGGAAACTGGAATGTTCAATACAAGAAGTGGCACACAGTCCACAGATCGCTGGCCCACACTGCAGGCACAGGCAGCAACTGAATACTAGGACTAGGCCAATGCCTAGGAAGGATAGGATCTTCCATCCCCAAGCTGTTAACGTTGTCCAGAACCAACCGGACCAAGTCCAGGTGCCTGGATTCTGATGTATCTGATTTGCTATTTTATGAAGACGGGTGATAGCTTGATATACAGATGGTGCATTCTGTGGAATGAAAACACAGCAGCTTGACCCGATGACCTTACAAGCTCCACCTCTATCTGCCAAGATGACGTCAATTACAAGACGATTCTGAAGGACAACAACCCGCATAGCGGACTGCTCTTCTGTTAAGTTACCTAAGGCGGAGGTAGTTTCATTTACTACGGCTTCAAGTGTTCTAGTTAATCTGCGTATTAATTTACTATTCTGGACGGGGCCTAAAAAGAAAAAGAACCCTTTATTGAAATCAGTGTACTGTTCCCATGCCGTTTCTGTGTAGTCGACAAGGGGGGCATCTCTTCTGGGTCTATTCTTTACTAGATTGCTATTTCTATGGTAATCAGAAGGAGCTAGAAAAACGGGTGGCAGAAGGAATGCAATGTAACAGGTACCATCCCAATCTGGAGGTAGACGGATGTATGCGGTATGACCACAAACAAAGTAAGAATGACTGATAGCTTTGAAAGATGACTTTCCATCATCACTGAATTCGACTACAGTAGTGCATTTACTATGACCTAAGTGTACTGAACCTTTCTTCTTGATACATAATTCACCAGTGACTGGCAGTACTGACATAATAGGTAGAACTGGTGTGGCTTCGGATTCGACAGTAAGAATCATAAGGCTAATTGTATAATTACCTAATCCATATACTTCATTTTCTAGATCAGTTCCTATTCTAATGGGCAGTCCCTCCTTATCCGGGTAACAGACGTCTAGTAGGACCAAGTTCAGGTTTCCCCAAACCCAACCCCCATCGAAAACAGCAATATCGGGATCTAAAGAATTAATTATCTTAAACCATGCTCCGCAGGAGCCATTGTGAGTGAACGGATACGGAAAAAGAGGCAGCGCTCCCTTGTAATTCTGGTAGGGAGGGAGTCGGCCACATATCCAGCAATTTGTAGCATTGTTAGTTTGATGAGAATGATGTAACATACTGATGAATGTATTGTTGCGCAGCGCAAGTCTGTAGGAAAGCTCATGAGGAGGTAACTCACTAAAAGTGTGTTCAGCAGAGACATTGTAAGCAGATTGTTCACGCTTGAAAATAGGGTAGTATATAGGTAACAAGATGCTAGCAACAATTATTAATATACTTAGAATAAACATAATTATCAGTGTCACTATGCAGTGACTACGAAGTGATTTGCAATATGTTCTTTTCTTTTCTTCTCTCTCTCTAACTCGATCTAGGGGATACATGTCAGAAACTATTTAACCGATTCACCTAGGGGAGGACTTAAACAATTAAACTGTGACTTGCTAGATCGTAACTTCATACGATATTGTTCTTGAGGAGTTTTTTCTCGTTTGGGTTCGGAAAAGTCTTTGGGATCACAGTCTTTGGTGGGGGTGGGTGTGTCTTGTTCCGGTTTCAGTCCTGGGAATGTTTTGATATGGCTTAGGTGGACCCACCCCTTTCTTCCTTCCAGCTTGACTGCGGTCCTTGTTGTAAGTAGAACGGTCTTCGGAGACTTCCAGCGGGGCTCCAACGGACTTTTCCTGTCGAAGTTTCTGACTAAAACAACATCTCCGGGGCGGACGTCATGCTCCTTTACATCTGTGTTGTCAGGGAAGGCTGCGGCAACCTGTGAACGACATGATTGGAGTGCAGACATCAAGGAGGCAAGGTAATCTGTCAACATATTAGAATCAACATCTGTTATCTTTTTAGGAATGGGCGTCCCCCACATATTCGGTGGTCTGCCAAAGACCACTTCGTACGGGGATAGCCCTGATCTCGAATGGGCGACCATTCTCATATAGAATAGTGCCACCGGCAGGGCGACTATCCAGTCGACCCCTTTCTCCTGACATATTTTGGCAAGGCGAATCTTTAATGTCTGATTATGCCTCTCAACAAGGCCTGCAGCTTCTGGATGTCGGACACAATGGAACTTCCACTGGTATCCTAATAACAAGGAAACTTCTTTCATTAGGGCAGACGAGAATGGCTGACCGTTATCTGAGTACACGACACGAGGCAAGCCGTACCGTGGGAAAAATTCACGAACCAACTGTTTGGCAGTGGTCGGAGCAGTGTAATCTGGGACTGGGTATGCTTCGGTCCAACGGGACAGAGCACAAACAATTACGAGAACATATTTAAATCCTCGACAACGGTCCATCTGGATATAATCCATCTGGAGGACTTCAAAAGGGTGATCGGGAGGATGAAATCCACCTTGCTCTACAGGGACGCTTTTACCTGGATTGAACTGACAACAGATCATGCAAGTACGCACTTTCTGTTTTGCGGCTGCTCGTAAGTGTTTATTGTACCAGAGATTTTGCAAACTGTCTAGCATGGCTTTCTCTCCCAGGTGGGCAGGACTATGTGCTGTATTTATCATGACTTGAACCATAGAGTCAGGGAGAAACCATGTAGATTTTCCCGTCATCCAACCTTGATCTGTCTGGATCCCTCCTAGTTCGGTCCATTTCTTTATTTCGTCTGCAGTAGCATGTGTCTGAATGTCAATAACATCTAGTGTGGGATCTCTGACTGTCATGCAGTTTGTCGGATCTGTTGTCTTTATCGTATCAGTTGTCTGAGTGTGAGTCAGTGCTGTATGTTTTGCTGTCTGATCTGCCAGGTCATTACCCTGGGAAACATAATCTGTGGCTTTAGTATGTGCCCTACACTTCATGACTGAAATGGCTGAAGGCAGATGTATTGCTTCTAGCAGTGCTTGAATGAGGGGACCATGCTGTATCTTTGTACCATGAGAGGTCAAAAAACCTCGTTCTTGCCAAAGCATCCCAAAGTCGTGTACGACTCCGAACGCATAACGGGAATCTGTGTATATGTTAACATTTCTGTTCTTTGCTATAATACAGGCTTGGGTCAGAGCGATGAGCTCTGCTGCTTGAGCAGACAATGTATCAATACGATGTGTTTCTTTAACTTCAGTTTCAGTGGTCACGGCATATGCGGCCACTAACTCTCCTGTACTTGTTCTCATGCATGAACCATCCACATAAAGTGTCAGGTCTGGATTTGTCAATGGAACATCTGTTAAATCTCGTCTGGGCTTTGTTACTGCATTAATAATTTCTATACAATCATGTGGAGCTGGATCTGTCATAACTGTAGGTAACAATGTTGCTGGATTCAAGATACTGCAGCGTCTGATTTCTATGTGTGGCTGGAATAATGTCAATTCGTAACCTGTCAGTCGTGCTATGGTCAAGTGTTGAGTCTGGGTTCTGTTTAACAGAACCTCTACAGAATGTGGAACTTGTACTGTTAACTGATGACCTAAAACAATTGAGTCGCTTTGTCTGATTGCTAACGCTGTTGCTGCTACTGACTTTAAGCATGCAGGGAGTGCCTGTGCTACTGAATCCAATGTGCTTGAAAAATAAGCGCAAGGCTTATGTGAACCTGCTTGATCTTGAGTGAGGACAGACAATGCTGTACCGTCACGTTCTGTAACAAAAAGTGTAAACGGTTTGTTGTAACATGGTGTCGCTAAAACTGGTGCTTGGCATAAAACTTTCTTTAATTCCTCAAAGGCTTGTGTGTGTTCCTGAGTCCAAGGGAGGACAGTCGATGACGCTGCCTCCTGTGTCGTTAACTGGATGAGTGGTTTAGCTAGAAATGCATATTGAGGAATCCATTGTCTGCAGTACGAGGTGAGGCCTATGAAGGCCCGCACTTCCTTTTGTGTCTGGGGTCGGGGCATGTTCACAATTAACTGAATGCGATCGGGAGTGAGCTGTCTCCCCACTTTGGACAGCAAGTGACCCAAGTACACAACTTGCTGAACACAGAATTGTAGCTTCGAAGGAGACACCTTGTGTCCCTTGTCGGCCAGAAAATGCAAAACTATCAGAGATGCTTGTTCGCATTCGGGTTCACTTCGTGCGGTGATCAGCAGATCATCGACGTACTGTAGTAAAGCGGTATTAACTGGCATTTGGATGCAATCTAGTTGTCTTTTCAGTGCTTGACTATAGATGCTGGGGCTTTCTGTAAATCCTTGAGGTGCGCGGGAAAATTTGAAACTTCGTCCATTTAAACTGAATCCGAAGAGATATTGGCTCTCCGGGTCAATAGGTACACTGAAGAAAGCGTTCTTGAGATCGATTACAGTAAAGAACGTTGCTTCTGAATCAATGGCAGTTAACAGGGAGGAGATATCGGGGACCACAGGATACTGTGGTACAATGCATTTGTTCAGTTCTCGAAGATCAATCACCAGCCGGTATACTGGCGGTGCATTGCGGTCTGTACGTTTAAGAATTGGAATGATAGGCGAATTACAGATATTGGAGTCGGTCTCTACGACCACTCCCTGGGCAATAAGCTCTTCAATAATTTTCAGTAAAGCCACTACAGCATCGGGTGGTAACTTGTATTGTCTGATTCTGGGTAGAACAACACCTGTCTTGAGAGTAACACGGTATGGTGTGATGTGCATACAACCTACATCAGCTGGGCCTTTTGCCCATAAGTGATCTGGTACATTTTTCAGTCTAACATCAAAGTCACGTAGAACATAATGACCCTTGAAATCCCGCAGAAAGAGTCTGACTCCCTCCGGGGAACAGCAAATTATAGCTCCTAGAGCCTTCAGTGTTTTTATTCCCAACAGATTTTCGGGACATGATTTCGTAAGTAACAAATCTGTAACTCGAGATAATGGACCCACAGCTAGTGGTACTGGTTCTGATACTTCATTTACAATAGGCTGTCCTGAAAAACCAAGGGAAACATTCTGTGAGCCTGAGAGGGGTGCCCCTGGAACTTCATTATGACTTATAGTAGTGCGACTTGCCCCTGTGTCAATTAAAAACTTTCTGTCTTTTCCTAATACGTGACTATGTACATAAGGACCTTCTTGATCTACAGGAATTTCAATAAGAGGCAAATCACTTTCCCTCCCTAGGCTGTTTCATGTATAACGCTGATAATCTGGATATGCCGACTGGGCATACTGGTACATTTGTTGTGAGACTTCTCTAGTTGCGGCAGCGGGCTGTGTCTGAGCATGCTGTGGCTGCGGTACTGCTACTGTCTGTACTGTATGGGACTGATCATGCATAGGCTGTGTATTCTGCATTGGCTGTTCGTTCTGTGAGGTCTGTTGATGACCCTGTTCATGTCTAGGCGGACGCGGTCTTTCTTTAGTTTTACCTGTCTCGATGTTATGCTTCAGGACTGGACATTCATGTACGTAGTGACCTGGCTGCTTGCAATAATTACATGTCCCTTTAACGGGAGCTGCAGAATGATTTGTCTGGGCCCCACCTTTTCTATGACCCTCGGCTGGAATTGTCTGGGCTACTAACATTTTCATTTTCGTGTCTTTCATACGTTTCTGTTCCTGGTCCTGTTCTTCCCTAATTCTGTTCTGGTGATATTGTAACATTTGTAACATCTGTGATGGCGTATTTGCCTGCCAAGTACTTTCAACCTTGTACACTCTATTTTTAACTAGTGGTAAGGCGTTCTCTACTAATTTTGTTACAAAAAGATGTGGATATGACTCGCTACTTGTTTTTAGACCACTATTGATAATGAAACATTTCTCGAATCTTGAATAAAAGTCACTAGTATCTTCATCTTGTTTCTGTTTGCAGGACGAGATTGCGTCCCAATCTTCCTTTCTCGTTGTCAATAATCTTGGCAGAACCTGTACTATTAAACCTGGTAATGCTTTAGTCAGATCCCCAAGGCCTAACCCTGGGACTCGTTTCTTTTCTTCGTCTTCTATCTCCGCCCATGCTATCTTTGACTCTCCCACTTCCCAATCCTTTTCCTTTAATTTCTCGTAAATGCCCGTGGGCAACAGTACTTTTAACATTTTCATAATATCATCATACGTGTAATCTCCCATCAATAACATGTCTTTAAGCTCTCTGTGAAAACCTGCAGGGTCCTTATCATGGCACGGAACTAATTTCTTCATTTCTAGTAGTTCTAACTTAGTCAGTGGTGTGTGAACATACACACGTTTCAGGATATGATCCTCACCCATAACTGGATGTACTTCTCGTAAGGGATTCTGGCTTTCAATGCCGCCACCGCATTGCATGTGGTACATTTTTCTTTCTGGAGGCGGGGCGGGAACATATTCAGAACTCAGGAAGGTGTTATACTTACGTCGTTGTTCTAGAATTATTTGTATTAATTTGGTACTAAAACCTCTCCATCTATCCATGATTAGTGCTTCTAATGTCTCGGGTAAGGGACCTGGATCAGAATGATGGTTTCTGAACTTGATAAGGAGGTGCTGAATCATGTATACACCTGCTATTTTCTGCTCTTCCGGGGAAAGGTTCAAGAATGTCTGCACTAACGTGTCATCATTATATATGTCTGTGTTTTCTGCCCACAACACGGCTGACCGGGCTAGTTCCTGTTCATCCATAGAATTGAGTATATGATACCCTACTCGATCTCGAAGCCTTTTATCAGTTTCCTGGAACTGGTGTTCAGAAGAATTCGGATTTGTTAAAGCGGAGAAAAGAACTCTCTTGCTCTCCGGACGGACACCTTTCCTAAGGTAGTTTCCCCTACCTACATATGCTATAGTGTCTGTAGGCTTTCTTGATGTTTCATCTTCATCTTCCTCCTCGGAGGAAGTTTTATCAGTTTCTTCCTGATGCGCAGTTAATACTGCCTTTCTAATTTTCTGGGACATAGTGGCTATGCTAGTCCCCTTGTCATGTTTTGCTTCTGCTATATTTTGGCCCCACTTGTTCAATGCGTCTAATTCACTCTGATCTGTCCCGGGCCTGTCTCGTTCTCTTATCACACAATTAATGAAGAATCGTAATATCTGTTTCTGAACGTCAACTTTCTGTTTATACATGGCAGCTTTAACACTGTCGGGGTCTTTCCCCGTCTGTATGAATTTGTATAGTCTGTCGAGAGCTTCCTGCATTCCTACACAGCATAGCAAGCTATCGGTGGCAGATCTTAAGCGCAGTGATGCTAATACCATTAGATCGTCTGTTCCGGGTACTGGATCATATCTGCAGAATGACATCCTATCTTTCAATGCCTCAAGCCGGGATGAGTAGGGAGACTGAAAAGGATTCTGAGTGTCCTTTAAATGCAATCTGTGTGTCGGTGGCGGGGTCTGTAGACCCGCTGTCGCACCTCCTGAGGCGGATGCTTGGGCATTATCTCTCCGTGGAGTCTGTATCTGGACTTGAATCTGTCTTTTAGTAAGATCAGGTAGTACTGGTTTCGGTAGATCTGTCTTAAGAACGGGGGGTGGCGGAGCTGGCGGAGCGGGAGAGGTCTGTTGCGGTACCGGTGGAGCTGGATCTGGGGGCGTAGTGCCACCCCCATCCCTGTCAGTAGGCAGGGCACGAACTGGCAGGTTGGTGTAAGCTGGTGCTACATCCTCTAGATATGAATTCAGGAATATGTCTTTAGTAGTTTTATGCATTACTTTAGTTGGAACTAATGGTGTCGGTAAGTTTTTCGGTATCTCTGATTCAGTTTCTGATGGGCCATCTGCTGCGAGGTACATACCGTTTACGAGATTATTTCGGGCACGGTCTATTTGTTCTGTTTTTACTCGGATCCCTTCAGTAACTAATTCGTTTTCTCGCTCTTTGTCTGATTCTTTAAGTCTGTCTTCTCTACGGAGTGCTTTGTCAGCACGCTTACGTGATTCCTTACGCCAAAATTCTATGGCGTCCTTCTGAGACTGCCTAGCTTTCTTTTTCCATAATGCTTCTTCTACCCTCATGATGCACTCGGCATCCCACGTTCCGGTGACAGGCCATCTGTGTCTTTCGTCTAGGTGCTTGGTGTAGTCGGCCCATAAATCTAGATATAATATGGCATCTATGCCGTGCTTTTGATACATAAAATTGCCTGGAGTGTCCCTAGGGGGGATAGGAATTTCTTCCTCTAGTAACCCTTTCCTAGTTCCAATCTGTTTTAACTTACTGAGGAACGGCATCCTACTTACTTATTACTGAACGCTAGATCTTTATTCCTTAATACGAGTTGCTAGTTGATACAAGAAATACAATAATACACAGTAAAACAGTCACATTCATACCACAACATTAATCACATGAAAACATTGAAGACATAGCTAACTACCCCCTACACTGAATGTACCGCTCAACGGTACGGATACACTGCTGTAACAGTGCAGAAATTCGGAATCCTAGATATACTGCTAAACAGTACAGATACACTGCCTAAAAACAGTGCAGACCGGACTTGCGTACCCAAACCCGTCTAGATACGACCCAGCAATGGTACTCACCGGGAAGCACGGAAACAGAAGGCCTCGGAAAACTCGACTGGACTCGACTCGGAACTTCGGAAAACTTCGGAAAATTGGTGGGCCTCTTCACACCTCGGACCTTGCTTCTTTCGGCTGGGCTCTGGTCGGGATCCTCCGCACTCCTCACCGCCTCGTCTGGGCACTGATCGCAGTCTTCGTCGCCTCCGTGGGTCAGAGGGGGATGCAGGAAATCCTGCCAGTACACGTGTAGTCCGTCTAACTGATGGCAGGGGACACGGATTGCAACGCACCTTCCGGCGCGTGAGGTGGGGGAGGGGTCCCTGTTCGGGCGCCAAAATGACGTAAATAATTAATTTACTCTCTTAATTTCTATGCAGGTAAGTACTTAATCAATAATAACTCAATCAGAAGGAAAGAAAACAGAGTCCGTGGTGTTAGAGTTTCTAAGGGTTTTATTCCTCATAAAGGAATCAGGATATCATGTTCTGACCACCACAGGGGTGTCAGAAGGGATAGATGAGCGCGCTGTCGTTTATTGACAATACATAGCTTATATACTTGATTTACATCATAAGGTTCAATGTAAGAGGCGTAACAGCTGAAAGAAGACAAGATAACAGTATACACGTGGTACTAGTACATCATCAAGAGGCGTAAACTAGGCGTGAACCAGAGGTGTGTGCTAGAAACGTCACTGATAGGTGACGCAAGTGGGTGGCACCAAGGGGTGGTGCTAACAGAATGTTGCAATGTCAGCAGAAATCGGAAGCTTGGATGCGCGCGCAGCTGCATGACGTGTGATTGACGGGGTGCAGGGGTCTTGACATTTACACTGACGGAAAGAGACAGAAGTCTGGCGTGTCAGATCAACTTGTACTTCTATCATATCTGATATCTGATGTTTAGGAACTATACTATCTGAGCGGAAAGGTCTCTAGGGCAGAAGCTATTCTATGCTAACTGTGGATGCGTGTATAAGCGCCTAAGTGTCTACATGTGAAGCGTGGGGGCACGGGGCCTTCCATGGAAGCATGGCAACGGAGGCTATGAATTACTTGCATTAAGACAGGTCGGCCCTTTGGCTCTGCAGCTGGAGAGGATGTTTACAGGATCTAGTAGGCAGGAATGTATTCTCGGGGAGCGGAACAGATAACTCGAAGGTTATAGTCAGTCTTGGCAGAAAGCAGGCTTGAGCTGAGCGCGAGGGGCCGCGCTGAATGTAGGACAGAGTTCACGAGTACAGAGATTGCCTGGGCAGAGCCAGGAGCCACAAAAGAGGTTCAGATGGCAGGAATTCAGGGCCTACTCTGGCTAGAGCAGAAAAAGTGAAAAGTGTACTACAAAAAGACGTTGGCATAGCATACTTAGGAACGGGCTATATAATCCATTCATGGTGCTTCTGAAAGAGGACAAGTTGACGGTGGACGCAAATGTATTTGCGTCTTCATAGCTGGCACAGGAGGGAAGTTACATGCACTTTAAGCTGGTACATGGAGTCGGTGGGGTACGCGCTAGGGAACACAACATGGCCAAAATTTAATTTTCCTCAATACACGGAGATCACATTCAGAGGTCTTCCTTCCCATTGTCCGTGCAATGCCGCAAAACGACCCTGATCGTCCATCCTGCGGCATTCCACCAGAAAAGAGGACGATTTTTTCATGAGTATCCCAGTTCCCCTGGATCCTGTTGTGAATTCTGCATGCACTGCCATAACATACCCACGTCTGTTAAGTGCTTTACATGTTGACCCTGCGAGGTGCGTCTCTTGGAGCAGCACTAAGTCCGGTCCCTGGCGTTTAATGGCTTGCAAGACCAGACCTCTTTTAATTTTATCCCCTAAGCCTTTAACATTCCAGGTAAGCATACGCAGGGGGGGCACGTCAGCCGTCGCAGGAGCGCCCTCAACGGGTACTACGTTTAACTGTTGGGCCATCGGGTCGTGTAATCATTGTCGCAAGCGATCGGTGGCCGACATCAACACAGATGCGGCGCCGTGTGGTAGTGTACCATAATCGTGTGGCTTTTGGCATGAGAGCGTACCATAGAGTAGAAGTGATGACCAATAACAATAACATTAACATTTGAACCTCCCCTCCATCCCCCCTCCCTGCTCCCCTGCTCCACGGACCGTTTCCCGCCCGCTTCCCCAACTTGGCAGAGTGCTTTTCCCCATTCCCTACTATCTTACTTGCTCGTGGGCTCCCTGTAGTCTGTACGTTTTGTCTCTTATGAAGTCCACCTCTAAATCGGGGCCGGCTGCCCAGAGTCAAGAGGGTCCCGCTCCAAGTCAGATTCCACTCCCGCAGCATAAATGTGTTGTGAAGGACGATAGTTCTGCTCGTCCGTGTGCTTGTCGGTACGATGGTGTGGTCGATCTCTGTGTGGACGCTGTTGTTGCCCCACCTGTCTCCAACCATCAAGCCAGTCTCGCGCCACTTCCGGCTTGTCAAAAAACCATGCTTCTCCATCGGCTACAATTCGCAATTTGGCAGGGAATAGCATTGAATATGGCAGGCCTTTGTCTCGCAGCGTCTTCTTTACCGCCGTAAAGGACTTCCGGCGCCTGGCCACCTCTGCCGTGTAGTCTGGAAAGAAGGCCAAAGTGGAGTTTTGGAGCTTGACTGGTGGTGAAACTCTTGCCGCCTGCAAGATTGCATCCCTGTCTCTGAAATTTAACAGTCTAGCCAGTACAGGCCGCGGCGTCGCTCCCGGTTTGGGCGTCCCACCTGGCACCCGGTGCGCCCTCTCAACGGAGAAAAAATGGGACAGGCCTTTAGGCTGCAGTTTATTTTTGATGAGGTCCTCGACATAGAGGTCCATTGCTCCCTTCCCTTCTGTTTCCGGTAGGCCAAGAATGCGTATGTTGTTTCTGCAGGAACGCCCTTCCTGGTCGTCCAGTTTTTCTTGTAGCATCTTGGTGACTTTTTCCATGCGTTCCATCGCTATTTGTAGTTCGGAAGTGTCTTCAATAAGTGATTTTGTAACCACCTCGACCTGAGACACCCTTTCGGTCATCTTTTGAAAGTCCGCCCGCAGCAGGGTAACTTCGGAGGAAATGGAGCCCACTGTTGTTTACACCTCTGAGAGGGTCTTCATAATGTCTTCCAGTGTCACTTTTCTGGTACTATCCATGTCTGGAGTAGCGCCTGTGGAGTTTCGCCCACTGACTTGTGAGTGGCCGTGTTGGCTATAGGCAAATTTATCCAGTTTTGCCTGCGTCGAAGCGCTTCTGGTCCCTTTGCCCGCCATGACTCGAGGCAGAGCAGCTTCGTGTCCCGCGAGCTTAGGCGTTGGCTGGGCGGTAGCAATGGCCGCTTCGAGTCACTTTCAGCTCCGCACACGGTCGCCCTACGATTGCAGCTTCAGGAGCTCGATCGGCATCTGACCAGTGTGTGGACTGCCGGGACTCTTCTAGTAGTCCGCTCCCGGGTGTTGTCGACACCGTCAATGACACCTCAGACACTGTACTTCACGCGGTGTTCCGCAGTGCAGGGATCCAGGGGCTCCGGACCGTGTCGATGGCAGCCTCAACGATGGTTCTGTTCGTTATAGCCACATCTAGTAGGCGTGCCTATTCTTTTCCCGTTCCACTCGAGCTGACCAGGCCTCACCTCCAAAATGGCGCTTGATGGGGTCCCAAGGTGCCGCCCACCGTGTGGAAACTTTCACTGTTCAGTCACCGCCGTGGCTTCTCTGCGGGTGTTTGCCGCCCCGGGTAGCCGCCCTCATCCACGAGTCTCAACGCCCCCCCCCCCCAGAGACTTTCACCATTAGTGCTTGTACTGAAGCGTCTTTCACTACGTCCCTTTCCGGGGGGGGGGGCCGGCAGTCACCACTGAGTTCAGTCCGGGCAGGTCACACTTCCGCCGGGGTTCGATGAATTCCCCAGTCGGCCCACCATCCCGACCGGCTGCACACGTGTTTGGTTAAGATCTTTACGTGGATGTGTAGCTCTGCACTCAAGCTTAACGGCTCAAAAACGGAACTGATGATGTTGGGGAACTCCCCTCCCTCCTTACCACCGAGCAGCTGGCCCAGCTGTCTGGGAGCAGCACCCACCCCCAAACAGGAGATCAAGAGCTTGGGG
Source organism: Lissotriton vulgaris (assembly GCF_964263255.1). NCBI lineage: Eukaryota > Metazoa > Chordata > Amphibia > Caudata > Salamandridae > Lissotriton > Lissotriton vulgaris. The sequence continues at coordinate 186,646,983 of NC_141693.1, forward strand.
GTGTGGTTGGAGCAGGACCTCTCCTTCAAGACACACGCCAAAAAGACCGCAGGCGTGTGCTTTGGTCTGCTCCGATCAGCCCGGAAGATCTTACCACTCCTCCCAGTGGCCTCTAGGAGGTTACTCATCCAGGGGCTCATCATCTCACGGCTGGATTTCAGTAACGCGCTGTTTCTGGGGGCCCCAGAAGCCACCCTAAACAAACTGCAGCAAGTGCAGAATGCGGCCCCCAGGCTCCTGATGGACCTTCCCAGGCGTCAGTCGGCTTGCACTGCGCTGAGGGCGCTACATTGGCTCCCTGTCAGAGAGAGGGTGAAATTTAAAGCACTCTGTATGGCCCACAAAATTCTGCAGGGGAAAGGCCCACCCATCCTACGGGATATGGTTCAATCCTATAAGGCCTCCCGCGCCCTCCGCTCAGATCATCAACACCTGCTGCAAGTTACGAGGGTAAGGAAGGCAAGAACCGGTGGCAGAAGGTTTTCCATAAATGTGGCCACACTGTGGAACTCCCTTCCTCTGTATCTGCGCTCGGAAACGAGCTTCTTAGGTTTCCGCAAACTTTTAAAAACTCATCTGTTCCCTGCCTAATTTCTGTGTCTCTTGTTTTGGCGTTTCTCTCTGGATGAGCGCGGGGATGCCCAAGGGTAACCAGGCGCGATATAAAACGCCGCCGTAGGCCTCACTGCGCAAGTGTTGGAAGGTGCAGTTCCCGGCACTCGATTTTCGTCGGAGTCGGATCAGGTGGTGCTGCTTCGGTTCCTGAGCAGGTACCGCCACTTCGGGCAGGCAGTGTGACGGATTAGATTATCGGATTTTACGAAAGGCTGTTATGCCGCGAGGAGCTCCCGCTTCACGCTGCCGCCATGCTTGACGCTAGCCACGCGCCCCCGACAAACAACTTTTTAAGGAGAAGTTGAGAAGGGCACGGGGCACGAGCGCAAGTTCAAGGCACAACAGAGGTAAGTGGAAGTTATTTTTGTATTATAATCTAAGTTTTATTAAACTAAATTGTTTTAATTAGAAGCACTTGAGGGAAAGTGCTTAAGGACTAAAATGGCCCCACGGAAAAACAAAAGCACTTTAGGAACAATAAGGAAAGCAAAGCCTAACAGCGAAAATAGACAAGATGACCAAGAGAGCTCGACATCACCGGGAGTCAAGGAAAAATCCAAACGTTCACAAAAGAATAAAGAGAAAACCCCCAAAGAAGTCCAACAGGGAGGAAGTAAGGGGAGTGTAGCGTCCCATACAATCAAAGAATTAGTGGGAAAGCACTTTAAGTTTAAAGTATTTTATTCATCATGACACACCAAGACAAATACACCACATCATAAAGTTTCCAGCAGCACCTAAGGATTTAACAAGTACAGAAGCCAACAATCACGGGCCACGATGGTGGTCCAACCAGGCAGGTGAAAGAGTGCATAGGTCCGGTGCGACACAATATTTCCATATAAACACCCCCCCCTCCCCCAACTGTCCCAACTCAACTCCCCCCCACGCTCCCCACCCGTCGTCCAGTGCATTATCATCGCCCCGTGTGTATAACAAGATCAAAAGTCCTGAGGTAAGGGGGAACCCCACGCCAGCTCATCGGTCCGGTATCGGTGGGCTCGTGAGCCGCAGGAGGCGGAGATATCTGGGGCAAGTAAGTTCTCTGAACTCCGTAAGCAACAGAGCATGGAACGGTTGCCAAAGCTCATTGAATTGGGTTATGTCCCCAGCCACCATAAGGGACATTTTTTCCATACCCAGCACATGCCACAACCTATGAAGCCAACCCGTGACAGTGGGCGGTGTGGCCGTGCGCCAGTGAATCAAAACATTCTGGACCGCAGAGCCTAAGGCAATAGCGATCTGCCTACCCCTCCTGGACTTCAGGGGATACATCAAGTCGTTCGGGAGCCCCAAGAGGGTATATGCAGGGAAGCGCGGAAGCTCAATATCGAAGTGAGAGTCTTTTGCATCCAACACTTCTGTCCAATAGGCGGCTAAAAGAGGGCAGTCCCATAAGATGTGTGTGAGTGTACCACGATGTCCACACCCCCGCCAGCATGTGTCTGCTTTACTGTGATCAAATTCGTGAATTCGCTCCGGCGTGTAATACCAATAGGTGGTGACTTTAGTGAAGGTGTCAGTAAGGCCCACATGATATGCTGACTGGTGTGCCCTGTAGGAAATCTGGTCCCATTCCCTGGGACTCAGCGTCCTCCCAAGCTCCCGCTCCCATCTCTCCCTCCCCGGGTTGTAAAAGTGTGTGGAGGGTAGCTGCAGAAACCTGTATAAATCCGTGATTAGCTTTGAATCTGACGCACGGGACACCAGTCATCTCTCACACGGCGAGAAAAGCCTGTCCGCTGCTTCTCTGACCTGTGGCTGAAGGGCCCAATGTCGGGCTTGCATATAACGGTGCCTTTCAGTCTCAGGGAGAGAGAACTCCTGACGGAACTGCGTGAATGGAATAACCCCCTCAGGACCGTATATGTGGCACAAAGCTCTACAACCCGCTTGTCGCCAATGCGCCAAGGCGCCCTTCTCCATTCCGGGAGTAAAAGCCGGGTTATCTACCAATGGGGAGAGAGGCGACGGGAACGAGGTAAGATCATATTTAAGGCAAGTAGCGTCCCAAACTCGTAAAGGCACCCTAGTGATGAAGGAAGCATACAGGTTCTTAGTCCGATGGGAGCGGTGCAAAAACGGAATCTCCTGCTGAGGCCTACCCGCCACCGCCAGGTCTTAGAAAAGCCAGTGCTTATCCGACTCCCATCTGCACCACTCCACCAGGTACCGCAGTTGCGTCCCCTGGAAGTACTTACGAAAATCCGGGATGCCCAGACCCCCCGCCTCAGGAGACAAAAGAGATAGGGCCCTGCGCATCCTGGGCTTCTTCCCTTGCCAAATGAAGCGGGCCACATCCGACTGCAGCTGCGGGATCCACCCAACCGGCGGCTGAAGCGGCAATGCCCTGAACAGATAGAGAACCTGGGGTAAGATGGTCATTTTAACGGCAGCAATCCGTCCTAACCATGAGAGAATCCCACGGTTCCAGCGGGCCAGCTCCTCTCTGATCTTTGCTCCCAAGGCCGAGTAATTTTCCAAAACCATGGCCTGCAGCGTGGGCGCTATCTTGATCCCCAAATACGGTACCGCCTCCGAAGACCAAAGCAGAGGAAACCTGCCCTGTAAATATTCCCTGGTGGCTGGGTCCAAGGAGATATCCAGAGCCACCGATTTCCCTACATTCATCTTAAAGCCGGAGACTGCACCGAAGGCGGCGAGCTCCTGTACACAAGCCGGTAGGGCCGTCCGGGGTGTAGCTATTGTGAAGATGACATCATCAGCATAAAGGCTGATCGCGTGAGTAAACCCACCCATCCGTATCCCTTCCACGGCCGGGTTATCCCTGACCCGCTGGGCCAACGGCTCCATGTATAAAACAAAGAGCAGGGGCGAAAGTGGGCCTCTCTCAATAGTGAAGGCCGTGGAAGTATATCCATTCACACGGACCACGGCCGTCGGTTCTTTATAGCAGTTGAGTACCATGGCGCGAAACTTCTCCCCGATGCCAGCCTTCACTAGTACCTGTTCTAGGAAGGGCCAATGTACTCGGTCGAACGCTTTCTCCGCGTCCACCACCAGCATCATCCTCTCCCCAGGAATCCTAGAAGCCTTCTCCAGCAGATGGACCACCCTTTTTGTGTTATCAACAGTCTGCCTCCCTGGGACAAAGCCAGCTTGATCCGGGTCTATTAGACCGGGCAGGTGAAGTGCTAGGCGACTGGCCAAAATCCCGGTATAGAGTTTCAGGTCTACATTCAAGAGGGATATCGGTCGGTAGGACCCACAATGTTTTGGGATCCTTTCCAGGCTTAGGAATAACCGTAATGGAGGCCCCGAGGAGATCAGGCGGGATGGCAGCAGGTTCTGCGAAAGAGTTAAAAAGGCGAGTGAGGACAGGAGCTAAGGTCGCGCAAAACGTTTTATAAAAAAGGGCAGAGTAGCCGTCCGGGCCCGGTGCTTTGCCGTGTTTGAGTTTGGCAATGGCCGAGACCACCTCCTCTATTCCGATGTCCCTGTTCAAATGCTCGGCTTGCAGGACGTCTAAGGACGGCAAGGTGATCGAATCTAGGTAGGAAGATATGGCCGTCACATCCGGCGGATCACCGGTGTAGAGGGTTTCGTAGAATCCTCGGAACACCGCCGAGATGCGGGCATCCTCCGTCTCCACATTTCCACCGGAGTCGAGGATCTCCTTCACCGACTGGCTCTGCCGCGCAGCAGGAGCCTATTGGCCAGCAGTTTACCGCAGCGATCTCCCCCGTGTAAAAGGCATGGCGCAGCCGAAGGGCTGCGTATTCTGCCCGATCCATGTCCAAGGCTGCCAGAAGCTTCCTCGCCTCTTTCAACTGCCGCCAGATCCTCGGAGCCCCGGTCCTTCTGTGGATCAACTCAAGCTCCCGAACCCTACCGGTAAGCTCCTCCCTCTTGGCCTGCCGCTCTTTGTTTTCGGCCACGGAGACCGACATGAATTCCCCCCTGAGGACAGCTTTTAATGCAGCCCATTGCGTGGCCCGGGCGTTGTCGGCGTTGTCATTGTGTGCCAGGTAGTCACGGATTACCTTCTCGATACGGTCCACCACCACCTTCCTATGTAAAAGGGTATCCCTGAGGCGCCAAGTTCTCGAGGGGTGGGCAGTAGGGGGCAGGCACAACGAGGCCTCAACCGGAGCATGGTCCGATAAGGATAACACTCCCATGTCAGTCGATGAGAACAATGCCTTCACCGGTGTTGTAACCAAAAGGTGATCAAGCCGTGCATAGGTCTTGTGTGCATGAGAGTAATACGAGTAGTCTCTATCTGTAGGGTGTAGATGACGCCAGAGGTCAAGGAGATCTACCTCCGCAAGCCGTGCCTTACAACCGGCCGAGAATTCCCCGACCTGTGGAGAGCGCTGCGCTGACCTATCTACCGCGGAATCGAAAACCATATTAAAATCCCCACCAAGAATGATATGTCTGTCTGGCGAGGCAGTGACATCCTCCACAGCTGACTGCAGGAAACGCTCCTGCTTGTCATTAGGGCTATAAAGGGAGCCAATCGTGAACGTGAGGCCCCCAACTCTGAACCTATGCGCCAGTAACCTCCCCTTCTGTTCAGCAAGTTTGTGAAGATGCACCCCCTTAAAGTGTCTGGCCACCAGAATCGCCACCCCCGCAGTCTTCGTGTTGCAAGCGGAAAAAAACTGGAGCGGGAATTTGTGAGATCGCAGCCTGTGTGTGTCCTGTGCCAGCAAGTGTGTTTCCTGAAGAAGGCAAATGTCTGCATGAGCATTTTCTAACAGTGAGAGCACCGCCCGCCGCTTAACAGGGTTGTTCAATCCCCTAACATTTAGAGTTAGGACCGTAAAAACATAAGGAGGCATAGCGGGCAGAGTGCAAGAAAGCATATGTACAGCGTGCGGAGGCCATTGAAGGTGTGTGTACCCCCCTCCACTCCGGAAACCAGGCAAAGGACAAGAACAAGCACACGGGCGCCCAGCCCCCCCGTCCTGGCAAACCCCTACATGCTGCGAACTCCAGTGTGTCCGCGGGCTGTCCTAAGCATTGACCACCCCCCATTCCTTGTTCCAACATCCACACCACGTCCCCCGAAGTCAAAACCAAGTGAAGAAGGACATCTGAGATATTCGATTCCCGTACTGTGCACTGGACGACCCCCCCCCCTCAAACCCAACACATATTCCCCCCCTCTGCCCTCCACACCCCAACAGAACTGTCCCCGCTCCCCCAACCCCATCCCCACCCCCCCCAAACTGAGTGAAAAAGAACCATTGTCCATGTCCGGCCTATGAAGGCAAGTCTATGGAAAGTCACCAAAGTGGACGTCCAGCCACCACGCAACTCCCGCTCCCCTGCTGGTCTTGAAGTCTAATCACCTCCTGCTGAAGCTGTGCAAGTTCTTCGGCCTGAGCATGTCCTGCCTCCTCCACAGAGGCCACCCGCTCCCCCAGGCCGTCAACCTCCCTCCGTACCTCACGCACCTCTCCCGCCACCTCCTGCTTTAGTGCCTGGAAGTCCTCTCGGTGAGTGCCAAAGAGCGATTCAAGAAAGGATCTGGTGACTGGCGGCTCCCCTCCACTCGCCCCCTGAGAGCTGCTCGACTGCCCCGGGGAATGCTGCCCCCTGTCTTGCCTTGCAGCGCCCCTGTTTAGCATATCCGGCAGGGTACGATCCCCTTTCTTGTTTCCTTTGTTACCGGCCATCTTGAGCGACGGACAGTGCTCCCCAGGTTCCACCAAGGACGTCAACGTCTGCCACCCCACCAGGCTGCCGGCCAGTCGACCCAACCAATTGTCCTGGGTCTCCTACTTGCGTATGCCGATGCTCACCAATTAGGCACTCCTGCGCCGGATGTTCCCTGGAGATCAGCCCCGAAAGCTAGTCCCACTCCAGCTAGAGGCCGCGAGCGTAAAGCTGTCCACCTGGAGCAAGGCGACCCCTCCGGGCACCCCAAGCCGGCTCCGTGCACCACCTGCCTCCTCAAGACCACTCCGATGCCATCCACTCCCACTCAGATCGGCCAGGAGCAGCGCTTCGCCGTTCGTGAGCAACGCGTTTCAGGGTCCACGCGTACTCATCACCAGGGCCCCCCGTCGTGATCCAACCATCGGCCTGACTAGCCTCCTAGTAGGTCCTGCACAGAGGCCTGCAGCCCCCTTCAGTCAATAATAAGGGGTGGCCGGTAGATCTGCCTCACGTCTACCACTAGGCCCGGCCCTGTATCAGCGGCATAGGGCTCACAGGTTGTGGCCGTGTCGTCATATCAGGTCCCCCGCTGGAGGGCCACTCGCTCTCTCGTCCCCCAGCCAAGTTCCACTTTACACTCCCATCGGGGGTATCAGGGCAGGGGGAGTGAGTCCTGACCCCTTCCTAGGCCCTCTCACCGCCGGTGCCGGCCGACTCGCCACCCGTCACTGCCAGCTGCCCAGGTGCTCCACTCCGGTCAAGGCGGCCTCCGCTCCAGGCCCCCCCCGGACCGTCTGACCGGGTCAGGTCTCCGGCAACCGCAGCAATTCTCCCGCTCACCAGGGAGCTCCGGCCAAGTCATACCAGGCCTAACGCGGGGGAAGCCGGGGCCTCGCGCAGGCCAACTGCGCCACCGCAATCAGGGACGTATCCTGCCCCCGTTGGGTCACTCTCCGTGCACAAGCGCTCGTCTTCCGGGCTGCCGAGGGGGGGACCGCCGCCAATTCAGCCTCCCGGCCAGGCAGGTCGGGGGCGCAGCCCAGCGTCTCGGAGCTTTCCGTGCGGCTCCTCACCTGGCTCCGCTCCGTCTCCTGGACCGGCCGCTCTTACTGCACTGGTCACTCCCAATCCTGGCGTCCGCGAACCGGAGCCAGCGGAGACATCAGCTGGACCCGGCCGAGACACCACTCCGATTCAGACGGGTCTCCTCCTCCACAGCCGCCACCAAGCTCGATCCGCTCCGCAATGCCGGCCTGGACCCACTTCCGGCCGGAGCTCAGGCCCACGCCAGCCCGGTGTCCGGAGCTTGCCAAACACGCCCCCAGCTCCTCAAGCGCCTGAGGGATGAAGCTCCGAGGTCCCCCACCCCTTCCGCCGCCAGTAGTTAGCAGCGAGGGGGGAGATCAGTGCAATTAAAGTCGTTTATGGGCCCGGAGGAGATCGCGAAGAGAGCGACCACTCACTCCGCCATCTTGGCCACGCCCCCTAGGAAAGCACTTTAAAATGTTTTTTGACTACCGAAGAGGAGGATTCATGTAAAGGGGGCACGTCTTTGATCTTTGATGACTGTTTGGTAGACTCAATAGGCCTGGTCGACCGATCGGTGCAGTCTCTGCTAAGCCAAAAGTGGACAATAATGTCACCGTGACTTTCTTCTTCTCCGCAATTGTTACGACAGACGCCGGAAGAGGTACTTAGCCTGGGCTCGAGGCACAGTGATGAAAGAACCCCAAAACCAGTTGGAAGTCTTGATGGAATTGAAAAGCTGGTCTTTACAAGAAGCAATGACCTTGTAGGTCTGGATAAAAATGGCGACACAAATAGCGAAAACCAGCACTCTGAGATAAATTTAGAGTCGTCAGAAACTCCAGCATCTTCAATCTTGGAACTGATGTTAATGGTGAAAAAATCGTTACAAGGATTGTTAGAAGTAACAATGCTAAACCATGATGTTCTGAAAAGCCAAAAAAATGCACCTGTCTAAAATTGAGGGAGAATTACATGGTATTAGGGATCAAATGCCCTCAATGTTAAGACCGGTCATAGACCTGGTGGTTACGGGGCTAGGGAGGGAAGGGGATGAGGAAGTTAGAATCACTAATCCCCCCATCAGCAAGTCAAGTTGATATAGCCCACTCGGGGGAAAAAACAAGTCTATGTGTCAAGATGGCCAATGCTGGTAAAAAGAAGAGGCGAGCTTAGGAACTATAGCTTACCAAAAAGAGTAAGAGTGGCAAGAGGGGGGGGGGGGGGGGTGGAGGGGGAGGGGGAGAAAAGATGAGCAAAAGAGTGACAAAAAATTATGAAGAAAGGTACGAGTTAACAGAAGCAGTATTACACGATCCTAAGTCCCAGCCTCATAAAAAGACAAGGGAATCCAGATTAATCAGAAAAAGCTCAGGAAATTGGGGCAGGAAGCTAGCATAAGAGTTAAGCAGTTGTAAGAAGCAAACTCACCAGGAAAAGGTGATACAAAATATAAGACAGGTGGCCACTGAGCAAGTGAGTGCACCCGCCCGGAAGGTCCCAGCAAAAAAGAAGGTATATTGGGAAAGTAGCCCGGAGGAGGGTCGCAGAATTAACATAGAACCTCAACAGGGGAAGGCTAAGTCTGGAGAAGAGATGGATAAAGGAAATAAGTCACTCTACTTTGAACAAGTAAAATTGGGAAGGGGTGGGAAAAAAGCAAAAAAAGAGCGCTCATCTAAATAGGTCCCACCTCTTTAACATATTTGCGCTCTGCCCAAATCTAAAAAGCATAGGCACAAAAGATTTAAGACAGGTGGGATTCCAGGTAAATGGTGAGGGTAAGGAGGTTACTAAGGTACAGTTCTATTCTGCTCTGGCCTTAACTGCAATAATAAATGCAGAGCAGGAGATCCAAAAAGAGGGGATTAGACTAGTGCCCAAAGAAGAGCTAGTACAAGATCCGATGGTGCCTCAGCAGAGATCTTTTTTAAAGTACCATGCAGGGCTAGGCAAGAGACAAGTGAAGCTACCAGGTAGGGAAAGGGATCAAGGGCGGGAAAACTTCAGTATAGTGATAAATAATTCGGACCTAGTGGAGTCCTGGAAAAATTGGAGTAATATTAAAAGCCCGGCAGGCCCCTCACAAAGCTATAGGGAGGAATATGTAACCTATGATCCCCTAAGCAATGTAGAATAGGTAAGGGGGCAGCCACGGAGCACATTTATGGTCTCTTGGAATATAAATGGGATGGGTACACAAGTAAAACAGGAAGCTTTGAAAGAACTCGCAAAAAAGTGTGAAATTATTTGTATACAAGAGGCCTGGCTCTGTGGAGAACCCCCGGTAGTGGAAGGGTTTAAACAAATTTACCGTCCAGCAGAAAAATCTACCTCTGGCCGCCCAGCCAGTGGCTTGCCGACTTAGATTTCAACATGATTATTAACTACGGTTCTTCAGATACCCGTGACGTCCAAGTGTCACTTGGTTTGTAGAATTCAAACATCATTTACTGATAAAAAATATGAAAACATGCTGATCCTAAATTTGTATATGCAGTGGAGTTTACTGAAGGAATATGGGGTTGAATTGTCATATTTTAAGAATGATATGGATACACTTTGTGATAAGTATGGAAATGATTTGATGTTATTGGGAGATTTTAATCACAAATTAAACCCAAAATTGTCAGATCAGTGGTATACAGAAATTCTAGAGGCATGTGAAGTAAAAAAAAGCTGAATTCCTGTAAATTAAAATACCGACTGATGCGGCCAACTTGGGCAATTTTTTAGCGACAAAAAGTTTATTTTGTCTAAATGGAAGGACAACTCAGGACCGCCCCGCAAAGAAAACCTTTAAATATGGGACTCAAAATTGCCCGATTTTATGTTGGTGTTAGACGGACCGGGAGGGTCGGCCGAGATTACGGGGAGAGGTCTCCGGGGAGAGCCGTCTCCAACGACTGTACAGACAAGTAACTTCCCCCCCACAGACGGACACCACACAAGGTTGAAGGTTAACGAGACTTTATATGCAATTCTTAGGTTACGATGATATGGTACAAGGAGGTCTGGACTCAGGGGTCCCCTCGGTTCTAGTCTCTGGCTTAGGAAAGGGGTAGCGGGACAGTCTTTGTTACCGATGAGTGGAAAATAGCTCTCAATCCTCGAGCTCGGCGTTCTAGATGATCGGGCCGCGGCGGAGCCAGGCAGGTCCCGAGATGGACGAAGGAAGGACGACGGTCCGCGGCGGAGCCTGCAGGTCCCGGTGAAGATGACGGTTACAACGGTCCGCGGCCACGCCAGCAGGTCCCGACGACGATGATGGATTTGAAGGTTGCGAAGGCTGTGGCAGCGCCAACAGGCAGGACGATGGTGCACAGGACAGAGCTATGGCAGCGCCAGTAGTCCGTCCAGGATGAGTTCCTCTTTACGTCTCTCGACTCCAAGATACAACTGCCTTCCTGCTCTGGAGCTGCCTCAGTTATAGGGCTGGCGTGCTTTGATGTCCGGACCCTCGCACTTGGAGGTAGGGAGGTCCGGGATGAGGGAGTCCAGACACCCAGCAGGGGGGTGGAGCCAGCGCCCGGGGAGGCGATGGGCGAGCGGCACTTGGCGGGGGAGAGCCATCGGCACCTCTTTCTCCCATTGACTTGCCAAGTAGCCCGCTCACCTCCTGGGTGGAGGGTGGTGCCGGAATGTCTGAGGCCGGGCTAGGCCCAGGGTTGAGGTCGATCGGGGGCCAGGCGGCCTCGTGGTGAAGCGTCCAAGATGGCGGCCCAGGCTGGGCGCGTGGGCCGGCAGTGGATCGGACCCACGAGGTTAACGTGCTTGAGGGCAGGGGCCCTGAGAGGACGGAGGACGTGCAATGGTGGTGTGTGGTACTCGCGTGACGGGACTCAGGCCTGGTTGGGCCGGGGGGAGCGGCCCTTCATTTTTTTTTTTTTTTTTTTTAAATATATTTTTATTGCAGAGTTATAAACAGCAGGAAAAAAGTAATCAGCCAGTACATTTGTGGGCCCCTCCCACCAGTAACAGTTCACAATTGTACACAGCCATTCAGCCCGCATCCCGGAGGCCGGGCGGCATATCAGAACGCTCCGGAGGAGCACAACACAGTGTACGTCCCATTGGGACCCTGGCGAAAGGTCGTTTTGAGTATCTGCTTTTACCCCCCCACCCACAACAACAGTCCCGTCAGCCATCTCCAAGGTATCAACGTAATCGCCCCCGTCGGGGCCTGTTCTAGGCTATTTGGGCTTCGTGCCAGGCCGTTCCAACCACTCAATCCGCCCGCCACTCAATGCCCCCAGTCCCAGGAGATCCAGGCCACCACCAGCAACCCTCCAACGGCCTCCGGCCCTCCCCAACCCCCTCTATAACTAACCCCCCCAACGCCCCCCCCCCCTGGCAACTGCTAAGGTGTGTGCTTCGCTCTACTGAACTGGATGGTTCCACTACAGTGCATGATGGCATACTTCTGTGTTCGCCCCGCGGTGTCCAGCGGCTTAGTCCTCGCCGTCCTCATCCTCAACCAAAGCATCACGCAGAGCCTGTACCACTAACTCCCACGCACGCGCTGCATCCAGAGCCTTCTCATTCCCCAACTTCACCGCTTGCTTCATCCGGAGCACGCTCTCGCAGTCAGACCATCGCAGCAACTCATTCTTCCATCTACGCAGTGAGGGACCCCCCCTGGCCTTCCAGTGCCACGATATTTCCCTTTGAGCCAATATCAGACCCAGATCTATAAATTTACTGGTCACCTTGGTGTGCTTAGTATGTGGGAACCAGAGCAATAGACACGTCGCCATGTCGAAGTCTACCTCCCTGTCAGTCACTTCATTCAGGAGGTCCCCTACCTCCGCCCAATAAGTTCCCAGTTGCGGACACCCCCAAAACAAGTGGTCCATGTCCGCCCCTGGGGACGAGCACCGGGGGCAACAGGCATCCGGCACCCTAAAGTGCCGCTGTAGTTTCTCTGGGGTTAGGTAGGCCCTATGGAGCACATAAAAATGGACCTGCTGAAAGCGCGCATTCCTAGTGCCCTTCCACGTGCGTCGCAGGATATGGCCCCACGCCGTATCCGGTATGGGCCGGCCGACGCTCTCCTCCCACTTAGCCTTGAGCCCATGGAGTGGTTCCAGCCCATCGTTCAGCATCCTGTTATGGAGGCACGTCACAGCTTTGAATGTGCCAGCCGCCATCACCACATATTGGCATGCCATAGTCGTCGCGGGTTCCAGGAGCCCCTCCTTCCAGTGCTTTTGCACAGCAGCCACTATAGCCGCGTGCAGTAGGAAACCCCCTTCAGGCAGTCCGAACTGGTCCCGGAGCACGTCAAACGGTGCCAACGCCCCATCTATATACAAGTCGCCCACCACCTGCAACCCCGCGTCCTCCCAATCCATCAGCGGGGACCAGTCCCCTCCGTGCGGTAAAGCCGTCAACATCCCGATCGGGATCTCCGGGGCATAAGGCCGCGATGCTCTCGCTCTCCGGAGGCTCCTCTGCCAGCACAGCCGGAGCGTCCGCTCCTCCATGGTGAGGGCCCGTAATTCGAGCCGTTGCTGCATAATGATGTACGACAGCACGTGGCGCTGTATCCCCCGACCCCGGTCTTCCTCCGGCCCCCGGAACACCCTGGCCACATTCTGCGTCAGGACCTGCAACTGCGCCGCCAAATAGTATAGCTCAAGATCGGGCACAGCCATGCCCCCCTCCAGCTTGGGGCGAAGGAGCGTGCTCAAGGCTACCCTACGACGGCCATGCCCCCACAGAAAGCCAATAATCATGGACCGCAGGTCCCTAAACACCCCCTGGGGAATCCAAACCGGTAGCGTTCGGAAATAATAAAGGAAGCGCGGGAGCGCCACCATTTTCAACAATGCTATCCTGCCCAGGACTGTCAGCGGTAGGGTCGACCAGAAAGACAAACTACCCCGCAGTGACCGGACACAACGGCCAATGTTACCCTCCAGGAGGTCGGCGGCCGTGTGGTAAATGCGGACCCCCAAGTAGACGATGCAAGAGGGCTCCCACGTCACACCCAGGTCGCTGCTAGGGGCTGGCGATCCCGCTCTCAGCGGAAACACACAGGTCTTTGCCCAATTAACCTTAAGGCCCGACAATCGGCCGAACTCGGACAGCAGGGCCATCGCTCCGACCAACGCCCCCGAGGTGTCTGCTAGGTACAGGAGCAGGTCATCCGCATAAAGCGATATATAGTGCCATTGCCCGTCCCCCACCACTCCCGCGTAACGGTCGCCGGACCTCGCATGGACCGCCAGGGGTTCCATCGCCAGGGCAAACAATAGAGGGGAGAGAGAGCATCCCTGTCGTGTTCCCCTGCCCACCGGATACGCGGCGGATACCAGGCCGCCCAATCGTACCCTCGCCGTCGCCGAGTTATACAAGACCCTCGTCCACCTCCTAAACCCATCGCCCATGCCAAACCGCTCCAGCACTCCATCCAGGAAAGGCCATTCCAAACTATCGAAGGCCTTCTCAATATCCACAGACAGTACCGCTGGCGACCCCTCCCCTTCCAAGATGGCGTCCATTATTCCCACTAGGCGGCGGATATTCATCGCCGTACTCCTCGTGGGTATAAACCCGGCCTGGTCCCTGTGCACCAGGCCCGTCATGTGCGGGGCCAGTCTAGTGGCTAGGATGCGACTCAGGATCTTGTAATCCACCGTCAGCATGGACAGTGGGCGATAAGACCTCACGTCCGCGGCATCCCGGCCAGGCTTGAGGAGTGGTACTATCAAGGCCTCCCGCATGGAGGCCGGCAACACCCCCTTCTCGAAGGCCTCCGTATATACCACCAGCAGCCTGGGCGCCAGAGCGTCTACATAGTGCTGATAGAATTCGATTGGGAGGCCGTCCACCCCTGGCGTCTTGTTACGGGCCATATGTTTGATAGCCACTCGAATTTCCGTTAGCGTGATCGGGCTACCCAGGTCCGTCGCGTCGCCCTCGTCCAAGACCGGAAGCGGCCTCTCCCCCAGGTACTCCACGATGTCCTGCACCCCCACTCCCAGCTGACTCCGGTACAATTCCTCATAGTAACCCCGAAAGCGGTCTACTACAGCCGCCTGAGAGTACACCATCTCTCCCTGTGCGTCAGTAATGCTGAGGATCGGGCAACCCCTAAGTTCCGGGCTAGCTAATCTGGCCAAGAGGGTACCCACCTTGTCCCTTTCTGCGTGCGCCCTAATCATGTACTGCCTGTAATCATAGCATCTCAAACGTTCCGTCTCCGCGGCCACCACTTCCTTCGCGTCCAGTAACTGGGCCTGTAAACCTGGCTTAGTTGGCCTGCGGCGTTCCAGGTCCCTCAAAGTCTCCTCCGCTTTCATTAGGTCATTCAGCACAGTCGTTCGAGCATTCGAGAACCTACCCAGGCACACCCCTCTCACCACCACTTTCATTGCATCCCATTCAACAGACCTGCTCGTCGCCGTTCCTGCGTTCACACCGAAATAACTATCAATGCCCTGCCGGACCGCATCGTCGAACACAGAATCCTCTAGCGTCTCCGGCCGAAGCCGCCATGTTGGAATTACTGAGCGCTCCCTCTGCCATTGAATATGCACCAACAGGGGGTTATGATCAGATATCGTCCTAGCAAGATATTCAGCATGGGTGATCAATGGTGCTAGAGAGCCCCCACAGAGCACCGAATCAATCCTAACATGCAAATCATGTAGGGCAGAATAAAAGGAGTAATCCCTGGTTCCCCTGTGCCTCTCCCTCCAGACATCCAGCAACCCCCACCGTTCTTGCCAGTCCTTCCTGTGCGCGGCCAGCCTGCGCACAGGAGAGTCCACTAGGGGGGGATGGGACCTATCCAGAGCCACATCCGTAATTGAATTGAAGTCCCCCCCTAATACTATCGGACCCGCCAGGAAAGAGGCCAAGGACCCCGAGAGGCCATCAAAGTATCGGCCTTGGTCAGTGTTAGGTGCATAAACACAACATAAAACCACGTCCCGTCCATACAGTCTCCCCTCCACCGCTACAAACCTGCCATCCGGATCTATTACCTGATTCAGGACCTGGAAGGGGATCCCCGCCCTCACCCAGATCAAGACCCCCCTGGCATACGCTGAATAAGTGGTGCCAAAAACCTGGCCCCGCCATCTTTTCTGCAAGGCAGCGCACTCTTTTTTAGTGAGATGAGTCTCCTGGAGCATAGCTATCTGAACCCCCCTGCATACCAGGTATGCATGCACTTTGTGACGTTTCACCATAGTCCGCAGCCCCCGGACATTCCACGTTAGGCATTTCAAATTAGGTAATGTCCCCATACCAAGTCCGTACAGTCCATTTCGCACTCCCACGGTCCATGACCCCCCCAATGCAGTTGCCCCCCCCCCCAACAACCCCAAAACTGAAACATTCCCCAACCCCCACTCCCCAGGACAGAGCATACGAACCCAATGGCCGCCCCCATCCAAACCTTGAACCAACTACTCGCACACCTACCCTGTGGTCTCCACCACAGTCGGCCTTAAGGGCCTAGGGGGGGTGAGTCGCCGCCGACCCCAGCCAGCGGAGCCCGCGTCCGCCCTTCATCCCCTCAGATACACTCCGCTCCCCCACCCTGCAACCCGCCCTCCAGCAACAGGATATCACCCTACCATGAAGTCCCGATCAAGACCAAAGTCTGTCTTAGCCGCAGATAATACTATCCGAAGTCTGTGGGGTCACTGTCGGCCCCTTCTGGCTCTCCGCCTCCGAAAGTTCCTCTCCTGTTCTGCTGCCCTCTCCTCCCGAGTCCGTTTCGGCTCGTTCACTATTCTGTTGCGACCCTGTAATGGCCGCCGTCGCCGCGAGTGCGTCCCTCTTCGCCGCCGCCATTTGGGCCTCCCGCTTCTCCCGCTGGCGCCTGTTGCGGGACCTGATACGTTGAGACTGCCGCACCCTGGGCTGCTTGGGCTGGTCTCGTCTACTTTGGTGCGTCCTGTCCGTCCCCGCTCTGTACAACTCAAGCCAGTGCCAAACGTCGTCCGGAGTTTGGAAAAAGTGCGTGGTGCCATCCATGATAATCCGCAGCTTGGCCGGGTAGAGCAAGGAGTACTGAATGCCTTCCTCCCTGAGCTCCTTCTTCACAGCAAGGAACGATGCCCTGTCCTTTTGGACCGCCTGCGTGTAGTCCGGAAATATCGTCACCTTGCTGTTCTCCACCCCGTAAGGACCCGACATCCTTGCCCGTTGGATGAGAAGGTCTCGATCTTTATAATGGAGGAGCCGCACCACCATTGGACGGGGGGGGCGGCCAAGCCCCGGCGGGCGAGCGGGCACCCGGTGGGCTCGCTCCAGGGTGAAAAATGGAGTAAGCCCCTCCGGCGCCACCACAGTGCGGAACCAGTTCTCCATGTAGGCCACCGCATCCTCCCCCTCAATCTGTTCCGGCAGGCCTACGACCCGCACGTTGTTCCGCCTATTGCGGCCTTCGGCATCCTCCGCCCTCCGTTCCAGAATGTCCAGCCGGGCCAAAATGTCTGTAATCCTGTGCTCCGCAGTCACCACCGAGGGCTTCAGGTCCAGCAACAGTTGGTCATGATCCTTGACCCGATCCGCCAGCTTCGCGTGATCCGCACGCAGCAGCCCCAGGCCCGTGGCCACTTGGGCAATGTCGTTATGCAACGCCTCCTTGGTGGAGGTGATCGCCTCAAGGATGGCATCCAAACGCCGGTTCAGCCGCTGTTCTTGGTCAAGCTCCGGGGAGGGATTCTCACTCAACCGGGTCGATGTCGCCGAGTCCCCTTCGCGGCTCCCGGGTGTCGGCCCTCCGATCGCCGCCATGTCAGGGCGCTGCGTCACAAGTCCGGCCACCCTTTCTATGAGGCGCTCTCGTGGGCCCGTGCCGAGCACCGGGCACCAGGCAGCACAGTGTCACCGCCAACGGTCGCAGGAGCAATGACCAGGCAGATGAGCTCCGGTCCGTCACCCCCACTAGTCCGGTGGGGGGAGGATGAGTCACGGGACGGCGGCCGACGAGGGCCCCGGGTCCCCTGGGTGAATCGAGCAGCGTCCCCCGGGCTCAAGGCTTCGCGCCGCCAATCCCAGTGCGTCGGGCAGTCGGGTGCAGGGTCCCTCTCTGCTTGGCGACAGCCGGTCTCAGGGCTGCAGTCCGGGACCATCCGATCTCCTCGCCGCCATTTTCTTCACACCCTGGTCTACACCTCGGCCGCCTCTTCCTCAATCTCCTCGGGGCCAGCAGTCCCCCAGCAATGAACCGATTACGTCCAGCTGTCCCCCTACACTTCAGAGGGCAGGAACTTCTTCTCCGGGTCGCCTGGGGTCCCGAAAAACAGGAGAATTAGCGGGAATCCGCGCGGAGCTACGAGCTCACGCCGCCATCCCGATCGGCGTCCAAGCCACGCCCCCGGGAGCGGCCCTTCATGTGGCCTGTCCAACATGCGTCCCCCCCAGCTGAAGGCGGGGAGAGTTACCCATCCTCTTGGGGACTCTCCTCGTCGAGGCGGAAAAACCGGGACAGGCCATCCGCGTTGGCGTGATCTGGCCCAGGCCGGTGTTCGACTGTGAAGTCCATACCTTGCAAGGAGATGGACCAGCGTAGCAACTTTGGGTTTTCCCCCCGCATATGCATCAGCCACTGCAGGGGTCGGTGGTCGGTCTGCACCCGAAAGTGGGTGCCAAAAAGGTAGGGCCGGAGCTTCTTGAGGGCCCATACCACAGCGAAGGCTTCCCTCTCTATGGTGCTCCAGCGTTGCTCCCGTGGTAGGAGCCTCCGGCTGATGAAGGCCACCGGTTGATCAAGGCCTTCGGTGTTCACTTGAGACAGGACCGCCCCAATGCCCTGGTCGGAGGCGTCCGTCTGGACGACGAACTCCCGGCTGTAGTCTGGGGCCTGGAGCACAGGAGCGGAACATATGGCGGCCTTCAACTGTTCGAATGCCGTTTGACACTCTGGGGTCCAGTTCACTTTCTTGGGCTGATTCTTTGACGTGAGTTCTGTGAGGGGCCCCACTATGGTACCATAGTCTTTCACGAACCTTCGGTAATTGCCCGTGAGGCCCAGGAAGGCTCGTACCTCGGTTTGGGTGATGGGGGGCTGCCAGTCCTGGATGGCGGCAATTTTCAGCTGTAGAGGGGCCACTAGGCCGCTTCCCACCTGGTGTCCGAGGTAGGTCACAGACCCTTGTCCAATTTGACACTTGCTGGCCTTGATCGTGAGGCCAGCTCGCTGAAGGGCTTGCAGCACTGCTCGGAGGTGGTGGAGGTGCTCGGTCCAATGGTGGCTGTATACAGCGATGTCGTCTAGGTAGGCGGCGCTGAATCCTTCGAGCCCCGCCAGGACCTGATTGACGAGCCGTTGGAATGTTGCTGGGGCATTCTTCATGCCGAAGGGCATGACCGTGAAATGGTAATGGCCATCGGGGGTGGAGAAGGCAGAACGTTCTTGCGCTCGGGGTGTGAGGCCGATCTGCCAATAGCCTGCGGTCAGGTCGAAGATGCTGAGGTAGCGGGCAGCTCCCATTCGGTCGACCAGTTCATCTGCCCGGGGGATGGGATGTGCGTCCGTTCTGGTGACCGCATTCAAGCCCCGGTAGTCGACGCAGAACCGGAGTTCTGGTGTGGTGCCGGGGGCAGCTGCTTTGGGGACCAGTACGACAGGGCTGGCCCAGGGACTGTCTGAGGGCTCGATGACCCCGAGCGTGAGCATCTTGGCTATTTCTGCCTGGATGCAGGCCCGTACCCGATCTGGCACGCGGTAGGCCCGGTGGCGGATAGGGGGGCTGTCCCCGGTGTCCACATCGTGCACACACCAGGAAGTGACACCTGGGGTGAGGGAGAACAGGCTGGCGAACTGTGACAGGAGGGCTTGACACTCTTGGCGTTGTTCTCTGGTGAGGGTCTCCGAGAGTCGGACCCCATCCACGGAGCCGTCTTGCTCCTGAGTCCGTAGGAGGTCAGGGAGAGGCTCGGAGTCTTCTTCAACCCCACTGTCTGTGGCCATCAGGAGGCTGAGCTCTGTTCGTACAAAGTGGGGCTTTAGTCTGTTAGCGTGGAGGACCCGGAGAGGGTTCCGGGAGGATTCCATGTCGATGAGATAGGTGGCAGGACCCTTGCGCTCGATTACTTTGAAGGGCCCCGTCCATTTGTCTTGTAGAGCGCATGGCTCCGTGGGGGACATTACCCATACCTGTTGGCCAGATTCGAATTCAATGGATGAGGCATTCTGGTCATACCATTTTTTCATGTCCTCTTGACTGGCCTCTAGGTTGGCTTTCGCTAGTTCTCTGAACCGCCGGGTCTGGTTGCGGAGGGTGAGGAGGTACCGGAAGACATCTGGAGGGTTCTTTAACGGAGGCATCTCCCAGCCCTCTTTGACTAGGCTGAGCGGCCCCCGCACTGGGTGTCCATATAGCAGTTCAAATGGGCTGAAGCCTAGGGATTTCTGAGGGACCTCTCGGTAGGCGAAGAGGAGGCACGGCAGTAGCACATCCCACTGGCGACGGAGGGGCTCTTCCAACCCCCCGATCATCCCCTTTAGCGTGCGGTTGAACCGCTCAACAAGTCCGTTCCCTTGAGGGTGATAGGGGGTCGTGAATCGGTAGGTGACCCCGCACTGCTGCCAGAGGGATTTCATGTATTTAGAGATAAAGTTCGTGCCTCTGTCGCTGACGACTTCTCGGGGGAAGCCCACACGGGAGAAGATCCCCATCAGAGCCCGGCCGACTACCGGGGCTGTCACAGTCCGCAGAGGAACAGCTCCAGTCTCTTTGGAGGCGTGGGTTCGAATCCCACCGCTGCCACCAATGTTAGACGGACCGGGAGGGTCGGCCGAGATTACGGGGAGAGCCGTCTCCAACGACTGTACAGACAAGTAACTTCCCCCCCACAGACGGACACCACACAAGGTTGAAGGTTAACGAGACTTTATATGCAATTCTTAGGTTACGATGATATGGTACAAGGAGGTCTGGACTCAGGGGTCCCCTCGGTTCTAGTCTCTGGCTTAGGAAAGGGGTAGCGGGACAGTCTTTGTTACCGATGAGTGGAAAATAGCTCTCAATCCTCGAGCTCGGCGTTCTAGATGATCGGGCCGCGGCGGAGCCAGGCAGGTCCCGAGATGGACGAAGGAAGGACGACGGTCCGCGGCGGAGCCTGCAGGTCCCGGTGAAGATGACGGTTACAACGGTCCGCGGCCACGCCAGCAGGTCCCGACGACGATGATGGATTTGAAGGTTGCAAAGGCTGTGGCAGCGCCAACAGGCAGGACGATGGTGCACAGGACAGAGCTATGGCAGCGCCAGTAGTCCGTCCAGGATGAGTTCCTCTTTACGTCTCTCGACTCCAAGATACAACTGCCTTCCTGCTCTGGAGCTGCCTCAGTTATAGGGCTGGCGTGCTTTGATGTCCGGACCCTCGCAATTGGAGGTCGGGAGGTCCGGGATGAGGGAGTCCAGACACCCAGCAGGGGGGTGGAGCCAGCGCCAGGGGAGGCGATGGGCGAGCGGCACTTGGCGGGGGAGAGCCATCGGCACCTCTTTCTCCCATTGACTTGCCAAGTAGCCCGCTCACCTCCTGGGTGGAGGGTGGTGCCGGAATGTCTGAGGCCGGGCTAGGCCCAGGGTTGAGGTCGATCGGGGGCCAGGCGGCCTCGTGGTGAAGCGTCCAAGATGGCGGCCCAGGCTGGGCGCGTGGGCCGGCAGTGGATCGGACCCACGAGGTTAACGTGCTCGAGGGCAGGGGCCCTGAGAGGACGGAGGACGTGCAATGGTGGTGTGTGGTACTCGCGTGACGGGACTCAGGCCTGGTTGGGCCGGGGGGAGCGGCCCTTCATGTGGCCTGTCCAACAGTTGGCTTGGAATTTTGAGTTGGTAAAAGATTTTAGGATTGACCCCGCAGAATGTAGTGATCACAAAATGTTAAAATTAGAGCTTGTAATCGCCCAACATATAGTATGTGATAGAGTTATTCCTCAAGAGATGGACTATCCTAAGCGGATAACCACTCGGTTAACTGAAAAATATATCGAGAGCTAACTAGTCTGCAACAAAAGGTGCAATTAGGTCACTTGTGCGGCCAAAACTTACCTTGGTATGTTGAGAAAATAACTCAAGTAGTGAAAAGCATAAGTGTAGAATTAAGGTATGATGTAAGCACCAATAAGAACAATGGAAGGGCACAAGCAAAGCGAGGAACTTGGTTTAACCAGGATTGCTTACTAAAGAAAAGAGAAGTTAGGCGAGAAGAACAAAATATTTGTGCAAACTAGGGCGGAAAACCTAGCAAAAATAAAAAGTGATTATATCGTCCTAATCCGCAATGCTAAAAGGACCCATAAAGAAATGTGTTGGAGCAAATTATTGGAAGCAATCGAAGCCAAGAACACACAGCAGTTCTGGAAGTTAATCCAGTCAGCAACGGGACTTTCGGTTGCTCCTATGATTTGCGCAGTGGAAGAGGGGGCGTGGGCAGAGTATATACAGCAATTATACGCCCCCCTGGGAGGGGGACTGGAAATGAGGTACCAAGGATTTGGAAAGGCCCAGTAGAGGATCTAAAACAAGAATGCTCAATAACAAATGTCCTTATGACAATAAGGACACTGAATCTAACTAGAGCTTCAGGCCCAGATAATCTACCAGCCATGATATTAAATTCAAACCAGACATGGTGGGCGGAATTCTACGCGAAAATGTTTGCCTTAATTTTAGACCAAGGGATTATGTCCCCATACTGGAAGGGAGCTATAATAAGACCACTACATAGGAAAGGGGATGTACATGCCCCGAAGAATTATAGGCTAATTAACCTATTGGATATAGGAGAACAAAATTTCTCTAAAATAATCCTTAGTAAGCTAAAAGTTTGGGTGGAACACAGGTCTATCGTTCCCGTCGAACAAAGTGGCTTTAAAGAAGGCCACTCCACGATAGATCATTGTTTTGCACTGTGGGCATTGGCTAGGAAATCGATGGAACAAAATGGCAAATTATTTTGCTGTTTCGTCCATTTCCAGGCGGCGTTTGACACAGTGGACCGAAATAGCCTTTGGGAAGTATTAGAAAATTATGGAATGCCACAGGGTATATTGAACATCTTAAAAAAATTACATAGTGGCAATTGGGCCCAGGTCATTAGAGACATAAAGGGCTCACTAACCCATAAAATTCCAGTAAGGAACGGTTTGAGACAAGGGTGCGTTTTGGCACCCTTGCATTTTTCAATCTTCTTGGCAGACCTCCCTGCTGTCTTGGAAGTTGAAAAAAGTGCGAGTCATGTCTCTTATTCGCTGATGACCTTGTGATCTTGGATCAAACTGAAATGGGCCTCCAAAGGAAATTAAATGTGTTTAAAGAGTATTGTGATAAAAAGCTCTTAACCGTGAATATGGAGAAAAACAAAGATCCTATGTTTTGGAAAGAGGGTAAATAATTTTAATTGGTTTTTAGGACAGGATAAATTAGACGTAGTAGGTGAATATAAATACTTAGGCCTTTGGTTTAATAGTACATTAAAGTGGAATACCCACGTGGAGGCACAAACGGCTAAGGCTTATTCATCTGTCTGTGGTCTGAAAAAATGTAATAAAGATTTTGGTGACATGTCACACAGACCGCTCTTAAAGGCTTTTGAAGTTATGATCCCCCCCACAAGTGCTTTATGGAGCAGAGGTGCTTTACCTGAGTGGTAAAAGAGGGTGGGACCGGGAAGAAGGTAGCATTCTGAAAATGTTGCTGTCCTTACCAAATAGCTCCATCATTCAAGCTATTAGAATAGAGGTGGGGTTGACATCATGGGATGTAAAGACTCAAATGTCCTTAATAAGATTTTGGAACCGACAGGAGTCTGGCAGTGATGAGAAGGTTTCAATTTGGTGTAGAGAGGAAATTCAAGTAAGCAGCTTACGCTGGGCGCGAGATGTGAAGAAAACCCTCCAGACGGAATTGAAATTGAGCCTCTCCCCACCATTGTTGAATATTGTTGAATATAGTCTGTACTAAAAAAATGCTTGGAGACAAAGTGCTCGAATACTCCAGATCACAAGATATGGACTATCTGAGGCTAAAAAAAAAAAATTGGTGAATTGAGTAAAGAATGAATGGGAAAAGGAGGTCCGGTTCCCATACCTGGATTTACTGCCCAATAGATGGCTAAGACATGAAATCTTGAAGGTTCAGGTGGGCCTAAATCCATGGAAGATTGAAAGAAAAATAAGAGTGGCCCTGATCCAACCGGACGGTACTTGTAAATGTGGTCTAGGAGTAAGAAATGATATTTTACATATACTGTTTGATTGTACATGGATTTTAGCAATTCGGAAAGCTTTTTTATGTCCAATTTTTTTAAAATAGGAGGTGACCTCTCGTGCAGACGCCATTGACCTCCTTACAGAAATGTCATTTTTGGATATTACAATTGCGTTGGGGAAATTTCTGAAAGCGTCAATAGAATACATAATGGAGGTAACAAAGGAGGGCGGGAGAGTTTAAAAATTACAGAGTATCTCAATTTTATGTTTTATGGTTTCACAAGTGTTGTAAATGTGTAAAATGAATTGTGGTTTTAAATATTTTTTATCACTATGTGTGATCCATTGCTCTATGTATGGTTTATAGACTATTGTCTAAATAAACTTTGTTATCAATCAATCAGTGAGGAAACATTGTTGATGCTTAGTGCACTGAATCTGTACTTGGTGCAAGTGAAGAATGCATTGCTGCTACTGCCAGCCCTCCATCTGTGTCATGTGTGTTTGCTTTGTTCGCCTTAAGTTGGCAGGGTGTGCCCAGACGTGGGTCCCTTGCTCAATTTGCCACTGGATTCAAGCTAGCCTGGCTGATTAAGGGTGTTTCCCAGACACCGGTGACAGGATGCTTGTTTCCTGTTCAGAAAAGACCTGGCTTGGCAGTTCGGGCTGGACTGTTCCCATGAAGCACAGGGTCAAGACTGATTTGCATATAGCTGGGTCTAAACTGAGGTGGCAAAGTGAGCTAAAGAACAATGATGGATTCAACCCAGATCTGTGACTGGGGGTGAGTGTCTGAAAAGTTTCAGCGCTCCGTACATCATCTCCTTGTGCTTGCTGTGAAAGGGAACCTTCCACTGCTGATGCACATGGAGTACATGCTCTCTAAGTACTGGGGTGAATGTATTTGCTGCCGAGGCCTATGTTGAACCTCTAGTGTGTGTTAAAGGTCTCTCTCTGTGTCAATGTTCCACTCTGCAACATAAACTTTGCCCTTCACATAGCGTTAACCAATATGTCTTTTCCAAAGGGGAATACATGTTCCGCAAACAAACGTACAGAGAGAAGCAGTGCAAATGTCCCTAACTAGCAGTTGCAAGAGATATGATAATGTGATGTAGCAGTTCATACCCATACGTTGGGCACTGAAGCATATTTTAGGAAGAGGAGTACCTTTACTCGTGGGAGGGAAGGAGGGGAGGGAGGGACTTGGAAGACTATTCTATTTATTGTGATTCTTCGCGGGACATGTCTTGGTTTGGTGAAGGACCGGAGGGGTGCTCTATATAGGGCCCGATTAAGAGCTTGGAGTACGGGTACCTCATCACAAAAAATATCCTGTCCATCTTAATACAAGTGCATTATATACTATGGCATTTTAATAAGGAAGACTGGATATCCTATATATTTGTGACAGAATATCCATCCATAATACTCTAAATGAGGAACAGTAGTTGGGTGCAGTACCTACCAGTGGGCTGAGGTATCAGAGATAGGTACACTAAGTACAAGTTAGGCCTGAAACATAAGGCAGAAAGGTTGCCAGAGGGGTAGCTGAATTTTGTGTGCATGTGCATCAGAACAAGGTCAAACAATTCATATGGCAACAATTTAGATGGAGGCAACCAAAATTGCATATCTGCAGGCTACATCTGCCAAAATGAATTAATTTGCCTTAACACGTTATTTATCTTCAGTAACACTCTTTATGGAGAATACTCTAACCATAAATTCTGCCAGTTGTGAATTTCCCCAGGGACTAGAATGTATACCGAAACCCTTACAATGGCTCCTTCACACTAGGAGGGTGGAAATCAATCAGTCGTACTCTGTCCCACTTCCAGATATAACGACACAGATCTGCATATCGGCTCCACCAGAATGTCTGTTTATTCACTGGTCTTTTCTACGCCCTCAAATACAGAGCAGGACCAGCAGATTGAGAACAACAGAGTGCAAATCTAACTTGGCCCTTCATATACAACCAAATGTCCACTCTAAATAACAGGCAGAAGGGTGGACAGTGAGGAATGTGTATTAAGAATATCCACCAGAGATATAATTACTAAAGATGATATTCTTCTGTTGGCTTCTTTTATGCACAGACGTCACACCATTTGAATCAACACCGAAATAAGGAAGTGGGTGTAAGGAGTGTACTTATCAGTAATTCCTGCAGGACCAAGGGGGTAAAATGATTTCCCTTGCAGACCAGAGAATCAATATAGTAGTGCCTGGTGAAAGAGTGGACATATGTCCATGTGACTGCTTGAAAGATGGCCAAAACAGAGACACTGTGAGCCAGGGAAGTAAGTTGCAATTTTTAATCTTGTGGAATGAGGGGCCTTTTGTAAGGCATACCAGCTTGAAGCCAAGGTCTATACATTGCAACAGGTTTTTTTTTTTTTTAAGTGAGTTTCCGTTCTTTGGAATATACAAACAGGCACACTGCTGATCTAACCAGTGTTTCCTCTCCTCATCCTTAAAGGGATGTGGCAGAGTGCTGAAGCATGATGGACTGTCCCACATGGAAGGGTGACTCCAATTTTAGGAGAAAGGATACACAAGTTCTATGTATTAGCTTGTCAGGGAAGAACGCAGTGCATAGATGTTGGTGTGACTATGCCTGGAGTTCACTGAAATGATGTGCGAAGCACTGCAATGAGAAACAACCTTCAGAGTTAGGAATCTCAAGGTACAAATGCACAGAGGCTGAAAAGGTCAAGCAAGAGTTAGGACTAAATTGAGTTCCCAAAGCGGCATAGGAAACCAGCACGAGGCACTAGATGAATCTAAGATGCTAGAAAACCAAGCAGTCTCCGAACTGTCAAGACTGGGACAGTAGCTCTCATTTGAAACATCTGGATCTTAGCCTATATATCCCAGAGTCTCTGCGGTAGAGGAAAAGCCTTTAAGGCGACCATATCCAGAATGGCACCAATGGTGGAAAGCCAGAGGTGGTAGAAGACGGAACTTGGGGTTGTTGTTGGATTACACACCTAATGGTGGTCTGTGTGGATGAGGAGAACCAGTCTTCAACAGCCAGCTGTCGAGGTATGGGAGTCCGTGGATCCCTGACCGGTGAAGATGGGCTGTGATCAACAACATGATGTTTGTAAAAACCTGCAGGGTGGTTCTCAGTCGGATGGTAAATTGTAAGTGGTTCAACCCACAACAAGGATGATATTTCCTATAATCTTGCAGGACCAGCACATTAAAACATGAGTCCTGCAGGCCAAGGTACATCATCTAGTCCTTAGGGTCCAAGGAAAACAGAACCGGAAGTGTAATAATTTTGAACTACCTGTTGAGTAACAAATTCAATACTATGCACTCCAAAATTTGTGTCAGACCTCCATCCTTCCTGGGGAGCAGGAAGTACCTTGAAAAACAACTTTGGGCACTCTCCTCACAGGTAAGAGTCCCATCACCCCATCCCCCACTGGAAAGTAATATTACTTCTATGGAATTAGTTGGTTGATGGCATAACAAAAAACGCAGGAATGTGATGTTGAGAAGCTGATGAAGGGAGGGGCATAACCTTGCCGAAGGTAATGCCTGTATGCAATTTGAAGGACCCATTGTTTTGACGTAAGAGCACCAGTAAGGTAGAAAACACTGAAACCCCAACTGGTCCCAATTGCTGATGGAGTTAAAAATAAAGAGGATTGGCACCGAGGACTGCTACTGCTGTTGGTGACATGTCTATCTACCACCGCCCCTATAACTGGAGTAAAGAAAAGGCTGGACCACTGCCTCGGACGATAGGCAAGGCCCTTCATGTACCTCTTAATCTTCCAATATTACTGATGGAATTGGCAGACGGGGAACGCCTTCTCAAAGAATGAGTTTTGGCTGTGCTGTCAAAGCGTACTTGAAATGGCCTTTTTGCCAAACAATCTAGCCCCAAAGAAGGGCATGTCCATGAGGGGGGCGTGGACATCCCTGGAAAAGCCAGAGACACCCATCCACTAATGGCGCCTGATAAAAACACTGGGGCCGTAGCCTTGGCAACACAATCTGTTGTATCCAGAGCAGATCGTAAGAAATATTTTGCTGCATATCCTGTACGGTGTAGGCAAATGGATTACATGTATATTCAGGCAAGGTGGATAAAACCTCACTCACCATATCCCAAAGGGCATGAGTGCAGCGACCCAGGAAACAAGGATGAAAGTGCCAGGCTGGCTGACAAAGACCTTCTGGCAAGCTAATCTATTATTTTCCAATTTATAGTGGAGCAGTAGGAAAAGTCAGACTGACTTTGCACTTGGAAGCCTGTAGTGTAAGACGCAGGAGATGGATTCTGTATCAGGAAAGTCAGATCACCTAGTGCAAGTCTGTGAGCCTTTGCCATAGAACTACTCACTGACAGGGTCAAGGAAGGCCTAGGCCATGCCATCATGGGGGGAGTCAGTTAGGGCTTTGTTAAAGGGCAGGAAGGGCTACAAAGTCGAAGGCATGAGCTGCACATTTTCAGTAAGATGTGGGCTTTAGCCTCCATTATAAGGAGTTGCCAATACAGTACTTCTGCAAACTACGACTACAAAATAAGCACTCTTCTCAATTGGGGGAACCTAATAACAAATTCAATTTGGTCTCTGGTGAAGTGTTTGCAAGCTGAGTTGGTCCAGGATCAGTCTATGTCAAACAACCAGCAAAAACCTAAAGAACAAGTTACTTACCTTCGGTAACGCTTTTTCTGGTGGATACAGTATCTGCCTGTGGATTTCTCACCTTGTGAATATCCCCCTGCGTCAGCAACATTCGGAAAATCTTTCGTAGCTCTTCACGCCGACGTGGACGACATCACAGAAGGACGGCATCGCGCGCAGCTCCACGGACGTCACAGACTCCATAATAGGCCTACGTCGGCGTGATGACATCAGTTTCGCCCTTTTTTCCGTGCCTTCGAGGCACATGGACGGACCAACAACAGTAGATATATACACAGTGTACACAGTACTAAATAATCAAGGAAAGCAATTAGAACACATTTCCTTTGACAATAAAATATATACATTAAAACAATGTCACTTATTCCGGTATAGAAGAGTGGACAACGGGGAGGCGGGTGGGTCAGTGAGGAATCCACAGGCAGTTACTGTATCCACCAGAAAAAGCGTTACCGAAGGTAAGTAACTTGTTCTTCTCATGGATACATCTGCCAGTGGATTCCTCACCTTGTGAATAGATTCATACAGCAGTCCCACTCTCGGAGGAGGGCGTCCACTGTTCTATACTAGAAATTCTCGAAGGACAGAACGCGCAAAATGACCATCCCTCCTCACCTCGGAATCTAAGCAGTAATGCTTTGCGAAAGTGTGGAGGGAGGCCCAAGTCGCCGCTCTACAAATGTCCTCTAGAGGCGTGGCAGATCTAGACCTTGCTCTAGTAGAATGAGCTCTCAAACCTTCGGGAGGTTCCTTACCAGCCAGGGAGTAGCATATCATGACACACAATACAATCCATCTTGACAACATGCGCTTGTGCACAGCCTTTCCTCTTCTGGCGCCAATAAAACCCACGAAGAGCTGGTCATCAATCCTGAACTGACTAGTTCTGTTCAGGTAGAAGCTCATCGCCCTCTTAGGGTCCCAGCGGTGAAGAATCTCCTCCTCCTTGGAAGGGTGAGGGGGAGGATAGAAGGAAGGGAGGGTAATGGATTGCCCAAGATGGAAGGGAGTCACCACCTTGGGCATAAAAGCAGCCCTGGTCCTAAGTAACTTTGTTTCAGCATGAATGGTCAAGAATGGAGGTTTTGAACTCAGAGCTTGAAGCTCACTTACCCTCCTTGCTGAGGTAATCGCAATCAGAAAGACAGTCTTAAAAGACAAAAGCCTCAATGGACACTTGTGCAAAGGCTCAAATGGAGAACCCATTAAGAAAGTAAGCACAAGATTCAAGTCCCATTGTGGCACAATAAATGGAGTAGGAGGACATTTATTAGCAAGGCCCTTTAAAAACCTTAAAACAATAGGAGACTTAAACAATGACAGCTGATCCGGCAGACAGAGGAATGCCGACAAGGCCGATAGATAACCTTTGACCGTAGCTACAGCAAACCCTTGCTGAGCCAAAGAAAGAGCAAACTGAAGAATGTCAGACAATCGAGCCTTCAAAGGGTCAATGGACTTCTCCCCACACCATGAGACAAATTTAGACCACCTATAAGAGTAGATAGACTTGGTGGAATGACGCCTGGATGATAAAATGACATGCACCACATCATGCGGGAGAGAAAAAGAATTTAGGTTGCCCCGTACAATCTCCAGGCATGAAGGTGTGAAGTCTGGAGGTGGGGCTGAAGAACCTGCCCCTTCATCTGAGAGAGGAGGTCTGCCTTGAGAGGGAGGCGGAGCGGCAGGCAAGAGGAGAGGTGTAGAAGATCTGTGTGCCACACCCTTCTTGGCCAATCCGGGGCGATCAATATAATTTGGGCCCGGTCTTGGCGAATCTTCCTCAGAACCCGAGGAATCAAGGGTATGGGAGGAAACGCGTAAAGGAGTTTTGAGTCCCAACTCAACTGAAACGCGTCCCCCAAAGCTCCCGGCATCGGAGACTGGAGAATGACTGGCAGTGAGCATTCTCGGGAGTGGCAAACAGGTCCACCCGAGGAGTTCACCACGTCCGAAAGAAGAGACAAACTACCTCTGGATGAAGCCTCCACTCATGGTCGGCCGAGAACTGCCGACAGACTGTCTGCACGTACGTTCAGAACTCCGGCTAGATGATTTGCCATCAGACAAATCTGGTGGTCCTGAACCCAGGACCAGAGACGTAAAGCCTCCCTGCAAAGGCAATGCGATCCCACTCCTCCCTGCTTGTTGACATACCACATCGCGGTCGTGTTGTCAGTCTGAACTTATACCTACCGATCGCGAAGGGAAGGGAGGAATGCCTTGAGCGCCAAACAAATCGCCCGTAACTATAGAAGGTTGATGTGAAGCAACCTTTCTTCTGGAAACCAAAGACCCTTGATCTTCAGGTCACCCAGATGAGCAGCCCACCCTAGAGTGGATGCATCAGTTATCAACGTGGCCACCGATGGAGGCAGATGGAAGGGCTTTCCTTAAGACAGATTGCCCTCCACCAAGACCGATCCGCTGCAGCTTCTCTGGAGATCCTCACAGACTCCCTGAGATCTCCATTGTGCTGATACCACTGCCTGCGGAGGCACCACTGGAGTGCCCTCATGTACCAGCGTGCATGGTTGACCAACAGAATGCAGGAAGCCATCAGACCGAGCAGACGAAGAACCTTCAGGACTAGAACGACTGCTCCATTGTAAAATAAAGGAATCATTTCCTGTATGTCGCGAATCCTCTGAGGTGGAGAAAATGCCCGACACACAGTAGTATCCAGTACAGCACCTATGAACAGGTTGCACTGGGAGGTGAGATGTGGGTACATTTATCGAAAACCCCAATCTGTACAACAACTGAGTTGTGACTTGCAGATGATGGAGCACCTTCTCTGGAGATTCTGCTTTGATCAGCCAATCGTCCAGATAAGGGAATACTGGTATCCCTGACCTTCTGAGATGTGCAGACACCACAGCCATCACCTTGGTGAAGACTCGAGGCGCAGTAGTAAGAAAAAACGGAAGGACCGCAAACTGGTAATGTTGCGAACCGACCGTGAAACGGAGATACTTTCTGTGCGACTTCAGGATGGGGATGTGGAAATATGCATCCTGCAAGTCGATCGACACCATCCAGTCTTCTTCCAGCAGCGCTTCAAGAACCTGCGCAAGGGTGAGCATCCCGAACTTCTCCTGTTTCAGATAGAGGTTCAAGACCCTGAGGTTCAGGATTGGACGAAGCCTGCCATCCTTCTTGGGCAGTGGTTCCCAAACTTTTTCGACCCATGGCTCCTTTGATCTATTGGCAGTTGTCCGCGGCTCCCCATTATGTCATTTTATTTTACGTGTGGCCGGGATGTAAGCCCGGCCTATGGAGTACTTCAATTTTTCTCCTCTTTTGTCCGGTGGTTGGTCACTTGCTTACCAGACATCTAATGGTTGTTCAAACAAGCATTTGCAATGCAATAGGTCTCGCATATTGGCATTGTAAATGGAACTATTTTTTACCTATGTGTTTAGTACTAGTGGATGGATGTGCTGGCAATTGTGTGCTTTACAATTAATCTAAAAGGAAGCGTGTTGATTGTGAGCTCTGGTGTATGGAGCTTATAGGGACACTTATTTTCCCAAAGTTACTTACATTGTAGACACAATGTAGTATGGTTAGCTAAAAGAAAACAGATGCTGAGTTTACTCACATATCTATACTGTACTATTGTTGCTACCTTCATCCTTCCTCGAAATGACATGTAATTATCTTGTCCTTTGTACAACCTGATGTGCCCCTGAGCCTTTCTGCTGCCTATTAATGACTGTAGTGCAGGGTTCTGGGACTACCACAAAGGTGTGTCACAACACATAATACTCACAATTACTAAATTATCAAAAGAGATACAACTTCACCGGAATGTCAAATTTAGTTTTCTAACTAGGCCACAGAGCCTGCCAACTTCTAACACCTGTAATCAACATGAAAACAAGTCATAATCTCTGTAATATGAGGCAATCCACAATTCATGAGACGTGAGAACACATTAACTGCCAAACTAAGCAGCCATGCATTTCTATGTTCCCCTTTGTTTTCCAGGCACCTGCTGCCCCCCCTTTTTTTCCTGCTTCCTGTGTAATTTTAAATTATTTTTCTCTGCAGTTTGGCTGAATAAATACATGTGTGCATAGCACTTAGTCAAAGCCCTTTTATTTTGTCAAATCTGAAACCATGGCACTGCACAATTTTGATGACATATTTAGCTGCATCCCCTGCTGTTTGTAATAACATTTGTAAATTGATTTAATACCTGCTGAAAGCACTACTAGAGCCTTAACATTATTGCACACTTACATGTATTTCAAATGCACTGCCATCTTGTTATCCTGTGTTGCAAACTGCACATTTAGCGTTACTGTACTGTAAGAGTTGTAACACCAGGGTCAGGAGCAGTTAAAGAAAGTTATTGAGGTGGGCTAAATGGGTGTATGGATAGGCAGGGCCTGGGCACTCTCGGTAAGTAAACTCGCTTTCTCCACCGCTGCCTTCAGTCTGGATGGCGTCATCTTCCTCAGGCCAGCTTCTCTCTTCCGAGTTTGTGGACGTGCCTAGGCTAATCGTGGCGTCATAGCAAAGTCATCAAAAGATGTGTTGGCACAAGGTGGCGGCACCCTCGCTAAGTTAAGAGTGATTAAAGAAATATATATATACTTGCAGTAATGGTGTCACACCTTTTTATTTAATTTTATATCATGTGAACTGGGAGGACTGCGTGCCTAAATAACCCTCCCCTGAGCATGGATTTGGCCCAGAGGCATCGGACCTCATAACAAAAGTGAGGTTGCACTGCCCTCTTATGGCTCAGGGCAACCACTGCAGGCCTGATCACACGGAGCAGTGTTGAATTCCTGATCCCAAACTGTGTGCTCATCTGTTCGTGGCGCCACTGGCAAGTTTTCACGGCGCACCAGGGAGCCGCGGCGCACAGTTTGGGAACCGCTGTTCTTGGGGATCAGGAAATACCAGGAGTAGCATCCTTGACCCCTTTCCTGCTCCAGAACCACCTCTATCGCACCTTTTCTTAGTAACGCCAGGGCTTCCTCCTGCAAAAGTAGTAGGTGATCCTCTGAGCAGAACCCTTAGCAAGGAGGTTAATTTGGAGGAAATTCCCGAAAGGGATAAGCATACCCATTTCCACAAGATTGAGAACCCATAGGTCCGAGAGAAGGAGGAGAGGGAGGAGGAGAGGGAGGAGGAGGAGAGGGAGGAGAGGGAGAAGAAGGAGAAGGAGGAGGAGGAGGAGGAGGAGGAGGAGGAGGAGGAGGAGGAGAGGGAGGAGAGGGAGGAGGAGGAGGAGGAGGAGGAGAGGGAGGAGGAGGAGGAGGAGGAGAGGGAGGAGGAGGAGGAGGAGGAGAGGGAGGAGGAGGAGGAGGAGGAGGAGGAGGAGATGGATGAGGAGGAGAAGGAGGAGGAGGAGGATTGATGATCTCTTGGGCGGCCTCTGTTTCTACCCCTGTACAACTTTTACAGAGGATTCTGCTGCTGTTGTGGTTGCTTGTAGGCACGAAATGAAGATCTCCCAAATCCTCTGTACCTTTTGCCCAATGTACCTCTGGTCTGAAGGCCCAAAGATCTAGCCGTTGCCCTACTGTCTTTGAAGCTTTCCAAGGCAGCATCCGCCGTCTTCCCAAACAGGCCTGAGCTATCAAATGGGAGGTCTATTAACGTAGCCTGTACATCAGGAGAAAATTCAGAGGACTTTAACCACGCAGCTCTTCTGGTAGCAACAGATGACCCCATGACCCTTGCCATAGAGTCAGCTGTATCCAAGCCACTCTGGATCACCTGGCGAGCAGCAGCCTGAGTATCCACAAGAACTTCATTAAAATTCTGTCTATCCTCTTCCGGTATTTTTGGTGCCAACTGCTTAGCAGAGTCCATCAAAGCATGTATATATCGTCCTAAAATGCACGTTGCATTTGTGGACTTGAGAGCCATACTAGCTGATGAAAATACCTTTTTAGATGATTGGTCCAGATTTTCAGACTTCTTGTCAGCAGGTACCTGCAGAAAAGCCCCAGTTGTAGACTTGGAACAGGCTGCTTGAACAACTAAACTCTCTGGAGATGGATGAGTCGAGAGAAAGTCAGGATCTCCAGGAGCCACCCTATATCTTCTAGCAACAGCTCGCGAAACAGCAGGCGATGAAAAAGGCTTCTTCCACACCTCTAGAACAGGCTCTGTAATAGCTTCATTATAAGGCAACATAGGATCCACCACTGAAGAGGGAGAATGCAATACCTCTGTCAAGATGTTCGACTTGAACTCAGCAGTGGGCAGATTTAGATCCAAAAGCTCAGCTGCCTTTCTGATTACTGTGTGATATGGCACTACATCCCTCGAAGGGACGTCAGGAGCTGAGGAAATTTCCCACTCTGGAGATAATTCCAGACCACTGGCCTCTTAAGTTCTTCAACGAGATCGTCAGAATCCTGCAGCTCACCTTCAATGTCCTGCGCTCTATACCTACGCTCCTCCAAAAGCCTCTGAGCCTCCCGCCTAGACCTCATCTTCAGGTCGGAGTCGATGGAGCCACAACCGACTCCGACGGAGACGGTGCCGAATTCAGAGCTGGTGGTGCCGTATGGAGTGCACGAGGTTGGACTGGAGCCAGTGAAGATGGAACCGGCGATGACGACCTCGGGCCGGAAAATGCCAAGCCGGAGTCAGCATAAAAGGCATAAATGGTGCCAGAGCATATGCCTGAGGCACACCGAGGTTAAAGGCCATCAGACCCATGGGACCAGCCGGTGCTCCAGAGGGTTACATGGCTCTTGAGAAGACTTCATACATGGCATTTAGGTAATTCGTAGGGTCTTGACCTGGGCTTTGAAATGGAGGGTATTGACCCCCAGGCTGCTCCTGCTGAGGTACAGGAACTGCATTAGCCAAATCCTCTTGCTGATTCTCCGGAGTCGCAGACCCTTCCGGCAAAGGAGCCTCTTCGTCTTCTCGAGATGAAGTTCGAGACGGCGCCAGAGCCTGATTCAATGCCGGAGCCGGAGAAT
This sequence comes from Lissotriton vulgaris, assembly GCF_964263255.1. NCBI lineage: Eukaryota > Metazoa > Chordata > Amphibia > Caudata > Salamandridae > Lissotriton > Lissotriton vulgaris. Next base: position 186,682,079 of record NC_141693.1, read on the forward strand.
GCTCCGGAGACTCCACAGGCGAAGCCTCACCTTCCGGATCCGGAACAACAGGTGAAGGAGATACATCATCCTTCCGACGCCTCATACCTGGAGACTTCGACTTCATGTCCGAATCCTTCTCGGAATGACGTCTAGAACCATGCTTCTTCCTTGATCTAGAAGCATGACCCGAAGACGACCTCGAAGGCAACCTCGAGCCGGACCTCGAACGCGACCTCGACCTCCTCAAGCACGACTTGGAGCTCTTCCTGTCTTTTTTACCTTTCTGTCAGGCTCCGTCTTCTCTACTTCTTCGGGGCTGTGCTGAATGACCTATAACCTCCCCTACGCGACTCCCCCAGAGCCTGAAGTATACACACAGGCGCCTAGGACAGGCCCGCCGGGGAGGGAAAGGAAGGGGACAGCGGGGAGGGAGATCTGAAACGAGATCGACAGACAGTTCGAAGGTACCCTCCCACACCCCTAGACACACTTCCAATACCATACTCTTCTCTCTATAGGTTGTATGGAATTACCCCTACCTGTAAAGGAAAATACGTTGGGTCTGAATCCTAGGGGAAGAGAGTCGGGGCGTTGCTAGGGGGATAACACCAACGTCTAAGGGATACACAACACCAGTTATATGATTCACATTCCTAAAAGGCGGAAAGAATCTTACACACAAGAACCATGCATACCTAACAGTGTTATTTTGTAGTCTTGTTGGTACAACCCCCTGTAGACTTGAACCCGTCTCTCTCTTCTCCTGAGTTGGGATGAAAATAAGTTATACAAATTGGCAGTTTTCACATTTGCCCCAGTGTTCACAAAGTATATACACTCAATAGAGCCGGTAAATCCAATGGTTCCTGAACGGCTAATGAGTCTTAGACACTCCAGTTAAGTACATTGCAAAAACATACACATGAAATAGTTCTCGATTTCCTAAGGCGAGTGGTGCAATACTCGAAAGAATATCAGCCTCCGGGTTCTCCCTGCAATGAGACGAACGCTAAGCGTCTCTTCCAACAGGGAGTTTGCAGGCTCTGGTTCAAAAATGCCCTCACAAGTAAACACAGAGAAGCTCTCCGCTCCGAGTTACGGGAAGTGTCCACCCCAGAACGGGACACTCGAGGTTTAAATAACGAAAGCGGTATCTTACCCGACCGGCAGGATACCAACAGTCTTCTTTGACGTTTGCAGGAATAACGTCAATAACGCCACGCGATCCCGGGCATGCCGGGAAACGTAGTTTTAATGTCTTTGTTGCCGTTTACAGTACGTGATGAGCCTACAGAGTGCCGCGGACACATCACGATCATGACACTTTCATCTTTGCAACCAGAAGCTTCGCTTCTCTTTCTTGAAGGGCCTAGGGGTTCATTTTCTTGCAGCATGGACACCCTTGGACATCATTGTCTGAAGAAAGGCACCATACGCAGTCCTCATGCGGATCCGTGATAGATATCTTTCCGCATTCTCCGCATGGCTTGAATCCGGTCTTCTTCGAGGACATCACAACAGGAGACAAAGAAACAAGAAAGCACTAAAAGTAACAAACAGTAATATAGTTACCCAGTAGCTACTGAGGATCCCTAGAAAAAACGTTAGCGTAGACGCGGAAAAAAGTGAACTGATGTCATCACGCCGACGTAGGCCTATTATAGAGTCGGTGACATCAGCGGAGCCGCACGCAATGCTGTGCTTCTGTGACGTCGTACACGTCGGCGTGAAGAGCTACAAAAGATTTTCCGAATGTTGCTGACGCAGGGGGATATTAACAAGGTGAGGAATCCACTGGCACATGTATCCATCAGAATGGAAGCACACCAGAGCAATACCGAACTATCTTAAAGAGTTGCAGCATAACCCCTTATGGGTGATATTTGCTGCAGAGTTGATGAACAAGGTAATTTTTCTGAGTGCATCAGCCCCATACCAGAATTGATAAGAGTCAGACATCTAAGCCGGACTCCGGACTTTTGAGCACCAACTATGTCACCACTTCCAAAAGCACGAGCATAGAGTAGGCGAGGAGCTTTGCTTGGACTACACCTGCTTCTTAGACCTTTCTCTTGACTTTGTTTTAGAAGCATCCGAGCAATATGAACAGCAACGATCTGGCAACTTGGACTAACCTAGTTTTCCTGTTCTCAGCTGCAGTTTTAGATTCTCATTTCTTAATGGCTTCTGGAAGCATCAGGGAGCATTTTTTGCAGTGTCTGAAGTCATGCTTGGCAGCAAAGACGGACATCGGGCGAGTCCATCACATCTATTTGCCACAAAACATCATAGTTTAAAACCTGCTATTTTAGAGAGTGACATCTCTGCACACTGCCAAAAAAGGTATTTGAACAATGACCTTTAGTGAAAAGGTTTGAGGGACGCACCAGATCTACACTAATGGGTGAAGAAAAAGAGAAACCAATGTCTGTTTTTAAGGGTGACAACCCTAAACTGCCAAGTCATGTCTGGAGTTGGGATGGAGCTGCAATGGAAGATATGGTACCACCAACCATTGCATTCAAACTACTGCATGGGTTTCAGGATCTAGTCTGGTGTCTGTAAAATTCACCAAATGAGGAATTTGATCAGAAGTATCCATCAGAAAAAACACTATTTTAATTAAAAACGTCACTTGAGGCATCTGTAATATCTAAAATATCCCTTTCTTAAAGATAATACGGAAATAAAACCAAGTTAGTGTTGCTAAATGGGCAGCAACATGTAGAAAAATAAATGGATTGCTCTTCTAAAGGAGCCCACATCACCAACATCCTTTTATACCTTGTGAGTGGCATTTACCTCAGTTCATTTTTTTCCATTGAGCCTCAGGAATCTGTATAGAAAAACACACAATGTTGCTGAACTTTTCACCAGGGAAGAGGTTGATTATGACTAGAAAAACTATGGCTACTTTTCCCTTTCCCGATATTTTTGTTTATATTTAGAAACACTTAACACAGCGGCAAAGTCATTCTTTGAATAGGCCGTCACTAAAATGAACACCCGAAGGTTCACACAATGCAAAGTGTCTGTAAAGATGAAAAATGGCAATTAAACAGATATGAATCTCCTATGAATATTGTTCATCATACCCAGATCTATATATCCACGTCCCATGCATACACATATTCAGCCGAACCCAAAACTTACAGAGAAGAAAGAAGCAATCTCATCTCACAATGTTTTTTTAATGTAATAACCTTTTTATTATATATAGCATAACTATATTGCAGCAAGTGTAAACGAATAAGCAACACAGTTATGTAAACTCCTTATACACACATGGATAAACAGAACTGAAACACCAGTCCCAAAGTACCATACAACATAATATTGAGATATCTCGCACCCTCAATGAAACACCGTGGTTGACTTAGCATTAAGACAATGCTGCATGTCAAAAGTATCTTAACAGGCTGGTACTACCTAAAGAAAACCCACTTGAAAATGCTTGCCAACGGGAGGAGGGGACAAACGTCTGCCACATATCAGGATGGCAGCGATCTGGGCCGACTGCAGACAATAGTTTGTTTGAAAAGTTTGCATGTGACAATAAGGGAGAGACACCAGAAGGATACAAGATGCTAGAAGACCAAGTAGTCTCAGAACGATCACGGCTGGGACAGTGCTTTTGCCTGAAATAGTCAGAAGGTCATCGGACACACTACTGTAGTAGAAAAGAACATTCAGATCAATGGTGTTCAGATTAGCCCTGATAAATGGAAGCCTCGAGAGATTGGAGAAGATGGGAGTTATACTTGTTGAGGGAAAATCCCAGAGTAGACTACAACAACACTGTTTGAACATATTCCAAAACTAGTTGATGCGAACCCTCCATCAACCAGCCTTAAAAAATGCACAACAGAAATAAGTTAGCTTCAGTCAAACAAGGCCAAAGAGCGCCACTGAGGCACAAAAACAGTGTTTAGAAGCCTGCACATCATTCTATACACATATCCCCACCTGGCGTCAAAACACAAATGAGTATCATTCATTGTGCTGAAGAGTCTTTGGAACAAATATGAGTGTGGAGGCATTTCTATTGCTTTCCAGTTGTGTGCTAAAGTTAGCTTGGCTGCCCTCAATCACTGCACCACAAAGGGCTCTTCGCTTGCTGGTAGTAGCTCCAGTGCAGGAGGCTTAATTCCTATTACAAACAGCTCTGCAACCTTTTTTCAGGTCGGTGTATTTTGGGGCAAGGCCACCAATGTGTAATGCATTGCTGGTGCCCCATACCATCTCCAACAATTGGGGCGTAAACATGAAACAGTTTAGTGCCACCCATACCACACCTTCTAATTAAGCTCTCTGGCCTAGATGGATGTAGATGCGAATGTTCATTCTTAACTTCTCCCACTGCCTCAGAGTTTCCAGCAAGCGCTCCCATGTCCGATTATGCATCAAATCCTGTGGAGACTATATTGTACACGTTAAAACTATTGTCTCTCAGGCCAATAAGTTTGGAAAAGAGTGACTCAAATATAATGAAATGAAATGAAATTGGGTTTTGTAAAGCGCGTTACTACCCGGAGGCCTCGTAGCGCTGTGGGACGGGAGGGTTAGGAGGCTGCGATCTGACTTTAATGGAAAAGAAGTGTTTTCAGGCTTTTCCTAAACTTTTGTAGGTCAGGTTCGCTGCGCAGTGTGGGTGGCAGGGAATTCCAGACTGAGGCCGCGTTCCAAGAAAAGGAGCGTCCACCCCATCTAGCCCGTTTGATTTTCTTAGTTGTGGCCAAAAAAGCTGTGCTTGAGCGTAGTGATCTCGGCGGATGGTAGGGGGTGGCTAGGGAGCAGATCATTGTGGGGGCTTTCTTCCACATGGCCTTGTGCATTATGCACATCGCCTTGAATTTTACTCTGGCTTGGATAGGCAGCCAGTGTAATTTCCTCAAGGCGGTGGCTCCTGAGTGTCTTCGGGGCAGTCCAAGAAGAAGGCGGGCTGCTGCGTTCTGGGTTACTTTGAGTCTTTTTATTGTGCTGGACGGTGCGCCCAAGTAGAGGGCATTCCCATAATCAAGACGGGACAGAACAACGGCCTGGACCATTATTCTCCGGGCTTGAAAAGGGAGGAGAGGCAGGACTTTCCTTAGCATCCTCAGCAGGCCAAAGCATGTGGCGGAGAGTATTGTGGCCTGTTGATTGAATTTAAGGTGTCATCTAACCATACACCTAGGCTTTTAATCCGATCTTTTGGTTCTGGTGGGGTACCAATGCAGATCGGCCAGTCGATGGCTGGTCTTGGTACTGTTGTATTCCCCAGAAACATTATCTCTGTTTTGTCCCCATTTAGCTTCAGGTGGGACAATGCCATCCATTTTGTTATCGCTTCTAGACAGCAACTCAGATTGTGAGGATTGCTGCCTGGCTGATTCAGGAATACCACTAATTGTGTGTCGTCGGCATAGGTTATGATTTCAAACCCAAATGGGTGCACAATTCCTGCCAGGGGTTCCATGTACACATTAAATAATGTGGGGCTCAGGGAGGAGCCCTGGGGCACACCCTGATTAAGGGGCCAGATTTTGGAGTGTGTGGCCCCCTCCACTACCTGAAATGTGCGATCTTTCAGAAAGGATCTTAGCCACGTGATAGCATTTCCTATCACTCCCAGATTTATTAAGCGGGAGATTAGGATGTTGTTGTTCACGGTATCAAAGGCGGCACTCAGGTCCAGCAGCATGATTGCTGTGGTGCCGCCTTGATCCATGTGCTTCCGGGCTAGTTCTGTTACTGTTAGCAGGGCTGCCTCTGTCCCCAGATTTGGGCGGAAGCCTGCTTGAGAATCGTGGAGTAGGTGGTTGGTTTCCAAGTATTGCATCAGGATGGAATTGATGTGCTTCTCAAGCAGCTTGCTTATCCAGGGGAGGAGCGAAATCGGGCGATAGTTTGCCATTTTTCCAGGGTCGAGATTGGGCTTCTTCAAGAGGGCTCTGACTTGTGCACAAACGGGGTTCTATTTTGTATTACCGGTTGTCGGACTTCGGGGTGCAAAACCCAGTGACTGATCTGAATATAACTTAAGCCTTTCTTTTCTGATAAATGGAACTCGACTTTACATTGCAAAAAGTTTTTGAAGAGGAGGCACTAAAAATATCTCAAAGCCCTCCGATAGACCCCCCTTTGTCCAAGCTCCAAAAGGCATCCCGTTCTGCGCAGGGGTAAAACATTATAATAGATAGGTATGTGAGGCAAAGGATATATCACCATGCTTCTTCCTGCAACTAGTGAGTCCCCGATCCTTAGTTTCCATCATTTTGACCATGTTAATCCTACCCATCTACCAATCCAGGAGATGAAAAGTTCATTCCACTGTTATAAGTCTTCTTTGATTAACACCTTTGGGGAGTGGTAAGGGCTTTGCGGTAATTAGGATCAAAGAGGTCCCATACATTCTCGGGGATTTTTAAACCCAGATATTTTATGCACCTCCTAGCCCAACAAAAAGGGTGATTTCGGCTCAGTTCAGCCACCTCACCCTCTCGGAGGATCAAGATCAGGGACTTTGACTTATAGCCCAAGAGAGTTTAGAAAGATTGAAGTAGGTCTATGATTGTGGAGAGGGATATTTGATGCACCTCCTAGCCCAACAAAAAGGGAAATTTTGGCTCAGTTTATCCACTTCACCCTCTTGGAGGATCAAGATCAGGGATTTTGACTTACCAAAATTAATCTTAGAGCCCAAGTGAGTTTAGAAGGATTGAAGTAGGTCTATGATTGTGGAGAGGGAAGACCAAGGAGAACCCAAAACAAGCAGAAAACTGTCTGCATACAAGGTGCTTGTATACACATTTGGTCCAAATGCAATCCTCTTTACCAATTATAATTGCCCAACTAAGCTGTCCAGGCACTCTATAAGGAGGGCAAAAAGCAAGGGTGATAACGGACACCCCTGCCAAGTGCCTTTACCCAATGTAAAGGCCTAAGAGGTTGAACCATTCAGAGCCACTCTAGCAGTCGGTGAGCATAGTTAAGAAAGACCATGTCCAGGAAGCCTGAACCTTGTTCCAGCTTCAGGAAGAGGAGACGAAGGAAGGACCAATCCACCCTGTACAAGGAATTCTCTGTATCTAATAAGAGGAATACTGCAGGGACTAAGTGTGACCTTTCGAACAGGTGGATAGTGCATCTAATCTCATGCAACTGATGTTTTTGAATAACAAGACTCTGATCAGGATGGAGCAGGGTGGGTGGGACGTCAGTCAATAGAGTGGTCAGAATCTTAGCATAGAGCTTTGCATAGATATTTAGCAAGACTAGGTCAGTCATCTTTGAAAACTGAGGCTGTCAGAATTTCAAACAGTATCTAAATTCTACTTAGAGGGAGATGCTTGTCTGCCACCCCTTTAATTCATACCAGGACCTCCTTCAAACACTGAACATCTTTGCAGCCCCCACCACAGGTGGTAGTGTGTTTCCCTTTTTTGTATCACCGCAGGCAGAGTCCTGCTGACACTCTAAACTTGCTCTGTAGAGAGAACACAATGAAACGTTCTCTAATAAACAAGACCCCACACTTCATCTTCCAGGCAAGTTTCCACCTCAGTCTCCAAATTGCTCCTAAATTTTAGAGGCCCATCTAGAGTCCTTGAAGTAATGCAGCTTCAATAATATCCCCCTACATTTGGTAGGTGCCACCTCAATGTCTTCAAAGGTCAGAAGATACCAGTTTAGGTTCAAATCAGAAAATTCTAGCTCTTCAGTCTCGGAAACAAAAATATGTCCAAGCAGTCCACTCCTAATTTGGATTCAAGTAGGTCAAGGTTTGTAAATAGCAATTCCTTAAACAGTTAGCTTAACTTATCCAGATCACCCACTAGCTAGTATTAATATATCAATACTTCTGCTTTGTATGTTATAAAGGATGAGTCCTGCACATAGCTCAGAGGCGAGGACCAGATGGGCCAACTTGCATTGAAGGTTGTGATCTTTCTAAAGTGAACTGATAAACCCTAGTGTAGGGTGGTCTCACATCTGTTTTGGATTCTCACTTCCATGGGGCCCAGATCAAGAGGTAGACTTTAAAAATGATGTTGAACAGTTTTCCAGGTAACCCCATTCCCCCCCCTCACTATTCTGCCTGGGATGGTCCAACAGGGCCTGAGCTGTCCTGCTGTACATCATGCTTCAAAGTCTGGCAAAGAGAACTTTCCTTTCCCACATGGGAGGCAAACTTTCATTTCATAGCTCTTTTCTACCCCATGTAACTTCCATAAGTTTTCTAGCGTTATCCGTGAAAAATTGAGGGTGAAGAATAGTTGGGAGCGTCATAAACCGGAATAGCACACAGAGTTTAATCTTAGTAGAAGTTATTCTCCCTATCCATGATAACATTGTTCGATTCCATTTTTCAAATCAGTTTTGAGGTACCGCAGGAAAGAAGATTTTTTTATTGTGCAGTGTTTGAAGGTCAGCCACAATCCACAATTCTAAGCACTTATGTTTATCCAGAATAATTCCCAATTCCATCAACTGATCACCGTTCTGTGGGGTCGTCCTTTGTTTCCCGAAGGGGCATCAGTAGCAATTTAGATTTATTAACTTTCAATCTCACAGACTTTCAAAAAAGTTCCCAAATTCCAAAGACTGTGTACTGGGTTACATTTATCAAAGAAGGCAAGCAATGTCAGATGTTCAAAATGACCAGGCAAAGCTCTACGAACCTGCCACATTTCACCAGAACCTTTGGCATGGGGTGATTGCATTCAGACGTGATATGGGCCTGCAAGAGCTACATTCAGATTGATCTTCACATTTTTTGAGAATAATTCTAATAATAGCCTGCATAATTGTAAGTGGAAGGTGAGCTCCAAGATGAATATTGTCAAAGAGCTCTGCTATATAATAAATTAGTAAACATTCTTTCATCTTCACCTTGCCAGACTTGACGTTTGTATAATTTCTAAACTGTTCCAATATGATATACTTGTCTGGTGTGTAACATTCACTGTATTTCTGCTTTCTTATCAACTATCTTCTACTGTCCATGTACTGTCAAACCAACTACTAGAATTTAATTAATTTGCTCCTTCCATAATATTTTGCCTTTGCTTTTCTTTAGTAAAATGTCTGTACTGTTTTCAAAAAAGCATTTAAGAATAAAACTGTGGAACAGCCATGTGTGAAACATCCTTACGTCAAAGTAAATATATATGTGCATAATTTTTCAGTGGTATGGGTAGCATACCAGATTTATACACCAGGCACTAGCACAATCTTATCAGTTTTCTAGACTTTCGTCCTCCCCACCTTTAGTTAACACAGTAGATATCTCTTTCCAAACAGATAGATCCTTCTCCAGCTTCTTGTCTAAGAGAATCCTAGCCATGCACAATTTCTCAGCAAACCGCCAATTCTCCTAAATCGCGCTTATAGACCTTAAAGCTTGGGCCGTTGTGTTGAATCCAATGAAATGTTTTAAACAATGTTGATAATAAAAAGCTAATGTTATCGTTCTGCATTGTATTTTAACTTTTTTAAGGTCTTGGGTGCAGTGTGACCATGCAGTGCTTCATTGTAAAGTGGATTGTATTTTCGAATGCCCGGAGTAGGTGCAGCACAACTCTCAAGTTTGGTGACAGAATGAATCACATTACATCTAGGACATCCATGTCTGTGGGAGGATATATCTGATTCAGGACTGCAGGGGTGAAATACGTCCTATGTAGGAACTTCTATTGAGAAGAACAGAATCTTGCATTCCTCATCAACGTTTTACAATATTGGAAAAAAGTGCCCCATGTACAGCTTTGGCGCCCTCCACATGCATCTCTCACTTCTTCCAGACTACCAGCTGTAGTGCACAAGTGCCTTCTAAAGTACTAATTCAGCTCTGCCACAACTCATCAAGAGGTGCACCTCTTGAGGGGCGTGGCTTGGACGCCGATCAGGATGGCGGCGTGAGCTCGCAGCTCCGCGCGGAATCCCGCTAATTCTCCTGCTTTTTGCACCCTGGGCGACCCGAGGACGACAATCCTGCCCTCTGAAGCGTGAGGGGACAGCTGGGCACAGACGGAAAGTTGCTGGGGGACTGCTGGCCCCGAGGAGACAGAGTTGGGCGACGGCCGAGGTGTTGCCGAGAGTGAGAAGAAAATGGCGGCGATGAGGTCGGGCAACCCCGGACATCAACTTTGAGCCGAGTTGTCGCCGACTGGCGGGAAGCCCTGCAGCCGATAGATCAAGGCATTGGGGACAGAGGCGTCAGCTCCGGAGGCCAGAGGACAGTGATCCGCCCCGCCCGGACTTTGGGGACCCTCGCTGGCCGCCATCTCTATCTCCTTCCTTCCCCCCTCAGGCTTCCGAGGGGGTCGGCTGAACAGTGCTCGCCACGCTGGCCATTGGCCCTGAGGGCATCAGCGGTGGCACTTGATCCTGCTCAATATCAGAGAGTTGGCGCCGAATTACGAGGGCAGAAGCTGGACGGGCCTCTTGGCCTGTGACGCAGTACCCTGAAATGGCGGCGGCCGGAGGGCTGGTGGCCGAGGTGCGCGCTGAGGGGGACCTGGCGGCACCGTCTCAGATGGGTGAGACTTCCCCGCCGGAGTTGGACCAGGAGCAGCGGCTGAACCGACGTCTAGACGCCATACTCGATGCGATCACCTCGACCAAGGAGGCGCTGCACCAGGACATCGCACAAGTGGCCACGGGACTGGGGCTATTGAGAGCGGACCACGCGAAGCTGGCGGATAGGGTCAAGGACCATGCTCAGCTGTTATTGGACCTGAAGCCGTCGGTGGTGACCGCGGAACACAAGATCACAGACATATTGGCCCGATTGGACTCGCTGGAACGACGGGCAGAGGATGCCGAAGGCCGCAATAGGCGAAACAACGTGCGGGTCGTAGGCCTGCCGGAACGATTTGAGGGGGAGGATGCGGTGGCCTACATGGAGACCTGGTTCCGCACAGTGGTGGCACCGGAGGGGCTTACTCCTTTCTTTACTCTGGAGCGAGCCCACAGGGTGCCTGCTCGCCCACCAGGGCTTGGCCGCCCCCCCGACCGATGGTGGTGCGGCTCCTCCACTATAAAGACCGGGATCTCCTCATCCAGAGGGCTAGGATGTCGGGCCCCTATGAGGTGGAAAACAGCAAGGTTACGATCTTCCCGGACTACACTCAGGCGGTCCAGAAGAACAGGGCATCGTTCCTAGCGGTGAAGAAGGAGCTACGGCAAGAGGGCATCCAATATTCCTTGCTCTACCCGGCCAAGCTGCGGGTCATACTGGATGAGGCTACGCACTTCTTCCAGACTCCGGACGAAGTGTGGCAGTGGCTGGAATCGTATAGAGCGGGGACGGACAGGTCGCATAAAAGTAGGCGAGATCAGCCTAAGCAACCCCGGATTAGACAATCGCAGCGCATCCGGTCCCGCAACAGGCGCCAGCGGGAGAAACGGGAGGCTCAAATGGCTGCGGAGAAGAGAGATGCGCTCGCAGCAACGGCGGCCATCACGGGGTCGCAACAGAACAATGATCTGGTGGAAACGGACTCGGGCGGGGAAGGCAGCAGGACAGGAGAGGACCTCTCGGAAGCGGAAAGCTCGAAGGGGCCGGTGGTGACCCCCCAGACTTCTGATGGGATATTTTGCGGTTGAGACTGTGTTGGGACTTGGTCGAGACCTGATGGTAGGGCGGTATCCTGTTGGCGATGAGTGGGTTGCCGGGAGGGGGGCTGAGTGCGCAGAATGGGATGAGGGCGGGGGTTGTGGGCTCCGCTAGCTGGGGTCGGCGATAACTCACCCCCCTTGGGCCCTTAAGGCCTTCTGTGGTGGAGACCACAGGGTAGGAGAATGGGTTGTTGGTTCGAGGTTTGGATGGGGGCTGACATTGGGTTCGTAGGCTCTGTCCTGGGGAGTGGGGTTTGGGGTGTTGTTTTGTTCAGGGTGTGTTCTGGGGGGGGCAACTGCTTTGGGGGGGATGTGAACTTTTGTTATTTGGCTCGGACTGATCGATGTTGGTATGGGGACATTACCTAACTTGAAATGCCTGACGTGGAATGTCCGGGGGCTGCGAACTATGGTTAAACGCCACAAAGTACACGCATACCTAGTGCGAAGGGGGGTCCAGATTGCTATGCTACAAGAAACCCATCTGACCAAAAAAGAGTGCGCTGCGTTGCAAAAAAGATGGCGGGGCCAGGTGTTCGACACCACTTACTCAGTATATGCCAGGGGGGTACTGATTTGGGTGAGGGCGGGGATACCGTTCCAGGTGTTGAATCAGGTAGTGGACCCTGATGGTAGGTTTGTAGCAGTGGAGGGGAGGCTGTATGGAAGGGATGTGGTTCTCTGTTGTGTGTATGCGCCAAATACTGATCAGGCTCGATATTTTGATGACCTCTCTGGGTCCTTGGCCTCTTTCCTGGCGGGCCCGATAGTGTTAGGGGGGGACTTCAACTCGATTACGGATGTGGCTCTGGATAGGTCCCACCCCCCCCAGTGGACTCCCCGGTGCGCAGGTTGGCCATGCACAGGAAGGACTGGCAGGACAGATGGGGATTGCTGGATGTTTGGCGGGAGCAGCACAGAGACACCAGGGATTATTCCTTTTACTCTGCTCTCCACGCACTACATGTGAGGATAGATTCAGTGTTATGTAGTGGGTCCTTAGCCCCATTGATTTCCCATACGGAGTACCTGGCTAGAACCATCTCGGATCACAACCCCCTTTTGGTACACATCCAGTGGCAGCGGGAGCGCTCAGCGATACCAACATGGCGGCTCCGGCCAGATACGCTGGAGGACTCAGTATTTAATGATGCTGTCCAGCAAGGCATCGACCGCTACTTTGGCGAGAACGAGGGTACGGCCGCGAGTAGGTCCATTGAATGGGATGCGATGAAAGTGGTGGTGAGAGGGGTGTGTCTGGGTAGGTTTTCGAATGCTCGTACGACTGTGTTGAATGCACTTATGAAAGCGGAAGAGACTTTGAGAGATTTGGAGCGCCGCAGGCCGGCCAGGCCGGACTTACAGACCCAGTTATTGGAAGCGAAGGAAGTGGTCGCCGCCGAGACGGAACGGTTGAGGTGTTACGACTACAGGCAGTACGTCACCAGAGCGCATGCAGAACGGGAAAAGGTGGGCACGCTCTTGGCCAGACTTGCTAACCCGGAACTTAGGGGCTGCCCGATCCTTAGCATTAGCAATGCACGGGGGGACATGGTGTATTCCCAGGCAGCGGTGTTGGAGTGCTTTCGGGTGTATTATCAAGAATTGTATCAGAGTCAGTTGGGAGTGGAGGTCCAGGAAATAGCGGAGTACCTAGGGGCGAGGCAGCTTCCGGTCCTAGACGAAGAGGAAGCGAAAGAGTTGGGCGGCCCGATCACGCTCACTGAAATACGGGCGGCCATTAAACATATGGCTCGCAATAAAACGCCCGGGGTGGACGGGTTACCGATAGAATTTTATCAGCAGTATGTCGACAGCCTGGCCCCCAGGTTACTGGTGGTGTACACGGAAGCTTATGAGACAGGGGGCTTGCCGGGGTCCATGCGTGAGGCCTTGATTGTGCCGCTCCTAAAGCCTGGCAGGGATGCAACAGATGTGAGGTCCTATCGCCCGCTGTCTATGTTGACGGTGGACTACAAGATCCTGAGCCGAATTCTAGCCACCAGACTGGCCCCACACATGACGGGCCTGGTGCACAGAGATCAGGCTGGGTTTATCCCCACGAGGAGCACGGCGCTGAATATTCGCCGCCTGGTGGGGATAATGGACGCCATCTTGGATGGGGACGGGGCCCAAGCGGTCCTATCCGTGGACATTGAGAAGGCCTTTGATAGTTTGGAATGGGCTTTCCTGGATGGTGTGCTGGAGAGGTTTGGCATGGGCGAGGGGTTCCGCCGGTGGACGAGGGTCTTATATGCCTCGGCGACGGCGCGGGTGCGTATGGGTGGTCTGGTGTCTGCGGCATACCCGGTGGGTAGGGGCACGAGACAGGGGTGCTCCCTTTCCCCCCTATTGTTTGCTCTGGCGATGGAGCCTTTGGCGGTCCATGCGAGGTCGGGTGACAAATACGCGGGGATAGCCAGCGGTGGGCAGCAGCATCACATATCGCTGTATGCGGATGACCTACTCCTGTACCTCGACGACACGGCGCGGGCCCTGGAAGGAGCGATGGACCTGTTATCGGAGTTTGGCCGGCTGTCGGGCCTTAAGGTCAACTGGGCGAAGACCTGTGTGTTTCCGCTGAGAGCGGAGTCGCCCAACCCTGCTCGCGACCTGGGGGTGGTCTGGGAGCCACCTTGCTTCACTTATCTGGGAGTCCGTATCTACCACGCGAACGCGGACCTATTGGAGGGCAACATTGGTGGGTGTGTTCGGGCATTGAGGGGCAGTATCTCCTTCTGGGCGACCCTCCCGCTGACAGTTCTGGGTAGGATTGCTCTTTTGAAAATGGTGGCGCTCCCCCGCTTCCTGTACTACTTCCGGACGTTGCCTATCTGGATTCCTCAGGGGATCTTTAGAGACCTGAAGACGATGATTACTGGTTTCCTATGGGGACATGGCCGCCGTAGGGTGGCTCTGAGCACGCTGCTTCGCCCCAAGATTGAGGGGGGTATGGCGGTACCCGACTTTGAACTATATTATTTGGCGGCGCAACTGCAGGTCCTCACGCAAAATGTGGCCAGGGTGTTTAGGGGTCCGGAGGAGGACCGAGAATTGGGGATACAACGCCATGTACTGTCCTATATCGTCATGCAGCAGAGACTTGAGTTGCGGGGCCTCACTATGGAGGAACGGACACTCAGGCTGTGCTGGCAGAGGAGCCTTAGGAGAGCGAAGGCGACGCGGCCTTATGCGCCGGAAATTCCGATCGGTATGCTGACGGCCCTGCCACACGGGGGTGATTGGTCCCCATTGCTGGAGTGGGAGGAGGCGGGCCTACAGGTGGTAGGCGACCTGTACATCGATGGGGCTCTGGTACCCTTCGAGGTGCTTCGGGAACAGTTCGGGCTGCCTGACGGGGGCTTCCTCCTGCATGCGGCGGTGGTGGCGGCTATACAGAAGCACTGGAAAGGAGGGCTCATGGAACCGACCACGACTATGGCGTGCCAGTATGTGGTGATGGCGGCGGGCACATTCAAGGCTGTGACATGCCTCCATAACAGGATGCTGAACGAGGGACTGGAACCGCTCCAGGGGCTCAAGGCTAAATGGGAGGAGAGTGTAGGCAGGCCCATCCCAGACACGGCGTGGGGTCACATTTTACGGCGCACGTGGAAAGGCACGAGAAATGCGCGCTTCCAGCAAGTGCATTTCTATGTGCTCCATAGGGCCTACCTGACCCCCGAAAAAATACGGCGGTACTTCCAGGTACAAGACGCTCGGTGCCCGCGGTGTTCGTCTCCAGGAGCGGACATGGATCATTTGTTCTGGGGTTGCCCGCATTTGGAGGCCTACTGGGCGGAGGTGGGGGACCTACTAAACGAAGTGACCGACAGGGAGGTGGATTTCGATATGGCGGCGTGCTTGTTGCTCTGGTTCCCGCACACCAAACACACCAAGGTGACGAGCAAATTTATTGATCTAGGTCTGATATTGGCGCAAAGGGAAATATCATGGCATTGGAAGTCCAAAGGTGGGCCGTCAATACGGAGGTGGAAGAATGAATTGCTGCGGTGGTCTGAATGCGAGAGTGTGCTCCGGATGAAGCAGGCTGTCAAGCTTGGTAATGAGAAGGCCCTGGATGTAGCGCGTGCGTGGGAGTTGGTGGTACAGGCTTTGCGTGACTCTTTGGTGGAGGATGAGGACTGAGGGAATGGGGCCAGTGGACACTGCGGGGCTTACGAACACACAGTTGTCATTGACACTGTAATGGGATCCATCCAACACATCAGGACGAAGCACACACCATTAGCAGTTGCCGGGGTGGGGACATCGGGGGGTTGTTCAGTGGGAGTTTGGGGTGGGTCGGAAGCCAAGTAGCTGGTTGTCTGCGATGGCGAATTCGAGTTAAGTAGGGCCGGTAGGGCACTGCGCGGAGTAAGAGATGGCTGGGGGGAGCCGCCAGACATGATAGGCTCTACAGCGCTCGGGGTGGGTCCGGAAGCGGACAGTAGTATTGCTCACGTAAGTGGAATGGCTGACAGAGGCATTGTTGAGGGTGGGGGGGTAAAATGCAGATACGTAAAACGATCTTTCGACCATGGTCCCTAAGGGACGCTCACCGTGATGTTTTCCTACTAAGTAGAGTACTATGCCGCCCGGCCTCCGGGATGCGGGCTGAATGGCTGTGCATGATATACGTTTTACTGTTGATCGGGGGAGACGTCACGAGTGGACTGGTTGACTAATTGTATTCTGTGGTTTCTAACTCTGCAATAAAAACAAATTTAAAAAAAAAAAGAAAAAAAAAAAAAAAGAAGAGGTGCACCTCTTCACATGGCACTATGCAGCTTACCCAGGAACCCTTACCATGCAAATCTAGCAGCCTTGAACTACTGAGAATGCAATAAGAATTGGCCCAAGTGAGCTACAAACTGGTCTACGTTCAAACATTAAAACAGGCCATCCTTATGGAGCCCACCCATCATAGAATAGCAATCCCTGGTTAATTTCCCAAGATTTATCGCAGGCAGAGGACATTAACAAGATTAAATAAGGGACCACTGATTTAAGGGACCCAGGAAGAAGACATCGGTGAAACAAAATATATCATGCAGGCGGTAAGCTGTCTCTATTATGTTGGCTGCCCATCCACTGGACTAATTGTTGTCAATTAGTAACATTCAAAATTCGGTAGAGCAAGTCTCCTATTACAACCATTTCCCACCTGGTTGACCAACTTGATTGGCATAGAGGACCAGAAATCATCCGGCCCTCACACTCCCTCCAGCACTAAATATCAATATTTACGGTAATATTTTCTTTACAATGTGCCCCCTGCATTTCTAAATTTACTAGGTATCTTACATAATGCAGAGCCTGTAGTCCAAAAGGAAACATTCAAGACATGGACCAATCCGTTTTCATACACTATTTCAAATGTATTTGACATTCTGAGCAGCTGAAAGAGAGACCCCACTGGGCCCCTTAAATAAATAAAAACTTGTCCCCCAGGGTAGTATGAAGGTACATCAGTTGTCTCTCCTGCTGTAATTCCCCCAATCGATCATCTTTCCTCAACAGTCTTGCCGAGGGCTCCATATCCAAAGCAAATAGGAAGCCTGTCATCAGTTACTTTCAACATGTACCAAGTTCTAATCTCTAGCACTCCACACCACACGAGGCGACTCTGCCCTTGCTCTCAGGTGGGAATTGTATCCATTTTAGAAAGCAGGGATCAAAGTCATATGCTTTAAGCTCTTCAAATAAATATTTTCACCCAAATGTATCAAATGCCTTTGAAATGTTTAGGGAGACTATTTCAGTTCCCCTTAGTCATCTCAGTGTAGTCCCAACATGGGCTAATTTACATAGGTTAGCCAGCATAAAGCCAGTCTGACTCATATGTATAGCAGCAAATATTTAAGTCGTTAGTAAAGTTATTAGCAAGAGACTAATGAACAAGTTACTTAACTTCCGGAATGCAGGATCTGGTAGAGACGATCTAGCTGCAGATTCCTTACCTTTGAATTCCCCAGGCGTCCGGCTGGATCTGAAAACTTGCTTGAGCAATTCCCCTTGCGGGTGCTGTCAGGTGGCTCCATTTGGCTCCGTGCAACGTTGTCAGCGTCGCTAGCATTGGTTACGACATTGTGGTCACCTATATAGGTGCCACCCAGGCACGGGGACGTCAGTACCTTTAGCTTTTTCCATGCCAGAAGCGCAGAGCCACGAAGTAACTGATGTAGTCTTGTGCAAAACTAGGGCCCTCAAAAGGGGAGTAACCCTAGCCCTAACAAAATCAGGTTGCAAAGCAAGGAGGCATAGGTAGGCCTGTAAGGAATCTGGAGTTAGATAAGAGTCTCTATTATATAATGCGTTACCAGAGGTAAGTAACTTGTTCATCTGACAGGATTCTAACTGCAGATTCCTTACCTTTGAGTTAGATACCCAAGCCATACTCTTCCGGTGGTGGGTTGCGGACTAAAACCTCACACTAGGAAGTCCTGCAGGACAGAACGAGCAAAATGCCCATCTCTGTGGACCGGACTATCTAGGCAGTAGTGCTTGGCAAATGTGTGCAAAGATGCCCACGTTGCTGCCAGACAGATTTCCAGGACTGGGACACCGCATGCCACGGCCATAGTTGCAGCCTTTTCCCTGGTGAAATGGGCCCTTAATCCCTTATGTGGCTGCATTTTAGCCAGGGTATAGCAGATCTTAATTCACGTAACAACCCAGCGAGAGATGGTCCTTTTTTGCACTGCCAGCCCCTTCTTAGCGCCCACGTACCCCACAAAGAGTTGGTCATCCACCCGGAACTCTTTTGTACTGTCAAGGTAGAACCACAATGCTCTTTTTGGGTCCAGACGGGGAGACGCTACTCTTCCTTATGGGGATAAGGGAGAGCAAAGAAGGTGGTCAGCGTGATAGATTGAACCAGATTAAATGGGTTCGCAAATTTTGGCAAAAGTAAAGCACGGGTGCAAAGCACCACTTTGTCTAGAAAAGACATCATTTAGGGAGCTGTGAAAGATAGTGCCTATAACTCACTCACCCTCTGGGCAGATGTTATCGCCATACGAAAAGCGGTCTTGATGGTATGCAGCTGGAGGGGACCGTTGTGTAAAGGCTCGAAGGGAGCACACATAAGAAAAGTGAGGATCAAATTAAGGTCCCACTGCGGCATAACTGTGGACGGAAACAAGTGAGCCAGCCCTTTCAAACACCTATTTACAATTGGAGACCTAAAGAGAGAAAATTGGTCTGGCAGCCACAAAAAAAGCAGTTAAAACAAAGAGAACCCTTGAGAATATCCAATGCGGAGCCCTGCTGGGCAAGTTTAATTATGAAAAGAAGAACAGTAGTGGAGGGCCAAAATAACGTTGCATACTTCGGGAGGAAGGGCAAAAGCCATCAACTGCCTCCGCTCATGCATGGAGGCGCAGAATTGGCAGGTTCAGGTGGAGGACCCTCCCCTGCGACAGAAGATCCTCCCAAAGGCGCAGCCTGATTGGAGGATAGATGCTCATTTTCAGAAGCTCTGGATACCAGACTCGCCTTGCCCAGCCGGAGCCACAAGAATGACTTGGGCCCGGTCAGTCCTGATCTTCTTTAGAACCCTGGGCAGAGTGGTATGGGCGGAAAGGCGTGCAGCAGCCCTGAGCTCCTTGCGACGAAAGGAGTCGCAGAGCGATAGCCACCTTGGAAACTTCAGGCTGAAGTATTGCTGACACGGTGTGTTCTCTTTGGAGGCGAACAGATCTAACCAAGAATCTCCCTATCGCTGAAAGAGACCTTCCACCACCTCCGACTGGAGATGCCATTTGTGATCGATGGCTGAGTTCATCTGCCCGGGCATTCAGAGAACCTGCCAGGTGTTGAACCGCCAGGGTTATGCCCTGCTGTTCCTGCCATGTCCAGAGACGCAGGGCCTCTTGACAAAGTGTCAACGACCCCACCCCGCATGTTGCAGTACCAAATGGTGGTGGTATTGTCCTTGTACACTTGCATTAGCTTCCCTTTGACAGAGGGAAGAAATGCCTTCAATGCTAACCGAATTGCTCGAAGCTCCAACAAATTGATGTGGAGCCCCAACTCTGCCTGAGACCAGTGTACCCTGATCTCCACTTCTTCCAGATGGCCTGACAATTCCAGAAGTGACGCATCAGCCATGACTGAGATCTGGTTGGGGAAGGTAGAAGGGTCTGCTGTTGACCCAATCGTGGTTCGTCAACCGCCACTGCAGATCTCTCATAGTTCCTTCAGAGATCTGGACCACCTCGGCGAGATTTCCCCGATGCTGCGCCCACTGGAACTTCAGGTCCCACTGCAGAGCTCGCATTCGCCTCGGCTAATTTACCAGCAGGATGCAGGAGGCCATAAGGCCCAAATGCCTCCGAGTCCGTCTCACCGAATCCAGGATAGAGGCTGAAACATTTTAATCATAACCTGAATATCCTGTGCTCGCTGCTAAGGAGGATAGGCCTGAAACTGCACTGTGTCCAGAACAGTTCTGATGAAAGGGTGCGTCTGAGAAGAAGTCTGCTGTGACTTTGGCATGCTATAGAGAACCCCAGCGAAAGCAGGGGTTTCGCTGTAGTCTGAAGTTGAGAGACTGCAGCCTGGGGTGAGGATGGCTTCAACGGCCAGTCTTCGTGGTAGGGGAAGACTGTCGCCCCTAACTTGCAGAGATAACCTGCAACCACCGCCATCACCTTGAAGAACATCCGAATGGCACTGGTAAGGCCAAAGAGGAGCATGATGAACTTAAAGTGCTTGTGGCTTACCTTGAACCACAGTGAACGTCTGTGGCCCAGCAAAATGGGGATGTGAAAATATGCATCCTGCAGGTCCAACACTACCATCCAGTCTTCAAGATATAGGTCTAACAAGACCGGAGTACAAGTGAGCATCTTGAGATGCATCTAGAGGAAGAGATTGACAGTCCGAAGATCTAAAATGGGCTGCAACCCTATGTTTGTTTGGAATCAGAAAGTAGCGGGAATAACAGCCACTGCCTACTCCTAAATTCGGGACCCTCTCTATAGCTACCTTGGTCAAGAGAGCTGTAACTTCCTCTTGGAGCAATTTTAAATGATCCTCCGCCAGACGTTCATGATTTGGTAGAATGGGGAAGAGGAAAATAAAGGAAAGGAAGAGAATAGCCTTGCTGAATGATCTGCAAGACCCACTTGTACGATGTTCTGGACTTCCAGTGGGGGAGATAATGGATTCTCCCCCCGCCCCCCAACTGGAGTGGTGTGGTCTTTCAGAGTCAGACTAGGAGTACTTGGAGGCTACGGCTGCTGAAGGGCAGGATGACCGATGACTTTTGGCTTCCATTCTTTGGTCGGAATGAACAGCGTCCAAACCTGCACAACTTGCAAAGTCTGCGTAGGACGGTGGCTGGGATAAGGCTTACGCATCTGGAAACCCCTCCCGTTGCCACGAAAGGGGCGAATGGTAGACTAGCCACGAGGAGTAGAAGAGAAGCCCAAGGATCTGGACGTAGCTAGATAGTCCTTGTACCGCACTAGGGCAGAGTCTGCCTTCTCCCGAAAAAGGCGGGTTCCATCAAACGGCATGTTCATCACGTTTGTCTGGACAACGCCGGGGAAGCCAGCTGTCCTAAGCCAGGCGTGGCGCCGCAAGGCAACTGTTGACAAAATCGCTCTACCCAGCAAATCACTCGGGTCAAGGCCATACCTTATGGCAAATTTTGCTGCATCTCTCCCGTCCGGAGGGGCGGAAGGGAACGCTTCCTGAGAGGTAGAAGCCTGCACCACCAAGCTTTCAGGGGTGGGGTGTTGGCTGAGCAACTTTGGGTGGGTCGCCCATAACCAGGCGATGGCAGCGTGCAATTGTCTTATTCACTGGAGCCCCTGTGCTAGGCTTGAACCACGTGCCTTGAAGGACATCAGTGAGTGCCTCATTTTAGGGCAAAAGGGGCTTAGAGGTGGAAGCCCCAGGTTGAAGCACTTGGGTCAGGAGATTAGTCCTGACCTGCACAGAGGGTAACTCTAGTCTGCAGACCTCAGCTGCCTTCTTATCCACCATAGCATAAAATGCCCCCTTCTCCCTAGCCACAGTTGGGGGATAGAGCATGTCATTATCTGGGGAAGTGTCCCGTCTACTGGCATCCCCAAGTTCCCCATACCAGTCCATCAGATCTGTAGAAAACTCCCGGTTTTCTAAAGGGTCTATAGACCCCTCCCATTCCTCTCCCGAGCCTAAAAAATCCTCAAAATGATTAGGTGACAACACAGAACCCCTGGGGTCTGCAGACGTCTGAATCGTCAAACAACGCCGTTCCAACTCCGTGTTGTCGGGGATAAGGAAAGGGCTGGCACTGTCTGTGGGCACGGACTTCGAGTCTGACACTGGGGGAGGCAGCATTGGTAAGACCGGTGTTGTCCGGATCCAGGACCGGATTCCTGAGGCCCGACAGGTGCCATGTCCAGAGCGGACTGCGTCAAATCCGATGGGGCTCCTTCTGAACCTGCAGGCCCCTGGGCTTACTAGAGGGGTCGGTTCACTCAAATATGTGACGCATAGCATAGTAAAAATCTGTAATTTGAGTGCCGGTTGTTCACAGAAGAGGAGGGAGGCACGAAGTCGACCCTGGCTCCGGCTTCGCAGAACCGTGCCTAGAGCGTCGGTGCTCCTTAGCTTGTTCGTCGATGGACAAGTCGAGGTGAAGATGAAGTCCGTTTGAACGACTACTTCTTCTTGTGCCTCTTTCCAGAGTGTCCTGTTGACCTTGAGTAGGACGAAGAGGCCGTGGGAATTTGGAAGCGGTCCCGCATTCTTGTTTTCTTCGATAGGGACCGGGATCTCCGCTGAGTCATGCTGGATAGTGTCGACGATTGGGCCATAAGACGCTTAATGGCCCGCTCACGCAAGGCCTTTGGAGCCATAGCCCGACAGTCCGAGCACGACTTAGAATCGTGGTCGCACTTGAGATACCAGAGTCACACAAAGTGGGGGTCGTAAACATCATGCGGTGACCGGCACCACACGGTTTAAACCCAGTCTTCCTCAAAGATATCCTTGCACACGATATTGAATAAATTCCGAAGTTGACAAAAAGTCGAAAAAGTCCTGTCAAGGGACAGAGTTCGCTTTTTCCAGATCTGCGCCTAACTGGCACGGAAATAAAAGAACTGGCGTAGAGAGCCTGGGTCGTGCCTATATTGGTGACCATAATGTCACAATCGACGCCAACAATGTCACGTGGAGCCGAATAGAGCCACTAGAGGGGTATTGCTTGAGCACAAGTTTCCGGATCCAGCCTGACGCCTGGGGAATTCAAAGGTAAGGTATCTGCAGCTAGAAGTCTCCATCAGATACATTTAGCTTCAGTGATAATCAAAGGCAAGGGTCTACAGGGTTTATAGTCAGCCATGCCCCTGTCAGGCTTCGGGACAATTACTTTTACAGGTACTTGGGCTTTAAGAACCTAAGATTCCTTTCTGCATCAACTAGGAAGGCTTGGAGTTCCAGGTTTCATCTGAGCGTCTTCTGACATGTGGTCCTTATCTTCTCCACTTTCTACTAGTTTCTCTTTCGTAGTCTTTAACTCAATTCTATGACTTTATGCACTCTTCTTGCCCACCATCTAAGACTATGAACACCGGTCTTAAAGTCAGTCAGAAATACTTTATTCGGTTCATAACAAAAACCACAAAAGTATACAAAGTCCCAAAGAAAAGGAGGGCCGAGATACCAAATTACAATATGGTTAACAGACAGCAAAAAAATATATAAAAAAAAGATAAAAACTATACAGAATATATACCAAATTCGTGTGCAAATTTAAAAAGCATACACAAATAATCCAATTTGCTTAAAATTCATTATTTATAAACTCTAAAAACAGACCATGCAAGACTTTTATCTAAAACTAACTAGTTTTTTTCCTCAGTCTCATGGCTATGGTTAAAAATGTAGCAACATTAATGATTTCCCACGTATTGGACAGTAGCTGAAGATACAATAGGGCCGGTTTCAATTGTCTAAACCCTTTATCCTTTAGTAGGGGTACAATGAATTTTTTCTGAATGTCCGTAAAATAACCACAAAAGAACATTAAGTGAGCAGTGCCCATTATCGAAAATCCATCACAAGTACACAATTCTAATTCTGATGCCTTGGTCCAACATGGGCGCCCAGAGAGAAGGAGATGAAATGTATTCAGCCTAAACTTGGTTAGTAGATATCTGTGATTAGCATTATTAACAACTTTCAGATATGGTTCTAGGTCATGGACTGTTGTTACAACTAACTGATGTGCTCTCACGGTTGACTTAGTCAACTCATAGCCTTCTCTATCCATCCCTTTATGCAGCCTGAATGCGGTCTTGACCCATTTCGTGTCTCCCTTAACCAGTTTGGACGGCTCATCAAATAATTCTGGGCGACCTAGTGAGGCTGCAAGTTTTTAACATATTTTAGCCATGGAATGGATTCCCAATGTTCTAAAGTAAGACAGTCCCTCAGGATCTCATGGTTCACCTCCAATTCCGGGTTCATCCAAACCGCAATCCACTTTAATAGGGGTGCGATGGCAATCCGGTCTTCTAGATATTCCACCCCACATTCTTGATGCACTATGAAACCTGAGGTCGATTGTGGTACTGATAGAATGGACTTCAAAAACTTGTCCTCTGTCACCTGTAACAACTTAACGTTCTTAAAACCCCATAGATCTGCGCCATACATGGCTATGGAAACACATTTAGCGGCATAAACCTTTAACACTGCCTGTAACGGTTTTGCCCCCAATTTACGGGAAAAACCCCACACTGCAAAAATAGACCGGACAAAAGCATTTCTTTTCTCAGACAATTGGGGAAGCCAGGTGGAACTTTCATCAAAAACTACCCCCAGATATGGGAATCTAGTTACCCTCGATAACTTGTTCCCATTACAGTGGAGTGTCATCAGCTTCCTATGCCTGCCCTTTGTACCCACGGCCATGACATGACATTTGGTATAGTTAACGCTAAGATCCAAGGAGGACATAAACTCATAAAATTAATTTAAAAGACTTTGTAGCACCAGTGAGGTGCGCGCTAAAAGGGCGGCATCATCCGCATATAATAATGCGGGAATGGGGAACTTGCCTGCCCTCGGGATATCCTTACAAGCTGCTCCCAACACACTGGCCAACTCGTTGATGTATAAAGTAAATAATAAGGGGGCTAAAATACAGCTTTGCCTGACCCCGTTGGTTATACCTATCTTACCCGTACAATTCTTCTTACGATCATATCTCACTGTGGCTGTGAGGTCCCTATGGAGATCGGCTAAAAAATATACTATATTTTCATTGATGCCAATCTTTAGGAGCAAACCCCATAGCTTGGACCTGTTCACTCGGTCAAAGGCCGAGGACAGGTCCATAAATGCTATATACAAGCAGCCTTGCTTCACTATGGTATACTTCCCAATCAGCAATTGGAGGTTAAGGCTTTGATCTATCGTACTAAGGCCCCTTTCTAAACCCATACTGTAATGCTGACAGAGAGTTCATTTCCTCGAGCCAATCAGTTAATTTACACAGAACCACTCTGCCTAGGATCTTCACTGCAGAATCTCTAAGGGAAATTGGGCGGTAATTACCCGGGTCACCGCTGTTACCTTTTTTAAAAATAGGTACAATGACCGATTGCGACCAGGTCGTTGGGAAACCGAATTTACAAATTCTATTAAATACATTAGATAAGACTTTAGACCAAATTGCTATATTGGAATTAAAAAGATCGGCTGGTACGCCATCAGGGCCAGGGGCCTTATTGCTTGTCATTTTACTGATGGCTTCAGCCACCTCACCCTCATTCACCACTAAAGTATAAGGATGACTATTCGACAAGGTTTTAAAGTCACTTTGACTCATTTCCAGAAGGAGGACTTGGATATCTCACCATCATTATTCTCCCTAAAAGAGTTCCTGATGGCAGTAAGAAGCTCCTCAAAAGGCACCATCTTGAAGGGAGTCACTGCACAGCAAGCTTCCTTGCCCAACACTCTGGCCCCATATTGTCACAGAAATATTGGTTGCATCATGAACAGAGGAGGGCCCAAACGCTATTGTATCCCCTCTCCCCTGAAGTAATTCTAAATTCAAGAGAGAAGCATTGTCTATGAACTTGCAAAAGTCAAATACTTGGGACAAAAAGGTAAAATATCATGCCTCAGTATGATATTCTCCCCACAGGCCCACCAGATGCCCTATCAGTTTACTTGTTTGTAGCAAACTCATGTTACGCTGGGCTTCCAACCACCTCCCTTCAGTCCTGCCAAGTGTGTCCAGACTCAGGGACGGCAACATGTTTAAGACCCCACCCACCAACAAATTAGCTTCTGGAAGACTTTTTGTCATACACTTTGTTCCAATATTCAACTTGCCATAGTATTACACAATATACCGAGGTTAATGAAGGAATATGCTACTTACCAGTATGCATCTGTTCTTGGCATAGAGGGCTGCAGAGTGGTACATTATGAATAGATCGCCATCTGGTGTTGGGCTCGGATGATTGCACTTTGTTTTTCTCTTGGAGAGTCTTTTGTATCTTGGTGACTCCTCCCTTGGTTGGTAGTGCGCATGGGCATCGGCTCCATCCTTAGATTGTTTTGCCATAGTAGGGTTAGATGGAGTAGTATAGTAGAATACAGATAAGAGTGCCCATGTAAGTGTATCTAAATAAGATAATGTTGGAACAGACACAGGTTTCCGGGGAGGCTGGGAGGGCATGTACCACTCTGCAGCCCTCTATGCCAAGAACAGATGCATACTGGTAAGTAGCATATTCCGTTCGAGGCATATGGGCTGCAGATGGTACATTATGAATAGACTATACAGCAGTTCTCTCCCTAGCGGTGGTCGCCCGTGTCTGTTGCAACTGTCTGAAACAATGTTTTTAATACTGCTTGTCCCACTCTAGCTTGTTGTGTTGTGTGCACATCTACACAATAGTGTTTTGTGAAGGTGTGCGGTGTAACCCAGGTAGCTGCTTTGCATATGTCATCTAGTGGAATGTTTCCCAAAAATGCCATAGATGCTCCTAGTTTACGTGTAGAGTGAGCTCTAGGAGGAACAGTTAATGTTCTCTTTGCCTTTAAGTAACATATTTGAATGCATTTTACAATCCATCTGGCAATGCCCGCTTTGGAGATGGGATTGCCTTTATGTGTAGGAGAAAACACAACAAATAGCTGTTTTGTCTTTCTGAAAGTTTGTGTTCTTTCTATATAGTACAATATGGCCCTTCTAACATCCAATGTATGTAGGGCTCTTTCTGCTACTGTTTGTGGTTTCGGAAAGAAAACCGGTAATTCCACTGACTGATTGATGTGGAATGCTGAAATAACCTTCGGTAAGAATTTTGGGTTTGTTCTAAGAACCACTTTATTTTGGTGTAGCTGCATAAATGGTTCTTGAATCGTAAAAGCCTGCAGTTCACTTACTCTTCTAAGTGACGTGATAGCTATGAGGAAGGCCACCTTCCATGTGAGGAATTGTATTTCACACCTATGCATAGGTTCAAAGGGTGGCCCCATTAGTCTGGTAAGCACTATGTTGAGATTCCAGACTGGGGAAGGTGGTCTTCTTGGTGGAATGACTTTTGAGTCCTTCCATGAAAGCTTTAATTGCTGGTACTTTAAACAGTGAAAGATGTTGTCTGTTTTGTAGGTACGCCGCTATGGCTGCGAGATGAACTCTGATAGAGGTATATGCTAGGTTACATTGCTGTAAGTGTAGTAAATAGCAAATGATTTTTTTAGTGGATGCGTCCAGAGGGTTGATGTGCTTACTGTTACAGTGTATAGCAAACCTCTTCCATTTTGCTGCATAGCATGCTCTGGTGGTAGGACATCTTGCTTGTTTAATGATTTCCATGCATTCTGGTGGTAAATCTAAATACCCAAACTCTATGACTTCAGGAGCCAGATCGCTAGGTTCAGTTGTTTGGGATCTGGGTGCATTATTTCTCCATGGTTCTGTGTAAGATGCATGGGTAATAATCTTAGCTTTTGATGTGGTACTTGTGAGAGTTGTAGCAGCGTGGTGAACCACGGCTGTCTTGCCCACGTGGGTGCCACTAGTATCATTGTCATTGAGTGTTGCTGCAGTTTCCGAACCAGTAACGGAATTAGTGGTAGAGGAGGGAATGCGTAAGCAAATTTGTTGGACCAATTTATCCACAGTGCATTGCCCTGGGACCGGTGGTGTGGGTACCTGGATGCGAAGTTTTTGCATTTTGCGTTCTGATGATTGGCAAACAGATCTATCTCTGGTTGCCCCCATTTTTGGAAGAATGGCTGCAGTATTTGGTCGTGCAGCTCCCATTCGTGTACTTGTTCTGACTGTCTGCTTAGGATGTCTGCTATCTGATTTTGAACTCCTGGTAGGTGTTCCGCTAACAGGTAGATCTTTTGAGGAATGGCCCATCTCCATATGTCCTGTGCTAGTCTGGACAGTTGGAGAGAGTGTGTCCCCCCCTGTTTTTGAATATAATACATTGCAGTCATGTTGTCTGTTCTGATCAGGACTGGTTTGCTTGTTATTTGCATTTGGAAAGCTTTTAGTGCTAGAAATATTGCTAATAGTTCTAGGTAGTTGATGTGCAGTTTCTTTTGCTGCACACTCCACTTCCCCTGCACTGTGTATCTGTCCATGTGCGCTCCCCATCCGGAGAGCGATGCGTCCGCTGTTATTATCACTTGTGGAATTGGCTCTAGGAACGACCGTCCCTTGGAAATGTTTTCTGTGTTCCACCACTTCAGAGAGCGATACGTCCGGTCGTTTACCAACACCAGATCTGTAATCTGACCTTGAGCCTGATTCCACTGTGTCGCTAGACACTCTTGTAGTGGGCGCATTTGTAGTCTGGCATGTGGTATTAGCAGTATGCAGGAGGACATCATGCCTAATAGTTGCATAAACACTCGTGCTGGTAGTGAGTGTTGTGGTTGAAATCTTTGTATTAACCCGACCATTGTCTGTACTCTGATTGGGTTGGGGTATGCTATTGCCTTTTCTGTGTCTACTGTAGCCCCCAGGTATTGCTGAATCTGGTTTGGTTGCAGGTGTGATTTTTTGTAGTTCACCGTGAACCCTAGGTGGTGCAGCAATTGAATTGTCTTCTGTGTGTTGTGAAGACATTCTTCTTTTGACTTGGCCTTTATTAGCCAGTCGTCCAAGTATGGGAAGACATGTATTTGTTGTCTTCTTAGGTGTGCTGCCACCACAGCTAGGCATTTTGTGAAAACTCTTGGTGCTGTTGTGACACCGAAGGGAAGGACTTTGAACTGATAGTGTTGTCCTTCTAACACAAACCTTAGGTATTTCCTGTGGGCTTTGTGAATTGGGATATGAAAGTAAGCGTCTTTTAGATCCAGTGTAGAAAGAAAGTCCCCTTTCTTCAGTAAAGGGAGTACTTGTTGGAGCATGACCATGTGGAAATGCTCCGAATTTATGTAAGCATTGAGAGGTCTGAGGTCTAATATTGGTCTTAGGGACCCGTCCTTTTTGGGGATCAGGAAGTATAGAGAGTATACTCCTGTTCCTTGTTGATCCTTTGGAACCTTCTCTATTGCATGCTTTTGTAGAAGTGCTAGAACTTCTTCTCTTAACAATGTCAGATGATCTTGACTCATTGGACGCTGCTTGGGGGGGATGTTTGGTGGGGTAGCTGTGAGTTCTAGGCAATAACCATGTTGGATAATTTGTCTCACCCACTTGTCTGATGTGATGTTCTCCCAGACAGGTAGGAACTGTGATAGACGTCCCCCGACCGGTGTTATGTGGTCTGGGGGGAGTTCTATGAAGTCACTGTTTTGGTGTTGAGGCGTTGCGGTTGTTATTATTTCCGCGGCCTCTACCCTTATTGTTGTTACCTCTGTAACTGCCTCTTGAATTACCTCTGGGTGATGTTGGTGTGAAAGAGGTGGATTGCTGATTCGTTCCTGTATTCTTTGAGCCCCCTCTATAGGTGGATCTACGAAAGGAACCTCTGTGTGTTGGCTGTTGCAATGCTCCCATTGACTTAGCCGTTTCTGTATCTTTCTTCATTTTTTCTAAGGTCTCGTCTGTGCTTGAGCCAAACAGTGTCTTCTGATCAAATGGTTTGTTCAGTAGGGCTGTTTGTACTTCTTGTTTGAATCCTGAGATTCTAAGCCATGCATGCCTTCTTAGCATGACACTGGTGTTAATAGATCTTGCTGCAGTGTCTGCTGCGTCTAATGCACACTTAATGGAAGTATTGGTTATTATTTTACCTTCCTGTATTAATTGATCTGCCATCTTCTGATGTTCTTTTGGGAGATGTGTGAGAAGTTTTTCTAACTCATCATAATGTGCCCTGTCGTAACGTGCGAGTAGTGCTTGTGTATTGGCTATACGCCAGCTATTCGCTGCCTGTGATGCTACTCTTTTGCCTGATGCATCTATTAACTTTGATTCTTTATCTGGTGGAGAAGCCTCTCCTGTAGATAATGAATTTGCTCTTTTACGAGCGTTTGAGACCACCAGCGAGTCTAGAGGTACATGCCCTTTAATAAATATTGGGTCCTTTGGAGCCGCTTTGTATTTTTTATCAATTCTTGGGTTTAACACCCTGGCTCTCACTGGGTTTTCGAATATTTCCTCTGTGTGACTAAGAAGACCCTTCAACATAGGAAGAGTACCTGATGTTCTCTGTGCATTAGGTAGAGTCTCTAACAAGAAATCCTCTATTTGAGGTTCTGTATGCATATCTAGTTTGTGATATTTTGCTGCCCTATTAATGAGCTGCACAAAACCTGTGTTATCATCAGGTGGTGAAGGCTTTGAGGGATATAGCTCTGGGTCGTTGTCCTCATCTGACCCTACATCATAATTTTCCCATGGGTCCTCCTCATCTGGGATAGTTTCGTCATCCTCTTGAGGTTCTCCCTCCCCTAGATCACTGTCTACATCTGACTGAGGTGTAGCTGGTCTTGGTGTGGAGGGTGTAGGAATATTTGGCCTATTGTGAGGAATAGGAGAAGAGGGTGTGACTCTAGGTCGAGGAGAAGCAGGAGGAGTTATATTTGTCCCCATTGTTCTCTTTTTTGAAGGAAGAGGTTTATCTTCTGACTGTTCACTCTTTCTCTTCTTTGTGACCACTTTCCCAGTTTGTGGATCAATAAACAAGATCTTTTGTTTGGGATCTGTCTGTTGCTCCTGAATCGGTACCGAAGATCCTGGTTCCGAGAGCTGTTTTCGATCATCAGATCTTGTTGTTTTCGACACCGAATGTCTGCTCGATTCAGACTTTCTGGGTATCGAGTGTCTTTTGGGCGATAAATCATATTTATGTTTCGACATGGAATGTTTCGATACCGAGCTTTCCCTTGTTTGTTGCCTCGGTGCCGAAGTCGATGTCGCCCTTTTCTCGGATCCGACATGGTGGGAGTCCGAGTGTTTCGGTTTCAGTTTCGGTTTCGTTGCCGGGCCCGAGGGCGGGGCGTCGGAAACTTTTTTCTGCGGTTTGACCGGGCCCGAGGGCGGGGTCGTTACCGCACGGGGTCGGTTTTTCGGTAAGGGGACGTCGTCACTCACGGTTTGTTGCTCGATTAGTTTTTCGACTTCCGACTGGTCCCCTTCCGACCCCGACTGGTCCTCTTCTTCCTCGATTTGCTCGTCTCCGAACAGCTCCGGGATCGCCTCCGCCTGCATTCTGGAAACCTGGTGTCTTCGAGCTCGACGATTTCTAATCGTTAGCTTGGAGGAGAATGCTGCACAGGCTTCGCAGTCCCTGGATTCGTGTTCAGGCGATAGACAGAGGTTGCACACCTCGTGTAGGTCCTTGTGTGGGAACTTAGCACCACACGTTGGACATTTTTTGAATGGAGTCCTTTCCATGGACTCCGGGCTTGACTGCGTCGAGAAAGGCCTCCTGTTCTTCGACGTAGATCCAAGTTTTTCTCTTCGATTTTGAATTTGCAACGCGTCGGAATGGAAATGAACGCGTTCGATAACAATACCGTCGAATTGGAAAGGGAATACGCGCCGATAAATCACTTTCTTCTGAAGTTGATCTGGAGCGTCTCGATCCTCATCCGAACCCGATGGCGGAAAAAAACAATCTAAGGATGGAGCCGATGCCCATGCGCACTACCAACCAAGGGAGGAGTCACCAAGATACAAAAGACTCTCCAAGAGAAAAACAAAGTGCAACCATCCGAGCCCAACACCAGATGGCGATCTATTCATAATGTACCATCTGCAGCCCATATGCCTCGAACAATAGTTTATTTTTAGTCGCACCATTCATAAATAAAATCTTCCCTCGCCCCTCACAAGTTACCTCCACCAGGAAATGTGTGCCTAACAGAATACAAACTAAACCCCTCCATGTGGTCCCTGAAGAAAGAAAGGCCGGTCTGATTCTCCCACTCTAGATAAATAAATTCGATCACATAAGTGCCACTCATTCATACCTAAGGCCAGTTGTCTTCCTCCTTCCACACAGTATGTGGATGGCCAGTTTGATGTAATAACTGGCAAGGAGCGATTCTTACATGGAAGCTTATTCCTTCTGATAGTCCACGAACACAACAGGGAGGTCTAAAAATCCTGTGCAGCATATCTCCTGTATGAGGACACTGGTTCGCCATACAGCAGAAAAACAAATCTGAAATCCCGACCTGAACTCAAAATAATTTGCTTTACCAGATCATGCCGATCCTGAACTATTTGTGCAAAGGATGCTTAAAGATCCTCTTGTAATCTCAGTAGAACCTCAAATTGAAAACCAATAAAGTGAAGGGGGAATTCTTGTATAAATGTTAATGTGAACAGAAACATAAGCAAATTCAGAGCAGTTTCGGCCTAGTCAGACTTTGATGCTGAAAGGTAGTGCAAATCCTGCGTCTCAGTAAGCATTGAAGCAAAGTCGTGGCATTCCTGTCACTTATGGCATTGCACTGAGGAAAACAAAAATGTTATGACATTTCCTGTGCCATCTTCAAAAGGATGTGGTAACAGTCAGCATGCAAAAAGCTCTCAAGACACAATGCCAAGCTGGTAGAACAAAGAATTTCTTTCCCAGTGCATCAAACCTTTTTGACTCCCAGTATGAAAGAGTAGAAGGGAAGGAGTTTGGGATAAAAGGGAAAGACTTGAGGCCTGCACCACTTGGCTCTCAGGCACAGGAGGCTGTGTAAGAAATGAATCTGGCAATGGGGCTGACAACAGCTGGGGACAAAAGAAAATTGATCCAGACTGCCAAAATAAGATCGACAAGAGCATCCATTAGAGGCAAAAGAGTCTCAGAAGTAGAGTGCCCAAGCTGAAGGACTTTCTTAAGGAAATCAGCACTTGTCTCCACTTACATGAGTTCCAACACATCCGCAGCTAACTGATTACTGCTGCCAATAAAGTATTCTGCCTCAATTAGATAAAATGGCAAATCAAGGGCCGAATCAGGTTAAGTGTCAAGGCTACCAGCATTCTGTAAGTCCAGGTCAAAGACAGCCTCAGCATAATGAGGAAGGAGTATGTTGTTCTGTCTCATCATCTAGGTCTATGTTAGGCATCTGAATAACATTAGAAGTGTTGAAAAAGTAAAGCTGCCTGAGATGATCATCATGTGATATCAGAACAGTCTCTTGCTGAGAAAGAAATCTGCGACCGTCACCAACAGATTTAGTATTCATGATGGAGAAGCCAGGAGCTGCACAGATGGAGCAAAACATCTGCAGTATGGCCTCCTTTAAGGCCACCACTTGCCATGGATTCCATGATGGCCCAGGAAAGACATGAGTTACTTACCTGTAACTGTAGTTCTCCAGTATTAGAAGCTTTCATAGATTCATGTTGTATGCTACTTGCGTGCTTCTTGGCATGCGAGCCTCTTAGAACTTGGAATGTCTTTGTGGGTGTTCTTCGTAAAGGTTCTCGGTTAGTCAGTTGAAGCCTGGCTCTCCGTGGTTGTTAAGCTGTTCCTCAGATCTGTAATTAAATCCTGTTCCAGGAACCAAATCTGCTTTTGCGAACCTCATTACTTCTTAACATAATTGGCGACAGTGGGAGTACTGTTCCAGGAGAGTAAAAATCTTCATGAGGATACAGAGTTCACTTCGAAGAAGTAAGGATTTTAAGTTATTTTAACTTGTGCCTGATAGCACTGGCGGCTGTTTTACTAGTCGTGCCTCGATTGCACCAGCGGCTGTTAAAAAAAACAAACGATTTTTCTTCAATTATTCCTTACTTTAAATTATAAAATTGAGCGGAATGCTACTGCGGCGGTACATTTCTTAACCGTGCACTTGATAGCACCTGCGGCAGTTACGGGAAATTTCAGACCATTTTCTTGAAATTACAATTTTACAGTAACCAAGATTTCTTTATTGACGGTTACTCACTTGTTTTAAATTGCCTCGTGAACTTCGTCATCCATTTCATTTGAGTGAGTCAGAACCTTCGGAGCATTCCTCGATCCACATCCACGATCGTCATTATCAGAGTGCATTCTGGGTACACAAAGCATTGTGGGAGTGACATCACGTTTCTCCACGTTTTCGGCCATTTTGAATTGGGGAGTTTCACCAGTCACCGATTAACATTACATTTTTTGACTGTTTTTCTTTGGTTTAAGGATTATACTTCTCAATCTTCATACGCTATTTCTCTTAAAGCTTTCCACAGCGATGCACACGCTTTTTAGTGTGTATGTTTCTTAACAAATATATATTTTTTTTATATGCAATCAGTAATTTAGCAAAATATTGTATTACTTAATTGATGAGTCCTCTTTGGGGTGCCTTAATGGGCATGCCTGGGGGGTTTCTGGTGTGTTCATGTCGTATGCAGCTTTGGAATTTCCGTTGCTAACGTTTGCGTTAGATATAGCCCTTCCTGACAGATGTGGTTTATAGTCAACATGGCATTTACGGATTTTCTGGCCAGTTCCTGCAAATCATAGAGGAAGTAGTCAGTTCAAATTTTCTGGATGGGCATTCAATGAGGACATGAAATCTGGCAGTATCACTTGGAGGAGACCCATATGTGGGGGTGAGGTTGGATGCATTACAAGGTCTATAAAGTTGTTCCACAAGGCCCAGCAGAAAATGGAAGTTCTCCTTCCACCATCTGCATATTATTCACTCATCAGATGTATCCACAGGGACAGCTCTGGTGAATTATGTGCTGGTAAAGTTAGAATGTGATGCCCTGGAGAGGCAGTCTTCAAGCATGGGTTCTTGGCTGGTTGTGGTGGTTCCAGTAACTGACAACATGAACAATGTTTTTTGAGGTGTGGTGATGGAAAGTGAGATGGGTGGGCTGGTGATGTAATACAAAGTCATGTGCTAGAGATTCTGAAGAAGATCTATTGGCACAGATACTGTTGGTGGTTCATGGAGTTCCTACAGATTCTTGACCACAAGTATCACAGTGGCGATTAAAATGGGATTTGCCATTGGGCCGTTCCTCCTTTTTTCTGAAGTGTGGGAAAGGCAGATAGTATTGTTGCAGAGATGGCTCACAGACCAGAGATGACCCTGGTTTCTCCTTGTGTCCTAATATTTTACTTTGAACTGCCGTTCGCTATATGATGTCCCAAACTTGCTGTTCTGGGCCAGTGTCTGCCATACATTCAGATTATAGCAGCTTTGCATTTGGCTGCAGTGGATTCTTGTTTGGCAGCGTGTGCTCCAGCAGCATTTCTGATAGATGTACCACTTTTACAGACACAGTCCTGCTGTTGACGGGACAGTCATTGGCAAGATGGTCGCAGATTGGATATTCTCCACTGGTGGTTTCTTCTTAAAGCGACCATGGAACGTCTATGTTGGCAAGCAAAACTGTTAACGTTTTTCTGCTTAAATGAAAGTTAAGCCTTAATCGGCGGTGCTCTCAATGATGGATGTAAGACAGTGAATTTGGCTTCTTTGGTTGGGGTGAGGCTGGGTCATGGTATTTGAGGAATATGAAGGTCCCCAGTTTTGATTTTTCTTTCTTGAGAATGAGACTCAGGTCTGCTAGTCTACAGGTTTGCATTTTTAAGATGGTTTCCTGTGGCTCATTGGAGGTGGAGACCAATTTGTCATCAAAGGACGAATTTACTGCTCCTTTGGCAGTATCCAGATGGTGTTATCTACCTTTTCCTACTCAGTGGATATGCTCTGGACTAAATCACCTCCAGAAGAGGGGGTATCAGCAGGCTTAAACGTTTATAACACTTTAGTTGTCTTTCCTAATGGTCATTGAAAATTTGGCAGAACTGTATGTTGGATGTAGTTAATATATACAGATTATTTGAAGATCATCAGAAAAAAAGCATCACTTTGCTAGCTTTGAAGCAACTTCTGTTTGAAGAATATTCCATCTGGGAGAAATATTCCTTTCTCACCTACACTCATCAAAAGGAAAGGTTTTGAGAAGGAGTTTCAAAGTAACAGGACTCCTCTAAATAAGGAAGGAAAAACTCTGGACCTCCCTTTCAATACAACGTGTAGTAGAAATCTAAGGTGAGGTGGCCTCTGGGAGGGGTGACACCCAGGGTACTAACCTCACTTGCTGGCCTTCGGAATTTCAGGGAATGAGAGGTCTGGGCTCCTAAAGATATGTTTTAGGGTCTTTAAAGCCTGTTTTATTCTCATTCTGCTTGAATATATCACAGTAAGACTTCCACCTTGAAATCGGGGAAGGAATCAAGCATATGAATTCCTGAAAGAGCTAAAGCCGGAAAGTTGGGAAGCCAAGGAACCCAAAAAAGATTAAATTTGAAGGGTCATGAGTGCAATGTCCTCCGAAGAGAGTGGCATTTTAGACTGTTAGAAGACAGTCTGCCCGCTCACAGATACACCATTGCCCCCCTGACAATGGATTAACATAATCAGTGTTAACAGTACATTTGGTATGGGTTATATGCAAGTCTATGTGGTAGAGAATGTAGAGTCCCAACTGAAAGTTTTAAGCACTTTTTTCAGAGTGGGGGCCTTGATGAGCCAGTAACAGACAGCTAGATATATGAAGACTATCTCGATTTGCTATAGAGATGTGCCTTCTCTTTTATGCATTTGTGTATCGGATTTAAGTTGTGAAGGTATCTTAAGTCTGGGTCCTTTCTGTTCAACTAGAAAGTAACTGGAACACATGTGATTTCCTTTGTGGGAAACAGGAATCCTCTTTGTGGATTGTTTTTCCAGAAGGATGCTGATTTCTGTTCACAGTCTGCCCTGAAGCAAATGGGGTGTCATTTTAGAGTGAATTGCTGGAGTGTGAGATCTGAATATCAAGCATAGATAATTTGCAAATTATTCAGCACTTATCTGAGATTTTTGCAGACTACTGATAATGCTTCCGTGCACCAGAGTGGGAGACGGTGAACAGAAGAGAACCCCGCTTGCCTCTGGTTGGAGGCTTCCCTGTAGCACTGCAGACGGTTCTGATGTAATTGTTCAGAAAAACCACAAAGATGCAGTGGCATCTTCCTATCTTAGAATAAAATGACAGTGTCCTGCTGGGGAACCTACCATAGGAGTGTTGAATCTGGTGCCCTCCATTTCTTTTGAAGAGGTAGTGAGGCCTATTTAGCAGAGGAGAGCAAGAAAGGGCTCTCTAGTGGAATCAAAAATACAAACTACTGGCAATATAGCTGTGAAAAAGCTACAATGATGAATCCTTACGAATCTGCTGGAAAAAATGGGCTACGGTGTTTAATACTTCTGCACCTGGGCAGGGTGGGTATCAGCCAGAGTCATGCTATTAATGATGAAAAACTAGTTAGTCTAAGTATCTTCCTAAGGCTTGAAGTAGTCCTAGATGTCATGGTGGTTCTCGGATTGTTAGCACTATGCAGAGTGAAAGATATACAATGATAATGTGATGCCTAGAATGATGCCTCTGAAGGGGGTTACCTCCTTTTTGACGTGGTAGATCTTTTACGAGGAGCACACTTCACTGGGGTCGCTGGACAAGGAAGGAGCAGTTATCACAAACTGCAGATGCTGAAAGACAGGAAGGAAGCAACAGAGCTAGAACTGAAAACACTGGCACAACTACAGCTTTTGTGATGGTCAAGGGTGTGGAAGCTTTGGATTATTCGGAGTTTGATGTTGAAGCTAGGCATTTAATCTTCAGCTTCTTGGAATAAGACATTGACAGATTAGGTAAATGAATCGGTGTTTAGTGTTTCAACGTCAAATAAGGTTTACAGAGTGAAGAGTTTAAAAGGCGCCTCTTGACTACCCAGTTTGGAATTCAACACTATTATTGCCCTGGAACACCAGCAGAAAATTACATTACTTCTAAAAGGTAATGCTAGGAAACCTCGGACTACTCCCTCAACACACAAAGACCTCACATTCTCTCCAAAAATGTACCTCTGTCGAGGTCAAAACCTGCAGTTTATATCCTTATCAGTTTGAAACTAGATCCCCCTAAACATTTAAGGCAGAAACTCTGATCAGAAGAACCACTCTAGAAGTAGGCTGTGGTAATTCTCATAAGGATGGCATGGTCCTAATCTATGGCTTAACTTCCACGTGCCCCCAACCATACAGCGCAAGGCATTTTCGAACACGGTGCTTGCAATCACATCTACATGAATATGACTCAGCTCCACTCTTTTCCGCTCGCTGGCAAAATACATTTAAGGGTTTACTATGATCTACTAAACTATTTAGAGAAGGAGCCTGTGCTACTTGCAAAGTACCCTGGGCATTTCAAGATAGAAAACACCCAGCCCAAGGCAATCCTCTGGCTGTGATCAGGCCACTCTGTGCAAAGGTCTGCTGGCGTACACCTGATAGGAAAGGCTTAAAAACTTCCTAATGCCTCCCCCTTTTTTTTTGTTGAGGGGCTACTTCCATTCAGCTGTGATTGTTGCGACAGTTTAGTACACTTAGATTAGCCCCTTATGTCAAGGCACGAACATGATCAGATGTAGTCAGATAGGAGGCAAATGGCAGGGAGTTGGGAAAAGAAACTGGCTGCAGCATGTATGCCTAAGTCACAGCCCAATATACAATACAGGTATAGTGATTAGATCGAGCATCTAATTTTGTAAGTGTTAAGTTAAGCCACCTCTAGTGTTGACTAACATTCTAGAAGGTATTGTGGATGAAGCAGTTTATACCTATTATCAACTAAGAACCCCATAATGATCTCACATTTCATCCTCTTGTGAAGTGCAGATTTTGCTGTTGACCACATAGTTTAGTGGGTGAAGGTAGGATTAGGAAGAGAGCACTGGTACTAACTTCTTGAATGCCTGAGATGGCAATTATGAGATGCCTCTGTGGCCCTATGACCTTAGGTGTCTGTTGACAAATCAATGCTTCATTTCATCCAACTACAGCATCATGGCCTAGAGTAAGAGATCCTGGATAACCTGCAGAATTTACAAACAAATAAGACAGCAAAGGGGAATTCACTGTGGCAAAAACACAAGTTCACTGGAAACAAAAAGCAACTAAACACTTGGTGCCATTCCAAAGTGTCTGCACTTACCATATGGATATCCCCAAGTACTGTACTCTGGGGGTAAGATGAGGGAGCTGGCAGTAGATATGGGAACCACAGCTCCTTCAGCGTAGTATGGGACTGTTGCGCCTGTGGACAGACACAGTGTGGGGTGGTTAGGTGAACCACTGGGGTCGGCCTCAGTCCTGCTTTCCGGGAACATTAATCCAGGTGCATAGCTGAAGGGAGAATACTGTTGTTGGGAGTGGCTCTTAGTGGGAATGGAAACACTGTCCATTGGGTGATAACCTCCAGCAATTTCCTCATCCTCTGGTGGTGCAGTTGGCATAACAGCAGAGGGTACACATGGTGCAGAGCACGCCACAGAACTAGGCAAAGTGTTTACTGCAATATTACCAATAAATATCGGTAGAACAAGACACACCTCTGGGCTCTTCATAGACACCTGGTGGATAGAAAAATACAAAAGGAATGAGTCAACTATGCACAGTAGAAGTTGTGTTGAACATTTCCAAAATATTTTCACAGTACATAGGGAATTGACTAGAATTTTTTTTTAAATGTGATGCACTGCAGTTCTGGGGTCTTCGGTATAAGAAATATTAGTTTTGTTTAAGTGAAGTATGACAAGTGTAACTTTTTTACAGTTAAAAAGATCATAATGCCATGGATGCAAGCTGCCATTGAAAGTTGAATCATGGTTCTCAGATAAATCCTTTGGGGACAATACAGGATATGAGGAAACTGGAAAGAAAGTGGAAATCTGACAAAACTCAAATACCTCTCTGGCTTAAAGAAAAATCCCTAGTAATACAACAAGCAGCACGTATCCTTAATGCCACTCATGACTAAATCAATTTGATTCCCACGAAGGACACACAACTAGCTTGGAAATATCTTATTTAAAGCATGGTGGACAAAGCAGGTGCCGGTTTTCTCATTTTCCTTGATTTTTCATCCGTCTTTGACACTGATGACCATCAACGGCATATTGAGGTTCTTGCTCTATTCTTATTTATATGAAACCACTGAAGGATCTAAAGAATGAGTTGGGTGTCAAAATTCAATAGTATGTTATCAGCCAAATTTCACTAGTAAATCTTCAAACCAGATATCTGCACCCTGAAAATATTCCTACAAAAATTGCAAGCTTGGATGGCTTTAAAGTTACTCAGACTCAATCCGGGAAAAGAGAATTAATCCACGAACAGAAACACAACCACAAAATTAAATACAAGGCTAAAGGAAATTCATGTGATATCTGCAGTTTGGCACAGTTGTAATTGTAATTGTAATTGATATTTATATAGCGCATCACCACCAACGGTCTCCAAGGGCTTGCTTTGGGAACCCGTCCTGGTTTTTCCCTGTGAGATAACCCATACTGGGCAAGGTTAAAGCCAGGCATCCCGCCGCGGGGGCCATAGTGGAGATTAAGCAAGCTATTGCCCGGAGTTGCAGAGTGTGAACCCGTGATTTGAGCAGGCACCGAAGCGAGAATTGTCGAGTCCGTGGACATTTTGGGCTCAAGACCCTGCCGCGTCGGGAATTGAACCCTGGTCCCGGGTCTGACCTCTGCTTCATGGTCTGCCTCTTCTAACCATTGAGCCACACTTCTCCACAATCAAACCGCAGTAAAATCCCTTGACATATAGGTAAAACACTCTTAGGGCCAGATGTACGATCATTTGAAATGGCGAGTCGCAAATTGCGCTGGATTGGGAGTCGCAATTACAAATGTACAACAGTGTCTGAGACACTGATTGCGATTCCAAATGGGGTCGCAAAATGCGAGCCTCATGAATATTAATGAGACACTCGTAATTTGCGACCCCATTGGGAATGGCTGGCCTGCCAGGGATGGTGGCCTGCTGGGCTCAGCAGACCTCCATGTCTTGGACTGCTTTTAAACAAAGCATTTATTTTTTAATGCAGCCCGTTTTCCTTAAAGGAAATGTGTACATGCTATTTTCCGTTGTACATCTGGCCCTAAGGGAGTTAACAAATCAACCACACATCAAAAGCGGAGAGAACAACATTACTCTTCATAAAAAACACTGAATCCCATATTTATTACCTATGAAGTCCCGCCTTGTAATCTAAAGATTTGATTATGGGAATGCTACTCTTTCAGATCTCCCAGTTCTTCACTTTTCTCTCTTCAGCAGTCATCAGCTCGCCTTGTTTAAGTCACCCGAAAATATGACTGCATTATCTCAATGCTAGGAAAACTGCACTTGTTCCCTATTGTGGCCAAAATCAAGCTTAAATTAGCCTGTATATACTTTCAAAGCCATTTACACTGCACAGCCAAACTTCCTACAATCTATCAGCCATCTCAGGAGAAAACAAGAAGCAAAGACACTCCGAGACTGGAATCCCAAACCTGAAAAACATATTATACAAGTTCTCTGTGCCTCAAGCACAGAACCATTCATTTGGAACTACCTTTCAGCAGAAATGTGATGTCAAAAAGACTTCTTCATTTTCCTCAAAAAACGAAACCCCTTTTTATTTAACTGCTACCTGAAATAATCTAACCAACACTTTCATTTTGGAATCTCATAGTCCCCTCTTTATCTCCTCATATTATATTTTATATGACTATCGCTTCCCTTATTGCCCTTTCTATTGTTGTTCCAAACTACAACACTCAATCCTGGTTCTCTTTCTCTCCTCTCACCACCTCACTCTATATGCTGCTTGATGTTAATCTTACATAGTTTCTGTTCTGTTCTTTACTATCATTTCAATGTACTTCGAGATCATGGTCTACATTGTTCTGTTACATTGTTAAGCACACTGAAGCCCCCAGGTAGAATTGTGGTGTAGAAAAAGAAAACAAGTTACTTACCTGTAACTTCGGTTCTCCAGTATTGGAAACTTTCATAGATTCCCATGCTTGTATCATTCCCCTTTGTCAGAATGAGAGTCCCCGGTATACGTAAAATAGCAATAGAAACCATTACCAAAACAGAACCAGGCCCATTCTTGTTTTGCAACCCATCCACCTCTTTTTGTAAAAGAGACAAACAAAATGAACAACCAATCAGATTAGCCTCACCCCTTAGAACCCTCCTGAGAGAAGCTCAGAACCTCAGATTTTCGTAGCCGCTGTGTAACCACACCACTGAAGATTGAAGAGGTTGAGTTTTCCCAGGGGAGGAGGGTGGGTAACATGGGAATCTATGAAAGTTTCCAATACTGGAGAACCAAAGTTACAGGTAAGTAACTTGTTTTCTTACTCTAGTATTGGAACTTTCATAGAGTCCCACGCTTGTATCAGAGTAGCTAGCAGTTATCAGCACATTTTTGGAACCATGACCATTATAAAACCAAGAACAAAGCAATAGCATATTCACCATAATGACAATTTCAATGGTCAATAACATAGTTCGAAACTTTAGAAAATATAAACACATTAGGTTAAAAAATGTGCAGTAGCTGAAAAACCGTAACATGGAAGGAGGGATGAAAGGGAAAGCTCACCACTACTGAAAAGTTCCTCAGGGCTGCCTGGCCGACTGCTCGCTCACTCTGCGTTGCAGAATCCAGACAGTAATGCCTTGCAAACGTATGGGTACTGCTCCAGGTCGCTGCCCTGCAGATCTCCCGGATAGGAACTCCGGCAAAGAGGGCTGTCGAAGAAGAAATCGCCCTAGTGGAATGAGCACGGCTTCGACCTTCCAGGGGTTTGCCCGCTGCTCTGTGACAATACTGGATAGCGCTGGTAATCCAACGATCAATCCCCTGCTTGGAAAGGGGAAAGCCCTTACGAGGGTCACCAAAGGACACAAATAGTTGAGAAGACTTCCTGAAGTCCTTAGTACGTTGGAGAGAGAACTTTAAGCACCTCTGAATGTCCAGTGAGTGAAGTGCCTTTTCTGCCGGGGTAGCCGCTTGAGGGAAAAAAGTTTTGAGTATAACCGGCTCATTCAAATGAAAGTCTGAAGGTACTTTCCGTATGAACTTTGGGTTGGTACGCAGTATAAATGTACACTTTTTGAACTGGAGAAAGAGTTCCTGAATGGTGAGAGCCTGCAATTCCCCCACTCGTTTTGCTGAAGTCAAAGCTAGTATAAGAGCTACCTTCCAGAAGAGGAATTTCAACTCCGCCCTGTGAATAGGTTCAATAGGATGATTCATGAGTTGGGCGAGTACCAAGTTAAGATGCCAAAGAGGAGGAGGAGGCTTGACTGAGGGAAAACTCTGAAAAGGCTCTTGAGAAACTGCTTAATTATCCTTGCTGACCAGAGGAAAGGACCTGAAGACATGCGTCTGATGCGAGAGATGGCTGTAAGATTCACCTTGATGGAAGAGTGAGCCAGTCCCGATTTTGCCAATGACAAAATATATGGAAGAACTTCATGCGGCTCAGACTTAAAAGGATGGACACCATATTGCTGGCACCAAATGCAGAAACGCTTCCACTTCAACTT
The DNA here is from genome assembly GCF_964263255.1 of Lissotriton vulgaris. Classification (NCBI taxonomy): domain Eukaryota; kingdom Metazoa; phylum Chordata; class Amphibia; order Caudata; family Salamandridae; genus Lissotriton; species Lissotriton vulgaris. Next base: position 186,725,507 of record NC_141693.1, read on the forward strand.
GTATGTCTTGTTGGTCCTTGGGGCTCTTGCCTGAGAAAGTACTTCTCTACATTCTGTTAAGAGTCAGACCAAGAAATTCTCGTTGCTCAGGAGCCAAGTCGAGAGCTGCAAAGACTGTGGATCCGGATGCCAGACTTGGCCCTGGTGCACAAAAAGAACAATGTCCCAACAGGTAATAGTTTGTGACAACCATAATGTACTTGGTGCTCAAAAACGTGTCTGTGGTGAAAGTGCCCGGCCATCGGCGGATCACAGACGGCCGCCCAGCGCATCCTTGCCTTGCCCCCATGCAGGCTCCTGACATATTCCCAGATGATCCTCTCTCTGAGTTTACGAACTAAACTCCAGCATGCCCCTACTCAGACAACCAAGTCCTGATGACGATCCGAACTAATGTGGATCGAAACGCCGTCGACTTAACAGCTTATTACCAGGCGAACTTCTCAAATGTGGCTCAACACAATTGAAAGAATTTTGTAATCTGTGATATCACCTTGTCACACTACTTGAGCCACTCACTGTACATAACTTTCATGTCGGGATTGAAAGCAGCGCAAGAACACGCAAGCACCACTAACCTGACTCCGATGGCCAGCAGAGACGATAGACGATAGTCCTCCCAACTCCGTACTGCACAAAACCCCAACAATGGAATGAAACCCACTATTCGAGCATGTACAGAAAGGGGCCGGGAGGTGGTTGGCAGCTGGGGGTCTGGTACTTCTGGTATCGTCTGGTCGATATACCCACGAGGTTACCGGTACTGTGACACTGCAGACGGAGGAGAGGACAGAGACCAAGAAGTTAATACCACCAATTGTTATTGTCTGAACTCTTGTCCCCCCCCTGTTTCTAAACTCACCCGTTTCTCAACCCCATGTATCCGAGAATGAATCCATAACACATACTCTGCACGTTTGTGGCAATGTAGCCAGAAGTACGGAGAAGTTAGTTTCACTTCTCGACTCAAACACACTTCAGATGCCTAGGGAAGGTTTTTATGAGGGCTACTAGTTCTCGGCGTTAAACGACACGCCGGAGAGAACCACAATACTCCTTGTGGAAGGGTTAGCCCAAAATAAGGTTAGTGTCAGTAAGCACTGATAGTGAGGATTATACCCCACAGTACATAAACTATAAGGAAATATGCTTCCGCACCGTACTTAAACAAATATCAATAAACAACCAGCAATATCTTAGGAGGCGAGCCCGCACTCCTCAGGTATACTTGCGCGGCAATATATGGCTTGCAACAATGATTCCACTGGATTTCTGACCACGCAGGCTTTTCTTCGGCGTAGACAACGAACAGCTTTCAGACCACGCTGGCTCTTCGTCGGCGTGAGGTACTGGGTTTTCTCGGAACCGATACTACTACAATAACCTAGCGGTGTCAGCGCAACACCCAAAGACCCCGGATTCCCCGGTCTTGGCAAACAGAGATACGGGATACTTCTTGATGGCGTCAAAGACCAAAGTTTAATGGTTGCAACCAGGGACAGAGGTCTACGAAGTACACACGGGTAGTTCGAAAGAGACTGCATCCACTCAATGAACAAAACTCGGTCTTTTATGCCGAAAATTACGCATATGTCAACATCACAATTTACATTCAGTGCATACAAAACTGACCAATGAGCAAGTAGCATTTCAAAAAGTAGCGAATCACGACAGTCAAAGTTAATCCCACTTTCCGTTGTTCAGCCCACCAAAACGATCGCACATATGCTAGTTTCCTGTTCGAACAGGCCGGACAAACCCATCATAAAACCTTCAACCCAGATCGATGAACATGTCGTAAAGGAAAGGCAGAAACAGATGGAAAGGAGATAGAGGAGTGGGAACGGTGGGCCATAAAATCGGACCACGTCCTGTTCTTTGATCTTCATCAGTACAGCTGCTAACCAAGGAACTGGCTCAGCAGGATTCGCCCCAGGCGAGGAGTCAGTTCGGCCAGGTCAACCAGAAGTCAGCTAAGGCGTACTTGTCAAGGACTCGTTCGGCCACAATCGCAAGGCCTATGTTAGGGCAACCATACAAGATGGCTGCCACATACAAAATGGAACCCGAGGGTTCAAACTAAATCCTCAAATGTAGAGTGTTCTCCTATATCGATTCATGCGAAAACACTCAGACACGTTAGACTCGTCATTTGCGGTCTGCTGACACCAAGATCGTCCATTTCCGACAATCATTATAAATCGGGTTTCGGAACTATCGAACCCAATTCGGGACCACGGAACCACAGACCCTCCTTTTGCCCTATCATAGAAAATAAACCCAGACCCATTTTAATCTGAATCCGGATCTATATTCATCAAGTCATCGATATGCTGCTGTAGCATCATCTTATTACTATACATCTCTCTCCGGACAGGCTTCCGTACGCACAAAGTAGCGCAAAGGCCACAAATAGCCGGAGCACACTGTACACAGAGACAGAACATGAACAGAATCGCTAAAACCATCCCAATAACCATCAGAATTTTCCAACCCCAAGTGGATATCAATCCCCATAGCCATCCCATCAAAGACCAATCCCCTTTGTCCAGATGGACAGAATCGGAGATTTTGTGCAATTTGGAAATGGCCTGGAGGACTGACGGAGCATTGTCAGGAATAAAAACGCAGCAGCTTGATTGAATCAATCTACAAACTCCCCCTCGATCGGCCAGAATAACGTCTAGGGAACTCTATTCTGAAGTGTCATAAGTCTATCCGACTGGAGCTCAGCAGTCAGGTTACCAAGGGAACCGGCAGTCTCGATTATAGTGGACTCAACCACTCTCGTAAGCTGACGAATATTCCTACTGTTAGCCATGGGTCCCCAGAACGGCAGAAAACCCTTAAAGAAATCACCCAATTCTTGTCCTGCAGTGTCTTCTTGGCTAAAGACCCCTCTAGCAATCCTCATTTTGTGGTAATCTGCCGCAGCTGTAAAAGTGGGTGGTAACTGAAAGGAAACAAAACATGTGCCCGAAAAGTCATGGGGCAACCATGTGTATGCTTTGTCGTGGCAAACAAAGTAGGTACCCTTAGCAGCTAAGAACGCTGGGGAAGACAGACGGAAACACGTAAGTCTCAGCGCAAACGCTCTTCCCTAACTGAGCCTTCGGATTCTCACCGTTGCCCTGCAGACAATAGTAGCCCTTATGGGGCACTATCCAGATCGGTAGGGGACTTTTCGCACGCTGATTAATAGTCAGACTAACTCCATATCCAGTTACGTTCCAACCACTATATGGTTGCCTCTCGTCTTTCGGAATAGTCTCTACTGCATTAGTCCACTAATCATGTCGACTATGCCTCTAGCTATAGGACTATTCTTCGGATTATCTCTCGGTTAACGTAAAGGGTCAACACTGTGTGCATATATGAACATGGTTCTGTAAGCTCGGATCGAACCATTCAAAAGGTAGAACCAAATAGGGGATTCCTTTATCAGTGGTATGAGGCATTAAACCACAAATCCAGCAGTTTGTCGTATTGATCACTAACTGGTGCTGGTGCAAAAGCTGTATGAAGGAATTATTAGCGAACTCCTTACGTCTGACTACCTCATATTCAGGCAAAGGGTGGAAAGAATGAGAGGAAATAGTAGGTGAAGGTGTAGATTGCACAGTGGAATTAGACATCACTTTAAAAACAAGTGCTACATAACCAATTATGAAAATGACAAAACTCAGTAGTAAAAGTATGCATGGTATCAAAAAACATTTCTTCGACATTATTTTGCAAATGCGTTTTCTAAAAGTCAGTATCTGCACAGGTCTCTCCAACTCAAAGAAATCCATCCTAAACTAAAGTTGCTGCCCGCGGTGGTTGGTTGATTCTGCTTGAGAGTGCCTCTGCTATACCCAGGAAGGCTGCCCCGGACCAACAGAATCCAAGACCTAGTGTCTCAGACTTACACTCCCAAGACTGGTAGCAACCGCGACCCTAGCAGCAAGAACCGGATGGCAGTTCAGAAAAAACAAAAATACGTAGATCCTTGGTGGAGAGTTAACCTGCAAATATAAAAAAAATCAACTTTATTAACTTTATTTGTCCTTAGTTCTCGATCTCAAATTGTATCTATTTCTTCCAGGTAACTCTTGATCGGCAAACAAAAGATGAGGCTCGGTAGTGTCCAACCGCTCTGCAGGAGGTATTGCTGCTTGCAAAAGACGATCGCTCTCCAATTCTGAATTAGTCCCAATCAAACGAGCATCACTGAACGTAACAAATTTCGGAACTGTCTCCGTTTCTGAATCTGCAAGACCATCCTGAACCCACTTATCGTACGGCAAAGGTAAGGGTGCTTTCTTCGTGTGGGAGCCGTGAATCCAGTGGCGTTTCCCACAAACTCGCACCGCAGATCTCGTCGACAACAGGACCTGGTAGGGTCCAGTCCAACGGGGTTGTTCGTTTTTAGTACGTTGAAAGTTCCTCACAAAAATCCAGGAACCAGGTTCGATAATGTGACCTGGATCTTCTGCAGCTTGTGGAAGAGAGTTGTGCACCTGTTGGCGTAAAACACTCATTTTAGTTGTCAATTCGCGCAAGTAATCAAGCAAAACAGGGTACTCAAGGTCGCTAAATCTCGTTGGTCTTGGTACGCCCCAAATATTCGCCGGGCGACCAAACACAACCTCATACGGACTCAAACCCATTCGCGAGTGCACAGTCATTCGGGTGGACAAAAGTGCTAAAGGCAAAGCATCTGGCCATTGTAAACCAGTGCTCTCTTGAATTTTGGCCAATTTTAACTTCAAAGTGCCATTATAGCACTCGACTAAACCAGCTGATTGGGGATGATTTGCAGCATGAAATTTCTGCTTGATCCCGAGACCATCACACACTCTCTTCATCACTCGTCCCACAAACTCACTTCCGTTATCACTCCAAATGATTCTCGGCAATCCAAACCTAGGGAAAATTCTTTTATCAGAGCTTTGGCAGTGGACAAAGCAGTGTTGTCCTTAAGGGGGTAAGCTTCTACCCATCTAGAAAAAGAGCAAACAACTACCAACACATACTTTAAGTTGTTGCATCTTTCCATATGGATAAAATCTAGCTGCAAAGCCTCGAACGGATACGTAGGAGGAGCAAAATGACCAGCTGGTGTTGGAGTTCCCTTGCCAGGATTATGCATCAAACACACCATACAATTCTTGACCAAGTTCTCTGCACATCTGGGTATTCCTGCATTCTGCCAAACCGGAGCCAACAACTTGCAAATCCCTTTCACACTAATGTGTGCCAATCCATGTGCCATTGTAACAACTGGAAGCACATACGCATTTGGCAGCAACCATCTTTGATGTTCGGACAAATCAGTCCAACAACCGTTCGAATCCAACCTTCCCTTACTCTCTCTCCATTCATCCAACTCTTTCTCGGTAGCCTCACTCTGGATAATCTTCACGCTCTCAATGGTGTCTTCACACATACCTTTCTCCGGAACCCATCTCGCTGGTCCCACAACATACATTCGACTCGCCACATTCCTAGCAGTTTCTTTCGCAACTTCATCCGCAAACGCATTACCACGACCAACATCATCCGTGATCTTTCTATGAGCGCTGTATTTTACAATCGCTATCTGCAAAGGTAACGTAAGAGATTCAAGAACTTCATTCACCAGTTGCCCATGATGGATTTTCGTCCCATGCGATGTCAAAAATCCACGTTCACGCCACAATCGTCCAAAACTATGGGCCACTCCAAACGCATACTGGCTATCAGTATATACGTTCACTCGTTTCCCTTTCGCCAACACACATGCTCTCGTAAGTGCAAATAATTCCGCAGCTTGAGCAGAATTATACGGAATACGTGCAGCTTCGACAACTATATATAAAGTCGTCACGGCATATGCTGCAGTGGTATCGCCATTTGGTAATTTAAAACACGGGCCGTCAACCCACAAGGCATCATTGCAATCAGGAAGAGGAGTATCTCTCAGATCTATCCTCCCTTTCGTCTCTTCTTCAGTTTTCAAGAAACAATCGTGTTGCTCTTCGCTATTATCGTCTGTAGCCGGGTTTAGGGTATTGCACCTCTTGATGTGCACATGGCTCGCTAACAACGTAAGCTCGTACCCTGACAACCGAGCACTAGTCAAGTGCTGTGTCTTCGTCCGATTCAACAAGGTATCCACTGCATGTGGAACCATAACCACTAGCGTATTATCCATAACCAAACCAGCAGATTGTCGGATCGAAACAGCCGCTGCTGCAGTTGCTCTCAAGCAACTCGGCAACGCTCTAGCCACAGGATCTAAAGTTGACGAAAAGTACGCACATGGGCGTTGCTTCCCGCCAAATTGTTGGGTCAAAACCGACAATGCACATCCTTCTCTCTCATGGACATACAATGTGAAATGCTTACTGTAGTCGGGAGTACCCAACACAGGAGCCGAACACAACGCATTTCGTAGCTCAGAGAAACTCTTCTGGCATTCCTCAGTCCAAGGAATCGGATTTGGAGTATCCTTAACCGTAAGAGCTATCAAAGGTTTCGCTAGAAGGGAAAAATTTGGGATCCACTGTCTACAGTATGACGTAATACCCAAAAACGCACGTACTTCTCTCTGTCGTAGGGACATTCATTCTCGCAATGGTCTGGATTCTTTCTGGGGTCAGTTTCCTTCCCTCCTTCGATAAGAGGTGACCTAAGTAGGTAACTTCTTGGCGACAGAATTGTAGCTTCGAGAGAGAAACTTTATGATGGCATTCAGACAAATGAGACAACAAGGACACAGTGGCATCCTTACATATGTCTTCAGTATCGGCAGCGACCAACAAATCGTCAACATACTGGATAAGGGCCGCACCGTCAGGTAGGGCCAACAAGTCAAGTTGCGTCTTCAGAGCTTGACTGTAAATTGATGGACTCTCACAATAACCTTGAGGAGCGCGCTTAAAGCGGAAACTTCGTCCTCCTAAAGAGAATCCAAAGATATCTCTACTCTCTATGGCAATCGGGATGCTGAAGAAAGCATTCTTCAAATCAATCAGCGAAAACCAAGTAGCAGAAGCTGGAATCAAAGTCAGTAACGCAGTAATGTCGGGTACAAATAGGGAATTGTGGAACAACGATCTTGTTCACTTCACGGAGTTAAATAACAAACCTATATACAGGAGGTCGTGAAGAATCTGTTCTCTTCAGAAGAGGCAAAACCGGACTATTGCACACATTACCTCGAGTTTCTTCAATAACGCCTTTGTCAATCAGATCATAAATGATCGCTAAAAGCGCCCGTTCACCATCGCTTGAAATACGATATTGCGGAATGCGTGGTAACTGAGCATTCGCTTTCAACGTCACAACATATGGAGGAATGTCTAACAGGCCCACATCATTTGGACCCGTAGCCCACAACGAATCTGGCAGCGAAGACAATTCCAGTGGAAGACAATCTTTCGAAACATATATCGGAGAAATCACATTCTTGCCCAAAGTAAGATGTACTCCTGACGGAGAACAGTACAGAGTCGCAGTCAAGGCCTAGTAAGTTCTCATTACAACCTGTAGTCAAAAGAAGGGGTGCTTCAAACCTACGAGGACCAACAGAAAGAGGCAATGGAACGGAAATCGGATTCATAACGGGGGCGCCAGAAAAACCTATAGAAACATTATTAAAGCCAGACAAAGGTGCGCCAGGGAGTTTGGAATGCATAATAGAACTCTTCGTAGCACCAGTGTCTAGCTGAAAAGGCTCTGACACACCTGATGCAATCACTTCCACGTAAGGTCCACTCTGATCTACCGGAACTGAAACAACTCCCTCTCTTTGTCCATGGCTGTCCTAACAATCATTACCTTGCTCTTCGTCGCCTTCAGCATAATAATCATTGACATAGTACTGTGTAGACCTACCAGAAGAATTCTGCTGTTGATCAAAACTGTTCATTGAATTTTGCGGAGGCAAAGGGCGCGCGTTTTGTCCGCGACCTCTACCTCTAGGCGCTTGTTGAGCACCTCTACCTCTAACACCAGGAGCACTATTAGCACGTTGCAACAAAACCGGACAACTGTTCTTGTAATGTCCTTCTTCTCTACAATATGCACACTGATTAGGCCCATACTGAATACGCTGTTGTTGAGGAGTCTCGTCTCTTTGCGAGTTCCTCGAATACTGTGGTGATTGCTGATAAACACGCTGATTATTAACACGGGGTGGATAAGCTTGTTGTAGAAGAACTTTAGTCTTCAATTCCTTAGTCTTCTTATCCGCTTTCTCTAAATCATCCTTACGCCTATTCACGTAGTACTGAGCCGTAGCAAGAATCTGCGCCGAAGTAGAAACAGGCCAAGAACTCTCGGAATCCTTCAACTTAGTACACAACTCAGGAAGAAGATTGTGCACAAATTTATCAACAAACAATCTCTGGCCACCTTCTGTAGCCATATCCTGACCACTATGATCTACAAACGTTTCCTCGAAACGCGAGAAAAAGTCCGAAACAGACTCTTCTTTCTTCTGCTTACAGGCTGGCAATTTGTCCCAATTAACACGGACTTCAGGCATTAAAGTCTTCATGAAAGTAATAATCCTACCAGGAAGTTCAGTAATAACATCTTCAGGCTTAGCACCTCCCACTTGTCTATCATTTGCTGCAGCGAGATTCACCCACGAATCGCCCAATTCATGATCATGATCTGTATGACGAATGACATTCCAAATGAACTGTGGAACAACATTCCCAAACAGCATATCTATATCCGCCAAATTCATGACACACGAACTCACAGTTTGCGCAAGTCCTTTATAATACCCCGCAGGATTCTTTCGCGGATCTGGTAAAGTCTGCTTAAGCGCTAGAACTTCTGCTCGCTTCCATGGTACATGTACCCACACTCGCTGGAAATGAGCTAAAACAGGTGGAGCAGCTTTAGGATCAGCGGGTCTCCATACTGGAGGAACCTCTCGCATCGGATATTGACGCGCATGTTTCCTAACTGACTAATCTGGCTCAAACAACTGTTCAATAGGAACATCACTACAAAGCAACAGTAACGTTGATACCGCTTTCTCAACATCGGGTAGACTCACAATCGTTCCTTTGGCAAACCCCGAACGCAATCGGGACAATTCTATAGGAACTCTAACCACTTCGTCCATCCATTGTTCATGGAGGAATGCACACATGAGTTCAAAAACGTAACGCTGCTTTGGTGCTTCCCATTGTCGGAAAACATCCATAATACCTTCTAGATCATACTGGGACTTATACGTCACCCATCTACGTGTCATATGGTCTAGAACCACTCGCTCATCTGAATCGGGCAATTGACTACGCAATCGTCTACGCTCATTCATAGGAGACATACCCATTTGTCCCAAAATAGGAGTTAGGAAATTAGAAAAGGCAGCGGTCATCCGCTGTCTAGGAGAAGGAACAGTCAGAAGGACAAGAGGAGATGAAACAGTAGCAGTAGGATCCATAGTCGAAACAGGCATAGACAGCAGTAGTAGAAGGAAGCAAAGTGGGCAACCCTTGAGAAGGCTGCGCATTAGAAACAACAACCAACGGAGGAGCTGGCTGTGGAGGAATAACAGGAGGCAAAGCAATAGGAGCTTGCACGGCCACAATAGGCTGTGGTGGTGCCGTAGCAATCTGCATATAAGGCGGTGGGGAATTTAGCAAATGCGACATCAAAGGGTCTTTCACAAGATCCTTTTCGTCTTTCTGCTCTTTAGCTGGCAAGACTGGGTAGCATCTGTCTACCGCTAACTTCCTCACTCTAAGCATCTGCTCACTGTCTCTATCTTCTTCATCATTTCTGTACGCAATGGCGGCTTGCACCATTGACATACCCTTTCTATTCTTCTTCGCTAACTTAATTTCTTTCTGCTTGGCTTCCTTGCGCCATATGCGGAAAGAGTCAAACATTGCCGGCCGGGTTTTCTTCTTAAACAACTTCACTTCAAGATTATCTAAAACTTCTGTCTCGAAACTACCATAACGGGGCCACTGTAGGACACCGTCATTCTTCGTATATTTTACCCAAATCTCATTATAACTAATAGGACCTACACCATGTTTCACATACAACTCGTATGTAGGAGTTCCGATCGGAGGAACCGGACACGAATCCTCTAACCGGGAATCCCTCATAGTACCACAACTAAACAAATTCCTAAGACTGCTAAAACCAGGCATCTTGCTCACTAGTCTAGCTTCAAACAACAAGGGTAATCTAAAATCGATAAGCTCGTGAATACACGAATCCCTTGGCTTTGGGGCCTGCAGGTACCAAATCAAAGCTATCCACTAAAGGATATAAAACAAACTAAGAACTAGGAGACGCTCCCTTTATACTTAACTGAATTGTCGATGGCGTCACCAGAAGACCCGCCAATCGACTCGCTCTACAAACGTCTAAGGCTCCAAAACAGGGCGACAGTCAGGGCAGCAGTCCTTCGTAGCCGTCGGGACGCGGGAAACCTCGCAGCAAAGACCTTCGGAACCACGTCGACATACAGGGGTCGCTGAAGTGGCTGGCCAACCTCCGGAATTTTCTCACGAAGCTCCTCACGAACCTCTGGCTTGGACCGGTACCGCTGAAGTCGCCCCACGTTGGGCACCAAATGAGGTACTGGGTTTTCTCGGAACCGATACTACTACAATAACCCAGCGGTGTCAGGGCAACACCCAAAGACCCCAGATTCCCCTGTCTTGGCAAACAGAGACACGGGATACTTCTTGATGGCGTCAAAGACCAAAGTTTAATGGTTGCAACCAGGGACAGAGGTCTACGAAGTACACACCGGTAGTTCGAAAGAGACTGCACCCACTCAATGAACAAAACTCGGTCTTTTATGCCGAAAATTACGCTTCTGGCAACATCACAATTTACATTCAGTGCATACAAAACTAACCAATGAGCAAGTAGCATTTCAAAAAGTAGCGAATCACGACAGTCAAAGTTAATCCCACTTTCCGTTGTTCAGCCCACCAAAACGATCGCACATATGCTAGTTTCCTGTTCGATCAGGCCGGACAAACCCATCATAAAACCTTCAACCCAGATCGATGAACATGTCGTAAAGGAAAGGCAGAAACAGATGGAAAGAAGATAGAGGAGTGGGAACGGTGGGCCATAAAATCGGACCACGTCCTGTTCTTTGATCTTTATCAATACAGCTGCTAACCAAGGAACTGGCTCAGCAGGATTCACCCCAGGCGAGGAGTCAGTTCGGCCAGGTCAACCAGAAGTCAGCTAAGGCGTACGTGTCAAGGACTCGTTCGGCCACAATCGCAAAGCCTATGTTAGGGCAACCATACAAGATGGCTGCCACATACAAAATGGAACCCGAGGGTTCAAACTAAATCCTCAAATGTAGAGTGTTCTCCGATATCGATTCATAAGAAAACACTCAGACACGTTAGACTCGTCATTTGCGGTCTGCTGACACCAAGATCGTCCATTTCCGACAATCTTTATAAATCGGGTTTCGGAACTATCGAACCCAATGCGGGACCACGGAACCACAGGCTTCGTTGCTTACCAGATTTCTGACCCGCAGGCTTTTCTTCGGCGTAGACAAAAGTAACTCAACTCAGAGAGAACAAACCAACTGCTAACGAGGGAATACGGAACAAGATTGACAAGCCCCGTTACGTTCCGTAGGTGGAGTTTAAATAAGGTCTTTCCATTGACTCAACCCCCAGAGCCGGATGACCTTCTGGGACTTGTAGTATTTCCGTAAGGGGCGTTCAGCACGGAATCCTTTGTATTTGGCTGTGTCGACGGTGGCGATCGCTACATTTCACCTTGTTCTCAGTGTGCCGTTCATGCTGTTCACTCCTTCACTTGCGTCGCCACTTTCACCACATACACGTTTTTGAGCACCAAGTACATTATGGTTGTCACAAATTTGTTTTATGCAGTGCTGCTTGAAACTGTATATACCCGACCATGAACTTGTATTACAATATAAGATGATTAACTATCTTTATTCAATTCAAAGAGTGTTCTCCTTCTTTCCCTGTCAGCAATGCTATGTGCATGCATAATTAATTGACTATACACTATTACCTGTTGGGACATTGTTCTTTGTGTGCATCTTCCTTACCCCGTCCCGATTTGGTATATGGGTCACACTCCTGTAAACTTTACTAGACTTGGCCCTGGGACATCGTCAGCAGTGAAGGAATCGTCTGCAGCGGAAGTGGAAGGTCCAGGGAGAGAAGGTGCAGTTTTGTGAACCATAACTGTCCGGCCACGCAGGAGCTATCAGAATCATCTTGTAAGGTTCTGCTTTGAGCTTCCTGAGAAGTCTGGGGATCAGAGGAACGGGGGAAAAGCATAAACAAATGCACCCGAACCAGGCCATCGAAAAAATGCATTCCCCAATGGTCCCGGATGGTGAAGTGTAAAATCAGCATTTTTTGTTCTCCGGCGTGGCAAAGAGATCTATGGAAGGCTTGCCCCATCTGCGAAAGACCTTCTGTAGAGTGGAGGGGTCCAGTTACCACGAGTAGCTGACCGACTTCAGTCTGCTGAGCGTGTCTGCTGCTTTGTTGAGAACACCTTGAAGGTGCTCCGCCAGGAGTGATACTTCCTGCTGGATTGCCCATTCCCAGATTGTCTGGGCTTCTTGTGACAACAGTCGAGATCTGGTGCCGCCTTCCTTGTTTATATATTGCATGGCCGTCATATTGTCTCTACGTATTAGAACGGCAGACTGCTGTATCCGTGGAAGAAAACCTGCAAGGCCAAGCAAATCGCTCTGAGCTCGCAGAGAATATGCTGGGGTAGCCAAAGGCGGCTTACATGACAGTCTGGTAATACTGCTCCCCAGCCCTCGAGCGAGGCGTCTGTAGTTATTATGTGAGGAGAAGGGCGATCCTGAAGGAAAGGCCCTGAGAAATGTTTTCCATGCTCGTCCACCATGATGCGGCGTCCCTCATGGCCACGGTAACTGAGATCTTGTCGTTGAAGGATCCGTCGACTTAGCGCCACTGCAAGTCCAACTTCTCCTGGAGTGGAAGCATCCACAACCTGCAGTGAGGAATCAGAGGATTGCAGGAGGAAATGGACCCCAGAAGGGACTTCTAGAGGCGAACTGAAAGTGACTGTTTTTTTAACAACAAAGAGACCATGGTCCTCAGCTTTTCATGCCTCTCCCGGGTCGGAAAAGCTTTGTTTATGGACGTGTCCAGAATGGCTCCCAGAAATCTGGCTGTTCTGGATGGACAGAGAGTAGACTTTTCTCCGTTGAGAGTTAGTCCGAGATTTTCGAACAGGTGTGTGCATGCTATGACTGATTCTTGTGCTGCCCGCCTGGTAGGAGCTTTCAGTAACCAGTCGTCCAGGTAAGAGAAGAGCTGATGCTTTTGTTTTCTAAGAAAAGCTGCGACCGGAGCCAACAACTTTGTAAAGATCCGCGGAGCAGATCGGAGTTCAAACGGTAGAACCTTGAACTGAAAGTGGCTCTTGTGAAGCAAAGAGACCTCCTGGGCTCAATTCACAGAACTAACTTAAGACAAAATCCTAAACTTACTACCATTTTGGTATTCACAGAAGGCACTTACTCATTTCGGTATTCACAGAAGTTAGGAGTCCTAACTTTAGGACTCCTAAATTCCTTCTATGAATACAGAGTCTTAAAGTTAGGATTTTTCTCAGTTTAGGAGTCCTAACTTTACTACTCCTAAACTGAGAAAAATCCTAACTTTAAGATTTTCGGTATTCACAGAAGGCATTTAGGAGTCCTAAAGTTAGGACTCCTAACTTCTGTGAATACCGAAATGAGTAAGTGCCTTCTGTGAATACCAAAATGGTAGTAAGTTTAGGATTTTGTCTTAAGTTAGTTCTGTGAATCGGGCCCCCTGTGAGTACGTGAAAATAAGCGTCCTCTAGATCCAATGTGGCTATGCAATTCCCCGAGTTGAGAATACTAAGGCGGTCCTGTCGAGAAACCATCCGCAATTATTGTTTGAGGAGATAGGTGTTGAGCTCCCTCAGATCTAGAATAGGATGCCACTTTTCTAAAGTCTTCCGGACCAGGACGAACCGGGAGTAGAAACCCTCTTCCCGCTGAGAGATAGGGACCGGTTCTATTGCTCCTTTGAGGAGCATTTGATCGACTTCCAACCGTAGGAGACAGGGATGTTTGATACAGTGGCTCGAGTGGGGCTTGGAAGGTGGAGCTTGGACAAACTCCATAGTATGGCCGCATTGAATGATCTTCAGCAACCAACGGTCCGATGTTATTAGCTGCCAGTTGTGGATGTAATGTGATATTCTGCCTCTCACTGATGTTACAGGAGGAGAAGGGACAGTAGTAAGAGGTAGCAAGCCGCTATTAACGCTTCCTGGTGTTCTTGTCCTCCTCTGTTAGACAATCGAGAGAAAGAAGAGGATTGATTTTGCCACTGGTTATAACTCGGCCGGTAAGATTGTGAATTTGATGCTTATGAGGAATACCGTTGTTGCTGGTACCCTCCTCTATATGTGGCATTACCTCTCCCTCTGGCTCCAAGGAAGGGGACCTTGCAGTACTGCAGGGTCCCTAAGGATTTTGCTGTCTCTGTGTCTTTTTTGATGTCCTGGAGCGCATCATGAATAGGTTTTCCAAAGAGCGCGTCCCGATCAAAGGGAAGATCCAGGTTCTTGTTCTGGACCTCTGGACGGAACCATGTAGCTCGCAGTTAGCCTTGACGCCGAAAGACAGCAGCACCCGCCAGGGAGCGGAACACAGTCGTTGCAATGTCCATTGCACAGTCAATCACTTCAGCCGATGTTACCTTCCCCGCCTGAGGAATCCTTTTCACCTCTTTTTTCGCATTTTCAGGCAGTTGGTCCAGATATGGGGAAAGATCGCACCACATCTGGCTATCATACCGACCAAGAATCGCTAAAGCGTTAGCCGCTCTAACCAACAGACTGGACATGGAAGAAAACCTCTTGCCCGCATTGTCCAGGCGTCTGCCCTCTTTATCTGGAGGTGTTGTGAGAAGAACTGAATGATTCAACCACTTTCTTTGGGCAGCCTGAGAAATGACAGTCTGGTTTTGGCTGACTGACCAAGCAGGCCAGACTATCATCTGGAGTCTTATATTTCTTCTGACGGCGAGGTAGAACTGGAATCACTGTAGCAGGACTCTTCATCACTTTTAACCCCACATCCCAGACTTGAACAATTATAGGGATAGAACAGACCGTTTTCCTGTAAGGCTCCTTGAAGTCATAGAGGAAGCATTCAGACTGCTCTGAGTGTATGGGCATCTCAAACCTCCTTGTGGCCCTCTCCATCAAATTATGGAAACCCCCTATGTCCGCAGAGGGGGGTTGAGGGGGGGGGGGGGGGGGGGTGCAAACAGGTGCTGGTGCAAGCAATACTGGACCAGGAATGACAGTAATCCCACACTGTGTCAATATCTGGAATTGTTCCAGTCCCCTGGTCTTCATCAGAAGTGTCATCATGAACGTGAGACACAACAGGTGGTGCGTCTTGAGCCCTTAGTATTGGTTGAGATATCGGCAATTAGGGGGTAGCAGGAGGAACAACCATACCTGGTATCACCGTTGGAACTGGAGGTTGCGTCGCAAATCTCCTTCTATAATCCAACTGGAAGAAAGCAACAGTCCGCGCGCTCCTTAAAAAACCGAACCTCGACCCCGCTGACCTGTCTAATTTTAGACCTATCTCCCTCCTCCCGGGCATCAGCAAAGTGGCTGAGAAGATCGTCAATCATCAACTCTCCCTCTTCTTAGAATCTATCAACCTTCTCAGTCAGGGTTCAGACCAGGACAGGGTAGGGACACCGCGCTCATAGCTGTGATCGAAGAGGCAAGAACCATCCTAGATGCGGGAGGATCAGTGGCAGTGATCCTCCTGGACTTGAGCGCCGCCTTCGGTACGGTGGACCACGCCATCCTTATCCACAGTCTTAGCATGGCAGGAATTTCTGGTACCGCCCTGTCCTGGATCAAATCCTTCTTAGAAGGCAGAACCTTTCAGGTGACCGACGGCTCAGTTAATTCCAGAGCTCTCCCCCTCCAGTGTGGGGTCCCTCAGGGCTCCTCCTTGAGCCCCACACTTTTTAACGTATACATGTTTCCCCTAGAAGACATCATAACTCCTTTCGGCATAAAAGCGGTCATGTACGCCGACGACACCCAGCTGGTCGTCTCTATAAACCAGTCGACCAAATGTCTGGACAACTTGTCATCCTGCCTCCAGAATATCTCTCAATGGATGTGCGACTCTCGCCTGAAACTAAACGGAGAGAAGTCCGAGATCCTCCTTTTGGGGGACCCACGCAAACTCCCCCCTCCCCTCACTTGGCCACCCTGTATGGGATCACCTCCCACCCCCAAGACTGAAATTAAGAGCCTTGGTATCTGGATGGACCAGGACCTCAACTTTAAAGTCCAGGCAAGAAAAACCGCCGGCATATGCTTTGGCCTCATACAGATAACTCGAAAAATTCTCCCATTAATCTCCTTTTAGTCGAGGAAACTGCTAATGCAGGGGCTAGTTAACTCTAGACTGGACTACGGAAATGCCCTGTATTTAGGTGCTCCCTCAGCGGTCATCAACAGACAACAATGTGCCCAGAATGCCGCTGCCAGACTCCTCACCGGGACCAAATCCAGATGCTCTGCTAAACCTGCCTTCAGATCATTACACTGGCTCCCAATTCAGGAAAGGATCACCTTTAAAACCCTCTGCATATCACATAAAATACTTCATGGCAGAGGCCCCCCTATTCTGAGACCCCTCATCAAACCACATAACTCCAACAGACAGCTAAGATCAGACTCCCTCTCCTTGGCCAGTGTCCCCAGAATAAGAAAGGCCCGTTCAGGGGGACGACTCTTCTCATAATGCTCCAAAGTTATGGAACTCCCTCCCTTTTCCCATCCGAAGGGAAACCAACCTATTGGCCTTTCGTAGGCTATTGAAAACCTGGCTCTTCCCATAATACTCCCCTCTGAATTTCTGCAGGTCGAATGTCCGCTCTGGGACGCCCCTGGGTAGCTACGCGCTTTACAAATCTGAAATCAAATCAAATCAAACCAGCATAGATTGCAAGTCCGCTAGTAAGGAGGAAGGCATGGAAACCATCTCCTGCTGGTAGTCCCATTGATAATCTGAGGAAGGATCATAATGCTGTTCCTCTCCGTAATCCCCCTCCAAGTCTGTGTCCCGACAGTTGACGTGTAATTGAGAAGGGCTATTTGCACATGCGAAAGGACAAGCATCTTCTTCAGAGTCCTCTTCTTCTAGAAGAAGTGCTGGAGGTAGAGGAGGCACTGGAGAAGTGTGGCTCAATGATTAGAGCGGCAGACCCTGATGCAGAGGTCTTGCCCGGGACCAGGGTTCAATTCCCCGCCTCGGCGGGTCTTGGGCTCAAAATTCCACGGACCTGATAATTCTCGCCTCGGTGCCTATTCCAATCATGGAGTCCCACTCTGCAACTCTGGGCAATAGCTTGCTTAATCTCCACAACGGCCCCCACAACGCTAAGGATGCCTGGCCTCCACCTTGGGAGTGCCCAGGAGTGGACGCCTCACAGGGAAAGCCAGGATGGGTTCCATAGCGGTATTCGTACAAGCGCCTTGAGACGCTTGGGGGCGAGTAGTGCGCTATACAAGTATCAATTTATATTTACCCTCCTGGGGGATGTCATATCAAGCGCAATTTGGTGCTTTTTAAGAGAAATTGTAATTTTTTCCACCGTCGACAGGGCCGTCGTCTACGATGGGAGAATCGTCAACAATGAAAGGGATATCGTTGACGCAGCCGTCGTTGAGACCGTCGACACCCCAGCCGTCATTGTAGTCGACGTGGTAGCCGTTGTCACCCTAAACAGCACCATCGACGATGACACAGGCACCAACGGCGGAACACTATGCAATCACCGTCGACGGAGCCATAGATGAAACAGAAGATTGGGACTGTACCTTTAATGCTTTCCTCCACGAAGTCGTTGACAGCGTGGCCTTCGAGGGAGCTTTTTTTCATTGATTTCACCTCAGAAGAGAGGTAAGAGGTTTTTTTAAAAGTCTTTGGAGCAGCAGGAGGAGAAGATTGAGGAACAGAGCTGGATTTCCTCCCAGACATCATTCCCTTTAGATAGTCCTTCCCTCTCCTTTACACCTCAGTGAGTAGATTCGCCAGGACTATGCCCTTCAGACCTATGAGAGGTCTTTTTAACCCCTTGACCGCAATTCTGCACCTGTGCGGCAGATTCTGATCGCGGGCGTGATCATGACGGCTCCCGGCCGTCATCAGCACACGCTCACAGTGATGCATGACGGACGGGAGCAGTCATCAGCACGCAAGGGGTTAAAGGCCTTACCAGGACGTTGCTCAGAAGGTGAAGGAGAGACTCTACCCCTTTTAGCAGATCTACTGGAAGATGTTGCAGAGGCTGTGTCACTATCACTGGAAACTGGTTTGGTCCTTGACTTAAGCTTCAGGAGCCAGGTCAAAAGACGTCCTTCATGGTCTCGTAGAGTTTTTGGTGAAAAAGTACAGCATATTTTACAGTCTGCTGCCTTGTGTTCTGGATACAGAAAGTAAATACAATCCTTGTGCTTGTCCTCCACATAAAACCTCTTCTTAGCACAAGTTGCACAGGCTTTAAAGAGCGCTTTCTCCTCCTTATCAGACATCTTGACACGAAGTCCAAGCAGGTCTTGAAGAAAAACTGTAGATTTAAGGATACAGGGAAAAAAACTGAGCAGAGCTCTGTGGAGACTCTCTAGCACAACGTGCAGTAGAAAATCTGAGGTTCTGAGCTTCTCTCAGGAGGGTTCTAAGGGGTGAGGCTAATCTGATTGGTTGTTCATTTGTTTTGGTCTCTTTTACAAAAAGAGGTGGATAGGTTGCAAAACAAGAATGGGCGTAGGCTCTGTTTTGGTAATTGTTTCTATTGATATTTTATGTATGCTGTGGACTCCCATTCCGACGACCGGGAATGATAAAAGCATGGGAATCTATGAAAGTTCCAATACTGGTGTGATTTAAAATATCTACAGACTTATGGAGAGGTGATTTAGCTTAATCTACAGGAAACGCCCCAAGACGTCATAAAACAAAAATGTGCACAGCAAATTATTAGAATACAAATTATTTGTTTTTTACTGTTTTGCTTGAATGATACCATATGTCAGGGGCAAAATTCTGTGTACTTCGCATGGCCTTCTAATAGTTTTGATGTTCTTCTTTTTCTTTTCAAACCACCCCTATGAAAGCCATGTCAAGGGTTTTAAGGGGTCAGCTCTTGTAGTGCATAATCAATAATTGTTGTCCAGGACAACTAAAAAAAAATAAGTTAATTGGTCTATCACCAATTCTAATCAACAATACCTTGCAGCCTCCAATCAAATCATCTTATTGAAAAAGAAGCAAAAGTAGAAAAACAAATGATTCTCATCAGTTCTATATATTCTAACAGAGTGATGGTTCAGCTCACAAAAAATTTGTGATGACAGACGTCGAAATGCAACTATTTTATGCATACATTTCTATGTCAAGCAGGAGAACAATATTCATGTCCAATGACAGTGAGTCAGAACCTGAAGAAGTCCTTGCTGGATGAAACGCTTTGGCTACTGTTCGCTGATATGATTTTTAGAAGAGAAAACCAGACAAATAAAGATTTATTGAAAATAAGACACTCTCTTTGTGTGCATTAGTTCTGACTCCGTGTCATTGGACATGAATATTGTTCTCCTGCTTGACATAGACATGTATGCATGAAATATTTGCATTTCGACATCTGTCATCACTAATTTGTGTGTGCTGAACCACCACTCTGCTGGTATGTTTTGGAATGTTCTTTCCATTTAGGAGTATAGAAGGGTTGTACTCCGGGTTCGTTGCACCACCAGGAACAATTGTATTTCTTTCTTCGTAATACTTAGTTGGCAAGTGTGGGACACCAGTGCCTAAACCCTTCCTTTATGCTAGTTGTATATCTTCGTTGGATACAGAACTTTGAAACTCATCCAAAAAGGGCACTGCATATTCTTTTAAAATGCAACACCGGTTTGATCATTTGTTTAAAAAAAACTCAAACATTTCCAATAGGACACAGACCCACGATTAGTGGGTTGGCTATAAATCAAAGGTTGGTAACCAACTGAATGCTACATATTCAAATAAGCAGAGTATTCACATGTACCAGGATGTCTTCCAAAGACTCAATACACAAACTGGAATAACAATCCATAAATCCTATATCTTTACGGGAATGGGCTTTTAAGATTTCATTATCTAGATCTAGATATATCTATATATCTATATATCTATATCTATATATATATATATATATCAGCGTGTCAGAGCTTAACAATGCTTACAAATTATGGATTGGATTTCAAAGTAACAGCCAGGTTCTCAGTGCCTAACATCAGCCAGGCAATTAGAAAAGAAATGTTACTTATCAGCAGTCTTAGTTCTAAAATAAGGCTACCTTCATTAAATTGAGGAGCAGCAAATCTCTATATGATAATTATGCCCCATAAACCCCCCCCCCCCCCCCCCCCCCCCCCCAATGGTATGATCTAGAAATCATAAACCGTTGGATATCTCAGTCTACGTGTGGAATCCTGAAACACATGTTTTTCAAAACAACTTTGATTTTGTTAAACTCATGTAGTCCTACTAACCTCCCTCTTTTCTGCTGCTTTTTGTCATATAGTAGGCAGGACATATATACATTCAAAGAGAATATCCATTATGGAGAACCAGAACTTTAAACTAACATTTGAAAAGAAGGAGGTGAGCTCTTAGTGATAACTTATTTCAGTGGAAACAGTATAGTTCTGATCTATGCTAAGCTTGTAACTCATAATTCAAGCTGTAGCTACGAGACAAAAAATGCTCCATTAGGTGTGAGCAGAATTGTTTTATGTTTGAATGTCTGCTCCATTGTAAGAAATTGGATTATTGGTTGTAGGGGGTGAAACCATACTCAGACAACAACCACAAACCTTGTCAGGGTGAACCACAAAAGTCCCTAAATTAAAATGTGCTTAACCCTCTGGTGGCTTGGCACAAAAGCAGCCATATTTAACTTAGGGTTAATGAATAAAGTGGTTATGCAACACTCCAACAGTAATAAAATAACACACCACACAGGAAAAATCCCACACTTTAGAAAAATAGAAAACAAATGTATAAATAAAATGACAAGAAAATAAAACAAAAGAGTAGAATCAGAGTTATGAATTGTTCTAATTTTTAGAAAGATCTAGCAACTACAGATCAAAGCGCCAACTGAGAGTATCTAGTCGTGCAAAATCTGTCTCAAAGACAAAAGTTAAGGCAGACTGCGATGGTGTGTGTCAGATACATGAGGTGGATTGGGCCTCGTCTTAGCTTACCTGTGGACTTAGAAGAAATTTTGAAGATAAATCCAGGAGAAGGTAAAATTCAGCAGGGCAACGGAAGCAGGCTGTGCCTGAGAAGGAAGAGTCATCATCACCATGGAGCGCTGTGGGAGTTCCCGGTGAGGTCATTCACGATGGCGGGAAACGGATGCGAGCTGGAGAAGACTAATTTCCAGGCTGAAGGTCATCGTCAATGGAGAGCCTGATGCCTTTGAGCAAGGTGAAATTTGTTTACTTTCAGACTTTGGAAGCTGAAAATCTCCAGCAGGACAAAGCTACAAGCTGTAGCCAAAAAGTGCTCAGGAAGGCCAGATACCATCGCCTGGTGGTCCTACTGAACAGAATTTGCTACTGCGAAAACACAACGGGAGCTGCCGCGAAATTAAACTGACCAACTACCCACTTTGGATAGATCAGCTGGAAGGTAGGTCCCGATATTCTGTCACTTTATCTGGCAGTTGTTGGTGAAATTCTTTTTTAATTTCCAACATTTAGGGTTAGGCAAAAGCATTACCTGTAACACTGCTTCTGAGGGTTCAGGACCGGCGAGGTGGGAGTGGGGCTGTCCATTTGGGGATTAGGACTCACTCCAGCAGAGGCCATGTGCAGGGTTCAAGCTCTCTAGAGATCGTTATGTCCCTGCAACTCACACAGGAGGCCAGGTAACTAGTCCTTGGATTCACTCTGGTAGTCCTGAGTTCAAGCAGCTAGGCAGCCCTCTAGCAGCAGGGCAGTCCTTTGTAAAAGAAGACAGGCCTCAAAACAGCAGGGTAATCCTCTGGAGGACAAAGCAGTCCTTTTGAAGTCTTCCACAGGTCCAGGAGTGCACAGAAAAGTTGCTACCCCCTCATCTGGTTCTTGAAAGTTCTTCTCTTCGCCTGCCAAGGCTTCTAGAAGTCTAGGGTGACAGAAGACTAGTGAGGTTCCATTCTGTGTACTGGAGCCAATCCCTTTGAAATGTGAGTAGGGAAGGAACAGCTCCACTCTTCCCCCACCTCACCATCCTGCCAATATCTAGTCCCAATTTGTTTCACTGTCTGGGGAGGAATACACAAAGCCCAACAGATAAGCAATGTCAAATTTCTAAAAGTAAATACAAACTAGAGCATGATGTTCTAGACAGGATTTGCACTACCTGATACACTCATGCACAAGTGTGTATTAACAATTCAACATAACTTATTGGACATTTTTCACAATAGAAAAACTACTATTCATTCATTAACATCATATCTGTACAAGGCGAGTGTTAAAAAAATGAACATAAACCGAATCAGACTTGTTGATGTGCTTCTTTTTATTTGTCTGCACATGTGATGTGATGTAAATCAAAAACAGAATCAAAGATGAGTTTCAACAGTCCGTTAATCAGATCATAAACAATGAGGTAGGGCTTATTTCTCAATCGCAATGCATTTCGGGCATAACCAACACCACCTTCAGGGGATATCTACAGACAATTATATCACATTTATCTCACAGAAATACAAATAAAAATAAACATTACTATATCGTTCGGAACATGAAATGGCGTTAAGCCCTAGACCTCTATTATCCAGGGAGGTTCAAAGATGCAGCGTGAAGTAAACTCAAAGTGAAAATCGAACGTCTTCGAACTAATCCACTCTCTTGAATAAGTGCTCACTAGACCTTATCCTTGTGATAGTTGAAGAACTTTCCAGTGTTTTAATTGGTTTAGAGCAAGAAATTCGTGAACTGCAAGAAGCCCTGAAAACATGCATGACAGGGGAAGACTGGTCATCATCATTAGATGCAAAAGAGATACATGAACGTAAGATGCACAAGTTTAGACGTGACACCATCTATTATAAAAATATCAGTGCAGGGCGGAGACAGAAAAAACATTAGTGGTGAATATCTCTTCTGTTACATTGTCGAAGGCACAAATTGCGGTATTAAACAAGGGCACATCCTTTGTGCCTACATTTCACACTTCACCGTTTAATACAGATATAGCATTTTATAAGTTCATGAGGAAACTCAGATTGCAATAGTTTTTCTCTAATCAAAGTTATACGAAAACAGATTCCAATGAAATGGAATACACTGAGTTTAAACCCAAAAGCACTTCCATTGCTCCAATTTCACACAAAGATCTAGATACTTTTGAGACTCTGGTGAAGAGGGACTTAACGCTCCTACCCAATCCATCTAAAAAACACCATCATCTGACACCATCCGACAGAAAAGCATTAAAAACGTTGAGAACCAATGAGTCACTAGTGTACTTTCCAGTAGATAAGGGTGGTGCTCTGGTTGTTATTGGCTGTCATTTCTATGAAATGAAAGTAAATGAGATGTTGTCTGATGAATCTACGTAGTAACCACTCAGTCAGGACCCTACTTCTGAATTCCAAGTTATTCTCTTCAAAATCTTATCACATGCTAAGGACATGGGGTGGATTAGTTCGAAGACATTCGATTTTCTGTACACAAAGTTTCCACGTAGGTTATTCATTTATATGTTACCAAAAATCCACAAGAGTCTTTGGGATCCACCAATTAGTCCCATTGTGCCAGGGTACAACTCCATTCATGAACCTATGGGTCATTATTTAGATACGTTCTTACAGACTTTTGTGCAGGCTGGACCAACTTACCTGCAAGACACCACTAACTTTTTGAAATTACTAGGTGATCTCATCTTACCGTCTGGAGAAGAAATTTGGCTAGGGATAGTGTATGTTGTATCTTTATATACTTCCATACCTCATGCCAAGGCATTGAAGCTATTGAGTTGGCCCTGCTACAGCAGGGAGATATACCTGCCAATAAAGTTTTCCTTTTAGAATTGTTACAGTTTTGTCTTTTCAACAGCTATTTCAAATGGAAGGAAAGATACTTCCTTCAAACCAATGGTGCATCCATGGGTTTTGCGGGGCACCCAGCTACACAAATATCTTCATGATGAAGTTTGAACAGGAGAACATACTTACCACAAATCATGGACTGATCATCTCATCATATACCGACGGTATATTGATGACATTTTCATAATGTGGCGAAGAGAGAAACAGGACCTGGAGAGGAAGCTTATTTCACTTAATGACATTAACCCTAGGATTCAGTTTACATTTACTTTAGAAAGGCGCACCATATCATACCAGAATGTGGATGTTGAACTACAGGACTTAGATTGTCACGAAGGTTTTTTAAAAATCCACTGATAGCAATAATATCAATCAATCAATCAGTGACACTTATATAGCGCGCTACATACCCGTAGGGTCTCAAGGCGCTGGGGGGGGGGGGGGGGGGGGGGGGGGGGGGAGGTGCCGCTACTGCTCGAACAGCCAGGTCTTCAGCTTCTTCCTGAAGGAGAGGTGGTCTTGGGTCAGGCGCAGGTCGGGAGGGAGGGAGTTCCAGGTCTTGGCGGCCAGGTAGGAGAAGGACCTTCCTCCTGTGGTCGCTCTTCGGATGCGGGGGACGGCGGCGAGGGCGTGGTTGGCTGATCGGAGGTGGCGTTTGGGAGATACATTACTTTTTACTTCCTTTTAATTACATTACTTACATTACTTTTTGACAGCTTTCATCCAGGCTCTCTAAAAACGCATCTCCCATTCTCTCAATTTTTGAGGATTAAGCATTTAACTACAGAAACAGTACAAATGGGAGACACACTTGAGATCGCCAAACAAAATGTTCTGGCACGGGGTTACCCGAGAGAAATAGTGGAGGAATCAGCAGTGAGATTAGAGGAGTTCCCTAGATCAGCATTACTGGAAAAGAAAGTGAAACCCACAGAGAAAAGAGAAGCACGTATTTCAACTTTTTCAACCCAGTCGCCTGCCATTAAAAAAGTTATCTTGAACAGATGGGATCTACGGCAAGCAGAACCAGATTTCGGAGATCTTTTTAAAGATCGGCCGATCTTTGCGTATAAACGATCTAGTAATCTTAGAGAATTACTAAAGAAGCAAGACATTCAAGGCACACATCAGCAAAAGGAGATGGTGAAATGTTACAATTGCTCACATTGCAATAATGTGATCATAGGTACATCTATCTCACACCCCTGGAGAGGCAAGCCGATTGGATTGCAGTTTACAGCCAATTGCAATACGCAGAATGTTATCTACGTAATACGGTGCCCTTGTGGCATGTATTACGTAGGAAAGACTGAAAGGTCTCTACGGACACGTATAACAGAAAACAAAAGTAGGATTCGAACAAGAACCTTGAGCTCCCCTCTAGCAAGTCATTGGGTTGATGCACATAATACCATAGCACAATTTCGATTCTGCATGATAGAGGCTGTGCGGGATTACAATAACATGTCAAAATACATCACCCAGAGGGAGATATTTTGGATCAGGTACTTGGACACAATGAATCCCAAGGGTCTGAATGATAAATTGGAGTTAGCATGTTTTTGTAAAAACACCTCTTTAGTAGTACTGGACAGTTAACATTCACAGTTAGTCTAGGAAGTAAGGCGATACTGGCAACTTATAGCACTTCTTATTTTAGTTCGCACTAATTGAGTTCTACCGATTTTTATCCAAATAGCACAGTTTACTGTATGTATTGGCATTTATCTGCATTTGTATTTCGATTTACCATTGATTAGCATGGTTTATACAATTACAGCATGTGTAATATGACATGTATTCAACTTTCTTAAAGATTTGGGCCAGTTACATTATTATACGAATCCCTCTTCCATTGAAATTACAGGCATATTATTGGTGTCTTTCATAGATTCACATGCCTGAATCATTCCCTGTCGTCGGTGTGGGAGTCCCACTGTACATAAAAAAGCAATAATATGCCTGTAATAACCATAAAACCGTGGTAATAACCAACCAGGAAGTAAAGCAGCCCTAAGCTACAGGAGCAAAAGCTCCCACACTCATGACTATCCTAGTCATTTTGTATAGACCAAACTGCAGCCAATCAGGCGACAGCACCCACCAGAATGTTCTCCCCAGAGGCTCAGGCTCTCAGATTTTCTCGCACAGGAGTGAAACCAACATAATTGCCTGAGAGAGCCTCTGAGAGGAGGTGGGTGGGTGCTTGTGAATCTATGAAAGATACCAATACTGGAGAACCACAGATTACAGGTAAGTAACTATTGTTCTTCTCCAGCATTGGGGTGTCTTTCATAGATTCACATGCCTGAATCAGAATAGATAGCAGTACAAGAAAAAACATTATGCTCGTAAGACGCTTACAGTATACAGCAGATATGCATGCAAGGTAATAATCAATAACATGTTAGAAGCGTCTAAACAAGAGCATAGAGGAGGAGGGAGAACAGCGGCTAGCCTTACTTGAAAAGATTGCGTAGAACTGCTTTTCCCACCGAAGCATCTGCATCACTTGCTAAATCCAGGCAGTAGTGTCTTGTAAAAGTGTGCCTGCTGGACCACTTTGCAGATCTGCAGATTTGTAGCAGGGGCACACCAGCGAATAGAGCGGTGGAAGAGGACACCGCCCTTGTAGAATGCACTCTTGGTACAGACTGCAAGGATCTTCCTGCCTGTTGATGACATAGCCCAATTGCTTACGAGACCCATCTGGCTACAGTTTGCTTGGATACCGCACAGCCTTGGCGCAGTCTTCCATATGCCACAAACAATTGGTCTGTCTTGCGAACAGTTGCCGTTCTTTGAAGATAGAACCTGAGACATCTCCTGATGTCTAAAGAGTGTAAAGCTCTTTCAGCCGGTGATTGTGGATTTGGAAAAAATGTTTTGAGGATCACTGGCTCATTTAGGTGAAAATCCGATGGAACTTTGGGCATGTACCTAGGATTGGTACGTAGCACCAGAGTCTGAGGTAAATTGTAAGAAAGGCGGTTTTGAAGTGAATGCTTGAATGTCACTGACCCTTCTAGCTGATGTTAAAGCCAATAGAAAGATACCTTCCGAGTAAGAAACTTGAGATCAGTCTTATGAATGGGCTCAAAGGGGTGACACATGAGTTGAGCTAGCACCACGTTCAAATGCCAAGATGGAGGGGGTCGTCGAATTGGAGGAAACATACGAAATAGACCCTTAAAAAATTGCTGGATTATTCTTGAAGAAAACAGAGTTCGTTCCGTCCTGACGGAATCTGGAAATGGCTGCCAGGAATACCTTTAGGGTCGAATGTGCCGAACCCGATCTAGCTAAATGCAGAAAGAAAGGCAAAATTTGTTCTGGTCTAGCATGAATGGGATGCAGATCAGCAGCTTGACACTAGGCACAAAAACGCTTCCATTTGAGCTTAATCGTTGACGGCGCTCTAGCATTAGCGAGAACTTCTTGACAATCTTGAGGAATGTCTAAGTTGGCAAATTCATTGTGTTGAGGAGCCAATCTGATAATTTCAACGAAACTGGGTCCGGATGGTACACTTGGTCCTCTTGGATTGTCAGGAGATTCGGTATTCGAGGCAGCTGTATCGGTCTGCACTCCGAGAGGAGGAGCAGCTCGGTGAACTAATATTGTCGGGCCACCTTGGAGCAATCCGGATTAGACGACCTTGGCAATTAAAGGAATCGGCGGAAAAGCGTACGCAAATATCCGACACCAGTTCATCGAAAGGGCATCCCCGCATGAGTTCTTGTGGGGAATCCAGCTTGCAAAGCGTGGGCATTTCCGGTTCTGATTCGTCGCAAACAAATCCAGGTCGGAATGACCCCACTCTTGGAATATGTGATCCAGGGTTGGTTGCTGTAGCTCCCATTCGCGATTGCCTGCAGCAGACCTGCTGAGGGAGTCCGCCAGTACATTGGCAACCCCTGGGACATGGACCGCCGACAGATGGATGTTGTGATCCAGGGCCCAATTCTAAATCTCCTGTGCCTGATGGGATAATCGGGCCGACCTTGTGCCTCCCTGTTTGTTCAGATAATGCATGCTGGTTGTGTTGTCTGTTCGAATTAGAACCGTAGAGCCCTCTAAAATTCCTTGAAAGGATTTCAGGGCGAGAAAAATGGCTCGCAACTCTAAGAGGTTTATGTGCCATTTTCTCTGCTGTATGTTCCATTTGCCACTGATTGTCATTCCTTGAAGGTGGGCGCCCCAGCCTTCCAGAGAAGCATCTGTGGTCACGATGAATCTGGGCACTTCTGTTAGGAATGCACATCCCGTCTGCAGGTTGCACTTTTGCATCCACCATTGAAAGGAGTTCCTCATCCGAGGGGTTATGTTGATCAAGTCTTCGAATGATCCGGTTATCTGTATCCACTGAAGACTGAGTTCCTCTTGTAAGGGACTCATCTTTAGGCGGCAGTTGGGGGTGAGAGGAATACAGGACGAGATCAACCCTAGGAAAGACTTGAATTTGCGAACAGAAACGCACTTTGTTAGCAATGCAGATGCCATCTTGTGAATCTTCAACTGCCTTTCTCTTGATATGAAGACTTGGGCGAGCTTTGCGTCCAGCGTCGCTCCCAAGAAAGATTTTCTCTGTGATGGAGTCAGATGAGACTTTTAAAAATTTACTGAGAAACCTAGGCTCTGAAGTAGCGACAGACATCTCTGAACGTGAGTTCTTGCTGTGAGGAAAGAACTGGCCTTGATAAGGCCGTTGTCCAAATATGGATAAATCTGAATTCCTTCAAATTGCAAGTGAGCTGCCACTGGAGCTAGCATCTTTGTAAAGACTCTGGGGGCCGATCGTAGTCGAAAGGGGAGGACCTTGAACTCAGTCCCTGCCAGCCACTCTGAACCGCAAGAACCTCCGGTGTCTGGGAAAAATGGGCACATGGAAGTATGCGTCCTGAAGGTCGAGTGTTGCCATGTGATCCCCTTCTGAAAGAAACTGGAGGATTTCTTGAAGCGTTAACATTCTGAAGGACAATTTCTTGAGGTATTTGTTGAGGGCACACAGGTCAAGGATGAGGCGCCATTCCCCCGAATTCTTGCGAATTAGGAAAAATCTCGAATAAAATCCTTTTCCTCTTTAATGTTGAGGTACCCTCTCGATTGCTCCTTTTCAAATCATAGAATATATTTGAAAGAGCAGCTCCTTGAGATGAGCTGGTGGTGGTCGTTTTGGGGGAGAATTTGGAGGGGCTTTGACGAATTCCAGAATGTGACCCCTGGAAACCACGTCCAGGACCCATCTGTCCGTGGTAATCTTGGACCAATTTGAGTAGTATAGGGATATTCTTCCTCCAATTTGCTTCAGGTTGGGTAAAAGTGGTGGCAGGATGGTTGTCTCACTTGCTTTTGTTGTTGTCTCTTCCTCGATAAGAGGTTTTTCCTCTTGACTGAGAGTAGTGGTTTCTCTTTTGACCATACGTTTGTTGTCGGTATGGTTGGTATCTTTGGTTACCCTGCGAGTTGTTGTAGGAACGCTGCTGCGAATAACCTCCTCCGTTAGAGAAATTGCCTCTTCCTCTTGCTCCACAAAAGGAAGATTTACGAAATTTAAGAGATCCCAGGGACCGTGCAGTCTCAGTATCCTTCTTTATGGCTTGTAAAGCCTCATCCACATGTTGTCCAAAAAGGAACTCTCCATCGTAGGATGTCCATGATCTTAGACTGAACCTCCAGGCGAAAGGATGTAGATTTTAACCATCCCTGTCTTCTCAGAACAGCTGCACCCGCCAGCTGTCTGAAACCTGTGGCAGCCAAGCCCACTGCAGCATCAATAATTTCAGATGAAACACATTCTCCCTCTTGTAAAATATTCTTGGCTTCAGATCTATCGGGCTCTGAAAGCTTTTCAATATACGGCGATATGTCATCCGACCACATCTGACCACAGACCACATCTGTCTGTCATACCTCCCAAGGATTGCAAGGGAGTTCGCGACACGGACAGTAGTTGCTGCAATAGTTGAGACCTTCTTTCCTATGGAGTCTAGGCATCTTCCCTCCCTATCCGGGGGAGCAGTGACCTGCGTAGATGGATTTTTGGCTCTCCTCTGAGCCGCCTGGGCAACCACAGAATCCGTTTTTGCCTGGCCAATAAGGCATGCCAGTGACGTGTTTGGCGCCATATACTTCTTATCTACCCGAGGTAGAACTGCAGGTAGAGAGTTTGGTGTCGCCATTACCTTTAGACCTTCCTTCCAGATAAAATCAGTTATAGAGATGGACCAACTTTGTTTTTGCGGTAAATCTTTAAAATCATATAGAAAGCACTCATCTTGCTTAGCTTCCATTGTGATGAGGAACCTCTTTGTTGCCCTGTCCATGATTTGGTGGAAGGTTGCGATGTCCACCGGCTGAGAATCCGCCGTAGGTTGGCCAACTGGAGAAGGAGTTTGTGCCTGATACTCATCCCATTCCGACGATACTGACTTGTCGTCTACTTCGTCTTCTTCCCGTTGTTCTTCCGAAGAATTATCATCCTGCGTATGATGAGATGGCCCTGGCTAAGAAGCTATTGTAGGCCGTATCTCGGTAGTTGGAAGCAGAGAAGCTGGTCTTGGATGCCTTAGTGTTGCCGTAGATGTTCCTGGCACCGGCGCAGAGAAGTGAGAATCACCTGATTCTGATGGGGGAAAACGACGATAATAATCGCTTAACATATATTGAAGATTATGCAACAGGTCCAGCGGCATTTGTGTGGTAGGCGCAGACACAGGGCCCGACCAGAAGGCTCAAGGAATTGTTCCTCCTCATCTGGTTCCACATCCTGAAGTTTTATAAGCAGCTCAGATGGGCTTCTGGCTGCACGGAAAGTGTCATCTTCATAGAATTTCTCTTCCTCAGAATTCAGTAATTTTTCTGGCAATTTCAGTGGAGACAGAGTTGTCAAAGATGAACCACGCTTTTCCAAGATTGAAGCTGTGGTAGACGGTGAAGGCAGAAGTATTGCGGATGGCTTGGATGACCAAACTTGCATTTCCTTACAGGTTGACGGTGCCACCGTCGACTGTGAAAAACCTGTATCTGACTGAGTAACAAGAATCTTCGTTGACGGTGTGTCCGTCGACGGTAACATTGTCGTCGACGGGGGTGTCTTCTTCGTCGATGAGGAGGTAGTCGACGGGGGTATTTTCTTCGTCGACGAGGATTTCGTCGACGGTATCTTCGTCGTCGAGGACGTCGTCGATGGTAGGGCTAGTGTCGTCGACGGCAAGATGTTAGTCGACGTTCGAGTCGACGACTGAGTACACGTCGACTGTACCTTCAAGATTCTCGTCGACGGTGGGGCGTCGACGGTAGATGGCACTATCTTACGACGGTGAGGAGGCTGTAGACATCACCATAGCTGGCTTTGGTGAGGAGAAAGTCACTGTAGATGTTGAAGAGGTGGCCACATGAAGAGATGGCAACAGTGAAGCTGTATTTGACGCTGAAGTGGTCAAAGGAGCAGCCTGAGGTAAACTTTTATGAGAAGCTTGCTTGAAAGATGCAGTTTTTCCAGTTTTCTTTGAGGGCGTACTAGGACCAGATCTAATAGGTGGAGAAGCCTTTTTTGAAGTAGAAGGCCCGCTAGAATCCTGAGAGGATTGATCTTTTTTCAACACCTTTGCCCTAGGAAAAGCTAACAACCTCAGCTTTCCTCTTCCTAGAGGATATAGAAGATCCCGAGGCGATGCTTCCTACCTCAGAAACAGGGTTATCTTGGTCCTTTATCTTCTGAAGCCACAGGAGAAGACAACCCTCTCTGTCCCTGAGGGTTTTCTGAGGAAAGGTCCTGCAGATTTTACACTCCTTCACCTCATGATCTGGATACAGACAATATATACATTTCTTGTGAGGATCCTCCTTGAACAGCCTTAGCTTTCCACAGGAATCACAAGCCCTAAAAAAGGGATTTAGAAGTAGACATCTTTAGAAGGTAAAAAACCAACCAAAGTAAGAACAAACTGAGCAGAGCTCAGGGAGACTCCCTTAACACGACGTGCGGTAGAAAATCTGAAAGCCTGAGCCTCTGGGTAGAACATTCTGGTGGGTGCTGTCGCCTGATTGCCTGCAGTTTGGTCTATTATTATTATTATTATTGCATTTCTTATATAGCGCCAGAATCGACCCCCGAAGGGGTATCTCCGCGCTTGCCTTGGGAACCCGTCCTGGTTTTTCACTGTGAGATAGCCCCTACAGGGCATCCCCAAGGTGAAAGCCAGGCATCCCGCCGCGGGGGGGGGGGCCGTTGTGGAGATTATGCAAGCTTAATGCCCAGAGTTGCAGAGTGTGAACCCATGATTAGGTCAGGCACCGAAGCGAGAATTATCGAGTCCGTGGACATTTGAGCTCAACACCCTGCCGCGTCGGGAATCGAACCCTGGTCCCGGGTCTGACCTCTGCTTCAGGGTCTGCCTGCTCTAACCAGTGAGCCACACTTCTCCACTATACAAAATGACTAGGATAGTCATGAGTGTGGGAGCTTTTGCTCCTGTAGCTTAGGGATACTTTACTTCCTGGTTGGCTATTACCAAGGTTTTTTGGTTATTACAGGCATATTATTGCTTTTTTATGTACCGTGGGACTCCAACTCCGAGGACGGGGAATGATTCAGGCATGTGAATCTATGAAAGACACCCCAATACTGGAGAAAGGCAATTTCTTTTTTCACGCGCACCTTGTTTTGCCTTTTCATAATTTTTAGACGAGCATCTGGTATTGCACTACTCCGGAGGATCCATACTTTTCATTTTTGTGTCCTCATACAGGTAATCAGAAGCGCTCTAGATGAGATTCCTCCGTACCTTCCACGCAGACCAATTCGATAAATGCCCTTGTAGGGGACCTGAGGAGGGAAAGCAGAGTTGACCCAGAGGTAAGGCTGTATCCTGGTCCCACTCCCGTTCACAACACCTAGAGGACCGTATATTACTAAGGAGGACCGGACCAACAGTCCTCTGGCATAATCATAGGACAGATCTTACTTCTCCCTCCAGGCCTCTGGGGCCGCCCAGATCTTACAGGCACTAGATTTATCACAGGCCATATCCGATTGACTGATCATGATGATATTTATACAGTCCGCAAAGGAAGGAGGAGTTTCAGATTTCCCTTCTAGCAATAATTATTACGTAAAATATGAATTTCGAAGCTGGAACGTTCATACAATGATCTGGCATAACACCCAAAAAATTAAAATTGGGCTTACTTCAATCCGCTGGAGCAACACATCCTCCAGGAAGCCACATACCTCAGTCCCAAAAGGGCCGATCCTCGGCAGTCCATAAACATGTGCAGATTGTCTGCGGCTGGGTACTTACATATAGGGCAGTTGTAGATCCTCGCTGTCACCTTAGACAGTTTCCCAGGAGTCCAATACACTCTATAAGCAGTGTACAGATGATTACTCCTGAAAGTAGCTGGCTTCACCACTGTCTAACATAATAAAAGAGTCACACCCAAGTTTCCGCATCACCTCCCAGTCTCCTGAAAAACCACTGCCCCAGAGTTAACCCACCTCTGAGTCCAGGCAATCCCCCGCATCAACGATGGCCTCGTACCAGAACGAGACTACATGTTTCCATGGACCCGTTCTAGAAACCGAATCAATAATCATGCTGGCGTCCTCGTTGCCCCACGCCTGCTTTGCCCACCATGCAGATAACTGACAGAACTTAAATCTCGTTAGTGTCCCACCAGTCAAACTTGAAATTGACTCCTAGCTAATAAATTGTGAATCTTTCAGGAGATCTCCCCAGAGACTAATGCCTGCTAATCTAAGTGGCTGGCACAGTTGATCCTGAAGGCATTCAGGGGTGCCTGGAGAACCCCAAATTGGGGCCTGTGCTGTATAATACGGGATTTTCAAAACTCTCCTGATATGCCCCCAGTTATTGAGTGCGGCCAGCAGGGTCTTCAGTCGGACCTTCTTGTAAAACTTGGGGTCGCCAAATTTGTAGAGAAAAAACTCCTGTCCCAGTGGGACATCATGTAGCATTGCCTGGAATAAGAGGCCCAGAGAGGAAGAGTCCATTTTATTAACCAAAATTCTAAAGTTTTTAAAATGGAAAGCATGGCAGTAGGAAAGTAGGTTGGGTAAGGCCAATCCCCCTATCTTTAACCCCCTCCTAAGCTTTTTCCATGCTATTCTAGGGGTATTCATACTTTTCTAACATGGCTGCTACTTTTTTGAGAGAAACGACCCTTGCACATCAACACAGTAGGGTTTAGTGAAGGTGTGTGTAGTAGACCATGTTGCCGCCTTGCATATGTCCTCTATGGGTATGTTTCCTAAGAAAGCCATAGAGGCTCCTAGTTTGCGTGTGGAGTGTGCTCTAGGAGGAACTGTTAATGTACGTTTTGCTTTTTGATAGCATTTTTGTATACATTTTACAATCCACCTTGCAATTCCACCTTTAGAGATGGGGTTGCCTTTATGAGGTGGAGAGAAAGACACAAACAGTTGTTTTGTTTTTCGAAAAAAACTTCGTTCTATCTGTATAGTATAGAAGAGCTCTTTTAACATATAGCGTTTGTAAAGCCCTTTCTGCTACAGAGTCTGGGTTTTGGAAAAACACAGGTAACTCTACAGATTGGTTTAAATGAAAAGGAGTAATGACTTTTGGATTAGTTCTTAGAACCACTTTATTACGATGTATTTGTAAAAATAGTTCTTGTATTTTGAAAGCTTGTATCTCACTTACTCTTCTAAGATAGGTAAAAGCAATAAGCAAAACGGTTTTCCACGTGAGGAATTGCAGTTTACATTTATGTAAAGGCTCGAAAGCTTGTCCCATGAGTCTTGTAAGAACAACGCTTCGGTTCCACACCGGAGAAGGTGGCAACCTGGGTGGGATGATTCTTTTTAATCCTTCCATAAATGCTTTAATTACAGGGACTCTGAAAAGAGACAGATGTTGTCTGTTTTGTAAATATGCTGCAATTGCTGCAAGATGCAGGCGTATGGATGAATATGCCAGGTTACACCTTTTTAAATGTAAAAGGTAGCAAATGATATTCTGGATGGAAGCATCCACAGGATCAATTTGGTTATTGTTGCAGTAAATGGCAAATCTCTTCCATTTAGCCACATAGCACGCTTTGGTAGTAGGTCTCCGAGCTTCTTTAATGATGTTCATACAGTCTGGTGTTAGGTTAAGATAACCAAACTCTTAAGACTTCAGGAGCCAGATCGCCAAATTCAGTTGACTTGGGTCTGGATGTCGGATGTCTCCATGGTTCTACGTTAGCACGGATGGAGTCAGTCGTAACTTTTGGTGTGGAACTAGAGAGAGTTCTAGCAGTGTGGTGTACCACGGTTGGCGTGCCCATGTGGGAGCTACTAGGATTAGTTTGTTGTCTGAGCTTGCGTACTACTAATGGTATTAGTGGTACTGGCGGAAAAGCGTACGCAAATCTGCCTGACCAGTTCATCCATATGGCATTGCCCTTGGACAGCGGGTGTGGAAACCTGGCGGCGAAGGTTGGGCATTTTGCGTTTTTGTGTGTGGCGAACAGATCTATGTCTGGATGACCCCACTTGTGAAAGAATGGTTGAAGAACCTGTGGATGTAGTTCCCATTCATGAATTTGTTATGTGTGCCGACACAACAGATCTGCTATCTGATTGTGAACTCCTGGAAGGTGCTCTGCCAACAGATAAATGTTTTATGGAATGGCCCATCTCCAAATGTTCTGTGTGAGCTGGGACAGTTGTAGAGAGTGTGTCCCCCCCTGTTTTTGTATATAATACATGGCTGTCATGTTGTCCGTCCGGATTAAGACAGCTTTGTTTTGCACTTGTATTTGAAATGTTTTGAGTGCTAAGAATATTGCTAGCAGCTCTAGACCTTGAGTTGTATGATGTAGGAGATGGGCTCCCCATCCTGAGAGAGATGCGTCTGCTGAAAGCACTAGTTGTGGAACAGGTTCGAGGAACGGCAGCCCTTTTGTCAAGTTTTTGGTGTTCCACCACTGCAGAGAGCGATGTGCGCGGCTGTCTACCAACACCAGGTCTGTTAGTTGACCTTGAGCCTGGTTCCATTGTTGTGCTAGACATTCCTGTAATGGACGCATTTGCAGTCTTGCATATGGTACTATGAAGATGCAAGATGCCATCATGCCTAATAGTCTCATAAACACTCTGGCTTGCAGAGAGTGTTGGTGTTGAAAGGCTGTGACTAAGGCTTGAATGCTCTGTATCCTTGCTGGACTGGGATACGCTAGAGCTGTAGACGTGTTTATTGTAGCCCCTAGATACTGATGTATATGAGAGGGTTGCAGGTGCGACTTGGTGTAGTTTATTGTGAACTCTAAGTCATGCAACGTTTGAATTGTCTGTTGTGTGTGTTGAACACACTGATTGAATGACTTGTCTTTTATGAGTCAATCGTCTAGATAAGGGAAGACATGTATTTGTTGTCTTCTGAGATGTGCTGCTACTACTGCTAGGTACTTTGTGAATACTCGTGGTGCCGTTGCCACTCTGAATGGAAGGACTTTGAACTGATAGTGTTGTCCTTCCAGTACAACCCTTAGATACTTCCTGTGAGCAGGATGTACAGGAATGTGGAAGTAGGCATCCTTTAGGTCTAGTGTTGTAAGGAAATCGCCTTGTTGCAGCAGTGGGAGCACTTGTTGTAAAGTGATCATATGAAAATGATCTGATTGTATATGCTATTTGAGGGGCCTGAGGTCGAGAATTGTTGTTATGTTAAAAAAATGTATATAGCGCGACTAACACCTGAAGGTTTCTTGGCGCTTGTGCTGAGGGAGCGGAGAAAAAGTGAGGGACAGGACTAATTGTAGGCCTCAGTAAACAAAAAGGTTTTGAGGAGGGATCTGAACCTAGTGTAAGGGGAGGGCAGCCTTAGAGGGAGGGGGAGGGCGTTCCAGAAAGAAGGAGCTAAAAATGAGAACCTAAGGCCGCCGTGTTTCTTCCTCTTGAATCTTGGGAATGACAGTAAAGCCAACTGAGACGAGCGAAGGTCTTGGTGTCCCGTCCTTTTTGGGA
This sequence comes from Lissotriton vulgaris, assembly GCF_964263255.1. Classification (NCBI taxonomy): domain Eukaryota; kingdom Metazoa; phylum Chordata; class Amphibia; order Caudata; family Salamandridae; genus Lissotriton; species Lissotriton vulgaris. The sequence continues at coordinate 186,762,683 of NC_141693.1, forward strand.
ATTAGAAAGTACAGCGAGTAAACCCCTGTCCCTTGTTCTTGTAAAGGAACTATTTGTATTTGGCGCGACAATGGTGGTATACAGACCTGTTACATCTGTTGCTGTGTCCACACAGACGCCTGCCGTGCAGGCCAGACCTGTTGAGCAAAATGAACGGGAGGATCCTGCATCCCAACCTCCCGTTGCTGAACCTGACTGCATGGCTCCTGAGGTCTTGCAATATGGACACCTAAATCTGCCTCCAGAATGTATGAATATTTTATGAGGTGCCTTAAAGGCACAGCGTCAGTTCTAGTACATGCAGCTACAGGTTAGCTTTTCAGTCTTTTTAGACTGGGTATTTGCAAGGCTATGTGTGGAGGGGTTGCTGTAAGTTCTCGGCAGTAGCCATACTGGATAATCTGTCTTACCCACTTGTCTGTTATGGAGTTCCAGACAGGCAGGAATTGTGTTAATCAGGGGTTAAAACAGGGGTGGGATGCTGTTGGGGGAGCAGGGGGAAGTCACTGTTTTGTAGTGGAAGAGGTTCGATTATTGTTGTTACTCTGACCTCTTCCCTTGTTGTTATTTCCTCTATATCCTCCTCTAAAATATCCCTTGTTAGAGGATGTTTGTGTGCTAGATTTGAAGGATGTTGTAGTGTCTGCCCCAGTTTGTTTGGAACCTCCTCTGTAGAAGGAGCGACGAAAAGAACTCTTAGCTTGTGTAGACTGTAAGGCCCCCATAGATTTGGCAGTGTCTGTATGGATTAGTTACTTACCTGTAATCCTAGTTCTCTTCCAGGGGTATCCTCATCAAAGTCATAAGCATTAGAATATTCCCGCCCATGCGCGGGACCCCGGAAACAATATATTATATGTGCCCCACATATACATATACATATATATATATAAATATATATATATAAAAATAAGCAATTGCAGCCAAGTAAAACAGTAGAGCTGGAATATGCTGTGAAGAATTTCCACCATACATTTGTATTAGCATTAGAAACATGAGAAACAACACCAATGCTTGTTTAGAAACTGTTTTAATGCTTAGAAAGCAGCAGAAATTCTTATAACACACTGTAAGCATATACAGCTCCCAGGCTGCATTGCAAATACCCAGTCTAAAAAGACTGAAAAGCTAACCTGTAGCTGCATGTACTAGAACTGACGCTGTGCCTTTAAGGCACCTCTGCCCCTAGCTTCCCATCATGCCTCAGGGGTTACAGTTAGGTCAGTTGTTCTTTTCGGAGACTGAAAACCAAACCATGGTAATAACAGGTTAAAACATCTCCTACTTAATAAACAAAGTCCTTTGCCCGGGGAGGCGGGAGGGTTGCTTATGACTTTGATGAGGATACCCCTGGAAGAGAACTAGGATTACAGGTAAGTAACTAATCCTTCTCTTCCAGGGGATCCTCATCAATAGTCATAAGCATTAGAATAGAGTAGCGAGCCTCACCTCATCCCTGCGGGCAAAGGAATCAACAGATAACATTCATAGTCGTAGGCCATATTCTACCCAAATAGGTTTCTCAAGGAGGCTTGCCCTACTTGAGAATCCGATCTGGAATCAGACTCTAGGCAATAATGCCTTGTAAAGGTATGGACTGATTTCCATGTAGCAGCCTTGCATATTTCTGACATAGGAATGTCATGCAAAAACGCTATTGTGGCCGCTTTCCCTCTAGTGGAATGAGCTTTGGGTGAATGTAACAAAGGTTTGCCAGCCAGCTGGTATGCTAGTTTGATACATGAGACAATCCATCTGGAGATGGACCTTTTGGCAGCTGCAAACCCGGTCCTCATTGAACCGTAATTGACAAAGAGTTGGTCTGTCTTTCTGGTGTCCTTCGTTCTTTCCAGGTAAAACTTTAAAACCCGTTTAAGATCCAACGAGTGCAACGACCTCTCAGCTGGGGTCGATGGGTTAGGAAAAAACGAAGGAAGGGTAATCGTTTGATTTATATGAAAATCCGATACCACTTTTGGAAGGAAAGATGGGTGAGCCCTCATTACCACTCTGTTGTGGTGAAACACAGTGTAAGGTTCCTTGGTGCAGAGTGCTTGTATCTCGCTAACCCTGCGCGCAGAGGTTATTGCCACCAAGAAGGCCGCCTTCCAAGTGAGATGCTGCAAGGAGGCCTTGTGTATAGGCTCACACGGTGTAGACATCAGCCTGGAGAGAACCAGGTTCAACTCCCAGGGAGGAGAAGGATTTCTCACAGGGGGATAGACCTTCTTCAGTCCCTGAAGGAAATCCTTAACCACTGGGACCTGAAAAAACGATGTTTGTGTAGGTGATTTTCTGTACGCTACTATAGCGGATAGGTGAACCCTAATAGAAGCATATTTCAACCCTGATGTAGCTAAGTAAAGGAGGTATGGAAGGACTACCTCTTCTTGCCCTTTGGTGGGATCAAAGCCATGGTCCTTACACCAAATGAAAAATCTTTTCCACTTGAACGCATAAGACGCCCTTGTGGAAGGTCTCTTTGCCTCTCTTAAAATATTCATACATTCCGGAGGCAGATTTAAGTGTCCATAATGCAAGACCTCAGGAGCCATGCAGTCAGGTTCAGCGACGGGAGGTTGGGATGCAGGATCCTCCCGTTCATTTTGCTCAACAGGTCTGGCCTGCACGGCAGGCGTCTGTGTGGACACAGCGACAGATGTAACAGGTCTGGATACCACCATTGTCGCGGCCAATCCGGAGCAATTAGGATCATGTCCATGCTCGATCTGATGAGCTTGGCCACCACCTTCGGAATCAGTGCCAGAGGAGGAAACGCATAGGCGAACATTCCTGTCCACTCCAGCAGGAGAGCGTTCCCTTGAGTCCCTGGCCGGTGGAACCTGGACGCGAAGGCGTGGCATTTGGCGTTTCGTCGTCCGCAAATAAGTCTATGTCTGGACGACCCCAGCAACGGAAGAGTTCTTCGACTACTTCGTCGTTTAGCACCCAGTCTGGCTGATCTTCGAAGTGCCTGCTGAGTGCGTCCGCTTTTGTGTTTAGCTCGCCTGGAAGGTGTACTGCCACCACCGACAGTCCCCGAGCCAGAAGCCAGTGCCAGATTGTCTGGGCCTCTAGAGACAGGGGGCGAGATAGAGTTCCTCCCTGCCTGTTCAGATAGAACATAGTTGTAGTGTTGTCCGTCTGAACCAGGATTTTGTCAGTTGTTATTGCTGGAAGGAACGCTTTGAGCGCCAGTTGAACTGCTCGAAGTTCCAGTATGTTGATGTGGTACGTCTGAAGGTTGGTCGACCAGCGACCCTGAATCTGAAGATGACCCATGTGAGCACCCCAGCCTTCTAGAGATGCGTCCGTTACCACAGACAGCGAAGGAAGAGGTTGCTGAAAAGGGACTCCCTGCAAGACATTCCGAGGGCGAGTCCACCACTGTATTGAAGTCAGTGCTGCTTGAGAAAGGATGATTCGATCCTCCCAATCTCCAGTCTCTTGGTCCCACTGATCTTCCACAGACTCTTGCAGAGGTCGCATCCTCAACCTGGCGTTCGGTATTAGGAAGATGCAGGACGCCATGGAGCCCAGTAGAGACGCTACTTCTCGCACCTTTGGACGAGGAAACTGAAGTAACTTTCTGCATTTCTGCCCCATGGAAGATAGTCTCTCCTGCGAAGGAAACGCTCTTCCTAAATTTGTGTCTAGAACTGCTCCCAGATAGTGGATAGTTTGCGTGGGATGCAGGACCGACTTTTCTGTGTTCACGTGGAGGCCGAGCCTGTGTAGCTGTTGAAGACACAGGTGACAGTCTTTGGTGGCTTGACGAGGGGACGGACTCTTCAGGAGCCAGTCGTCTAGATATGGCTACACAAAGAGACCTTTTTTGTGTAGACATGCCGCTACCACTGCCATGCACTTGGTGAATACCCTTGGTGCGGATTTTAGTCCGAAGGGAAGCACTTTGTACTGATAATGCTTGTTCCCTACCAGAAATCTCAAGTACTTCCGATGACCTGGTGTTATAGGAATGTGGAAGTACGCGTCCTGTAAATCCACCGAACACATCCAATCTCCAATTTGTAGATGAGGACATATCTGATGAAGTGCCAGCATGCAAAACTTCTCTTTGACCACCACTTTGTTGAGGGTTCGAAGATCCAAAATCGGTCTGAACTTGTCCTCTTGGTCTCTTTTGGGGACTAGAAAATACCTTGAGTACACTCCTCTCCCCCTTTGGGATGGGGGTACCTCTTCGATTGCGTTTTTCTTTAAGAGGACGCTCACCTCCCTTTTGAGTTTTAGATGGTACGAGCGAGTCTTTTTTGGAGGAATCGGTTGTGGTTTCTTCCGGAAACGTAGCGCATATCCATTGCGCAGTATATTCAGCACCCACTGATCTTTTGTGATGCTGACCCACTCTGCCAGGTGTTGCGAAGCACTTCCTCCCACTGGAGTGGGTAACGGCGCCAGAGGAAGCCACTGCTCAGGCCTTGCCTCCTCTAGGCGTGGTAGAGGACTGATGATGTCCGCCTCTGCCTCTGCCCGATTTTCCTCCTCTGTATTGTGCCTTCCCTTGTGGCTTGTTTTGAGACCATTGAGGGGTTTGAACCCTCTGTTGGCCTCCCCGGTTCTTGTTGGTCTTGAAGCGTCGCTTGAACGGCTCTCTCTTTTTCTCCAGACCAACCGCCTTCACTGTGTCCAATTCTGTTTTCATGCGGGTCATTTCCTGATCGGCATGCTCTCCGAAGAGTGAAGATCCTGAGAAGGGCAGATTGAGGATGCGTTGCTGGGCATCTGGTTTGAGACCAGTTAGACGCAGCCAAGAAGATCTCCTCGCACATACCCCATGTGAGTAGGCATGTCCTGCTAAAAGGGCGTTATCTGCAGATGAACTAATCATTTGGTTCGCCACCAAACAGCCCTCCATCACTGTTTCCTCAAAGTCCTTCTGGTCCTCCTTGGGTAATTTCTCTTTGAATCGTTCCATGGAGTCCCATAGAGCTCTATCGTACCTGCCGAGAAGTGCTGATGCACTAGAGACTTTCAGGGATGAAGCTGCTGTGCTGCACACCCTGCGTCCCCAAGAATCTTGAGTCTTGCTGTCTTTGTCAGGAGGAACTGAAGAAGAAGGAGCGACTGTGTGATTCTTCTTAGCTGAGGCTACTATAACTGAGTCCGCCGCAGGCTCTCCTTTAACAAAGATTGGATCTGAGTCGGCCGGCCTATACTTCTTCTGGATACGTGCCGGTACCGCCCTGATCGTTGCTGGCGTGAGGAAAACCTCTTTGATTGGGTCCATTATCCCTGGAACCAATGGGAGCAAAGGCCGTGAATATGATTTGTGACGAAGGGTCTCAAAAATCGCAGTAGTGGAAACTTCTGGAACAGCCATCTCTATCTGAAGTTTGTGAGCCCCCCTTTGTAAAACGTCAAGGTATGTGTTGACGTCGTCAAGCGGGGAAGCTCTGGAGCGAGGGCTGTCTGCCAGTGTTGGAGAGTAATCCCCTTTAGAAGACCTAGAAGAAGATGAAGAGGAGGATGATGGAGTTCTCCTTCTCCTGTGGTGAGATTTCTCCTTCCTCACTGGCGATCTTCTCGGTCGTTCTTCCCTTCGAGGAGAACGTGATTCTCTCTGATGCTCCCTTCGTGAAGATCTCGATCTCTCAGTCCGTACTTCCCTTCTCGGTGTTCGAGACCTGGGCTGCTCCCTCCATGGTGATCGGGAGACCCTGGGGGTATGCGACCTTTCCGCTCTCCTTTCCCGAGAGCGTGATCGGTGCCTGATAGGACTCCGTCTGTCCGCCTCTTCTATCAGTCTCTGAAGAGGTGACCTGTGGAGTGGGCTTACATATCTTCGCAGACTCTCCGTCGCTCTAGAATCCCTCCGCTTGCTCAACGGAGCATTCCATCTTGGCGAGAGCGTTGTCTTTCGCTGGGGCAACGGACTTCTACTCCTGGAAGAGGACCTCGATGAGCTAGAGGTACTTGAGGAGGAATGGTGAGAAGTAGATTGCGTCACTAGAATAGTTGAAGGCACTGATGGAGATTTTCGCCTCACCGGTGTTGGAAGACGTCTCAAAAGTCTTTCCCTCGACGTCGAACGCCTCTGCGGCGTCGACGGAGTGATAACCTTCGACGTCGAACGCCTCGACGATGACCCGTGGTCTCTCGACGTCGACCGGCGATGTCGAGCCGATGACGGAGTCTTCTCCCTCGACGTCGAACGGCGTTGCCCTGCCTTCGACGGAGGTCTCGACGTCGAACGGCGTTGCCCTGCCTTCGACGGAGGTCTCGACGTCGAACGGCGTTGCCCTGCCGTAGACGGAGGTCTCGACGTCGAACGGCGTTGCCCTGCCGTCGACGGAGCTCTCGACGTCAACCGACGTTGGTCTGTCGGCGACGGAGATGGCAATCGACGGTGCCCTGTCGTCGACGATGCCCTCTATGTCGACCTGGCATGTGGCGACGGCGGAGGATCGGACATCCTCGACGTCGAGCGCCGACGCGCCTTCGACGATGATCCCTTCCTCGACGACGATCGTCCGAGGGGGCTCTTGTTCCTCGACGCCGAGCGCCTCCGTGGAGACGTCGGCGGAGGTGTCACATTCTTCGAAGCCTGTCGACGTTGAGACGACGGCGAGTGTGATCTGTCTCTCGACGCCGACCGTCGCCTGGTTGACGGCGGCGGAGTTGACTTGTGTCTTGACGCCGATCTTCTCGTCGACGGCGATCTCGTGGCTTCTCTCGACGCCGATCGTCGCCTAGTTGACGACGGCGGAGCTTTGTTCGACGTCGGTGAACTTCTTTTCGACGACGATTTCCTCATCGACGCTTTTTCTCTCGAACTGTCCATCAGATGTTGTTTTTTCAGCGCCGAGCCCGGTGCTGAGGTTGATGGACGCTCTGACTTGCCTTTGGAGGGAGTTCTGGGTCTCTTTGAACTCTTCCTCTCTGTAGATCTTCCTCTCATGGATCTCTGGGCCAGACCATAGAGCCTGTTCCCCTCTCTGTCTTTAAGAGTTCTGTCAGACACATTTTTACAATGTGAACAGTCTTTAGGATCATGATCCTCTGGCAAGCATAAAATACAGACCTCATCAGAGTCTGTTTTTGCCTTCTTGTGGCCACAAGAAGGGCAATCATCAAATAATGAGGGCATCCTGACAGGAAAACCTCACAAAAAATCGACTGCTAAGCAGTTATTTACTTGACCCTGATGTTAAAAGTCAAAGTAAATCAAAAAATTGTTCTTTTGAAGATTTTCTGACTGAAAAAGGCAGAAAAATGTGGAGCTGTGTATCCAGGGTCCTTCCTGAAGGAGCCGGAAAGAACAACTGACCTAACTGTAACCCCTGAGGCATGATGGGAAGCTAGGGGCAGAGGTGCCTTAAAGGCACAGCGTCAGTTCTAGTACATGCAGCTACAGGTTAGCTTTTCAGTCTTTTTAGACTGGGTATTTGCAATGCAGCCTGGGAGCTGTATATGCTTACAGTGTGTTATAAGAATTTCTGCTGCTTTCTAAGCATTAAAACAGTTTCTAAACAAGCATTGGTGTTTCTCATGTTTCTAATGCTAATACAAATGTATGGTGGAAATTCTTCACAGCATATTCCAGCTCTACTGTTTTACTTGGCTGCAATTGCTTATTTTTATATATATATATATTTATATATATATGTATATGTATATGTGGGGCACATATAATATATTGTTTCCGGGGTCCCGCGAATGGGCGGGAATATTCTAATGCTTATGACTATTGATGAGGATCCCCTGGAAGAGAACCTTCTTCATCTTTTCAAGTGCTGTGTCTACTTCTGGTCCAAACAGTTGTTTTTGATTAAATGGTTGATTTAAAATGGTAGTTTGCACTTTCTGTTTAAACCCTGAAATACATAGCCACGCATGTCTCCTAAGTACGACACTAGTATTTACAGCTCTAGATGAACTGTCTGCTACATCTAGTGTGCACTTGATTGAGGCATTAGAAATTAGCTAAGTATACAGCATTGGAAAGGGCAGTTGCAGCAGAAGGACATAGGCTGTACAGATGGCCACCATATACATTTGAAAGGTAAAAGAACCTTGCCAGCAAAGTAGTCCCTTGTGGGCGCGGCGCGGCATGACAAAAAAAAAAGGGTTTCTTAAACGTGTGCGTTGTGCAGGGGGCGTGTGCTGGGGGCATGACAAATACTGGGGGCGTGACAAACGACAATGGGCGCGGCAATTGCGCTGGAGCAAGGGGCATGGAAATGCACGGGAGCAAGAGTGTTCAATGGGAGTCTGAGTTCAGCTGGAGGCACGGCAATTGCGCAGGAGCAAGGGCTATGACAAACGACAATGGGCGCGGCAATTGCGGAATTGCACGGGAGCAAGGACCGTGGCCAATGGGCACGGCAATCGGCCGCCAACAATCGCGCCACATTCCGAAATTATGATGCCAATCGAGCACCTGGGCGTATGCGTTCAATGGCCGTCTGCGTTCAATGGGCGTCTGCGTTCAGCTGGAGGCGTGGTAAGTAACCGTTCGCTCTACTCACTTGTGGGCCTGCACGTTGTGCTGGGGGCGTGTCACACATACTGGGGCCGAATGCAGTGTGTGCCTTGCGCTGGGTGCGTGTCAAACAGACTGGGGCCGAATGCCTTCGGTGCTTTACTAAATTGCTGTTACGTTCCTGCCTTCACGCCATGTGGGTCCTAAAAAAATAATACCGGGAAATAACTTTCAAGGGTCACATAATTCGCTTTGTAATACGTCGCCGCTGGAGCCGGGCTTCAAGTGGGGGCACACGTCACTGAGCGTGCCTGCAGGGACAATAACTGCAGCGTCTCCTGCGCGCTGTCATTCAACTCTCTGCATAAACGAATTTAAACACGGCGCCCAACATCAACCAGGGCTGGAGACGGCCTCAAGCGGCGGCTGACGCGACTAAGCTGCCCTGCTGGCACACTAACCTTGAAACGGACTGCACTTTACCACAAGCTAGCGCGAGCTGTCACCCACTCAACTCTTCATACCCGGACAACGTCGGGACGGGCTGCTAGTATGATATAAAGGCACATCCAAGAGCACTAGATAATAATGTATATATTTTAAAGATTTATTTTTAAATTAAAACCCTATCCTAGCACATACAATATTAACTAAGTATAATAAAGACTAACAGAATAGTAGCAGCAACATTTCCAAGCAATGTGCATAGCAAAACATTTAACATATCGGCTGTTTAGCTTGAGATTAATGCAACCCTCATATCTAAACTATCAGCACCACAATAAATCCAAATTCGAGTTTCAAAGATGGTGCACACACTCATACTTTAGTATGCTATTCTGGTCTCAGCTGGAAGGAAAGCGGATAAGCCCTCAGGAAAAGAAGGCTGAATGTGCCTTCCATTAGCCTTCAGTGAAAATAAATGAAGAAATTCTGCACTGCACGTCTCATGTCAATCTCCTGGCACAAAGTTAATCTCTCTAATCTCACTATGTTTCTAACTTATACAACATAATCAGGCCACTGTTGAATCTTTTCAAATACACAATTGGAAGAAAGTGGCCTTTTGATCTTTCGCTTATTCTTTGAACAATAATAAAATTAATGAAATTACTAGTTTTTATGAACCCTTTGTCCAACTCAGAAATAATAATTATTTAGGACCAGAGAATTAAACTAAGATTAAATACTATGACTATATTTGAGTGGACTTTAATACTTTAAAAAGAAAGTGACATTAAACATAAGTGCTTTCTATCATTGATAAGTGGCGTCTGTGTTATCTTGCAACAGTTTAATGTTTTATGTGTTCACAAATATTGGGCTGCTGCATATATTTATTTGTAAGCCTTGGCAAAATGGTCGCAAATATCACTGATGAAGCACTGATACAGTTGACTGATACCAACATGAGCTGAAGCTATCCTCTCGTGAGGTGCCCTTATTACATCTAATCTAGATTGCTCACTAGGAATAGGTCTATCTCCTACTGTGGGCACAAAAAGTGTAGGAATATTATCTTTAGAGAGGGTGTAGAAATATTTATAAGCAAGAGAGTCAGGTCATTCCCCTTTTAACATAGCTTGTATTGCTACTAAAATGTCTGCATCGATTTTCATTTGAGATAGAGTTACAGATCCACCTTAAAGGTTTGTATCACTGCTTTTGCATCCAAAGGAGCTGCACAGGACCCTTTAATGTTATGTGGGTGGGATGGGCGGAAGTAGAAGCTAGGAGGCTTAATTAGTTTTTCAATGGTGTTTTTTTTTTATTAGTGCTAGGTGGTCACGAACAAGGGTTTTTTTATACAAGGAGGAAAGGTTGCATGAGGCAATGGTGTCTCTGTGTCTTCTTCTGTCCGGGTTGACTTACTCCTGCTGAGTTGTTCAGTTGTAGTGTGGTGGGATAGACCGTATGTCCCAGGAGCTCAAATAAAAAAAAACTCAGAGGCGGTAAGTAGGTGGTCTTGTGGTTACGTAGGGTCCGTATGAAGCCGTCACCACACCAGAGTGTAAGGAGGGAATTCTATTAACAATCCAAAGGTGCAACCAACTATCTGCCTTCCTCTGAGTGCGCGGTCGTAAATGCTTGGACTATCGGTGTAGCAGCAGTATTTTCAACGTCGGGTTACAATGCCCATTTATTCGGGACTACCAGCTGAGAGACAAATACTGGCAAGTGGGGAGGTCTTGAGAAGGACGGGGGTGCAGGGGTGGTGATGGGGAGTATTTACAGTGCCCCATGGTTCCTGTTTCTTTCAACCCAGCCTCCCTCCTCCCACAAGTTCCCACCCGCCTCCCGGATTTACACTGGGGTGCCCCGTCTACTGGTTCACTCACCACCGTAGCCGTAACTCTCCGGAGTTATGGCGGCTTTCTAGTCCTCCTGGGGGGAGGGTATCCACCACTCCTCACTCCACTCCTCGGTGTCTTCGTTATCTTCTCCGGGCCGTCCACTCTCCTCGGCTTCTCCTCACGGCGTCCTCCGTAGTCCAAGTTTCTTCTCTCTTTTGGACTCTCCGATGACGTCACTACGTCCTCTGTCTGGTTCCTCCTTTTCTTCTGCTCCGTTCACTTCGGATTGGTTCACACCTCTGGGACTTCAGGGACCTCCCTCCTCTCCCTGCAACAGTGACGAGCCGCACCAGGGGTTACTCGAATGCCTTTTAGGTGGGTCCCTCACCCAGGAACTTTCGGTATTCCGATGCAGGATTGCCGTGATCCGTGAATAGGGTAAATTCCCGACCCTTCAAGTAGTACCTTAGAGAGTCGATAGCCCACTTAATGGCTAGGGCCTCTTTTTCGATTACTGCATAATTCCTCTCTCTGAGGTAGAGTTTCCTACTTATATACATGACTGGTTTCTCATAACCCTGAGTATCTTCTTGTGACAGTATGGCACCCAATCCATACTCAGAGGCATCGGTTTGCAATATGAAGGGTTTCGTATAGTCGGGGCTGAGGAGTACAGGTTTGGTTATTAGGGCCTGTTTTAGAACCTGGAATGCTTGTTGAACTGCATCTGAGGGGTCCTTCAGCTCTGCTTCAGTTCTTTCTTTCCTAAGGAGATCAGTGAGGGGGGCTTCTGTTTGAGAAAATGAGGGAATGAACATTCTATAGTGTCCAAGTACACCAAGAAAGGCTCTTAAGTCTTTCTTGGTCGGGGAAAGGCCAACTGGGAGATGGCGGCTACTTTCCCTTCCTGAGGCCTAATGTATCCTTCTCCTAATAGGTATCCCAGATATTTAACTGATTTCCCAGCTAGATGGCTCTTAGCAGGGTTGATGGTTAACCCCCACCTCTTTTAAGGCTTTGATTACTCTGGTTAAATGAGTTAGGTGTTCCGCCCATGAATCACTGTAGATGATAATATCATCTGTATGCGGCAGCAAAGTCCCTACAGGGTCTCAGTACTTGGTTCATGAGCCTCTGAAACGTGGCGGGCCCCATGCAAGCCAAAGGGAAATACTAGGAAGTGGTACAAACCCCCAGGCGTGGAAAATGCAGTTTTCTCCCTGTCTTGTCCTCAGAGGGGAACCTGCCAGTAGCCTTTACACAAGTCTAAGGTGCTGATATATTTTGCTTTGCCTAGTTTTCCACCATCTCCTCAACCCTGGGTAAGGGGTAGTCATCGAAACGGGATATTTTATTGATTTCACGGAAATCGATGCAAAAATGAATCGATCCATCAGGCTTAGGTACTATCACTATAGGCGAGTTCCACTCACTGTGTGAGGGCTCTAGGATCCCCATACGTAACATCTGTTGTACCTCCTGCTCTATGGCCTCTCTACGGGATTCAGGGAGTCGATAGGGACTTAGTCGTATCTTCTTCCTTGAGATGGTATGTATTTCGTGTTGCACTAGGGACATTTTACCTGGGATGGTTGAAAATACCGAAAAACAAAAGTGGGGAGGGTCAAAGGGGATATGATTTAATGACCTGTGAACTTATGCCCCAAATATACGTCTAACACAAAAGAAAGAAGACCAGGTCAAAGTGTGGTGTGCTGTCCTAAATGGTGTGTAGGAATCACACGGAAAACCTTGTGGCTGGAGATGCTATGTTTCAATGGGCTTGGAAAGTCCCATCAGACCACCCTCTAGGCGGTATATCATCATTTGGGGGATGGCAGTAATTCCTGCACCCCCAATGTAACAGTGCGGGCCAGAAAATCAACCATGTTCTGCCAACATTGTGCCCAAAATGAAATGTGTGTTAAAGAAAAGCAGTGCTGTGAAAAAAGGTGATACTTAAAAATGACTACCTAGACTGCGGGGATAGCCTGACAGCAAAAGTATAGGTGTCATGATTAAAAACACGCCTAGTAGCGAGAGAGTAGAGCTACATGATGGCGTTGTGTGGACTGGTCAACTAGTTTCAGCTGTTAAGAGTAGTGCTCCAGCTTTCATCAGGACCTTAAATTAAGTGCGCTACTGCCAGATTAACTGAAGGGTGTACAAGTATAAGGAAGCACAGATTGCATCAAAATACTATATAAATGGGGACGTATCACCCAGACTTGGAGACTCTGTGTCCTCTGCAGACAGGAAAGGAATGTTCTACCTGTCGGATAAGTAGAAGATAACAGATCCATGTTACCACACAGTCAACCACATAACTCCACACACACAATAAAGACAATCACCACCACTTGCATGAACAATTTGCGTCCTGCATTTGTAGATAAGCATATTAGCTGTATCTAGATAAGCATATTAGCTATATCACAAGGAGGCATTTCCTCTCAGTGATACTTACCCAGCCTTGTGTGGGTAATAGCCTCACCTTACCCGGCAACCGCTCGGGAAATTGAGGCCCCGCTCTAATGTGTAGAAAAAAGAGGGAAGAGGGAAGGACACAATAAGCAACAGTTCAAAAGTGTCCAGCCCACTAGCTCTATACACAAACCTAAAAAGCATGTCGAAGACCCCTTACTGTCCAGACCTCAACAAACTCTGTCAATTCTGCCCACACCCATAGTTCGTTGGAGCACAAGACATTGACCTGGCTTCCCTGGGAGTGGTTGGGCATACCAATGATTGTTGTGACGGCTACCTTTATATTGGATTTAGACTCAGGGGATGTACTTTAGTTTTTGACACCTCTTGATTTGGCAGCATTCCCTTGCAGCAACTTCATAGAGCTATCCAGAACATCACTTACAGTGCCTATATGGTCACCATTGGCACTATCTCCAGCCCACCTTGTTTAGGGTCAATGTCTTGTGCACCAACGAACTATGGGTGTGGGCAGAACTGACAGAGTTTGTTGAGGTCTGGACAGTAAGGGGTCTTCGACATGCTTTTTAGGTTTGTGTATAGAGCTAGTGGGCTGGACACTTTTGAACTGTTGCTTATTGTGTCCTTCCCTCTTCCCTCTTTTTTCTACACATTAGAGCGGGGCCTCAATTTCCCGAGCGGTTGCCGGGTAAGGTGAGGCTATTACCCACACAAGGCTGGGTAAGTATCACTGAGAGGAAATGCCTCCTTGTGATATAGCTAATATGCTTATCTAGATACAGCTAATATGCTTATCTACAAATGCAGGACGCAAATTGTTCATGCAAGTGGTGGTGATTGTCTTTATTGTGTGTGTGGAGTTATGTGGTTGACTGTGTGGTAACATGGATCTGTTATCTTCTACTTATCCGACAGGTAGAACATTCCTTTCCTGTCTGCAGAGGACACAGAGTCTCCAAGTCTGGGTGATACGTCCCCATCTATATAGTATTTTGATGCAATCTGTGCTTCCTTATACTTGTACACCCTTCAGTTAATCTGGCAGTAGCGCACTTAATTTAAGGTCCTGATGAAAGCTGGAGCACTACTCTTAACAGCTGAAACTAGTTGACCAGTCCACACAACGCCATCATGTAGCTCTACTCTCTCGCTACTAGGCGTGTTTTTAATCATGACACCTATACTTTTGCTGTTAGGCTATCCCCGCAGTCTAGGTAGTCATTTTTAAGTATCACCTTTTTTCACAGCACTGCTTTTCTTTAACACACATTTCATTTTGGGCACAATGTTGGCAGAACATGGTTGATTTTCTGGCCCGCACTGTTACATTGGCGGTGCAGGAATTACTGCCATCCCCCAAATGATGATATACCGCCTAGAGGGTGGTCTGATGGGACTTTCCAAGCCCATTGAAACATAGCATCTCCAGCCACAAGGTTTTCCGTGTGATTCCTACACACCATTTAGGACAGCACACCACACTTTGACCTGGTCTTCTTTCTTTTGTGTTAGATGGTTGAAAATACCTCCTGTACCGGGGATAACGTGGAACAGAGTTCCTGTCTAAGTTGCAGGGGTAGGTCACTATCTATGCTCTGAATAAACAAGGGGTCAGACTTTTCTGTGGTACTCAGTAGTGTAGGGACTGGACCTTGCCATTTTTAAAGTAAATTAACATGATAAATCTGGGTGTTTCGTTTGTTGTGGGGATCGAGTTCTAACCGATATGTGACTGGGGTTATTTTCTTGGTTATTTTAAAAGGTCCCTGCCACTGTCCTATAAGTTTGTGATCGGAACTTGGCATCATCAATAGGACCATGTCACCCACCTCTAATGATCTGTCAGCTGCCTTCTTATCATACTGTCTTTTCTGGTTTTGCTGAGCTTCTTCTAAATGTGCTGTGACTGTATTCCCGATTTGTGCAAAAGGCTTTTAGGTTCCACACATACTCTGGGAGATGTTGGGCACCACTCTCTTCTTCCTCCCATTCCTCTCTAGCCATATCCAGAAAGGTCCGGGGTTGTCTCCCATATAGGAGTTCGAATGGCGAGTACCCAGTGCTATTTTGCTGGTGGCAACATATGGCAAAAAGACCGAGGCAACATGTCCTCCCATTTACCATAATCTAAATTAAGTAATTTCTTCAAGGCTGTCTTAAGGGTGGCGTTGTACCTCTCAACGAGGCCATCCATTTGGGGATGATATGCTGCTGTACGGATTTGTTTGATTTTAAGTTGTTGGCCTACTTGTTTCATGATCCGGGAGACAAAAGGGGTCCCATGATCGGAGATGATCTCTTTAGGGAAACCTACCCTTGAAAAGAGGGAGATCATTGCCTTGGCTATTTGGGTAGTGGTGGGTTGGCGCAAAGCAATGGCTTCTGGAAATCGTGTAGCATAATCGACAATAACCAGTATGTACCGGCTCCCACTACGAGAGGGCAATAGGGGGCCTATCAAGTCCATCCCTACACGGGAGAAGGGTTCCTCGATAACAGGAAGAGGATGTAAGGGCACTCGTGGAGATTTGTATCTGCTATTTTTCTGACAAGTAGGGCACTCTTGGCAGTACTTCCTTACTTGATGGTATACCCCTGGCCAATAAAATTGGGCTAATATCATGCTTTCTGTTTTACCCACCCCCCCTCCCCCCCGAAGTGGCCCACTAGGAGATGGCTATGAGCTAGGAATAGAACTTTTTCCCTGAATGCCTTAGGAACCAGTAATTGCAATGCTGGACCTTGACCCCCTCCTATATAACAGTCCGTTTCTTTTTATGAATTGGGGACCTACTTTTTGGGTGTCTTCATTTTCCACTGCCACATTCCATGCCTCTCTTAAAGTGGGGTCTTTCTCTGTGCAATGAGAAACTGTTGATCTCGTTCCCAGAGACAGTCTTCTACTTTATGGGTTACAGCTACCTGGGACCACCAGTTGTGTCTATCCTTCTTCTGACCCTTACTCTTCTTTGGTTTGGAGGGAGGCCACTCCTGGTCTGTGAGAAGAGCGAACAGAGCTGTTTCCCTCCATTCGTCTGTGCTGGCCTGGGTTTCTTTTAGCAACTCAATATAGGGATAGTCTCGTCCACGAATAAATGTTTCGGGCAATTTAGGGATAAGCCCTACATCCATCTTTGCAGGAGCAATGGCCAGATCATGTTGTACATCTACCTTGGCTATAGGATACTGGTTTTGGTCGCCGTGCACGCACACAATATTCACATGTCCATGGGTTTCGTGTACATTCTTGGGAAGGTTGTGTGGTTGCATGACGCTCTGGAAGCATCCAGTGTCGACTAAGGCTTCTCTGGGTCCCCCATTAACAACCTGACGATGGTAGGTAGGAGTTCTTCCTTCCGTTTTACACAGGTAGGACCGTGCCAGGCCTATCTCCATTGGCTCCTCCTTTTAGGGGTTTACCCTGGCTATATGTCCATATGCTCCACAGTTAAAGCATTGGGGACCTTGGGGAGTAGGTGATCTCACAGCCACCAGTAAGGGACCAGGTAGGACAGTCACAGATTCCAGCTTCTTAAGGAGTTGTGGGGGTCTAACACTCCGATGGGTACCTCCTCTGTCCAGGTGTTTTCAGGAGGGTTCCTCTCTCCCTTTTTGACTCTATTTGGCTATTTCTACGACACTTTCTAATGTAAGCTGAGTGTGTTGTCTGACCCACTTTTGTATAGGAGGGTTTAGGGATGTGAGGTATTGCTCCAGGTATACCTTTTCCATAATCTCTTCTTTTGTCTCCTGGGTTGGTTGTAACCAGTGATCTGCTAAGTCTCGAACTCTGCAATATAGTGCTCTGGGTGTTTCCTGGGGTTCTTCTCGGATCTGCCATAAACGGATCCTGTAAGTTTCAGAATCTATCCCCATGCGCTCTAAAATACTTCTCTTAATATCTTCGTAAGGGGAGAGGCCCAATGGATTAAGGGCTTGGTAGGCAGATTGCAGGTCACCAGACAGTAACAGTCCTAAATATTGCCCCCATTTATCCTGGGGCCAGGCGGCTGCCCGGGCCATCCTCTCAAAATTGGACAGATAGTAGTCCGGATCCTCACCCGCTACGTATTTTTGCATCACTACAGATGGTAGAGTGATGTGGGGTCTTGGTTGGCCAAGCGTCTCGGCTAGTTTCTCTAATGCTGTGTCCTGTGCTGTACTTCGCTCTGTAAGTGTTTAGTGCAACTTCTCTCTGTCTTCTTCAGCCACAGCCAGGAATTTCTCCATGATTTTCCCTAATTGCTCTTGGTTATCTACCATTTTCTTCATAATAGTCTCCATTTCCCCCGATCCCACTTCTGACACCACCTGCGGGAGGGATGGGCGGAAGTAGAATCTAGGAGGCTTAATTTGTTTTTCAATGGTGTTTTTTTTGTGCTAGGTGGTCACGAACAAGGTTTTTTTAATACAAGGAGGAAAGGTTGCATGACGTAATGGTGTCTCTGTGTCTTCTTATTGTCCGGGTTGATGTACTCCTGCTGAGGTGTTCAGTTGTAGTGTGGTGGGAATGACCGTCTACCCCAGAAGCTCAAAGAAAAAAAACACAGAGGCGGTAAGTAGGTGGTCTTGTGGTTACGTAGGGTCAGTGTGAAGCCCTCACCACACCATGGTGTAAGGAGGGAATTATACTAACAATCCAAAGGTGCAACCAGCTATCTTCCTTCCTCTGAGTGCGCGGTCGTAAATGCTCGGACTATCGGTGTAGTAGCAGTATTTTCAACGTCGGGTTACAATGCCCATTTATTCGGGACTACCAGCTGAGAGAGAGTGCGAATACTGGCAAGTGGGGAGGTCGTGAGAATGACTGGGGGTGAAGGGATGGTGATGGGGAGTATTTACAGTGCCCCGTGGTTCCCTGTTACTTCCAATCCAGCTTCCCTCCTCCCACAAGTTCCCATCCGCCTCCCGGGTTTATTCTGCGGTGCCCTGTTTACTGGTTCACTCACCACCGTAGCCATAACTCTCCGGAGTTACGGTGTCTTTCTCGTCCTCCTGGGGGGAGGGTATCCACCTCTCCTCGCTCCACTCCTCTGTGTCTTCGTTATTTTCTCTGGGCCGTCCACTCTCCTCGGCTTCTCCTCGTGGCATCCTCCCTAGTCCCGGTTTCTTCTCTCTTCCGGACTCTCCAATGACGTCACCATGTCCTCCGTCGGGTTCCTCCTTTTCTTCTGCTCCGTTCACTTCTTACTGGTCCGCGCCTCCAGGACTTCCGGGACCTCCCTCCTCTCCCTGCAACAGAGACGATCCGCACCATGGGTTACTACTTTCAGGTGGGTCCCTCACCCAGGAACTTTCGGTATTCCGATGCGGGATTTCCTCCTTCTCAATGGCCCTATCAAGTCCTCTCCGACATGTTATTTCCTGTACAGGTCATATTGTGCATTACATGGACCAAAAGAGGCCAGTCCTATACAACAGTTACCTTCACCCAAAGCGTTTTTTTATTTACTTTCCTTTAAATCTGTTCATAATAAGTGTAGGAATGGACAGATCAAGAGCAAGTTACTTGTGATTTAAACAACAAAAGTTGATCCGGCAACCAGAGGAAGGTCAAAAGAGCTTATAAGTAGCCCTCAACAGCTCCCAAGGAAAGTAATTGAAGACAAACAACAACATTTCTGTCAGCTTTGCCCGTATTGGATTAATTTGTCGGGGGCCGCATCAATCCCCAAATGTATGCCAATGGCTGGCATATACTGATTTAGTGGAGGAACGCCTCACAATCTAGGTCTAAGGAGAGCAACTGCCTCTGCTCAATCTCCAAGCGTTGAATGCAAAGTGTGCAGGACTGAGTGGAACACTATGCCCCAAGGCTACCACAGAAGGTCCCCTCCAACCTCCTCCCAGCAAAAGCACCAAGTTATTAGAGGATAGATGATCATGCCCAGGATTTCCAGTTGCCGTGCTCTTCTAGCCCAATTAGGTGGCAATAGGATGACTTGATCCTGATAAGTGTCTGATCTTCTTCAGAACTCTGGGGAGAAGAGGAAGCCACAGGAAGGCATACTCCTGGCAGGAGTCAGGAGCTACAGTCCTTGGGAAGGCATCTCTGAGTAAGAGCTGCTTTGGAAACTCCAGCCTGCAGAAGGGCTGATATTGCGCGTTCTCTGCAGTGGCAAAAAGATCAACCTAGGGTTCTTCCCAGTGCTGGAAGACTGCCTGTGTTATCTGTAGGAGAGTAGGGTCTGCAATCCTATGATCACCCGGACTTTTTGCTTTTGTTTCACTGGTTTACGACTTTCTCGGGCTGTGGGCCTGCCAATCAGACCCACAGCCTAGCTGTTCTCTCGCTAAATTGATGTGTACCTTAGGTGCATTACCCAATTGGAACTGGGCCACCCTGTCAGACCCTGTAACTCAGGGCATCGGTGTACCCAGGGCCTACCAGGGGCTGAAGCATGTATTATGCCACCCCTGGATGGCCATCTAAATCTGACACAACTGGCTGCACGACAGCTGGGGCCACGTGGCGTACTCGCCCGTTGCTGTAGGTGTAGTATCCCTATACCTAACCTTAAAATGGACACCCGAGTTCCTCTCAGTCACTCCTATGGCAGGCCTTGACAATCCTGAAGGCAGAGTGCATGGAACCGTGTGAATTGGGCTCTGGCACGAGCCGAGCCCGGTTGCAGATTGCGGAACCAAGACCCAATGGCTGTTCCATGATAACGCGTATCATATCGGTAACTTCGGTATCGCGTTATCAAGACATGTCGAGTAAGGTGTCATACGAATCGGGATGCTGCCCCCTCATCAATACTGGCGACGAGGTTAGCATTCCGCCCTTCTAGAGGGACACGACATGTGCGTAACTGTGAACCCCGGTTAAAGTTAACTGAAGCCTCAGCTCCACAAAATGGACGCTGCCACCACAGACACAAGTCTGACCTCCTGCTGCTGGGAGTCCTTCCAGCGAGGAGAGCTTGGACAAAGGGTTTCCTGTCAAGGGCGGTGTTCGCACCGTCCCAGACAGGGTTTGTGTATTCTGGGTAGGTAGGGCTTTGCAAGAAGGTGACTGCGGAGTGGCACCCCGGTGCTCACTACGCATCTGCCGGCTAGAACCAGTTCCAGGGGCGCGCAGCCCCTGACCTGGGGAAAGTCCAGCAGGGGGAGAGGGGTGTAACTACCCCCCTTCCTGGTCCCACCCTTAGGGAAGGACCTAGTCATGTACCCACCCCTTTCTTTAGGATAAAGGCCGGAGCAGGGACCCTTCCAAATCAGATCATCTTTGAATCAAGAATACTTTCTACGAAAGGACTTCGAGACTCTTGTCAAGATTTCTCCCTTGTGGCTAAGGAGTAGTCACCCTGCATCCGCAGGCACCGCCTGAGAACTCTGCGGTTTGCTGCAAGTCCTTCCTCAAGGATCCGACGGCCCAGCTCGACGAGAACCGGTTTCCCTGGCACCTCTGACCTCTACCCACGTCGTCAGCTCAGCTGAGATCTGTGGGTGCGACGAGACCGAGGGACCGGCCATCATCAAAACCTGCACGCTTTCTTAATCAGCACGACCATCAAAGCAATTCTCTGGTGAGTGCTCTGGGGTCCGAGAAGCCCCGACCCTGAGTAGCTCCAGCACCGAAGTGCAGTCTCCCAGCATCTCCACGATCTGCGTGGGGCCCTTCTGCTCGCTGCTCAGCACGTTGTCTGGTCACTAGCCGCTGGCTTGTGCCCTTCTTTGACGACATCCGACAACCAACGCTGCTGGTCTGGTTGCTCCAGACCGGCCCTTGCTCCCTTTTTCGAGAGGAGTACCCCGGACCCTCCTGGTCCACTCAAGACGCCATCTTAGGCCCACCACGTGGCCCTGAGATCTGCCAAGGCTTGTTGCCCCAATCCTGGGCCCAGCGACGCCGACAGCATCAACCTTCGTGGGACAGCTCGCCCCTCCATCCTGGTCGCCGACAACGCCTCCTGGTCCGTGAGACTGCAGAGCCTAGCGTCGCCCACTCACCTAGTCGAGGTGACGGCCATCCGGTGCCTTCCTGGTACCCTCTGACTACTGGCTAGTAGTACGAACTTGGTCCCCTCTGCTTTCAGGTATCAACGATCACTGATCCAGGCTTGGATCTCTACGAACTATTCATCACTGGTCGCCGGCCAGCAACTCCTTTTCTTCCGGCTCCTGGCTCGTCAGCGAAGACCCCCGACGCCTGTAAGACTTGTGCAGCCGCAGCCCTCGTGGCTAGGTAACTTCGGCATTTCGGTGCCTGCATAGTCTCCTTACTCTAGGGTCCCGAGTCCCTCGCTTCCGACTTGCCTTATCGGATCCGCCCGAGACCACTAAACTTTCCGTGCCCTCGGGCACTTGTTTTAAATTGTGCACTTGAAGTATTTTCTAAGAGCTTTGGTTCTGTGCTTAGTACCCTGTCCTCAAAGAGTACAGGGCTGTTGTGATTCTAATAAATATACTGTTTATTTTCATAACACTTGTGTGGTGTCCTTTCACTTGGTGTTCAAGGGGTATGTGATGGTATAACAGCTGGCTTAACACGCCCTCTAGAGTTTAGCCCGAAGACTGCTCGTATCCACGCTACTAGGATAACTGGTCCAAGGTTGACTTACAACCAATCACCATAAGGGTCGTTTGGAACGATACATAGTGGTCGCTAGAATAGCGAACGCTGCATATCGGGCCAACTTCTCACATTGGTGAGCAGCGGTTGGGATTTGAGCTTGCTGTTGTTTTACCACGCGTATCCTAAGAATATCTTGTGAAAGATCACATAAGTACTCCAGGTACATATAACTTAGCTTAGAATACTCTGAGTTCTACTGAACCAGCTGTTGTAGCTCCTCAAGGCTTAGCACACCTTGGCTACAACTCTTAGCAAGGGATCAGTAGGTAAACCCATAGTGTAGGTAGGTGCATCACTTACACCACACTAGAAGCAGCATGTCGGACAAAGGAGGAAACTCTGAGTCTCCCCTTGTGTCAGTCGACCCTCCACAGGTCACCTCCAGATATGCTGCACTTAGCTTCCACGAGATGCGACAGATCTGTACATCTCGGAAGTTAAAACAGGGTGCAAACCCTACCATCCCGTTTCTGATTGGTCTCTTGGAGACTTATGATGCTAGGAGGGCGGGTAACACCGACCCTTCTCATCCAGAAATGGATGCCTCCCCTCGAGGGAACCCGAGGTGACCCTGACCTTATCCATCTCTCCGCCGAGAATGAAGAGGAGGACGAGGAACCAGAGACATCTGGGAACGAGGCAGACAAAGGTCCAGTCATAGTTAGTCAGCTAACTCAGGACAACTTAAGCCGGCACGAGATTGGTACTAGGGGACCCCTGGGCCCTCTCTCGGGCCAGCTTAACATTGGGAACGGACGAGTTAGGTCTCTGTCGAGAGGCTCTAACAGATCCGCTCGAACCAATGGCTCTCGAGGTTCTGCTCGAAGAGGGGTGACATCACCTCAGAGGAGAATGTACGAAGCAAAGGAGAGGGAAGTCAATCTGCGAATCGAGAGGGAAGAACTTGCCCTAGCCAAAGAGAGACTCGCCTTTGCTCGAGAGCAAGAGTTGAGTGGGACAATTCCCACTGGTGGCAGCATTCCCCCACGGGAACCCAGGAGTTTAGACACTAAGCACCTGAATAAGATAGTGCCCCCCTTTAAGCAAGGGGACGACATCCACAAATGGATTACTGCTTTGGAGCGGGCCTGCACTGTACAGTGCATCCCCCAGAGTCAGTGGGCAGCTATCTTGTGGCTCTCCTTTGACGGTAAAGGTAGAGATAAGCTCCTCACTACTTGAGTCGAGGACGCTAACAATTACCAGATCCTGAAGAACACACTGATTGATGGGTTCGGCCTAACCACTGAGCAGTACAGGTTGCTGTTCAGGGATACCCAGAAAACTCAGTCTCAGGACTGGTCTGATCTCGTTGATTGTGCCACTAAGGCTTTGGAGGGCTGGTTGCTGGGCAGTAAGGTTACTGATTACACAGGATTGTATAATTTGATCATGCGAGAACAGACTTTAAACAATTGTCAGAACCAGTTGTTGCATCAGCACCTTGTCGACTCGGATCTGACCTCTCCCCAAGAATTGGGAAAGAAGGCAGACAGATGGGTCAGAACAAGGGTTAAGCAAAACCAGGGCCAGAACCAGGGTGGTCAGAAGAAAGCAGACCGGAAGGGTAAAGATTCGAAAGGGGAACAAACTGACCAGAAGTCTTCAACAGGTCCCCAACAACCCAAAGAGGGGGGGGGGGGGGGTCAGGCTTCCCAGAAAAAGAAGAATCAAGAAGGCCAATCGAAAAGGTGGTGCCAATACTGTAAAAGTAAAACTCACTGGTTTAGTGAGTGCACCAAGAAAGGAGGGCAGACTCCTGCTACTGCAGCCCCTAAGGCACCTGTGCCCCCTAGTACAGCCAGCAGTAGTAGTGCGCCTCCCAAGGGACTAGTTGGGTTAACCTTGGGTTCTGAGGGGTGTGACAGCTTAGCTGGTACGCTCACTCAGGCTGTCCTTGTCTGTACAGGGGATGTGGATATATCCCCTGATGTCAGTCCCAATACTTTGGGCAAATACCGACAGACGCCTTTAATAAATGGCAGAATGGCTCAGGCCTATAGGGACACTTGTGCCAGCGTCACCATGGTGACGCCTAACTTTGTGGACCCTGGACAGATCATGCCAGGTACAGATTTCCTGGTGACCAATGCCAGCAACGTCACTACCAGTCATAGTATGGCGATTGTTGCTTTCTCCTGGGGAGGGGTAAATGGCCAGAAAAAGGTTGTTGTTAGTTCAGACCTCCCAGTGGATTGTTTGTTGGGCAATGATTTGGAGTCATCACAATGGTCAGAAGTGGAGCAACGGACTCACATGGAGATGTTAGGCTTGCCAGCACACGTGTTTGCTGTGACCAGGTCACAGGTCAGACGATGCCCCACTGAACAGGTGCTGGATCCTGGAACAACGGACCAGACACCACCCAAGAAGCAGAGCAGTCGGGTTAAGGCTTCGCCTTCCCCCTTGCCCCAGGTCGAGGATCAGGTCTCAGAGGAGGCTGACCTCCAAGAATTGCGGGAAACTGAACCTAAAGAACCCGAACTTGATCAAGTTGAGTTTCTGGGCTCAGGGGGACCCACACGAGAGGACCTGGGGAAGGACCAGTTAGACTGCCCTTCTCTTGAACCCCTCAGACAGCAGGCTGCTGCTGAGGCTGCTGGGAACGCCACAGGTACCCACAAGGTATACTGGGAAAATGGACTCCTGTACACTGAGGCAAGAGACCCCAAGCCTGGCATGACCAGGAGGCTGGTCGTCCCCTTGTCTCAGCGTGGTTTCCTCCTTACCTTGGCCCACGAGATTCCCTTGGCAGGACACTTAGGCCAGACGAAGACGTGGGACAGGCTTGTCTCACACTTTCACTGGCCTCACATGAACGAAGATACCAAGGAGTTTTGCCGCTCCTGTGTCACTTGCCAAGCCAGTGGTAAGTCAGGTGGCACGACAAAGGCCCCCCTTATACCAATGCCTGTGGTGGGGGTGCCCTTTGAACGGGTGGGGATTGACATCGTCGGTCCCATGGAACCACCAACAGCATCAGGGCACAAGTTTATACTGGTGGTAGTGGATCATGCCACCAGGTATCCCGAAGCTATTCCCCTTAGGACCACTACAGCGCCTGTTGTGGCAAGAGCCCTAGTTGGAGTATTCTCCAGAGTGGGCTTCCCTAAGGAGGTCGTCTCCGACAGAGGTGCAAACTTTATGTCGAGCTACTTAACTGCTATGTGGAAGGAATGTGGTGTCAACTACAAGTTCACTACGCCCTATCATCCACAATGCAATGGGCTTGTTGAGAGATTCAACAGGACCCTGAAAGTGATGATTCATGGACTACCTGAAAAGCTTCGGCGTAGATGGGACGTCCTGATCCCCTGCCTTTTATTCGCTTACAGAGAAGTCCCACAGAAGGGGGTTGGCTACAGCCCTTTTGAACTTTTGTACGGGCATCCTGTAAGAGGACCCCTGTGTTTGGTGAAGGAAGGATGGGAGAGACCTCTCAAAAAGCCTGCAACCAACATAGTGGACTATGTGCTTGGTCTCCGCTCGCGGATGGCTGAATACATGGAGAAGGCATCCGAAAACCTTAAGGCCAGCCAAGAACTCCAAAAAGCTTGGCATGACCAAAAGGCTGTCTTGACTGTTTACCAGCCCGGACAGAAGGTGTGGGTGTTGGAGCCAGTGGCCCCAGCAGCACTCAAGGACAAGTGGTCCGGGCCCTACACCATCCTGGAGAAAAAGCGAGAGGTCACCTACCTGGTAGACCTGGGAACTCCCCGGAGCCCCCACAGGGAGCTCCATGTCAACAGGCTCAAGGCATATGTCGACAGGAAGGACATGAGTTTGCTCATGGCCATAGATGAGGGACAGGAGGAGGAGAGTGACCCTCTCCCCGACCTGCTCACTCAGAATCCTGACGATGGATCGGTAGATGGTGTTGTCTTTTGTGGCAGCCTCTCCGAACATCAACAGGAGGATTGTAAACAGGTTCTTCAATCCTTCCGGCATATGTTCTCTCGAACACCCAGTCAGACCAATTGGTGCACCCATGAGGTTGACACTGGTGACAGCTTGCCCGTCAAGAGTAAAATCTACCGGCAGCCTGATCACGTTAGAGACTGCATCAAGAGTGAAGTGCAGAAAATGTTGGAGCTGGGAGTCATTGAACCCTCAGATAGCCCTTGGGCTAGTCCCGTAGTTCTAGTGCCGAAACCTCACACCCCGGGCGGTAAGAAAGAGATGAGGTTCTGCGTAGACTACAGGGGTCTCAATGCAGTCACTAAGACTGACGCCCACCCAATACCAAGGGCAGACGAGCTTATCGATAGATTGGCTTCGGCCAACTACCTAAGTACGTTTGACCTGACAGCTGGGTATTGGCAAATCAGGTTAGCCGAGGACGCCAAGCCTAAGACCGCATTTTCTACCCCTGGTGGGCATTATCAGTTCGTGGTGATACCCTTTGGTTTGAAAAATGCACCTGCCACCTTCCAACGGTTGGTGAATCACGTTCTCACCGGGCTGGATGACTTCTGTGCGGCATATCTTGACGATATTGCTGTCTTTAGCTCCACCTGGGAGGATCACCTGGTCCACCTGCGTAAAGTGTTAGAGGCTCTGCAAGCAGCAGGTCTCACTATCAAGGCTACTAAGTGCCAGATAGGGCAGACACAGGTTGTATACTTGGGCCACCTCGTCGGTGGAGGCCAAGTTCAACCACTGGAGAGCAAGATACAGTCAATCAGGGACTGGGCTCCTCCAACCACCCAGACTCAGGTTCGAGCTTTCTTGGGTCTGACTGGTTACTACCGGAAGTTCGTCAGGAATTACGGATCGATTGTGACTCCGCTCAATGAACTGACGAGTAAGAAAATGCCAAAAAAAGGTTCAGTGGACAGCGAGCGGTCAAAAAGCATTCGATGACCTAAAACAGGCCATGTGCACGGCACCTATCCTCAAGAGTCCAGACTACTCCAAACCATTCATTGTCCAAACAGATGCTTCTGAGTTGAGTGTGGGAGCTGTTCTATCTCAACTGAATTTTGATGGTAATGACCAGCCCATTGCTTTTATAAGCAGACGGCTGACCCCCAGAGAGAAAAATTGGTCAGCTATAGAGAGGGAGGCCTTCGCTGTGGTGTGGGCCCTGAAGAAACTGAGGCCATACTTGTTTGGCACTCATTTCAAGATTCAGACCGACCATAAGCCCCTCCTATGGCTAAATCAGATGAAGGGTGAAAACCCCAAACTGCTTAGGTGGTCCATTTCCCTACAGGGGATGGACTTCACAGTGGAGCATAGACCTGGCACTGATCATGGCAATGCAGATGGGCTCTCCAGGTATTTCCACTTAGAACAAGAAGACTCACCTGGTCAAGGTTAGCTTATTGTCCCAACGTTTGGGGGGGGGGGGGGGGGGTCATGTAGGAGAGTAGGGTCTGCAATCCTATGATCACCCGGACTTTTTGCTTTTGTTTCACTGGTTTACAACTTTCTCGGGCGGTGGGCCTGCCAATCAGACCCACAGCCTAGCTGTTCTCTCGCTAAATTGATGTGTACCTTAGGTGCATTACCCAATTGGAACTGGGCCACCCTGTCAGACCCTGTAACTCAGGGCATCGGTGTACCCAGGGCCTACCAGGGGCTGAAGCATGTATTATGCCACCCCTGGATGGCCATCTAAATCTGACACAACTGGCTGCACGACAGCTGGGGCCACGTGGCGTACTCGCCCGTTGCTGTAGGTGTAGTATCCCTATACCCAACCTTAAAATGGACACCCGAGTTCCTCTCAGTCACTCCTATGGCAGGCCTTGATAATCCTGAAGGCAGAGTGCATGGAACCGTGTGAATTGGGCTCTGGCACGAGCCGAGCCCAGTTGCAGCTTGCGGAACCAAGACCCAATGGCTGTTCCATGATAACGCGTATCATATCGGTAACTTCGGTATCGCGTTATCAAGACATGTCGAGTAAGGTGTCATACGAATCAGGATGCTGCCCCCTCATCAATACTGGCGACGAGGTTAGCATTCCGCCCTTCTAGAGGGACACGACATGTGCGTAACTGTGAACCCCGGTTAAAGTTAACTGAAGCCTCAGCTCCACAAAATGGACGCTGCCACCACAGACACAAGTCTGACCTCCTGCTGCTGGGAGTCCTTCCAGCAAGGAGAGCTTGGACAAAGGGTTTCCTGTCAAGGGCGGTGTTCGCACCGTCCCAGACAGGGTTTGTGTATTCTGGGTAGGTAGGGCTTTGCAAGAAGGTGACTGCGGAGTGGCACCCCGGTGCTCACTACGCATCTGCCGGCTAGAACCAGTTCCAGGGGCGCGCAGCCCCTGACCTGGGGAAAGTCCAGCAGGGGGAGAGGGGTGTAACTACCCCCCTTCCTGGTCCCACCCTTAGGGCAGGACCTAGTCATGTACCCACCCCTTTCTTTAGGATAAAGGCCGGAGCGGGGACCCTTCCAAATCAGATCATCTTTGAATCAAGAATACTTTCTACGAAAGGACTTCGAGACTCTTCTCAAGATTTCTCCCTTGTGGCTAAGGAGTAGTCACCCTGCATCCGCAGGCACCACCTAAGAACTCTGCGGTTTGCTGCAAGTCCTTCCTTAAGGATCCGACGGCCCAGCTCGACGAGAACCGGCTTCCCTGGCACCTCTGACCTCTACCCACGTCGTCAGCTCAGCTGAGATCTGTGGGTGCGACGAGACCTCGAGGGACCGGCCATCATCAAAACCTGCACGCTTTCTTAATCAGCACGACCATCGAAGCAATTCTCTGGTGAGTGCTCTGGGGTCCAAGAAGCCCCGACCCTGAGTAGCTCCAGCACCGAAGTGCAGTCTCCCAGCATCTCCACGATCTGCGTGGGGCCCTTCTGCTCGCTGCTCAGCACGTTGTCTGGTCACTAGCCGCTGGCTTGTGCCCTTCTTTGACGACATCCGACAACCAACGCTGCTGGTCTGGTTGCTCCAGACCGGCCCTTGCTCCCTTTTTCGAGAGGAGTACCCCGGACCCTCCTGGTCCACTCAAGACGCCATCTTAGGCCCACCACGTGGCCCTGAGATCTGCCAAGGCTTGTTGCCCCAATCCTGGGCTCAGCGACGCCGACAGCATCAACCTTCGTGGGACAGCTCGCCCCTCCATCCTGTTCGCCGACAACACCTCCTGGTCCGTGAGACTGCAGAGCCTAGCGTCGCCCACTCACCTAGTCGAGGTGACGGCCATCCGGTGCCTTCCTGGTACCCTCTGACTACTGGCTAGTAGTACGAACTTGGTCCCCTCTGCTTTCAGGTATCAACGATCACTGATCCAGGCTTGGATCTCTACGAACTATTCATCACTGGTCGCCGGCCAGCAACTCCTTTTCTTCCGGCTCCTGGCTCGTCAGCAAAGACCCCCGACGCCTGTAAGACTTGTGCAGCCGCAGCCCTCGTGGCTAGGTAACTTCGGCATTTCGGTGCCTGCATAGTCTCCTTACTCTAGGGTCCCGAGTCCCTCGCTTCCGACTTGCCTTATCGGGTCCGCCCGAGACCACTAAACTTTCGTGCCCTCGGGCACTTGTTTTAAATTGTGCACTTGAAGTATTTTCTAAGAGCTTTGGTTCTGTGCTTAGTACCCTGTCCTCATAAAGAGTACAGGGCTGTTGTGATTCTAATAAATATACTGTTTATTTTCATAACACTTGTGTGGTGTCCTTTCACTTGGTGTTCAAGGGGTATGTGATGGTATAACAGCTGGCTTAACACGCCCTCTAGAGTTTAGCCCGAAGACTGCTCGTATCCACGCTACTAGGATAGCTGGTCTAAGGTTGACTTACAACCAATCACCATAAGGGTCGTTTGGAACGATACATAGTGGTCACTTGAATAGCGAACGCTGCATATCCGGCCAACTTCTCAAATTATCTATTAGTGTAATTGCCATTCGTGATCCACTAGGATCCTGGGGTAGAGTTTAAAGGCATGCAAAGATCAGGCCAGGTGGTTCATCAATACAGAATTCCCTTGGATGTCCAGCCACTCCTCAGCAGAGGGTCCAGGACCCCACACAGCCCAGCTTGTTTCAATACAACATGGTTGTGGTGTTGCATGTGAGCACCTGTACCAGCTTTCCTTTGATGGAGGACAGAAAGCCCAGCAAAGCAAATCGCCCTCTACTCTAACAAGCAGAATTGGAGTAAAGTCAGTGCCAGAGACCAGAGTCAACTGATCTCCACATTTCCTAGGAGGCCTTAACACTGCAGTCCTGTATCACCGTCAGTTGTGGATGGGAACAAGAAAAGGGCCTGCCATTGACCCAATTGTGATCCAATAGTTACCACTGCAGATCTTCTGCAGTTTCACTTTAAATTTGGATACAATCCAACATATGTCCTTGATGTTATGTCCCAAGGAACTTTATGTCCCACTACAGAGCCTCCATCTGAATTCTGGCATGTGCCACCAGTAGGATGCCAACACTCAAAGCTGCCTCAGTCATTTGCATAGAGATCCACGAGAGAGGCTGAAACATCAAGAGCATATCAATATCTTGAACTCTCCATTCCAGGAGGATGTCCTGAAATGATATTGCACCCAGAATGGCTGAGAAGAAAGGGAGCATCTGTGAAGGAGTCTGTTGTGACTTAGGCACATTGATAGTGAACCCCACAATGGTAGGAGATTTGCTTTGTCTGGAGGTGGCTGACCGCTTCCTAGGGCGAATGTACTTTCAACAGCCAGTTGTGGAGGTAGGGAAAGACTGAAAGCCCTGACCATCATTGTGCTGCGATGTGAACACGCAAAGGGCAATGGCGAGCACAAAGGGAGTGCTGCAAACTGAAAATGCTCCTGGCCAACCGTGAACACCTGTGGGCCTCCAGGACTGATATGAAAAACATCCTGCAGATCCAACACCACTCTCTAAAGTCCAGGTGGGGCAGGACCTTGGCTAGCATGAGCATCTTGAATTTGTCCTTCTACAGGAAGGCCCTGAGAGGTTGAAGATATAAAATAGGATAAAGGTCTTCGTCATTCAGCACAAGGAAGTAAGGAAGTAGTGGAAGCAACTCCCAGTTTCTACTTCAGAGGCCAGTACCCTCTCAAGTGCGCATCTGTCCAAAAAGGCTTGCACTTCCTGCTATAAGACAGACATATAATCCACCGTCAGCCACCTGGATGGCTATGGAAAGTATGGTGGCGTAGAAAGGGCACAGCACCTGAGCAGATTTGTAAGATCCACTTCTCTGTCTTGATGGCCTGCAACCCTTGGAGAACGTATCAAATCCTGCCTTCGACGAGGTGGCAGTGTGTAGGCAATGACACACAAAAGTGGTTTCATGAATGCAGCTGCTGGAATGGCAGAGGAATAAGAGATAAATTGTCCCTACTGTGCTCTTTGTCTCTGGGAACCGCAACCTCGGTCGCTAAAATGCTGCAAAGTCTGTTGTGCTGAATGAAGGGTCTGGCATGGACAAAAGGGGAACCCTCTACAGTAGCTATGAAGAGGTCGAAATTACTGGTGGAATTGCCTTCTGAGAGGAGACATGATCATGGAACATGATGTGGCACTGCTCACTTTAAAACTCTCCAAGGCGGAGTGTCAGGTCCTCCCCACACCTGCACAGAGTTACAAGGACAGGTCCACATCCCCAGTGTCAGCATCTCACTGCGCCGGCAAGGGCGCAGTCACAAGAATGCAAGAACAGGCTGGCTGTGCTCTCATGTAGGAGCTGCGCTGGCTGTGGAGGTCTGGGTGCCAGCATCTCATGTTCAGCTGGGGCCTCAAGTACTTAATTGCCTCACCCTCTGAGGGTCAGGCATTGTCCCGCTGTTCACCAGGAGAAGACATGGGGGCTTCTACAACTTTTGCTTCCATTCACAGAATCTTGCAAGACTTCCAGCAAAGGCGGCCATCTTGGGAGGGACCTGCATATAAAATAAGGCTTTGCCCACAGCAAACTGCCAATGTTTTCATGAACAAACCAGTGGTAAGACCTCCCAGTAATTCTGTCAGTGAGTTTGGACATTTTGTGGTCTTAAAGATACCAAATAAGGAGGAGCAGTGATTCAGTTTACCAGCTTGTGCGTTTGGAACAAGTGTCAAGTTCTATGTCCAATTCTTGAAGTTATGACATGCCTGACACACCCTCATTTAGTAGAACTTTGATTTAATAGAAGTCTTATGGTGTTTTTGAGATGAGATAACACATACAGAATTGTGTTTTGCTTACCGATTATTACAGGGTTTTCGTTTTTTTTTTCATTGCCAGTGAAGAAACTAGCGCTTGGTATCCTTCAAGAGCTTTCGGCTCACTAGAACTTGGACTTTTTGGGACAATTATCTCATGTATTATGTAAAAGGTTCACAGCTGATTTTAGATTTACTTCACTAAGATGACATTGAGAGCTTAAAATATAAGTTTACTAAGAGTGTACTAATTCTGCTCTTTGTTTACAGGGTAGCAGTTCAGATTCCTCAATTCACCCTTTCCTCATCCCCATCAGGCCTGTTCGAGGGCTCAGCCCTCAGCTTTCCTACTTCCAGTAAGCTTAGATCACCAGAGGTAGGACAGATTTACCCAAGTTTACTAGATTTGCCACCAGAACCTGGTTTAACCATTACTCAACAATTTGCAAGTACAATTCTTTGCGCTCTCTGGAGTTTGAGTGTAGTGGGAAGGATCAGTTTCCCAATTGAATTTCTTATGTTTCTTCTGTGCCTTCCCAGGTCTCTGACTGTGATGACAACCTGCTTTGGGAATGACATCTTGAACAGGAACTTCATTTTGATTAGGCATAGGTTATTTTTGTGCTTGGCATTGTAGAGACTGGCTTCAAGTTCCAATATAGCTTTCTGTTTCACCTCGGCACAAGTCACCCCAGGCCTAGAGGTCATGGTATGACTGCAGGAGCCATAAACAGACTTTGTGAGTGTGTCACTGACATTTCTTTGCAACAGTTCCTGCATGGCCTAAACCCTGTGGCTTTAGGAGATGACATTTCCCTTGCACATTGTATACATTTTAATGAAAAGCCTAGTAAAAAACACAGGGAGAATCTTCAGATCCATGTATGAAGGAGTGGAAAGAAAGGAAGTGACGTCAGCTCGCACAAATGCGGTTCTGCTAGTCACTTCAAGGAGCACAGCGATGGCAGGGGCATGGAGCTTCACAACGCCAGCGCCCAACAAAGTTGAGAACTGCTTTGGATCCAGTCCGAAACCTAGGGATGATTTCCAAGGTGAGAAAGAAAACAAGTTACTTACCTGTAACTTTAATTCTCCAGTATTGGAAACTTTCATAGATTCACATGCTTGAATCATTTCCCGTAGTCGAGATGGGAGTCCCCGGTATATATAAAAGTAGTTGTTCAAATCACTATAAATCAGAAACCAGACCTCGGCCATCCTAGTTTTGTAACATATCCACCTCTTTTTGTAAAAGAGACCAAATAAAATCAATAACCAATCAGATTAGCCTCACCCAGACCCTCAGATTTTCGTAGCTGTAGTGCCACCGTATAACCATAAAATGCAGAAGGTAGAGCTTTCCCAGGGGAGGAGGGTGGGTGCAAGTGAATGTATGACATTTTCCAATACTGGAGAACTAAAGTTACAGGTAAGTAACTTGTTTTCTTACTCCAGTATTGGAACTTTCATAGATTCCCATGCATGTATCAGAGTAGCTAGCAGTCATGAGCACATTTCATTGCGTATATCAAATTCAACGTAAACAAACAATGCATCAATAAGATTAACACCTTAGCTGCGTGTAAACATCCCTCCCCAGTGCTGCGCTGTCCATTGGAACCAGTGCTGAATGGACGTCCAATGGTCGTGCGCAGCACTGGGGAGGTAGCACTGCTGACGACCGTTGGCCGTCAGCAGCAATTAAGGGGTTAAAGTAGTCAATAAATATCAAGTAAATATCAGTTTAGACTTAATCAATTTCTTATTTCTTTTTTTTTTAGAGCAAGAAGATAATCTCAAAAATCAGAGTAAATAACATATCTGCATGCATTCAGAAATAAGCACTCATATTAAAATTAAACTAAGAATGTGCAAAGAAAGTATACAGAAAAAGGAAGGAGGGAAAGCTCACCGCTATTGAAAGAGGTTCCTCAGGACTGCTTGACCCATTGCAGCGTTGCTGCGCACTGAAGAATCCAAGCGGTAATGTCTTGTGAAGCTATGAGTGCTCTTCCAGGTTGCTGCCCTGCAGATGTCCAGGATAGGCACACCCGCAAAGAAGGCCGTAGAAGAAGAGATTGTCTTCATGGAGTGAGCACTGACCTTCACCTCAAGGGGCTTCCCCGCTGCTTGATGACAATATTTGATAGCGCTTGAAATCCAACATGCAATCCCCTCCTTGGAAAGGGGAAATCCTTTAAGAAGAGCACTGTAAGCCACAAAGAGCTGAGGTGATTTTCTAAAATCCTTAGTTCTCTGAAGATAGAACTTCAGGTAACGAGTAAAGAGATCTTTCAGCCGGAGTCGTAGGCTGAGGGAAAAAACACTTAAGAATTACTGGTTAATTTAAGTGAAAGTCCAAAGATACCTTTGGGATGAACTTGGGGTTGGTAACTGGTATAACGGTTTCATTCTTGAATTGAAGGAAGGGCTCTTGAATGGTGAGTGCCTGTAACTCGCTGACCCTCCTAGTTGAAGTCAAAGCTAGAAGAAGAGTCACCTTCCAAGAGAGGAATTTCAAGTGATTTATGTATCGTTCCAATGGCTGCTTCATGAGCTACGACAAGACCAGATGTAGGTGCCATAGTGGTGGAGGAGGCTTCACTGGAGGAGGCTAGAAAAAGGCCTTTCATTAACTGCTTAACAATCCTTGCCGACCAGAGCAAAGGGCCTCATGATGTTCTCCTGAATCGAGAAATGGCTGCAAAATGAATTTTAATAGATGAATGAGCCAGACCTGTTTTCACCAAAGCAAGAATGTAAGGAAGGATTTCATGAGCCGAGGAAGAGAATGGGCGAACCCCAGAAAAACCTCTTCCACTTCAGCTCGTAAGGTTTGTTTGTACTTGGAGCACAAGCTTGAGAGAGAATGTCTACATTCATTCCGTAGAGAGTTTTACATCGAGAAATTCTCTGTGCTCAGGAGCCATGCCGATAATTGCAGGGATCGGGGTTCCGGATGCAACACTTGACCCTGGGACATTGTCAACAGAGATGGGATCGGATCCAAAGGCACTGGATACTCCAGGGATATAAGAAGACGTTCCGTGAACCAGTACTGGCGAAGCCAAGACAGAGCTATTAGAATCATCTTGCATGGTTCCGTCTTCAACTTCTTGAGAAGCCTTGGGGATCTGCGGGATGGGGGAAAAGCGTAAACAAAGGCACCTGACCATGCCATCGAAAAAGCATTCCTCAAGGATCCCCGATGGTGATGTCATCTTGCGTAGAACTGCATTGCTTGTTCGCCGGAGTAGCAAAGAGATCGATGGCTGGTCTGCCCCATAGACTAAAAATTTCATCTAGAGTCTGCTGATCCAACTCCCATTCGTGGCTGACTGATTGCATTCTGCTTAGTGAGTCTTCGGTCTCGTTTTGTGTCCCTGGGAGATGCTCTGCCTTCAGTGCGACTATATGCAAGATAGCCCATACCCAGACGGCCTGAGTCTCCGCTGACAGCAGACGAGATCTTGTGCCACCCTGCCTGTTGATGTAGTGCATGGCCGTAGTATTGTCTGTTCTTATTAAGACTGATTAATTTCTAATCCTTTGAGGAAAACTTGCAAGGCCAGGCGAATCGCCCCGAGTTCCAGCAAATTGATCAGTAAATGACGATGGTGGTCCAACTACCGCCCACCTATCTGGAGGTCCTGTAGAACCACTCCCCAGCTCTGCAGCGATGCATCTGTTGTGATAATTGGAGGAGCTGGGTT
The DNA here is from genome assembly GCF_964263255.1 of Lissotriton vulgaris. Classification (NCBI taxonomy): domain Eukaryota; kingdom Metazoa; phylum Chordata; class Amphibia; order Caudata; family Salamandridae; genus Lissotriton; species Lissotriton vulgaris. Next base: position 186,798,276 of record NC_141693.1, read on the forward strand.
GACCGTGAAGGAGAGACCTTGGAAAATGTTCTCCACCAGAGTCCACCATGAGGTGGCTTCTCTCATTGGTGCAGTCACCGTGATCACATCTTTGAAAGATCTGTCCACCTGTCACCACTGTAAGTCGAGCTCTTCTTGAAGAGGGTGCATTCGTAATCTGCAGTGAGGAATCAGAGCAATGCAGGATGAAATGGATCCCAGAAGGGACTTGTAGAGGCGAACTAGAAGTGACCTCTTTTTTGAAGCAGGTGGGCCATTGATCTTAGCTTTGCTTGCCTTTCCACTGTAGGGAAAGCCTTGTTCTGAGACTAATCCAATATCCAATATGCTCCTAGGAATTAGGCGCTTCTTGAATGGCACAAATTAGATTTTTTTGCATTGAGTGAAAGACCCTGGCTCTTGAACAGCTGTGTACAAGTTGTTACTGACCCCTCGGCTGCCTCTTTGGTAGGAGCCTTTAGCAGACAGTCGACCAGGTAAGGGAAAACCTGGTGCTGATGTTTTCTCAGAAAAGCTACCACCGGGGCTGGCATCTTTGTAAAGACTCTTGGTGACGATCTGACGCCGAAGGGGAGGACCTTGAATTGAAAGTGGTCTTGGCTACTGAGAAGCGAAGGAACTTCCTGTTGGATGGATGAATGGGAACATGCAAATATACATCCCCTAGATCTAAAGTGGCCATGAAATCTCCTGAATTTAAAAGACAAAGAATGTCCTGTAAGGAGACCATTTGGAACAATTGTTTGATGAGATAGGTGTTGAGCTCCCTCAGATCTAGAATAGGGCGCCACTTTTCCACAGTCTTGTGAACCAGAAAGAACCAGGAGTAGAATCAATTTCCCCTCTGCGAGATATGAACTGGTTCTATCGCCTCTTTCTGGAGCATCTGCTGGACCTCCAAATGCAGGAGACAAAGATGTTTGTTTCTGTGGCGCGGGGGCTTGGTTGGAAGAGGATGGACAAACTCCAATGTGCGGCCAAATTGGATGACATTGCGAACCCAACGATCCAATGTTATTCGTTGCCAATCTTGGAAGTACTGCAGTATCCTGCCACCCACAGGTGTTACATGAGGTGGAGGAACAGTAGACAGAGCCAGGCAGCCGCTATTGGCGCCTAGAGTACTCCTTCCCCGGTCGTCCTGCTCGTCCTCGGTTCGTGGAACTGGAGTAAGAGGAGGACTGATCCTGCCGCTAGTTATATTGAGGCCGGTAGGATTGCGACGCAAGCGTATACAAGGAGTACCGGTATTGCTGGTATCCTCCTCTGTATGAGGGAAGACCTCTACCTCTTGCACCCTGAAAGGGGACCTTGCGGTATTGCAGTGTCCCTAACGAACATGCAGTGTATGTGTCTTTTTTAATGCCCAGTGGGGCATCGCCTATGTTTGCCGAAGAGCGCTTCACCATCAAAGGGAAGATCTAAAATCTTGTTTTGCAGCTCTGGTCTGAACAAGGTGGCACAGAGCCATCCTTGGCGTCGTAGAACTGCTGCTCCAGCCAGGGAACGGATTGCAGTTGTTGCAATATCCATTGCGCAGTAGATTACCTCTGATGAGGCTCTCTCTCCTTCTTGGAGAATCTTTTGAGCTTCTGCCTTGCTGTCCTCAGGCAGTTGGTCTAAATAGGGGGGAGAGGTCACAACACATCTGGGGTCGAAGCGCCCTAAGATGGCTAAGGCGTTAGCTGCTTTGACGAGCAGACTGGACATCGACGAGAACCTCTTGCCAGCATTGTCCAAGCGTCTGCCTTCCTTATCTGGAGGCGTTGTTAAAGGTGCCGCTGGATTTCTAGATCTCCTCTGTGCTGCCTGTAAAATAACAGAGTCTGGCTTTGATTGGCTCACCAGGCAAGCCGGGCGGTCCTCCGGAGCCTTGTATTTCTTTTCTAAACAAGGAAGCACCGGGACTACCATACCCGGGGTCTTCATCACCTTGAGCCCTTCTTCCCAAACGTGACCAACAATAGGGATTGTCCACGTGGATCTTTTAAAAGGCTCTTTAAAATCGTACCGGAAACATTCAGACTGTACAGATGGCATAGGCAAATCCAACCTTTTAGCTGCGCTTTCCAACAAATTATGGAAACCACCAATTTTCCCAGGTGGAGAATCCACAGGCAGCGGAGAAGGGGAAGCAGGAGCAGGAAAAATGTAATCATCCCATTCTCTATCTGGATCTGGAAGGTCAGCCTGATCCTGGTCCTCATCCGAGGTGTCAGCATGGACCTGAGGAACTGAAGGCAGTGGATCCACTATCAATTGAAGTGGAGGTGGCAGTAGCCGAAGCGTGGAAGGCCTTGCTGGCGGGAGAGCGGTAACTGAAACAAGCTCCTGTACCGGAGATGGTGTTGGAAACCTCATACAGATCATTTCCTCCCGATAACCTCAATGATAGTCTTGGAGGATCATACTCCTGCTGGTCATCATACCCTTCCTGAGAATCCAAGTCCTGGCACTGAATGTGTAGTTCAGAAGGGCTAGGAGCATAGCCATACAGACCTTCATCCTCGTCTAGAAGGTGGTTAGGCAGAAGAGGAGTCACTTTGCTTGGGGAAGTGATCTCCGGAGTAATGTGACGGTTTCTGATGGTTACAGCAGAAATTGTATCCATAGTTGACGAGGTAGTCGACGGTGTCTTCAACAATGTAGATGTTGTCATTGACTGTCCCGTCGATGATACTATAGTCATGACCGTCAAGGCAGTAGTCGCTACAGTAGTCTGAATCACAGCCGTCGACATCCTCATCGAAATTGTCAACGATACCGTCGACATTTTCGCCATGACTGATGACGCCGCATCAGACTTCCCCACTGTCGACGATGAAGATAAGGAGACTCTCGTCGACGATCCCGTTGGAGTCAAAGAAGAATGAGGAGATTTTACCTTCTCGCTACATGTTGACGAAGACAATGACTGTTTCTTCGTTGACGCTGTCGTCGGCGGAATTTTCTTCACATGTTTATCGTCAGAGGAACAGAAGAGGGCTTTTTGAAGTCCTTTTTTCTGTGAGAAGATGGAGGAACAGAGCTAGACTTCCTCACTGCAGTCTCCCCAGTAGAAAGTCCTTCCCTCTCCTTTACACCTCGGTGAGCAGATTTGTCTGGACGTTGCCTGTCAGACCCCAGTGAGGTCTTTTTCGAGGCTTTCCCAGGACAGTTTGCAGAAGAAGAGTCTGATCTCCCCCTTTTGAGAGATCTTCTAGAAGACGCAGCTAATGACCTAACAGTCGTCGCTGAAAACAGGCTCACTCCTGGATTTCAACTTCTGAAGCCAGGTCAGGAGACGACTCTCAAGGTCACTCAAGGTCTTGGTTGAAAAAGTACGGCATATCTTGCAATCCTTGGCCTTATGATCTGGATACAGGCAATAGATGCATTCCTTGTGAGGGTTATCTACATAAAGCCTCTTTTTAGAGCAGGTGGCACAAGCTCTAAAAAGGCCTTTTTTTCTCCTTCACAGACATGTTGAATAAAGATGAAGAACCAACATGAAGAAAAGCTCTTGAAAAAACTCTAGTAATAGAAGTAACAGGAAAAAACTGAGCAGAGCTCAGTGGAGACTTCCTAGCATAACATGCGGTAGAAAATCTGAGGTTCTCTCAGGAAGTTTCTACAGGGTGAGGCTAATCTGATTGGTTATTGATTTTATTTGGTCTCTTTTACAAAAAGAGATGGCTATGTTACAAACTAGGATGGGCCTAGGCTTAGTTTCTGATTTGAAGTGATTAGTAGTACTATTTTGATATATACACCGGGGACTCCCATCTCAACAATGGGGAAAGATTCAAGCATGGGCATTTATGAAAGTTCCAATACTGGAGTAATCTGGGGTTAGAGGTATCCATCAGAAATAGATATACATACAAATACTGTTCCCAAAGTGGTACACTCTTCTAAAGGTGATACCATTCAAAGTAGAATACACACAGCCAAATTCTATGCTGATCGCTGGGTTTCGTGTGAGGATAGACCGCTTCTAAATGATTAGTTGTACGTGCAATCTTCTATGGTAGGGTAGTTGTCCAAATTTGAGAGGTATTGAAAATAGACTGTCACCCAAAGGGCATCCGCTGGTAACCTACAAGTCAAGGACAGTTCCAAATGTTGGAGGCCCAGACAGTGTCTTTCTTAAGAGGAATAGAAGAAAACTTTTTAGAAGTTACTTGATCCTTCACTAAAGAAACTTCAGAAACAGCATCATTAACTTTAACAACTTGTCCCCTTATTTCACTAACAAATTTCTCAGATTGTTCAATACCTTTAGCGATATTATCTACAGCACTTAAGGATGATTCAGTACCCATCCATAGTCTTTCTTGAATTTTCTTGCTTTTAGTTTTCATCATAATCTGATCCCTTAAAACCTGCTCAAAGTAAATAGTTTCAAAAGCACAAGATCCCGCTAAAGTGAGTTAAGTAGCCACATAGTCATTAATAGACGCATCTACCTTTTGTGCACGAGAATACAATTTAAACCTTTCCTTGACAGTGTTGATTTTCCTACCAAATCTAATACTCATTTGTTCAATAGCAACATCGTAAACATTGGTATATCCGGAACCTTCAATGGGTGGCAAATTTGCAAATTCTTTCAAACCTGCCCCTCCTAAACAGTGCTTTAAAAGTCCAAGTTTTCTCTAAGGAGAACAACCATCCTCTTCTAGTCTAGAACGTCAACATAAGCCATTAACATTGGATACCACAACTTCCAATCCATCTTAGGTTCGCCAGCTACTGGCAAGAAGTGTGGGGGTGCTACGATATTAGACATGACTAGAGTACAATAGATAAAAAAAAAAAAAATAATAAGCACTAAACTGTACCTGTAAGCATTTACTCTAACAAAATGGTCCAAATTTACACAACGTAATAGCAAAATTAAATAGTCAATGGCTTTGTAAATATCTGAAAATGAAATAGGTTATTGAAATAAATAAATTAAAATAATAAAAGAAGTCACCGAAGTCTGTTTAGTTACAAATTACAGCACTTAGCTCTGTAAAGTTTCAACTGTAGTACTCGATTGGCAAAGTCTATGTAGTTACAATTTGCAGCACTTAGGTCTGTAAAGCTTCCACTGTAGTACACGATTGGCAAAGTCTATGGCACAACATGAAAAGAAATCAATTGGATGCGCTTTCCATGTGGGCAAGAAAAAAAAAATACGAGATTACACTTAATGAGAAATAGTAACGCGTTGCTATGATAACGAACGCTAACACAATCACGTCACAACGTGATAGGATTCCCAGTGTGCATCGCGCTATGACGTGTGGTGAAAGTTGAGATCTCTTCATGCAAAAGAGAACAGCTCGAGCACACATCGGTGAGTAATTCAAACTAAAACAATGATGCAGCAATCTAGAGAATGAAATTTGAGGCAATATAAAATCCAAAATGGTAGAAAAACTCAGACAAACTGATTGTAAATGCAATTCCTTAAATTGCAATGTCTGACTAACAGCAACAAATTTTGTAAGTCACATTCCACCGCCGAAAAACTTCAACACAACAGACTTGCATTTCATTCAAATCTTGGTAAAGCAAAACTAGTACCATGAAGCACTTCAAACTGCCGCAGTCATAAATAATCACAGACCAGCCGCAGGTGCAATCAATACACTTGTAGAATATGGTACATGTTATAAATCGATACCCATAGGCCCTTATTTTCCAAAAGAGGTTCCATACAATTCCAGAAACAGCCGCTGGTGCTATCAGAGCAGGCAGTAACATTAATTCAATGCCCCAACCATCTGTGTGGAATCCCCATGGAATAGAATTCCAGTCACATACTCATACCATAGATATACTTATATTGGAACACCACAATAAGCAGTATTTGCAGTGGCTTCACACTGAATGTTGAATCAATACAAACAAAAACAGAGCTAAAACTCCCAAATGCCCTGTGAGTTTCTGTTAAAATATAAATAAAATAAATATGAGGTTTAAACAAAAAAAAAAACAACGTTTAACTCACTTGGATATAGTAGTCAATGTGAATGAGATTGCAACCCTGAAGGACAGACTGCGGCAGCGCTGGAACTAAGATCTGCTCCTTCCACTCTGCATGCTTCCAAGCCTTCACTGCAGATCCCTCAACTTCCGCAATTGTCCGAAGGTCATATATTGATCTCTTGGATTTATAGGTCACTTTCTGCACAGGAGGGAAAAAAATAATCAGACAATAAGTGACCAGAGTTAGCCAATAAAGACAATCAAAAGAAGAAATGCATTATGGATTAACTACAACGATGGCTACCTGGCTAGATACAAAATAGGATAATTAGACACAGAAACCTAGCAAAACTCTGCTATGATAAGCCCTTCTCAGGTCACCTTGCTTTAGAGGTGCGATTTAAATATAGAGATATTAAGTAGATTGCTGTAGAGATAAGATTTAAATATAGTGATGTTAAATAGATAAGCTAGGCCTCTACAGCCTGCTCAACTTCCCGCCTGTTGAAGTACCACATATGCTACCTTAGAATTCACTAGCTTTTGCTGATATTTTACCTAAGTGCCTGTGTCTTCTAGACAGAAGACACTAAAGTGGAGTCAGGAGTCGGCTTGTAAGCTTAGTGATGGCTGGGGTGGAGGATCTTACTCAACATCCTGATGAGAATGTCTAGCCTGCAACAATAGCCTCCTATGAGGTTTCAGGGATAGATGAAGTATTTCTGGATAACACCATTACATTGGCCAGTCTGAAGCAAACTATATCATTGCCATCTTGTAGAGCACCAAAGGAAGAAGGCATTCTCATGGCTGAGGGTCTGGAGGCCAAGATATGCCATTTGTGCATTCTTGGAAGTAGCAACCAAGTTGAAACGTGAAGTTCCCCAAACTTCAAAGACTACGCATGCTCTTCAATGAGGTGCCAGATGAGCTTGCCTGCTTTCCATTCCTGAAGGCCTGGGAGATGCCACAGCCCACTGCCAGATTGCTGCACGTCCTTGCTGACTCCGATTGACCCAGGTTTCTTGAGATACTGCATTTTTGTTTTATATTAGGTTTGAAGAAGAATGGATGATGCATATATGGATGCACAAAAGGATTTTAGGGCCAGATGATTGCTTGCAACTCCAAAATATTGATGCAATGATGTGATAGTCACCTCTGACTAAGACCCTTACAATGAGCAGAGATTTTTTCCATGAGTCCCATCCCTTTGATAGGGATATACATGTTCATAAAACTCCTTGAAACAACCTCCTCTCCTTAGTTCACCAGAAAAAGAGAGGATTTGATACTTATATGAATTCTTTCACCCTAGTTCGCTCTTGACATGGACCATTTATCTTCTAGGTATTCTCAAAAAGAACGCATGTGTAGCCTGGCAAGAGAGTAGCCAGAAAGTCCCACATGAAACATGCCTCTACTCACACTTAGCAAATGAGGTAAGCAAACACTACCCTCCCTTAGGAGACTTACCAGTGCCCTTTAATCATTTATCGATCCATATATAAATCCCTTCTTTCTTGCTTCCACCCATCAATTTGTCCACATATCCATACTTTCGCAAATCCATCCTTTTACTTCTCTATCTTTTAATTCCTCATGAGTCCACTCATTCGCCTTATAATCTTTCAATCCTTCTGCTCTTTCATTCATTCTCACCTTTCCCCCTATAGATCTTTTTATCCTTATATCCTACTTTTCACCTTTTCTTCCATATTGCTTTTTACCTTTCCTTCCTATCATTAATTTCCCCCATTCTTTCATTTCTCCTATGAAATTCAGGAGGCCGTGATGCTCATGAGAGGGGACACTTATCACCATTGGCAAAGGTGTCATTTTCAAGACTCGAATCTTAATTCATACAGATCAAAGTCTGTCTCTGAAGGAAACACCAAAGTTGTGTTTAATACTGTACCAAAGTATTGGATGACTTGCACTGGCTGTAGAAAGGATTCTGAGCAAATTATCATTAGATCCAGGTCAATGAGTAAATTTACAGTTGATTGAAGATGTTATAAGAAGTTTGATGCTGAGCATGCCTTCACCAGTCAGGAGTCCAGATAGAGATAAAAGTAAGATGTTACTTGTTGTGGTGCCACTGCCACTCCAGTGCAACTTGAGAACAATCATGGGGCTCATTTCAGACTGAATGCAAGACTCTATATTGGCATTATGAATGCCCAACCCAACCCAAAATATAACAGACTGTGTGTGATGCTTGAAAATTTAGGCTGTGAAAATATGCATTTTGAAGGTCTATGTATGCCATCTAGTCTCATGGATGTAAATCTGGGACGATCTGGTGAACTGCCGACATTGGCAACTTTTCTATTATAATCCACTTTTGTTGGCATACTTCAGTACTAAAATCTCATCAATATTCTCAACTTGGGATTTTCTTTTTTTGTCATTAAAGGGTTATGTACGTGTCTTTTTTCAGGTGTTTTGGAACCTGCGCTACATAATTACCATTCTATATTGGGCCTGGGTAAAGTCTGCTTTTCTCCAGAACAAACAACATCAAGGTTTCTGCTTAAGTTTATTTGATGTATTCATCAGCAGGTGCACCAAAGAGAAAATGGTATATTGAAGATTTTTTTTTTGCACCTGTGTGAGAGGTTTGGAATGATAGGGGAGGAGATGCAGAAGAGCGGGGGAGGGACAAAGGAAAGGGGAGATGAAAGGAGAGAGAGAACAGGTGAGTGGGAAGGGAAGAGCAATAATGGGAGATTAAGCGAGAGCAGTAGAAAGACTAGGAGGTGGGTCAAAGCTAGGAAGAAGCTTCTTGAGAAAGTCCATGACATACATCACAAACTGACAGATCTGTATAGTCCTTGTCAGCGTATACAGACTACATTTAAGGAAAGCATATTAACTTTAACACTTGTCTTTCTGGTTCTGCATTGGAAGAGCAATGTCTAGCCGCTAGCATTCCATAATGTTTGGTTGTACTTTTCTCTGATGGTGGTAGAGGTAGCAAACTACACAGAAGTAGCGGATGCCTGACAGACTCTTCTCTATGGAGTACATCATATCCCGTCCCTGTTTTGAAGCAGCCTAAAATGAATTTGTTATGAGGAGGAGCTTTTACAACGAAGAAGTGAATACATCCCCATGGTCTGGTTTCCTTTTCCATGCTCCTCTTTTAGTGGCTTTATGAACGAAGGAGCAGAAAGGTGTAGATGATAGTTGCTTACAAACTGTATACTAGAGCCTTTGTTGGTCTTACTTGAAGCTTTGAAAGCAGTGAGGGCTTAACAAAGACATAATATTGGTCACATACACAGAAGACTCCCCTTAACTCAGGAAATACAACATATGAGAACAATCTGGTGTTCTTGCCAAGTATAAACGTAAGCCCATGACAGTCAGAATAACTATATTTACATGGAGGAGTTGCTCTGTTAGGTGAATTGCATCCTGGATTTACAGGGTGTTTACTAAATGTTCATGTATGTCTGCTCTTTTTCCGTTTAAAGTGGCTATTACTTTTGTCATGACAGGCAGAGAAAGTGGAATAGCTATGTTGGAAAATTTGGGATAGCTGCAGAAGTCACTGGAGCTGCTGGGATAGATGGACTCACTGGAACTGTTGAAAGCTGGAAATTGTTCTCTGCTGTAGGCATGGACAGTAGTTTGTCCAAGGGATTGGGCTTCAGCAGAGGGGAATGTTAAGCCCGTTCTTAAAGATCCAGAGGCACTTTGAACTTTCTGGGACCTCAACTCCCGGCATACCACGCGCCTGGAAGTGCCACCGGGTCTGGACTCGCGTCGGCGTCGCATAAAGCAGCACCAGGGCTCAAGCGGTGCGGGAGCCTGTTCTTACAGATTTAGAGGCACTTTGCGGCCTCCACTCCCAGCATACCAGACGCCTGGAGGCCCCAATGCGTCTTGACTCGAGCTAGAGGCGCATAAAGCAGCACCAGGGCTCCCGTGGAGCAGGACACATGCGGGCCAAGGGCAGGCCCACCTGCGCCCGTCCGTGGCAGTACAAGGCTGGGCTGGGCATTCCCCTTGGTTCAATTGGAGCGGCTAAGTACCGGTAAGGAAATAATTTATTCTCATTGCCCTCTACGAATAAAACTAATTGTGGGATAGTGGGTAAAAGGAAACTACCACCCATTACTGGGTAGCCGCCTACGAAAAACGTACCCATTACTAAATATCTGAAAAATGCTATGGGGTTGATCAATAATGAGATTATTCAAAGTTGAGGAGTGATTGGCGGCCACAAAAACAGCATTGGGTGCTGCACTAAAGGAGACTGGAATACAGCGTGGGCCAGATTCACCACTATTAGCGAGAACCAGGACTGAAAAGGAACCTGTTACAGAGGTACATGGTCCCTGTGTAAATAAAGAGGTTAATGTTCCGAGAGTGTCTATCCCCTGTATTTCAACAACCCCTCTGGATATAATGGTACTATCTAATAACTCAGACTTGGTTTCCCCTTCAGGCAAAAAGTTGAAACAACAATTACTGACAACCATTGTACCTTCAGTAAAACAGATAGTAAATGTTAAAGCTAAGCCAAAGAAAAGGAAAAAAATCCTGGGGTAGCAAAAGGCATGAAGGCCTGCGAAACTACTAACCATGTGCAAAACCTTGAACCGCTTTTAAAAATTGCACTGTAAAATTGATAACATTGCGCGACGCCCGATTTCGGAAATTAAATTATTGCAAAAGGATGTTACCTACTGAACAGATCTGGTCACAGAATTATTACCACTAAAATCTACGCACAAGGAAACCACTGCAAGCAAATCATTTGTGAGGCCAAAAGAAGGACTAAGCACCCCAATTACCATTGGCAAAACCCATCCGAAGCCGATATCATCATCAAAGACTCGCCCTGAAAAACAACTTGTGGCAGAATCCAGGGCCAAGGCTAGCAACATTAATCCCCTAAGGACTATTGATGCTAATCCAGGGATTAAAGCGAGCAGGACCTTACGATCCACAAACTTAAGTGAGGCCTCACTCCATCTACCACCCCAGGCAACTCCTTATGTCATCGTCCTGAAAAACATCCCGAAAATTGAGGATAATAACATAGTCATGGGAGACTTTGAAAAACCAGGTTGTGTACTGGTTTTCTTCAAAGTCTAATTTTGACACTAATTTATTACATCAGAACATTATAATAAGAAGAGTGAACTGGGTGGGCAGCACCAGAAACGTATGCAAGGGAGATTGGTTGTTAATTTCCGAAGCAGGGACTTGGTAGGGTCCCTGATGGAAAAACTTTTAAACAAAGCCGTTGAGCCTTTTTTCCAACAGGATGAGTTCATAACTGCTGTCCCACTTGGATATTTATAGGCCTAGAAATGAGTCCATACATACTAAAGTGAACACTCACCACAGCTTCGATCCATTTTCAATAGATCCCTCACATAACAGGTTTGCCCCCTTAAGAGGTTGTAGTGAAACCGACTGACAGAGGGAGAACGCTGGTTGAGCAATAGTCTGTAATAAGGACTATATTTGCACCGGTAATACAAAAAGAGTGGACACTAGCCTACCAACACAGGGGCTTTCAACTATCATGTCCTGGAATGTTGCAGGGGTAAAAAATAAGTTAAAAGATGGGGAATGGCTAAAAAGGATACAGGATTGCGCATTCATTTTGATGCAAGAATCCTGGCATACTAAACCCTTTTTTTAATAGTTTCAAAACGATTTCTACACAAGCCATCCCTTCTAGGGTGGGGAGAGCTAAAGGCGGCTTAGCTGTCTTAATTTCAGTAACCTCACCAATAACACTAGGGAAAGCCCATACCTCGTCACAGTTCTATCAGTTTTTGTATTTTTGTTCTGAGGGGAAACAGTCTATTATTGTAATACATTTTTATAACAATATTTTTGATAGTACAAGACATAGGGTAATTAAGACTGTAAAGAAGAAGAATTAGATTACTTTTTAAAGGGGGTGGGGAGATTATTTACTCATTTGGGTTGCTGATTTTAATTGTGAAAAGTGTAAAATTTTAACTGGAGAACAATGCGGATACTGTCATGTAGTTCCTATATACACTACACAGGATTTGCGTGTTTGAATATCAAACTGTGGGATTGGTGGCAGACTGGTTCCGTTCAACCCCACAGGATAGGTTAGCCTTTCTGTATCAGCTAGCTCACAGTGCCACTAGAATCTCCTCTTATTGGGGAGAGAATAGTTATTGGCAACCTCGGAACATGACAACCCTAATCACTCAGAATCGTGAAAACAATATACTACCTTTGGCTCAGTCACTCGTGCTCACTTAGTTTATCTCAGAAATATACAGACTAAACAGGCTGGGCGTTTTCAATAGGAATTTATTGAGCAGTTGTTATTCTAGTGTAGACTAGATGAGCTGCAACAACCATTAGACAGTAGCAGAGATATAGTATTAGCAGTACTACAAAAATAAAGGGATGGTACAGTTCTACCATTTTGCAGTAATCATGAATATATAAAAGTACATCAAATACATGATAACCAGTGCGTACTTCTACGATGCTTCTCTAACTAGATGTACCTAAATGTAACTAGCATCTGTGTTGGTGTAATGCAAAGAATCCTTCTAGGATCTAGTTGACGCCCTTGCTGAAAATGAAAGAATATGGGACCCCATCCTGGTCTCGAGTTGGACACCCCGCGACGGATGTTCGACCACTGCGAGCTAGAGCGTCTGCATGCAGGAACCTCAGCATCTCTGGTCAGTGTATCAGCTGGGATGTCATATTCTCGTCTGTCTTTCTAAAGCAAGATGTGAAATATATATATATATATATATATATACCCACAGGTCTCCCCAGGGGTCCTACCTTGCTGTGTTACTGTGTCGGCCTAGAGGATGATGTTTGGCCTGATTTTCATACATATATATTATACAGGAGATGGCACTCCTGCTGTGTTTCCAAGAAACCTCATGCATAATGTAGGAGATTCGAACTAGGGAAAACCGGTGTTCTGAATGCAGTGTCGAATGTGGGTAAAAGGTCAGTGCCTATGAACCGTGATGTATGTAATGTAGGGAAGAATATAGGTGAAAGGTTGCGTTGTTACCTGCGCCTATACAAGGCACCTATATGGAATATAACAATACTGCAACCAATTTGGTGACCCAATTCTTCACTTCCCACATAATACCTATGGGGAAGCCATCAATTCTACTAATTACTAATATAACTTAGAAATCATGGAACCGGGTGAACATGGTGAGACAATCTCAAAAAACATACAAAGGGGCAAGATCTTACTCGACCATTGACTCGAACATTGACCACATTATTGTATCAGGGAATTGTAAGGGCCTAGTGGAAACGTTTTTCATTCATGCAAGGCTGTTTAGCGACCATCACCCGCTAATCTTGATCTTTAAGCTAAGCCTGCCTCTGCAAGAAAGGGGGAAGGCAGCCGATTTAGACACGGAAACACATGGTAGTAATGGACTTTCTATTAAATGGTCGGGTGTGAACCCAACTACATTTATGGAAAACTTGATAGGGAAAAAACAAAAAGACATTAACATCTGTTAGGATAGTTCTTCTTTAAACATAGATATTGTAATTGCTTTTTACAATATCATGACTGAAATTGCTGGGGATTTAAAAACGAAAACGAAAAATAGTGACCACATTCCCAGATGGTTCGATCAGGAGTGTTCAAAGATAACTAGGGAACTAAAAACAGCCCTAAAAGCAAGACCCAGGGATGGTGAAAGGATTAGCTCCAAGAGGTAAAATAATATACCCTGAATTTACGGAAAATAGAAATCCGAGAGAAGGCTTGGGAAAAATTGATTCAAGCTGCAGAGATATGTGATGCAGTTTAAGGATACAACAGTGGCAAAAATAGATACTCTAGTAACACCTGATAAATGGACAATGCACTTTGAGTGTATTTTTAATACGTGATTGCCATGAAAAATGGTAACAGTAATCCTATTTTACCACCAATCACTTTGGGTGAAATTAAAAACGCCTTAAACAAAAGTGCAAATGGTAAAGCTGCAAGACCAGACGGGGTACCTATTGATGTTTTTAAATATAACATAGATTTTTGGTCACCGATTTTATTAAATGTTTGTAATGCCACCATAGGAGGAGTGTTACTAGCAAAGTGGGTCGAAAGCATAATTGCACCTATTTTTAAAAAAGGCGAAAGAGGGAAGGCTAAGTGCTTCCGCCCCATATTCCTTCTTGATTCTACATCCAAATTGATGGGCAGAATAATGTTGGGAATACTGGAAAGCTGGGTTATCGAGAACAATATCCTAACTGAGGCTCAGTATGGATTTAGAAGGGGTATCGGGACGGTGGAACAATGTGTAAACCTTGAGCTATTAATAGGGAAATGCACCCTAGCTAAGGAAGGTCAGCAACAACTCTGCTTTGTCGACCTTACCAGTGCTTTTGACCTGGTCAACCATGCCAAATGATGGCAAAACACTGGAAGGGCTGGGAGCTCCAAATTACATTGTTTATTTATCGCAGATTTACACTTTTTTTTTTTTTTTTTTTTTACTTCTAGAGTACGGTTTGGCACAAAAGGCGAATGTACCCCCGATTTTAGAGTCACCCAGGGGATACGACAAGGATGTGTTTTAGCGCCCTTTTATTCTACTTATATATTAAAAATGTTAATCTATTCTTACAAAACGTAAGTGTTGATGCCCCAAGAGTCGGCACACAGGCCACCCTAGTGCACTGCAAATGGTCTACAATGTTCAATAGAAAAATTCACGCAATTCATGAATGAAAAAGAATTACAGTTGAGCCGTAGCAAAACTTTTGTCATGACTTACGGGAAACGTAGAGTGAAGAACAGGCAACATGATGTGGGAGGTGCCCAAATAAACAGAGTAACATCCTTCACTTACTTGGGAATTATTTTTAATAGGAATGGTACCTGGGGCGCACACATTGACCCATGTAAGTTGAAATTGTTGCGATTATGCGAGGGAAACTTTAGATTCTCTACAAAAATAGGCAACAAACCGGTACAAGAAATCCTTACTCTGTATAGGAGTAAGTGTATAACAGGCGCATGCTAAGGGGCAGCTGTATGGGAGAGGACTAACAACCCTGTTATAAACTCAGGAAAACAAATTTCTAAAAAGGATGTTGGCAGTCCCAAGTTCCACTGCCTCATACATAGTTCACAAAGAGCTGTGCGCATTTTATATTGGCGATCTTATAAGCACTGCAGCACTTACATTTTGGCATGAAATCTGGACGAAAGAGGAGACTAAGTTTACTAAGGGTATAATTATGGATTGCCTTGCCCTGGACCATAGCAGGAATATCCCCTGGTTAGAGTATATTCATAACCTTTTAAAAGATTGTAAGGTGGACCCTGATCTTCATGATCCATTCTTCATCCAGAATTATAGCAAAAGAGACAAAGACCGGGCTAGTCACTTTTAGGGAATGTGCAAGAGCTGATGAAGCTGGTTTAAAACAGAGTGTCAAATATGACTGAGCGCCCACTATTGATGGGCATTCAACCATACCTTATTTCGGTAAGAAATATTCAGTATAGATTTAATCTAACCAGGCTAAGGTTGGGCTTCTTACACTATCTAATAGCTTTCCCTAGATCGGGAAAGTGGAGTCATAACCTTCCAAATTGACCTTGTGACAGAAAGTCCCCTCAGTCCACGTTGCATTTTATTCTTTTTTGTAGTTTTTATTGGGACATTCGGAAATCTGTGTTAAAAACACTTTATTTAGATAATAACATATTATAACAAACATGCTTTTAACTATATCTGTAGTTTGGAAAACGATAAAGGATAATTCTCATTTAGAAGCCTTAACAAATGAAAAACATGATGTTTGAGCACTTGAAAGGATTATATTTCTCATCTTAGTCATTGCCTTGCACTTTATGACGTAAGCACCTTTTTTTATATAAGCTAAATTAACATGAAAAATGCAACATGCACTGTCCCCAGACCATGATGCATGGTTCTTATAAATTAATTTTTTTATAGGGTAATGATGTTTTTAATATCTGTATGGTTTAAAATGTTTCTATATGCTTATTTTATGAATGTTTTATCTTAATTCTGTAACGACAAAATGTTCTTGTATTGTTAATCGTTTCTTTGTTATAAGATAGTAACTGTGACTGATATTGGCGTAGTAACTTGCATAGAAATTGTAGATAGAATGCCTGTACGCAAGAAAAATCTCTTTAGCATAATTTTAATGATTACTAGGGATGTTATCCTTTTTTTAAAAATTTAGAATGGTTTTATGGTTGTATATTCTGCACTGAATAAAGCGTGATTGACTTGACTTGAATGTTAAGCACCCTCTTCCATCTCCTGGCCTTCTTACTAAATGTCTGGGACTGCCACAGAAATTGAAGGCTTTAGCAGAGGTTTTTTTATGCAGGGTGGAATTATGCAGGATGGAAATCGACATGGAGGTGTACTACAACATATAACTGGAGGTCCTGGATATCCGTGTAATAGTGCCTTGATCATAAGTACCACAATGTGGAGTGTCTTCAACACTGAAAATCGTGACTAGGTCAAAGAGTGATAATGATCTGAGGGGAGTTCTAGGCATCCCAAAAGGGAATAGGTGTGCAGATTTGGTTGCATTCAGGACACATGGGAGTGAAGGATCCCATACCCTGATGACCACAAAATAAACAAAGTCCATCAATCGTGGACTGACTTTCCCTTCTGTTTTGGAAAACAATGTTATCTTTGGATAACCCTCACCCACCAGGGTTTCTCCATGGTGGCATGCTTCATCATTTGGTCTTTCCCCTTTCACTGAACAGGGCGTGCCGGGCTGTGACCTGTGAGTTAAGTGGGAGCACTTTTTGATGTCATTTTTAATAGATGAAAAAAGATGTAAAGAAATAGGAGTGGGGGCTTCTGAAAAATTCAAATATACCTGTCTAGTAGGAAAAATTATTTTATTCGTACCTTTAGCTGGTATGATTAAAAAACGGGGGGAGGAAGTGAAACTCCATGGAATTAGGTTCCTGACCAAGGATTACTACTCCCTAATTCCACTCCCGTCAACACTTAAGTTGTGAAGCAACTAAATGCTGAAAAAAGTAAATATACATACAGCACCGTTTTGGTGTTATATCTGGAAGATCTGTACTAATATGAAGTGAAAGTTAGTCTGCTAGAGCTCCTGGCCATCTTACACATATTATAGATCTATATTGCGATCACAGAAAAACAATTCTGTTTTCCAAATCAGAAGTGAAAGTCAAGTCCAGGATTGACGTACGGGCCTCCTTTGTTTATTGTTAAGTTCGATAGGAGGACGAGTCCTTTTGTCTTTCTCCTCTACATCGCCCCTTTGATTCATATATATGCTGGTGGATCACAAGCATACTTGCCATACTTCCCCTTGCTCTGTTTAAAGGTACAGTCTCCACAGTATTATTATTATTATTATGAGCTCGTAAAGCTCTCAGCTACCTAAAAGGGTTTCCCGGCACTTGATGAAGGGGACAGCAGTCACAACGGCAGTTAGCAATAACCCTGGGAAGCAGAAACAATCAGACCTGACTGCTAAAGAGCACGGTCTTCACATTCCTATGAATAGGCAGGGAGTGACAATTCCTAAGAGAGATGGGTAGAGAATTCCAGAGTTTTGGGCCCAGGTAGGAGAACGAGCGACCCTTCATGCAGGCAAGGCGAAACCTGGCAACTACAAATAATGAAAGGCTACATGATCTCAGCTGCCGGATGAGCACATAGGGTTTCACCAAGCTTTGAATGAACAGAGAAGCAGGTGGTCGTGACCTTGGATACCTGAGGCTTAAGGGAGAGGTTATTGTCAATGATGAAGCCTAGATTCTTAACCTTAGTTACTGGGGCAGGCAGTAGGCCCAGGGAGTCCGGCCAATGACTGACTCCCCAAAGATCAGGGTTATTTCCCAGAACCAAGACCTTAGTTTTATTACCAAGTAAGCTTCAATGTGTTTCTGTTCATCCAGAGGGAGACATTTCTCAGACCAAGCTGGAGTAACAAGGGATCTTGATGCTGAGCAGCAGATAATGAGAAGATTATCTGATTATCATCAGCATATGAGAAGAGGGTGAGTCAAGACTTCTCAATAGCAATGGTCTTAGAATAGATCCCTGGGGAACACCAGAGATTAGAGTTAAGGTCTTGGATCTTAGACTGGCCGAGGAAACTTGAAAGATGCGATCTTTTAAAAAATAGGTCACCCACCTCAAGGCACAGCCTTTAATGACCAAAGCCTCAAGTCTGTCTATCAAGATGGAATGCACACTGTATCGAATGCCACAGGTAAGTCATGCAGGATGAGAGTAGCTGTACCACCAGCATCTAGCTGTTGCTCAAGGCATTCTATGACCCAGAGTAAAGCAGATTCGGTGCTATGACCAGTCCTAAAACCGGACTGCGATGGGTGCAGCCACTTACGGGTCGCAACAAATGAGGAGAATTGGGTATTACGGATAAGTTACTTACCTGTAATCCTAGTTCTCTTCCAGGGGTATCCTCATCAAAGTCATAAGCACTGAATATTCCCGCCCATAAGCGGGACCCCGGAAACAATATAAAAATATATATGTAAAACCACATCTCGCTCCACATATATGTACGTACATATATTATTTTTCTCACACCAATGCAGCTCCAAAACTGAGGCTAAAACAATGTAAACACATGTACATGTACTGCAATTAGTAAGGAAACAAAAAACACATTAGGTCAAATATCCCTTGAACTTTGTGTTTTAATGAGTAAAACCACTCATAAATCCTGAAAATTGCTTATAAATAGACATTGTTAGCCCTTAGGCTGCATTGTAAAACAATAGCATAGAAAATGAAACCATTTTCAACAAAAAACTGGCACCGTGCCTTTAAGGCAGCCATGACCCCAGGCTTCCCATCATGCCTCAGGGGTGAGAGTTGGGTCAGTTCTTTGCATAACCCTGAAGACAGGGCTCAACCATAAGATTGTAATAGTACCGAATCTCATTTACCTGGGGAGGCGGGTGGGTTGCTTATGACTTTGATGAGGATACCCCTGGAAGAGAACTAGGATTACAGGTAAGTAACTTATCCTTCTCTTCCAGGGGATCCTCATCAATAGTCATAAGCACTGAATAGAATAGCAAGCCCATCAACCACCTGCAGGTAAATGAAAAGTACATGACCCAACCAAATCATAACAGCCAATAACTCAGCTGTTAAACAGATTCCTCAGGGAGGCCTGGCCCACCTGGGTATCTGCTCTCGTGTCAGAATCTAGATAGTAATGTCTGGTAAATGTATGGACAGACCTCCAGGTCGCCACTTTACAAATCTCAGACATGGGCACATTATACAGGTAAGCTGCCGTGGCAGCTCTACCTCTAGTGGAATGAGCTTTAGGGGTAAACCCCAGAGGTTTTTGCGCCAATTGGTAAGCAAGTTTGATGCACGAAACAATCCGTCTGGAAATGGAACGTTTCGATGCTGCATGACCAGTTCTGATCGATCCATAGTTAATAAATAACTGATCAGAATGCCGAATAGACTTGGACCTGTCCAGACAGAACTGTAAAACCCTTTTCAGGTCCAAAGAGTGTAAAGCCCTCTCAGCTGGAGTAGAGGGATTGGGAAAGAAAGTGGGCAGTGAGATCGACTGATTGACATGAAAATCTGACACCACTTTTGGCAGGAAAGAAGGGTGCGTTCTCAGCACTACTCTATTCAAATGAAACACTCTATATGGTTCCTTGGTACAGAGAGCCTGAATCTTGCTCACCCTACGGGCTGACATAATCGCTACCAAAAAAGCCGCTTTCCAGGAAACATGCTGTAAAGTTGCTTTATGAATGGGCTCAAAAGGAGAACCCATCAACTTTGATAGTACTAGGTTCAGCTCCCAGGGAGGAGAAGTAGGACGTACAGGAGGGTACACCTTTTTCAGACCCTGCAGGAAATCTTTTACCGCTGTCAACTGGAAAAAAGAGGTTTGTGAAGGTGTGGTAAATAAAATTACCGTGCAATTTTTCCGTATAATTAATGACAGGTAAAAGAATAGCTCAATCAAATGAGAGGCAGAGTCCGCGGTATCTGAGTCATACGGGCTTTAATTAAGAATGGCTCGAGCCAATGGAGATCAGATCCATCACCACAAGGGTTCAGGAAGGGATATGCAATGATGTCAATGTTTTATTAACAGTACACAATATATATAGTAAAACTGTACAATGGTGATGGATACAGTAGGCGTGACAAGTGAAAAGAACGAGATAAGAACACATGTGCGTAGCAAGAAGGCGTGTACAAGGGCGTACACGGAGGTGTGTGCTGTAAACGTCACAGAAAGTGTCATAGGTGGGTGGATGCATAGAGAATTTCTGCAGGGTCAGCAGAAACCTTTGACATGGGTGCGCACGCAGCTAGTATGACGTGTGATGGACGTGGAACTAGGGGGAGCTGGGGGCTTGACTTTAGCACTAGTAGAGGAGACAGAAGTCTGGCATGTCAGATCGACCTGTTCCTATAACATATCTGATATCTTGTGTTTGGAGGATGTTTTATCTGAAGTAAAAGGTCTCTCGGGCAGAGGCTATTCTATACTGAATGCATATGTGTCTAAGTGTAATGCGCGGGGCCATGGGCCTACCATGGTAACGGGAGCAATGAATTACATGAAGGAGAAGGAGACAGGAAGGCTTGGCCCTTTGCTCTGCAGCCGGGAATATATTTACCTATATCACTAGACTGGAATGTGTTTTCGCGGAGGCTGAACTGATAACTTGAAGGCAAAATACTGTCTTGGCAGGCAGGCCAGGCTGAGCCAGGCACCGCTTCGCTTGGCAGAGGTCAGGGAAACATATCCATGCTGCAGCTTTCAGAGACAGAAGTGGTTCGAAGTCAGAAATCAGGGCCTAGCTCGGCAGAGCCAGGAAACGCACAAGTATACCATGTAAAGACGTTGGCATGGCATGTTTAAAGACTGAATTATCGATCCATTCATGGTGGATCTGGTAGATGACATGTTAACGTTGGACGCAAATGTATATGCGTCTTCATATTCGGCCATGGAGGGAAATTACATGTACTTTAAGCACGTACACGGAAACGTTGGGGTACACGTTAGGGGACATATTTGACCATAAAAATTTCAATTACCTCAAAGGTGATCGCCTATAAGCAGTTATAGCGGCTAAATGCACCTTAATGGAATTAAATTTCAACCCTGCTTTAGCCAGGTACAACAAGTAGGGAAAAACCGTTTCTTCCTGACCCGTCACCGGATTATGACCATTCTGCATGCACCACATATAGAACCTCTTCCACTTGCATGCGTAAGAATGTCTTGTGGAAGGACGTCGTGCTTCTCTCAGAATGGACATGCAGTCTTGCGGCAGTCCTAGATGGCCGTACTGAATGACCTCAGGAGCCATGCTGCCAAGTTCAGTAACCAAGGTTGGGATGGTGAATCCTCCCGTTCATCTTCGATAACAAGTTCGGCCTGCATGGAAGCCTCTTGTGAGGAGACACTGACAGGTGAAGTAGGTCTGTGTACCACCATTGTCTCGGCCAGTCGGAGGCAATCAGGATCATTGTTGTGCACGAGTGGTTCAGCTTGCTCACCACCTTCGGGATCAGCGAAAGGGGTGGAAAAGCGTACACAAATTCCCCTGACCAGTCGATCAAAAGAGCATTGCCTCTCGTTCCTGGTCGGTAGAACCTTGAGGCGAAGCTTGGGCATTTGCTGTTTACGTCGTCCGCGAAGAGATCTATGAAAGGACTACCCCAAGACTGGAAAATGTCTTCTAACACTTCGTCGTTGAGAACCCAGTCCTCTCGGTCTTCGACAACTTGCGAGCCAGAAGCCAATGCCAGATGCGCTGAGCTTCCAGAGATAGATTCCTTGAGCGTGTTCCACTCTGCTTGTTCAAATAGTACATCGTGGTGGTGTTGTCCATTTGTACTAGAACCATTTCCTCCTGAAGCGAGGGAAGGAATGCTTTGAGAGCCGGGTGGACTGCTCTCAATTCCAGCAAGTTGATGTGGTAGGTGCTTTCTTTGGACGACCACAGACCCTGCACTTGGAGAGGCCCCATGTGCGCCCCCCAGCCTTGTAAAGACGCGTCTGTGATGATACTTTGTGCAGGAGGAGGTTGATGGAAGAGAACTCCCACCTGCATGTTCTGCTTCTTTGTCCACCACGGGTTGGAAGTTCGAGCCATCTCTGACAAAGTGATCTGATCGTCTCAGCGATCTGATTGCTGGTCCCATTTGTCCTCCAGATCCTGCTGAAGAGGACGCATCCGAAGTCTGGCGTTCGGTACTAAGAAGATGCATGAAGCCATCGACCCTAAGAGGGAGGCTATCTTTCGCACTTTCTGAGTCCTGTTGCGAAGAACGTGCTGGCACTTTAGCGTTATCGAAAACTGTCTCTCCTCCGAAGGAAACACTTTTCCTACCTCGGAGTCTAGCAGAGCTCCTAGGAAGTGAATGTTCTGAGTGGGTTGGGAGACAGACTTGCTGTAGTTGACATGCAGGCCTAGACGCTGACAGAGTTCTATGCATGTCTGGAATTGTTGTCTGGAGAAGGACCTTTCAACAGCCAATTGTCTAGGTATGGGTATACGAAGACTCCCCCGCGGCGTAGAGCTGCCGCCACCACTGCGACACACTTCGTGAACACCCTGGGGGCCGACTTCAACCCAAACGGTAGGACTTTGAACTGGTAGTGGGAGGTCCCAACCCGGAATCGAAGGAATCTCCTGTGATTGGGCCGTATCGGGACATGAAAGTATGCATCTTGAAGGTCCAGCGAACACATCCAATCCCCCTTCCTGAGATGTGGATATATTTGGTGCGCCAACATGCGAAACTTTTCTTTTCTGACATGTAGATGGAGTGGTCTCAAGTCCAGAATGGGCCTGTATTCCGCCTTTTGGCCCTTTTTTCTGACCAGAAAATACCTCGAATAGACTCCTTTCCCCCTTTGAGCCACCGGCACCCTCTCGATGGCTGATTTTTCGAGGAGTGTCGCTACTTCCTTCTTTAGCATTTGTAGCTGGTGGCTTGACGTTGGCATCGGAGGAACGAGTGGAGGTGGACGATGAAAACGAAGACAGTACCCATTCTGCAGCGTAGACAACACCCAACGATCTTTTGTAATGGCCTGCCACTCTGTCCTGTGATGTGCAATGCTTCCCCCCACTGGAGTGGACAACGGCGCGGGGGGAAGTGAAGACTCATTGCTTCTGCTGAGGCTTATTGAAGCTGTTGCCTTGGCGCTGATTCCAGTTTCCTTTAGAATTGCGCTTGCCTTTATATTGCGATTTTTGTTGGCCTTGCTGGTTCTGGCCCTTCTGCCAGTGAGGGGTTTGAACCCTCTGCTTCGAAGAGCCCTTGTTGTCAGAACGGAACTTCTTCCGGAATTCCTTTTTCTTTTCAAGCCCCACGGCTTTAAGGGTGTCTAACTTTAAGTCCTACTGAATTGCTTTTCTTGATTATTGTTTTGACTACTATTGTCAATTGTACATTGTGTGGGGTGCTGAACCATTGTGCTGGACTGAATGAGTGTCAGTCTTGGCCATCTTCCTTCCACATGAAGGGCATTTGTCAAAGAGGGAAGGCATTTTGACAGAAAAAACACCTCTTTTAAGCCTAAAAAAGGTAGCAGTAACACCTTAGGTCTAAAAGACGTCGAGTGAAAGCAAAAATTGTAGATTAATAGGAATTTTTTTGACAGACAGTCAAAAAGAAAGGGAGCTGTTTCACCAGGGTCCTGACTGAAGGAGCCGGAAAGAACAACTGACCTAACTGTCACCCCTGAGGCATGATGGGAAGCCTGGGGTCATGGCTGCCTTAAAGGCACGGTGCCAGTTTTTTGTTGAAAATGGTTTCATTTTCTATGCTATTGTTTTACAATGCAGCCTGAGGGCTAACAATGTCTATTTATAAGCAATTTCAGGATTTATGAGTGGTTTTACTCATTAAAACACAAAATTCAAGGGATATTTGACCTAATGTGTTTTTTGTTTCCTTACTAATTGCAGTACATGTACAAGTGTTTACATTGTTTTAGCCTCAGTTTTGGAGCTGCATTGGTGTGATAAAAATAATATATGTACGTACATATATGTGGAGCGAGATATGTGTGTTTTTACATATATATTTTTATATTGTTTCCGGTGTCCTGCACATGGGCGGTAATATTGAGTGCTTAGGACTATTGATGAGGATCCCCTGGAAAAGAACATACCGTACCAAGATCTTGGAAAAAAACAGAAAGAAGGGAGATCGTACGAAAATTTGACCAACAAAGAGGGCCAAAATCTTCCTTCTTTCACAAGGGGAGGACAAGAACATGTTTCTAGTTCTTAGGTACATACCCTGCACTAAAAGACTTGTTAAGAAGATTAAGAATCACAGTTCGGGCATCATCATCTAAAAGTCTGAGTTTTGAAGGAGAAAGGGGCAAGACTTAACAGAAACCAGTACCAGATGCAATGTAGCCAGGTCCAGAAAGGACCATTGCCTAATTTTGGAGGATTCGTCAGGCTTATTAACCGAGGAGTTTACAGCCTGGTGTCCAACTGCTTGGGTTGCAGAAAACACCGGACTCACTAATTCAGTAGCATCAGTGGCTAATTTACGGTGGTTTAACTCCACTTTGCTTTGGAAAAATGTAGAAAGCTTGTCACAGCGAAGTTGGGAAAAGGAAGGGGGTGGCAGAAAGGTACAAGCTGCTGATAGTTCGTTCACAACTTTGAAGAGAGTCTTCTGGCAATGTTAGAAGTTCGTGATCTTCTCTGTGAACTGTACTCAGTACTGTTTCCTCAACAAAATCAGTGCTTGTCAAGGTGCTGGCATACTGGATTTAACACCTCGAAAACCAAGCAAAGCCAACAGGGTCTGGTGTTTCCTGCCAATTTTCGGCATGGTTAATGCTTGCTTTGTCATGGGTTTTGCAATTCTTTATTACTAGGGTATCAGATCTTTAAAAAATGCAGCAAAAAAGCAAGCAGTGTATTTTGGGTCTCAAAAAGAAAATATACCACATATTGTTGGCATAGTCCCTGGCACTTAAGGAAACTACTCTGCGTGTGGATGTGCTCCTTGTGGAAGGGAAGACAGCTGTCACTCTTGGTGAAGTTAGCAAATGACTGAAGTGGGCCAACCCACAGTCCCATACAGTATGCTGGAGTGGGTGGAAAAATGTGGATGACACAATAACACACCAACCGATGAAGTTTGGCTTACAGCCCACTAAGTACATTTTATAAAACATTTCATTAAAATTACATTATGAAAAATGCATATTTAAAGAGCAGACATCAAATATCCAGAGTTCAAAACATGTAATCATTTTAGTCCGCAATAAGCCTTGGAAAAGGCAGATGTGCTTCGGAATCCTTCTGCTAGTTGCAAACAATCCTAAGGGTGTGCGTGAGCAGCATTGCATGATGGGAACACTAGCAGCTTCTGCATATTTTAAAGATGCAGCAACATTTTCACGCTGTCGGTCTTTGCATGCAGCCATTTTGGAGGCACCATTTCTCTACTTTTTCGGTAACAAAAACAGTAAAATATTGTTGTTTCAATCAAATGTATTCCTATATTGCCGATTCAAAAGGTTTCATACATTGTCCTTGAGCAGCAGATTTGATTTATTTCATGCGTTTTGTGTAAATAAATTGCAAAAGTATTCCAGAAGTATACTGATTATTTATTTCAGAGATAATTCCATGACTCCGAAAGCTACCTTCCATGAAACGTTCTGAAGCGAGGACCATTGCTGGAGCCCACATTCCTTCATGAAGAAATTTGCGACATATTTCGACCTGCACTTTCAGGAAGACAATTTCTTTGGAATTGGGCAGTCTGGCCTTAGCCCTGATTGAAGTATAAAATCACTACTCAAGGATGTTATGAAGTAGATGCTTTGAGTAGCGGATATGGGGCCATTTGCTCGGCTGCACAACATAATGTCTGTTGGTTTTGAAACAATAGATCAGGGGTCTCAAATGAGTAGCTCGAGAGATACTTGTAGCTCACCAGCACCCTCAAAGTAGCTCTCAGTAGTGATGTCAAGCCCAGTTTCTCCTTCTGAGAATATGTGCTGCTAAAGGCGGCAAGGTTGCTAATTTCTAACACCCTTAGAGTGACAGACAGCCAATCCAATGGCAGGGCATCATGACTGCAGTCAAACAAACTTTGTGGGTCTTTGGGGTCTGCCAGATGACCAATTGCATCCACTCTCAGTGACAAGTAGGTTGACCAGGTTTTAGGCCCTGCTCTACGAGTTGCATGACATGTGAATGAACAATGCATCATGAGAGAAGAGTGTTAGAAGTATCCAGTTCTGACCCATAGAAGTGTGTGACTGCAGGAGCCAGAGTTAACATGTGTTAGTTGGGGGCATAATCAGCTCAAGAGCTGAGGAGAGCATATTATGGATCCAGAGAAAGTAAGAACCTCATCTACATTTATGTGTGTGTCTGTGTGACAATATGTCCCTAAGTAACATAGTGATTCTCCCTAGACACCACACCTGGTTCATGGATGGCTAAAAGTGCATTTTAGCCTCTTTTAAAAAGGCTTCACCTCTGGCACAACTGTGTCTAATCAACGAATAATAGTACCAATTGTCTATTAAAGTCATCCTTGACTATTTTGGGCATTCTTGATCAAGTTGTGGAATACTGGCAGCCGTCAATTAGATATTAAGTGTATGACAGGTCAACTTTAAACCACCCCCGACAGAATGGTGGCTGCACCTTGAATAATAATGGCCATGATTGATATATGGGGAGCATCCTGGTCGTTAAGGAGTCCAGCTTTGGAACAATGATCACTCTGGTATAGTGGAGATCATTTTTGACATAATACAGCCATCCTGGGTGTTATGGTGAGCATCCATGACCTATGATTGTAATCCCCGGGAGACTTGAGATCCATGTGAGCATGTGTACATGTGAGTACTCGAAAACTGCAAGCTGACTGAATTTCCTATAAATGAAGACTGCTATTTTAAAAGCAAAAATTATGTATTTTTTCAGAAAAAGTTTTTCTTCTGGGAATTTCAGTTTGTTTGCCCAAAATGGAAAGTGGTAGACATGTATGTGTATTTTCAGATACTGATTTACTGAGGACGACAAAAGGTTGCAACTCCAAAACATATTTAAAGTTGATAACTGAATGATAATTTAAGCTGAGTTAGGGACACTTATTGATGTGGTTATGTCATTTGTGCCAGAGGGCATGTAATGATTTCAATGTTACTTCGTTAGTCAGGTGGAGACATTCAATATGGATAAGCTTTCTCCAGGTATTTCTTCTGGTAACCTTTGATGAAATGCTTAGCTGGTCACTACTTATAATCCTTTTTACGGCAGTCATATTCTCAATGTGTGTACAGTGAAAACATCTTAGTAGCTCAGAAGGACTTTTGTTTAGCAAAAGTAGCTCTCAGTACGTAAAAGGTTGGAGACCCCTTCAATAGATCCTGTCATTCTCCTGAACAGACTGGTCAGGATAGCTAGGCTGTCTGATGACTTTGTCTGGTTTAAGTCACCCATACAGTGACAACCTTCTCCATACAGAGAAATTATTTGTTCCCTAGTTAAATGATTTCCGTAGACGTTCCACTGGCCTATCCACCATCTTCAGTCTTGTTTGAAATCTATATGCAGCTATGAAATGCATTAATGTCAAGACTGTGGGACAAGTGACTTTTCATATATATCCAGAAAATACACGCCAGTTCGCCACCAACAGTGGTGATGTTAAACATATCAACCAATTAGGTAGAGATTATCCAGTCATGGAAAAGTGACAATAGCCTAGCCTTCAATGCCTCAAAAACGAAACTGATGTTACTATGATTAAGGTATACCATAAGACCTAGCTCTACCTTCAATCGATTAGACACCCAGGACGTCTATTACACTGGCCATTAAGGTCAAGACACTGGGTAGTGTCTTTTTTCTTGCAGAGACTTCTAGCTGCAGATTACTCACCTTTTGTATTTTCCCCAAAGCATCAGACTAGGTACGGAACCTTTTCAGTAATAGCTCGGCGAGCTGCCAGGTGGTGCTGTGCGGCTATACAATGATGCTGTTCTGCTCCAGAAAGAAGTGCGGGCCCCTAAAAACCTTCCTGTTCCCCAAATAGTTTTCCCGGTCTCCCTCTCTTGGTCTTCACAGATTTACAGCGCGGGGATGCCTACGGGTCACCAGGCGCTCTACAAATCGCAAAATAATAATAATAATAATAATAATAATATATGCACCACCCATCCACACGGACATGAGTTCCTTTCTTTCTGTGTCACCAGATGTGGATCTGAAACTTCCCTTGCCTCTTTCAGAGACATTTGTTAAACATTCTTCCAGTGTGCAAATAACGTCACACCCTAGGGACGTCGCTAACAAATGTCAGTGACAGATTTCCACCAGGTATGTCTGGGCACAGGCCATGACTCCAAGGCCTGCAGTGACTGTGCACTATTACCCAAAGGCCATCAGGGGCAGCTAGAAGATCTACAATATATTGCACAATAAGACTCCAAGGAAACAATTTTGCTGTCCACGTAAAAAGTTCATTCTGGCTATCGCTCCCAGAGTTGCCAAAGCCACTCGACAAGTAGGTCTTCGGTGAGGTAAAAATTGAGTAAGTGTAAAAAGAAATGCAAGAAATCGAAGAGGGAGTTGGATCCCTCAAGCCAATCTCATAGGCCTTAGCAAGTGCGGGAATAGTGCTACATCTCTCAATCTCA
The DNA here is from genome assembly GCF_964263255.1 of Lissotriton vulgaris. NCBI lineage: Eukaryota > Metazoa > Chordata > Amphibia > Caudata > Salamandridae > Lissotriton > Lissotriton vulgaris. Next base: position 186,826,980 of record NC_141693.1, read on the forward strand.
CTTTCGAAGTCGGAAGACTTTAGAGCCAATCCAGTGATTGGCACAACACAAGTTTGAGGCCATCAGCCATGAGACAACAGGATGAAGAGTTCCATATGGCCACGCTCAGACTCTTCAGATCCTTACCGACATCCTCTGGCAGGCCTTCAGACCCCACAGAGCCATGAGGCCTTCCATCTGAAGTACAACGGCGGGTTCTCCCTTGGTGTAAATTGATTTCTCTGAATCCATCTTGCTTTTGGTCCCACTTTTGACCCACCAGCTGGCACCACGACCTGCTGCTGGCACTACGACCTACAGCAGCCCCAGGCTCTTCTAAGGCTTGAGGAGGAGGTCCCGATGGCTCTTTATGATGCTAATCCGAGTTTTATCGACGTCGCTCTAGATTCCTCCTAAGGCGCCCCTTCCTGCACGTGATTTGCCAACGCTACAAGGGAAACAATACACTTTACATTCCCTTTTTATGCATACTCTTACAAGAATTGAATGACTCGAATGATCAGTTTGCTCAACCCTACTTTATGATATTTGGTATGAGGACCTACTAGTGGCCTCGAAACCTCCCCCAAACAGGTCTCCTCTCACCATTTGGACTCACCATAGAGGTATTTGCTTCTTACACCATGATGATGCGTAGAACATCCAAAGTTCTTGACCGTCATCTCCCCACTATGGAGGTTAAGACCATTGTCTTGATATAAGTGTTCTAACAAAGGCAAACTTCTTCTGAACCACTTCTTCCATTTAACGAGACTCATTCGGACACCTAACTGGGGACATGGGTCAAACCTTACTCAGCCCCCAAGTCAATCGGCAAATTGCCAGGCGCTATTGTTGGCTTCAGGCGACCCAACTTTTCTTTCACAGCTCCCTTTGCCTGACCTCCTGGTGGTGCAAGCTTTCCAGAGTCCATTAAATCCTAACAATTCCTATTGCCTCCAAACAAGGAATCTAAGTGGGCAGAAATGTCCGACATACGTGTTTCCTTCTAGTCTTCAGATCTGTTAATAGAAGCTCCTTTTTTGGCTGTTACCACAGCCTTTGGGATTCGGAGGCAGAAGTCCTCTCTGGTGCACCTGAAGACCTTCGGTCTGTTCTCGCTAAGGCAATCCAAGACGACTAGGGTGCAGCCAAGAACATAATGGCTTGGACAACACCAATTCCATTAGGGAAGCCATAGGTACCACCACTGCCATTTGCCAACATGCGTGGCTGTGATCAACTGTGTTGTACGGAGATTACCAGTCCTCCCTGGTGTACATGCACTTCAATGGGACTCGTCTGTTCAGGGTTCAAGGTTGATTCTGCTTTAGAGTACTTTAAGGAAAGTAGGGCTACTGCAAGCTCTTTGGGCCTTTCCTACTCACCTTGGCATTGGTCCTTTAGTGGTGTTGGCCGAGGTGCACTCTACCAGCCAGCCTTTTCATCCTACACAGGCAATCTAGCACTTTCACAGCTGAAGCTGTGGTGCCCACCACCCCCGCAACAGATGCTCCGTCTGCTGCGGTCCAACCTACCAAAACTGCTTAGCGTGTCCCAACAGGACCACAGACACCCAGTGGGAGGCAGAAACCATGGATTCTACAGATTGTTCACTGGGGCAATATCTTACCCTTCCACTCTTTCCACCAGCACCTTCCATCATCCCCCTCGGCCCTTATGCCGAAGGGGCTATTGAAAGAGTGCCTGCGCCAGGTGTAGGTTGTGGTTGTTATAACAGCTACTTTGCAGTATTCAAGAAAGATGGAGGATTTCAGCCAATTTTAGACCTGCACGCTCTGTCAATTCATTCCTCCCGGAGGAAAAATTCTAAATGCTAATTTTGGGCCAGATCTGGTCTGCCCTCGACCATGGAGACGGGATGATGGTGTTGGACCTGCAGGATAACTATTTCTATATAGCCTACCTGCTGTTTGTGATGGAACAGGAGCATTTTACGTTTGTTGTGCTCTTTTTAAATGTCACAAGTGCCCCAGTGGTGGCAGTACATCTTCAGAGGTCAGAGGTACCAGTCTTACCCTACCTCAACCCGCTGTTGGGAGATTGGCTTGCGCAAGGTAGGCGTCAACCACCTCAAGACTATGACGAACCTCCTGTCATCTTTGGGGTTCACGATCAACGTGCTGAATCACACCATACTCCTTAGATACTCCTCTTCATCTGAGCTATTCTGGACAGAGTTCGGTTTTGTGCCTTTGCTCCAAGAAAGACAATTCAGGAAATTCAGGCTATGATCCCATCTCTCAGCCTCGGTCCGGGATTTCTTTGAGGTTAACTTCGAGGCTACTGGTTTCCTAGCCTCTTGCATACTAGTGCCCGAGCACGGCAGGTGGCATACACAGGCTCTGCATTGGGATGTGAAGTCTAAGTGGGCCCAAAATCAAGAGGACCTCTCAAACTATAATATTTCAGAGGAGACTGCAAAATATCAGCAGTGGTGGTTACTGGCCCACCATTGGGTTAATGGCAGACCCCCTCTCCCTTCGACACAAAGAGCTGACAGTAGTGACTGATGCATCTCTTCTGGGACAGGCTTACCACCTGGGAGGAGTACAGATCGTAGGTCTATTGTTCCAGTGGAGTGGAAGACCAACCATTTGGCCATGAAAGCCTTCCTTCTGTCCATCGGGGGGAGGCTGTTTCAGGTGCTCACAGACAAGATCACTGCCATGTGGAACAAACAGGGCGGGTGTGGGAACACATACCCTGTTCCAGGAAGTTACAAGTCTATGAAAGTGGCTGGACCACCAAGTAGTTTTTCTGGTACAGAACCACCTAGCAGGATCTTTGAATGTCAGGGTGGATGAGTTCAGCCATCGGCACCCAGCGAAGCATGAGTTTTAGTTACACCTGGAGGTGGGGAGATGCCTCTTCAAGCATGTTTGCGACCGTCAAGAATGTGCAACGTCAGCACTTCTGTGCGTTGGAGTTTCCAAGGGGTCTCTTGGGACTCCTCCATACTTTTTCACTGATACCACTACTGCGGCAGGAGGCTTACCTGCTACTACGCCACCAGCCTACCTTCACCAGAGGCTGCACCGGGGACTTTACTGCATGGCTCCCGCTCCCGCCATCACTGCCGCCAGGGGTAAGGACTCCAAGTCCCAGTACTCCGCTGGCAGCGCACACCATCCACGTCACCAGGAAGCACCCGGAGGCGCTTGAAAGGAAAAGCGCTACTTCCGCCTCGCGGAACGCGCGCATGAGCACGCCGGGAGAGGCCCGGGACAAGGGCGGGACAGTCTGTGGCAGTCAGGGGCCAGGAGAGGCCGGGCCGGGCCACCCCTCTTGGTTCCTTCAACAAGCTTCTTTCCGGGACCCAACGAGACTCTGATTGTTTGTAGCGGGGCCTTTAATCCTTCCCTGCTTATTCAGTTTGTTAGCGATTTTATCTGATTTACTGACTAACGGTTTATCTGGCTTGCGATAAACAGTTCCAGATGTTTTTGAAGGTCTACTAATACTTGAGCCATCCATACTGGGGGGGCTGGCTCGAGTATTGCATCTACGTCAGTAGCTTCCACCTCAGAATCTTTTGTTCTGGGCACGAGTGCTCTTGATTTTGCCTTCCTAACGTGACACTTTTTTGGCCCCACTCTCCTAGTACTGCTATTAGGGATTTTATTGTGGACCACGGTGGCAACAACTTCCTTGTCCACTACTGGCTGCACGCACGAAATGTCGTCAGCCGAAATTTCCAAAGTGGCAGGTATGTGAGGTGCCAATGTGTCAACGTCTGTGGCCTGTGGGGTGGATAAAACTGTGATTGGCGTTAGGGATAAGCGTATCTCGGTGCGCTCAATCTCCCCTGAAACTACGCAAATGACTTTCTCCAGTATTGGGGTGTCTTTCATAGATTCACATGCTTGAATATTCCCCGTCGTCTGAGTGGGAGTCCCACAGTAAATAAAATAGCAATAAATACTAAATATAATATATATAAACATATATACATATATCTATAATCAGGAGAGAAAACCTAAAACACATATTAGAGAAGGCATACACTGCCTAACCAAATTCTACATAGGAATGCATGGGAAAGGAAAAAACCACATGCAGCCTATTCTTGTCATTATGTTGGTCCAAACTGCAGCCAATCAGGCGACAGCAGCCCTCTAGAACGTTGGATTCGTTCGTAAAGTGACATAGTCCTGGGAGAAATGTAAAAAGGGCTCCTTTATAGTGAAAGCTTGAATTTCTCCCACTCTTCTTGCGGAAGTTAGCGCCAGTGATAAAGCAATCTTCCATGTCAAGAACTTTAGGTCGGCTCTATGGATAGGCTCGAACGGATGCTTCATCAGCTGTGATAGAACCGTGTTGAGCTCCCATTCCGGTGGTGAGGGCTTCACTGGGGGATAAGCCCGGAACAGACCCCTCATAAACTGCTTGATTAGCGATGAAGAGCAGAGTGACTGAGAATTAGTCCTCTTTCTGTACCTGGATAAGGCCGCTAAGTGGAACTTTATTGATGAAAAAGAAAGGCCAGATTGCGCTAAATGCAATAAATAGGGTAATATCTTTTCTGCCGGCGCCTCTATAGGGTGTAAAGGACTAGAGATGCACCATGCGCAAAAACGCTTCCACTTGAGACGATAAGTTTTTAATGTACTCTGGGCTCTTGCCTTCTCTAAAATGTCTCGGCAGTCCTGAGGAATTTGAAGATGTTCGAATTCTAGGAAGTTAGGAGCCATGCGTGCAATTTCAGCGATTGAGGATCTGGGTGAAGTACCTGACCCTCGTTGCGTGACAGTAACCTCGGAGTTACACGCAGTTTGATCGGTGGTTCCTGTGAAAGTAGCATGAGTTCCTGAAACCAATACTGGCGAGGCCACTTGGGAGCAATGAGGAGAAGGCGACAACTCTCCATTTTCATTTTGCGCACCACTCGTGGAATCAGAGGGATCGGAGGAAAAGCGTATGCATAGGTCCCTGACCATCGCATCGAAAGGGCATTCCCCCTTGACCCCTGTTGAGGATATCTGCTGGCGTAGTACCGGCATTTCTTGTTCGGTTGGGTCGCAAATAGGTCCAACCTGGGTTTGCCCCATCTCTGAAACACATAGTTCAACTGGCCGTTGTCCAGTTCCCACTCGTGGCAATCTGACAATGTTCTGCTCAGTTTGTCTGCCAAGGTGTTGTAGAGGCCTCTGACGTGCTCCACTTTGAGAGTTATGTTGTGAACTGTTAACCATTTCCATAACTCTTGGGCTTGTTTGGATAACGTTGCCGATCTCGTTCCTCCCTGCTTGTTGATATAAAACATGCTTGTGGTGTTGTCCGTTCTGACTAGAACAGAGGATCCCACTATCCTGGGGAGGAACGCTTGAAGAGACAGACAAATGGCTTTCAACTCTAGACTGTTGATGTGGCATTTCTTGTGTTGCTGAGACCATTTTCCTTGCACTTGCAGGTCCTAGAGATGACCACCCCAGCCCTCCATGGACGCATCCGTCGTCAGAATAAAATCCGGAGGATTCTGCAAGAATGAGAGCCCCTGTTCCAGATTGCTGATCTGAGACCACCATTGGAGTGCATGCACCATCCTGTTGGTGATTGTGATGGTGTCCTCGAATGAACCTGTCGCTTGATGCCATTGACAGTTTAGCTCCTCTTGCAGTGGCCACATCTTTAGACGCACCAATGGAATGAGGTTGATGGCTGAAGAACACATCCCCAGAAGTGATGCAAATAGGCGAACTGAAAGTGACCTTCTTGCCAGTTTTTTGGCCAACGCCTGCAGACGGAGTTGTCTCTCTCGAGATAAGGATGCCTTGCATTCCACTGTGTCCAAGCAAGCTCCTAGGAACAACAGGCTTTGTTTTGGATGCATCTGAGATTTGGTTTTGTTGATTGTGAGGCCTAGCGATGCGAAGAGATTGCGGCATGTCGTAATGTCGGATCTTACTTTGGCTTCTGATGGACCTTTGACTAGCCAGTCGTCCAAATACGGGAAGACCTGCACTTTTGCTGCCCGAAGAGCTGCTGCCAAAGGGGCCAGGCACTTCGTGAAAATCCTTGGGGCCGACTTGAGGCCAAATGGGAGAACTTTGAATTGATAATGGGCGCTGGCCACAGTGAAACGGAGGTACTTCCGATGGTTTGGGTGGATTGGGATGTGGAAGTATGCGTCTTCCATGTCCAAGTAAGCCATGTAATCTCCCTCGTTGAGGCAACTGAGAATGTCCGAGAGGGTGACCATTCGAAATCCCTGCTTCTTGAGATATTTGTTCAGATTGCGTAGGTCTAGGATCGGTCGCCATTCCCCTGTTTTCTTTTTTATGAGGAAAAAACGGGAATAAAAACCTGCCCCTCTGATGATTTGGAACTTTCTCTATTGCATTTTTGAGAAGCATAGCTTGCACTTCCTTGAACAATAAGTGAAGACGAGGGGGAGGGGGACCCCTGGGCAGAGTTGGTGGAGGTTTGGTGATGAACTCTAGGGTGTGACCATGTTGGATCAAGTCTAACACCCACCGATCCGATGTTATATTCTGCCATTGCTGTTGGAAAGTAGATATCTTCGCGCCCACTGGAAGGTAAGGGATTGGAGGTGGCGCCCAATTGCTCTCACTGTTTCTTGTGACTGTCTCGTCCTTGGTTGTTTGCGCGCCTTCTTCCTCCTTGGCGAGAGAAACCAGCCGATCCAGATTGTCTGTAAGAGGACTGATAGTTTTGGCGGTATTGTGGTTGATATTGTCTGCTTTGCTGGTAATAACTTCCTCTGGACGAATAACCTCGTCCTCTAGCTCCTCTGAACGATCCTCTTTTATATTGCAATGATCCTAGTGACTTTGCAGTATCTGTATCAGTTTTAATCGTCTGGAGAGCCTCATCGACATGTTTCCCAAAGAGGGACTCTCCGTCATATGCCATGTCCAGTATTTTCAATTGAACCTCCGGACAAAATGTAGTGGCTTTTAACCACGCTTGACGTCTCAGGACAGCGGCCCCAGCCAACTGCCTGAAATTCGTATTCGCCATATCTAGAGCGCAGTCGATGGATTCTTCCGCTGCCCGCTCTCCTTCCACTAAAACTTTCCTGGCTTCTTGTCTTTTGTCCTCTGGCAACAGCTCTATGAAGCTAGCCATCTCCGACCACATTTGGCGATCGTAGCGCCCAATAATCGCCATTGAATTTGCTATCCTGATGGATGCTGCAGCCATAGTGGAAAACCTCTTCCCAATAAGGTCTAATTGTCGCCCCTCTTTATCTGGTGGAGTAGAAATAGGGGTAGCTGGGAGATTACCGAATCCGGGCGTGGATAACCAATAAGGCACGCCGGACTAGAGAGCGGAGCACGATATTTCTTTTCTATTCTGGGTAACACAGCAGGCACAGATGCAGGGTTTTTCATTATTTTTATGCCTTCCTTCCAAATATACTCAATCATGGGAATGGCTCTAGATATCTTTCTTGTTTCCTCTTTAAAGTCATGGAGAAAACACTCCGTTTGCTCCACTGTAACCGGGAGCTTAAACCTGGTTGATGCCCTCTGCATCAGGTTGTGAAAACCACCTACATCTTCAGGCGGTGAATCTGAAGGTTGTGGAGTTGGAGGGAACGGCATGGGTATAACATATTCATCCCATGGGTCTGATGAAGGTATGTTAGGCAACTCTCCATCTTCTACCTCCTCTTCTGATGACATATCCGGAGTTTGTGGAGGCAAGACCGGTTGCGGAGTTTCCACAATTGGAGAAACCGGTGGATGTTGCCGAGGAGGAACTACAGTATCAGATTGAGGTACTTGCGGTGGAAAACGCTGCTTGTAGTCCACCAGCATAGCCTGTAAATCTTGTATCAAATTAGGCGGCAACTGAGTGACTTCCGGGACTCTAGGCCGTCTCTGATGTTCCAATGAATGAGGCACTATGATATCCTCCTGGTAGTAGTGTTCAGCATAGGAATCGTCTTCATCATAATCTTGGCACTTGATGACAAGCCCGGAAGGGTGACGTGCCACACCAAAAGCACCCTCATCATCATCATCTTCAAAGTCATCTTCTTCATCATCAGCATAAGTTTCTAGAAGATGAGAAGGCATAAGTGGAGATATATATGAACCCTGTTGTCTCTTATAAGACACGAGTTGAAAGTTCTTTGTCGCTATTGGCGTACAAAAGGCCTGATTCCCAGTGGTAGGTCTTAGTAAAGCTGATCCCATCGATCTTGATGATCCCGGTGACCAAGGTGCATCCACTTGCTGAAAGGATGCCGCCGTCGACGGGTTTATCGTCGACGAGATCGACGACGAGGGCATCGTCGACGATAGACTTGCCGTCGACGGGACTGTCGTCGACGGGCTCGACGTCGACGGGACAGTCGTCGATGGACTCTACGTCGATGGAGCCACCGTAGACGGGCTCGTCGTCGACGGGATAGACGTCGATGCTTTCTTCGTCGACGAGGCAGTCGTCGACGGCGGCGTCGACGACTTAGTCGACGGGCTCTTCTTGGATGACGAATTTTTTGATGATGATGGCGTCTTCGTCGACGAGTCGTCCACGAGAGTTCTTTTTGTCACAATACAAATTTTTGTAGACACAATCGGAGTAGTAATATATGTAGTGGATATCATATCCATAGAAGAAGAGGTTGAAGTAGAGACAGTGGTCACTGGAGAGGAGACAGTAGAAGTCTTACTCACAGTTTTCTTTGCCGGATCGTTGGTGGCTGAGGCTCCAGAGACAGAATGTTTGGATCTCTGTGAAGAGCCTGAAGTAGAGTGGGAGGTCTTAACATGCTTTCTCCCCTCACTTGTCTTATCCTCTTGAGACCTCGCCCTCTTGCTAGAGGTAGAGGCTCTGTCGTCATCATCCGTGGAAGAGGATTTAAGCCACAAAAGGACTCTGGCCTCCCTATCCCTTAAGGTCTTGGAAGGGAAGGTAAGGCAGATCTTACAGGTTTTTGCCTCATGCTTGGGATACAGGCAATAAATGCAGTCCTTGTGTTGGTCATCCACATGGACCCTCTTCTTCTCGCATGTTCTGCAGGGTCTAAACAAGGCCTTCTTGTCAGACATCTTGAAGCTCTTGAAGAAAAAACAGAGTCAAGACTCAGGGAGACTCCCTTCCACACGACGTGCAGTGAAAATCTGAGGAGAGCTGGCTCTGCAGGGAAGGTTCTAGAGGGTGCTGTGAGCTGATTGGTTGGAGCAAAGACTTTGGGTCTTTTAGCATAATGAGGTAGATAGGCTACTATAATATAGGCCTCAGGCCTTTTTCTAGGGCCTACTACTGCAAAGTGCTTTTGGCACTGCTTTTTTATTTACCGTGGGACTCCCGCCTCGACGACGGGGAATGATTCAGGCATGTGAATCTATGAAAGATACCCCAATACTGGATAAAGTGGGGAAATTCTCCATGTCAGAAGAGAAAATTGGATAGGTGGTAGAAGTAAAGACACGGGGGTAACTGTATTATTGTGAACTTCAGGAACCCTAGCCTAGTGGAATATATTTTGGAAAATGGTAATATTAATTAGACCAGTACTGTACGACCATTGCCACTAGGATATTTCTACCCAATACAGCGTGTCACACACAAACCTAGGTACACCTCTGGCAGAATGGGAATGGCTCCAGACTGGACAAGGCCAAGGAATTACACGCGGGAAGGTCTGGCCTATAAAGATCGGGGTATGGTAGAATGTTCAAACAGATTCAGTCCCTTATTATCCCTCGATGAAAACGACTGACTAAATAGATCAGGGGATGACCAAGATTACATGGCGGAGGGGGTGGCTGATGAACCAATTTCTCAGGGAACAGTAGGGGGAACATCAGCAGGGGTGTTTGGATGAACCCCAACTAATAAAAAAAAATAATAATAATAAGACATTTATTAAGCGCCTGGCTGCACAAAACTGTGTATCCCCGCGCTAACTGCTAGTACAAAACAATCCAGAGGAGAGGTGACGGGTAGTTCAGCAGAAGAATTCCTAGTACTACGCTGGCCACGTAGGTCTTCAGCCTCAGCTGCCCTGAAGGCGCTCCACTGGTTGCCTATCAGTAAAAGGATCCTATTTAAGATACTTGTCATCACGTTCAGGGCGCTCCAACAGCAGGGACCTAAATACCTCTGCAACGGGTTTAATAGGAATCATTGTATAACAAAAGAACATAAGTTACTTACCTGTAAACTGTGGTTCTCCAGTATTGGTGTCTTTCATAGATTCACATGCTTGAATATTCCCCGTCGCCGAGGCGGGAGTCCCACGGTAAATAAAAAAGCCAAAAGCACTTTGCAGTAGTAGGCCTATATTATAGTAGCCTATCAACCTCAACAAGGGAATTTACCTGTTTTTCTTCAGGACCAAAAAATAAAAAGGAATTGGGTGGTCAGGGTACACTAACACCCTGCCATACCTGCAACCCTTTTTGGACCCAAATAACTAGTTGCTATGAGGGTGGAAAAAATTTAACCCAGAGGTGGTTACATTAAAATGCAGAAAACTCCTCAATGGGGGATTATTGGCTGCACGGGGATTGAGGGGAGAGGTCACAATGCTCGAAACCTATTAGTTTCTGATGCTCAACATCGACCATCAACCTATGCCGCCCCTCCGCGCACGGGTGCAGCCAATAATCCCCATTGGTTTGAAACATGTAGACCCAACACATATCACAGATACATTTGGTCCTAATTAAGCCTTCACTGTATCGACATACACTGTTTTTAGCATTGTCCAGTAGTCTTAGAATAAATAATCTTTGGATAAGTCATACCAGGACAATTTTTAACTCACTGACTTCTTTTCTTTACATTCATTACTCACATACCCGCTCCACTGTATCCCAGGTGTTGCAGCACACCTTGACGGCACTCAGCTGTCAAGGTGGCCTCGATGATGAAGCATGTCACCGACCAGGTCGGTGAGTGAGGGGTTCCTTAAAAACAAAGAAGGACTTCTTCTTTTTCTACATTAGAGTCTCATCCCACCGATATCGGTTTCTAGCCTTATCTTTGGTGGTACTCCTTATTTTGTTATACAGTTACCTAACCTGGGGATCGGGAGTACCCTTCCGTCCACCAAGGTGGATAAAATCCCTTTGCTCTCCAATTTTGTTTATAATTTAAGAGGAATCATCCCACCCGCTGTTTGAGATCTGCTTGCCAGAACTTGCTTACAATCCCTCGCTTTAAGCTGACTACAAGAGGTGGCAGATCCTTCTTCACTCTGGGCTCGAAGGCCTGGAATCAGTTACCACCCTCCCTAAGAGCACTATCCCAAGAGACCCACTTCAGGAAAGCATTAAAAACTTGGGTCTTTTCTTTAACTGATGTCGCCTGCAGAGCCTTGATCTAATAGTGTGATGCAATGGGTTACTCATCATCTTGCCCCCTACCCGTCCATCTGGGTTGGTTAAGCGCCAAGATACTCCCTGGAGTGATAGGAGCGCTATAGAAATGTACTTTACATTACATTATGGGAAACAGGTGAGTTTTTAATTTTGCCCTGAATCTCATTTCGGAAGGCTCCATCCGCAAATGGAGCGGAAGTGCGTTCCAGTGTTTTGTGGCCGGATAACGGAAAGATCTTCCTCCCATTTTGGCTCTTGTGATACGAGGGGTTTTGAATAGCATCGTGCCCGACGATCTTAGATCTCTCGTTGGGCGGTGGATGGTGATAAGACTTTTCAGGTAGTCGGGGCCTCTGTTCTGGGCAATACGGTGGGCATAACAGAGTTTTAAATTTAATTCTTTCTTTAATAGGAAGCCAATGGAGTTTGGATAGCGCAGCTTTGGTGGAAGATTTTCTTGGTAGACCAAGCACCAAACGAGCAGCTGAGTTCTGAACACATTGTAGTTGGTGCAGAGCCTTTTGGCTAAGGCCTAACAGGAGGACATTACCATAGTCCAGATGAGGTGTTATTAAAGCGTGGACTATGGTTTTCCTGGCTTCGGTGGGAAGGAGGTCGAGTACCTTGCGAAGCACTTTTAATATGCCGAAGCATTTCCCTGTCACTTTATTTGCATGGGTTTTGCCAGAGAGGTCGGAGTCCAGCATGATGCCTAGATTTTTCACCGTCTCCACGGGAGTAGGCAGCTCACCTAGTTCGCTGGGCCACCATGCCTGAGACCATACAGAGGCATCTCTTCCTACTACCAGAACCTCTGTTTTGTCTCCATTCAGGCGGAGACAGTTGTTGTTCATCCAGGTGGCTATCGCTGACATGCAGTTCGAAAAATTGGTAGTAAGTTCTTTACTCTCTGGAGTTAGTTTAAACACCAACTGGGTGTCGTCAGCGTAGCCGACGATGCCCACCCCAAACTCCTCTGCAATGTGTGCCATGCATTACAAAGGGGAAAAACGGGGTATGTCAGCAAAGAGGGATGGATCTATTGCAGAAAATTTGGGAGCACAGGTCGCAAAAGGGTCTGTGGGAGGACCTAAGATAATGTCCTGGAATGTAGCAGGCCTGGCGGGGAAGTTTGATAATCTAGACTGGCGCAACCAACTAATTGGAGTTCAAATATTAAGTTTGCAGGAGACTTGGGCAGTGGATAGCACCCCCTTTCAAATCCCGGGTTATAAATATTTCTTTGTACTAGCTCAAGAAGCCAGATCTGGAAGGGCAATGGGAGGCTTAGCACTTTATGTAGATTTAAACCTAGAAGGAGTCTGGATATCCCCATCCTGGTTTTCCCACATCCTCCAGGCGGCAAGATTCTCAGAAAATGGTTTGAGGCTCCTGATATTTAATATTTATAACACAGGGCCAGTAAAAGGGACTAATAGTGAATTACATGAATTAGATTTTACACTCAAACAGGATTTAGAATCTAGGTCAGACAGGGCAGAACCAATTGTAATAGTGATGGGCGATTTAAATTGTCACCTATGCCCAAAATTGCTACCAGTAGTTCCTGATTGGTCTGCCTGTCCGGTCGAGTCTGGCCCACACTTTGAACATAATGCTGAGGGGTTAGTTCTCAGGAAATTATTAGACACCTATGCTCTTGGACATACCATTGATTTGGTTGTACCGGGAAATGAGGGGTCCCTTACACCAACCTTCAAAGCTAGAAAATGTGCCTCTTTCATAGACTACATTGTAGTATCCAGTTTTGCAAAAAACTGGATCGTAGGGGCAAGGATTGACTGGAGCACCTTCAGTGACCATAATCCTTTATTTCTGGAACTGAGGTATAGAGGGTCACTGAAGAAGAGTATACAGGAAGACGTCGCCCTGAGGGCAACTGATCAGGGGAGACGCCTTAGGTGGTCGAAAATCGGCGCTCAGGCACTGTATAAATTATTAGTAGTAAAGGGCAAAAGATATTTTGAAGAGTACCTAGATCCACTAATTGAGGGAAGCCCCCTGGTCATGGCTTTTGGGTGTATAACCAACCTGGTTGATGAGTTAATGAAGGTAAAAGGCCCTAGGAAGATCATAACCCAGCCAAGATGGTTTGACACTAATTGCTCTCGTGCACCAAGAGTTAAAAGCTAGTCTTAAATACACTCCGAGGGATAAACTAAAAGTGGCACTCCTGAGACAGACCTACAAATCTGTCCTAAAACAGAGAAAAGTTGCCCTGCAAGCAGAAGTGTGGGCCGACTTGAGGGAGGCTGGGGAGAACAGAGACCTGGCGGAGTTCTGGAGGATAATTAACAGACCATGCTTCCAGGACTGCAACGCCCACGGTGATTGGAGCAAACATATTACCGGAACAATGGGTAACATTTTGAGGGTCTTTATAATCACACTCATGAAACAGTCTCAGAAGGGGGTTGGGATGGCACACTGAGATTGGAAGTAGAATTTTCCCTTGCAGAGTTAACTAAGGCAATACAAGGTCTTTCCCATAACAAATCCCCAGGTCCGGATGGCACCCCTCCGGATTTGTTTTTTAGCAATGTGGCGCTATGGGCCCCAATTTTGACAAGGGTTCTAAATGCAGCTGTTAAAACTGGGCTGCCCCGCTCTTGGTCGACGGCCACAATTGTCCCCATATTCAAGAAAGGAAGTAGAGATAACCCCCAATGCTACAGACCGATATCGTTGATCGATGTCTCTGCCAAAATCCTGGGCCGGGTAGTACTAGACCGACTTCTGCACTGGACAGAATAGCACCACACTATAGTAGACACCCAGTGCGGCTTTAGGGCAGGAAAATCAACGAGCGATCAGTGCCTTAACCTTTATTTACTGGCTGCCAAATATACAAAGGCCAGTAGCGAATCTATTTATTTGGGGCTCATAGATTTGGCCGCTACTTTTGATAATGTAAATGGGAACAAGTTATGGGCTATGATGAGCAACTTGGGAATTGACCTTGGACTGATTAATATTCTTAGAGAACTACACTGGAACACCAGCGCCTGGGTCCGCTACAGTATGGAGGGGGGGGGGGTGGGGGGGGGGCTGTGGGTGGGTTGGGTACCGAACCTTTTCCATGCACTAGCGGGGTGGGGCAAGGTTGCATCCTTTCTCCGTTCTTGTTCTCTCTTTATAATAACCTGGAGAGAGCTCTTATTGCCCTGAATACAGATTGCCCAAAAGCCAGAACGCGCCATATTCCGGTACTTTTGTACGCGGATGACGCGGTCCTGCTTGCTTGCCCGTACTCCGCTGAGCTTACAGTGCTTGATCGATGGATTCGGAAAATTCATGGACACCCTAGACCTGTCAGTGAATTTGAGCAAGTCCTTTGTGATGCTGGCAGGAAAAAAGCCCTGTAGGAATCATGTTTTTTAGAGACGGTGAAGACTTTTTCCTACCTGGTTCTTTTATTTGCTGGGGCACTTAAATTCAACATTATTAAACTTTGCGCGAAGGCTGGGCCGTTGGTGTCCAGAAAAGGTGATTAATCTATACGGCTCCATAAGTACCGCAAAAGCCCTGTATGGAGCAGAGGTTTGGGGCTTAGGGGACACAAAACAATTGCAGGTGGAGGAAGACAAATTCCTGCGGAGGATTCTTAAGATCCCGCAGAGCACTCCAGCTGCAATGGCACACAGCGAACTGGAAAGCCCGTACATTATAGACCGGGTAAAGCTAAGCCCCATTGTAGCATGGCTTAGAATATGGGAAAATCCTGAGGCAGAACTAAGCAGAATAAGTGTAGCAGATTGTTTACAAAGGGACAAGGGGCCGTTAATCCCATGGCTTAATTATGTCAAAGTTACGCTAGAAGATGTAGGCCGGAAGGACCTTTTCATTAACCCTAAATTAATTTCTAGCTCGTGTAAACCACTGATCAAAAAATTGCTGCTAAAAAAGTTCGCTTTTCGCAGAACTGGTATTGATTTGGCGAAGAGATCAGTCACTGCTCATTGTCTTGTGAGTAATGGTGAGGGTATGGAACCCTATCTATTTTTAATGTATAACTCGCAAGACAGGTTTTTAATGTGTTGTTTTAGGCTCAATTTGTTACCAAATATACTGTCTTATCCATCTGGTTTTACTTTAACAATTGAGCAGAAGGATGCCTGCGGCTGAGACAATAGGTCTCCGCAGGACACCCTTCATTTTGTATTCTTGTGTCCTTTTTACCAGATGCCTCAACGTAAATTCTTGGTGGCTATTTTGAAAGAGGCTAAGTTTCGACATGCCAAAATGGCTTTACTCTTTTTGCAAAGAGCAAACGATATGCGAACATTATGCTCCATTATGAACTTTTTATAAGTGGCTGTAAGTTTAAGAATGACAAGAGGGTAATGCGAATGATTTTTATCAATGAATGAATGTATACCGTGTTTTATAACTATGTACCAAAATGTTTCGACAAAAGTTCAGAACTGCTATTTAATTATTTTTAACTGTATATATGTATTTTTATGATGGCTTTTAATAGTCGAAATAAAGATTTACTGAACTGATACCACTAGGCTTTCCTCCACAGCTCCAATGGAGCCATCGATCATTTCAGGGAGGTCTTGATGTTCTCTGCATCTCTACTAAGACATTGTACAACGCACATATCGGCGACTTCGAGAAAACCCTATTTGTAATTTTTATTTTCTGATCTTTATTTTTAGCTTTTATTTGTATTTATTTTACTGGGCTAGCTTGCTGGGTTCTTCAAACTTATATTTAGTATATCTAGTTCTGTGTTGCCAAATGTGGAAGGTTTCCCATTGCACAGAATGAAGTGGACGGCCGTCTTAACTTTTCTGGCCCATCCATCTAGAAGGCACTGCAGGGCAGAGTGGAGGCTGTCCTCACATTCCTTAATCGCAGAAAGGGAAAGAGGACTGAACTTTTGCCTTCACTAAAACAGAAAGAGGACTGAGCCAGAAGCTCACCACATGCAAAGAAAGAAGTTTTCTATAGCGGCCATCTTGGGTTGGGAATAGAGTCGTGAAGGAGGACTACAAGGCCATCAGGAGGATGCTGTTGCCTCATCTACAGCTGTGCAGCAAGTAGTGCCAGCTACACCATTTAGGTCATCAACAGCTGCACAGCAAGTAGTGCCAGCTGCACCATTTAGGCCT
The DNA here is from genome assembly GCF_964263255.1 of Lissotriton vulgaris. Classification (NCBI taxonomy): domain Eukaryota; kingdom Metazoa; phylum Chordata; class Amphibia; order Caudata; family Salamandridae; genus Lissotriton; species Lissotriton vulgaris. Next base: position 186,843,427 of record NC_141693.1, read on the forward strand.
GTTACAGCTGTGCAGCAAGTAGTGCCAGCTGCACCGTTTAGGCCTTTTACAGCTGTGCAGCAAGTAGTGCCAGCTGCATAGTTTAGACCACTTTATCAGTGGAGTCAGTTCTGGTTGAGTTAGGTCTCCTGTTGCCTTTGCAGCAGCCTTGACATTATGGATTCAGGGCATCTGTGCCCCCTGCTGAGATGGCCAGTTGGCCTGGGAGACTGCGAGGTATGTAGGGGGCCAGGCCCTTATACAGACATGTGGTGCTTGAAAATGTTCTCCTTGTAGTATGAGTTACGCACCCTGTTCTGAGTTCCGCTAAAGGTAGTCTTATGATGACGAGGTTGTCGTGCATATTTAGACCTTGTTAGTCAGATTTTGCATATTTAAACCTTGTTAGTCAGATTTTGTTCCACCCCATGCTCTTTACCCCTAATGTTAGTTGTTCTCAGGAGTTTAGGGTGCAATAGTAGTCTGTTGAGATTATGGGCGTACAACACGTTTGGTGCCGAGTGGGATTCTGCCACAGGCTGATGCTAAGTTCAGTGATAAGCAGTGGTCACTGGGTGTTAATTTATAATCTGTTCTACTTTGACCAAATTTGCTTTGTGATGGTTCTGAAAGTGGTCCAGTTGGTCCTATCATATGTAAACAATTCCTTTGTTTATCGAGTGCCAGGTGACATCATGCATACCTAGATGAAGGGCCCATCAAATACCCACCCCACTTCCCAGACGGCACATTAGTTCAGATTTCTTCACCCAACATTTGGAATATGTGCCCCCTTCTTGTCCTTTTACTTCTCATCACCACCGCTTTCCTAGTAACACCCTTCTCATATCCCCCCACTCTCCCTCGTCTCATTTTCCCAATATGGCCACCAATCGAGTTAAGGCTGGAATTAATTACTACAAAATCATGCATCCTCCCAACCAGACGAAAGCTTCAGTAAAACGATTGAAGCACAACACTATTGAACGTTTTCCTGATTCCCTTTTTGTTGATCAATTTTACAATGGTCGTTTTGGGAGGCTCAAAAACGATCTCATCTTCACTCACGACACCCCCTCTTGGTCCACCAGCTTATATAATTCCCTGAACGTCACCTCCTCCTCCTCTATCCCTCATGGCAAACAACAAAAAATGTCCCCCTCTGCGCATTTCAACGGCTACCTCACTATCTCACTCTATAAGAACGGTACTGTCATGATCCAAGGCAAAGACACCTGTCTCCCGCTCTTTGACCACCTCTTTCCCTCCTTACTCCCCTCCTCTGCGACTTGGTTATCCCCTGACTCTTCATCTAGCTCCACCCACTACTCACTTTCTCCTCCCCTGACCCCCCTACATACCATCAGGGTGCACCCTCGAGAAGCACAGGTAGCCCCTCCTCCCTCCCCCTCCCCTGTGCCCTCCTCACCTATGCCTCCCCCTCACAGTTTGCCTCCCCCCCATTCATCACTTCAGCCTTACCTCTAACTAATACGCTCCTCGTCCAATCTGCACCATCCCGGTTCCCCAATCTCTTCACCTCACCCATACTCCTACCTGCCACACCCCTTTTCAGTCCACCTCTCCTCCAACCCTCTCCCCCGGTTAACCTTCCCTATGCTCCCCTTATTCCTTCTTCCCCCCTCTCCTCTACCCCCTCCTCCCCTCGTTATTAACCCCGATTTCTCCACAAATCCATTGCATATCTCTCCTTCCCCCCCCCACTCCTCCAGCTGTGCTGTGCTACCCCCTTTCCCCCACTTGGTAACCCTTTCCATTTCCCCTCCCTCGGGCATAGCAGAACCACTTCCTTTCTTCAGCTTCACATTCTCCTAACCCAACTCACTCTGCCAGATGCCCGTTTCGATGACAGGACCTCTTCAACCACCTCCCCTCTTTTCCTCCCTAACCCCCTACATTCCCATGACGCCACAAAGGCCTCCCCTCTCCTTCTACCATACCGCCCTGATCCACACCCATCTACCCTTAAATTTGTCTTCAATTCATTTTCTTCTTGCAACTCGAACTCCCGCTCTCAACCTCCACCTTTCCCCACTTTTGAACCCTATACCCCAACTCCCCTCCTGTACCACCACCTCTCCCTGCCTTCCACCACGGTTTCCACCCCTCCTGTTTCCATCCAGCCACCCAACCATCCGTGCTCTGCCTTACTCGGTCTGGGGAATAAGCTAGATTCTCTGATCACCTCCATCTCCCAGCTTGTAACTGTCATTTCACTTTTAAGCTCCAAGATTTCCACCTTTCCATACACCTCTACTCCTTTGGAAAACCCTCACCATCCCACGAGATGCACCTTGCCCCCTCACCCCACTATAGCCAAGCTGAACCGGTCATCTACAAACTTCGTCAACTCACACAAGGCTTTGAATGCCTCCCTTCTGCAACCTGCACCGCCGAGTAACCCTACTATCTACTCTATTCCGACCATCTCCTCTGTCAGAACCAAGCATCCACCTAAACCCTCCCGAGCACCCTCGTATAAACACAATATCCCGATCACCCTTCAGAGCCCAAGTGCCCCATCACCAAAACAGTCTTGACAGAGCTGCGCTGTCTGCTCCACAACTGCAGATCTGCAGTAAAACACAAACTTGAAATCTCAGATACCATCATTTTTCACAATATAGACATGCTCTTTCTCACAGAGACCTGGTTTAACGATACCTCTGACTATCTTTGATCTCCTATTACCCACAGGCTAGTCTTTACTTAGGAATGACAGAACTGACAGCGTTGGGTGAGGTGTTGCAGTCAACTTTAGGAACTCCCTTCAACTGAAGGCTTCTCCTTTCAGCTCCTTCCGCACTTTTGAATGCCTTTCTCTTGAGCTACAATTGCACCACCGCTCACCCATCAGATTCCATGTCATTTACCGCCCGCCGGGTAGCGGCCCTTTGTTTATGGAGGAACTCTCTGACTTTATCAGCGACCAATACTCGCAAAGTGACAATCAGACCTTTGTGGGTGACTTCAATCTCCACTGGGGCTCACCGCAAGACTCTTCTGCGAACTCGCTGGCCACCTTCCTCTCTGCTAACGATCTTATCCAACACTGCACAGAGTCAACACACTCTAAGGGCTCAATCCTGGACCTTGTCATTTCTAAAGCAGACATGCTTTCTATCACTACCCCTATTCACGTAGACTGCTCTGACCACCTCCTCATCCCATTCTCTCTTCACCCATCACACTCTATAACTCTTAGCCAACCTAATAGGGCTACCTCCTGGTTCCGTGATGCTAAAAATATTGACGTTGTTTCCCTCTGTGAATCAGCTTTGTTATCACTTCCAAGGCTAGACCCGAACATAGATGTTGACGAACTCACCTCTCAATGCCTCACAGTCCTTGCAGTCGAAATCAATAACTTCGCTCCTCTCCAAAGTAAAAAGATAAGGCCCACTCCCTCAGCACCCTGGTTCAGCAAATTCCTCTATGAAGAAAGGAAGCAACTAAGATTCCTGGAGAAACAATGAAGGCAAGCGCCCTCCACTGATAATCTGGCCACGCTTCGTTCAGCAACATCCAAGTACCACAAGAACATCTTCCTTGAGAAAGCGTCGCACTTCAGAACCCTCCTCGACTCTGCCAAAAATAGACCCAAAAAACTATTCGATCTCATTAAGGTTCCTAACCGCTCTCCCCCAACCTCCAAGCTGGAGGATTTTACAAAGAAAGCAGCGGATTTTGGTATATTCGACGGAAAAGTGAAATCCCTTGTGGCTCAGGTCGCTCATCCTACCCCTCCAGAGGAGCGCAAATCCTTAGCTATTTGCCAGAACTTGACCCTATCTCTGAAGACGCCCTCCTCAAGTGCATCCTCGAAACAAAGCCCTCCAACCATTCTCTTGACCCCATCCCCAGTGCCATTGTCATTGACTTCTAGTCCCATTCTCTTTCCTATTGGACCACTCTGGTCAACATCTCCCTCTGTCAAGGCTCCCTTCCCGTCTCCATCAAAACTGGACAGGTCACCCCTCTGCATAAAAAACCCACTGCTGATGCGAATGAACTCAACAACTTCCGCCCCATCACTGACCTACCCTTTCTTGCGAAGATCACAGAAAGATGTGTAGCGAAACCACTCTCTCGTCATATCAAGGACAATGATCTTCTTGACAATTGTCAGTCCGGCTTCATCCAAAACTGCAGCACTGAAACAGCCCTATTGCAAGTGGTTGATGACGCGCTGAGGATACTCTACTCGGGGGGTCCTGTCTTCTAATTCTCCTCGACCTTTCTGCAGCCTTTGACACTGTCAATCATGACACTCTCCTCAACACTCTGCAACAGAGAATGGGCATGGAGGGCACTGTGCTTAAATGGTTTGCTTCCTTCCTCTCCGATAGATCCCAAATGATCAAAATAGCGAACAGTCTTTCATCTCCTTTGGCGGTAGGTCAAGGTGTTCCTCAAGGCTCTATACTTGCACCCACATTGTTCAATCTCTACCTAGAACCACTAGGAAATGTAAGTAAATCCGGGATCCAATATCATCTCTACGCAGATGACACTCGAATCTACCTCAAGGTTGCCGCCACTCATGATCTCGCCATCCTAAGCTCGACTCTCGACTCCATGCAAAACTGGATGTCAACTCATCAACTGATTCTGAATCCTTCCAAAATTGAATTCCTCCTCCTCTCCCTCACTTTCTCCTCCCCCGGTTCAATCATGGATGGATCAGATGAATCTGCTTAACAATAAACCCATCATTGTCGACAGCGCAAAATCCCTTGGTGTCATACTCGACAAAAAACTCAATCTAATTCCCCACATCAACTCCATTGCAAAATCTGCACGATACCAACTGCGCCTTCTTTGGGGAATTCGTCGCTTTTTCCCTGAACAAGACCTTAAAACACTGGTGCAATTGCTGGTCCTCTCCAGACTGGACTACTGCAATTCTCTTCTTACTGGCCTCCCCAAATCCCACCTGTCCCCCTTTAAATCTGTCCTCCACTCAGCAGTCCGTTTCATTTGTGGGGCAAAAAGAAGCGACCACATCACACCGTTGTTATCCACCCTTCGCTGGCTTCAAATCGATGCTAGAGCTATCTACAAGACTGCCTGTATCACCCACAAAGCCTTGCACTCCTCCTCTCTACCTGTCTAATAAACTGAAACTGTCTGGAGGCTCTAGACCATCTTGTAATGCGGAAAATGTACTGCTTGAACCCCCCACTTTCAAGAAGGAAAGATCGATGGCCCAATCCTTTTCAGGCAGCGCAGTGAGAATCTGGAACTCACTTTCGCCTCAGCTCCGGACCACCTCCTCCTCCCAGGCCTTCAAAATGAACCTCAAAGTTCTCCTCCTCCAAAGACACCTCCAAATCTAATTCACACCCTCTCTATCACTCGAAGGAAGACCTCACATTATTGAAAATTCTATTGTCCTTGACTATTGTAGTGCCTTCCCAGTGTGTTCTGGCCATTACCATTTATTGCAGTATTATCCTTGTACCTGTGTATGGTACCCTTTTGTAACTTTCACACGTCACTTTTCTCTTGTATCACACTGTATGCTACCTCCCACTTTTTGTTTGCTTTAGATACTTGCACAAGTGGCACCATTGCCTACGTAACGTTTGTTCTTGTGCTGGAGTGTCTGCCATTTATTTCAGTATTATACCTCTACTTGTACTTTGTACGCTTTTGAAACCTGCACACATATCACTTTTTCCTCCTGTAATGTACAGATTGCTACCTCATGCATTTTGGTTGCCCACTATTGTCACTTTTGATTCATGTAACTTAACGTTTATTTTTGTAATTTGTTCACTTGTAATTTTTCTCCTCATGTATCGTTGCTGTTCCTATTGTGAAGCGCTCTGACACCTTCGGGTAAAGTCTGCGCTATATTAAATCGTATAAATAAAATAAAATAAATAAAATAATCCTGGTGGCACCATTTGGGCATGAAGAGTTTGGTTGATGTCATCTTGGCAGCCAGGCGTCAGTCACCGAAATGTTTTTACACTTGTCATTGGAACAACTTTGTGGTTTGGGTGGCAACTGCTATATTGCTTCCCTCAAGGCCAAATTATCTAATGTTCGCTAGTTTGTCTCTTGCTTGGCAAAGTTTTGCTTTGGGCACTGTTAAAGTTCATCGTCCAGCCTTCTTACAGTTGGCAGTTGTGATGAGATACTTTAAGTGGTTTCAGGATGTTTACCTCTACTCTTTTTGTGATGCCCCAATGGGACCTTAATTTGGTCTTTACTTAATTGATATGCACTCCATACAAGCAGCTTCACAGTTGCTCTTTACTATCACAGCTGTGTTGCTCATTGCCCTCACCACGGCACTGCATGTCAGTGTGCTTCAGGCTTTTTGTATTAATTCACTATATACGACCGTCTTCCCAGGCAAACTAGTTCTGAAGACTTGGGCATACTTTCTGTTAAAAGTAATGATGCCATTCCACAAAGGTCAAACCCTCACTCTACATGTGTTCTATGCTCCACCTCACCCATCTAAGGAGGATGGGTGGCTATCATTTGGACCCCAAGAGTTCCTAGCTTCTACATACACTGCACCAGTGATCACTAAGTGGACATTCAGCTCTTGTGGTAGCGAAAAAAGGCAGAGCTGTCAGGAATGAACCATCTCACGCTGGATTGTGCTCTGCATTATGCTCTGCATTAAGATTGGCTATCCATTGGCTAAAGAGAAGCCTATGGAAGGACTGAATGCTCATTCTACCAGGGCCAAATTCATTACTACTGCACTGCCACATGGAGTCCATGACATACACTTAACAGGTGGCAACACAGTTGCCCCCACATGTTCACGAAGCACTATTGTCTTCACAATCTGAAACACTTCTAGCCACAGATTCCTTACAGAAGAATAATCCTCAGGTGTCAGACTGGATATGGAAATTCTTCATGAACAGTGCCCCTGTGTGCCGGTAAGTGGAGTTGTTCAGCTTTGTGAGGCATAGTTTATATGCATGGTACATCTAGGCACCACCGTAGTGTGCCAACGTCAGTACTTTTCTTTTAGCGTCAGTCAATGCAGATCCGAAGAAGAGCTACTCTCAAGTCACTTTTCAACCCTTTTGTCAAAGATTTTTGAGACGGTCTCCTGGTATGCAGGAAGTCCAGCAGAAAGGCAGGCTATAAGCCATGAGGCACCCGTCATCGACAGATGCCTGTGACAGACCTGCATCTGGTCTGTCTCTGGTGCCTACAGTGTGACCATGATGCCAAGACATGAGAGCAATACTGTGCCATGCACCCTAAGGCACTGAGGGAGTGGTCCCTCAACATCCTCGCTGCCTGATGTTCACCTTCCTGGCACTCTAGGTCTTGGTAGGGAGGAAGGTCTAGAGATAGTTTGCAAAGTCGGTCTGGACGATCGTCGCCCCACGACAAGTTGTCATGGTAGTCATTAAGTCCCATAGAAAGAGGTCTTTCACTTCGCCATTCAATTCTTCAAACGTGTCGTGGGGCTGTCAGCACTCGAGGCCTACCTGTGCAGTGCAGTGGTGTCTGCGGCTGGGCTGTCTCCGCACCTCCCTGTGTTTCCAAGAACTAGAGTAACCCCTGCCCAATTTAAGGTATTTTATAAGGCCATACATCTCATTTCTGGTATGTCAGAGCCCTCTGGAGTGCCCATGGGCCTCACTGGTCTGTGAGGGGCCTCCACTGGTCTACCGCCGGTGAGTTCGTCCTCTGCACCAGTGAGCCCCAAGGATTCATTGACTGATCCGCAGTGGGGCTTATCTAGTGACCTCAACCAAACCTAACCTGGAGCCAGCTCCAGTGCTGATGCCCCCAGGTCCATCAACGTCCAGCGGTGGTGCCACCGCATACGTCACCAACCGGGGTCAGACGCCTCAGATTAGAGTCAGTGCCTTATTCTTATGACATGCCTGGTGATGACTGAGGGGGGTCTGCAGGCCTTTAATGATACCAGTTAGAAGAACAGGACAACTGGTATGAGGCTCTGGTATATGACAGTCGACTGAACACCTCCCGAAACACTGGCTTGGTCCTCCCCTTCCATGAATATGGAGTAGGGTGCTTCATTTGCACTGGTGGTGTAAATGGTGGCTGAGATCGTAGACCTTATGGTACCCTCGGGGGCAGTCAAGACAAACGTCTTGACAGAGGTGCTTCAGTCAGGTGTTGCCCTCACTGAACAGTTGCTACCATTCAATGAAGGCCCTACAGGCGTCCTACTCAGGACCTGGTCCAAACCCTGCTCCTGTACATAGAATAATTTCCCACAGCCATTGCCCAGCCCCAGGGTTCACCAGTTTCCTCACCGATCATCCCACCTCGGAGTGCTTGGTCCAGTCATCCACCTTCGAAGTTAACACCGGAGCATTACCTACAACTCGACCGGATAAGGAATCCCATAGGATGGATACCTTTGGGAAGAGGGTGCAACACCATGGTGAACACCATGTGCCTTTTGGCCCAATACTCCCATATCATCTTAGACTGTTGTGGAAGTGCAGCCCATGGTCTCATAGAAGGCACAAGCTATGATCTGATTTGTAAGGTCCTGATGAATCGCGTGTCAATGTACTTTAGCGAGAAACATGTCAACCACTTTCTACACCTTCTAGTCTAGTCTTGAGCTAGGAAACATTTTCCAACAAGTCCAGACTAGCTGCTGATTTTAATTGACGCAAGGGACCACCCGAATAAAGTTGTTTCTGGAACCCTTTGTTTCATTTTAACTCACCACTCCGTCTACAATACTCTGGCCCCTCACCCGCACTTCACCCACAGGCAGTTGGATTAAAAGATCTCCGCTAAAGAGCCCCTCTTTGAAGTGTTGCCTGTTGGGGATTGCACCGCCTACCCAACGAGGAGCATTGCATATGATGAACATGACACCTGCAAAGGTGTGTGAGGCCAGTATATACAAAAAAATGGATACCCCTCAGTAGGTTCCCACTGAACCTCTTCATCCCCACATTCCTGTGACCTGCCCACAAACCCTACCTAGGAACAGCCCAGTTCTTTTGTTGTAACACGTATTCCCGCAGGGCACATACTGTGGCTGGACCTTCCACTCGCTCTGAGTGGTACTCTTGCCCTGTTGATCGGACAGATCTCTTCTCCCTCCTTTTGTATACACAAAGCTTTTGAGTTCCTAACAACCAAGAAATACAAAAGGATGATAAAACGAGTGTATAAGAATAAATCGTGAAAAGCATTGAAGTTCGCAGGTGCTGTGCACACTCCAATTGAAAGCAGGAATTCGATCCAAGACTAACGTATTGGATTTCAGGAGCATCTAATGTGCTGGTCTGCTCTCCATTTAAATATGCAGTTGGATTAAGGATGTTCTGCTATGCAGGGTTGCTAAAACCTTCCCATATACAGTCCAGACGACTTTAAATAATATTTTTAAACTACATAAGAAATATAGGTCTCATTTCAATACAAAGTACAAGATTAGGTTAGCCTGAGGTGCCAGATAGACAAGTTGCCCCTCTTTCTCCACCCCTTTCCCAGGTTCTATTGTTCATTCTTATTTTTGGGACAGTAGAGGTCTGCTTTGGGCACGTTGAAAGCTATTTTTCTGCATTTTTGTGGTTGCCAGATCAGCCAACACTGTTTTACATAGGTTTATAAAAGGCCTCCAACTCATGTTCCTACCTGCATCCTGCTTTATGCCACAGTGGGACCTTAATTAAGTCCTCACATTTATAATGTGTGCTCCTTTCGAGCCTCTACATAACTGCTCACTCAGGTTCCACACAATAAAAAGGGTCTTCTTGGTGGCAAAGACATCTGCCTAGAGGGTCAATGAGCTGCAGGCACAATCAAAACATCCTCCGCTCCTTACCCTCTATTCAGACAAACAGGCCATTCAAACTAGAGTATCTTTCTTACCAAAAGTGGCAAGTGCCTTTCTTGTAGGTCAGTACAGAGCTAGGTCTACCTTGTGCGCTCCGCCTCACCCCTCTAAAGAAGAGATTCCACCGGCTTGACCCAAAAAGAGCGTTGTCTACTTGGAGCAGACAAAAGAGTTTAGGATGGGTTATCAACTCATCGTGGGGTATGTAAGAGCCAAGAAACGGAGGGCGGTGTAGAAATGGACCATCTCACGAAGGCTAGTGCTCTGCAGCAAGATCTGCTATGCATTGGCTAAAAAACCTCCTCATGAAGGTTTGAGAGCTCTTCCTACCAGAGCTAAGGCTGCCACCACTGTGTTAGCTTGCATAGTTCCTGTCCTGGATATCTTTCAGGCATTAACATGGGCTTCATTGCACATGTTGATGAAGCACTACTGCCTGGACAGTCAGGTCCGGCGTGACTGTCATTTTGCCAGTTCGGTCTTACAGGACTTTCTAGTATAATCAGTACCAAAGTTCCACCTCCGGGGAAGTACTGCTATAGTATCTATTCAAAGATAAGGAATCTGCAGCTAGAAGTCTATCAGATGAACAAGTTACTTACCTTCGTAATGGCTTATCTGGTAGAGACTATCTAGCTGCTGATTTTTTACCGACCCACCCATCCTCCCCACTCGTCGAATGGATTTCAGAGTTAAGGGTAGTCTTTCAATGGCCCTAGCTCACACCAGAGGCTAGTGTTCTTTATGGCTTTTGGCTTCAAGTGTGGAGAGTCACAAAAAGAAACAGACATCAGCACGCTGGTGTGGGCCTATATGGGCACCGCGCACATCACTTTCGGGGCAGACACTAACTATGCCTTGTGAAGCCAAATGAAGCCCTCCTCCAGTGGGCAGGTGTACAAAAATGTATGGATCCAGTATGACACCTGGGGATTATTCTACTGTAAGGAATCTGTGACTAGACAGAGTCTTTACAGGATACGGAATTATCGAAGGTAAGTAACTTGTTTGCAAGGTTCGTCTGTGGGGCATTTTGCTCACTCGTGGGCCATTCACAGTCCCATCTCCAAAAGGGACTGCTTTGGTATCTATCCAAGAGGTGAGGAATCTGTGGCTAGAAGTCTATCAGTATAACAAGTTAAATATCTTTGGAAATGCTCTTTCTGGTAGATACTGTATCCAGCCACAGATTCCTCATTCACCCTCCTGGCCTACCCATTCTATGATTGGTTTCTATCAATTGATGAGATCCAAGGTCTAACAATCTGCCCACTGATCACAATCAATTAGCTCTTGGGGCTCTCGTCTGGGGACGCAGACAGCCTAAAAAGCATTTGCTCTCAGAGCACAGGGGTGGCGCACGTCATTAGTGGAACGGCGTCCGTGCGGGCTCCACAGCACCACCTGACAGCACGCTGCGGTACTACTGAAAAGTGTCTGGATCCAGTCGAATGCCTAGAGAAGATTCAAAAGGTGAGGACTGCGGCAAGATACAGTATCTACCAGAAAGAGTAGTTAGTTCTACTCATACTTTGGAGGAACACATTGAAGTGTGACAAATGTGTGTCGCTAGTGCATTTACTGTTCCTCAAGAGCAAAGGCTGTTAGGGGCTTGTGACTATATTATTACTGAAGTAGACTGTTCGTTAGGGGTGGTAGAAACTTGGTGAACAGGCAGTGGAAGGTTCAAAACTCTGCAGCAAGAGCTGTGACCAAAGCAATGGGCCTAGCTTAGTATCATATTTTACCAGCCCTGCATTCCTTTCACTCCTTTCCTATTAAATGTAGGATTTTGTTATGAGGCCTGCAGAATACGCATAAAACAGTGCAGTAAATCTGACTCAAGCACCGGACCAATTTGATTCTCCTGGTACACTCTGCAAGAAGAAGAGGATTGTCTTTGAATTTAATGAAGATTCACTAGAGGAGAACAAGAATTACAGGCAAGCAACCTTTCCTTCTCTTCACATGACATTTTTGTTATTGTTCATAAGTACTGAATACAAAAGCAAGCCCATCTCTTACAAAAACAGAGGAAATAACTTAAAAGAATGTTTGTTGTCCTATAGGATTTCTTAGCTCTGGAAATGGATTCCAGAGATAGTCTTGTGAACGTGGGGATAGATTTGCAATTAGCTCTGCATATTCGTAAAATAGGAACATTGCTTAGTAAAGCCTTAATGGCCACTTTATCGTAGCAGAAAGGGCTGCACGCTTCCTAGGAAGAGTGGGGTTTGCCAAATGATAAAGGATAATACACAAAATGAACCATCCTGAAATGGACAACATCTTAACCCTCTAAACATTAAGAGTAAAGGGTCATTTATGTTAGAGAGGTTGGATTCTAAAAAGTAAGTTAGAAATGAACTAGCCAGGGGGACATGTAAATGTGACTCTACCTCGGATAGAAAACTTGGATAAGTCCTCACAAGCACCTCATTGTTCTATGGAATAGAGTGTAAGGCTCATGGAAGCAAACAGCTTTTTATCTCATCAACTCTGCTAGCTTAGAATATCTAAGAGGAACACAGCTAGCAATGCCAAGTGCAGCAAGTATGCTCTATACATCTTTTTTTCTTTTTTGCATATTTTTATTTTGCAGATGACCGATGCAAACAGATAGCAAAACCATAACTTTAGTTGCATGAAAGAAAGCCACCATCAACACAATCCCAACTTCCCTGGATTTCCCTGTTGCGTTAATAGATAATATTTGCATTCTATTAAGTCGGTCTTCACCTCAAAGCCCACTAATAAGGGTGACATATTGTGTTCTCGGCTAGTGAAGGTCTCTGCTCTCCGCAGTGTCCACATCTCTGACTGGCAGCAGTGCGAGGTCGTGTACTGTGTCCCAAAGATCTAGTCCATAGTCTTATCCCCATGGCCCCCAAACTTTGTGGAATTTTCTGGGGCATTTCCTGCTCAGGCATGTAGTTCGTTCGGCGGCCATGGGGTGAGCCATCCCCCCTTGTCCACTCTTGTATCGTAGGGTTTTCTTCCACACTCCAGTGTCTGGCCACATCACGCTTTGCTACCGCCAGAACCAAGGAGGCGAAGAGCAGTTGTGTTCTGGTAACAGCTACCTCACTCAGGATCCCCAGGAGGACAAATCCAGGGTCGACCGACAGACACCCTCAGTATTGTCCCTAGTATTCTAATTATGGTCTCCCAATAGGCTTGTACAGCAGGGCATGTCCATATTGTATGGTAAAAAATACCCCTAACGTCTCTACAAGCGAGACAATTTGGTGTCTCTGACCTGCCCATCTTACAGAGCCTCTCCCTGTCGTAATATATTCTGTGTAGTATTTTATATTGTACAAGGCGTAGACTTGCTTTGAAAGCTATGTCCCTGGGGTGCATCAGGGCTGCTTCTGAATCTTTTTTTTTAATTTCAAATCATTTTTATTTTTCATAACAAAGAAAAAGTACAAGACAATACAATAAGGAGCAAAGAAGTATCAAAGATACGACAAGTGATTCTCCAAGTATAAAGACCTGATAATGCAAGAAAAAATGGTACTTGAATCATTGACACAGTAATGTAGCAGACAAACCTAAATAAAGAAAAAGAGACATCAAAAAGTGCAGTGGTCATAAAATTACATATATGGAAATACATTCGCAGTTGCATAGCCATCAAGTAACACGCATAGGATCACCTCTTGAAGGTTTGCTGACTAGAACAGTCTGGCCTGAGAATAACTCATCAGTCTAAGGGGGGTCAAACGAGAAGGAGGAAGCGTCCAGGGCCCTCCAGAGTTTTTTATGGGAGATGCGCCCTGGGGGAGAGTGCAATGCAGGGTTGTCGGCACCTCGTAGGAAAGACAACTATTCTTGCCACATTTTGAAAGATACCTCAGAAGCATTTTTCCACTTACAAAGCACAACCTTGCATGCCAAGGTTAGAAGGAGATCAAGAAGTTGACTTTCAACCGCATTTGCCAAGTGCGGTTCCTGTATCCCCAGTAGAACATACACAAATTCTCTCGGCGGTTTGCTACCAAAAATGTGCTAAATGCAGTCAAATACTATGTTCCAGTATCCCTTCAGTAAAGGACAATCAAATAACATGTGTGCCAAGTCTTCCACCCCTGCCTCACAATTCCAACATGTTGGGGAGTCTCTTAACTTGATTTTATAGAGTTTCACAGGTGTCCAATATGTTCTGTTAATTAACATGAATTTAGTCTGTGATAATATAGGGGAGACCTTATTTCTAAATGCAGTAGTGTGTATTATGTCCCAGTCGAAGGTCATACCCGAGGTGTTTGACTCCGTTTCCCATTCCTTCTCATTTTTCCTGCTCACTTTCTGAGGGAAGGGAAGGAGCATTTTGTAGATCTTCGAAACGAAATGCCCTGATTTATTGATGCGTTGTACAAAGCTCCATAGCCATGGCTCAGAGGGGGTCAAGGAGCGCGCAGAGAGGAGAGTTTTTAATTTAAAAAAATCATAGAAGTCTAATGGCGTGAGGGTATGTGTGGCTTGTAGGGACGAGAACGGTAGAGGATCAGTGCCCTTGAAGAGATCACTTGCCAGGTTAATACCTTTCGCGGACCAATGATCCCACTGGAGCGGTGTTCCGTTGATTTTTAATAAGGGGTTATACCAGAGAGCTATGGAAGTGGACTTTTTGATCTTTAGGCCCTTGTGGTTTGTTTGGTCGAGCTTCAGGAGAGCCCTTCTTGTGTTCAGAAGAATATATTTAGAGTTGGGAATATGTGTAAGGTTCATGGTGAGTAGGGCCGTGAGTGGGATGTTGCCCAATATAGCTTTTTCAATGTCAATCTATAGCGGGGAATAGTCTGATTCTTTGGTTAGCCACAGAGCTCCCTGTTTACACAGGAAAGCAGTTTGGTAGTGTCTGAAGTTCGGGAGGCCCAGGCCGCCTTTTTCTTTAGCTAACTGTAGCTTTTTCATTGATATCCTTGGTTTCCTTCCTTGCCACAGAAACGTACCAAACAGCTTCTCTACCTTGTGAATGAAATCAGCGGAAAAAGTCATTGGCAGCATACTCGCTATGTAATTAACTAAAGGTGTTACCATCATCTTCAGGGTTTCAGCCCTACCCCACCAGGATAAGTATTTAGGTGACCAACCATCTAGTAGCTTGCTTATTCTGTTCAGAACGATGTTCTCATTAGTTCGTATTGCAGAGATTAGGTCGCTATCAAAATCTAACCCAGGTATTTAAAGCAGCCTGGCTGCCATGTTAGGCCCGAGTCACCCATAATGGCTTTATTCCCCAAGTTATTGAGTGATTTGACTTCTGTCTTATCTTTGTTTAATTTATAGCCGGAAACTTTTGAAAATTCGTCAATCGTGAGTAGGGCTGGTATAGCTTCGTTCGCTTTCTCTGATATTACCAATACATCATCTGCATATGCTGTTAATTTTATGACAGTCGTTGAAGGGGATACCTGGTATATTTTTGTTTTGTCTAATTTGGTAAAGAAATGGCTCGATAGCCAGCACGAATAGTGACGGGGAAAGGGGACATCCTTGCCTCGTGCCTTGGTGTAGTTGAAAAGGTGACGAGAGTGACCCACCTGCTCTGACCCTCGCTATTGGGCAGAAGTAAAGAGACATGATCATCTTTATGATTGAGGAGCCCAGGTTAAATTTAGGGAGCACGGCCTCCAAGTACCTCCAGTCTACCTTATCGAATGCTTTTTCAGCATCTAATGTTATTGCTGCAGCGGGCGTGGATAGGAGTTTGGCTTTCTCTAACACATGGCAAAGAGTCCTGGTGTTATCACTGGACAACCTGTTTTTCATGAATCCTGCTTGTGAAGGATGTATAAGTTTTGGTAATATTTTCTGGAGGCGTGCCGCTAGGATGGAGGCAAAGAGCTTACAGTCAAGGTTTAGAAGGGAAATTGGTCTATAGTTCTTTGTTAGTGTGGGATCTTTCCCCTCTTTCGGAATAACCGCGATAGTGGCTTCTGAAAGAGTGCCCTTAGCTTCACCTGTTTCACTTATTTCTTCGAACATGTTGAGCAGTGGTTGTGTGATTGCCGTGGAAAAACATTTGTAGAATTTCGCGGAGAAGCCATCCGGACCGGGGGCTTTACCACATTTTAGGGATTTAATGGCAGTCTGGACTTCCAGTAACGAGACCGGACTGTTTATGTCCGCTTGCTCTTCTATGGAAAGGGAAGGTAGATTGAAATTACTCAAGTACTCATTTATCTTTTGATTTTCCACCTCTACGTTCTTGGCGTAGAGTTTCTCGTAGAATTCTTTAATCAGGTCTGTTATTTTGGTTGGGTCGGAATGGGCAACACCCACGTGGTCAACTATGGAATTTATCGTGTTTTTCTGTAGTTTAAATTTGAGGTACGGTGCCAGACTTTTACCAGCCTTGTTTGATTCACACAGTTTGAACCTTTTCCTCCTATCTAACCAGACCCCGGCCCTTTCACTTACAATTTTATTATATTCGTATTTTTTATTGGCTAACTAATTTAGTGACTCGGCTTTCCTGTCCTGTAAGTGTTTAGCTTCTAGCATTGATATTTCTTTTTCTAGCTCTTCTAATTTCCTATTATGATTCTTATTCATGGCAGATTTAATCTTAATGATTACCCCTCTTATAGTGCTTTTTAGTGCTTTCCACCTAGTTAAATCAGAGGTATCACCCCTGGTATTGTGGGCCAGATATTCTTTGATAGCAGTTTTAATGGTTACCCGGTGTTGTTCGTGTTCAAGTACCTCATCGTTGAGCCGCCATACTGACTGTCGGGTGGATGGCTTTATGTCAGAGATGGTGAGTGTGATGCAGGAGTGGTCGGACACGAGCCTTGGTTCTATTGAGGTCTCTATAATTCTGGGTAAGGCGTCCTGTGTGATAAAGAAATAATCAATCCGTGAGAATGAGTCGCGGGGCGAGGAGTAGAATGAGTAATCCCTACCGTCCGGGTGTTGCAGGCGCCAAGAGTCTACCAGGTGGAATTGTTCACAAAGGTTCCTGAAGGCTCTATGAGACCTATTGCTACGAAAGGGACATCAAGAGTCTCTGTCCAGGGTCGGGTCCACTGGAAGATTAAAGTCTCCTGCAAGAATGTGGACTGCCAAGTCCGGAATCTTTTCAATTTGTTTCGTGAGGTCCGACCAAAACTTCAGGTCGCATGAGTTTGGGGTGTAGACGTTTGTGATGTAGAATTCCGTTCCATCTTTTAGGAGTTTGGTTGTAACCCATCTCCCTTTGGTATCAGTCGTAGATGAGAGGAGATCAATGTTAGCTTTTTTGGAAATCAGAGTTGCTACCCCGTTCTTTTTCCCCACCGGATCTGAGCCCTCGACATCCCTGAAGAATTTATTTCTAAGTGTATAGAGCTGCTTAGCCTCCAGTTTTGTTTCTTGAAGCAGCGCGATGTCTGCCTTCTGTCTATGCAGATAGTCTAAGACCTTTTGACGTTTTACTGGATTGTTAAGGCCTTTGACATTGAGGGAAAGCACCTTCAGCTTCCCTACCTGAATCTTTATCTTCTAAGGGCCCTATGTCTTTCTCCCACCTTTTCCATAACCTGTTTACGTTGTCTGGCATGTAATCGTTTAAGGTTCTATATGCGAGGGGGACTGCCTTCTCTAAGAGCTCTTCCTGCAGTAATCTTCCCTGCTAGTGGAGAGTATTCAGGTAGGTCCGTGCATGGGATGTCCTCTGTGACACGCATGGCGCAGCTGTGCATACTTAATAAACTGGGATCTGTGTAGGCCGCAGTACGGACTAATTAAGGGCCAAGGTTTGAGCGTACGCCTTTCCAGGATGTCCCCTATTGTGGAGATGACTAAGAGATCACAGGCCTTGAATCCCCTTAATTTGTGCAGTTCCCTGAACCATCCCCCTCCCCAGAGCGTCACAACATGTGTGCCCCGGTTTGTCCACTAAATAGCCTTCATTGCTCTCTCCAATGCCTCTATAGTGACTCGTGTTGCCTGCAGTATTTGGAATGTGCCCTTTCCACCATAAAGATAGTAGAGATGTTTATGGTGGAAAGGTGCCATTAAATCTCTTTCTAGTTGGTATGTAGGGTGGTCCCTCGCCCGGCGCACCCATTCATTTATGGAATGAGATGAGCAGCCCAATAGTAGGCCTCTATATCTGTTAACACAATGCCGCCATTGTACGGGTTACACTGTATCGTCCTCAGCACTATTCTGGGATGCCCTCCCTGCCATAATAGGGATCTGAACTCACTCTACAGCCCAGTGAACTCTGTCCGAGGGAGAGGGTTGTATGTGTTTTGGCACGTGTATGGCAGTTGGGGCAGGGTAATCATTTTAAAGATAGACACTCTTCCAAGCAGAGAGAGGGGGAGGTCGCTCCGCATCTTGTTTAAAGTTCTGTAGTACCTTTCTCGGGTTATGGTGTCTACATCTCTCTCTGTGTGGGGTGATAAAATCCCAGATACTGAAATCCTTCCAGCACCAGTCTATGGTCTCCAGGTAGTGGCAACCATGCTGGTGTTCTGCTAGATCAGCAAAGCGTGGACTTGTTCCAGTTTATCCTATATCCAGAGTGTTGTCCATACTCCTCTATTGCATCGAAAAAAACAGGGATGGTGGTACCAAGGTTAGTGACCTATAGAAGAATGTCATCTGTGTAGAGGGAAATCTTCTCTACCTCTTCGCTGTTGGTAGTTATCCTAAAACCTTGGATTTCTGCATGGTGCAGGATATTACAAGCAAGTGAATGAAGAGTGAGTGCGGAGAGAAGTGGTGAAAGAGGACATCCCTGTCTGATCCCCCTTCCAGTGGGAAGGTTGCTAATGCCATCCCATTTACTCGGACTGTGGAGGTTGGCATATTATAAACTAGTGCTATCCAGCTGCGTAATGTTGGGCCTATACCAAATTTGGCCAGTTTGTACTCTAGAAACAGGCAAGCACAGCAAACGCTTTTCGGGGGTGTCTAACGCTAGAAATATGTGTGGTGTATCTCGATCTTTCCCATCAGTTGTGGGTCCTGCAAAGATTTTGTCAAGTGGCTTGTCTAGGCATGAAGACTGACTGGTCTTCATGCATGAGAGATGTGACACATTTAAGGAGATTGGCTGCTAAGATTGTTGCTAGTATCTTTACTTCAGTGTTCAGTAGTCGGTTTACCATCTTTGTGTATTACTACTATCGTTACTGACCTTAAGACTGGGAGTAGGATGCCCTGTTTATGTGCATCCTAAAAAAGACACAACAGGTGGGGGCCCAGGAGGTCTACACAGCGTTTATTTAATTCAGCCGGTAGCCTGTTAGGCATGGGTGTCTTCCTCAACCTCGCCACTGTCTCTTGTATTTCTGTCAGGGTTAGTTGGGTCAGCCTCGGACTCCTAAACTCACGGTACCTGGGTCTGAATCTTTGCCAAGTAACTCTATTTCAGTGTTTAAATTTAGAGGGCGGGCCATATAGAAATAGTCAGCAAATGTCCTGACGATATGGGTATGTGTGGTGTAGGTGGTATCCTGACTGTAATCTCTTGCACCAATCTAGCCTGTTGCTCCTTTCTACTAATCGAGGCCAGCAGTTTCCCCGCCTTATCTCCTGCCTCATAGAGGCGATGGAGCATTGTCAATCTCTTCTTTTCTAGCGTTGTCCATATCTACGTCTCTGTATTCCTGTCTAAGGGTTGAGTTGTCAGTCTAACTTAGGATCTTTTTCAGGATTTGCCTGGCTTTCAAGAATTAGTATATGATGTTCCAGGTCTTCTAGTAATTTGGCCCTTTCTTTCTTTTACCATGCAATGCGACTTTGGGCCCTGTCGCGCAGCACAGTCTTGTAGGCCTCCCACAGCGTCACCCCAGAGGGGACGGAGTTCTCATTCTCATGTAAGTATATTTGTATCAGCATGCAATCTCCTCAGGACATTACTGTCCCGCAAGTCCCAGTCGTTGAGACGCCATCCCGTTTTGTGGCCATGGCCCCGTGTTCCTGTTCTTAGTATGAGCGGGGAGTGGTCAGAGAGACCCTTCGCCAAGTAGTCGGCCCCTTCGCCAAGTAGTCATCCCGTCCAGCCTTGTTTAGCTCATCACCAGGAACAAAGACATAGTCTAGCTGGAGTAAACTTTATGTGCACCAGACTAGTAGGAAAATTGTGTGTCTTGGGGATGTTTCCACTGCCACAAATTGACTAGTACTAGTACTAGCAAAACGTGACAATGGAGTGGTGGCCAAAGATTCTCCCCCCCCCCCCCCCCCCCACCTGAACAGTCCATGGGTTCATTACATCATTAAAGTCATCCCCTATTACGTATAGAGTGTCTCGAGCAGAACGTCTGATCTTACTTGTAGTGGGTTCCTGGAGTATGGGTTTAGCGTATGCGCATATCAGGGTCCTCTCTTTCCTGCCCCATTGCCTGGTAACTCCCACATAACTGCTCATGGGATCTTGCAAGAGACATGTCGTTTTTGAAGGGAGGACACTTCTTGATCAGTATGGTCACTCCCCTTAACCCCCTGGTATATCCCGCGTATGCCAACAGCGTGCATGCGCCCCGGCCAAGAAATCTACACTGGGTACCCTGTAGATATATCTCCTGAGGCATCACTATGTCCGGGTCTAGCCTTTTTATAAATTGCATCACCAGCCCCATTTTAATTTCATCACCGAGCACATTAACGTTCCATGTCAGCGCCGCAAAGTCTGGAGTCCGAGTTAGGGTACTTGCGGCCATAGGACTGGATTGTGTCCCACCCAGTGTAGGTGGGATTGGCTCTTGGCACCCCTACCAATCCAGTGGGGACTCCCCCCCCCCCCCCCCCCCCCCCCGCCCCCCTTAGCGGCCCACGCCACTAGCAAAGAATAAAGTGTAAAACTCAATCAAACCTATTCCCCATCCAACAAACCCCCCTCCCCAACCCTCACAGTCATGCCAACCCCCCGCTTCAAGCCCCTTCATCCTGAAGAAGCAGTTATTCAACAGCTTCAACAGAGAGGATAGAGAGGTCTGTCTTCCACCCCGCAAACTTACGTAATAGTGAACCATCCAGTAAATCATCTCTAAAGAAGGGCAACTCTAGCCGTTTGCTAGGGGCTTGTACTTGTGGAACCCGCCCAAACAGTATTCAAATGCCAGTTCCGAAGTCCACCAGGTCTGGGTCCGGCGGTTCACTCAGCACCAACTGCGTCTGGACTACTCCACGCTGTTCCAAAGTTGCTATCTCGGCAGACAGTGGGTGTGGGGTTTCTGGTCCCGAGGACATCCCGGTGTCCTCAGAGTCCGTGTGAATGAATAGTTGGCCCCTCATGCGATCCCCCCCCCTTCCCTGCACTGGCCTATTCACCATCTACATTGGCAATGCGTCTCTGGTCTGGAGTTGCTTTTCTGAGGGTGTAAGGCGTTCCTCATCTTGCGCGTCGGATGCTTTATATATCTGTTTAAATGTAGACACATTAGCGCAGAGATGAAAAAATGAGGTTGTCCTTGAGAAAAGGGTCTTCTTGACCACTGGATCTTTAAAGAAAAAGGTTTGTGAAAAGACATTTTTGTTTATGCAGTAATAGCAGCAAAATACATGAACCAACACAGATCAGATTTTGTCAAGTGGAGAAGTTAGGAGAGTACGGTCTTCACTTGACATCGCAAAGGGTAAAGATATTCTGAACACAGCAGAATCTCTTCCAGTTAAAGAGCATACTATGTTCTGGTCAATGGGGCACAACTTATTTCAGAAAGCACATACATTCTTAGGGAAGAATCAAATCCACATACTACATGAGTTTAGGAGTCAGGTTGCTAAATTCAAGAATGAAGTTTGGAGTGTAGAATCGGACTTCAGATCTGTTTTGAAGAGATTGGACTTTCAAGGAGTCTCTTGTCCCTCTGTTACCAAGATCAGTGAGCTATCACTGGTGATGTGCTGGAGGGGGACTCCAGCGAAAAGAGCAGTTGAGGAAGACATTGCTCTTGTAGAGTGCGCCATAGGAGCTGCTTGCACAGGTCGTCCTGCTTGTGTATGGCTGCAGAGATCCATCTCGCAATAGTTTGCTTAAATACTGCTTGGCCTTTACGAATCGCACCATAGGTGATAAATAGTTGATCAGATTTGCGTAACATAGAAGTCCTTTGCAAATAGAACTTTAAGCATCTCTTAATGCCCAGTGTATGCAATGCCCTTTCTGCAGGGAATTGCGGATTAGGAAAGAATGTCTTTAAGATGACAGGCTCGTTAAGGTGGAAGTCCGAAGGCACCTTAGGTATATACCTTGGATTCATGCGGAGTACCACTGAGTCATTAGTGAACTGTAAGAAAGGATGATGAACTGTGAAAGCCTGTATATCACTGACTCTCCTAGAGGAAGTCAAAGCCAATAAAAGTGACACCTTCCACGTAAGGAAGGTCAAATCGGCTTTGTGGATAGGCTCAAAAGGATGGCGCATGAGCTGCGTTAACACCACATTAAGATGCCACAATGGTGGTGGACGACGTACCGGAGGGATCATTCTGAAAAGACCTTTGAAGAATTGTTGTATAATTCTTGAAGAATAAAGAGAAGTGGTCCCATCCTGTTGGTATCTTGAAATCGCTGCTAGGAAAACCTTTAGGGTTGCATCTTGCCAGAGGTACAATTTGCTCTGGCTTAGCCAAAAGAGGATGAATTCCAGCTGAACGACACCAGATGTAAAAACGCTTCCATTTGAGAATGTACGTTTTTATAGTAGCAGGCGCTCTTCCATTGGCTAGTACTTCCTTGCAATCTGCAGGAATGTTTAGGTGGGCGAACTCAAGGTACTCAGGCGCCAGGCCGCTAACTTCAGAGATGTCAGGTCCGGATGGTAAATCTGACCGTTCTGGATGGTGAGCAGGTCCGGAGTTGGACGCAACTGAATTGGTTCGCACTCAGATAGGAGAAGGAGCTCGGTGAACCAATATTGGCGAGGCCATCTGGGGACAATAAGAATCAGCCGACACGGTTCCTTCTTCATCTCCCGCAGGACTCTGGGAACTAGCGGTATCGGTGGAAGAGCGTAGGCATATATTGGAGACCAGTTGATCAAAAACGCATTCCCCTGACAGTTTTTCTGGGGATGCCAACTTGCAAAGAACCGGCATTTGCTGTTCTTTTTGGTTGCAAAGAGGTCTACATCTGGATGACCCCACTGCCGAAAGATCCGATCCACTGTCTGCTGATGAAGTTCCCACTCGTGAGTTGACACTGTTGTCCTGCTGAGCGTGTCCGCAAGAACGTTCTCTGTTCCCGGTACATGAACCGCTAGAAGATTGATTCTGTGCCGTATTGCCCATGTCCATAGCTCCTGGGCTTCCTGAGACAAGAGAGACTATCTTGTCCCTCCCTGCTTGTTGACATAGTGCATACTTGTCATATTGTCCGTGCGAACCAATACAGTGGCTCCTTGGATCATTGCTCGGAATGACTTGAGTGAAAGGAGGATGGCTCTCAGCTCAAACAGATTGATGTGCCAACGTTTCTGCTGAGGGCTCCATTTGCCGCTGATTGTCAGGCCCTGAAGATCAGCTCCCCAGCCTTCGAGGGATGCGTCCGTGGTAATCGTAAAGTTTGGTGCGTCCTGAAGGAACGCACAGCCCTGTTGCAGATTCCTTCTTTGCGTCCACCAGAGAAGGGAACCCCGCATAAGATGGGTGATCTGGATGAGGTCCTCGAATGAACCAGAGACCTGCAGCCATTGTAAGCTGAATTCTTCCTGAAGAGGCCTCATTCTGAGATGGCAATTCGGTATCAACGGAATGCAAGACGATACCTTCCCCAGAAAGGATTTTAACCGTCGGACTGAAACAGACTTTTTTGAAAGTAGAGGTCGAGCCATGTCCCGTATTCTGTCTCGTCTTTCGTCCGACACAAAGGCTTGGAGCAGCTGAGTGTCTAGGGTCGGCCCCAAAAAAGCTCTTCTTCGGGATGGTATCAACTGGGACTTGCTGACGTTGATGGAAAGGCCCAGAGATTGAAATAGAGCTAGGCACTGTTGTAAATGGCTGTCTGTGTCTGCGTACGAACTGGCCTTGTTAAGGCAGTCATCCAAATATGGAAATATTTGTATTCCCTCCAGCCGGAGGTGTGCTGCCACTGGAGCCAGGACCTTTGTAAAAACCCTGGGTGCCAAGCGCAGTCCAAATGGAAGGACTTTGAATTGATAATCCCTGCCAGACACTCTGAATCGCAGGAACTTTCTGTGTCGAGGCAAGATGGGAATGTGGAAATACGCATCTTGGAGATCCAAGGTGGTCATGTAGTCTCCAGCCGACAGGAGATGCAGTATTTGCTGTAGTGATAACATTCTGAACGTTAGTTTTTTCAGATATTTGTTTAGGGCACGGAGATCGAGAATTGGACGTCATTCTCCGGATTTCTTTATTAGAAAAAATCTGGAGTAGAATCCTGTTCCCCTCATCGTTTGAGGAACCTTCTCGATTGCTCCTTTCTTTAGCATCAAATTGATTTGGGTAAACAGCTCCTTTAGATGAGCTGGAGGTGGACCTCGTGGTGGAACATTCGGTGGAAACTGTTCGAATTCGAGGGCATGGCCCTTGGCCACAATGTCCACGACCCACCTGTCCGATGTTATCGATGACAATTTTGAGTAGAATTTTGAGCTTTGTCCTCCAATTTTTGTATGAGATTGGGACGGAAGCGGTGCCAGGTGACAAGGCTCATTGTCATTTATCCTTTCCGCGGTAGGCAGGTCTCCTTTTGTTCTGGGAATAATTATTACCTCATTGACCAGAGGATTGATAACGCTGTGTTTGATAGTGTTGGTTTACCTGCCTGTAAGAGGCTGTTGTGAGTATCCACCTCGATTAGAGAACGCCCGCGTCCTCTCGCTCCTTGAAAGGGCGGCTTACGAAATTGCAGGGTGCCCAAGGATTTAGCGGTTTCTGTATCCCTTTTGATTGTCTGCACGGCTTCTTCCTCTTGCGGACCAAACAAACTCTCCGTCATAAGGCATATCCAATACCTTTGTCTGCACTTCCTGACGGAACGAAGTGGAGCGCAGCCAACCTTGCCTACGCAGGACAGCAGCACCTGCCAATTGCCTGAAGCCCGTTGAGGCCACATTAACAGCACAATCAATCATCTCAGCCGAGATTCTTTCACCTTTCTGCAGGATCTTTTGTGCTTCAGACTTAGCAGGTTCTGGAAGTTGGTCTATGTATGGCGAGATATCCGACCTCATCTGCTGGTCATATCTGCCCAGGATGGCCAATGAGTTAGTAGCTCGGACCGTGCTAGCTGCCATCGTTGAAACAAGCTTGTCAATGGCATCCAGGCGCCTACCGTCTCTATCAGGTGGAGCTGCGATTGGAGATGAAGGGTTCCTAGATCTCTTTTTTGCAGCTTGCACAATTACTGAATCTAGTTTTGGTTGCCCTATAAGGCAAGCAGGGGACTTTTCCGGAGTCTTATACTTTTTATCAATCCTTGGTAGGACCGGAGGAATGGTAGTCGGGTGAGACATGACTTTAATCGCCTCCTTCCAGATGAAATCTATAATAGGTATAGACCTTGTTTGCTTCCTTGGCTGGTCTTTAAAATCATATAAGAAGCATTCCTGTTTTGTATGTTCCATATGAATGTGGAAGCGCTTCGTGGCCGCTCCATTAAAAGGTGGAATACACCTACGTCACCTGGAGGTGAATCTGAAGTAGCCGGTGGCAAAGGAGAAGGAGTTTGAACCTGGTAATCATCCCACTCCGACAACACTGATTCGTTATCGACTTCTTCTCTTTCTTCTTCGTCTGAAGAACGTTGATCATCCGGTACATTGGATGATGCAGGTGGAGGAGACCTTGAAGGTCTGATGTCAGGCAAAGGTGTGACAACCACAGGTGTAGGAGGTATAGAGCCTGTTGATTCTTATGGCGGAAAAGGCCTGCAATAGTCATATAGCATGCATTGAAGATTAGTAAGTAATGCAACTAGCACCTGAGCTGAAGGGACATTTGGCACAGTTGATGTCATTTGCTCAGGCGGATGCTGATCTTCTTGGTCGTCCTCTTGATATTTTATATTCAATTCAGAAGGACTTGCCGCTGCTCCAAATGTTTCCTCAATAAGAGAATCCTCACCACTGTCCTCAGAATCCAGTAGCTTGTCTGGAACCTGCAGGGTTATATTCTGTGGAGAAATATGTAGAGGAGATAAAGGTTCCAATGCTGAACCACGTCTCTGAAGTAAAGACGGTTTTGGCGTCAACAGAAAAGCCGTAGACGCGACCACACCTGTAAAGTGGTACAAGAAGATAGATGTGGCGTCGACGGGGGTTCTACCAAAGGACTCGTCGACGTGGGTTTGACAGTAGACAATGAGGTTGTCGTCGACAATAATGGCTCCGTCGACGGTGGTGGCTTCGTCGACGATGTCTGTCGACAATGGTGTCTCCGTCGACAATGGTGTCTCCGTCGACAATGGTGTCTCCGTCGACAATGGTGTCTCCGTCGACAATGGTGTCTCCGTCGACAATGGTGTCTCCGTCGACAATGGTGTCTTCGTCAACAGTGTGGTAGCCGTCGATGATCCTGTCGATGGTGGCTTCTTCGTCGGCAGGAAAGCAAGCGTCGACGGAATCTTCTTTAGTTTAGCTGTTGACGAGGCGCCGACGATGGCAGAAGATGAAGACTCTGCCGTAGACGAGATAGGTCTAACAGTGACATAGACCATAGTCAGCGATGAAGACGCCGTCGACATGATCATCTCGGGCTTAGGAGAGGAAAAGGTTACCGTAGACGTAGAGTCGACGGAGATCTTCGTCGACGACCGGGTCTGTTTCTGAGGTAAAGTCTTCTCAGAAGATGTTTGAGGTAACTTCTTTGTGGATTTTCTCGGGGGCGTAGATGAACCACTTTTCTCCATAACAGGGGGAGTAGCCTAAGATGTGGAAGGCCTCTCAGGCCCCTTAACAGGAAGGTGCTTCCTAGGAACCTTAGCCCCAGGAGAAGTTAGAACCTCATCAGCAGCTCTCTTTCTAGAGGCTGAAGTAGACCCAGAGGCCATACTGCCTACCTCAGATGCAGGATAATCCGAATCCTTGAGCTCTTGTAGCCACAAAAGCAAGCGGCCCTCTATGTCCCTGAGGGCCTTCTGAGGGAAGGTCCTACAGATCTTGCAGTCCTTCACTTGATGTTCAGGATACAGGCAGTAGATGCACTTCTTGTGGGGGACTTCTTTAAAAAGCCAGAGCTTTCCACAAGAGTCACAAGGCCTGAATAAAGATTTCCTGGAAGAAATCTTCAAAATTCTAGATTCCAGAAGGAAAATAGAGAAGTACTGAGCAGAGCTCAGGGAGACTCCCTTCACACGACGTGTGGTAGAAAATCTGAGCCTCTGGGGAGAACCTTCTGATGGGTGTTGTCGCCTGATTGGCTGCAGTTTGGTCCATACAAAATGACTAGGATAGTCATGTGTGGAAGTTTTTTATCTTGTAGCTTGGGCTACTTTACTTCCTGGTTGGGAAATACTGGTTTTTACTGTGATATTATGGCATATTATTGCTATTTTATGTACCGTGGGACTCCCACACCGACGACGGGGAATGAGTCAGGCATGCGAATCTGACACCCCTAATACTGGAGAATCTTGGCATTTGTTGTTCTCAACATTTGTGTAGAGCTCTACGTGAAGGAACCTCCATTTCATATCCATTAGCCAGCTGAGCAACTGTGCCTATGTGTTTTGGATTCCATAGAGAAGATATGCTGTGATTTGCAGATTCTTGGTGGTGAGCCATTTCCAAATTTTTGTACCGCAAGTGTCAGAACCTTGGGAAATTTTGCTACCTGGAGGGTCAGCTAGGGCATTGCTATGGTGTTCAGCTTATGCACTAGCAGAGCGTTCAACTTGAATAATGGAAGAAAAGTCTTCAGTAACAAATTACTGTTATCGACGCCTGAAGCAATGCTATGACACATACTTTTCCTTTCTTTCTTGGGCCATGTTACTTTTACTTGAATGTGATCCCAGGTTCACATCCTATTCAGCGTGGAGGCATCTGTGAAAACGGTCGAGGTAGGAATGTCACAGTGAAAAGGCATACCTTTCAACAGGTTCTTTGGATGGCAGCACAAGGGCAGAGATTGCGTCACGGCTGGTGCAAGGATGAGTTTGTATCCATAGCTACACACAGTATTGGTACCACTGATCATCCAGGCATTGCTGAAGAGGTCCCATGTGCAGCCTGGAATAAGTAATTAGGAAGATGCAGGAACCCAGAGGAGGTGAAATCTGGCTAGTTTTCAGACGCAATGCCTTTAGAAGACTGAAGCAGTTTAGGCACATGGAAGATGGTATTAATTCCGAAGGATACACTCTTTCCATCTGAGTACCTAGTTCTGCACCTATGTAATGGATAGATTGAACTGAGATCAATGGATAAAACTGGGATCAAGTTGTTGGAGACGGACACCTACCATAAAATGGTGTCGTCTCCAGAAAAGTCCACGCTTTTACTGAGCAAGTCATTGAAGAAAGGTCATAAGGATCTTTCCTTCCGGGAGGTGCAGGACAACTGGCATGAGTCTGGAAAAAGCCATTGGAGCCGACTTCAGGCCAGACAGAAAAACTTTGTACAGATTGTGAATGTTGTAACCTATGAGCTTCAATCGTTTTCTAATGCTTTGTGATTGAAATGAGAAAGTAAACGTCTTGGAAGATTAACAGCACACATCTAGTACCCGTGATCAGATGTAGACAACTAATCATATTGCACAAACTGCATATTAAACATCTATCATGCAGTACAAAGGAAAGGTTTTTTAATAAAGACTTAATTTATTCATATCATGAACGTCCAACAAATACACAAAAAAAGTTAAGTTACCACAATAATCAAAATACAGCAACCACAACACCATGACTACTTCCCCTAAAGCAATGTTTAGTTTTCTTCCAGTAGGCAAATCTGATCATGACCTCACCCATAGACAGATGCAATTACAAATGCTGCAAATAATCTTACAGGCGAGATTACAAATGACATTGAACGAGATGGCTGTAGCTTTTGTACAGTGGTTTAGGAATGTGTCATGTAATTACGTTGTGCTCTTAGAAGTTGGTCCCTATTGGTATAACTTTTGTTAGATTATAATATTTGCCTTTGGTGTGGGTTTTATGGTTTGCTTGCCTACTGTGCAAGTTACATCCTGCTCAACTCACCATAACTTACAACTTTCATTGGCTTTTCTTTTTTAATCTGTAGTAATAATTACTTTGGCCATACTTTAAGTGAATTTCTCAGTTTCTTTAAAAGTACATTAAAGTGTTATATTTTTTTTAAACTAACCAGAACTTAATTTTGCCATTGGTTGTTTTCAGTGAATTTTTGATTTTCAAAATGTTATACTACATAAAATAAATACCACGGTGTACAACCAAGTGGCTGGCCGAAAGGCCATCTACAGCAACCAACACCCACTGTACATAACAGTTGTTGGCACCAAGGCAGGACTTCTGACCAGGATGTGTACCCAACCGGTTGGCAGCAGCCAAACCCTCCTGCTTATATTAGGGGTCTGTGGACCCTTGCAGACTTAGAACCACATAAAACTACACGGTTTGTGAAGAATCCATAATCATGTAGTAAACGCTGCAGCCACAGAATTTGGGAAAGTTAGGGGACCCTACACGCGGTTTTATTTACTTAGAATTTATTCATGAAAAGTAAATGAAACAAAGTTAATGCCAATCAGTGTCCATTTTTATATGCATTTTGAAGAAACACGTTTTTTCAAGCCAAATGACCCAAAATAAAAAAGGCAACATAAAAAATACATAATGAGTTACATGTTGAATATGGTATTCCTCATCCAGGTTATAGAGTGGCTTAATGGCTTACGTTGTCACCAAATAGCACTGCCTCTTACATTTTCTTTTATAAACCATAAGTACCCTTTTTCGGGTATTGCACAGTTTTTCTTCAGAGTTTGAGGGCTTAATTGATTCTTTCCATAGGTAATTACAATAAATGCACCAAACTCAAGTGTGCAGTAAGCCTGTTTCCTAGTTAGATGGCATTAGTCCTGCTCTCTTCATTCGGATGTGGTTAATCTCCGGTTTATTTTGACCTTTCTCCAAAACTGAACAGTTCTATCTCGTCTTTTTTCCTTGCTCTGGCCTTAGACGGAGTTTTTGTTTCTAACTTCTTTTTAATATACCTGTTTGGAACCCACTATTTTTAATTTTGCTTTCAGCTGGTCGTAAAAACAAATAGTCCAACATGACTGGAATTGCATTTGGGCATGAAGACAGTAACTGACACATTTTACGGAATCCAATGGCTGTGGACGATGTGAACTTTCCTATACGAGTAAATATGTAAAATGTATACAGAGGTCATAAACCCATAAGAAACAGTGGTGGGAAATGGTTTACCCCAAAATTACGACAATTAAAAAGGCAAATGAATGCATTTCTTAGGGCTGAACGTAAAAAGGAACTTCATTTTTCACAACAAACTTTGAAAACAATTGAAGCCTTAAAAAAAAGATAAAAAATGAGAGGCCAATCAAGCCAAGCGAGTATATAGGGAAAACTAGCGTGTACCATACTTCATGCAAGCAAGTTGCGGAACTCAAAAGTCTTTTGGGCAAAAATAAACTTCTTGCTTAATGGCAAACACCGGCAGTTTAACTCAGACATGATTGAGCAGCTTTGGCATAGCCACATTGATTTATTATATAACTCCACGGACAATATAGCCATTGACAAAGTCGAGTCTCCCCCAGAGACTCCTCCATCAAGTCTGAGATCAATAGTAGATTTAAACTCCATTGATCCTAAAGCTACCAGCGAACCATTAACAATAAAGTACACAGAAGAAACCGATTTGATTACACCTACGCAGGTTTCTAACGTCATAAAAGCAACGAGAGCAGATGGAGCGCCTGGACCAAATGGTCTTCCCAATGCGTTATTCAGGAAAAACCCTACTTTTTGGGCCAGCCAATTATCCCCCTTATTCAGCCACAGTCTTAGTACCGGGAACATCCCCGAATCGTGGAGGGGCAGCATTTTACACCCAATACACAAATCCGGGTCTCGCTCGGATCCTAACAACTATAGGCTAATAGCCTTAATAGATGTGGAGGCTAAGATCTACGTGTCAACTCTACTGGTAGAATTGGTAGCTTGGGTTAGCAGTATAGGGCTAATCTCCCTGACACAAACAGGCTTCCGCCCAGGAATGGGTACTCGCACAAATCTATCCGCGATAACCCTCCTTGCTAAAAAGGCAATTGACAATTCGAACTCACTGTACACTTGTTTTTTGGACCTAAAAGCGGCCTTTGACAAAGTCCACAGATCCAAACTTTGGATCAAAATGAAAGCCTGGGGCACGCCGGCAAAGCTACTGGGAGCAATCATAGAGCTTTCTTCAGACACATGGGTCCAAGTGAAAA
Source organism: Lissotriton vulgaris (assembly GCF_964263255.1). Taxonomy (NCBI): domain Eukaryota; kingdom Metazoa; phylum Chordata; class Amphibia; order Caudata; family Salamandridae; genus Lissotriton; species Lissotriton vulgaris. The sequence goes on from NC_141693.1 coordinate 186,874,616, forward strand.
AAGGAGACGGCCGATGCTTGACAAAGAAATTTTGTACGCTCAACGGCTTAAAACAAGGCAGTGTATTGGCCCCCTGCGCTTCAACATCTACACCGCGGACCTAGAAAGTGACTTACGCTCCATCCAGGGAGACCCACCAAAATTGGATAATTCACCCATAATGAGTCTACAATATGCAGATGACATTGTGCTCTTGTCACAAACTCCTCTTGGTCTACAACGCATGATCTCCAAACTCGCGACATATCTCTTGAATGCACAATTATCAATAAATCTTAAGAAAACAAACATCTTCTGTTTCTCTGGTTCACGCAAGAAGAGAAATAAATTTGCCTGGAAGAAAAATTCCACCAAACTAACTCAGGTAGACCAGTACAAATACTTTGGCATTTTACTGGATCATAAGTTAAGGTACAAACAGCATTTGGAACAGGGGAAATCGAAAGCCAAGCAACTCCAATTTGCCTTTAAAACCGTCCAAAAACATCTATGCGGAAATTCCACCGGCCACATTTTAAAGATTGTGCTGCTAAATTCCTGCCATCACTTACATACGGCTCTGAGATGATGGCAACCCGGGACTCCATAGTCCTAAATCTTGCCCAATCCAGTCTGTTCAAAAACCTTTTTTTAAATTCCGCGTCACATTTCCCAAGCCCAGATACGTTTGGAATATGGTCTCACAAATCAGTTTCCGGCAAGACAAGGAGCCCTTGCCAAATACTATTGGCGAATGAGGGACGCAGAAGATCATTCCCTGGCTCACCTGTGCTGGCTAGAAGTTGAAAAACAGACAGGCCGCCCTAATTTCACATATAAGTCCCTTAGGCAAGCACTTCATGAGTTAGGACTGGAAGAATCCTGGCTTTTTCCCATGACTTATACTGCTTTTAAACAGATAACTAACAAAGCAATCAAACAAGTGTCATTACTACTGGACAAAGCGGCCGTGGTTGGTAAAATCCACGCCTGGATGGTCCTGCCATCATACATCTATCTGAAACCCCACCCATATTTGCAAGACTGCTTCAGGGACCATTACAAAAGGAAATTAAGTTTGCTAAGGCTGGGCTGCTTTTCGAGCAAAGACCTCACCCCTAAATGGCTAAGGACATGGCCAACATCTGACTGTCGCCTTTGCGGCAATGGCGTAGAGTCACTTCTGCACTTAATATGTATATGCCCGGCACTCCAGGAACTAAGGAAAACACTTCTGTTACCACTCTTAAGAGACGCTTAGGTGAGAACTTGTAGGGTGGCTGTTATTAAATGCCTCAGCGGGTCTTGGATCCAATTATCCTGCAATACTATAAAATTTCTGAAGTACGCCGCTCAAGAGCTGGAAAACAAGGCACCAACTAAAGAGGACTCAGGGTAATAGCCCTGGCTATAGTCGGTCATGGACCCTCTCTTAATTTCTATGCATTCATTTTTATTTTACTCAATGGATACCTTCTTCTTCATTCCCTAGTATAGTGTAAATATTTTTAAATTTGAGTTAAAAAGCGCAACATGACTTAACTTACACCACTTTCCTAAGTCTTAGTCTCCTTCTAGAACATTCTTTGTAAAGCTTGTGTAATTTCATGTTGCCATTTTATTTTACTTAATCGATTTGTTGTTTATTTGTGCAGTTTTAAAGATGTAAATGTTGATTGCATGGTGGTAAGCTCCACCCTTTTATGATTTTTTGTACAAATCAAATAAAAGTAGACTGATTTCGATGTGTTAAAATGTATACAAGCAAGTGTGGCAGCTTTGTTCAGATGAAGCCAGTGGAAGGATCATGAGGCCTGTTAAATTCTTTCTTATGCTTATGTACATGCTATAAATAAATAAAAATCCCCAGGATAGCAGAAATCCCAGTGAGCAAGAATATAGTAAACAATAGGTCCAGAGCGAAGTTAATTTCTCCCCAGCTGGAAAAACTACACAATTGACATCTATACATGCATGCAAAGATGTAAATATAAATGACACCAGAACTAAGAAGGCAATTTAGGTCAATATATTTGGACACATTTGTATGGGTAATTTTTTTATATAAATAGCAAATTAATGGATACTCTTATTTGGCATATAGGATTTAAGTCTTCGTCTTAGTGCTCCATCTAATGTGGCAACATTGGTTGCTTGGATGTTAAAAGCACACGTTCTGATTTGTTATTCTTGGAGAAAATATCAAGCTTGGTTATACATTGTCACATCTGCTTAGTTTTCTGCCATTGCTTATCGAACAGGGCCACACGAGAGAACTTGCTTCTGTCTTTCTTTAACGAACAGACATGGACCTTCGACTGGTCCACTAACTATAAGTGAGATGCACGACTGAGTTATTTGACTATTTACTTTGAACTTTTTTACCTTGGAAATAAGCCTAATGTTTTTCTTTGGTCGTAACTTCTGCAGCGAGAGAATATTGTTATTTTTCCACTAGCATTAGGACTAAGTATTAAGAATTTCAGTATTTTTCAGACAAAGTTGTCCCATGCTTTTATTCCGATTGACGCATTAGTTTTAGGTAATCTCATCAGGAAGGAATTTCAAAAAACATATTAGCAAGAACAAATTATTACTGTATGGAGTTTAGAGTTCTTACTTTAGGTCTTGATTAATTAATATTTTCATGGTCCTAGGGATTATTTCTATGTGTTGTTTTGTAAAAATGTGATGAATGTTGTATCATCACAACGGTCTGTTGGGAAAAGTGCTGATGTTGTGGCATCTGAAGTTGGTTTTGAGAATACTTACATGTTCCTCAAGTAAAGTCGTTCAGCGAAACTGCTGGGCACGATCCTTTCACATGAGATATTTTGATCTGCGTACTAGATCTGCTTTCTCATTTTATTTATAAATAGTAATTTTCATTTTGGGAGTCCCGTAGTTAATCGGACATGCAAGTCGTTAGCTTTTTTACAACAATACTGAACATTAATGGAAACAAGCATTTACAATGCAATGGTTTCGCCTTTGGAAAAGTTAGAGCTATTGCCATTGTAAATGACAATGCCATTTATTTATCTGTTTTCAAAACCAACACATAAATAAAAAGTTTGTCATCCAATGCCAATAGCTAAAACTTTTCCAAAGGCGAAACCGTTGCATTGTAAATGCTTGTTATTATATGCCCGTGCTCCTCTCTGTGGTGCTGAACATTAGCATGCCACCCTATGCTTACCACCTTTCATTCCATTAATAAATTCTACTATTTCTGTTAAGCAGAAAAAACTGGTTGCAAATTGCAGCTTTTAATAGCCTCCCCACGGCCAAAGGGCTACCATTAGTCAGAAACCTATGCAACCACTTTTTTTCAGAAGGTTACTTTATTCATAGCGTGCACTTATTTTCTAAATGTTCAGTCCATTGCAAAAAAAAAACCACACATTGCCATTTACAACCCCAAAAGCTCTAACTTTCGCAAATGTGAGACCAATTGAGAGAAGTAAAAGGTAGCTCACAGATATTTATGTACTGATTATCCTAAACATTTTAGACTGATGACGAAATGAGGTTTTTGATCACTTCAAACTGCATGTATACTAAAATAGGCTCATAGCGGTCAGTACGCCACTATCACTGCTCATATTTCCTATAAGCGATTAAAGTGAATAGAAACGTAACGTGCACAAGGCACTTGAACCGAGGTACGTTATAATATGTACTAAACTGTGAAACATGAAGAACGATGCAAATCCACCATACATCAAAATGGGCCACGAATAATGCACGAACTTCAAAACGACACAATCTAAAAGTCCCCTCCGTCTAGATTCATTAAACAAAACTGCTTAACATGTTCTTACTGAATGCCCTTCGTTATACTACCACCTCAAATTTGCATTACTCCATGCCGTGACAAGACAGTCCCGTTCGTGTCACTTGAACACCAAATGAACTATTCACTATATACCACATGTCTCACCTCAGGAACCCTGCCTCGTCATGTAACTCGCCTCCTCACATCCCCAATTTAAGGTCAGTACTTCCGACCCGGGGTTTTTAAACGCAAAAATTCGTAGTGCCTAGAGTGGTAATCAAAGTAGGTCAATAAAAGCTAATAAAAACTCTAACTTCCAGAATATATTAGTGTTGCTATAATGCAGCCTTGGGCTCAAATCATTGCCCGTCGAAACAGAAAGGTAGCTACTCTACCGATATGTATAGTTGTATTGAGGAAGCTACATCAACAAGACGCTTTAATATCAGTTGTCCGAAAGCTGCACCATATATTGAATGACACACTACAAATATAAATATGTGTATATCTATTCCCCGAAGCACAACAACTCCAAAACTCAGAGTTCTCGGCTGCCCGTCGTCCTCCATGGCTTCCTTTTGACAGGTGAGCGCGTCTCTCAAACGAGAGAGCGAGCCCAGAGTAGAAAAGTCCCAGACCTCTCAGTATAAACGCTGCAGGCTCTGCAGATTCAAGAGCCGCAGTCAGGGGAAACAAAATGTCGGCAGGCATCCAGTCAGGAAGGCGCTTACAGCGCATACTCGTAGCATTCCCGTCTGTTACGGAAGCGAAGCAATTCGCATCCATAGATACCAAGGAAAGGCACGTAAGGCGCAGTGTCACGCAAGGTACCGACAGAAACTCTGATAGCTGTGTTTCAACAGGAAAACCAGAATGAGCAGTGATAGTTATTAACATGCTTATGTTGGTAAGACTATTAATACAGATCAGTTAAAGTAACGCAACATATTTATAAAAATTTTTGATTTGTAGATAATTTGGAAAGTCTCTTGGCGGGAGCAGGGAGGGGGGCGGGAAAGGAACGGACAACGGGAGGGGGGGCTGGGAAAGGAACGGACAACGGGAGGGGGACAGGAAAGGAACCACTCACCTGGACTTCCTCGGCCGGCGGTCGGCCGCCAAATGGCCCAAACAAACCTCGACGAGACAAAAAAAAAAAGCCCCGCCCACCGCCGCATGACGTGGCCAAAAGCGAAAGATTCTCAGGAACGCCCCCGAATCTGGTCCGGCCTTGACGGACAGATCCGGCACCCAATGGCTAGCCTCCATTTATGGAGCTAGCCAATGGGAGCCGGGGGACGTTCCTGAAGTCCTTATTGTAAACAATGGATTTCGCCTGCGCCGAAAAGCTGCGCAGAGCGCAGCCTTCTGCAGGCGAAACCCAAAAAGGGAGGGCTCTGTGCAGAAGGCATGGCTGGTGAGGCGGACCCAAAAGCATGGTGGTTCCATACCTCTTTAACGGCCCAAAACACTGGCGGCATAGACAAGCACGTTTGTTATGCATGGGTGGAAGAAAGGAAGAAGTAAGTCTTTAGGATGTACTTGAGCTTCAAAAGTTTTTTTTAATTTCAAATCTTTTTATTTTACACGGTAGAAACAGAACATCGGGTCAGATACACACAGCGTTATGCCCACAACCCCATGTAGGGCCGGCCGCGCAGCATATAATTAAAAAAAAAAGAGAGCAATAGTGTAGGAATTTTTTAAACACAGCATGTCGCCTACAACCTGTGATGGGCCGGCCGCATGGTAAACTTTTACAGGCAATATCAATTAGTTGTGGTGCTTCGCAGGACCCTTGAAAACCGTTAATACTGCAACAAGGGCAAGAGGCCCAGAAGAGAAGAAAGCGAAAGAAACAAAGAAACAAAGAAAAGGTAGACAGACTCGTGGGCGGGTTGGAGGAGAAGGAGTGGGATAGTCGGGGTCAACGATCCAGGTCAGTGAGGAACATTACACTCCATGCCTGGAGAGCACGCGCTGGGTTGGGCCTATTGCGGGAGCAGCTTGCCAGGGTCAGACGGGAGGATAACATTTTCGAAAAGGCGCAGCGCTCGCAGCTTGGCAGGCAGGTATCGGGCATGCTCCACCTTACAGAGATACTTAACTAAGGGTTGCCAAACTGCAGTGAAGCGGGTATCACATGCTTGTATTCGCGCTCTAAGGAGCTCCATGGTTATGACATGCCATAAGCGCACATACCAAGCAGCGATAGGGGGCGCCTCTAACTTTTTCCAATATTGTGCAATAAGTTGCTTGGCTGCTCCAAGCATGTGCAGTGCTATGATCCAATTTCAAAAGGTTTTTTAAAAGTTGGAGATGTGGTTTTAGGGCATTCGAGAATGTTGATGATTCATATAAAGACTTACCTCCACATTTTGTGCATTCGGCCAGGCTGAAGGGGAGCAGATTCTGTGTAAGTGATTAGTCTTAAGCCATTTGCTTATGGGACAAAGCTGTAATCCCTTGGAGAAAAAGCTATGAAATGCAGCGCCATCTCCATTAGGTACAGGATCTTGAATTTAGATGTCTCATCTATTGGAAGGAGTAGATGAGAAGGTATTGCCCTGTGCTTTCAGACCGAATGTTAAAAGTCTTGCATGATTCTAGAAATATTGAAATATGCAGAGAGCTATTTTTGTAAAACCAATGTGTAGGACATTACAGTAATACAACTATGGTTTGACCATAGCAAGCATCAGTACCATTGTCTGAGGGAGTCGAAGGAGGAGGAGGACACTCAGGCTGGCAGAGTTGGTAGCATACATAGTTGGATACTGCATTTGGTTGTGGCGTGAAGGAAAGGGGGTGACGAACAGCAGCCCTAAGTCTCACATGTTATGCACTTAAAGGTGCCTCTTTAAAGCTAGATTCAGAGAGGGGGGGAGTTGTATTGTCTATGGGCCCATAAGCAGGATCTGACTCAGCAGGTCCTGTTTGCCAACTATTTAACTATTCTATTCCCTGTTCCTTGCTTTATAATTTCCTAAACATTTTGTTGCATCTGCAAACCGATGTTTGGCATGTAAAAAACTGTACTTAAGTAAATGAATATATACCCAATCATTTAACTCACTCTGCATTGGGGGAAGAAACTGTCCTCAAAACTCTCATTAATAAACCACATCTCTCTCAGCGAAGCATCTCCTTTGAGATGAGTCAGGCAGCGGTACTCGACTGCACAGGCGCCAGAAGGGCCTGCGGCTCTCCAAAGAGCTCTGTCTGCTAATTGAGACTGTTGTATCGGTGAACACGCTCCATCATGCGTTTCCCCTATTCCTTCCTGATTTGCACTCGTAAAAGTTGTTAGTATTTGTGAAATGTGAGTAATACAACAATCAAACTAGCGTGAGAGGGAAGGTGCCTGAGAACGAGTCAACCACTAAAGATAAAAGATTCATCAGCTGAAGGAGAAGCATCTTCCGGGTGCTCGAGCAGAGGTTCAGACTCAGGCCTGGCGGGGCTATGTGTAATACACTGTCTGGTTCCCATGGCGATCTCAGAGATGCTGGTTGCCTAGCAACAACAACATCAAATACAAAGTAGAAGGAGCGCCACCGGAGAGCAATCTAGCGGAGATCCGGAGGTGTAGGTTTGTCTGACTCCGGCCAGTTCAGACCGGTGCTCTGCTCTGAGGACCGGATAGGCGTACTGACACTTCTCCGGGGGTCTGTTAAACAGAACATCAATAGCTGCAGGAGGAAACCTTAGGTGGGCGTGACTCCTATCCCGCCACAAATCACAGCAACACAAGCAACAGCCGCGATCCGCTCCTAACACTCCACGAAACATGCCCGATACTTAGTGGCGAGACTGGTAGGCTTACACTTCTGCACAACACGGCCCGGCGGTTCACAGCACGACTCACATCCACAACAGCTTAGGGGCTGCCCTACGGTCAGAAATATAACCCCGACCCGAACTCACGATGTATTTCGGAAATGCACTCAATACACTTGCAATGCACGGCTGGCCGAAAACACGACCGACTCCAGGAGAGAAGGAGGAGGCGCCAACCTGCAGAAAGCACAATAAATGCTCCGGGCGAGAGAAGCCACCCGCTGGAAACACGGTCACTTCTACCAGAGCGCGGCAGTCTACAGCACCAACCAACATACAGCGGCTCCTTCCACGGGCATTGTCTCACCCTGTCCCCGAATGACTGCAACTGATGTAAACTGGCGACCACCTGCTGAGCGCACCACTTCCTACCCTGAGCCCCAGGCAGCTCCTCGTTTCAACCGGTCTGGGGCGTACAGTAAAGGTATCGGAGAGAGCCACTCCGGGCTGCACCCAGGAGCCGTGCTGAGGCCGTACGGGCGACTCCTGCCTCAAACTGAAGGATCTTTATGAGCCACCCACCCGCCGTCACCAGGTAACACTGCCATGTTCCGCTGCTGCGCCCATGACCCTGTGCAGCCCCCCCCCCCCCCCACACACACACCACGCGTGCCCCGCGTCTTCCTGCTCTATGGCCCCGAAGCAAGATGTCTTGCGCTCATCACACTCTCACTTGGCACGTCAGATGCGGCCAGGCTTTGGATTTCACTAGCGAACACTTCGTATCTGCTCTCGCCCTTGTGCACTAAGTCACCACGGGGTCAACGAGTTGTCCAAAGCCCCAGACAGGAGCTCCCTGGCTGCCGCAGAGTGAAAACACGACTACTGTCATCCTCGTGAGCACCTCGAGGCTAGCGCCCTGAGGCCCGAGTATATGGAGCGTGTCCGTGCACCGAAAACACGATCTGTGGTTGGATCAGACAAGCGGCCCTTCACCGGTCTCCACACCTCCAGGTAAAGCCCCTGCGCCCTGGTGACCACGCGCGCAAAGAATGACATGGGCAATACTTCCTTGTCTCATATTATGCCCACCCAAATGAGCCTAAATATGGGTAATCAGGAAGTTAAGCATTCCGAACGGGACCTCTGTCACATTTGGACATGTCGTGTCCGATCTGGAACCTCTGGGCAACAGGGCAAAAAAATAGACCTGCTATATAAGTCTATCTGCAGCAAATAAGTTGTTTACACAGCTACTTTTCTAGAGAAATAATGTTCTCAAACCGTTGCATCGTGCTTCAGGTGCAGCTCCTCCGCCGATGGCCCAATCAGGTCGCTGCTTTGCAGGCGAGCCCTCACAACCACCCGGGAGTCAGCCAACGGCAGTGCGGCTCCCGGGGCAACCCACGATGACGAACCTTGAGCGGCCAATCCCTGCACAGCTTCAGTAGTGACGCGACGGCGCACGGGCCAATCCCGTCGCGGCGTCAGTGAGGGGGCTCGACTCCTGTGGCCAATGGGAGCGCGGCGGCTTCGATCTCAGCTACCGCAGCTCCCGGTCACGAACACAGCTTGCAGAGGGTGTTTCTGGCCCCGGGCCGCGACGGTGATTTGGCGGCAATAGATTTTCGGGGCCCCAGGTCGCGGTTAGACCGTTTCTAACCAGCAGATCAACAGGGGGGATCCTGGGCGCAGGGAAACACCGCGGGCCTCGTTTCACCCCTGAATCTGTGCCAGCAGCAAGCACGGGCCGGCCGGACCAGACACGGGGGCGTTCCCGGCGTCGCGTGACGTCGGCAAAAGCCAAAGAATCTCGGGAACGCCCCCGTGTCTGGTCCGGCTTTGACGGACGCCTCTCTGTTCCAATGGCTAGCCTCCATTTATGGAGCTAGCCAATGAAGCAGAGAGGCGTCTTCAAGTCACCCATACTAGAAACTACAGATTTCGCTGGAGGAGGAGCCTGACGGCTCCGCCCCCCAGCGAAACCTAAAAAACGAGAAGTAGGCAACAATATTTTCAACAATAACTTTTTATTATGGTGAATGCTGTAATACTGTTAAGCCTCACAGGCTCTTCTGGAGGCAAAGATATACAGTGTTTGCATTTTGTAAAAAAAAAAAAAAATGGCGATAACAAGAGCCGACAAACAATCCAAAGATTACAAAGACGTGTTGTACGAAAGTTCCCTTTTTAGCAAGGTTACCCTGTAACTGTTTGCCGGATACCCGATGCCAACTTGACTGAGTTTGCTGGGACCCTGCTAACCAGGCCCCAGTACCTGGGTTCTTTCCCAAAACAATAACTTTTTTTTTAACACTATTGACAACTCTGAGCCACGTGCAAGTCCTTTGTTTAAGGAACCCATGGTATCAAGGGCATACAAAGAGGGCATCTGAGGGCTGCGGCATGCATTATGGCAACCTCAGAAACCCCTCACCTTAACAACCCCGCACTGCCGTTGCCGACTGCGTGTTTTGGTGCAGACCAAACTGAAGAGTTGACATGGAGCACATGGTGTCGTGACCCCAACACTGCCTGTGGCATGGGTAAAAGTCCCCCCTCTGGCAGGCCTTAAAGCCCTAAGTTAGGGTGCTCATACCACAGGTGAGGGCAAAGCTGCATGAACAATATGCCCCTACAGTATCTGTGACATTCACAGACACTAAGGTCCCGATGTAGGTAAATCTAATTTACCACTTCTAAAATACCACATCATACCGATTCGGTATGTAAGAAGTGGTAAATTAGAAGGGGGGAAATGTAGGTAATTCTGAATCGGTAAATACCGAATCTGTAAGATTCGGTATTTACCGATTCTGTAAATACCGAATAGGTATCCCCCATTGATTCCTATGGGCCTTGAAGCCCATAGGAATCAATGTGGAATACCGAATCGGTATTTACCGATTCGGTAATTACCTATTCTTGCAAGGGTGCAGGGGTGTCACTTTGACACCCTCTAGCACCCCAATTACAGGCTTGTGTGCCATGTGGCACATATATATACCCTATGGGCATGTCTGTGTGTCACATGGCACAGGTGTGCATGCACACCTGGATTCAGTATTTTACCACCCAATTGGATTGGTTGGTAAAATACAGATTCTTAAAGCCCTGTGGCACTCTGACATGTGCCAGCTGCATCTGCATTTACAGAATCAGTATTTTACCGAGTCTGTATTTACCGATTCGGTAATTTTACCGAATCGGTAAATACAGAATCGGTAAAATACCGATTCTGTAAATGCATCGCCTACATCTGAAAACCCTAATACCGGTCGGAAACGGCCAAAACCGTCCGTTTCCGACCGGTATTAGGGCTCCTACATCTGGCCCTAAGTGCAGTGAAGCCATTTTGAATACATGGGCTGGGAATTTGTCATTACAAGCTCCACAGCTCCATGATGGCTTTACTGAAAACTGGGCAGTTTCTTACCAAACTTCTCGGCATAATAAACCCACAATGATGCCAGTGGTGGATTTATTATAAAAATGCACTCAGAGAGCATCTTAGATATGCCCCTTGAAAAATGACCAACTTCTAGTATAGTGAGTGACTGGTCTCCGCCAGCCAGCTACCACCAGACATGTTTCTAACCTCATGGGGTGAGAGCCTTTGTGCTCTCGGAGGTCCAGAACAAAGAGTGAGAATTTTAAAAGGCCCAATTTTGTAATGGTGAATAACCACTAAATTTACTTTCAAGGTCAGCTAGCATCCAGGGAAACCCATCAACCCCAGGCCTTTCTGAAGATTTGAGACCCATTAGCCTACAATATTGTGGATTATGTTGATCCCTGTACTTTTTTTTTACACAGTTTCCAGCACACATCAAAACTATGCCTTAAAAACTCTATTTTCCTCAGTTTCCAAGGGGTCAACCACACCTCACTGAATCTATGAATGTTTGAGAGGCGAACTGTGCCTACAAGCACTCTAATCAATGAAAGGAGCTTTAGTTGAACAGCAGTAACTGCTTTCAGTTTCATATCGATGACATCGCCGCACTAAGTGGAAAGATGAATTGCCCTTAACACAATCTGGGCAGTGGCGAGGATGAGTCCAGCTTGTCCTCTTCAGTCAAGAGGTTGAACATCAATGCAAATCTATAAAATATCCAATGGTAGAAATTTAATTTTCAATGATGACCGTGTGTATAATCTCAAAATGCTTTACTTTCTAAGAAACTATCCCCAATAAGTCTTTGTATCAATCGCCAAATACAAATTTTAATTATTCAAGTATAGTTTGGAGGAAGCAACTCCTTTAGTTCAAGGAAAAGAACAATAGGGAAACAAAGGTATCGTTCACTAAAACAAAGTTGAAAGCAAATGAAATGGCAGACAGCCACCATTCTTTTAACTAAAACAATAAACAAATACTTTTGGTCCTCGGAAGGTCATGGACCAGTTTCATCCTGCAGTCCAGTTCTTACAGCAAACTACCAGCAATGACAACGGCTAGGAGTTGTCCAACTTTTTTTTTTTTTTTTACATTTTCAGTTATGGGTTACACTTTTTGGGGCTCAAAGGCAACTTGAGGGGGTGGGGGGGGGGCAGGGTAGGACTCGCATAACTTATTGCAGTTGATAAAGATGACATTTCCATCAGTAACAGAGGGATAACGGTTATGTCAATCAGTGGCTCTTTAGAGTTCTTTTTAAATTCAGAGAAAATTGTTATCCCACAGAAAAGATACTGGGACACCGAGCAAGGGAGCAGCCTAATAGAAGCCAAAGTGAAAAAGACTCATCAGCTGCCAAAATTTATGTTCCTTAAAAGTAATGTGTATTTTTAGATTGTCTGTACAGCTTGTTCCAAGGTGAAGTACAATATTCTGTGTTAGTGAAATTCTTTCACATTGTTTATATACGGTGGACAACAATGATAAAATGAACACAATCCCATCACAGGCATCCGTAGGGCTCAGCTTACAGTCATTGAAAGACATTAAGAATATAATAGATAGCCCAAAAACGTGCACCTGGCCTAACAAGAAGGCCGTGTAGACGTGTCTGCCAGCACTCCAGCCGACAAACTTTGAATCTGCCACTATCCTGTGACACCCTGTGGCGTTTTATCTCGAAAACGACAGAGCAGGCCCCAGGGATGAAACGCGTTACTTACCTGTAACAGCAGTTATCCAGTATTGGTGTCTTTCATAGATTCACATGCCTGAATCATTCCCCGTCGTCGAGACGGGAGCCTCCGGTACATAGAAAAGTAATGTCCTATAGACATACATAGAGAAAAATAGGCCTAAGGGCCTAACCTTAGTAGCCTATCCTTGTCCTTATGTAAAAAGGACCAAACTCTTAGAGCCAGCCAATCAGCTATCACCTCCCTCTAGAACCTTCCTGACAGGAGCCTCAGTCTCAGATTTTCGTACGCACCAAGCTAGGTAGGCGTAATACAGTTAGAGAGAAACGTGAGTCCTTCCAGGGGAGGCGGGAGGGTTGCATGTGAATCTATGAAAGACACCAATACTGGATAACTGCTGTTACAGGTAAGTAACGCGTTTCTTATCCAGTATTAGGGGTGTCTTTCATAGATTCACATGCCTGAATCAGAGTAGTCAGCAATACATTATGCACATTTCTGATGTAATCATGCTATATAGTCATTTTAGATAATACACATATTACCATGCGACTTTGAAACATTAGCATACATCAATATATCATAACAGCAAGAGATGTGCATACCAGGATGGCGGGATGTTGGAAGGCTCACCTCACTGGACTAGATGGCGAAGCACCGCCTGGCCCACTGCTGCATCCTTCATAATTTCAGCATCCAGGCAGTAGTGTCTGGAGAAGGTGTGCGGTGACTTTCACGTCGCCGCTCTACACATGCCCAAAATCGTCACTCCAGCGAACAGCGCTGCTGATGTGGACATCGCTCTGGTGGAATGCGCTTTAACATTAGCACTCAAAGGCCGTCCGGCCCGGTCATGGCAGAATGCTATCGCTGAGGAGATCCACCTTGAGATGCTCTGTTTCGTTAGAGGCATACCCATCCTTGGCCTACTGTAGGCCACAAATAGCTGTGATGACTTCTTGAAGCTCTTTGCCTTGTATATGTAAAACTTTAGACACCTTTTGAGGTCCAAGGAGTGTAGCGTCCTTTCTGCTGCGGTGGTAGGGTTTGCAAAGAAGTAACGTAGAACCATCGGTTCATTAAGGTGAAAGTCTGAAGGCACTTTCGGTGTGAACTTGGGATTTGTCCTCAGCACCACCCTGTCCTGTTTGAACTGCATGAAGGGTTCCTGAATGGATAGAGCCTGTAGCTCGCTGACTCTCTTGGCAGATGTTAGAGCGAGCAGCAGAGCCGTCTTCCATGAGATGTACTTGATGGATGCTCGATGAATGGGCTCAAAAGGGTGCTTCATGAGTTGGTTGAGGACTAAATTGAGGTGCCACGTCGGTGGGACTCTTCTAGGTCTTGGGAAGGATCTATATAGTCCCTTTAAGAACTGCTTGATAAGTCTATTGGACCAAAGAGACGGTCACTTGTAAGCCCTGGTGAATCGTGAAATGGCCGCCAAATGCACCTTTATGGATGCGTGCGCCAATCCCGACTGTGCCAAGTGCAGTAGATATGGTAATATCTGTTCGGGTGTGATATGGAGTGGTCTCAGGCCTTTCTCTAAACACCATATGCAGAATCGTTTCCATTTTAGAGAGAATGTTTTGTTGGTACTGTCCGCTCTTGCTTTTGCCAGCACATCCCTGCGGGATGTTTAGATGACAGAACTCTGTGCTCAGGAGCCAGGCCGATAACCTGAGCGATTGCAGGTTCGGAGGTTGCACCTGCCCGTTGGACATTGTCAGCAGGTTCGGGTGCTGCTTCAGACGAATCGGTGTCCTGATGGAGAGGAGATGAAGATCCGAGAACCAGTGCTGCCTCGGCCAGAACGGGGCAATTAGGATCAGGGTACAAGGCTCCGCCTTTATCTTCCTGAGAACCCTGGGAATCATCGGGAATGGTGGAAAAGCGTACGCAAATACGCTGAACCAACCGATGGAAAAAGCATTTCCGAGTGACCTTGGTTGGGGACGCCAGCTTGCGTAGTTTGGGCATTTGGCGTTCTCCTTGGTGGCAAACAGGTCGATTCCTGGGACTCCCCATTCTGAGAATATGTGATCCAGCGTACTCTTGTCGAGCTCCCATTCGTGGGAGAGGGATTTCTGTCTGCTTAGGGCGTCCGCAATGGTGTTGTCCTTGCCCGGGACATAGTCCGCCCTGAGCGTGATCCCATGGAGTACAAGCCAGTTCCAGACCTTTTGCGATTCGCGTGATAGAGTGAGCGAACGCGTTCCTCCCGGTTTGTTGAGATAGTGCATCGTCGTGGTGTTGTCCGTTCTGACGAGCACCTGGGAGTTCTGGATGCGTGGTAAAAAGGCTTGTAGTGCCAGATACACAGCCCTCAGTTCCAGAAGGTTGATATGGAGTTGCTTCTCCTGATTTGTCCATTTGCCGCTTATTTGGATGTCCTGGAGGACAGCTCCCTAGCCTTCCAGGGATGCATCCGTGGTGATCACCAGAGGTGCTGCTGGAAGTAGGAACGGAAGTCCTATAGACAAATTCTTGTGATTTCTCCACCATTCCAGGCTCTTGGATATTTGTGGTGTTATCTTCACAATGTTTTCGAAAGAACCTGTACTCTGTGTCCATTAGTTCGTGAGGGCTTCCTGCAATGGGCGCATCCTGAGTCTGCAGTGAGGGATGAGGACTATACAAGAAGACATCATTCCTAGGAGTGATTTGTATGTTCGAACTCTTAGGGACTTCTTTGATGCCACAGCCGTGGCCAGAGATATTATTTTGTTTGTCCTTTCCTTTGAAGGAAATGCCCTTGCGCATTCCGTGTTCAATGTCGCCCCGAGGAAGGTGATGTTTCTTGTTGGGGTCATGCAGGATTTCTCGTGATTGAGAGTCAATCCTAGCTGCTGAAAGAGATTGGTGCAGGCGTTGGAGGATTCGGTCGCGCCTGCAGCTGAAGGTGCCTTTACCAGCCAGTCGTCGAGGTAGGGGAAGACTTGGTGACCCATTTGACGCAGGAAAGCTGCCACAGGTGAAAGGCACTTGGTGAAAATCCGCAGTGCGGATTTGAGGCCAAACGGTAGGACTTAGAATTGGTAGTGCTGTCCTGCCACTTCGAATCTCAGGAATTTTCTGTGCCCCTTGAGTATCGGGATGTGGTAGTAGGCATCCTGGAGATCCAAAGATGTCATAAAATCTCCTTTTTCCAGTATGCCTAGTATTTCTTGGATCGTCACCATCCTAAACGACTGACTCTTCAGGAAAGAGTTGAGTGCCCTGAGGTCTAGTATGGGCCTCCACTTTTTCTCCTTCTTGCGTATAAGAAAGAAGCGGGAATAGAATCCTTTCCCTCTTTGAGACGATGGAACTCGCTCGATCGCTCCTTTCTTCAACATCGCAGATATTTCCTGGAGCAGCAGGCGCAGATGTTTGTGCGGAAGCCTGCGGGGAGGGGTTGCAGGTGGGATGGTGGTGAATTCCAGGGAATGGCCGAATCTTATTAATTGGAGTACCCACCGATCTGTGGTGATGAGATGCCAATTGTCTAGGAAATGGGTCAATTCTCCTCCAATCTTTAATGAGGGATATAGTTGCTGGACTGGCTGGAGTAATTGGTCACTGGCGTCCGCCAGTGCTCTTCTTCTGGTTTTTGCCCCTGAAGTTTGATCTCCCATAAGAAGTCTGACGACCTTGTTGCTGCTTCTGTTGGTACTGGGATTTATTCTGGTAGGAATACGAGGACCTATTTTGATAGGATCCCCTGTAGGAGGACTGGCCCCTGGATTTGTTGCCTCGAAAGGACTGGTTCCTTGCCTGCAAAGTACCAAGTGCTCTAGCAGTATCAGTGTCTTTCTTGATTGCTTGGAACGCCTCGTCAATCTTGTCCCCGAAAAGGTGTTGGCCGTCGAAGGGCATGTCCAGCACCTTCGTCTGCACCTCTTGTCTGAATGATGTTGCCTTAAGCCATCCCTGACGGCGCTGGACTGCTGCCCCAGCTAGTTGTCGAAAGCCCGTCATGGCTACATCTATGGCACAATCAATGATCTCAGCTGCCGAGGTTTGACCCTCCGTAAGCAGTGCCTTGACCTCCTCCTGAACTGTGTCTGGCAGTTCCGCTATATATGGGACTATATCTTCCCAAAGCTGGCGGTTATAACGCCCTAACAGGGCTATGGAGTTGGCCACCTTGATGGTCATGGCCGATGTCGTTGTAAACCTTTTACCGATTGTGTCCAACTTCCTGCCTTCCTTGTCCGGTGGGGCTGACAGAGGAGAGGAAGGGTTGCGAGAATTCTTTTGGGCCGCCTGAGTTACGACCGAATCTGGTTTCGGGTGCCCATTAAGGCAAGCTGGGGCTGTGGTTGGAGCCTTGTATTTTTTATCCAGGCGTGAAACAACCGCAGGTACAGAGGCCGGTGTCAGCATCAGTTTCTTTCCCTGGTCCCAGAGAAAGTCTATTATTGGGATAGACTTTGTTGTCTTCTTTGTTTGCTCCTTGAAGTCATATAAGAAGCACTCGGCCTCAGTTGATTCCATCACCATATGAAATCGCTTTGCTGCTCTTTCCACTATTCTATGGAAACCGCCAATGTCCACTGGCGGTGAATCTGCCTGGCGCGGTTGGGGTGAAGCTGGGGAAGATGCTACATACTCTTCCTCCTCTTCGTGATCCGTCTGGTCTTCTTGGACTTCCCCCTCTTCCATTTCTTCAGCCTCCTCATCTGATGATTCTATCACCTGAGGTGGCACTTTCTCATGGCGGACCTGAGTAGTTGGCCTTGTCTGTTATAGGGGTGCCGCTGGTGTATTTGTAGCAGGCGTTGGGCCCCCTGTCTCAGTTGCCGGTGTTTCCGGGAAACGCTGTTTGTAGTCCTGGATAAGGTATTTAAGGTCATTTACAATTGAAACGGGAAGGCATACAATCGGGGTGACCTCTGTGCGAACATGAGCTTGGAAAGAGTGTTCCTGGTAGCTCATCTCATCCTGTTCTTCGTCCGTGCTCTGACATTTCATGTGAAGGTCTGAAAGGGAAGTAGCCTGTTACAGGAGTTCTTCAGATTCCTCACTCTGGAGAATGTCCGTAGGCAAATGAATTTGCACCTTACTTGGTGACGTTGTTTCTGGTGTAATCTGCTTCTTGGTCAGTTTGCTAGACACAGAACCTTTTGCAGGAGCCCCTGCCGTCGTCTCTGGTGTTGTCGACGGTGGTAGGGTCAAAGACGACGTTTCTATCAGCTTGGATTTCTTCCACGGCTCAGTAATGACCAATGCCGCCGACGACGATTCCCCCGTCGACGGTACCCTCGTCGACGGCATGACCGTCGACGGTGTCTCCGTAAACGATATTTTCTTCGTCGCCGATGGCTTCGTCGACGATGCGCTAGTCGACGATTCATTCCTCGTCGACGGTGATTTGGTCGTCGACGTCTTAGTCGTCGACGTCTTCGTCGTCAACACTCCCATCGACGGGGGGCTCTTCATCGACGATGTCGTCGTCGACGGGGCAATCTTCGTCGTCGACGAGGTTTTGGACGTCGACGACGGCTTCAGCAGTATTATAGATGGAATAGGTTTACCTGCTGACGACGATGGAGTGGTCGTCGTCGATGAGAAAACAGACGACACTGTCGTCGTCGACACAGTTGTCGTCGCTGTGGAGACGTAAACTGGCGCCACAATTCTTTTTGGCGCCGAGGAGGATGTCGCAAGTTTGCTGGACGACTGCGTAGGCTTCTTAAAAGCCTGAGAATCCTTTTCAGACACTGAAGATTTTGTCGATCTTGCCTCTGAAGACTTCTTTTGTGCCTTCATAGGAGGAGTGTCTGAGGGGCCAGGGGACGCCACCCGTGGCCTCTTCAGGGAGACTTCGGAGGTCATTGAAAAGCTTCCCTCTGAGGATTCCACATTTTCCCTCTTTTTAAGCCTGTCCAGCCAGATGAGCAGGCGACCTTCTCTGTCCCTCAAGGTCTTGTTAGGGAAAGACCTACATATCTTACAGTCTTTGGGTATGTGGTCAGGATAAAGGAAATATAAGCATAGGTCATGCTTGTCTTCAACATGTAGCCTTTTCTTCCCACATGAAGAGCAGGCCCTGAAAAGGGCTTCCTTCTGGGATTCAGACATGCCAGAATTTTGAAGAAATAAATCACTTACTGCAGTGATAAGTGGCTTGAAGTAATCCTGTTCGAGATTTTGAAGAAAGAACTCACTTTTAAAAGTGAACAAGTTGGTTCTGAAGAGATCATGAGGAGAACTCAGGCTGGAGACTCCCTAGCACAACGTGCGGTAGAAAATCTGAGAGACTGAGGCTCCTGTCAGGAAGGTTCTAGAGGGAGGTGATAGCTGATTGGCTGGCTCTAAGAGTTTGGTCCTTTTTACATAAGGAGAAGGATAGGCTACTAAGGTGAGGCCCATAGGCCTATTTTTCTCTATGTATGTCTATAGGACATTACTTTTCTATGTACCGGAGGCACCCGTCTCGACGACGGGGAATGATTCAGGCATGTGAATCTATGAAAGACACCCCTAATACTGGATAATGCTAAGACTTGCTGTAGGGCTCGTCGGTGGCGGAGTAGAAATTCTGGGGATAAAGAGAGGCCCCGGGCGACGATGGCCTGGCAAGGTGGTGGTCCCATTTTGGAGGTCTTGTAAGGGCCGAGTAGTAGTCCTGGGCGGTAAATTCCGTTACATTTGCGGAATTTGCGGAATTCGAGTAATTTCGCGTTCTGCAGAGAACGCAAAATTGCCCAAAAATCTGCGTTCCGCGACTTTGCGAAACGTTTTGCTTGCTTGCGTTCTCAAATGCGTGTTCGCGATTGCGAACAGTAAAAAAGCATCGCGAACAAGCAATTCCGCGTGTTCGCGGAATTTCTCATGTTCGCCGAGATTTGCGTAACACGATTACGTAAATTCCGCCCACCCCTACCGAGTAGTGAACCTCCAGGGTGATTTTCACCCTGATCGCCGTGCCAGGGTTGGTCCTGTGTGTGGTCCCGATCCTGCTGCTGCTGACTGATGGGTATTGGTTGGCTCCCCCCCCCCCCACCCCAGGATGCAGACTGCTGGCTCAAGTGGAGCTTCCTGAAGCAAAGGAGCGGACCCGCTGGCTTCCCTCGTCTGCGGTACAAATCGGGAGACTGAGCAGGCGGTTCGGTCCCTGTCCGGATCCTGTTGCTGCTGGTGGAGGGGAGTGCTGGGGATGACTTTGTATTTTTTAACTGTTCTTCATGTGAATCTGACACATTTTTAATTGTATTTTATGGCACTAAAACTGTGTATGAATGTATTGTTTTATATTGAATAAATTGTTCAATTTTGCTAATATCATTTTAACTGTTTTTTATTAGTTCTTTCTATTGTGGTCCAATAGCAATGTAGTTATGGTACCAATGGGTTTGTGAGTTCATGAAGGGTTGCATAGCAATTGCTTTTCCAGGCTTGGAAAAATAGGGATTTTCTTTTCAATACCGAGTGCTGGGGATGGCCAGTGCCATTGCGTAGCCCTGAGGATCACCCCTAGTGTCCTCTCTAAGTGGACTGGGGCAGGTGCCTGCAGTGGAGCAGAGACCTGGCAGGGAACGCTGCCTCACGCCTGGTGCTGCCACTTAACTAGATGGTGGGTAGATGGACGCTTCCTTTGGGGAAGCTTGGGGCCGACCGTACTGGCCAATGGGCCAGAGTTGACCCTGAGTTGTTGAAGGGGACCTGGGGCAACTATGGAGCCTCTGAAGTATGGTTGGGAGACAACGGTCCAAACCAAGATCAGAAAACATGACCACCTGTGCTGATCCTCCTGACTGGAATGACAAACCCATGTGATCTCAGTGAGGACTATGGACCGGGCAGCGATAGGCCCAGGCAACCGCTTAGAGCGGCGGCCGTGGAGTCGACCGTAGGACCAGCTGCTGTGGACCAACACAATTGGATACACGTCACCAGTAAGGCTTTGGTTCCTGTAGCTTCACACAATGTGACCTATATGTTGTGGGAAAGTTTGCTTTGTATCTATTGCTCCTGTGTCAAATCACAGGAATGACATTGCTGGTAAGGTCTCACTGGGTGCTTGCAGAACTATGGCTGGAGGGGGTGGAAGAGAAGATACAGGGGAAGTATCCCGACCCATGGCACCCTCCGTAACAAAACTGATCACATAGAATGTCAGGGGTATAGCACAGTTTGAGAAGCACAGGCCTGTGTAGCAATCGCATGCTTACAGGAAACACATGTATGAGGGGTACTCACTGCCCAGTTTGCGAAGAAGATGGGGAGGGCAACTTTATGCTGCCTCCTATTCAGGGTTTACACGGGGAGTCCTCATATGGATGGCCCCAGGGGTACCTTTCCAACATTTGCACCACATAACGGACATGGGAGGTATGTCATCCTTCATGGTACCCTGGATGGGCGGTGTAGGAAGGTACATCCTGACTATGGTTGCCCCTAACTTTTTGCCCTGTGTTTTAGCTGGTTTTGGACATAGTCGACCTGGGACCCTGCCAATCAGGACCCCAGGCCTACTGCTCTCTCTTTAAAATGGATTCCATGTACCCTAGGTACATTTCCAATTGGTACTGGGCCACCCTATCAGACCCTGTAACTCAGGGCATGGGTGTACCCAGGGCTGCCAGGGGCTGCAGCATGTATTATGCCACCCCTGGCTGGCCTCCTAAATCTGACACAACTGGCTGCCTGACAGCTGGGGCAAAGTCGTGTAATCACCCTTTGCTGTAGGTGTAGTATACCTATACCTAACCCTAAAATGGACACACAGATTCCTATCAGTCACTCCTATGGCAGGCCTTGACAATCCTGAAGGCAGAGTGCTTGGAATCAGGTGAGATGGTGCTCTGGCATGAGCTGAGCCTGTCTGCAGCTTGCGGAATCAAGTCCTAATAGCTGTTCCATGATATCGCATACCATATACTCTTAAGTGCATTATAATCCTCGCGGTTAAATGCTATCTTTGGTATTGCTTTATCAAAACATGTCGAGTAAGGTGTCATACGAATTGGAATACTAACCCCTCGCCAATTCTGGCGACTGGGTTAGCATTCCACCCTTCTAGAGGGACACGACATGTATGTAACTGTGAACCCCGGTTAAAGTTAACTGAAGCCTCAGCTCCACAAAATGGATGCTGCCACCACAGACACAAGTCTGACCCCCTGCAGCTGGGAGTCCTTCCAGCGAGGGGAGCCTGGACAAAGGGTTTCCTGTCAGGGGCGGTGCTAGCACCGTCCCAGACATGGTTTTGTGTATCCTGGGTAGGCAAGGCTTTACAGGAAGGTGACTGCTGAGTGGCACCCCGGTGCTCACTACGCATAGGCCGGTCTGAACCAGTTCCAGGGGCACACCAGCCCCTGGCCTGGGGAAGTCCGGCATGGCTGAGGGGTGTAACCACCCCCCACCTAGTCCCACCCATAGGCAGGACCTAGTCACCGGGTCAGCCCCCTTTTTTAGTATAAAGATGGGAGCGGGCCCCCTGTTAAAATTAGATCATCTTTGGAATCAAGATACCACTTTCTTCGAAAGGACTCCACGATTTCTTCTTCAAGATTCTCCCTTGTGGCTAAGGAGTAGTCACCCTGCATCAAGCGGGCACCATCCTAAAGAACACTGCGGTCTGCTGCAAGTCCTTCATCACGAATCCGACGACCCAGCTCGACGAGACCCGGCTTCCCTGGCACCTCTGACCTCTACTCACCTCTACAGCCAAGCTGAGAACCGTGAGTGCGACGAGACCTCGAGGGACCGACGATCGCCAAGACTGCACGACATCTTTACTGCAAGCCCACCGTGTCCTCCACTGGTGAGTGCTTTGGGGTCCGAGAAGCCCCGACCCTGCGCAGCTCCAGCACCCAAGATCAGCCTCCCTGCATCTCCACGATCTGCGTGGGGCCCTTCTGCTGTTTGCTGTGCACCGCGTTGTTTGGCTACTAGCCGGCTGGCTTGTGGCCTTCTGAACGACGCCCAACGACTTCACGACTGCTGGTCTGGTTGCTCCAGGCTGGCCCTTGCTTCCTTCTTCAAGAGAGGCACCCCGGACCCTCCTGGTCCACTCCAGACGCCATTTTAGGTCCACCGCGTGGGCTTGAATTTGCCAAGGCTTTGTTGCCCAATCCTGGGTCCAGCGACGCCGACAGCTTCCAACTTCGTGGGACAGCTCGATCCTCCATCCTGGTCGCCGACAACGCCTCCTGGTCCGCGAGATCTCCGAGCTACAGCGTCACCCACTCACCTTGTCGAGGTGGCTACCATCCGGTGCCCTCCTGGTGCCCACTGACTACTGGCTAGTAGTCTCGAACTTGGTCCCCTCTGCTTTCAGGTGTCATCTATCTTCGAGATCCAGGCTTGGATCCAACTGAACTTTCTTCACTGGTCACCGGCCAGCATCTTTTCTTCCGGCTCCTGGTCCGTCTACGAGGATTCCCGACGTCTTTTCAGACCTATGCAGCTGCAGCCCCTGGGCTAGGTAACTTCGGCATTTCGGTGCCCCAGCATAGCCTCACTATCCAAGGGTCAGAATCTACTTTCGTTTTCTCCCTACCAGGTCGGGTTCGCCCGAGAACACTAACTTTCTATTTCCTAGCTACCATAGACTTTTGTCCGCATCTCGCGTGAGAGTGCACACACTGCACCCGAGTCCCCTAGGCCTCCTAGAAGTAATCTAACGATTCCCTAGTCAAGTCCTAGCGATTCCAAAAGCTATTAGTACTGTACTTACCTGCTAGGAATTTCGCATTCCACTTTCAGAGTATATGGTTTTCCGTGCCCCTCGGGCATTTGTATATACTGTGCTAACTTAAGTATTTTTGTAAGAGTTTTGGTTTGTGCTTAGTACCCTGTCCTCATAAAGAGTACAGGGCTGTTGTGATCTTTAAATAAATAACTGTTTATTTTTCATAACACTTGTGTGGTGTCCTTTCACTTGGTATTCAAGGGGTATATGTGTGGTAAACAGCTGGCTTAACACGCCCTCTCGAGTCTTTAGCCTTAGACTGCTCGTATCCACGCTACTAGGATAGCTGGTCTATAAGGTTGACTTACAACCAATCATCAATAAGGGTTGCTGGACTGATACATAGTGTTCACTAGAATAGTGAGCACTGCATATCAGGCCACCTTCTCACATTGGTGAGCAGCGGTTGGGATTTGAGCTTGCTGTTGTTTTACCACACGTATCCTAAGAATATCTTGTTGAAAGATCACATAAGTACTGTTAGGTACATATAACTAAAGCTTAGAATACTCTGAGTTCTACTGAACCAGCTGTTGTAGCTCCTCAAGGCTTAGCACACCTTGGCTACAACTCTAGCGAGGGACCAGTAGGTAACACATAGTGTAGGTAGGTGCATCACTTACACCACACTAGAAGCAGTATGTCGGTCACAGGAGGAAACACTGAGTCTCCCCTTGTGACAGTTGACCCTCCACAGGTCATCCCTTCAAAATATACTGCTCTTAGCTTCCATGAGATGAGACAAGTGTGTACTCTCAGGAAACTAAAACAGGGGTCTAACCCCACCACTTCCTTTCTGATTGGTCTCTTAGACGCCTATGATGCCAGTAGGGCTGGTAACCCAGACCCTTCTAATCCAGAAGGAAGTATGCCCTCCTTACAGGGTCCCTTTGATATCCATCCCCTCCATGAGGCAGATGATGCTGAGGAGGAGGATGAGTTGTCTGGGGATGAGGCAGATAAGGGACAGCTAGAAGTCAGTAGACTAAGCAGGTCCAACTTAAGCAGACATGAGCTTGGTACTGGGGGACTCCTGGGCCCACTCTCAGGTCAGCTTAACATTGGGAATGGACGAGTTAGGTCTCTATCAAGAGGCTCTAACAGATCCTTTCGAACCAATGGCTCTCTCAACTCTTCTCACAGAGGGATGTCTTCCCCTAAGAGGAGAGTGTATGAAGCTGAAGAAAGGGCAGTCAAACTGAGGATTGAAAGGGAAGAACTTGCCCTGGCCAAAGAGAGACTTGCCCTTGCTAGAGAGCAAGAATTATGTGGGCTAGTTCCCACTGGTGGCAGCAATAAACCTAGCAATAGGGAAAGGAGTTTTGATAAAAAGCACCTGAATAAGATAGTGCCCCCCTTTAGGGAAGGGGATGACATCCACAAATGGATTACTGCTTTGGAGAGAGCCTGCACTGTGCAGGGTGTTCCCCAAAGTCAGTGGGCAGCTATCTTGTGGCTCTCCTTTGATGGTAAAGGTAGAGATAAGCTCCTCACCACAAGGGTGGAGGATGCTAACAATTACCAAGTCTTGAAGAATGTACTGGTTGATGGGTTTGGTTTAACCACTGAACAATACAGGATGCTGTTCAGAGACACCCAGAAAACTCAGTCTCAAGATTGGGCTGACTTTGTTGATTGTGCCACTAAGGCTTTTGAAGGCTGGCTACTGGGTAGTAAGGTTACTGATTTTAAAGGATTGTATAATCTAATTATGAGGGAGCAAATCTTAAGTAATTGTCAGAACCAGCTATTACATCAGCACCTGGTAGACTCTGAGTTGACCTCTCCACAGGAATTGGGTAAGAGGGCAGACAAATGGGTCAGAACCAGGGTTAGGCCTAAAAACCAGGGTGGTGACCAGAAAAAGGAATCAACCAAGCCTCAAGAGAAGGGTGGGGATAAATCCACAGAGAAGACTTCCCAAGGGCCCCAAAACTCCAACAAGGGTGGTGGGTCCCAGAACACTCCTTCAGAGCAAAAGAAACCTTATTGTCATACCTGTAAACAGGTGGGCCATTACAAAAGTGATGCCAGTTGCCCTAAAAATGGCAATAAGGGAAATGTACCCCCAGGTAATACTCCTAAACCTCCTGTTACCACTAGTGGTAATCCCCCAGGTGGTGGGAGTGCCCCCAAGAATGTGGTGGGCATTACTTTGGGCAATCAGGAGGACTATGGCTTAGCCAGGTTCCCTGACCACACTCTTGTCTGTGAGACTGGCATGGGGTTTGCCAACTTCACTACTGGACCCCACATTTTGGGCAAGTATAGACAAGAAGTTTTAGTGAATGGTCAGAAAGTTGAGGCATTCAGAGACACAGGGGCCAGCCTCACCATGGTGAGTGACCATCTGGTCCCCTCTGCTCAACTGGCCCCTGGTTTTACTTATCAGGTGACAGACATTCATGTAATGAAGAGAAGGCATCCCATGGCAGTAGTCAAGCTCAGCTGGGGTAATGTCACAGGGCCCATGAGAGTGGCAGTGACAGATAACCTACCTGTAGATTGCTTACTGGGGAATGACCTGGAACTCTCAGCATGGGCTGAGATGGAACAAGAAACTCATTCCAGAATGATAGGCCTATCCAGACAGGTTAGTGGGGCAGTAATAGCTACAGCCCCAGTCCAAGCACCAGTCCTCCCTGAAAAGGTTGGAAGGGCAGTGGTAGCCACTGCCCAGGCTCAGACAGACTTTCCAGAACAGGATAGGAGGGCTGTGACAGTCACAGCCCAAACACAAACTGAGTGCCCTCCTGAAAAGGTTGGCAAGGTTGAAATGGTCTCAGCCTCTACTCAGACAGATAGTGAGGTTGTGAAGCCTGAAACAATGGATCACTCCACTCAAACAGAGAGCATTGAGGAGGAAGAAGAGTCTTCCCCCTCCCAGACACTAGGTGAGAGCCAGCCTCCTCAGGGAACTGACTCTACCCCTGTTGAAGGAACTGCCCCAGAGGTAGTCAGGCCTAGCCTGGCAGAGCCCCTGATGTCAGTGGACCCTTCCCAGGTGGGACCCAGTCTGGAGCAGGTAACCTGCACCTCTCTACCCTGCCTCAGTCAGCCCAGGGCTGCAGAGACCAGGGAGGCCAGTGGTGGACTCCAAAGGGCCCCCTGTCCAAAAGAACCCCCTAATCAGCAGATTAGGATCACTGAAGCTGGTAAACCTAGCCAAGTGAAAATAGAACAGACTCCTGAGGGATCCCCCTTAAAAGTAGTTAGGGAACTCCCACAGCTGGACACTGTTGGGCACAGCCAAACATGGGGCCTAAAAACCCCAGACCTGACCTGTCCCTCCAGTGAGCCAAACAGAGGGACTCAACCTCCAGCTTTAGGTAGCCAGAGGCTGACCCTGAGAGCTCAGTGCATCTCAGCTAAAGAAAGAAAGGCACACATGATGAATGGTTATTGGAGGAAGTTGAGCCCAAAGGTAGAGGAGCCTCACTTCAGCACTCCCTCCCAGCATCAGCCTTCTTCTTTCCCAAGACACACCAGAGACAGAGATTCCCTATGGTGGAGACCCTCAGATACCCTTAGGGTGAGGGGTTGCCTAGTGGACCATGACACAGGGGGAAACCAAGCCAGAGCTGGTACTTCCTTATATGGCCACTTAGGTAATAGAGGCTTACCTGGACAAGGATAGCCTTATCTCCTTTCGTTTGGGGGGGGGGGTTGTGTAGGAAGGTACATCCTGACTATGGTTGCCCCTAACTTTTTGCCCTGTGTTTTAGCTGGTTTTGGACATAGTCGACCTGGGACCCTGCCAATCAGGACCCCAGGCCTACTGCTCTCTCTTTAAAATGGATTCCATGTACCCTAGGTACATTTCCAATTGGTACTGGGCCACCCTATCAGACCCTGTAACTCAGGGCATGGGTGTACCCAGGGCTGCCAGGGGCTGCAGCATGTATTATGCCACCCCTGGCTGGCCTCCTAAATCTGACACAACTGGCTGCCTGACAGCTGGGGCAAAGTCGTGTAATCACCCTTTGCTGTAGGTGTAGTATACCTATACCTAACCCTAAAATGGACACACAGATTCCTATCAGTCACTCCTATGGCAGGCCTTGACAATCCTGAAGGCAGAGTGCTTGGAATCAGGTGAGATGGTGCTCTGGCATGAGCTGAGCCTGTCTGCAGCTTGCGGAATCAAGTCCTAATAGCTGTTCCATGATATCGCATACCATATACTCTTAAGTGCATTATAATCCTCGCGGTTAAATGCTATCTTTGGTATTGCTTTATCAAAACATGTCGAGTAAGGTGTCATACGAATTGGAATACTAACCCCTCGCCAATTCTGGCGACGGGGTTAGCATTCCACCCTTCTAGAGGGACACGACATGTATGTAACTGTGAACCCCGGTTAAAGTTAACTGAAGCCTCAGCTCCACAAAATGGATGCTGCCAC